>NC_058080.1:468857925-471743412 GCF_014858855.1 Bufo gargarizans | reverse complement strand
CCTTGGATGCTGAACTGCTTCAAAACTTGACTACCACACCAGTCAATTTTGAACAAGTCCGACATGGAAGACCTGGAACAGCTGGACTAGCTGTCCGGGAACGCTATGCGGACTACTTTTGCAGTCCAGAGGGAGCATTGTCGTGGCAGATGGATGCCATCCATGGTGGTCGTTAATTTCATCTGGTCTCTGGGATCAAATTTGACAAATTTAAAGCATTTTTTTAGTTAGTTAGTTCCTCTTTTTTTTTAGTGATAGTTTAGGGACTCGCAAGGTAATGTGGACCCTTGACGTGGGCTTGCGAGCTGGGGTATTATTTTAAAAATTTTAATTTTAAAAATGTATTAAAACTTTTCATGGCCTATATGCAATTTTTAGACTAAAATAAAAATAGACCATGAAATATTTTAATATAAATTCACTCTAATTTTTAGAGTTTTAATTTGACCAAATTTTAAAAATACCCTCTAATATCTCATTCAACTTATATTTTAAAATAGTTTTTTTTCCCAAAAAATTTGTCTTCGAGGATTTTAAAGACAAGCTCCTTTGTATATAATAACTATTCCTAATATTACACTTGAATGCAAGTGGACCTGACACTTGCATAGTGAGTTCGTAAAACTTTTTATTTTTTGACACAAGTTTGCGGTAAATGATATTTATTTTTCCTTACAAAAAGTCTCATATTCCACTAACTTGTGCCCAAAAATTTCTGAATGGAGCCTTACAGGGGGGTGATCAGGGAGTCTATATGGGGTGATCAGGGGGTAATAAGGGGTTAATAAGTGACAGGGGGGGGTGTAGTGTAGTGTGGTGCTTGGTGCTACTTATTACAGAGCTGCCTGTGTCCTCTGGTGGTCGATCCAAGCAAAAGGGACCACCAGAGGACCAGGTAGCAGGTATATTAGATGCAGTTATCAAAACAGCATCTAATATACCTGTTCGGGGTTAAAAAAAAAAAAGCTTCTACAGCCTGCCAGCGAACGATCACCGCTGGCAGGCTGTAGATCCACTCGCTTACCTTCTGATCCTGGAAATCTCGCCTCTCGCGAGAGGACGCGCCGGCGCCTCTGGAGGAATAAAAGGGCCGCTGCCAGGACGCAATCCTGCGTACAGCGGTCCTGTAGCGGTTAATAAAGACTGACACAATATAATTGATTTTGAAGAACTTTTTATAAAACTAACAATAAAAATAAAATCACAGATCAAAAAGTTCACGGGTGTATGGACCACTTCCCCTGCGAACTATCGGAGCAAATGTAGAACTGCTTTGCATTGTTTGAGCAGGCATAGTAATCTGTGTCATACTTGTTGCCGACGGTATATTGGTTCTTGTTTGCATCTGAATCTGTGCCTGTCGCATTTTTTCCTGATCAACATACTGGATCATGTCGAGGGGCATGTTATCCCCTTCAAATATATACATAATTGAGGACATTACATTTAGTACCATCATATGGCGGTCTTCTGGTATTCGAGATAAACCAACCGACAGTGAACGTAACATTTTTTCCTCTGGTGTCTCAGATTTGTTTTTGTTCAAGTACTCAAAAACTTGAGAGTCAATATAGTCTCTTCTGGCCATCTCAGAGGGAGCTTGTGGATTACTGCCTCCCCTCCTTCTTTTGCTTGGACGCTGAGTAGGCTGTTGAGGCGAAGTTTCCTGGTGACTTTCCTCATCTGGTCTTGGAACATCCTCCATTTCTACAGCGGCTGTTGAACATGATGGTGGTGGTGTTGGATTTTCTATGTCAGTTGAAGAGTCACCTTCAGCCTCCAGATTGTCCACAGTACTAATTAAAGAAAAAAAATTTAGTACCAAAAAAAACTATTATACATTTTTGGAAAAAAAACAATACTTACGGTCGCAGGTCCATTATAGGTAAAAGAAACTGTAAATCCTTGGTGTAGAGATAAGGTTTTTTTTTCGGTTTCCCATCGCCACTGTGACCTTTGTTGGCATTGAACTCACGGCAAAATTGATCACGGCATGAATTCCATTTTGTTTTTAGTCTTTTTACTGCAAAAAAAAAATAATAAATTATGATTTACTATATTATTTTACCGTTATTTATTCCAATGTCACTTTAGTTAAATTTTTTAAAAATATAATCACCTTACAACGTTCATGAGATTTTATAGTGGGGACGGAGCAGCAGTCCAGCAACATGGTGCTGGGATCCGCTTAGCCACAAGTATAAAAGTACCCTATTTGGATTTTAATAAAAGCACAAATATTCTATTTAATTTTACATATAAACATTTCATAAAGCCATCTGTGATGGCTTTCTGAAATGTTCATATCAGAGCACCATAGCAACTCCTATAGCATGCCCTCTTTTTTTTTTTTACAGGGTCAGTGTTCCATCCTTGCAGACGAGATGTCTGCACTAGAAAAGTGCAAGGGCCTAGCAAAGTCACATAGGAAAAGTTTGCATTTAATATTGTGCAGAGATGCATTCCATAAAATATGATAAGATGCATGATAGGATTTTATTATAAGCACTTCTTTGCTATGTCACTTTGCTAGACCCATTATACTTTCTAGTGCAGATGTCTGAACAACAGCCTGGAGATGGCAATCATGGATGCTACAGGAGTTGTTTTTAACTATAGATTTTAGACAATTAAAAAAAAATTATCAGTTATAAATTTTGACTTACCAAGTCCAATACGTTTCTCAGATCTGTATCTTGCCCATTCATCAGGCAAGAGCTCCTGCGCGATCTCTTCCCATGAACGATCCTTTCGTACACAGTCTTGGTACATATTTTGTCTGCAATCCCAAATCTCTGGCCTGTCTTGGATCAAGACAATGAGTTTGCTGACATCAATTCTAGACATTTTGGAGAGCAATCAAGTTGGTGTCCAACAATCGTCACCAAATGCTAGAAATGATTATTTAGCCACAACCCCTGAGGGCAGAGCCAACATTAAAATTAAAATATTTAAATAAAAAAACGGAAACGGATCCGCAAATATCGGATGACATACGGAAACCATTCCGTATGTCATCCGATATTTGCGGATCCATTAATTTCTATGGGGGAGCGGACCGATTTCTACGGACAATAATAGGACATGCTTCATATTTTTGCGGTGTATAAAATCGGAAAAACGGAGGCAGACAACATACTGAATGTTGTCCGCTAATTTAATTCACCCATAGGAATGAATGGGGACGATTTTATTCCACAAAAAACGGAACGGATGCGGATCGGACGCGGAAAAAAATAATACGGTCGTGTGAATGTAGCCTAAGAGCTACTCCAGGTTTCCATAGTGGCATTAACTTTGTCGCAAAGCAATTGCAGGGAGTGGCCCACATTGTCCAACACATGAGAGTACATTGCAGGGATGGACTTTTGGGAAAAATAATGGCAGTTTTTGGATCTTCCAGCAATGCTTAGCGCTAAAGATGAGCAAATTGAAGTTGACGAAGTGGAATTTGATCCGAATTTTAGGAAAAATTAGATTCGCACAGAATCTGACTTTCCTCAGCTTTGTGGTAACGAATCAAATTTTTTCCTAAAATTGCTGCTGCATGTGTTAGGACATGGAGCAAGGAATTCTGGGAACGAGGGATCACCCACAGTGCCATGCATGCAGCCAATCATCAGTCAGCCAGTCGTGTGATGTCACAGCCCTATAAATAGCCTCAGCCATCTTGGATTCAGCCATTTTCCAGTGTACTTAGTGCAGGGAGAGACGTCAGCAGGCGCTAGGGACAGTGGTAGAAAAAACTTTAAAACTTTTATTTAGCTGTATAGAAGGTCAGGGAAAGGATAGTGAGGAATCATTCCACAGTATTGAAGCAGAACGGGTTTCAGTAGTGGAACAATCTTATTACACCTTGCTGCACTGACTGCAGATCCAAATTGCCATTATACAGCTCTGTTATTCCAGCAGACCGTTCTTGTTATTAGGGTGCAATTGCTGTTTGATACAGCCAATAACAGGCTTTATTACAAGGAAATATTTCTACATCTTATTTGCCCTTGTGAGGTACAGTTATATGTTCTAAAGCATTTTTGGCTTGTATTAGTGGGGGAAAAAATGGCTTATTAGCCGTTGTGTGGTGAAGAGAAAATTACAGCAAAAAAATATATATTATATGCCGTTCAGCAGTGCAGGTATATGTTGTAAAGCCCTTTTTGGCATATATTAGTGGCACAAAAATATATATTATTTGCAGTTCAGCATTTCAGTTATATGTTCTAAAGCCTTTTGTGGCATGTATAAGTGGAAAAAAAATAAGGGCCTATTTGCCATTCAGCGGTGCAGTTATATGTTCTAAAACCCTTTTTGGCATGTATTAGTGGCAAAAAAATATATATTATTTGCCGTACAACGGTGCAGTTATATGTTCTAAAGCCCTGTATTAGTGGCAAAAAAATATATATTATTTGCTGTTCAGCGGTGCAGTGAGATGTTCTAAAGCCTTTTGTGGAGTGTATAAGTGGAAAAAAGTAAGGGCCTATTTGCCGTTCAGCGGTGAAGTTATATGTTCTAAAACTCTTTTTTGCGTGTATTAGTGGCAAAAATATATATATTATTTGCCGTTTAGAGGTGCAGTTACATGTTCTAAAGCCTTTTGTGGTGTGTATAAGTGGAAAAAAATAATGGCCTATTTGCTGTTTAGCGGTGCAGTTATATGTTCTAAAGCCCTTTTTGGCATGTATTAAATGGCACAAGAAAAAGTATTTGCCGTTGTGTGGTGAAGTGAGAAAATGTTTGCCCTTTTTGGCGTGTATTAGTGGCAAAAAAATATATATTTGCCCTTCAGGGGTGCAGTTATATATTCTAAAGCCCTTTTTGGAGTCTATTAGTGGCACAAAAAAAGTATTTGCTGTTGTGTGGTGAAGTGCGAAAAGTACAGCTGTTTTTGGTGTGTATTAGTGGCAAAAATATATACATTTGCCATTCAGCAGTGCAGTTATATGTTCTAAAGCCCTTTTTGTTGTGTATTAGTGGCAAAAAAAAAATATTTGCGGTTTTGTGGTGAAGTGAGAAAATTACAGCCCTTTTTGGCATGTATTAGTGGCAGAATAAAAACTTTATTTGCAGTTCACGGCCGCAATTATATGTTTTAAAGCCTTTTTTGGTGTGTATTAATGGGGGAAAAGAAAAAGGGCTTTTTAGCCTTTGTGTGTTGAAGTGACAAAATTACAACCCTGTTTGGCATGTATTAGTGGCAAAAAAATAAAAAATTTGCCGTTCAGTAGTGAAGTACTACTTCACTACAATGGTACTACAGCCATTTACGGGGTGTATTAATAGGATAAATACATACGTCCTATTAGCTGTTCTGCAGTGAATTGTGATTGTTATATTTATTTTTTTGGGGTGTATTAAATAGGAAAAATAATACGTGATATTAGCCATTCTGCAGTGAATTTACATTGTCAGACATTTTTTCGCTGTATTAGTAGCAAAAATAAGCATGCGTTATTAGCCGTACTGTGGTGAATTTACATTGTCATTCACTAGTGAAATTTGTTTGTGTAACAGCCTTTTTTGGGAATATTGGTTGGTGAATGTAGACTTTCTTCTGTAGGGACTAAGTAATTGCATCGATTAGCCATTCAGTGGTGAAATTTGTTTGTGATACAGCCTTTTTTGGGAAAATTGGTCAGTAGCTATAACTACGGTCAAGGACAATATATGTCATTTACGGACTGGGTAAATGTTTTGCCTGCCCAGCCACACCAGCAACTTGCCCAAAACTTGCAAAAACTCGCTTTTGCCTCCACGTTTTCACGCCATTGGTCCTGCAACAATGTCCGCCTCTGCTTCCTCATCCTCCACCGTGTCCTCTGCAGGAACAATTCGCAGTGCTCCTCCAGCATACTACATGTGCAGTGCACGGCGGTGTCACGCTGTTCTACACCTCGGTTTCCTGGTTTCCAAACGGAGTCACACGGGGTAGGAACTGCTCTGTGTCCTTCATCAAGAAATCAAATCCTGGCTTTCTCCGCGACAACTCAAAATCAGAACCATGGTGACCGGCCATGCCTTGCAGAGATTGATTGCACACTGCTAATAGATATGGCAACAGTAGCTTTTTGAAGGTCTTATAGTAAAATGCAGGTAGCCCGTCTGGACCGGGCCTTTTCCCCTGGGGCATTTGGTCTAGGGCTATAGAAATCTCCTCCAAAGTAAATGGAGCTTCGAGGGCATGTTGTTGATCCACTGATAAAGTTGGGCAGGAGGTAGTTTTTAGAAAAGCGTCCACTAGGGAGGAGTGGGCAGATGGAGTCGCAGGGGAAGATTATATAGTGCTTCGTAAAAATCTCTAAACTGTTTTGCGATCTTAGAGGAAGCAAAGATTGTTTCACCGCTAGAAGTAGACAATTGGTGAATGTAGTTATCAGCTCTTCTGGATTTAATTCTGTTCATGAGGAATTTGGAAGCTTTGTCCCCGTGTGCAAAGAACTTAAATTGAGAATTAAGATAATACTTGGCCGAGTTATTATGTAATAATGTTTTTAACTCTGCTCTTGCTTTAGACAATTCTTGGAGTTGGGTGTCAGATAGGGATAATTTATGGGCAGACTTCAATTTGTTTATTTTAGAGAGGAGGGTGTTGATGTTGATTTCTCTAACCTTCTTTAAATGCGATCCAATACTAATGAACTCACCCCTAATATAGGGTTTGTGCGCATCCCAAATGGTCTGTGGTGATAGCTCAGGTAAAGAGTTTATGGTGAAGTATTCTTCCAGCTTAGACGTAATTTTCTAATTTTCTTACAGAATCTGGATTGCCAAGGATAGATTCATTTAGTCTCCAGTTAAAGCTTTTAGTTTTCTGTGTAGGGGAGGATACCTTAAGGAATATAGGGGCGTGATCAGAAATATGTATAGACCCAATCTTGGCCGTTTGGCATAATTGGAGGTGCTCTTTTGCGATAAAGAGATAATCTATACGGTGGTAATTATTATGTACGTGGGAATAAAATGTATAGTCAAGGGCATCAGGGTAATGTGTACGCCAGACGTCTACTAGATGGAGATCCCAAAGGATATTTTTGATGAGCTTTAAGGAACGTTTTGAGTGGGAGGTTGTGCGAGCTGATGAATCCATTTGGGGATTGACGGCCACATTGAGATCACCCCCTACCACTACTATGCCCTCCTTAAAGGAGGTAATCAAGGGAGCCACGGAGGAAAGCCAACTAGCCTGTTTAGAGTTAGGGGCATAAAGGTTTACAAATGTATAAACCTGAACACCAATGCTCCCCTTGACCATAATGAATCTGCCCTCTGGATCTTGCTTATGAGCAATATATTTAAAGGGAACCTTCCTCTTGAAACCGATACTCACTCCTCCGGACGAGGCAGAGCCTCCCCCACAATGAAACCAGAGAGGGTAATGAGAGAATTCCATGTTGGGGTAATGATTGAACCTAAAGTGTGTCTCCTGGAGGAGCAGCACATCCGATCCCTCCTTACGTAAAATGGAGAAGATTTGGCTTCTTTTGGAGGGTGAGTTGAAGCCCTTTACGTTATACGAGGCTATGAGGATATTAGCCATGATCAAGGGTCATTGTGTAAGGAAGAGTGAAAGGTGTGCTGGTCCCCCAGAAGAGGGCACTTACGGTTTTAGGAATATCCACCTCGTCCAGGAGAGAAGCCCGGCCTCCCAGATCCAGTGCATCCTTTGAGGGGATAAGGAAGATGTGTGACAGGTACCTTGAACTAAACAAAGGGAGAGGGGAAACAATGAGAACATAGAAAAATAAAATAAAAAAGTAACTTAGAAAGTGGGTTGACCCACTGGTGTAAAGCATGGGGGAAATTGGTCAAAGACCTGTGAACAGTCCGTTCTGCACATGGGATTGCAATCAGGAATTAAACTAATTTTTGTTCAAGCATTCTTCAGCTTTTTATGTGAAGGAGGAAACGATCAGGTCATCCTCGGGTAGTCCTAGTGAGGAGAGTAAAGAATCGGCATGGTATTACAGGAGGGAAAAACTTAAACAGGATAAAAAAGAGGAACTAAGAGAAAAGAAAACTGGAGCATGGTGTTGAAGGGTAGAGGAGGGAGAGGAGAAGCAGATGAGAAAAGCATGAGCATCATAGTACAGAGGTAATATCATACTAAGTCGGACTTAAGCCTGGGTCTACTAGCAGTATGATCAGCTAATAAGTCATATGGTAGCCAAGGTCTCTTTATAAGGAAGAAGCAGATTATCTGGATAGATCCAGGGAAGTCCAGGAGAAAGGAGAATACCATCTCTGCATGTGAGGATTAAACCGGACACAGTCCAGGGAGATTAATCTTGAGACAGTCTCTTGGGAGTTAACTGCCGACTCCTCTTCCCCACTCTGTGGGCCTTAGGGGTGTGCTGCACAGTGAAGGCTTCAACCGATGGAACATCTGGTAATGCTCCTATATCCAGGAATAAGTCCCAGTTCTCAATTGGCATAGGAGGGATTTGCAGGTGATCATAAACAGCCTCCAGGTCGGCGTAGGTGGTAATGCTTATGCGGCGGCCTCCATGGGAAAAAGAGATGCCAAAGGGAAAGTTCCATTTGTAAAGGATTCTTTTCGCCCGGAGCCATTCTGTCAAGGGTTTAAGAAATTTGCGCTTCCTTAAAGTTGAGGGGGCTAGATCCTGGTAAATTGAAACATGAGCCCCTTCAAATAAGATGTCTTGTCTATTTCTTGCAGCTTCCTGGACAGCATTCTTGACCTGGAAATTGAGAAATCTGCACACTATGTCTCTCTGGGGTTCTTCTGGTTTAGGTTTGGGTCTCAGCGCTCTGTGAGCCCTCTCCAGAACGATCTCCAGCGCAAATTCGGGGCCCAGGAGTGAGGAGCAGAGGGAGACGATCGCAGCAGGAATATCGCCGGGGAGCACAGACTCAGGGATCCCCCTTATGCGCAAGTTGTTCCTGCGTCCCCTGTTTTCCTGGTCCTCCAGGGCGTTCTGGAGTTGGTTCAGGTAAGTACCGCATTTCTGGAAGGAGTTGGACGTGGCCCTCTAGTGATCCAGCATCTGGACCTGCTGATTTTCAAGCGTTTCCACCCTGTCCCCTATGTGACGCATGTCTTGTCGCATGGCAGCGAATTCACTCAAAAGGGGTTCAAGGGCTTTGCTCAGGGTGTTCTTCAGGTAGTTTCTAGTGATCGGGAGGGCCCCCCTACCTTGCGGTTCTTCATTATCGCTTTCGTCCTCAGACCTGGCCTTCTGTGGCTGAGCAGGCGCCATTTTAGATTCGCGGGCCACATATGAAGCGGCCGCTTTCTTCAGGAATTTATCCATGTCGCCTCCCGCCACTTGACTTTTGCCGGTACCGGAGCTGTCCCCTGCTCTGGGGTTCCTGATTTTGACCATCTTCTGGCAGATTGCTACTGTTAGCTAGTGCGAAGAACGGAGTGTGGTACGGAGCTCAGAAACAAGCGGCCATCACAGACCGGCGCTGGCTCCACCCCGAAATAGACGCTTTTTAATGTTTTTCACCATTAATAAATTCAGAACGATCCAAATTTTTCCGGCCGAATTGAATTTTTAAGAAATTTGCTCATCTCTACTGAGCGCATGCCATCAGCTCCCTAAAGACAGCAGACTCTACTAAATGATACAGCAGCAACTGCACTGCCATCAACTTGGCCAGGTGGGAATTTAGCTTGTGCACTAGCAGATGGGCATGCAGAGTTGTTTCTTGGCCACGTATTCCATTATCAATGGCTGACGATGGAGTGGAGGAGGAGTATGAGCGGGAGAAGTGGAAAGAGATGATGACGATGTGAAAGACACCATACTTCCCATAGATGCGGCCTGGCTGTGGAAAATCCGATCAGGAGACTGAGGGAACTTCTGCTGCGAAGCTGACTGCCTCCTTTGTTTGTCCATGGAATAGATTGATGCTGCTTCATATGCTATAACAGAGCTGTGGTGCCTATATTTATGTATGCCTCCACATGTTTTATTTTGTTCTTGCACAGTGCAATGCTTCTGTCTCTCAGCAGCGTGGAGAAAAACTTCCAGACGGGCGTGACCCACCCACACCAGGTCCTAAAGCAGACATGTCTCTGGCTGTTATTTAGGAGGTACATGACCTCTAGTGGGTTTTTGACCCCCCTCCCATGCTCTGCATTTGCCCTGACTGCCACTGTTGCTGCCCTCAAGGCCAATACCATGGCTACAGGTGCTGCTACTACTACTACCACCACCAACATAGCTATGCATGGGGTCTTCAGCCTCCTCCTCAGGGCAGTACAAACACTGACTGCCCTCATATAAGTCGTCAACAGGGAGACTCTTGACTATCTGCCACAGGGTGTGGTGGGGTTTTCTTGCCTTTTTTGGGGACTTACTAGGAAGGGGCAGTGAAGACTGAGAGGACTCCACTGAAAGCCCTCTCTGGGGCTCCAAGGAGGAGTAGAAGGATAAACACTGTGACCCCTGGCTCCACGGCACAGTGTTGACTCCAAAGTCACCTCCATGTCATCCTGCTGCGACTGAGAGGAGGATTGAACCATCCAATCCACAATCTCATCCTCTTTCTCCCCAATGATAATGTTGTGCCTTTCTAAAGCCAGGGACAACTGCAATCTACTAATACTACTTCTGGCCTGATAACTGGTGCTGCTACTACCCACATTCTGACCCTGAGTCTTCTGTTTTGAACCCTACCATATTCCTGACATTTCTGGGCCTAAATTTACACATTCACACAAAAAATGTAATGGTTCGCAAATCTGTTTTCTGGAATTTAAAGAAAGGGAGGCGCAATACGATGTTCTTCCCTTTCCACAAACACACTGAAGACACTGTTACTAACAGTTGACTTTGAAAATAATGCAGTATTGGTGCCACTAACAGATTTAGCCCCCCTTGACTTTTTTGGTATTTTGTTACATTACAGCCTTAAGTTCAATGTTTTGTTAATCTGAATTTTATGTGATGGATCAGAACCCAATAGTCTAAATTGGAAGTGAAATGAGAAAAATATATAAATAAAACTATTATTTAGAAATAGAAAACAGAAAATTGGCATGTTTAGAAAGCCCATAAAAAGCTCTGGTGCAACCAATTACCTTCAGAAGTCACATAATTCGTGAAATGATGTCCACCTGTGTGCAATCTAAGTGTAACATGATCTGTCATTACATATACACACCTTTTTTGAAATGCCCCAGAGGCTGCAACACCTATGAAAGAGGCATCACTAACCAAAGACTGCCATGAAGACCAAGGAACTCTCCAAACAAGTAAGGGACAATGTTGTTAAGAAGTACAGGGTTAGGTTATAAAAAAATATAAAAAACTTCGATGATTCCCAGGAGCACCATGAAATCTATTATAACCATATGGAAAGAACATGGCACAACAGCAAACCTGCCAAGGAGACGGCCACCCACCAAAACCCATGGACCGGGCAAGGAGGGCATTAATCCGTGAGGCACCACAGAGTAACCCTGGAGGAGCTGCAGAGTTCCACAGCAGAGACTGGAGTATCTGTACATAGGACGATAAGCCGTATGCTCCATAGAGTTGGGCTTTATGGCAGAGCAGACAGAAGAAAGCCATTACTTTAAGCTAAAAACAAAAAGGCACATTGTGAGTTTGCGGAAAAGCATGTGGGAGACTCCCAAAATGTATGGCGGAAGGTGCTCTGGTCTGATGAGACCAAAATTTAACTTTTCGGCCATCAAAGAAAACGCTATGTCTGGCGCAAACACATCACATCACTCAAAGAACACCATCCCCACAGTGAAAAATGGTGGTGGCAGAATCATGCTGTGGGGATGTTTTTCAGCAGCCGGGACTCAGAGTTGAGGGAAAGATGGATGGTGCTAAATACAGGGATATTCTTGAGCAAAACCTGTACCACTCTGTGCATGATTTGAGGCTAAGACGGAGGTTCACCTTCCAGCAGGACAATGACCCCAAACACACTGCTAGAGCAACACTTGAGCGGTTTAAGGAGAAACATGTAAATGTGTTGAAATGGCCTAGTCAAAGCCCAGATCTCAAGCCAATAAAAAAATCTGTGGTCAGACTTGAAGATTGCTGTTCACAATCACAAACCATCCAACTTGTAGGAGCTGGAGCAGTTTTGCAAGGAGGAATGGGCAAAAATCCCAGTGGTAAGATGTGGCAAGCTCATAGAGACTTATCCAAAGTGACTTTGAGCTGTGATTGCTGCAAAAGGTGGCTCTACAAAGTATTGACTTTAGGGGGGTGAATAGTAAAGCACATTGACTTTTTCTGTTATTTTGTCCTATTTGTTGTTTGCTTCACCATAAATAAAAAAAAAACTGTAAATTAATTATGCAAATCCTCAAACAATCCATGTTAATTTCAGGTTGTGAGGCACCAAAATACGAAAAAAGTCAAGGGGTAAATACTTTTGCAAGGCACTGTATCACTCAGAGATATAACCATCCGCTACCCTTTGTATTGTAAGACACACTAATATGATAATGTCCCAAACCAAATAAAAGCTATATACATTTGAACTGTATGAAATGAATTTCAGCCTAATATTTCACGTTATCACTTAGACTGTTATAAATCGCTACACTTTATATTGTAAGATGCACATATGCTATTTTCCTAAACTTCAAAAGAAAAATACTGCATTTTCGCCCAATAAGATGCACCGGCCCATAAGACGCTCCTACGTTTTAGAGGAGGACAATAAGAAAAAACTATTTTCCATTAGACCTCAGGTCAGACCGCCAACTAGACCCCCAATGTTAATCAGGCCTCGGCTCATAGCCCCAAACAGACCCCCAATGTTAATAAGACCCCAATAAGACCGCAGATCAGACCCCCAATCAGACTTCAGTTCAGACCCCAATGTGAATGACTCCCAATAAAACCTCAGCCAAGAGCCCCATGCTTCTCATCAGCCCCCATATGCCTCTCATTAGCCCTATTGCCTCTCATCAGCCGCCAGTACCCTTTAATCAGCCCCTCTTCAGCCCGCATTGCCTCATATCAGCCCCCATTGTCTTAGATCAGCCCCCATTGCCTTAGATCAGCCCCCATTGCCTCATGCTTAATAAAATAAATAAAAAATACTTACCACACCTGCTTTGGACGCCGCCACTCCACACCGCCAGCGATCTTCTTCCTCCTCCTCCTCTGTTGGCTGTGCTGTGATCTGACGTGAACAGCGTGAGGTCACAGAAGGCCCTCACGCTGTGTGCAGCCACAGCACAGTTGACAGCGGAGAACCAGGAAGCAGTGAATACAGAGCCTTCACCGCTTCCTCCGGTACTAATGATCGCTTCCATAATGGAAGAGATCATTAGCAATGGCTGTGGCTTTTTACCCTCACTTTGGGGGGCAAAAAATGCATCTTATCGGGTGAAAAATATGTTAACTTTGTACTGACTGTAGATGCACCGACACAGATTTTGGACAATTAGTTTACATTATCAATCAGACTGGTATAAACCTCTTCCCTTTGTATTGTAAAATACACTAATGTACTATTTTCTTAAACAAAACAAATATGAGACTTCATATTATCATTATTATGAGTATTTCACATTATTATTCAGAGCTCTAATCGTCCACTACTCTGTGTATTGTAAGACACACTAATATGCTATTTTCTAAATGTAAACAACAATAAATAAAATAAAATAACTGTTTAGAAATGTCTTGACACGGATTTCGCACTAGTATTTTCTGTTTTCTTCAAGATTTCAAATGCATTTTAGTCTGGATCGTGAAACACATGTACAGTTTTGAGTTTCTGTTAAATACAAAACATCCTGCACAATATGATGGTAAATATGTGGATGTGCATGGCTACATTTATAAAATCACAGAAAATAATGCACTAAAACTGTAAATGCAAACATAATATATGGACTCAGCCCTCACTCTAATGATACAATCTGAGTCTTTTAGCCGATATATTTTGATCAAAACACATCTGTGCCCACCTACCCAGCACCATAAAGGTCTCAGGTCAGGCAGGTGATGGATCATGTGATGACTGCAGTGACGTCACCAAAGGTCATTTTCCTCCAGGTCATCAAAGAAGAAGACACAAAAGAAGCCGGGCTGCGCAAACAAGTGAATGAGGTGAGTTAAATTATTATTATTTATTTTTTAACCCCTCCATCTCTATTTTATTAAGCATTTTGTATTAATAATGCTATTATTTTCCCTTATAACTATGTTATAAGGGAAAATAATAAAATCTACACAACACCTAACCCAAACTCAAACTTCTGTGAAGAAGTCCGGGTTCGGGGGCAGATTTTTCTCACGCACATGCAAAACGCATTAGAACACTTTGAACTCGCGTGCGAAAATCGCGCATTTCACAGTGACGCACCGGCAACCTATCCGGCTCTCACACGCGACGCCCAGGTGAAAGAGGCCTAACTGATTTAAGACTGTGTCCTCTTGTGTTTAGTTTTTATTAAAAACACTTCCCTCCTGAACCTTAATAATACTTTTAGCATATTTAGAGATCATATCTCCCTTTCCCCTGCTTTCCATAATGCTATACAGATTAACTCCTTCATCTATCTATCTATCTACAGATAGATATATACTGTAAGTGGTTAGACTGGATTTGAATTTACAGATGAGTGAAATGGTTCTAAACTAATCAAATGTGTTATAAGTTTCCCAGAAACTTTAAATTCTAGCAAACCTGCAGCTTTTGTTATTTATTTCGAACAAATTTCTCAAAATGGTAGCCACATTTCATTAGTCCAAAGACAAAAAAAAGAAGGTATCTATCACCAAAAAATGATAATTTTTGGACCGTTTTGTAATAAATAAATATTAAAATGCAGTGTGTGTTTACCCATAACCATATATATCGCTGTCACTTTGCAATGCTGTTTTGATATTAAAGAGCTTGAAAGGGGTTGGATACAGAGCATTGTTAACAACATTCCAGGGCAGTTGTGGCACCGTTGATTCAGGTTGAATGTATTCAAACCCAAATCAAAGCTGATGACTGATTCACATGAACTGGACCCGAAACATTTTCAAGAGGTTCACTCATCACTATTTGAACTTCAAAGTATTATATCATATTATTATAATAGTTCTTAAAGGGCATCTGTTAGCAGATTTGTACCTATGAAACTGGTTGACCTATAGTATGTCCACTTGGCAGCTGAAGGCATCTGTGTTGGTCTCATGTTCATATGTGCCCGCATTGCTAAGAAAAATTCAGTTTTAATATATGCAAATGCACCTCTAGGAGCAAAGGAGGCGTTGCTGTTACACCTAGAGGCTCAGGTTTCTCTGCAACTGCTGCAACCTCTGCACTTTGATTGACAGGGACAGGCAGTATCTGGCACATCTATGGAGAAACTCTCCAACCACTTGATTTGATTTTTATTTTTTTTCTGGCTACTACTACTGTGCATGCAAAATGGTGGTTGGGGTCAAAGATACAAGACATTTGCTGCATTTCCTGTAGAAATCTTAAACTGTAATGTAAACATATTAATTATACATTATAGAAAAATAATTATTTAAATGAATTATATGAACAATTGATAATTGTATCTTTCACTTTAACTGTTTCCAAGCTGTCATGATAAAATGTTGAGTATTGCTAGCTGATTTATACAGTACGTAGAAAACACATTTCATGATTATTACACACAAATAAAATATCATATAGGTTGTTTTTTTGACAATTTTGCTGATTATTGTCAGAATGTTGAATTGTTAACTTCTAATCAACATCAGAAGCTTCTAGAATTCGGAATATATCAGAGAATGAAAATACTTCACTTAAGAAAAGTTTTTTTTTCCCCTGATTGGTAAGAGTTTGACTGGAAGACACTAGCAGCCTAATCACAATATATGATTGACTTGATATCATTTAATGATAAAACCGATGATTAAAAAGTGATTTTGATAGTCGCTAAATGGTGTTCTTGGCTTACAGTGGAAAAATCTGAAATTCATTTTCATTGTTTCTATTTGCCACTGCTCTTTAACAGAAGTGCATCTCTTTAATTATCTCTGCTATAGTTCTCAGTGGCTACATTTGAAAGATTCGGGCAATTTGCCTCTCATGCTGGAATTAATTTGCAACTAATTGAAATTGGATTAAATTAAATTGAGAACTTTTAGGTTAAGTCAGGATTCTACTTTGCTATCAGAAATGACTAAAAAATTGCACCATGGGCTATAGAGAGGGAAAGAAGCAACAATTACAAGCAATGCTAGGTAATTAAGTGCAACTGATGTGACAGTGCTCTCTCGTGGCTTCGATTGAGGTATTTGGCTGAAAAGTAATTCACATAGAACAAAGTTGACATTTAAACTATCACTATTATTCAGAATAATTTAACACACCATTGTTTTCTTTCAAAACTAAAAAGTACTGATGCAGCTATAATTTAGTACAATTCTGCATTTTAACAGCTACTAGTCATTGTGCAGATTCACACAATGTAGTTGCAGCTGAAGTATAGTTTAACATATTTAGCATTTTGTGTTAAATAGTAATTGGATTTACAGGATCTCTCCATCTTGACCTAATGGCATCATACCTATCTCAATGTTTCCTACTAAGAAAATCTCAGAATCACTGTTGTGGTTTAAATATATGATTGTTAGCACCATGCACCATTACATCTCAATATCGATGTAGCTTGGGACCATAAATAGTGTACAAGATCACCTCAGGACTCAATAGTTTACATTTATTACATACTGTACCACATTCTTAGTCGAATTTATTTAGCATCTTTGAGGTATAGTGCAATCTGTGATGAAACAATAATTGTATAAAACAATAAAACTTATCCAATGATATGTGTTGATCAAGCACCAAAGTGCTCGGGCCAAACCCATCGGGATGCTTGGGTGCTCTACCAAACACAATGGAAGTCAAATGGAAAAATCAAGCATTAAACCAGACACCCTCTGCTCTGAATAGAAGAGGGTGTCTGGTTTACAGAAAAAGATTAGAAATTGAGGAAACACCACCAAAATGGTTTGGAAACAGCATGGAGAGGATATCTGGATGCATATTGGAATCCTATTACCTATGACATACAATAGACAACCACACAAAGGCTATATGCCAAAAGCAGATTATGTGCAAGCCAACAATCTATCCATGAGACAGATACAGTCAGCACACCTTACAATTGGTGCCTTGTGCACTATGAGACATTCAAAGCCAGCTCTCATCTGACTGAGAGCCAGTAAGCCTCAAAGTTGCTTCATAGCTGTTGGATGGTTTGGGTGGACCTACGTACCTAGATCATTATCATTAGAGCGAAAAACCGTTTTCTGATTGTCCTAACATTATATTCAATAACCTTTCTATACAGTTTTGTCATGTAAACTCATTTGCATAAACATGGACATATGGGAAAAACATGCAAATGAGCAGAATGTGCCTTGCTTTTTTTTTATCCCAAAAATTATTTGCATGGAATTTTCACGATTATAATATTCGCAATTTACACTACTCATGAACACTGCCATCTATTGGATTCATAGTCTTTTCATAAGACTATAAATCCAATAAATGGCGCTGTTAATGAGTAGTGTTGATCGCAAATATTCGAATCGAGAATTTTTATCGTCAATTTTTCATGCAAATGTTGTTTCAGCTGAAAAACAAGCAAATTAAGCTAATTTGAATATGCCCACGATTATGCAAATTAGTTTACATGACAAACCCTGTATAGAAAGGTTATTTGGTTATGTTAGCACAATCAGAAAACTTTTTTGTCACTCTAATGAAAATAATCTAGGTGTGCAGGTCCACCCAAGCCATCCAACAATTATGAAGCAACTTTGATGAGAGCTGGTTTTGAATAGTGTTGAGCGCGAATGTTTGAATTATGAATTTTAATCGCAAATATCGGCACATCGAGAATTCGCAAATATTTCAAATTTAGTGCTATATATTCCTTTTTCGAATATTCGTCATTTTTTCCATCTGAACACATGATTCCTCCCTGCTTCTTGCTTGTGGGCCAATGAGTCATTCGAAAATATCACGAATTCGAATTTGCCCCCTGCCGCTCATCACTAGTTTTGAATGTCTCATAGTGCACAAGGCTGCTGATATTTTAAGGCTTGCTGACTGTAACTGTCTGATGGATAGATTGTTGGCTTGCACATACCCGGCTTTTGGAATATAGCCTTTGTGTGGTTGTCTGTTGTATGTCATTGGTAATGGGAATCCAAGATGCATCCAGAAATCCTTCCCATGCTGTTTTAAAACCATTTTGTTGGTGTTTCCATCAATTTCCAACCTTTTTCTGTGAACCAGACACTCTCTCTTTTCCCAATGCAACAATAGAATTGGGCCAATATCTTGTAATCATTTTTATTTATTCTACCCACTTTATAGTACTGACATATTCTGCAGATATTATTATCACTCACTGTCCCCAATAGGGTTCACAATCTAAGTCTTACTCCTAATATATTCACCCACTTTTCTGCATTCTGCTATTATTTTATACAGTCCAGACAAGGCCCCCTTTCTTGATCCACCTTATTCAGATTTAAAAAAAAATCATATTTTTATGATTTTTCTGTCTTAAAACTATATTCATTCCCAGTGGACTTTATTGCATATAGTAAATGATAGTATCTAAAATATTTTTTCTACAATCCGCAAATTCCCCCCAGACTATCGTCAATGAATAATTGACCCACATTTGTAATTCCAAACTTTGACCAATATTTATATTCCAATATTTTAAGAAATTCTATAATTAATTAATTTTTCCACAAAGGAATAACATCCAAAATATCCATCTCTTTTACCTTTACCCATATTTTATATGGCATCTTAATCATGTCACAAATCTTAATTGTATTACTACTAGGGATGAGCGAACTCGAACTGTATAGTTCGGGTTCGTATCGAATTTTGGGGTGTCCGTGACACGGACCCGAACCCGGACATTTTCGTAAAAGTCCGGGTTCGGTGTTCGTCGCTTTCTTGGCGCTTTTTGAAAGGCTGCAAAGCAGCCAATCAACAAGCGTCATACTACTTGCCCCAAGAGGCCATCACAGCCATGCCTACTATTGGCATGGCTGTGATTGGCCAGTGCAGCATGTGACCCAGCCTCTATTTAAGCTGGAGCCACGTAGCGCCGCACGTCACTCTGCTCTGATCAGTATAGGGAGAGGTTGCAGCTGCGACGTTAGGGCGAGATTAGGCAGATTAACTCCTCCAAAAGACTTCATTCATTGATCGATCTGCAGCTGTGAATCATTGAACTGCTGATATTCAATTGCTCACTGTTTTTAGGCTGCCCAGAGCGTTTTACATTCACTTTTTTCTGGGGTGATCGGCGACCATTTTGTGTCTTGTGGTGCGCCAGCACAAGCTGCCACCAAGTACATTTAACCATCAATAGTGTGGTTATTTTTTGGCTATATCCTACATCAGGGTGAAGCTGTCACACCAAGTGCATTTAACCATCAACAGTGTGGTTATTTTTTGGCCATATACTACATCAGGGGCAAGCTGTCACCAAGTGCATTTAACCCTCAATAGTGTGGTTGTTTTTTGGTTAAATCCTACATCAGGGTCAAGCTGTCACACCAAGTGCATTTAACCATCAATAGTGTGGTTATTTTTTGGCCATATACTACATCAGGGGCAAGCTGAGCCATTCACCAAGTATATTTAACCCTCAATAGTGTGGTTGTTTTTTGGCTATATCCTACATCAGGGTGAAGCTGTCACACCAAGTGCATTTAACCATCAATAGTGTGGTTATTTTTTGGCCATATACTACATCAGGGGCAAGCTGTCACCAAGTGCATTTAACCCTCAATAGTGTGGTTGTTTTTTGGCTATATCCTACATCAGGGTGAAGCTGTCACACCAAGTGCATTTAACCATCAATAGTGTGGTTATTTTTTGGCCATATACTACATCAGGGGCAAGCTGTCACCAAGTGCATTTAACCCTCAATAGTGTGATTGTTTTTTGGCTATATCCTACATCAGGGTGAAGCTGTCACACCAAGTGCATTTAACCATCAATAGTGTGGTTATTTTTTGGCCATATACTACATCAGGGGCAAGCTGTTACCAAGTGCATTTAACCCTCAATAGTGTGGTTGTTTTTTGGCTATATCCTACATCAGGGTCAAGCTGTCACACCAAGTGCATTTAACCATCAATAGTGTGGTTATTTTTTGGCCATATCCCAGTCTAATTCTGACTGTGAACGTATACCTGTCACCCAGCACCTAAATAATAGGCCTCAAATTTATAGTCAGCTAAATCTGTGGTTATTGCTGTAGCTGGTCAAGTTATTTAGTGTCCGTCAAAGCACAGTTTTTGTTCTGGGTTGAAATACAATTCCCAATTTAGCAATTCTCTAAATTAGTGGTTTCTGCTGTATCAGGCCTACTTTAAATTTATCCCTAAAAGGGTATATAAGATTCAAGGTGCAGATAGGGTCATTCTCAATAACTTCACACACACGCTACTGTGCATATCCCAGTCTAATTCTGTCCGTAAACGTATACCTGTCACCCAGCGCCTAAATAATAGGCCTCAAATTTATATTCATCCAAATCTGTCATTATTGCAGTAGCTGTTCAAGTTATTTAGTGTCCGTCAAAGCACAGTTTTTGTTCTGGGTTGAAATACAATTCCCAATTTTGTAATTTCCTAATTTAGTGGTTTCTGCTGTATCAGACCTACTTTAAATCTATCCCTAAAAGGGTATATAAGATTCAAGGTGCACATAGGGTCATTCTCAATAACTTCACACACACGCTACTGTGCATATCCCAGTCTAATTCTGTCTGTAAACGTATACCTGTCACCCAGCGCCTAAATAATAGGCCTCAAATTTATAGTCAGCTAAATCTGTGGTTACTGCTGTGCCTGTATTAGTGTAATACGGTACCTAAATAGATAGCCAGATAGTGTTAGGTGTCTGTAAAAAAAAGCCTGAATTTCAATTCAATACATTGGGCCAAATAATATTTTTGTTGTTGTGGTGAAAGATAACAATGAGTAAAACATCTAGTAAAGGACGCGGACGCGGACATGGTCGTGGTGGTGTTTGTGGACCCTCTGGTGCTGGGAGAGGACGTGGCCGTTCTGCCACAGCCAAACGTCCTAGTGTACCAACTACCTCAGGTCCCAGTAGCCGCCATAATTTACAGCGATATTTGGTGGGGCCCTATCCCGTTCTAAGGATGGTAAGGCCTGAGCAGGTACAGGCATTAGTCAATTGGGTGGCCGACAGTGGATCCAGCACGTTCACATTATCTCCCACCCAGTCTTCTGCAGAAAGCGCACAGATGGCGCCTGAAAACCAAGCCCATCAGTCTGTCACATCACCCCCATGCATACCAGGGAAACTGTCTGAGCCTCAAGTTATGCAGCAGTCTCTTATGCTGTTTGAAGACTCCGCTGGCAGGGTTTCCCAAGGGCATCCACCTAGCCCTTCCCCAGCGGTGGAAGACATAGAATCCTATAATTATGAATTCAATAAGTAAAAAAAAGTAAAAAAACGCAATTATAAGAAAAATTATAAGCAAAATATAAGAGAACTGCATATACGTTATTTGGTTATGTGTATCCCCTTCTATGAGACAAGGCATAACCTTAAAAGTTGGAATTTATATGTATTATACGATGATCTACTCTTGACATAGCCATAAAGGAATATACCCTTACCAGATTTTCCAACACTCTGAAAATCCAGGTTTTAATTACAACCACAGACACTATATATAAGGAGAAAAATAGTTTGGTTTCCATTCTTAATGCCACTGAGGAAGAGGTGAGGTCACCTCGAAACGCGTCTGGCGGATTAAAGGAACCAAACTATAGACCAAATCATCCTGCAGGATTAAGGATCAAAGAATCGAAAGAGTAAGGACTATACAAGATCTCCAACAACTTCATCTTTTTTCCATTCGATACCATGAGATGCTGACAGCTGAATGAAATCAACACATCACATAGACAAGCGCTTTAGACTTGGGTGAGTAAGCTTAACTGTGAGAGGGACGCCTCCACAGCAAGCACAATCGAATTTTATAACAAGACTATTTATACTAAATTATTAATTCGAAAATCACCCACTGATGAACTATAACTGCAGTATCCTATTGTGAATATCAGATCTCCCATGGTATAAATCAAGGAAATGTATGGAGAATTGATTGACTGAAATTAGAGCAACTATAATACAATATATATGAACATTTTGCAACTAATTTAACACTGGAATATGTTGGACTACCTATATGAATAAGAACACAACTATACTTAGCGAATTTCTAAAGCTATATTCGTATAATATCCGAAAATTATATAAGAAATATCCTAAAGACATTTCTCTGCTATTTATTCAACTACCTATCCGATTTTTGTATCTGACTATTTAATTGATCTTTTTTATTGGACTACAAATTGACTCTATCACATTTATCCATTATACATATTAATATATGGTTATTAACTTTCTATACTGTGTGCACAATTAATGTATATTGTCATCCACTTTTTTTCTTTTTAAGACTTTCATTTATTTTAATATTTTAGCTAATAATAATAAATGTGTTATACATGTGTGAAATACAGATGGTGAGTGCCTGCTGATTATTTTATATTTGAAGACATAGAATGCACTGACGCACAACCACTTATGTTTCCTGATGATGAGGACATGGGAATACCACCTCAGCATGTCTCTGATGATGACGAAACACAGGTGCCAACTGCTGCGTCTTTCTGCAGTGTGCAGACTGAACAGGACGTCAGGGATCAAGACTGGGTGGAAGACGATGCAGGGGACAATGAGGTCCTAGACCCCACATGGAATGAAGGTCGTGCCACTGACTTTCACAGTTCGGAGGAAGAGGCAGTGGTGAGACCGAGCCAACAGCGTAGCAAAAGAGGGAGCAGTGGGAAAAAGCAGAACACCCGCCGCCAAAAGACTCCGCATGCTACTGACCACCGCCATCTGGGACCGAGCACCCCAAAGGCAGCTTTAAGGAGTTCCCTGGCATGGCACTTCTTCAAACAATGTGCTGACGACAAGACCCGAGTGGTTTGCACGCTGTGCCATCAGAGCCTGAAGCGAGGCATTAACGTTCTGAACCTTAGCACAACCTGCATGACCAGGCACCTGCATGCAAAGCATGAACTGCAGTGGAGTAAACACCTTAAAAACAAGGAAGTCACTCAGGCTCCCCCTGTTACCTCTTCTGCTGCTGCCGCCTCGGCCTCTTCTGCTGCTGCCGCCTCGGCCGCTTCCTCCGCCACGATGGCACCTGCCGCCCAGCAAACAGGGGATGTACCACCAACACCACCACCTCCGTCACCAAGCATCTCAACCATGTCACACGGCAGCGTTCAGCTCTCCATCTCACAAACATTTGAGAGAAAGCGTAAATTCCCACCTAGCCACCCTCGATCCCTGGCCCTGAATGCCAGCAATTCTAAACTACTGGCCTATGAAATGCTGTCATTTAGGACACAGACAGCTTCAAACAGCTCATGTCGCTTGCTGTCCCACAGTATGTTGTTCCCAGCCGGCACTACTTCTCCAAGAGAGCCGTGCCTTCCCTGCACAACCAAGTATCCGATAAAATCAAGTGTGCACTGCGCAACGCCATCTGTGGCAAGGTCCACCTAACCACAGATACGTGGACCAGTAAGCACGGCCAGGGACGCTATATCTCCCTAACTGCACACTGGGTAAATGTAGTGGCAGCTGGGCCCCAGGCGGAAGAGCTGTTTGGCGCACGTCCTTCCGCCGCCAAGGATCGCAGGGCAACATTCTTTGCCTCCTGTTGCCACCTCCTCCTACTCAGCTTCCTCCTCCTCTTCTTCCACCTGCTCATCCAGTCAGCCACACACCTTCACCACCAACTTCAGCACAGCCCGGGGTAAACGTCAGCAGGCCATTCTGAAACTCATATGTTTGGGGGACAGGCCCCACACCGCACAGGAGTTGTGGCGGGGTATAGAACAACAGACCGACGAGTGGTTGCTGCCGGTGAGCCTCAAGCCTGGCCTGGTGGTGTGCGATAATGGGCGAAATCTCGTTGCAGCTCTGGGACTAGCCGGTTTGACGCACATCCCTTGCTTGGCGCATGTGCTGAATTTGGTGGTGCAGAAGTTCATTCACAACTACCCCGACATGTAAGAGCTGCTGCATAAAGTGCAGGCCGTCTGTTCGCGCTTCCGGCGTTCACAGCCGCTGCTCGCCTGTCTGCGCTACAGCGTAACTTCGGCCTTCCCTTGCACATGCTGGACAGACTGTGCGAGCATCAGCAGGCCATAGTGGAGTTTCAGCTGCAGCACGCACGGGTCAGTCGCACTGCGGAACAGCACCACTTCACCACCAATGACTGGGCCTCCATGCGAGACCTGTGTGCCCTGTTGCGCTGTTTCGAGTACTCCACCAACATGGCCAGTGGCGATGACGCCGTTATCAGCGTTACAATACCACTTCTATGTCTCCTTGAGAAAACACTTAGGGCGATGATGGAAGAGGAAGTGGCCCAGGAAGAGGAGGAGGAGGAAGAGGGGTCATTTTTAGCACTTTCAGGCCAGTCTCTTAGAAGTGACTCAGAGGGAGGTTTTTTGCAACAGCAGAGGCCAGGTACAAATGTGGCCAGCCAGGGCCCACTACTGGAGGACGAGGAGGACGAGGATGAGGAGGAGGTGGAGGAGGATGAGGATGAAGCATGGTCACAGCGGGGTGGCACCCAACGCAGCTCGGGCCCATCACTGGTGCGTGGCTGGGGAGAAACGCAGGACGATGACAATACGCCTCCCACAGAGGACAGCTTGTCCTTACCCCTGGGCAGCCTGGCACACATGAGCGACTACATGCTGCAGTGCCTGCGCAACGACAGCAGAGTTGCCCACATTTTAACATGTGCGGACTACTGGGTTGCCACCCTGCTGGATCCACGGTACAAAGACAATGTGCCCACCTTACTTCCTGCACTGGAGCGTGATAGGAAGATGCGCGAGTACAAGCGCACGTTGGTAGACGCGCTACTGAGAGCATTCCCAAATGTCACAGGGGAACAAGTGGAAGCCCAAGGCCAAGGCAGAGGAGGAGCAAGAGGTCGCCAAGGCAGTTGTGTCAATGCCAGCTCCTCTGAGGGCAGGGTTAGCATGTTAGAGATGTGGAAAAGTTTTGTCAACACGCCACAGCTAACTGCACCACCACCTGATACGCAACATGTTAGCAGGAGGCAACATTTCACTAACATGGTGGAACCCCTCCACGTACTGACTGATGGTTCGGCCCCATTCAACTTCTGGGTCTCTAAATTGTCCACGTGGCCAGAGCTAGCCTTTTATGCCTTGGAGGTGCTTGCCTGCCCGGCGGCCAGCGTTTTGTCTGAACGTGTATTCAGCACGGCAGGGGGCGTCATTACAGACAAACGCAGCCGCCTGTCTACAGCCAATGTGGACAAGCTGACGTTCGTAAAAATGAACCAGGCATGGATCCCACAGGACCTGTCCATCCCTTGTGCAGATTAGACATTAACTACCTAACCTTAACCATATAGTATTGTACTCCAGGGCACTTCCTCATTCAATCCTATTTTTATTTTCATTTTACCATTATATTGCGAGGCAACCCAAAGTTAAATGAACCTCTCCTCTGTCTGGGTGCCGGGGCCTAAATATATTACAATGGACTGTTCCAATGTTGGGTGACGTGAAGCATGATTCTCTGCTATGACATGCAGACTGATTCTCTGCTGACATGAAGCCAGATTCTCTGTTATGGGACCTCTCTCCTCTGCCTGGGTGCCTGGGCCTAAATATATGACAATGGACTGTTACAGTGGTGGCTGACGTGAAGCCTGATTCTCTGCTATGACATGCAGACTGATTCTCTGCTGATGTGAAGCCATATTCTCTGTTATGGGACCTCTCTCCTCTGCCTAGGTGCCGGGGCCTAAATATATGACAATGGACTGTTACAGTGGTGGCTGACGTGAAGCCTGATTCTCTGCTATGACATGCAGACTGATTCTCTGCTGACATGAAGCCAGATTCTCTGTTACGGGACCTTTCTCCTCTGCCTGGGTGCCTGGGCCTAAATATATGACAATGGACTGTTACAGTGGTGGCTGACGTGAAGCCTGATTCTCTGCTATGACATGCAGACTGATTCTCTGCTGACATGAAGCCAGATTCTCTGTTACGGGACCTCTCTCCTCTGCCTGGGTCTAAATATATGACAATGGACTGCTACAGGGGTGGGTGACGTGAAGCATGATTCTCTGCTATGATATGAAGACTGATTCTCTGCTGACATTAAGCCAGATTCTCTGTTACGGGACCTCTCTCCTCTGCCTGGTTGCCTGGGCCTAAATATCTGACAATGGACTGTTCCAGTGTTGGGTGACGTAAAGCATGATACTCTGCTATGACATGAAGACTGATTTTCTGCTGACATGAAGCCAGATTCTCTGTTATGGGACCTCTCTCCTCTGCCTGGGTGCCTGGGCCTAAATATATGACAATGGACTGTTCCAATGTTGGGTGACGTAAAGCATGATTCTCCTCTATGACATGAAGACTGATTCTCTGCTGACATGAAGCTAGATTCTCTGTTACGGGACCTCTCTCCTCTGCCTGGGTGCCGGGGCCTAAATATCTGACAATGGACTGTTCCAGTGTTGGGTGACGTTAAGCATGATTCTCTGCTATGATATGAAAACTGATTCTCTGCTGACATGAAGCCAGATTCTCTGTTACGGGACCTCTCTCCTCTGCCTGGGTGCCGGGGCCTAAATTTATGACAATGGACTGTTACAGTGCTGGGTGACGTGAAGCATGATTCTCTGCTATGATATGAAGACTGATTCTCTGCTGACATAAAGCCAGATTCTCTGTTACGGGACCTCTCTCCTCTGCCTGGGTGCCTGGGCCTTAATATATGACAATGGACTGTTAAAGTGGTGGCTGACGTGAAGCCTGATTCTCTGCTATGACATGCAGACTGATTCTCTGCTGACATGAAGCCAGATTCTCTGTTACGGGACCTCTCTCCTCTGCCTGGGTGCCTGGGCCTAAATATATGACAATGGACTGTTACAGTGGTGGCTGACGTGAAGCCTGATTCTCTGCTATGACATGCAGACTGATTCTCTGCTGACATGAAGCCAGATTCTCTGTTACGGGACCTCTCTCCTCTGCCTGGGTGCCTGGGCCTTAATATATGAAAATGGACTGTTACAGTGGTGGCTGACGTGAAGCCTGATAATCTGCTATGACATGCAGACTGATTCTCTGCTGACATGAAGCCATATTCTCTGTTATGGGACCTCTCTCCTATGCCTGGGTGCCTGGGCCTAAATATATGACAATGGACTGTTCCAATGTTGGGTGACGTGAAGCATGATTCTCCGCTATGACATGAAAACTGATTCTCTGCTAACATGAAGCCAGATTCTCTGTTACGGGACCTCTCTCCTCTGCCTGGGTGCCGGGGTCTAAATATTTGACAATGGACTGTTCCAATGTTGGTTGACGTGAAGCATGATTCTCTGCTATGATATGAAGACTGATTCTCTGCTGACATGAAGCCAGATTCTCTGTTACGGGACCTCTCTCCTCTGCCTGGGCCTAAATATATGACAATGGACTTGTCACGAGGGTGTCAAGAGCCACGTCTGACTCCGTTATACCCGGGGTCAGGAAGTCGCAGCGTGTGGCTGCGCGCTCTATGTCTAAAGATCACGTTGTTTCTTAGTGATTGTTTTCTGTGTTTGCCTTGCTATCCTTTTTGTCTCACTCAGGGATCCGTAGCTTCTCCTCCTCAGCTGTTTCTTGTCTGCCACTCCCAACCTCCTTATATTCTCCTCTCACACTTCTCTAGTTGCCAGTTATAGAGCTTCCTGCCTGGACTTCTATACTGACCCACTGGAGCTGTGAATCCAGGTTGTTACAGAACCCAAGGTTGTTCTTCCTGACAGATTTTCTGGGGGAAGGGACAAATTTGTGACGTTCCGTGAGGCCTGCAAATTATATTTTAAGCTGCGCCCTTACTCCTCAGGTAATGAAGAACAGCGGGTGGGGATTGTTATTTCCCTGCTTCAGGGGGACCCGCAATCCTGGGCGTTCTCGTTACCCCCTGGTTCCCAGGCTCTCCGGTCAGTGGAGGGATTTTTTGGGGCTTTGGGTCTCATATATGATGACCCTGACCGAGTCGCCCTGGCTGAGTCGAAGTTACGGAGACTCCTACAGGGAGATCGGCCAGCAGAGGAATATTGCTCAGTGTTCCATAGGTGGGCTACGGATACTCAGTGGAACGACCCGGCTCTCAGGAGTCAGTTCTGCTCTGGGTTATCTGAAAGGGTTAAGGATGCGCTGGCGCTGTATGAGACCCCCCTTTCCCTTGATGCTGTTATGTCCCTCTCTATCAGAATAGATAGATGTCTTAGGGAGAGATCGAAAATTCCTGAGCAATTGGTAACCTCTCCCAAGCAGCAGTTAGTCTGTACTGACTTAGATGAGCCCATGCAGCTAGGAGGAACTTCTCGTCAGGTCCGTCCTCCTGAGGTTCGCCGTAGGTGGGGGGCTTGTTTTTTCTGTGGGGGGAGGGGTCATTTCATTAATGTCTGTCCCTCCTTTCTCAAAAACAAAAGACCGTCGGAAAACTACTAACCCCAGGCTGTGTGGAGGATGTCAGCCGGGGGGTATACGTTTCCTCCATACGAACATCTCAATTTGTGTTGCCAGCGGTTATTGTTTTTGGTGTTAAGACGGAGTCTATTTCTTTTTTTCTAGACAGTGGAGCAGGGGTAAATTTGATAGATGCCCATTTTGCCCGCACTATGGGTTTGTCTCTCTGTACGCTGCAGAGACCTATTCCCATATTCGCTATTGATTCTGCTCCTCTGTCTCAGAGAAACCTCACTCACATTGTCCATAACTTACACCTTCGGGTAGGGGACCACCATAATGAGTGTCTTTCATGTTACGTTCTGGAGGGCCTTCCCTCTCCTGTGGTATTGGGTCTTCCCTGGTTGGTAGCGCACAATCCAGTGGTGGATTGGCAGGCCAGGGAGATATTGGAGTGGAGTGAGCATTGCAGAGAGAATTGCTTAAATAACAATTGCTTAATCGCCTCCATAGCTTCCCTACCTACATTTATTTCGGACTTTGAGGATGTTTTTTCTGAAAAGGGTTGTCAGAAGCTACCACCTCATCGTCCTTATGATTGCCCGGTTAACCTGATTCCCGGTGCAAAATTACCCAAGTCCAGGTTGTATAATCTTTCGGGTCCCGAGAGACAAGCCATGAAAGATTATATCTCCGAGAGTCTGGCTAAGGGACACATCAGACCCTCTTCTTCACCCGTGGCTGCAGGGTTTTTCTTTGTTAAAAAGAAAGATGGGGGCCTGCGTCCTTGCCTAGATTTCCGTGAGCTAAACCGGATAACCATCCGAGACCCATACCGTCTTCCTCTCATTCCTGACCCTTTTAATCAGATTGCGGGTGCTAGGTGGTTCTCCAAACTTGATCTTAGGGGGGCCTACAATCTGATTCGTATCAAGGAAGGGGATGAGTGGAAGACAGCTTTTAACACCCCTGAGGGGCATTATGAAAATTTAGTCATGCCTTTCGGTCTGACCAATGCCCCTGCTGTCTTCCAACATTTCGTTAATGATATTTTTAGTCATCTCATCGGCAGGTTTGTAGTCATATACCTAGATGATATCTTAATTTATTCGGCTGATCTGAAAACACATGAAGTACATGTCAGGCAAATACTGCAGGTCCTACGGACGAATAAATTATATGCGAAAATTGAAAAATGTGTCTTCGCCGTTCAGGAAATACAGTTCCTGGGATATCTATTATCTGCTTCAGGTTTCCGTATGGATCCTAGGAAGGTCCAGGCAATTTTAGATTGGGATCTTCCTGAGAACCTTAAAGCTCTACAACGGTTTTTGGGTTTCGCAAATTTCTATAGAAAGTTCATTAAAAATTATTCAGTGATCGTTAAACCCCTTACTGAGATGACTAGGAAGGGGACTGATTTTTCTAAATGGTCTGACGCCGCTAAAATTGCATTTTCCTCTCTAAAAGAGAGATTTACCTCGGCACCTGTTCTAATTCAACCTGATGTCTCCCAGCCTTTTATTGTTGAAGTAGATGCGTCAGAGGTGGGAGTGGGGGCTGTATTGTCTCAGGGTCCGTCTCCTGGCAAATGGCGTCCTTGCGCTTTCTTTTCCAAAAAGTTATCTACAGCAGAAAAGAACTATGATATTGGAAATAGGGAACTGTTGGCGATTAAACTGGCGTTTGAAGAGTGGCGTCACTTCTTAGAGGGAGCAATCCAACCCGTCACGGTGATTACGGATCACAAAAACCTTCTGTACCTAGAATCGGCTAAGCGTCTCACCCCTAGACAAGCTAGGTGGTCGCTATTCTTTACCAGATTTAACTTTGTAATCACCTATCGTCCTGGGGCAAAAAATACCAAGGCAGACGCATTATCTCGTAGTTTCCCTGGAGGGGGTAATGTTAGTGATCCGGTACCTATTTTACAAAGAGGAGTGGTTGTCTCTGCTGTACACTCTGTTCTAGAGGGAAAGGTGTTAGAGGCCCAGGGGGACGCCCCGGCCTCTTGCCCCTCAGAGAAATTGTTTGTACCGTTAAACCTGCGTCTTGAATTATTAAAGGAACATCATAATTCGGCACTTGCTGGGCACCCGGGTAGTAAAGCAACCTTGGAGCTATTGTCTCGTCGTTTTTGGTGGCCAAGGTTGCGTCAGGATGTAATGGATTTCGTGTCTACTTGTTCTACTTGTGCACGCGCGAAAGTCTCTCATACACGTCCAGCAGGGTCTTTATTGCCACTTTTCATCCCCAATAGGCCATGGACACATCTGTCAATGGATTTCATCACTGACTTACCGTTGTCTGCGGGTAAAACAGTTATCTTGGTAGTAGTAGACAGGTTTAGCAAAATGGTACACTTTATTGCGCTACCCGCACTTCCTAATGCTAAGACTCTTGCTCAGGTGTTTATCAGTGAAATCGTGAAGCTTCACGGGGTCCCTTCCGATGTGGTTTCGGATCGGGGAACCCAGTTTATTTCTAAGTTTTGGAAAGCTTTTTGTTCCCGTTTGGGGGTACACTTGTCCTTTTCCTCAGCTTTCCATCCTCAGTCGAATGGACAGACTGAGCGTACCAACCAAAACCTAGAAACATATTTAAGGTGTTTTGTGTCTGAAAACTAAGAGGTGTGGTCATCATATTTACCATTAGCCAAGTTTGCCATAAATAATCGCTGTCAGGAATCCACTGGTAAGTCACCATTTCTTGGTGCATACGGTTTTCATCCCCAATTTTGTACTTTCAAAGAGGGGGGGTCTTCTGGGGTTCCCGAAGAGGAACGGTTTTCTTCATCTCTTTCATCGGTATGGCAGAAGGTGCAAGCTAACTTGAAAAATATGAGTGGTAAATATAAATGCATGGCCGATAAGAAACGGTCGCCAGGTCCGGACCTAGGAGTGAATGACTATGTGTGGTTGTCTACTAGGAATATTAAGTTGAAGGTTCCCTCTTGGAAACTGGGCCCTAGGTTCATTGGTCCTTATAAAATAGTAGCCGTCATTAACCCTGTGGCTTTTCGCCTGGAGCTACCTCAGACTTTTAAGATCCATAACGTCTTCCATAAGTCGTTACTCAAGAAGTATGTTCCACCTCTAGAACCATCACCGCTGCCACCTCCTCCTGTTATTGTGGATGGTAATCTGGAGTTTCAAATATCCAGAATTGTTGATTCTCGTCGGGTCCGCCGCTCTCTTCAGTATCTGGTGCATTGGAGGGGTTACGGTCCCGAGGAAAGAATGTGGGTTCCAGCGTCAGAGGTAAACGCCAACAGGTTAATTCAGGCTTTCCATGCCTCTCATCCTGACAGACCTGGTCCTGAGTGTCCGGAGGCCCCTCGTGAAAGGGGGGGTACTGTCACGAGGGTGTCAAGAGCCACGTCTGACTCCGTTATACCCGGGGTCAGGAAGTCGCAGCGGGTGGCTGCGTGCTCTATGTCTAAAGATCAGGTTGTTTCTTAGTGATTGTTTTCTGTGTTTGCCTTGCTATCCTTTTTGTCTCACTCAGGGATCCGTAGCTTCTCCTCCTCAGCTGTTTCTTGTCTGCCACTCCCAACCTCCTTATATTCTCCTCTCACACTTCTCTAGTTGCCAGTTATAGAGCTTCCTGCCTGGACTTCTATACTGACCCACTGGAGCTGTGAATCCTGGTTGTTGTTCCAGAGTGCTACCCTCCGGATCCCTGTTGGGCTTTTTGTTGTCTCCTGTTGTCGCCCACCTGGGATTATATGTTGAGTCTGTATTGTCTGTCCTCCCCTTGGTGTTTTCCTTTAGTGCTAGTGGTGCGGACTAGTGTTCCCACCGCCCTGTTCACTATCTAGGGCTCATCTTAGGGAAAGCCAGGGTTTTAGGCACGTGATCGGCGTACGGGTGAGGAACCCGCCTAGGGACGTCAGGGCAGCCAAGTGCCAGCCGCAAGGTGAGTCAGGGGTCACCACCTTCTCTCTCACTTGGGCAAGGCCTTCCTCTTTCCCTCCCTCTGTGTCACGTATGTGATAGTCACGCCGATCGTGATAAGACTGTTACAGTAGTGGCTGACGTGAAGCCTGATTCTCTGCTATGACATGCAGACTGATTCTCTGCTGACATGAAGCCAGATTCTCTGTTACGGGACCTCTCTCCTCTGCCTGGGTGCCTGGGCCTAAATATATGACAATGGACTGTTACAGTGGTGGCTGACGTGAAGCATGATTCTCTGCTATGATATGAAGACTGATTCTCTGGTGACATGAAGCCAGATTCTCTGTTACGGGACTTCTCTCCTCTGCCTGGTTGCCTGGGCCTAAATATCTGACAATGGACTGTTCCAGTGTTGGGTGACATAAAGCATGATTCTCTGCTATGACATGAAGACTGATTCTCTGCTGACATGAAGCCAGATTCTCTGTTATGGGACCTCTCTCCTCTGCCTGGGTGCCTGGGCCTAAATATATGACAATGGACTGTTCCAATGTTGGTGTGATGTGAAGCATGATTCTCCGCTATGACATGAAGACTGATTCTCTGCTGACATGAAGCCAGATTCTTTGTTACGGGACCTCTCTCCTCTGCCTGGGTGCCGGGGCCTAAATTTATGACAATGGACTGTTACAGTGCTGGGTGACGTGAAGCATGATTCTCTGCTATGATATGAAGACTGATTCTCTGCTGACATGAAGCCAGATTCTCTGTTACGGGACCTTTCTCCTCTGCCTGGGTGCCGGGGCCTAAATATCTGACAATGGACTGTTCCAATGTTGGGTGACGTGAAGCATGATTCTCTGCTATGATATGAAGACTGATTCTCTTCTGACATGAAGCCAGATTCTCTGTTATGGGACCTCTCTCCTCTGCCTGGTTGCCTGGGCCTAAATATCTGACAATGGACTGTTCCAGTGTTGGGTGACATAAAGCATGATTCTCTGCTATGACATGAAGACTGATTCTCTGCTGACATGAAGCCAGATTCTCTGTTACGGGACCTTTCTCCTCTGCCTGGGTGCCGGGGCCTAAAAATCTGACAATGGACTGTTCCAATGTTGGGTGACGTGAAGCATGATTCTCTGCTATGATATGAAGACTGATTCTCTGCTGACATGAAGCTAGATTCTCTGTTATGGGACCTCTCTCCTCTGCCTGGGCCTAAATATATGACAATGGACTGTTCCAATGTTGGGTGACGTGAAGCATGATTCTCCGCTATGACATGAAGACTGATTCTCTGCTGACATGAAGCCAGATTCTCTGTTACGGGACCTCTCTCCTCTGCCTTGGTGCCGGGGCCTAAATTTATGACAATGGACTGTTACAGTGCTGGGTGACGTGAAGCATGATTCTCTGCTATGATATGAAGACTGATTCTCTGCTGACATGAAGCCAGATTCTCTGTTACGGGACCTCTCTCCTCTGCCTGGGTGCCGGGGCCTAAATATCTGACAATGGACTGTTTCAATGTTGGGTGACGTGAAGCAGGATTCTCTGCTATGATATGAAGACTGATTCTCTGCTGACATGAAGCCAGATTCTCTGTTATGGGACCTCTCTCCTCTTCCTGAGTGCCAGGGCCTAAATTTATGACAATGGACTGTTACAGTGCTGGGTGACGTGAAGCCAAATTCTCTGCTATGGGACCTCTCTCCAATTGATATTGGTTAATTTTTATTTATTTTATTTTTATTAATTTCCCTATCCACATTTGTTTGCAGGGGATTTACCTACATGTTGCTGCCTTTTGCAGCCCTCTAGCCCTTTTCTGGGCTGTTTTACAGCCTTTTTAGTGCGGGTCCCCATTGACTTAAATAGGGTTCGGATTTGGGACGAAGTTCGCATCGGGTTCGGATCTTGAACCCGAACATTTCCGGGAAGTTCGGCCGAGCTTCTCGAACCCGAACATCCAGATGTTCGCTCCACTCTAATTACTACTAGAGTTGAGCGGACACCTGGATGTTCGGCAGGTTCGGCCGAACCTGAAAATAAAGGTCAGGTTCGGGACCCGAACTTTAGCTGAATTTGAACTCGAACCCGAACTTTTGGCCACTAAAATTGCTCTAAAATAGCCCTGGAAAGAGCTAGAGGGCTGCAAAAGGCAGCAAAATGTGCTTAAGAGCATGACAAATGCTCTGCAAACAAATGTGGATAGGGAAATGAATTAAAAAGACATCAAATACCTTAAAAAAAAATAATTAGAAATGATGTAGGAGGAAGAGGCTGTGAATGGGTGGATGTGGCCGTGTAGGCTCACGTGGCGGTCTAGGTGGAAGCGGAGGCGAAGGAGGAATAGGTAGCCAACACAGATGTGTGTTATTTTGCATTTTTACATAGGGGTATCCCCAAAATACTGTCTCTTCTGCACAAGGTACAGACAAGTCTTGTGGGATCCAGGCCTGGTTCATTTTAATGAATGTGAGCTTGTCCACGTTGCCTGCGGACAGGCGGTTGTGTCTATCTGTAATGACGCCTCCTGCCGTGCTAAATACACGTTCAGAGAGTACACTGGCTGCAGGGCAGGCCAGCACCTCCAAGGCATACAGGGCAATCTCTGGCCATGTGGACAATTTGGAGACCCAGAAGTTGAATGGTGCAGAACCATCAGTCAGTACGTGTAGGCGTGTGCACAGGTACTGTTCCACCATGTTGTTCAAATGCTGCCTCCTGCTAACACGCTCCATATCAGTAGTTGGGGCTGGTTGTTGCGGTGAGGTGACAAAGATTTTCCACATGTCGGCCATGCTAACCCTGCCTTCTGAGGTGCTGGCGCTGACACAGCTGCGTTGGCGACCTCTTCCTCCTCCCCTGCCTTCGCTTTGTGCTTCCACTTGTCCCCCGGCATCAGTCGGGAATGCTCTCAGGACCGTGTCTACCAGCGTGCGCCTGTAGTCGCGCATCTTCCGATCACGCTCCAGTTAGGGAATTAAGGACGGCACATTGTCTTTGTAATGGGGATCCAGCAGGGTGGCCACCAAGTAGTCAGCACAGGTTAAAATGTGGGCAACTCTGCTGTCGTTACGCAGGCACTGCAGCATGTAGTCGCTCATGTGTGTCAGGCTGCCCAGAGGTAAGAACAAGCTGTCCTCTGTGGGAGGTGTATCGTCTGCGTCCTCCGTATCCCCCCAGCCATGCACCATTGATGGGCGCGTGCTGCCTTGGGTGCCACCCCGCTGTGAACATGCTTCACCCCCATCCTCCTCCTCATCCTCCTCTTCCTCCAGTAGCGGGCCCTGGCTGGCCAAATTTGTACCTGGCCTCTGCTGTTGCAAAAAAACTCCCTCTGAGCCACTTCTAAAAGACTGATCTGAAAGTGTTAGAGATGACCCCTCTTCCTCGTCCTGGGCCACATCCTCTTCCATCATCGCCCTAAGTGTTTTCTTAAAGAGACATAGAAGTGGTATTGTAATGCTGATAACTGCGTCATAACCACTGATCATGTTGGTGGATTACTCAAAACAGCGCAACAGGGCACACAGGTCTCGCATGGAGGCCCAGTCATTGGTGGTGAAGTGGTGCTGTTCCGCAGTGCGACTCTCACGTGCGTGCTGGCAGTCAGGGCTGGGGATCGAGGGTGGCTAGGTGGGAATTTACGCTTTCTCTCCAAGGTTTGTGAGATGGAGAGCTGAACACTTCCGTGTGACATGATGGAGATGCTTGGTGATGGAGGTGGTGTTGTTGGTGGCATATCCTCTGTTTGGTGGGTGGCAGGTGCCAACGTTCCTCCAGAGGCAGAGGAAGAGGCCGAGGCAGCAGCAAAAGAGGGAGCAGGAGAGCCCTTTCTTGGTTTTGAAGGTGCTTACTCCACAGAAGCCTGTGTCTTGCATGCCTGGTCATGCAGGTTGTGCTAAGGTTCAGAACGTTAATGCCTCACTTCAGGCTCTGATGGCACAGCGTACAAACCACTCAGGTCTTGTCGTCAGCACATTGTGTGAAGAAGTACCATGCCAGGGAACTCTTTGAAGGTGCCTTTGGTGTGCTTGGTCCCTGGTGACGGTGGCCAGTAGCAGGCGAACTGTTTTGGTGATGGCTGCACTGCTTTTGCACCCTGCTCCCTTATTTGCTACGCTGTTGGCTCGGTCTCACCACTGCCTCTTCCTCCAAACTTCCCAAAAGTCAGTGGCACAACCTTCATTCCATGTGGTGTCTAGGACCTCATCGTCCCCTGCATCGTCTTCCACCCAGTCTTCCTCCCTGACCACAGTTGGCACCTGTGTTTCATCATCATCAGAGATGTGCTGAGGTGGTACTCCCATGTCCTCATCAGGAAACATAAGTGGTTGTGCATCAGTACATTCTATGTCTTCCACCCCTGGGGAAGGGCTAGGTGGATTCCCTTGGGAAACCCTGCCAGCAGAGTCTTCAAACAGCATAAGAGACTGCTGCATGACTTAAGGCTCAGACAGGTTCCCCAATATGCACGGGGGTGATGTGACAGACTGATGAGCATGGGTTTCAGGCGCCACCTATGCGCTTTCTGCAGAAGACTGGGTGGGAGATAATGCGAACCTGCTGGATCCACTGTCGGACACCCAATTGACTAGCGCCTGTACTTGCTCAGGCCTTACCATCCTTAGAACGGCATTAGGCTGGACCAAATATCGCTGTGAAATTCTGGCGGCTACTGGGACCTGAGGTAGTAGGTTCAGTAGGACGTGTAGCTGTGGCAGAACAGCCACGTCCTCTCCCTGCACCAGAGGCTCCACCAACACCACCACCACGACCATGACAGCGTCCCTTATTAGATGTTTGCCTCATAGTTAGCGTTCACCAAGCAAAGTAAAAAGTGGTTAAGTCTGTTAAAAATAATTAACCGCCAATAAAAACCCTGATGTAGAGTATTGTCCTCAATTTTTTTTTTTTTTACTCTATGACAGCGGTATTTGTGCCCTAAATTTCACAGTAACTTATGCAAGTCTAATCCCAGATGTGCAGTATATCAGAGTTTTTTTTTACCCCAGTAAGCAAAAAGCCATATTTTTGGACTAAATTTCACAGTAACTTATGCATGTCTAATTCCATATGTGCAGTATATTAGAGGGTTTTTTAACCCCAGTAAGCAAAAAGCCGTATTTGTGGCCTAAATTTCAAAGTCCCTTATGCACGTCTAATCCCAGATGTGCAGTATATCAGAGGATTTTTTTAACCCCAGTAAGTAAAAGCTATATTTGTGGCCTAAAATGAACAGTCACTTATGCACCTATAATCCTAGATGTGCACTATATTAAACAGAGGGGTTTATTTCACCCAGTATGCCAAAGCTGTATTTCTTGCCTAAATGCCTCATTTATGCACCTATAATCCTAGATGTGCACTATATGAAACAGATGTTTTTTTTTCACCCCAGTATGCCCCAGTATGAGAAATCCGTATTTGTGGCTTACATTTCACAGTCACTTATGCATGTCTAATCCCAGGTGTGCAGTATATCAGAGGGTTTTTTTAACCCCAGAAAGCAAAAAGCCGTATTTGTAACCTAAATTCAAAGTCACTTATGCACGTCTAATCCCAAAAGTGCAGTATATCAGAGGGTTTTTTAACCCTAGTAAGCAAAAAGCCGTATTTGTGGCCTAAATTTTGCAGTCTCTTATGCACATCTAATCCCAGATGTGCAGTATATCAGAGGGATTTTTAACCCCAGTAAGCAAAAAGCCGTATTTGTGGCCTAAATGTTAGAGTAAATTATGCATGTCTAATCCCAGATGTGCAGTATATCAGAGGGTTTTTTAACCCCATTAAGCAAAATGCCGTAATTGTGACCTAAATTTTACAGTCATTTATGCATGTCTAATCCCAGATGTGCAGTATATCAGAGGTTTTTTTATCCCCAGTAAGCAAAAAGCCGTATTTGTGGCCAAAATGTGACACTCACTTATGCACCTATAATCCTAGATAGGCAGTATATGAAACAGATGTTTTTTTTCACCCCAGTATGCCCCAGTATGAGAAAGCCGCATTTGTGGCCTAAATTTCAGAGTCACTTATGCACGTCTAATCCCAGATCTGCAGTATATCAGAGGTTTTTTTAACCCCAGTACAGACCAAAAGTTTGGACACACCTTCTCATTCAAAGAGTTTTCTTTATTTTCATGACTATGAAAATTGTAGATTCACACTGAGGCATCAAAATTATGAATTAACATATGTGGAATTAAATACATAACAAAAAAGTGTGAAACTACTGAAAATATGTCATATTCTAGGTTCTTCAAAGTAGCCACCTTTTGCTTTGATTACTGCTTTGCACACTATTGGCATTCTCTTGATCAGCTTCAAGAAGTAGTCACCTGAAATGGTTTTCACTTCACAGGTGTGCCCTTTCAGGTTTAATAGGTGGGATTTCTTGCCTTATAAATGGGGTTGGGACCATCAGTTGCGTGGTGGAGAAGTCAGGTGGATACACAGCTGATAGTCCTACTGAATAGACTGTTATGAATTTGTATTATGGCAAGAAAAAAGCAGCTAAGTAAAGAAAAACGAGTGGCCATCATTACTTTAAGAAATGAAGGTCAGTCAGTGCGAAAAATTGGGAAAACTTTAAAAGTGTCCCCAAGTGCAGTCACAAAAACCATCAAGCGCTACAAAGAAACTGGCTCACATGCGGACTGACCGAGGAAAGGAAGAACAAGAGTCACCTCTGCTGCGGAGGATACGTTCATCCGAGTCACCAGCCTCAGAAATCGCAGGTTAACAGCAGCTCAGATTAGAGACCAGGTCAATGCCACACAGAGTTCTAGCAGCAGACACATCTCTAGAACAACTGTTAAGAGGAGACTGTGTGAATCAGGCCTTCATGGTAGAATATCTGCTAGGAAACCACTGCTAAGGACAGGCAAAAAGCAGAAGAGACATGTTTGGGCTAAAGAACACAAGGAATGGACATTAGACCAGTAGAAATCTGTGCTTTGGTCTGATGAGTCCAAATTTGAGATCTTTGGTTCCAACCACCGTGTCTTTGTGGAACGCAGAAAAGGTGAACGGATGGACTCTACAAGTCTACATGCCTGGTTCCCACGTGAAGCATGGAGGAGGAGGTGTGATGGTGTGGGGGTGCTTTGCTGGTGACACTGTTGGGGATTTATTCAAAATTGAAGGCATACTGAACCAGCATGGCTACAACAGCATCTTGCAGCAGCATGCTATTCCATCTGGTTTGCGTTTAGTTGGACCATCATTTATTTTTCAACAGGACAATGACCCCAAACACACCTCCAGGCTGTGTAAGGGCTTTTTGACCATGAAGGAGAGTGATGGGGTGCTGCGCCAGATGACCTGGCCTCCACAGTCACTGGACCTGAACCCAATCGAGATGGTTTGGAGTGAGCTGGACCGCAGAGTGAAGGCAAAAGGGCCAACAAGTGCTAAGCATCTCTGGGAACCCCTTCAGGACTGTTGGAAGACCATTTCAGGTGACTCCCTCTTGAAGCTCATCAAGCGAATGCCAAGAGTGTGCAAAGCAGTAATCAAAGCAAAAGGTGGCTACTTTGAAGAACCTAGAATATGACATATTTTCTGTTGTTTCACACTTTTTTGTTATGTATTTAATTTCACATGTGTTAATTCATAGTTTTGATGCCTTCAGTGTGAATCTACAATTTTCATAGTCATGAAAATAAAGAAAACTCTTTGAATGAGAAACTGTGTCCAAACTTTTGGTCTGTACTGTACGCACGTCTAATCCCAGATGTGCAGTATATCAAAGGGTTTTTTAACCCCCGTAAGCAAAAAGCCATATTTGTGGCTGGAAATTAACAGTCCCTTATACACCTATAATCCTAGATGTGCACTATATAAAACAGAGGGGTTTGTTTCACCCAGTATGCCCCAGTATGCCAAAGCTATATTTCTGGCCTAAATATAATCCTAGATGTGGACTATATGAAACAGATGTTTGTTTTTTTACCCCAGTATGCCCCAGTATGAGAAAGCCGTATTTCTGGCCTAAATTTCACAGTCACTTATGCACGTCTAATCGCAGATGTGCAGTATATCAGAGGTTTTTTTAACCCCAGTAAGCAAAAAGCCGTATTTGTGGCCTAAATGTGACACTCACTTATGCACCTATAATCCTAGATGTGCACTATATGACACAGATGTTTTTTTTTTTCACCCCAGTATGCCCCAGTAAGCAAAAAGCCGTATTTGTGGCCTAAATTTTACAGTAATGTAGGCAGGTCTAATCCCAGATGTGCAGTATATCAGAGGGTTTTTTAACCCCAGTAAGCAAAAGCCGTATTTGTGGCCTGAAATTAACAGTCCCTTATGCACCTATAATCCTAGAAGTGCACTATATAAAACTGAGGGGTTTGTTTCACCCAGTATGCCAAAGCTGTATTTCTTGCCTAAATGTGACACTCACTTATGCACCTATAATCCTAGATGTGCACTATATGAAACAGATGTTTTTTTTTCACCCCAGTATGCCCCAGTATGAGAAAGCCGTATTTCTGGGCTAAATTTCACAGTCACATATGCATGTCTAATCCCAGATGTGCAGTATATCAGAGGTTTTTTTTTAACCCCAGTAAGCAAAAAGCCGTATTTGTGGCATAAATTTCACAGTCACATATGCATGTCTAATCCCAGATGTGCAGTATATCAGAGGTTTTTTTTTAACCCCAGTAAGCAAAAAGCCGTATTTGTGGCATAAATGTGACACTTACTTATACACCTATAATCCTAGATGTGCACTATATGAAACAGATGTTTTTTTTTTATTACCCCAGTATGCCCCAGTAAGCAAAAAGCCGTATTTGTCGTCTAAATTTCACAGTAATTTATGCATGTCTAATCCCAGATGTGCAGTATATCCAAGGGTTTTTTAACCCCAGTAAGCAAAATGCTGTATTTGTGGCCTAAATGTGACAGTCACTTATGCATGTCTAATCCCAGATGTGTAGTATATCAGAGGGTTTTTTTTAACCCCAATAAGCAAAATGCTGTATTTGTGGCCTAAATGTGACAGTAACTTATGCATGTCTAATCCCAGATGTGCAGTATATCCGAGGGTTTTTTAACCCCAGTAAGCAAAATGCTGTATTTGTGGCCTAAATTTCACAGTCACTTATGCACATCTAATCCCAGATGTGCAGTATATCAGAGAGTTGTTTTTTGTTGTTGTTTTTTTGAGTTTTATAATTCTTTATTGTAGAAAATATTGACATTACATATAATAGAAAATAACATAGCACAGAAAAGTTACTTTCTTCTCAGGTACATTACTAGAATGACAATACAAATATAAGATTAAGACAATCCCATGAGGACCAAACTGAGATGAAAAATGGATCAATTCTGGAACGAAACAACACATATAGGTGTGAGTTACAAGGCTTCTACACTGTTAGTAGTTCCTGAAGGAGGACCATGGTGACCAGATTTTTTTAAATGTGACATTTCTATTATTTTCCCATGAAGCTAGCTCCTCAAACCTATATAGTTGATCTGTTTCGGCTATCCACTGGGATATGGAATTCAGATAGCCAATATTTGGGAATCAAAAGACGTGCTGCGTCCAAAAGATGATTAAACAATGAACGAAGGCTTTCCATAGAACTGGAGGTGTGTACACCTAAGAGGGCTAAATGAGGTGTTATGGGGACCTTAGAGTGGCATATCCTGTTACTTTCTTCAAATATTTTTGACCACCAAGCTTTGATTAGGGGGCAAGTCCACCAAATGTGAAAATATGAGCCTTTATCCTTACAGCATCTCCAGCACATATCACTGTTATCCGCCTTGTATCTACAGGTCACATCTGGGGTTTTATACCATCTTGTAAGGATCTTGTAGGCATTTTCCTGTTTACGTATGCATCTTGATGCTTTATAGGGTCTTAAAAGAATTTTGGACGTAATGTGTGGGGTATCCCAGTTGAAGGGGGATTTAAGTCTAAGTTCCTGTATAATTGAATTAGGGAAACCTACATTTAGTATATGGAACTTGTTCATATTGATTTTAAAATTTGAGAATAGGCCAAATTGTTCTATTATGATATAGATATGAGGTAGGGCTACCGTAGGATTAGTGACCATAATGAGTAGGTCATCAGCAAAGGCTGCTGTTTTGTGTTCGAACCCGCCCACTTGCACACCTTGGATCCCCCTATCTCTCCTAATAGCCTGTAACAGAGTTTCCATAACTAAGACAAATAGTAGGGGAGAGAGGGGACATCCCTGTCTCGTCCCATTGCTGATAACATGGGGGCGGGAGAGAGCGTTATTAACAATAACAGAGGCTGATGCATTGGAGTAAAGGGAGAACACCGCATTAATGAATAGATCTGGAATTCCAAAAGTGTGTAACACCTTTTTCATATAATCCCATTTAACTCTATCAAATGCCTTCTCAGCATCTGTGGTGAGAAGGATCATAGGACGGTTGTGTCTTTTTGCGTAATATATGCAATTAAGGACTCTAGATGCATTTTCCTTACTCTCCCTGCCCTTCACAAAGCCTACCTGATCTTTTTGGATCAGTGTGGGGAGTAATACTGAGAGGCGTGTCGCCAGCATCTTTGCAAGGATCTTTAGGTCTAAATTTAGCAGGGAAATCGGGCGAGTCTTTCCCCTCTTTAGGGATCAAGAATATATGAGCTCTGGTCATATCTACTGACATTGGGGTACCCAACAGTGAGCTGTTACAGACATTGAGTAGGTAAGGGCCTAAGATATTTGATAGTGACCTATAATATGAAGCTGGGAAACCATCAGGGCCTGGGCATTTCCCCCTAGGGAGTTGTTTAATAGTATCTTCTAGTTCCTTCAAGGTGAAGGGAGTTTGTAATGCAGAGGCTTGTTTTTCGGAAAGGGATAGTAAATCCAAAAAAGTAGTCATATGTTCAGATGGTGGAGTTCCCTTTTGAGCATTTGATTCAGATTCCTTCAGATTGTATAGCGAGTGGTAGAATTCTCTAAATTTGGCAGCTATGGACGAGGTGGTAAAGGCCATATCACCATCTGCAGATTTAATTCTGTGTATATAATTAAAGGGGTTGTCCGGGTTCAGAGCTGAACCCGGACATACCCTTATTTTCACCCCGGCAGCCCCCCTGAGCCTAGCATCGGAGCATCTCATGCTCCGATGCGCTCCAGTGCCCTGCGCTAGATCGCGCAGGGCACAGGCTCTTTTGTTTTTAATAACACACTGCCGGGCGGTAACTTCCACCCAGCAGTGTGTTCGGTGACGTCACCGGCTCTGAGGGGCGTTTTACTGGCTAGGGCAGAGCCAAATCCCGCCCATCAGTGACGGTGACGTCACCGGGGTTCCTGTCAGCCCCATGGAGAGCCCGGTACGTCACCGGAACTCTGAAAAATGCCTTTGCCCTGCGCGATTTAGCGCAGGGCAAAGGAGAGCATCGGAGCATGAACTGCTCCGATGCTCATGTCAGGGGGGCTGCTGGGGTGAAAATGGAGGGCTGTCCAGGTTCAGCTCTGAACCTGGACAACCCCTTTAAGGGACTGTCTCTTTTTAATGCGTTGCATCATGAATTTAGATGCTCTGTCTCCATGATTGGAAGGGGGTGTTAGTGACACTGGGGAAAGATGATTAATTATTTTTTTTACCCTAACAGGCTTTGAAATATTCATCCCCAAATAAAGAAATCCTTCCAGTAGGTTAATATACAAGCTTTTTTTACCCACATCTTCCCCCTCCAATTAACATCAAGCAAGCTCTATCCAAATTTATTTTAAGACTTGAAAATACATAAAAAGGTTCATAAATGTAGATGACATGCTCCACCGATCCTACAGTACCTAGAAAAAAAAAAGTATGTTGTCCGCATATAACAAAACCCCCAGTGCATGTGGCCTGATCCATCCAAAAATTGACAGATGGAGTCAGCTTGGGAGAAATGGAGCTGGAACGAGTGGTGAGGAGCAAGTATACATAGATCTCTTCACAGGGGACATGTAAAAAATACAGCTATTTCCCTTAAATGTAATAACATTAAAGTGAAAACACAATAGTACATTGAAGCGTATATACCGTATACCATGTTGTAAATATGAGCTGTGGTGGCTTTCATCTTTTGTGCAGTTCAATGTTAATTGCATTTTGTGTTTGTCCAGCATTTCTGTTATACCACAGCAGTGTTATTCATACTGCTGCCTATTCCCAATGAATAGATTTATATTGGTATTATCAGTGTCATTAAATTATTGGCTAGAAATAACTGTTAACTATAAGAAGTGAGCAGCTGCCACCAAGCTCGGAATATAAAGTGTTCAGCTTCATTTTTGTTTTCAGTAGAAGATGTTCAACACCCATGTAAAATTGATCTTCCCTGTGTGCCATTAACTTTACTTGATATTTAATGATCCAGAGCTTTGTAAAAATCCATGACATGAAACCACTCTGAGAAACGTGGTTCTACAGCTGTTACAAAGAACGGTACATTTTATTAGCCTGGGTAATTCCATTTACAGTGATTTTAAAAACAAAGATGATTAAATATATTAAGATTGAAGGAAAGCGCTGTGTGTACAGTGGGTTTTCATACAGCAAAGCATAATTGTCTGGCCAGTACTTGAAATGCTATTTAGAATTTCTATAATAAAGATGCAAATGAAACATAAATCATGCAAAGCCATAACCATAGTACTGCATCTGGATAAACTCTTTGAAATGCAAAAGTTATTATGGCAATCAAAAAGATTCATTAGAATTGTGACCGAGGGACCTAAGCAAATTATTTGTGTTCATAGATTGTTTTTAATGTTTGTAAAACTAAAGGTCTTTATGGGCAGGGTAGTAAAATTTTGTTATCCAGTTAAACAAATATTATTTTTTGAATCCACATAACTTTTTCACAGTACTCCTAAATCAATTGTCAGAATAAAGATGCATGTACACAGCAAAGCCTGTATGGCTGCACCATATGCTGGCATACTGAGTCTTTGTGTGAAGCCATACATGCTTTGCTGAGGCCATAATCTGACTATTAAAGATATACGGATTAAAGAAATTATATTTAAGTAATTGGATAACAGCATTTTGGCTAACACAAAAGAGATTAAAGAGATTTATCCTCAGGCCATATTGAGGACAAGGGAGCACAATGACTATAATGAGTGCATTTAGCTTGGTCTTTTATCAGATTATATCAGCGTTTTGACAAGAAAGCTGCCCATGTGGTTAGAAGACTACAGCTCCCATCGTGAATTGCTGAAGCCTATCCTTGGCTCCGCCATCTTGTGCATTTTATATTGTGCTCCCTCACTGCAGAGCCATCATTAGTTCGCAGGTACAGCTTCCGATAACTACTAGTGCTGAACTGAGCATGTCCGACCAGAAAGCTGAAGCTGAATTAAAGGTCATAACTAGAGTTGAGCGAACACCTGGATGTTCGGGTTCGAGAAGTTCGGCCGAACATCCCGGAAATGTTCGGGTTCGGGATCCGAACCCGATCCGAACTTCGTCCCGAACCCGAACCCCATTGAAGTCAATGGGGACCCGAACTTTTCGGCACTAAAAAGGCTGTAAAACAGCCCAGGAAAGAGCTAGAGGGCTGCAAAAGGCAGCAACATGTAGGTAAATCCCCTGCAAACAAATGTGGATAGGGAAATGAATTAAAATAAAAATTAAATAAATAAAAATTAACCAAAATCAATTGGAGAGAGGTTCCATAGCAGAGAATCTGGCTTCCCGTCACCCACCACTGGAACAGTCCATTCTCAGATATTTAGGCCCCGGCACCCAGGCAGAGGAGAGAGGTCCCGTAACAGAGAATCTGTCTTCATGTCAGCAGAGAATTAGTCTGCATGTCATAGCAGAGAATGAGGCTTCACGTCAGCCACCACTGCAACAGTCCATTGGCATATATTTAGGCCCAGCACACACACAGGCAGAGGAGAGAGGTCCCGTAACAGAGAATCTGGCTTCATGTCAGCAGAGAATCAGTCTGCATGTCATAGCAGAGAATGAGGCTTCACGTCAGCCACCACTGCAACAGTCCATTGGCATATATTTAGGCCCAGCACCCAGGCAGAGGAGGGAGGTCCCGTAACAGAGAATCTGTCTTCATGTCAGCAGAGAATTAGTCTGCATGTCATAGCAGAGAATGAGGCTTCACGTCAGCCACCACTGCAACAGTCCATTGGCATATATTTAGGCCCAGCACACACACAGGCAGAGGAGAGAGGTCCCGTAACAGAGAATCTGGCTTCATGTCAGCAGAGAATCAGTCTGCATGTCATAGCAGAGAATGAGGCTTCACGTCAGCCACCACTGCAACAGTCCATTGGCATATATTTAGGCCCAGCACACACACAGGCAGAGGAGAGAGGTCCCGTAACAGAGAATCTGGCTTCATGTCAGCAGAGAATCAGTCTGCATGTCATAGCAGAGAATGAGGCTTCACGTCAGCCACCACTGCAACAGTCCATTGGCATATATTTAGGCCCAGCACACACACAGGCAGAGGAGAGAGGTCCCGTAACAGAGGATCTGGCTTCATGTCAGCAGAGAATCAGTCTGCATGTCATAGCAGAGAATGAGGCTTCACGTCACCCACCACTGCAACAGTCCATTGGCATATATTTAGGCCTAGCACACAGGCAGAGCAGAGAGGTCCCGTAACAGACAATCTGGCTTCATGACAGCAGAGAATCAGTCTGCATGTCATAGCAGAGAATGAGGCTTCACGTCACCCACCACTGCAACAGTCCATTGGCATATATTTAGGCCTAGCACACAGGCAGAGCAGAGAGGTCCCGTAACAGACGATCTGGCTTCATGTCAGCAGAGAATCAGTCTGCATGTCATAGCAGAGAATGAGGCTTCACGTCAGCCACCACTGCAACAGTCCATTGGCATATATTTAGGCCTAGCACACAGGCAGAGGAGAGAGGTCCCGTAACAGACAATCTGGCTTCATGTCAGCAGAGAATCAGTCTGCATGTCATAGCAGAGAATGAGGCTTCACGTCACCCACCACTGCAACAGTCCATTGGCATATATTTAGGCCTAGCACACAGGCAGAGCAGAGAGGTCCCGTAACAGACAATCTGGCTTCATGACAGCAGAGAATCAGTCTGCATGTCATAGCAGAGAATGAGGCTTCACGTCACCCACCACTGCAACAGTCCATTGGCATATATTTAGGCCTAGCACACAGGCAGAGCAGAGAGGTCCCGTAACAGACAATCTGGCTTCATGTCAGCAGAGAATCAGTCTGCATGTCATAGCAGAGAATGAGGCTTCACGTCACCCACCACTGCAACAGTCCATTGGCATATATTTAGGCCTAGCACACAGGCAGAGCAGAGAGGTCCCGTAACAGACGATCTGGCTTCATGTCAGCAGAGAATCAGTCTGCATGTCATAGCAGAGAATGAGGCTTCACGTCACCCACCACTGCAACAGTCCATTGGCATATATTTAGGCCTAGCACACAGGCAGAGCAGAGAGGTCCCGTAACAGACAATCTGGCTTCATGACAGCAGAGAATCAGTCTGCATGTCATAGCAGAGAATGAGGCTTCACGTCACCCACCACTGCAACAGTCCATTGGCATATATTTAGGCCTAGCACACAGGCAGAGCAGAGAGGTCCCGTAACAGACGATCTGGCTTCATGTCAGCAGAGAATCAGTCTGCATGTCATAGCAGAGAATGAGGCTTCACGTCACCCACCACTGCAACAGTCCATTGGCATATATTTAGGCCTAGCACACAGGCAGAGCAGAGAGGTCCCGTAACAGACAATCTGGCTTCATGTCAGCAGAGAATCAGTCTGCATGTCATAGCAGAGAATCAGGCTTCACGTCAGCCACCACTGCAACAGTCCATTGTCATAAATTTAGGCCCAGCACCCAGGCAGAGGAGAGAGGTCCCGTAACAGACAATCTGGCTTCATGTCAGCAGAGAATTAGTCTGCATGTCATAGCAGAGAATCAGGCTTCATGTCAGCCACCACTGCAACAGTCCATTGGCATATATTTAGGCCTAGCACACAGGCAGAGGAGAGGTTCATTCAACTTTGGGTAGCCTCGCAATATAATGGTAAAATGAAAATAAAAATAGGATTGAATGAGGAAGTGCCCTGGAGTCCAATAATATATGGTTATGGGGAGGTAGTTAATGTCTAATCTGGACAAGGGACGGACAGGTCCTGTGGGATCCATGCCTGGTTCATTTTTATGAACGTCAGCTTGTCCACATTGGCTGTAGACAGGCGGCTGCGTTTGTCTGTAATGACGCCCCCTGCCGTGCTGAATACACGTTCAGACAAAACGCTGGCTGCCGGGCAGGCCAGCACCTCCAAGGCATAAAAGGCTAGCTCTGGCCACGTGGACAATTTAGAGACCCAGAAGTTGAATGGGGCCGAACCATCAGTCAGTACGTGGAGGGGTGTGCACACGTACTGTTCCACCATGTTAGTGAAATGTTGCCTCCTGCTAACACGTTGCGTATCAGGTGGTGGTGCAGTTAGCTGTGGCGTGTTGACAAAAGTTTTCCACATCTCTGCCATGCTAACCCTGCCCTCAGAGGAGCTGGCCGTGACACAGCTGCCTTGGCGACCTCTTGCTCCTCCTCTGCCTTGGCCTTGGGCTTCCACTTGTTCCCCTGTGACATTTGGGAATGCTCTCAGTAGCGCGTCTACCAACGTGCGCTTGTACTCGCGCATCTTCCTATCACGCTCCAGTGCAGGAAGTAAGGTGGGCACATTGTCTTTGTAGCGTGGATCCAGCATGGTGGCAACCCAGTAGTCCGCACAGGTTAAAATGTGGGCAACTCTGCTGTCGTTGCGCAGGCACTGCAGCATGTAGTCGCTCATGTGTGCCAGGCTGCCCAGGGGTAAGGACAAGCTGTCCTCTGTGGGAGGCGTATCGTCATCGTCCTGCCTTTCCCCCCAGCCACGCACCAGTGATGGACCCGAGCTGCGTTGGGTGCCACCCCGCTGTGACCATGCTTCATCCTCATCCTCCTCCACCTCCTCCTCATCCTCGTCCTCCTCGTCCTCCAGTAGTGGGCCCTGGCTGGCCACATTTGTACCTGGCCTCTGCTGTTGCCAAAAACCTCCCTCTGAGTCACTTCGAAGAGACTGGCCTGAAAGTGCTAAAAATGACCCCTCTTCCTCCTCCTCCTCCTCCTCCTGGGCCACCTCCTCTTCCATCATCGCCCTAAGTGTTTTCTCAAGGAGACATAGAAGTGGTATTGTAACGCTGATAACGGTGTCATCGCCACTGGCCATGTTGGTGGAGTACTCGAAACAGCGCAACAGGGCACACAGGTCTCGCATGGAGGCCCAGTCATTGGTGGTGAAGTGGTGCTGTTCTGTAGTGCGACTGACCCGTGCGTGCTGCAGCTGAAACTCCACTATGGCCTGCTGCTGCTCGCACAGTCTGTCCAGCATGTGCAAGGTGGAGTTCCACCTGGTGGGCACGTCGCATATGAGGCGGTGAGCGGGAAGGCCGAAGTTACGCTGTAGCGCAGACAGGCGAGCAGCAGCAGGATGTGAACGCTGGAAGCGCGAACAGACGGCCCGCACTTTATGCAGCAGCTCTGACATGTCGGGGTAGTTGTGAATGAACTTCTGCACCACCAAATTCAGCACATGCGCCAAGCAAGGGATGTGCATCAAATTGGCTAGTCCCAGAGCTGCAACGAGATTTCGCCCATTATCACACACCACCAGGCCGGGCTTGAGGCTCACCGGCAGCAACCACTCGTCGGTCTGTTGTTCAATACCCCGCCACAACTCCTGTGCGGTGTGGGGCCTGTCCCCCAAACATATGAGTTTCAGAATGGCCTGCTGACGTTTACCCCGGGCTGTGCTGAAGTTGGTGGTGAAGGTGTGTGGCTGACTGGATGAGCAGGTGGAAGAAGAGGAGGAGGAAGCCGAGAAGGAGGAGGTGGCAACAGGAGGCAAAGAATGTTGCCCTGCGATCCTTGGCGGCGGAAGGACGTGCGCCAAACAGCTCTCCGCCTGGGGCCCAGCTGCCACTACATTTACCCAGTGTGCAGTTAGGGAGATATAGCGTCCCTGGCCGTGCTTACTGGTCCACGTATCTGTGGTTAGGTGGACCTTGCTACAGATGGCGTTGCGCAGTGCACACTTGATTTTATCGGATACTTGGTTGTGCAGGGAAGGCACGGCTCTCTTGGAGAAGTAGTGCCGGCTGGGAACAACATACTGTGGGACAGCAAGCGACATGAGCTGTTTGAAGCTGTCTGTGTCCACCAGCCTAAATGACAGCATTTCATAGGCCAGTAGTTTAGAAATGCTGGCATTCAGGGCCAGGGATCGAGGGTGGCTAGGTGGGAATTTACGCTTTCTATCAAATGTTTGTGAGATGGAGAGCTGAACGCTGGCGTGTGACATGGTTGAGACGCTTGGTGACGGAGGTGGTGGTGGTGGTGTTGGTGGTACATCCCCTGTTTGCTGGGCGGCAGGTGCCAACGTTCCTCCAGAGGCGGAGGAAGAGGCCGAGGCGGCAGCAGCAGAATAGGCCGAGGCGGCAGCAGCAGAAGAGGTAGCAGGGGGAGCCTGAGTGACTTCCTTGGTTTTAAGGTGTTTACTCCACTGCAGTTCATGCTTTGCATGCAGGTGCCTGGTCATGCAGGTTGTGCTCAGGTTCAGAACGTTAATGCCTCGCTTCAGGCTCTGATGGCACAGCGTGCAAACCACTCGGGTCTTGTCGTCAGCACATTGTTTGAAGAAGTGCCATGCCAGGGAACTCCTTGAAGCTGCCTTTGGGGTGCTCGGTCCCAGATGGCGGCGGTCAGTAGCAGGCGGAGTCTCTTGGCGGCGGGTGTTCTGCTTTTGCCCACTGCTCCCTCTTTTGCTACGCTGTTGGCTCGGTCTCACCACTGCCTCTTCCTCCGAACTGTGAAAGTCAGTGGCACGACCTTCATTCCATGTGGGGTCTAGGACCTCATCGTCCCCTGCATCGTCTTCCACCCAGTCTTGATCCCTGACCTCCTGTTCAGTCTGCACACTGCAGAAAGACGCAGCAGTTGGCACCTGTGTTTCGTCATCATCAGAGACATGCTGAGGTGGTATTCCCATGTCCTCATCATCAGGAAACATAAGTGGTTGTGCGTCAGTGCATTCTATGTCTTTCACCGCTGGGGAAGGGCTAGGTGGATGCCCTTGGGAAACCCTGCCAGCGGAGTCTTCAAACAGCATAAGAGACTGCTGCATAACTTGAGGCTGAGACAGTTTCCCTGGTATGCATGGGGGTGATGTGACAGACTGATGGGGTTGGTTTTCAGGCGCCATCTGTGCGCTTTCTGCAGAAGACTGGGTGGGAGATAATGTGAACGTGCTGGATCCACTGTCGGCCACCCAATTGACTAATGCCTGTACCTGCTCAGGCCTTACCATCCTTAGAACGGCATTGGGCCCCACCATATATCGCTGTAAATTCTGGCGGCTACTGGGACCTGAGGTAGTTGGTACACTAGGACGTGTGGATGTGGCAGAACGGCCACGTCCTCTCCCAGCACCAGAGGGTCCACTAACACCACCACGACCATGTCCACGTCCGCGTCCCTTACTAGATGTTTTTCTCATTGTTATGGTTCACCACAACAACAAATATATTATTTGGCCCAATGTATTGTATTCAAATTCAGCGGGATATAAATTTGAGGCCTAGTATTTAGGCGCTGGGTGACCGGTATGGATTTAGTGACAGAATTAGACTTGGAAATGCACAGAAGCGTGTGTGTGTGAAGTTATTCTGAATGACCCAATGTGCACCTTGAATATTATATACCCTTTTAGGGATAGATTTCAAATAGCTCTGATATAGCAGAAACCACTAAATTATGAAATTGCTAAATTGGGAATTGTATTTCAACCCAGAACAAAAAATGTGCTTTGACGGACACTAAATAACTTTCCCAGCCACAACAGGACAGCGTTAACGAGAGATTTAGCAGGATATAAATTTGAGGCCTAGTATTTAGGCGCTGGGTGACAGGTATGGGTTTAGTGACAGAATTAGACTTGGAAATACACAGTAGCGGGTGTGTGTGAAGTTATTCTGAATGACCCAATGTGCACCTTGAATATTATATACCCTTTTAGGGATAGATTTCAAATAGCTCTGATATAGCAGAAACCACTAAATTATGAAATTGTTAAATTGGGAATTGTATTTAAACCCAGAACAAAAAATGTGCTTTGACGGACACTAAATAACTTTCCCAGCCACAACAGGACAGCGTTAACGAGAGATTTAGCAGGATATAAATTTGAGGCCTAGTATTTAGGCGCTGGGTGACAGGTATGGGTTTAGTGACAGAATTAGACTTAGAAATACACAGTAGCGGGTGTGTGTGAAGTTATTCTGAATGACCCAATGTGCACCTTGAATATTATATACCATTTTAGGGATAGATTTCAAATAGCTCTGATATAGCAGAAACCACTAAATTATGAAATTGCTAAATTGGGAATTGTATTTCAACCCAGAACAAGAAATGTGCTTGAACGGACACTAAATAACTCGCCCAGCTACAGCACTAAGGACAGATTTAGCTGGATATAAATTTGAGGCCTAGTATTTAGGCGCTGGGTGACAGGTATGGGTTTAGTGACAGAATTAGACTTGGAAATGCACAGTAGCGGGTGTGTGAAGTTATTCTGAATGTCCCTATGTGCACCTTCAATATGATCTACCCTTTTAGGGATAGATTTCAAATAGCTCTGATATAGCAGAAACCACTAAATTATGAAATTGCTAAATTGGGAATTGTATTTCAACCCAGAACAAGAAATGTGCTTGAACGGACACTAAATAACTCGCCCAGCTACAGCACTAACGACAGATTTAGCTGGATATGAATTTGAGGCCTAGTATTTAGGCGCTGGGTGACAGGTATGGGTTTAGTGACAGAATTAGACTTGGAAATGCACAGTAGCGGGTGTGTGAAGTTATTCTGAATGTCCCTATGTGCACCTTGAATATTATATATCCTTTTAGGGATAGATTTCAAATAGCTCTGATACAGCAGAAACCACTAAATTTTTAAATTGCTAAATTGGGAATTGTATTTCAACCCAGAACAAAAAATGTGCTTTGACGGACACTAAATAACTTTCCCAGCCACAACAGGACAGCGGTAACGAGAGATTTAGCGGGATATAAATTTGAGGCCTAGTATTTAGGCGCTGGGTGACCGGTATGGATTTAGTGACAGAATTAGACTGGGATATGGCCAAAAAATAACCACACTATTGCTGGTTAAATGCACTTGGTGATGGGCGCAGCTTGCCCCTGATGTAGTATATGGCCAAAAAATGAACAGACTATTGCTGGTTAAATGCACTTGGTGTGATAGCTTGACCAACCACACTACTGAGGGTTAAATGCACTTGGTGACGGGCGCAGCTTGCCCCTAATGTAGTATATGGCCAAAAAATAAACAGACTATTGCTGGTTAAATGCACTTGGTGTGACAGCTTCACCCTGATGTAGGCTTTAGCCAAAAAACAACCACACCATTGAGGGTTAAATGCACTTGGTCGCAGCTTGTGCTGGCGCACCACAAGACACAAAATGGCCGCCGATCACCCCAGAAAAATGTGACTGACAAACGGTCTGGGCAGCCTAAAAACAGTGAGCAATTGAGGATCAGCAGCTCAATGATCCACAGCTGCAGATCGATCAGTTAATCAAGTCCTTTGGAGGAGTTAATCTGCCTAATCTCGCCCTACTGTCGCAGCCGCAACCTCTCCCTACGCTAATCAGAGCAGAGTGACGGGCGGCGCTATGTGACTCCAGCTTAAATAGAGGCTGGGTCACATGGTGCTCTGGCCAATCACAGCCATGCCAATAGTAGGCATGGCTGTGATGGCCTCTTGGGGCAAGTAGTATGACGCTTGTTGATTGGCTGCTTTGCAGCCTTTCAAAAAGCGCCAAGAAAGCGTCACAAAAGCGCGAAGAAAGCGACGAACACCGAACCCGAACCCGGACTTTTACGAAAATGTCCGGGTTCGGGTCCGTGTCACGGACACCCCAAAATTCGGTACGAACCCGAACTATACAGTTCGAGTTCGCTCATCCCTAGTCATAACCCTATGCAGCCGGCTATAAACATCACAAATTTACGCCATTAAGAGATTATGTGGAAACGGCTGACAAGATTTAATGGTTGGAAATTTAGGATTTTGTACTTTGAATCACATTCTTTAAATTAGAGTCAAGTTTTGTATGGATATAGGTGAAGATACTTCCAGCTCTACTTATATTTACACTGCCAGATCATTGCGCACTGTGTTGGTACTCTTGCTCTGTGATATATGTTTATTTATAAAAAAAGGTCCATTTGCGTATGCCTAATTATTCTGTTTTTTACAATTACAAGAACTGACACTCTCCAATTAACTTCAATGGAACCTTGCTTCTTGGAGGTTGATTCAGAACTGAAATTGCAATAATTTATCTTCACTTATTGGGGACATTTAATTTAAATGAAGAAGACCCAAGGCTTCTCTTTGGATGGAGATACGTTTGGATCAGCAATATTAAAGGGAGTCTGTCAGCACATTTACCCCTTTTTAACAGTTCCCATAGCGCTGTAGCCGCAACACAGATGATTAAAACGGTACCTTTATATGCTTTTGTGGACTTGTAAAACTGCCAAAAACGAACTTTGATGCATATGTAAATGAGGGCTCACAAGTGCCCAGGGGCGGCGTCCACCGCGTTGGTGCCCAGGCATCTCTGCCTCTTCGGCTCTTATCCCCGCCCAGCCTCTTGCTCTGCTCGCCCATCTCTTTTTTCTGCCCCTCAGCGAGATCCCGCTCCTGCGCGATGACTTTCTTTGGGTGGGGCATGCTCACTGCGATGCCCATTGCTGGTACATGCCCCAAAAATTTGACAATAGGCATTCACCTGACAGCAAAGAACTTCAGATTCTGTGGCTGGAGGTACATTAGGCGATTACAGATAAAAAATGTAACTGTCGGCCAGACCAGGCCCAAAATATTAGGCAATAGGAATTCACCTGACAGCAAAGAACTTTAGATTCATCTGGCTGGAGGCAAATTCAGCGGTCACAGAATAAATATGTAACTGTCGGCCAGTACAGGCCCCAAAAATTAGCCAATAGTTTTTCACCTGACAGCAAAGAATTTTGGATTCTGTGGCTTGAGGTACATTAGGCGGTTACAGATAAAAAATGTAACTGTTGGCCAGTGCAGGCCCAAAATATTAGGCAATAGGAATTCACCTGACAGCAAAGAACTTCGGATTCTGTGGCTGGAGGTACATTAGGCGGTCACAGGATAAATATATAACTGTCGGCCAGTACAGGCCCCAAAAATTAGGCATTCACCTGACATAAAAGGCCATTTATGCCGTTGTATATACATAAGGCAAGAACCATTGTTTGTTCTTAGTGGTGGCGGATATGTGTGGGCTGGCATGAAGAAATTCAATTACACGTGGTCATCACAGGTGTTGAATTTCTCCGAGATCCATGCCTCATTCATTTTTAAAAATGTGAGGTAGTCCACACTGTTCGTGAGATAGGCGAGTGCGCATATGTGTCACGATCCTTATTGCTGTGCTGAATGTCCTTTCGGACAGGACACTCGATGAGGGGTAAGCCAAGAGTTCCATGGCAAATTGTGCCAACTCTGGCCACAGGTCACGCCTGCACACCCAGTTGTCAAGGGGTTACTCGCTTCTCAGAGCTTCTACATCGACCGTTAACCCGATGTAGTTGGACACCTGTCGGTCTAGGTGTTCCCTGAGGCTGGATCCGGAGGGTGGCTGTCAATGGGTTGGTTGCCAGAATGATCTCATATCAGAAGTGACCAACACATCTTCAAACCGCCCTCTTCTTGTATGTGCGGTAGGATTGGTACCGGCATCTGTTTCTCTGTGGGTGGAAATTCTTCTGCCAGCACCGCAATAGCAGAATGCAGCATCTCTCGCAGCAAGGCCTGGAAATGCTGCATTCTGACAGCCCTCTGTGATGCTGGTAACATGTCCGCCATTTTGTGTTTGTACTGGGGGTCAAAGTACGTTGCCACCCAGTACTGATCCTTGCCCTATTATACTTTTTATATCGGGGTCCCTATTCAAACACTGAAGCATGAAGGCCCCCATTTGCACTAAATTGGAAGTGGTGGAGTGACTTGGCTCCTGCTCATCGCCCAGGAGAATGTCGTCCTCGGTCTCCTCCTCCCAGCCACGGACAACACCAGGGATCCTTAAAAAGTTTAAAGCCTGCTCTTCTTGCTCCTCCTCCCTCCAGCTGCCAACCTCCTCTGACTCCTCTTCAGAGTCCTGCTGACTTGTTTAAGATGGAGTAGCCCCCCCTGGGAATTCGTTCAGCATTGTGACTTCCTCATTTTCCAGCTCCTGCTCCTCAACGGCTTGATCAATGACACAAAGCATTGCACGCTCCAGAAAGAAGGCGTAAGGTACGATGTCACTGATGGTGCCTTGGCTGCGACTGACCAGTTTGGTGATCTCATCAAATGGTCACAGAAGTCTGCATGCAGCGCGCATGAGCAGCCACTGGCGCGGTGAAAGAAACCAAGCTCCCAGAAACTGTCCTGCTGCAAAGTTTGTACAGGTAGTCGTTAATGGCTCGTTTCTGCTGGAGCAGCCTATCAAGCATATACAAGTTGGAGTTTCAAATCATCGGGCTGTCACAAATCAGAAATCTGACGTGCAGGCGGTGTCACCTCTGAACGTCATAAAGACGAGCCATGGCCGTGTAAGATCTAAAATGGACAGAGATTTTCCTGGCATGCGGCAAGACGTCCAGGACCCCAAGGTATTCGGCAACAAATCGCTGAACAACTAAATTAAGGACGTGTGCATGCACGACACATGTGTCATTTTGTCCTGTTTCAGCGTGCTCAGCAGATTGGCACCGTTGTCGCACACCACTTTACCAACTGTCAAATTGAGCGGGGGTAGCCATCGATCGGCCTGGGAGCGCACAGATGAAAGAAGTGCAGGATCACAACAGCTGCAGCACAGCATGGCAATGTCTCACCTGGCACGTCGAATAAGTTCTGGAAATCTTTTGGGGGGTGCAGTGGAAAAGGAGGAGTCAGCAGAGGAGGAGACGGAGGATGGAGTAGGAGGAAGAGAAGAAGAGGCAGGCCTGCATGCAATCCATGGTGGTAACACCAAATCCACACAGGTGCCACGGGTTACATGCTTGACGGCCGTCAGAAGGTTCACCCAGTGGGCAGTAAAAGTTATGTACCTTTCCTGCCAGTGTTTGATAGACCACGTGTCTGTGGTCAGATGTATCCTGTCACCGACACTGTGTGCCAGAGATATATTCACTTGCCGCTGAACGTGGCCATATAGTTCAGGGATGCCCTTCTGGGAGATATATTTTCTTCCGGGGATCTTCCATTGCGGTGTGCCAATAGCCACAAATTTTCTAAAGGCCTCTGAGTCCACCAATTTATTTGGCAGTAGTTGGCGGGCTAGCAGTTCCGACAAGCCAGCGGTCAGCCGTTGGGCAAGAGGATTATCCGGCGTCATCATTTTTTTACGCTCGAACATTTGGGCCACAGAAGCCTGCCTTGTGCCAGATAAACGCGATGATGGCACGGTGTAAGGTGGAGTGGAGGACAAATGGGTGGAGAGAGGAGAAGTAGAAGAGGCAGGACGTGGAGCGCCGGCCATGTGCCCCTGTCCTGGGAGCGCAAGATGTGACCGTGCATGGTGGATGCCTTGCTCCAGATACATTTGCAGTCTGCTTTTTGCCTCCTGTGCATTGTGAGTTCTGCCTGCTTCTCCTCCTTCTCCTCCTTATCTGCTGCTCCGTCTCTCCCTCTGAACTCTCCTCTTCTACCTCTCTTGTGGGCACCCACGTGGAAACACGCAGACCGGCAATCCAGCTTAACAAAGGGCACCAAATGGGCCCGAAACGTTGCACATAGCAATAAATGTCATAAGAATATATTGAGAATATACCACTGGTAAATAAAGGTTGAATATAAAGATTCATTGGTGTGCTGTCTCTGAAAAACTTATTTGAAAGCCACGTGACGTCCACAGACATGTCATCATAGTCACCTTCACCACCACTGACATTAGAGATCTCTGAGTAGGCAGCAACAGCGGGGACCACCCTCCTTCGGCTAATCAGGTTACTGTCATCAGACTGCTGGGTGGCGGCCGTTGCTACCTCCTCTTCCTCATCCGATGCCAAGAATGGCTGCACATCGGTAAGGTCTGGGAATGGATGGGAAAATAATTCCTCTGACTCGAGTGGAGGGGTTATAGTGGTGGTTTCTTTGGGGGTGCACACAGCAGAGAGTGAGGAGGGTGCAGATACAGAGGATGAGGAGGGTGCAGAAGCAGAAGGCTGAGTGAGCCACTCAACCAACTCTGGTGCGCCCTTTGAAGTTATCTCACGCACCTTCTCCAACTTCCCACTTAGGCTCCAACCTGGTGCACATGCCAAACCCCTACCATCCCTGCAGAACGGTCTGCCTCTTCCTCTGCCTGTCATTTTGTAAATGACCCTCTGCTTAAGTTCGTAGAGAAGAGCAGTATTTGTGGAAAAAGGTATTTTGCAGCCCTCATTCAGTATTTGGTGGAAAAAGGCATATAGCAATGGCACCCCTCAATCAGTATTTTGTGGAAGAAGGTATATGGCACCCCTCAATCAGTATTTGGCAGAAACAGGTATATAGCACCCCTCAATCAGTATTTGGCGGAAACAGGTATATAGCACCCCTCAATCAGTATTTGTCGGAAACAGGTATATAGCATCCCTCAATCAGTATTTTTGCGGCAACAGGTATATCATACCTGTTGCAATTAGAAACTCCAATAACGTTTATCCCTCTATATAGCTGTAGTATCGCAGCAGAACTGGACACAACTGCTGCACAATACAAATACACTGTAATATAATTTCTATATTAGAAAGTTTATTATAAGTATATCACACCCCTCGTTATCACAGCTATCGATAGCACTCTTATACCACTCCTTAAAAGGACTTTTGTGGCCCTATTAGCTAGCGTTTAGTGTTCCTAACTGTCCCTGCTCCACAATGCAACCTCTCCCTACACTGGCAAAACACAGAATGTAAAATGGCTGCCAGATCGGGTTCTGTTATAGGGATGGGGGTGTGTCCATGTGCTGAAACATCTCAATTGGCTGTCCTGTCCTGATGGATGTGTCATGGGTCAAAGTTTGGGGCTACGCCCAAAAATATGGCGCATGTTCGGCGAATCGCAAACGAGCAAAGTTCGCCGCAATACGACTGCCGGCCGAACCGCAAGGCCATCTCTAAATACAGCAACCAAAATAACTCATTCCTGTCTAGGCACTACCTAATACAAAAAACATTCCCTGACTCACCTCTAAAGAACACAGTTCACACATGTGATCAGATGTGGCTTTCTCAGCCTAAACAGTATAATACACGACAAAAAGCGCTGTAATTTTCACACTTCACCACACAATGGCTAATAAGCCCTTTTTTCCCCACTAATACAAGCCAAAAAATGCTTTAGAACATATAACAGCTCGGCATTAGGGCAAATAAAATGTAGAAATATTTCCTTGCAATAACCCCTGTTAATGCCTGCATCAAACAGCACTTGCACCCTAATAAGAACAGTTTGCTGGTATTACAGAGCTGTATAATGGATAATTTGGATCCCCAGTCAGTGCCGCAAGATGTAATCAGATTGTTCCTATTACCCAGGTTGTCACCTCCCCAAATGAACCCTATTCAACAGAAATGCTGTGGAATGATTCCTCCCTATCTTTTCCCTACACCTTGAATAATCTTTCCCTGCACTTATAAATCTTATTTTTTGTTTAGCACGTTTTTTCTATCACTGTCCCTAGCGCCTGCAGATGTCTCTCCCTGCACTAAGTACACTGGTATATGTCAGAATCTAAGATGGCTGCGCTATTTATAGGGCTGTGACATCACAGGGCTGGCTGGCTGCTGATTGGCTGCATGCATGCATGAGTTCCTTTCTCCATGTCCTCACACATGCAGCAGCAATTTTTGGAAAAAATATGATTCGCTACCACGAAATTCGCATTCGATGTGAATCAAATTTTTCCTGAAATTCGGAACAAATTCCACTTTGTCAGCTTCGATTCGCTCATCTCTAGTCTTGAATTTATCTTGTACACCCCCCTCCCTAGTGAAGTAAGTGACATATTCGATTCAACTGGCCTATTATGATTTTTAGCGTATGATTTAGGGTCATAATTCTAATCATTGTGTACACCTCCTCTATATATACCTTTTATGAGCTAAAATATGATTGTTCTTTTTTGTACCAATTGTGCCGTTTTATTATATTCACTTGGAAAACATACTGTGGCACCCCATGCACTTGTTTTTATTGTAATGGCTGTATCACACAGCACTTGTACCCCTATAAACGGTTTGCTGGAATTACTGAGGTATCATCTATTGCAAACCTGAAAGCAGCAGTATAATAGCAATTTGGATCCCCAGTCAGTGCAGCAAGGTGTAATAGGATTGCTCCAATTACCCCGGCTGTACAATCCCCTAATGAACCCTGTTCTGCTTCAATACTGTGGAATAATTCCTCCCTATCCTTTCCCTACACTTCTGCCTTTTTCCTGAACTTCTTTTCAGCAAAATAAAAGTTTTCAAGTCTTTCCTTGCACTTTCCCTAGCACCTGCTGAGGTCTCTCCCTGCACTAAGTACACTGGAAAATGGCAGAATCCAAGATGGCTGAGGCTATTTATAGGGCTATGACATCACAGGACTGGCTGCTGATTGGCTGCATGCATGGCATTGTGGGTGATCCCTCGTTCCCAGAGTTCTTTGCTCCATGTCCTAACATGTGCAGCAGCCATTTTAGGAAAAAATGCAATTCGTTACTACGAAGCATCAGGAAATTCGGATTCAGTGCGAATATACATTTTCCTGAAATTCGGATCAAATTCCATTTCATGAACTTCGATTCGCTCATCTCTAGTTATAAGTAAGGGCTATTTTGTCTTGTGGCATTTCTCGAGCTTTCGGAGAGAAATCTGCCTTTTGACATTTGCGTACGCTGGCTCAGTCAAGAGTCATTTATAAGTCTCTAAATGTTACCAGGTTGTCAATCACTGTTTTGCATCACATAGATTAATTATAATAAGATATATGCTCAGTTCAGACAGGGTAAAGCTTTTACATGATGGTAGGAGTGATGTCAAGTATCCAGTTGCTAAGCAGAGAAGTGCACAGCACACTTGACTAGAATGCATCTCATATGCAAGAATATAATGTAAAATATCTAAATTGTAAATGCCGATTACACCTGAACAAATGCTGAAGGATATACTAGATTCCTTACAAAGTGACTGTTTGTTTTGAAGAGCTCAGGTCACATTTCAGTCCCCAAAACTAATTATTCTCACATGACTAATTGATTGTCTGTGTGTTGACAAGTGGAGCCATTAGGGATATATTTCCTAAAAGAAGAATGTCAGTCAAATAGAGCATGCAGGATATGCAAATGTGGTGATTAGAAATTGTATTTTGGTAAAAGTTACTGCAGGAAGGTACATTGGATTAGGTTAATGCTGCGCTGAACCTTAACTTTAATTGATGTGCTCATGACAGCGAAAATTGACTTTCTGAAAAGGTCTTCAGTTCCATTTTTAATAAAAACAAAACTGTGGCAAAGCAGCCAGTTCAAACATTCAATCATACTTAGTTCTTCAGCCTCCTACAGCAATTGTCAATAAAAAAAAAGTTTCCCTACGGACACAAATTACTTGCTGCTTATTCTAGTTGGTATGAATTCTAATTATCCTATATGAACAGAATATTTTATTGCCCTATAGGAATACCGGCAAGATAATGATAAAATGGACATGTATTAACTGGTTTTACTTCACTTTACAGAGAGTAAAGCCTTGAAGTTGATGCTCATCCTTAATTTTTATTCTTTTTCACATTTTTTTTTCTTTTACTTAAATTAATTTAAAATCCCTTTCTGATTAATTTCTTCCTATATCTTTATAACAGTCTGAGCTCTGCTTTTCTGATACGAAGGTCAAAGTCCTCTGCATAGACATACAGGGGGAAATTTATAATTTGCAGTGTTTTTTTTGTTTTAGTCTGCATGCACAACTTTTGTCTCCGCTCCAAAATCATTATCTGAGCGGAAACATAACGGACCCCATTATAGTCTATGGGGTCATTAGGCTCCGTTTGCCTCAGTTATGTGCCTTCTCCGTCCTTTCCGTTCTCCTGCTCCTAAATGGAACGGTGATGTGAACGAAGCCTAAGTCTGTCTTTGGTTTGTCTTGCTGCACCAAATTTATGATGGGACTGTTTTATTAAGTTTGGCACAAGTGTGATGTTGTTTTGCCACTGTCAGCAATAGTATACCTAGAGATGCCACTTTTTTGCAACTTTTTAAAAAGTCACACATTATAAATGAGACATAACACTGATCTAATCTCTAATCTTGACCAACTTTTCAACCCACTTCTGAAAGTGGCAAGGCTCATTAGATGTTGGGAAATTTGGCCAAATGTTGCAAAAATATGCACAAAATTTCACATGCAACATCTTTTGCGACATTTTTATGCCACACAACTGGTGTAGCAGATTTGAAAAATGCCCCCCCTCCCCTTCCCAGTTTATAGATTATATTCTGGTATATTCTGGCAGCCACTACTAGAGGGGCATAGGAGTTTACAGCATGTTGTCTTTTTATTGAATTTAACCCTGCCATTTTTCACTTTAAGGACCAGGCCATTTTTTGTAAATCTGACATGTGTCACTTTATGTGGTGATAACTTTAAAACGCTTTTACTTATCCAAGCCATTCTGAGATTGTTTTCTCGTCACACATTGTACTTGATGACAGTGGTAAATTTAAGTCAAAATACTTCATTTTTATTTATATAATAAAAAAATGAATTTAACAAAAATGTTGAAAAAATTTCAATTTTCTAAATTTCAATTTCTCTGCTTTTAAAACAGATAGTGGTACCTCCGAAAATAGTTATTACTTTACATTTCCCATATGTCTACTTCATGTTTGGATAATTTTGTATATTAAATTTTATTTTTTTGGGACGTTAGACGGCTTAGAAGTTTAGAAGTAAAATGTTTAAGAAAATTTCAAAAACCTAATTGTTAAGTACCAGTTCAGGTCTGAAGTCACTTTGTGAGGCTTACATAATAGAAACCACCCAAAAATGGCCCCATTTTAGAAACTAAACCCCTCAAGGTATTCAAAACTGATTTTACAAACTTTGTTAACCCTTTAGGTGTTCCACAAGAATTAAAGGAAAATGGAGATGAAATTTCAATTTTTTTATAGGGCAGGTCATGATATTTTTATAGGGCAGGTCATTACAGACATGGCAATACAACATCCTTGGAACCAAACCAGAGTTCGGGAATATTTTTTTTTGCAGTAGAAATTGATTTATGAAGCTATTAGGGTCCATTCACACATCCGTTGTTTCTTTCCTGATCTGTTCCGTATTTTGCGGAACAGATCTGGACCAGTTCTGTACCCATTCATTTTCAATGGGTCCTGAAAAAAATCGGACAGCTCAATGTCTGATTTTTTTTCAGGACCCATTGAAAATTAATCACCCCCTTTTTTCTCAAATAAAAAGAAATAAGTAAGGGTACTTTCACACTTGCGGCAGGACAGATCCGACAGGCTGTTCACCCTGTCGGATCCGTCCTGCGGCTATTTCGCCGTGCCGCCGGACCGCCGCTCCGTCCCCATTGACTATAATGGGGACGGGGGCGGAGCTCCGGTGCAGCACGGCGGTGCACGGAGAAAGGGCGCCGGACTAAAATTACTGCATGTCAGGCTTTTTAGTCCGGCGGCTTTCTCCGTGCACCGCCGTACTGCGCCGGAGCTCCGCCCCCGTCCCCATTATAGTCAGATCCGTCCTGCCGCAAGTGTGAAACTAGCCTAAGAAATAATCTGCAAGTGTTTTTTTTATTATTATTCTATATGACAGATTTTTTTTTTACATTTTTTTAACATTTTTGGATGATTGTCTATATTTTAGGTGATATTAAACAGTGTGCAAGTTGATTTGATATGTATCTACATTATAAGTTGACATCATATCTATCACTATTTTATTGTAAAATAGCTTTTAATATGAACTAAATTACCCTAATGTATAACACCATATAGTAATTTGAAATATTTTGACAGTCCGGTCCATGTTTTTGTAAAGGCTCAACTTAGTTATATATAAGTAACATAAGGTTCCAATTTAAAGGGGTTCTCTGGGAATTAAGAAAATGAAAATACTAAAATATATATATATATATATATATATATATATATATACAGTACAGACCAAAAGTTTGGGCACACCTTCTCAATCAAAGAGTTTTCTTTATTTTCATGACTATGAAAATTGTAGATTCACACTGAAGGCATCAAAACTATGAATTAACACATGTGGAATTATATACATAACAAAAAAGTGTGAAACAACTGAAAATATGTCATATTCTAGGTTCTTCAAAGTAGCCACCTTTTGCTTTGATTACTGCTTTGCACACTCTTGGCATTCTCTTGATGAGCTTCACGAGGTAGTCACCTGAAATGGTTTTTACTTCACAGGTGTGCCCTGTAAGGTTTAATAAGTGGGATTTCTTGCCTTATAAATGGGGTTGGGACCATGAGTTTCGTTATGGAGAAGTCAGGTTGATAAACAGCTGATAGTCCTACTGAATAGACTGTTAGAATTTGTATTATGGCAAGAAAAAAGCAGCTAAGTAAATAAAAACTAGTGGCTATCATTACTTTAAGAAATGAAGGTCAGTCAGTCCGAAAAATTGGGAAAACTTTGAAAGTGTCCCCAAGTGCAGTCACAAAAACCATCAAGCGCTACAAAAAAACTGGCTCACATGTGAACCGCCCCAGGAAAGGAAGACCAAGAGTCACCTCTGCTGCGGAGGATAAGTTCATCCGAGTCACCAGCCTCAGAAATCGCAGGTTAACAGCAGCTCACATTAGAGACCAGGTCAATGCCACACAGAGTTCTAGCAGCAGACACATCTCTAGAACAACTGTTAAGAGGAGACTATGTGAATCAGGCCTTCATGGTAGAATATCTGCTAGGAAACCACTGCTAAGGACAGGCAACAGACAGAAGAGACTTGTTTGGGCTAAAGAACACAAGGAATGGACATTAGACCAGTGGAAATCTGTGCTTTGGTCTGATGAGTCCAAATTTGAGATCTTTGGTTCCAACCACCGTGTCTTTGTGCGACGAAGAAAAGGTGAACAGATGGACTCTACATGCCTGGTTACCACCGTAAAGCATGGAGGAGGAAGTGTGATGGTGTGGGGGTGCTTTGCTGGTGACACTGTTGGGGATTTATTCAAAATTGAATGCATACTGAACCAGCAAGGCTACCACAGCATCCGGTTTGCGTTTAGTTGGACCATCATTTATTTTTCAACAGGACAATGACCCCAAACACACCTCCAGGCTGTGTAAGGGCTATTTGACCATGAAGGAGAGTGATGGGTTTCTGCGCCAGATGACCTGGCCTCCACAGTCACCGGACCTGAACCCAATCGAGATTGTTTGGGGTGAGCTGGACCACAGAGTGAAGGCAAAAGGGCCAACAAGTGCTAAGCATCTCTGGGAACTCCTTCAAGACTGTTGGAAGACCATTTCAGGTAACTACTGTTTCACACTTTTTTGTTATGTATATAATTCCACATGTGTTAATTCATAGTTTTGATGCCTTCAGTGTGAATCTACAATTTTCATAGTCATGAAAATAAAGAAAACTCTTTGAAGGTGTGTCCAAACTTTTGGTCTGTACTGTGTGTATGTGTGTATATATATATATATATATATATATATATATAAAAAAATTGAAGACACCGCAGCACATCCGTTGATGAAAAATTGTGGATCTTTATTCACCAATGCAACATTTCAGTCCGCTTACTGGAACCTTTCTCAAGCAATGCATCATATCAAACTGTGGGGTTTTATGTGGTCAGTAAAAATTAGCATACATAAGTGACAATTAATAAATTGTACAAAAATTTGCAAACAAATCTCATATACATATATAAAAAAGACATCATGCCTGGAAGACAATATATGCAATACAAATGCTCATATGTCAAGAGCATCCAGGTATAGTGATTATTCAGTAACATAATATATTACACAAGTGGCAATCAATAATATACAATCATCACCTGTGCAAGTGCAATTATAAACAGACCTGGCATGGAATCGGGCAGGCGGATACAATATTGCGGACATCACCGCATGGATTAGGCGTCCCGGAACTGAAGCTGCACATGTCCATGATGTCACCACAAGGGCAATCACATGTTCACGTCTGAAGCATAGAATTGAAGCTGCGCATATCCGTGACGTCACCATAGGGATAATCGCATGATCCTATGTGGGGACATCACGTGACACGCCACATAACAGTTCACTGTAGTAGAGTATATGTAAACGTCTTTATCGATATGTAAATCGAAAGCAACGGCTAATTAAACAGGATGAAACACCCCGGGTATAGTATCGGGTGACTTGCTATCTTGCGATGCACTGTCATCCAAAGAGCATAAGTAGAGTGGGAGGGGATCAGCGGCAGCCATTGCCCTCCCATCTCACTCATCTAGTTTTAACCCTATCAGGTGAAAAACATCCAATATAGCCCTAAAGTTACACTTGTAAAAAATAATTCAGCAAAATTCTGGTGTGTATGCAGCTGTAGCGGGATAAACCGTGCGGATTCAAAAGTATCCAACTTCCTATTGAGCGAAGCCCTTCCATCCGAGGGTCCTGTAAGTGAAAAGAATAAAAAAATATATTATCCAAATATATTTATTAAAAGAAGGAACAAATTCTTCAGTACATGAGCCGACAGGGACAGAACAGTAAGAGATCATATGAATAGCCAAGGCTTATATTCTACATTCAAGCCCCCCGGTTTGACAGTTTGTAACTTAAAGATCCATTCAGACTCGCGTTTTTTAAGCATTTTCATGCGGTTGCCGCCAATCCGCGGCTGTGGGACATGGTCAAGGATCATGAATTTTAAATCACCTTCAACATGGCCCATGTCCGCAAAGTGGTGTGAGACAGGCAGATCCCTGCGTTTCTTACGTATGGAAAAGCGATGCTGGTTGAAACGTGATTTAAAATCGCATGTTGTCTCACCCACATACAAAAGCTTGCAGGGGCACCATAAAACATAAATGACAAAACTCGAGTCACAAGTCAAAAAAATTTAAGGGGATAAGAAATCCCTGTATCAGGATGCGTAAAATCACGTCCCTTCACCATGTATTTGCATTTCACACAGTGAAGGCACGGATAACAACCACTTTTCTTAGGAGCCAAAAATGAATGGCGTATACCTTTTTGAGGTCCTATGTCATTCTCTACAAGTTTATCTTTTAACCACTTCAACCCAGCTAGCTAAAACCCCCTTAATGACCAGGCCACTTTTTACACTTCTGCGCTACACTACTTTCACCGTTTATTGCTCGGTCATGCAACTTACCACCCAAATGAATTTTGCCTCCTTTTCTTCTCACTAATAGAGCTTTCATTTGGTGGTATTTCATTGCTGCTGACATTTTTACTTTTTTAGTTATTAATCAAAATTTAACGATTTTTTTGCAAATTTTTCACTTTCAGTTGTAAAATTTTGCAAAGAAAAACGACATCCATATATAAATCTTTCGCTAAATTTATTGTTCTACATGTCTTTGATAAAAAAAAAATGTTTGGGTAAAAAAAAAATGGTTTGGGTAAAAGTTATAGCATTTACAAACTATGGTACAAAAATGTGAATTTCCGCTTTTTGAAGCAGCTCTGACTTTCTGAGCACCTGTCATGTTTCCTGAGGTTCTACAATGCCCAGACAGTAAATAAAACCCCACAAATGACCCCATTTCGGAAAGAAGACACCCTAAGGTATTCACTGATGGGCATAGTGAGTTCATAGAACTTTTTATTTTTTGTCACAAGTTAGCGGAAAATTATGCTTTTTTTTTTTTTTTTCTTACAAAGTCTCATATTCCACTAACTTGTGACAAAAAATAAAAACTTCCATGAACTCACTATGCCCATCACAAAATACCTTGTGGTGTCTACTTTCCAAAATGGGGTCACTTGTGGGGTAGTTATACTGCCCTGGCATTCTAGGGGCCCAGATGTGTGAGAAGAAGTTTGCAATCAAAATCTGTAAAAAATGACCGGTGAAATCTGAAAGGTGCACTTTGGATTGTGTGCCCCTTTGCCCACCTAGGCTGCAAAAAAGTGTCACACATCTGGTATCTCCGTACTCAGGAGAAGTTGGGGAATGTGTTTTGGGGTGTCATTTTACATATACCCATGCTGGGTGAGATAAATATCTTGGTCAAATGCCAACTTTGTATAAAAAAATGGGAAAAGTTGTCTTTTGCCGAGATATTTCTCTCACCCAGCATGGGTATATGTAAAATGACACCCCAAAACACATTCCCCAACTTCTCCTGAGTACGGCGATACCAGATGTGTGACACTTTTTGCAGCCAAGGTGGGCAAAGGGGCACATATTCCAAAGTGCACCTTTCGGATTTTGCAGGCCATTTTTTACACATTTTGATTGCAAGGTACTTTTCACGCATTTAGGCCCCTAGAATGCCAGGGCAGTATAACTACGCCACAAGTGACCCCATTTTGGAAAGAAGACACCCCAAGGTATTCCGTGAGGGGCATGGCGAGTTCTTAGAATTTTTTATTTTTTGTCACAAGTTAGCGGAAAATGATGATTTTATTTTTTTTTCTTACAAAGTCTCATATTCCACTAACTTGTGACAAAAAATAAAAACTTCCATGAACTCACTATGCCCATCACAAAATACCTTGGGGTGTCTTCTTTCCAAAATGGGGTCATTTGTGGGGTAGTTATACTGCCCTGGCATTCTAGGGGCCCAAATGCGTGAGAAGTACTTTGCAATCAAAATGTGTAAAAAATGGCCTGCGAAATCCAAAAGGTGCACTTTGGAATATGTGCCCCTTTGCCCACCTTGGCTGCAAAAAAGTGTCACACATGTGGTATCGCCGTACTCAGGAGAAGTTGGGGAATGTATTTAGCGGTGTCATTTTACATATACCCATGCTGGGTGAGAGAAATATCTCGGCAAAAGACAACTTTTCCCATTTTTTTATACAAAGTTGGCATTTGACCAAGATATTTATCTCACCCAGCATGGGTATATGTAAAATGACACCCCAAAACACATTCCCCAACTTCTCCTGAGTACGGCGATACCAGATGTGTGACACTTTTTTGCAGACTAGATGCGCAAAGTGGCCCAAATTCCTTTTAGGAGGGCATTTTTAGACATTTGGATCCCCGACTTCTTGTCACGCTTTAGGGCCCCTAAAAAGCCAGGGCAGTATAAATACCCCACATGTGACCCCATTTTGGAAAGAAGACACCCCAAGATATTCAATAAGGGGCATGGCGAGTTCATAGAAATTATTTTTTTTTGCATAAGTTAGCGGAAATTGATTTTTATTTTATTTTTTTCTCACAAAGTCTCACTTTCCGCTAACTTGGGACAAAAATTTCAATCTTTCATGGACTCAACATGCCCCTCACGGAATACCTTGGGGTGTCTTCTTTCCGAAATGGGGTCACATGTGGGGTATTTATACTGCCCTGGCTTTTTAGGGGCCCTAAAGCGTGAGAAGAAGTCTGGAATATAAATGTCTAAAAAATTTGACGCATTTGAATTCCGTGAGGGGCATGGTGAGTTTATGTGAGATTTTATTTTTTGACACAAGTTAGTGGAATATGAGACTTAGTAAGAAAAAACAAACAAAAAAAATAAAAAATATTTCCGCTAACTTGGGCCCAAAGAATGTCTGAATGGAGCCTTACAGGGGGGTGATCAATGACAAGGGGGTGATCACGCATATAGACTTCCTGATCACTTCCCTGTCATTGATCACCCCCCTGTCATTGATCACCCCCCTGTAAGGCTCCATTCAGACGTCCATATGATTTTTACATGGATCGGATCCGCAAAACACATATGGACGTCTGAATGGAGCCTTACAGGGGGGTGATCAATGACAGGGGGGTGATCACCTCATATACACTCCCTGATCACCCCCTGTCATTGATCACCCCCCTGTAAGGCTCCATTACGTCCGTATGTGTTTTGCGGATCTGATCCATGTATCCGTGGATCCGTAAAAATCATACGGACGTCTGAATGGAGCCTTACAGGGGGGTGATCAAGGACAGGGGGGTGATCAATGACAGGGGGTGATCAGGGAGTGTATATGGGTGATCACCCCCCTGTCATTGATCACCCCCCTGTAAGGCTCCATTCAGACGTCCGTATGATTTTTACGGATCCATGGATACATGGATCGGATCCGCAAAACACATGCGGACGTCTGAATGGAGCCTTACAGGGGGGTGATCAATGACAGGGGGGTGATCAATGACAGGGGGTGATCAGGGAGTGTATATGGGTGATCACCCCTCTGTCATTGATCACCCCCCTGTAATGCTCCATTCAGACGTCCGCATGTGTTTTGCGGATCTGATCCATGTATCCATGGATCCGTAAAAATTATACGGACGTCTGAATGGAGCCTTACAGGGGGGTGATCAATGACAGGGGGGTGATCAATGACAGGGAAGTGATCAGGAAGTTTATATGCGTGATCACCCCCTTGTCATTGATCACCCCCCCTGTAAGGCTCCATTCAGACGTCTGTATGCGTTTTGCGGATCCGATCCATGTATCCGTGGATCCGTAAAAATCATACGGACGTCTGAATGGAGCCTTACAGGGGGGTGATCAATGACAGGGGGGTGATCAATGACAGGGAAGTGATCAGGAAGTTTATATGCGTGATCACCCCCTTGTCATTGATCACCCCCCCTGTAAGGCTCCATTCAGACGTCTGTATGCGTTTTGCGGATCCGATCCATGTATCCGTGGATCCGTAAAAATCATACGGACGTCTGAATGGAGCCTTACAGGGGGGTGATCAATGACAGGGGGGTGATCAATGACAGGCGGTGATCAGGGAGTGTATATGGGTGATCACCCCTCTGTCATTGATCACCCCCCTGTAAGGCTCCATTCAGACGTCCGCATGTGTTTTGCGGATCCGATCCATGTATCCATGGATCCGTAAAAATCATACGGACGTCTGAATGGAGCCTTACAGGGGGGTGATCAATGACACACTTTTGCATAAGTTAGCGGAAATTGATTTTTATTTTATTTTTTTCTCACAAAGTCTCACTTTCCGCTAACTTGGGACAAAAATTTCAATCTTTCATGGACTCAACATGCCCCTCACGGAATACCTTGGGGTGTCTTCTTTCCGAAATGGGGTCACATGTGGGGTATTTATACTGCCCTGGCTTTTTAGGGGCCCTAAAGCGTGAGAAGAAGTCTGGAATATAAATGTCTAAAAAATTTGACGCATTTGAATTCCGTGAGGGGCATGGTGAGTTTATGTGAGATTTTATTTTTTGACACAAGTTAGTGGAATATGAGACTTAGTAAGAAAAAACAAACAAAAAAAATAAAAAATATTTCCGCTAACTTGGGCCCAAAGAATGTCTGAATGGAGCCTTACAGGGGGGTGATCAATGACAAGGGGGTGATCACGCATATAGACTTCCTGATCACTTCCCTGTCATTGATCACCCCCCTGTCATTGATCACCCCCCTGTAAGGCTCCATTCAGACGTCCATATGATTTTTACATGGATCGGATCCGCAAAACACATATGGACGTCTGAATGGAGCCTTACAGGGGGGTGATCAATGACAGGGGGGTGATCACCTCATATACACTCCCTGATCACCCCCTGTCATTGATCACCCCCCTGTAAGGCTCCATTACGTCCGTATGTGTTTTGCGGATCTGATCCATGTATCCGTGGATCCGTAAAAATCATACGGACGTCTGAATGGAGCCTTACAGGGGGGTGATCAAGGACAGGGGGGTGATCAATGACAGGGGGTGATCAGGGAGTGTATATGGGTGATCACCCCCCTGTCATTGATCACCCCCCTGTAAGGCTCCATTCAGACGTCCGTATGATTTTTACGGATCCATGGATACATGGATCGGATCCGCAAAACACATGCGGACGTCTGAATGGAGCCTTACAGGGGGGTGATCAATGACAGGGGGGTGATCAATGACAGGGGGTGATCAGGGAGTGTATATGGGTTATCACCCCTCTGTCATTGATCACCCCCCTGTAATGCTCCATTCAGACGTCCGCATGTGTTTTGCGGATCTGATCCATGTATCCATGGATCCGTAAAAATCATACGGACGTCTGAATGGAGCCTTACAGGGGGGTGATCAATGACAGGGGGGTGATCAATGACAGGGAAGTGATCAGGAAGTTTATATGCGTGATCACCCCCTTGTCATTGATCACCCCCCCTGTAAGGCTCCATTCAGACGTCTGTATGCGTTTTGCGGATCCGATCCATGTATCCGTGGATCCGTAAAAATCATACGGACGTCTGAATGGAGCCTTACAGGGGGGTGATCAATGACAGGGGGGTGATCAATGACAGGGAAGTGATCAGGAAGTTTATATGCGTGATCACCCCCTTGTCATTGATCACCCCCCCTGTAAGGCTCCATTCAGACGTCTGTATGCGTTTTGCGGATCCGATCCATGTATCCGTGGATCCGTAAAAATCATACGGACGTCTGAATGGAGCCTTACAGGGGGGTGATCAATGACAGGGGGGTGATCAATGACAGGCGGTGATCAGGGAGTGTATATGGGTGATCACCCCTCTGTCATTGATCACCCCCCTGTAAGGCTCCATTCAGACGTCCGCATGTGTTTTGCGGATCCGATCCATGTATCCATGGATCCGTAAAAATCATACGGACGTCTGAATGGAGCCTTACAGGGGGGTGATCAATGACAGGGGGGTGATCAATGACAGGGAAGTGATCAGGAAGTCTATATGCGTGATCACCCCCTTGTCATTGATCACCCCCCTGTAAGGCTCCATTCAGACGTCCGCATGTGTTTTGCGGATCCGAGACATGTATCCGCGGATCCGTAAAAATCATACGGACGTCTGAATGGAGCCTTACAGGGGGGTGATCAATGACAGGGGGGTGATCAATGACAGGGGGGTGATCAGGGAGTCTGTATGGGGTGATCAGGGGTGATTAGTGGTTCATAAAGGGTTAATAAGTGACGGGGGGGTGTAGTGTAGTGTAGTGGTGTTTGGTGCTACTTTACTGAGCTGCCTGAGTCCTCTGGTGGTCGATCCAAACAGAAGGGACCACCAGATGACCAGGTAGCAGGTATATTAGACGCTGTTATCAAAACAGCGTCTAATATACCTGTTAGGGGTTAAAAAAATCACATCTCCAGCCTGCCAGCGAGCGATCGCTGCTGGCAGGCTGGAGATCCACTCGCTTACCTTCCGTTCCTGTGAGCGCGCGCGCCTGTGTGCGCGCGTTCAAAGGAAATCTCGGCTCTCGCGGGAGGACGCGTATATGCGTCCACCCAGAAGAGCAGGGCCGCCGCCAGGACGCAATCCTGCATACGGCGGTCCTGAGGAGGTTAAATTACAGGCTCTCTTGTATGACATAATTGGTCTAGTCATGAAATCTGGAATATTTTTATGTTCTGTACTCAGAATTGACCAATGTTTATTGAGAATTTTACTCACATACGGGCTAGAGTCACAAAAGGTAGATACAAAAGGTATTTTCTGGGATTGATCCCTTTTAGTGCCTCGGAATAATTCACTTCGCTCTTTCTGATTTATACGTTTTAGTTGCTGCTGCAGTGTAGATACCAGATAATGCCTCTGTTTAAAACTTTGCATCATTTTATCCAAAGTTTTAAACTGACTATACGGTAATGACCGCACCATCGTCCGAGGATAAGCACTGTCAAACCTGAGGACGGTGTTGCGGTCAGTAGGCTTAGTATAGACCTCAGTACTTAACACGCTGCCAGTGCGTCAAATATTCACATCCAGAAAGTGCATCGTGCTGGGGGAGAATTCCAACGTGAATTGTGTATCGGGAATCAGGCTATTTAAATAATTGTGAAACAATTGTAACTCTGATACTGAGCCCGTCCAAATAACAAAAATATTGTCTATGTATCTCCACCACCTCAGTACATGGCTGAAGTGGTGGGATACATAGACGTGCTGCTCCTCCAAATGAGAGACGACCATGTTGAAGTAAGTGGGGGCCACATTCGTCCCCATGGCCGTCCCCCTAATTTGCATATAATAATCATCTCCAAAAAGGAAATAATTATAATTCAAAATCATTTGTAATAGAGCCAGAAAAAACGTTTGAGCCTCAATAGTATAGTCTGACTTTTCCAAAGCAGATTTCACAACGGCCATACCAATTTTATGCTGTATAAAAGTGTACAGACTGACAATGTCGAAGGAGGCCAGGATGGCGTCCTCCGGCATTGTCACGTCTGCCAAATCCGTGGTGTCCTTTAAATAGGATTTAGAATTAACTACATAAGTCTGTAGGACTTTATCCAAAAGAATGGAGGTGTTACTAAGTAAAGAGCCACGGCCAGAAACTATATGTCTGCTGGGAGGTCACTGTAAATTCTTGTGGATTTTTGGTAACAAATAAAATAAAGGGGTGACTAGATGGTCTATCAGTAGGAACTCACTAAGTTGTTCATCTATGAGGCCTATTTGTGTATATCGGCTGACAAGTGATTTTAATTCACGCTGTATGTCAAATTTGGGGTCCCTTTGGAGTTTGACATATACTGCAGCATCAGATAACTGGCGGGCAACCTCTGCTAAATACATGGAAGTATCCATGACCACCACCGCATCACCCTTGTCGGCTGATTTGATGGTGAGGGAGTGGTCATGGATTAACTGATTAAGTGCCTGTAACTCCTGTTTGGTCACATCTTGTATATCTCTCAGCACCGCGTCTGAGAATACTTCAAACGCTTTGGAAGATATTTGGGGGGAAAAATGTTTTTTCAATCTTAACCCCCAATCAGACAAGCATAACTCATGCATAGACTTAGTAGTGATACTATGTACATCCTGAAAATAAATCTTCAGTTTAATTAATCTAAAAAAATATAACAAATCAGCTTCTAGCTCATACCAATTAATAGCACTAGCTGGACAGAAACTTAGACCCTTTTCTAACAGCTGTAGTTGCACCGGTGTCAAGATATGAGATGAAATATATTTGGATAATATATTTTTTATTCTTTTCACTTACAGGACCCTCGGATGGAAGGGCTTCGCTCAATAGGAAGTTGGATACTTTTGAATCCGCACGGTTTATCCCGCTACAGCTGCATACACACCAGAATTTTGCTGAATTATTTTTTACAAGTGTAACTTTAGGGCTATATTGGATGTTTTTCACCTGATAGGGTTAAAACTAGATGAGTGAGATGAGAGGGCAACGGCTGCCGCTGATCCCCTCCCACTCTACTTATGCTCTTTGGATGACAGTGCATCGCAAGATAGCACGTCACCCGATACTATACCCGGGGTGTTTCATCCTGTTTGATTAGCCGTTGCTTTCGATTTACATATCGATAAAGACGTTTACATATACTCTACTACAGTGAATTGTTATGCGGCGTGTCACGTGATGTCTCCACATAGGATAATGTGATTATCCCTATGGTGACGTCACGGACATGCTCAGCTTCAATTCTATGCTTCAGACGTGACCATGTGATTGCCCTTGTGGTGACATCATGGACATGCGCAGCTTCAGTTCCGGGATGCCCAATCCATGCGGTGATGTCCGCAATATTGTATCCACCTGCCATTGAGCCTGTCCGATTCCATGCCAGGTCTGTTTATAATTGCACTTGCACAGGTGATTATTGTATATTATTGATTGCCACTTGTGTAATATATTATGTTACTGAATAATCACTATACCTGGATGCTCTTGACATATGAGCATTTGTATTGCATATATTGTCTTCCAGGCATGATGTCTTTTTTATATATGTATATGACATTTGTTTGCACATGTTTGTACAATTTATTAATTGTCACTTATGTATGCAAATTTTTACTGACCACATAAAACCCCACAGTTTGATATGATGCATTGCTTGAGAAAGGTCCCAGTAAGCGGACTGAAACGTCGCATTGGGTGAATAAAGATCCACAATTTTTCACCAACGGATGTGCTGCGTTGTCTTAAATTTTTTGTATTGTACACCTTGGTCAGTTGTTTCCATCGCTGGCACCCGATCATTTATTACCAAGAGTGCCCTGGACTTCCATCATTATATATATATATATATATATATATATATATATATGTATATATATATATATTTATAAATATATTCTCAAATACCTTTTATTATTTATAATGGCTTGTCTTCTCTGGGGAGCAATCATCAGGAGTAGAGTTGAGCGGTGTAATGACCGGCAACACACACAGGGAGGAAAAAGGGAAAGTCCTGGCCAAGGGAGAGGGAAAGGTGGTGACCCCTAACTCTCCTTGCGGCTGGCACCTGACTGCCCTGACGTCCCTAGACGGGTTCCTCACCCGTGCGGCGATCACGTGCCTAAACCCTGGCTTTCCCTGAAATGAACCCTAGATAATGAACGGGCCGGTGGGATCGCTAGTCCTCACCACTGCACTAAGAGGGAAACACCAGGGAGAGGACAGACAAACACAGACACCCAGGTGGACGACAACAACTGTCCACAAAGGTCCAACAGGGATCCGGAGGGTAGCGTTCTGGATCAACTACCAGAGAACGCAGCAACACAGCTCCAGTGGGTCAGAATAGATGTCCAGGCAGGAAGCTCTATATCTGGCAACCAGAGAAGTGTGAGAGGGGAATATAAGGAGGATTGGGAGTGCTGGACAAGGAACAGCTGAGAGAAGGAGCTATGGATCCCTGAGTGAGCCAAAAGGGTTTGCAAAGCAAACCCAGAAAGCTACAATAAGGAAACATCCCTATCTTACATAGAGCGTGCAGCCAACCGCTGCGACCTCCTGACCCCGGGTACAACGGAGTCAGGCGTGGCTCTTGACACCCTCGTGACAGTACCCCCCTCTCTACGAGGGGCCTCTGGACACTCAGGACCAGGTCTCTCAGGATGAGAGGCATGAAAAATCCGAACTAGCCTGTCGGCGTTTACCTCAGACGCAGGAACCCACATTCTTTCCTCGGGACCGTAACCTCTCCAGTGCACCAGATATTGGAGAGAGCGGCGGACCCGACGAGAATTAATAATTTTGGATATCTGAAATTCTAAATTACCATCCACGACAACAGGAGGGGGTGGCAACGGTGACGGTTCTAGAGGTGGAACATATTTTTTGAGTAACGACTTATGAAAGACATTATGGATTTTAAAAGTCTGAGGCAACTCCAGGCGAAAAGCCACGGGGTTGATGATGGCTACAATCTTGTACGGACTAATAAACCTAGGACCCAGTTTCCAAGAGGGAACCTTCAATTTGATATTCCTAGTAGATAACCACACATAGTCATTCACTCCTAGGTCCGGACCTGGCGACCGTCTCTTATCAGCCATGCATTTGTATTTACCTCCCATATTTTTCAAGTTAGCTTGCACTTTCTGCCATACCGATGAAAGAGATGATGAAAACCGTTCCTCTTCGGGAACCCCAGAAGACCCCCCCTCTTTGAAAGTACAAAATTGGGGATGAAAACCATATGCACCAAGAAATGGTGACTTGCCAGTGGATTCCTGACGGCGATTATTTATGGCAAACTCAGCTAAGGGTAAATATGATGACCACAACTCTTGGTTTTCAGACACAAAACATCTTAGATATGTCTCCAGGTTTTGGTTGATACGCTCAGTCTGTCCATTCGACTGAGGATGGAAAGCTGAGGAAAAGGACAAGTGAACCCCCAAACGGGAACAAAAAGCTTTCCAAAATTTAGAAATAAACTGGGTTCCCCGATCCGAAACAACATCGGAGGGGACCCCGTGAAGCTTCACGATCTCACTGACGAATACCTGAGCAAGAGTTTTCGCATTAGGTAGTGCGGGTAACGCAATGAAGTGTGCCATTTTGCTAAACCTGTCCACTACTACCAAAATAACTGTTTTACCCGCAGACAAAGGTAAGTCAGTGATAAAATCCATAGACAGATGTGTCCATGGTCTATTGGGAATGACGAGTGGTAATAGAGACCCTGCAGGACGTGTATGTGAAACTTTTGCGCGCGCACAGGTAGAACAAGAAGACACAAAATCCAATACATCCTGACGCAACCTTGGCCACCAAAAACGACGAGACAATAGCTCCAAGGTTGCTTTACCACCCGGGTGCCCAGCAAGTGCCGAATTATGATGTTCCTTTAATAATTCGAGACGTAGGTTCAACGGTACAAACAATTTCTCTGAGGGGCAAGAGACCGGGGCGTCCCCCTGGGCCTCTAACACCTTCCCCTCCAAAGCAGAGTGTACCGCAGAGACAACCACTCCTCTTTGAAGAATGGGCACCGGATCACTCACATTACCCCCTCCAGGGAAACAACGCGATAGTGCATCAGCCTTGGTATTCTTTGCCCCAGGACGATAGGTAATCACAAAGTTAAACCTGGTAAAAAATAGCGACCACCTAGCCTGTCTAGGGGTGAGACGCTTAGCTGATTCAAGGTACAGCAGATTTTTGTGGTCCGTAAACACAGTGACGGGGTGGACTGCCCCCTCTAAGAAGTGACGCCACTCCTCAAACGCAAGTTTAATAGCTAACAGTTCCCTATTGCCAATATCGTAGTTCTGTTCTGCTGCAGATAGTTTTTTAGAAAAGAAAGCACAAGGACGCCATTTTGTCAGGAGACGGACCCTGAGACAGTACAGCCCCCACTCCCACCTCTGATGCATCGACTTCAACAATAAAAGGCTGAGAGACATCAGGTTGGACTAGTACAGGTGCTGAGGTAAACCTCTCTTTTAGAGAGGAAAAAGCAACTTTAGCGGCGTCAGACCATTTAGAAAAATTTGTCCCCTTCCTAGTCATGTCAGTAAGGGGTTTTACGATCACCGAATAATTTTTAATGAATTTCCTATAGAAATTCGCGAAGCCCAAGAACCGTTGTAATGCTTTGAGGTTCTCAGGAAGATCCCAATCTAAAATTGCCTGGACCTTCCTAGGATCCATACGGAAACCTGACGCAGATAAATAATAACCTAGGAATTGTATCTCCTGAACGGCAAAAACACATTTTTCAATTTTAGAATATAATTCATTCGTCCGTAGGACCTGTAGTACTTGTCTGACATGCTCCTCATGTGTTCTCAGATCAGACGAATAAATTAAGATATCATCTAGGTATATTACCACAAACCTGCCGATTAGATGACTAAAAATGTAATTAACGAAATGTTGAAAGACGGCAGGAGCATTGGTCAGGCCGAAAGGCATAACTAGATTTTCATAATGCCCCTCAGGGGTGTTAAAAGCTGTTTTCCACTCATCCCCCTCTTTAATACGAATCAGATTGTAGGCCCCCCTAAGATCGAGTTTGGAGAATCACCTAGCACCCGCAATCTGGTTAAACAGGTCAGGAATGAGAGGAAGAGGGTATGGGTCTCGGATGGTTATCCGATTTAATTCACGAAAATCTAGGCAAGGACGCAGGCCCCCATCTTTCTTTTTAACGAAGAAAAACCCTGCAGCCACGGGTGAAGAAGAGGGTCTGATGTGTCCCTTAGCCAAACTCTCGGAGATATAATCCTTCATGGCTTGTCTCTCTGGACCTGAAAGATTATATAACCTGGTCTTGGGTAATTTTGCGCCAGGAATAAGGTTAACCGGGCAATCATAAGGACGATGAGGTGGTAACTTCTGACAACCCTTTTCAGAAAAAACGTCCTCAAAGTCCGAAACAAAAGTAGGTAGGGTAGCTATGGAGGCGACTAAGCAATTGCTATTTAAGCAATTTTCTCTGCACGGCTCACTCCACTCCAATATCTCCCTGGCCTGCCAATCCACCACTGGATTGTGTGCTACCAACCAGGGAAGACCCAGCACTACCGGAGTGGGAAGCCCCTCCAGAACATAACATGAGAGCATCTCTGGTGGTCCCCTATCCGAAGGTGTAAGTTATGAACAATGTGGGTGAGATTTCTCAGAGACAGAGGAGCAGAATCAATAGCAAATATGGGAATAGGTCTCTGTAGTGTACAGAGAGACAAACCCATAGTGCGGGCAAAATGGACATCTATCAAATTTACCCCTGCTCCACTGTCTAGAAAGAAAGAAATAGTGTCTGTCTTATCACCAAAAACAATAACCGCTGGCAACACAAATTGTGATGTACGTATGGAGGAAACGTATACCCCCCGGCTGACATCCTCCACACAGCCTGGGGTTAGTAGTTTTCCGACGTTTTTTTTGTTTCTGAGGAAAGAAGGACAGACATTAATGAAATGACCCCTCTCCCCACAAAAAAAACAAACCCCACACCTACGGCGAACCGCAGGAGGACGGACCTGACGAGTAGTTCCTCCTAGCTGCATAGGCTCGTCTAAGTCCGTACAGACTAACTGCTGCTTGGGAGGGGTTACCAATGGCTCCGGTTTTTTCAACCTGTCCCTAAGGCATCTATCTATACAGATAGAAAGGGACATAACTGCATCAAGGGAAAAGGGGGTCTCATACAATGCAAGCGCATCCTTAACCCTTTCGGATAACCCAGAGCAGAACTGACTCCTGAGAGCCGGGTCGTTCCATTGGGTATCCATAGCCCACCTACGGAAGTCAGAGCAATACTCCTCTACCGGCCGCTCTCCTTGTAGGAGTCTCCGTAATTTTGATTCAGCCAGTGCGACTCGGTCAGGGTCGTCATATATGAGACCCAAGGCCCCGAAAAACTCATCCACTGACCGAAGCGCCTGAGAATCAGTAGGTAAAGAGAACGCCCAGGACTGCGGGTCCCCCTGCAGCAGGGAAATAACCACACCCACCCACTGTTCTTCATTACCAGAGGAGTAAGGGCGCAGTTTAAAGTATAATTTACAGGCCTCACGGAAAATCAAAAACTTGTCCCTTCCCCCAGAAAATCTGTCAGGGAGAGGGACCTTGGGTTCCGCAACAACCTGGTTACCAGTAGCAACCGCTGGGCTTGCGGTCTGTTGTAATTGCTGCTGTTGCTGGAGGACCGACGCCTTCAATCCTGCCACCTCCAAAGACAGGCCATGAGATTGTTCGGACAGAGCAGCAATTTGATCCATACTGGATTATAAGTAGGTAAAAAAAAAAATATATATATATTTTTTTTTTTTACCTACACAAAAATAAGGGCCAGATATAATGTAATGACCGGCAACACACACAGGGAGGAAAAAGGGAAAGTCCTGCCCAAGGGAGAGGGAAAGGTGGTGACCCCTAACTCTCCTTGCGGCTGGCACCTGACTGCCCTGACGTCCCTAGACGGGTTCCTCACCCGTGCGGCGATCACGTGCCTAAACCCTGGCTTTCCCTGAAATGAACCCTAGATAATGAACGGGCCGGTGGGATCGCTAGTCCTCACCACTGCACTAAGAGGGAAACACCAGGGAGAGGACAGACAAACACAGACACCCAGGTGGACGACAACAACTGTCCACAAAGGTCCAACAGGGATCCGGAGGGTAGCGTTCTGGATCAACTACCAGAGAACGCAGCAACACAGCTCCAGTGGGTCAGAATAGATGTCCAGGCAGGAAGCTCTATATCTGGCAACCAGAGAAGTGTGAGAGGGGAATATAAGGAGGATTGGGAGTGCTGGACAAGGAACAGCTGAGAGAAGGAGCTATGGATCCCTGAGTGAGCCAAAAGGGTTTGCAAAGCAAACCCAGAAAGCTACAATAAGGAAACATCCCTATCTTACATAGAGCGTGCAGCCAACCGCTGCGACCTCCTGACCCCGGGTACAACGGAGTCAGGCGTGGCTCTTGACACCCTCGTGACTAGCGGACACCTGGATGTTCGGGTTCGAGAAGTTCGGCCGAACTTCCCGAAAATGTTCGGGTTCGGGATCCGAATCCGATCCGAACTTCGTCCCGAACCCGAACCCCATTGAAGTCAATGGGGACCCGAACTTTTCGGCACTAAAAAGGCTGTAAAACAGCCCAGGAACGGGCTAGAGGGCTGCAAAAGGCAGCAACATGTAGGTAAATCCCCTGCAAACAAATTTGGATAGGGAAATGAATTAAAATAAAAATTAAATAAATAAAAATTAACCAAAATCAATTGGACAGAGGTCCCATAGCAGAGAATCTGGCTTCACGTCACCCACCACTGGAACAGTCCATTCTCAGATATTTAGGCCCCGGCACCCAGGCAGAGGAGAGAGGTCCCGTAACAGAGAATCTGTCTTCATGTCAGCAGAGAATCAGTCTGCATGTCATAGCAGAGAATAAGGCTTCACGTCAGCCACCACTGCAACAGTCCATTGTCATAAATTTAGGCCCAGCACCCAGGCAGAGGAGAGAGGTCCCGTAACAGACAATCTGGCTTCATGTCAGCAGAGAATCAGTCTTCATATCATAGCAGAGAATCAGGCTTCACGTCAGCCACCACTGCAACAGTCCATTGTCATAAATTCAGGCCCAGCACCCAGGCAGAGGAGAGAGGTCCCGTAACAGACAATCTGGCTTCATGTCAGCAGAGAATCAGTCTGCATGTCATAGCAGAGAATGAGGCTTCACGTCACCCACCACTGCAACAGTCCATTTTCATAAATTTAGGCCCAGCACCCAGGCAGAGGAGAGAGGTCCCGTAACAGAGGATCTGGCTTCATGTCACCAGAGAATCAGTCTGCATGTCATAGCAGAGAATCAGGCTTCACGTCACCCACCACTGCAACAGTCCATTTTCATAAATTTAGGCCCAGCACCCAGGCAGAGGAGAGAGGTCCCGTAACAGAGGATCTGGCTTCATGTCACCAGAGAATCAGTCTGCATGTCATAGCAGAGAATCAGGCTTCACGTCAGCCACCACTGCAACAATCCATTGGCATATATTTAGGCCTAGCACACAGGCAGAGGAGAGAGGTCCCGTAACAGACAATCTGGCTTCATGTCAGCAGAGAATCAGTCTTCATATCATAGCAGAGAATCAGGCTTCACGTCAGCCACCAATGCAACAGTCCATTGTCAGATATTTAGGCCCAGCACCCAGGCAGAGGAGAGAGGTCCCGTAACAGAGGATCTGGCTTCATGTCAGCAGAGAATCAGTCTTCATGTCATAGCAGAGAATCAGGCTTCACGTCACCCACCACTGTAAGAGTCCATTTTCATAAATTTAGGCCCAGCACCCAGGCAGAGGAGAGAGGTCCCGTAACAGACGATCTGGCTTCATGTTAGCAGAGAATCAGTCTGCATGTCATAGCAGAGAATGAGGCTTCACGTCACCCACCACTGCAACAGTCCATTTTCATAAATTTAGGCCCAGCACCCAGGCAGAGGAGAGAGGTCCCGTAACAGAGGATCTGGCTTCATGTCACCAGAGAATCAGTCTGCATGTCATAGCAGAGAATCAGGCTTCACGTCACCCACCACTGCAACAGTCCATTTTCATAAATTTAGGCCCAGCACCCAGGCAGAGGAGAGAGGTCCCGTAACAGAGGATCTGGCTTCATGTCACCAGAGAATCAGTCTGCATGTCATAGCAGAGAATCAGGCTTCACGTCAGCCACCACTGCAACAATCCATTGGCATATATTTAGGCCTAGCACACAGGCAGAGGAGAGAGGTCCCGTAACAGACAATCTGGCTTCATGTCAGCAGAGAATCAGTCTTCATATCATAGCAGAGAATCAGGCTTCACGTCAGCCACCAATGCAACAGTCCATTGTCAGATATTTAGGCCCAGCACCCAGGCAGAGGAGAGAGGTCCCGTAACAGACAATCTGGCTTCATGTCAGCAGAGAATCAGTCTGCATGTCATAGCAGAGAATGAGGCTTCACGTCAGCCACCACTGCAACAATCCATTGGCATATATTTAGGCCTAGCACACAGGCAGAGGAGAGGTTCATTCAACTTTGGGTAGCCTTGCAATATAATGGTAAAATGAAAATAAAAATAGGATTGAATGAGGAAGTGCCCTGGAGTCCAATAATATATGGTTATGGGGAGGTAGTTAATGTCTAATCTGGACAAGGGACGGACAGGTCCTGTGGGATCCATGCCTGGTTCATTTTTATGAACGTCAGCTTGTCCACATTGGCTGTAGACAGGCGGCTGCGTTTGTCTGTAATGACGCCCCCTGCCGTGCTGAATACACGTTCAGACAAAACGCTGGCTGCCGGGCAGGCCAGCACCTCCAAGGCATAAAAGGCTAGCTCTGGCCACGTGGACAATTTAGAGACCCAGAAGTTGAATGGGGCCGAACCATCAGTCAGTACGTGGAGGGGTGTGCACACGTACTGTTCCACCATGTTAGTGAAATGTTGCCTCCTGCTAACACGTTGCGTATCAGGTGGTGGTGCAGTTAGCTGTGGCGTGTTGACAAAAGTTTTCCACATCTCTGCCATGCTAACCCTGCCCTCAGAGGAGCTGGCCGTGACACAGCTGCCTTGGCGACCTCTTGCTCCTCCTCTGCCTTGGCCTTGGGCTTCCACTTGTTCCCCTGTGACATTTGGGAATGCTCTCAGTAGCGCGTCTACCAACGTGCGCTTGTACTCGCGCATCTTCCTATCACGCTCCAGTGCAGGAAGTAAGGTGGGCACATTGTCTTTGTAGCGTGGATCCAGCAGGGTGGCAACCCAGTAGTCCGCACAGGTTAAAATGTGGGCAACTCTGCTGTCGTTGCGCAGGCACTGCAGCATGTAGTCGCTCATGTGTGCCAGGCTGCCCAGGGGTAAGGACAAGCTGTCCTCTGTGGGAGGCGTATCGTCATCGTCCTGCCTTTCCCCCCAGCCACGCACCAGTGATGGACCCGAGCTGCGTTGGGTGCCACCCCGCTGTGACCATGCTTCATCCTCATCCTCCTCCACCTCCTCCTCATCCTCGTCCTCCTCGTCCTCCAGTAGTGGGCCCTGGCTGGCCACATTTGTACCTGGCCTCTGCTGTTGCCAAAAACCTCCCTCTGAGTCACTTCGAAGAGACTGGCCTGAAAGTGCTAAAAATGACCCCTCTTCCTCCTCCTCCTCCTCCTCCTCCTGGGCCACCTCCTCTTCCATCATCGCCCTAAGTGTTTTCTCAAGGAGACATAGAAGTGGTATTGTAACGCTGATAACGGTGTCATCGCCACTGGCCATGTTGGTGGAGTACTCGAAACAGCGCAACAGGGCACACAGGTCTCGCATGGAGGCCCAGTCATTGGTGGTGAAGTGGTGCTGTTCTGTAGTGCGACTGACCCGTGCGTGCTGCAGCTGAAACTCCACTATGGCCTGCTGCTGCTCGCACAGTCTGTCCAGCATGTGCAAGGTGGAGTTCCACCTGGTGGGCACGTCGCATATGAGGCGGTGAGCGGGAAGGCCGAAGTTACGCTGTAGCGCAGACAGGCGAGCAGCAGCAGGATGTGAACGCCGGAAGCGCGAACAGACGGCCCGCACTTTATGCAGCAGCTCTGACATGTCGGGGTAGTTGTGAATGAACTTCTGCACCACCAAATTCAGCACATGCGCCAAGCAAGGGATGTGCGTCAAATTGGCTAGTCCCAGAGCTGCAACGAGATTTCGCCCATTATCACACACCACCAGGCCGGGCTTGAGGCTCACCGGCAGCAACCACTCGTCGGTCTGTTGTTCAATACCCCGCCACAACTCCTGTGCGGTGTGGGGCCTGTCCCCCAAACATATGAGTTTCAGAATGGCCTGCTGACGTTTACCCCGGGCTGTGCTGAAGTTGGTGGTGAAGGTGTGTGGCTGACTGGATGAGCAGGTGGAAGAAGAGGAGGAGGAAGCCGAGAAGGAGGAGGTGGCAACAGGAGGCAAAGAATGTTGCCCTGCGATCCTTGGCGGCGGAAGGACGTGCGCCAAACAGCTCTCCGCCTGGGGCCCAGCTGCCACTACATTTACCCAGTGTGCAGTTAGGGAGATATAGCGTCCCTGGCCGTGCTTACTGGTCCACGTATCTGTGGTTAGGTGGACCTTGCTACAGATGGCGTTGCGCAGTGCACACTTGATTTTATCGGATACTTGGTTGTGCAGGGAAGGCACGGCTCTCTTGGAGAAGTAGTGCCGGCTGGGAACAACATACTGTGGGACAGCAAGCGACATGAGCTGTTTGAAGCTGTCTGTGTCCACCAGCCTAAATGACAGCATTTCATAGGCCAGTAGTTTAGAAATGCTGGCATTCAGGGCCAGGGATCGAGGGTGGCTAGGTGCGAATTTACGCTTTCTATCAAATGTTTGTGAGATGGAGAGCTGAACGCTGGCGTGTGACATGGTTGAGACGCTTGGTGACGGAGGTGGTGGTGGTGGTGTTGGTGGTACATCCCCTGTTTGCTGGGCGGCAGGTGCCAACGTTCCTCCAGAGGCGGAGGAAGAGGCCGAGGCGGCAGCAGCAGAATAGGCCGAGGCGGCAGCAGCAGAAGAGGTAGCAGGGGGAGCCTGAGTGACTTCCTTGGTTTTAAGGTGTTTACTCCACTGCAGTTCATGCTTTGCATGCAGGTGCCTGGTCATGCAGGTTGTGCTCAGGTTCAGAACGTTAATGCCTCGCTTCAGGCTCTGATGGCACAGCGTGCAAACCACTCGGGTCTTGTCGTCAGCACATTGTTTGAAGAAGTGCCATGCCAGGGAACTCCTTGAAGCTGCCTTTGGGGTGCTCGGTCCCAGATGGCGGCGGTCAGTAGCAGGCGGAGTCTCTTGGCGGCGGGTGTTCTGCTTTTGCCCACTGCTCCCTCTTTTGCTACGCTGTTGGCTCGGTCTCACCACTGCCTCTTCCTCCGAACTGTGAAAGTCAGTGGCACGACCTTCATTCCATGTGGGGTCTAGGACCTCATCGTCCCCTGCATCGTCTTCCACCCAGTCTTGATCCCTGACCTCCTGTTCAGTCTGCACACTGCAGAAAGACGCAGCAGTTGGCACCTGTGTTTCGTCATCATCAGAGACATGCTGAGGTGGTATTCCCATGTCCTCATCATCAGGAAACATAAGTGGTTGTGCGTCAGTGCATTCTATGTCTTTCACCGCTGGGGAAGGGCTAGGTGGATGCCCTTGGGAAACCCTGCCAGCGGAGTCTTCAAACAGCATAAGAGACTGCTGCATAACTTGAGGCTGAGACAGTTTCCCTGGTATGCATGGGGGTGATGTGACAGACTGATGGGGTTGGTTTTCAGGCGCCATCTGTGCGCTTTCTGCAGAAGACTGGGTGGGAGATAATGTGAACGTGCTGGATCCACTGTCGGCCACCCAATTGACTAATGCCTGTACCTGCTCAGGCCTTACCATCCTTAGAACGGCATTGGGCCCCACCATATATCGCTGTAAATTCTGGCGGCTACTGGGACCTGAGGTAGTTGGTACACTAGGACGTGTGGATGTGGCAGAACGGCCACGTCCTCTCCCAGCACCAGAGGGTCCACTAACACCACCACGACCATGTCCACGTCCGCGTCCCTTACTAGATGTTTTTCTCATTGTTATGGTTCACCACAACAACAAATATATTATTTGGCCCAATGTATTGTATTCAAATTCAGCGGGATATAAATTTGAGGCCTAGTATTTAGGCGCTGGGTGACCGGTATGGATTTAGTGACAGAATTAGACTTGGAAATGCACAGAAGCGTGTGTGTGAAGTTATTCTGAATGACCCTATGTGCACCTTCAATATGAACTACCCTTTTAGGGATAGATTTCAAATAGCTCTGATATAGCAGAAACCACTAAATTATGAAATTGCTAAATTGGGAATTGTATTTCAACCCAGAACAAGAAATGTGCTTTGACGGACACTAAATATCTTGCCCAGCAACAACAGTACAGCGGTAACGAGAGATTTAGCAGGATATAAATTTGAGGCCTAGTATTTAGGCGCTGGGTGACAGGTATGGGTTTAGTGACAGAATTAGACTTGAAAATACACAGTAGCGGGTGTGTGTGAAGTTATTCTGAATGACCCAATGTGCACCTTGAATATTATATACCCTTTTAGGGATAGATTTCAAATAGCTCTGATATAGCAGAAACCACTAAATTATGAAATTGCTAAATTGGGAATTGTACTTCAACCCAGAACAAAAAATGTGCTTTGACGGACACTAAATAACTTTCCCAGCTACAACAGGACAGCGGTAACGAGAGATTTAGCGGGATATAAATTTGAGGCCTAGTATTTAGGCGCTGGGTGACAGGTATGGGTTTAGTGACAGAATTAGACTTGGAAATACACAGTAGCGGGTGTGTGTGAAGTTATTCTGAATGACCCTATGTGCACCTTCAATATGATCTACCCTTTTAGGGATAGATTTCAAATAGCTCTGATATAGCAGAAACCACTAAATTATGAAATTGCTAAATTGGGAATTGTATTTCAACCCAGAAGAAAAAATGTGCTTTGACGGACACTAAATATCTTTCCCAGCTACAACAGGACAGCGGTAACGAGAGATTTAGCAGGATATAAATTTGAGGCCTAGTATTTAGGCGCTGGGTGACAGGTATGGGTTTAGTGACAGAATTAGACTTGAAAATACACAGTAGCGGGTGTGTGTGAAGTTATTCTGAATGACCCAATGTGCACCTTGAATATTATATACCCTTTTAGGGATAGATTTCAAATAGCTCTGATATAGCAGAAACCACTAAATTATGAAATTGCTAAATTGGGAATTGTACTTCAACCCAGAACAAAAAATGTGCTTTGACGGACACTAAATATCTTTCCAAGCAACAACAGTACAGCGGTAACGAGAGATTTAGCAGGATATAAATTTGAGGCCTAGTATTTAGGCGCTGGGTGACAGGTATGGGTTTAGTGACAGAATTAGACTTGGAAATACACAGTAGCGGGTGTGTGTGAAGTTATTCTGAATGACCCTATGTGCACCTTCAATATGATCTACCCTTTTAGGGATAGATTTAAAAAAGCTCTGATATAGCAGAAACCACTAAATTATGAAATTGCTAAATTGGGAATTGTATTTCAACCCAGAAGAAAAAATGTGCTTTGACGGACACTAAATAACTTTCCCAGCTACAACAGGACAGCGGTAACGAGAGATTTAGCAGGATATAAATTTGAGGCCTAGTATTTAGGCGCTGGGTGACAGGTATGGGTTTAGTGACAGAATTAGACTTGAAAATACACAGTAGCGGGTGTGTGTGAAGTTATTCTGAATGACCCAATGTGCACCTTGAATATTATATACCCTTTTAGGGATAGATTTCAAATAGCTCTGATATAGCAGAAACCACTAAATTATGAAATTGCTAAATTGGGAATTGTACTTCAACCCAGAACAAAAAATGTGCTTTGACGGACACTAAATATCTTTCCAAGCAACAACAGTACAGCGGTAACGAGAGATTTAGCAGGATATAAATTTGAGGCCTAGTATTTAGGCGCTGGGTGACAGGTATGGGTTTAGTGACAGAATTAGACTTGGAAATACACAGTAGCGGGTGTGTGTGAAGTTATTCTGAATGACCCAATGTGCACCTTGAATATTATATACCCTTTTAGGGATAGATTTCAAATAGCTCTGATATAGCAGAAACCACTAAATTATGAAATTGCTAAATTGGGAATTGTACTTCAACCCAGAACAAAAAATGTGCTTTGACGGACACTAAATAACTTTCCCAGCTACAACAGGACAGCGGTAACGAGAGATTTAGCGGGATATAAATTTGAGGCCTAGTATTTAGGCGCTGGGTGACAGGTATGGGTTTAGTGACAGAATTAGACTTGGAAATACACAGTAGCGGGTGTGTGTGAAGTTATTCTGAATGACCCTATGTGCACCTTCAATATGATCTACCCTTTTAGGGATAGATTTCAAATAGCTCTGATATAGCAGAAACCACTAAATTATGAAATTGCTAAATTGGGAATTGTATTTCAACCCAGAACAAAAAATGTGCTTTGACGGACACTAAATAACTTTCCCAGCTACAACAGGACAGCGGTAACGAGAGATTTAGCAGGATATAAATTTGAGGCCTAGTATTTAGGCGCTGGGTGACAGGTATGGGTTTAGTGACAGAATTAGACTTGAAAATACACAGTAGCGGGTGTGTGTGAAGTTATTCTGAATGACCCAATGTGCACCTTGAATATTATATACCCTTTTAGGGATAGATTTCAAATAGCTCTGATATAGCAGAAACCACTAAATTATGAAATTGCTAAATTGGGAATTGTATTTCAACCCAGAAGAAAAAATGTGCTTTGACGGACACTAAATATCTTTCCCAGCTACAACAGGACAGCGGTAACGAGAGATTTAGCAGGATATAAATTTGAGGCCTAGTATTTAGGCGCTGGGTGACAGGTATGGGTTTAGTGACAGAATTAGACTTGAAAATACACAGTAGCGGGTGTGTGTGAAGTTATTCTGAATGACCCTATGTGCACCTTCAATATGATCTACCCTTTTAGGGATAGATTTCAAATAGCTCTGATATAGCAGAAACCACTAAATTATGAAATTGCTAAATTGGGAATTGTATTTCAACCCAGAAGAAAAAATGTGCTTTGACGGACACTAAATATCTTTCCCAGCTACAACAGGACAGCGGTAACGAGAGATTTAGCAGGATATAAATTTGAGGCCTAGTATTTAGGCGCTGGGTGACAGGTATGGGTTTAGTGACAGAATTAGACTTGAAAATACACAGTAGCGGGTGTGTGTGAAGTTATTCTGAATGACCCAATGTGCACCTTGAATATTATATACCCTTTTAGGGATAGATTTCAAATAGCTCTGATATAGCAGAAACCACTAAATTATGAAATTGCTAAATTGGGAATTGTACTTCAACCCAGAACAAAAAATGTGCTTTGACGGACACTAAATATCTTTCCAAGCAACAACAGTACAGCGGTAACGAGAGATTTAGCAGGATATAAATTTGAGGCCTAGTATTTAGGCGCTGGGTGACAGGTATGGGTTTAGTGACAGAATTAGACTTGGAAATACACAGTAGCGGGTGTGTGTGAAGTTATTCTGAATGACCCAATGTGCACCTTGAATATTATATACCCTTTTAGGGATAGATTTCAAATAGCTCTGATATAGCAGAAACCACTAAATTATGAAATTGCTAAATTGGGAATTGTACTTCAACCCAGAACAAAAAATGTGCTTTGACGGACACTAAATATCTTTCCAAGCAACAACAGTACAGCGGTAACGAGAGATTTAGCAGGATATAAATTTGAGGCCTAGTATTTAGGCGCTGGGTGACAGGTATGGGTTTAGTGACAGAATTAGACTTGGAAATACACAGTAGCGGGTGTGTGTGAAGTTATTCTGAATGACCCTATGTGCACCTTCAATATGATCTACCCTTTTAGGGATAGATTTAAAATAGCTCTGATATAGCAGAAACCACTAAATTATGAAATTGCTAAATTGGGAATTGTATTTCAACCCAGAAGAAAAAATGTGCTTTGACGGACACTAAATAACTTTCCCAGCTACAACAGGACAGCGGTAACGAGAGATTTAGCAGGATATAAATTTGAGGCCTAGTATTTAGGCGCTGGGTGACAGGTATGGGTTTAGTGACAGAATTAGACTTGAAAATACACAGTAGCGGGTGTGTGTGAAGTTATTCTGAATGACCCAATGTGCACCTTGAATATTATATACCCTTTTAGGGATAGATTTCAAATAGCTCTGATATAGCAGAAACCACTAAATTATGAAATTGCTAAATTGGGAATTGTACTTCAACCCAGAACAAAAAATGTGCTTTGACGGACACTAAATATCTTTCCAAGCAACAACAGTACAGCGGTAACGAGAGATTTAGCAGGATATAAATTTGAGGCCTAGTATTTAGGCGCTGGGTGACAGGTATGGGTTTAGTGACAGAATTAGACTTGGAAATACACAGTAGCGGGTGTGTGTGAAGTTATTCTGAATGACCCAATGTGCACCTTGAATATTATATACCCTTTTAGGGATAGATTTCAAATAGCTCTGATATAGCAGAAACCACTAAATTATGAAATTGCTAAATTGGGAATTGTACTTCAACCCAGAACAAAAAATGTGCTTTGACGGACACTAAATAACTTTCCCAGCTACAACAGGACAGCGGTAACGAGAGATTTAGCGGGATATAAATTTGAGGCCTAGTATTTAGGCGCTGGGTGACAGGTATGGGTTTAGTGACAGAATTAGACTTGGAAATACACAGTAGCGGGTGTGTGTGAAGTTATTCTGAATGACCCTATGTGCACCTTCAATATGATCTACCCTTTTAGGGATAGATTTCAAATAGCTCTGATATAGCAGAAACCACTAAATTATGAAATTGCTAAATTGGGAATTGTATTTCAACCCAGAACAAAAAATGTGCTTTGACGGACACTAAATAACTTTCCCAGCTACAACAGGACAGCGGTAACGAGAGATTTAGCAGGATATAAATTTGAGGCCTAGTATTTAGGCGCTGGGTGACAGGTATGGGTTTAGTGACAGAATTAGACTTGAAATACACAGTAGCGGGTGTGTGTGAAGTTATTCTGAATGACCCAATGTGCACCTTGAATATTATATACCCTTTTAGGGATAGATTTCAAATAGCTCTGATATAGCAGAAACCACTAAATTATGAAATTGCTAAATTGGGAATTGTACTTCAACCCAGAACAAAAAATGTGCTTTGACGGACACTAAATAACTTTCCCAGCTACAACAGGACAGCGGTAACGAGAGATTTAGCGGGATATAAATTTGAGGCCTAGTATTTAGGCGCTGGGTGACAGGTATGGGTTTAGTGACAGAATTAGACTTGGAAATACACAGTAGCGGGTGTGTGTGAAGTTATTCTGAATGACCCTATGTGCACCTTCAATATGATCTACCCTTTTAGGGATAGATTTCAAATAGCTCTGATATAGCAGAAACCACTAAATTATGAAATTGCTAAATTGGGAATTGTATTTCAACCCAGAACAAAAAATGTGCTTTGACGGACACTAAATAACTTTCCCAGCTACAACAGGACAGCGGTAACGAGAGATTTAGCAGGATATAAATTTGAGGCCTAGTATTTAGGCGCTGGGTGACAGGTATGGGTTTAGTGACAGAATTAGACTTGAAAATACACAGTAGCGGGTGTGTGTGAAGTTATTCTGAATGACCCAATGTGCACCTTGAATATTATATACCCTTTTAGGGATAGATTTCAAATAGCTCTGATATAGCAGAAACCACTAAATTATGAAATTGCTAAATTGGGAATTGTACTTCAACCCAGAACAAAAAATGTGCTTTGACGGACACTAAATAACTTTCCCAGCTACAACAGGACAGCGGTAACGAGAGATTTAGCAGGATATAAATTTGAGGCCTAGTATTTAGGCGCTGGGTGACAGGTATGGGTTTAGTGACAGAATTAGACTTGAAAATACACAGTAGCGGGTGTGTGTGAAGTTATTCTGAATGACCCAATGTGCACCTTGAATATTATATACCCTTTTAGGGATAGATTTCAAATAGCTCTGATATAGCAGAAACCACTAAATTATGAAATTGCTAAATTGGGAATTGTACTTCAACCCAGAACAAAAAATGTGCTTTGACGGACACTAAATAACTTTCCCAGCTACAACAGGACAGCGGTAACGAGAGATTTAGCGGGATATAAATTTGAGGCCTAGTATTTAGGCGCTGGGTGACCGGTATGGATTTAGTGACAGAATTAGACTGGGATATGGCCAAAAAATAACCACACTATTGCTGGTTAAATGCACTTGGTGACGGGCGCAGCTTGCCCCTGATGTAGTATATGGCCAAAAAATGAACAGACTATTGCTGGTTAAATGCACTTGGTGTCACAGCTTGACCAACCACACTACTGAGGGTTAAATGCACTTGGTGACGGGCGCAGCTTGCCCCTGATGTAGTATATGGCCAAAAAATAAACAGACTATTGCTGGTTAAATGCACTTGGTGTGACAGCTTCACCCTGATGTAGGCTTTAGCCAGAAAACAACCACACCATTGAGGGTTAAATGCACTTGGTGACAGGCGCAGCTTGCCCCTGATTTTGTATATGGCCAAAAAATGAACAGACTATTGCTGGTTAAATGCACTTGGTGTGACAGCTTCACCCTGATGTAGGCTTTAGCCAAAAAACAACCACACCATTGAGGGTTAAATGCACTTGGTGACAGGCGCAGCTTGCCCCTGATTTTGTATATGGCCAAAAAATGAACAGACTATTGCTGGTTAAATGCACTTGGTGTGACAGCTTCACCCTGATGTAGGCTTTAGCCAAAAAACAACCACACCATTGAGGGTTAAATGCACTTGGTGACAGGCGCAGCTTGCCCCTGATTTTGTATATGGCCAAAAAATGAACAGACTATTGATGGTTAAATGCACTTGGTGTGACAGCTTCACCCTGATGTAGGCTTTAGCCAAAAAACAACCACACCATTGAGGGTTAAATGCACTTGGTGACAGGCGCAGCTTGCCCCTGATTTTGTATATGGCCAAAAAATGAACAGACTATTGCTGGTTAAATGCACTTGGTGTGACAGCTTCACCCTGATGTAGGCTTTAGCCAAAAAACAACCACACCATTGAGGGTTAAATGCACTTGGTCGCAGCTTGTGCTGGCGCACCACAAGACACAAAATGGCCGCCGATCACCCCAGAAAAATGTGACTGACAAACGGTCTGGGCAGCCTAAAAACAGTGAGCAATTGAGGATCAGCAGCTCAATGATCCACAGCTGCAGATCGATCAGTTAATCAAGTCCTTTGGAGGAGTTAATCTGCCTAATCTCGCCCTACTGTCGCAGCCGCAACCTCTCCCTACGCTAATCAGAGCAGAGTGACGGGCGGCGCTATGTGACTCCAGCTTAAATAGAGGCTGGGTCACATGGTGCTCTGGCCAATCACAGCCATGCCAATAGTAGGCATGGCTGTGATGGCCTCTTGGGGCAAGTAGTATGACGCTTGTTGATTGGCTGCTTTGCAGCCTTTCAAAAAGCGCCAAGAAAGCGTCACAAAAGCGCCAAGAAAGCGACGAACACCGAACCCGAACCCGGACTTTTACGAAAATGTCCGGGTTCGGGTCCGTGTCACGGACACCCCAAAATTCGGTACGAACCCGAACTATACAGTTCGAGTTCGCTCATCCCTACCTGCTGACGTTTACCCCGGGCTGTGCTGAAGTTGGTGGTGAAGGTGTGTGGCTGACTGGATGAGCAGGTGGAAGAAGAGGAGGAGGAAGCCGAGAAGGAGGAGGTGGCAACAGGAGACAAAGAATGTTGCCCTGCGATCCTTGGTGGCGGAAGGACGTGCGCCAAACAGCTCTCCGCCTGGGGCCCAGCTGCCACTACATTTACCCAGTGTGCAGTTAGGGAGATATAGCGTCCCTGGCCGTGCTTACTGGTCCACGTATCTGTGGTTAGGTGGACCTTGCTACAGATGGCGTTGCGCAGTGCACACTTGATTTTATCGGATACTTGGTTGTGCAGGGAAGGCACGGCTCTCTTGGAGAAGTAGTGGCGGCTGGGAACAACATACTGTGGGACAGCAAGCGACATGAGCTGTTTGAAGCTGTCTGTGTCCACCAGCCTAAATGACAGCATTTCATAGGCCAGTAGTTTAGAAATGCTGGCATTCAGGGCCAGGGATCGAGGGTAGCTAGGTGGGAATTTACGCTTTCTCTCAAATGTTTGTGAGATGGAGAGCTGAACGCTGCCGTGTGACATGGTTGAGACGCTTGGTGACGGAGGTGGTGGTGGTGTTGGTGGTACATCCCCTGTTTGCTGGGCGGCAGGTGCCAACGTTCCTCCAGAGGCGGAGGAAGAGGCCGAGGCGGCAGCAGCAGAAGAGGCCGAGGCGGCAGCAGCAGAAGAGGTAGCAGGAGGAGCCTGAGTGACTTCCTTGGTTTTAAGGTGTTTACTCCACTGCAGTTCGTGCTTTGCATGCAGGTGCCTGGTCATGCAGGTTGTGCTCAGGTTCAGAACGTTAATGCCTCGCTTCAGGCTCTGATGGCACAGCGTGCAAACCACTCGGGTCTTGTCGTCAGCACATTGTTTGAAGAAGTGCCATGCCAGGGAACTCCTTGAAGCTGCATTTGGGGTGCTCGGTCCCAGATGGCGGCGGTCAGTAGCAGGCGGAGTCTCTTGGCGGCGGGTGTTCTGCTTTTGCCCACTGCTCCCTCTTTTGCTACGCTGTTGGCTCGGTCTCACCACTGCCTCTTCCTCCAAACTGTGAAAGTCAGTGGCACGACCTTCATTCCATGTGGGGTCTAGGACCTCATCGTCCCCTGCATCGTCTTCCACCCAGTCTTGATCCCTGACCTCATGTTCAGTCTGCACACTGCAGAAAGACGCAGCAGTTGGCACCTGTGTTTCGTCATCATCAGAGACATGCTGAGGTGGTATTCCCATGTCCTCATCATCAGGAAACATAAGTGGTTGTGCGTCAGTGCAGTCTATGTCTTCCACCGCTGGGGAAGGGCTAGGTGGATGCCCTTGGGAAACCCTGCCATCAGAGTCTTCAAACAGCATAAGAGACTGCTGCATAACTTGAGGCTCAGACAGTTTCCCTGATATGCATGGGGGTGATGTGACAGACTGATGGGGTTGGTTTTCAGGCGCCATCTGTGCGCTTTCTGCAGAAGACTGGGTGGGAGATAATGTGAACGTGCTGGATCCACTGTCGGCCACCCAATTGACTAATGCCTGTACCTGCTCAGGCCTTACCATCCTTAGAACGGCATTGGGCCCCACCATATTTCGCTGTAAATTCTGGCGGCTACTGGGACCTGAGGTAGTTGGTAAACCTAGGACGTGTGGATGTGGCAGAACGGCCACGTCCTCTCCCAGCACCAGAGGGTCCACTAACACCACCACGACCATGTCCACGTCCGCGTCCCTTACTAGATGTTTTCCTCATTGTTATCGTTCACCACAACAACAAAAATATTATTTGGCCCAATGTATTGTATTCAAATTCAGCTGAATATAAATTTGAGGCCTAGTATTTAGGCGCTGGGTGACCGGTATGGATTTACTGACAGAATTAGACTTGGAAATGCACAGTAGCGTGTGTGTGAAGTTATTCTGAATGACCCTATGTGCACCTTGAATATTATATACCCTTTTAGGGATAGATTTCAAATAGCTCTGATATAGCAGAAACCACTAAATTATGAAATTGCTATTTTGGGAATTGTATTTCAACCCTGAACAAAAAATGTGCTTTGACGGACACTAAATAACTTGCCCAGCCACAACAGTACAGCGGTAACGACAGATTTAGCGGGATATAAATTTGAGGCCTAGTATTTAGGCGCTGGGTGACCGGTATGGATTTACTAACAGAATTAGACTTGGAAATGCACAGTAGCGTGTGTGTGAAGTTATTCTGAATGACCCTATGTGCACCTTGAATATTATATACCCTTTTAGGGATAGATTTCAAATAGCTCTGATATAGCAGAAACCACTAAATTATGAAATTGCTAAATTGGGAATTGTATTTCAACCCTGAACAAAAAATGTGCTTTGACGGACACTAAATAACTTGCCCAGCCACAACAGTACAGCGGTAATGACAGATTTAGCGGGATATAAATTTGAGGCCTAGTATTTAGGCGCTGGGTGACCGGTATGGATTTAGTGACAGAATTAGACTTGGAAATGCACAGTAGCGTCTGTGTGAAGTTATTCTGAATGACCCTATGTGCACCTTGAATATTATATACCCTTTTAGGGATAGATTTCAAATAGCTCTGATACAGCAGAAACCACTAAATTATGTAATTGCTAAATTGGGAATTGTATTTCAACCCTGAACAAAAAATGTGCTTTGACGGGCACTAAATAACTTGCCCAGCCACAACAGTACAGCGGTAACGACAAATTTAGCGGGATATAAATTTGAGGCCTAGTATTTAGGCGCTGGGTGACTGGTATGGATTTACTGACAGAATTAGACTGGGATATGGCCAAAAAATAACCACACTATTGCTGGTTAAATGCACTTGGTGTGACAGCTTGACCAACCACACTACTGAGGGTTAAATGCACTTGGTGACGGGCGCAGCTTGCCCCTGATGTAGTATATGGCCAAAAAATGAACAGACTATTGCTGGTTAAATGCACTTGGTGTGACAGCTTGACCAACCACACTACTGAGGGTTAAATGCACTTGGTGACGGGCGCAGCTTGCCCCTGATGTAGTATATGGCCAAACAATGAACAAACTATTGCTGGTTAAATGCACTTGGTGTGACAGCTTCACCCTGATGTAGGCTTTAGCCAAAAAACAACCACACCATTGAGGGTTAAATGCACTTGGTGACAGGCGCAGCTTGCCCCTGATGTAGTATATGGCCAAAAAATGAACAGACTATTGCTGGTTAAATGCACTTGGTGTGACAGCTTGACCAACCACACTACTGAGGGTTAAATGCACTTGGTGACGGGTGCAGCTTGCCCCTGATGTAGTATATGGCCAAAAAATTAACAGATTATTGCTGGTTAAATGCACTTGGTGTGACAGCTTGACCAACCACACTACTGAGGGTTAAATGCACTTGGTGACGGGCGCAGCTTGCCCCTGATGTAGTATATGGCCAAAAAATGAACAGACTATTGCTGGTTAAATGCACTTGGTGTGACAGCTTGACCAACCACACTACTGAGGGTTAAATGCACTTGGTGACGGGCGCAGCTTGCCCCTGATGTAGTACATGGCCAAAAAATGAACAGACTATTGCTGGTTAAATGCACTTGGTGTGACAGCTTCACCCTGATGTAGGCTTTAGCCAAAAAACAACCACACCATTGAGGGTTAAATGCACTTGGTGACAGGCGCAGCTTGCCCCTGATGTAGTATATGGCCAAAAAATGAACAGACTATTGCTGGTTAAATGCACTTGGTGTGACAGCTTGACCAACCACACTACTGAGGGTTAAATGCACTTGGTGACGGGCGCAGCTTGCCCCTGATGTAGTATATGGCCAAAAAATGAACAGACTATTGCTGGTTAAATGCACTTGGTGTGACAGCTTGACCAACCACACTACTGAGGGTTAAATGCACTTGGTGACGGGCGCAGCTTGCCCCTGATGTAGTATATGGCCAAAAAATAAACAGACTATTGCTGGTTAAATGCACTTGGTGTGACAGCTTCACCCTGATGTAGGCTTTAGCCAAAAAACAACCACACCATTGAGGGTTAAATGCACTTGGTGACAGGCGCAGCTTGCCCCTGATGTAGTATATGGCCAAAAAATAAACAGACTATTGCTGGTTAAATGCACTTGGTGTGACAGCTTCACCCTGATGTAGGCTTTAGCCAAAAAACAACCACACCATTGAGGGTTAAATGCACTTGGTCGCAGCTTGTGCTGGCGCACCACAAGACACAAAATGGCCGCCGATCACCCCAGAAAAAAGTGACTGACAAACGGTCTGGGCAGCCTAAAAACAGTGAGCAATTGAATTTCAGCAGCTCAATGATGCACAGCTGCAGATCGATCGATAAATCAAGTCCTTTGGAGGAGTTAATCTGCCTAATCTCGCCCTACTGTCGCAGCCGCAACCTCTCCCTACGCTAATCAGAGCAGAGTGACGGGCAGTGCTATGTGACTCCAGCTTAAATAGAGGCTGGGTCACATGGTGCTCTGGCCAATCACAGCCATGCCAATAGTAGGCATGGCTGTGACGGCCTCTTGGGGCAAGTAGTATGACGCTTGTTGATTGGCTGCTTTGCAGCCTTTCAAAAAGCGCCAAGAAAGCGTCACAAAAGCGCCAAGAAAGCGACGAACACCGAACCCGAACTTTTACGAAAATGTCCGGGTTCGGGTCCGTGTCACGGACACCCCAAAATTCGGTACGAACCCGAACTATACAGTTCGAGTTCGCTCATCCCTAATCAGGAGAAATAAAATGGCCGCTGTCCTACCTGTCCTATTTATACAGGAGGAGAAGTTACTTCACAACACTGAGGTAAAGAGCTGTCTCAGCCTCCTCCTCTCTACTTGTCAGGGATTATGATCCTGAATACAGATGAAAAGAACTTTAGCTGAATCTCTGGGGAATTTAGTTTATGAGGAGACATGAAGTACCGAGAGGACGGACAGGCTGTGGTAATATAGACTGTAAACAAGTGCTGCTGCTCATCAGCCACACCTCCCCCTCCTTTCATGTCTCCTCATCATTTTCATTCCCACCATGGGCGTAGGGATCACCATAGCAGCCATAGCAATGGCTATGGGGCCCTACGCCACTGGGGGCCCAGGCTGCCTGCTGAGGATTATTATAATTTTTTAAATTCATGTGGTATAGCTACAGGGGTCGCAGGCCCCTCCAGGAAAGACAGAGAAAGCGCTATCTGCAGGGCCTGTAGGCTGTGGGCGGTGCGATAGGTGTTGGCTGGAGGCAGAGAGGCGTACCTGTAGTGAGGAGAGGGAGTGGTCCCGCTCCCAGTCTGGGCGGCAGTCCAACTGGCCGGAAGTGGAAGAGGCGGAGCGTACAGCGAAGCTGTGTGCTGCTGGGCCTGGCAGCACTGCTGGAGTGTGGGCGCGCAGACATTCAAGTGGCTGTGAGGTGAGGGCTGGCTGACTTTGGGACTGGTAAAATTTACTCTGGAGTCCTGGACCATTATATCTAGGGAGGAGGGGGGAGCAGGACCCTGGAGGTCTGGACCAGTACATTTAAGGAGAAGGGGGGAGCAGGACACTGGACCATTATATCTTCGGAGGAGGGGGAGCAGGACCCTGGAGGTCTGGACCATTATATTTAGGGGGAAGCAGGACCCTGGAGGTTTAGACCAATTTATTGAGGGAGGAGCCGCAGGATCTCCAAGGTCTAAACCATTAAATTATGGGGGGGAGCAGGACACTTGATGTCTGGACCATTATATCTGGGGACTGGCAGTGGGAGATTTAGGATGGGTGTGGGGGTGGGAGGTCTTGGAGGAGTGTGGGGATTCTGGGATGGGAGATACTAGAGGGGTGTTTGGGTGGGAGCTCTGGAAGGGGTGGGAGCTCTGAGAGGTATGTGGGGGTGGGAGATCCGGGAGGGGGGCCCATAAATTCTTTTGCTATGGGGCCCAGTCATTTCTAGCTACGCCCCTGATTCCCACAGAGATTAACCTGTATTCAGGATCATGATTCCTGACAAATAGAGCAGAGAAGAGGATGAGGCAGAACTTTGGCTCATTGTGGTGAAGTAACTTGTCCTCCTGTGTGATTAGGACAGCATTTGTGTGTACTGATAGGACAGCGGCCATTTTATTTCTCCTAATGATTGCTCCCCAGACAAAACAAGCCATTTTACGTTTAATGAAAAGTATTTGTGAACATATTTATTATAAAATAATATTTAAGTAATTTCAGTTTTTTTAATTCATGAAGAACCTCTTTAAACACAACTTTTTTGCCACTGAGGAAGGAACATTGAGGTTCCAAAACTCGTCTGGTGGGGATGGCAATATTGGCTGAACACATTGGAAAAACATCCCCAAGATACTCCTATTGCAAAAACAGTGAACTAAGTATCTTTTCAAGTCCGGCATGGGTAAATCCTAAAGCTCATCCACTAAGATATCCCAGCTGGTGTTTTCAAACAAGCACGATACTGCAAGTGCAGGAAAATCGACAAGTCTGGTAAGAGATATCCAGCTTTTTTTTTAACAGTATCACAGAAACAGTACAGTCCGGAGCACAGGACAACGCTATATGACCAGAAATACCGTTCGTGTAGCGCAATTTCTAAATAAAATTAAAAAAAGCCTGCAATGTGACCCGCAACAGCATAAGTGTGAACTGTTACAACACAAGAAGACTGTATAGCTCTGGAGTGTGGGGAAAAGAGCCGTCATTTTAGATGATACATGCATGAGCTCCGCATTTAAATATTAAAGGGACCAAGACTGCATTAGTATAATTTTAAGATTTTTAAAGTGTATGTATTTTAAATAGATATTAAATGTGTTGATGTTACTGTGAGCCAGCCGTATGTATTTAAAAATAAATAAACAATACAAAATAAAAATCATTTGCCATTCCGCATCCATATGCCTGTACTATTAAAAAATAAATGTATCTATTCAGTTCAGTGAATGTCATAATTAGAGTTGAGCGGACACCTCGATGTTCGGGTTTGGCCGAACTTCACAAAAAAGTTTGAGTTCAGAACCCGAACTTGACCCGAACTTGACCCCGAATCCCATTGAAGTCAATGGGGACACAAACTTTGGAGCACTAAAATGGCTCTAAAAATGGCAGCAAAAATGTGGTTAAAACTCTGCCAAGTGCTCTGCAAACAAATGTGGATAGGCAAATGACTTAAAATAACATAAAATACGTAAAAATAAAAAATAATCATCTTGATTTATTTTTATTTTTTGGGTTTAAATTAGGGTACATCCCAAAACATTGGGAAATATAACCTGTGATAACCCCCTCCAGTCATGCTAAACACACGTTCAGACAATACACTGGCTGCAGGGCAGGCCAGCACCTCCAAGGCGTAAAGGGCAAGCTCAGGCCATGTGCCAAATTTGGAGACCCATAAGTTGCAGGGAGCAGACCCATCAGTCAGTACGTGTAGGCGTGTGAACGAATAATGCACCACCATGTCGCACGTCCCCGTGATGTTCACGATCCAATTGGATATCTGCTCTATCAACTTTCGATGTTCTTTTCTGCCCGTACAATGTTGATCACGGTTATCGGCGAATCAGGCTTTCACGCCAGAGAGGGAGCGTGAGAAAGGGATACCACATCCAAGGGAGGTTAATGGATGAAATTCAATGTTATCTAGCGATAATGTGGGACAAAGTATTGAAGCAGAAGCTTCTAAGTTAGCCATTACCCACTCCCGACTTGGGGAGGTAGTAACGATAAATAATAATACAGGTCTCTTAAGATGCCCTGTTATTGGAATAATTAATAAAAAATTATAGGGAGAGGCCCTGCTGCTGCTTTGTTGACTTTAGATAACTTCTGCCTGATCGCACGTCACCGTGATGTCCACGATCCATTTGGATATCTTCTCTATCAACTTTCGCTGTTATTTTCTGAGCCTACCATGTTGATCACAGTTATCGGCGTATCAGGGTTCCACGGAGAGGGAGCGTGAGAAAGGGAGACCTCATCCTAGGGAGGTCAATGGCTGCAATGGGATGGAGCAGAAATGTGGGACAAGGTATTAAAGCAGAAGGATCGAATGAAAGGGCCAATTAAAGACTAATTTTAGAACTTTAAGTCCCTGTCACCTATGCAGAGCAGGGGGTTTTCATTGCCAGAAATGGGTTAATGACACCCACCAATGGAACAGATTATTTTAAAAAATTTCGGTCCCTGTCAACTATGCAGAGCAGGGGATTATTCACGACAAAAATTGTAAAATACCTCCCAAAAATGTAACAGAAAAATTAGTGAAATTTATTAAGCTGTCAACTAGGTAAAGCAGTGGTATATCACAACCAAAAATTTGTGAATTTCACCCAAAAATGTAACAGACAAATTAGTGAAATTATATAAAATAAAATACGTACAAATAAAGAAAAAGAAACTTGATTTAAGAGGTGGAGGTCCATATGGAGTAGGGGTTTGAGGAGGTAGTGGACGTAGCAGTGTAGGTGGAAGCGGCGGTGGAGGAAGAGGTAGCCAACACTGTTTTTTGGTTTTAATTTTTTAATAGTTTTAATTAGGGTACACTCCAGAAGAGTGTGAAATATCCAAAATACAAGAACGAGCAATTGCGCTGTAGTATAACAATGGCTGGTTAAGGCCAGTATACATGTCTATTCTGCAAAAGGTACGGGCAAGTCCTGTGGGATCCATGCCTGGTTCATTTGTAATGAACGTAAGCTTGTCCACATTGGCTGTGGACAGGCGGCTGCGCTTGTCTGTGATAACACCCCCTGCCGTGCTAAACACACGTTCAGATAATACACTGGCTGCAGGGCAGGCCAGCACCTCCAAGACGTGAAGGGCAAGCTCAGGCCATGTGCCCAATTTAGAAACCCAGAAGTTGAATGGGGCAGACCCATCATTCAGTACTTGTAGGCGTGTGCACACATACTGCTCCACCATGTTGCTGAAATTCTGCCTCCTGCTAAGACGTTCCATATCAGCTGGTGGTGCTGGTTGTTGTGGCGTACTGACAAAGCTTTTCCACATTTCGGTCATGATGACCCTGCCTTATGAGGTGCTGGCGGTGCCCCAGCTAAGTTGGCGACCTCTTCCTCTGCCTTTGCCTTGTGCTTCCATTGTGCCCCCGCTGTCAGGTGGGAATGCCACCAGCAGTGCAGTCTACCAGCGTGTGCTTGTGCATCTTACGCTCTAGTGACGGAATTAAGGACAGTACGTTGTCCTTGTATTGGGGATCCAGCAGTGTGGCCACCCAGTAATCAGCACAAGAAAAATGCGGGCAACTCAGCGGTCATTGCGGAGACACTGCAGCATGTAATCGCTCATGTGTGCCAGGCTGCCCAGAGGCAACGAAAAGTTGTCCTCTGTGGAAGGTGTGTCCTCTGTATCCCCTTAGCCATGCACCAGTGATGGCCATGAACTGGTTTGGGTGCCACCCTGCTGTGAACATGGTTCGCCTCCTCCATCTCCTCCTCTTCATCCTCCACCTTGTCATCCTTCAGAACTGTGCCCTGGCTCCCTCGGAGCTACTTGTGAATGACTGGCCGGAAACCCTATGAAATGATCACTCCTCCTCCTGTGCCTCATCCTCTTCCATCATGGCCAGCAGTGTTTTATCAAGGAGGCATATAAGTGGGATAGTAACACTAAGAACGATGTTATCGGCACTGGCCATGTTGTTGGAGTACTCGAAATAGCGCAACAAGGAACATAGGTCTTGCATAGAGGCTCAGTCATTGGTGGAGAAGTGGTGCTGTTCCGCAGAGCGACTCACACGTGCGTGCTGCAGCTGAAACTCCACTATCGCCTGCTGCTGCTCGCTCAGTCTGGCCAGCATGTGCAAGATGGTGTTCCACCTTGTGGGCACGTCGCATATGAAGTGGTGAGCGGGAAGGCCGAAGTTACGCTGCAGCGCTGACAGGCGAGCAGCAGCAGGGTGAGAACGCTGAAAGTGCGCACAGACGGCCCACACTTTATGCAGCAGCTCTGACATATCGGGGTAATTTTTAAGGAATCTCTGCACCACCAAATTCAGCACATGTGCCAGGCAAGGGATGTGCGTCAAACCGGCTAGTCCCAGAGCTGCTACCAGATTTTGCCCATTATCGCACACCATCAGGCCGTGCTTGAGGCTCACTGGTACCAACCACTCATCGGTTTGTTGTTCAAGGCCCGTCCACAGCTCCTGCGTGGTGTGGGGTTTGTCCCCCAAACAGATAAGTTTTAAAACTGCCTGCTATCATTTACCCCTGGCTGTGCTGAAGCTGTTGGTGAAGGTGTTACGCTGACCAGATGAGGAGCCGGTCGAGGATGAGGAAGCGGAGTAGGAGGAGGAAGCAACAGGAGGCAAACTGAAGCGCCCTGCAATCCTCGGTGGTGGAAGGACATGCGCCAAACTGCTATCTGCCTCAGGCCCAGCCACCACTGCATTTACCCAGTGTGCTGTTATGGAGATATAACGTCCCTGACCGTCCTTACTGGTCCACGTATCCGTAGTTAGGTGGACCTTGCCACAGATGGCGTTGCGCAGTGCACACCTGATTTTGTCCCGCACTTGGTTGTGCAGGGAAGGGATGGCATGCCTGGAAAAGTAGTGGCGGCTGGGCACAACGTATTGTGGGACAGTCACCGCCATAAGGATTTAAATCTCTCCTTCTCCACCAGATGGAATGACAGCATTTCAAAGGCCAGTAATTTTGAAATGCTGGCATTCAGGGCCAGGGATCGCGGGTGGGTAGGGGGGTACTTCCTCTTCTGCTCCAGTGTTTGGGAGATGAAGAGCTGAAAGCTTCTGTGGTAAATTGTGGAGATGCTTGGTGACCCAGGTGGTGGTGTTGCTGGCAGATCCTCTGTTTGTGGGGTGGCAGGTGCCACTATCACTCCAGAGGTGGATGAAGAGGCCGAGACTGCAGCAGCAGAGGAAGCAGGAGGAGCCAGAGACTTTTCTTGGTTTTTAAGGTGTCTACTCCACTGTAGCTTGTGCTTTGCACTTAGATGCCTGGTCATGCAGGTTGTGCTCAAGTTGAGAATGCGTATGCCTCGCTTCAGGCTCTGATTGCACAGCGTGCAAACCACTTGTGTCTTGTCGTCAGCACATTGTCTGAAGAACTGCCACGCCAGGGAACTCCTTGGAGCTGACTTTGGTGTGCTCGGTCCCTTGCTGTGGTGGGCAGTAGCAGGCGTATTGTTTAGGGGACGGCCGCTACGCTTTTACTCCCTGCTTCCTCTTCTGCTGTGCTGGTGGCTCTATGCGGACACCTCTTCCTCCGAACTACACAGATCACTCGCATGACCTTGATTCCATGTGGGGTCGAGGACCTCATCGTCTTCCATATCCTCTTCCACCCAGTCTTCACCCCTGCCCTCGTTGTCGGTCTGCACACTTTTGAAAGCCACAGCAGTTGGCACCTGTGTTTCTTCATCATCCGAGACATTCTTGCTGTGGTCCTCCCATGTACTCATCTTAAAATATAAATGGTTGGGCATCGGTGCATATTCCACTTCTGGGGCATGGCTAGGTGGATGGCCCTAGTAAACCCTACTAGCAGAGTCATCAAAAAGCAGAAGAGACTGCTGCATGACTTGGGGCTCAGACTGCTTGGCTGATTTAAAAGGGGTTGAGGTGAAAGACTGATGGACATCGGCTGCAGGTGCCAACTCTTTCAGAAGGAGACTGGGTGGGAGACAATGTAAAGGAACTGAAGGAACTGTCAGCAACCATAGGCGTGCGCACAGGGTGTACCTGGGCACACCCTAATAGGTTTGTCACCTCCATGCTCACTGCCCCCCAGCTGATTCCCCTGTCTGTTTTGCTGGCTTCCGCCGCCTGCCGCACTATCATTTCATTTACAATACCTGGCTGTGGGCTGGCGGTGGCTAGTATTCACATAGGGGGGCGGAGTCCCGGACCCGGCGGAGGCAGAGAGGGAGTGCGTGCTGTGCGGCGCAGGCTGAGTTGACGTCATGTCACGTCACCCTGCATCAGAGTACCCAGCGAGCCTGGCCGCCTGCTAGCTGGAGAGGAGAGGGCATATAAAAAAAGAAGTATGTACCCCCCTGTCCCACAGTGCTACGCCTCCTCTGTTGTCCCCTGTATTACCCTGATACCCCTCAGTTATATAATATATCTGAGGGGTATCAGGGTAAATTATACAAGGGGTAATATAACTAGGGGTATCAGGGTACATGAAGGGTAATATAACTGAGGAGGGCTAGGCTACTATCAGACATTATACAGGAGTAATATAACTTATCTTACCCCTCACCCCTGTATTATGTCCCTCATTGCACTCCTCACTTATATTACCCCTGTATAATGCACCTTGATAGATACCCCTTAGTTATATTACCCCTTGTATAATGTACCCTGATACCCCTCAGTTATATACAGGGCGGGGTAATATAACTAAGGGGCATCAGTGTACATTATTATACAGGGGTAATATAACTAAGGGATATCAGTATACATTATTATACAGGGGTAATATAACTAAGGGGTATCAGGAGACATTATTATACAGGGGTAATATAACTTATATTACCCCTGTATAATATCCTTGATAGCCCTCCTCAGTTATATTACCCCTATATAGTGCACCCTGATACCCCTTAGTTATATTACCCCCTGTATAATTTACCCTGATACCCCTCAGTTATATTACCCCTGTATAATGTCACCTGATAGTTTTCCTCAGTCATATGTCATCCACAGGTCCGCCATATCAGTGTGTAATCCACAGGTCCCCCATAACAATGTGTCGTCCACAGATCCCCCATAACAATGTGTCATCCACAGATCCCCCATAACAGTGTCATCCACAGATCTCCCATAACAACGTGTCATCCACAGATCCCCCATAAGTGTGTCATCCACATATCCCCCATAACAATGTGTCAGCCACAGATTCCCCATAACAGTGCGTCATCCACAGATCCCCCATAAGACTGTGTCATCCACAGATCCCCCATAACAGTGTGTCCTCCACAGATCTCCCATAACACTGTGTCATCCACAGATCCCCCATAACACTGTGTCATCCACAGATCCCCAATAACAGTGTGTCATCCACAGATCCCCCATAACACTGTGTCATCCACAGATCCCCCATAACAGTGTGTCATCCACAGATCCCCCATAACACTGTGTCATCCACAGATCCCCAATAACACTGTGTCATCCACAGATCCCCAATAACAGTGTGTCATCCACAGATCCCCAATAACAGTGTGTCATCCACAGATCCCCGATAACAGTGTGTCATCCACAGATCCCCAATAACAGTGTGTCATCCACAGATCCCCCATAACAATGTGTTATTCACAGATCCCCCATAACACTGTGTCACCCACAGATCCCCCATAACACTGTGTCATCCACAGATCCCCCATAACAGTGCACCTGCGCACTATGGAGAGACTGAAAGGAGGGGAAGATCCGCGGAAGCAAGCAGAGGACGGCACAGCAGACGACTGAATAGCTTCTTTTGTAAGTAAATTATTTTTATTATAGTGCTGAAACTGCTTTAAACTCTAAAGAAAAGTTTTGGAGAGTGTTTTTCTCTTTCTCAGGTCTGAAGCAACACCGAGGAAGAAAGGAAAACTCTTGAAAGCTTGTCTTTTAAGTATTAGGATAGTACAATAAAAAGGTACCCCTGCAGACAGCAATACTCTCGTATTTTGTAATCTTATTTATATATACTTATTTAGTTTTTTTCAGTAGTATGATTAAATGGTCAAAATTATTAGTGCCCCCCCCCATTTTTGACTGTGGTATATTATATGCCCTCCCCTATATATTGTTCCTAGGCGCAGAGGCGGAGTCACGGCAACGCTAGGGTGAGGCCCAGCCTGTGTGTGTATGTGTGTGTATATAATATATTTATATATACATACATAAATACATACACACGTCTGCAGGGCGTGTGTGTTTGTGCTTTAGGGTGCACACTCTAATGCAATAGGCTGCGCACACCTATGTCAGCAACCCAATCTACTATTGCCTGTACTTGTTCTGGCCTCACCATTCGCAGAGCCGCACTAGGCCCTGAGGAAGGTGTTTCACTTGTGCGTGTAGCTGGCACAGATCGACCACGTCCTTTTCCCTGCAACAGGACAGAGCTCCACCAGCAGCACCACGACCGGGGCCACGTCCCTTATTTGAGACTCTCCTATTCCTCAAATTTAGGATCTTGCCCAAAATGGGTGTTTTTTTTAAGAACAGCATATAACAACAGTATCTAAAGGGTGTATCTCACAATGACAGATGCTGCAAAGGCTGCAAAATGATTTTTTTTGCCCAAAAAGGCTGTTTTTTAAATAACAGAATATGACAGCAGTATCTAAAGCGTGTATCTCACACTGACAGATGCAGCAAGGGCTGTAAAATTTAGTATTTTGCCCAAAAATTGTGTGTACATTATGTGTAAAACCCAGAAGATTATAGCTCTATTTCTAGCTTAAATTGCACGCTGACTAATGCGGCAGAGGCCCTAGATGGAGGGTATTGCCAAAAATGGGTGTTTTTTAAAAGCCAGAAAATTATTGAAGTATTTCAAGCTTGTTTTTAACAATCACAGATGCAGCAAAGGCTGCAATATTAAGTACTCTGCCCAAAATGGATGTTTTTTTTAATAACAGAATATGACAGCAGTATTTAAAGCGTGCATCTTAGGCCCCTTTCACACGGGCGAGTATTCCGTGCGGGTGCGATCTGTGCGGCGAACGTATGGCACCCGCACTAAATCCTGACCTATTCATTTCTATGGGGCTGTGCACATGAGCGTTGTTTTTAACGCATCACTTGTGCGTTCAGTGGAAATCGCAGCATGCTCTATATTGTCCGATTTTGACGTGACGCAGGCCCCATAGAAGTGAATGGGGTGCGTGAAAATCGGATGGCATCCGCAAGCAAGTACGGATGCGGTGCGATTTGCACGCACGGTTGCTAGGAGACGATCGGGATGGAGACCCGATCATTATTATTTTCCCTTATAACATGGTTATAAGGGAAAATAATAGCATTCTGAATACAAAATGCATAGTAAAACAGCGCTAGAGGGGTTAAATAAAATAATAATAATTTAACTCACCTTAGTCCACTTGAACGCAAAGCCCGGCATCTCCTTGTGTCTCCTCTGCTGATGAACAGGACCTGGGGTGAGCTGCTGTATTAAATAGAGGTTAAGGACCTGTGATGATGTCACTCCGGTCATCACATGGTCTTTTACCATGGTGAATCACCATGGTAAAAGATCATGTGACGTACCATGTGATGACCGGAGTGACGTCATCGCAGGTCCTTAACCGGTATTTAATGGAGCAGCTCACCCCAGGTCCTGTTCAGTGCAGAGGCTCTGCAGAGGAGTTGGCCTGCTGCCACCTCCTTTACTCATCCTACTCCATCCTCTTCCATAACCTCCTCGGCTGAGTCCTCTTCTGCTGCTACGTCTTGCTCCACATCAACGGCACCCCCCAGATCCCGAGGGGCTATTCCACATCCCGGATTCGGCAGTGTCACGCCATCTTGTGGTTGACTTGCCTGAAAGCAGAGAGTCACACCGGACCAGCACTCCTGTCCGCCCTGAACACACAGGTGGATCAGTGGCTGACTCTGCACCAACTGGAGATCGGCAAAGTGGTGTGTGACAATGGAAGCAATTTGTTGGTGGCATTGAATTTGTGCAAGTTGTGCATGTGTGTACTCTGATCGTACAACGCTTTGTGCATAAGTACCCAGGCTTACAGGACGTCCTCAAGCAGGCCAGGAAGGTGTGTGGCCATTTCAGGAGTTCCTACACGGCCATTGCGCACTTTTCAAACAGCGGCGAAACAACAGACCAGTGAGGCACTTGATTTGCGACAGCCCGACACGTTGGAATTCAACACTCCTAATGTTCGACCGCCTGCTCCAACAAGAAAAAGCCGTCAATGAGTATTTGTATGACCGGGGTGATAGGACAGCCTCTGCAGAGCTGGGAATTTTTTTGCCACGTTACTGGACGCTCATGCACAATGCCTGTAGGCTCCTGCGTCCTTTTGAGGAGGTGACAAACCTAGTCAGTCGCGACGAAGGCACCATCAGCGACATCATCCCATTTGTTTTCTTCCTGAAGCGTGCCCTGCGAAGAGTGCTGGACCAGGCCGTAGATGAGAGTGAAGAGGAAGAGTTGTGGTCACCATCACCACCACCAGAAACAGCCTTATCAGCATCGCTTGCTGGACCTGCGGCAACGCCGGAAGAGGAGTGTGAGGAAGAGGTTAGAGGAGGAATGTGGCTTTGAGGAGGAGGAAGACCAACCACAACAGGCATCCCAGGGTGCTAGTTGTCACCTATCTGGTACCCTTGGTGTTGTACGTGGCTGGGGGGAAGAACAGACCTTTAGTGAGATCACTGAGGGCGAGGAACGGGACATGAGTAGCTCGGCATCCAACCTTGTGCAAATGGGGTCTTTCATGCTGTCGTGCCTGTTGAGGGACCTTCATATCAAAAGGCTGAAAGAGAACGACCTGTACTGGGTGTCCATGCTACTAGACCCCCGGTATAAGCAGAAAGTGCCTGAAATGTTACCAAATTACCACAAGTCGGAAAGGATGCAGCAGTTCCAAAATAGATTAAAAAGTATGCTTTACATAGCGTATAAGGGTGATGTCACAGCACAATGGGAATCTAACAGGGGAAGAGGTGAAAGTAATCCTCCTCCTACCACGACCACGCCGGCAAGGACAGGACGCTTTAAAGACGTGTTGTTGATGGAGGACATGCAGAGCTTTTTAAGTCCTACGCATCGCCACAGCCCTTCGGGGTCCACCCTCAGAGAACGACTCGACCGACAGGTAGTAGACTACCTCGCCTTAACTGCAGATATTGACACTCTGAGGAGCGATGAACCCCTTGACTACTGGGTGTGCTGGCTTGACCTGTGGCCTGAGCTATTCCAATTTGCGATAGAACTTCTGGCCTGCCCCGCTTCAAGTGTCCTGTCAGAAAGGACCTTCAGTGCAGCAGGAGGTATTGTCACTGAGAAGAGAAGTCGCCTAGTTAAAAAAAAGTCTAGATTACCTCACCTTTATTAAGATGAATGAGGGATGGATCCCGAAAGGACTGACAGTAGGCGATACATTCGACTTAAAAAGGCCTGGTGATGGGATGATCTGCCTTGGGCTAAAAATTGTCCACACGCTGCTGTATTTTATCTCTGAATGCCGGATGACTTGCGTGACTTATCCGCCACCAACTAGGGTTCAAGCCGCAATGTTTTAGGGAACTTTCTGCCTAGGAAACAAACATCAATTTTTCTGGCCTCTGGTGCTGCACTGTGGCCTCAAACCCCCCCCCCCCCCCCCAAAAAAAAAGGCACATACATGTGTCAATTCCCCTTCGTGATCGTTACCTTATTGTTGTGTAGGGGCTTGCTTATCACAATGAAGCGACCACTTCTATGAGTGTGTTGGCAATGGCAATGTTGGCACACCCCAGATGATAAGGTTGTTGCTTCATTGTGAACAGACCAAAAGCGATCGGCTGGATAATTTTGCATAGAAAACACATTAATTTTCTTTATGATCATCTAAGGTGATCATTAAAGCCTTCTAGGCCAACCATGGGCCCACACTGCAGAATCATTGTTTTCTGGGTCACTTAACTGTCACTGAACTACCTCAGCACGACCATAGACTTTGAAAAAAAAACATTGCCTGCAATCTCCCCTAACATGCGCACGAGCACAGTCATCACTACACCAAGATTGACGCATAGAGAAATAAAATTTATGGCATGAGTGTGTCAACTATTGACAACTCTTTGCGGTTGTTTAAAATCTATTCCATACACATCCCCTGATAGGGGACATAACAGGGATTATACTGATAAGAATAGTACTACTTAACACGCCACTCATATCTGATGGCGCATTAGATTGCACGCGCAGTGCCCCAAATTTGAAGTAGGAGGACCGACCAAGCATCTTTTTCCATCTCCCGGTTCCTAAAATCGATACCAAATACACGTCCCCTGATAGGGGACGTAACAGGGATTAAACTGATAAGAATAGTACTACTCAACACTAGAAACAAAAAAGGGGAGGGGTATTTGTAGCCCCTGGATTCAATGAAGGCCATTTTGGCTCCACATAGACAAAAATCAAGGTGGCCCAGCATGCATGTGGGACCTGCACTTTCTGGATCCATGGTCGCTGTTATGGCACCCAACAGGTGAGTTTTAGTGTTAGGACCCTTCTTATAGAGGTCGCCTTGATGCCGGCAGAAGGGCTCAAATGATTTTGTACAAAATGTATTTGCCAAGCATCTCTAAGTTATTAGCATTGCACTTGCAATGTAATATACCTTTGTACTTTGCTTTTGGTTTGCAGAGTGCTGTTGCACCATGTTTGTCAGTACTACTCAACACGCCACTCATATCTGGTGGCACATTAGATTGCACGCGCAGTGCCCCAAATTTGAAGTAGGAGGACCGACCAAGCATCTTTTTCCATCTCCCGGTACTACTTAACACACCTTATAATAATATTAATAATAATAATACTAGTGGAGGTGACAGGGATTAAACTGATAGGAATAGTACTACTTAACACACCTTATAAAATAGCAAAGAGAGGCAACGCAGAGAGAGGAGTCTGAAGAAGAGGAGTCAGAGGAGGAAGGTGGCTTTGAGGAGGTGGAAGACCAAACACAGCAGGCGTTCCAGGGGGCTTGTTGTCACCTTTCGGGAACCCTTGGTGTTGTACGTGGCTGGGTGGAGGATGAGACCTTCAATGACATCAGTGAGGACAAGGAATAGGACATGGCTAGCTTGGTATCCAACCTTGTGCAAATTGGGAGTTTGCGGTTGTGCAAATGGACTGTTTGCAGTGCGTTAAACAGGGAGTTTGGTCTGTCACTGTGAAGCGGGCGTAACTGTTGCACTACCTGATCGATACAACATCATACCTGATGTTTTAAAGCACGTTATTCCAAACAATTTAGGAATGTTAGGTGATTTATGCCCTTTATGTATTAAAACCCGACTCTGCGTCAACTACGTAGTTTTCCATGGGAGTTTTGCCATGGATCCCCCTCCGGCATGCCACAGTCCAGGTGTTGGTCCCCTTGAAACAACTTTTCCATCACTATTGTGGCCAGAAAGAGTCCCTGTGGGTTTTAAAATTCGCCTGCTCATTGAAGTTAAGAACATTTTCGCCGTTGGCGAACGGAAAATTTTATGTTCGTGACATCTCTATTTGTGGCGCGCATTAGTGGAAAAATAAAAAATATATTTGCCCTTCAGCGGTGCAGTTATCTGTTCTAAAGCCTTTTGTGTCGTGCATAAGTGGAAAAAGGGCCTATTTGCCGTTCAGCCGTTGTGTGCTGAAGTGAGAAAATTACAGCGTTTTTTGGGGTGTTTTCATTTATTTTTTATTCATTTATTTGATCTAACTGTATGTCAGACAGACAAGTGCCAGGCCCTGCTCAGGAGAGTGTCAGAGGCCTAAATGTTTCTGGCTCAGGCAGAGCTCGCAGCAGAGTAAGGGGGCGTGGCAGCATGGGTCGCAGCAAGAGGTCTGAGCTCCCAGTGTCATCTATCGGTCGTGTCTTGACCAGCAACCCAGCGGCTCTTGAATGGTTGACTCGATCATCTCTGTTTTGGATCTAATCCTGTTTTTTTTTTTTTTTTTGGGCATTAGTAATACTGATGGATTACTTACCAAATGCTGACCGAATGAAGGCGGATGCTCAACAGACAGAATCAGTTTTTTGGGGGTTATTGTTCTGACGGTTTAGAGGAAGGGCAAAATAATCTGCAACGTCAACACGAACTTACTGCTGACACCCTCTCCACTCTGTCAGGGGGTTCTACAAACCGGATTCCAAAAAAGTTGGGACACTATACAAATCGTGAATAAAAACTGAATGCAATGATGTGGAGGTGCCAACTTCTAATATTTTATTCAGAATAGAACATAAATCACGGAACAAAAGTTTAAACTGAGAAAATGTACCATTTTAAGGGAAAAATATGTTGAATCAGAATTTCATGGTGTCAACAAATCCCCAAAAAGTTGGGACAAGGCCATTTTCACCACTGTGTGGCATCTCCCTTCTTCTTACAACATTCAACAGACGGCTGGGGACCGAGGAGACCAGTTTCTCAAGTTTAGAAATAGGAATGCTCTCCTATTCTTGTCTAATACAGGCCTCTAACTGTTCAATCGTCTTGGGCCTTCTTTGTTGCACCTTCCTCTTTATGATGCGCCAAATGTTCTCTATAGGTGAAAGATCTGGACTGCAGACTGGCCATTTCAGTACCCAGATCCTTCTCCTACGCAGCCATGATGTTGTGATTGATGCAGAATTTGGTCTGGCATTATCTTGTTGAAAAATGCAGGGTCTTCCCTGAAAGAGATGACGTCTGGATGGGAGCATATGTTGTTCTAGAACCTGAATATATTTTTCTGCATTGATGGTGCCTTTCCAGACATGCAAGCTGCCCATGCCACACGCACTCATGCAACCCCATACCATCAGAGATGCAGGCTTCTGAACTGAGCATTGATAACAACTTGGGTTGTCCTTGTCCTCTTTGGTCTGGATGACATGGCGTCCCAGATTTTCCAAAAGAACTTTGAATCGTGACTCGTCTGACCATAGAACAGTCTTCCATTTTGCCACACTCCATTTTAAATGATCCCTGGCCCAGTGAAAATGCCTGAGCTTGTGGATCTTGCTTAGAAATTGCTTCTTCTTTGCACTGTAGAGTTTCAGCTGGCAACGGCGGATGGCACGGTGGATTGTGTTCACTGACAATGTTTTCTGGAAGTATTCCTGAGCCCATTCTGTGATTTCCTTTACAGTAGCATTCCTGTTTGTGGTGCAGTGTCGGTTAAGGGCCCGGAGATCACGGGCATCCAGTATGGTTTTACGGCCTTGACCCTTACGCACAGAGATTGTTCCAGATTCTCTGAATCTTCGGATGATGTTATACACAGTTGATGATGATAGATGCAAAGTCTTTGCAATTTTTCGCTGGGTAACCCCCTTCTGATATTGCTTCACTATCTTTCTGCGCAACATTGTGGGAATTGGTGATCCTCTACCCATCTTGGCTTCTGAGAGACACTGCCACTTTGAGAAGCTCTTTTTATACCCAATCATGTTGCCAATTGACCTAATTAGTGTTAATTGGTCTTCCAGCTCTTCGTTATGCTCAAATTTACATTTTCCAGCCTCTTGTTGCTACTTGTCCCAACTTTTTGGGGATTTGTTGACACGTTGAAAATTTTAATCAACGTATTTTTCCTTTAAAATGATACATTTACTCGGATTAAACGTTTGTTCTGTCATCTACGTTCTATTACAAATAAAATATTGACATTTGCCATCTCCACATCATTGCATTCAGTTTTTATTCACAATTTGTTTAGTGTCCCAACTTTTTTGGAATCCGGTTTGTACTTGTATAAGTGTTTAATAGAACAGGTTCTGTAGACTTCTATGTGGAATCAGCTGACGATGGTTTAAATGTAGTGCGCTTCTTCTTGGCGCTAACATCAACCTTTAAGGCTGAGTTCATACTTGAGTTATTTTTGGCCTTGTGACTGCCCAAATAAGTGAAGTGTGCAGTGATTCCTATGCAGACTCCCTATGCAGACTCGATTTGCTGGTTCGCCGAATTTTTTTAAAACAATTTAGTTCGATCCGAATTTATTCACAGGCGAATCGCGTTAAAAAATGTATATTTATTGTAACTGGCGCACAAGGAAGGGTCTTTTCCTTCTTTGGGAATAATGATTATTTGGGCTGCTAGCATATGTGGATGTAAAGGTTTCCCCTCCCAGATTGAATTACAAACTTGAAGGAGTTTAGGTAGCAGGGTGTTTTGAAAAGAATCATAGTACTTCATAGACAATCCATCTGGACCTGGGCTTTTATGAAGGGGAGTGTCCTTAAGGGCTTTTCTCAATTCTGTAATTGTGAACGGGGCAGGATATCACCTGCGATTGTCTTTCCATTAGCCTAGACAGATCAAGGGAGGAGATCCATTGCTTTGTATTTGTAACTCTTGTTTGTCGCTCATGGGGAGATGATGTTAGGTTTAAATTGTATAATTGGGTGTAGTACTCTGTAAAGCTAGCCGCAATTTGTTCAGTGTGGTAAAAGGTTTGGGCTGTTGAGGACTGTATTTTTTGAATATATGAATGGGCCTTTTGCTTTTTTTGCTGGGATAACATGAATTTGGAGGCTTTGTCGCCGTGGGCATAGTATTTAAACTTGGCTGACAGAAATAATTTTGCTGAATTGGTATTTAAAATGTTCTTCATTTGGGACCTAAGAAGATCCAGGTTCCGTAGAACATCTGGGGTTTGAAGCTTTTTATTCACAGATTCCAAAGCATGAATTTGGTTCTGTAGGTCAAAAATTTCTGCTTCCCTGCATTTCTTAAGGTGGGACCCTAGGGAAATAAAGTGTCCTCTCACTACCTACCGCCTCACGTGCTTCTCATATGATGCTAGGGGAAATCTGAGTTCAAAGTCATTGAGTTCAAAGTATTCCTCAATTTTCCACTCCATATGTTTCTGATGTGATGGGTTATGTAGGAGAGTTTCATTGAGTCTCCAAATTATTTATTTTTTGGGGATTCCCTGCAGTTGGAAACTTATAAAAATCGGAGCATGCTCCGATAACAATATGGACCCTATGGATTCTTTAACACGATAATGCAGAAGTGATGAAGACATCAAGACATAGTCCAACTTTTGGTACGAGGTATGTGCCGGGGAATAATACATAAAGTCTTTATTTCTAGGATGCAAGGACCTCCAACTGTCTACTAGTCCAGAATCAGCTAGTTTGTTTCTGATATACCGAAGTGCAGTATGTGATAGCAATGATTTCCCTAGGGCAGTGTCTATGACAGGCTGTAAAGCCACATTTAGATCCCCACCCAATTGCTCTGGAACTTTTCCCACAGCCTCCCACCCAAATGACAGGTGTACCTCAATACAATCTCTCCCCAAATACACAGTTGGTTAGTTAAAAAAAAAATCATGTTAAAACTTTCTTAAACCTATAATATTTATTTGTTCTGGATTATGGGAAAAAACATTTGGGCAATTGTAGTCAACTTCACCTCAATGGAAAATAAATCTTTTCTGACCTCACAAGAGCAGTTGGATACATTTCATATACCTAATTACTACTCCCGCTAATTAATTATAATTGCCTATTAGCAATAAGAAAAATACCCACACCTGTTTCATATTCTAACACTGTTTTGTCATTATTCTGTAATAGGGTTTTCTACGGTTTCACTCTTACCCTAAACATGATGATCCAATTGAAGCTCTATACTAAGAAAATAAAAAAATGTGGTTCCTTCCATTAGATGGCTTGAGTAATCAACATTTGACATTGCAATTAAAATGTCACTGCTGATATTTTTCTAAACTAATTGTTTGAAGTCCCATTGAAGAACATTTCAATGATTGAGTGAACGGTGTGAGAATTTTGGTTGCCCCTGACTCCTAAGTTCATTAGGATAATGTATTCACCAGTCCCAATTTCCCCAAGCTGCAGAGCATAAGGGATAATGTAAAAATGAATTGCATTATTGAGAATGTCCTGGGACCAATCTCATTATTATAAATTGCTTATTTGTAATATTTTATGACATTAGGTCACAACTCTTTCCATTTTGATACATATAATCTCACAAAGAATTTAATGTACCTATATGGTAATCTAATTAAAAGCACCATTTTCAAAATCATACAGTAAAATAAAGTGATTTTAAAAAAAATGCATACGATATTGAATGCTAGTACACCATTTCTGAACATGAATGCTTCTATTTTATCCATAACCCAGGAGCTACAATATTGAGGAACTCAGTAAATTTTAAAAGTTTAAAATAAATACTGCATTTTAATAACCACTTTATTATGTCTTCTTACTTTTTGCTTTATTGATTTAATCTGTGTGAAGTGCCATGAAATTTGCTTTTCTAAGCTATCCATCATACCTATACCACTGTATACATTTGATAAGAAAAAATTCAAGGTATGCAGTCATGCATTAAACTGACATTTAGTCATATACTGTAGCTTGATACACACCAACTGATTCAATAAAACTTTAAAAATCTTTAATATTGCATTCATATGAGAACCATAGAAAAATTGTTAAGCTGAAAAAATTGGAAAAAAGTCCCAAATTTCATTAGACTTTTCTTAAAAAATATATTAAATAACTATCTCCACTAAGGTACAGAGGGCATAATATTCTCTCTTATCTACAGAGATTAGAGAAGGGTGAATCTTTAGAAATTCACTTTCCCATTGATCCTCTGGAAGGCCTGATTTGTAGAAATTGTGGATTCCGCAAATTGATTTTACACTACAAATGACTTAGTTATAGTGAATGTATAACAAATACCATATGGTTTAATAAAACACATAGACACAATTTCCTGTAACCACAGCGTGATAGAAATTTATAAAATTGTATAGTATAGTAAAATTGTATAGTATAAAATAGTCAAAAGTTATATGGGGTCTAGAATGGAAAGATACTATTAATAATAATAATGCAAACCTGTCACTATGAAAATATATTAATGCAGTATGTTATAGAGCAGAAGAAGCTGAGCAGATTGATATATAGCAGGGATAAGCTAGCTTCAGCACTCCTGCTGTTTTGAAACTGCAACTCCCAGCATGCTCCTTTTACTTCTGTGGGAGTTCAGAGAACAGACAAGCAAGTGTGCATGATGAGAAATGTAGTTTGACAACACCTGGAGTGTCGAAGGTGATCTGCTGCAAGTGTTTCCTTTCAGACCTGGCCACAGCATGGTTGCTGCTTGTGTCCTGCAGTATTTCCTTAAGGGCCAGCGAGCATCACTTTCTGTGCTTTATGGGTTGGATCATGTGACCTCACCGACCAATCCTAGCCCTCCTGCACATATATAAGTGGCTCAGCCCCCTTCCCAGATGTCTCAATGTCAAGGTCCTTGTGTCCTGTTAAGGTTCCTTATAGCTGCTTGTGTTCCTGACTCGTACTTGTATTCCTAGACTCTGCTACCTGTTTGATCCCTGCCTGCTTGCCTTGACTCTCCTGTTGCTGATCCGGATTGTCTGACCTTTACTTGTGCTGCCTGCCCTGTTGCTTGTTTGACTTTGCCTCTGCCTCATCCTTCGGTTATGACTCAGCCTACTGACAACACCTGTGCCTATGAAACCTCGCTCAGGTACCTCCTGGTCCACCTGGACCAGCTGCCTCGTGTGCCAATACTCCTCAAGAGGTAGAAACCTACTGTTCACCTCAGGAAAGTCTATCCCCACCATCAGAAGTACTGTGAAGATCGAGGGGTTCATTTAGACAACGCCCTTAGAGGAGGTAGGACACGTGGCACAGTGGGTTCACAACCGCTGGTTTGTGACAAAATATTAGCTTATTCTGAGATTTGAAGCCATATGGGTGGTCCTAACCTGTGATTGTCAACTATCTTTGCATGCATATTCATGCAGAGTTAACTTTCAATCATTGGACAGGGCTATGTAACTCCTAAGCTCCAAATGAGTAGAGATTTAAATTAATATTTTATATGCTGAATCTTTTCCCACAAAACTATATATCAAGTGCATGGGGCTGAGCTGCACCCATGCCATATGACTGATGGTCGAGACTTCATTGTCCTAGGGCAGGGATCAGCAACCTTTGGCACTCAATCTGCTGTGAAACTACAACTCCCAGCATGCAACATGCTCACCTGTTCTTCTAACTCCTATAAATGTGAATGGAGCATTCTGGAAGTTGTAGTTTCAGGACAGCTGGAGTGCCAGAGGTTGCTGATCCCTGGCCTAGGGTAAGCAGCAAGAAGGAGGCGGCACTCATAGGAGTGCCAAGCTTTCTCAAACAGCTGATCAGTGGGGACCCTGGTGTTGGACCCCCACAATCAGATGCTAATGACTAGAGATGAAAATTTGATTCAGACTGTTCGCTGAACTTCGTCAAGAAATTTGATTCTAAATTAATTTTCCCCAAATTGCGATAAAAATTTCCCCAAATTGTGATAAATCTGGTATAACTTGGCCCCCTGCCTAATCATATTCATCCCACTTGGTGGCCTAATCTCAGTGTGAGGCTTGGGAGACTGTAGAAAGACTGCAGGGAGAATGCAGGGGAGTGTATTGCCGTGTGCATTACGTTCTAGTGCACCCACATTCATAGTTAATCTGCTCTGTAGGTATTCACTATTACAGGCAGTTGCAATTTATCACCATCTATATTGCTGTACAGGGCACCAAGATTCATAGCTAATCCCTTCTGTTAGCAGTCTATTAACTATGCGTCAGTATTATAGGTCAATAAAAGCGTCACATCTAATATATTAACCATGGACCTAACTGTGCAGTGCACCAAGATTCAAGTCAGCAGCAGTGGCATAATGGTGTGCACCAGATTCATAGCTAATCCCTTCTGTTAAACAAAAAGAAAAGTATTAGCACCCTTCAGTAAAGCAAAAAAAATAATGTGCACTCCTGTAGGAGCTGTGTCCAAATGGCCCCTTAGTGGAACAAAATAAAGAAATTGAGGCAGTGAAGTTAGGAATGTCAGTAGAGACAGCATCAGGCAGGTGGCACCATCAGAGTGGCAGCAGCACGTGGCCAGAAGTAAAGGCCCATTTTGCTGAATATTCCACTGTGCCACCACATTACAGTATAATCATTAGTGGTATTCTGTTGCATCAGGCACCGGTGTCTAGAAATCCTGATTGATTCATGCATGATTCATCTTTATTAACGTTAGTCTCTCAACATTTTGGGAGAAAAGGTGAGTTCTCAAACAGCTGATCAGTGGGGACCCGGGTGTTGGACCCCCACAATCAGATGCTAATGACTAGAGATGAAAATTTGATTCAGACTGTTCGCTGAACTTTGTCAATAAATTCGATTCTAAATTAATTTTACCCAAATTGCGATAAATCTGGTATAACTAGGCCCCCTGCCTAATGATATTCATCCCATTTGGTGGCCTAATCTCAGTGTGAGGCTTGGGAGACTGTAGAGAGACTGCAGGGAGAATGCGGGGGAGTGTATTGCAGTGGCATAATGGTGTGCACCAGATTCATAGCTAATCCCTTCTGTTAAACAAAAAGAAAAGTATTCGCACCCTTTAGTAAAGCAAAAAAATAAAATAAAAATGCGCACTCCTGTAGGAGCTGTGTCCAAATGGCCCCTTAGTGGAACAAAATAAAGAAATGGAGGCAGTGAAGGTAGGAATGTCAGTAGAGGCAGCATCAGGCAGGTGGAATGGTGAGTTCTCTTAGGGGTAACTATGCTCTTGTTCGCCGCAGCACTGAACACCCACTCTGATGCCACACTACAAGCAAGGCAGGAAAGCATGCCTATGGCAAACTTGGACAGTTGCAGCCACAATTCAAATTTGCATGCCCAGTAGTCCAGGGGATCTTGGATGACATGGTGCAGTCCAAGTATGCCACCACCTGCTGGTTGTGGTTTCAATATGTCAAACTTTGTCAAGAACTTCAGCTGAAGTGTTGATAAATAATTGTGTATTATGTTCTTTATCCTTTGTATATAGGTAAGTGAAAAAGAAGGATATTATATCGCTATATGTATATACGACTTACTAGCAGAAGGCTCCGGCTTTGCATGGGTATATTTCATCTATTTAATTTTAATGTTTGTGTGCGTTGTTAAAAGATATCGACAGTATCCGCTATAACAGTGACATCTACAGTATCCTCCCCTTTAACAGAGACCTCCACAGCGGTCGCCCCGTTATTAGTGACCTCCACAGTACCCCGTCTTGTTAACAGTGATTTCCACAATAACCTGCCTCCTTGACAGTGACCTCCACAGAGCTCCATTCCCTTAAAATGTGACTGCCACAACACCCCTCCCCCTAACAGTCACCTCTACAGCACCCCACCCCTTAAAACTGACCTCCATTGCGGACCATTCCCTTAACTGTGATCTACACCATTCTCTGCCCCTTTAACAGAGACCTCCACAGTGCCCTCCCCCTTAACAAAGACCTACACAGTGCCCACCCCTTTAACAGTGACCTTCAAAGCATCCCACCCCCTTAACACTGACCTCTGCAGCAGCCCGCCAGCCACCCCTTTATTAGTAACCTCCACAGTACCCCATCCACTTAACAGTGATTTCCACAATACCCCGTCCCCTTAACAGTGGCCTCTATAGCAAACTGCCCCTTAACACTTACCTCCATAGCAGACCATCCACTTAACTGTGACCTCCACAGCAGCCTTCCCCAGTGGCCAGTGTTCCCGTTTTAGGCCAGACAGTCCAGCTTTCAGACTCCCTGTCCGCCGTCTGGCACAGTGCCTCGACGGACATAGAGATGTCCTTTTGAACAGCTCACTCTCAGACAGCAGCACTGTGCTGTTTAAGCGTGAGCTGCAGGGAGAAAGTCACCCTCCCTCCCAACCCTGCAGCTGACAGAAGTTGAATTTTAGCTTCATTTTTTTAAATCCCTGATAGCTGCGGAGTGGGAGGGGACGTGGCCTAACAGGGTTGGGGGCGTGGCTTAGTGGGTCCTAGGAAAGTGGTTTCACCAATTGTGTGCTGCAGCCAAACTAAGAAGTGAGTTGTTGGCAACACAGTGTCATGATGAGGGGTCAAGAAACCCCTGAACTTTTCACGGGCATTCGCCAAACAGACAATAATATCCAGAGAAAACCAAAAGGAATGTTTATTAAACAAAAGCACCAGACACAAACAATCAAAATAAACCGGGTCAGTAAGGAACAGCAACTAAGAAGGACAGGGGGTTTCAAAGCTGAGCAAGCTGTATGGATCAGGTGGATCAATGGCAGAAGTGTACCACTATGCGAAATGACCGGTTTGACTTTGGGCCAAACCCTAAGGATGTTGTTCCAGTGCTTCCCTGGTTTTCATCCTTTAACCCCCATACCAGGATCTGGTCTTTGCTGCTGGTGGGGGGGGATGGGGGTTGGGCAACTGGACCACTACTTCATGGGATGGTCATCCTGGGATCGTGACCGGTTTGACTTTTGGCCAAATCCTAAGGCCGTTATTCTGGAGCTCCACTGGTTTTCACCCATATTCAGTTCAGTAATCTGGTCTTCACCACGGTGGTGGTGGGGGGGGGGGGGCGATGGGTGGGTGACCAGATCACTACCTCCTTGGATGGACCTGTAAGGAAACTGAGAAGCTGACATACTATATAGCACACTGTTCAGAAACAAGACCAGGATACAGGATCACAGACAAAGCCACATAGCCAGAAACCTATGCAAATAAAGATACATGGAGCAAGGTGAACATAGATTAGAACAGAATCTGAGGAATACAAGCATGCCTGGAACCCATGTGAAACAGGGAGCATGGCATACTCAGACAGACATACAAATATGCCTGGAATCCATGTGGTTCAGGCAGTATGGCATTCATAGGCAGACATACAAACATGCCTGGAACCCATGCGGAACAGGGAGCATGGGGTTTACAGACAGATTAAGAGAAAAACGCATTAATGAATAACAAAGCTGACCACAGAAGTTAGGGTAGAGTTACAAACTGGTAAGCAGAGCAAACACCCTGCACTCAGCATTTCTAGAGACATACTGACTCACAGGCTTATCTCACACAGGTCTAAATAGCAGGGTGATTAAATTTCAACCGCAGCCAGTAAGCAAAAGTGCATGCAGCCAGACAACACAGTGTCACAGTGAATCACACTGCAATACAGGCACAAGGAGCAGAATATTCAAAGGACACAGTTCAACCACTAAGATCACAGCCAGCACGCACCAGCAAGCAACTAGTATACACGGGAACATCAACCGCAGCCAGTACGCAAGAGCTCATGCAGCCAGCCTACACAACAGCAAGTGTCACAGTGAACCTCAGTGTGACACATGGCTTATCTATTTTATTAGTATGATAATAGTCTTACATACAAGAAATGGTTGGTCTGAACATGTCTGACTGTATTAATACAACGTGGGAGAGGGTACTTATGCGCTGCCGCTCTTCTAAAACCTCGATGTCTGGAGTTGCCCTAGGCATGATCCCGGGGGGCGCTGCTGGGTTTCGAACATAAGCCCTGCCTGGACTACACACTATTGATATGGGTAAGGAACGTCGATGATGTAGGATCCCGCGCTATATCTCAGACACGTGCCTAAAATGTTAAAACTGGTAAGACCTATTAATACAGGTTGGTGTGTGACACTATAAACGTACAGCGATCTCACCTGGAGTGTAGTGCTGCAACAATGTTTCCGATGTCTGTCTCTTATCTGGCAATGTTCTTTCCTCAAAGGTTTTCTGCCTTTGTCTTTAAACCTTGTACTTGTTTTTCTTTTCTTTCGCCTCCCCTCCTCAGCACACGCCGCTCCGACCGGTAGCTGGCGTGGGTGCAGGGAAGCTTGATTTTTCTATCACATTATACACTGCTCGTATCCAGGGGTTATGGCCACCGTGCAATCCACCAATCCATGCTTGTAGACTATAGGAGAAGTGCTAGTCTTTCTGGTGACCGGCACCACAGGAACATGTGCAGCAGCTCCTGTCCTGGCCACCTCATCTGTGCTCAAGCGATGGCCATACCCCTGGAAATGAGCAGTGTATAATGTGATGGAAAAATTAATCCAGCCAGCAAAGGAACCAATATGGACAATAACAATACATTAGTAAGTGGCTTGTATTAACTTTCTCTACATGATAAATGCCATTTGCTTAAAGCAGAATTCCAGCAAAAAATTTTATACTCTGACCTGCTAGAAAGGTACATGATGGGGATGGATGGCAAGGGAAGTTTACAAAAATGGACAACAGTTCCAGACAGTAGATGGCCTTCGTGTGGCTGTCTTTACCACTTGGAGAAATGTTCCTACTCGTCTTAGAACAATAATTATGAAGGGTAGTTGTAAAATCAAGAATCACTGTCACTGAGAACAACTACCTAAAAAATAACTTTTAATAGAATTATCTAAAATTAACGATCCCTATCAGGGGGATCCACAATAATAATGCATAGACAAATGCAACAAGACACAAAACAAAACCACAAAAAGAAGAGCAGGTACGGATCAGACAGGCGGCTAAACGTGAGGAGAAGGGGGGGGGGGGGGGGAAACCGGGCAACACGTGCAAAATCAGTGTCTGTCCCTGTGATGTCCCTTGAAAAATCCTCAGCCCGGAGATGTGCCTTGATGGTAGGTACACTCCGTCCACGTGCCTCAGCTGTCTATCCTTGTAGCTCCCTTGGTATACTAGCCCATATGAATATTTGGGTACTAGTCTGTATTAGATACTAATTATAATGCCACGTGTCCCGACGCGTTTCCCCCCTTCCAATACAAAAGAGGTTCGTCAGGGGACATAGATGAAGATCAGTGTCAGGTAGACACCAAAATGCTTAACAAAAACCAAAAACAAAACTGGAGGCCAGTTTTGTTTTTTGTTTTTGTTGTTTTTGTTTTTTGTTGAGCATTTTGGTGTCTACCTGACACTGATCTTCATCTATGTCCCCTGACGAACCTCTCTTGTATTGGAAGGGGGAAAACGCGTCGGGACACGTGGCATTATAATTAGTATCTAATACAGACTAGTACCCAAATATTCATATGGGCTAGTATACCAAGGGCGCTACAAGGATAGACAGCTGAGGCACGTGGACGGAGTGTACCTACCATCAAGGCACATCTCCGGGCTGAGGATTTTTCAAGGGACATCACAGGGACAGACACTGATTTTGCACGTGTTGCTCCGGTTTTTTCCCCCCCTTCTCCTCACGTTTAGCCGCCTGTCTGATCCGTACCTGCTCTTCTTTTTGTGGTTTTGTTTTGTGTCTTGTTGCATTTGTCTATGCGTTATTGTGGATCCCCCTGATAGGGATCGTTAATTTTAGATAATTCTATTAAAAGTTATTTTTTAGTTAGTTGTTCTCAGTGACAGGGAAATGTTCCTACTCACCTCATGGAAACGCATGCATCAAGCATGCCGAAACAAATTTTTGAAGTGATCAGCAATAACGGCGGAGCTACTCATTACTTAAGTTCATGTTTACAAGTTTGATTTCTGTTTTGGGGGGGTTATATATTTTTTTTTGAGGTGTGGTCCTAAATTTTTGATCAGCTGAAAAACAGCCTGTTTCAGTTTACTCGTTGTTTTTCATTAAATTGAATGCTCAAAAAATGTTTTTTTTTACTCCCATTTCTTCTTGTTGGATGTTGAAGCTCTACTTGGAACCTTGTTAAGATCCAGCCATGCTAAATATGATTTTTTGCAATTTTTTAAGTGGTCTTAAATTTTTGATCAGGACTGTATCACAGCCCTATAAATAGCGGCAGCCATCTTAGATTCTGCCATTTACCAGTGTACTTAGTGCAGGGAGAGACGTCTTCAGGCGCTAAAGGACAGAGATAGAAAAAACGTCATTGCGCTAAAAAAAGCGATTTACAAGTGCAGGGAAAGATTATTCAAGGTGTAGGGAAAAATCAATCAACAGCATTTCTGTTGAACAGGATTCATTGGGGGAGGTGACAGTCTGGCTAATAGGAACAATCCTATTACACCTTGCAGCACTGACTGGGGATCCAAATTGCCATTATACAGCTTTGTAATGCCATCAAACCGTTCTTATTAGGGTGCAAGTGCTATTTGATACAAGCATTAACAGGAGTTATTACAAGGAAATATTTTGATGTTTTATTTGCCCTAATGCAGAGCTGTTATATGTTCTAAAGCATTTTTTGGCTTGTATTAGTCTGAAAAAAGGGCTTATTAGTAGGGATGAGCGAACCCGAAATGTATAGTTCGGGTTCGTACCGAATTTTGGGGTGTCCGTGACACGGACCCGGACATTTTCGTAAAAGTCTGGGTTCGGGTTCGGTGTTCGTCGCTTTCTTGGCGCTTTTTGAAAGGCTGCAAAGCAGCCAATCAACAAGCGTCATACTACTTGCCTCAAGAGGCCATCACAACCATGCCTACTATTGGCATGGCTGTAATTGGCCAGAGCACCATGTGACCCAGCCTCTATTTAAGCTGGAGTCACATAGCGCCGCCCGTCACTCTGCTCTGATTAGCGTAGGGAGAGGATGCAGCTGCGACAGTAGGGCGAGATTAGGCTCATTAACTCCTCCAAAAGACTCCATTCAGTGATCGATCTGCAACTGTGGATGATTGAACTGCTGCTATTGAATTGCTCACTGTTTTTAGGCTGCCCAGAGCGTTTTTCAGTCACTTTTTTCTGGGGTGATCGGCGGCTATTTTGTGTCTTGTGTTGCGCCAGCACAAGCTGCCACCAAGTGCATTTAACCCTCAATGGTGTGGTTGTTTTTTGGCTAAATCCTACATCAGGGTGAAGCTGTCACACCAAGTGCATTTAACCAGCAATAGTCTGTTTATTTTTTGGCCAAATACTACATCAGGGGCAAGCTGTCACCAAGTGCATTTAACCCTCAATGGTGTGGTTGTTTTTTGGCTAAATCCTACATCAGGGTGAAGCTGTCACACCAAGTGCATTTAACCAGCAATAGTCTGTTTATTTTTTGGCCATATACTACATCAGGGGCAAGCTGTCACCAAGTGCATTTAACCCTCAATTGTGTGGTTGTTTTTTGGCTAAATCCTACATCAGGGTGAAGCTGTCACACCAAGTGCATTTAACCAGCAATAGTCTGTTTATTTTTTGGCCATATACTACATCAGAGGCAAGCTGCGCCTGTCACCAAGTGCATTTAACCCTCAGTAGTGTGGTTGGTCAAGCTGTCACACCAAGTGCATTTAACCATCAATAGTGTGGTTATTTTTTGGCCATATCCCAGTCTAATTCTGTCAGTAAACGTATACCTGTCACCCAGCGCCTAAATACTAGGCCTCAAGTTTATATCCAGCTAAATCTGTCGTTACTGGTGTGCCTGGTCAAGTTATTTAGTGTCCGTCAAAGCACAGTTTTTGTTCTGGGTTGAAATACAATTCCCAATTTAGCAATTTCCTAATTTAGTGGTTTCTGCTGTATCAGGCCTACTTTAAATTTATCCCTAAAAGGGTATATCAGATTCAAGGTGCACATAGGGTCATTCTAAATAACTTCACACACACGCTACTGTGCATTTCCAAGTCAAATTCTGTCAGTAAACCTATACCTGTCACCCAGCGCCTAAAGAATAGGCCTCAAATTTATAGTCAGCTAAATCTGTCGTTACTGGTGTGGCTGGTCAAGTTATTTAGTGTCCGTCTAAGCACAGTTTTTGTTCTGGGTTGAAATACAATTCCCAATTTAGCAATTTCCTAATTTAGTGGTTTCTGCTGTATCAGAGCTATTTGTAATCTATCCCTAAAAGGGTATATAATATTCAAGGTGCACATAGGGTCATTCTGAATAACTTCACACACACGCTACTGTGCATTTCCAAGTCTAATTCTGTCAGTAAACCTATACCTGTCACCCAGCGCCTAAATACTAGGCCTCAAATTTATATCCAGCTAAATCTGTCGTTACTGCTGTACTGTTGTGGCTGGGCAAGTTATTTAGTGTCCGTCAAAGCACATTTTTTGTTCTGGGTTGAAATACAATTCCCAATTTAGCAATTTCCTAATTTAGTGGCTTCTGCTGTATCAGGCCTACTTTAAATACATCCCTAAAAGGGTATATCAGAATCAAGGTGCTGATAGGGTCATTCTCAATAACTTCACACACACGCTACTGTGCATATCCCAGTCTAATTCTGTCCGTAAAATTTATACCTGTCACCCAGTGCCTAAATACTAGGCCTCAAATTCATAGTCAGCTAAATCTGTGGTTACTGCTGTGCCTGTATTAGTGTAATACGGTACCTAAATAGATAGCCAGATAGTGTTAGGTGTCTGTAAAAAAAGGCCTGAATTTGAATTCAATACATTGGGCCAAATAATATTTTTGTTGTTGTGGTGAACGATAACAATGAGGAAAACATCTAGTAAGGGACGCGGACGTGGACATGGTCATGGTGGTGTTAGTGGACCCTCTGGTGCTGGGAGAGGACGTGGCCGTTCTGCCACATCCACACGTCCTAGTGTACCAACTACCTCAGGTCCCAGTAGCCGCCAAAATTTACAGCGATATATGGTGGGGCCCAATGCCATTCTAAGGATGGTAAGGTCTGAGCAGGTACAGGCATTAGTCAATTGGGTGGCCGACAGTGGATTCAGCACGTTCACATTATCTCCCACCCAGTCTTCTGCAGAAAGCGCACAGATGGCGCCTGAAAACCAACCCCATCAGTCTGTCACATCACCCCCATGCATATCAGGGAAACTGTCTGAGCCTCAAGTTATGCAGCAGTCTCTTATGCTGTTTGAAGACTCTGCTGGCAGGGTTTCCCAAGGGCATCCACCTAGCCCTTCCCCAGCGGTGGAAGACATAGAATGCACTGACGCACAACCACTTATGTTTCCTGATGATGAGGACATAGGAATACCACCTCAGCAAGTCTCTGATGATGACGAAACACAGGTGCCAACTGCTGCGTCTTTCTGCAGTGTGCAGTGATGCAGTGGGATCAAGACTGGGTGGAAGACGATGCAGGGGACAATGAGGTCCTAGACACCACATGGAATGAAGGTCGTGCCACTGACTTTCACAGTTCGGAGGAAGAGGCAGTGGTGAGACCGAGCCAACAGCGTAGCAAAAGAGGGAGCAGTGGGCAAAAGCAGAACACCCGCCGCCAAGAGACTCCGCCTGCTACTGACTGCCGCCATCTGGGACCGAGCACCCCAAAGGCAGCTTCAAGGAGTTCCCTGGCATGGCACTTCTTCAAACAATGTGCTGACGACAAGACCCGAGTGGTTTGCACGCTGTGCCATCAGAGCCTGAAGCGAGGCATTAACGTTCTGAACCTTAGCACAACCTGCATGACCAGGCACCTGCATGCAAAGCATGAACTGCAGTGGAGTAAACACCTTATAAACAAGGAAGTCACTCAGGCTCCCCCTGCTACCTCTCCTGCTGCTGCCGCCTCGGCCTCTTCTGCTGCTGCCGCCTCGGCCTCTTCCTCCGCCTCTGGAGGAACGTTGGCACCTGCCGCCCAGGAAACAGGGGATGTACCACCAACACCACCACCTCCGTCACCAAGCATCTCAACCATGTCACACGGCAGCGTTCAGCTCTCCATCTCACAAACATTTGAGAGAAAGCGTAAATTCCCACCTAGCCACCCTCGATCCCTGGCCCTGAATGCCAGCATTTCTAAACTACTGGCCTATGAAATGCTGTCATTTAGGCTGGTGGACACAGACAGCTTCAAACAGCTCATGTCGCTTGCTGTCCCACAGTATGTTGTTCCTAGCCGGCACTACTTCTCCAAGAGAGCCGTGCCTTCCCTGCACAACCAAGTATCCGATAAAATCAAGTGTGCACTGCGCAACGCCATCTGTGGCAAGGTCCACCTAATCACAGATACGTGGACCAGTAAGCACGGCCAGGGACGCTATATCTTCCTAAATGCACACTGGGTAAATGTAGGGGCAGCTGGGCCCCAGGCGGAGAGCTGTTTGGCGCACGTCCTTCCGCCGCCAAGGATCGCAGGGCAACATTCTTTGCCTCCTGTTGCCACCTCCACCTACTCAGCTTCCTCCTCCTCTTCTTCCACCTGCTCATCCAGTCAGCCACACACCTTCACCACCAACTTCAGCACAGCCCGGGGTAAACGTCAGCAGGCCATTCTGAAACTCATAAGTTTGGGGGACAGGCCCCACACCGCACAGGAGTTGTGGCGGGGTATAGAACAACAGACCGACGAGTGGTTGCTGCCGATGAGCCTCAAGCCCGGCCTGGTGGTGTGCGATAATGGGCGAAATCTCGTTGCAGCTCTGGGACTAGCCGGTTTGACGCACATCCCTTGCTTGGCGCATGTGCTGAATTTGGTGGTGCAGAAGTTCATTCACAACTACCCCGACATGTCAGAGCTGCTGCATAAAGTGCGGGCCGTCTGTTCGCGCTTCCGGCGTTCACATCCTGCCGCTGCTCGCCTGTCTGCGCTACAGCGTAACTACGGCCTTCCCGCTCACCGCCTCATATGCGACGTGCCCACCAGGTGGAACTCCACCTTGCACATGCTGGACAGACAGTGCGAGCAACAGCAAGCAAGCCATAGTGGAGTTTCAGCTGCAGCACGCACGGGTCAGTCGCACTACGGAACAGCACCACTTCACCACCAATGACTGGGCCTCCATGCGAGACCTGTGTGCCCTGTTGCGCTGTTTCGAGTACTCCACCAACATGGCCAGTGGCGATGACGCCGTTATCAGCGTTACAATACCACTACCACTTCTATGTCTCCTTGAGAAAACACTTAGGGCGATGATGGAAGAGGAGGTGGCCCAGGAGGAGGAGGAGGAAGAGGGGTCATTTTTAGCACTTTCAGGCCAGTCTCTTCGAAGTGACTCAGAGGGAGGTTTTTTGCAACAGCAGAGGCCAGGTACAAATGTGGCCAGCCAGGGCCCACTACTGGAGGACGAGGAGGACGAGGATGAGGAGGAGGTGGAGGAGGAGGAGGATGAAGCATGGTCACAGCGGGGTGGCACCTGGGCAGCCTGGCACACATGAGCGACTACATGCTGCAGTGCCTGCGCAACGACAGCAGAGTTGCCCACATTTTAACGTGTGCGGACTACTGGGTTGCCACCCTGCTGGATCCACGCTACAAAGACAATGTGCCCACCTTACTTCCTGCACTGGAGCTTGATAGGAAGATGCGCGAGTACAAGCGCATGTTGGTAGACTCGCTACTGAGAGCATTCCCAAATGTCACAGGGGAACAAGTGGAAGCCCAAGGCCAAGGCAGAGGAGGAGCAAGAGGTCGCCAAGGCAGCTGTGTCACGGCCAGCTCCTCTGAAGGCAGGGTTAGCATGGCAGAGATGTGAAAAAGTTTTGTCAACACGCCACAGCTAACTGCACCACCACCTGATACGCAACATGTTAGCAGGAGGCAACATTTCACTAACATGGTGGAACAGTACGTGTGCATACCTCTCCACGTACTGACTGATGGTTCGGCCCCATTCAACTTCTGGGTCTCTAAATTGTCCACGTGGCCAGAGCTAGCCTTTTATGCCTTGGAGGTGCTGGCCTGTCCGGCGGCCAGCGTTTTGTCTGAACGTGTATTCAGCACGGCAGGGGGCGTCATTACAGACAAACGCAGCCGCCTGTCTACAGCCAATGTGGACAAGCTGACGTTCATAAAAATGAACCAGGCATGGATCCCACAGGACCTGTCCATCCCTTGTGCAGATTAGACATTAACTACCTCCCCTTAACCATATATTATTGTACTCCAGGGAACTTCCTCATTCAATCCTATTTTTATTTTCATTTTACCATTATATTGCGAGGCTACCCAAAGTTGAATGAACCTCTCCTCTGTCTGGGTGCCGGGGCCTAAATATATGCCAATGGACTGTTCCAATGTTGGGGGACGTGAAGCCTGATTCTCTGCTATGACATGCAGACTAATTCTCTGCTGACATGAAGCCAGATTCTCTGTTACGGGACCTCTCTCCTCTGCCTGGGTGCCTGGGCTTAAATATATGCCAATGGACTGTTCCAATGTTGGGTGACGTGAAGCCTGATTCTCTGCTATGACATGCAGACTGATTCTCTGCTAACATGAAGCCAGATTCTCTGTTACAGGACCTCTCTCCTCTGCCTGGGTGCTGGGCCTAAATATATGACAATAGACTGTTGCACTGGTGGCTGACGTGAAGCCTGATTCTCTGCTATGACATGCAGACTGATTCTCTGCTGACATGAAGCCAGATTCTCTGTTACGGGACCTCTCTCCTCTGCCTGGGTGCCTGGGCTTAAATATATGCCAATGGACTGTTCCAATGTTGGGTGACGTGAAGCCTGATTCTCTGCTATGACATGCAGACTGATTCTCTGCTGACATGAAGCCAGATTCTCTGTTACGGGACCTCTCTCCTCTGCCTGGGTGCTGGGCCTAAATATATGACAATGGAGTGTTGCACTGGTGGGTGACGTGAAGCCTGATTCTCTGCTATGACATGCAGACTGATTCTCTGCTGACATGAAGCCAGATTGTCTGTTACGGGACCTCTCTCCTCTGCCTGGGTGCTGGGCCTAAATATCTGACAATGGACTATTGCAGTGGTGGCTGACGTGAAGCCTGATTCTCTGCTATGACATGCAGACTGATTCTCTGCTGACATGAAGACAGATTCTGTTACGGGACCTCTCTCCTCTGCCTGGGTGCTGGGCCTAAATATATGACAATGGACTGTTGCAGTGGTGGCTGACGTGAAGCCTGATTCTCTGCTATGACATGCAGACTGATTCTCTGCTGACATGAAGCCAGATTCTCTGTTACGGGACCTCTCTCCTCTGCCTGGGTGCCTGGGCTTAAATATATGCCAATGGACTGTTCCAATGTTGGGTGACGTGAAGCCTGATTCTCTGCTATGACATGCAGACTGATTCTCTGCTGACATGAAGCCAGATCCTCTTTTACGGGACCTCTCTCCTCTGCCTGGGTGCTGGGCCTAAATATTTGCCGATGGACTGTTGCAGTGGTGGCTGATGTAAAGCCTGATTCTCTGCTATGACATGCAGACTGATTCTCTGCTGACATGAAGCCAGATTCTCTGTTACGGGACCTCTCTCCTCTGCCTGGGTGCTGGGCCTAAATTTATGACAATGGACTGTTGCAGTGGTGGCTGACGTGAAGCCTGATTCTCTGCTATGACATGCAGACTGATTCTCTGCTGACATGAAGCCAGATTCTCCGTTACGGGACCTCTCTCCTTTGCCTGGGTGCCGGGGCCTAAATATCTGAGAATGGACTGTTCCAGTGGTGGGTGACGTGAAGCCAGATTCTCTGCTATGGGACCTTTCTCCATTTGATATTGGTTAATTTTTATTTATTTTATTTTTATTTTAATTCATTTCCCTATCCACATTTGTTTGCATGGGATTTACCTACATGTTGCTGCCTTTTGCAGCCCTCTAGCCCTTTCCTGGGCTGTTTTACAGCCTTTAGTGACGAAAAGTTTTGGTCCCTATTGACTTCAATGGGGTTCGGGTTCGGGACGAAGTTCGGATCGGGTTGGGATCCCGAACCCGAACATTTCCGGGAAGTTCGGCCGAACTTCTCGAACCCGAACATCCAGGTATCCGCTCAACTCTACTTATTAGCCATTGTGTGGTGAAGTGTGAAAATTACAGCGCTTTTTGTCGTGTATTAGTGATAAAAGTAAAATATATTTTCCGCTCAGCAGTGCAGTTATCTGTTTTAAAGCCCTTTTTTGCGTGTATTAGTGGAAAAAGGAAAAATATTGTTGCCACTGTGTGGCCTCCTGATGCTGCCTCAACCTACAGACTCTGTAATTGGGCCACTCTGTTGTCTCCTCATACTGCTTCCACCTCACCACTATGTCACCTTGAGACTATGTGGTCTCCTCATGCTGCTTCCACCTCCACACTATGTCACCTTGCCACTCTGTGGCCTCATGATGCTGCCGCCACCACCACACTCTTTCATTGTGCCACTCTGTGGCCTCCTGATGCTGCCACCACCTACTGACTCTGTAATTGGGCCACTCTGTGGTCTCCTCATGCTGCCGCCACCTCACCACTATGTCACCTTGCCACTCTGTGGTCTTCTTATGCTGCCACCCCATCCACACTATGTCGCCTTTTCACTCTGTGGCCTCCTGATGCTGCCGCCACCGCAACAATCTGTCATTGTGCCACTCTGTGGCCTCCTGATGCTGCCACCACCTACAGACTCTGTGATTGTGCCACTCTGTGGTCTCCTCATGCTTCTTTCACCTCACTATTGTGTCATAGAGACACTCTGTAGACTTTTAATGCTGTTCCCACCCTCCCTGCTTCTTGACTGGGCCACTATTTAGCCTTTTTGGTTTGGCCGACATCATCATTTATTTGACCTTATCTCTGATCTGTCAGAAGAAAGGAAAAATTAGATGCACACGGATCCTTTCTGTGTAGCAGCTGTAAGGCCTGTATGTTCCCATCAGAATTGGCTTGTGAATTGGTAGCCAAAAGCAGGAATGGGTACAAAACACAGAAGACTTGAACATTTTTAGATCCACTCCTGTTATTTTTGGCATTAGCAATAGAATATTTGAATAGCAAATATTAATTGTGAATATTGGCACTTCGAGAATTCGCAAATATTTAGAATATAGTGATGTATATATATATTTTTTTTTTCATCAGTAACCTCCTTTCTTGCTTTTTGGCCAATGAAAAGGCTACAATGTCTTTGTCTGAACTTAGCAACATCCCTAGCAACCAATAGGAAAGTTGCCTACCCCTTACTATATAAGAACCTCCCCAGCAGCCCTTGTATGCAGTATTTTGCAGATCTGAGAGAGACAGCGGTGTTATTGCTGTGCTCTCTGCTTTCCTGTGTCATTACTTTAGATAGTTAGCTTATATATATATACAGTCATGTGAAAAAATTAGGACACCCTTTGAAAGCATGTGGTTTTTTGTAACATTTTTAATAAAAGGTTATTTCATCTCCGTTTCAACAATACAGAGAGATTAAAGTAATCCGACTAAACAAAGAAAACTGAAGAAAAGTCTTTTCAAGATCTTCTGTAAATGTCATTCTACAAAAATGCCTATTCTAACTGAGGAAAAAGATAGGACACCCTTGCCCCTAATAGCGAGTGTTACCTCCTTTGGCTGAAATAACTGCAGTGAGACGGTTCTTGTAGCCATCTACCAGTCTTCGACATCGGTCTGAGGAAATTTTACCCCACTCCTCAATGCAGAACTTTTTCAGCTGTGAGATGTTTGAGGGGTTTCTTGCACGTACAGCCCTTTTCAAGTCACCCCACAGCATCTCAATGGGATTCAAATCTGGACTTTGACTTGGCCATTCCAGGACTCTCCATTTCTTCTTTTTCAGCCAATCTTTGGTTGATTTACTAGTATGTTTTGGGTCATTGTCATGTTGCATGGTCCAGTTCCGCTTCAGCTTTAATTTTCTAACTGATGGTCTCACATGTTCTTCAAGCACCTTCTGATACACAGTAGAATTCATCGTGGATTCTATGATGGTGAGCTGACCAGGTCCTGCTGCAGCAAAGCAGCCCCAAACCATGACACTTCCACCTCCATGCTTCACAGTTGGTATGAGGTTCTTTTCTTGGAATGCTGTGTTTGGTTTACGCCAAACATGTCCTCTGCTGTTGTGTCCAAATAATTCAATTTTGGACTCATCTGTCCAAAGAACATTATTCCAGAAGTCCTGGTCTTTGTCAACTTTATCTCTGGCAAATGTCAGTCTGGCCTCGATGTTTCTCTTGGAAAGCAAAGGTTTCCTCCTTGCACACCTCCCATGCAAGTTAAACTTGTACAGTCTCTTTCTGATTGTAGAGGCATGTACTTCTACATCAACAGTAGCCAGAGCCTGCTGTAGTTCTCGAGATGACACTTTAGGGTTTTTGGAGACCTCTTTTAGCATCTTACGGTCTGCTCTTGGGGTGAACTTGCTGGGGCGACCAGTCCTGGGCATGTTGGCAGTTGTTTTGAAAGCCCTCCACTTGTAGACTATCTTCCGGACAGTGGAATGGCTGATTTCAAAATCTTTTGAGATCTTTTTAAATCCCTTCCCAGACTCATAGGCTGCTACAATCTTTTTTCTGAAGTCCTCTGACAGCTCTTTTGCTCTCACCATGGTGCTCACTCTCACTTCAACAGTCAGGAGCAAACCAAACTAAATGTCTGAGGTTTAAATAGGGCAAGCCTCATTCAACATGCAGAGTAACGATCTACTAATTATGTGCACCTGGTGTGATATACCTGTGTGAGATCTGAGCCAATTTAAGAGGGAATACATGTGAGGGTGTCCTATCTTTTTCCTCAGTTAGAATAGGCATTTTTGTAGAATGACATTTACAGAAGATCTTGAAAAGACTTTTCTTCAGTTTTCTTTGTTTAGTTGGATTACTTTAATCTCTCTGTATTGTTGAAACGGAGATGAAATAACCTTTTATTAAAAATGTTACAAAAAACCACATGCTTTCAAAGGGTGTCCTAATTTTTTCACATGACTGTATATATATATATATATGTATATATATATTACAGATAGTTAGTGTGAGAGTGTCAGTGTAGGTTAGATATATGCTACATACAAAGTGCTGTATATATGTAGGCATGTATGTATTCTACATACATACAAAGTGCTGTGATGTCACAAGTTCACAATACTTAGTGCACCAATCACTAATATGTAGTCAGACCTGTTAAAATGTGAAGTTGCAAATATTTTGCCAAAATATTTGCATCATTAGTGCCGATTTCGCAATCACGAATATATTGGAGCACTCTATCTGCATATAAAGCTATTGTAATGTTCTGCTATGCCAACCATTTTCTCCAGTCTCAGGAAACTTCTAGCAGCTTGAAAAATTTAGCTATAGTGATCCATGGCTGTATTTCGCGCGCATTGGGTGAATATTACATTGCCGAATTTTTCGCGATCAAGACAATAATCTCGAATTTGCGAATATATGACAAATATACTACCAAATATTAGCGAAATATTTCAAATTCAAATCTTGCCCCTGCCGCTCATCACTAATTAGCAATACTGATGGATTACTGACCAAATGCTGACTGAGTGAAGGTGGATGCTCCACAGACAAGATCCGTTTTTTGTGGGCTATTGTTATGATGGATCAGAGAAAAGGCAAAATAGTCAGTGACATCAACACAAACTTTCTGCTGAAACCCTCTCCACTCTGTCGGGGGGCTCTACTTGTACAAGCGTTTAAAAGAACAGGTTCTGTAGACATCTATGTGGGATCAGCTAATCACGGTGTAAAAGAAGTGGGCTTCTTCTTGGCGCTAACATCGACCTGTAAGGCTGAGTTCATACTTGAGTTATTTGGTCACTTTTGGACCCATGACTGCCCAAATAAGTGAAGTGTGCAGTGATTCTAAGAGTGACGCCTGTCATCCGCATGTCATGTGGACTCACAGTATTATTTCACTACCAAAGCAGACTCACTATGCGTGTTACTGCAAGGCACAGTGTTCTACACCACTATAAAGGCTCTCTGCAGCCAGGAAATAGCAATTTTTAAACATAATTTTCCTCAAATAAATTCAGATCAAACCAATTTTTTCCCAAAAAATTTGACGAACCGGTGAATCGAATTTTAGAAAAATTTGCTCATCTCTAATTGTGAGCAGTAAGACAGCCTCAGTGGCATGATTCCCCCAGCAGGCAGCCACATGGTGTGATACAGAACATGATTCTAGGCAGCCAGATAGTGACATTGACATGATGACGACAGCAGCAGCCATGTGGTATGGAATATGACGGTAGGCAGGCACACAGTGGCAGTGGCATGACAGCAGCAGCATCAAAATGGTATAGATCATCATGGTAGGCAGGTAGATAGTAGCAGTGGCATGATGACAACAGCTATCCGGTATGGATCGGGACATGATGGTAAGCAGGCAAACATCATTAGTAGTATGATGCAGCACCATCAGCAAGAACAGATCCATTAATTGGCGGGAGGTGTGGGAAAATCCTCAAGGATCCATTCCTCATTCATTTTGACAAAAGTGATGTTATGTACAATGACAAAGGACAACTTTGCCTGTTTGGGTGTCCCAATGCCACCTGCTGCGCTGAAATCTGTCTCTGACATGACACTGGCGGCTGGGCAAGACGGTATAGAAAAAGCATGTGGGCCAGTTAAGGCCACAGTTCCAATCTACCCTTCTAGAAGTCCATGGGGTCAGGGAACAGAGTCCCGGTAGGAATGAACCTGGGTGTTCAGGCAGTATATCTTCGTTTGTTGATTTGCATCAACCTGACGCGGCACACGAAAAATATTGTTCCATCATGTTGAGGATACTGAACTGGCTGTTACTGTAGATTCTGCTACTTGTGTTAGCAGAGATAGCATGTGGAGGCTGACCCTGCGGGGGCTGGATAGTGGCCTCCTGGTTAGGAATGTGGACGTCAGACATTTGCTCGCCAAAAGCTATGGCAAACTGCATACACAGTGTTTCTTATTAATAATGCAATTTGGCCTTTTGGTACCAAGATAACATTCCCATTTTGCTTTGATAGTGAGGGTCTGTATTATCGGAGGTTTAAAAATAGACTTAACACAACTAAGGTGCATAAAGAGTTTACTGAACTATGATGCACTTGGCCAATGCCCATATTGTACAAAGAGAGGTGATGGTGGCAAGACATCTTACCTTCATGCGTCCTCAGTGGAGCTGAGCTCTCTGTTGCAAAATTAAGGTAGTCATTTATTATCAGATATATGCCAGTTTTCTGGAAAATATATGTCACAGATTGCAGCACAAAGGTTATTTGCAACGCAATCTGTAACTTTTTCCTGTTCACACTAAATAAGGGTGAGTTGGCGGGGTAGGGGATGAACCGGCAGGCCAGTCTCATTTGTCATTTCTAAGCCTGTTTTAGGCATTAAAAATGGTCTAAATATATTATTCCTTAACTCCTTAACTCCAACTGAGTATTTACATTTTTCCAGTCACTAGTGCAAGTCATAGATCTACTACAGTAGGGCAATAAAACTTAATTCACAAATGCATTTTTTCATGATGTTTCCTAAACATCTGGCACTCTTCCTTATTAACTATTGGATGAACTCCAATATCTACAATGGGCAGACTGATCATATTCCTGCAGACTATCCCTACGCATAAATTTAGTCACTTGTAGAGATTCCATATGGCATCTTAAAGTGTCACCTTTCCCTTGTCTAATGGATACCCAGGGTCCCATCCATAGACAACCAGACCATACCAACTGTTTGTATCATTTCATAAACAATAAGCATTTTTTTGCCCAAACCCCACTTTTGGTACCAAATGTATTATCGTGAGATCGGAGGTTTGGTTAAAATTAGACTTAAAATTTGACTCTACACAAAGATATACAAAGATAAAGTAAAGTAACAGTCATAGTAAGTCATGAGAGGTGTTTTCTACTCTCCTGGCCCCTCTTAGCGTCACCTAAAGGTTAGTATGCATGTACAGTTACCTCATACTGCAGAAATGTTGTCAGGTATAAACTTCACTAAATAACTCCATTAACCACTTCACATCTGGGCCATTTGCTCCCTTCATGACCAGGCCTAATTTAGCAAATCTGACTGTATGTTACTTTATGTGGTAATAGCTTTGGAACGCTTTTACTTATCCAAGCCATTCAGAGATTGTTTTCTCGTGACACATTGTACTTTATGATAGTCATACATTTTAGTCAATATATTTCACCTTTATTTATGAAAAAATTCCAAATTTACCAAAGATTTAGAAAAATTAGCAATTTTCAAAATTTCTATTTCTCTGCTTTAAAGCAGAAAGCGATACCTCAAAAAAATGTTATTACTTAACAGTCCCCATATGTCTACTTTATGTTGGCATCATTTTGTAAATGTTTTTTTTATTTTTTTAGGGCGTTAGAAGGCTTAGAATTTTTGAAGCAATTCTTAAAATTTTTAAGAAAATTGCCAAAACCCACTTTTTAAGGACCAGTTCAGGTCTGAAGTCACTTTGTGGGGCTTACATGGTGGATACCCCCCATATATAACCCTATTGTAGAAACTACACCCCTCAAGTTACTTAAAACTGATTTTGAAAACTTTGTTAACCCTTTAGGTGTTCCACAAGAATTAAAGGAAAATGGAGATCAAATTTTTAAATTTCACTTTTTTGGCAGATTTTCCATTTTAATCAATTTTTTTCTTTAACACATCGAGGGTTAACAGCCAAACAAAACTCAATATTTATTACCCTGATTCTGCGGTTTACAGAAACACCCCACATGTGGTCGTAAACTGATGTAGGGGCTCACGGCAAGGCGCAGAAGAAAAAGAACTCCACATGGTTTTTTGAAGGCAGATTTTGCTGAACTGGTTTTTAGATGCCATGTCCCATTTGACGCCCCCCTGATGCAACCTTATAGTGGAAACTCCCAAATAGGGGAAAGAGATAAGGTGCCAGTTTTATTGGTACTATTTTGGGGTACATATGATTTTTAATTGGTCTATATTATGTTTTTTTGTGTGTCAGGGTAACCAAAAAATTGCTGTTTTGGCACTGTTTACATTTTTTATAACATTCATCTGACAGCAGTGGCGTAACTACCGGGGAAGCGGCTGCTTCAGGGCCCGGCGCCCCGGCAGCGTGTGTGACAGTTTATTTTCAAGTTAGTTAAATATGATTGATTCTTGTCTTAATGTTCAGGGCCCCTTTACAGTAGCAGCGGCGGCTGACCAGGCCCCCTCGCTAATGTGATTTAATCTTACTGTCTCCTAAAGTCTCCTGATGTGTCAGGGATTCGAACCCACAACCTCCATGTATCAGAGGAAAAGCATTTACCAACACAGCCATAAAGGCTGCATTGCAACTGATTGAAAAAATATGAGACTTCTACTGTTATAGCTAGCTAAGTGTACATCTATACACATGACAGCTGCCCAAACACACCCAGCACTGCTATATCTCTATATGACAGCTGTCTCAGCACACCCAGCTCTGCTATATCTCTATATATGATGTACACTTAGCCAGCTATAACAGTAGAAGTCACATATTTTTTATGTCATCAGCAAGGCAGCTCTTTTGGCCTTGTGGTTAAGTGCTTTGCCTCTGATACAGAAGGTTGTGGGTTTGAATCCCAGCAGAAACTTTTCTGAAATACAAGCACTGACTCCATATATGGACATACAGGGCGGAACACAGGAAGAGGCTGACATGGAGGTAAGTATAAGTGTTTATTTTTTTTTTTTAATACCCGACTTTTACTGCCATAGGGGGAGCGGGAGGCACTTGATACTGGCACATGGGGGTAGGGGGGATGGCACCTGATACTGGCACCTGGGGGGGGGAGGGGGTTAGCACCTGATACTGGCACATGGGGGGGAGGCACCTGATACTGGCACATGGGGGGGAGAGGGGTTTGCACCTGATACTGGCACATGGGGGTAGAGATGCACTTGATACTGGCACTTTTTTTTTGGGGGGGGGCACTATGATACTGGGACATGGGGGGGAGGAGAAAGGCACTTGATACTGGCATGTGGGGGGTGGCACTATGATACTGGCACATGGGGGGGAGAGGCACTTGATACTGCCACTTTTTTGGGGGGGAGATGGCACTATGATACTGGGACATGGGGGGGGAGAGAGAGGCACTTTATACTGGCACATGGGGGGGGGTTGGCACTATGATACTGGCACATGGGGGGTGAGAAGGAGAGAGGCACTTAATACTGGCACATTGGGGGGGGGAGATGGCACTATGATACTGGGACATGATGGGGGGGCATCTTTGGGGACACTTACTGGCACATTATTGGAGGGCATTATGGGGGACACAAGGCCAGCAGCCTATCAGAGGCCGGACACTGAGGGGCATCTACTGGGGCACTATATATGGGGCATTTTATACTGGTACATTATGGGGGGCACTAGCAGGAAGGGGGGAGAGGAGCACTATGGGGGAATTTATTGGGGGCACGATATAGGGGTATTTTATACTGGCATATTATGGGGGCACTATGGGGACATTAGCTCAACTGGGGGCAATACAAGGGGGTATTTTTGCACTGTCACATTATAAGGAGAATTATTACTACGGGGGGGCATTATGGTGGGCTTTATTACTCCCCATGGTATGACCCCCTAGTAACAGCACCAGCCTCTCCCTGCTCTGCTATCCCTCTGCCCCTTCTCCAAATCCTTATAATAAAATCTTTCTCATTAGGATAAAGCACAACATCAACTCCACCGAGCCCCCGGCCAAAGTGAGGAAGTGGTGTCCGAGATCCCCAAGGGCCAAGTAACTGTAAGTTTTCATATGAAATACAATACAGACCAAAAGTTTGGACACACTTTCTCATTCAAAGAGTTTTCTTGATTTTCATGACTATGAAAATTGTAGATTCACACTGAAGGCATCAAAACTATGAATTAACACATGTGGAATTATATACTTATCAAAAAAGTATGAAACAACTGAAAATATGTCATATTCTAGGTTCTTCAAAGTAGCCACCTTTTGCTTTGAATACTGCTTTGCACACTTTTGGCATTCTCTTGATGAGCTTCAAGAGGTAGTCACCTGAAATGGTTTTCACTTCACAGGTGTGCCCTGTCAGGTTTAATAAGTTGGATTTCTTGCCTTATAAATGGGGTTGGGACCATCAGTTGCGTTGAGGAGAAGTCAGGTGGATACACAGCTGATAGTCCTACTGCATAGACTGTTAGAATTAATATTATGGCAAGAAAAAAGCAGCTAAGTAAAGAAAGATGAGTGGCCATCATTACTTTAAGAAATGAAGGTCAGTCAGTCCGAAAAATTGGGAAAACTTTGAAAGTGTCCCCAAGTGCAGTCACAAAAACCATCAAGCGCTACAAAGAAACTGGCTCACATGCGGACCGCCCCAGGAAAGGAAGACCAAGCATCACCTCTGCTGCGGAGGATAAGTTTATCCGGGTCACCAGCCTCAGAAATCGCAGGTTAACAGCAGCTCAGATTAGAGACCAGGTCAATGCCACACAGAGTTCTAGCAGCAGACACATCTCTAGAACAACTGTTAAGAGGAGACTGTGTGAATCAGGCCTTCTTGATAGAATATCTGCTAGGAAACCACTGCTAAGGACAGGCAACAAGCAGAAGAGACTTGTTTGGGCTAAAGAACACAAGGAATGGACATTAGACCAGTGGAAATCTGTGCTTTGGTCTGATGAGTCCAAATTTGAGATCTTTGGTTCCAACCACCGTGTCTTTGTGCGACGCAGAAAAGGTGAACGGACGGACTCTACATGCCTGGTTCCCAGCATGGAGGAGGAGGTGTGATGTGTGGGGGTGCTTTGCTGGTGACACTGTTGGGGATTTATTCAAAATTGAAGGCATACTGAACCAGCATGGCTACCACAGCATCTTGCAGTGGCATGCTATTCCATCCGGCTGGCGTTTTGTTGGACCATCATTTATTTTTCAACAGGACAATGACCCCAAACACACCTCCAGGCTGTGTAAGGGCTATTTGACCATGAAGGAGAGTGATGGGGTGCTGCGCCAGATGACCTGGCCTCCACAGTCACCGGAACCTGAACCCAATCGAGATGGTTTGGGGTGAGCTGGACCGCAGAGTGAAGGCAAAAGGGCCAACAAGTGCTAAGCATCTCTGGGAACTCCTTCAAGACTGTTGGAAGACAATTTCAGGTGACTACCTCTTGAAGCTCATCAAGAGAATGCCAAGAGTGTGCAAAGCAGTAATCAAAGCAAAAGGTGGCTACTTTGAAGAACCTAGAATATGACATATTTTCAGTTGTTTCACACTTTTTTGTTAGGTATATAATTTCACATGTGTTAATTCATAGTTTTGATGCCTTCAGTGTGAATCTACAATTTTCATAGTCATGAAAATCAAGAAAACTCTTTGAATGAGAAGGTGTGTCCAAACTTTTAGTCTGTACTGTATGTTTATGTTATACACATATAGCCTACACTGTGCCACACAATATACAGTATACCGCTACACTATGCCAAAGAAGTGGGGTTTACACAGGAGGAGGGAGGTGCGAAGCTTGCTGGAGGGGCCCTTACAAATATTTGCTGCCCAGTCACTTCTAGTTATGCCCCTGTCTGACAGAGTAGATCGCGTGCTATTTTTATAGAGCAGGTTGTTACAGACGCAATGATATTAAATATGTCTACTTTCCTTGTTTGTTTCTTTCAGTTTTACATAATAAAGGATTTTTGAAAATAAATTGTTTTTGTGTCTCCATTTTCTGAACGCCATATTTTTATTTTAAAAATTTTCTGCCGATCATCTTATGCAGGGTCTTATTTTTTGCAGGAAGAGTTGATGTTTTTATTGGTACCACTTTTGGGTACATCTGATTTTTGATCATTCATTATAACACTTTATGGGCCAAGGTGACCAAAAAATTGTTTTTTTTAGCACAGTTTTTATTTATTTTTACAGAATTCACCTGTGGGGTTAGGTCATGTGACAATTTTATAGAGCAGATCGTTACAGACGTGGCGATATCTAATATGTATACTTTTTTAGATTTTTACACAATAATAGTATTTTTGAAACAAAAAAAAATTATGTTTTAGTTTCTGCATAGTCTGAGAGTCTTAACTTTTTTATTTTATGACCGATAGTCTTAATTATGGTCTCATTATTTGTAGAATGAGGTGACAGCTTGATTGGCACTATTTGGGGGGCGTACGCCTTTTTGATCGCTTGGTGTTGCACTTTATGTGATGTTAGGTGACAAAAAATGGCTTTTTTGGCACAGTTTGTATTACATTTTTTTTCACCCGAGGGGTTAGGTCATGTGACATTTTTTATAGAGCTGGTCGTTACAAACGCGGCAATACCTAATATGTATTTCCATGACGGTCTTTAAGACCGAATAAAGTCCCTTTAGGGATCCCTATTTCGCAGTTAAAAGCGTCAACTTTATTAATTTAATTTCTACTTACAAATATATAAAGAAAAAAAATACCTAATATGTATACTTTTTTATTTATTTCACTTTAACACAATACTAGCATTTTTGAAACAAAAAAATATGTTTTAATGTGTCCATGTTCTAAGAGCTATACTTTTTTCAATTTTTTGAGCGATTTTCTTATCTAGGGGCTCATTTTTTGAAGGATGGGGTGATGGTTTTATTGGAACCATTTTGAAGGACATATGCCTTTCTGATAACTTGATGTTGCACTTTTTGTGATGTAAGGTGACAAAAATGGCTTTTTTTGACACCGTTCTCTTTTATTTATTTGTTATGGTGTTTATCGGACTGGGTGGATCATGTGATATATTTATAGAGCCGACCGTCATAGACGCGGCAATACCAAATATGTCTTTTTTTTTTCTATTTTTAGCATTTTATTTTAATTCCTTACTTGGGGGATTTTTATTTATTTTTTACATTTGAAACCATTTATATTTTTTTTATTTTAACACTGGGTATTTTTTTTATTTTTTATTTTACACTTTGCGTCCCCCATAAGGTCATACAAGACCTCTGGGGGACATTTAAATTCACTTTTTTTCCCACTATTGATTTCTCCTGTAACTGGGGCTGACATAGTAGCCCCAGTTACAGGGGAAATAGACCCCCCCAGAGAGGCTGTACAGCACTATACAATGCTGTACAGACTCAGTGCAGGGCTGATCAAGGTCTGTAGAAGACCCGACAGCTCCTGCACTCTCCCGACCCAGAATAGCCCTTCCTGATCTGTTCATTCAGCACTTGTTGAGCGCTGTGTATACAGCGATCTAGAAGGCAGGGACACCTGGGAACTGTCCCTGCCTTCTCTCTGGGCTGACCTGCTGTCACTGACAGCGGGTCAGAGATAGAGATCCGCCTCCTGGACATTTATAGTCAATAGACAGACGGGAGGTGGTTAAGTCAAAGGGGAAGAATAGTGTTGAGCAAACTTTGCGAGTTCGGGTACCCAGACCCGAACCCGAATTTTGCCGGAAAATTGCCGGCATTTAATAAAGCTTTTGAAATCAACAAGCTTTTAAGCTGTGGGCACTTAGAAGCCATTAGAGATGTCCCGAACTATTCGCCGGCGAACAGTTCCCGGCGAACATAGCTTGTTCGCCGCGGTGGGCGAACATATGCGATGTTCGGTCCGCCCCCTATTCATCATCATTGAATAAACTTTGACCCTGTACCTCAGAGTCAGCAGACACATTCCAGCCAATCAGCAGCAGACCCTCCCTCCCAGACCCTCCCACCTCCTGGACAGCATCCATTTTAGATTCATTCGGAAGCTGCATTCTTAGTGAGAGGAGGGACAGTGTAGCTGCTGCTGATTTAATAGGGAAATCGATAGCTAGGCTAGTGTATTCAGTGTCCACTACAGTCCTGAAAGACTCATCTAATCTCTGCAGTAAGGACAACACCCCAAAAACCCCTTTTTAGGGCTAGAACATCAGTCTGTTTTTTTTTTTTTTTTCTGTGTAATCAAATTGCAGTTGCCTGCCTGCCAGCATGTGTGCTCACAGCCCTGCAAGTGCATAGTGTCACCAGTGCCACTCATATCTCGTGTCACAGTCGATTACATTTAAAGAAAAACAACAATTTTGACTGTGAATAACTAGCAGTCAGTTGCACACACGTGTTTGTGTGTTTAAGGCCAAGTGCAGTGCATAGTGTCACTTCAGCGCCATTCATATCTGGTGTCACATTCGATTACATTTAAAGAAAAACAACAATTTTGACTGAATAACTAGAAGTCAGTTGCACACACGTGTTTGTGTGTTTAAGGCCCAGTGCCAGTGCATAGTGTCACTTCAGCGCCATTCATATCTGGTGTCACATTCGATTATATTTAAAGAAAAACAACAATTTTGACTGAATTACTAGCAGTCAGTTGCACACACATGTTTGTGTGTCTAAGGCCCAGTGCAAGTCCATAGTATCAATTTAGCGCCATTCATAACTGGTGTCACATTCGATAATATTTAAAGAAAAAAAACAATTTTGACTGTGAATAACTAGCAGTCAGTTTCACACACGTGTTTGTGTGTTTAAGGCCCAGTGCCAGTGCATAGTGTCACTTCAGCGCCATTCATATCTGGTGTCACATTCGATTATATTTAAAGAAAAACAACAATTTTGACAGAATAACTAGCAGTCAGTTGCACACACGTGTTTGTGTGTCTAAGGCCCAGTGCCAGTGCATAGTGTCATTTCAGCGCCATTCATATCTGGTGTCACAGTAGTTTGCACGCATAGTACAACTTAACTAATCTAAAAAAAAGTGACAGGCAGAGGCAGGCCACCCCGCATGGGCCGTCGTGGTCGTGGTGCTGTGATTACCTTTGGCCCTAGAATAATGCCCAGTGTTCAGAGGCCACGTACCCTCAACTCTAAAAGTTCTGAGGACATAGTTGACTAACACAGGACACCCAATCTTCTACAGCTTCCGCTGGGAACCTTGACGCACCATCCTACTCCAGCTCAGCTTCGGGCACCTCTCAAGTTACCACTCGCCCGCCTGCCGCCACCACCAACACTAGCACCACAGCCACTTCACTTGATCTGTCAGAAGAGTTATTTACACATCAGTTGGAAGAAATGAGTGATACGCAACCATTATTGCAAGAGGATGTAGATAACAGGGTATGTCTCAGTCAGGCAGCATTACACAGATGGACATACGGTGTGATGATGATGATGTTGTACCCGCTGCTGCTTCCTTTGCTGAGTTGTCAGATACAAGTGAAGCGGTTGATGATGACGATGTGTCCGTAGATGTCACGTGGGTGCCCGCTCGAAGAGAAGAAAAACAGGGGGAAAGTTCAGATGGGGAGACAGAGAGGAGGAGGAGACGAGTTGGAAGCAGGGGGAGGTCGTCGCAAGGAGCTAGTGGCACAGTCAGACAGCATGTATCTGCACGCGGGGTCAGCCAGACAGCACGCCAATCAACGCATGCTGTCGCCACCACCAGAATGCTGTCATTGCAAAGCTCAGCAGTGTTGCATTTTTTTTGTGTGTCTGCCTCTGATAACAGCAATGCCATTTGCACCCTGTGCCAAAAGAAACTGAGTCATGGGAAGTCCAACACCCACCTAGGTACAACTGCTTTGCGAAGGCACATGATCTCACATCACAAATGCTTTTGGGATCAACACATGAGTAAAAGCAGCACACAAACTCAAAGCCACCATCCTCCTCCTAGTCCAGCATATTCAGCCACATCAACCACTGCTGTCCTCCTTGCCCCCTCTCAACCACCCACCACTCCGCCTCTCGCCTTGAGCAGTTCCTGCTCATCTGCCCACAGTCAGGTGTCTGTCAAGGACATGTTTGAGCGTAAGAAGCCAATGTCACAAAGTCACCCCCTTGCCCGGCGTCTGACAGCTGGCTTGTCTGAACTCTTAGCCCGCCAGCTTTTGCCAAACAAGCTGGTGGAGTCTGAGGCCTTCAAAAAATTTGTAGCTATTGGGACACCGCAGTGGAAGGTACCCAGCCGAAATTTCTTTGCACAAAAGGCAATACCCAACCTGTACTCGATTGTGCAAAAGGAAGTCATGGCATGTCTGGCACACAGTGTTGGGGCAAGGGTCCATCTGACCACTGATACCTGGTCTGCAAAGCATGGTCAGGGCAGGTATATCACCTACACTGCGCATTGGGTAAATCTGCTCACGGCTGCCAAGCATGGAATGCGTGGCTCTTCAGAGGAGTTGGTGACACCGCCACGACTTGCAGGCAGGCCTGCTGCCACCTCCTATACTCCTCCTACTCCATCCTCTTCCATAACCTCCTCGGCTGAGTCCTCTTCTGCTGCTGCATCTTGCTCCACATCAACGCCACCCCCCAAGCTCCCCAGGGGCTATTCCACATCCCGGATATGACAGTGTCACGCCGTCTTGGGGTTGACTTGCCTGAAAGTAGAGAGTCACACCGGACCAGCACTCCTGTCTGCCCTGAACGCACAGGTGGATCAGTGGCTGACTCCTCACCAACTGGAGATCGGCAAAGTGGTGTGTGACAACGGAAGCAATTTGTTGGCGGCATTGAATTTTGGCAAGTTGACACATGTGCCGTGCATGGCACATGTGTGTAATTTGATCATACAACGCTTTGTGCATAAGTACCCAGGCTTACAGGACGTCCTCAAGCAGGCCAGGAAGGTGTGTGGCCATTTCAGGCATTCCTACACGGCCATGGCACACTTTTCAGACATTCAGCGCCGAAACAACATGCCAGTGAGGCGCTTGATTTGCGACAGTCCGACACGTTGGAATTCAACACTCCTAATGTTCGACCGCCTGCTCCAACAAGAAAAAGCCATCAACGAGTATTTGTATGACCAAGGTGCTAGAAAAGCCTCTGTGGAGCTGGGAATTTTTTTCCCACGTTACTGGACGCTCATGCGTCCTTTTTAGGAGGTGACAAAACTAGTCAGTCGCACCGAAGGCACCATTAGCGACATCATCCCATATTTTATCTTCCTGGGGGGTGCCCTGCAAAGAGTGCTGGATCAGGCCGTAGATGAGCGTGAAGATGAAGAGGAAGAGTTGTGGTCGCCTTCACCACCAGAAACAGCCTTATCAGAATGTGGCTTTGAGGAGGAGGAGGAAGACCAACCACAACAGGCATCCCAGGATGCTCGTTGTCACCTATATGGTACCCATGGTGTTGTACGTGGCTGGGGGGAAGAACATACCTTAAATCAGATCACTAAGGACGAGGAACGGGACATGAGTAGCTCGGCATCCAACTTGTGCAAATGGGGTCTTTCATGCTGTCGTGCATGTTGAGGGACCCTCGTATAAAAAGTAGTTCAGTGACCCAGAAAACAATGATTCTGCAGTGTGGGCCTATTGTTGGCCTAGTAGGCTTTAATGATCACCTTAGATGATCATAAAGAAAATTAATGTTTATAAATGCTATATAAATTGGTGGACTCGGAGGCCTTTAACAGTGTCGGTGCCAAGATACATAACTTTTACTGCCCAATGGGTGAACCTTCTGATGGCTGTCAAGCATGTAACCCGTGGCACCCGTGTGGATTTGGTGTGGATTTGGTGGTACTGACATGGATTGCATGAAGGCCTGCCTCTTCTTCTCCTCTTCCTCCTCCTACTCCATCCTCTGTCTCCTCCTCGGCTGACTCCTTCTTTTCCACTGCTACCACCTCTTCCACTGCGCCCCCTAAGCTCCACAGAACCTATTCGACAGGCCAGGTGAGACATTGCTATGCTGTGGCTGTTGTGCCTGGAAGCCAAGAGCCAACCCGGTCCTGCACTCCTTTCAGCTCTGCAGTCACAGGCCGTTCAGTGGCTAACCCCGCTTTATTTGACAGTTAGTAAAGTGGTGTGCGACAACGCTCCCAATCTGCTGAGCACGCTGAAACAGAGCGAAATGACACACGTGCCGTGCATGGCACATGTCCTGAACTTAGTCGTGCAGAGATTCGTTGCCAAATACCCAGGGGTCCCGGACGTCTTGCGGCAGGCCAGGAAAATCTCTTGCCATTTTTGAAGATCTTACACGGCCATGGCTCGCATTGCTGATGTTTAGTGGCGACACCACTTGCCCTTCAGACGTCTGATTTGTGACTGCCCGACGCACTGGAACTCCACCTTGTATATGCTTGATAGACCGCCTCAGCAGAAACGTGCCGCTAATGACTACCTGTACAAACTCTGCGGCAGGACAGATTCTGGGGAGCTTGTTTTTTTTTTTTCATCGTGCCAGTGGCTGCTCATGCGCAACGCATGCAGGCTTCTGCGGCCATTTAATGAGATCACTAAACTAGTCAGTGGCAGCCAGGGCGCCATCAGTAACATCGTACCTTACACCCTCTTTATGGAGCATGCTTTGCGTCGTGTCATTGATCAAGCCGTCGAGGAGCAGAGGCTGGAAGATGAGAAGTTGCAATGCTGAATGAATTCCCTCGGGGGGGCTACTCCATCTGAGACAAGTCAGCAGGCGTCTGAAGAAGAGGAGGAGAAGGATGGTGGCTGGGAAGAGGAGGAGGAGCAAGAAGAGCAGGCTTTAAACTTTTTGGGGATCACTGTTGTTGTCCGTGGCTGGGGAGAGGAGACCAAGGACGACATTATCCTGGGCGATGAGCAGGAGCCAGGACAATCCACTGCTTCCAATTTAGTGCACATGGGGGCATTCATGCTCTAGTGTTTGAAGAGGGACCCCTGTATAAAAAGCATAAAGGGCAAGGACCTGTACTGGGTGGCAACTTACTTAGACCCCCGATGCAAACACAAAATGACAGACATGTTACCAGCATCACAGAGTGCTGTCAGAATGCAGCATTTCAAGGCCAGACAGTTACATATTTATCCTGTGACCGCCTAATGCACCTCCAGCCACAGAATCCAAAGTTCTTTGCTGGCAGGTGAATGCCTAATTTATGGGGCCTGTACTGGCCGACAGTTACATATTTAATCTGTGACTGCCTAATGTACCTCCCTCCAGCCACAGAATTCAAAGTTCTTTGCTGTCAGGTGAGTGCCTATTGCCTAATTTTTGGGGCCTGTACTGGCCGACAGTTACATATTTATCATGTTACTGCCTAATGTACCTCCAGCCACAGAATCCAAAGTTCTTTGCTGTCAGGTGAGTGCCTATTGCCTAATTTTTGGGGCCTGTACTGGCCGACAGTTACATTTTTCATCTCTATTCACATAATCACACCCCTTTCTCACTCCTCTGCCTCTCATTAGGGTGGCGTCTGAACTACATTCACCATAAGGACCTTCTAATGTCACAGGGTCATATGACTGTGCCCCTCACCCCGTACTGTGCCCCTTTATACCCTGCATTGTGCCCTCTTACCACACCATGTGCAGTGCCCCTAGTTATTCCCTGTACTGTGCCCTCTTAAACCCATTTATCGGGTCACGGTATGGCTGTGTTACCCGGTCACTGTACAGAGGTGTTATCCGGTCAATGTATGGTGGTGGGATCCAATAACTGGATGGCCATAACTGTATACCTTTCCCTGCCCACGCCATCCTTTTTTAGACCTGGCATGAGCGGGAAAAAAAAGAAGATTGCGGTGCTAAGGACCTTTGCGCCACAATCGGTGTCAGAAATACGCCTAACATAGATGTACTTCTATATAATAAATGACCACCTAATTGTATTATTATTCGGGGGTAAGGCTAATATCTTTATATTATATAAAGTCTAGTGTATTATACTGTGCTCTGTATTTCCCAGTAGAAAATGATCCTTGGGAAATACAGTCCTCATACCTGACCAGCACGACCAGGTGTGAAGATACGAGATGTGCAGCACCTGAAACTACGGATACTGGAAGCCTGTGCTAGCATTTCTCCTGCTGTGTTGCTATCAGTGTGTGAAGAGTGGGAGAAGAGGGTTGCATTGACAATCCAACACAATGGGCAGCACATTGAACACATTTTATAAGTGGTCAAAAACTTGTAAATAACTCATGAAAGAATAAAGTTACATTAAACCAAGCACACCATTGTTTTTCTTGTGAAATTCCCAATAAGTTTGATGTGTCACATGACCCTCTTCCTATTGAAAAACAAAAGTTGGATTCAAAATGGCCAACTTCAAAATGGCCGCCATGGTCACCACCCATCTTGAAAAGTTTCCCCCCTCACATATACTAATGTGCCACAAACAGGAAGTTAATATCACCAACCATTCCCATTTTATTAAGGTGTATCCATATAAATAGCCCACCCTGTAAATATATTTTTATTCACACTGCATTAGTGGATTGTTCCGTTATAGCTTTTTGACAGATACTGCCACAAGACTCCGTTCCAGCTGTCAAGCTGAACACAGAATGGCGTTCTATGACATTTTCAGCAAAGGACCTTCCTGAATTCTGCCCATGATTGGCTAATCAAGCTTTCTGTCAGTCTCTGAGGCATTGAGGGCAATCTCCCCCCACCCCTTCCACTTCCTCCCAGTGGCAGGTGATGCTCCATCTTCTCCCTTCCTAATCATTTTCCTTGCCAATGTTCACAGTAAAATGGCACTGGGTGTCGTTTTTACACTATTCATCTGAAATGAATCATGAGTTTTGGATTAGTTTGGTGGATACATTTTTGTGAAATTTCGAATGAATCTAGTTCCTTTAGAATTGATTCACTCATCTCTACTGTTGCCACTTAGGGCAAATCTTCTGCCGTCCTCTAGTAATGCACCATTCTTAAAAATATATTCCCTACATCTTTTAAATACCAAATGTTATTATGCAAAAAATATTTGTCAGGTTTCCCTTCCAGATCCAAATTTAAGGACTAATAAAGAGGTTTTCATATTGCTGATCCAAACTTATCCCCATCCAAAGAGAAGCCTTGGGTCTTCTTAATTTAAATTAAATGTCCCCAATAAGTGAAAATAAATGATTGCAATTTCAGTTCTGAATCAACCTCCAAGAAGCAAGGTTCCATTGAAGTTAATTGTAGAGTGTCAGTTCTTGTAATTGTAAAAAACAAAATAACAGGAGTTGATTTGTGACTCAAGGCTATTGAGTGATTTGTATCTTAATGAATCCAACTAAAAGACAATAGATTTACCACTAAGGAATACAGATTATTACATGTGTAAGATAGAATACAGAATAAAAGACTAGAATGCTAGGACTGGATGAAAGTATTGCAATTGGTTATTACTGGAACATTCATAGGGGGTAAAAGTTATCAATGAAAAATCAGTGATGGGCCATCTTTTTTTTAATATGTTTAGTAACAAACCAGAAGATAGATTACAGTTTTATTACAGAGTAACAGTTCTATATCAATATCTTCAGATGATTCTAAGCTATGTAATGTAATAAACCTAAAAGAGGATAATATTCTATGAATAGTGATTGTGGGTACTTTGGGGGCATGGGACATAAATTGCAATTTAAAGGGAATCTGTCACTTCAGACATGTTGTGGTAATGTGGACGGTGGGGGAAGGCGTGTATATCCCACCCAGATAACTCAGCTTAGTGATGGACGAACATCGGCCGGGACATTTCACGAACGTGCGTTCGTGATCAAATGTTCAGGAACCGCGCGTTCGCAGTGGGCCCTATTCACTTTAATGGCAGGCAAACCTGAAAACCCTTCAGGTCATATTTGCAGCCACAAAATACTTACTAGAAGTGCACAAATAGTACCACAACATGGATAGTGACATACCAGAGGGGGATCAATGGCAAAAATTCCCACAAAAATATGTTTTGATCAGGGGCCAATTTTTGCGTCTTAAAGGGAAACTCTCAAAAATTTGCCCTGCTGGAGCCTAGAAAGTTTTTATTTTAGGCCACGGGAGGGCCTCAAAAATTAGGCATTGACCTGACAGAAAAGAACAAGTGATTATGTGGCTGGAGGTATATTAGACGGTCAGTGGATAACAATTTTACTTCAGGCCAGTGGAGTACAGGCCCCAAACATTAGGCATTCACCTAACAGAAAAGGCCTTTTATGCCACTGTATATACAAACCGGATTCCAAAAAAGTTGGGACACTAAACAAATTGTGAATAAAAACTGAATGCAATGATGCGGAGATGGCAAATGTCAATATTTTATTTGTAATAGAACGTAGATGACAGATCAAATGTTTAATCTGAGTAAATGTATCATTTTAAAGGAAAAATACGTTGATTCAAATTTTCACGGTGTCAACAAATCCCAAAAAAGTTGGGACAAGTAGCAATAAGAGGCTGGAAAAAGTAAATTTGAGCATAACGAAGAGCTGGAAGACCAATTAACACTAATTAGGTCAATTGGCAACATGATTGGGTATAAAAAGAGCTTCTCAGAGTGGCAGTGTCTCTCAGAAGCCAAGATGGGTAGAGGATCACCAATTCCCACAATGTTGCGCAGAAAGACAGTGGAGCAATATCAGAAAGGTGTTACCCAGCGAGAAATTGCAAAGACTTTGCATCTATCATCATCAACTGTGCATAACATCATCCGAAGATTCAGAGAATCTGGAACAATCTCTGTGCGTAAGGGTTAAGGCCGTAAAACCATACTGGATGCCCGTGATCTCCGGGCCCTTAAACAACACCGCACCACAAACAGGAATGCTACTGTAAAGGAAATCACAGAATGGGCTCAGGAATACTTCCAGAAACCATTGTCAGTGAACACAATCCACCGTGCCATCCGCCGTTGAAAGCTGAAACTCTACAGTGCAAAGAAGAAGCAATTTCTAAGCAAGATCCACAAGCTCAGGCGTTTTCACTGGGCCAGGGATCATTTAAAATGGAGTGTGGCAAAATGTAAGACTGTTCTGTGGTCAGACGAGTCACGATTCGAAGTTATTTTTGGAAATCTGGGACGCCATGTCACCCGGACCAAAGAGGACAAGGACAACCCAAGTTGTTATCAACGCTCAGTTCAGAAGCCTGCATCTCTGATGGTATGGGGTTGCATCAGTGCGTGTGGCATGGGCAGCTTGCATGTCTGAAAAGGCACCATTAATGCAGAAAAATATATTCAGGTTCTAGAACAACATATGCTCCCATCCAGACGTCATCTCTTTCAGGGAAGACCCTGCATTTTTCAACAAGATAATGCCAGACCACATTCTGCATCAATCACAACATCATGGCTGCGTGGGAGAAGGATCCGGGTACTGAAATGGCCAGTCTGCAGTCCAGATCTTTCACCTATAGAGAACATTTGGCGCATCATAAAGAGGAAGGTGCAACAAAGAAGGCCCAAGACGATTGAACAGTTAGAGGCCTGTATTAGACAAGAATGGGAGAGCATTCCTATTTCTAAACTTGAGAAACTGGTCTCCTCGGTCCCCAGACGTCTGTTGAGTGTTGTAAGAAGAAGGGGAGATGCCACACAGTGGTGAAAATGGCCTTGTCCCAACTTTTTTGGGATTTGTTGACACCATGAATTTCTGATTCAACATATTTTTCCCTTAAAATGGTACATTTTCTCAGTTTAAACTTTTGTTCCGTGATTTATGTTCTATTCTGAATAAAATATTAGAAGTTGGCACCTCCACATCATTGCATTCAGTTTTTATTCACGATTTGTATAGTGTCCCAACTTTTTTGGAATCTGGTTTGTACATAAGACAAGGACCATTCTTTGTTCTGGGTGGTGGCGGATATGTGTGGGCTGGCATGAGAGAATTTAATTACACATGGTCGTCACAGGTGTTGAATTCCTGTTATTCATTCATTTTTAGCAATGTGAGGTAGTCCACACTGTCGTGAGCTAGGCGAGGGCGCTTATCGGTCATCGCTGAGCGTCCTTTCGGCGAGGGGCAAGCCAAGAGTTCCATGGCAAATTGTACCAGCTCTGGCCATAGATCAAGTCTGCACATCCAATAGTCAAGGGATTCCTCGCTTCTCAGAGCATCCACATCGGCCTTTGACTTGATGTAGTCGGACATCTGTCGGTCTAGGCGTTCCCTGAGGCTGGATCTGGAGGACAGCTGTCTATGGATTGGCTGCAAGAATGATCTCATATCTGAAGTTTACCAACACATCTTCAAACTGCCCTCTTCTTGCATGCGTGGTAGAATTGGTACCCGCACCTGTTTCGCTGTGGGTGGAATTTCCTCTGCCAGCGCCCGCAACAGCAGAATGCAGCATTTCTCACAGCAAGGCCTGGAAATCCTGCATTCTGACAGCCCTCTGTGATGCTGATAACATGTTTGCCATTTTGTGTTTGTACTGGGGTCTAAGTACATTGCCACCCAGTACTGGTCCTTGCCCTTTATGCTTTTTATACAGGGGTCCCTCTTCAAACACTGGAGTATTAAGGCCCCCATTTGCAGTAAATTGGAAGCAGGGGAGCGCCCTAGCTCCTGCTCATCTCCCAGGAGAATGTTGTCCTTGGTCTCCTCCCCCAAGCCACGGACAACACCATGGATCCCCGGAAAGTTTAAAGTCCCCTCAAAGCCTAATCTTCTTGATCCTCCTCCTCCCCCCAGCCACCATCCTCCTCCAACTCCTCTTCTGACTCCTGCTGACTTGTCTCAGATGGAGTAGCCCCCCTGGGAATTCATTCAGCATTGCGACTTCCTCATCTTCCAGCTACTGCTCTTCGACGGCTTGATAAATGACACAACGCGATGCATGCTCCAGAGAGAAGGCATATGGTACAATTTCACTGATGGTGCCCTGGCTGTGACTGACTAGTTTGTTGATCTCATCAAATTTCCGCAGAAGTCTGCATTCGTCGTGCATGAGAAGCCACTGGTGTGGTGAAAAGAAACCAAGCTCCCAGAACCTGTCCTGCTGCAGAGTTCATACAGGTAGTCGTTAATGGCACGTTGCTGCTGAAGCAGTCTATCAAGCATATACAAGGTGGAGTTCCAGCGCTTTGGGCTGTCACAAATCAGACGTCTGACGGGCAGGTGATGTTTCCGCTGAACATCAGCAAGGCGAGCCATGGCCGTGTAAGATGTTCTAAAATGGTAAGAGATTTTCCTGGCCCATGCAGATCCCTCCATATAGGATTTCTGAATCTTTACCTTTGTTATGATTTAGGAGTTGTTTGTCTAAATTCTTAACATTCTGTGAGAACAGGGGTTCGCGATACATCGGTCAGACACCGAAGATCCCAAAAAGTTCTTAACGTGGTGGAGGTCTCCACTGATGAGGAAGAGTCGGAAGAGCAGACGGAGGGAACGCGGCCCCTCCCCCACCTGATGTTGGCGAAATGTTGGAGGTAGAGTCTGAGGAGCCCGGACCCTCCCAGCCACGGAATTCCCTTCCCCCACCTCCATAGGAGGAGGAGGATGTCTAGACCCCCCACCAGGAGGGTAAATCTGTGCACACATCAATATAATTTGGTATACATAACATATTCACAAACATCCCACGATCCCCCACCACCCTGCATCTCCGGAGATGCAATTCACATGTGTAAGGAACCCTAACAATAGAAGCCCTTCGTTAACATGTCTGCCTGTTTAGCTGAGCAGCCTTTGCGACCCGGTTCACAAGCGATTATGCCTGAGGGCCGGGTGTTTGTTGGTCCGTAATGTCCGCAGTGTTTAAAAACATACTTCACACAATGCACACATTTGTTTGTAACATGATTATTTTTATTTATTTTTTACAAACAGTAATGAAGAAATGCATCAAATGCATGGCCCAGATGCAGCGTGACCACCACAAAAACATGAAGGAAGTTGACAGGATTTTCTTTTGTGTGAACAAACACTAAGACTGTTGCTTTGTTTTTTTCTCCTGTGTGAATAAACACTGAAGTTTTGTTTTACAAACTGTTTATTTTGCCTCAGTTCTGCGTCCGCTTACCCTGCCTACCAGAGTGAAAATCCTCACAATATATACAGTCGTGGCCAAAAGGTTTGAGAATGACACAAATATAAATTTTCACAAAGTTTGCTGCTAAACTGCTTTTAGATCTTTGTTTCAGTTGTTTCTGTGATGTAGTGAAATATAATTACACACACTTCTTTATACTTTTTCAAAGACTTTTATCGACAATTACATGACATTTATGCAAAGAGTCAGTATTTGCAGTGTTGGCCCTTCTTTTTCAGGACCTCTGCAATTCGACTGGGAATGCTCTCAATAAACTTCTGGGACAATTCCTGACTGATAGCAACCCATTCTTTCATAATCACTTCTTGGAGTTTGTCAGAATTAGTGGGTTTTTGTTTGTCCACCCGCCTCTTGAGGATTGACAATGAGATTAAGATCTGGGGAGTTTCCAGGCCATGGACCCAAAATGTCAACGTTTTGGTCCCCGAGCCACTTAGTTATTACTTTTGCCTTATGGCACGGTGCTCTATCGTGCTGGAAAATGCATTGTTCTTCACCAAACTGTTGTTGGATTGTTGGAAGAAGTTGCTGTTGGAGGGTGTTTTGGTACAATTCTTTATTCATGGCTGTGGTTTTGGGCAAAATTGTGAGTGAGCCCACTCCCTTGGATGAGAAGTAACCCCACACATGAATGGTCTCAGAATGCTTTACTGTTGGCATGACACAGGACTGATGGTAGCGCTCACCTTTTCTTCTCAGGACAAGCCTTTTTCCTGATGCCCCAAACAATCGGAAAGAGGCTTTATCGGAGAATATGACTGCCCCAGTCCTCAGCAGTCTATTCACCATATTTTTTGCAGAAGATCAATCTGTCCCTGATGTTTTTTTTTTTTAAGAGAATTGGCTTCTTTGCTGCCCTTCTTGACACCAGGCCATCTTCCAAAAGTCTTCGCCTCACTGTGCGTGCAGATTCGCTCACACCTGCCTGCTGCCATTCCTGAGCAAGCTCTGCACTGGTGGCACTCCGATCCCGCAGCTGAATCCTCTTTAGCAGACAATCCTTGTGCTTGCTGGACTTTCTTTAAACGCCCTGAAGCCTTCTTAACAAGAATTGAACCTCTTTCCTTGAAGTTCTTGATGATCCTATAAATTGTTGATTGAGGTGCAATCTTAGTAGCCACAATATCCTTGCCTGTGAAGCCATTTTTATGCAACGCAATAATGGCTACACGCGTCTCTTTGCAGGTCACCATGGTTAACAATGGAAGAACAATGATTTCAAGCATCACCCTCCTTTTAACAGGTCAAGTCTGCCATTTTAACCCAATCAGACTGACATAATGATCTCCAGCCTTGTGCTCGTCAACATTCTCACGTGAGTTAACAAGACAATTTCTGAAATGATCTCAGCAGGTCCTTTAATGACAGCAATGAAATGCAGTGGAAAGGTTTTTTTGGGATTAAGTTAATTTTCATGGCAAAGAAGGACTATACAATTTACTCTTCATAACATTCTGGAGTATATGCAAATTGCTATTATAAAAACTTAAAGGGGTTGTCCGGGTTCAGAGCTGAACCCGGACATACCCTTATTGTCACCCCGGCAGCCCCCCTGAGCCTAGCATCGGAGCATCTCATGCTCCGATGCGCTCCCGTGCCCTGCGCTAGATCGCGCAGGGCACAGGCTCTTGTGTTTTCAATAACACACTGCCGGGCGGTAACTTCCGCCCAGCGGTGTGTTCGGTGACGTCACCGGCTCTGATGGGCGGGCTTTAGCTCTGCCCTAGCCGTTTTACTGGCTAGGGCAGAGCCAAATCCCGCCCATCAGTGCCGGTGACGTCACCGGGCTTCCTGTCAGCGCCATAGAGAGCCCCGGGACGTCACCGGAACTCAGAAAAATGCCTTTGCCCTGTGCAATTTAGCGCAGGGCAAAGGAGAGCATCGGAGCATGAACTGCTCCGATGCTCATGTCAGGGGGGCTGCCTGGGTGAAAATGGAGGTATGTCCAGGTTCAGCTTTGAACCTGGACAACCCCTTTAAGCAGCAACTTTTCCAATTTCCAATATTTATGTAATTCTCAAAACTTTTGGCCACGACTGTACAGTCATACTCTATTTTTCGCCCTATAAGAGTTTTAGCTTGTGGGCAAATATGTAGAAGATAATATCTTCTACATATTCGCCCACAAGCTAAAAGTAGGAATGGATCAGTGTCCGGCTCTATATTACTATATACAGTATTCATTTTTTAGAATATTTGTTATATTCTAAAAACATAATATATACTAATATAGCGAATATTCAAAAAAAAAAAATATATAAAGCGGCTGAACACCCGCGATGCTCGAGTCAAAATAGTGTTCGGACCAGTATGCTTGCCCAACACTAATTACTGACCAAATGCTGACCGAGTGAAGGCGGATTCTCAACAGACAGGATCTGTTTTTTTTGGGGGTTATTGTTCTGATGGATCAGAGGAAGGGCAAAATAATCAGTGACTTCAACACAAACTTACTGCTGACACCCTCTTCACTCTGTCAGGGGGGCTCCACTTGTATAAGTGTTTCATAGAACAGGTTCTGAAGACATCTATTTGGAATCAGCTGATGAGGGTGTAAAAGGAGTGCGCTCTTTCACGCTAAAGTAGGATCTTGGGCCTCTGCACGGTTCTTTATACCTGGGGCTAACATCGACCTGTAAGGCTGAGTTGACACTTGAGTTACTTAGTCAGTTTTGGCCATGTAACTGTCCAAATAAGTGAAGTGTGCAGTGATTCTAAGGCTGAGTTCACACGGGCGAGATTTCCGCTCGGGTGCAATGCTGGAGATGAACGCATTGCACCTGCACTGAATCTGGACCCATTCATTTCTATGGGGCTGTGCACATGAGCTGTGATTTTCACGCATCACTTATGCGTTGCGTGAAAACCGCAGCATGCTCTATATTGTGCGTTTATCACGCAACGCAGGCCCCGTAGAAGTGAATGGGGCTGAGTGAAAATCGCAAGCATCCGCAAGCAAGTGCGGATGCGGTGCGATTTTCATGCATGGTTGCTAGGTGACAGTCTATTCACTGTATTATTTTCCCTTATAACCTGGCTATAAGGGAAAATAATAGCATTCCTAATACAGAATGCATAGTGAGGTGGTCAATTGAGGGTTAAAAAAAATAATCAATTGGTGATGGACCATGTGATTGGAGCATGTGATCTGACGTCACCACAGGTCATTTAGCCGACAGCTCATCATTAAAGAAGTAAGAAGAGACCGGCAGCTACGCGATCAAGAGGAGAAGGTGAGTTAATTGTTTATTTTTTTTAACCATCAATTGACCACCTACTATGCATTCTGTATTAAGAATGCTATTTTTTTCCCTTATAACCATGTTATAAGGGAAAATAATAACATCTACACAATACCTAACCCAAACCTGAACTTCTGTAAAGAAGTTCGGGTCTGGGTACCACAGTTGGTTTTTTATCACGCGCGTGCAAAACACATTGCACCCACGCAATAAAAACTGAACATCGAAACGCAATCGCAGTCAAAACTGACTGCAATTGCGTACCTACTCGCGCGGGTTTGCCGCAATACACCGGGACGCATCCGAACCTAATCCGGACAGGCTCGTGTGAATTCAGCCTAAGAGTGACGCCTGTCATCTGCATGTCATACTGACTCACAGTATTGTTTCACTACCACAGCAGACTCCCTATGTGTGTTACTGCAAGGCACAGTGTTCTACACCACTATACAGGCTCTCTGCAGCCATGAAATAGCTGTTTTTAACGCGATTCAATTGAATAAATTGGGATTGAATAAAATAATTTTGGAAAATTTAGAGAATCGGCCAAATCGAATTTTTGAATAATTCGCTCATCTCTAAGTATTTCTATTGCATGTGTTCCGTCTGCTATGATCTAGTGTATACGCCATAAAATAGCTATGTGCAAGCTACAAATCTCAAATATGGCACCTTTAGAAGTTTGCGGGTCCATCATCTACCATACAGTCATAGAGGTCCTTCTTTAGTTAGATATAGTGTATATGCCATAAGATAGCTATGTGCAAGCTACAAATCTCAAATATGGCACCTTTAGAAGTTTGCGAGTCCATCATCTACCATACAGTCATAGAGGTCCTTCTTTAGTTAGATTCCATGGGGTATGCTCCATCAGATGCTATAGTACAGAAATATTTTCCTAGAATATTTCCATAATAGGACGCCATAGGTACCACAAAACGTGAATTTCTTTGTGAAATTCAGCAAAATCGAATTTTTCTAAAATTCGCTCATCACTACTACCCGGAACCCCTGAGAGAAGACGTTAGCACTCCTGTGACCACTGCAGCCTTTTCTTTTTCTTTTTCAAATTCTTTTTATTGATTTTCAAATAGAAGGGACAATTACAAACAAAACAGTTTGCAGGACATATTAGCAGAAATATAAGCAATGTAGCACACAAATACAGAAAAGGAAACAAGTACTGATGCTTTAAGTACATTCCGTGACAATTGCTAGAGACTTGTAAGCCTTTACAGATAATGATAGCCGGAGACAAAACATCAGCAAGGGTACTAGACTCTCTAACACCATCACTATGTCTACTTCTTATAAAATAATCTCCTGTTTGAGTTTACATTAATTCTAGTTGAGCAGAGAACCTCAGCTCCTTTACACTGCACTGGTCTGTTTCCAGACAGAAGCCGTCTCTTACATGGGTACCTTGTCCTGAAACTCGTATGTAGGCGCTGAGTACGGGGCTGTATGGAAGCTATTTCGCTGGATGCTGCTCAAGAGGCTAAGCCTGCTGGAGGGAAAAATCTTGAATAATATGAGAAATAACATCTAAACAAGAAGGGAAGAAAAAAACGGGGAGGAATCAAAGGTAGGGAAGAATAAAGGGAAGAGGTGTTGGGGGGAGGGAAGGGAGGGAGGGAAAGGGTGGTACCATTAAGAGATAGTGGCTTAGATTTGTTTACTAATTAGGTGGGGAGGAAACACCCACAACTCCATGTTAGGTGGCTCTGGAGTTAAAATTAGCTGCTTCTATGTGAAACAGAAGGAACAGATTGTGTGCTTTTCCTAGATGATGTCCAGTTTACCCGGGGAGTCCAAATTTTTATATATTTATTGTGAGTCCTCATTTCCCAATGTGATAATTCTTCTAGTCTGGAAATTGAGGCTACTTTTCCTAGCCATTGAGTGTTGAATAGGTTTCCTTGTGTTTTCCAATTAGATGCTATGAGTAATCTGGCTGCCGCCAGAAGGAACCTTAGTAAGCTTTTCTCATGGAAGGTCAGATTATTTGGTAATATATTTATATTTTGGGGTGGTTGGGAATTTTAATCAGTTTTTTCTCTAAAATACCGTTAATGTTGTCGAAGATCTGTGACCAGAACGTTTTTACTACTGGGCATGTCCACCAAATATGTAGAAAGGTGCCTCTGTCATTTAAGCATCTCCATCATTTATCTGACGTGTTACTATACATCTAACTTAACCTAACTGGGGTAAGGTACCATCTGGAGATTACCTTGTAAGTGTTTTCTTGTATGTTTACACATCTTGAGGACCATTTTGGTGACGCTAATATCAATTTAATGTCATCATCTGTGAACTTAACATTTAAATCCCTTTCCCATTCTCTCAAAAAGTATAATGAGCTCGGAATTTCCTCATGAAGGAGATTCTGGCTGATATTATGTATAAGTTTTTTAGGGATCTGGGTTAGTGTGATTAGTTTCTCAAACCAAGATGGCTCTCTAATTTAACCTTCTGAAGACATTACCTTTCTCAGTACATTAACAATAAGATTATAGTGTAATCTATTGAGTTGTAGGGTCCCCAGTTTCTCTCTCATTGTCTTTAGATCTGGGAAGCTCCTATCTGGGTCTAACTGATCTGCCGGAGGAGTATTATTATTCTTTACTTGTGTTGGCAAAGTTTTAAAACCTTCTCCAGCTGTCAAGAGATAATCACCAAGGCTTAACAGATGTGAAGGGTATTTTGAGCAAAGGTCTCTTATATGTTTTAGCTTCCATATGGACAATGTTGCGTGGACTAGCAAGTTATCTTTATTAGTGGTAGGAGCTGTGAGTGGATCTGTGAATACAAGGCTTTTTAAAGGGTATCCTGTTATTTCTTCTTCTAATTGGATCCAGTGTTTATGTTTCGGGCGTCTCACCCAGTCAATGATACGGGAAAGATGAACTGTTGAAACATATCTGTCAAGTGATGGTAGACCAATACCACCTTTAGTGGGAGGTAGCTGGAGGATTTTATGCGAAATCCTTGGCTTTACTTTGTCCCAAACATATTTCGAACAGACTTTACGGAAGGACTCAGTGAAGTGCTTTGGTATTTTAATCGGTATAGCTTGAATGAGATAAGTAAGTTTGGGTAGGATTAAGGAGTTAAACATGTTTTTACGACCTATCCACGAGAGAAAGGTGGGGGACCAGGAGTTCAGCAGACCTGGGATAGAATTTAATAGAGGTATGTGGGTTAATTTATATAATTTACTGAGGTCTGGTGGAATATTTACTCCCAGGAATTTCAGGGAGTTTCTAGTCCATTGGAAATCGGAATTATTTTCTAGATGTTGTAAGGCTTTGGTGGAGTAGTGGATGCCCATTGCCTGAGACTTGGAGATATTTATTTTAAAATTAGAGATCTCACCAAACCTTTCAAAGGTGTTTATGATGTGGCTGAAAGCTTGTTTGGGATTTGAGACCACTAAGAGGAGGTCGTCTGCATAGGCCGCTTGTTTAATTTCCAGGTCGCCGCATTTTAGGCCTTTAATTTCAGGGTTTTGTCTTATGGATTGTAATAAAGGTTCTATTGACAAAATAAATAAGATAGGGGATAGCGGGCAGCCCTGTCTCGTGCCATTGCTAATATGTACTGCCCGGGACAGAATGTCATTTGTTTTTACATAAGCGGTGGGTGAAGCGTACATTGAAAAGATTGCTTGTATAAAGGGGTCTGGGAACCCAAAACTGCGAAGAGTATTATTAATGAAGGGCCAGGCTACTCTATCAAACGCTTTTTCCGCGTCTGTCCCGAGCAGTACAATGGGGGATTTACATTTTTGGGCTAAAATCATAGAATTAATAATTTTATATAGGCCGTCTTTCCCTTCCCTACCTGGCACGAAACCTGATTGATCAGGGTGAATTAAGTCTTGGAGTAGGGGCTTTATTCTAGCTGATAAAATTCTGGCATATATTTTAAGATCTAGATTTAATAAGGAAATAGGCCTATAACTTGAGCAGAGTGAAGGGTCTTTTTGTGGTTTTGGGATCAGAGTTATGTGTGCACTTAAGGTTTGAGTAGTGAAAGGTGTTCCTTTTAGAGCCGAGTTATATAGTTGTGCTAGGTGGGGAGCTAATATATCTTTGAAGGTTGAGTAATATAGGGCTGGGAGGCCATCTGGGCTGGGGGACTTTCCTTTGGCGATAGCTTTGAGGGTCTCCAGGACTTCTTTCTCAGATATTGTGGCACATAAACATTGTGCCTGAGATGTACTGATAGACGGGAGGTTTAGCTTCCGCAAAAACTCCTCTGAGGAAGCCAACTTCCTTTTTTTAACTTCTTCAGAGTCTGTCTTATTGATGTTATAGAGTTCTGAATAGAAGTCATGGAAAGCCTGAGCAATCGACTCATCATCTCTGAGCAGTTGCTTGTTGCCTGACTTAATAGAGGGAATTCTAGATTTACGTTTACGTTGGAGTGACAAAGCTAGCATAAATTTGGTAGGTCTATTGCCATGAGCAAAGAACTTTTGTTTTGAGGCCAGGTATAATTTTGCTGATTGTGCATTAAGGTGAGTTTTTAGTTCCTCTCTGGCAGTGTTAAGTTTATCTAAAGTATCTCTTTTTTTATGTCGCTTGTGTGCGCATTCTAGACTAGAGATCCTTGAGAGAATTTCTTCAGTTAGGGTGATAGTTTAGTGAGGGAGGGGATACCAACACTGCATAAGCCAGAACAGAAAACCTGGCCCTCCATCTTTACCACAGTAGGAAGATGGGGGGTGTTATCCTCCTGTAAACTCCTTACAGAAGGTAATTTGGTATAAACAAGGGCTAGCGGGGAAAAAGTTCCTCAGTCATCTTCGGTGATGAGACGTCTCGGAGTCATCTTCCCTTGTCTTTTCTTATTTTTCAAGGCTTTGCTGGACAACACGGTCTCCCAGGTGGTAGGGGGAGGGGTCTCGGACGGAATAAGGACATCTGTGACAATGAACCAGTCTTGGTTGTCTAAGTCCTCTATTCCAAGAGCTGTGAGGACATCTGGTAGATCTTTTTGTGTTCTGATAATGTACTTTCTTTCTCTCCAGATTATTAGAATACAAAAGGGGAAAAGCCAACGGAAGGCAATTTTCTTGTGCCTGAGGTAGTCAGTTAGGGGTTTTAATATGCGCCTCTTGTTTAGTGTAGCAGCAGTTAGGTCTTGAAAAAGTAGAATTGGGGATTTTTCATATTCGATACGCTCCATTTCTCTTGCCTTTTTCATAATGGCCTCTTTCTGTGCGAAATTCAAAAATTTACATATTACATCTATTGGGGGTTAGCCTGGTTTTGGTTTATGAGCTCTTTCGATGACTATGGCTTCTTGTGTGTTGTTGTCTAATAGTGAATTGCAGATTTCTTCAACAGCTTTAGGTACTGCTTCATTCGCGACGGTTTCTGGTATTCCTCTGAAGCGAATATTGTTTCTTCTGCCCCTATTATCTTGGTCTTCAATGTAGTCATGAAGATAATTTATATGCTGTTGATATTTTGAGAGGGTGTCAGAAGCTTGTCTAGTATAGTTAGTGAAAGCTGTTTGGTTGGTTTCAAGCGATTCTACTCTGCTGCCAATCTGTCTCATTTCCCTCTTAATTTCTGATAAGTCCTCCAGGACTGGGTTTAATGCGTCTGAAAGTGCTCTGGAAATGAAAGATCTAGACCGTGGAAGTTCTGACACTAGTTCTGTTGCATCTTCGTTGTCACTGTCACCGTCTTGTGATCTTGCTGCATGTTTTGATGATGCACCTTTCGGCGTGGAGATTTGGGCCCCTGCACTACTTTGTGATTTCTTCATTACAAATTTGTTTAGGCCCGTTTGGGACAGGTGTGAGAGTTTAGACTGACCTTGGTAGTCCTGGCTAGCGCCTTTGCATTTACCTATTTTTACCATAGGTGCATTAAACTTAGAAACACTGTAAAGCTGGGTGTCACCTGTGTCTTTAGTTTACAAGAGCAGGTTGTTTATGGCATGTCTGTGCTTCTCAGACAAAAGTGCACAGAGACTTGAGTTCCTCTATATTACAAAACTATTATAGATTAATAGTGTTCATGAAACAGATTTTCTTCACAGATCTTTCTATCCCACTTCTTTGTGCTCTGCAGAAAAGTCTATTTGTGAAGAGGATAAATTGGGTCACTGGCCCTTTAATTGCGAGAGTTGTGGAAGATATGGATCTTCTGCTGAGGATCAGAGAAAAATTGTAGGCAGCCTACTTATTGAATAATGGTATTAGAGGAGATCTTGCTGGCGCGGTATGGGAGGGAGGTGGCTGCAAAGGGGGAAGGTAGAAGGTCTAAACGTGTCAAATCCGAATTTGTAAGTAATTTTAATTACAGGTTGAACTGGTTGCTGGCTGAACTGAAGGGCAGCGTGAGATTCGGGTTTGTGTAACGGTAAGTTAGGGTTTCTTACCGGAATAATGTTTCCCCTCCTGTATGGATCTCCTTCTTGCTTCGGCTGTTATGGTCTTGGCGCGAAGCGTCTGCCGCCCGTCTGTAACAGTGGCATCCAGGCGTTTGTTCCTGGTCTAGGCCGCAGGTGGAAAGACGGCTCCAGAGGTCTGAAAATGTCCAATAAAGGCTCAAAATGATCCTGGACGCAATGCCAAGCCGACTGAGGGCTCTCCAAAGTTCAAAAAATCTTGTAGCAATCAGGATGTCCCAGATTTTGCCTTAGATCGCAGGAGCTCATGCAAGGCGCTTCCTCTCTGCTCGGCTGCAAGCCACGCCCCCCCCTTCCCCCCCACTGCAGCCTTTTCACAGCTTACCAAGCACAGTGCCGTACACTTTATATTGGCTGTGCTTGGAATTATTCTCAGCCCCATTCACTGGAAGCGCCTGTGCCTTCTCAAACAGCTGATCAATGGGGGTCCCTGGTATCAGACCCCCAATGATCAGATACTGATGACCTATGCTAAGGAAAACCCATTTAAGGCTAGTTCGACCTTTAAAAGCCCCACCAAATGCCCAATAAGAGGTGTATGTATTGTACACATGCACAACTATACAATACACTGAAAACATTAGAGAATTGAAGCTTATACATGTGCATGCATTGCAAAGTGTACTCAACTGGAACTTTGTAGAAGTAAGCTTTGAGAAGATGTTGAATCAGCAGTCTTAGGATATACTGCATTATTAAAGGTGTCTTTCAACCATAATGTGGAATGTGTGCTTATGTGCACTTCCTTTTGTTAATTGCAGAATTTTTCCAACTAATATGGGGTAATTGTACTAATTGCCACATTGCCTTATAGGGATTTTTTCCTCCCTTCAGGTCAACACAATAAGCTTGTAGGATGAACTTGATGAACCTGTCTTCTTTTAACCTTATCAACTATATGACATAAAATACCTGTTTGGCAAAATAGAAAAAAAAAGGTTACTATTTTTCTGGCTAATGTGGTACCACTCTATTTCTCGTTGTGCAACCTTATCAACTATGTAACTATGATGAATTTGTCTGTGGCTCTTACTTAAATCTATGGGGCACACTGCTTACAAAATGCATTCTTTTGCAGTAATTGAAAGACATGCTGCAAAACAAAAACAAAAAACTAGACAGCTAATAAGCACAGCAAAAACTTGGACATATGCATCTCTAAACCTAAATTCCAGCACATATTTAGAAACACATTTACTTTATAGACAAAATGCATCCAGGAAAGGACATCCCAGACTGGGTTACCTAGGGCCCACCAGTAAAATTTATTTTGGGGGCCCACCATACGGATAAATTCAAATATAATAAATAATTTAACAAGTTTTTTATATGAACATAGGCTGCTTGAGGTGCTGTACATATGTATGTATGTATGTATGTATGTAGTGCAGTAAATCTAATGTGTTATATTCCACTTGTGCAGGGGGTGGGAGACTAGGGGCCCACCTTGCTCAGGGGCCCATCGGGGGATTCCCCTGTACCCCTGTGGGCCAGTCCGAGCCTGATCCCAGACAAGAAGGAAAGTTCTCTCTAAACTCCAAGGAATGCCTGTGGAACTGCACCTGCCCATTCCCATCTAATAATAAAATGACAATTAAAATGTTATTGCTTGCACACAAGTACAACATACGCTTAATTTTGTAGCAAAGAATGCCAACATAGACTCAAGGAAAACTGACTTCAAATATTACCCTTATGAAACACACACACACACATACAGATACACACTGTGGGGATTTGTTCTGATAGGTAGGTTAGCGGATGCAGTATAAAGGCAACAAGAAAGTCTTTGAATTAAACAGTTCAGTGTTTATTCACACATTAAGTAAATGACAAAACAAAAAGTCTGTTTCAAGGAAAACAGTCACCTTGTGATTCTGGTGTTCGTTCACACCATGCAGCAAAGAAAAAGTCCTTGGACAAAGCAGACTCCACCTGCTTTCCCACCAACAAGGTAGCAGGCCTTAATCTAGGCCCAAACTCCCAGGTCCCAACACAGAGACTGACAGAGCTCCACTGTCAGAGAGTAGTAATCCACACCACCTGACAGTGCTGCCTGTGTTTTATAGCCCAAAACCAAGACCCGGCCTGGAACGTGGGGAGTAGTCACTCACCCAGCACTTTGACTACTCCCAGTAAGAGCTGCCCTGGATCAGCTATTACAGCAATACTAAATAGCAACGTGTCAAACAGCCACTGCTGCTAACACATGAAACCGGCTCTTACTTCACCGAGGCCAGCAACCTCGGTGACACATATCTATCCCTTGAACCCTCCTACATACCATCCCCCTTTGTTCAATCTTGAGGGGGTGAACACACGCCAAACAGTGTACCTGAGACAGGGCATACGGGTTTTCTTGCAACCGACCTGCCCTGTGTTCCACCGAAAATTAAAAATGTTGTAGGGAGAGAAACAATCGGGTGACCCGGGCATTTCTATCCTTGGCCTGGCTTGTCCACTTGGGAGAGGAGTGGTCAGTCACCAGGTTGAACTTTCTCCTCAACAAATAGCAGAGAGACTCTAGTGCCCACTTGATAGCCAGGCATTCTTTCTCCACTATACTGTACCTGGTCTCTGCTGGGGTGAGCTTACGGCTGAGGAAGACAATGGGCTGCTCCTCCCCATTGACTTCCTCAGACAGTACAGCACCGAGGCCTACTTTGGCGGCATCGGAATGTACTATAAACTCCCTTTTGAAGTCGGGCGTCACCAAAACCAGGGACCCATACAGGGATGACTTCAAAGCGGAGAAAGTCTCTTCCACCTGACCATCCCTGTGGACCATCACTGACTTGCATCCCTTAAAGAGCCCTGTCAATGGTGCAGCCAAACCTCATATAATATCCCACCATTCCCAGGAATGACTTTACTTGCCTAGTAGTGACAGGTCGGAGCCAATTCCGTATTGCCTCTATTTTGTTCACTTGGGGCTTGATGACTCCGCTCCCAACGATATACCCCAGGTATTTTGTCTCCTCTAACCCTATTGCACATTTCTTTGGATTAGCTGTTAGTCCAGCCTTTCAAAGGGGGTCCGCTACAGCCTGTACTTTTGGTAGGTGACTTTCCCAGTCAGTACTATGAATGACAATATCGTCCAGGTAAGCCGAAGCGTACCGATTATGTGGACGCAGCACATTGTCCATGAGCCGTGGAAAAGTGGCAGGGGCGCCAAGGAGACCAAAGGGTAACACCTTATATTGGTACAGCCCCTCTGGTGTGATGAAGGAGGTTTTCTCTTTGGCGACCTCTGTCAAGGGCACCTGTCAGTACCCTTTGGTGAGGTCCAAAACAGAAAAATACCGGGCTTGGCCTAACCTCTCAATAAGCTCATCCACCCGAGGCATGGGATACGCAAATTTAGAAATCTTACTTAGTTCGCGGAAATAGTTACAGAACCGTAACGTCCCATCCAGCTTGTGTATTAACCACTTTCCGTCCGCCCATAGGATATAAACGTCCTATGGGTGGATCTCTATTTCTGAATGGACGTTTCTGAACGTCTGTTCAGAAACTGCAGCTGCACGCTAATCGTGCAGCTGCTGATCGGGTTGCCCGCTGTCAGTGACAGCAGGGCAACCCTTAGAGAAGGCAGGGACAGTGCCCAGGTGTCCCTGCCTTCTGGATCACTGCATACACAGCGCTCGCCGAGCGCTGTGTATGCAGAGCAGGAAGCGCTATGCGCTTCCTGTTCCGGCCCGGCGGTCATGTGACCGCCGGGACCGGAGAGTGCAGGAGCTGTGTGAGGTCTTTCACAGACCTCGATCAGCCCTGCACTGAGGCTGTACAGCGCTGTATTGCGCTGTACAGCCTCTCTGGGGGGTGTATTTTTCCTGTAACTGGGGCTACTATGTCAGCCCCAGTTACAGGAGAAATCAACAGTGAAAAAGTGAAGTAAATGTCCCCCAGAGGTCTTGTATGACCTTATGGGGGACGAAAAGTGTAAAATAAAAATAAATAAATAAAGGGTTGAAAAAATAAAATAAAAAAAAGTTTCACATGTAAAAAAAAAAGTCCCCAAGTAAGGAATAAAAAAAAAAGTTAAAAATAGAAAAAATAAAATAGACATATTTGGTATTGCCGCGTCCGTAAAAACCAGCTCTATAAAAATATCACATGACCTAAGCCCTCGGGTGAACAGCGTAAAAAAAATTAAAAAAACTGTGTCAAAACAAGCCATTTTTGTCACCTTACATCACAAAAGGTGCAACACCAAGTGATCAAAAACGCGTATGTCCCACAAAATAATACCAATAAAACTGTCACCTCATCCCGCAAAAAATGAGCCCCTACATAAGAAAACCTCTCAAAAAATAAAAAAAACTATAGCTCTCAGAACATGGACACATTAAAACATAATTTTTTTGTTTCAAAAATGCTATTATTGCGTAAAACTTTAATAAATGAGAAAAAGTATACATATTAGGTATCGCCACGTCCGTAACAATCTGCTCTATAAAAATGTCACTTGACTGAACCCCTCAGGTGAACGCTGTAAACATAAATAAATAAATAGAAACTGTGCTAAAACAACCAATTTTTTGGTCACCTTGCCCCATAAAGTGTTATAATGAATGATCAAAAAATCATATGTACCCAAAAATAGTACTAATAAAACTGGCACCTTATCCCCTAGTTTCCAAAATGGGGTCACTTCTTGGGAGTTTCTACTGTAAGGGTGCATCAGGGGGCTTCAAATGGGACATGGCATCTAAAAACCATGTGGAGTTCCTTTTCTTCTGCGCCCTGCCGTGTGCCCATACAGCAGTTTATGACCACATGTGGGGTGTTTCTGTAAACCGCAGAATCTGGGTAATAAATATTGAGTTTTGTTTGGCTGTTAACCATCGATATGTTAAAGAAAAAATTTGAAATTAAAAAATTTGATCTCCATTTTCCTTTAATTCTTGTGGAACGCCTAAAGGGTTAGCAAAGTTTGTAAAATTGGTTTTGAATACCTTGAGGGGAGTAGTTTCTACAATGGGGTCATTTATGGGGGTATCCACTATGTAAGCCCCACAAAGTGTCTTCAGACCTGAACTGGTCCTTAAAAAGTTGGTTTTGGCAATTTTCTTAAAAATTTTAAGAATTGCTTCTAAACTTCTAAGCCTTCTAACGTCCTAAAAAAATAAAATGACATTTCCAAAATGATGCCAACATAAAGTAGACATATGGGGAATGTTAAGTAATAAATATTTTATGAGGTATCACTTTTTGTTTTAAAAGCAGAGAAATTGAAATTTTGAAAATTGAGAATTGTGAAAATTTTTGGGTAAATTTGGGATTTTTTCATAAATAAAGGTGAAATATTTTGACTCAAATTTATGACTATCATGAAGTACAATGTGTCACGAGAAAACAATCTCTGAATGACTTGGATAAATAAAGGCGTTCCAAAGTTATTACCACATAAAGTGAGATATGTCAGTTTTGTAAAATTAGGCCTGGTCAGGAAGGGGGCAAATGGCCCAGATGGGAAGTGGTTAAAACTATTGGACTGGCCCATTCACTTTTCAACTCCTCAATGATGTCTAGTTGTAGCATTAGCTGCACTTCTTCCGAGACTCGGGTACCCTGTATGGTTTCAACCGGACTCTGGCCTGAGGCCCATTCACTTTTCGACTCCTCAATGATGTCTAGTTGTAGCATTAGCTGCACTTCTTCCGAGACTCGGGTACCCTGTATGGTTTCAACCGGACTCTGGCCTGAGGCTCAGTGACAATGTCATGTTGGATGGTAGAAGTACGTCCAGGGAGGTTCGAGAACACATACGTGTTCCAACTAACGAACTCCCAGGCCTCCTGAGCCTGTTTAGAGTAGAGGCTGTCAGCAATTCTTACAGCGGCAACTGCTTCCCTTGCATCAGAGAAAGGGGCCGGAACCTCTTACCCTAGAAAACCCGGACGCGGGCTGTCTTCCGTAGAGGTCTCCCTATCCTTCCACGGCTTAAGTAAATTTACATGGTAGATCTGTTCCGGCTTTCGCCGCCCTGGCTGGTGTACCTTGTAGTTCACATCTCCAACTTTCTCGAGTACCTCGTAGTGCCCCTATCACCAGCCAGGAACTTACTGTCCACTGTCGGTACCAGAACCAAAACCTGATCACCCTTGTTAAATATCCGGACCCGAGCCTGCCGATTATAGACCCTACTCTGGACTGCCTCCATAGGTTTCCTAACAAGCGGCAACACTGTCTCCATCCGCTCTTGCATTTGAGTGACATATTCAATTGCACTTTTGTACAGTGTGGGTTGTTGTTCCCACGCCTCTTTGGCTATGTCCAACAGACCGCGAGGATGTTGGCCATATAGCAGTTTGAAGGGCGAGAACCTTGCAAAGGCCTAGGACACCTCTCACACTGCGAACATGAGATAGGGCAGAAGAAAGTGCCAATCCCTCCCATCCTTAGACACCACTCTTTTTAATATGTTTTTTAATGTTTGATTAAACCTTTCTACCAGGCCATTCTTTGCGGATGATAAACAGATGTCCGTAGCTGTTCTATGTGCACTAACTTACAGAGTTCCCTTATTGATATAAAACAGGTCCCCTGGTCAATCAAAACCTCTTTAGGTAGTCCCACTCTGGAAAACATCTCCATTAACTCCTTAGCTATGAGATTGGCCGATGTATGTCGCAGGGGCACAGCCTACGGGTACCGGGTGGCATAGTCTAGGACTACCAAGATGTAGTACCCTCTAGCGGACTTCAGTACTGGGCCTATGAGATCCATAGCGATTCGCTCTAACGGAACCTCGATAAACGGGAGAGGTACCAGGGGACTACTGAAATGTGGCTGGGGGCTAGTTATCTGGCAGGTAGGGCAAAACTTACAATATTCTTCCACCTCTCTGAACATACTGAGCCAGTAAAACCACTGTAGAATCTGGTCCTGCGTTTTCTGCCATCCCAGGTGTCCCCCGAGCACATTTTGGTGGGCTAGATTCAACACGGCTTGCGATACACCTTGGGCACCACCAGCTGTTCAATATGCTCACCCCGTAGTTGGTTTACCCGATACAGCATCTTCTGATGAACCACAAAACGGGGAAACATCGACTCGGCCCCCGGTTGTTGGGGTTCACCATCAACTATTACAACATTTTTCCAGGCCCAAGATAGTGTTGGGTCCTGGTGCTGTGCTGTATTGAAATTTTCCCCAGAGACGTTGAGGTCTGCCAACTCAGGATCCGGCAGCAAATCCTCCACGTCTCCCACCATTACACTCAGTGGGGTTGTCTCCCCCTCTTCCACCACAGTGGCGACCACCCCTACCGCTGCCCCTTCGGTCTCAGGTTCCCAGGGTTCCGGTTTCCCCCCTGAGCAAGGCCACTCTACTGGGGTTACACCTGTCTCCCCGGTATCGGTAACTTTCGTATCAGGCCACAGGGTCGGGAAACCCGGGAAGTCTCTCCCAATTATCAGTTCATAATGTTAACCACCTCGTGGGTCCACTTGCCGGCCACCGTGGACAGAGACACCAGGGAGGTGGGATAGTCCTTTAAGTCTCAATGGATGCACACGACCCCGAATTTTCGCCCAGTATACTCGGGGGGCAGCACCAGGGCAGCTCTTACCAGGGACACCAGACTCCCTGATTCCAGCATAGCCACCGGCAGAGTGTCTCCCACTTCCACCTGGCACAGGTGGCTATTGTCTATAGTCTCGGGAGTACCTGTTGCACACAGCTTCCTGGCATACAATGAGTGGTGGTAGCCATAGTTAGTATCCATGGGTTCGCACCCAAGGGGCACAATCGGCCCTTATGTGGCAAGGCTCCTGACACAGCCAGCAGACTGTCGGAGCTGGGTCTGCAGGGGGTACATCCCAGGCGGGTTTTGCTGGCACCGGGTCTGGGGTGGAGATTTACTACCTACTACGGAGGTTTTGACTGCCCCCTCCCAGAAGAACGCCCCTATAGATTCCTGGTAGCCTCATAGCGCTCCACCAGGTCGACCATCTAAAGGGCATTACCAGGAGACACCTGGCCGATCCAGTGCTGGAGAGGGTAGGGCAAAGCCCTCCAGAATACATCAGCCAACAGACGGTCAAGCATAGCAGTGGAACTCAGCGCATCAGGCTGCAGCCATTTTTTCAACCAGTGTAACAGATCATAATACTGAGGTCTCACGGGTTCAGCCGGGTTAAACTCTCACTGATGCACCCACTGGGCCTGGACCAACACATTCACCCCCAGTCGTGCCAGAATCTCACCCTTTACTGTCGTGTAATCGGCCGCTTGATCATCCGGTAAGTCAAAAAACACCTGCTGGGATCCGGATGCCAGGAACGGAGTGACGACCTCAGCCCATTGATTTTGGGGTAGCTTCCCCCTCACGGACACCTTTTCGAACAACGCCAGATAGGTCTCGACGTCGTCCGAGGGGGTCATCTTAGGGATCCCCGCAAAGACCGGGGGTTTCCTGCTGATGATTATTAGCAACCCACTACTGCAAGTTAGCTTCCACGAGGGCTTCCATGACAGCTTACATTTTGTCAAGGGACACGGGTTGTAATCTCGCTGGTTTGATGTAAGACATACAACCGTGCCTGAAAAACTAAAAAATTTTCAGCCTTCAGGCTGGACTCTCTGCACTTGCCCGCATCCTCCACTAATTGTGGGGATTCGCAGGTTAGCAGACGCAGTACAGAGGCAACAACAAAGTCTTTGAATTAAACAGTTCATGTTTATTCACACATTAAAGGCAACCAATCATCAACTTTATGCTGACCTCACTGAGAGCAGCATAAAATTGTGACAGAAATGCTGATTTCAGCGGTGTGCCACTCATGAGCTAAATGTAAGTGGTTGCCAAGAACCAGAATCATAATTATTGCAGCACAGGCTCTGAAAAGAGTCGAATCTACCTGAGAAGAGTCATGGTTATACATAATCTCCTGCTTTCCTGCCCACCTGCTAATGATTGTCAGTTATCTCCTAGACAGAAAGGGAGAAAACTCGATAGAAGCTTGTCAGTCATCAGCAGGAGAGCAGAAATTCATGAATAACCAGGACTCTTCTCAGGTGGCTGGGAATCTTTTCAAGGCCCAGTCTGCAATGATTGTGATGTTGGTTCTTGGCAACCACTTACTTTTAACTTAGAAATGACAGATCGCTGTACTCACCTGTCTCTACTTTATGCTGACATTTGTATGGGCAGCATAAAGTTGATGACAGGTTACCTTTAAGTAAATGACAAAATAAAAAGTCTGTTTCAAGGAAAACAGTAACCTTGTGATTCTGGTGTTCGTTCACACCATGCAGCAAAGAAGTCCTTGGACAAAGCAGAATCCACCTGCTTTCACACCAACAAGGTATCAGGCCTTAATCCAGGCCCAAACTCCCAGGTCCCAACACAGAGCCTGACAGAGCTCCACTGTCAGAGAGGAGTAATCCACACCACCTGACAGTGCTGCCTGTGTTTTATAGCCCAAAACCAAGATCCGGCCTGGAACGTGTGGAGTAGTCACCCACCCCAGCACTTTGACTACTCCCAGTAACAGCCGTCCTGGATCAGCTAATACAGCAATACTTAATAGCAACGTGTCAAACAGCAACTGCTGCTAACACATGAAACCGACTCTTACTTCACCGAGGCCAGGAACCTCGGTGACACATATCTATTATTAATGATCATCCCTTGATCCCTCCTACAACACACACACATACATACACACACATACATATACACACACATACATGCTCTGCTTGAAAGCAAACAGTGCAAAAACTACTGACCCACATTTACTAATATGAGTACAACTAGGCTCTGATGCAAAATGTGTCAAAATATGATGCAATTTGGCGCATGTAGGTTTAGAGAGAATATCTAACACTAGCCTGAAAAGGTGGCGTGGCTTACTGGAAAAGGGGCATTAGTTGACTTACTTGATGGGTGCCTGGACTAATATGCAATACTTAGCGCCAAAACTGCACCACAATTATATTGTACAATTCTGTCGCAAACTAAGCCAGCCAGTAGAGGCAATATATAACGCGACCTGACAGTCGAGTTATGAGTGAGAGACCTTGTTTAAATGGCAAAATCTTTTATGATCTCATCAGAAGTACAGTAGCTCGGGAGTAAGTACATAGCCGCAGAGCACAACAGGAAGAGAAAAAAACAATAATTTTGCTTCGGTAACAGGGTGTGTGGTGTAGGGTCCTGAGAAGCTATGTAACAATTTCATTTGCATGGACATTGTGAGTGTATAATTCTGTCAGCAGTGATGGGGAAGTGGGTAGGCAGCAATCACCTCTGCTGGGGCGAGCAATCATTACTGCTATCATTTGAGGCGTTTTGGTGTCCGCCTGACGATGCAGAACCAAATGGATCCATCCTGACTTACAATGTAAGTCAATGGGGACGGATCCGTTTTCACTGACGCAATATGGTGCAATTGAAAATGGATCCGTCCTCCATTGACTTTCAATGTAAGTGAAGACGGATCCATTTTGACTTAGATTTTTTTTTTTTATGAATAATACAAATAGTTCCATTATGATCGGATACAAGCGTTTGTATTATTGGTGCGGATCCATCTGTGCAAATACAAGACGGATCTGCACCGAACGCAGGTGTGAAAGTAGCCTTAGTTATTTCTTTCTGTTTAATTTTCAGTTCATTCATCAGTTTAAGCCCCTGAGGCAATGGGCATGCATGAGTATCCTAGAGCTCTCTTGTGTGTATTGGGCTCCAAGTAAATAGCTGTCAATGTTGTTTGCATGAAGGCAATGGTATTTTTTTTAAGCTAAAATGGTGCCATTTACTGGTCTTTATACAGGGAGTGCAGAATTATTAGGCAAATGAGTATTTTGACCACATCATCCTCTTTATGCATGTTGTCTTACTCCAAGCTGTAAAGGGCTCGAAAGCCAACTACCAATTAAGCATATTAGGTGATGTGCATCTCTGTAATGAGAAGGGGTGTGGTCTAATGACATCAACACCCTATATCAGGTGTGCATAATTATTAGGCAACTTCCTTTCCTTTGGCAAAATGGGTCAAAAGAAGGACTTGACAGGCTCAGAAAAGGCAAAAATAGTGAGATATCTTGCAGAGGGATGCAGCACTCTTAAAATTGCAAAGCTTCTGAAGCGTGATCATCGAACAATCAAGCGTTTCATTCAAAATAGTCATCAGGGTCGCAAGAAGCGTGTGGAAAAACCAAGGCGCAAAATAACTGCCCATGAACTGAGAAAAGTCAAGCGTGCAGCTGCCAAGATGCCACTTGCCACCAGTTTGGCCATATTTCAGAACTGCAACATCACTGGAGTGCCCAAAAGCACAAGGTGTGCAATACTCAGAGACATGGCCAAGGTAAGAAAGGCTGAAAGACGACCACCACTGAACAAGACACACAAGCTGAAACGTCAAGACTGGGCCAAGAAATATCTCAAGACTGATTTTTCTAAGGTTTTATGGACTGATGAAATGAGAGTGAGTCTTGATGGGTCAGATGGATGGGCCCGTGGCTGGATTGGTAAAGGGCAGAGAGCTCCAGTCCGACTCAGACGCCAGCAAGGTGGAGGTGGAGTACTGGTTTGACCTGGTATCATCAAAGATGAGCTTGTGGGGCCTTTTCGGGTTGAGGATGGAGTCAAGCTCAACTCCCAGTCCTACTGCCAGTTTCTGGAAGACACCTTCTTCAAGCAGTGGTACAGGAAGAAGTCTGCATCCTTCAAGAAAAACATGATTTTCATGCAGGACAATGCTCCATCACACGCGTCCAAGTACTCCACAGCGTGGCTGGCAAGAAAGGGTATAAAAGAAGAAAATCGTCGTCCGAGGGGGTCATCTTAGGGATCCCCGCAAAGACCGGGGGTTTCCTGCTGATGATTATTAGCAACCCACTGCTGCAAGTTAGCTTCCACGAGGGCTTCCATGACAGCTTACATTTTGTCAAGGGACACGGGTTGTAATCTCGCTGGTTTGATGTAAGACATACAACCGTGCCTGAAAAACTAAAAAATTTTCAGCCTTCAGGCTGGACTCTCTGCACTTGCCCGCATCCTCCACTAATTGTGGGGATTCGCAGGTTAGCAGACGCAGTACAGAGGCAACAACAAAGTCTTTGAATTAAACAGTTCATGTTTATTCACACATTAAAGGCAACCAATCATCAACTTTATGCTGACCTCACTGAGAGCAGCATAAAATTGTGACAGAAATGCTGATTTCAGCGGTGTGCCACTCATGAGCTAAATGTAAGTGGTTGCCAAGAACCAGAATCATAATTATTGCAGCACAGGCTCTGAAAAGAGTCGAATCTACCTGAGAAGAGTCATGGTTATACATAATCTCCTGCTTTCCTGCCCACCTGCTAATGATTGTCAGTTATCTCCTAGACAGAAAGGGAGAAAACTCGATAGAAGCTTGTCAGTCATCAGCAGGAGAGCAGAAATTCATGAATAACCAGGACTCTTCTCAGGTGGCTGGGAATCTTTTCAAGGCCCAGTCTGCAATGATTGTGATGTTGGTTCTTGGCAACCACTTACTTTTAACTTAGAAATGACAGATCGCTGTACTCACCTGTCTCTACTTTATGCTGACATTTGTATGGGCAGCATAAAGTTGATGACAGGTTACCTTTAAGTAAATGACAAAATAAAAAGTCTGTTTCAAGGAAAACAGTCACCTTGTGATTCTGGTGTTCGTTCACACCATGCAGCAAAGAAGTCCTTGGACAAAGCAGAATCCACCTGCTTTCACACCAACAAGGTATCAGGCCTTAATCCAGGCCCAAACTCCCAGGTCCCAACACAGAGCCTGACAGAGCTCCACTGTCAGAGAGGAGTAATCCACACCACCTGACAGTGCTGCCTGTGTTTTATAGCCCAAAACCAAGATCCGGCCTGGAACGTGTGGAGTAGTCACCCACCCCAGCACTTTGACTACTCCCAGTAACAGCCGTCCTGGATCAGCTAATACAGCAATACTTAATAGCAACGTGTCAAACAGCAACTGCTGCTAACACATGAAACCGACTCTTACTTCACCGAGGCCAGGAACCTCGGTGACACATATCTATTATTAATGATCATCCCTTGATCCCTCCTACAACACACACACATACATACACACACATACATATACACACACATACATGCTCTGCTTGAAAGCAAACAGTGCAAAAACTACTGACCCACATTTACTAATATGAGTACAACTAGGCTCTGATGCAAAATGTGTCAAAATATGATGCAATTTGGCGCATGTAGGTTTAGAGAGAATATCTAACACTAGCCTGAAAAGGTGGCGTGGCTTACTGGAAAAGGGGCATTAGTTGACTTACTTGATGGGTGCCTGGACTAATATGCAATACTTAGCGCCAAAACTGCACCACAATTATATTGTACAATTCTGTCGCAAACTAAGCCAGCCAGTAGAGGCAATATATAACGCGACCTGACAGTCGAGTTATGAGTGAGAGACCTTGTTTAAATGGCAAAATCTTTTATGATCTCATCAGAAGTACAGTAGCTCGGGAGTAAGTACATAGCCGCAGAGCACAACAGGAAGAGAAAAAAACAATAATTTTGCTTCGGTAACAGGGTGTGTGGTGTAGGGTCCTGAGAAGCTATGTAACAATTTCATTTGCATGGACATTGTGAGTGTATAATTCTGTCAGCAGTGATGGGGAAGTGGGTAGGCAGCAATCACCTCTGCTGGGGCGAGCAATCATTACTGCTATCATTTGAGGCGTTTTGGTGTCCGCCTGACGATGCAGAACCAAATGGATCCATCCTGACTTACAATGTAAGTCAATGGGGACGGATCCGTTTTCACTGACGCAATATGGTGCAATTGAAAATGGATCCGTCCTCCATTGACTTTCAATGTAAGTGAAGACGGATCCATTTTGACTTAGATTTTTTTTTTTTATGAATAATACAAATAGTTCCATTATGATCGGATACAAGCGTTTGTATTATTGGTGCGGATCCATCTGTGCAAATACAAGACGGATCTGCACCGAACGCAGGTGTGAAAGTAGCCTTAGTTATTTCTTTCTGTTTAATTTTCAGTTCATTCATCAGTTTAAGCCCCTGAGGCAATGGGCATGCATGAGTATCCTAGAGCTCTCTTGTGTGTATTGGGCTCCAAGTAAATAGCTGTCAATGTTGTTTGCATGAAGGCAATGGTATTTTTTTTAAGCTAAAATGGTGCCATTTACTGGTCTTTATACAGGGAGTGCAGAATTATTAGGCAAATGAGTATTTTGACCACATCATCCTCTTTATGCATGTTGTCTTACTCCAAGCTGTAAAGGGCTCGAAAGCCAACTACCAATTAAGCATATTAGGTGATGTGCATCTCTGTAATGAGAAGGGGTGTGGTCTAATGACATCAACACCCTATATCAGGTGTGCATAATTATTAGGCAACTTCCTTTCCTTTGGCAAAATGGGTCAAAAGAAGGACTTGACAGGCTCAGAAAAGGCAAAAATAGTGAGATATCTTGCAGAGGGATGCAGCACTCTTAAAATTGCAAAGCTTCTGAAGCGTGATCATCGAACAATCAAGCGTTTCATTCAAAATAGTCATCAGGGTCGCAAGAAGCGTGTGGAAAAACCAAGGCGCAAAATAACTGCCCATGAACTGAGAAAAGTCAAGCGTGCAGCTGCCAAGATGCCACTTGCCACCAGTTTGGCCATATTTCAGAACTGCAACATCACTGGAGTGCCCAAAAGCACAAGGTGTGCAATACTCAGAGACATGGCCAAGGTAAGAAAGGCTGAAAGACGACCACCACTGAACAAGACACACAAGCTGAAACGTCAAGACTGGGCCAAGAAATATCTCAAGACTGATTTTTCTAAGGTTTTATGGACTGATGAAATGAGAGTGAGTCTTGATGGGTCAGATGGATGGGCCCGTGGCTGGATTGGTAAAGGGCAGAGAGCTCCAGTCCGACTCAGACGCCAGCAAGGTGGAGGTGGAGTACTGGTTTGGGCTGGTATCATCAAAGATGAGCTTGTGGGGCCTTTTCGGGTTGAGGATGGAGTCAAGCTCAACTCCCAGTCCTACTGCCAGTTTCTGGAAGACACCTTCTTCAAGCAGTGGTACAGGAAGAAGTCTGCATCCTTCAAGAAAAACATGATTTTCATGCAGGACAATGCTCCATCACACGCGTCCAAGTACTCCACAGCGTGGCTGGCAAGAAAGGGTATAAAAGAAGAAAATCTAATGACATGGCCTCCTTGTTCACCTGATCTGAACCCCATTGAGAACCTGTGGTCCATCATCAAATGTGAGATTTACAAGGAGGGAAAACAGTACACCTCTCTGAACAGTGTCTGGGAGGCTGTGGTTGCTGCTGCACGCAATGTTGATGGTGAACAGATCAAAACACTGACAGAATCCATGGATGGCAGGTTTTTGAGTGTCCTTGCAAAGAAAGGTGGCTATATTGGTCACTGATTTGTTTTTGTTTTGTTTTTGAATGTCAGAAATGTATATTTGTGAATGTTGAGATGTTATATTGGTTTCACTGGTAAAAATAAATAATTGAAATGGGTATATATTTGTTTTTTGTTAAGTTGCCTAATAATTATGCACAGTAATAGTCACCTGCACACACAGATATCCCCCTAAAATAGCTAAAACTAAAAACAAACTAAAAACTACTTCCAAAAATATTCAGCTTTGATATTAATGAGTTTTTTGGGTTCATTGAGAACATGGTTGTTGTTCAATAATAAAATTAATCCTCAAAAATACAACTTGCCTAATAATTCTGCACTCCCTGTATACTGGATGGGACATGCAATGTTATTCTTAACACAGGGATTCTGTGTTCTACTGTTCTGCTATAGGAATGCTAAGAATATGTATATTTTTTGGACTGATGCCTACCAGGAAATAAAAAACAAGAGTGTGGCTAAGAATGATAAAATAGTATGACAGCAGTTGGTGGGGGCCCATAGCAAGCCAAATGATGCCTACATTCAGACCTGTGTTTGGTATCTCAGTTTTCAGGATAGTCTTGGAAGAATACTAGGTGTATAGATGTATTAAAATGGAGGCATCCTTTATGGGTCAAACTGTGTCTTGTAGCAGGATTACTAAAGGATAATTGCAGGCATTTAGGTTCACAATAATATTTTTTTATATATATATATTCAGTTTTTAATGTTTTAATTTATTATGTGTTACTTTATTGTTCATAAAACTTCTGTGGCCGAACGCCATACCCAAAAGATTAATAAAGATGTATGCTTTAAAACATCGGAATGGGAATACGGAAAAGTTGCATTATAGCGTATACAATGTTGCTATAACCTTAACCAAAAAAGTAGACATTGTGGGGGAAAATCTGATTGTAGGTATAAGTCACAGGTTAAGGGGAAGGGAAAACACCAAATACACATCACAACAAATAGACAACAATCTAGGCCTCAAAAGCTAAGGAAGAGGGATGGTGACCTCCTAGTAATCCCTAGGCCTTTCCCTAACTCCTGCCAGTATGAGCAGATCTTGTTGGTGGAAATACTCATACACCGGATACTTAAACCCCCTCTAAAACTGACAAGCCCAAAGATAGGTAGCAGGAAATGAGACAGCTGGTTCCTTCCAGAATGAAGGAACCTGTGTCCCCCTGAGGTCTAGAAACAACACACTCCAGATAATAAGAAACAGCGAAGGCAACAAGTGCTTAGCTTAGAGATGTATGGAGAAGCAGGAGATCCAAAACAAAACAGTACTAGCAACTCCAAGCAGAAACTATCAACCGCATGGTCAGCAGTGTGAGGCGGATCTAAATAGAGCCTCAGCACTGATAACGAGCGGCACCTGAGGAGAGGTGAGATCCTGCCAAACAACAACATACATAGAGGAAAACAGAGAGACCTGTCAATTAGCCTCACGTGCAGCAAGTCTATCCGATCTTCTCACCTCTCTGACAGGAGGGACCGTGACAGTATATATGACATTAGTTTTAGATTGAAGTTAATATACATATCTGCTTCAAAATTTATGTAAATAGAGCACAGCATTAAAAGTATGTGTAGAGGATATCTACTGTGGAATTACAACTTTTTTGTGACTTTTAAAAAAAGTTGCAAAATAATAAGTGAGCTAAAAAAGTGATTTACAAGGAGAACTCTCCAAATTCTCAAGTTCTTCTGAATATGGAGCAGGATGGTGAAGGCTGCCAAATGTTGCTAAATTTTGTGCAACAGCGGCCATGCACCATCAATTATAACATTTTTTACACCAAAAAACTGGCATGACACATTTGATAAATGTCCCCCTTTAATTTTAAATTTGATATGGTTTAGCTGAATTATTATTGTTTGAGTGCCATTTAAAAATGATGGAAGTAAAAATAAGAGGAACAGAATAGAAATACCGACAAAAACATTATATTTTTCCACAATAGTGTGTAAGTACAATGCACAATAAAGAAACATTTCTTTTGTATCTTAAAAAATATTAGCACCATGCAAAGTTCAAAAGGCATAGTTCTTTGACTTTTCATTCCCACTTGTGTTTCTGGATTGTTCTCATCAGTCAGTAAAGCTACAGTAGCAACTAATTCTTCCTGTGTCCAGCTTGTTCCATCTGCTTATAACATTGTCCAATACCTCCTGCAAGCTGAATGTCAAGTTTCTCAAAGACCTTCATCCATCAATGTCCTTATTCTAACAGACTTTACAAGCACTTAGAGGGAGATAAAAATATTCTCTACAGGTACTGCCAGTAGTGCATCATCATAGCAGAAGAAACACTTTATGTATCAAGGTCCCCTGCAGGATAGAAGACTATTAAAATGTTAACTTTTAAAGGAGTTGTCCGGGATCAAACTTATTTTTTTTAAAACATCTTACTCACCTTTAGTAGCCGAGTCTATGTTCCCAAGATGGTTTTAGGTAGCTTTTACACTGGAGCATGGCTCCTACAGTCCCCAACAGATTGTTTACATATATGTTTATCTGTGTGATCACTTTCTGCCACACTGCACTGTAGGTCCCAGTGCAGGGCGGCATCTCCTGGTTTCTACTGTCTAACATGGCATCCCTGCCCCCTTCCCCCTTATACATATTCATCCTCCTGCCTCTATTCATTATAAAGCTCCATGCCAGGTGATGTCACCGGACTGGAGCGCGATGTCGGCCGGCCTAGTTACCGCCTCTCCATCCTCTCTGCATAATTATCTAGGCTGCCAGTGACGTCACCGGGTTTTCTGAGCAGCGGAAGAGGAGGCTTTGCTCGCCTGCCAGGGATCCAGTACGTCACTGAAGACAAGAAATACTCACTTCTGGCCAGGAATTTACTTGATGAAAACGGGGCTTGAGAAATATGTTTAAAAGGTAGTACATGCATGTTTGTAATGTGTATGTCAGTAGATTACTATTAGACCAATGTCCCCAATCCCTGACAACCCCTTTAATGCCGTGATGTACTAAAAGTAAGTAAATTGTGAATAAAATGTTAGTGCTGCTTGCAGTAGATGGATTATAAAAAAGACTAATAAGCGATTATAAATAGTAGAGATGAGCGAATTTATCAAAAATTCAATTTGTCCGGTTCTCCAAATTTTTTCATGGCGAATCATGTAAAAAAACTGCTATTTCCTGGCTGCAGAAAGCCTTTATAGGGGTGTAGAACACTGTGCCTTGCAGTAACATACATAAGGAGTCTGCTGTGGTAGTGAAATAAGACTGTCAGTCAGTATGACATGCAGATCACAGGTGTCGCTCTTAGAATCACAGTGCACACTTCACTTATTTGGGAAGTCACGGGGTCAAAACCGACCAAATAACTCAAGTATGAACTCAGCCTTACAGGACAATGTTAGCGCCAAGAAGAAGCACACTCTTTTTACACAGTCGTCAGCTGATTCCACATAGATGTCTACCGAACCTGTTCTATTAAACGCTTATACAAGTAGAGCCCCCCGACAGAGTGGAGAGGGTGTCAGCAATAAGTTTGTTGTTGATGTTGACGTCACTAATTATTTTGCCCTTCCTCTGAGCTGTCAGAACAATAACCCCCCAAAAATGGATCCTGTCTGTTGAGAATCCACTTTCACTCGGTCAGCATTTGGTCAGTAATCGATCAGTATTCAATTGTCCCTGCAGTGGACGCTGAGGACACGTGGAGGATGTGGAGGTAGAGGCGGATATTGTCGCAGGACCCACGGCGTGAGAACGTAGAGGTGGAAGCGGCGTCACCTGGCCGCCGCTGATGTGGCTACGGTGGGCCGTAAAGGACATATATTGTCCTTGACCGTACTTGTAGCTACCAACCAATTTTCCCAAAAAAATCTGTTTCACAAAAAATGTCACCACTGAATGGCTAATCAACATAATTCGGTCCATACAGCAAAAGGAAGTCTACGATCACCCATCAATTTTCCCCAAAAATGCTGTATCACTAAAAAATGTCACCACTGAATGGCTAATCGACATAATTTGATCTGTACAGCAAAAGAGAGTCTACAATCACCCATCAATAAGCGGTGATTTTCACGCATCACTTGTGCGTTGCGTGAAAATCGCAGCAAGCTCTATATTGTGCATTTTTCCCGCAACGCAGGCCCCATAGAAGTGAGTGGATTACTGACCAAATGCTGACTGAGTGAAGGTGGATGCTCAACAGACAGGATCTGTTTTTTGTGGGTTATTGTTCTGACAGATCAGAGGAAGGGCAAAATAATCAGTGACGTCAACATAAACTTACTGCTGACACCCTCTCCACTCTGTCAGGGGGGTTCTATTTGTATAAGCGTTTAATAGAACAGGTTTTGTTGACATCTATGTGTAATCAGCTGACGAAGGTGTAAAAGGAGTGCGCTTCTTGACGCTAATATCGACCTGTTCATACTTGAGTTATTTGGTCAGTTTTGGCCCCATGACTGCTCAAATAAGTAAAGTGTGCAGTGATTCTAAGAGTGATGCCTGTCACCTGCATGTCATACTGACTATAATTTCACTACCACGGCAGACTCCCTATGAGTGTTACTGCAAGGCACAGTGTTCTACACCACTATAAAGTCTCTCTGCAGCCATGAAATTGCCATTTTTTATGCAATTTGCCGTGAATAAATTTGGATCTAATCAAATTTTTTCGAATAAATTTGGCGAATCGGTGAGTAGAATTTTTTAAAAATTCACTCATCTCTAGTTATGCACATAAGGTATTTTAGAATGATTTATTACAACATGTTTTATTTATTTTTGGAAAATGTACAAGAAAGATTAAATTATGTCTTTAAGAGGGAAGAGGACTGCCTTTGAGTTTATTTTCCTTCAAGATGTACTCGCCGAGGTTTCTAGTTTAGATATAATCACAGTAAGGGTTGCAACCTGGGTTGGAATTTAAAACAGGTTCATTACTGAGGCAACATAACATCCATAATCCTTATGATGTCTTCATTGTGCCACTTGCAGCTTCCCAGGGCAAATTGTAGACAAATTGGGGTCCTGGACAAAATGAAAATAAAAAAAGGGGCTCAAATGTGACAAAATAGTAACATTCAGTCAGTTCAGAAGGTTTCAGGGTGCAGAGAGCTGCAGAGCTGATCTCTAGTGGTTTCAGAGGCATTGCAATTGTTGCAATAGGTTATGGGCAAAAGCCTCAAGGAATAGGTTTCCTATCTACACAAAAAAATAACATCTCATTAGCAAATTATACCATGACCAAATATTTCCATTCGGTGAAAGAATATTACATCCACACTGTGACCATACAAAAATCACTATACAGAGACCACTACACAAGGCCTAAATAAAACCAATACACCACGACTACTAAAATGACCTCCATAAAGTGACTGAATAATACTACCATGCTATAACTGAATAAAAACCACTATACCAATGTTATCAATGATATCACTATTATTGATGGATGATCAAATGTTCGCGAGCCCCATTCATTTTAATGGCAGGCGAACCTGAAAAACCTTCAGGTCATATTTGCAGCCACCAAATATTTAGTAGAAGTGCACAAATCGTCCAACAACATGGATAGTGACAAAGCAGAGGGGGATCAATGACAAAAATTCCCACAAAAAATATGTATTTTAATCAGGGGCATTTTTATTAGTCTTAAGGGGAAACTCTCAAAAATTTGCCCTGCTGGAGCCTAGAAAGTTTAGTACAGGCCCCAACCATAGTACAGGCCCCAACCATAAGGCATTCACCGGACAGAAAACATCAAGTGATTATGTGGCTAGAGGTATATTAGACGGTCAGTGGATAACAATTTTACTGCAGGCCAATGGATTACAGGCCCCAAATAATAGGCATTTACCGGACAGAAAACGTCAAGTGATTATATGGCTAGAGGTATATTAGACGGTCAATAAATATCAATTTTACTGCAGGCCAGTGGACTATGGGCCCCAAAAATGATGCATTCACTGTACATAAAAGATCAAGTGATTATGTGGCTGGAAGTATATTAGACGGTCAATGGATATCAATTTTACTGCAGGCCAGTGGACTACAGGCCCCAAAAATTATGCATTCACCGGACAGAAAACATCAAGTGAATATGTGGCTGGAGGTACAGTACATTAGGTAAAAATTTTACTGTCGGCCAGTTACATTACAGGCCCCCAAAATTATGCATTTACCGTACAGAAAACATCAAGTAATTATGTGGCTGGAGGTAGATTAGGCGGTCACCGTATAACAATTTTACTGTTGGCCAGTTAGATTACCGGCTCCAAAAATTATGCATTCACTGTACAGAAAAGAACAAGTGATTATGTGGCTGGAGGTACATTAGACGGTCACTGGATATCAATTTTAATGCAAGCCAGTACAAATATATGTCAAATACATATGTTTAAAAGAACTAAAAATATAAAATTGGATTAAAAACATGGCTAACAAAATTCCCTCTCTTGAAAAAACCCTCAATGGTAATATGTGAAATTCAATTAAACGTGGTCCTCACAGGAGTTGAATTCCTCCGAGATTCATGCCTCATTCATTTTTAGAAATGTGAGGTAGTTAACACTGCCGTGAGCTAGGTTATAGTGTTGAGCGCGAATATTCGAAAAGCAAATTTTTATAGCGAATATCGGCACTTTGCGATTTTGTGAATATTTTGAATATAGCTTTTATATATTCGTAATGACGAATATTCGTTATTCTTTTTTTTACACAGTACACATCACAATGATGTGTACTGTTTAACCACTTCAACCCCGCTAGCTAAAACCCCCTTCATGACCAGGCCACATATTCCAAAGTGCACCTTTCGGATTTCGCAGGCCATTTTTTACACATTTTGATTGCAAAGTTCTTCTCACACATTTGGGCCCCTAAATTGCCAGGGCAGTATAACTACGCCACAAGTGACCCCATTTTGGAAAGAAGACACCCCAAGGTATTCCGTGAGGGGCATGGCGAGTTCCTAGAATTTTTTATTTTTTGTCGCAAGTTAGTGGAATATGAGACTTTGTAAGAAAAAATAAAATAAAAATAAAAATCATAATTTTCCGCTAACTTGTGACAAAAAATAAAAAATTCTAGGAACTCGCCGTGCCCCTCACGGAATACCTTGGGGTGTCTTCTTTCCAAAATGGGGTCACTTGTGGTGTAGTTATACTGCTCTGGCAATTTAGGGGCCCATATGTGTGAGAAGTACCTTGCAATCAAAATGTGTAAAAAATGGCCTGCGAAATCCGAAAGGTGCACTTTGGAATATGTGCCCCTTTGCCCACCTTGGCTGCAAAAAAGTGTCACACATCTGGTATCGCCGTACTCAGGAGAAGTTGGGGAATCTGTTTTGGGGTGTCATTTTACATATACCCATGCTGGGTGAGAGAAATATCTTGGCAAAAGACAACCTTTCCCATTTTTTTTATACAAAGTTGACATTTGACCAAGATATTTTTCTCACCCAGCATGGGTATATGTAAAATGACACCCCAAAACACATTCCCCAACTTCTCCTGAGTACGGCGACACCAGATGTGTGACACTTTTTTGCAGCCAAGGTGGGCAAAGGTGCCCAAATTCCTTTTAGGAGGGCATTTTTAGACATTTGGATCCCAGACTTCTTCTCACACTTTCGGGCCCCTAAAAAGCCAGGGCAGTATAAATACCCCACAAGTGACCCCACTTTGGAAAGAAGACACCCCAAGATATTCAATGAGGGGCCTGGCGAGTTCATAGAATTATTTTTTTTTGCATAAGTTAGCGGAAATAGATTTTTTTTTTTTTTTTCTCACAAAGTCTCACTTTCCGCTAACTTAGGACAAAAATTTCAATCTTTCATGGACTCAATATGCCCCTCAGCGAATACCTTGGGGTGTCTTCTTTCCGAAATGGGGTCACATATGGGGTATTTATACTGCCCTGGCTTTTTAGGGGCCCTTTTTAGGGGCCCTAAAGAGTGAGAAGAAGTCTGGAATAAAAATTTAAAATCATACCGACGTCTGAATGGAGCCTTACAGGGGGGTGATCAATGACAGGGGGGTGATCAATGACAGGGAAGTGATCAGGAAGTTTATATGCGTGATCACCCCCTTGTCATTGATCACCCCCCTGTAAGGCTGCATTCAGACGTCCGTATGCGTTTTGCGGATCCGATCCATGTTTCCGTGGATCTGTAAAAATCATACGGACGTCTGAATGGAGCCTTACAGGGGGGTGATCAATGACAGGGGGGTGATCAATGACAGGGAAGTGATCAGGAAGTCTATATGCGTGATCACCCCCTTGTCATTGATCACCCCCCTGTAAGGCTGCATTCAGACGTCCGTATGCGTTTTGCGGATCCGATCCATGTATCCGTGGATCTGTAAAAATCATACGGACATCTGAATGGAGCCTTACAGGGGGGTGATCAATGACAGGGGGTGATCAGGGAATCTATATGGGTGATCACCCGCCTGTCATTGATCACCCCCCTGTAAGGGTCCATTCAGACGTCCGTATGTGTTTTGCGGATCCGATCCATGTATCCGTGGATCCGTAAAAATCATACGGACGTCTGAACGGAGCCTGACAGGGGGGTGATCAATGACAGGGGGGTGATCAATGACAGGGGGTGATCAGGGAGTTTATATGGGGTGATCATGGGTGATCAGGGGTTCATAAGGGGTTAAAAAGTGACGGGGGGGGGTTTAGTGTAGTGTGGTGTTTGGTGCGACTTTACTGAGCTACCTGTGTCCTCTGGTGGTCGATCCAAACAAAAGGGACCACCAGAGGACCAGGTAGCAGGTATATTAGACGCTGTTATCAAAACAGCGTCTAATATACCTGTTAGGGGTTAAAAAAAATCACATCTCCAGCCTGCCAGCGAGCGATCGCCGCTGGCAGGCTGGAGATCCACTCGCTTACCTTCTGTTCCTGTGAGCGCGCGCGCCTGTGTGCGCGCGTTCACAGGAAATCTCGGCCCTCACGAGATGACGCGTATATGGGTCACTGTGCGCAGGGCTGCCGCCTCCGGACCGCACATCTGCGTTAGGCGGTCCGGAGGCGGTTAAACAAAAATTGATCATCCCTCCCTGCTTCTAGTTTGTGGTCCAAAAGCTCCAATATAACTTACAGTGAGTCAATGAGTGGAGTGAGAAAATTCCTAAGGCGAATATTTACTGCAATGCGAATATCAGCACTTTGAGAGTACACTGATCCCTCCTTTCTTTTAGCTTGTGCGTCAATGAGAAGGAGGCAAAGAGGTTAGCATAGTCCCTAGTAACCAATAGGAAAGCTGGCCACCCCTTACTATACAAGATCCTTTCCCTGCAGCCATTTTATGCAGTTTCATGTGTTGTTGGTTGTGAGAGGAGCTGAATACTGAGCAGTGCTTTTTTTTAAAAGCAAATCATTTATTTGATTGTCTTGATATATACTGAACTGATAGTGTTAGATAGGGTAGTGTAGCAGATAGGTTCTAGTTTAGGGTATAGTGTTAGTTAGGTGAAAGATATAATCTGTTTAGTTAGTGTGAGATAGTATAGGTTAGGAAATAGTGTAACTGATTGGTTCTAGTGCAGGGCGTAGTGTAGGGTATAGTGGAGACCTAGAAGTTCCTGATGACTTCATCAAATTGTATGAATCCTTTCCAAACCGCATGGATGCTGTCCTTCAAGCTCATGGAAGTCATACAAGATATTAAATTTGTATCTCACAGCACCACTACTTAATTTGCTGACATATTTTGGGATTTACAGTAAAGTTGTTCAATTTATGTATAGGCGACAAAACTTTTGTCTTGCCAAAATTTGAACTTTCTGTCTTGATTAAATGATAAATATTTTTTCAGTGAAACTCATTTATTTGAGTGCATTAAACATTATTTGGGAGAGCTTTAGCTTTTCATATGAGCTATTTCTAACACTAATTGATTAATTAAAAGTTAGGTTAAAAGCAGGAGTTTCTGCAAAATAGAGAAGCAACAAGACTTTTGTCAGGGACAGTTGAAATATTAGGTATTGCCGTGTCCATAAGACTCTGCTCTATAAAAATACCCCATAACCTAACCCCTCAAGGTATTCAAAACTGATTTTACTTACTTTATTAACCCTTTAGGTGTTCCTCAACAGTTTATGGCAAATGAAGATGAAATTTCAGAAATTCTATTTTTTGTAACCTTGCCTCACAAAAATGTAATATAGAGCAACCAAAATCATATGTACCAAAATGGGGTCACTTTTATTGAGTTTCTACTCTAGGGGCGCATCAGGGGGGCTTCAAATGGGACATGGTGTAAATAAACCAGTCCAGAAAAATCTGCCTTCCAAAAATCACACGGCACACCTTTCCCTCTACGCCCTACCATGTGCCCGTACAGTAGTTTACAGCCACATATGGGGTATTTCTGCAAACTACAGAATCAGAGCAATAAATATTGAGTTTTGTTTGGCTGTTAACCCTTGCTTTGTTACTGGAAAAAATAGATTAAAATGGAAAATTTGTCAAAAAATAAAATAAATCGAAATTCTGAAATTTTATCTCCATTTGCCATTAACTCTTGTGGAACACCTAAAGGGTTAGCGACGTTTGTAAAAAATCCGTTTTGAATACCTTGAGGGGTGTAGTTTCTAGAATGGGGTCATTTTTAGGTGGTTTCTATTATGTAAGCCTCACAAAGTGACTTGAGACCTGAGCTGGTCCTTAAAAGGTAGGTTTTTGAAAATTTCAGAAAAATTTCAAGATTTGCTTCTAAATTTCTAAGCCTTGTAACGTCCCCAAAAAAAAAAATGTCATTCCCAAAATGATCTTGGTAAATTTGTTAATTTTTTATAAATAAAAATGATTTTTTTTTTACATTTTACCAGTGTCATGAAGTACAATATGTGACGAAAAAACGACCTCAGAATGGCTTGGATAAGTCAAAGCGTTTTAAAGTTATTATGACATAAAGTGACACTGGTCAGATTTGCAAAAAATGGCCTGATCCTTAAAGTGAAAATGAGCCCGGTCCTTAAGAAGTTAAAGATGAATTTTAGAAACTTAAGTCCCTGCAGGGGTTTTTCAGCGTCAAAAATTGGTTAATGTCACCCACTAATGGAACAGACGGTTTTTAAAAATTTCGGTCCCTGTTAACTATGCAAAGCAGGGGTTTATTCACAACAAAACTGTGTTCATGTCACTCACCAATTGAACAGACAATTTTACAAAAATTAGGTCCTGTCACCTATGCAGAGCAGGGGTTTGTATATGGCAAAATTGGTAAAATGTCACCTGATAATGTAACAGACGATTTTTAGAAATTTAGGTCCCTGTCACCTATGCAGAGAAGGGGTTTATTCATGGCAAACATTTTTAAATGTCACCCAAAAATGTAACAGACGCTTTTGCACCCTGCTCCCTCTTTTGCTGTGCTGGTGCCTCTGTGCGACCACCGCCTCTTCTTCCAAACTAGACAGGTCACTCGCATGACCTTGATTCTATGTGGAGTCTAGTATCTCATCATCCTCCGCATCATCTTCCACCCACTCTGCAGAAAGCTGCAGCAGTTGGCACCTGTGTTTTGTCATCAGAGACGTGCTGCGGTGGTCTTCCAATGTCCTCATCCTGAAACATAAGTGGTTGGGCATCAGTGCACTCAATCTCTTCCACTTCTGGTGCAGGGCTATGTGGATGGCCCATGGAAACTCTGCCAGCAGAGACTGCTGCATGACTTGGGTCTCAGACTGTTTGCCTGATGTGTAAGGGGGTGAGTTGAAAGACAGATGGTCATGGGTGGGCTGTAGGTGCCAAATCTGATCTTTCAGCATGGGACTGGGTGGGAGACAATGCGAAGGAACTGTAGGCACTGTCAGTCCCCCTAATCTACTAGTCTGTACTTGTTCTGGCCTCACCTGATTCGTACTGTCCTAAATGTAGTGTAGGCAGCAAATGTACTTTCTAGCGCAAAAGATAAGCATTTGTCACCCAACAATTTAACAGATATCACAGCCAAAAATGGATGAATTTCACCCGACAATGTAACAGAAAAATTAGTGAAATGTATTTCACTGTCCACAATGTAGAGCAGGGGTGTATCACAGCCAAAAATTTGGGATATGTAACCCAACAACGTAGCAGACAAAATTTTGTGACATGACTTAACCACTTCAACCCCACTAGATAAAACCCCCTTCATGACCAGGCCACTTTTTACACTTCTGCACTACACTACTTTCACCGTTTATCGCTCGGTCATGCAACTTACCACCCAAATTAATTTTACCTCCTTTTCTTCTCACTAATAGAGCTTTCATTTGGTGGTATTTTATTGCTGCTGACATTTTTACTTTTTTTGTTATTAATCGAAATGTAACGATTTTTGATCACCCCCCTGGTAAGGCTCCATTCAGACGTCCGTATGATTTTTACGGATCCATAGATACATGGATCGGATCCGCAAAACACATGCGGACGTCTGAATGGAGCCTTACAGGGGGGTGATCAATGACAGGGGGTGATCAGGGAGTGTATATGGGTGATCACCCCCCTGTCATTGATCACCCCCCTGGTAAGGCTCCATTCAGACGTCCGTATGATTTTTACGGATACATGGATTGGATACGCAAAACACATGCGGACGTCTGAATGGAGCCTTACAGGGGGGTGATCAATGACAGGGGGTGATCAGGGAGTGTATATGGGTGATCACCCCCCTGTCATTTATCACCCCCCTGGTAAGGCTCCATTCAGACGTCCGTATGATTTTTACGGATACATGGATCGGATCCGCAAAACACATGCGGACGTCTGAATGGAGCCTTACAGGGGGCTGATCAATGACAGGGGGTGATCAGGGAGTGTATATGGGTGATCACCCCCCCCCCGTCATTGATCACCCCCCTGTAAGGCTCCATTCAGACGTCCGTATGATTTTTACGGATCCATGGATACATGGATCGGATCCGCAAAACACATGCGGACGTCTGAATGGAGCCTTACAGGGGGGTGATCAATGACGGGGGGGGTGATCACCCATATACACTCCCTGATCACCCCCTGTCATTGATCAGCCCCCTGTAAGGCTCCATTCAGACGTCCGCATGTGTTTTGCGGATCCGATCCATGTATCCATGGATCCGTAAAAATCATACAGACGTCTGAATGGAGCCTTACAGGGGGGTGATCAATGACAGGGGGTGATCAGGGAGTGTATATGGGTGATCACCCCCCTGTCATTGATCACCCCCCTGTAAGGCTCCATTCAGACGTCCGAATGATTTTTACGGATCCATGGATACATGGATCGGATCAGCAAAACACATGCGGACGTCTGAATGGAGCCTTACAGGGGGGTGATCAATGACAGGGGGGTAATCAATGACAGGGGGTGATCAGGGAGTGTATATGGGTGATCACCCCCCTGTCATTGATCACCCCCCTGGTAAGGCTCCATTCAGACGTCCGTATGATTTTTACGGATACATGGATCGGATCCGCAAAACACATGCGGACGTCTGAATGGAGCCTTACAGGGGGGTGATCAATGACAGGGGGTGATCAGGGAGTGTATATGGGTGATCACCCCCCCTGTCATTGATCACCCCCCTGTAAGGCTCCATTCAGACGTCCGTATGATTTTTACGGATACATGGATACATGGATCGGATCCGCAAAACACATGCGGACGTCTGAATGGAGCCTTACAGGGGGGTGATCAATGACAGGGGGTGATCAGGAAGTGTATATGGGTGATCACCCCTCTGTCATTGATCGCCCCCCTGTAAGGCTCCATTCAGACGTCTGCATGTGTTTTGCGGATCCGATCCATGTATCCATGGATCCGTAAAAATCATACGGACGTCTGAATGGAGCCTTACTGGGGGGTGATCAATGACAGGGGGTGATCAGGGAGTGTATATGGGTGATCACCCCCTGTCATTGATCACCCCCCTGTAAGGCTCCATTCAGACGTCCGAATGATTTTTACGGATCCATGGATACATGGATCGGATCTGCAAAACACATGCGGACGTCTGAATGGAGCCTTACAGGGGGGTGATCAATGACAGGGGGGTGATCAATGACAGGGGGTGATCAGGGAGTGTATATGGGTGATCACCCCTCTGTCATTGATCACCCCCCTGTAAGGCTCCATTCAGACGTCCGCATGTGTTTTGCCGATCCGATCCATGTATCTGTAAAAATCATACGGACGTCTAAATGGAGCCTTACAGGGGGTGATCAATGACAGGGGGTGATCAGGGAGTGTATATGGGTGATGATGCCCCTGTCATTGATCACCCCCTGTAAGGCTCCATTCAGACGTCCGAATGATTTTTACGGATCCATGGATCGGATCCGCAAAACACATGCGGACGTCTGAATGGAGCCTTACAGGGGGTGATCAATGACAGGGGGTGATGAGGGAGTGTATATGGGTGATCACCCGCCTGTCATTGATCACCCCCCTGTAAGGCTCTATTCAGACGTCCGCATGTGTTTTGCGGATCCGATCCATGTATCCATGGATCCGTAAAAATCATTCGGACGTCTGAATGGAGCCTTACAGGGGGTGATCAATGACAGGGGCGTCATCACCCATATACAGCCTGACAGGGGGGTGATCAGGGAGTTTATATGGGGTGATCATGGGTGATCAGGGGTTCATAAGGGGTTAATAAGTGACGGGGGGGGGGGTGTAGTGTAGTGTGGTGTTTGGTGCGACTTTACTGAGCTACCTGTGTCCTCTGGTGGTCGATCCTAACAAAAGGGACCACCAGAAGACCAGGTAGCAGGTATATTAGACGCTGTTATCAAAACAGCGTCTAATATACCTGTTAGGGGTTAAAAAAAATCACATCTTCAGCCTGCCAGCGAGCGATCGCCGCTGGCAGGCTGGAGATTCACTCGCTTACCTTCTTTTCCTGTGAGCGCTCGCGCCTGTGTGCGCGCGTTCACAGGAAATCTCGGCCCTCGCGAGATGACGCGTATATGCGTCACTCTGCGCAGGGCTGCCGCCTCCGGACCGCACATCTGCGTTAGGCGGTCCGGAGGCGGTTAAAATAATAATAATCTTGATCAATGAGGTGGAGGTCCATATGGAGCACGAAGTTGAAGAGGCGGTGGACGTAGCGGTGTAGGTGGAAGTGGCATTGGAGGAGGAGAAGGTAGACAACACTGGTTTTTGGTTTATTATTATTTTTTATTAGGGTACACCCCTAATTTGGGGGTGGGAAATATCAAAAATACAACAATGAGCAATTGCTCTGGATTATAATAATGGCTAGTTAAGGTCGGTATACATGTCTATTCTGCACAAGATACAGACAAGTCCTGTAGGATCCATGCCTGGTCAATTTTAATGAACGTGAGCTTGTCCACATTGGCTGTGGACAGGCGGCTGCGCTTGTCTGTGATCAGGGCCGTCTTTACCAAGGGGCAAAAGGGGCAGCTGCCCTGGGCCTAGTTGCTCCTGGGGGGCCCAAGGCAGCTGCCTCTTGAGCGCTGCTAGCTACTGCCTCGGGTGTCAGGCTGTCGGCTACACAGGCATCATGATCGTACTGTGTTAATGATCTTAATTCTAGGACCTTAATGAGTTTTGCTCTAGGACCTTAATGACATCATTACCATGTGACCAGTAACCTAGCAATTACTGGTCACATGGCTATGAGGTCATCACAGGTCCTGTGGAGTGTTGCAGAAGTTAACTGTGGAGCTTTTTTGTGTAAAGATTACATCAGAAAAAGGTGACAGGGGCTGTTATGTTTGTTTTTTTTTTTTTTTTTTTTTTTGTTTTTTTTATGGAGAAGGGTGAAGGGTACAAAAGAATTTCCAAGGCATTAGATCTACCATGGAACACAGTGAAGACAGTCATCATCAAGTGGAGAAAATATGGCACAACAGTGACATTACCAAGAACTGGACGTCCCTCCAAAATTGATGAAAAGAAGAGAAGAAAACTGGTCTGGGAGGCTACCAAGATGCCTAGAGCAGGAATATCTGGCAAGTACTGGTTGTGTGGTACATGTGACAACAATCTCCCGTATTCTTCATATGTCTGGGCTATGGGGTAGAGTGGCAAAACGAAAGCCTTTTCTAACGAAGAAAAACATCCAAGCCCGGCTACATTTTGCAAAAAAAAAAAAAAATCATCTCTGCTCTCCAAAAAGCATGTGGGAAAAGGTGTTATTGTCAGATGAAACCAAGGTTGAACTTTTTGGCCATAATTCCAAAAGATATGTTTGGCGCAAAAAACAACACTGCACATCACCAAAAGAACACCATACCCACAATGAAGCATGGTGGTGGCAGCATCATGCTTTGGGGCTGTTTTTCTTCAGCTGAAACTGGGGCCTTAGTTAAGCTAGAGGGAATTATGAACAGTTCCAAATACCAGTCAATATTGGCACAAAACCTTCAGGCTTCTGCTAGAAAGCTGAACATGAAGAGGAACTTGATCTTTTAGCATGACAACGACCCAAAGCATACATCCAAATCAACAAAGGAATGGCTTCACCAGAAGTAGATTAAAGTTTTGGAATGGCCCAGCCAGAGCCCAGACCTGAATCTGATAGAAAATCTGTGGGGTTATCTGAAGAGAGCTGTGCACAGGAGATGCCCTCGCAATCTGACAGATTATTAGTGTTTTTGCAAAGAAGAATGGGCAAATTTTGCAAAGTCAAAATGCGCCATGCTGATAGACCCCCAAAAGACTGAGTGCTGTAATAAAATCAAAAGGTGCTTCAACAAAGTATTAGTTTAAGGGTGTGCACATCTATGCAACCACATTACTTTATTCTTGTATTTTTTCTTCCCTCCACCTAAAAGACCCCAGCCCGTCCCCCAAACGAGCCGTAAAATTTTTCTACATCACAGAAATCTGACATTTTTTTTTTTTTTTTTATTTAATTATCTTTATTGTTAGTATATCAAAATATTACAGATAGAAAACAAAGAATACAATTTCCCCCCAACCCCGATTCCCTAAAGAAACCCTCCCCTCCCCCCCCTACCTGTGGTGCGTCAAAATAAGTCCTCTATCATTAAGAAAATTGAACACAACTGATCAAACTCTCCAACCACCCCATATCTTAATCCACTTCTCCTCAGCCTCCCTCTGTTTGTACATGATTTTCTCATAATTTTTTACCTTAGCAATTAAATTTTCCATGTAATTATATCTGGAGTATATCGAGCAAACCAGGTTCGACTGACCAACACTCTAGCCAACATCAATATCCTGCCCAGGAGGATCTTTTGATACTTATGATTATTTAATTTAGAGAGATCATTAAGCACGAATACTTGTGGTTCAAAAGGGATTTGTATTTTTAGTTTATACCTAATACAATTATTTATAGTATTCCAGAAGTTTGTGAGTTCTGGACAAGTCCATATCATATGAAGAAAATCCGCTCCTACAGTATCGCATTTGGGGCAATTGGACTTGTCTCTTAATCCACATTTATTCATCCATAAAGGAGTAATATATAATCTATGGCAAATAAAAAATTGTATTAGAACGTGGTTGAAGTTCTGGGATAGTGAAACTAAATTCCCAAAAATATTCTCCCATCCTTCTACTTGTAAATTCGGACAATCCACCTCCCACGCTTTTTGTCCTGGTGACTGTGTGTCACTAAACCGTGCCTTAAGTAATAACATATATATTTGAAATTTTTATTCTAGACAGTCTACCCCCTACCCAATCATTCAAAAAAGATGAATTATCTATATCTAGCACCAATTTATCATCCAAACTGGATAGTGCTGAACGCAATTGAAAATACCTAAACCATGAAAGGTTTGTTATACTATGTGTCATCTCTATAAATGGTTTAATTTCTCTATCTTTAACTACCTGTGAAATATACAAAATTTTATTCTTTTGCCAAAATGTATCAGCTGCAATATCATCTAGCCTTTGTAAATACAGATTGTGCCAAAGAGGCGTAAATGTCAGTGAACCCTTGATCTTCAACCATGTTCTAGTTGTAGCCCATACTTTCAGGAGTAATTTTATGGTCTCTCTGTAGCCTCGCTCATAGCTCTTTAATAGACCAGATTCCAACAAGGTAAAAATATTATTGTGGGCATAGCTAGTTACCAATTTCCCTAACAATGCACTATTCTCTGATTCATAGCATCTCAATAACTGGGCTGCAATAAAATACCCTTTAAAGTAAGGGAGATTTAAACCCCTGCACTCCACAGATTTATACAGATATTCCAGCTTTATTCGAACTCGCTTTCTTCCCCATATTAAATCATTGATTATTTTTTCAATGAAACAAAAGAACCAAATATTATGAAGATAGGCGCTAAAACAAAATAACAATAATTTTATTAGGTATTCTGCATTTAAAATAAAGGGTGTCCACCTATCAGTGCCACGGTCAGCACTGACTAAAGTTATTAGCTGTGAAAACCTACATCTGAGTCCAGGATATCAACCCGGAAAATGTGCAGGTGTCACACACTAAACCCACCAACACAAAGGGGGCTTATTTCACCATAGGGTCTAACGCAACCAACCCAGGTGAAAAGCTATCTGGGAGGATCCGTGGTGCTATGAAACCACCAACAGACACTCCTAACAGTGAGTGTAAGCGCGCATGCACTCACTGCACCAAGATAGTAACGGTGCAGGATTGTGGCAGAGCATTAACCCCTCCTCCAAAGTGGTGTATGGAGAGGGGATTGCACTGACACACACCTATATGTTATCAGCTCAACGCGTTTCCATGCATAAATGCTGCACTTCATCAGGAGCTGTATGCACCATGCTATACCAAAGCCCACAGCCTCTGCAGTGATATTGAGCAGAGGCGGTAGATGACATAGGACAGTGAGGTAACCTGCCTAACACCGGAACCCTCTAGTGTGAGGTACGGTGTTTATAACAACAGACCACTGTCCTGCCGTTGTATCAAAAGCCCACAGCCTCTGCGATGGTGTTAAGCAGAGGCGGTGGATGGCATGGAACAGTAAAGTACCCTGCCTGACACCGAGTCCCTCTAGTGTGAGGTACGGTGCTATCAACAACAGACAACTGTCCTGCCTAAAGCTACACACCTCTAGGTTGAGGTGTAGCGTGCTAGTGTGCAATCACATCGGCGCTGTAATGGCCGCAAGCGGCCCACAGAACGCCGAGATTTACAGGAGAAACCCCGCCCTGCCAGACACGCCCCCCTCTCCCAGCCATTCAGGTTAAGGAGGCTCGCTCCGTGTCAACCAATCGCTAAACAGAGGAGGGACTACATGGGTCTCAGGGAAGGCGCTATGCGCCGTATATTACATAAGGGAATTATAAAGCGGCTTGACATAATGTCACCGCAATATCGCACCATATTGATTCATATACAGTGGGGAAGATTCACAATGGAGGGATATAAGTAATGGTAACGAGCAGACACATAGCCTAAACGATATCCAAAATGGACAACCAGCCCATGTTAACTCATTCATTGCTGGAAAGAATTGAAATTAAAACAGCATATGAATGAGCAGTCGCATAACATGCATGAGGAATAAATCATCCAGCTCCCAATGACTCTCTCATTATAATATAGTCAAATAAAGACCTGGTGCATAATGCATCCAAAAAGTTATTATCCTATAAAAGGAACAAATGAGATTGCGTCATTGAGGCCTGCGGGTTTGATGGTATTTAATGAAAAAATCCATCTTGCCTCTTTTTGCAACAAAATGCGATCATAATCACCACCCCTAGAAGACGGTTTCACAGAGTCGATCACTTGAAATTTGACCGATGAAGTGTTCCCTCTGTGATGATCAAGCACATGGCGCGCAATTGGGGTGTCTTTGAGATTAGAAATATCCAAGACGTGTTCCCCAATCCGTCTTCTCAACTCTCTGATGGTTTTGCCTACATATTTGATGTTACATACACATGTCATAAGGTAGACAACCCCCACCGATTTGCAGTTATAAAATGATCTGGTAAAAAAGGTTTTGTCTGAGGTGCTGTTTGCAAAACTCCTTGACTTATTAATAAAGCCGCAAAATTTACAAGATCCACAAGGAAATGTCCCTGTCAGTGGGTTCCGTAACCATGATTGTGATTGAGGACTGGCATATAGGCTATGTGTCAACATGTCCCGTAAGTTGTTACTGCGTCGGTATGTGACTGAGGGTCTAGGTGGAATTAAGCTACCAATGTCGGGATCAGATTTCAGGATGTCCCAATGTTCAGCAAGAACCTGGCGTACTGCATCATGGGCGCTGTCATACGTCCCAATGATCCTTACAGTATTGTCACTAGTGTCCCTCTTTTTTGGGGACAACAAAAAGTCCCTATTGGTACATAGTGAATGCTGGTATGCTTGTTTCAAACATTGCTGTGGATAACCCCGACGTTGAAACCTCTGCTGCAGATCTTTAGCAGCCACCCTAAAGTCACTTAGTTGGGAACAATTCCTCCTCACCCTTAAATATTGGCCCTTCGGGATACCTCTTTTAAGGGCCAGAGGGTGTCCGCTCTCCCATTTCAACAAATTGTTGGTAGCTGTGGGCTTCCTAAAGACATTAGTACTGATGCGCCCATCAGCAGCAAGCGAAATGGTGAGATCCAGAAAGGAGATGGTGGTGGAATCAATTTCCGAGGTGAAAAAGAGGCCCAAACTATTTTTGTTCAGAGCTACAACAAACTCTTGGAACAGATCACGATCGCCCCCCCACAGGATCAGCACATCGTCGATGTATCTGACCCAGAGGGGGACAACACATGTGAACCGCTCCATGTCTTCACAGAAGACCACCTCCCTTTCCCACCAGCCCAGGTAGAGGTTCGCAAAAGTGGGGGCACAAGGACTGCCCATTGCGACCCCCCTGAGCTGGTGGAAAATACGACCATCAAACAAAAACACATTGTGTTTAAGAATAAAAACCAGAAGTTCCATAATGAAGCTGTTATGGTTCCTGCACTGCTCGCCTCTCTGTTGGAGAAATGTCATTATTGCTCTACAGCCCAATTCATGAGGAATCGAGCTGTAGAGCGCCTACACATCCAGACTGGCCAAAAAAGTACCAGTATCGCATTGGACACCATCCAACCGTCCCAGTACATCCATAGTATCCCTAACATGCGAGGGTAAACCATCGACAAAGGGGCGCAGGATGATGTCCACATAGGTACTGATATTGGCCGTCAAGCAGTTATTCCCGGACACTATCGGCCTCCCCTTTAGAGGTTCATACCCCTTATGGACTTTGGGGAGACAATAAAAGGCCGCAGTGACCGGGTGTGCAGGAAGAAGAAAGGCTAGCTCAGTTTTGTCAATCAAATTGTTCTCCAAGGCACGATTTAGAATGCAGGATAATTCCGTTCTGTAAATGGGGGTTGGATCAGACGGAAGCTGTTCATATGTGAATTTGTCCTTGAGCACTCTCATGCACATATTGCGATATTGCTCGTGCCCAAGTATCACTATATTCCCCCCCTTGTCTGATGATTTGATCACCAAGTCTAGATCCATCTGACTAAGTTTACTGGAAACCACTGATAAAAAGGTGTCTATGGGGGTACAGTCACCAATGGGTGGCATCTTGGTTGACGGTAACCTTAGATTGGTAAAGGGGCCATCCCCTGGGGTTCTTTGCCCTTCCGCCAGCAAATCCGAGAGAATTCGCACATCAGGCAAATCAGACAACTCAATTCCCAATTCCTCACACTTTCTACGGTCATGGGTGACAAAAAATTTGCGCCATTTGAGTTTGCGCGCAAATAAATTTAAATCCTTCACCCAACCAAAGCAATCAAACCTTCGCATCGGCACAAAGGAAAGGCCTTTTTGTAAAATCTGTGTCTCCATAGTGGTGAGGATCCGAGAAGATAAATTAATAATTTGTAACTCATCCTTCTTGGAACTGGATGAGAATTGAGAGGACATCTGGGTTTAAAATGAGTTTAAAATATGAGTTTAAAATATTTGTCTTGTATCCAAATAGGTGTATTCCTGAGGACATAAAGAAATTGTGGTAATATCACCATTTTAACTAGTGAAACTCGATCGGCTCTGGATAGGGGCAGTCTCAGCCAGATCCCTATTTTAGCTCTAGTCCTTACCACTATGGGAATCAAATTAAGTTGTACGAAATTTTCAACCCGAGGTGATATAGTCAAACCCAGGTATTGAAAGGTGTCAACAATATCCAACTGTGTCCCGAGAACCTCTTTCTGTGGCAGGGGATCTATTGGCATCAAGCTGGTCTTGGTCCAGTTTATAAGAAGACCAGACACCTCACCAAATGCTTTAACCATTTGGATAATCCTAGGAAGAGTGATTTCCGTATAGTCTATAAAAAACAGAACATCATCCGCATATAAGGAGATCCGATCTTGTACTCCTAGCGTACCAAATCCTTTAACCTGATCATCCTGCCTAATGGCCATCGCAAGGGGTTCAATATAAATATCGAATAATAGGGGAGACAGTGGGCAGCCCTGCCGTGTGCCTCTTTTTAAATCAATACTACTACTCAAAATTCCATTAAGACTCAATTTTGCCCTTGGAGATCTATACAATAACTTAAGAGTACGTATAAACTTTTCCCCAAAGCCCATCCTTGCCAGAACCTTCCAGAGAAGCACCACTCCACCCTGTCAAATGCCTTGGAGGCATCCAGCGACAGGATGGAGCGAGTGGTCCCCCCAGGGGCCTGAATATTAGAAAAAAGCCGATGTAAATTGTGATGTGTACCCTTGTTTTGGACAAAGCCACTCTGGTCCGGATGGACAATAGAAGAAATAACCCTAGAAAGCCTTGTAGCCAGGACCCTCGCAAGAAGCTTTACATCTGCATTAAGCAGTGAGATTGGTCTATAAGATTCTAAATCTAAAGGGTCCTTGCCTTTTTTTGGAATTAATATTATTACAGCCTCCATCATTGAGTCTGGGAGCTTCCCATCCTCCATTGATTCAGAAAAGACCTCCAACAGTCTCGGGAGAATGCAATCCCTATATTTACTATAAAATTCATATGGGAGTCCATCTGAACCAGGAGTGGAATTAGCTGAACATAATTTAATAGCTCCCTCAAGTTCCTGGATTGAGACCTCTAGTTCAAGTGCTTTCTTTTGCGTCTCAGTAATAGTTGGAAAGATGATCCTATCAAGATAAAAATCTATCTTATCATCTGTGATGTTAGATTCGGCTTTATACAAATCAAGGAAATAATCAACAAAGGCCTTCTCTACCGGGCCCTGTCCAGTGACCATCCTACCATCAATCAATCGGACCTTATCTATATATTTTTTAGATTGTTGACTTGAAATTACTCTAAAGAGAAATTTACCGGGTCGCCCTGACTCTGTAAAGTATTTTTGCCCTTTAAAGAAAAGGCTCTGTTGGGCCTAATCTAGTAAAAAATTAGAATATATTTGTGTGGCTCTTTGCATATTTTCCCTATTCTGCTCCGACTTATTCATGTAAAAGGATTCTGTCGCCTGTGCAGCACGTTCTTCTAGATTTTTCTGTTTTTTCCCATACTCCCTTCTAAGGTTCGCGATATTACTAACCATCAATCCCCTCATATACGCCTTAAACGTATCCCATACCACTTGAATTTTGGCTGAACCATAATTATTATCCCAGAATCGGCCAATTTCATTTTAGATTATTTCATGTGTTTTTATAACTGATAGCCAGTAAGGATTTAGTCTAAAAAGGGGTTTTGATGTATATCCTTCCTGAGACAAGCAGAATTCAAGTAGTAACGGAGAATGATCCGATATTGACCTCGTTTCATATTTCATTCGCTTTATTAATTTCACATGTTTACTACTGATCAATGCAAGATCTATTCTGGACATTGATTTACCTGCTTTACTAAAGCATGAAAAAGCCCTCTTCCCCTGTCCTAAATATTCCCAAGCATCTTCAAAACCAGCCTCCAGGCAGAACCGTGCCAGGGGAGACCCCTGGACCGGGCTGTCGCTCCTGACACTCGTAGAGACCCTATGACGTACAGGATCGATGACACAGTTAAAGTCGCCAATAATCAGTGTTGGACACTCTGGCCATTTATCCATAAATAATACCAAGGAATTAAGGACCGAAAAGGAAAATGGCGGTGGAATATAGACAAAGGCCAAAATACATATCTTCCCCCTTAACCTACAATATAAAAAAATAAATCTCCCCTGTTGGTCAACAGAGGATGCCTCGCAAACAAAATCAATAAGTCTATGTATCAAGACAGTAACACCTCTCGAGTAGTTAGAGAAAGTAGAATGGTAAGTGTGCGCAGCCCATCCCCTGTCGACCACCCTAGAGGTCTCCTCAGTGAGGTGGGTCTCTAACAAGCATACTATTGCTGGTAGATGGACCTGAGTCAAGTCAGAAATCGCTTGTCTCTTTCCTCTATCCCCCAGACCACGTATATTCCAGGCAATAATTCTAGTCAACATTATCGACAGCGGCTAAGTGGGAAAAAGGAGATGGAAAGAAAGAAATACAACAAAGAAAGGGCAAAAAGGAAGAAAGAGGAAAAACACACCCATTTTGACGCACCACAGCCCAACCCCAACCCCCCCCCCCCCCCACATACAGATAATCTACCACGTATTGTAGTAGATTTCTTTCCTATGACCATCCCTCCCACACTCCCCCCACTCGGCCACCCTCATTAGGAAGCGAAGAGAAATAAATTTAGGGGGATAAGCCCCCTTATAACATTTGTTATTCCCGCCAGATCATAAGACAATTAAATCATAAGTTGTTTCGGTCAAGCCAGTCCGCGGCTTCTTCCGAAGTATCAAAAAAAAAGATTTTATCATTAAAAATAATCCTCAATTTTGCTGGGAATATGAGAGAATATTTAATGTCCTTTTCTCTTAGCCTCTTTTTGACCATCAAAAATGTGCGTCTCTTTACAGCCTGACAGGGGGGTGATCAGGGAGTTTATATGGGGTGATCATGGGTGATCAGGGGTTCATAAGGGGTTAATAAGTGACGGGGGGGGGTGTAGTGTAGTGTGGTGTTTGGTGCGACTTTACTGAGCTACCTGTGTCCTCTGGTGGTCGATCCTAACAAAAGGGACCACCAGAAGACCAGGTAGCAGGTATATTAGACGCTGTTATCAAAACAGCGTCTAATATACCTGTTAGGGGTTAAAAAAAATCACATCTCCAGCCTGCCAGCGAGCGATCGCCGCTGGCAGGCTGGAGATCCACTCGCTTACCTTCTTTTCCTGTGAGCGCTCGCGCCTGTGTGCGCGCGTTCACAGGAAATCTCGGCCCTCGCGAGATGACGCGTATATGCGTCACTCTGCGCAGGGCTGCCGCCTCCGGACCGCACATCTGCGTTAGGCGGTCCGGAGGCGGTTAAAATAATAATAATCTTGATCAATGAGGTGGAGGTCCATATGGAGCACGAAGTTGAAGAGGTGGTGGACGTAGCGGTGTAGGTGGAAGTGGCATTGGAGGAGGAGAAGGTAGACAACACTGGTTTTTGGTTTATTATTATTTTTTATTAGGGTACACCCCTAATTTGGGGGTGGGAAATATCAAAAATACAACAATGAGCAATTGCTCTGGATTATAATAATGGCTAGTTAAGGTCGGTATACATGTCTATTCTGCACAAGATACAGACAAGTCCTGTAGGATCCATGCCTGGTCAATTTTAATGAACGTGAGCTTGTCCACATTGACTGTGGACAGGCGGCTGCGCTTGTCTGTGATCAGGGCCGTCTTTACCAAGGGGCAAAAGGGGCAGCTGCCCTGGGCCTAGTTGCTCCTGGGGGCCCAAGGCAGCTGCCTCTTGAGCCCTGCTAGCTACTGCCTCGGGTGTCAGGCTGTCGGCTACACAGGCATCATGATCGTACTGTGTTAATGATCTTAATTCTAGGACCTTAATGAGTTTTGCTCTAGGACCTTAATGACATCATTACCATGTGACCAGTAACCTAGCAATTACTGGTCACATGGCTATGAGGTCATCACAGGTCCTGTGGAGTGTTGCAGAAGTTAACTGTGGAGCTTTTTTGTGTAAAGATTACATCAGAAAAAGGTGACAGGGGCTGTTATGTTAATATACTGTAAACTACTGTATAGTGGGGTGCTGTATACTGTGTGGTGGGCTGTATACTGTGTGGTGGGCTGTATATTGTGTGGTGGGCTATATATTGTGTAATGGGCTGTATACTGTGTGGTGGGCTGTATACTGTGTAATGGGCTGTATACTGTGTGGTGGGCTGTATACTGTGTGGTGGGCTATATACTGTGTGGTGGGCTGTATACTGTGGGGGGCCTGTATAGTGGGGGGAGTGCTATACTGCTGTACTGTATAGTGTGGGGGGCTGTATCGTGTATAGTTTGGGGTGCTGTATACAGTGAGGTGTTGTATACTGTGAGGTGCTGTATACTGTGGGCTGCTATACTGCTCTACTATATACTGTGGGGTACTGTATAGTGTGGGGTGCTATACTGCATACTGTGGGGTGCTGGGGTGCACTGTAACACTAGGGTGAGCCGAGCCCTGGTCTCCTTCCTGCAGAGCGGTGCCCACTTCCAGCCTGAGCCCAGCTGCCCAGAGCACTGATCCTGAGCCGCTGGAGTCTTCAGAACTGGAAGTATTTACAGTCATTCACTGGACTCTACCAGATGTGTGGATTTTTTGGTGTGTGTTGTGGTGGAGGGCGTGATTGCCTGCTAAGGTGTGGGAAGGCGGGATCCAGGGGGCCCAAGTAAATTTTTGCCCAGGGTCCAATCAATATTAAAGACGGCCCTGTCTGTGATAACGCCCCCCGCCATGCTAAACATATGTTCAGATAATACACTGGCTGCAAGGCAGGCCAGCACCTCCAAGGCGTAAAGGGCAAGCTCAGGCCATCTGCCCAATTTGGAGACCCAGAAGTTGAAGGGGGCAGACCCATCATTCAGTAAGTGTAGGCGTGTGCACACATGCTGCTCCACTATGTTGCTGAAATGCTGCCTCCTGCTAAGACGTTCCATATCAGCTGGTGGTGCTGTAAAGTTTTTCCCAAATTCCCTTATTCTTGTTTTTTTTTTTTTCTACATAATTTTTTTTATTATGAGTACTTCATGTGGGCATTCAGGCAGCGGTGGTAGGGGAGTTGGTTCATGTGCCGGACCACTGCCAGCATGGGGATGCTCCTCTACCAAAGGAGGGGTGGGCACAGGTGTCATGGCGTCCGCCTCATTCGTGATTTCTTTGGGGGTGGCAGCCGCCCCATTTCTAGTAAGGACGCCGAGGCAGTAGTGGCTCTCGTGGCACAAGCCAGTGCCACAGAGTCCTCTGCCCCGGCTCCTAGCAGCAGCTGCAGCACTCCACCTCCTGCAGGACCAACTCCCAGCCCCCAAGAATCTAGCCTGCTCCTGTTTGACAGCGCCAGTGAGAGGGATATCTTGGGGGAGGTAATGCAGGAGGCTGAATTGCAGTTCAATCCTCATGTGCAGGACCTTTTTTAAGGGATGAAGGAGGAGGAGGAGGAGGAAATACCGCCTGTCAGTCAACCACTGGCGGGAGTGGGAATAGATACAAAGTGGTCTTAGCAGCAGTGCCACCAGCAGTGTGCAGGGGACAGCAGCTCCTGCCACTATACTGCAGCCACCCCAACACATTCCAAGGATGCATTCCCACTCCCCTGCTGCTCCCTCTCCTAAAGGTACTGGTACCGGCAGCCAGACCTCTGCCTCCACTGCACTCTCCTCTATGTCCTCCACTCCACTGCTGTCTGGCGGCAGCCGTCAACGCACTGCGCCCTATGCCCACGGGGACCGACACGTGAATTCACTCAATGATCTCCTGGCAAGGGTTATCGCCCAACATCTGTTGCCCTTCAATCTTGTGGACCTCAATCCATTCCGGTAGATGTTGGAGCAGGCCAAACACAAATGGCGTGTCCCCAGCAACCATTTCTTTGCCAGGACCGGCGTTCCTGCCCTACACCAACACGTTGTGCAGAATGTATCACTGTCGCTGGATCATGCTGTCAGCGACAGGGTGTATCTGACAATGGATGCTTGGACCAGCAGACATGGGCAGGAATGATACATCAGTTTTACAGCCCATTGGGTGTCCCTCCAAGGGGCAGGAGAGGGATCAGAGGCATGTGAGTTTCTGGTGTCGCCTCGGGGGGTCCAGGGGAGAGCTGCTGCTCTCCCTCAAGCCACTGTCTCCATGGCTGCTGAGCCCCCCAGCAAGCGTTCATGTAGCTACGCAAGTGTGGGGCACGTCCTCTGCCAGTCCGTGCTCCAGCTTGTCAGCTTAGGGGAACGGAGGCACACTGGACCTGATGTTCTGGCTGCACTCCTGGCTCAGGACCAGAAGTGGCTGACAGCCCGCAGGCTAGAGGCTGGTTAGGTTGTCTGTGACAATGGCAGCAACCTCCTCGCCGCCCTCCATGCTGGCAGTCTTACACATTTGCCCTGCATGGCACATGTCCTGAACCTTGTTGTAAAAAAGTTCTTACGCACATTCCTAAGGGTACGGAGGATTGCCCGCCACTACCCATGCTACCCAACCGCCACCGTGTCCCTGTCCAAACTGCAGCAAGACAACAGCCTGCTCACTCACAGGCTGATTATGGACAGCGTGATGTGGTGGAACTCCACCCTCCACATGCTGGAGAGGTTGTGGGAGCAGTGACGGGCGGTGAGGGAATACCTGATAGATCTAGGCACTCCAGGGCCATCACACCCACTCGCCTACATCGTTAATGCGGAATGGGGGCAGATACAGCAGGTCTGCCACATGTTGGCCCCACTTGAGCAGGCAACCAGCAGGGAGCATGTTGGCCTCAATGACATGCTCCCTATAGTGTTCCTGCTGGACAGGATACTAGATCTCCTGCTCTAGGCTGGGGAGAGTGCCTTGGTGGAGCAAGAAGAGGCAACACTGTTTCACCAAGACCAGGCCCAGGATGAGAAGGAGGAGGAATGTGTTGATATTTTTCGGATGTCCAGGAGTCTGGGCCTGGTCAGGAGGAAGAGCCGGTGCTGGGGGCACCGTTAGTGCCGGGGTGGGGCAGCTCCTACCGGGAGCAGCACCAACAGCAGCAGGAGGATCAAGAGGTCATGGTCCCAGGCAGCCATGAAGAGTCACAGCGGGCTGTACTCTTCCCCATGGCTGCCCACATGCTGCGATGCCTCAGGAGGGACCCCCTGATCAGGAAAATTAAGGAGAGGGATGATTATTGGTTGGCCACCCTTTAGACCCTCGCTACAAGGGGAAACTGTAGCAGTTCATCTAAGCCAGCCAGAGGGAGGCTCGGATAAATCAACTGCGGGCCTGTCTGATCAAATGGCTGGAGCAGGCAAAACCTCAGCCTCACGCTCCAGTTCTCCCCGCCCATCTCACCCAGCAGGTGGCTGGCCCAAGCAACTCCAGCCAAGTAGGTGATCTTATGGGTGAGATGAGGTTGTTTTACCATTCTGTGCGACCCAGTAGCAGCAGCAGTCACCACCAGCGGCTGGCCCGCATGGTGGCAGACTACATGGGATCCGTTGGTGCTTCCAACAGCATGAGCACCGACGACCTCATGGAGTACTGGGTTGCCAGGCTGGACACCTGCCGTGAGCTCACTCAGTATGCGCTGGAGTTACTGTCTTGCCCCCCCCTTCAGTGTACTGTCTGAATGGACAATCAGCGTGGCAGGTGGGGTGGTCACTGACAAGCGGACCAATCTGTCCACTGACTCCGTGGACAGACTGACTTTTATCAAAATGAACGAGTCCTGGATCGGCAATAACTTCTTGGCCCCCGCTGTCGGTTCAGGGAGCACTGTAGGGTTACTTTTTTAATGTATTTATTGATGTTTATAATTATGTATTTTATGATGAATTTTTTAATGCATTTATGTTCTAATGTATTTATATATTCTGATATTTATTATTTTTTCTAATCATGTATTTCTAGATTTATTTGTTGATTTATTGATGGTTTACATTTTTTATTATAAGTATTTATTTATTTATTGATACAGTATATTTCTATTTAAATGATTTTTTTAATCATGTGTAGTGTATTAATATAATTAAATTGAAACTTTGTAATATATTTATTTATTGTCATATTTCTATATTGATGAATTTGCGTAATCATGTATTGTAGATACAGAATTAAATTATTTATTGGAAGGTTTGTTTTTTAAATGTATTTATGTATTTTTTTATATCGATTAATTTTTTTTATATCTTGTATTTTGACTATGCAAAATTAATTTATTGATGTATTTATATATTTAACATTTTTTAATATCGGTGTTTATACATTAACGGGCGATATAAAATTAGTGCATAAAAATTATTAGGAACAGTCGATAATAAATGGCAAATGAACTTGACCACATTGTCTTTTTTAGTTAAATTACTCTATTCCAGGCATGCTCAACCTGCGGCCCTCCAGCTGTTGCAAAACTACAACTCCCAGCATGCCCAAACAGCCTACAGCTATCAGCCTACAGCAGGGCATTGTGGGACTTGTAGTTTTACAACAGCTGGAGGGCCGCAGGTTGAGCATGCCTGCTCTATTCAATAGATTTTTCAGCCTAGTATAGTGTATATGGAGTCCTCTATGTCAAGACTCTTGAGACAATAGATCTCTCAGATAACAATTGGCACACAGCGCTTGATAAGCCGCCCGCACCAGTCTGCTCTCATTTTCCGTATCAAGCACATCGAGTCTGTAGCAGAACATTGCGGTAATGCAGCTAGTCTCGCCGTGTTCTGATTCCTCCTAGTCAGAGAGCAGTAGGAGTGGCGGTGTTTAGCAGAGGCTCTCTAATCTTCCAAAGTCATTTAAATTCCTCTGGAATTTCTTTACTTTGCGCTCCTTAATCAGTCTTTCCCATATATTACATGAATCATCAATGTGTCTTCTGAATCTCCCAACATTTGATTGGATTGTGCCTCCATCGCTGTTATTTCCTTATCTAACTCATCAAGTGTACTCTCATTCGCCATTATGAGAAGCTTCATAAAGTTGACTGAACAGCTGTTACACATCTCCTGCCACTTGGTGTCAAACTGGTCATTTTCCAGACCGAATGATGGGAAAATTTAAATCCTCAGCCCCCGAGGGATTAAGTTTTTCGAAATACAGTATATTGTTCCATAGACGTTTTGTTCCACCATGAACGTAATCATTTGTGTAGTAGAGTTTTTAGATTACCTTTTAATTCAATGAGGTTTCTTTGTTCCATATTCTGTACAAGACTACTACCACAGTTAAAAACTTCTTCAGCCTGGGTTTTCCAGGCTGCTACATGGATAAACAAACTGGAACGCTCTTCACTTCCTCCATGAGTTCTCTGTAAGAAGGTGGCCCCTCCTCCCCAGCTTCTCTGTGATGCGGCTGTGGAGCGTGCACCTTAGACTTCCGGTGCGCGCTCCACTGTGGAATGCATCGCGGGGATTCAACGTGTATTTTTTATATTTTCTGTATATAGGATGTACTCAGCCATACTCTGACTAGTGCAGAGTATATCTTTGGGCAGGATTTATTTGATTGTATTGATGAAGGAATAGTTAGTTGAATTTGGGCACTACCACCTGTCACAGGAAGTGACCTCATGCGTTCCAGCGTGGAACGCACGCTGATAAATATGATCCTGGCCATATTCCTGACTCTTCATGTGGTTAGCCACCTGATTGTAATTGTACTGAGCAGCAGGGTATAAATATGTGAGATGTTCACTTGCACACTATCTCCTGAAGAAGCAAGATGCGAAACGCGCGTCGGGTTATATGATCACACTGGTCGGTATTATTTTACATAGGTTACTTTCACACTTGCGTTCAGAGCGGATCCGTCTGGTGTCTGCACAGACGGATCCGCTCCTATAATGCAGACGATGGGATCCGTTCAGAACGGATCCGTCTGCATTATAGTTTAGAAAAGATTCTAAGTGTGAAAGTTGCTCAGACGGATCCGTCCAGACTTTACATTGAAAGTCAATGGGGGACGGATCCGTTTGAAAATTGAGCCATATTGTGTCAACTTCAAACGGACCCGTCCCCATTGACTTACATTGTAAGTCTGGACGGATCCATTTGCCTACGCACGGCCAGGCGGACACCCAAACGCTGCAAGCAGCGTTCAGGTGTCCGCCTGCTGAGCGGAGGACAAACGGTGCCAAACTGATGCATTCTGAGCAGATCCGCATCTACTCAGAATGCATTAGGGCAGTACAGATGCGTTCGGGGCCGCTTGTGAGAGCCTTCAAACGGAACTCACAAGCGGACACCCGAACGCTAGTGTGAAAGTAGCCTTATTTATATTGGATTTATTGGACTGCTGTATTACTATGTCATTTTTTTTTTCAGATTTTTTGTGTAGTAATATGGCGGTATGTTTTGCACTATGCACTTTATCATGCTGTATGTGACACATTGTTCTCAGTGTATAGCTAATGGGAGAAGAAGTCCAGGAGGTTATGGTATTTAATCGTCGACAGTGTGCTTTATCTGTCTATATGTCTGCCATCGTTATGCATTATCTATTACTTTTAAACTATTCGAATTAATAAAGATTCTATATTTGTGTATTAATGTAGCACTGCGTAATGCTTATTGTAGGTGTTGTCATTAGTATTAAATACGGAGTGCAATACATTTTGGGAGCCTTATTGTGCATTGGAGTGGTTAGTCAATGCAAGCCTGCAAGTCTTTCTCTTCATATCCCAACTGCCATACACATGGTCATGACAATAAGTCGCACAACACATAGGGCGCAACTACACTGCTACATTGATGTCGCGCAACAATTTTTATAATGATAGTCTATGGTGTTGCACTGCGACATGTGATCTTGGATGGATTTCTTATGACTGTCGTGTCGCAGTTGCAGCATGTCACATGTAGCAGTGCGACACCATAGCCTACCATTATACAAATTGTTGAGACAAAATGTCGCGCAACACATGTCATCGTGTAGCCTTAGCATTAAAGGGGCAGGGCGCTATGAAGGTCACTGTTAAAGAGACGTTCACTTTTGATGTTACTTTTAAGGGGGTAGGTCGCTGTTGAGGTCACTGTTAAAGGGGCGGGGCCACTATTAAAGGGGCAACTGCTGAGGAGGACACTGTTTAGGCAGCAGGGTACTGTGAGGTCACTGTTAAGGGGGCGGGGTTCTGTGAAACTCACTTTTAAAGCGGCGGGCTGCTGTGAAGGTCAAGGTTAAGGGGATGGTCCCATTTTAAAGTGGTGGGGCACTGTGGGGGGCGTCTGTGTTAAGGGATGGGGGACTGTGGAGTTCACTGTTAAAGGGGCGTGGTGCTGTAGAGGTCACTGTTATGGGGGATACCGTCTATATCTTTTAACGACACACACAAACATTAAATTAAATAGGTGAAATACACCCGTGCAAAGCCGTGTCCTTCTGCTAAAATATATATATATATATATATATATAAATAATAAAAACTGGACAGGCGTGGTGCTGTTTTTGAAAGAAAGCAGCCATGTTTATCTAATCCTGGACAATCCCTTTAAATTCAACCTATTTATCTGAAAGTGGAGAACACCTGCTGTACAGAAGGTAGTGCTGGGAATGTCCATGGTATAATCAGAAATTAAAGATATGTGGTGAGTCTTATAGAAAAATGAATTTCAGGGGAATTTACTGGAGAAAGCCCTCATTTAAATAATGTTTAAACCTCAGATTTATTTTATTCTTCTATAAAATGTGTATAGTGAATGTATTTGATTTTATATCCCAGTTTTTATTAGCATTAATTTCCAATTCCAAATGAAACTCAATATCATCATTTCAAAAAGATGGCATTTTACAAATGTGCAGGCCTATGGGTATGTACTATAAGCATTTATTTAAAATAAATTCCTAAAGCAATGAGATTGTATGAATGCATCAAACAGAATTATAATTTTTCTCAGGTTTGCAGATAGTCATACATTCTAAAATGTGGCAGCAGGTTTATAAACATTCTTCTGATTATGGTCAGTTGAAAGCTTTAGACTAAAGAGTGTCCAAATAATGAAAACCAATGTAATAAACAAAATCATAATAATGAGAGCAACACTGACATTAGTTTTCAACTCCAAAAAAGGGAAAAAAGTAAAATAAAAAGTAAAAAGTAACATGGCTTGCAGTGGTTCTAGATTTGAAAACAACCAAAGACAACCCTGTGTTTGCATGAGTTTTCTCTGGGTACTCTGTTTTTTTCCTACACTCCAAAGACATACAGATAGGGAGCCTCATGCTAAAATAAAAAAAATAAAAAAATAAAAATCAATCTGCTTTCAACACCCCTCAATAAAAAAAATTAAGACAGAATTTTACAGATATTTAATACAAATGTATTATAAAGAAAATTTTTAATTTTGCATGGACATTAGTATTCAGATCCTTTGCTATGACACTTGAAATTTAGCTCTGAGGGCCTCAGATTTCTCTTGATCATATCTGAGATGTTTTTACACCTTGATTGAAGTCAGCCTGTGCTAGATTCAGTTGATTGGACATTATTTGGAAAGACTCATCCCTGTCCATATAAGTAGGGATGAGCGAACCCGAACTGTATAGTTCGGGTTCGTACCGAATTTTGGGGTGTCAGTGACACGGACCCGAACCCGGACATTTTCGTAAAAGTCCGGGTTCGGGTTCGGGTTCGGAGTTCGTCGCTTTCTTGGCGCTTTTGTGACGCTTTCTTGGCGCTTTTTGAAAGGCTGCAAAGCAGCCAATCAACAAGCGTCATACTACTTGCCCCAAGAGGCCGTCACAGCCATGCCTACTATTGGCATGGCTGTGATTGGCCAGAGCACCATGTGACCCAGCCTCTATTTAAGCTGGAGTCACATAGCGCCGCCCGTCACTCTGCTCTGATTAGCGTAGGGAGAGGTTGCGGCTGCGACAGTAGGGCGAGATTAGGCAGATTAACTCCTCCAAAGGACTTGATTAATCGATCGATCTGCAGCTGTGCATCATTGAGCTGCTGAAATTCAATTGCTCACTGTTTTTAGGCTGCCCAGACCGTTTGTCAGTCACTTTTTTCTGGGGTGATCGGCAGGCCATTTTGTGTCTTGTGGTGCGCCAGCACAAGCTGCGACCAAGTGCATTTAACCCTCAATGGTGTGGTTGTTTTTTGGCTAAAGCCTACATCAGGGTGAAGCTGTCACACCAAGTGCATTTAACCAGCAATAGTCTGTTTATTTTTTGGCCATATACTACATCAGGGGCAAGCTGCGCCTGTCACCAAGTGCATTTAACCCTCAATGGTGTGGTTGTTTTTTGGCTAAAGCCTAAAACAGGGTGAAGCTGTCACACCAAGTGCATTTAACCAGCAATAGTCTGTTAATTTTTTGGCCATATACTACATCAGGGGCAAGCTGCGCCCGTCACCAAGTGCATTTAACCCTCAGTAGTGTGGTTGGTCAAGCTGTCACACCAAGTGCATTTAACCAGCAATAGTCTGTTCATTTTTTGGCTATATACTACATCAGGGGCAAGCTGCGCCTGTAACCAAGTGCATTTAACCCTCAATGGTGTGGTTGTTTTTTGGCTAAAGCCTACATCAGGGTGAAGCTGTCACACCAAGTGCATTTAACCAGCAATAGTCTGTTTATTTTTTGGCCATATACTACATCAGGGGCAAGCTGCGCCCGTCACCAAGTGCATTTAACCCTCAGTAGTGTGGTTGGTCAAGCTGTCACACCAAGTGCATTTAACCAGCAATAGTCTGTTCATTTTTTGGCCATATACTACATCAGGGGCAAGCTGCGCCTGTCACCAAGTGCATTTAACCCTCAGTAGTGTGGTTGGTCAAGCTGTCACACCAAGTGCATTTAACCAGCAATAGTGTGGTTATTTTTTGGCCATATCCCAGTCTAATTCTGTCAGTAAATCCATACCGGTCACCCAGCGCCTAAATACTAGGCCTCAAATTTATATCCCGCTAAATCTGTCTTTACCGCTGTACTGTTCTGGCTGGGCAAGTTATTTAGTGTCCGTCAAAGCACATTTTTTGTTCTAGGTTGAAATACAATTCCCAATTTAGCAATTTCATAATTTAGTGGTTTCTGCTATATCAGAGCTATTTGAAATCTATCCCTAAAAGGGTATATAATATTCAAGGTGCACATAGGGTCATTCAGAATAACTTCACACACACGCTACTGTGCATTTCCAAGTCTAATTCTGTCAGTAAATCCATACCGGTCACCCAGCGCCTAAATACTAGGCCTCAAATTTATATCCCGCTAAATCTGTCTTTACCGCTGTACTGTTCTGGCTGGGCAAGTTATTTAGTGTCCGTCAAAGCACATTTTTTGTTCTAGGTTGAAAAACAATTCCCAATTTAGCAATTTCCTAATTTAGTGGTTTCTGCTGTATCAGAGCTATTTGAAATCTAGCCCTAAAAGGGTATATAATATTCAAGGTGCACATAGGGTCATTCAGAATAACTTCACACACACGCTACTGTGCATTTCCAAGTCTAATTCTGTCAGTAAATCCATACCGGTCACCCAGCGCCTAAATACTAGGCCTCAAATTTATATCCCGCTAAATCTGTCTTTAACGCTGTACTGTTCTGGCTGGGCAAGTTATTTAGTGTCCGTCAAAGCACATTTTTTGTTCTGGGTTGAAATACAATTCCCAATTTAGCAATTTCATAATTTAGTGGTTTCTGCTGTATCAGAGCTATTTGAAATCTATCCCTAAAAGGGTATATAATATTCAAGGTGCACATAGGGTCATTCAGAATAACTTCACACACACGCTACTGTGCATTTCCAAGTCTAATTCTGTCAGTAAATCTATACCGGTCACCCAGCGCCTAAATACTAGGCCTCAAATTTATATTCAGCTGAATTTGAATACAATACATTGGGCCAAATAATATTTTTGTTGTTGTGGTGAACGATAACAAAGAGGAAAACATCTAGTAAGGGACGCGGACGTGGACATGGTCGTGGTGGTGTTAGTGGACCCTCTGGTGCTGGGAGAGGACGTGGCCGTTCTGCCACATCCACACGTCCTAGTGTACCAACTACCTCAGGTCCCAGTAGCCGCCAGAATTTACAGCGATATATGGTGGGGCCCAATGCCGTTCTAAGGATGGTAAGGCCTGAGCAGGTACAGGCATTAGTCAATTGGGTGGCCGACAGTGGATCCAGCACGTTCACATTATCTCCCACACAGTCTTCTGCAGAAAGCGCACAGATGGCGCCTGAAAACCAACCACATCAGTCTGTCACATCACCCCCATGCATACCAGGGAAACTGTCTGAGCCTCAAGTTATGCAGCAGTCTCTTATGCTGTTTGAAGACTCCGCTGGCAGGGTTTCCCAAGGGCATCCACCTAGCCCTTCCCCAGCGGTGAAAGACATAGAATGCACTGACGCACAACCACTTATGTTTCCTGATGATGAGGACATGGGAATACCACCTCAGCATGTCTCTGATGATGACGAAACACAGGTGCCAACTGCTGCGTCTTTCTGCAGTGTGCAGACTGAACAGGAGGTCAGGGATCAAGACTGGGTGGAAGACGATGCAGGGGACGATGAGGTCCTAGACCCCACATGGAATGAAGGTCGTGCCACTGACTTTCACAGTTCGGAGGAAGAGGCAGTGGTGAGACCGAGCCAACAGCGTAGCAAAAGAGGGAGCAGTGGGCAAAAGCAGAACACCCGCCGCCAAGAGACTCCACCTGCTACTGACTGCCGCCATCTGGGACCGAGCACCCCAAAGGCAGCTTCAAGGAGTTCCCTGGCATGGCACTTCTTCAAACAATGTGCTGACGACAAGACCCGAGTGGTTTGCACGCTGTGCCATCAGAGCCTGAAACGAGGCATTAACGTTCTGAACCTGAGCACAACCTGCATGACCAGGCACCTGCATGCAAAGCATGAACTGCAGTGGAGTAAACACCTTAAAACCAAGGAAGTCACTCAGGCTCCCCCTGCTACCTCTTCTGCTGCTGCCGCCTCGGCCTCTTCTGCTGCTGCCGCCTCGGCCTCTTCCTCTGCCTCTGGAGGAACGTTGGCACCTGCCGCCCAGCAAACAGGGGATGTACCACCAACACCACCACCACCTCCGTCACCAAGCATCTCAACCATGTCACACGGCAGCGTTCAGCTCTCCATCTCACAAACATTTGAGAGAAAGCGTAAATTCCCACCTAGCCACCCTCGATCCCTGGACCTGAATGCCAGCATTTCTAAACTACTGGCCTATTAAATGCTGTCATTTAGGCTGGTGGACACAGACAGCTTCAAACAGCTCATGTCGCTTGCTGTCCCACAGTATGTTGTTCCCAGCCGGCACTACTTCTCCAAGAGAGCCGTGCCTTCCCTGCACAACCAAGTATCCGATAAAATCAAGTGTGCACTGCGCAACGCCATCTGTGGCAAGGTCCACCTAACCACAGATACGTGGACCAGTAAGCACGGCCAGGGACGCTATATCTCCCTAACTGCACACTGGGTAAATGTAGTGGCAGCTGGGCCCCAGGCGGAGAGCTGTTTGGCGCACGTCCTTCCGCCGCCAAGGATCGCAGGGCAACATTCTTTGCCTCCTGTTGCCACCTCCTCCTACTCGACTTCCTCCTCCCCTTCTTCCACCTGCTCATCTAGTCAGCCACACACCTTCACCACCAACTTCAGCACAGCCCGGGGTAAACGTCAGCAGGCCATTCTGAAACTCATATGTTTGGGGGACAGGCCCCACACCGCACAGGAGTTGTGGCAGGGTATAGAACAACAGACCGAGCACTTTCAGGCCAGTCTCTTCGAAGTGACTCAGAGGGAGGTTTTTGGCAACAGCAGAAGCCAGGTACAAATGTGGCCAGCCAGGGCCCACTACTGGAGGACGAGGAGGATGAGGATGAGGAGGAGGTGGAGGAGGATGAGGATGAAGCATTGTCACAGCGGGGTGGCACCCAACGCAGCTCGGGTCCATCACTGGTGCGTGGCTGGGGGGAAAGGCAGGACGATGACGATACGCCTCCCACAGAGGACAGCTTGTCCTTACCCCTGGGCAGCCTGGCACACATGAGCGACTACATGCTGCAGTGCGTGCGCAACGACAGAAGTGTTGCCCACATTTTAACGTGTGCGGACTACTGGGTTGCCACCCTGCTGGATCCACGCTACAAAGACAATGTGCCCACCTTACTTCCTGCACTGGAGCGTGATAGGAAGATGCGCGAGTACAAGCGCACGTTGGTAGACGCGCTACTGAGAGAATTCCCAAATGTCACAGGGGAACAAGTGGAAGCCCAAGGCCAAGGCAGAGGAGGAGCAATAGGTCGCCAAGGCAGCTGTGTCATGGCCAGCTCCTCTGAGGGCAGGGTTAGCATGGCAGAGTTGTGGAAAAGTTTTGTCAACACGCCACAGCTAACTGCACCACCACCTGATACGCAACGTGTTAGCAGGAGACAACATTTCACTAACATGGTGGAACAGTACGTGTGCACACCCCTCCACGTACTGACTGATGGTTCGGCCCCATTCAACTACTGGGTCTCTAAATTTTCCACGTGGCCAGAGCTAGCCTTTTATGCCTTGGAGGTGCTGGCCTGCCCGGCGGCCAGCGTTTTGTCTGAACGTGTATTCAGCACGGCAGGGGGTGTCATTACAGACAAACGCAGCCGCCTGTCTACAGCCAATGTGGACAAGCTGACGTTCATAAAAATGAACCAGGCATGGATCCCACAGGATCTGTCCGTCCCTTGTCCAGATTAGACATTAACTACCTCCCCTTAACCATATATTATTGTACTCCAGGGCACTTCCTCATTCAATCCTATTTTTATTTTCATTTTACCATTATATTGCGAGGCTACCCAAATTTGAATGATCCTCTCCTCTGTCTGGGTGCCGGGGCCTAAATATATGCCAATGGACTGTTCCAATGTTGGGTGACGTGAAGCCTGATTCTCTGCTATGACATGCAGACTAATTCTCTGCTGACATGAAGCCAGATTCTCTGTTACGGGACCTCTCTCCTCTGCCTGGGTGCTGGGCCTAAATATATGCCAATGGACTGTTGCACTGGTGGCTGACGTGAAGCCTGATTCTCTGCTATGACATGAAGACTGATTCTCTGCTGACATGAAGCCAGATTGTCTGTTACGGGACCTCTCTCCTCTGCCTGGGTGCTGGGCCTAAATTTATGAAAATGGACTCTTACAGTGGTGGGTGACATGAAGCCTGATTCTCTGCTATGATATGAAGACTAATTTTCTGCTGACATGAAGCCAGATTCTCTGTTACGGGACCTCTCTCCTCTGCCTGGTGGCTGGGCCTAAATATATGCCAATGGACTGTTGCACTGGTGGCTGACGTGAAGCCTGATTGTCTGTTACGGGACCTCTCTCCTCTGCCTGGGTGCTGGGCCTAAATATCTGACAATGGACTGTTGCATTGGTCGCTGACGTGAAGCCTGATTCTCTGCTATGATATGAAGACTGATTCTCTGCTGACATGAAGCCAGATTGTCTGTTACGGGACCTCTCTCCTCTGCCTGGGTGCTGGGCCTAAATTTATGAAAATGGACTCTTACAGTGGTGGGTGACGTGAAGCCTGATTCTCTGCTATGATATGAAGACTGATTCTCTGCTGACATGAAGCCAGATTGTCTGTTACGGGACCTCTCTCCTCTGCCTGGGTGCTGGGCCTAAATTTATGACAATGGACTGTTGCAGTGGTGGCTGACGTGAAGCCTGATTCTCTGCTATGACATGCAGACTGATTCTCTGCTGACATGAAGCCAGATTGTCTGTTACGGGACCTCTCTCCTCTGCCTGGGTGCTGGGCCTAAATTTATGAAAATGGACTCTTACAGTGGTGGGTGACGTGAAGCCTGATTCTCTGCTATGATATGAAGACTGATTCTCTGCTGACATGAAGCCAGATTGTCTGTTACGGGACCTCTCTCCTCTGCCTGGGTGCTGGGCCTAAATTTATGACAATGGACTGTTGCATTGGTGGCTGACGTGAAGCCTGATTCTCTGCTATGACATGCAGACTGATTCTCTGCTGACATGAAGACAGATTCTCTGTTACGGGACCTCTCTCCTCTGCCTGGGTGCCGGGGCCTAAATATCTGAGAATGGACTGTTCCAGTGGTGGGTGACGTGAAGCCAGATTCTCTGCTATGGGACCTCTCTCCAATTGATTTTGGTTAATTTTTATTTATTTAATTTTTATTTTAATTCATTTCCCTATCCACATTTGTTTGCAGGGGATTTACCTACATGTTGCTGCCTTTTGCAGCCCTCTAGCCCTTTCCTGGGCTGTTTTACAGCCTTTTTAGTACCGAAAAGTTCGGGTCCCCATTGACTTCAATGGGGTTCGGGTTCGGGACGAAGTTCGGATCGGGTTCGGATCCCGAACCCGAACATTTCCGGGAAGTTCGGCCGAACTTCTCGAACCCGAACATCCAGGTGTTCGCTCAACTCTACATATAAGGTCTCACAGCTGCATATCAGAGAAATAAAATCAAGCCATGATGAAAATGGCTCAGAGCATTGTGTGGAGGCACAGATCTGGAGAAGTGCGCAATAACATTTCTGTTGCACTGAAAGTTACCGAGAGCACAGTGGCCTCTAAAAATTTTTAACAACCAAGACTCATCCTAAAAGTTTTTTGCCTCACCAAAACAAATAATTAGGGGAAAGGGGGCTTAGTAAAAGAGGTGACCAAGAACCCAATGGTAACTCTGACTGAGCTCCAAAGATCATATGTGCAGTTGTAAGAAACTTCTAGAATGTTAACCTTCACTGCAGAATTCCACAAATCTGTTATTTATGGCAGAGTGGTCAGAAAGAAGGCTCTCCTCAGTAAAACACAGATAGACGTTTGCAAAAAAGCACTTAAAGAATTTAAAGAACTCTCAGATTATGAGAAACAAGATTCCCTGGTCTAATTAAATCAACTATAAACTTTTTTTTGAGCAGAGGTGCACCTAGCCTTTCTGCTGCCTGAGGTAAAAATTTTAACAACCTCCCCCAATGCCAAATTCTTAACCCAACCTGTTCCTTCCAACCCAACTTTTAAATACATACTTGAGAAACATTACATACATCCTGCCACAACCAATATTGTGCCTACTGTGCTCCCCAATAGTATACTGCAGAAAAAGTCCCCCTGAAAATAAAAACACCCCTTATAGTGTGCACCAGTACAAAAACTACCCCCTTGTAATGCGTATCATTGCAAATACCTACTTGCAATGTGCACCAGTACATAAAATACCCCCTTACCTTTCAGATAAGACCCTCATATCAGACCTCAAATCAAACCCCTCCATATCACACCTCAGATCAGACCTTCCATATCAGATCTTCAAATAAGGTCCAGATATCAGATCTTTAGATCCCCATTTCAGATCCTTAATTCAGATTCCCGTATCAAACCTCAGATGAGACCCATTATCAGACCTTCATGTAAGGCCTCTCTATATCAGACAACAAATAACATACCCTTTAGACATCCATGTCAGACCCCCCCAATCTCAGACCTCAGATAAGATCCCCATTAGACCTCCATGTCTGACACCAATATCAGACCTCAGATCAGACCCCCATATCACACCTCAGACCTTCCATATCAGATCTTCAAATAAGGTCCACATATCAGATCCTCAGACCCCCATATCAGACTTTTAGATCAGATACCAATATCAGACCACAGATCAGACCCCCATTAAACATCAATATAAGACCCCCCAATATCAGACCTCGATACAGTTGCTGTGCCTAAGTATTAAAGGCAGGTATAATATATTCCTGTGAGCATTACTGTCAAGTTCACCGACATTCATAGTTAATCTGTTCTGTTAGTGATACAATTACTGTGCCTCAGTATTAAAGGCAGGTTTAATATATTGCAGTGTGCATCACTATCAAGTGCACCGACATTCATACCTAATCCATTCTGTTAGCCATACAGTTGTTATACACTATGGCCAACAGACAGTTGCCTGGGCCTTCCAAAGAAACAGGCAGTGGCAAAAATGACGCTGTACTTTAGCTGGCACATTTAGCAGCAGAAAAAGAAGGGCGTGGGAGGGTGGCAGCCGCAGAGGGGATCCTGATTTTTAGGCACAGGGCGTAAGGAGCGATGGATCCTTTCTACAATAATGGCGGATGCCCTTTCATCTCCCACCAGGTTTGCAAATAGGGCTAAGGCAGTCCCCTCTAAGTCTTCATGTATCACAGACTCTGGTAGCCCTTTCATACGTATATTCTTTTTCCTGCTCCTATTTTCCTGGTCCTCAATCATGAGGAAAGCATTATTTAGGGTAGTAATTTGCTCCTTTGAGATGTCGGATAGAGCTGTGCTGTGAGCTATAACTTGCTCTTGGCGGGACTTCAGCAGCTCAACTCAGGATTCCAGGGCCTGCATGTCATGGTGCAAGTCTCTTACCTCCTGTAACAGAGGAGCCAGGGCCTGTGACAGCGACTATGTGAGGAAGGACTTAGTGATGTGTTTGGCATCATTCTGTGGGTTGTCCTCCGTTGGGGACTCTGCATAGTCCAGCTCCTCCTCGGCTTCTCCGTCTGACTCCCGCTCCTTGTGCCTGAGCGCCATCTTGGTTAGGCGTGCAGGAGACTGCATGGATCGTTTGTGAACAAGTTTATCCAGATCCGCTTGGATTTTCTTCCCCTTTCGGGTGTCAGGGGCTTCTCTGGATCGTTTTCTGCCGATCTTCCCCATTTTAGTTTTTCAGAAAGTGTGCAAAAGCTGTGGTGTGGGGTTAATGGAGGAGAGAGCTCTAACTCACAGCTCCGTCCTGCACAGCGGTTAGGCTCCACCCCCCCCCCAAAGCGTGACATTATAAACCGCCAAATCCGTCATTTTTTGTTTGTTTGTGTGCAGCAATGGATCCTATTGCTGCACTGGCAGGTCAGCTGCAAGGGCTGTCTTTGGAGGTAGCTGACCTCAGCACGACCGTCTCTCAGATGCAGAGATCACAGCCTGTTTATGTCTGGGGACGAACCTATGCAATTAGGGGGAGCTACTCCTGGAACTGCTTTTAAGCATACTGATAATAGGAAGGGAGTGTGCTTTTTCTGCGGACAGAAGGGACATTTTATCAGAGTATGTCCATACATTCAACGGCAAAAAGAAAATAGAGGGACATTTAACCCCTTAAGGACTCAGCCCTATTTCACCTTAAGGACTTGGCCATTTTTTGCAAATCTGACGTGTCCCTTTAAGTGCTCATAACTTTAAAACACTTTGACTTATCCAGGCCATTCTGAGATTGTTTTTTCGTCACATATTGTACTTCATGACACTGGTAAAATGAAGTCAAAAAAATTAAAGAATACAATTGAATAAAAGATATATCTTATAACATAAGGTAGTCCTTCATAGAGGTAAAAAAATGCTGAGCAGAGGATGGTAGCTCTGTTTGTATAATATATTGTAGATGTCAATCGCCGCACAGCCCGGGATAAGTGTTGCGCTATTTCAATATATTTCTGATAAAACAGCAGGCATGTACATTTAAAGCTTTGGATAATATGTAACTGTTATTTGTATTCCATATGCCAAGCTGTGGAGGGGAGGGAAGCTCTGTGCCTGAGTGCGGCGTCCCACACTGTCTCTGGCTACAGAGGTCACTTACCCTTCCTAGCACTGGTTGTGTTTGATCCCCTGGCAGTGATCGGCGGTTCCTGGAAGGCTGCGTCATTTCAGTCCAGTTCAGAGTCAGTGGCGTCCTTCGTGTTGCCTAGGACGCTAGGGGGCGTGGTTCCCGCGTCTGGTGGATGACGTAAGCGGTCCCGTGATCGCAAACTTGTCAAAGTTTGTTCTCCGTGTTCCTCCTGCTCTGTTTCAAGTGGTGAATGTTCCAATAATCCTCAGCTGCTTAAACGCGTTTCGGTACACAGTCCCTTCATCAGTAAGTGGAGGATTATGGTGGATACTGTGGTATTTATAATCCACCAATTTGCTGACACTATCGCATCTATTCCCAAAAATGGCCGCCAAATCTTGCGAGATTGATTAGTCCGAACACGTGATTCGCAATGTGGAGATAACAAGCGGCTGTTAGGTATTCTCTTTATGCTCACAGGGAGTGGATTTTGGCTGCGAACCGCCCACAATAGAGTCTCCCTGCAAAGCCATCGATGTTTGAGATGAACAACTCAAAGTCCCACAGCCGCATGACATCACTGGCGCCATAACAGTAAAGGGCAACCTGCCCATATCTCTCTTTGGGAAAAATTATGTATTATATTTAGATAGCAAGATAGATTAGAGGATATTCAGAGTACCATCTCAGCGGTAGTAAAATCAGTTTATTAACCCTTTCATTACCCATAAAAAACACTAATGATCACAAGGTTCTATTGCCCATACAATCCCCATATGGAGATAATAGATTCATCACAATATAAACATAAAGTGTGCGATAAAGTGCCTGAATAAGTCATGATTCCACACAAAGCCTTAATTAACACAGAATATACAATATTATAATACATGACATATACAAAATTCATATAATGTATAAATAACAATCTTGCAATAGGTGAATTACATAATAACTGGAATAAAATACTTCATCAAAAAGTATTATAAAATATGAATTACAATAAATAGAAAGCGAAGTAATCCACAGTTACAGTGAACACAAAAAGTGCCGTGCAAAAGTGCAAGTACTGGTGGCAACCGTGACATGCAGTGAAAAGTGTAAAACAAACAAAGACTTGTGCCAATATGGGCTGTATAGCATTATATTGTATATCATTGAGCAATTAAAGGAGCATAAACCACATTGTTCCCTACTCTCCAAATTTGACGTCATCATATTCAAGGATTGTCATCCTAATAGTGATCTTAATAGCCAAGATACTCTTGACTTATCACAGGTGATCATAGGTTATTATCACGAAAATATGAAAAGGCAAAGATCGGGTTTTTGAAACATAGCAAGAGTGGTTAGTCAGGCAGGTACCAAAATTGTTTAAACAGTTAAAAACAGTAAAAAAACTCAGTAAAACCACAACTGTTAAAACCAGAAATATACGCGCCAAGCTCCGACCCGGGTCAGGAGACCACCACCAATCACCACTGAGGCACCTATCGTTGCATTCAGAAGAGTGGGGCAAAACTTATGACCTCCTTACTATCAAATCTGTTCAGAGAAAAGGGGCAAAACTATTGCCCTCATTTAATCCCAATGGTGCAACTGTATTTGGAGTAAAGATCCACTTTGTCTCCTTTTGGCAAAGTATCTTCCTCCAATTCCCTTCTCTAGAGGAGATTATCACCTGATCGATGCCTTCGAACTGCAAGAGGGATCCCTCAGAATTATGTTTTTCTTTGAAATGTATTGGTGTAATTGTGTGAGATCCTCCTCATCTTTGGCTGCCTCAATTAATAAGACGTGTTCCCTAATCCTCCTGAGTTGTCTTGATGCCATTCCAACATAAATTAGGTCACATGGGTATATGGCCCAATATATTACACCCACCATAGTGCATATTATTGGATATGCTATTTTATATTCCCTATCATGTGCGGAATCCCAGAAGTCTTTTGCCCTGTCCATATTGGCACAGGCAACAACAGAGTCCTGGTTCTCTGCGCACATAGTGACTCTGGAACAAATGGTCCCTAAGATTCTTGGCTCTCCGATAGGTTATAGACGGGTATGGGGGTATAATATGCTGTAAGTTCGGGTCAATCCAGAGGACCTCCCAATATTTGCCCAGAACTGTATGCACCTCTTTTCATTTTGGATTAAACCCTGTGATAAACCATATTTCTTCATAATCCTGTCTCTTTTCCTTATTGTGAAGATCCCACCTCTTCAACATCCATGCTCTCCGATATGCCCTCTCTATACACCGTGCACCATATCCCCTTTGCTGGAATCTGCAACTGAGATCCTCCGCCTGCAACTCAAAAGATTCCTCAAGCTTTATATTTCTGTCATTCCTGTATGAATAGTCCAAACTCCTCCCCTGTCCCCTGCCAAATGATCAGAATGTCATCTATGTAGCGTCCCTAATTTTGGACCCTACTCGCCATTGGCAGGAGATTGGTCTGGAGGATCTCCCTATCCCACAGCCCCAGGAACAGATTTGCATATGAGGGCGCACATGACGCCCCATCACGGTCCCCTGGAGCTGTAGGAAGAAGGATCCCCCAAACATGAAGTTATGAGTAAGGACATATTTCAACAAAGACAGAATAAAATCACATTTCTTCTTACCAATACTGGTGGTATATAAGAAGAATTCTGCCACCTTCAAACCATCATGATGTCTAATGGAGGTGTAAAGCGATTCTACATCGCAAGTAGCAATGATCATATCCGGATCCAAATGGATGTCCTCCACCTTCTTTAGTATGTCCATTGTATCCTTTAAGTATGAGGGAAGACCCTCTACCAATGGGTGTAGAAAAAATTCCACATATTTGCAGATAGCATCATTCAAGCCATTCACTCCCGAGACTATTGGTCTCCCAGATGGATTCTCCAATTCTTTATGGACCTTTGGGAGAAATGAGAGAGTAGGGATTACCGGAGGTTCGGAAAAGAGGTGGGAACACTGTCATTGAGATGATACCTTCCTCAACCCCATAATGGAGTATCTCCTCTCATTCTTGTCTGAAATTAGAGGGTTGAAAGTAAATTTTTTATGATAATCACTCTTATTGAGTTTTCGGGCCTCCTTTTCATGCATAATCGTCGGCCAAATAACAATGTTCCCACCCTTGTCCGCAGGTTTCACACCACCTTTCCATCTCCTTCAGTGCTATTCTCTCCCCTTTTGTACAATTGTCCCATCCACCCTTATTTGAGATCTTTGAGAGCTCTCTAACCACCAAATAGATAAAAAGCTCCACATTGAGGTAGAGGGACAATGATGGAAATGTTGTTGATTTGGGGATTAGGTTTTTAGGAAACTCAAATTGGTCTGGTTCCTCCTGTTCCTCTAATAGTGCAGTGCGTGTTACCACAGCGTCTTGTTCGTATTGGGTTGTGAAGTTAGGATCCATTCTATGACTAAAAGGTTTCTTAAAAACATGCTTTCTCGCGAAGAGATGCAGGTCTTTTACTGTTGAAGGATCAAATACAAAAAAAAAATTCCCGCCATTTTCACGATTTTTTTTTTGGTGGGGTTCAATTTATTTAAGCTACATATATACTGTACATGATTAATGCAGCAATACCCAAGGGGTGGCAGCAATCTGCCAGTGTGTATTAAGGTGAAATTGATCATCAAATCTCAACTGTCTGTTAACGTACATTCAGTTTCCACACAGTCGTAATTAAACATTTTTAGCATATAGTTGATCACCATCAATACAGAGACCGGCACACCAAAGTATCTGTGATGTATAATGAATTTAGGACTAAATCAGTTTCCCTTTAATTCTGTGTCCACAAACACGATTCCAATCAACTTTTTGTTTTTTTTGGAGGTCGATAATTATATTTAAACTAGCAGCATATATATGTGATTGCTACTCCAATATACAAGGTAGTGCACACAAAAGATCCAGAGCCAGAATGTGGGTAGTAGCAGCACCAACTATCCAGCCATAAGTAGTAGTAGTAGTAGTAGTAGTAGGCGCAGTTGTTGTCCCTGTAGGCTTCAGAAAGGGACAACATTATAGTGGAGGAGTAAGAGGATGAGAATGTGGATTAGATGGCTCACTCCTCCTTTCAGTCGCAGCATGATGATGTAGAGGTGACTTTAGAGTCACAGGTCATGGCATTCCTCCTCCTCTTAGCCACAAACAAGGCATCAGTGGAGTCCACCCAGTCTTTTTTTCCCCTAACTAAAGGGGCACCTTCCTTTTTCCTAAGTGGCAAGAAAACCCCACCATGACCTATAACAGATAGTCAAGAGACTCTCCCTGTTAATGACCTGCGAAAGAGCAGTGAGTATTTGTACTGCCCTGAGGAGAAGATGGAGGAGGAGTCTGAAGACACCAGGCATAGCCATGTTGATGGTGGTAGCAGTGGCCTCCGTAGTAATTTCGATTATTCTATTTTTTTTTCCCCTTTTTTATTTTTTATTAGATTTTTTATTTTTTATTCAGTACACATGATCCCTCCCTGCTTCTAGCTTGATTGGAATATTCGAAAAAAAAAAAACTAATATAGAGCAATTTAGCTAATATAGTGCTATAATCTTGTTTGTCTAATAGTTGTAATTTTTTTCTCATCTGAAGTTCAGATTGGAAAAAAATTACAGCTATAAAAAAAAAGATTATAGCACTATATTAGCTAAATTGCTCTATATTAGTTTTTTTTTCGAATATTCGCTATATTGCTATATATTCTTGTTTTAGAATATTACAAATATTCAAAAGTGAATATTCGGAAAAAAAATCGAATATAGAGCAATTTAGCTAATATAGTGCTATATTCTTTGTCTAATAGTTGTAAGTTGAAAAATTCGCAATAAAAAATTTGAATACGAAAATTCGCATATTACACAATCATTACCTTGCCGATTTTTCGAGTAAAAAAAATCGTAGAATATAACGAATATTCAAATTTGAGAATATTCAACGAATATTTTACAAAATATTCACGAAATATCGCAAATTCGAATATGACCCCTGCCGCTCATCACTAGTGATGGCATCAGCAATAAAGAACAGAGGCCACCTACCTCCCAAAGGACAGCCGGGGCGATGTCTAATTCGGGATCTGGTGATGCCGCTGACACTGTTTCTCCACACTGCCAGAAGACAAAAACATTTCCTTGTGCAAGCTGTGCAAAATAAGATGCGGGCAGACAAACACAAATGTAGGCACCACAGCTCTATTGAACCACATAAAGTTGCATTACCCCATCCTGTGGGCAAACAGAGGTGGCAGCCAGCCACTGCAGCAGCAGTTCCCTCCTTCTCCCAGTCCTCCTTGCACCTGTCAGGCCACATCCATGAGCATTATGGTGTCTTTCACATACTCATAATCCCTTTCCATTACCCTGCCCAGACTCCTCATCCTCCTTCACTCCATTGTCAGCCATCGATAATGGGATGCGTGGCCAGGAAACAATTCTACGAGCCCAGCAATCCAATACTGTGCAAGCTTAATTCCTACCTGGCTCATGTGGAGGACAATGTAGGCCTCTGTCTGTTATTCTCACTTTGCGGCAAGGTTCACGCCAGAGTAAACACCTGGAAAAGCTCTTACAGGCTGGCACAGTACACGTCTTTCACAGCCCACCGGGTCAATATTCTTTCTAGCAGCACACTGGCAACGAGGCCAGGACCTTTTGATCCCCACACGATTGTGTCGGCCTGGCTCCCACATGTTTCCTCCACAGACACGTTACTGTCCCCAACAGCAACTGAGCACAGGGTTTCTTCCACTATCCCTCCTTCCTATAACTTGTCAGATAAAGCGTTGCCAAACCTTGTTGTAACTGATTGGTCTGGGAGAGATTAGCCACACTGGTGAGCAGTTGCTCAAGTACATCAAGTAGCAAACATCCCGCTGGCTGTCACTACGCCGACTCCAACTGGGCAATGTAGTCAGCAACAATGGGTGCAACATCCAGGCCGCCCTGAACCTGGGCAAAATAACAAATGCTCCCTGCATGGTGCACGTCATCCACCTAGTGGTGCAGCGCTTTCTAAATAAGTACACTGGCTTGCGCAAGGTACTGGCAAAGTCCAGGAATACTGTACATTTACTTCAGCCACTCTTAAGTGGTGAGGAACGCTCTCCTGGTCCTGCAGCGACAGAATGGCCTGCCGCTACATCACGTGTCAACTTGCTGGAATTCGACATTGCATATGCTCAAGCATCTGTATGAACAGCGGAAAGCCGTTAGCAATTTTGTTATGCACCAGACAACCTCAGCAGCAGAGAGCATGTGTTGGTTTGAGGTCAGGCAGTGACAGCTAATCCAAAACGCCTGTCGGGTGCTGAAGCCCTTCGAAGAGGCCACAAAGTTTGTCAGCAGGGACAACTGTGGCATGAACAATGTCATTCCTCTCTTAGAATAGACGCTAAGGTTAAGCAGCAGGGGACCATGGTCGAAAGAGCAGCTGATGCTTGCTGTCTACCCAATATCTTTTCGGAACACACAAAAGGAATCTTCCATGGAGGAGAATGATGAAAATGAGGATGATTACTATTAGGAGCTGCAACTGCAAGAAAAAGGGAAGAGTTGGAGGTGGAGGAGCAAGAGGACGATGATGAGGATGGTACTGGCCAACACACCAAATTGTCTCAGTGGGGGGTGGAGCTGGAAAAAAGTGGCTCCTTGGGCAAGCTGGCCAGGCATATTGTTTACATTATGAAGTCTAATGATTACTGTATAACCATGCTTTTAGACCCTTGATATCAAGGCAAAATAGGGGAATGTTTTCCTGTGGCAGAAAGAGAGGACAAATTATGTTACTACCAGGAAAAATTATATACCACCAATAGAGAATGACTCGCAAAAAATGTGAGCACACGTGCTAAGCCTGCACGTACGGTGTAACACCAAAAAAGAAAACAGGGTTTAGCACAAATAATGATGAATGTAAACATTTTTTTAAAGTCTCCACACGAGACAAAATGTTTTAAAATACACATAAAAAACAACAATACAATGGTGAGTGGAGAGCACTCAGAATAATGGTACACCACTGGATAACAGAACGTATCAAGGCTAGAAGAATAATATAAATGTCCTAAAATGTATCTTGGCATGTATATGTATATGTATATGCTATCAAAACTAGATCAGAGTAAGGTGCAATACATGCCAAGATATAAAGTGCATAGTGCAAAAAATGACAAAGTGCATAAGTACTGTATATCACATTGAAATAGCCATTAAAGAGCCATAAGGTAAATACCTGAGTGGTGAACCAACAGAGCCCCAATGCACGTTTTGCGTAAGCTTCTTCAGGGGGAGAGTGAAGAAGCTTACGCGAAACGTGCGTTGGGGCTCTGTTGGTTCACCACTCAGGTATTTACCTTATGGCTCTTTAATGGCTATTTCAATGTGATATACTTATGCACTTTGTCATTTTTTGCACTATGCACTTTATATCTTGGCATGTAATGTACCTTACTCTGATCTAGTTTTGATAGCCTTGGCTAGTTTTAGATATTTGATATTTGGCTTGTGCCATACATATACATTTTAGGACATTTATATTATTCTTCTAGCCTTGATGCGTTCTGTTATCCAGTGGTGTACCATTATTCTGAGTGCTCTCCACTCACCATTGTATTGTTGTTTTTTATGTGTATTTTAAAACATTTTGTCTCGTGTGGAGACTTTAATAAAGTTTACATTCATCATTATTTGTGCTAGCCCTGTTTTCTTTTTTGGTGTTATACCAGGAAAAATTGTAGACAGCGTGCCGCAACTTACGGTGAGCAGACGCCTGCCGCCAATGTGTCTGAAGGGGAGGCCCCTCTCCATCCCTCACAGAATAACCACCCTTACGCCGCCACCAGCAGCAGAAGCCGCCATTTTAGTCTCCTCAACAGTTTTTCCATATGTCAACAAGCCGCCAGCTCCCGCTTCAACACCCAGGTTCAGACCTGTCCAAACTATGGTCAGTCTGTCGCATACCCTGTTCCATGACCCTATGAATTACTGAGCAGGCAGACTGATACCGTGGCCCAAACTGGCACAGCTTGCTTTCTATCTTCTTCTTGCCCAGCCTCCAGTGTCATCTCGGAGAGGGTTTTTCAGCGCCGTGAGGGGGCATGGTGACACCCAAATGGACCAAGTTGTCTTTTGACAGCGTCCAAAACATCACTTGTCAAAATGAACCAAGCCTGGATTCAGGAGGATTTTCAAACTCCTCCAGCTGATTCTTATTAATAGACCTTACTTTGCTGGAGGTGTTCCATCTTGCCAATGTTGCTGTCTGTCTGTCTTCCTAGCATCACGTGCTGTATGACTGCTGCAGCCTGCATCATGCCTCTAAAGCGTCAATCGTCAGTTTCCGTGTATTCAATTTCCACATGGTTGAAAACATTTTATTTCTTTATTTCTTTTCTTTTGGGGGGGGGGGGGGGGGGAATTTCAATAAGCAGCATATGTATGTGACTCATTGATACTGACATTTTCTCACAGCCCAGGCTTATTCCGATGGATAGACCTTACCTTGCATGTTGTACACCATCTTGCCACTGTTGCTATCTGTCTTTCTACCATAACGTTCTGTATGGCTGCTGCTGCTGCAGTTCCACACCCACCGCCTAACAGATGGCTACCTAAGTATTCTAGAGGTCAATATCACATTGCATGATGATCATGTTGAAAGTAACAAAAAAAAAATTGAAGTATTTCATCTTAAATGAGTTCTTTGGGAATTATTTAAAATGGCCACCAGGATCCTTTCCTAGAATGTGAGCAGGATTTGTTGTCTCCACTTGCAGAGCTGTCTAGAGGGCTGAGGGGGCAAGGTCTCACTACACAATACTCTTCCACTTAGAGTCAGGTCCAGAAATATTGGGACATTGACACAATTCTAACATTTTTGGCTCTATACACCACCACAATGGATTTGAAATGAAACAAACAAAATGTGCTTTACCTGCAGACTGTCAGCTTTAATTTGAGGGCATTTACATCCAAATCAGGTGAACGGTGTAGGAATTACAACAGTTTGCTTATGTGCCTCCCACTTGTTAAGTGACCAAAAGTAATGGGACAGAATAATAATCATAAATCAAACTTTCACTTTTTAATACTTGGTTGCAAATCCTTTGCAGTCAATTACAGCCTGAAGTCTGGAACACTTAGACATCACCAGACGCTGGGTTTCATCCCTGGTGATGCTCTGCCAGGGCTCTACTGCAACTGTCTTCAGTTCCTGCTTGTTCTTGGGGCATTTTCCCTTCAGTTTTGTCTTCAGCAAGTGAAATGCATGCTCAATCGGATTCAGGTCAGGTGATTGACTTGACCATTGCATAACATTCCACTTATTTCCCTTAAAAAGCTCTTTGGTTGCTTTTGCAGTATGCTTTGGGTCATTGTCCATCTGCACTGCACACTATACTGCTCTACAAATAACAGTAAAGATGCAATTGTGCAAACAATATACCATCAAGGCTAAGCAGCCTGGCAGGAAATCTCACCAATATATAGTATATATACAGTCAAAAGGGTTTTGAAGAAATCCAGCTCCACTTGGATAAAAGAATATACATTTATTTTGCTTGCGGTAAAATCTCATCCATCAGTTACAAAAATAGCAGTCTTGTCTACGCGTTTCGGGCTACCAGAGACAATTCCAGCCCTTCCTCATGACACAGTAAGACATTAAAAATGAAACCTTTTAAAGGGGAAGGTGCACCTGTGTTCACTGATTGTCTTCACAGGTCTGCAACCGCCCCTAACAAAAGGTACCACACCTTCAAATAGCTCTTCTCATGAAAAAAATAATAGAAAACACAGAAAAACATTAAACCATACATATACATAGTAGAAAATACCTATGCAAAAGCAGAAAGGCGACACGCATAAGGTATATGCTGGATCTAGGAAAATTATTTTGCTGGAATATAATGGAGTATGGTAAAAGTCAAATTAGGGAAAAGAAGGGGGGGAAAAATGAAGTCCCCTAAGCGTGTTCCCAAAAGAATGTGGTTTAACACTTGGATTATAATGTGTGGATTATTGCTGCAGGATCAGATCTAGGCGTTTGTTTAGGCCGTCTGGTTGGCGCGTATTCAATGCAAAAATCCAAAAAGACTTTCTATTTAATAATTTTCTTCTGTGGTCTCCTCCACGTTTAGGCAAAAAACCTTTTTCTATGCCTTGTACCACCATATCTGATGTGTCCCCACCATGGCAAACAGCAAAATGCAGACTAGCTGCAGATACATTGCGGTTGCCATGGTGGGGCACATCAGAGATGTGTTTGCGTATTCTGGACTTGCATTGATAGTGCAGCCCACGTATTGCAGTTTACATTTTTTGCATGTGATTAAATAAACAGCGTGGGTTGTGTTGCAATTAAGGTACACTTTCACTGGGAAGACTCTGTTATTTGATGCTGAGGCAAAGGTCTTAGATATTAACATATGTGCAGCAAATGCACCTGTGATGTCCACACCTATAGCTCCCTTTGGTCTTAAGCCAGACTGGTTGCGATTTTGACTGGCTGACATAGTTTGCAATTGTGGGCGCTCTTCTAGCTGCACATTTAACCCCATCTGCAACTATGTCAGTCCAATCTTTGTCATATGCCAGAACAGGAAAGTGCTTTTTTATAATGTGACATATTTGTTGATTCTCTGTACTATATTGAGTCACAAATAAATTGTTTTTCCTACCACTGCCCTTAGTATTGTAATTTTTATTTGTATTTTTATTTTTGTTTGTGCCTGTGTTAGGGGGTGAACCCTCTTTTTGCAATAATTTTTCCTGTCTAGGATAAAGGAGGGATCCCCTTTCAATAGTTGAGACCTGTCGTATAGCATCCTCGACCTGTTTTATGCCATAAGCTCTTTTACCCAATCTATGGGAGATATTTCTAGCTTCATCCATAAAGCTGTTTTCTTCTGTGCAATTCCTTCTTGCGCGAATTATTTCACCCCAGGGTATGTTGGCTATTACATGTTTCGGGTGACAGGATGTCGCCTACAATGTGGTATTCCCTGCCATAGGTTTTCTATAGTTACAGGTGGAAACTTGATTGGTGGAGGAATCCCCCCTCAGGCGCAAATCCAGGAAGGAAACCTCCCATGGGTCATGGTGGACACTAAACGAAATAGTGTTCACACAGGAGTTAATGTAACCACAGAAGGATGGTATGGCCGCCACATCACACAAAGCAGCTTAAAAAAACGGAGGGGGGGTCGAAAACATGGAAAATCGCCTGTATCCAGTGAGATACAAAAAGGACAGGATGAACTTGAAGTGATCAATTTATCCGCCTCCATACTGTCAGCTGATGATATTAGTATTAGAGTTGAGCGAACACCTGGATGTTCGGGTTCGAGAAGTTCGGCCGAACATCCCGGAAATGTTCGGGTTCGGGATCCGAACCCGATCCGAACTTCGTCCCGAACCCGAACCCCATTGAAGTCAATGGGGACCCGAACTTTTCGGCACTAAAAAGGCTGTAAAACAGCCCAGGAAAGAGCTAGAGGGCTGCAAAAGGCAGCAACATGTAGGTAAATCCCCTGCAAACAAATGTGGATAGGGAAATGAATTAAAATAAAAATTAAATAAATAAAAATTAACCAAAATCAATTGGAGAGAGGTTCCATAGCAGAGAATCTGGCTTCCCGTCACCCACCACTGGAACAGTCCATTCTCAGATATTTAGGCCCCGGCACCCAGGCAGAGGAGAGAGGTCCCGTAACAGAGAATCTGTCTTCATGTCAGCAGAGAATTAGTCTGCATGTCATAGCAGAGAATGAGGCTTCACGTCAGCCACCACTGCAACAGTCCATTGGCATATATTTAGGCCCAGCACCCAGGCAGAGGAGGGAGGTCCCGTAACAGAGAATCTGTCTTCATGTCAGCAGAGAATTAGTCTGCATGTCATAGCAGAGAATGAGGCTTCACGTCAGCCACCACTGCAACAGTCCATTGGCATATATTTAGGCCCAGCACACACACAGGCAGAGGAGAGAGGTCCCGTAACAGAGAATCTGGCTTCATGTCAGCAGAGAATCAGTCTGCATGTCATAGCAGAGAATGAGGCTTCACGTCAGCCACCACTGCAACAGTCCATTGGCATATATTTAGGCCCAGCACACACACAGGCAGAGGAGAGAGGTCCCGTAACAGAGAATCTGGCTTCATGTCAGCAGAGAATCAGTCTGCATGTCATAGCAGAGAATGAGGCTTCACGTCAGCCACCACTGCAACAGTCCATTGGCATATATTTAGGCCCAGCACCCAGGCAGAGGAGGGAGGTCCCGTAACAGAGAATCTGTCTTCATGTCAGCAGAGAATTAGTCTGCATGTCATAGCAGAGAATGAGGCTTCACGTCAGCCACCACTGCAACAGTCCATTGGCATATATTTAGGCCCAGCACACACACAGGCAGAGGAGAGAGGTCCCGTAACAGAGAATCTGGCTTCATGTCAGCAGAGAATCAGTCTGCATGTCATAGCAGAGAATGAGGCTTCACGTCACCCACCACTGCAACAGTCCATTGGCATATATTTAGGCCTAGCACACAGGCAGAGCAGAGAGGTCCCGTAACAGACAATCTGGCTTCATGTCAGCAGAGAATCAGTCTGCATGTCATAGCAGAGAATGAGGCTTCACGTCACCCACCACTGCAACAGTCCATTGGCATATATTTAGGCCTAGCACACAGGCAGAGCAGAGAGGTCCCGTAACAGACAATCTGGCTTCATGACAGCAGAGAATTAGTCTGCATGTCATAGCAGAGAATGAGGCTTCACGTCAGCCACCACTGCAACAGTCCATTGGCATATATTTAGGCCCAGCACCCAGGCAGAGGAGAGAGGTCCCGTAACAGACAATCTGGCTTCATGTCAGCAGAGAATTAGTCTGCATGTCATAGCAGAGAATCAGGCTTCACGTCAGCCACCACTGCAACAGTCCATTGTCATAATTTAGGCCCAGCACCCAGGCAGAGGAGAGAGGTCCCGTAACAGACAATCTGGCTTCATGTCAGCAGAGAATTAGTCTGCATGTCATAGCAGAGAATGAGGCTTCACGTCAGCCACCACTGCAACAGTCCATTGGCATATATTTAGGCCTAGCACACAGGCAGAGCAGAGAGGTCCCGTAACAGACAATCTGGCTTCATGACAGCAGAGAATCAGTCTGCATGTCATAGCAGAGAATCAGGCTTCACGTCAGCCACCACTGCAACAGTCCATTGTCATAAATTTAGGCCCAGCACCCAGGCAGAGGAGAGAGGTCCCGTAACAGAGAATCTGGCTTCATGTCAGCAGAGAATCAGTCTTCATATCATAGCAGAGAATCAGGCTTCACGTCACCCACCACTGTAAGAGTCAATTTTCATAAATTTAGGCCCAGAACCCAGGCAGAGGAGAAAGGTCCCGTAACAGACAATCTGGCTTCATGTCAGCAGAGAATCAGTCTTCATATCATAGCCTAGAATCAGGCTTCACGTCACCCACCACTGTAAGAGTCAATTTTCATAAATTTAGGCCCAGAACCCAGGCAGAGGAGAAAGGTCCCGTAACAGACAATCTGGCTTCATGTCAGCAGAGAATCAGTCTTCATATCATAGCAGAGAATCAGGCTTCACGTCACCCACCACTGCAACAGTCAATTGTCATAAATTTAGGCCCAGCACCCAGGCAGAGGAGAGAGCTCCCGTAACAGAGGATCTGGCTTCATGTCAGCAGAGAATCAGTCTGCATGTCATAGAGAATACACGAGCTTCACGTCACCCACCACTGCAACAGTCCATTGGCATATATTTAGGCCCTAGCACACAGGCAGAGCAGAGAGGTCCCGTAACAGACAATCTGGCTTCATGTCAGCAGAGAATCAGTCTGCATGTCATAGCAGAGAATGAGGCTTCACGTCACCCACCACTGCAACAGTCCATTGGCATATATTTAGGCCTAGCACACAGGCAGAGGCAGAGAGGTCCCGTAACAGACAATCTGGCTTCATGTCAGCAGAGAATCAGTCTGCATGTCATAGCAGAGAATGAGGCTTCACGTCAGCCACCACTGCAACAGTCCATTGGCATATATTTAGGCCTAGCACACAGGCAGAGGAGAGAGGTCCCGTAACAGAGCAATCTGGCTTCATGTCAGCAGAGAATCAGTCTGCATGTCATAGCAGAGAATGAGGCTTCACGTCACCCACCACTGCAACAGTCCATTGGCATATATTTAGGCCTAGCACACAGGCAGAGCAGAGAGGTCCCGTAACAGACAATCTGGCTTCATGTACAGCAGAGAATCAGTCTGCATGTCATAGCAGAGAATGAGGCTTCACGTCACCCACCACTGCAACAGTCCATTGGCATATATTTAGGCCTAGCACACAGGCAGAGCAGAGAGGTCCCGTAACAGACAATCTGGCTTCATGTCAGCAGAGAATCAGTCTGCATGTCATAGCAGAGAATGAGGCTTCACGTCACCCACCACTGCAACAGTCCATTGGCATATATTTAGGCCTAGCACACAGGCAGAGCAGAGAGGTCCCGTAACAGACGATCTGGCTTCATGTCAGCAGAGAATCAGTCTGCATGTCATAGCAGAGAATCAGGCTTCACGTCAGCCACCACTGCAACAGTCCATTGTCATAAATTTAGGCCCAGCACCCAGGCAGAGGAGAGAGGTCCCGTAACAGACAATCTGGCTTCATGTCAGCAGAGAATTAGTCTGCATGTCATAGCAGAGAATCAGGCTTCATGTCAGCCACCACTGCAACAGTCCATTGGCATATATTTAGGCCTAGCACACAGGCAGAGGAGAGGTTCATTCAACTTTGGGTAGCATCGCAATATAATGGTAAAATGAAAATAAAAATAGGATTGAATGAGGAAGTGCCCTGGAGTCCAATAATATATGGTTATGGGGAGGTAGTTAATGTCTAATCTGGACAAGGGACGGACAGGTCCTGTGGGATCCATGCCTGGTTCATTTTTATGAACGTCAGCTTGTCCACATTGGCTGTAGACAGGCGGCTGCGTTTGTCTGTAATGACGCCCCCTGCCGTGCTGAATACACGTTCAGACAAAACGCTGGCTGCCGGGCAGGCCAGCACCTCCAAGGCATAAAAGGCTAGCTCTGGCCACGTGGACAATTTAGAGACCCAGAAGTTGAATGGGGCCGAACCATCAGTCAGTACGTGGAGGGGTGTGCACACGTACTGTTCCACCATGTTAGTGAAATGTTGCCTCCTGCTAACACGTTGCGTATCAGGTGGTGGTGCAGTTAGCTGTGGCGTGTTGACAAAAGTTTTCCACATCTCTGCCATGCTAACCCTGCCCTCAGAGGAGCTGGCCGTGACACAGCTGCCTTGGCGACCTCTTGCTCCTCCTCTGCCTTGGCCTTGGGCTTCCACTTGTTCCCCTGTGACATTTGGGAATGCTCTCAGTAGCGCGTCTACCAACGTGCGCTTGTACTCGCGCATCTTCCTATCACGCTCCAGTGCAGGAAGTAAGGTGGGCACATTGTCTTTGTAGCGTGGATCCAGCAGGGTGGCAACCCAGTAGTCCGCACAGGTTAAAATGTGGGCAACTCTGCTGTCGTTGCGCAGGCACTGCAGCATGTAGTCGCTCATGTGTGCCAGGCTGCCCAGGGGTAAGGACAAGCTGTCCTCTGTGGGAGGCGTATCGTCATCGTCCTGCCTTTCCCCCCAGCCACGCACCAGTGATGGACCCGAGCTGCGTTGGGTGCCACCCCGCTGTGACCATGCTTCATCCTCATCCTCCTCCACCTCCTCCTCATCCTCGTCCTCCTCGTCCTCCAGTAGTGGGCCCTGGCTGGCCACATTTGTACCTGGCCTCTGCTGTTGCAAAAAACCTCCCTCTGAGTCACTTCGAAGAGACTGGCCTGAAAGTGCTAAAAATGACCCCTCTTCCTCATCCTCCTCCTCCTCCTCCTGGGCCACCTCCTGTTCCATCATCGCCCTAAGTGTTTTCTCAAGGAGACATAGAAGTGGTATTGTAACGCTGATAACGGTGTCATCGCCACTGGCCATGTTGGTGGAGTACTCGAAACAGCGCAACAGGGCACACAGGTCTCGCATGGAGGCCCAGTCATTGGTGGTGAAGTGGTGCTGTTCTGTAGTGCGACTGACCCGTGCGTGCTGCAGCTGAAACTCCACTATGGCCTGCTGCTGCTCGCACAGTCTGTCCAGCATGTGCAAGGTGGAGTTCCACCTGGTGGGCACGTCGCATATGAGGCGGTGAGCGGGAAGGCCGAAGTTACGCTGTAGCGCAGACAGGCGAGCAGCGGCAGGATGTGAACGCCGGAAGCGCGAACAGACGGCCCGCACTTTATGCAGCAGCTCTGACATGTCGGGGTAGTTGTGAATGAACTTCTGCACCACCAAATTCAGCACATGCGCCAAGCAAGGGATGTGCGTCAAATTGGCTAGTCCCAGAGCTGCAACGAGATTTCGCCCATTATCACACACCACCAGGCCGGGCTTGAGGCTCACCGGCAGCAACCACTCGTCGGTCTGTTGTTCAATACCCCGCCACAACTCCTGTGCGGTGTGGGGCCTGTCCCCCAAACATATGAGTTTCAGAATGGCCTGCTGACGTTTACCCCGGGCTGTGCTGAAGTTGGTGGTGAAGGTGTGTGGCTGACTGGATGAGCAGGTGGAAGAAGAGGAGGAGGAAGCCGAGAAGGAGGAGGTGGCAACAGGAGGCAAAGAATGTTGCCCTGCGATCCTTGGCGGCGGCAGGACGTGCGCCAAACAGCTCTCCGCCTGGGGCCCAGCTGCCACTACATTTACCCAGTGTGCAGTTAGGGAGATATAGCGTCCCTGGCCGTGCTTACTGGTCCACGTATCTGTGGTTAGGTGGACCTTGCTACAGATGGCGTTGCGCAGTGCACACTTGATTTTATCGGATACTTGGTTGTGCAGGGAAGGCACGGCTCTCTTGGAGAAGTAGTGCCGGCTGGGAACAACATACTGTGGGACAGCAAGCGACATGAGCTGTTTGAAGCTGTCTGTGTCCACCAGCCTAAATGACAGCATTTCATAGGCCAGTAGTTTAGAAATGCTGGCATTCAGGGCCAGGGATCGAGGGTGGCTAGGTGGGAATTTACGCTTTCTATCAAATGTTTGTGAGATGGAGAGCTGAACGCTGGCGTGTGACATGGTTGAGACGCTTGGTGACGGAGGTGGTGGTGGTGGTGTTGGTGGTACATCCCCTGTTTGCTGGGCGGCAGGTGCCAACGTTCCTCCAGAGGCGGAGGAAGAGGCCGAGGCGGCAGCAGCAGAATAGGCCGAGGCGGCAGCAGCAGAAGAGGTAGCAGGGGGAGCCTGAGTGACTTCCTTGGTTTTAAGGTGTTTACTCCACTGCAGTTCATGCTTTGCATGCAGGTGCCTGGTCATGCAGGTTGTGCTCAGGTTCAGAACGTTAATGCCTCGCTTCAGGCTCTGATGGCACAGCGTGCAAACCACTCGGGTCTTGTCGTCAGCACATTGTTTGAAGAAGTGCCATGCCAGGGAACTCCTTGAAGCTGCCTTTGGGGTGCTCGGTCCCAGATGGCGGCGGTCAGTAGCAGGCGGAGTCTCTTGGCGGCGGGTGTTCTGCTTTTGCCCACTGCTCCCTCTTTTGCTACGCTGTTGGCTCGGTCTCACCACTGCCTCTTCCTCCGAACTGTGAAAGTCAGTGGCACGACCTTCATTCCATGTGGGGTCTAGGACCTCATCGTCCCCTGCATCGTCTTCCACCCAGTCTTGATCCCTGACCTCCTGTTCAGTCTGCACACTGCAGAAAGACGCAGCAGTTGGCACCTGTGTTTCGTCATCATCAGAGACATGCTGAGGTGGTATTCCCATGTCCTCATCATCAGGAAACATAAGTGGTTGTGCGTCAGTGCATTCTATGTCTTTCACCGCTGGGGAAGGGCTAGGTGGATGCCCTTGGGAAACCCTGCCAGCGGAGTCTTCAAACAGCATAAGAGACTGCTGCATAACTTGAGGCTGAGACAGTTTCCCTGGTATGCATGGGGGTGATGTGACAGACTGATGGGGTTGGTTTTCAGGCGCCATCTGTGCGCTTTCTGCAGAAGACTGGGTGGGAGATAATGTGAACGTGCTGGATCCACTGTCGGCCACCCAATTGACTAATGCCTGTACCTGCTCAGGCCTTACCATCCTTAGAACGGCATTGGGCCCCACCATATATCGCTGTAAATTCTGGCGGCTACTGGGACCTGAGGTAGTTGGTACACTAGGACGTGTGGATGTGGCAGAACGGCCACGTCCTCTCCCAGCACCAGAGGGTCCACTAACACCACCACGACCATGTCCACGTCCGCGTCCCTTACTAGATGTTTTTCTCATTGTTATGGTTCACCACAACAACAAATATATTATTTGGCCCAATGTATTGTATTCAAATTCAGCGGGATATAAATTTGAGGCCTAGTATTTAGGCGCTGGGTGCACCGGTATGGATTTAGTGACAGAATTAGACTTGGAAATGCACAGAAGCGTGTGTGTGAAGTTATTCTGAATGACCCTATGTGCACCTTCAATATTATATACCCTTTTAGGGATAGATTTCAAATAGCTCTGATATAGCAGAAACCACTAAATTATGAAATTGCTAAATTGGGAATTGTACTTCAACCCAGAACAAAAAATGTGCTTTGACGGACACTAAATATCTTGCCCAGCAACAACAGTACAGCGGTGGGTAACGAGAGATTTAGAGGGAATTAAATTTGAGGCCTAGTATTTAGGCGCTGGGTCACCGGTATGGATTTAGTGACAGAATTAGACTTGGAAATGCACAGTAAGCGGTGTGTGTGAAGTTATTCTGAATGACCCTATGTGCACCTTCAATATTATATACCCTTTTTGGGATAGATTTCAAATAGCTCTGATATAGCAGGAACCACTAAATTATGAAATTGCTAAATTGGGAATTGTACTTCAACCCAGAACAAAAAATGTGCTTTGACGGGACACTAAATAACTTTCCCAGCTACAACAGGACAACGGTAACGAGAGATTTAGAGGGATTTAAATTTGAGGCCTAGTATTTAGGCGCTGGGTGACAGGTATGGGTTTAGTGACAGAATTAGACTTGGAAATACACAGTAGCGGGTGTGTGTGAAGTTATTCTGAATGACCCTATGTGCACCTTCAATATTATATACCCTTTTAGGGATAGATTTCAAATAGCTCTGATATAGCAGAAACCACTAAATTATGAAATTGCTAAATTGGGAATTGTACTTCAACCCAGAACAAAAAATGTGCTTTGACGGACACTAAATATCTTGCCCAGCAACAACAGTACACCGGTGGGTAACGAGAGATTTAGAGGGAATTAAATTTGAGGCCTAGTATTTAGGCGCTGGGTCACCGGTATGGATTTAGTGACAGAATTAGACTTGGAAATACACAGTAGCGGGTGTGTGTGAAGTTATTCTGAATGACCCTATGTGCACCTTCAATATTATATACCCTTTTAGGGATAGATTTCAAATAGCTCTGATATAGCAGAAACCACTAAATTATGAAATTGCTAAATTGGGAATTGTACTTCAACCCAGAACAAAAAATGTGCTTTGACGGACACTAAATATCTTGCCCAGCAACAACAGTACAGCGGTGGGTAACGAGAGATTTAGAGGGAATTAAATTTGAGGCCTAGTATTTAGGCGCTGGGTCACCGGTATGGATTTAGTGACAGAATTAGACTTGGAAATGCACAGAAGCGTGTGTGTGAAGTTATTCTGAATGACCCTATGTGCACCTTCAATATTATATACCCTTTTTGGGATAGATTTCAAATAGCTCTGATATAGCAGGAACCACTAAATTATGAAATTGCTAAATTGGGAATTGTACTTCAACCCAGAACAAAAAATGTGCTTTGACGGGCACTAAATAACTTTCCCAGCTACAACAGGACAACGGTAACGAGAGATTTAGAGGGATTTAAATTTGAGGCCTAGTATTTAGGCGCTGGGTGACAGGTATGGGTTTAGTGACAGAATTAGACTTGGAAATACACAGTAGCGGGTGTGTGTGAAGTTATTCTGAATGACCCTATGTGCACCTTCAATATTATATACCCTTTTAGGGATAGATTTCAAATAGCTCTGATATAGCAGAAACCACTAAATTATGAAATTGCTAAATTGGGAATTGTACTTCAACCCAGAACAAAAAATGTGCTTTGACGGACACTAAATATCTTGCCCAGCAACAACAGTACAGCGGTGGGTAACGAGAGATTTAGAGGGAATTAAATTTGAGGCCTAGTATTTAGGCGCTGGGTCACCGGTATGGATTTAGTGACAGAATTAGACTTGGAAATACACAGTAGCGGGTGTGTGTGAAGTTACTCTGAATGACCCTATGTGCACCTTCAATATTATATACCCTTTTTGGGATAGATTTCAAAGAGCTCTGATATAGCAGGAACCACTAAATTATGAAATTGCTAAATTGAGAATTGTATTTCAACCCAGAACAAGAAATGTGCTTGAACGGACACTAAATAACTCGCCCAGCTACAGCACTAGGGACAGATTTAGCTGGATATAAATTTGAGGCCTAGTATTTAGGCGCTGGGTGACCGGTATGGATTTAGTGACAGAATTAGACTGGGATATGGCCAAAAAATGAACAGACTATTGCTGGTTAAATGCACTTGGTGTGACAGCTTCACCCTGATGTAGGCTTTAGCCAAAAAACAACCACACCATTGAGGGTTAAATGCACTTGGTGACAGGCGCAGCTTGCCCCTGATTTTGTATATGGCCAAAAAATGAACAGACTATTGCTGGTTAAATGCACTTGGTGTGACAGCTTCACCCTGATGTAGGCTTTAGCCAAAAAACAACCACACCATTGAGGGTTAAATGCACTTGGTGACAGGCGCAGCTTGCCCCTGATTTTGTATATGGCCAAAAAATGAACAGACTATTGCTGGTTAAATGCACTTGGTGTGACAGCTTCACCCTGATGTAGGCTTTAGCCAAAAAACAACCACACCATTGAGGGTTAAATGCACTTGGTGACAGGCGCAGCTTGCCCCTGATTTTGTATATGGCCAAAAAATGAACAGACTATTGCTGGTTAAATGCACTTGGTGTGACAGCTTCACCCTGATGTAGGCTTTAGCCAAAAAACAACCACACCATTGAGGGTTAAATGCACTTGGTCGCAGCTTGTGCTGGCGCACCACAAGACACAAAATGGCCGCCGATCACCCCAGAAAAATGAGACTGACAAACGGTCTGTGCAGCCTAAAAACAGTGAGCAATTGAGGATCAGCAGCTCAATGATCCACAGCTGCAGATCGATCAGTTAATCAAGTCCTTTGGAGGAGTTAATCTGCCTAATCTCGCCCTACTGTCGCAGCCGCAACCTCTCCCTACGCTAATCAGAGCAGAGTGACGGGCGGCGCTATGTGACTCCAGCTTAAATAGAGGCTGGGTCACATGGTGCTCTGGCCAATCACAGCCATGCCAATAGTAGGCATGGCTGTGATGGCCTCTTGGGGCAAGTAGTATGACGCTTGTTGATTGGCTGCTTTGCAGCCTTTCAAAAAGCGCCAAGAAAGCGTCACAAAAGCGCCAAGAAAGCGACGAACACCGAACCCGAACCCGGACTTTTACGAAAATGTCCGGGTTCGGGTCCGTGTCACGGACACCCCAAAATTCGGTACGAACCCGAACTATACAGTTCGAGTTCGCTCATCCCTAATTAGTATACTTAAGAGAGGTTTAACATTTTCTCCCACCTGCCAATTTGATTTGTACAGGACGCTTCTGGATGTCAACAGGCTGGCCCGCGCCCTCACTCTCCGCCGGCACTTTCAGGTGGGTGGTGATGATGTCTGTGCTGTGAAGACTGGGAACGCTGATCACCCTGTTGCGTCCACAAGTGATCCTTCTACCCATGATGTTGTAAGTCCGCAAAATATAAGAAATATGAGCTTTCATGAAATGATGCATGCATGTGAACTTCAGGAGTCGAATACAGTCCTGGGTGATCTGGAATTGAATAATAGGTAAGTGTACTTTCATACTAAGAATCAGAATTTTTATCCGATTCAATCCAGATCCCCAGCACTGGATCGATACCAAGAACTGGTGGAATATGATTTGGTCTTGCTGCATGATCAGATTAATCAGAATCCTGGGGGTTGTAACAATGTCACTAAAAAAGAAAAGAAGGCATTGCAAGATATGAAATCAAGGGTGGACATTGTAATAAAACAATCTGACAAAGGGGGTGGGGTTGTCATGTTGGACAGTGGTCTTTATAGGACCCTCATTGAGTCCATGCTCAGTGACACCACAGTATATGTCACTCTCAGCGACAACCCCCTCCCCTCTTTTCAGAGGGAACTGAAGGATATCCTGGATTTAGGGACTAAATTATGTCACATCTACACCCGGCGCAGGCGCATTGAGGATGGAGAGGCCGAGCGAGCGGCCTCCTCTCAGTGCGCCTGCGCCGATTGAAGACAGGTACGGCGCAGGCGCGAGATTTTGAAGGCAAACAGGGCCAGCAGAGAACGATCCTGTTCCCTGGCCCTTTCAATCAACATGCGGAGGGGGTGTCTTTAGGATCAGAGGATGCGGCTGCTACCAGCAAGTAGCCGCCCTACTTGCTGGTAGCAAGGTAATTTGCATATTTTAAAAGCACGTTTTAAACAAAATCTACTGGACCAAAATGATTAATTAGATTATGTAGGTATAAATCGCATTGTAGGGATTATAAGTAAACAAACAAAACAAAAACGGTTTAGGGGGGTGACAGAAGCCCTTTAACAACACATTTTATCTCCAGGTATCGGGGGTGTCGATGGGGGCAAAATTCTCTCCCTCCATCGCCAATATTTTTATGGCATGGTGGGAGATGTGTTTTCTCTTCGTCGACACCCACCATTTCTGGCACCACATCAGGTGGTATGGCCGTTACATCGATGACCTGGTCCTAATCTGGACAGGCGATGTGGCGGCCATACCATCCTTCTGTGGTTACATTAACTCCTGTGTGAACACTATTTAATTTAGTGTCCACCATGACCCATGGGAGGTTTCCTTCCTGGATTTGCGCCTGAGGGGGGATTCCTCCACCAATCAAGTTTCCACCTGTACCTATAGAAAAGCTATGGCAGGGAATACCACACTGTATGCGACATCCTGTTACCCGAAACATGTAATAGCCAACATACCCTGGGGTGAAATAATTTGCGCAAGAAGGAATTGCACGGAAGAAAACAGCTTTATGGATGAAGCTAGAAATATCTCCGATGTGCCCCACCATGGCAATCGCAATGTATCTGCAGCTAGTCTGCATTTTGCTGTTTGCCATGGTGAGGACACATTGGATATGGTGGTACAAGGCATAGAATTTTTTTTTTGCCTAAACGTGGAGGAGACCACAGAAGAAAATTATTAAATAGAAAGTCTTTTTGAATTTTTGCATTGAATATGCGCCAAACTGAGGGGCTCAATAAACACCTAGATCTGATCCTGGGAACACGCTTAGGGGACTTCATTTTTTCCCCCCTTCTTTTCCCTAATTTGACTTTTACCATACTCCATTATATTCCAGCAAAATAATTTTTGTAGATCCAGCATATACCTTATGCGTATCGCCTTTCTGCTTTTGCATAGGTATTTTCTACTATGTATATGTATGGTTTAATGTTTTTCTGTGTTTTCTATTTTTTATTTTCATGAGAAGAGCTATTTGAAGGTGTGGTACCTTTTGTTAGGGGCGGTTGCAGACCTGTGAAGACAATCAGTGAACACAGGTGCACCTTCCCTTTTAAAAGGTTTCATTTTTAATGTCTTACTGTGTCATGAGGAAGGGCTGGAATTGTCTCTGGTAGCCCGAAACGCGTAGACAAGACTGCTATTTTTGTAACTGATGGATGAGATTTTACGGCAAGCAAAATAAATGTATATTCTTTTATCCAAGTGGAGCTGTATACCTTTTTGACTGTATATATACTATATATTGGTGAGATTTCCTGCCAGGCTGCTTAGCCTTGATGGTATATTGTTTGCACAATTGCGCACCTTTACTGTTATTTGTAGAGCCCCCCCCCCCCCAGGCAGCTTTGCAATTGGTAGCAACTAGCCCTTCTCATCACATTCTAGGAAAGGATACTGGCAGCCATTTTAAATAATTCCCAGAGAACCCCTTTAAATTCATGTGTGGGTATGCTGCATGGTTTTGACCTTGTGAGGTACCAAAGCCAAGTGTCCAGGCATTAGAGAAGTTGCAGATCTGATACATAATGAAACAAGCTCATGACTTGCCTTTAGCTTTTTTTAAGTATTTGTTGAATAACTAATGACTGACTAATTGACTAGATAGCAGTCTTAAATCACATAGTTGATGTTTTCTAAGGTCGCATACACATAATAGGCTTAGAAGAACGAAAAAAATGGCAGTGTGCAATAATGCCTGTATTTTATTTCCTGATAAAAGTAAGACTGGCACTTCTGCTGCAGATGAAAACTATAAATGTGAGCCGCATGCAGCAAATATCAATAATTACCTGTAAATAATGTCCTTGGGTAACTGAAGAGCTTTGATCATTATTTGCAGCGCTGTCTTGGTGGGTAAAGAATCAGTGTCATAGTAAAATGACAGACTGTTTTATCAAATGGAGCACTAGAAACTACAAAGCAATAATTAACATAGTAAACCAAGCAGTAATAGTAAATCAAGTGAAGAATAGTGAAAGGGAAGTATGTAGAGATGATAAGAATTAAAGAGAACACCAATATAAGAATAAGGGATATGTGGTAAGACAAAGATGGAAAGGCTTGCCAATGCAAGAGGTGCAGTAGGCCGCTCAAATACAGTATATCCTAATTCTGAAGCTAACAGTTTGAAGCAGTAGAATTCAAAATTTTATGTTCTTATTGGAAAAACACTGTTCTGTTCTCACAACTAGTGATGAGCGGGAGGTGCCATATTCGATTTCGCGATATTTCGCGAATATTCGAATGAATATTCGTGTTATATTCGTCGAAATCGAATATTCGTAATTATTCCAATTATCGCGAATAATATACGAATAAAATTTTTTTTTCTGCGTATTGCGATTATTTATCTTGATAGTATAAGGCAACGTTCCTATGCTAATTGACTATGGCTAGGCTAATATGTGTATTTTACGAAATTTCGTGATTTGCTCTAACTTCGTCTCTTAGAATATTACGAATATTCTAAAAGATGAAGTTAGAGCAATATTACGAAATTTCGTAAAATACACATATAGATTGTAATTTAGCTAATATAGTGCTATAATCCCTTTTTTTGCCTCTAAATTTTTTTTGCCTCTTCTGAACTTAAGTTTTGTAAAATATGTACACTATTAAAAAAATATTACTATAGCAGTATATTAGCTTAAATACAATCTATGTGTATTTTACGAAATTTCGTAATATTGCTCTAACTTCGTCTTTTAGAATATTCGTAATATTCTAAAAGACGAAGTTAGAGCAATATTAAGAACATTTGCAAAAGCCGAAATTGCGATGCGAGTTATATAATACGAAATAATCGCATGAAGATTTCAACTTAGCACTGTTATATTCCATATTCTAGCCTAATATGGAATATAGCTGTGCTAAGTTAGCACTGCTATATTCCATACTAGGCTAGAATATGGAATATAGCAGTGCTAAGTTGAAATCTTCATGCGATTATTTCGTATTATATTACTCGCATCGCAATTTCGGCTTTTGCAAATGTTCTTAATATTGCTCTAACTTCGTCTCTTAGAATATTACGAATATTCTAAAAGACGAAGTTAGAGCAATATTACGAAATTTCTAAAAGACGAAGTTAGAGCAATATTACGAAATTTCGTAAAATACACATAGATTGTATTTAAGCTAATATACTGCTATAGTAATATTTTTTAATAGTGTACATATTTTACAAAACTTAAGTTCAGAAGAGGCAAAAAAAATTTAGAGGCAAAAAAAGGGATTATAGCACTATATTAGCTAAATTACAATCTATATGTGTATTTTACGAAATTTCGTAATATTGCTCTAACTTCGTCTTTTAGAATATTCGTAATATTCTAAAAGACGAAGTTAGAGCAATATTAAGAACATTTGCAAAAGTCGAAATTGCGATGCGAGTAATATAACACGAAATAATCGCATGAAGATTTCAACTTAGCACTGCTATATTCCATATTCTAGCCTAGTATGGAATATAGCAGTGCTAACTTAGCCCAGCTATATTCCATATTAGGCTAGAATATGGAATATAGCAGTGCTAAATTGAAATCTTCATGCGATTATTTCGTGTTATATTATTCGCATCGCAATTTGCGAAATTTCGTAAAATACACATATAGATTAGATTGTAATTTAGCTAATATGGAATATAGCAGTAAGTTGAAAACGCCACTGACTGGAGCAGCCAGGAAGCCAGGAATCCAAAGGACAGGTAAGAACAACTTTAGAGAAGTGGGAAAGAAAAAAATATAATAATAATAAAAAAAAAACGAATATTCGAATTCGCGAATATATAGAACGATATTCTGAATATTCGCGAAATCTCGAAATTGCGATATTCGAGAAAAAAATTCGCAATTCGAATATTCGCGCTCAACACTACTCACAACATGTACCCCCGGGGTCTATATGCAGTTTAACAGGCAGATATCACCATTCTAATAGTTAATAAGATGAGACTTGTTTCTGTAGTCTGTGGTTTTATTAACCGGCAGTAGATAAGGTAAACTATAAGAAAATGAACATACAAGAACTGAATGTACAGCACAATGTACACAAAACCAATACAAAAACATAAATAAATCCCTTACCGACGATGCTTTAGTAAGAGACACACAATGAGCAGCTGCTCCTTACATGAGGTGAGGAGAAAAGGAAGAAGGTGCCTGTCTCTTTCCCAGAAAGCACTGTGAGCAGGAAGTCAGGTGACCTAATGAATATGCACAGTTTAACAAGGCATTAACTTACAGCTAAAGGTCACTAGATGGCGATGTAGGCACACATTTGAACACACATTAACAAAAAACTATGCAATGGCTACTGAAGAGAAGACAGTACAAACACATTGCAAAGCAAAACTTAGTATAGGCTTCCAGTGACACTTCTGACAAATTTACAGTTTTTTATTTGTAGAAGGATGTTTTAATAAAAAACAAACCAGAACAGACAAATTGGGAGTAGGGAGTAGCATCAAAGAAAAAAAATACCAGTTTTTATGCCACCTCCGAGCACAGTAACTTTCAATATGTTTCCATGAGTAGGTCAAACTACCTTCTTGCCACCCAGGCCAGCCACATATCAACCTGTCCCACTGGGAATCGGCCCAATCTGGGCCTGTTAATTGTTATCAATGTGTAATTATTAATGCCGTGTCAGCATTTATTCAAGAACCTCGTCTGTGAGATAAATGAGGAGAGGTTGGAAACTCTGTGTGTATGAGTGTTTATGGGAGCGGCACTAATGTGAGCAAGCAAGCCTCATAACTCGCATGTAGCTCCACTTGTCTGTAACGTGGTAGACAATGATCAACTATCTTCCTCTGGGCCCCATTCTGCAGTGTTCTGATGGCATACAGTGTAAAGATGTAGTGCATGTAGGTGATATGGTTCTGGATCTGACTCCAATAGTCAGTGATGTATTGTTGATGTATTGCTCCGAATGATATAAAATAATTGGCATACGTACGCCTTGAAAGAGATCACACACAGACTGTCACAGAGAAGTCAGTCAATGCAAGATGCTGCGTTTATTGAGATTACATGATATTTTATAGCAAAAAAGAGGAACTTTATGACTCGGCTAATTTTGATGATCTAATTGTCACATTACTAAGTCCCATGACAAGGTATCACATTATCACTCCATACTTTAGCAATGTCAGCACTATGTCAGCAATTTCAATATCATAAAGTGTTTAGTAAGGGATTATTAAGGGAGCTGGCTGCTACTTCAGGGGCCATCTTGTTTGTTAAGCAAACTGTTAGATATAATACAAGCAAGTATACATTTGATACTAGATATATAGATATATGATTCCACAACAGTCCCCCCTTGTAGACTTGATTAGACTTGATTGTAGACTTTCCCTAAACCTAGCGAATCCCCTGGCATACCATTCGTATCCTCTTCACCCACAGTGGCGACAACTTATCCCTTGTGAATAAGTTCCCGATTGAGCGGACTTCTGGTAATACCCTGGGATTCATTTGTCCCTAATTCTCATCATCTCTTGGATCTTCAGGTCTGGGTGGAGGAGCTTCATCCGCGGGAGTTGGAGAAGGCGGGGGTGTCGGGAATGTAGGGGGTGTCGGGAATGCAGGGACGACATCCACATCTATTGCGGTGCTAGCCATTTGTTCATAGAGAAGTAGTATGGCTTCTTCAGCAGGCTTCTTTCTGTTGGTGATACGGTTAATGCAGGAAACAACAATTTTGATAAATATGTAGATTACCATCAATATTAGGGCTATCTGTAATATTCCCTGAATTATTCCCATCGTCCATCCACTAATTCCCTTGAACCAGTTACTGGGATTAAGGAATGAGAAAGTGTCAGACCACCATGTTGACTTATCTGCACTGTGAGACTCTAGCCATTCATCACGTATCTCACTCATCTTTTCCAAACCAGCTTTTACTTGTAGATTACCTTGTGGATCGATATAATGGCAGCATGCAGTACCTACTACCTGACACATACCTCCATCCTTTGCAGTCAAGTAGTCTAATACTAAAGTGTGTTGATTAGTGACTATGATGAGCTGATTCTGGACAACATTAGATGTATTCATCAGTTTCATAATTTCCCAAATCTGATCATCCAAGTAGTCGGTAGCCATTACTAGCTTGTCATATGTTTGTGTAAGCATAGGATAGATTAATAGAGTACTAAAGAACTTGTTGGCACCACTCATTTCCACAAGATGGGGTTTTCCATTTGGTCTAGGAATGTTATCTGCGGCTCTTTTATATAAGGTGTGTTTGGGGATAGCATTGACATTTAATTTTCCATGAGGCAGTGTAAAAGTGGCTGGTGTGAGCCTAGCAATTGTACATAAACCTTTGAAATCCGAAGGGAGCCATTTATATGCCCTGTGTCCACATACTAGGTATATATTTTTTGGGACCGAAACCACTGTGCTATTGAACAAACGAGTGATTAAGTGGGCTAGTTTGATACCTTCTGCCAGTTTTTGACCCTTTTCTTGACCCTCTGTGGTTTCACTAGTCATCCCTATTGTCAAGTCCTTTACACTGCGCCGGGCGCAGGCCAGATCACCACTTGCTTCAGCATATATACCAATGCACTGTACTGGACTGTCTGGGTTGGAATCATTACAGCCTGATCTGTTATGGGAACTGAAAACCATACCATGGGTTTGTACCTGTAGGCAGTAACAGTGGGTCCAATTTGGGAAGCAGGATACATTGCTCCACATATAGTCATTCCAGGGCATATTGCTATTCTGAGCTGAGGGTCCTGTTCTGTTTATCATTAGCCATGGGGACCCATCCCATGCTACTACTATTAGGGAAGCTTTTCTGTTGCCATTTTTGGTATTAACCTCTTTTATGCTAGAAAGGAAAACAGCTGATCCTGCCAAATCTCTTATCTCTTGGAAGGTTAGGGGCACAGCTAAATAAGGCATAGCTCTAGCATTTACTGGGCCATGTGTACATATCCAACAATCTTTTAGTGAAGAGGTGGTGGTGTCAGAATCACCTTCCTTCAGACTTTTATACAACACTTGATGATGTTTGACAAACTTATTGTCCCACCCGTCATCATCCATTTCCGCCGGGGGAGGAATGTATGCACTGGTGGTGAGTGTCACCAGTGCTAGCAGATAAAAGAAAATCATTTTGTTATTTCTGAATCTGGCGGGTTCCTTATCCTTTTGCAGTGAGAGGCGTGGATCCAGGTGGATCTCCCTTCGAGCTTTACAGAAGTTGGAGTGGTCAGTAGTACTTGGTAAGGCCCCTCGAAGCGTGGTTCTAGGGTACTTCTGACGTGTTTCTTGACCACTACCCACTCTCCTGGTTTCAGAGTGTGGCTGCCTTCTAGGGAGTCAGGATCTGGAATGGAAGAAAAGACTTGTACATGGATGTTAGACAACTGTTTGCTCAAAGCTATCACATACTTTGCAACAGATTCATAATGCATTTGCAACTGTTGAGGGAAGTACAGCCCCATCCGGGGTCCCGACCCAAACAATATCTCATGTGGAGTCAGCTTATGGGGAGGTTTGGGAGTGTGTCTGACTGCAAAGAGTGCTATTGGTAAACACTGAACCCAATTGAGCCCTGTCTCCCTAGTCATTTTCAGCATTTTTGACTTTAATACCCCATTCAGTCTCTCGACTTTGCCGCTACTTTGGGGTCTGTAAGGGGTGTGGAATGCCAGGTGTGACCCTACCATCTTCCAGACCTCTTGGGTTAGGTTAGCAGTGAATGCTGGGCCCTGATCACTCTCAATGACCTCAGGTACCCCGTACCTACAGACAGTTTCCTGTATCAATTTTTTAGCAGTAGTTGTTGCTGTCTGATTCCTGACGGGGTAGGCTTCTGGCCACCCAGAGAACATGTCTACCACTACTAACACGTATTGAAACCCTTGGCACATTGGCATCTGGATATGATCAATCTGGATCCTCTGGAAGGGGTATAAGGCTTTTGGGAGACATTTTTTGGGCGTGGGCTCAGTCCTACCTGGATTGCATTGGGCACAGATTAAACATGACTGGACATATTTCACTAGTACAGGAGTGATTCCTGGGGCTACCCATATTTTATCGATGAGCTCTTTCATTATTGTCTTAGATTGATGAGTGGGCCCATGGGCCACAGAGGCTATTACAGGATAGAGTGCTCTAGGCAAGCACACTTTCTTCCCTTGTGTCCAAAGTCCGGATTCTTCTTCCAGGGCTGACTCCTTTAACCAGGTTTCCTTTTCTGAGCGGGTGGCTTGCTTCTGCATCTGTTTCAGTAGATCCCATGATATTTCTTGTTGCTTGACATTCGGTTGTGCTAACATGATTTTATCTGGCTGTGCTCTTTCCTCTTCCATTGCTGCCTGTTTGGCTGCTTGGTCCGCCAATGCATTTCCTTTGGCTTCTGGTGTGTCAGCACGGGTATGTGCCTTTACTTTGATTACTGCTACTTTGGTGGGCAGGAGTACTGCAGTCATCAAAGCCTCCTACTGCTAAAGCATGTTTAATTGGGGTTCCTGCTGCTGTAATGTAATCTCTGGCCTTCCATATTATTCCGAAATCATGAACTACTCCAAAAGCATATCTGGAGTCTGTGTAGATGTTAGCAGTGGAGTCTTTTGCTATGAGGCAGGCCTCAGTAAGGGCTATGAGTTCAGCCTCTTGTGCTGACTGGTCTGGGCGCAATTGCCTTGCACACAGTACTTCATACTCACTAGTAACTGCCATGCCTGTATGGAATTTCCCTTTGTCATCGGCATACCTTGAACCGTCTACAAAGAGTGTCCAGTGTGGGTTTTGCAAAGGAGTATCCTGTATTGATGGTGGAGTTCCTACTTCAGCTTCCATCATTGTAATGCAATCATGTTCTTGTTCTTTGTAAAGAGAGTCGGTTGAGGCCCATAGTTCTTCTTCCTGAAGATCTTCTTCAGCACGTAGATCAATAAAATCTGCAGAATCTCCATCTGCAGTACACTCCCCCCTTGGGAGAGGAAGGAGTGCAGCAGGATTGAGGATGTGGCATCTCTGGATGGTGACATTATCTGGCAGAAGCAGGCTACACTGGAGCCTGAGGTGGCGTTGTGCAGTGAGGTGTTTAGGTTGTGTTTGTTGCAGGATAGCTGAGATGTCATGGGGAGCCATGATGGTGAGTGGGTGTCCCAGGACGATGTCAGCTGTAGCGTTCAGGAGAGAACTAGCAGCATGAACGGCCCTGACACAGGAAGGGGTGGCTCTGGCTACAGGGTCTAGACGTTTTGAGAAGTAGCCTAGAGGTCTACTACGACCCCCATGGCTCTGGGTGAGAACTCCAGTGGCATGACCCTGACGTTCCATGACATAAAGGCGAAAGGGAAGCTGATAGTTAGGGATGCCAAGAGCTGGGGCAGTGACAATGATTTGTTTGAGAGATTGGAATGCTTTTATGGCTTCTGCAGTCATTTGGAAAGGAACAGTAGCAATACGGGGTATGCAATCAAATAGTGGCTGCATTAGAACGGATGCATCAGGGATCCATGGTCTACAGTATGAAATGAGTCCCAGAAAGGTTTGCAGTTGGTGAGGGGTATCTGGCAGTGGGATGTCTGAGACTGCTTTCTTTCTGGCATCCGTAAGATGCTTACTGCCTTGAGAGATGCAGTGACCTAGGAAAACAACTTTTGGAAGACACAACTGTAATTTAGAACGTGAGACTCTGCACCCAGCATCCGCCAGGTAGGCAAGAAGTGAGGCAGATGAGTTCAGGCAGACGGGGTGTGAGTCAGCACAGAGGAGTAAATCATCCACATATTGTAAGAGTTCCACCTCTGGGTGATCTGCTTGCCATGGTTGTAAGATGGATGCCATTGCTTTGCTAAAGCAGGAAGGACTATTATGAGCTCCTTGAGGCAACACCGTCCAGGTGTATTGTTTTCCATCATGTGTAAAAGCAAAGAGAAATTGGGAGTCTTCATGTAATGGGACAGAGAAAAAGGCATTTGCTAGATCAATGACAGTAAAGATAGCAGCCACAGGAGGAATGCTAGCAAGCAAAGTGTGGGGATTTGGTACAATGGGGGTTTCAAAGACTGTAGCCTCATTAACTGCTCTGAGGTCTTGTACCATGCGATATACAGGAGGCTGTCCCTTCACACTCTTCTTTTTAATTGGGTATAAGGGAGTGTTACATGGTGAGGTGGTAATTTTAATAGCTCCATTTGCAAGAAGAGCCTGTATCTGGAGGGTGATAGCATCTCTCTGGGAAATGGAGAGAGGGTATTGTGCTTTATATGGCAGTAAGTTAGGATTCTTCAAGGTTACAGTGACTGGTGGGACTTTGAGACGCCCAATGTCTTGGGGACCTTTGGTCCAAAGGGTATTAGGGATGAGGTGCAAAATGCTTTGCAGCGAATCCCCTTGTTCATGTGATTCAAGTGACTGGGATTTTAATGCCATTAGGAGGCAGGTTTCTTCAGGACTCAATGCCGTACCTAGAACAACTGTACCATTTTCCTTGAACTGGATGTTGGCACGTATTTTCTGAAGAAAATCTGAGCCTAATAGGTTATAAGGACATGTCTGGCTTACAACAAATTGTGACATTACTCCAGTGGGCAGATGTAACTGTGGAGATTGGCTTTGGGATTTAGTAGAGGGAGTAATCAAGAGAGGCTTAGTAACAGGGTTGTGCTGGGTGACCCCTTCTAAACCAGAGCAGGGTAAATGCATATCTGTGAGCCAGGAAGGGAGTATGGCGGTCTCACATAACACACTGCGGGCTGCACCAGTGTCTACAAGGAATGAGAGTTCCTTCCCTGCCACATCGAGGGTGATTCGAGGGGCGGGGCCTGCAGGAGGGGCAGAGACTGCCATACACGGGGTGTCCCCTCCCAGCAACACTGGTTTGCCAACGTCCTAGTGGGATGGAGCTGGCCATGGAGGAGGAGTTCCTCTTTGGCTCTGATCTGCTGGCCACAGATGTTTGGAGCGACAGTTTCTCTTAATGTGCCCTGGTTTGCCGCACCCATAACAGACACGGGGGGCGGGGGTCTTTCCTCTCTTTCTTCTCCCGTCATGACTGCCATGACTGATATGCGGGATTTCTTTGTACTACTCTCCAGCCCTTTTGCAACTTGTTCTAAGATTTCCAATGTTAATGATTTCCATTCTGGGCGACAGGTTACAAGAGCTTTGTTCAGATCTGGCCTAAGGCCATCTACAAATGACCGTGCTAGGAGTCTTAAGTGCACAGGTTCATTTGGACTGAATCCCATATCTTTATAGTTTTGTTTAACTCTTTGTACAAACTTTTCTACTGACTCTGCTTTATCCTGCACCATGTCTTGCAGGGTCGTGGACTGCTCTGCTAGTCTGTCTTTCGCCCACTTATATAATTGCTGAATGAAATCACGGCCAGATTCTGAATCACGAGTGTCATAATTTGCTCCAGGGAGTTCTGGTTGGCGTATGTGATCCATTATAAGTGAAGAAAATTCACCAGTTTTATTTTGTACAATACTTTGCAAGTCTGACCAAGTACACCCGTAGGTTTGATAAACTTGTGCCAATTTTCTATAAAAGGGCATAGGGTGTGTATCTGGGTCAGGCATGAGGTTCACTATGGTGAACAACTGCTGGGGGGTAAAGGACACATACCTAGGTGGCCCGACTGGGCGAGTGTTCAAGTATATTTCCCTTAAGGCTTCAAGATTTCCTTGTCCTATGTTATGGATCTCTCTTTGCAGCTCTGTAATTTGGTTTTGAAAAGACTCATTCATTGCTCTTGCTGCACCCTGCTGACTACTTAGGGTAATATCAGAAAATTGTCCAAGGTGCGGTGGGGGGCTGCGATATCCCGGGGTTTGTGCTGCAGTACCAGGTGCATAGTCCACTGTCTGCTGTGAGTCTTCCCCTGCATCTTCCTTTTGTTTCTCCCCATCCTCATCTTCCTGATCTACAGCACCACTTCCTCCTACCATTATATGAGCTGGAGCTATGGGCTGACTGGGTAGCATGTAGGTGCCGTCAGGATTTACAAGTGGGTATATAGCAGTGACTTGTGGCATGACAGAAAGAGCAGGGTTTGGGGAGATTACAAGTCCAGCCTTGGGCGTTGGCTGAGGACAAGATGGCGTCACTGCTGGGACTGGTGAGACGTGCTGGGGGGCTAAAAGAGCATGATTATGTGGGCGTGGAGCACCACAGGCTAAGCACGTATCACGGGGGGCAGGGTTCTGCTGACCACAATGTGTACAAGTCCAACTTCCCCTTTTTCTTTCAGCTGCGCCACTGTTATAGGGCGGTGGCTGTTCCTGTACTAAGACTGGGCCAGGCCGATAGTAATGGAGTCCTGATTTTTCATCAAACATTGCTTCTCCTTTTGTCTGTTCAAATTCTTTGCTACAGTCCAGCCATACCCTGACTGTATCTATCAACTTATCATCATTCAATTTGCCTCTTTTCTCAGTCAACAATGTCTGCCACACAGCAGAACACAACACACCTCCTTTTGCAATACCATAATTCTTTTCTAACTTGCTTAATCCTTTAACATAACCTTTTCCTCTCCGGTCCGCCACGTACTGTTCAGGTGAACAATAGCCCTTCGGGACACTATTTCGGTTACCCATTTTTTCAAAACAACACGTTCTGGAGCCTTCAACACGTTCTGGAGCCTTCACTTACTGTCTGTCTCTGATAGTTGGATTAGCACAGACACTGACAAACAAACACCTTGAGCTTGAGATTAACACACCACTGGGTTATCAGCAAGCCGTCTCCTTCCCTTCTACTATTTCTTGGGGTTACACACCAGGGTTACCCCTCAATGTAGGCACTTTAGGAGACTTCTATTGTTCTGTCAGTCTATGCCTCTCCTTTCTCCCAGAGACCAGAGAAACCAACCATACACAAAAAAATAATAAAACACAATACATCAAGCTTATCAATACAATGGGGTTCTTACTTTCATGCCCCTGAGGATGCCTCACTGTCGGTGCACCCCTCCCTAGAACAAATATGGATAGACTAAGCCAAGGGACACAGAATAGGTAAGATGAATATATTTTCTCACCTCTTATTACGGGCCGCGGTCCCGGTGTCCGTTGGCTTGTCTCTCTGGGTCCAGTCTCTGGGGGTACGCCAGCAGGAGGTCCAATCCTCAGGCCCCACGTTGGGCGCCAACTGATATGGTTCTGGATCTGACTCCAATAGTCAGTGATGTATTGTTGATGTATTGCTCCGAATGATATAAAATAATTGGCATACGTACGCCTTGAAAGAGATCACACACAGACTGTCACAGAGAAGTCAGTCAATGCAAGATGCTGCGTTTATTGAGATTACATGATATTTTATAGCAAAAAAGAGGAACTTTATGACTCGGCTAATTTTGATGATCTAATTGTCACATTACTAAGTCCCATGACAAGGTATCACATTATCACTCCATACTTTAGCAATGTCAGCACTATGTCAGCAATTTCAATATCATAAAGTGTTTAGTAAGGGATTATTAAGGGAGCTGGCTGCTACTTCAGGGGCCATCTTGTTTGTTAAGCAAACTGTTAGATATAATACAAGCAAGTATACATTTGATACTAGATATATAGATATATGATTCCACAACATAGGCATGCACTATGACCCGACAGTGTGCAATATAATGTCACAGTGCAGCGAGGGCCAGAAGAAACTGAGGTCTGATGGGGGTCTGATCTGAGGCTGACGAGGTCTTATCTGAGGCTGACGAGGTCTGATCTGAGGCTGATGGAGCTTGAGGGTCTGATCTAAGGCTGATGGAGCTTGAGGGTCTGATCAGGGTCTAATCTGAGGTCTGATGGAGCTTGGGTCAGATTTTTGGGTCTGATGAAGAATGTGGATCTGATTTGTGGGTATAATGAGGATTGCAGGTCTGCTCTACTGAAAAAAAGAAAAAAAGAATCTTATTTTCCTCCTCCAGATCCTATGTGAATCTTATAGTCTCATAGTCCAAAAAATGCGGTAGTTTATTGTCAGTCGAACCTGTCAAGAACAGCAGGTTGGCCGACAATATGGGGAGCTGTTGACACTTCCCAACTGACTATGTCAGATGAGAGAATTGGGTGACCTGAATTTTTTATCCCCATCCTTTTGTTCTGACAGACTCTCTCCACATTAAATATGAATACACACTCAGCAGTGGGGGAGAGTTGAGAGGGAGCGGAAAAGAGAGGTGTCGGCCAAACAACTGTTCAGCTGACAGTTATTGAATGTATACGGCCATCTATAAGCTGTGAAGATCAACAAACACACTGATAATAGTAGAGGCTTACACCCAATTTCTACTGCAGAAACCCTATAAAGAGTGGAATCAAGGTGGAACATTTTATTTTTAATTGCATTTGTTTTAAATTAAAAGCTTTTAACACATATATATATTTATATATATATATATATATATATATATATATATATACAGTACAGACCAAAAGTTTGGACACACCTTCTCATTCAAAGAGTTTTCTTTATTTTCATGACTATGAAAATTGTAGATTCACACGGAAGGCATCAAAACTATGAATTAACACATGTGGAATTATATACATAACAAAAAAGTGTGAAACAACTGAAAATATGTCATATTCTAGGTTCTTCAAAGTAGCCACCTTTTGCTTTGATTACTGCTTTGCACACTCTTGGCATTCTCTTGATGAGCTTCAAGAGGTAGTCACCTGAAATGGTTTTCACTTCACAGGTGTGCCCTGTCAGATTTAATAAGTGGGATTATTTGCCTTAAAAATGGGGTTGGGACCATCAGTTGCGTTGTGGAGAAGTCAGGTGAATACACAGCTGATAGTCCTACTGAATAGACTGTTAGAATTTGTATTATGGCAAGAAAAAAGCAGCTAAGTAAAGAAAAACGAGTGGCCATCATGACTTTAAGAAATGAAGGTCAGTCAGTCCGAAAAATTGGGAAAACTTTGAAAGTGTCCCCAAGTGCAGTCACAAAAACCATCAAGCGCTACAAAGAATCTGGCCCACATGCGGACCGCCCCAGGAAAGGAAGACCAAGAGTCACCTCTGCTGCGGAGGATAAGTTCATCCGAGTCACCAGCCTCAGAAATAGCAGGTTAACAGCAGCTCAGATTAGAGACCAGGTCAATGCCACACAGAGTTCTAGCAGCAGACACATCTCTAGAACAACTGTTAAGAGGAGACTGTGTGAATCAGGCCTTCATGGTAGAATATCTGCTAGGAAACCACTGCTAAGGACAGGCAACAAGCAGAAGAGACTTGTTTGGGCTAAAGAACACAAGGAATGGACATTAGACCAGTGGAAATCTGTGCTTTGGTCTGATGAGTCCAAATTTGAGTTCTTTGGTTCCAACCACCGTGTCTCTGTGCGACGCAGAAAAGGTGAACGGATGGATTCTACATGCCTGGTTCCCACCGTGAAGCATGGAGGAGGAGGTGTGATGGTGTGGGGGTGCTTTGTTGGTGACACTGTTGGGGATTTATTCAAAATTGAAGGCATACTGAACCAGCATGGCTACCACAGCATCTTGCAGCGGCATGCTATTCCATCCAGTTTGCGTTTAGTTGGACCATCATTCATTTTTCAACAGGACAATGACCCCAAACACACCTCCAGGCTCTGTAAGGGCTATTTGACCATGAAGGAGAGTGATGGGGTGCTGCGCCAGATGACCTGGCCTCCACAGTCACTGGACCTGAACCCAATCGAGATTGGGGTGAGCTGGACCGCAGAGTGAAGGCAAAAGGGCCAACAAGTGATGAGCATCTCTGGGAGCTCCTTCAAGACTGTTGGAAGACCATTTCAGGTGACTACCTCTTGAAGCTCATCAAGAGAATGCCAAGAGTGTGCAAAGCAGTAATCAAAGCAAAAGGTGTCTACTTTGAAGAACCTAGAATATGACATATTTTCAGCTGTTTCACACTTTTTTGTTATGTATATAATTCCACATGTGTTAATTCATAGTTTTGATGCCTTCAGTGTGAATCTACAATTTTCATAGTCATGAAAATAAAGAAAACTCTTTGAATGAGAAGGTGTGTCCAAACTTTTGGTCTGTACTGTATATATATTGAATGTTTGAAAAATGCAAATAATAGTATTTTCTCTTGACATAACACAGATAATAGTTTTTATATGATAAATTCCACTGTAAAGAGCGGGACATTCTTTGAAGTTGGCATCTTTGCTGTTCATCGGCCCTCAAGCATTCTGACTCAGTTTAATGGTTTTCTTAATAATTAATAACTATATTTTACTATATAAATGTTTATATTATGCTGTAATATTCTACATTATTATTATATCAGCCTTTCTCTGATCTAAAATGAATATACTTTATACACTTCACTTTTTAGCCTTCTCATCCATTTTTATTAGCATTCATTTCCCATCCTTATTGAAATTCAATACTGTGCCATCATTCTGACTGGATGATGTTTGATTAAAATGTAGGCCCATGGGTATAAACGTTTATTTAAAATTCTTTCCCAAAGAGCAGAGACCATATTAATTCTTCAGTTAGAATTCTAATATTCCTGAACTCATTGAAGAATGTCAGAAATGAAGTAATGTATGATTAAGAATACTGTAATTGCAAGTAGTATTATGTATGTTTATGGAAAAAAGTATAATAATGCTGAATAAAAAGCTGTAAAATTAAAAATATTCTTTCCTTTATGGTTCTTCATGGCTTCCAGAACGTCTGCTTGCACTCATTTCATGGGAACCATCATTTTCTATTTCTAGTGGAGGGAAATCTGTACTGGTGATGTAAAAATGCATGGTTCATTAGAGTTACGGTGCATGTATAAGCGCTCTGTCTTTTTACATGCTTAAACTTGTGTGATTATTACATGATCATAAAAAAACTTTTTATCCACTGTAAGTAAAACATTAAATGCTAAAAAAAAAAAAATAATACTATATGCAGAACAACATTTAGGCCATGATTTATCAAACTGGGATTTTGTTTATTTTTTAGTAAACTGCAACTTTTCTGTTTTACCTTTACGACAAATTTATCAATAGTCTGTGACAGACCAAAATAGTTATTTTTTCAACATCAGAAATCCAAAAAGTTTTCTTAAGTTTTCCAATATGCCGTAGCTGTTGTAGGTGAAAATAAGTCTGAATGTGATGGATTGCCTGTGGTAAATTCAGCAAGTGCTGTGTGCCACTTTAATACCTGTATTTTCCGGCGTATAAGGACTTTCTAAGACTAGAAATTATTTTCAAAAAAAGTCGGGGTTCTTCTTATATGCCGGGTATAAGGTATAAACTCATATCCAATGGTATATTCAAACCCTCAGGCATTCCCATGGTGACGGGGATGCTTGCCTGGGGGTTAGAATATACAATCAGAGTTTTCACAGGGACGCTTGAATCCTGGATCACAGTGCCGCCCCTCTCTAAATTTATTCACTGTAGGGCTGCAAGTTAAGTACCTGATACATCGCTGTCTGCAATGCTTCACAGCGCAGCAATGTATCAGCCGGATGGGAGGAGGGGCTGGAGGCGGCAGTCACTGTACTCTTACACCGGCCCCGCCGCTCACAGCAGTAGAATATTTAAAGACTCTTCCTTAACCGGCAGAAACTTGAACTTTAAATCAGCGCTATGATCTTTATTACCTTACAATTAAGCTCCGGTAACAGGCAGAACGGGCGGCAGCATAACGTCACTCACATAACGCGCCTGCTTCATTCATAAAGTGGATCCAGCAGGAAACATGCCACAAGAAACTAAGGCCGTGAACAAGGTCCCGTGTTAGGACCGAAACGTTGGCCAGTTTATACACCATTTATTTCTGGATGGATTAATGATTAAAAAATACAATTGATTCAAAACTTACAATAATGAGTGCCGTGGTTTATCTTATGGGTGGCATCATTTTATTTTATTTTAATATTTAATTATATCAGTCATATCTACCAAAATATCATAGTAGTATATAGTGTGTAATATAGAAACTTATTGTTATAACATCTATTGTGAGAGGATCAAAAACATGGTTTTCCAATACACTATGGAGAGCTATTGGGGTCACCATAGACCCCCTATGTTATTTGGCTATTCCATAATTATATCAAGGGATGTAGGACACCTGCATATGATAATGGATCTGGACTATAGAAAGCACGCAAAATCAATTCCATCATTAATACCTTGTGGAACCTTAGTTTTGAGGGTGAAGATCCACCTGGACTCTATTTCTTCTAGCATATTGTCTAGATCCCCCCCTGGTATTGATGGTTTGATGGTTTCGATCATAGAGAAATGTATCAATTTGACATTTCCCTCATGGTACAGTAAAACATGTCTGGCTATGGGTTTATCTCGTCTATTTTGTATATCCCCTATATGTTCTAAAATCTGTTTTTTTGAATGGCCCGCAATTTTTTCTTACATGTTTTAAACCACAGTCACATTGTGCCAAATAGACTAATCCTGCCAATTGGCAAAGCTCTGTGCTGAATACATTTTATTTCCTGAGCTGTCCGTGAATGTGCTACCCATGTTGATAAAAGGACACGCCTTACACTTCCCACATCTGAACGTACCCAAGCTACTGTTCTGGAGCCATGTATTTTTATGTTGAGACTCAAGATGACTGTGGACCAGTGTGTCCCCAATACTTTGACCTCGCCTGTATGTAATCGCTGGACTATCAGGTAGACATTTATCTAGATCTGGATCTGTTTTAGTATGACCAATATCAGTTCATAACATCTCGTACTTGTTTCGCCTCAGTATTGTATGTCCCAATCACTCTAATTAGTTCGTGTGATGTATCTCTTCTTTTTGATTGGAACAGTGACGACCGATCCACTGATTGTGCATGGGCCCAAACCTCATAGAGGCAAGAGTCGGGCTATCCTCTGTTTTTAAACCAATTGAACAGTTTCTGTGCCTCCACAGCAAAATCCTCTTGTTCAGAGCAATTCCTGCAAATTCTCAGGAACTGTCCCTCCGGTATACCCCTTTTTAGTGGGACCGGATGGAAACTGTCCCACCTCAAAAGACTGTTTGTAGACATCTTTTTCCTAAACAGGGTGGTTTTGATGGAATCATTATGCCCACGTTCAATTTGAATATCTAAAAAAGTGATCTGATAGTGTTGGAGCTCAGACGTAAAGTAAAAGGCCTATATGTTTACAGTTGAGATCATTAATGAATAGATTGAACTCTGCCTCCATGCCTGCTCATAGTAACAGAATGTCATCAATAAACCTGGACCAAAGCACAATGTGCTTCGTCCAGTGATACATTGACTGCGAAAACCACAGTGTCCTCCCACCAGCCCAGGAGCAAATTTGCATATGTCGGCGCATAGGGGCTACCCATCGTGGTGCCTCTGAGCTGGTGGTAAAAGTGGTCCTCAAACACAAAATAGTTATGTGTTAATACAAAGTTCAATAGTTGAATTACAAAATGGTTGTGCTAAGACAACTCTTTGGACCTTATATCTAAGAAGTATTTAACAGCTGACAGACCTTTGTTATGAGGTATTGATGTGTATAATGCCTCTACGTCAATGGAGGCTACCCATGTGTTTGATTCTATGGTAATTCCCTCTAGGCGTTGAAGAAGGTCAGTCATATCTCTCAGATATGATGGTAAGGCTGTAACGAAGGAGCGAAGGATCTGATCAATATAAGTCCCTGTGTTCTGTGTGAGGGAATCAATCCCAGACACTATCGGGCACCCTTTGAGGGGACATAGACCTTTGTGTATTTTTGGGAGCGCATAAAAGGTAGCTACCTTTGGGGCTCCAGGTCTAAGATATTCAAACTACTTCCTATCAATGAGTTTTGTTCGAGGAGGATTAAAATGAGTTCTGCTGAGTACATATATGTAGGGTCCATTCTGAGACGCTCATAATTTTGTTTCTCTTGTAACAGGGAGAGACACGTTTCTCTATATTGATGGCGTGTGAGAATAGTGATGTTGCCCCCTTGTCTGCGGGTTTGATTACAACATCCTGATTCTCACTTAATGACTTAGGGGCCTCCATTTGTGTCCTAGAATAATTTATATCAGTAGTTTTCGGCTGGATTTTTTCTAGCTCCCTAACCACTGATTTTAAGAATAAATCGATATTTGCCTCATTTAGGGACCTCGGGGGCATTTTGGTACTTTTGTTCCTAAGTGATGTAAAAGGACCTTGTCCCTTTGGGTGGTCCCCTTTATTTAACAATTGTACCAGAGTGTCTTCCTGACATCTTTTCTGGTCTGAAGATGCAAAGATTTTCTGCAATCATCTCGTGAACAGATGAAGGTCCTTAACCCATTCAAAGAGATTGAAACGGGTAGTAGGTACATAGGACAAGCCTTTTTCGAAGATAGCCACTTTTGTCTTAGACAGAATTCCTGCAAGATTCAGTACCGTCAATTTATCATTAGTATGTTCTATGACTTTTTTGGTACCTGCAGTCTCTCTGAGTCCATAGGTATTCGCTGGCATCTGGCCTAAAAAAGAGGCTGGACTGATAGAGGGAGAGGAATGTGTAGATGCACCAGATGAGGTAGAGGATCCATCTACTTCCTTTGATTGTATTTGTTCATTTGTATATTGGCCATAGTTAGTGTGGACTGAGGATCTGGAGAAGCCCATTGTTTGTATTGATGACCTCTTGTTTGTTCACTATCTCTTGAGCCAAATCTTGAGGATCTCTGTCTACCTCTATACCACCCTCTCCAATTGCTCCTCCGTTTGATTTGTTGTTGCCCTGAATATAATTGCGGGTCAGAACTATCTACCTTCGATACAGACGAGTCTGTTACAGATCCTTTCTGGTTCGGAGGTGTGATCATATATGCTGTTTTATTACGGAATTCAGTAAGGTCTTTAATAAATTGTCTATGTTTACGTTCAGTTAGGGATGTTAACATTGAAATTTATCAATGTTACTTAGTAATTCTAGTTCTTTTTTTGGGAATTATGGAAGGCCCTGAGTCGGGATGTCCCTGGTAGCTATTGTATGCTAACCAATTAGTTAACTTTCATTACTTTTTATGGTATGTTTTTTTTTTTTTTTTTTTTGCTTCTTTAGTCGTTAGCTATTACAATAACGATTAACTAATAGGTTAGCATACAATAGCTACCAGGGACATCCCGACTCGGGCCATCCAAGGGCTGTCATTCGGGACGATCATTCGGGGTGATCATTCCGTTTGTAGGCAGGGCACAAATAGTGAGAGGGTCAGCTATAGGGAGAGAGCCCATAGCTATGTATTAGGCCGAATCTCTGCCATTCCTAGCCCCAAAGCTAAGTATAAACCTAATGATATCTTCCATCTTGTTTTCTTATTTTACTGTTATGTGGTTTGTGTTGGAGGGTTTTTAGCTATTTTAGATAGATATTAAAAGTAAAATTTTAAGGGTGGTTACCTGTGACATTGTTAAATGGAATTTGCCACCACAAACACATACCTGCAGATGGGTTATTCTCTGAATTGCGAAACTCTCGCTATATAGAAGGTGTCTGCAGTGACTTGTGACATCTTTGCAGCAATACCTTCAGGGGCAGAGATAGGAAGAATATTAGTGAAAGCAATATTTTTTTTCCCAAAATGTATTCCCATTTTTGCTGTCAACGGTGTAATCCGTGTGTCAGGATTCAAACCCGTGACCAGCCACATCCCAGGCAGTAGCCCTGCTTACTAGGCTACCATCCTCTCTGGACATTCCTCCCTGAAACCTATTAGTTAACCTCAGTCTTGCCAAGCCTTGCTCATCACCCTTGATTCCCCACACCTGGTACTTCCCTATATAAGTCCAGCCCCTTGCACTCTAGCTTGCTGATTATTGAGCTCCTGAGCCTTGATCAAGCTTCTCCTCATCTGCTGCTCTTGCTACTTGCTACTACCGCTACTACCACTACTACCACTGCTGACCAGGAATTGCCTACCGACTACTCTTTTGCTTTGCCCCTACCTGCTGAACTGCTACCACCGTTGCCATCCGGATTGTCTGACCACGCTTACTGCCGCCTGCCCTGACCTACCGCCTGCCTACCGACTACTCTTCTGCTTTGCCCCTACCTACTGAACTGCTACCACCGTTGCCATCCGGATTGTCTGACCACGCTTACTACCTGCCTGCGGTCCTTGCCACTGGGCTCCACTCCTACCTCCAGCCAGCTGTCCTCTGACTCAGGTGAGCCTGTAGGACTGTTACAGAATAATCAGCCACACTATGGAGTCCGCAATGGCCACTCTGCGTAAGCAGGTCTCTGAACTTCAAGAATTTGGTACTACATATCAGGAGAAATTTGCCCAGCTCCAAGTCGTAGTCCAAAGCCAACAGGGCGAGATTATTGAACTACAGAGGCAACGCCTGGACGTCCGCGGCACGGCTGCAGACACCCGCATGCCACTCCCATCAAGATTCGGCGGTGACAGACGCCAGTATCGGGGGTTTCTAAACCAATGCCGCATCTATTTTCAGATGTACCCGGCCCCCTTCACCACTGAGAAAAAGAAGGTGCTATTCATGGTCAATCTCCTGACGGATGAAGCATTAGCATGGGCATCACCATACGTGGAGACTAACAGTCAGCTCCTGAACAACCTAAACAACTTCATCACCGCAATGAGCCAAGTCTTCGACGACCCCAACCGCTGTGCGACAGCCGAGGCGCGACTACATAGTCTGCGGCAAGGGAGACGCTCCGTCGCCGAATACACCGCTGAGTTTCACCGTTGGGTCACGGACACCACCTGGAACCCAGCGGCACAGAGGAGCCAATTCCGGCGAGGCCTGTCCGAATTAATAAAGGACGAAGTCGCCAGAGTTGAGGCCCCGGACGATCTGGACGACTTCATTCAGTTATGCATCCGGATAGATCAAAGACTCTCCGAGAGGAAGAAAGAAAGACTCTGGTCCTTGGACCACAGACCCACTTATTCCTTCTCTTCCACCGCCCAGCGCGACCCCCGATCAGCAACTGAACCTATGCAGGTCGACGCTCTACGTAGGTCTCTATCCACAGCTGAGAAGGAGAGACGGCTGGCTGAAAACCTCTGCCTCTACTGTGGGGAGCCGGGTCATTTTGCCATCAAATGTCCTCATAAGATCCGAAAGACTATTGCCATCACGGAACTAAAGGAGCAACCACAGACTCCAACCCCACCAGCAGCCCCTGAAAATAACAACACGGCGGCTCATGGATCCCACTTCATCGTCCCCATCCTCATCGAGATTGAGGGGCGACAACTCCCCTGTTCAGCGATGTTAGACTCCGGGGCGGGAGGCAACTTCATGGACCTAACCTTCGCCCGCGAAAAGAATATTCCACTGACAATCAAGGCAGCCCCCGTTGACCTGGAAACCGTCGACGGATCCCCACTCTCCTCGGGGCCGGCCACTCACGAGACCATTGAACTACAACTCCTCATAGAACCAGATCACCGTGAAAAGATCCACTTCTCTCTGATCGCCTCCCCGAAGTTCCCAGTGATCTTGGGCATCCCATGGTTGGCCACCCACAACCCCTCGGTGGACTGGGAAACCCGCTGCATACGATTCCCGTCCGAGTTCTGCACGCTAAATTGCTCCCACAAACCCGTCCTTCCACCCGAAGACACCACCATCTCAAAACTATCTGTCAAGGATCAGCTACCCCCTCAATACAGCGAGTTCCAGGATGTCTGCGACAAGAAAAACGCAGACAAGCTGCCACCACACCGACCCTACGACTGCCCTATAGAACTGTTGCCCGGGGCCAAAATACCCTTTGGCAGTATCTACTCCCTCTCAGAGCCTGAACTCAAGGCTCTGAAAGAGTACCTGGACGAGGACCTGAGGAAGGGGTTCATCCGGCCCTCCACCTCTCCAGCGGGAGCCCCCTTTTTCTTCGTAGAGAAAAAAGACTCCTCCCTGCGTCCCTGCATAGACTACAGAAAGCTTAATGACATAACCGTAAAAAACCGGTACCCGCTCCCACTGATTTCCGAACTCCTTGAGAGACTCCGGGAAGCGAAGATCTTCACCAAACTCGACCTTCGAGGGGCCTACAACCTCGTCCGAATCCGCCCTGGGGACGAATGGAAGACCGCCTTCCGGACACGTTATGGTCATTTCGAGTACCTGGTCATGCCTTTCGGACTCTGCAATGCTCCCGCCACCTTCCAGCACTTCATTAACGACGTCCTCAGGGACATGCTGGATCTGTTTGTAGTCGTTTACCTGGACGACATCTTGATCTTCTCTGAAGACCTCGAGCAGCACCGCGAACACGTCCGCAGGGTACTGCAGAGGCTCAGACAGAACTCTCTCTATATCAAGCTAGAGAAATGCGAGTTTGAGCGAACCACCACTCAGTTCCTCGGATACATCATCTCCCCAGAGGGCCTAAGTATGGACCCGGGGAAGGTCCAAGCTGTGATGAACTGACCAGTTCCGAAAAACGAGAAGGAGATACAAAGATTCATTGGCTTCGCCAACTTCTATCGGAAGTTTGTCCGGAACTTTTCCAAGGTCATAGCACCAATCACCCAACTCACCAAGAAGGCAGTCCCCTTCTCCTGGACACCCGAGGCCCAGGAGGCCTTCACCAAGTTGAAACTCCTCTTCACTTCTGCCCCAATCCTAATCCACCCGAACCCCAAGCTCCCATTTACAGTCGAAGTGGATGCATCAGACTCTGCGGTGGGGGCAGTTTTGTCACAACGGACAGGGGAGAGGATGCTATTACACCTGTGCGCATATTTCTCCCGCCAGATGTCCCCCTCTGAGAAGAACTATGACATCGGGAACAAAGAACTACTGGCGATCATGGATGCCTTCTCCGAGTGGAGACACCTGCTGGAGGGAGCCACCAACCCCATAATCGTACTAACTGACCACAAGAACCTCGAGTTCATCCGCAGCGCTAAGAGACTCTCAGCCAGACAGGCCAGATGGAGCCTATTCTTTTCCCGCTTCAACTATCTCATCACCTATCGCCCTGGATCAAAAAACGGCAAGGCTGACGCCCTTTCCAGAATGTTTTCCGAGCCCTCACAGAGTAACAAGGGCCAAAATAACATCTTGCCCGAGAGAAGGGTCGTAGGGGAAACCTACTCTAAAGAACTCCTGGGCACAATCAAAGAAGGATATGAAAATGACCCCTTCCTCTCCCACCCCACAGGCAATGTCAGCCTTACGTTTAAGAACGGTCATTGGTTTCATCAGGACCTACAACTATATGTACCAGAAATCGCACGGCTCGAAGTGCTCAAACTCAACCATGACTCCAAGGTGGCCGGCCATTTTGGCACAAGAAAGACCCAGGAGCTTCTCTCCCGCTCCTTCTGGTGGCCAACATACAAGGAGGACATCAAGAGGTACATCTCCTCGTGCACGGTGTGTGCCCGCAATAAGACTCCTCGTTCCTCTCCCGTGGGTCTGTTACAACCTCTCCCGATTCCCTCCCGCCCCTGGGGCTCGATCTCCATGGACTTTGTGGTAGACCTTCCTCCTTCAAAAGGGATTAACACCATCCTGGTCGTGGTCGACCGTCTCACCAAGATGGCCCATTTCATCCCCTACAAAGGCCTACCCACAGCCAAACAGACGGCCGATCTTATTCTCAGAGAGGTCTTCAGGCTGCATGGGATCCCGGACGACGTGGTCTCCGACCGAGGTGTACAATTTGCCTCAAAGTTCTGGAAGAACTTCTGCCTGGCGCTCGGGGTTAAAGTGAACCTGTCCTCTGCTTTCCACCCTCAGTCAAACGGGCAGACGGAGAGAACTAATCAGACCCTAGAGCAATACCTACGCTGTTTCAGCTCCCACCTGCAGGATGACTGGCTTGATCATCTCCCCACGGCCGAGTTCGCCTACAACAATGCTGAGCACAGCTCAACCAAGCACAGCCCCTTCTTTGCTAACACAGGCTCGCACCCGGTGTTCATTCCCCACCTACCCGTTGCCTCCACCCTCCCAGCAGTGGCCGAACGCCTAACAACCCTACAGGAGGCACAAGAGAACATTATAGACAACCTCCAGCTTGCCCAGAGGCGCTTTAAACAGGGAGCAGACAGACGTCGCAAACCCACCCCGGGCTTCCATGTGGGAGACAAGGTATGGCTGTCCACCAGGAACCTCAGATTGAAGGTCCCCTCCAAAAAATTTGCCCAAAGATACATGGGTCCGTTCCGGATCACCGCACAAATCAACGAGGTCACGTTCCGGCTCGACCTTCCGGACTCCATTAGGGTGCACCCTGTCTTCCATTGCTCTCTCCTCAAGCCTTACGTGGAGAACACCTTCACAGGCCGCCACTCGCCCCCACCACCACCCGTGAGGGTACAGGGTGAAGAAGAATACGTTGTCGCAAAGATCCTCGACTCCAGGATCCACCGGGGAAGACTACAATACCTAATTGGGTGAAAGGGTTACCCTCCCGAGGATAACTCCTGGGAGCCAGAAGAGAATGTCCACGCCCCCAGACTGGTAAAAGAGTTCCACCAACGGCACCCCGGTAAGCCTGCCCCTGCGGTGCCCGGAGGTCACCTTGGAAGGGGGGAGTACTGTCAGGATTCGAACCCGTGACCAGCCACATCCCAGGCAGTAGCCCTGCTTACTAGGCTACCATCCTCTCTGGACATTCCTCCCTGAAACCTATTAGTTAACCTCAGTCTTGCCAAGCCTTGCTCATCACCCTTGATTCCCCACACCTGGTACTTCCCTATATAAGTCCAGCCCCTTGCACTCTAGCTTGCTGATTATTGAGCTCCTGAGCCTTGATCAAGCTTCTCCTCATCTGCTGCTCTTGCTACTTGCTACTACCGCTACTACCACTGCTGACCAGGAATTGCCTACCGACTACTCTTCTGCTTTGCCCCTACCTGCTGAACTGCTACCACCGTTGCCATCCAGATTGTCTGACCACGCTTACTGCCGCCTGCCCTGACCTACCGCCTGCCTACCGACTACTCTTCTGCTTTGCCCCTACCTACTGAACTTCTACCACCGTTGCCATCTGGATTGTCTGACCACGCTTACTACCTGCCTGCGGTCCTTGCCACTGGGCTCCACTCCTACCTCCAGCCAGCTGTCCTCTGACTCAGGTGAGCCTGTAGGACTGTTACACCGTGAATTGTGTGATCTGTGCTTCAACACCTTGTGTGGTTGTCAGGCCCAGATATAGGGAAAAAAATTATAATACAGAAAACACTATTTTTCCCCCACAATTTTGCTGTCAACTGTGTAATTCACGAATTGGGTGATCTGCTCTTCAATACCTTGTGTGGTTGTCAGGCCCAGATATAGGTAAAAAATTATAATAAAGAAAACACTATTTTTTTTCCCATAATCTATCCACATTTTTTCCGTCAACGGTGTAATCCGCGAATTGTGTGATCTGCGATTCAATACCTTGTGTGGTTGTCAGGCCCATATATAGGGAAAAATTTTAAATATGGAAAACAATTATTCTCCTATAACCAGTCCACATTTTTGCTGTCAACGGTGTAATCCATGAATTGGGTGATCTGCGCTTCAATACCTTGTGTGGTTGTCAGGCCCAGATATAGGGAAAAAATTATAATACAGAAAACAATTTTTTTCCCCATAATCTATCCACATTTTTGCTGTCAATGGTGTAATCCGTGTGTGATCTGCAATTCAAAACCTTGTGTGGTTGTCAGAACCATAGATAGTGATAAAATTAAAATACAGAAAACAATTTTTCTCCCATAATCTGTCCACATTTTTGCTGTCAATGGTGTAATCAGTGAATTGTGTGATCTGTGCTTCAACACCTTGTGTGGTTGTCAGGCCCAGACATTGGGAAGAAATTATAATACAGAAAACACAATTTTTCCCCCCTAATGTATCCACATTTTTGCTGTCAACGGTGTAATCCATGAATTGGGTGATCTGCGCTTTAATACCTTGTGTGGTTGTTAAGCCCAGATATAGGGAAAAAATTATAAATATAGAAAACACAATTTTTCCCCCCATAATCTTTCCACATTTTTGCTGTTAACGGTGTAATCCGTGAATTGTGTGATATACGATTCAATACCTTGTGTGGTTGTCAGGCCCATATATAGGGAAAAATTCTAAATACAGTTAGCAATTATACTCCCATAACCAGTCCACATTTTGGCTGTCAATGGTGTAATCCGTGAATTGTGTGATCAGCGCTTCAATACCTTGTGTGGTTGTCAGGCCCAGATATAGTGAAAAAATTATCATAGAAAACACTATTTTTTTCCCATAATCTATCCACATTTTTGCTGTCAACAGTGTAATCTGTGAATTGTGTGATCTGCAATTCAATACCTTGTGTGGTTGTCAGACCCATAGAAAGGGAAAAAATGTAAATACAGAATACAATTTTCCTCCCATAATCTTTCCACATTTTTGCTGTCAACGGTCTAATCCGTGAATTGTGTGATCTGTGCTTCAACACCTTGTGTGGTTGTCAGGCCGAGATGTAGGGAAAAAATTATAATACAGAAAACACAATTTTTTTTCCCCATAATCTTTTCACATTTTTCCTGTCAACGGTTTAATCCATGAATTGGGTGATCTGCTCTTTAATACCTTGTGTGGTTGTCGGGCCCAGATTTAGGGAAAAATTATAATACAGAAAACACAATTTTTTTTCCCATAACCTATCCACATTTTTGCTGTCAACTGTGTAATCTGTGAATTGTGTGATCTGCGATTCAATACCTTGTGTGGTTGTCAGGCCCATATATAGGGAAAAATTTTAAATATAGAAAACAATTATTCTCCTATAACCGGTCCACATTTTTGCTGTCAACGGTGTAATCCATAAATTGTGTGATCTGTGCTTCAACACCTTGTGTGATTGTCAGGCCCAGATATAGGGAAACAATTATAATGCAGAAAACACTTTTTTTCCTCCATAATCTATCCACATTTTTGCTGTCAATGGTGTAATTCATGAATTGGGTGATCTGCGCTTCAATACCTTGTGTGGTCAGGCCGAGATGTAGGGAAAAAATTATAATACAGAAAACACAATTTTTTTCCCCATAATCTTTTCACATTTTTCCTGTCAACGGTTTTCCTGGTTGTCAGGCCCGGCTATAGGGAAAAAATTATAATTCAGAAAACAATTTTTCTGCCATAATCTGTCCACATTTTTGCTGTCAACGGTGTAATCTGTGAATTGTGTAATCTGTGCTTCAACACCTTGTGTGGTTGTCAGGCTCAGATATATGGAAAAAAATATAATACAGAAAACACTTTTTTCCCGTAATCTATCCACATTTTTGCTGTCGACGGTGTAATCCGTGAATTGATCTGTGCTTCAACACCTTGTGTGGTTGTCATACCCATAGATAGGGGAAAATTTAAAATACTGAAAACAATTTTTCTCCCATAATATATCCATATATTTGCTGTCAACGGTGTAATCCGTGAATTGATTTGTGCTTCAACACCTTGTGTGGTTGTCAGGCCCATAGATAGGGGAAAATTTAAAATACTGAAAACAATTTTTCTCCCATAATATATCCATATATTTGCTGTCAACGGTGTAATCCGTGAATTGATTTGTGCTTCAACACCTTGTGTGGTTGTCAGGCCCATATATAGGGAAAATTTAAAATGCAGAAAACAATTTTTCTCACATAATCTATCTACATTTTTGTTGTCAACGGCGTAAACCCTGAATTGTGTGATCTGCGCTTTAATACCTTGTTTGGTTGTCAGGCCCAGTTATAGTGAAAAATATAAATATAAACTTTATCAGAATAAAGTGTCATATTCTGTGGTGTTCTGTGACATATACTTTCCTGCATCCAAAAACTGTCTTTAGCGTGCAGTAAAAAAATCTGCGCCACATCTAGTGACAAAACGATTAATATGAAGAAGGTGAGCACTAAGGGACGGCAAAGTGGGCGTGATGCTGATGGTGCACGCAGAGGCCGTGGCCCTGGGCGCAATGAAACTGTGCCTTCTGCCATTGCACCATAAAAAAAAAAATTCCACTGTACCCAGCTTCATGTCCATCTTAGCTGCGTGGCGCAGGACAACACTGTCCAAGTCGGACAAGTGCGAACAGTTGGTCGGTTGGATTGCTAAAGATAATGCTTCCAGTCGGTTAAGCACCACCCTCTCTTCCACCAAGTCCAGTCTCTGTAGCCAAGAGTCTGGTCAACTGAATCCTCACTCTGATCATCCTTCCTCGCACCATGGAGAGGCTTGCCAAACAAGTGATCCCACACTCGGATATTCCGAGGAGCTCTTTCCAGAGCCACTATTACATTTGGGCTTCGCACCCAGCACGCTTGAAGAGGGACCTGAGATATTGTGCCCTGATTTCCAACCTCTTGAGCCTTCACAGTTTCAAGAAGATGGTAATAAACGGCAATTATTCGTTCACGAGGTGGATGATGATGTCAATCACTGAGGTTGTGGTTAGGTCAAGTCAGGAGGATGAGCAGAGTGAGGAAGTGGAGGTGGTTGATGATGAGGTCACTGACCCAACATGGGAAGGTGAAAGCCGAGCGAGGACAGCAATACAGAGGGGAAGGGTTTCGCAGCACCGCAACAGGCTGGAAGAGGCAGTGGGTTTGCAAAAGGGAGAAGTCGGCCAACAACAAACAGGCCCGCAACTGTTACACCAAGCACCCCCATGCATAAATCTACCTTGCCAATGGGTAGGTGTTCCGCAGTATGGCACTTTTTTGAGGAAAGTGCAGATGACAAAAGAGTGGTAGTTTGCAAGCTGTGCCGTACCAAAATAAGCCGGGGCGTGAACACTAGCAACCCTCACCACCACCAGCATGATCCGTCACATGGCATCCAAGCACCCTAACAAGTGGGCCGAACGCCTGGGTCTACAATCTGGGTCTGCAGGTCACACCACTGCCTCCTCTTCCCCTGTGTTACGCACTGCTGGCCAATACCCTGTCGAAAGCGCAGGCTCGGATGCCCCTCGCCCTGCACTTGGACCTTCGCATGAACCATTAGCAACAAAATCCACTCCCCTGTCCCAGCACAGCATCCAAATGTCCATAACAGTCATTTGAACGCAAGTGCAAATACCTAGCCACCCACCCTTAGGCCATAGCACTATATGCGCAACTTTCCAAATTACTTGCCCTTGCAATGTTGCCATTTAGGCTTGTGGACACTGAGGCCTTCCACAACCTGATGTCGGCGGCCGTCCCTCAGTACGCAGTCCCCAGCCACCACTATTTTCCATGGTGTACCCGTCTTACACCAGCATGTGTCCCAGAACATCACCCGTGCCCTGACCAACGCAGTTTCTGGGAAGGTCCACTTAACCACGGACACGTGGACAAGTGCTTGTGGATAGGGACGCTATTTTTTCCTGACCGCACACTGGGTGAATGTTGTGGAAGTGAGTCGTACCCTGGAATAGCACAGGTGCTACCCACGCCCAGGATGACGGGCCCTACGTCCATCAGGGTCTCCACTAGCAGCTATGTTACTGGCTCCAACCCTCCTTTAATTTCATCTATTCAGCGTGGATGGGAAGAAATGAAGAGGGGGATGAGGAGACGTTTTGCCTGTTGGTACTCTGGCACACATGGCTGACTTCATGTTAAGCTACCTTTCCAGCGACCCTTGCGTTATATGCATTTTAGATAACACAGATTACTGGGTGTTCACCCTTCTCGACCCCCGCTACAAAGAACTTCTCATCTCAGAGAATGAGTAAAACGGTGCAATTCCAGAAGGTACTTGTTGAGAGATTGCTCCATAATTTTCCACCTGGCAACACTGGCGGCAGAGTCCGTACTTCCTTAGGCAACCGAGGAAGGGAGATAGGGGGTAACACACAGCAGTTCCAACAAAGGCAGGGCAATACTCTCCAAGGCATGGGACACTTTCATGACACCCGGCAATCAAACTCACCCTCAAGCGCAGCCTTGTGGTACAAGGAGGGAAAAGTTTTGGAAGATGGTGAAGGAATACATAGCAGACCGTGTCAGCGTACTAATTGATTCCCTCAGTGCCTTATAACTACTGGGTGTCCAAGCTGGACATGTGACACGAACTTGTGCTCTACGCCTTGGAGGTGCTGGCCTGCCCTGCCGCCAGCGTTTTGTCTGAGCGTGTATTTAGTGCTGCTGGTGGGATTATAACAGATAAGCATATCCGCTTGTCCACTGGAAATGCTGACAGGTTGACTCAGATAAAAATGAACAAAGTCTGGATTGCTCTTGACTTCTCAACTCCACCAGAGGTGAGCTGAGCTGATGATGAACATAAAGGCAATTTCAATCTATTATTTATAATGTACTCAATCTACTGTAGTGTATTCCCATGCACCTTTTCCACCACAAAAAAGAGTATATGGTTGAATCTTGTTTTCTCCTCCTCATCCAGATTGTATATATTCCCTCCACTCAAATTTTTTTTAATAGGGTCAGCTCAACTGCAGGCTCGCAACTCAATTTTTTTTATAGGGACAGCTGAACAGCATGCACTCGCATATATTGTTTTAGAGCGTTAGCTCACCAGCAGGCCCTCGCCCCTAATGTTTTTGAAGGTCAGCTCAGGAGCAGGCCCTCGCATATAATGTTTTACAGGGTCAGCTCACCAGTAGGCCCTCGCCCCTAATGTTTTAGAGCATCAGCTTAGCAGCAGGCACTCGCATATAATGTTTTAGAGCGTCAGCTCACTAGCAGGCCCTCACCCGTAATGTTTTAGAGTGTCAGCTCACCAGCAGGCCCTCGCCCCTAATGTTTTAGAGGGTCAGCTCAACTGCAGGCACTCGCATATAATGTTTTACAGGGCCAGCTCAACTGCAGGGCCTTTCATATAATGTTTTACAGGGTCAGCTCACCACCAGGCCCGCACCTAAAATCTTTTACAGGGTCAGCTCGCCTGAAGGCCCGCAACTCATGCTACCTTGCTTTGAAGTAGTAGCCGTAGCCGTTTATCAGGCTTCCTCTCCAAAATCGAACAATAATTCCCCGTTACCGGTGGTCACCATGTTACGCGCATAAAAGAACATCAAAAGTTGATAGGGAAGATATCCAAATGGATCGTGGACGTCACGGAGACGTGCGATAAGGCAGAAGTTATCTAGAGTCAACAACGCGGCAGTAGGGCCTCTCCCGTATAACGTTTCCTCATCCTATATACCGCAGTGACATTCGCTGTAATTTTGTATTACTCATTCAATAACAGGGCATCTTAAGAGTCCGGTATTGTTATTTATCGTCACTACCTCCAAGAGTCAGGAATGGGTAATTGCCACGCGCCTGCTGCCTTCCTTGGATGCTTCTGCTTCAATAACTTGACCCACCCGCTCTGGGTCAAGTTAGGAAAGAAACGTCGCAAGGCAACAACAACCAATCAGATTTCAGCCATTGACATCCCTTGGATGTGGTATCCCTTTCTCAAGCTCACGCTCCGGCATCGAACCCTGATTCCCCGTTACCCGTGATCACCATGGTAGGTGCAGAAAGAACATCGAAAGCTGATTGTCACGATAGGTAGAGAAGGGAACAGCAAACTGAAAGACAAACTAAACAACGGACTAGGACCCACAAGCTAGGGAAAAGCAAGGTCACCTCCTAGCAATCCCTGACACACTTTCCATAGGCTGCTAAGCCCATGTGCATACCTCAATGGTAGATATACACATGTCCCCGTGCCTAAGACTATAACACACTAAAAAGACCCTCAGCACTAGGGGGAAAAGGGTTAGAGACACCCAGCGTCTTCTACCACCGAAGGCGCTAGCATTCCCACAAGAGGCCTAGACCAAAGAGAAACCAAAAGGGAAAAGAGAAGGGAAAAGACTTATCTGATACAAAAAGGAGCAGCCGATCCACCAAGCATCCAAAGCTCACACAAGGTAGAACTATAACCTGCAAAGGCTATAGGGAAAAAGGGAGGTGCAAATAGCTTCACTAATCACCAAAAGAACACCAACTGGGAGAAGGTGCAACTGTGCTCAAACCCACAACAAACAAACTATCAGTTCGAGTCACGTGCAGCAATTCTGACAGATCTCCTCAAACCACCCACAAGGCAGGGCATGACAGTACCCCCCCCCCCCCCCTTTACGGGTGACCTCCGGACACCCAGGCCCAACTCAATCCAGGTGTGCCGTGAGAGGCGTTCACAAGGCGGCTAGCATTAACATCGGTAGCCGGAACCCACATTCTTTCATTATGGACCATATACCCTCCAATGCACCAGGTACTGAAAGGAACCCCGAAGAACATGAGAGTCGAGAATCCTGGAGATCTGAAATTCCAGATTACCATCAACCAAAACAGGAGAAGGAGGCAAAGGAGATGGTTCTGCAGGTTCTACATACTTTTTCAACAAGGACCTGTGAAATACATCATGGATCTTCCAGGCCTGCGGAAGTTCCAGACGAAACGCCACCGGATTGACAATGGCCGTGATTTTGTATGGACCAATAAATCTTGGACCCAATTTCCAAGAGGGTACCTTCAGCTTAATATTTTTATATTAACAATTTTTATTGTTTTATCATATGTTTGTAAAAAGCCATATACAGTGCAATTACACATCTCAAATATGAATATGAAAAGTACAATTACAAGCGAAAAAGGCAAATACATAGAGTGAGCGGTGTAAGCCAGTCAGGTCAGGCAATAAACAGATACAGTGAACTGTAAAACCGGAAATAAAAGTAAGGCTTGAATAGCTAGGAACATTTAGTGTGTTGTGAGCTGGATAAATTCTAGTGCATGGCCACCATGATACGGGTATATGAGTTGGAGGATACATCGCAAATGAATACTAAGAGAATTGCCTATAACTCCTCCAGGGAGTCCAGATCTGGAGAAAAGTGGATCTAGAACGCTGCTCCCAATGGGAAATTTCCTCAAGTCTATAAACTTTGGCCTACTTTGTTAACCCAGTGTTCCACACTGGGGATCTCAGAGGAGAGCCAGTGGGTTGGTAGAAGTAGTCTGGCTGCTGCCATCAAGAGGGAAAAGAGTGATGCTTTATGAGGGTTCACTGCCCTAATGCTCAGGGGGAGTAAAGTTAATTCAGGGGTGCAGGTGGAAAAAGTCTGGCAGATTTGGTTACTGATTTTGACTATATTAAACCACCAGGTTTTAACTATCTCGCAGGACCACCACATATGAAAATATGTACCCCTTTCCTTGTGACATCTACAGCAAATATCTGGGGCTCCAGGTTTATAGAAACAGGTCTTATCTGGGGTCCTGTACCAGCGTAATAAGATTTTGTAGCTGTTTTCTTGGATACGAATGCATCTGGAGATCTTATGTGGGGTGATCAATATGTTTACAATTTCAGAGGTTGACAGGGTTTGCTTTAAATCCTTCTCCCAAAGGCCGATTACAGCAGTTTTTGCCTCAGGGAAGGGGACTTTAAGTGATAATATATCGTGAATATGATTTTGGGGGGATACAGCAAGCTCCCTATCAATCTCTCAAACCAGCAAGCCTCTCTTGAAGGGAGAGGTTTTTTTTATAAGAAAGAGTGATTCTGATCTAAGAAATCGCATGAGAATAGGGTTCTGGATATGTATTTTGAGCTTTCTGCAGATTTCAGAATCAGATAGAATACAGCCATCTTGATCTAATAGTTCTGAGATAGAGACCGTAGAAGACTTTAGGGGAATTGGACAGCTCTCTCTCAATTCTTTGGAAGCTAAAGCTACAACATCTTTTATAAGTATGAGGGGGGAGGGCAATGTTAAGGCCCCACAGCTGTCCGAGAACCACCTCCACACCTTAGAGTGTTACGGATCATGGGATTAGGAATAGAGCTAGGTGTCCGAGGTGGTCTGTCAGCCAACAGAACAGGAGAAGGTATAAAGGCATTCTCCAGTATGAGCCACGATTTGTAGGTTGGGCCTCATAGCCAGTCTACAACTCTAGACAACTGAATAGCTTTCATATACTTATCGGGGTCAGGTAGCCCAATACCTCCATTAGCTCTGGGTTTGGTTAGCGTATCAAAAGAGATACGCAGACTCTTTCCCTCACATATGAATTTGCGAATATGTCTGTTTAGAGAGATGAAGTAAGATTCGGGATTCTCAATAGGGAGGACTTGCATCAAATATGTAAGCCTTGGTATTACCAGGGACATGAGGATGTTCTTCCTCCCGAACCAGGAACGGTAGGAAAAGTCCAGTGAGTCCAGCTGGGCAATTATGGATAGCAATATAGGTTTGTAATTTAGCTTAAATAGATCTGATAAGCGAGGGGTGAACTTCACACCAAGGTATGTCAATTGTTGGGTATGACAATTAAAATTCGTCTGGAGGGATGAAAGAACTGGGGAGGGAGGCCAATATGAAGTACTTGTGGGACTTGGAGGGATTAACTTTGAAATTAGATAGGGATTCAAAATGACTGAGTTTTGACAGTATGATAGGCATGGATTTGCAAGGGTTTGTTGTGAGAATCAGTAAATCATCAGAAAATGCTGCTAATTTGAATTCAGAACCATCAACAAACAGGCCCCTAATCTCACTGTCCAGTCTGAGAGCTTGTAGGAGCATATCCATCACTAGGACAAAGAGAAGAGGAGAGAGTGGACATCCCTGCCTCGTTCCGTTTCTATTTTGAAAATACGAGGATAAGATCCCATTAACCGACGCGGACGCCGATGAGCATGCGTACAGGGAAAACACAGCGTTGATGTAAGTCCCTGGGATTTGAAATCTGGACAGAGTCAACGTTATATATGTCCAGTCAAATGCTTTTTTGGCGTCCGTGCCAATCAAGACCAGAGTAGTGGATTTATGTGAGGCATAATATAGGGCATTTAAGATCTTCGCGATGTTATCCTTCCCCTCACGTCCCTTAACAAATCCCACCTGATCTGGATGGATCAGATTAGGTAGAAAGCTTTGTAATCCAGTGGCAAGCATCTTAGCTAATAGTTTAAGGTCTACATTAAGTAGGGATATAGGGCGATAGTTGGAGCAGGAAGTGGGATCTTTGCCTTCTTTGGGGATAATTGTAATGGTAGCCCTAGTCATGTCTGCAGTAGTGGGGTGGTTAAGCATAGTGAGATTACAAACTGGGAGTAGGAAGGGGAGACGAGTGTCCCTGAAAGCTGAGTAATAAGATATGGGAAGACCATCAGGGCCGGGGCATTTTCTTTTGGGGGTTGAATTAATGGCTGTTATTAATTCTGAGGAGGTAAATGGTTTGACCAAGGAGTCCTGTTGTGATGGTGATAGAGATGGGAGATTAAAGGGAATCTGTCACCTGCTTTTACCATTTTAAGATGGCACCATCGCTATGTTGACTAAAGTACCTTATTTCCAGCAGTCTTCTTTTTACTTATTTTCGTTTGGTAGTTTTGATATAAAAGCAATTTTTATGTTATGCTAATTAGGGTCCAAAGTGCCCAGAGGGGCGTTTTTTTTCACTCTCCGGTGCCCAGTGACGCCCCCCTGCAGTGCCCAAGACAGCCTCCTGATCATCAAAACACCTCCCACAGCCTGGCAAACGGTTCTGCCCCCTCCCCACGTCATAATCTACCTTATAGAAATGCCCCGTCCTTCTTCCTGTCTGCGGCCAGAAAACTTGCGCAGGCACAGTACCGCCTGCGGCCTGTGCCTGCGCGATCATCAACCTCCTGAGGGCAACAGCCTCAAAAGTCTCACTGGGCATGCGCCAAGCCCAGTGATGTGACCTGACCGCTGTTGCCCTCAGGACGTTGATGATCGTGCAGGCGGTACCGCGCCTGCGTGAGGTAGATTATGATGTAGGGAGGGGGCGGAACCGTTTGCCGGGCTGTGGGAGGTGTTTTGATGATCAGGAGGCTGTCTTGGGCACCCCTCTGGGCACCTTGGACCCTAATTAGCATAACATAAAAATCGCTTTTATACCAAAACTACCAAATGAAAATAAGTAAAAAGATGACTGCTGGAATTAAGGTACTTTAGCCAACATAGCAATGGTGCCAGCTTAAAATGATAAAATCAGGTGACAGATTCCCTTTAAGGGTATCAAGAAATGAGTTAATATTGGCCTCTCTCCCCTGGGAAGGGTTTGGAAGTCTGGAGGAGGGAAGGTTGTAAAGTGACTCATAGAAAAGTTTGAATTGCTCAGCAATTTCTTCTGCTTTAAATAATTGGGTTCCCTGGGGGGATTTAATGCTCTGAACATAACGGGAGTTTCGTCTCTGTTTTATTCTTTGCATCATGAACTTTGAGGCCTTGTTACCATGGGCAAAAACCTTTTGTTGAGCAGACAAGAAAAACTTTGCTGATAGTTCATTGAGAAGGTTTTTCAACTCCGTTCCGAAAGTTGCTGAGCAAGTAAGGATTGTTTGTGAGCTTTTTCTAATACGTGTATTTTTGACAACCGGGTAGTACATTTTTTCTTAGACTCCTTTTTAAGGAAAGAGCAGAGACTAATTAGCCTACTTCTAATGCAGACTTTATGGGCGTCCCACAAGATCTGGGAGGACATTCCTGGGGTATTATTAATTGAAAAATATTCCTCAAGGTAGGAGGATATTTGGGATTTATGCTTGGCATTGCCTAACAAAGACTCATTAAACCTCCAATTTGTGTTCTTACCAGACCTGGAAACAGGACAAACATCACAGAATACAGGGGAGTGATCAGATAGTGTCATGTCACCTATCCAAGTGCAAGGGCAGGACTGTAAATGTTCCTTTGATACAAAGATGTAATCTATCCTGCTGTACAAGTTATTTGCTGGGGAGTAGAAAGAATAGTCAAGTAAGTCAGGGTTAAGGCAGCGCCAAACATCTAGAACACCCAAATTGAAAAGTTTAACTTGTAATAGTTTGAGTGCTTTTGCAGAGACAGAGGATTTCTTAGAGGAGGTGTCAATGAGTGGATTGAGGTCTAGGTTAAAATCCACAGCCATGATCAGAATTCCCTCTCTGTGTGTTTCATCTAGCAAAAAGAGGGAGGTAAGCCAGTTAATTTGATTGGTATTAGGAGCGTATATATTCACGAAAGTGAACAAGGTTTGTCCCACAAGGCCCTTGAGGAGGAGGTATCTACCTTCGGGGGCCTGAATGTGGGATTTGTATTGGAAGGGTAGCCCTCTGCGGAAGCCTATACTGACTCCCCTCGAGGCGGCACCCCCAGCTCCACAATGATACCAGTTGGGGAATTTAGAAAAGGAGAGGTTGGTGTAATTGCTATGTTTGAAATGAGTTTCCTGTAGGAAAACTATTGAGCTCTTCTCCTTGTTCAGAAGGGAAAAAATCTGGCATCTCTTTGATGGTGATCTCAACCCTTTGACATTATACGATACAAATCTGAGGTCAGACATGTCAGAGTATAAGGGAGGGTATAGGGAGGGCTGTAGTTAGATTGGCAAAATTATTATAACCAACTGGCGAGGGAAGAGGGAGGGTGCCACCTTGAGAGAAAAGCGCCTCCAGCCACCATCTTGGAGAATGATAGGTCAAAATGTTCCCGGATTGCACATGCCTAGTAACAGACACATAGTTATTTAGCAAAGCTAGTCGGTAGTACCTGTCATAAAAACAAGAACTTAGAACATAAAACAAAAAACAAAACAAACTGCAGTTTTGCAATTCAGGTGAGGATTGAGTAGTAGAGCATTTCTGCTCAGGTAACATGGGGGGTATAGGTAAAATACCATGAGGCATTTCCCTCTTTGGAACTATGAATACTGGAGAGTTGTAATAATAGGAATCAGATGAAACCTTCTGTTTGTGGAGAGTCACAAGTATTAAGGTTACCCTGATTAATTGAAAACGGGGGTAAAACCCCTCTCGCTTGACTGGAGTGGAAAGCTTAGTGAGGTGCTGATGATATGGGAGTGAATGTTTCCCCATTTTTAAGCAAAAGGGTATATGTTATAATGCTAAATGCAATAGGATGTTAACCCTGAGAACTATTCACTATTTGTGAATTTGCCTTAGGCGGAAGACATGAAGGGAGGACTTCCACTGTCCCATATCGAACAGAGATTATATCTGGACTGGATAGTGAGGAGATAAATACTCCTTAATCTCTACTCAATAGGGAGAGCAGTATGAAGTTGAATACTGTACATAATGCTAATACATTTTTTACAGCTAATCCCATACTGTAAGTCCATGGACTCTCTTTTTAAGCTAAATGAGAGTGGCTGTGAGCAGATTACTTATCGATAAGTGAGAGTCTCTTTGAGGTAGATGGAAAGTTCCCCCCCTTCTGGTTCTTTGGAGTTTTGGAGTGCGAGGAAGTTCCCATGGAGAAACTTTAGGCAAGTCAGGTAACACAGAAAGGTTTTGGACCATTTCCCAGTTGTCAATAGGTAATGGTGAAATCTGGAGGTGGTCATAGGCTTCATCCAGGTCGCTGTAGGAGGAGATAGTGGTGCGGCAACCATCATGGAGGAATGAAAGACCAAATGGGAAGGTCCAACGGTAGATGATCTTGTGGTGGCGCAACCAATCTGTAAGTTGTTTTATTGCTCTACGTTTCCTAAGTGTTGATTGGGCTAAGTCCTTAAATATTGTGATGGTATTGTCCTCCCATTCTAATGAGTTGGAGTTTCTGGTGCTAGCCAGTATAGCTTCTTTAACAGGAAAATGTAGGAATTTACAGATCACATCCCTGAGGGGTTCTGTAGGTTGTGGTTTTCGGCGGAGAGCCCTATGTGCTCTCTCAATTATCACTTCATCAGCAGAGTCCGGCCCCAGTAATTTTAGACAGATCTGAATCACTGTTTCAGGAATATCGACCGGAAATATTTGTTTCAGGAATGCCTCGGAAATGCAGGTTGTTACATCTACTCCCGTTCTCTTGGTCTTCTATGGCGTTATACAGGGAGTTGATGTGGGATTGGCATATTGTAAGGCTGGAATACACCTCGGTTTGATGGTTTATGATTACAGCCTGGGTTTCTTTTAGAGATTCAACCCTCCTTCCTATGTGGAGCACATCCTCTTTAATAGAGGAGAGATCTTGGCTAAGGGGTCCCAGGGCGTCTGCCAGGGCTTCCTTTAGGTAAGCCCGAGAGATAGGAAGGCAGTCTGTATCAGTGGGATCTTCCCCTACCTTACCAGCATTTGCCGCCGCTGCCTGTTTGTGGCTTGCTGAGCGCAGAGTTTTGGGCGCATTAAAGTCCTTGTTCACTGCTGCTGCAGCTTCCTTTTTAATGAATTTCTCCATTTCACCCGGCTGGCTCAAGGAACGGATGTGTCCCGTCGGGTCTGTAGGCTTTGGGCCACCAATCTTGACCATTCTGGGGTCCAGTAAGCTGTTTGAAACACGCTGTGAGGGATATGCTAGCAAGAGGAAGAGAACCTCTCCTTCTCCAGTATCCCGGAAGATATGGTCCCAGAAAAAGTACCAAACTGAGGGTGAAAACCATATGAGCCAAAAAATGGCGACTTATCAGTTGACTCCTGCCTGCGGTTATTCAAGGAAAACTCAGCTAAAGACAAGAACGATGACCACTCATCCTGATTCTTAGTGACAAAACACCTCAAATATGTATCCAGGGTTTGGTTAGTGTGCGCTGTTTTACCATTCCACTGATGATGAAAGGCCGAAGAGAAAGATAACTGAATACCCAGGCGAGAACAAAATGCCCTCCAAAACCTGGAAACAAATTGCGTCCCCCTATCAGACATCACATTAGAAGGAACACCATGTAGTTTCAATAAAAACCTGAGCAAGGGTTTTTCGCATTGGGCAAATCTAATAATGGTACAAAGTGAGCCACTACCACCAAAATCACAGTTTTCCCAGAAGAACTCAGTAATAAAGTCCATGGACAAATGCGGCGAGACGGGATGGACAAAGTAAGAGATCCCGATGGCCGCGTGTGAGCCACCTTTGCGCGTGCACAGGTCTCACAAGCTGCTACATAACCTTCAACAGGCCAACCCAGGCCACCCGAATCTCCGAGAAATAAGATCTACTGTGAATCTACTTCCAGGATATCCAGGATATCCCACAAGGACAGTATCATGATGTTCCTTGAACACTTTGTATCGCAGTTCAGAGGGAACAAACAACTTGCCTGGAGGACAAGAATCAGGTGCCTCCTCTTGGGCCCCCAACATCTCCGTCTCCAGCTCGGGGTAAAAGGCAGAAACCACCACCCCATCAGCCAAAATTGGAGAGGGATCCTCCCAGGAAAGCTACATGACAACGCATCCGCCTTGATGTTTTTAACCCCAGGGTGATAGGTGACCACAAAATTAAACCTGGTAAAAACGAATAACCATCTAGCCTGCCTAGGATTTAAACGCTTAGCAGAATGCATGTAAGCCAGATTCTTATGGTCGGTAAATACCGTAATTGGATGAGTAGCCCCTTCCAGCCAATGACGCCATTCTTCAAAGGCCTGTTTGATGGTCAACAACTCTCTATTCCCCACATCATAAATTATTTTGGCAGCCGAGAGTTTCTTGGAGAAAAAAGCGACAAGACTGTTCCGACACCTACTTCTGATGCATCAACCTCCACAATGAAGGGTTGAAACACATCAGGCTGCATCAAAATGGGAGCAGACGCAAAACATTTCTTAATAGCAGAAAAGGCCTGCAATGCCTCCTTCAACCAGACAGAGAAGTCGGCACCCTTCCTAGTCATATCTGTCAGAGGTTTGACAATGATGGAATAATTCAGGATGACTTTTCTGTAGTTATTTGTAAATCCTAAAAACCGCATCAGGGCTTTCTGATTCTCCGGCCGATACCATTCCAGTACCGCACAGACCTTTTCGGAAACCATACGAAAATCGGAGGCAGAAAGCAAGTACCCCAAAAACGGCATCTCTTGAACAGCAAACACACATTTTTCCAACTTAGCATATAATCTATTCTCCCGAATGATCAATAACACTTGACTTTAAATGATCCTGATGGGTCTTCATATCGGGAGAATAAATAAGCAGGCTATTGAGGTAAATAACCACAAACCTTCCACCAAATTATGAAAAATGTAGTTGAAAAAGTGCTAAAAGACTGCAGGGGCATTAGTTAAACCAAAGGGCATGACTAAATTCTCAAATTGCCCCTCAGGGGTATTGAAGGCCGTCTTCCATTCATCCTCTTCCCTGATTCTGATCAGATTATAAGCGCCTCTTAAATCCAATTTTAGAAAACACCTTGGCACCGACAATCTGATCAAATAGATCCAGAATCAAGGAAAGGAGATAAGGGTCCCGGACAGTAATGAGATTCAGTTCCTGGAAATCTAGGCACGGTCTAAGGGATCCATCTTTCTTCTTTACAAAAAAGAAGCCAGTGGCCATAGGAGACTTAGATGGTCTAATATGACTCTTTGCCAAACTCTCGATAATATACTCCCGCATAGCTACTCTTTCGGGTTGAGAAATATTATATAACTGAGACTTAGGCAATTTAGCTCTGGGGATAAGGTTGACCGGACAATCATATTCTCGGTGAGGGGGCAACTCCTGAACTCCACCCTCCGAGAATACGTCTGAAAAATCGGAAAGAAACTGAGGCAACACCATAGTGGATACCCCTGAAATAGAGGCATTAAGACAGTTAGTTTTTCATACAAAATTCACTCCAGTTACAAATTTGTCTAGTTTGCCAGTCAATGGTAGGGTTATGTTTCATCAACCATGGTAAACCCAGAACCATCGGAGCGGGCAAACCTTTCATAACAAAACAAGAAATAAACTCAACATGAGAATCACCCACCCTCAATTGAATATCCTGAACTATATGAGTTAGACTTCTTTGCGAGAGAGGGGCGGAATCTATATCAAACACTGGTACCTCTTTGCTTAAAGCACTAGTTTTGAAACCATGACTCTGGAGAAATTGAAAATCAATAAGATTAACCCCTGCACCACTGTCAACAAATACCTTCAGCTCAAAATGTATTGAGTCTAGCACCACCATGGCAGGCAGGAGAAATTGGGTACTGCAGGTAGGATACGAATATGCCTGCTCTGACTCCCCATTCACACTACCGGGCGTAAGGGAGTTTTTTTTTTTTTCCTTTGAATTAATCCCCTAATTGTTTTTCATTACCAGTTAGCGGTTTAAAAAAAGGGGGAAAAATTCATGAAATGACCTTTATTACCTGGCACAAGTGGTTGTTGTCTATAGTCTCTGGGGGACCGGAGGCACACAGATTCCTGGCATATAATGAGTGGCGGTAGCCATAGTTAGTGTCCATGGGCTCACCCTGACGGGGACAGCCGGCCCTTACGTGGCCAGACTCCTGGCACTGCCACAAACTATCGGAGCAGGGTCCATTGGGAGTACATCCCGGGCAGGTCTTGTTGGCACAAGTCTCCGGGCCTGGGGTGGAGATTTCCGGTGTTTGACTGCCCCCCTCCCAAAAGAACCACCCTGTAGATTCCTGGTAGCCTCATAGCGTTCCACCAGGTCCGCCATTTCAAGGGCATTACTAGGAGACACCTAGCCGATCCAGTGCTGGAGAGGGTATGGCAAAGCCCTCCAGAATACATCAGCCAACAGAAGCTCCAGCATAGCAGTGGAACTCAGCACGTCAGACTGCAGCCATTTTTGCAACAGGTGAAATAGATCTTAATACTGAGGTCTCGCGGGTTCAGCCTGGTTAAACTCCCACTGATGCACCCGCTGGGCCCAGACAAGCACATTCACCCCTAGTCTTGCCATAATCTCACCCTTTACTTTCAGGTAATCGGTAGTGTTGATCACGAATATTCGAGTTGCAAATTTTTATTGCGAATATCGGCACTTCGAGAATTCGTGAATATTTAGAATATAGTGATATATATTCGTAATTTCTAATATTCAAGATTTTTTTTTTTTTATCAGTACACATGATCCCTCCCTGCCTCTAGCTTGTGGGCCAATGAGAAGGCTGCAATATCTTTGACTTTAGGAGTAGTGTTGATTGTGAATTTTCGTAATGCGAATTTTCGTAATGAGAATCAATGAGATCATGAAAACTCAGATCTGATGGTATATTCTAACCCCCAGGCATTTCCATGGTGACGGAGACTCTTGTCGGGGAGGAGTATGCCAAAGTACGACAACTGTACAGATTTAAAAAAAAACAAGATGAATATTATAAACAAATATATTCGTTTCTTAGAATATTTGTAATATTAAAAAACAAGAATATATAGCAATATAGTGAATATTCGAAAAAAAAACGAATATAGAGCAATTTAGCTAATATAGTGCTATAATCTTCTTTGTCTAATAGTTGTAATTTTTTTCTCATCTGAAGTTTCAGATTGGAAAAAAAATTACAGCTATTAAAAAAAAAGATTATAGCACTATATTAGCTAAATTGTTCTACATTCGTTTTTTTCGAATATTCGCTATGATGCTATATATTCTTGTTTTAGAATATTACGAATATTTGGAAAAAAAACTAATTAGCACTATATCGAATATATTTGTTTTTTAGAATATTCGTCTTTTTTTCCATCTGAAGTCATGATTCCTCCCTGCTTAAGTAACTTACTTAAGCAGGGAGGAATCATGACTTCAGATGGGGAAAAAAAAGACGAATATTCTAAAAAACTAATATATTCTATATAGTGCTATATATTCCTCGCTGTGTCACACTGCCTATAGCAGCTATCCCAGGTGTTGATAGCATGCATTTTTCTGCACAACAACAATTTTAAGGAGTGACCACATTCTCTTCCATGTGAGAGTACAAGGCAAGGATACGGTGGCTAGTGGTTAGCAATGATGCCTTGCAACGCTGGGGTCCTATGTTCGAATCCGTCCAGGGATATCTACATGGAGTTTTGCATGGGTTTCCTCTGGGTACTCCGGTTTCCTCCCACACTTCAAAGACATACTGAATAAAGAGTTTAGATTGTAAGCCCCATTGGGGATAGCTTGATTCTAATCTCTGTAATGCACTGTAGAATATAGTAGCAGTGTATAAGTGCATAAAATAAATAAACAAGAGATAATGACACCTAGGTAACTTCCTTTGAGGCTGAGCACTGTTCCATCAGTCTTCAGTCTTCTAAGGTAGTGGAATCCACTAAGTCAGGAATGCTCAACCTGCGGCCCTCCATCTGTTGTAAAACTACAACTTCCACCATGCCCTGCTGCAGACATGCTGGGAATTGTAGTTTTGCAACAGTTGGAGGGCCGCAAATTGAGCATGCCTGTACCTCCAACAATTTGGCCAGGTGGGAGTTCAGTTTGCACACCATTGGATTGCTTGGCATATGTAGTTGTTTCCTGGCCACACATTCCATTATGGATGACTGATGATGGAGAGAGGACAATGAGGAGTGGCAGATGATGATGATGATGACAAGGACAACTGTACTGTTTGTGGATGCGGCCTAGCTGCTACAAAGAAGACCAGGAGATGGAGCACAGTATTGTTCTGATTGTCACCTCATCTCACAGATTTGGTTCCCAGGTTCTGTTTAAACCAACAAACATCTTTATTGGTGTACTATTTTTATTGGTGTACTATTATTAAAAACTGGTGGGAATATTTTCTACTTACAATCAAATAGGCAGATTGAGATCTGGGTAACAGAGTAATATCTATAGGCAATTGTGCAAACCACCACTTGCTATTATGTAATAAATGCAGTGTGGATATACTGTACACTATTATAGCAGCTTACACTCAATGTATCAGTTGGAGAATTACCTACCACAATCTAGCTGTCCCACATTCTTTTTTTTTATTGTCATTTTTGTTAACATTTTAAATATTTTACATTACAGAAACCCCAAAAAAATGTAATGAAGATGTTTTTCATCCACTGCAGTCCCAGCTTGTGACATCACCATCACATTAATATGAAGTACACATGCCCACCCATCCACACCTCCCACCAGTGTGCTCGAATTAAACAGTGGATTTAATCAGCAAAATTATTTTCCGTTCAGCGGTGCAGTTATATGTTCTAAATCCTTTTTTGGCGTGTATTAGTGGCAAAAAAAGTATTTGCCATTCAGTGGTGCAGTTATATATTATAAAGCTTTTTCGGCCGTTCAGCCGTGCAGTTATATGTTCTAAAGCTTTTTTGGCAAGTATTAGTGGGAAAAAAGTATTTGTTGTTTACTGGTGCAGTTATATGTTCTAAAGCTTTTTTGGCGTGTATTAGTGGGGGGAAAAAAGAGCTTATTAGCCATTGTGTGGTGTAGTGAGAAAATAATAGCCCTTTTTGTCATGTATTAGTGGGAAAAAAAAGTAGTATTTGCCGTTCAGCGGTTCAGTTATATGTTCTTAAGCCTTTTTGGTCGTGGATTAGTGGCAAAAAAAAAAATATTTGCCATTCAGCGGTGCAGTTATATATTCTAAAGCCTTTTTTGGCGTGTATTAGTGGCAAACAAAAGTATTATTTGCCGTTGTGTGGTGAAGTAACAAAATTACAGCCTTTTTGGGGTGTATTAATTTCCTATTTATTTATTTGATCTAACAGTATGTCAGACAGAGAAGTGACAGGCCCTGCACAGGTGAGGGGCAGAGGCCTAAATGTTTATGCCGCAGGTACAGGTCGCAGCAGAGTAAGGGGCCATGACAGCAGGGGTCAATTCAAAAGGCCTGAGCTCCCGGTGTCATCTAGCGGTCGTGTCTCGACCAGCAACCCAGCAGTTCTTCAATGGTTGACTCTGTCATCCACTTCGTCCCAAGTGACATGAGACATCCCCAGCCAAGAGTCGGTGGGTTCGTCAGACACAACCCTTAGTTGGCAACCCTTGTGCCCTCACCTGTCCTCAACCATACTCTGTCCTTTTCTGTTCCATCAGCCAGTTAAGTATTATATGCTGTGAGCTCAGCTCCACTATACAGCGAGGATGAGCTACTAGAGGACAGTCAGCAGCTACTGCCCAGTCAAGATCTGGAGGAGACATCTGCCGTTTCCTCTGCTAGGCGGGCAAGTAATGATGAGGAGAGTGGCCTCCTTATGCTGCTGCTGCCACCTTCATACTATGTCACCTTGCCAATCTCTGGCCTTCTCATGCTGCTGCTGCCACCTCCACACTATGTGACCTTGCCACTCTGTAGTGTCCTCATGCTGCTGCCAACTCACCCCTCTGTCTCTGGGCCACTCTGTGGTCTCATGCTGCTTTCACCTCCCCAATATGTCACCTTGCCACTCTGGGGTCTCCTCATGCTGCTGCTAACTCACAACTCTGTCATTATGCCACTCTGTGGTCTCCTCATGCTGCTGCCACCTCCGCACTATGTCACCTTGCCAATCTGTGGCCTCTTCATACTGCTGCTGCCAACTTGACACTCTGTCATTGTGCCATCTGTGGGCTCCTCATGCTGCTGCTGCCACCTCCACGCTATGTCACCTTGCCAATCTGTGGCATTCTCATGCTGCTGCTGCAACCTCTCCTCATGCCGTTGCTTCCTCAACACTATGACATTGGGCCACTCTGTCAACTTCTCATGCTGTACTCCCACCCCACCCTACCCACTCCATGACTGGGCCACTATTTTGCCTTTTTGGCCTGGTTGTCATCATTATTTATTTGACCCTTCTTCTGATCTGTCACAAGGAAGCAAAAATCAGAAACATAACAGATCCTGTCTATGTAGCAGCTGTAAGGCCTGTATGGTCCCATCAGAATTGGCTTATGATTTGGTAGCCAAAAGCAGGAGTGGGTACAAAACACAGAAGACATGCAAATATCCCATTCACGTGTCATCTGTTTTGGATCAACTTCCTGTTTTTTTTTTTTTGGGCTTTAGCAATACTGATGGGTTATTCACCAAATGCTGACCGAGTGAAGGCAGATGCTCAACAAACAGGATCCGTTTTTTGGGGGGTTGTTGTTTTGACGAATCAGAGGAAGGGCAAAATAATCAGTGACGTCAACACAAACCTACTGCTGACACCCTCTCCACTCTGTCAGGGAGACTCTACTTGTATAAGCGTTTAATAGAATAGGTTCTGTACGGTGTAAAAGGAGTGCGCTCTTTACGCTACAGTAGGATCTTGGGCCTCTGCACTTTTCTTTATACTTGACGTTAACATCGACCTGTAAGGATGAGTTGACACTTGAGTTATTTGGTCAGTTTTGGCCCCGTAACTGCCCAAATAAGTGAAGTGTGCAGTGATTCTAAGAGCGACGCCTGTCATGTGCATGTCATACTGACTCACATTATTGTTTCACTACCACAGCAGACTCCCTATGTGTGTTACTGCAAGGCACAGTGTTCTACACCACTATAAAGGCTCTCTGCAGCCAGGAAATAGCTGTTTTTAATGCAATTCACAGCAAATAAATTCAGATCAAATCAAATTTTTTCAGAAAATTCGACGAATTGGCCTAATACAATTTTTGAGAAATTAACTCATCTCTACCCTGCAGAGAGCCTAGATGTGGTAGCCACGGAGTGTCCCATATCGAGGGATACTGAGTGATGCCCTTTACACCATGCATTTCCCTCACTTTCCACCATGTCTTATGCAGGAGAAGTATCGTACGGAACATCCGACCCAACACTTTAAACTGAACTGCCTCTAGTGCTTTATATAGGTGGGGTACCTCAATAGCCAGCTTTGGGGATCACCCTCCCCCTTCCCAACCCCAAACATGCTGAAGTTGAGCAAACAAAAAGTACACCCAGGGGTTGGGAGGGCTAGTCCCCCATCTGTCTTACTCCTCTGCAGTGTCTCCAGTCTCAACCGTGCCGAGCCTCTCCACCATATGAGCTCCCTAAAGAGTCTATTAATTGAATGGAAAAACCTGAGAGGTAACCATATGGGAGAATTATGCAGCAGATAAGGTACCTGCGGCATCTATATCAGCTTAATAAGATGAATCCGTCTCACTACCGACAGTGGCAGCCTAGACCAGACATCCAGCTTCTGCTTATATCTACCTATGAGAGGGGACAGATTCAGTGTCTCATACTCCGTGAGTTCCCTAGACACCACTACCCCCAAATACTTAAACTCACCCACCACCTGAAGTCCTGCCTGAGCAAAGATCTAGGGGTCATTCACATTATCCAGACGGAGGAGGGACGATTTACTCCAGTTTATTACCAAGCCGGAGTAGCGCCCAAAGGTACCAATCACATCCATAACAATAGGTAGGGAGTCCGTAACCTCGGCCAGAAATAGCAGAGTGTTGTCCTCATATAATGCAATTTTCTCTTGAGACCTCCCATGGCAGTGGCGTGCCTAGGGTGTTTGGCACCCGAGACGGGTCCTTTCTCTTGCACCCCCCACCAATACTTTAAAAAAATTGTACCCCTTATAGTAGTATTGCCCTCATTGTACAACCTTCACAGTAGTTTCGTCCAGATATGTGCCCTCTCATGGTAGTTATGCCCATATTGGGTCCCTTTAAGGTACAGTAGTCATGCCTTCACTGTACAACTTTCACAGTAGTTATGCCTACATTGTGCCCCTTTAAAGTACTTATCCCTTCATTGTGCCCCCTTCTCAGTTGTAATGCCGTCTTTGTGCCTCCCTCACAGTAGCTATGACCTCTCTGTGCCCATTTCAAAGTAGAAATGCCCTCTCTGTGCCCCTTCACAGTTGTAATGCCCTCTCTGTGCCCCTTCAGAGTAGTTATGCCCTCATTGTGCCCCCATACCAGTAATAATGCCCTATGTGCTCCTTCATAGTAATAATGCCCACGCAGTGCCCCATAACAGTTATTCCCACCCACTTTACAAGAGTAATGCTCTCTGTGCCCCCATCGCAGTAGTAATGCAATTTGTGCTCCCTTCATAGTAGTAATGTCCATTGTGCACCTTCATAGTAGTAATATCTATTGTGCCCCTTAATAGTAGTAATGCCCATTGTGCCCCCTTCATAGTAATAATGCTCACTCTGCCTCCTTCACAGTAGTAATGCCCATTGTGCCCACTTCATAGTTGTAATGCCCACTGTATCCCATTTATAGTAGTAATGCCCATTGTGCCCCCTAATACTAGTAATGCCCTTTGTAGTAGTATTGCCCTCTGTGCCCCCTTTGTAGTAGTAATGCCCTCTGTGCCCCCTTTGTAGTAGTAATGCCCTCTGTGCCCCCTTTGTAGTAGTAATGCCCTCTGTGCCCCCTTTGTAGTAGTAATGCCCTCTGTGCCCCCTTTGTAGTAGTAATGCCCTCTGTGCCCCCTTTGTAGTAGTAATGCCCTCTGTGCCCCCTTTGTAGTAGTAATGCCCTCTGTGCCCCCTTTGTAGTAATTTTGGCCTCTGTGCCCCCTTCATGGTAGAAATACCCTCTGTGCCCTCGCCATGGTAGAAATGCCCTCTGGTAAATAAAAAATAAAACAGTACCTACTCACCTTGTCCCAGGGGCGTAACTATAGGGGAAGCGGCTGCTTTGGGGCCCTGACCCCGAGGGGGCCCATCCAGAAGGAGGAGGACTAAAAGACTTTGTCAGGGCCCCCTCAACAGTATTACACAATTAAATGATATACAGCGACAGTATAGACAGTGTAAGAACAGCTGCCGGGCCTGGTCTGAGAGAGCGATCTTTACTAGCCACAGGAATGAGGGCGGCATGAAAGGAAGTGGTTGCGAAAAAATTACTGGGGGAGTGGGGCCCAATTCAAAAATATGCTGTGGGGCCCAATAATTTCTAGCTACGCCACTGCCTTGTCCCGTTCCTGAAACTCACAGTCCTCTCTCCCCTACAGACACAGATCACTCTGGAGCATTGTGTGGGCGGAGCTTATGCATATTTCCTGGCTGCAGGCTCCGCCATCGTGATCTGTGCCTGCAGGCTGAATGTTGGAGCAGGGAGAAGTCTTCCTGCTTTACCATTCAGTGCGGATGAGACAGAGCGCAGGGAGCTGAGTGACAGGACCACAGCTCCCTGTGCTCCATCAATGAACGCTTCCATCTATTTTGATGGAAGCACTCATTGCTTCTAGGCTCTGACACCCCCTGAGAGCCGGCACCCGGGGCAGACAACCCCCTGCCCCGCTGGGCACGCCACTGTCCCATGGCTAAACCCAATGATCCCAGCATGATCCCTCATAATAGCCGCCAAAGGCTCAATGGCCAAAGCAAACAGCAACTGAGATAAAGGGCAGCCCTGCCTTGTTCCCCTGTACAACTGGAGTCCTTTTGATAGGCACCCATTCACCCGCACCCGTGCTGTAGGCTTACCTTATAACAACTGAACGCAGGCGATGAATCGATCTCCCAGACCAAAACTCTCCATTACCTCCCAGAGGTACTCCGACTCAACGCTATCAAACACCACAGCGGCCTCTAGAGAGTAGATTACTCTAATCCCTGGGTTGTCCACCTGGATCTACAGATTGAGTTGCAGTCTGGTGTTAACCACCATGGACTTTGCTGGCATAAATTCAGACTGATCCATGTGTATAAGGGAGGAGATAACCTTAGAGAATGCATAGCTAGCACATTAGCCAGTATCTCCTCTGCTGCAGACAGAGGTCGAGCCTCTGCACTAGCACCTTTAACAGCCTTACATGGTGCTGGGCTGTAACACCTACAACCATGCGCATGTTTAATATTCCCTATGTTTTTGGGATCTGGATGCAGTGTCTAGGGCCCATCAGTAAAATTTATTTTGGAGGTCCACTGTACGGACACATTCAAATATTACCTGCTCACACAGCAGCAAGATACTACCAGATGATTGAATATGGGGGTCCCTGCAGGAACTTTGAGAAGGTAGGTCCTGGAGAAAAAATTATATATTCCCAACAGTTTTTTAGTAACAGTACACCAATAAAGATGTTTGTTGTTTTATTTTAATCATCTAATTAGGCAGTGATCTATACTAGTCCAGACAACGAACCTACCTGACAACACAATTATCATGATAGTCCTCACCCTCCACACCACTTTTGTCAGACTATGACATGCCTTCTTGAAATCCTCGCCAGCCACCCCACACATTTCCCTTCTCTGTATTTTCTTCGAGTACCATTGCCACCACAGCTACCAGTTCTCCTACTGCCACCACCATGGCAAAAAGTGTCACTACTACCACCACCACAATCAAAGCTATGCATTTGAGTCATTGGGTCTCCTTCCTCCACCTGAACCTCTTAATCATGGCAGTCTGAATGCTGCCTGTTCTCACTCAACTCAGGAACATGAAGACTATCTTGAGTATCTTCCATTGCACATGGGGTATTTTTTATCTTTTCTTAGGAGAAAAAGAAGCTTTATTAGGGGGAAATGAAAACAGGGATGATGCAAATGAAATGCTTTTCTGGTGAAGCGGGGAGGAGCATGAGGAATGCAGATTTAAAGGTCCTATCAATATCAACCAGTCCACAAAGTCATCCTCTTTGTCCTCAATAATAATGTCACCAACTGGAAGCGAGGGAGAACTGTAACCTGTTCCTCCTACAAAAGTACAAAGCTGTTGAGGCACTAAAATACACTTATTGTAATGATAAAGTATGAATGGAAGAAAAATTGTGACAAGTTTTGAGGGGAAAAAACTGATGCAATTGCACATCACCTAACAGTGATCAAAATATAGACTACTGTTTATTCACTAAAATACACATATTGCAATGCTCACTCATCAACTGTAGCTTTGAATTTGGTTTTTGGACAAAAAGGCTTGTTCTCGACCATAAAAAAAAGTACTGTCTCTTTAAACCTCAAGTCAGTGCAGTTTCTAGGTAAAATTTCTCTCAGGGCGAGTGTCAAAAAAACTCCCCCCCCCCGCGCGGCGCGTGACGTACATGGAGTGAGCGCTACAGTGAGTGAGCGCCGCCGTCCGCAGAGCATGCCTGTGGGGGGACATTATTTTTAATAAGGATCACTATGGACATTATTTAGAATGGAGGCTGCTGTGGGTGTCATTATAACTGTATAATGTCTGATAGGCCTAGTCCTGAGTTATATTACCCTGCCCTGTATAATAAAGTACCCTGATACCCTTATAACTAAGGGGTATCAGGGATGGGTACATTATTATACAGGGCATGAGCAGGGTAATATAACTCAGCTCAGGACTAGGCCTATCAGACATTATAGTTATAATGACACCCACACCATTCTAAATAATGTCTTTAGTGATCCTTATTAAACTTAATGTCCCCCACAGTGACAGTGGCCCCCATTTGTATGTCTCCCACAGTGGCCCCCGCCCCCCATTGTAATTAATGCCCGCCCCCCCCCCCCCCCACCACAGACCATCCAGTGTCACTGTCCCCATTGTAAAAAAATTGTTTGTTTAATTTAACCACATTGCACCCGAGTCGACCCACTGTCCCGGATCCTCACAGCAGGCTTCTTTTCAGCAATCAGCACTGCTCAGGGGCTCAGGGCGGGCGGTAACAGGCAGGCAGTGCGGCGCTCACTCACTCACTGTACGTCACGCGCCTGCGCCGCCTAGTGGGAGGAGCAGGCGCATGACGTCAGTAAGTGCCGCCTGCACTGCACGTACCGGAGCTGAGTGACTGGACTCGGTACGTACGGACAGAGGACTCGGCACTCTGGCGCAGGTCGCAGGGCAGGCGAGATCTCAGAGGGAGGGAGCCATGGGGGCGCACAGCACGAGAGTAATAACAGGCAGAGAAATGACAAGAGTGCGCCCCTGCCGGCCCACCCGCCCCTAGAAACGGCCCTGCCTCAAGCAGTGCAGTTTCTAGGTAAAATTTCTCTCAGGGTGTCATTATAACTGTATAATGTCTGATAGGCCTAGTCCTGAGTTATATTACCCTGCCCTGTATAATAATGTAATAACAGGCAGAGAAACGACAAGAGGGCGGCCCTGCCGGCGCCCCCCTTCTGACAGCGCCCCCGGCCCGCCCGCCCCTAGAAACGGCCCTGCCTCAAGTCTTGTGCAACACATTGCATTATAAACAACTCCAGTCCTGGTTACAGACACATAGTTCTATCCTGTCCCTAATGATAAAACCTGACTTTCTGTCTACTAATTCAATATACCTATCTTCTTTACAATCAATATACTGTCCCTGCAAGATCCTAAAATGTCTCATTTCCCTGCCTTTCAGAGACACGTCCGATCACATCAGTGGTTACAGTGCCTTGAAAAAGTATTCATATCCCAGTAAACCTTTCCACATTTTTTCTCTTTACACCCACAAACTTGATTAAAAAAATATATACATGGTTTACAAACTTTTAAATAAACAAAAATCCGAAAAGTGTGGCATACATTTGTATTTATCCCTCTGTACTCTAATAACTAAATAAAATCCAATGTGACCAAATGCCTTCAGAAGTCATCTAATTAGCAAATAGTCCACCTATGTGTAATTTATTCTCAGTGTAACTATAGCTGTTCTGGGAGGGCCTCTGAGATTTCTTAGAAAACATTAACGATCAAACAGCATCATAAAAGCCAAGGAACACACCAGCCAAGTGAGGGATAAAGTTGTGGAGCACTGTAAAGTAGGGTTAGGTTATAAAAAATATCCCAAGCTCCAAACATCTCATGTAGTACTATTCAATCCATCATCTGAAAATGGAAGGAGTATTGCAAACCTACAAAGACATGGCCATGCACCTAAACCAGGCATCCTCAAACTGTGGCCCTCCAGCTGTTGCAAAACTACAACTCCCAGCATGTCCGAACAGCCTAAAGGTATCAGCCTACCGCATTGTGGGAGTTGTGGTTTTACAACAGCTAGAGGGCCGCAGTTTGAGGATGCCTGACCTAAACTGACAAGCCAGGCAAGGAGAGCACTAATTAGAGAAGCATTTAAGGTGCCCATGGTCAGCCTGGAGGAGCTGCAGAAAATCTGTCCACAGAAAAAATATTAGTCATGTTCCCCACAAATCTGGACTTTATAGAAGAGTGGTAAGAAGAAAGACATTTTTTTAAACCAAGCCATAAGAAGTCCCGTTTGAAGTTTGCCACAAGCCACATAGGGGATAGATGAGAACAGTTGCACTTTTGGGCCTAAATAGAAAATGCTATGTGTGGTGGAAAATGAACATTGCACATTACCCTTACCATGAAACCTTGTGGTGGCAGCAGCATCATGATGTGGGGATGTCAGCAGTGACAGGGAAGCTAGTCAGAGTTGATGAGAAGATGGATGGCGCTAAATACAGGGCAATCGTGGAGGAAAATCTGTTAGAGGCTGCAAAAGACTTGAGACTGGGGCAGAGGTTCACCTTCTAGCAGGACAATGACCCTAAACTTACAGGCAGAGCTACAATGGAAAGGACTTTAGATGAAAGCTTATGTATGTGTTAGAATGGCCCAGTCAAAGCCCAGGCCTAAATCCCATTGAGAATCTGTGGCAGAGCTTGAAAAATGTATTTTCACAGACGCTTTACATCCAATCTGTCTGCGCAAGAGCTATTTTGCGCTGAAGAATGGACACAAATTTCAGCCTCTAGATGTGCAAAGCTGATATTGTCATATCCACAAAGACTTGCAACTGAACTACCAGAGAACGGTGGTCCTACAAAGTATTGATTTAGGGGGGCTGAATACAAATGCATTACTTTACAGATTTAAATGTATTAACATTTTTGAAAACCATGTATCATATTCTTTTTGCATTAACATACTTACTAATTTGGAAACAATACCTAGTCGGTCAGAATAAGTAACTAAACTGTTACCGGGATACTCAAAGGACGCAGCACGTCCTGAGGACGCAGCACGGCGAAACGTACGTCGGGGAGATTCAGCGTTTATTGTTGACCTTCATAGGTAGGTTCATTTGCTATCAATGGCTAGCTTTTTGACATCAGTCACTTCATTCAGCAGTACATGTCTTTTGGTTTAGGAAGTGTAACAGCTTCCACACTCCTATATATGGGTGATTGCATCTAGAATAATAATGCTAGTGCACCCCAGCTTCATGGTTTGGTAGACTTCACCTTTCTGCTGATGCACACCATTGATAGTTCCTCCTATGTTAATAGTCTTACACAAGTGATAAGTGCGCTAGCTATTAGACTCCTTTATCACAAAGGCTCATTATTATCTGTATAATGTAATGTTATATTGGTATAATCATGTTTACAATTACGATTGTTCAATAAAGATCATGTTAAAAAATTTAAAAAAATTCTATGGGATTTTGTATACTCATTCAGCGAAGTATACTTACTAATTTACTGAGGTCTTTCACATAAAATCCCAATAAAATACATTTAACATACCTTATACAATACATTGTGGGTGCAATGTGGGAAAAGTTCAAGGGGGTATGAATAATTTTTCAAGGCACTCACAATTGCATCTGTGTTCCAGTGTTAACATAGAGTGTGATAGACCAGCTGATATCTTTCCTGATTGGCTGTCAGGCTGACTTTAAAGCTTTGTGGGCAGGCTTTCTGGCCAGGCTCTTCCTGGAGAAATGTGATCCTCCATCTTCATGTTGCCTGCTATGTTTCCCTCACTACTGAATCTGAAATGTAAAATGGTGGGCACCATTTTGCATGATTTGTCTAAAATTAGTTGCCAAAACTTCTGATTCACTTGGAAGAAGAATTTCTTTGAGATTCATGCGGGATCCTATTATTTAGAATCTATTAGCTCAACTATACATGGTGATAACACCATGTGCAGACATATTGATCTGGATTATCTTAAATTTCAATTCTATATTCTCTCCTTTATAGTTTTTGTATAAAAGTTATGTCACAATAGCCTTTATCAAGATCGGAAGCATTTGAATATATAAAGTTGGGTTACAACTCAGAGAGCCCACATCAGCCAGGATTTCTGGATCCTATACAGTATGTTTGAATGCTTTATACCGCATATTTAGTGTGGGGAAATAAAGAAGGTGTTCTTATAGTAATGTTTTCTTTCTTGCATTAACTAATATGATTGCTGTTTTAATATTAGTTTGTTTTTGAGCAACTTGACCTTGCGATGGCTAACTCCACTGCTTGCTGTCCTTCTGCCACAATTCAGAAAAATATAGTATTCCTCACAACTAGTGCCAGCAGTGCTGCCCAAGGCATTTTTTTTGTCAAAAGCATGATCTCATCTTGAATTCATTTGCTTCTTCTCTCTCCAAAGTAACATAGTACACAAGGCCGAAAAAAGCCATTTGTCCTTCCAGCGCGGCCTGTTATCCTACAAATTGATCCAGAGGGAGACAAAAAAAAAAACTGAGGTAGAAACCAATTTTCCCCACTTTAGGGGAATAAAAAATTCCTTCCAATCAGGCAATCAGAATAACTCCTTGGATCAACGACCCCTCTCTAGTTGCTATAGCCTGTAATATTATTACACTCCAGAAATACATCCAGGCCCCTCTTGAACTCCTTTATTGTACTCATCACCACCTCCTCAGGCAGAGAGTTCCATAGTCTCACTGCTCTTACCGTAAAGAATCCTTTTCTATGTTTGTGTACAAACCTTCTTTCCTCCAGACGCAGAGGATGTCCCCTCGTCACAGTCACAGTCCTGGGGATAAATAGATGATGGGAGAGATCTCTGTACTGACCCCTGATATATTTATACATAGTAATTAGATCTCCCCTCAGTCGTCTTTTTTCTAAAGTGAATAACCCTAATTTTGATAATCTTTCAGGGTACTGTAGTTGCCCCATTCCAGTTATTACTTTAGTTGCCCTCCTCTGGACCCTCTCCAGCTCTGCTATGTCTGCCTTGTTCACAGGAGCCCAGAACTGTACACAGTACTCCATGTGTGGTCTGACTAGTGATTTGTAAAGTGGCAGGACTATGTTCTCATCACGGGCATCTATGCCCCTTTTGATGCAACCCATTATCTTATTGGCCTTGGCAGCAGCTGCCTGACTCTGGTTTTTGCAGCTTAGTTTGCTGTTTACTAAAATTCCTAGATCCTTTTCCATGTCAGTGTTACCGAGTGTTTTACCATTTAGTATGTACGGGTGACTTGCATTATTCCTTCCCATGTGTATAACTTTACATTTGTCAGTGTTAAACCTAATCTGCCACTTATCTGCCCAAGCCTCCCAATCTATCCAGATCCCTCTGTAGTAGTATACTGTCCTCTTCAGTGTAAATTACTTTACACAGTTTAGTGTCATCTGCGAAAATTGATATTTTACTGTGCAGGCCTTCTACAAGATCATTAATAAATATATTGAAGATAATAGGGCCCAATACTGACCCTGAGGCACCCCACTAGTGACAGTGACCCAATCTGAGTATGTACCATTAATAACCACCCTCTGTTTTCTATCATTGAGCCACTTACTTACCCACTTACAGATGTTTTCTCCCAGTCCGAGCATTCTATTTTATATACTAACCTTTTATGTGGTACAATGTCAAATGCTTTGGAGAAGTCCAGATATACGACATCCATTGAGTCACTGCGGTCAAGTCTAGAACTTACCTCCTGATAGAAACTGATTAAATTAGTTTGACATGACCGATCCCTCATGAAGCCATGCTGATATGGCGTTATTTGCTTATTTCCATTGAGGTGCCCTAAGATAGCATCTCTTAGAAAACCTTCAAACAGTTTACCCAATACAGATGTTAACCCCTTCCTGACTGCCATACGGCTATATACGTGCAGCTAGCACATGTATAGACGTCATGGCAGTTCTTTAATACAAGCACTGCAAAATGCTTGAATTAAAGCTTCTGCCCCTGCACTGTATGCTGTCACGGACAGCATACAGTGCAGTAATGCCGACAAGGGGCCAATCAGAGTGGTCCCATGCCAGCAATCGATCCGATTGGTTAGTATGTGCAGACTAACCAATCGGATCGCGGCAGTGAAAAAGTGCCTGTTCCAGGCTCTGATTTGTGCTCTGCATATCAGAGCCTGAAATCAGGTAATGTGTCTTGGTGCCCCAGATCTGTGCCCCCCCCTGTGCACCTCCAACCTCCCCCCCCTTGAGCCCTGCCTCCGCCATCTGTCTCGCCTGCCCCTGATGCGGTACCCCCCCATCCATATCCATGTATCCTTCCCCTGATGCAGTCCCCCCCCTCCACCAATCCATGCATCCTGCCCCCTCAATGCTGGCCGTACTTCCCCTTTCCAGCGCTGCACCCTGCCCCCGATGCGGTCCACCTGCTGTTTTTGATGGCGGCGGCTCCATTCCTGTATGCTGACACTCTGCTGTAACCCCGTAGATGCCGCGCAGCGGCATCCATCGGGTTAATAGAGGAAGGGGGCTCCCTCTCTCAACCATCAGGGCTGCCACTGCGATGGTAGCGCCCGATGGTTGCTATGGCAACTGGACGCTTTGCAAAGGCATCCGGTGTTGCCACCTAAAGGAAATCTGATAGTAGTATACTTTGCAATGCAAGAGCATTGCAACGTATAGTACAGCCATTAGCTCCACTGGATCTTCAAGATCCAAGTGAGACTTGATAAAAAAAAATTAAAATTAATAAAAGTAAAAATAAATAAATAAATAAAAATGTAAATTAAAACAATATATTGCCTTTTCCTATAAAAAAATTTAAAATAAAATACACATATTAGGTATCACCGGGTTCATAACGACCATCTCTATAAATATATCACATGATTGACCCCTTCCGATAAACACCATAAGAAAATAAAAATAAAAAATGTGTCAAAAAAAGAAATTTTTGTCACCTTACATCACAAAAAGTGCAACACCAAGCGATCAAAAAGGTGTATGTCAAACAAAATAGTACCAATAAAACCGTCACCTACATAGAACCTACATAAGAAAATCGCTCAAAAAAAATAAATAAATATAGCTCTCAGAACATGGAGACACTAAAACATCATATATTTTTTCAAATATGCTATTATTGTGTTAAAGTGAAATAAATAAATAAAAGTGTACATATTAGGTATCGCCGCGTCCGTAGCAACCTGCTCGATAAAAATATCACATGACCTAACCCCTCAGATGAACTCTGTAAAATATTAAAAATAAAAACAGTGCCAAAAAAAGTACCAATAAAACCGTCACCTCATCCCGCAAAAAATGATACCCTATTTAAGACAATCTCCCAAAAAATTAAAAAGCTATGGCTCTCAGACTATGGAGACACTAAAACATCATTTTTCTGGTTTCAGAAATGCTATTATTGTGTAAAACTTAAATAAGAAATAGTATACATATTAGGTATTGCCACATCCGTACGATCTGCTATATAAAACTGTCACATGACCTAACCCCTCAGATGAACGCTGTAAAAATAAATAAATAAAAACAGCTTCAAAACAGCCCATAAAGTGTAATAATGAATGATCAAAAAATCCTATGTACCCAAAAATGGTACCAATAAAAACCTCAACTCTTTCTGCAAAAAACGAGCCCCTAAAAAAATATGGCATTCAGAAAATATACACACAAAAACATAATTTATTTTTCAAAAATGCTTTATTATGTAAAACTGAAACAAACAAAGAAAGTAGACAAATTTGATATCATTGCGTCCGTAACAACCTGCTCGATAAAAATAGCACATGATCTACCCTGTCATATGAATCTTGTAAAAAAATTAAAATAACAAAACGGTGCCAAAACAGCCATTTTTTGGTTACCTTGTCTCACAAAAAACATAATATAAAGCAATTGAAAATCATATGTACCCCAAAATAGTACCAATAAAACTGGCACCTTATCCCCTAGATTCCAAAATAGGGCCACTTTTTTGGAGTTTCTACTGTAAGGGTGCATCAGGAGGACTTTAAATGGGACATGGCAGTTAAAACCAGTCCTGTGCCCTTACATCAGTTTACGACCACATGTGGGGTGTCTCTGTAAACCGCAGAATCAGGGTAATAAATATAGTTTTGTTTGGCTCTTAACCCTCAATGTGTTCAAGATTTTTTTTTTATAAAATGGAAAATCTGCCCAAAAAGTGAAATTTAGAAATTTCATCTCCAGTTTCCTTTAATTCTTGTGGAACACCTAAAGGGTTAACAAAGTTTGTAAAATCAGTTTTGAGTAACTTGAGGGGTGTAGTTTCTACAATTGGATCATTTATGAGGGTATCCACTATGTAAGCCTTACAAAGTGACTTCAGACCTGAACTGGACCTTAAAAAGTGGGTTTCTTAAAAATTTTAAGAAATGCTTCTAAATTTCTAAGCCTTCTAACGTCCTAAAAAATAAAATGACATTTCCAAAATTATGCCAACATAAAGTATACATATGTGGAATGTAAGTAATAAATATTTTATGAGGTATCACTTTCTGTTTAAGGCTACTTTCACACCTGCGTTCAGGTGTCCGCTCGTGAGCTCCGTTTGAAGGGGCTCACAAGCGGCCTTGAACGCAGCCGTCTGGCCCTAATGCATTCTCAGTGGAGGCGGATCCACTGAGAATGCATCCACCTGCCAGCGCTCAGCCTCCGCTCAGTGAGCGGACACCCGAACGCCCCAAGCAGCGTTCGGGTGTCCGCCTGGCCGTGTGGAGGCGAGCGGATCCGTTCCGACTTACAATGTAAGTCAATGGGGACGGATCCGCTTGAAGATGACACCATATGGCTCAATCTTCAAGCGGATCCGTCCCCCATTGACTTTCAATGTAAAGTCTGAACGGATCCGCTCAGGCTACTTTCACACTTAGAAAATTTGTACTGAACGGAGCCACCATCTGCATTAATATGAGCGGATCCGTTCAGAACGGATCTGATCGAACGCTAGTGTGAAAGTAGCCTTAGAAGCAGAGAAAAAGAAATTTTCAAAATTGTGAATTTTTCAAAATTTTTGGTAAATTTGGGATTTTTTTAAAAAAAAGGTGAAATACAGTACAGACCAAAAGTTTGGACACACCTTCTCATTCAAAGAGTTTTCTTTATTTTCATGACTATGAAAATTGTAGATTCACACTGAAGGCATCAAAACTATGAATTAACACATGTGGAATTATATACATAACAAAAAAGTGTGAAACAACTGAAAATATGTAATATTCTAGGTTCTTCAAAGTAGCCACCTTTTGCTTTGATTACTGCTTTGCACACTGTTGGCAGTCACCTGAAATGGTCTTCCAACAGTCTTGAAGGAGTTCCCAGAGATGCTTAGCACTTTTTGGCCCATTTGCCTTTACTCTGCGGTCCAGCTCACCCCAAACCATCTCGATTGGGTTCAGGTCCGGTGACTGTGGAGGCCAGGTCATCTGGAGCAGCACCCAATCGCTCTCCTTCATGGTCAAATAGCCCTTACACAGCCTGGAGGTGTGTTTGGGGTCATTGTCCTGTTGAAAAATAAATGATGGTCCAACTAAACACAAACCGGATGGAATAGCATTCCGCTGCAAGATGCTGTGGTAGCCATGCTGGTTCAGTATGCCTTCCATTTTTAATAAATCCCCAACAGTGTCACCAGCAAAGCACCCTCACAACATCACACCTCCTCCTCCATGCTTCACGGTGGGAACCAGGCATGTAGAGTCCATCTGTTCACCTTTTCTGCGTCGCACAAAGACACAGTGGTTGGAACCAAAGATCTCAAATTTGGACTCATCAGACCAAAGCACAGATTTCCACTGGTCTAATGTCCATTCCTTGTGTTCTTTAGCCCAAACAAGTCTCTTCTGCTTGTTGCCTGTCCTTAGCAGTGGTTTCCTAGCAGATATTCTACCATGAAGGCCTGATTCACACAGTCTCCTTGTTCTAGAGATGTGTCTGCTGCTAGAACTCTGTGTGGCATTGACCTGTAAAGAGTAAATCAAGTCAACTGGACTTACTGTAGATTTCTTGAAAACATTTCACTCATTCTTCCAATGAGCTTTCTCAATTATGAGTGACTGTACAATAATTCTCTGGGAATAAATATGTAACTGAATCAACATCTGGTAGTTATACCCAGCATGGGGTCAGAGGTCATTATACCCAGCATCGGGTCAAAGGTGTTGATTCCATTATCCTAATTGTGACTAATTGTATTGTCACTCAGAATTGAGAAAGCTCGTTGGAAGAAAGAGTGAAACGTTTTCAAGAAATCTACAGTAAGTCCAGTTGCCTTGATTTATTCTTTACAGATATTTTAGAGTTAGTTTTGCTCTCTTTGGCAATTAATCTCTCGGTCTCTAGTTTGGCTGCTTTGATTTGTTTTTTACATATTCTATGTTTTACCTTATAGTTTTTCAGTGCTTCCTCACTACCCTCCTGTTTTAGTGATTGAAATGCTTTTTTTTGTTGTCATTTATTGCTTTCTTTACAATTCTATTTATCCACATTGGTTTCTTCTTGTTCCTTAATCCTTTATTCCCATAAGATATGTACCTCGTACAATTTCCCAGGTGTCCCCCACCCTGCACATCTATTCTGTCAGGTCTATTGGTTAATACTGAGTCCAGTATGGCCGTCCCTCTAGTCTGGTCCGGAACCAGTTGGGAAAGGTAATTATCTTTGGTTATTGCCAAGAACCTGTTTCCTTTATGAGATATACAAGTTTCAGTTTCCCAGTCTATATCTGGGTAGTTGAAGTCCCAAATAATAACCACCTCATTATGATCTGCCGCCTCGTCTATCTCGTTTAGTAGTAGATTTTCTGTGGATTTTCTGGGTGGTTTATAATAAACTCCTATTAGTAATTTATTATTGTTTTTGCCTCCATGTATTTCTACCCACAGTGACTCCACATGTTCAGGTCCCTCATTTATATCTTCTCGGACTGTGTGCTTTAGACAGGACTTTACATAGAAGCAGACCCCTCCCCCTCTCCGGTTTTGGCGATCCTTTCTAAACAGAATGTTTGAATCATATAACAGGTTTATTCACATCTACCAATTTTCCCATTGAGACCACAGTTAATATTTCTGTAGGAAATGTTAGCCATAGAATTCTTATTATTAGTAGGAAACATAAATGTAAACTATTTAAACTATTTAATATTTGAAACTAGAAGTAACATTTCAATTTTTGAAACGTAAAATTACATTAAGAAAAAAATGCATGTCAATAACAGTCGTTGGAGTCTTTTGTTGCTGTTTCATCACAATTTTAATGCGTTACCTAAAGCAATAATTTAAACTCCTGAAAAGGTTCATACTGTAAAAGTAGGTGAGATAGATAGATAGATACTTTTGAAATCAGCAGTGTCTGTTTAAAGAGGACCTTTCACCGATTATGACACTGTGAACTAAGAATACAGACATGGAGAGCGGCGCCCGGGGATCTCACTGCACTTACTATTATCCCTGGGTGCCGCTCCGTTCTCCCGCTATGCCCTCCGATATCTCCGGTCACAAAGTTATGGTAGGCGGAGTCTGCCCTTGTTCTTCTGTAGCGCTGGCCAATCGCATTGCAGAGCTCACAGCCTGGGAGAAAATAACCTTCCAGGCTGTGAGCTCTCCGCTGCGATTGGCCAGCGCTACAGCAGAACAAGGGCAGACTCCGCCTACCATAACTTAGTGACTGAAATCTCCGCCTACTATAACTTAGTGGCCGGAGATACCGGAGGGAATAGCGGGAGAACAGAGCGGCGCCCAGGGATAATAGTAAGTGCAGTGAGATCCCCGGGCGCAGCTCTCCATGTCTGTATTCTTAGTTCACAGTGTCATAATCAGTGAAGGGTCCTCTTTAAAGGTTGCTGCAACTGTGTATTAAGTGTTAAGTATCAAGTTAATGTTTGCTACATCTTTAGACCTGGCTTCAAGAATCCCCAGCAGTCAGCTCTTATTACAGGGGAAAGTTTTGCCTAGCAGAAAGTCTTCAAGATCCTTTTCAGAAAGTCTTTGTACCCTTTTTAAAGGGGGGAAACTAAAAATTGCTATAACACTTGAAATTTAGCTCTGAGGTCCTTCCATTTCTCTTGATCATATTTGAGATCTTTGTACAACTACCTGTGGTAAATTTAGTTGATTGGACATAATTTGGAAAGACATACCCTGTCTATATAAGGTAACACAACTGACAATACATATCAAATAAAAAACCAAGTCATGAGGAGGAAAGAACAGAATTTTTTGGAGACACAGATCTGGAGAAAAGTACTAAAAATGTCTGCTGCACTGAAAATTCCTAACAGCACAGTGACCACCATAATTTTTAAACGCAAAAAGCCTCTCTTTGGTAAAAGACACATGAAAGCCCACCTGGAGTTTGCAAGAAAAAGAGAAAGTAAAGTATTCTCAGACTGTGAGAAATAAGATTCTCTGGTCTGATAAAACCAGGATTGAACTTTTAGGCTTCAGTTCTAAGTGTCATGTCTAGAGGAAACCAGGCACTGCTCATCTGCCCAATGTCATTCCTATAATGAAGTGCAGTGGCAGCTTTGAGGTTGTTTTTTAGCATCTGGGACAGAGTAAATGGTTAGGGTTGAGGAAAAGCTGAATAGAGTATAGTACAGAGATATTCTTAAAGGATAACTGTCATTTTATTTATTTTTTGCTAGTTTATTAGAGCTAGGAATGTATACCTGAGTTAAAGAATCGAGGTAAAGGAAGAAAAAGAGAGGGTACTCCTGTGAAAGGAGATATGGGATAAACACACAGGGTGCCAGAGGTGGAGACCAGAGTGGAGGAAAAGGTTAATAATAAATATGAAGTAATTTAGAGTCCAGGAGATACTGAACAGTGAGATCGTAGGACAGAAGCAGAGCAGCCTAGGTGATGGACTATAAGCAAGGATGCAATATAGTAGTAATGAAAATGAGAACAAAGGAAAAAAATCACCAAGTGGCGCCTGACTGCTAATAAAATGAATGTATGTAAATCGATGTACACCGATAATAGGAACTGAAGATAAATAAATAAATAAATACCCCTTACCATATAAAAAAGGAGGGGGGAATTTTAGTGCTCAGTAGCGATATGATAAAACCATAAAATAACTGGTAATAAATATCAAATGGAGAACATACAAACATGTAAAAGGTGATTAACACCACACTCACTTCACCAGGTAGGGGTGTAATGGGATAAAACTCAAGACAACCACCTCCCTCGCCTGGCTCGCTCGTAGAATAGCTGGAAGATACGGCAGTCAACTACTAGGAACTTCTGGTATATTCCTTTATTAAATAAATAAGTCAGGTGGGCTCAACGCGTTTCAGGAATTAACAAACCCCTTCCTCAGGAACAGAGAAGGTATTAGGCTTATACAAAGTATTACAACAAACACACATTTAAATATAGCAAGTCAAATTCAAAACATTTGGCACCAAAGGGTCATCAGTGTCACAATTTCGGTCCCGGAAGTGACATCAATAGTAACATATAAATGAAATCAAGTAAGAAAGGAGCCGAACGAACAAACTATGCAATATACAGTAATATTTAGTAATATACATATACATATACATGATAGTATGCAAGCCAGCCCTGTTAAGAAAGGTGAAGGGAGGGTGGGGACTGGAGTTCCGGTGTGTGGAACGCACCAACTGGAAGTGTGTTCCAAATGACGGCATCACAGAGTGTTGGATAGGGCAGGGGACCAGTATTTACAGCCACGCATGGAGACAGGAATAGTAGTTCCGGTGTGTGGAACGCATCAACCGGAAGTGCGTTCCATCTCACGTCGTCCAAGATTTCCGGCAACTGAGCTGCAAATACCAGAGGGGGTGGGATTGAAATTACTATGAATGGGACGCAACTACAACTAAAGGCTTGGAGGTATACGTTTCAGTGAGCCTAAGCACCGGGAATATCTATAATGGGATCGTGGGGGAGAAAGAATAAAATAGCTATCGGACTGATTAAAAGATATATCAATATATAAGTGCAATAAGACAAATGGGTTTTGGACATCAATGAAGATAAAAGGATATAAAAAGATGTATAAATATATATATATAAAAAAGTATATGTGAAAAATATAATAAATAGAAGATAAATCCTACATACAATAGAAGCCCATAAAGACATCCATAAAAACACTATAGGTGGAAAAAAATATATATACAGTACAGACCAAAAGTTTGGACACACTTTCTCATTCAAAGAGTTTTCTTTATTTTCATGACTATAAAAAATGTAGATTCACACTGAAGGCATCAAAACTATGAATTAACACATGTGGAATTATATACATAACAAAAAAGTGTGAAACAACTGGAAAATATGACTCATATTCTAAGTTCTTCAAAGTAGCCACCTTTTGCTTTGATTACTGCTTTGCACACTCTTGGCATTCTCTTGATGAGCTTCAAGAGGTAGTCACCTGAAATGGTCTTCCAACAGTCTTAAAGGAGTTCCCAGAGATGCTTAGCACTTGTTGGCCCTTTTGCTTTCACTCTGCGGTCCAGCTCACCCCAAACCAGGTCATCTGGCGCAGCACCCCATCACTCTCCTTCATGGTCAAATAGCCCTTACACAGCCTGGAGGTGTGTTTGGGGTTATTGTCCTGTTTAAAAATATAAATGATGGTCCAACTAAATGCAAACCAGATGGAATAGCATGCCGCTGCAAGATGCTGTGGTAGCCATGCTGGTTCAGTATGCCTTCAATTTTGAATAAATCCCCAACAGTGTCACCAGCAAAGCACCCCCACACCATCACACCTCCTCCTCCATGCTTCACGGTGGGAACCAGGCATGTAGAGTACATCCGTTCACCTTTTCTGCATCCCACAAAGACACGGTGGTTGGAACCAAAGATCTCAAATTTGGACTCATCAGACCAAAGCACAGATTTCCACTGGTCTAATGTCCATTCCTTGTGTTCTTTAGCCCAAACAAGTCTCTTCTGCTTGTTGCCTGTCCTTAGCAGTGGTTTCCTAGCAGATATTCTACAATGAAGGCCTGATTTACACAGTCTCCTCTTAGCAGTTGTTCTAGAAATGTGTCTGCTGCTAGAACTCTGTGTGGCATTGACCTGGTCTCTAATCTGAGCTGCTGTTAACCTGCGATTTCTGAGGCTAGTGACTCGGATGAACTTATCCTCCGCAGCAGAGGTGACTCTTGGTCTTCTTTCCTGGGGCAGTCTGCATGTGAGCCAGTTTCTTTGTAGCGCTTGATGGTTTTTGTGACTGCACTTGGGGACACTTTCAAAGTTTTCCCAATTTTTCGGACTGACTGAGCTTCATTTCTTAAAGTAATGATGGCCACTCGTTTTTCTTTACTTAGCTGCTTTTTTCTTGCCATAATACAAATTCTAACAGTCTATTCAGTAGGACTATCAGCTGTGTATCCACCTGACTTCTCCACAACGCAACTGATGGTCCCAACCCCATTTATAAGGCAAGAAATCCCACTAATTTAAACCTGACAGGGCACACCTGTGAAGTGAAAACCATTTCAGGTGACTACCTCTTGAAGCTCATCAAGAGAATGCCAAGAGTGTGCAAAGCAGTAATCAAAGCAAAAGGTGGCTACTTTGAAGAACCTAGAATATGACATATTTTCAGTTGTTTCACACTTTTTTGTTATGTATATAATTCCACGTGTTAATTCATAGTTTATATGCCTTATGGTCCAATGTGGCCCCAACCTACGCCAATATTTTCATGCATCGATTTGAGGAGGATGTCGTCTATGGAAGCCACTACTTCCAATTTGTTAGGGCGTGGTGGCGGTACATAGACGACATCTTCCTCATTTGGACTGGCAGTGTCGAGCAACTCCATGTTTTCCACAGATTTCTAAATGGGGTTGATGCTGCGCTCCAGTTCACACTGGTGCATTCACAAACCGAAATGCAATTTTTGGACACCCGCGTGATTCTGGCAGGGGGCAAGGTGGACACAGAATTGTTCACCAAACCCACTGACAGAAACACACTGTTGATGTACAACAGTAATCACCCTAGGCCAATGGTAAGATCTTTGCCGTACTCACAGTTTCTAAGGGCCAGACGTGTTTTCTCGGACCCCAAGGTCCTTGATGAAACCCTTGATACATTGGTAAATAAGTTATAGAGGCGGGGTTATCCAACTAAATTACTAAAAGAAAAAAAGGAAGTGGCCAGGGATTTAAATAGGGAAGACACCCTTAAAAGAAAAGCAGAGCATCCCAAAATGATGAGGATTCCCTTTATCTCAATCCATTCTGATCAGAGTGCAGATATAGGGAACATCATACGACATTGGGGCATCTTGAAAGGTTGCCATGATACAGTTGCAGAGTTTCATTCTCCCCCCTTGATCTCCTATAGAAGGTCCCGGAGTTTAAAGGATCAACTAGTGAAAGCTGATGTGGGCACTTTGAAAAAAGGCAGACAGACAACGTTAACAAGCCCTAGTTTGGGCTGTTTCCCTTGTCTGTCCTGTGTTAATTGCAGATACATGATCAAAGGCAAAACGTTTGTGCATCCTCAAACTGGCACTGCACATCGAATAGGACACTATCTGACGTGCGATTCCAGTTTCATTATCTATGTACTGATCTGTCCATGCAACCTGTTGTATGTTGGAGAGATGACCACGGACTTCAAGTCGCGTCTCAACAACCACAGGTTGAGTATAAGAAAGAAAATATTAGACCTGCCGGTCTCAAAACACTTCGCAGAACATAAACATGTTGAGAGAGACTTGAAATGTTGTATTATTGATTCTGTTCCAATGCCAAGGAGAGGCGGTGATAGAGCCAGTATTTTAAAAAAAAGGGGAACTCAAGTGGATCCATGTACTTAATTCACTTAAACCGTATGGTCTGAATGTGGATTATAACATTGGTGCAATTTAGGTTGGCGGCTTGCCTTTGCTTAACATAGGGATAATGTATACTGTACCTGTGTATAATTGGTGATTAACTGTATAGGGACAAAATAATAGTTCCTTGTGGATTGCCAATTTTTAATATTTTTATATTTTATCACAGATGGCTTGCAATGGAGTATGGTGTGAGGAAGTTCGAGGAGATATTTGAATGGCGTGCGGTCAAGAACCTCATCATGCAGAGGATGTCGGTGATTGTCTTTGTTTTTATTTATTTTTATCAATATTTTTTGCCATCTTTGTACACGGTCACAGCCTATTGCCCACATGAGGGGTAGTATTGAGGAGATCCCTCTTTAATGGTAGTGATGTGCGGGTTCTGAACCGGGGCACAGAGCGACCCTGCATTAACATGCAGTTGCGCCACTGACCGCGGGTCACGGATGGAGACTGCACCTATGTTTGGTAGGAATGGTCTTCATGCGATCCCGCACGGCCATCTGTGATATGCCGACACGAGAAGGTGCTGGCACTGCCCTGTATTTGTGCGCAACAGTGTATATTTGATGTCCGTTGTGGATATCGGGTTCCCTTACCAAATATGGTGGATTCAGTGTCAGAGTTACAATGCGCAGCCGCGCAATGCTCTATGAGACTATGACCGGAAGTGATTCAGGGAGATTATCCTGACATGCGCAGAGACGCTCCAGACACGCAGAGCAACATGCGGTATCGGGGATGGCAGCCATTCACCCTCTTACTCCTCCTCTATCCTCTGCTTGCAAAGCCTCCTAGTAAGCACTTCACGTTTATTGATTATCATTCCCATATGAAATTGATTGTGTTTTTTATTGTAGTTAACAATGTATGGCGGTTTATCCTTTATTATATGTGTTTATGGGCACATTATTAGTAAAATACATACAATATGGGCTATATTGAATATGAATTGTATTGTCACTTATTTATACTTTGTATTTTGTAATATTTATTGTATATCATTATCAATTAATAGCACGTGTTTTGTTATTTATCAATTATTATGAATTAATTGCACATGTTTTGCTAATTTTAATGAATGAATATGTTGCTATACATTCCTGGCATTTTGTCTCTGTACACTGCTTGAAGAAGGCTCCTGTCTAGAGCCGAAACGTCGCATGTCCCACTGGGGTAAATAAAGATTTTTTTCATTTTTACTATTTGTAGTGCTGCCCATCTTTTCTATTATATATGTTGAAGGCTGCTTGCAGCCTGTAATTGTGGGAGGAGCGTGCTCACCCTTTATAAACCCCCTCCTACAAGCAGGAGGGCGCCCGTTGTTGCTTACTTTTCGTTGGTGGAGCAGCAGCAGCCCAGCGCCTGACATCACTTCCGGTCACGTCTCGTGTGTGTCTTCGTACTGCCGCACTCCCTGTAGTAAGTATAGCCGCTCTGCGGCTGGCCAGGCGCGCCGCCACCGGCACCTCGTCCCTTGGTTCGGCAGCGCTCTGCCCGTCAAGCCCCGATCTGCCCGCCGCCGCTGCCCGGCAGTCCTCATCGCAGCGCTCCCCGCTCCCCGCTCCTGTGCTGTTCCTCCGGCGCTGGCATCATGCGATGACGCGCCGCCTGGGGGCGGGGGGTGGGCGGGGAGGCTGGCCGGCTGGCAGAGACTGCTCACGGCAACCGGGCCATTGCTTCTACTCTGTGTCATTATACTGTTGTATTGGGGAATCGCTCCCCAGCCAGGTCATACGGTGCATGTCAGGGTTATTTGTTGAGCACCACTGAATCACTGAGATGCATCACCCATACTTACTGATGAGAAGCGGCACAGCTGCAAGAGATGCCAGAACTCGTCCCTGGCCAATATCAACATAAGTACGTTGAGGCCGGTAAAATAGAAATGCTGAAGGAAGAAAAAAAAAAAAAAAAAAAAGTTCCAAGGCCAGGCCGGCCAACTGCCGCCCACGCCAGTGCTTTGTCCGGTCACCCCCTGGGTGATTGGGGACGGTCGTTCCGGGGGTCAGGGGTCCGGCGGTGCCTGGGCCTCCCGCCGTTGCGGCCGCCCTTAAGTCACCCAGGGGAGGATATGGGGGGGGCGTTTCCCTGATTCCTGCATCTCTCCAGTACGGGTCTCCCTGGACGCTCAGGTGTAATGTCTACCTGGTCACTCAGGGTTGATGTCTCCCCGGTTCGCTCTGGGTGTAATGTCTCCCTGATTTGCTCTGGTTGTATGTCTTCCTGAATCGCTCAGGTGCAGTGTCTTCCTGGTTTGCTCAGGTGTTATGTCTTCCCGAATCGCTCAGGTGTAATGTCTTCCCGAATCACTCAGGTGTAATGTCTTCCTGAGTCGCTCAGGTGTAATGTCTTCCGGGATCGCTTAGGTGTAATGTGTTCCGGGACCGCCCAGGTGTAATATCTTCCTGAATCGCCCAGGTGTAATATCTTCCTGAATCGCCCAGGTGTAACATCTTCCTGAATCGCTCAGGTGCAACGTCTCCCTGAATCGCTCAGGTGCAATGTCTCCCTGAATCGCTCAGGTGCAATGTCTCCCTGAATCGCTCAGGTGCAATGTCTCCCTGAATCGCTCAGGTGCAATGTCTCCCTGAATCGCTCAGGTGCAATGTCTCCCTGAATCGCTCAGGTGCAATGTCTCCCTGAATCGCTCAGGTGCAATGTCTCCCTGAATCGCTCAGGTGCAATGTCTCCCTGAATCGCTCAGGTGCAATGTCTCCCTGAATCGCTCAGGTGCAATGTCTCCCTGAATCGCTCAGGTGCAATGTCTCCCTGAATCGCTCAGGTGCAATGTCTCCCTGAATCGCTCAGGTGCAATGTCTCCCTGAATCGCTCAGGTGCAATGTCTCCCTGAATCGCTCAGGTGCAATGTCTCCCTGAATCGCTCAGGTGCAATGTCTCCCTGAATCGCTCAGGTGCAATGTCTCCCTGAATCGCTCAGGTGCAATGTCTCCCTGAATCGCTCAGGTGCAATGTCTCCCTGAATCGCTCAGGTGCAATGTCTTCTCTGGTTTGCTCAGGTGGTATCTGCCCTGATTCGCTCTGGCGTTAATGTCTTCCCTGAATCGCTCAGATATCATGCTTTCCCTCAGTCATTCAGGTGCGGTGTCTGCCCGGCGTTGTGTGGGTGTTGCGTGTTCACTGGGTCACTCGGGGTCATGGGTCCCTTGTTCATTTGGGGGACATGTGTTCCCTGTTCGCTCGGGTGTCATGGATCCCCTTGGTTGGCCGGGCGTCTTGTGTTTCTTGTGCGTTCAGGGGTCATGTGTTCCCTGTTCGTTCGGGGGGCGTGTGTTCCCCGTGTTGGTCAGGTGTCATGTGCAGTATAAACCCGGGTGTCATGTGTTCCCTGAATCCCTCGGGCACGGTTCCGGTCCAGGTTCGTATGGGTCAGGGTCACGCACCCGCTCGCTGCATGAGGGACTAGCTGTTCGCATCCCTCGCCGGGTATCGGTCCGAACACAGCTTATTTCTTCACATAAACAGGGCCTCGGCCACCAGAGCTGCAAGCAAGCCACTATCGTTGCGCCAAAGTTTCCTCCTTGACCAGGTAAGATCCAGCCACGAGGCTGCTGTTACACCCTGTCACTGCGTTAAGTATTCGTCTTCACGAGCTCCCGTTCATAGGTCTTCATCTCACTGCAGAAGGCAGTAGCGTGGTTCTCTTCCCTGATTCGCTCAGGCATCATGTTTTTTTCTCCAAATCGCAGGTGTCATGTTCCCAAAAAATCGCATGTGTCATGTCTTCCCTGAATCGCTCAGGGTTATGTTTTCTCCAAATTACAGGTGTCATTTACCCAAGAATCGCAGGTGCCATGTCTTCCCTGAATCGCTCAGGGTTATGTTTTCTCCAATTCACAGGTGTCATGTTCCCAAATTGCATGTGTCATGTCTTCCCTAGGTGACTCAGGGGCCAGGTTCCCTGGATTGCTCTGGTGTTATGCCTCCCCTTGCTCACTTAGGGGTAATGTTTCCTGGATCGCTCGGGTCTTGTGTGTTCCCTGGATTTCTGTTTTCCGCAGGTTGTGGCATGCGGCGCGACTTCGAGCTCTTATTCTGGCTGTCCAGGGTTACCCAGCAGTTGGCCATGGCGCCCAGGCTGCATCCCGGTTCTCCGTCGCCTCTTCCAGTGCCACCAGATCGCACCTCTCTCCGAGTCTCGTACTAACGCAAGCTTATTTTCGGGTAAGCAAGGCCTCAGGCCACCGGAATTTCGATCCATCATCAATTGTGTCGCAGGGCTCCTCCATGCCCGGTCACTCCACGGGGCCGGGTTTCAGGTAAGTTCCAGCCGAGTAGCGGCGTGATGCTTCTCCGCAGCTCGGAGCCTTCCTTCGTTCTTCACGAGCTGCCATTCCTAGGTCTTCAGTATCGCCGGAGTCGGCAGCGCTCTCCGTTGATTCGGTAGGTTGCGATCCTTTCTATACCATGTTCATTCCTGTTTCCTTCTGATTCTCAGGTTCATGTATTTCCCGGATTGGCTCAAAAATTCACGTATTTACCCATTCACCCAGGTCTAATTCCCCGGAGTCGCGCGGGTTTACGTGTTTCCTGGATCGCTCGGGTTCATGCATTTCCCTGAAACACTCAGGTTCATGTATTTACCTGAATCACTCGGGTTATGTTTCCAAATTCGCCCGGGTTCATGTTTCTGGATCGCTCAGGTTCATGTAGGTGCCCAAATCACTCAGGGTTCACGATTTCCCTGAATCGCTCAGGTTTTGTATTTTCCTGTCTGTCAGGTTGCCGGTATTTCCAGGTGGTATGTTTTTCTGATTCACCCAGGTTACGTATTTCCCTGAATCACTCAGGTTTTGTATTTTCCTGTCTCTTTCAGGTTGGCGGTATTTCCAGGTTGTGGGTATTTCCTTGATTCACTCAGGTTACGTATTCCCTGAATCGCTCAGGTCTTTCTTCCCACAGGTTGTTCGCATAGAAACATAGAAACATAGAATGTGTCGGCAGATAAGAACCATTTGGCCCATCTAGTCTGCCCAATATATCTGAATCCTATGAATAGTCCCTGGCCCTATCTTATATGAAGGATAGCCTTATGCCTATCCCATGCATGCTTAAACTCCTTCACTGTATTTGCCGCTACCACTTCTGCAGGAAGGCTATTCCATGCATCCACTACTCTCTCAGTAAAGTAATACTTCCTTATATTACTTTTAAACCTTTGCCCCTCTAATTTAAAACTGTGTCCTCTTGTGGTAGTTTTTCTTCTTTTAAATATGCTCTCCTCCTTTACCGAGTTGATTCCCTTTATGTATTTAAAAGTTTCTATCATATCCCCTCGGTCTCTTCTTTCTTCCAAGCTATACATATTAAGGTCTTTTAACCTTTCCTGGTAAGTTTTATCCTGCAATCCATGGACCAGTTTAGTAGCTCTTCTCTGAACTCTCTCTAGAGTATCTATATCCTTCTGGAGATATGGCCTCCAGTACTGCGCACAATACTCCAAGTGAGGTCTCACCAGTGTTCTGTACAGCGGCATAAGCACTTCACTCTTTCTACTGCTTATACCTCTCCCTATACATCCAAGCATTCTGCTGGAATTTCGTGCTGCTTTATTACATTGTCTTCCCACCTTTAAGTCTTCTGAAATAATTACTCCTAAATCCCTTTCCTCAGATACTGAGGTCAGGACTGTGTCAAATATTCTATATTCTGCCCTTGGGTTTTTACGCCCCCTGAATCACGCATGTGCCTGAATCACTCAGCTCTTTTTCCACAGGTTGTTTGCATTTGCCTGAATCGCTCAGGTCTTTTCCCGCAGGTTGTTCGCATTTGCCTGAATCACTCTGGATCCGTTATATTTGCCTGAAACGCTCAGGTCTTTTTCCCACTGGTTGTTCGCATGTGCCTGAATCACTCAGCTCTTTTTCCACAGGTTGTTCGCATTTGCCTGAATCACTCAGGTCTTTTCCCACTGGTGGTACACATTTGCCTGAATCACTCTGGATCCGTTATATTTGCCTGAAACGCTCGGGGTTTTTCCAGCAGTATCCAGTGGTTCCTGTTTACCCGGTTCGGGTTCCGCATGTGTGAATCCCTGATTGCATGGGATCCGGGTGCATCATGGGGTTTGGACATGGTCACCCTATTATCTTGACAGTTGTTATTACATCGGGTATTGTACTCTGCTCCCACTCAAGCGGCATTCTCCTGTTCTTTGCTACGTCATGGTTTGCTCAGTCTCACCTGGGCAGTCTGCACCCTGATTCCTGATCATCAGGGGACCTCAGGGCGTCCCCTTGGTCTGGGCTAGTTGCTCCAGCTTTTCGCCAGGCTTGAGGCCCCCGTGGCGGCCGCCAAGCTGGCTAAGATCCAGGCCGCCGTTTCTTCCGCAACTTCTTCCAGGGTCCTGTCCAAGTGGGAGCTCCAGTCCCTGTTAGGGTTCCTCAACTGTGCATTTACTGTCCCTTCCCGGCTCCTCAGTCTCCAAAAAAAAAAAAAAAAACATCCTCGGTAGGTGGACGAGGCCATCAGGCCTCAAAGCCACCCTCAGGGTTAGCGCGGCGGTCCAGGTGCATAGGCAACCCGTGTCAGGCGAGCTTTCCGCAGTATGTCCATAGCCCTAGACGGTCTCCCCTTTGGGCACTCAGCAAGCATCATCACCAAAGCAGCCATGTACCTAGGGTCCTATGGGTTCTTAGACCCGGGGAGTTCACGTGCGGCACGGTCAACCGTGCAACCCTGCTCAGGCGACATCTCGCCTGGCATTCGGTCCATCTTATGCTGTCCATCCCAGCCGCCAAGTCCAATCAGGCTGGTCCTCCCACCGAGGCAGAGTTCTTCCCTACGGCCAACTGTTGGTGTCCCGTCAAGGCACTCCAAGAGCTCCTGGCCTCACTCCAGTCTCCCGCGTTAGGCGACCCGTTGCTCCCGATCACGGCATCCAGGCACTCCCCCCACGTAGGGGCCGCTCCCGCAGCATCCAGTCATCAGGTATCGGCCACGTCATCCGCAATGGGTCGTTAGCGGTCGTCCTGCTACGCTAGGTACATCCCCAATCCGCGAATTGAGATTGTCAGAGCCTTTCGTTCTTTGGGCTTCATGGGTCCATGATGCTCCAATAACACATTGCACCCTACTCCATGGGTTCCGCAAGCCCGGGGAGTTCACCTGCAGCGCCATCTCCCGCACAACCCTGCTCAGGCGACATCTCGCCTGGCACTCTGATCACTTCATCCTATCCATCCCATCCTCAAGACCAGTCAGACCGGTCCTCCCACAGAGGTGGAATTTCCCTACGGCCACCGCTGGTGTCCTATCAAGGTGCTCAAGGAGCTCCTGGCCTCCCTTCAATCTTCCGATCTAGACGACCCGTTGCTCCCGATCAACGGTAGGCCCTGTCTTCAACCCTGTTCATCTCCAACATCCGTACCCTGGCCGCAGAGCTGGGTTTCAACCCTAGCACGATATCCGGGCACTCCTTCCGCATAGGGGCCGCATCCACAGCATCAAGTCACCAGGTACCGGCGCATGTCATCCACAAGATGGGTCGTGGGCGGTCGTCCTGCTTCACAAGGTACATTCCGAGTCCACGGGCGAGATCTCCAGAGCCTTTTATTCTTTGGTATTATTAGGTCACACTATGATTCTATAAATGCTTCACTCCCTGCTACGTACCGGTTCTCTTTTGGCCACTATTCAGGCCTTACCTCGTCACTGCCGCCGGGCACACTCCAGCCAGTTGGGTTAGGACAGTCCGTAGGCATGCCTATTCTGTTCCTCGCTTAGCTCCTCCCACAAATGTTGAAGGCTGCCTTGCAGCCTGTAATTGTGGGAGGAGCGTGCTCACCCTTTATAAACCCCCTCCTACAAGCAGGAGGGCGCCCGTTGTTGCCCCTCCCTCCCATCCCCTTTTCTCATACTCTCCTCCTAGGTGGCCCACTATTCAGGCCTTACCTCGTCACTGGCGCCGGGCACACTCCAGCCAGTTGGGTTAGGACAGTCCGTAGGCATGCCTATTCTGTTCCTCGCTTAGCTCCTCCCACAAATATATATATATATATATATAACCACGTAAAACATATATATATATATATATATATATATATATATATATATATATACGTCTGAGACCTGAGACTGGGACGAAGTTTCACCTTCCAACAAGAAAATGACCCTAAGCACATAGCCAAAACAACACAGGAGTAGCTTAGGGACAACTCTGTGAATGTCCTTTAGTAGACCAGCCTTGACTTGAAACCAAACCAACATCTCTGGAGAGACCCGAAAATGACTGTCCACCACTGTCCCTATTCAACTTTGCAGAGCTTGAGAGGATCTGCAGAGAAGGATGGCAGAAAATTCCCAAAATCTAAATGTGCAAACCTTTTGGCATCGTACCCAAGAAGACTGGAGACTGTTGCTGACAAAGGTGCTTCACTAAGTAACTGAGTAAAGGGTCTGAATAGTTATGCAAAAATGTATTTTTATTTTTTTCAATAAAAAAGCAAAAATTTAAAATTCTTTATTCACTTTATCATTATGGAGTATTGGGTGCAGAATGATGGTGAAAAACTTGAAAATATCTAAATCTTGCAGTCATGTTTATTGGGATCAGTGGCAGAAGTGCACACTACCACAATCATTGCCTATATATGTGTATAGCAACCATAACTAAAAGATGTAACAAGATATATAAAGTGATTTAGGAATGTTCTATTTACACCATTCTCTATTCACTGATATTAAAACTGTGTGAAAGTACAGTGACTCTTTAAGTCTAGAAACATCTTACCATGCACAACTAGATTTTTCTTTACACTTTCTCTACTAAAAGAAGAAAAAAGAAGTAAAGTAGGAGCCTGTACTAGAGATGAGCAAATTTCCTACAATTATTTTCAGTCCTATCAGTCCGAATTGCCAAAGTCATTTGATTTCTTCTTTCTCTCTCCCTCACTCTCTCTTTCTCTTTCTACCCAAACAAATATGAAGAAATTCTGATTCTACCGAATTTGAATATTTTAAAAAATTTGAGTCAAATTTTGATTGTAACGAATCAATACGCTCATCTCTAGTCTGCACCCAATCTTAAAAGTACTGATATACTTCCATTACTTGCGAAGTGTTTTAACACACAGCATTTCATTAGGTGTGCCTTCTTTAAGTATCTTCCTAAATTAAAGCAGTTGAAAGTCAATAGGACCACTCTTGCAATCAATCTAAACAGCATGCAGTATATTGTTCCTAATGTGCTGTTTCTTACATTAGGCTAATATACAAAGAACACATACAAAGAACTAAAGTGTTATAGTGTTTCTGCTATTGGCAGAAGAAAGTATTTAAAATTAAAGTAATTCAAGTTAAAATGGTACCAATAATAATTAACTCACTCACTATAATTAAACCATTTAGAGACTATATATATGCCTCTCTGTAATTCGATAACATCACAAATGGTGCCATCACAAACGGTGTGAGGGGTTAACACTACATATAGTAGGTTACTGATAAAACATGGATGTTATTTGATACTTAAGGATTGGGGTAAAGCTGAAGGTAGATAGATAAGTTTGAAGATATCAGTTTTAGCAAATGTTTAAATGGCTTAAATGTCTAGGTGAATCTTAGTCTGCAGGTCTTGCCCTCTACTCTGTTCACAATATTTGATGGAATGCCGGAACATGCAGTTCGCATGGCCAACCAATCAGAATAGAGAACCAATTCTAGCATGTTGGTGTGCCAGTTATAAAAGTTTATGCCTCCCTCGTTGATATCCTATTCTTACTTGCTCACCTCTTAACTTGTGTCATTTGATTACGCTATTATTTTGTGACCTCTGTACTTTTCTGGACTACTGACATTATTTCCTGACCTTAGCCAGTTAGGCTATAGCTATTATTTATGCCCCTGTGCTTTTTTTTATTTATTATTATACTTCTATATGTTACAGGCTACTGTTTGAATATGTATGGATGCCATCATCCAATATTAATCTTTTCTTTAGTTTTTAATGTTTCTGGGATTAATCAAAATGGAATGTTTTTATTTTATTTTATTTGTAGGGATGTAACTGTGGTGGAGAGGGGGTAAAGAAGTTGTATGCCTAGACAGTTTCATAAGAAGTCACTAGTACTGTAAATAACATATCATCATTTGAGGCCCAGATATAGATTTTACATTGGGTTTAAGATCTTCAATGACTCTTTTATATTCATGAATAGGGATAAGCGAAATCTTAAAAAATTCGATTCAGGCGCCTCGTCGATTTTTTCCAAAAACTTTGATTCATTCTGAAATTTGTCATGAAGCACGTTAAATCAGCTATATCCTGGGCTGAAGATAGGGTGTATCTCGGTGTACTTCACTGTGCATTGCAGCAACATGAATAGCTAGTGAAACTGTAAATGTGACAGACAAGTGAATGCTTATTCACCCCAATTTGAGAATCCCCTAATGGAATTGCTTATCTGTTAAACAACGTGTACACTGTGCAATTAGATAGCTCTGTGCTCTACACAGGGATTGATGCAAAGTGGTCTGTCTCATATAGATCTCTCCAGCTTCAGATTACATAGCCTGCACTGTCCCTACACTGTCCCGCCAGGCTCTGTATGCTCTCCCTACAATGTGTAAAAACTATCCCTACAATCTCCCTACACTTTCCCTGCAGTCTCCCTATCAAATATTCCACAATTAAAGGCTTCTTGAACACTGTTCCTAATACTTGTCACATCTCTCCCTATACTCAGATTATACTGAAATGGCAGGGACCGCATGGAATGAGGCTATTAAAGGGCTATGACATCACACAGGATGGCTATCTGTTGATTGGCTGGCTGCATAGAATTATGAGTCATATCAAGTTTTGGGGTTCTTACTTTGACTTTGTAACACATGTAGTGGACCATTTTAGCAAAATAATGATTCATTACCACAAAGTGTGAGGAAATTTGGATTAATTACAAACCAAATTTTTCCTAAACTTTGGATTGAATTCCACTTCAGATGCTTTGATTCGCTCAACACTATTCTTGAAAAATAAAGGCTTTTAAACCGTATACTACAATATGTTGTCTTCTAGGTATTTAGAGTTAAAGGGTTTCTACCACCTCATTTTGACCTAATTAGCTCTCAGACACTAGCGATCCGCTAGTGTCTGATCTACCTAACAATGCTATTTTCAGACCTTTGTGTGGATCCGTTTCACAAAAAAATGAACTTTTATTGATATGCTAATGAGCCTCTAGGTGCTATGGGGGCGTCTTTTCAGCACCTAGAGGCTCAGTCTACTCACACTGTATGCCGCCCCGCTCGTCCGTCAAGCCCGCCCATCTCCTCTAGAATGCCATCCTCCATCTCATTTATCGGCCGAATTCTCGCACCTGAGCTGTGTGCGTCTGTATTCGGCGCAGGCGCAGTGACTGTCTAAACGCTCCCTGCGCCGGCATCTCCACTGCGCCTGCGCCATCTGTTCCTCTGAGCACTCTGACGTAATCGGCGCAGGCGCAGTGGAGATGTCTGTGCAGGGAGCGGTCAGACATTCACTGCGCCTGCGCCAAATACAGACGCGCACGGCGCAGGCGCGAGAATTCGTCCGCTGGCTGAGATGGAGAATGGCATTCTAGAGGAGATGGACGGGCTTGACGGACGAGCGAGGCGGCATACAGTGTAAGTAGACCGAGCCTCTAGGTGCTGAAAAGACGCCCCCATAGCACCTAGAGGCTCATTAGCATATCAATAAAAGTTCGTTATTTAGTAAAACGGATCCACACAAAGGTCTGAAAATAGCATTGTTAGGTAGATCAGACACTAGCAGATCGCTAGTGTCTGAGAGCTAAGTAGGTCAAAATCAGGTGGTAGAAACCCTTTAAACTTCTCTTGATATGTCTCTTGATATTAAGGTTGTATTGTATTGAAATAAATGATACAACCACAATTAATTTGTATCCTTAATCTATTAGAGAATTGGTATTCACAGCAGAAAGTAATAGTGTTCTTTTAGGATTTTCTCTTTATTTTAAATATGTACCTCTGTTGTGCTGCCTTAATCTTTTAATAAGATTATCTTCTTGCACCAGGAAGTTTATGCTAATAGCACCGCAGAAAACAGTCAAATTGGCTTCTGCACATACGAAAATGAAGTAATAGCCTGCCATTAATCACTCTACCTGTCACTATCTCACATACCCTTCTCTGTTCGAACCTGTGGGGTCAGACACTTTTAGCTATCAGACAATGTGTTCTGGACAGAGCGTCTGGACTCCTGTTCAACAATGCTATAATTCTTCTCAGCAGGAGTAAGCTTCCTGCTCAGATATGTCACAGAATGTTCCTCTCCGCCAACCTCCTGTGACAGGACAGCACCTAGCCCTACATCAGATGTATCAGTCTGGACGAGAAACTGCTTTTTGAAGCCTGGTGTGAATAGAACCGGCTGTTTACATAGAGCCACTTTTAATCCTCGGAACGCCTTTTCAGCCTCGGCACTCCATTTGACCATGACAGACTTACTTCTCTTAGTAAGGTCTGTTAACGGGGCTGCTGTACTGGCAAAGTGGGGAATAAACCTGCGGTAGTATCCTACAATTCCTAAAAAAGCCTTCACCTGCTTCTTGGTTACAGTTGGATAGCCTCAACTTTATTTATCTGAGGCTTTACCACTCTGCCAATTATGTACCCCAGGCAACGTGTTTTCTCCAGGCCCAAAGTACACCTTTTAGGGTTGGCTGTTAACCCTGCTGCTCTGAGAGAATCTACTACTGCTTGTACTTTCGGTAAGTTGCTCTCCCAATCATCACTAAAGATAATGATGTCGTCCAAATATGCTGAAGCATACCGACGATGGGGTTTAATGACTATGTCCATTCATTTTTGAAAGGTCGCTGGAGCCCCATGTAACCCAAAGGGTAAGCAGAAATAAGGGTAGCGCCCATCTAGGGTAACAAACACAGTTTTTTCAGTGAGAGGAACTTGCCAGTAGCCTTTGGTTAGGTCAAAAGTGGAGAAATATCTAGCCTGACCGAGTCTCTCAATGAGTTCATCAAGTTGTGGCATAGGATATGCGTCAAAATTTCAACTTACGGAAGTCATTACTAAAGCGTAATGTGCCATCGGGTTTAGGAATTAACACTATGGGACTGGACCATTCACTTTTTGATTCTTCAAAAACACAGGGCTAACATTTTCTTGACCTCTTCAGATATGGCCTGTCGGCGGGCTTCAGGGTCCCTGTAAGGTATTAAATGGAACCGTACATGTGGATCGTGACAATGTTATGCTTAATGATGTTTGTCCGCCATGGCAACTCTGAAAAGACATCAGTGTTCCTCTGCACTAATTCCTTGGCCTCCTGTCTCTGCGAATTTGAGAAGGAGTCTGACACACGCACTTCAGGAGTTCCACTGCACGAGACACTCACGGCTGACAAAGCCTCTCTGTCTTTCCAGGATTTGATGAAGTTCACATGGTAAAATTGTTCTGGCTTTCTCTTACCAGGCTGGTACACCCTATAGTTTACCTCACCCACTCGCTCAATTATCTCATAAGGCCCTTGCCATCTAGCGAGCAATTTACTGTCTACCGTGGGCACTAAAACCAACACTCGGTCCCCTGGGTCAAAGGTTCTTATTCTAGCTGACCTGTTATATACCCTGCTTTGGGCCTCTTGAGCCTGTTCTAAATGCTCCTTAACAATTGGCATGACAGCGGTGACTCTGTCTTGCATCAGGGAGATATGTTCTATTACACTCCTGTAGGGGGTGGGCTCTTGTTCCCAAGTTTCCTTTGCTATATCAAAGAGACCATGTGGATGTCTGTCATACACAAGTTCAAAGGGAGAAAAACCTGTGGATGATTGAGGAACTTTACGGACGGCAAACATAAGATATGGTAAAAGACAGTCCCAATCCTTCCCATCCTTACTGACCACCTTCCGTAACATTCTCTTTAGTGTCTTATTAATTCTTTCTACAAGACCGTCAGTTTGCGGGTGATACACAGATGTATATATGGGTTTAATTTTTAACAGTTTACACAGCTCCTTCATGACTCTGGACATAAAGGGGGTGCCCTGGTCGGTAAGTATCTTTCAGTATACCAGTACGGGTAAACATGTTAAATATTTATCGTGCTATGGTCTTGGACGAGGTGTTTCTTAGCGGGAATGCCTCAGGATAGCGGGTGGCGTCATACAACACCACCAGGATATACTGATGCCCCCTAGCGGATTTTACTAAGGTGCCAACAAAATCCATGGCGATCCAGTCATCATGGCGATCCTCTACCTATGATAGGTAGAGGAACCAGTTGACTCCTGAAATTTGTCATATGCGTGGTCAGCTGGCACTCAGGGCAGTACCTTTGTAACTCTGTATATACACCAGGCCCGAAAAATCTCTGGAAAATATGCTCTCTGTTTTTTTCACAGCCTAGGTGTCCCCCAAGCACATGCTTATGAGCTAGGTCTAATACCATTCAACGGTATGGCTGTGGCACCACAAGCTGCTCAACAAGTTCCCCACGTATTTTATCAACCTGGTACAAGAATTCTTGTTTAATAGCCGTGTGGGGGAACATTTTATCAGCCCCTGGAAATTGAGGCACAAAATTTATGACCTTAACATTTTCCATGGCTTTTAATAGTGTGGGATCTCTGAGTTGGGCCTTGCCAAAATTATCTCAGGATACCTCTTAATCCGGTATATCTCCACTTTCCTTTGGCTCTTCTGTTTCACCAGCAAGAACCTCTAAGGGAAAATTATTGGATTCGGTGGTCACACCTACTGCTGGCACCTCAGCATCCTGGTCAAAGGGCACAGGGCTTATCACAGGGCACGCATTATTGTCATCAGGGACCCTTACAGTAGAGCTCACACTTTTCATCCCCCACAAGTCCCAGAACAATGGAAAGTCTCTCCCCAGGATCACACTGTGCATCAGAGACTTGACCACGCCCACTTCATGACATGCAGTTCCACATTCAGTCTCTAGTGTGATCAAAGCTGTGGGGTATTCTTTAGTGTCCCCGTGAATACACAACACCCTAATGCAATGTCCTCTGTATGCCCCCAGGTCTACCAGACTGGCATGCACTAGGGTAACCAGACTTCCAGAGTCCACTAAAGCATTAACGGTACATCTGTTCACTTGCATAGCATGCTGTCGCTGTTCAGTCTCAGACACAGGTTCAGCAGAACAAACAGGTCGTGCAAACAGAGACAGTCGTCTGGCTGTATCACACTCCATAGGTTTAGTAGTCAGGGGACTGCAGCAATATAACCATATCCATGACACCACCAACACTGTATGCGGCCATGGTCCCCAAATTTAGAACTGGTTCTGGACATCTGGGTCCCTCTGGAACCTTCAGTCAGTAATTCCCCCTTTGAGCCACATCCCTTAACAGCAGTTTTACCCCTTTATGAAAAGGAACAGTCTTACCGTGTGGTCCGTCAGTTTAATTGTTACGAAAGTTACAGTGTCCAGGAGGCACTTCTTGAAGTAGATCTTCAGTCGCTCTGTATCTTTCAAGTAGGTTGACCAGCTGATTGACGTCTGTTGGGTCTCCTTGACCAACCCAGCACTGGATTCTTAGTGGTAAGGAACGGATATACTTGTCCAGCACCACTCTCTCCACGATCTGTGCAGGGGTTGACTCCTCTGGTTGCTGCCACTTTCGCACCAGGTGAATAAGGTCATACATCTGCGACCAAGCAGGTAGGTGCTCTGCATAAGTCCAATTATGCACCCGTCATGCACAGACATTCATGTTGACCCCCAGACGGGCAAGGACTTCACCCTTTAACTTAGCATAGTCCTTGACATCCTGCACGCTCAGGTCAAAGTACGCCTTTTGTGGTTCTCCAGTTAGGAAAGAAGCCACCACATCGGCCCACTGGCCTGCAGGTAACTTCTCACACTCTGCCACTCGCTAAAACACCATGAGGTAGGCCTCAATGTCATCAGTGGGGGTCATCTTCTGCAAAGTGGTCTGTACTGCAGCATGAACCTTTAAAAGCAGCTCTTAAAGCTTCTGGACTCTCTCCGCCAAAGTCTGTATCTGCTCCTGCAGCTGCCGGTTAATCTGCTGCTGCTCCTTTAAGGCCAGCCTGTAGGATCCCACTAGCAATGAATTGATTTCCGCTTGGGCACGCATGGCTTCCTCATGCATCTGTCACTGTCCCTGGCTTCTTGCAGGGATGTGCTGACCTGTATTTGGTTGGCAGCGACCTGCTGGAGGCTAGCATTCGCCTAAAGCAACAGTTTCAGCAATTCCTCCATGTTAACAGTCTCTTTCGGTAGTACTGTTGCGGCTCTTACCCAGGACATCCACTTTGGAGCACTCTCATGAAGTTTTATTAGTGTGGTTGCTCCTAGCAACCGTTTTCAGCTTGGAGCTGTTAAAGTCCCTTTATTCAGTGTATATATCTTTAAGACTGTGCCTGCATCCTCCACCATATGTGGGAATCAGCTCTGGTAGAGGCAGAATTGGCCAGCTTGCGAACAGTCAGAGACAGTGACATTCAAGTTGAAGTCCAAAGAAAGTCCCACTTTATTGTGGTTTCAAATAACAAAAACAAAATGCCTTTACATTTTAGGCAAAACACTAAATAAAGACCTGCTCATCTGAGGACTAACTAAACAGTATTTTACTCACTGTCCTAAACATGACACTGTCCGCCTTGCAGTTCATCACAGCAAGCTCTTCGCACACACCAGCATATCAGACCAAGGTCTTAGGCCCAGACTCTGGGCCTGGGTTCTCTTCATGCAACTGGTGCAGGTGCAGCTAATCAGAGACAGCAGGCTAGAACTCTTCCCAGAAGTGGACTGCGGATTAGGGAACCCGCCCAACTCTTCCACAATCCAAAACTCCAGGCCCTATACCGACTTTTCTACAAAGTCACTTCAGGAAAGCTTGGCATTCCACTACATACTGGGCATTTCCTGGAGCTGTGGGAAAAGTACCTGCCATTAATCACTCTACCTGCCACTGTCTCACTATATATATATATATATATATATATATAATAAACTCCACGGCACTTGCATAAACATGCATTTATTCACTAAATGACACAGACGTTTCGGTCCGCTCAATGGAACCTTTCTCAAGCAGTGACAACAGCAAAATGGTGTTCCATACAAGTATAAATACATGTGCACATGATAATTAGTAATTACAAGCACTTAATCAATTAATGCGTATAATATACATAAAACTGTTAAAATAGTGATAACTTTATGATTCATACAACTCTCAATCATAGAAATATAAAGTGCTCAATTCATTGATACTAAAATTCATAATTGAAGTGTATAATAAAATTCAACATGCCATCTCATGATTAAATAAATAAAAACATCTGTGCCAAAATCAAAAATATAATGATGTAACTGAAACCATATGTGTAGTGCCAGGTGTGATGACTAAAAACATGATTGATAAAAGAGAAAAGGAGGATCCATACTAACCAGCATGGTATCACATGTGCACACAGCGTCGCCAGTTACAGACTGCGCATGTCCAGTCTAAGATAAAGGGAAGAGAACGCGCTTAGTCACATGATGCATATAGATCACGTGACCGCGTGTCAATGTGGAGCGCAAACTGGAAAGCAAACAGAAGGGGAAGCTCTTCAGCTCGCGTGAGTCTTTAAAATCATGTGGTACTAAACAGTCACATGAGCGGACTCAGTAGGAGCGCGCATGAAAAAAATACTGACACTTGGCAGCATGATCATGTCAAAGCAGGTATGATTTACCTACCTGGCCACTATTTTAATGTATAGAATAATGAAAAGTACTTGCATGTACTATGTTTAATTAAATGACCCTGAACGTCCAAATGGGTCTAACCATTAACTTTAATAATTACCAAACATTGATGTATAGTAAATAATTATAGAAAAGAGGGATGCAGGGTAAAATAAATGATCATCAATGTTATGGGAAGCGTGGCGGCGTAGACCAGGACCGGACCACATGCCATAACCGCACCACATAAGAAAACGGACAACAATGCCAGACACCCCGCCAGAGGTGTAGAGCACAAATGTGCCAGTCATCTATTGTGAACAAAATAATAAAACTAAAGAATGCAATGTATCACATGCCATTGTGATGCACAGGGATCATTGACCGCAAACAAATCCACCTGTGGGGATCACACCGAATTATCAGCAAGAGAGCCCCACATGAGTGCTGACCATCAAACATTGCATAAAAGAACAACAGCCTCACATCCTTCTGATCCCAAAAGGAATATTTTGTTAACAAAATAAATGGAAATGGGAAGACGACACATGAACCAGTAATTCAGTAAAATAGATGTCACACAAAAGAAATATTGTGGCCAAAAAGTGTTAGATAAGGTTCCCTAAAGAATATGGATCCATGCTGGCTGCATCAGTCCCAAATTCCTCAATCATTATCTGTAAATAAAAACAAAAATAAAGTAAATCTATGAATAAGTCAAGCACCAAAAATGAGGTAAAAATAATAGAATCATCAAATGCCCACATTGAGTCCATTTGGCTTTAATGTATTAAGTGTTGAAATCCAATGTAATTCTCATTAACATCAGACTTGTGTTGCCTCCCTTGTGTGAGATGGGAACATGATCAATTAACAAACATTTATGGTCACTTTCTCTATGGCCCAAGTCCACAAAATGTTTAGATACAGGAAGATTCATTCGTTTTTTTCCGAATGGTGTATCTATGTTGGTTACATCATGTTTTAAAGTCCAGTGAGGTTTCACCCATACCCAGCATATTACAGGGACACCAGAGGACACATATCACAAAAGAGCCACATGTTAGAAAATGTTTGGTGTAATAGTTTTTGCAAATAGGATGAGTAAAGCTGTCGCCTTTCTGTATATGTCGACAACTTATCTGCACGTTTATTGGCTCGCTCAACACTAGTTATCATGAGGGTTCAGCATCTCTGCTCTAAACTGTGTATCTGCATGAACAAAGGATGGCATATAATCTGGCTCAGTTCTGTACTAGTACAAGCCTTTACCAAGGTTCATTTCAGAAACCTTACATACAGATAATGTCAACCAGGCAGCACCCCCCTGATGTTTGAAAAAAAAAGCCTGTCACGCTGTGTTGTTCTCCTTTGCCTTGTGCTGAATGCTTTTTATAATAAGAACATTTTGGAAGGCGAGGTTGGCTAATATGCTCCACCGAGTGCTGCCAGGAGGAGGCTTGCCCCCTGCAGTGAGCACGGCAACGACACCTGCACTGTTGGTGGTGCTCTACCGATGACATAGCTGTTTTACAAGCTAGGTCACCGGCTAAAGCTCTCCCATCAAAGCAATTGTTGACACTAAACACACTGCTGGGGGGGATCCTTCGTCTGGAAGAAACTGCGGCAGCCCAGTAGCCCACCCCGCCTTCAAATATTTCCCTTTGAAACTTGTGACAGGCTCTTTTTCGAACATCTGGGGGATGCGGCCTGGGTGAAATTCTCGGGACACCAGGCTTCATTTTGGACTGAACCACTATAATACACATAGTAAACAAAAATAAATAATACAATTAATTAAATATTCGATTATGCAAACATCATTCACATTTAGTATTTGCATTTCTTTACTTGAGCAAATTAACACAAATTTACATAATATATATATATTAACCCCTTAGTGACCAACCCTGTTTGGGCCTTTATGACCAAGCGTTTTTCTTCCTTTTTTCATGGCCTCGTTCCAAGAGCTATAACTTTTTTATTTTTTCGTCTATATAGCTTTATGAGGGCTTGTTTTTTACGGGACAAGTTGTAGTTTTTAATGGCACCATTTTGGGGTACACACAACTTTCTGATTAACTTTTATTAACTCTTTCTGGGAGGGAGATGGGGAAAAATAGCAATACTGCCACTGCGTTTTTACATTATAAATTTTACGGCGTTAATTTTTTGGTACAAATAACATAATATTTTTATTCTCTGGGTCAGTACGATTACAGTGATACTAAATGCTCATAATTTTTTTTAAGTTTTACTACTTTTTTTTCCAATAAAACCCCTTTTATTAACCAAAAAAAATGATTTTGCATTGCCACTTCACAAGACCCATAACTTTTTTATTTATTTTTCTATGGAGTTGTGTGAGGGCTTGTATTTTTCATTGGTATCATTTTGGAGTAAATGCCGCTTTTTGATCGCTTGTTATTCCGTTTTTTTCGGTGGAAACTAAGAATAAATTAGAAATTCTGTCTTTTTTTTTTTTTTTTACGGCGTTCACCATAGGGGAAAATTTATGTAATATTTATGTAGTCCGGGTCATTACGGACGTGGCAATACCAAACATATGGGGGATATTTTCTTTTTGCAATTTTTTTCATTGAAAAGCGTATTTTCAATGGAAAAAAAAGCATAATTTTTTATTTTATGGAATTTTTTTTATTTAATAAATGTGTATTTTTTTCTATTTTTTTTACTACTTAAAAGTCCCACAAGGGGACTATAATATACAGTATTTTGATTGCTTTCAAAATGTAATGCATTATCTCTATAATGCATTACATTTCAATAGCAATGCTATTCAAAGATTGACCAGCAGGCTGCGCCAGAGAGGCACAGCCTGCTGGAGAGAACTGAAGACAGGCTCGAAGCCCTGATCGGAAGCGAGGTAAGCTTCCCAACACATCAGCACCCCGCGATCGCATTTTCGGGGTGCTGATGGGAGACAGAGGGAGTCCGCTCCCTCTGTCACAACTTTACATGCAGCGGGCGCCATTGCGCCCGGCATGTAAAGGGTTAAACAGCCCGGATCTGCACCTCTGCCGGTCAGGGCTGTTAGAGCAGGGCCCCGGCTCTCATGTGAGAGCCGGGTCCGCGCTCCCCGCTGCACGGGGGAGCCGTGCAGCGCTTAGACTGGGCCGCCGTAAAACAAAAAAAGCCCAGCCTAAGGCCCCTTAGTGACCGCTGTAAAAACACATATGGGTGGTCACTAAGGGGTTAAAAACTGTATATTTGTTGAAAAAAGAAAAATACTTCTATACCGTACACAATACCATTCGATCTGAAATCGGGTTAGATGTTGTTGGATTAACTCTTTTCAATCCGGTTTTGATACAGAAGCAATGTTGTCTGGTAGTTCAGGTGCTTTTGGAAGCCAAGAATGTACTAGCTCCTTTTTTAAAATTCGTATGACATCTTCTATAATATCCAACATAAATTCCTGTGAGGTTGGTTCATAAATTGTCTTCACCATCCATGACTTTCGTCCTTTCAAAAACTCCACAAGATGTCTTTAACTGCCTTCGGGGTCACTAGTCACGGTGGCATGTTTCACAACTGCTCTTACTCTTTCCACATTTTGGTTGTGGTCCAGTGCGGCTAATTGCTAACGCACGATCATGGCATCGATGTAGTAGTGTATTCGTTTTGACCTATATTTCAGGCATACACTGTGGTATATCTCCAAATCTCCGGTATGACAAAAGCAGGCTAGATGTTTTCTATCTCTTTGTAGGGAAGGATTTAATACAATTTCTCTATAGAGATCCATAGTTGGGAAATCCACAGTGGGCCATTTGGTAGTAGAAATTTGTTCTTCCGTTAGGGGATCGTGAAGGCAATATTTATTTATTTATTTTATGCACTTATATAGCGATACTATATTCCGCAGTGCTTTACAGACAATATGGAAATTACTTTGGTTCTGTCCATTCGTGTACATTGGTCACATGATTCAATAAAGAATTTCATCTCATCACAAGCTGTGCACCATCCTCCCCACAAGTCTTAGCTGACTACCAGATATGGTTCCTCACCGCTTGCACCCAATGCATTAAGATGGCTCCACTTCTGTTCTTTGAGGCGCCAAGCACCTTATTTCCCACTGATTTTGCCATATGCCACACATCAAATTGATGGTTTATATGAGAATAATTTTCATGTATCACCTTACGCACGGACATATGCCGGTCTGTGGCAATTAAATGGATGTCGATTCCCTGCTTTAAAAGGTAATCGACATTGTTCTTTAATCCACCTTTTTCTAGACCAACAGATGTAAGTAGTGGTGCTATTTGTTCCAGTGTGATGCCTACAATTTTACCGGTTGCAAAATCCATCAATAAATAATGATGGCTTGCTTCACTGATAGTGACAGCTCTTTGGATCTCATCTTGAGAGTTGACAGCAACACATTCCAAATGGGAATAGCACACTTGAAATGAACTCTGGACCTTTTATCTGCTCATTGTAATTGGGATAATGAGGGAATAACACACACCTGGCCATGGAACAGCTGAGAAGCCAATTGTCCCATTACTTTTGGCCCCTTAACAAGTGGGAGGCACATATGCAAACTGTTGTAATTCCTAGACCTTTTACCTGATTTGGATGTAAATACTCTCAAATTAAAGCTGACAGTCTGCAGTTAAAGCACATTTTGTTTGTTTCATTTCAAATCCATTGTGGTGGTGTATAGAGCCAAAAATGTTAGCATTGTGTCGATGTCCCAATATTTATGGACCTGACTGTATGTCACTTTATATGGTAATAGCTTTGGAACGCTTTTACTTATCCAAGCCATTCAGACATTGTTTTCTCGTGACACATTGTACTTCATGATAGTCATAAATTTGAGTCAATATATTTCACCTTTATTTATGAAAAAATCCCAAATTTACCAAATATTTAGAAAAAATCACAATTTTCAAAATCTCTATTTCTCTTCTTTTAAAACAGAAAGTGATTCTTCATAAAATATTTATTACTTAACATTTACCATATGTCTCCTTTATGTTGGTATCATTTTGTAAATGTCATTTTTTTTTTTTAGGACATTAGAAGGCTTAGAATTTTAGAAGCCATTCTTAAAATTTTTAAGAAAATTTACAAAACCAACTTTTTAAGGACCAGTTCAGGTCTGAAGTCACTTTGTGGGGGCTTACATAGTGAATACCCCCCATAAATTACCCTATTGTAGAAACTACACCCCTCAAGTTACTTAAAACTGATTTTACAAACTTTGTTAACCCTTTAGGCATTCAACAAGAATTAAAGAAAAATGGAGATCACATTTTTAAATTAAACTTTTTAGGCAGATTTTCCATTTTAATAATTTTTTTTCTTTAGCACATCGAGGGTTAACAGTCAAACAAAACTCAATATTTATTACCCTGATTCTGCGGTTTACAGAAACACCCCACATGTGGTCATAAACTGATGTAAGGGCACACGGCAGGGCGCAGAAGAAAAGGAGCGCCGTATGGTTCTTGGAAGGCAGATTTTGCTGAACTGGTTTTTAGAGGCCATGTCCCATTTTAAGCCCCACTGATGCACCCTTGCAGTAGAAACTCCCAAAAAGTGAGCCCATTTTGGAAACTAAGGGATAAGGTGCCAGATTTATTGGTACTATTTTGGAGTACATATGATTTTTAATTGCTCTAAATTACATTTTTTGTGAGGCAAGGTAACCAAAAAATTGCTGTTTTGGCACTGTTTTTATTTTTGATTTTTTACAACATTTATCTGACAGGGTAGATCATGGGGTATTTTTATAGAGCAGGTTATTACGGACTCAATAATATCAAATATTTCTGCTTTGTTTGTTACAGTTTTACATAATAAAGCATTTTTGAAAAAAATTATGTTTTTGTGTCTCCATATTCTGAACGCCATATTTTTATTTATTTTTTATGCCGATTGTCTTGTGCAGGGGCTCGTTTTTTGCAGGAAGAGTTGAAGTTTTTATTGGTATTTGGGGCAAGGTGATTTGTTGTTTTAGCACAGTTTTTATTCATTTATTTATTCTTAGAGTGTTCACCTAAGGCCTCATGCACACGACCGTTGTGTGCACCCGTGGCTGTTGGGCCGTGTAACGTTTTTTTCTGCGGTCCCATTGACTTTAAATGGGTCCGTTGAAAACTCGGCTACTGCACCGTTTTGTCACCCGCGCCCGTGACCCGTGTTTCTTGCCCGTTAAAAAATATAACCTGTCCTATTTTTTTCACGGGAAACGGGTCGCGGCCCCATTCAAGTGAATGGGGCCGTGAAAAACGCGGTTGCACACCCGTTTGTCATCCGCGCCCGCTCCGCGCCCGTTTTATTTCTTCTTATGGCATGGGCAAATTGTCTGGCCAAAACTTGTGGCAATAAAATTGAAAAAAAAAAAATAGACAGGAAGTTTTAGGTGACAGGATATGCTAATTTCTAGTCATCTGTGGTAAGCAGCTTCTGTGTGGTGAGGCAGCTATTGCAGCAGGTTCAATTACATCCACAATGCCACGATGGGATGTGGAAAAACTAATATCCCTCGTCCAGGAGAGGCCCGAGCTATGGGATACCCGGCATAATTTATATATTGACCGCCTAAAAAAGGATGCTTCGTGGGAGCAAGTGGCACGGAGCATGCGCCGAAGTGAATGGGCCAAGGCTGATAGCCGAGGCCGGGCCGAATTAGGTAAGTGTTATCAATGTAGTTGTGCTGTCCTTGCCCTCTGTGTGGCCCTAAGATGTAGTTGGAAATTCCCTGAGGGGACAATAGTGTTTTTTGGGGGGTCCAGCCTCCTTTTGCCGAAAGGCCTGTAAATGGTTTTTAAATGAGGCGTCTATTTTTCCCCTTTATTAATTATTTACCTCACAATTGTCTTCTATGTCATTTCTAAACAGTGAAACAAACCAAAACCCGCTGGGCAAGTTGCCGCGACCAGTTCCGGCGGGAGATGACCAGCAAAGGCCGGAGTGGGGAGGGAACGTCGCGGAAACGGGCCTATATATATACGGCCCAGTTGCAATTTCTGCGGCCAGTTATGGAATTGAGGCCGTAAGTATTTATCACGTTTTTTTCATAATGTTTCATATTTGCACACTTACGTTTTTTTGGGCCAGGCTAAAGTTTCCCCGAAAAAAATGGATACAGTTGAGTGGTTCTATTGAAGACCTATACTTTCTGTAGGGCAGCCATGTCATAACTGACTACATCCTGCTTTTTAACTACTGAAACTCCCAGCATGATAGAATAGCTGTAAGCTACTCGGTCCTGCTTGGAGTTGTAGTTGGCCATCAGCTGGAGGGCAACAGTTTGTAAATGCCTGGTGTTGGTTGCCTACCTCAGTTTAGTGGTGGAGTCAAACCAGGGTCCACCGCTTCGGAGCTGAATGATGAGACGACATGTGAAGTGTGCAGATGGCGCCTCCCTTATCTGTTTTGTTTGTGTAGAAGCAATTTATGGTCCCTCCTGGAACATAGATGTTTCAAATTGGAACTAGAAAAGCGAATGGAGATGACACTTGCGCACTGCACACATTATTTCCTCATACAGTAGATCATTGTGTTTGTCGGCTCCTAGTCACACACCAATGTTTAAAAAAGCTTTTCATAAGCCTCCCATTTTAATGGGAGGCCGGACTAGGGTTTTTTTGTTATAAATTTTAGGGCGACATGAGATTTGTACCATAGCGACATATTATCTAAATTTGGTTTGGTTTAGAAATGGGTACCCTTTACCTATTGGCATTGTAATTTATATAGCAGAATTGGTATTGCACCAAACACCACATGGTTTCCTTACATTCCTCCTATAATCTGACTATAACCACATCCGAGGCAAAAGTGGAAAGCTGAGGTTGCAACAACGCTTGAGCAGCAGGATTACAACTAGTACTCTCACCATGGTCAAGTGTGGCCTGGTACATGTTGTTTATCTGTAAATGTTGTTCTACTAGGTTCAAATTACATCTTGTATCTTTACATGTTGGTAGCGGGGCACATGCAGATGAGTTGGCCTCAATTTCAGCACTGGTTTTGGTCCTTTGCTCCAAGCAGCAAACAATGTTTTCCCATTTCCAAAACAATAGGCCTTTACAAGACTTATCCCATCAATAGATTCCAAATGTATTTGAAATGGGATTTCCACATTTCACATTGAAGCAGTTATTTGTTGTGTAAATTAAAATCTCAGATGTATGCTGCCAGTCCGTATATATATTCTCTTTGCACGGGTCGTTTGCGCCTAATATAATCTATGTGCTTTTGTAATGTGGAACTCTAATGATCTAATGTGTTTTTTGTATTCATTTTTTTACATACAGTACTGTGGACAGTCTGGATCCGTCCCACGAGTCAGATTCGTCGGGCAGTGAAACCCCTGCAGTCTTTTCCCCGCAGGCAAGTCCGGAACCAACCCCGGCTCAGGACCCGGAGGACTCCACGCTGGCTGAGGCCCCCCTACCACTGGCCAGTCCACCCAGGATTGTCCAGCCTCAGCCCAGACGGCGCCGCCAAGTCCCTCCCTCTACCTCTGGGCCAGAGAGTCGGGAGGTTATTGATGCCCGCGTCATCGATTTTCTGGCCCAGAGGAGGAGTGATGGCAAGGAGGAAAAGCTGTTGAGGGGACTGGGCCCGCTCCTGCAGCAGGTCGCACCAAATGAACATCCGGACTGCGTGGCTTCCATAGCCATCGTAATAAAAATGTTCACTTGCCCCAACCATGGGGACATCATTGGCAGATTAAATGCCATGCGCATTGATATCGAAAATGCAGGCCAGCAGCCCAATCCGGCCCCATACCAATTCCCTCCCCAACCCACCCAAGGCCCTTCTTATGCCCCCCCCCCCCCCACCACAGTACCTTCCATCTCAGGGAGCCAAGTCATTCTGTGGGACAGCCCCTTTACCATCCCAGTATAGCAACTGGGGCACCACCACCGGCCCATGTCAGGCCACGGTCCTCTTTTCCGCCCGGGTCGTTCTCTCAGGACCTTCTTGAATTGTAATTTATGGTTGTTTTGTTACAAAAAGCACTTTATATGTTATTGGTTTATTGTTGTAAAAATACCATTGACTGTGTTTTGGGTGAGCCCAATATTTTACTAAATTATGGTTTGGGTACCAAATAATTGACTATTGTTTTATTTGCACACTACACACAACACTTACATTTGAAAACACAATGTAAAACGTAAGCTACACACACTGTATCTCACAAAGCCACACTTTATTTTGACAATCAACATCTTTATTTAGGGTTCCTGTGCAGATGAGGTATTAGAAAAATGTTTGGACCCGAAGAGCCAAATATCAAGATGTTTCTGTAAATTACCATTTAGACAGAAACATCTATAATATTTTTTAATAATTATTTAAAAATATGTGATGTCCAAAAAATCTCAGCCCGCAAGCCCACGTCAAGGGTCCTCATTATCTTGCGAGTCCCTACACTCAACTACCACAATCATTTTTATAAATTTAGCTACAAAATAAAAAAATACTAAAGAGCCCAGAAGAATTCAAAAAATGCCACGAATAGCGTCCCTCTGCCACGGCAAAGACCCCTCTGGGCTGATAAAGTAGTCTGCAATGAGTTCCCGAACTGCAAGGCCTGCAGTCCCAGGTCGTCTATGCAGGGTCCTTTCCAAACCCAAATCTGATGACGTAGGAAGATCTTCCATGTCAACAGAAGAGGAAGCCTCGTGAATCCTGGTGAAGTTGTGTAGAACAACACAAGCTTGAATCACCAGGGTAGCATTCTCCGGATCCATCTGCATGGATGACAAAAACACCCTCCACTTGCTAGAGAGTATCCCGAAAGCTCACTCCACATACCGACGGGCACAAGTCAACCGGTAGTTGAAGATACGCCTCCTGTCATCCAAACCACGCTTTGGGAAGGGCCGCATAACATGTGGAGTCAATGCAAAACCTTCATCCGCCACGATGACAAATGGAGCCGGCGGACCTGCATATCCGGGCAGTCTTCTGGACTCGGGCAGGGCAAGCTGGTTGGCACGAAGCTGCTCACCCATTCTAGAAGCACTAAAGATCCGAGCATCTGCAGTGCTTCCATAGGACCCGATATCTACCATTATAAACCGGTAATGACTGTCAGCAACAGCCATCAGCACTACCGAAAAATATTGTTTATAATTGAAGAAACGGCTCCCTGAGTGTGGCGGCTTCTTCACACGGATGTGCTTGCCATCCATTGCCCCGATGCAGTTTGGAAACTGCGCAGAATTTTGGAAGCCCTCAGCGATCCGAAGCCAATCGATCACCGTCTCTTGGAGTTGCTGCCAGATGACATGGCAGGTGTGTCGTACAATTCTCGAGATCGTTGAGGTTCCTAATAGAAACTCGAAATGCAGGGATGCAAAAGAGTTCCCAGTGGCAAGGAATCTGTAGGAAAAAGGATATAATAAAAAAAAAAGGCAGCAACAAATCACATGTAACAACAGATTAATGATTCTAGTATAATGCTGAATACACTACAGGATTAAAACACCCTATGTCTAGTGGTGGGGAACCTATGTGACGGGTGCCATAGTCGGCACTCAAGGCCCTGTGTGGTACACACACCCCTTGAAAAGTCTAGGGTTCACCAATATACACCTTAGACTTTACAAAGCACTGAGCAGCACAGGGCACACCATGATAAGGACAGGCAGCACTGAATTGAAGCAGCCTATTAAAGCTAACAGAGAAAATGCATTGACGCCAAACTAACTTGGACTATAGTTTGCAGGGCAATTTGGCGTATTTAAATATTACACAAAACGTGTAGTTGAAGGGTTGCAGGATAAAAACTCGCCCTCACTGACCTATGTATTTGCTTGCATTAAATTTGTAAAACAACAAACGGGGTATAGGAGCAAAACAATACCAGCTAGTGGGGTGTGGGCAGTACTACCACAACTAAGTGACACCAACTATGTTTAGCCCCTTTTAAATGCAGTAAATGCTGTGCAAGTTCGCAATTATGAGAACATTATGCATGATGAGGACGTAATCAAGAAACCACAGGGGTTGCCAGCAGCACAATCCTACAAAATAGGGTACAGACCGGTACATAGACTTTGAACAGGGTGGTGCACGCAGAGAGAGATCCTGACAGAGGGACCAATTTCATTCAGACACTACAAAAAACCCCGACACTCGCCAGTATTTAACGAAAAATGTGGAAAGATTAACTCAGAAAGGAAAGTTACAGCCTGCTGAATCACGGCGGACTGACTGGATTAAACACCATTTTTAACAAACTCCTGGCGAGTGCAGCGTATTTTTAGAGTGTCTGGAGGACGATAGCTGAACACAAGTTAGAAACTACCACCAAATTTTATAAAATAATTAAAAAAATGAAAGGTCATGTGACAGGGACTAACATGTTACGAAACAAACCATTAAACCCCAAAAAAAAACAATATGGGCAAAGAAATGCATCTTCAGCAAACAGTAGCACATGTCTCACAGCAGCCATTTTCTAGCACATGTTCCCCCTGCCACAAGCCATGCACATTACTGGTGAAACTTAACAAGCACTATACTGCTTTTCTCAGGAGTAATGCTGCGCCTCATATTGGTGTCCATAAAGGTAAGGACAGTACGTAGAGACGACAGCAATCGATCAAAAGTACCCACTGACATCCGACAGAAGGAAAAGAACTTCTCCGGATGGCGGCGAAGATCTTGGTATAGCGTATGGAAGTGTCCTTTCCGGTAACGTTGTGAAACAATCGGATGGACCCAAAATCGTCGCCTTCTACTCGGTTCCTCATTCATCAAAGGAGTGCGCTGTCCCCAACGCCGAGAAACCAGCCAATGCAGCAAAACCTCGTCCTCAGAATCAGACATGGTGATACAGCAAAGAGAAGCAGCCAAAATAACCTCTGTACTCTGGAAAGACTACAGAAAATGGCCACAAATGCATACTCAGGTGCCCTTCATTTATACCAGTATCCTGGGTGGAGATATTAAAATGACATTTTTTTAACCATTCCAGGATTTCTAACGGGCCGCAAAAAAAAACGGGAACATGGACACACGGAAGCACAACGGAAGCAAAATCGGTCACGGATCACGGGATAACAGAACCACGTTTTTTGGACCGTTAAAAAAAACTGTCGTGTGCATGAGGCCTAAGTGTTCACCTTAGAGTGTTCATGCGACATTTTTATAGAGCAGATCGTTACGGACTGGGCAATACCTAATATGTATACTTTTTATTAGTTAAGTTTTAAACAATAATAGCATTTTTGAAAAAAAAAATGATGTTTTAATGTGTCCATGTTCTGAGAGCTATAGTTTTTTTAATTTTTTTAGCGATTTTCTTATGTAGGGACTCATTTTTTGCAGGATAAGGAGACGGTTTCATTGGTACAATTTTTTGGGGACATACGCCTTTTTGATCACTTTGTGATGTAATGTGACAAAAATGGCTTTTTTTACACAGTTTATATTTCTTTTTTATGGTGTTTATCGGACTGGGTGGTCATTTGATATATATATAGAGCCGACCGACATGGACGCGGCAATAACAAATATGTCTATTTTATTAATATTTTTTTTCTATTTTTAACCCAAAAAAAATTATTCCTTACTTGGGGAATTTTCTTTTTTACAAGCGAAACCTTTTTTTTTCTTTTACACTTTGTGTCCCCCATAAGGTCATACAAAACCTCTGGGGGACATTTAAGTTCACTTTTTTTTCCCACTATTGATTTCTCCTGTAACTGGGGCAGACATAGTAGCCCCAGTTACAGGGGAAATACACCCCCCAGAGTGGCTGTACAGCACTAAACAACACTGTACAGCCTCAGTTCAGGGCTGATAGAGGTCTGTAGAAGACCTGACAGCTCATGCACTCTCCCGGCCCCGGCATAGCGCTGAGCACTGTGTATACAGCAATCTAGGACACCTGGGAACTGTCCCTGCCTTCTCTCTGGGTTGACAACCCGATCTGCAGCTGCACGATTAGCGTGCAGCTGCCATCTTTGAATGGACATTCAGAAGCGTCCATTCAGAGATAGAGATCCACCTCCCGGACGTTTATAGTCAACGGGCAGATGGGAGGTGGTTAAATAACATATTTCCCTCTCACTAATTAGGGAGGAGGTATAATGGGGAGAACCACATCTCCCAGCATACCGAGCACCCGAGCATCCCGAGGTGTTCGACCTGAGTGCTCGATCAACACTAAAAGGTACACCAAATTTTTATATTTTTTCCGAGTAGTACAATATGTGATCATAAACTGCTTTTTGGGCACAGTGCTGGGTTTAGAAGAGCAAAAACACTATTGGGCACAAAAAATAGGCATAGAAAATGATGAATGAGACAGGCATGCCGGCCAGTCCCCTTCCCTACCCACACAATGCCCACAATTTTAGACCTGGTGTGAGCAGGGCAAAGTCGCAGATGGCGGCGCAATGCTGCCATCTGCGTCTGAAATACGCCTAATAATGGGACCATAATCTTTTGACTGGACATACCACATGGCTCAGGAGTAAAGGAGCACCATGTGCATTTGATGCCCAATGGGTGAAATAATAAAAAAAAAACTGAGAAATGACCCCATTTTTTAAACTACACCCTCAAGTTGTTCATTAAGAGGTTTAGTGAGCAATTTGATACCACAGGTGTCCTGCAAAAATTGCCGCACAGCAGATGGTGCAAAGTAAAAATTGCAATTCTTCTACAAATATGTCATTTCAGTGCCCAATTTGTTGTGCCCAGTGTGAAAAGTAAGCCCTCTTATTATTATACCATATTTATTTGTTTTATAAAGCACTCCTATCATCATTTTATTTAGTGTGATACATAAAGCTGAGTTTGCAATTCCTCTTATTGATTGCCTTTGGCACACAGAGGTAAGAATTCCAGTATATGTGTGGGGTCTGTTCTCTTGAATTTAGATGCCCACTTGTATAGAAATAGGTATTAAATACCTTGCAGTGGGGGTGGGCACAGATATTTTTTGATCAAAATATATTTCACAAGAACCTCATATTTATCATATTAAATGTGGTATTAGTTTTTATATAGTAAGCATTTTGACACCACTGGTATTTTGGAGAAATAAATGAGCAGGGGACAGCACAAAATTAAAATTGCAAGTTTTCCACACATATGTAATTTCAGTGCCCAGTATTCTGTGCCCAGGTTGTGCCATCTGAGACACACCTTAAATTGTTATGAGTTTTACTGGACACAGAAATTACATACATTTAGACGTAAACTGCTCTTTTTATACGCTGACCACCTTTAGGCTTTTGCAGAGCAGAATTTGATGGATTTGTTTACGGGTACCATGTTGATTTCGCAAAGCCTTTGGGGTACCAGTACAGCTATTTTCTGAGAACTATACTTTTTCTATTTCTCTCTCGAAGATGCTTTGTTTATTTTTTACAGAATAAGTTTCCATTATCATTATCCTTAGATATATATTTTGGGGTGCATACAACTATTTGATTGCTTTTTATATCGATATTTGTGAAGCAGGATGAAGAAAAAGCAGCAACTCTGTCATTGCTTTTTGGGTACACCGTGCACCCTGTGGGGAAAACAACATTTTACCTTTATTGTACTGGTCAGTATGATTACAGTGATACCAATTTTTCATGTATTTTATTTTTATTTGCTACTTTTACATGATAAAACTTTAAAAAAAAAAATATGTTCCTGCATCTATATTTTCTGAGAGCCATATTTTTTTTATTTTTTTTGTAAAGTAGTGTGAGGGCTTGTTTTTTTGCAGGGTGAGATGACAATTTCACTGGTGCAAGTAACCTTTGATCCAATTTTTGATCCAATTTTTGTTACTTGGATCGGTAGCATGGCAGACCCACGCATACATGTAAATATGGACACATAGATTAATGGTAGGTTGACACGGGACGTCCATTGAGTCATTAATGCGTGGGGTACATTCTTCAACCATCTACCAGGGATTTACTGTAGTTTGATGGGTCGTTGCATGTGTCCCTGGTTTAGTAGGCAATAGTATTGTGCATACAACTATGTGGGAATGTGCCTTCACAGGGTCACACATCACCGTACATATGGTGCCTGCCAAATAGTGCAAGGTCACGTTGATGGATTGATAGGTGGCAGGTTAATTTACCCCATTGTCTGAATACATCGCCTTAAACGGCATGTCTATTGATATGACATGTTTATATATCTGGCAGATGGGATATCCAGACATGGGTTACTATGCTGCATTGCACGAGTGTTTTGTCACTGGCCACAGTGACAACTTAAGGTTTATTATGGCAGGGAGAACCAGGCGACAGGGTCGCAGTGATTGCGACAAGAGACAAGACCTCTGCGGCTGGCTTTCTGCCGCAGTATGTACATACTGATCAAGATTATACACATCACCCTTATGTGCCTATGGCGCCTTTCCGCTGGATACCTGGCGCTGTGATGCGCTGTGTTCGGGATCCGGACATATATTTTCAAACCGCTGTATAAGCACCCCTAATTTACATTCTTGACCCTCCGGAGTATGCCGCATACTGTATCTGTAGAGGGGAGGCATGCCTAGTTATGCCTCCTCGATCCGATTGGACGTTCCACAGAAAGGATCCTCCTGTGGGTGTGGCTATTGCCATTTAGCAACGGCAATTGGCGGCCGCGCCACGGCCGTCATAGTGCCGGAGGCTATGTGTATTGCGCGCACGCCATGAGTGGCACGCGCTACTTTGTGCTTGTTTTAAGCATTTCCATTTTTACTCCTGATGAATTGCTATAGTCAGAGCAATGAAACATGTCGAGTGTGAGGAGACTTATGTTTATAGCTGACACTGAGAGGGTTTATCTAGGGAAGTAGACCAGTTAGGTCAATTGAGCACCACAAGAGCCAGTGTACTGAGTATGATAACAGGGACATTTAGGGCACAGAGTGTTAACCTGAGATGACACTTTCATTGGTACTATTTTGGGGTACATAAGATTTTTTTGATCACTTGATACTATAGTTTTTGGGAGGTGAGTTGCCCCAAAAAATTGTTGGTCTGGCATACTGTTTTTTTTTTTTTTTAAGGCATTCACCTGACAGAGTAGATCATGGAATATTTCATAAGGTCATATAAGAACTTTTTGGGACACTTAACATCAAATTTTTTATTGCTGATATCTCATGTAACTGGGGCTGACATAGTAGTTCCCAGTTACAAGGGGAATACAGCCCACAGAAAGGTTGTACAGTGCTATACAGTACTCTACAGCCTCAATGCAAAGCTGTTCTGGGTCTTGTAAGACCCAGCAGCTCATGCAGACTCCTGGCCCCTGGCAATCACATGACCACTGGGACCAAATCCAGGAATCAGCATAGTACTTCCTGAACTCTACACACAGCGCTAGTTCAGCGCCGCGTATAATATGATAGGGAAGGCAGAGATGATTAAAAAAAAAATCGCCTCTGCCTTATCTATGGGAAGACCTGCTGCCACAGACAGTGGGCCCCCACTCAGAAGCTGCACAATTAGCACGCAGCTGTGATCTCTGACCCCGCATGGACATGGACAGTATCTGTATTTTGCGTATTCATGGTTTGCGGACTACAAAACGATTATGGTCATGTGCAAGTAGCCTTAATAAGCATATTATTCTGCTTCAGAATACATTAGAGCAATTTTTTGCTAAATTCTTTCTTCTACTCCACTACTCAATGAAATATGAATTTAGTCCATTTTAATTTCTTTTAGCTCTAAGCTGTCATAAATATATTTATTTAGTCTCAGCATTCAGAGTGAAATGCATACAGACCGTTTAATGCATTTCATTTTAAATCATACTTTGCGAGCACATTGAATTTAAATATAAATGCCAGTCCCCACAGGTGCCACTCATTATAACTGATACTTAGAATCTTTGGATTAGTCCAGAATGAGCCTGTGATAACATTGAAGAAAGTCATTCTCACTCGTAACACATGCTAATTTAAAGAAGAAAGAACAAGTAACGTAAAATCTAGAGAGGTTTGTAGAAAGACACTTCAAAGTACTGCATAGGGCTAAAAGTCTTCTCCATGGGATATAACGGACCAATTGTATTGTAATCGTTTTACATTTGCATTTAAGTCAAAATAAATAGCTCAGATGTTGATAACCCTTGTTTTACCTTCAAAATAAACTCAAACTAAAGTATTGCTCTAAATCTGGATACTTAGTGCAATATTGAGCCTGATGGCCATTGCAAACCAGAACCATATAATCCATGTACTGTAGCTCAGTTTTATGCCTGCCAGTATATATGTCCCAGGTAAATGCTGAAAATCTCTCCTAAGGGAGATTATCAATTCACAGAAGATTATGTTCCCTAAAGAAAGTTAGTGATTTGATCATCAAATCCCTTAACTGTTTTAGTGAAAAGTTTAATATTTTGATAATATAATAATAATAATATAAAATAATATTGTTTAGATATTAAAAGTATTTATTTCTTAAACCATGCATTAATAAATGTAGAGTAGGTAATACAACAATAGTCATTGAAACACAAATTAATAAAGAAAGTAAGTGATTTGATCATCAAATCCCTTAACTGTTTTAGTGAAAAGTTTAATATTTTTGATAATATAATAATAATATGAAATAATATTGTAAGAAATAGGTACTTAAAGGGGTTGTCCCACTTCATAAAATAGGTTTTATCTAATCTATTTACCCCCACACAACATATCTTCCTATCCATGTTATTATCCAAAAGCTACCTTTCATTCAAAAAATCATGTAAAGCGATTCCTTTGTTGTTTTCTGTATCCCATGGATACGGCCTCTTTCGTCCGGCCGCATCGCTGTGCCGCGCCTGCGCACAACAGCTGAACCAGTACTCGGGCCGCCTCTCCATTCTTACAAGTACGCGCACGCCCGCGCATGTGCAAATACAGCAGGCGGGTGCCGGAATCAAATAGCCGGCACCCGACCTCTATGACAGGGAGCGGGACCTTAGGGGTTAACTGCCGCTGATCGCAGCCCCCTATCATAGAGGTCGGGTGCCGGCTATTTCACTCCGGCACCCACCTCCTGCATTTGTATTAACATTGGTGGCGCAGTGCGCCCCCCCCCCAGTATAATATACATTCAGTGCGGCCACCCCCCCCCCCGAGTATAATATACATTCAGTGCGCCCCCCCCCAGTATAATATACATTCAGTGCGGCCACCCCCCCCCCAGTTTAATATACATTCAGTGCGGCCACCCCCCCCAGTATAATATACATTCAGTGCGGCCACCCCCCCCAGTATAATATACATTCAGTGCGCCCCCCCAGTATAATATACATTGGTGGCGCAGTGGGAAGTGCCAATGAGGGTTAAAAAAAAAATAAAAAAATTAACTCACCTCCACCAATTGATCGCACAGCTGCCGGTCTCCTGTTCTATCTTCAGGACCTGTGGTGACGTCACTGAGCTAATCACATGGTCCATTACCATGGTGATGGATCATATGATGTACCATGTGATGACCACAGTGATGTCACCACAGGTCCTTTCACAGGTCCTAAAGATAGAACAGGAGACCGGCAGCTGCGCAATCAATTGGAGGAGGTGAGTTAATTTTTTATTTATTTTTTTAACCCTCATTGGCACTTCCCACTGCGCCACCAATGTTTATTATACTGGGGGGGGTCCGCACTGAATGTATATTATACTGGGGGGGGGGTGGCCGCACTGAATGTATATTATACTGGGGGGGGGGTGGCCGCACTGAATGTATATTATACTGGGGGGGGGTGGCCGCACTGAATGTATATTATACTGGGGGGGGGGTGGCCGCACTGAATGTATATTATACTGGGGGGGGTGGCCGCACTGAATGTATATTATACTGGGGGGGGGTGGCCGCACTGAATGTATATTATACTGGGGGGGCGCACTAAATGTATATTATACTGGGGGGGGCCGCACTCAATGTTTATTATACTGGGGGGGGGGCGGGACCTCACATACGGCTCCATGTGGATGACTCATACACATGAACGAGCACGCAGGGTGAGTCATGAGGAGGCGTGGCCTTCACTCAACTGCCTGAGAACCAGGAAGTTATCAGGACATCTACTGCTGATAAGATTAAAAAAGCAAAGTGGGACAACCCCTTTAAGCTGATATTTTTAAAAACAAAAAGGATATTTTTAGTGAATGTATTTAATAAATAATAATGTTCCTTCATTTTTATTAAAACATGTTGTTGATTTGTGGCATCTTGAGTTACAAAGTACGTTACTTTTTTTACAGGCACATCTTTTTGTTTTACATTGTATTTTGGATTGTTCACAAGAACACTTCTTAAATCCTTGACCTCCAAATAAGGATATTTTTCCTGCAATCTCACGCAGACTTAAGTTAGTTCAGGGAACTGTTTCTGTAAATGTTGTAGAAGCTATTTGAAGAGCGTCTCTAGGTAGCCAATCTTTTATAATTCCAACTGAGGTACCAATTTGGAATAAATTATTCTTTATATCTAATACGATCCCCACAATGTTATTTCCATCTAATGGGCCTCTATCTACCTTAGGTACATCCATTTTCATAATTTCCCTTAGGAATTTGATCAAATCTCCATTTTCATCATTTTCCTGCGACATATACACAACTTACAACCAATCAGTGTTATTATGACGAGAAACATTGGATGGATAGACAGCCAGTGTAGGACATTAGTTATCAAACAGGTTGGAATTTATCTACTGTACTGTTCAGACTATAAGATGTACTGGACCATAAGACACTCCCATGATTTGAAGGCTAAAAATAGAAAATACAATTTTACTCTATATATTCTATGGGTGATATACAGTTGATATGGTACAGACACAGTACAAAAGCCAATGCCTCATCACATTTCCAGCCACAATGCCTCATCAAATTTGCAGTCACTGTGCCCCCTGATTATGCCAGTCACAGTGCCTCATTAAATTTGCAGTCACAGTGCCCCCTGAGTATGCCAGCCACAGTGCCTCATTACATTTGCAGCCACAGTGCCCCCCGAGTATGCCAGCCAGAGTGCCTCATTACATTTACAGTCACAGTGCCCCCTGAGTGTGCCAGCCACAGTGCCTCATCACATTAGCAGCCATAATGCCAAGCCCAGTATATGCCAGTCTCAGTGCCCATGTCAATACCTGCCATAGTATATCCAAAAATAGGAGTGAACCTGGATCGCACATCCTCATACTATGCCTTGATCTAATAATTGCTTCTCAGCATAATTAACATATCTTCTCACCTAATTTTATAGTATACCACCCCCTGCGTTGCATGCTATACATGAGACCTTAGTATACATTTTTATACAACTATGCTGAGAAGCGATGTTAATTATGCTAAGAAGCAGTTATTACATAAAAGCATAGTATCAGGATGTGTGATCCAGATTCACTCTTATTTTTGGAAATACCTGCCATAGTGCCACATCATATTGCAAGCCAGTGTTTCATCAGTAGGAAAGTGACACAGTAGTTAGAGTTCTTTGGAATTGTAAAGGATCTACCAGATCTAGTGGAACCATATGCAGGAGACAGGAGTGTACTATCTAAGTAACATCCTAATGTAATAAACTAGCAAACCTTTTATACATTTTTTATGGTAGATTGGCGTGAAGGGGTATAGACAGATAAATAATTGTATTTCTCCAACTACCTGTCTCTATGGGTCTCCACCCTCATTATTAGTCTGCTTTTCGTGACATTTAATGGCCCATTAGACGGAACAATTATCACTTGGATTCTTGGATTATCTTTCAAATTTCAAAAATTATCGTTGCATGTCATAGTGTACAGAGATCAAATGACAAGCAGCAATTTGTTCATTCTCCAACTGCTGGACAAATCAGCCTAATTTGCCACAACCAAATCTTCTTACCACAAATCTGCCAGTTGTTAGTGGTGTAAATGCCATAGGGCAGGGATTAGCAATCTTCGGCACTCCAGCTGTTCTAAAAATACTACTCCCAGAATCCTCCTTTCCATTTTTGGGACTTACAAGAACAGATGAGCAAGTGTGCATGCTGAAAGTTATCGTTTCACAGCAGCTGGAGTGCTGAACGTTGCTGAACCTTGCTATAGAGGCAAATGAGCAACAATCATAGTAACGAGCAAACAGTGAAAAATTATTGTTTCATGTAATTGAAAGTCTTTTGAGCTCAAACCACTTGCTTAATGGTCATTTGCCGCTTGTTAATGAAAAATATCTTCCTGTCAATAGGACTCATGGTGTTACATGGATCCATAGGGATGTGTCATAGAGGTCAACACACAGCAGGGCACAGGAGAACTACCCATTGGAGGTATCCCTAAAGTCTTGTGCATTACAACCTGCACCCTGTGTAATGTATAATTAGTCTTTACTTTTAAATCTTTTTTATCAACATTTCGAGAGGTAGAATATGTGCTTACAATTAATTGTACATGTACCGTACAATGCTTTATTTAAAAGAAAATCCTACAGTACCTGCCAATACTACATGACCTGCCAAGAACGTTTACTGCCCTTGGATAAGGTGTGAAGTTAGTGACCGGTTCCTTTAAATCTCCACTTTATCACTTTATCAATCATAAATTTACTGTTTCATGAGTTTTCCAGTTCTAAGAAAACAGCATACTTGAACACACAAAATATACTTTCAGTGGATCTAGGACGTTTTCAACATTAACAGAGCTATTTTTACAGTATGCACATTTAGTTTTTAGCTAGATAAAATGTTTTGTTACCAGATTTTTTCCAGGGATAATTTTTCAACTACTACTTTGTTTTATATCCAAGTCAATGCTGTACATTTCTATCTTTAACTCCTTAAGGACCAGGCTCATTTTTACCTTCAGGACCAGGCCATTTTTTGCAAATCTGACCAGTGTCACTTTATGTGGTGATAACTTTAAAACGCTTTGACTTATCCAGGCCATTCTGAGACAGTTTTTCATCACATATTGTACTTCATGACACTGGTAAAATGGAGTCCCCAAAAATGTATTTATAAAAAAATAACAAATTTGCCCAAAATTTGGAAAAATTAGCAAATTTCCAAGTTTCAATTTCTCTACTTCTATAATACATATTAATACCTACAAAAAAAGTTATAACTTTACATTTCCCATATGTCTACTTCATGTTAGGATCATTTTGAGATGACATTTTATTTTTAGGGGACTTTACAAGGCTTAGAAATTTCTAAGTAAATCTTGAAATTTCTCAGAAATTTTCAAAAGCCAACTTTTTAAGGACCAGTTCAGGTCTGAAGTCACTTTGTGAGGCTTACATAATAGAAACCACCCAAAAATGACCCCATTCTAGAAACTACACCCCTCAAGGTATTCAAAACTGATTTTACAAACGTCGTTAACCCTTTAGGTGTTCCACAAGAATTAATGGAAAATAGAGATACAAATTCAAAATTTCACTTTTTGGGCAGATTTTCCATTTTTATATTTTTTTCCAGCTGCTTCCTGGAGACCGTCCTCAGTGTCCTGGGTCCTACTTTCCCTCCACCTCCGCTCTCATTAGCTTTAGAGGCACAAGTATCTTTTTCTGATGTAATCTTCACAAAAAAAGCTCCACAGTTAAGGCAAACTTCTACAGCAACACTCCTGGAAGAAAGGACCTTTCTGAGGACAGTCTCCAGGAAGCGGCTGTAGAGTCACATGGGATGCTACATCTGACTCTGAAACCACGCGGGATGCCGTGCAAGGTAAAACCGAACTGAACGCCGTGCTGGGCAGGCTGAAAGAAGGAGCTTCTACAATATACAGCCGGAGAACCCAGGAGCGGTAATGTACTATACTAGCCCTGTCTAACTAATACCGTGTACCTGAATTGAGGGGAACTATATCCTTAACCAACTATACTAACACGATCCTGCTACTTACCACCTGTTGCTGTCCACCTATTACCATCTGGATTCTGTTTATGGGACACAGCAGGTCCGTGCAGTATATGAATTTAGCAGGTCTGTGAAATATACCTTACCATCTGACAACTATATATTTGTGGACTTATCAGTTACATTATTGTTTTCTATGGAAAGTGTGGACTTTTAATTCAGCTTTTGTCTGGATCCTATTTAGAGGGTTGTGCATTAGTAAGCTTGTGCAATCATCAGGCAGCGTATTGTAAGATTGTGGACACATGAGATATTTGCCTTCATGTCTGGTGTTTGATATTGCTGTGCCAATATATTTTATTATTATTTATTATTATTTTATTATTATTCATTGCTTTATCACCATTGTTTAAGTGAATATATCTATAAATTTTATAAATTTTATACATTTTTTCCCATTTAGTGAGTGCCCTTCCACATTTCAATTTCATTTAGCTTTTCTTGGCACGGGCAAGTCCAGTGAAGTGTGCACCCATTTTATTGTACCCAATTGGTGAGCCACCGAATACATACTTTCTACAAAATCATGTTTAATTGTCTCCATATTCTAAGAGCCATAGTTTTTTCAGTTTTTGGGCGATTATCTTAGGTAGGGTCTCCATTTTTGCAGGATGAGATGACGGTTTGATTTTGGGGTGCATATGACTTTTTTATCGCTTACTATTACACTTTTTGTGATGTAAGGTGACAAAAAATTGTTTATTTAGCACAGTTTATATTTTTTATTTTTTACGGTGTTCATCTGAGGGGTTAGGTCATGTGATATTTTTATAGAGCCAGTCGATACGGACGCGGTGATACCTAATATGCATATTTTTTTTATTTATGTAAGTTTTACACAATAACAGCTTTTAAAAAAAAAAAAAAAAGATGTTTTAGTGTCTCCATATTCTGAGCCATAGTTTTTTTAAATTTTTTGGGCGATTGTCTCAGGTAGGGGCTCATTTATTTCGGGATGAGGTGACGGTTAGATTTGTACTATATTGGTGGGCGTATGCCTTTTTGATCGCTTGCTGTACTTTTTGTGATGTAAGGTGCCAAAAAAATGGTTGATTTAGCACAGTTTTTATTTTTTACATTGTTCATCTGAGGGGTTAGGTCATTTGATATTTTTATAGAGTCGGTCGATACGGACGCGGCGATATCTAATATGTCTACTTCCCCCCCCCCCTATTTTTTACCAATTTTTTTTTACTTTATTTGGGGAAAATGATGTTTTTGTGAATTTTTACTTGAAACTTAATTTTTTGGGGGGAAAACTTTATTTTTTCAACTTTTTTTAACTTTATTTTTTGTCCCACTTTGGGACTTCAACTTTTGGGGGTCTAATCCTTTACAATTCATTCCAATACTTCTGTATTGCGCCTCCTTCAATGCCATCGGGTCTCCCCTACAGCCCCATGGGGACCCTATGGCACCGCCGCTGCCGCAACATAAAATGCGATCGCCGACACGGGGGGGTCACGGGACCTCCCCCCGCGCATTTAGCCAAGGTGGCTGCTCAATGATTTGAGCAGGCACCTTGTTCTGATCACTGCCCGCCATGCGGCGGTGATCGTAAATACACAGGGCGTACAGGTACGCCCTGTGTCCTTAAGTACCAGGACATGAGGGCGTACCTGTACGCCCTGTGTCCTAAAGAGGTTAATATAAACCATGAAAATACAATTATAACATCTTTTGTAACCGTCCCAGGGACTTTGGATAAGAACATTTATGCAGCTCATGTGTTATCTTTAAAGCGCAGGAATTGAAATCATAGAACAGAATATCCGACCCATTGCATTTGTGGATATTGTGGACACGGTTGAAAACAAGACAATTAATATTTTATGCAGTTGATCTTGTTAAAATGGCTGCAATTGAAACATGTATAATATGGACATATTACATAGTTACATAGTTCATACAGTTCAACCAAGGGAAAGGAATTAAAGCAGTGGGTGTTTTATGAACATTAAGACTTCTGCTCTTTCCAAGTCCACAGCTCTAAAGTATGTGTCTTTTAATTAAAGAGGTTGTCACACGAAAAATATTCTACAGTTTTCGCACTAGCTCCTGCATCTGAATACTTTTGTAATTGCATGCAATTAAAAATTTAGTATAGCCATTGAGATATTCAATAAAATGTATCTGTATAGCGCCACCTGCTGTTTGTTTTTTTCTTATTTATTTATCCTTCTCACTGAGAAGGCCGCACATGCTCATTTTCATCCTTCAACTGCCTCCTGAGCTGTGATAGGGAGAGGTGAGACACGCCCCCTTAGCTACAGCAGGAAATACACTCCCCTTGAGCTGCTAGCTTGATATAAATTTAGCAGAGCAATGACTGCAAATATCTCTGGAACCATGTGAGTCATGGGATAACCCCTTTAAGAAAGAGATATTGAGATGTTGGCAGATAGACAAAGGGGGAAATGTATCAAAACTGGAATAAAGGAAAACTGACTTAGTTACCCATAGCAAACAATCAGATTCCAATTTCCAAAGAAGCTCTCCAAAATTAAAGGTGAAATCTGATTGGCTGCTATGGGCAACTAAGCTAGTTTTCCTTACTCCAGTTTTGATATCCCCCCAATGTCTCCCTGCTGGAAATTTTAAAGAGTATATTTTATAAAATTCATTTTATTTATAGGGTTTAGGTGCAACTAATATTTGAGGTACATGTTTCTGAGTTTTCCATGTAGCCACCCTGCCATTCAGAGGACCAGAGACCATGGCTACATGTGTGCATCTCATCTATGTACGGTATGTCCGCAGTAGATACATAAGAGTATCTCCATATGGGATATGGTCTCTATGGAGTTTCTGTAGCAGAAAACCCGCAGTGTATATACTGGAATTCTGCAGCATCAGAATCTGTACCTTCTTTTGAGGAATTTGTCATTGAGTTTATAAGTGCTATGGGTTTGCCACAGATTTCACACCCTGCATTTCAAAATTTCATGCACTTTGTTGCTACTGTATATGTTGTAGATTTTCCACATGCAATTCCACTGAAAAAATCCGTAGAGTATCTGTTTCCTGCTTCCCTACCCTAAAGGTACACAGATTACTTTTTAGATTGACAGTGCTAAACTGAGCATCATGACTATGGTTTCATAAATACACATCAATTAGCTGTTATCACCAGGGAAAGCAAGCCATACATTTACCCATTGCTAGGAAACTGTAGTGTTACATTACTAACCATTTAAATGAACGCTTAAATGGTTGGTAATTCTTATTGTTGCTTGGAGAAATGCTTCTCTCTAGTGCACTAGTAGCCAACCCATCAATACAAACAAATTTTCCATCAATCAGGTTTACCCCAGCCCCACTGGATTCTAGCGCCATCTCGGAAGAAATTAGGTACTAACAGTAAATGACAAAAGTAAGTTTTCTTGCTCCTCACCCACACCACCAATAGTAATTAGGGGATTAAGCTTTTTTTGTTTTTGTTTACACCTTGACGCTGAATGTACGGACAAATATTCACGAAATGTCTCTTCTTTCCACAACAAAAACAGATCCCTTCATATCACCAGAGCTATTACCAGCAGTCCCAGGGGTAGAGGAGCGGGGGAGGGTGCCTGGTTCATAGGAAAGGGTCAGAAAATTGATGGAAACACCACCGAAATGGTTCGGGAACAGCATGGGGAGGATGTCTGGATGCATCTTCGACTCCCAAGTCGCTGCTGTTTTCCAAGTAGTATGCCACTTTTACAGACTGACAATAATACGCACCAAACCGAAGATAAAATCGATTTTAGAGGAAAAATTGTTAGGAAACATTCTTTCCTGTATATTTACTTGTATATAAAGTGCAAGTGCTGCCAAAAAATACAAGGAAGAGGCACTCGTATACAACCTGTAAATCACATAATGGAGGGCCTCATTCACTTTGTGGTACAATTGTTCATGTAGTGGGACTCCTACACTCATAAACTCTATGCACTAAGTGAAAGGGCTGCCAAAAATTACAAGAAACCGGCACTCCAATATACCCTTTGTTATACATAAAGGAGGGCATCATACACAGCCTTGAAAAATTATGATTGATGGCCTGCTGGTGACCCTCAAAAACACTTGAAGCTAGTCCTGCTGATCTGACCATCTAAAACATTAGGGTCGAGGCCCTCTGCCGCTTTGCTGACTCTAGATAACCTGGGGCCGATCTCACGTCCCCGTGATGGTGACGATCCATTTGGATGTCTGCCCTATCAACTTTCAATGTTATTTTTAGCGCAAACCATAGTGACCACAGGTAACGGGGAATCATGGCTTGATTCCGGAGAGGGAGCATGAGAAAAGGCTATGGCTACCACATCCAAGCAAGGCAGCATGCGCGCAAATTACCTATTAGGTATAATTAGGTGAGGGTCTGCAGGTTAGCTGACCCTGTAAAAGATTTTAGGTGTGGGCCTGCAGGTGAGCTGACCCTGTAAAAGATTTTAGGTTTGGGCCTGCTGTGAGCTGACCCTCTAAAAAATTATATGCGAGGGCCTGCTGGTGAGCTGACCCTCTAAAAAATTATATTCTTGGGCCTTTAGGTGAGCTGACCCTGTAAAAGATTGTAGGTGAAGTCCTGCTGGTGAGCAGACTCTCTAAAAAATTATATTCTTGGGCTTTCAGGTGATCTGACCCTGTAAAAAATTGTAGGTGAGGGCCTGCTGGTGAGCTGACCCTCAAAAAAATTATATTCTTGGGCCCTGCAGGTGAGATGACCCTCTAAAAAATTATATGTGAGTGCCTGCTGGTGAGCTGACCCTGTAAAACATTGTAGGTGAGGGCTTGCTGGTGAGCTGACGCTCTAAAAAATTATATTCTTGGGCCTTCAGGGGAGCTAACCCTGTAAAAGATTGTAGGTGAAGGCCTGCTGGTGAGCAGATCCTGTTAAACATTATATGCGAGGCCCTGCTGGTGAGCTGACCCTCTAAAAAATTATATGCGAGGGCCTGCAGCTGAGCTGACCCTCTAAAACATTGTAGGTGAGGGCCTGCAGCTGAGCTGACCCTCTAAAACATTATATGCGAAGGGCATATATGAGACGAATAAGAATGTTGATATGATGGAAGAGGAGAAGGAGGATGAGAAAGGGAAAATTCAACCATATACCCTTGTTTGTAGTGGGAGGGGTGCATGGGAATACAGTGTATGCAGTACGTTAACACATTTAAAGTGCCTTTATGTTCATCAGCTTTCCTCTGGTGAAGTCAAGAAGTCATGGTCAATCCAGGCCTTGTTCATTTTCATAAGAGTCAACCTGTCAGCATTTTCAGCTGACAGGCAGATACACTTATCTGTTATAATGCCACCAGCAGCACAAAATAACCACTCAGATTAAACGCTGGCGGCAGGGCAGGCCAGCACCTCCAAGGCGTAGAGCGTCAGTTCATGCCACATGTCGAGCTTGGACACCGAGTAGTTGTAAGGCACTGAGGGATCACTGAGGATGCTGACACGGTCTGCTATGTACTCCTTCACCATCTTCCAAAATTTTTCCCTCCTTGTGACTTTAGGCCATGCATCAGGGTGAGGGTGCTGTCGGGGTGTCATGAAACTGTCCCAGGCTTTGCAGAGTGTTGCCCTGCCTCTGTTGGAACTGCTGTATGTTCCCCTTGTTTCCCGTCCTCGGTTGGCCACTGAACTAAGGACTCTGACACCAGCGTTGTCAGATGGAAATTTTCGGAGCAATTTTTCAACAAGGATCTTCTGGTATTGCACTGTTTTGCTCTTCCTCTCCACTAGAGGAATGAGGGATGAGAAGTTCTCTTTGTAGCAGGGGTCGAGAAGGGTGAACAACCAGTAATCTGTGTAGTCTAAAATGCGTATAGCGCATGTCGCGGGAAAGGCAGCCTACCATGAAGTCAGCCATGTGTGCCAGAGTACCAATAGGCAAGACTTTGCTGTCGTCATCAGGAGGATCACTCGCAATCTCCTCATCCTCTTCCTCCTCTTCTGCCCATCCACGCTGAACAGATAGAATTAAACTTCCATGGGTACTACCCGTTGTATCGGAGGCAACCGCTCCTGCTCCTCCTCCTCCGCGTCCTCTTCATCATCCAATTCACGCTGAGAAGACGAACTGAAGGTGGTCTGGCTATCACCCTGTGTAATGTCTTCCCCATTTCCACCTCTTCCATATGCAAAGCGTCTTCCTTAATTGTGAGCAGCGAGCATTTGAGTAGACACAGAAGTGGGATGGTTACGCTGATAATAGCTCACCATCTGTGTTGATTCCTCAAAGTTTCTTAAAACCTTGCAGAGGTCAGACATCCATGCCCACTCTTCGCTTGTGAATAGCGGAAGCTGACTGGAAAGGTGACGACCATGTTGCAGCTGGTATTCCACTACTGCCCTCTGCTGCTCACAAAGCCTGGTCAACCTATGGAACGTCAAGTTAAAGCACATGCTCACAATGCACAACAGCCAGTGAGCTGGCAATTGCAAGCACTGCTGAAGCTATCGATGACTTGCGGAAATGTGCACACATGCTGCTCACCTTCACCAGTAGCTCAGGAAAATTGGGGTAGGTTTTGAGAAACGGCTGAACCACTAAGTTTCATATATAGGCTAGACATGGGATGTGTCTAAGCTTGCCGAGCTCCAAAGCCGCCACCAAGTTACGGCCATTATCAGACACAACCATGCCTGGCTCTAGGTTGAGTGGCGAGAGCCACAGCTCAATCTGGTCTCTTATCCCCTGCCACAGCTCTGCAGCGGTGTGCTGTTTGTCCCCTAAGCATATCAGCTTCAGCAGTTGCCGCATCCCCACTGCAGTGCGGATAATTTGGAGGTGGAAGTGGAGGAGTAGGTAAAGGAGGAGAAGTGGGGGTTGGAGCCACTAATGTAGGTGCTGGCAGAAACCCTCATCGATGTAGGGCCCGCAATCCTTGGCGTCGGAAGCAACTGTGCCATCCCAGGGTACGACTCACTCCCGGCTTTCACAACATTCATCCAGTGTGCGGTCAGTGAAATGTAGGGTTCCTGGCCGAATGCACTTGTCCATGTGTTCGTGGCTAAGTGGACCTTCCCAGTAACTGCGTTGGTCAAGGCACGTGTGATGTTATGGGACACATGTTGGTGTGAGGTGGCTGGGGACTGCCTAATGCGTGACGGCCGCCGACATCAGGCTGAAGAAGGCCTCCATGAGTCTAAATGGCAACATTTCCATGGCCGTTAAGTTGGAAAGCTGCGCATTTTGTGCTATGGCCTGTGGGTGGGTGGCTGGGTATTTGCGCTTGCGTTCAAAGGCCTGGGGTAAGGACATTTGTACGCTGCGCTGGGACATGGAAGTGGATGTGGTCACTGATGGTGCTTGCGAAGGTCCAAGTGCAGGGCAGGAGGCATCCATGCCTGCGTCTTGGACAGGGGATTGGCCAGCACGTAACACAGGGGAATAAGAGGCATTGGTGTGACCTGCAGACACAGATTGTGGACCCAGGCGTTCAGCCCACCTATTACAGTGCTTTGATGCCATGTGGCGGATCAAGCTTGTGGTGGTGAGGTTGCTAGTGTTCACACCCCGGCTCATTTTTGTATGGCACAGTTTGCAAATTACAATTCTTTTGTCATCCGCACTTTCCTAAAAAAAGCGCCATACTGCGGAACACCTATCCCTTGGCAAGGGAGATTTCCACAAGGGGTTGCTCCGTGGAACAGTTGCGGGCCTGTTTGGTGTGGCCCGCCTTCTCCCTTTTGCCACCCCACTGCCTCTTCCAGCCAATTGCGGTGCTGCAGATCATTTCCCCTTTGTACTGCTGTCCTCGCTTGGCTTTCCACCTTCCCAGGTTGGGTCAGTGACTTCATCGTCCAACACCTCCTCTTCCACTTCCTCACTCTGCTCATCCTCTTGACTTGTTGACCTAACCACAACCTCAGTGATTGACAACTGTGTCTCATTCTCTTCCTCAACCTCTTGAGACAGTAATTGCTGTTGAGTTATTGGCAACTGTGTCTTATCATCATTGCCGTTCTCCACAGTCATCTTCTTGTGACTGTAGATGCTCGAGAGTTTAAGAATCAGGGTACAAGATCTGTCCCTCTTCAAGAGTGCTTGGCGAGAGGGCCAAATCAAGGAACGGTGAGGAAAAGAGGTCCTCAGAATATCCGAGTGTGGATCACTTGTTTGGCCAGACTCTCCATGGTGGGAGAAAGGAGTATCAAGACTGGACTTGGTGGAAGACAGGGTTTTGATTAACCAACTGGAAGCATTATCTGCTGCAATCAAACTGACCACCTGGTCACACTGGTCTGACTTCAGGAGTGGTGTCCTGCGCCGCCCTGCAAACTGGGACATGAAGCTAGATATCGTGGATGACTATTTTTCTTGTGCTCTGGCAGCAGGCACAGTTTCAACGGCCACTTCCCTGTCATTACTGCTCGCCTTCTTCATTTTAAATGTGGTATATACTTTAAAGTATGTCACACGTACAGTAGCTTAGGATTTGGAAGTGTATGTGCAAAAAAATTTAGAAAGCTATTTGGGATGCGGAAACGTCACACAGGAGATATCCCGCAGATAATATCAATGCTGTCACCAGCGGCTAATAAAAAATTGCAGGGAATGTCACAGGTATTTGGGATGAGAAAACGTTACTGTCACTATCCAAAGCGTCTACGTAAAAAGTACACTGTATGTCACAGATAAAAATTTTAGGCGCACACGTTACACTGGAGATGTGGCACTGGGGATGTCACTGTCCGCAAGGGACACCGTCTATTCAAAAAGTACACTGGATGTCCCAGATATTTTTGGGATGTGCACACTTTACACTGGAGATGTGGCGCAGCTAATCTTACTGTCTGCAGCGGACACCGTCTATTGGAAAAGTACACTGGATATCAGATATTTTTTGGATGCGCACACATTACACTGGAGATGTGGTGTCAAAGTTTTTATCACGCATGGCTTGTACAACTGCTATAGCTCTGACGCAGAAAAGGCACCTCTGGCCATGGGGTCAAGTCAGGCTGAATAATATGCCACAGGGCCTTGTTGCTGACCATGGCCATACAGTTGGGTGAGGACAGCTGAGGCATGGCCATTTACTTCTGTACAATACAATCTAAATGTAATAATCTGATGATGTTGATGCCCAGTGCGGGTAGCACAACATTGCCAGCTATTGGGCATGAAAGGAATCTATCACCTCATCTATAAGGTGGAAGGGACTAAAAGTCAAACAATCATAAAGAGGCTGCATCAAACTTGATCCAAGGTCTGCAATAAGGAGCAAGGCCCAAAAATGTCCTCAGTGCATTCATGTTCCTTACATTCTGATGTTAGATGTTTCACCCCAGGAAGGTAACAGTAAAGCAGCAAAACTGAAGCTTTGCTTTTGACGCCTTGCAGCCATGATCAGTTAAAAAAGGACAGGAGTGTCATGGCTACAGTATACATACTGGGCAAGTTCTGGGCTCCCTGCAGCAGTACCATCCAGGTATCTTTTTTACCCTCATGTGTGAAGGCAAACAACTACCAACTGTCTGAATGTAGTGGTACTGAAAATAAAACATTTGTCAAATCAATGTCACGGCCTATGGTATGTTGTGTGACACTTTCCTTCATTTGGTTGTCCGTGGCAACGTGTGGTGTTGAGTGCGTGTGGTGGCAGTTTCCCAGCCCTATGGCTGATCCCCAGGACATGATTGCCACACATGCCGTTGCCCGCGGCAACAGGTGAAGTGTGTGGTTTATGTGTGTATTCCCCTTTAAGTGGCCGTCTTCCCTTGCCTTGTGTTTGAAGGGTTAATTCCCTTCTGTGTGTGTGAACACTGGGTGTTTGTTGGGTGTGGCTACTTGGGCCTATAAAGCCTCTGTGCATAGCATTTGTCTGAGGGGTGCTTCAGCCATGGTTAGCTGGAGCAACCTCCTGTGTATCACCTGCCAGTGGGGGCCACCCTTGTGGTCATAGGTTTTATGTTGATGTTCACCTGATGTTTTCCTTTGTTATCTGTTTATTGCAACTATGGATGTCCTGGTTACCTGTGTGATATGTGTGCTGTGTCCCTTAGTGTTTTGTGGACATCAGTAGTCATGCATGGAGTCAGCGTGGCTGTGACAGGTACGTTTGGAACTACTGTAGTTCGCCTGTCATATCTGTATGTTGTATTTGTTCCCCATTCCTTGCAGCTTGGCCAGTGAGACTCCTGTTCCTCCATGTCCAGAAGGAACAGGTCTTACCCTCACTCCTAGTTCCGGGACCGGTCGGAGGGTGAGTAGGGATCCGATGTTCCTGAGCATGGGCCCTCCTACCTTCAAGGTCGGCCCATGCAGCTAGGAGTTAGGGGCGGATTAGGGATGTGTTAGGAGGTGACCTGCTCCCTAATTCTCTTGTCCTGGCCGAGCAGCGGTTAACATCTTTGGGCATCGCACGGCTGAGGGTTTTCCCCATCCTCAGCCATGACAATCAATCACAGTGAAGTAGGTAGTGGGAACCTGAGCCAACAAGGTGTGTGTATTGGGCGCAATTGGGCTGTTAAAAACTGTGGCTTCATTGACAGCACATATGTCATGTACCATCTGGTACTGGGTGGGTTTGTCCTTCTCACTTTTCTTTTTTCACAGGGTACAAAAGAGTGTTAGAAGGGGATCCAATCTCCTTGATAACCTCTTCTTTTTCAAAAAGTCTTGGACAGTTTGAGATATGACATCTGACTGTGCCATACTTAAGAGATACTGTAGCTTCCTGGAAAGTGGAGCACCAGGTTTTATCTCCACTTCCACAGGAGGAACTTGGAGCTTGCCAATATCCGTGGGTCCCACAAGCAGGGCTTCCTTCTCATCTTCTGGGAGTACTGACATAAACATGGACCATGGAGTTTTATCACTAATGGCCAACAAACAAAGTTCCTGATCATTGAGGGCACCTGTGAGTTTTACAGTGCCATCCTCCTGGTATGAGATGGACTGGTGTCCATGGAGATTAAGTCAGGGGAGGACATGTTTGTTGTGCTCAACTATCTTGGCTGCTCCATTAACAATCAAAAACGGGACTACTTCTTTATCACCCATAGGGAGGGATATCATTGAGGCCGGAGATGAATCTGCTAAAGTGTTTAAGAGCACAGCCGATACTGGATTGCCTGTTTCCTAATCTTGGTCTAACTTTTCCCCCTCACCTCTCTTTGTGTCACCCTCACTGCCTCCCCAGCCATCCCAAAAAACATTGGTGTCTGTGGGGACGGACAGTGATCCAGGCATGGTCAACAAAGAATACAATCCTCTCATGTGGTGTGGACAAAGAGTACCACACAAAGCACAACACTCTCTCTCATCTGGGTGGCAGACTTAATTTTTCCTTTCTCTTTTGGGGAGGTAGTTTAACATTATCATGATAACATTCTTAATAATACTTCTGACTTTCTCTGTCTCTCTACACCTCCTCCTTTGTACACTTTCTTCACTACTCACAGCCAGACTTCTGCCTGTTCTGTGAGCGTGTTATCTTTCAGCCACCGTTTATTTACCTACATGCTTTTTCTCACTATTCTGGATTCAGTTTACCATCGGGGTGGGGGGGGGGGGGGTCTACACTTTTTATTATGCTTGCTGATGTCCTTCACTGTCTGTCTGCATTCTTTCTTCCTTACTACTTCTGCGGCATCTTATCTCAAGGCTAGCATTCTTCAGCAACATCATATGAAAGACAGAAAGAACAGAATCTGTCTGGAGACCATTTTCACCACAATCTCCTCCTTTTTTGATTCTAGCAGATAGGCAGGACCCCCAGGGCCAAGTACTTCACTTGAGCTGGAGTCCTGGACATCTGCACCAACTACAACATACTGTTATGAATCGAGATGAAGTTGCCTCCAAGTGCTGACTTAATCCTAGTAAAGGAGATAAAACATAGAACTTAAGGCATTTCATCTAATTAAACATTTAAACAATACTACCAGTAATACTTAATTATAGGTGTATACTTCACTTACTGAGTTGAGTACTCTATATGGTGCTACTTAGATCTATGTGTATTTTCTCGTGTTTGTAGCCATATCAGCAAAAATACCAGTAACTAAGATGGCTGCTGGGCAGGAAGTGAAGTTCCCCCAGATAAGTAGGCCGCTGGACCAGCTGGAAGCTGCAGGAGTTAAGATGGCAGCCAGGCGGGAAATTGGATTAGTTAAGATGGCCACTGGTGAAGAAGTTACCATAGTTAAGATGGGTGCTGGGGGTGTGGTAGGGTCTCTCGGCGCCATCTTGGAGGGTAGTATCAACGGCATATAAAAAATTACTTGTCTATTCGTCATACATTTCTGTCCAGCCTAATTTCTTATACTTAATTATTTTCATGCTGATGCTTATATTGTTTATAATAATATCTAGAATAGAATGTTCTGAATTCAAGGCCAAATGTCCTGTGCTCACTCCTGTGAGAAACTGTGTAATACTTTCACTTCTTTTTGGCCTAAAGCCAGAGCACACACCTCCCTATATCTTTCTGACGATTATTATAATTATATTTTTTTTCATTCTCGATTTAACTCTTAATTTGGCCTCATCATCACATCAGCAGAGGTGATTTTGCGCATGGTAAGCTTGGCTGTGTGACACAAGGTCAGATTCCTGGTCCACACAGACATAACAAGTAACATAGTACAGACATAGAAACAGACAGACATAAATAAACATTTCCCATACATTGACACACACAAGTCTTCGTGCTTTTTCACAAATAACATTTTCTGGAGCTCCATACACACACACACAGTGCCTCACACACATTGACTTGTTAGTATTGCAGACATTGTACTAGCTATCACACATTCCAATATCATGACATAGCTCCCCTCGCAGCTGCAGCCCCCGCTGTCTCCCTTCATACACCTCAGCCACCAGCTGCAGGGCGGTATATTCACTGGGCAACAGAGACACAGCACATTCATTGTACACAGACAGACAGACACAATACTCCCTGAGGACCACAACCGGACTCAACTCTTTACAGTCCTTCATCTCTGGGGAGACACAAAATCAATGAGCTTAACCACTCAATCACAAACAGAGACAACCGGCACCTCCTACTTCTCACCACCAAGCAGAGCTCACACCTGTGCATTATATGCACTCTGGCTCCCCTGTCTGGTCTGCCAGTCGGGACAAATCCATCCACCACCGCAGGCAAAAATTGCCACCGCAGGCAGAAATTTATTATAGCCCCTATCTTGAGCTTCCCGGGACTAATCCATCCGCTACCGCAGGCAGAAATTGCCACCTGCAGGCAGAAATTATTATAGCCCCTATCTTGAGCTCCCCCCCAGCCAGGAATTTTCTTGCTCTGTATAACTGTTAACCGTGGAGGTGCCTGACACAAAAACACAGAACCACAGTAGAGCAAATCTTTTTTCTCTTTCAATCTATGGTTTTAGGGACTCGGGATTTCAACATCAGCCGAAGCTGTTACTCACAGTGTAATATTCAAGTGAACTTCGTGGCACTTTGCTCTGTTCTGCTAGGAGTCGGGTTCCCACCCCAGCCGTAAATAAAAATAGAAACTCCCGCGATATCGATGCAAAAATTGTGTGACTTTATTGACACTTGCAGCTGAAATACGGCTGTATTACATGAGGTATAGTGGGTATAAATGAAAGGATAAAGAGATTTATAGCGGACCAGTTCTTGGTGGCGTCCCACCAATGCTAGGCGTGCTGGCCGATATTACCTTTCTGGATGACAGATGGTGTCTCGTGTGCTGATCGGTCAGACTTCTCATCTGTTCCATGGCCAGGTGTGTGTTATTACCTCATTATCCCAATTACAATGAGCAGATGAACTGAAGCAAACCATCATTAGGCTGAAAAAAACACAATAAACCCATCAGAGAGATAGCAAAAACATTAGGCGTGGCCAAAACAACTGTTTGGAACATCCTTAAAAAGAAGGACCCGGAAGACCACGGTAAACAATTGTGGTGGATGACCTAAGAATTCTTTCCCTGGTGAAGAAAACACCCTTCACAACAGTTGGCCAGATCAGGAACACTCTCCAGGAGTTAGGTGTATGTGTGTCAGTCAACAATCAAGAGAAGACTTGACCAGAGTGAATACAGAGGGTTCACCACAAGATGTAAACCATTGGTGAGCCTCAAAAACAGGAAGGCCAGATTAGAGTTTGCCAAACGACATCTTAAAAAGCCTTCACAGTTCTGGAACAACATCCTATGGACAGATGAAACCAAGATCAACTTGTACCACAGTGATGGGAAGAGAAGAGTAGGGAGAAGGAAAGGAACTGCTCATGATCCTAAGCATACCACCTCATCAGTGAAGCATAGTGGTGGTAGTGTCATTGCGTGGGCATGTATGGCTGCCAATGGAACTGGTTCTCTTGTATTTATTGATGATGTGACTGCTGACAAAAGCAGCGGGATGAATTCTGAAGTGTTTCGGGCAATATTATCTGCTCATATTCAGCCAAATGCTTCAGAACTCATTGGACGGCGCTTCACAGTGCAGATGGACAATGACCCAAAGCATACTGCAAAAGCAACCAAAGCAGTTTTAAGGGAAAGAAGTGGAATGTTACGCAATGGCCAAGTCAATCACCTGACCTGAATCCGATTGAGCATGCATTTTAATTGCTGAAGACAAAACTGAAGGGAAAATGCCCCAAGAACAAGCAGGAACTGAAGACAGTTGCAGTAGAGGCCTGGCAGAGCATCACCAGGGATAAAACCCAGCGCCTGGTGATGTCTAAGCATTCTAAAGGATTTGCAGCCAAGTATTATAAAGTGAAAATTTGATTTATGTTTATTATTATGTCCCATTACTTTTGGTCCCTTAACAAGTGGAAGGCACATATGCAAACTGTTGTAATTCCTACACCGTTCACCTGATTTGGATGTAAATACCCTCAAATTAAAGCTGACAGTCTGCAGTTAAAGCACATCTTTTTTTATTATAAATCCATTGTGGTGGTGTATAGAGCCAAAAATGTTAGAATTGTGTTGATATCCCAATATTTATGGACCTGACTGTAAATAAATATCTGCTTCCATATAGAGAGTGCCGGTCTACATTTTAATTCTGATACTTCTTCAATCCTCTGACTGTGTGAGACAGCCTAGACCTGAGCACCTACGTATTGCAAGAGTAGATGAGCCACCACACCCCTCGATTGACTTTTCTTCTGATCTGTCAGAAGGAAGGAAAAATGAGACGCACAACGGATCCTGTCTGTATAGCAGCTGTAAGGCCTGTATGGTCCCATCAGAATTGGCTTATGATTTGGTAGCCAAAAGCAGGAGTGGGTACAAAACAGAGAAGACATGTAAATATTCCATTCACGTGTCATCTCTGTTTTAGATCCACTCCTGTTTTTTGGGGTGGCATTAGCCATACTGATGGATTATTGAGCAAATTCTGAGCGAGTGATGGCGTATGCTCCACAGACAGGATCCATTTTTTGTGGTTTATTGTTCTGATAGATCAGAGGAAGGGCAAATTAATCAGTGACATCAACACAAACTTACTTCTGACACCCTCTCCACTCTGTCAGGGGGCTCTACTTGTATTAGCATTTAATAAAACAGGTTCAGTTGAAATCTATGTGGAATCAGCTGACGACGGTGTAAAAGGAGTGCGCTTCTTCTTGGCGCTATTATCGACCTGTAAGTCTGATTTCATACTTGAGTTATTTGGTCAGTTTTGGCCCCAGTGACTGCCCAAATAAGTAAAGTGTGCAGTGATACTAAGAACGATGCCTGTCATCTGCATGTCATACGGACTCACAGTATTATTTCACTACCAGATCAGACTCCCTATGCGTGTTACTGCAGGGCACAGTGTTCTACACCACTATAAAGGCTCTCTGCGGCCAGAAAATAGCCATTTTTTTATGTAATTCGCCGCAAATATATTCGGATTAAACCAAATTTTTCCCCAAAAATTTAGCAAACCGGCGAATGGAATTTGTGAAAACTACCCATCTCTAGTAGCTATAGCCTGTAATATTATTATACTCCAGAAACACATAAATGCCCCTCTTCAAATCTTTTAGTGAATTCACCATCACCACTTCCTCAGGCAGAGAGTTCCATAGTCTCACTGCTCTTACAGTATAGAATCCTCTTCTATCTTTGTGTACAAACCTTCGTTCCTCCAGATGCAGTGGATATCCCCTCATCACAGTCCTGGGGATAAATAGATGATGGGAGAGATCTCTGTACTGACCCTTGATATATTTATACATAGTAATTAGATCTCCCCTCAGTCGTCTTTTTTCTAAAATGAATAACCCTAATTTTGATAATCTTTCAGGGTACTGTAGTCCACCCATTCCAGTTATTACTTTGCTGCTCTTCTCTGAACCCTCTACAGCTCTTCTATGTCTGCCTTGTTCACGGGAGCCCAGATTGGTACACAGTACTCCATGTATGGTCTGACTAGTGATTTGTAAAGTGGCATGACTATGTTGACATCTATTCCCCTTTTGCTGCAACCCATTATCTTATTGGCCTTGGTAGCAGCTGCCTGATACTGGTTTCTACAGCTTAGTTTGCCGTTTACAAAAATTCTGAGGTCCTTTTCATGTCAGCGTTACCCAGTGTTTTACCATTTAGTATGTACTGGTGACTTGCGTTATTCCTTCCCATGTGCATAACTTTACGTTTGTCAGTGTTAAACCTCATCTGTCACTTACTGTATCTGCCCAAGCCTCCAATCTATCCAGATCCATCTGTAGCAGTGTACTGTCCTCTTCTGTGTTAATTACTTTACACAGTTTAGTGTCATCTGCAAAAAATATATATTTTACTGTGCAAGCCTTCTACAAGATCATTAATAAATATATTGAAAGAATAGGGCCAAATACTGACCCCTGAGTGTGTATCATTAAAAAAATCTCCCTCTGTTTTCTATCACTGAGCGAGTTACTTAACTACATAAAGACATTTTTCCCCAGTCCAAGCATTCTCATTTTATATACTGAAAGGGATTTTCATAATCTTACTTTTGATACATTACAGATTAGACAGATATTATACAAGCCTCCTCTCTTGTCAAATGCAGTACCTTGCATTAACATATCTCACACCCTCTGCCAGTCCTGGACACAATAGCAGCCTTCCTGACCAAAAGGCTATTTAACATCTCACCTCACATACATTGACAGGAACCTGTGATTTCCTATTTAACTTGTTAGCATGGAGAGAAAAACCTGTTCAATGTAAAATAACCTTTTCATGTATTGTATATAGCAGATGTCAGTATTGTTTAGCAAAGTTTCAACTGTATATTGACAAACACTAGTTTCCCAGGGCCTGCTGAGTTCTAGGAGAATTGGTGCAATTGGATCTGGAAGGACACTATGTTCCCACCCCCAACAAGCCCTATAAACTATGTGCTGGGAAAATAAAGATTTCAGATATTGACAACCTATGTTGAGTCAGGGCTGTCTTATCTCTCTGATCAGAAGCAAATGGGATATTCGTTGCACAGGGAAATATTCACAGGGTGTGGAGGTCTGAAGCCTCATCATATAACCATCATAACCTGCCTGAGAAAAATAGCTAACAGTTTGGTGTCAGAAGTGGGATCCGCCAAAGCAGTATCGGGTAAGTGATTCTATATTTAAGATATATATTATTACTGCCCTATACTGTAAGAGTGGATTATTTGAACCCAGTAAGCGCTTCTGATAAGCGTCTCCCAGGAATCTGATATTCCTAAAGTAATAGAGGGATCTGAAATCCCAGAGGAATCTGATATTCCTAAAGTAATAGAGGGATCTGAAATCCCGCAGGAATCTGATATTCCTGAAGAAAAAAATGGGGTCTGTATTCCCCTAATTTGAAAAACAGTATTGTGTGCAACGAATATCCTTTGCTAAACCTGTATATAGCTGTATAGTTGCTTAAGCATTTTTAGTCGTTATATATATAAGGTTGAATTTTACTGTATAGATTATGTATAGATTGTATGTGAGTTCATGCTGAAATTGAAGGTATAAAATTGGCCATCAATAGTTTAAAATCTGCCATAGATTCAGGAGTAATATGAGCCTGAATTAGAAGTAATACCATCCAGAATAGTTTAAAATCTGCCATAAATTCAGGAGTAGTTATGAACCTGAATTTGAAGAAATAGGATTAAAAAAAAAAAAAAACACATAAACTGATAAGCATAAGGTTTATCATTAAGTATTTTTTCACTGAACACAAACATAATCATGCTTAGATAAACCTTCAAATTCAGCTGATCTGACTGTATATTTTAGCTAAAAAAAATAAAAAATAAATGGGCAATTCTTATGGTAAGAAGGATCCCATAAAGAAACAGAATTTTAAAATTTGGAACTGAAAATCATGTACCCTAAGTCTGCTGCAAATCTCTATGGTGAAACTGTCTCCTAAAAATGAATTGGGGGAAAGTCTAAAAAATGTTTGTCCAGAGGTGTTTAGGTCCATTTTATACTGATCCTTGGGTTGATAATATGTGTAAATGGACAGAAGGAATGAAATGTACTGACCCGTTCCCAAGAGAAGGGTCTTTTTCAGACTTTCATATGTCCATGATCAAGAGCCTGTGTCTGAATGACATAGACACTTTTCCATGGTACAAAGGAGACCCTCATTGGAATAAAATGTATATGAATACTTGTGGCCAAGCATGGCTATGTGCAAAAGTTTTGGACTGACTTGTGCAGTTCAAATACAAGACAGCAAAAGTGAAACCCCCTTTGTGATTCCAACTCCTGTCCCACCCCCAAAATTAACAACAGAATCAGATGATGAGATATGCGCACACTTGAATCTTACCACAGTTTCTGGTTTCCCAGAACCTGGGGAACAGGTTTTGTCTGAGCATACTAGTCAGCCTATTGTACAGTCTGCACAGCCCAGTAGAACAATATATGCAAGGGCATCAAAGATTCAAGGGATGAGCAAAGACGCTAAGGGTCTATGCTCAAAGGGAGGAGTAGTATGGGCAGACCTTTCCCAACCCCATGGACAATGAGTCCATTAATTCTGATGCCTAGATACTTGCAGCAGATACAAGAGGAATATATGACAAAACTGATTGAAAAAATAAAAACATTGATTATGATGATATTTCGCTTTTGTTTCCCTTGCCAACAGGTGCACCAACCCAACCCTCATCTTAGAGGAAAAGATGGCACTGGATTATCTTTTAGCTTCTAAGGGGGGGTTTCTGTGAGTTTATAGGAGAGGACTGCAGATACCAGAGATAAAGTCCAGGCCCATATGGATAAAGCCATTGTAATTCAGGGCCTAGATAGGGCTATTACTAATGAGAGATAGAATCCTTTCACAGCTTTGGGTGGTTTTGGAGATTTCCTGTTTTCCATAGGTAACTGGTTGAAGGAAATAGGAGTATATATCCTCATGTTGTTGTTTTCTCTTTATGATATATATCCTGGTGAGATGCTCCTGCTGTTTGATCGATCGGATCGCCCAGTCACGTGCAGATAATCACATCCTCATCGCAGCTCCCAGATACACCACGGATCAACCTATGTCTTTGATGGAAAGGATGTCCAACTAAACGTTCATCGCCACGCCACACCTTACCACATCAGGACATCGCTCAGAGTCTACTCCCCGAAGAATCGAACCGAAGGATGGAGCATCATCATGGAGGCAATAACACCCAAGGAGCACCACAATCGACGAGGGCAAGCTGAGGAAACCAAAGATTCAGCAAGAGACTCAAAGAACACAGGGGACATATTGCAGAGAGGAGGGAACTGTCGTGGAAAGTTTTATTAAGCATAGGATGACTATGGTAGACTTTCTTTTTGGCTTAGGAATGGTATGTAGGTCTATAGATCAGCACTCTGGTTCCTGCTACCCATGTGAAAGCCGCCACCGTTGGTTTGAGAGGGATCTAATGGCTGCTGGCTCTGAGAGCAATGTTCTTAGTGAAAGCTACCAGCGGGTCCTCATCAGCAACGGTGGGGTATGGCACGCTGATGCCAGTCTCACTGAACCATGGGCGCCCCAACATGAAACATTGGTTGGTGAGACTGGTGTCCATGTGAATGCTATATCACCTTTCTTGGTCGACTCTGTTTTAAAAGACCTTCCTCAGGGACTGATCCCCCCTTTCGGAACCATGTCTAACAGAGATTCACTGTGGGTTAGTAGCATCTTTGTACCATATTGAATAGATGCTGTCCGATTAAGGCCACATTTGTTTAAAAAAAGGGCTGATTCATTTGGGAGCATTTGCGCATGTGCTGGGTGTGGTGGTGGATGGTGAGTGTTTGAGCGCCACCCACCGTCACTCTCGGGAAATGTGCGAATGAGTACCTTCCAGGTCTAAAAGGAATTTCTATTGGTCAAGGCATGAGGTGTAATGTACCTGCCTATCTGTAACATTACTGGGCAGCCATGTGCCATGGAGGGCGGGGTTAGCCCAGTAAAAAGTCTAACCCGAATATCCTATCTATGTGTAGAGCTTACATGCCTTATGTTTTTTCTTACTTTTCTTTCTTCTCTCTTTTCACTATGCAGGAGATTTTTTCCTACTGTGCGCCAAATTACACAGAAGGTTTTTTTTCATCTCCTTCATAGTCTTTATTGTCTTCATGTGTCACACATATACATATATATATATATATATATATATATATACACACATACATACATACATATACATACACACACACAGCCTTAGATGGAGGAAAACATACAGTGATCCCGTTTTTATATATATATATAAAAGTTGGGATCAATGGTTGGATTGAAAGGGATTTTCATAATCTTACTTTTGATACATTACAGATTAGACACATATTATACAAGCCTCCTCTCTTGTCAAATGCAGTACCTCGCATTAACATATCTCACACCCTCTGCCAGTCCTGGACACAATAGCAGCCTTCCTGACCAAAAAGCTATTTAACATCTCACCTCACATACATTGACAGGAACCTGTGATTTCCTATTTAACTTGTTAGCATGGAGAGAAAAACCTGTTCAATGTAAAATAACCTTTTCATGTATTGTATATAGCCGATGTCAGCATTGTTTAGCAAAGTTTCAACTGTATATTGACAAACACTAGTTTCCCAGGGCCTGCTGAGTTCTAGGAGAATTGGTGCAATTGGATCTGGAAGGACACTATGTTCCCACCCCCAACAAGCCCTATAAACTATGTGCTGGGAAAATAAAGATTTCAGATATTGACAACCTATGTTGAGTCAGGGCTGTCTTATCTCTCTGATCAGAAGCAAATGGGATATTCGTTGCACAGGGAAATATTCACGGGTGTGGAGGTCTGAAGCCTCATCATATAACCATCATAACCTGCCTGAGAAAAATAGCTAACATATACTAACTTTTTATGTGGTACAGTGCCAAATGCTTTGGAGAAGTCCAGATATACGACATCCATTGAGTCACTGCAGTCAAGTCTAGAACTTACCTCCTCATAGAAACTGATTAAATTAGTTTGACATGACTGATCCCTCATGAAGCCATACTGATATGGAGTTATTTACCTATTCTTATTAAGGTATTCCAAGATAGCATCTCCTAGAAAACCTTCAAACAGTTTACCCACAACAAACTTACCGGCCTATAGTTTCCAGGCTCTGTTTTTGGACCCTTTGTGAATACTGGCACCACATTTGTTATGCATCAATCCTGTGGAACACTTCCTGTCAGTATAGAGTCATTAAATATCAGCAATAAGGGTCTGGCTATGACATTACCTAATTCTCTTAGAATACGGGAGTATATGCCATCTGGTCTCGGTGATTTGTCTATTTTAATCTTTTAAGGACACTGCTGTACTTTTTCCTGGGTCAGACAGGTCACTTTTAATAAGGAATTTACTTTTACATTCTGCATTTCATCTGACAGTTTATTTTACTCAATGAATACAGTGGATATGCAATATTAAAGGGGTTGTCCGGGTTCAGAGCTGAACCCGGACATACCCTTATTTTCACCCCGGCAGCCCCCCTGAGCCTAGCATCGGAGCATCTCATGCTCCGATGCGCTCCAGTGCCCTGCGCTAGATCGCGCAGGGCACGGGCTCTTTTGTTTTCAATAACACACTGCCGGGCGGTAACTTCCGCCCAGCGGTGTGTTCGGTGACGTCACCGGCTCTGAGGGGCGGGCTTTAGCTCTGCCCTAGCCGTTTTACTGGCCAGGGCAGAGCCAAATCCCGCCCATCAGTGCCGGTGATGTCATCGGGGTTCCTGTCAGCCCAATAGAGAGCCCCGGTACGTCACCGGAACTCAGAAAAATGCCTTTACCCTGTGCAATTTAGCGCAGGGCAAAGGAGAGCATCGGAGCATGAACTGCTCCGATGCTCATGTCAGGGGGGCTGCCTGGGTGAAAATGGAGGTATGTCCAGGTTTAGCTCTGAAACTGGACAACCCCTTTAAAGTGTAACTGTCATTTCACTACCAAAAATGAAATTCCTAACATATGTGATGCTGAAGGGAAGATATTTATGAAGCTTTATTTTTTAGTTAATTTTACCTTTCCGTTGTCTTTATTCAGCCCTTAGCAACCCTATTTCTCTGTGCCTCTATTTCAGCAGCATCCTAAAATGGCCTCTGCAGAATTTCCTGTGATGATGTTTGCCATGTCCTTGAAGCCATCCTGTATTTCTCTCGCTTCCCATAAGCCCTTGCTCTCCTTACATGAACTAGCAGGACCAATCAGAATGCAGATAACCTCCCCCACTACCCCAGAACAGTGTGTATCCTCTCACATACAGCTAACAAGAGACAAGCCCTGCAATTATATGAAATCAGTAAGCCTCTTAATAGTCACATTAAAAGGTTTTTTTAGGAACCATTTTGGGGTATATATAGTGTTTTAAATAACTTTTATTATTTTATTTTTAGAGTGAAAGAAAAAAAAAAGCAATTTTTACATTATTTTGTGGAATTCTTTTACGCCGTTCACTGTGTGGTAAAAATATTGTAATTGTATTGTGTGGGTCACTACACTGATGATAATGTCACATTTCTATATATATATTTTTACTATCTTTCTCTCCTCCTGTGAGGTCTGCAGCTGCTCCCTCCTCCAGACTGACAGGGAAGGGGGAGGACTGTTTAGCTGCTCTTGTTTGGAACCAGCTAGAAATATGGGCTTTGTATTGTTTGATAGCGGACATTCCAAGCTTTCAGACAATACCAGAATGACAGCAATATGTTTAGCACAGGGAAAGATATCACTGTTAGAAATTGGGATGCTGTGAATGCAGCTGAAAGTGAAAGTAAAAGCAAGTTTTACCTGCGATTATTCCCGACTCGATTTCTAACAGTGATTTTCTCTCTCTGACTTTAGCTGTCGTTCTGGTCTTGTATGAAAGCTAGGAATGTCTTGCATGTTTCTAGCTGCTACCATTCAGGAGAAAGCAGCATCTAAAGCAGCCCTCCGCCTCCCCTTTCTGCCCGAGCCCAGGCATTCAGGGCACTGCTCCTCCCAGTGCTCTCCCCGTCTCTTGTTTATATCAGAGAGGAGACGGCTGGCACATGGTAACGCTGAGAAAAAAGCCTGCTCAATGTGAAAGTGACACATATTTCTGGGTGTTATTATGAGGTGAAACTGAAAAAGATTAAATTATAAAGCACACAAGCATTTATACAGCAGTGTGTACTATACCATTAGGGTATAAAAAAATGAAACAGTAGTTACTTTAAATGGTGCCATTATAAAGTACAATTTGTACTGCAAAAAACAAGCCCTGATACCACTATGAAAATAGAAAAGTAGAAAGTTATAGATCCTGGACTAACTTGCATAAACAGAAAATTACTGTCCCTCATTGGGTGAGTATAAGTTGCACTATAGCCTCGAGCTTGTTTCTATCTTTATTAACTGCCTTTGTCTCAAGCTGCTCTTCTCTGCATGTTGTCTATTGCCTAGCCTTTTGGATTTTGGCTCTTTAGTATTTTTACCAGGTTTGACTCTTGGCCTTAACTCTGACTCTGCCTTTGTTTGCAACTTTTGAGTGCTGACCCACCGCACCAACTGACTAATCTGTTTGGTTTTCCAAACAAACTTTCTTTTGGGAAGAATGTGTCCTGGTGGAGTACAGGAGAATCACTTGGTCTCTGTACCTCTAGTTGGTACCAGGCTAGACAGCTGGATTTATCTGCCTAACAAAACCCTCAGCTTGTTTTATTGGAATTACAAGTTAACCGGGGTTAGAAAGCTTGGCTGCTTTCTGCCAGAACCAGCAACACTCCTGTCCATGTCTTTTTCTGTTATTGTAGCTGGATCCAACTGACTGGGGGCCACACACAACCTATGGACAGGACTGGTACTGTTTTCTGAAAGGAAGCAGTGGTGTTTTTTTTTTAACCCCAACATTCTAAAATCTCAATTGTTGTACAAAGAATAATACAGTATAGCCACTAATTATATTAAAACAATGTTATTATAAATGTTTACTTATTACATAGACATTATTATTTTGTATGTATTCTTTGTACATAACACCAACATATTCTACAACACTATATATGAAATGCCCCTTGTATGTCTCACAATTTAAATTCCCTACCTTAAGCATCCTATGTACACATTGGGGACAATTCATAGGAAGCCAACTAACTTTTCTGCTTTGGAAGTATGGAAGTGACATATGTAAGACTTAACATAGTAGTCAGGGATGGATTGGGAACTTAAAGTGTCCCTTGAAAACAAAAAATGGCCATATGTTGTAGATATAGGTGGGCCAGCAATACCATGATGCAGCACAAAATATTGCCCCAGCAGAACCAAATATCATGATGCAGCAAAAAAGTAATGCACCGACAAAACCAAATACCACAGTGTCTTACAAAATACTGCCCTAGCTGAACCAAATAACATAGTGCGGCACAGTATACTTCACCAGCAGAATAAAATATCACAGTGCAGCACAAAATGCTGCACCAGCAGCACAACATACCTTCCTATGTCCCTTTCTGGTGGCCTGCCACTCTACTGTTCTCCTCCTCCAGTTGCTTCTAATAAAAATATCGAGGAGTGGACAAAGAAGGTGACACATGAGCCACAGTACTGACCCAGCCCTACCTTCAGCATGCTGCCTGATCTTTCAGATCTACCAAACCTACAGAAGAATACACCACTACATACACTACTCACAAAAAGTTAGGGATATTTGGCTTGTGGGTGAAATTTCAGGATGTATATAAAATGCACTCCAAAATTTACAGGCGAACTTAATGTGACCTTCTCTAAACTTTTGAATGTCTAGATGTTCAATATTCCGGACTTTTTGCACAACTTGCTGTTCTCTAACAAGGAGCTTAACAGCAAAATTCACAACAGGTGTTTGATCCATGAATCCCTCAATAAATTTCCTGGTTTAATTAGAATTGGTATTTTAACAGTCCTCCTCAGCAGACAATAAGTAAACTTGTGTACAGCATGAGACGTTGTTGTCAAGTTGTATTTGATGCTCAAGGCCACATGACAAGTTATGGAGGAAATCACCATTGCATGCTTCTACTTAAATGTCCTATTTTCATGATATAATATCACTGTAATGTGAACTTTTTACGTTATCCTCAAATTTCACCCGATTGCCAAATATCCCTAACTTTTGTATTGTATTGTACCTATTACATCCAGTTACATATTGCAAGACAAAAAACTAAATAGTCAGTACATCCCAATGCCCAGGTGCATGTCTTCATGGCTGAAAATACAAAATCAAACACAATGCAAGAGCAAAATATATAAACTTACTCACTATAACAAATGTACTAGAACTAACACTGTGCAATTGATATAAATGTCAGATTCTTAATTTGTGCCATCCACCATGGCAAGGTCATCTCATTTGTCAAGGAACCTACACTAAATGCCACCTAGGCATTAGTTCATATATTTTGTGTTTGCAGAGTGCTGTTGCATTGAGTTTGATTTTGTATTATTTGTCTATTGCCTGATCCTTAGGTGCTTGATACCAGTGTCCCTGACCCCAATGGGTCAACAATCAACCACATCAAGACTATTCCAAGGGTAGCTCCCTTGCAGTGAAGGCCAGATCCCAGTATAGGGGTTAAATGTTGAAAACCAAGGGACTGCCATGATGATGCCCTCAGGATTAGCCCAAAAGTCAAACCAGTTGTTTCTACAGGGGCTCTACACTTACTCCCCATAACAGTGTTTATGTGAAATTAGTTTTATAGGTGAATTAATTTTAATATATGTAACTTTTCTACTAAAGAACATAAGATCTTGCTTATTCTGCCTTAATAATGATGCCGATTTTTACATCTAGGTCTGCTTTTTATGACAATTATGAGACAGCATATGGGGAGAGATATTTGCAACAAATATGAGTATGTCTGTTAATGGTTCCACTTACGAAAATAGCAAATCAAGATCTGCTAGTGTATTAAACTCACTTCATTTGTGAGTCATATAGCAAGTTATTTCAGTAATCCCTAGCGTGTTGCAGCAATCTGCAGAGATAAACTATGTAACTCAGTCCTGAGATATCACCGACAATCAAGGCTTTCAATGAAAAAGCATATTCATGATTAAACGCTACTGTACGCATTTACATCTTTGCCGTAATGACTCTTCAATGCACAGCAGGGAAAAACTATATACAATGATGAACCTGAATGCTAATAAGAATTACATACTTGTGCCTCTGTGGTAAGCATGTGATTTCCTTCTATGTAGCACTTCAACCCTGCGTTTTAATTGTTAAGCAACAAAAGCAAAGTGTGATAATTAAATAGATTTTACACTACATATTGTAAAAATTTGCTTCCAAATGAAATCAAACAGATTACTATAATAAATTAGACTATTACTTCTTGAAATATACACTACACTAAAATACAAGTATAAATAAGCACACCCGCAATTCAAAATGACATTTGGTTTTTACACAGGGTGCCAAATGTGTGTTTTTCCTGAGCTGTTACTTTGATACCGTAGTCAAGAACTGTCACATTAAAGGTGTTATCCAGCCAGGAGTTTAAATAAATAATGCCTCACCAATTCCTTGCAGCTCTCATTCAGATAATTCATGGTCCCTCTTGACACAGGATATGTAACCACCAAATGTGCACCACTGACCCACCTTGCGATTGTTTGAATGGTTACATTTCCATGTTGAGAGAGGTCAAGAAGAAGAGCCCTACCTACCTGACTTGTTAGATTGAAGACAGACTGAAGATACATTCTCCTTAGTAATGCTCCGTTACAGCTTTTTAAGAACAGTAACACATTAAACTGGTACCGTAAGTTCAGTTTGGGAGAACAGTCCAGAGTATAGATAGTTAAACATCAGTACTATACGTAAGTCTGAATGAGGCTTCTTTTCATGATGCCAGTTTAACAGTCACTATTAAAAAATAAATATCTTATCATCCAGCAAACAACTTTATTTGAAGGAGTTTTTATAAATTTCAGCCATAAGATCAGCTCATTCTTGTGACAGTAATGATTCAGTCAGCATTCCCACGTTGGTTATTTGATTCAACGATTGTGTCTTGATTACACTTGTGTATCTTGACAAAATCTTTTGCCAGTTAAGATTTGATCTAATATATAAAGCTGAGTGTATGTGTGTGTGTCCGCTAAAGGAATAAGCACTGTCGCATTTACAATCACGAAATTTGGCACACAGGTACATCAGGTGTCCGGGAAGGTTTTAGACCAGGTATCAGCTCTCTAGCATATACTGTTCCTGAGATATTTCCCAAAAATGCAAATATGGCACATCACATTAGCCAATAGAAGCCTGCAGGTCTTTCTCTTCATATCCGAACTGCCATACACACGTCACATATCCCTTATCAGCCGATAGAAGCTTGCAGCTCCTTAGTCTCCACATACACACAGTTTTACACCAGGTTTCCATAACAACCCAGACAGATTTCTTCACTGCTGTAGATCAGCTTTAAAGGGGCAGGGTGCTGTGGATGACACTGTTAAGGGAGCAGAGTGCTGAGGAGGTCGCAGTTCAGGGGGCAGGTAGGGTGGCTATTCAGGTCACCCTCAAAAGACGGACTTAAAAACCCGCCCCAGGTCCCACTAACCCACGCCCCGACCGCAGCAGACAGGGATTAAAAAAAATGAAGGTAAAAATCAACTTCAGGGGGTGGGAGGAAGGGTGACTTTCTCCCTGCAGCTCATGCTCAGACAGCACAGTGCTGCTGTCTGAGAGTGAGTTGTTTAAAAGGACATCCTTGTGTCCGTCCAGGCCCTGTGCCAGATGGAGGACAGGGAGTCTCAAAGCTGGACTGTTCAGCCTAAAACCGGACCTCTGACTACCCTTGGGGCAGGCTGCCGTGGATGTCACAGTTAAGGGGATGGTCGACTTTGAAGGTCAGTGTAAAGGGGCAGATTGCTGTAAAGGCCACTGTTAAGGGAGTGGGGTGTTGTGGAAATCACTCTTAAGGAGATGGGGTACTGTGGAGGACAGTAATAAAGAAGCGGCCGCTGTGGAAGTCACTGTTAAGGGGGCAGGATGCTGTGGAGGTCACTGTAAAGGAGCGGACACTGTGAAGGTCTCTATAAAGGGGGCAGGGAACAGTGGAGGTAACAGTTAAGGGGACGGTCCGCTATGGAGGTCAGTGTTAAGGGGCGGGGTGCTGTAGAGGTCACTGTTAAGGGGGTGGGTGTTGTGGAAGTCACATTTTAAGGGAACGGAGCTCTGGGGAGGTCACTGTTAAAGGGGCAGGTTATTGTGGAAATCAATGTTAGCGAGACGGGGTACTGTGGAGGTCACTAATAAAGGGGTGGCCATTGAGGTCATTGTTAAAAGGGAGGGTTCTGTGGGTGTCATTGTTGTATACCATTATCCCAAAAGATTTGGGCATTAAAGCTGTGAAAGAACAACTTCAAAATTATGTGGATTTGAGGGATATACAGAGCAATTTTATTTGCTTATGTTTCGATTTTTGTTTAACCCACAATTATTTTTGGTTTCAGAATAAATTTTATTTTCAGCAGACTGGGACGGCGATGGGGGAGAAATTCGCCCCCAGTTTCGCTAACCTTTTTATGGCTACATGGGAGAATGAGAACATCAAGCCCAGACTACACGAGCAACAACCTGGTGGTAGATTAACATTGTGGAAAAGGTATATAGATGATATCAATAATAACAGCTTGAACCTAACTTTTACGAGCGAGATTAGTTCTGAGAGTATCAACTTTTTATTTCTTACAATATTTGTGCAGGACAAAAAATTTAAAACAAAAAACTTTTTTAAGCTAACCGACATTAATGGGTACATTGACACAACTAGCTGCCACCACAGCCCCTGGATAGCTAATATCCTGAAATGAAAATTTATACGCATTCATAGAAATTGTACGGACATAGAGGACTACAGAGAACAAAGTAGAGTTATGATAAAACAATTTGAGGAGAAAGGGTATTACAAGGACGCCTTAATAAAGATCAGGGATATTGTAGAAACAAGAGATAAAAAAGAAAAAAGATATAGGGAGGACCAAGACTTTAGGTTCACTTTTTTTACCCAGTTTAGTGCAATCATGGGGCCATTAAATAACTCGCTATGGAAGAATTGGTCAATTAAAAAAAATGACCCGACTCTGGGGGACATTATCCCTGACAAACCTGAACTTTTATTTCAAAAAACACCTAATTTGAGGGATGTCTTGGTGCATAGCCATATCCCTATGAAGGTTGAAAAAAGTCAATTCACATGGTGCGGTTTCTGCATCACTTGCAGGAACCGCACCAAGCAAGATAAAAAGAAAAGGATCATCCAAAAGATAACATCCAAAAATGGTCAGATCTATGACATTAAAGGGAACCTGTGAAAGACGAGGGCCACAGCAGCATATCCAACCAAATCTTCTTTATTGTACAAAACTCCAAAGCACAGTGTATAAAGGTAGCAACGTTTCGGCTAAGTATAGCCTTTGTCAAGCATTTGTACACTGTGCTTTGGAGTTTTGTACAATAAAGAAGATTTGGTTGGATATGCTGCTGTGGCCCTCGTCTTTCATTGCCTGCCTTTGGACCGCCTTGGATCTGGGGTCTCTTGCCCAGCTGCTGCATTATACCACCACAGCTCTGCACAAGCCGAACTAAGTGCTGCTCCTAACTCCTTTTTGCTTTATTAAAGGGAACCTGTCACCTCCAAAAACCATCCCAAGCCGCCAGCAGTACCTGCGTGTAGCCAGCAGTGTGTTTCTGAGGATGCCTTTCTTCCTGAAGGCAGATGCAGCAAAAGTACTGAAAACTTTGTTTTATCCCCTGCCCGGCGCGCTTCTCCACACATGCTTGAAGTAAAGGAGGCAGCGGCCTCCTTGCTTCAAGTCACGGTAACCACTTCCCCCATCCCTGCCCCTTCGCTGTGACTGATAGCCGGCAGTTCAGCTGGCTTTGCCAAACTCTCTGCATAAGCGCTGTCAGTCACAGCGAAGGGGCAGGGAAGGGATGTGGTTACCGAGACTTGAAGCAAGGAGGCCACTTGCAAGGAGGTCAAGGAGAAGCGTGCCGGGCAGGGGATAAAACAACGTTTTCAGTACTTTTGCTGCATCTGCCTTCAGGAAGTAAGGCATCATCAGAAACACACTGCTGGCTACACGCAGGTACTGCTGGCGGCTTGGGATCATTTTGGGAGCCGACAGGTTCCCTTTAACCACCTCCCGACCGCACCGATGCGTCCGGGAGGTGGTTGTTTAGTTCCTCCTGGACGCATCGGCGCGTCCTCTCGCGAGAGGCGAGATTACGTCACAGCCGGCCCGCGCATGCGCATCGCGGGCCGGCATTTCGCAGAAGACTATTTCGTCAGCAGCCTGCCGGCCACGATCATTGGCTGGCAGGCTGCTGATTTTTAAAAAAACCAATCAGCAGCCATATAACCCCACATATTAGTAAATATGATGGGGTTATATGGCTGCTGTGCTCCTCTGCTCCTTCTTTTGGTCGATTGGTTCCAGCAGAGGAGCAGAGGAGCACATCATTACTGTGAGTACCCACCACACCACATTTAGCCCCCAGATCACCCCAATTAACCCTTTGATCACCCCTTTTATCCCCCCCTGTCAATCACTAGTGAAAGGAAAAAAGTGATCAGTGCAAACTGTCACTTTTTTTTTTCACTGTTATTGACCGTTAGGTTTTAGGTATAGTTTAGGTCCCTTGGTTAGGTAGTTAGCGATCAGTTAGCGCCCAGCCCACCGCACCGCAGTCCGTTATTCGCTGATTAGCGTATCGCTAATCAGCATTTGTACTTTTATAGTATCTGAAAGTGATCAAAACTGATCACGGTCAGATCTATAATAGTACTAGTGTCACTTTAGTTCGCCCTCCACCCAAAACGCAGTGTTTGCCCGATCAGGCCTGATCGGTCGCCCACACGTGCGTTTGCCCACGCCCGCCCCACCGCAGTGACAAAAAATATTTTTTTTTTTGATTACTACACATTCACTTTACACGCACTGCGGCGATAAAAAAATCAGTTTTGATATTTTTTATCAACCGCAGCAGCCTCCGGTACTTCGCTAGCCTCCCATTTGTAAGACAGGCTTGCTTTTTTTTTCTTGGGTAGTCTCAGGGAATACCCCGAAATTTAGTTGCCCACATGTCTAACAGGGGGTATTCTTCTGAAGAGGCCTACAGGCTTCTGACCCAGTCGGATGAGGAGTGGGAACCCTCATCTGATGAATCCAGCGGGTCAGAATACGAACCTGTAGAAAGCAGTGGCTCTCTGACCCAAAGTTCGGACGAGGAGGCTGAGGTCCCTGATAGCACCAGGCGTACCCGGCCCCGTGTCGCTAGACCGCAGGTTGCGCAGGATCCGCTTCAAGAGCAGCAGAGTGGGGCTGGTGCTGTCGGATTACGTGGTGAGGCATACACCAGCAGCCCAGCCCTTCCTGGACCTAGTACCAGCACTGCCGTACAACCTGGTGAAGTAGCGAGCACCAGAAGGGCAGTTGAAGCTGGTACGGTGGCACGTGCAGTAGTGACCCCGTCGCAGCCACCGCAAAGACGTGCCCGTAGAGCCCCTAGAATCCCAGAGGTGCTGGCAAACCCTGATTGGCAGTCCCCAACTTCAGCCGCACCCGTAGTTTTCCCTTTCACCGCCCAGTCTGGAGTTCGGGTTGAGACAGCTCAGATCGATTCGGCCCTGGGATTTTTTGAGCTGTTCTTGACTGCGGAGCTTTTAGACTTAGTTGTGGCAGAGACAAACCGGTATGCCACACAATTTATCACCGCTAACCCGGAAAGCTTTTATGCCCAGCCTTTCCGGTGGAAACCAGTCCAAGTTTCCGAATTTAAAACTTTTCTGGGCCTCCTCCTCAACATGGGCCTGACAAAAAAGCATGAATTGAGGTCATATTGGTCCACGAACCCGATTCATCACATGCCCATGTTCTCTGCTGCTATGTCCAGGACACGATTTGAGGTCATCCTGCGTTTCCTGCACTTTAGCGACAACACCGCCTCCCGTCCCAGGGGCCACCCTGCTTTTGACCGGCTCCACAAAATTCGGCCCCTCATAGACCATTTCAACCAGAAATTTGCAGATATTTATACCCCAGAGCAAAACATCTGCATAGACGAGTCCCTAATACATTTTACCGGGCGCCTTGGCTTCAAACAATACATCCCAAGCAAGCGCGCCCGGTATGGGGTCAAATTGTATAAGCTCTGTGAAAGGGCCACAGGCTATACCCACAAATTTCGGGTCTATGAGGGAAAAGATCAGACCCTGGAGCCGGTCGGTTGCCCTGACTACCTGGGGAGCAGTGGGAAGACAGTTTGGGACTTGGTGTCACCCTTATTCGGCAAGGGGTACCATCTTTATGTGGACAATTTCTACACAAGTGTGGCCCTCTTTAGGTATTTGTTTCTAGAACGGATTGGCGCCTGTGGTACCGCACGAACTAGTCGCGCGGGCTTCCCCCAACGGCTCGTTAGCACCCGTCTTGCAAGGGGGCAGAGGGCCGCACTGTGTAACGAAGAACTGCTCGCGGTGAAATGGAGAGACAAGCGTGACGTTTACATGCTCTCCTCCATTCACGCAGACACGACAATACAAATTGAGCGAGCAACCCGTGTCATTGAAAAGCCCCTCTCAGTCCACGACTATAACCTCCACATGGGAGGGGTCGACTTCAATGACCAGATGTTGGCTCCGTATTTAGTTTCCCGACGCACCAGACGCTGGTATAAGAAGGTGTCTGTATATTTAATTCAATTGGCTCTGTACAATAGTTTTGTTCTCTACAGTAAGGCTGGGAGAACTGGATCCTTCCTCAAATTTCAGGAAGAGATCATCGCGAACCTCCTGTATCCAGGAGGTTCCGTGGCCCCATCCACCAGTGTAGTTAGCCGTCTACACGAGCGACACTTCCCCAGTGTCGTTGCTGGTACCTCAAACCGACCGCCACCCCGAAAAAAATGTCGTGTCTGTAGCAGGAGTGGAATAAGGCGTGACACCCGCTATTTCTGTCCTGACTGTCCCGACCACCCTGCCCTATGCTTAGGGGAGTGTTTCCGAAAGTACCACACACAGGTACACCTAGCATAGGGATCACATCTCACCAGGATAGGTACACAGGGCTATTAGGGCCCATTCACTCACTGCTGCTGCAAACGTCTCCTTTCACATGGGACAAAGTGCATAACGCACTTCGCCACATCTTTGGGCGATTTGCGCTTTGCACATTGACCCATGGGGAAGGAGAGGTTTGTTCTATAAAGGTAAAAAAACAAAAAAAAAAAAAAAAAAAAAAACAGGTAAGCAAACAGGTTAATGTTTAGTTCCAAAAGTTAAAGTTACATGTTCTGTTCCAAAGTTAATAAAATTATTGCGTTGCGGCCTGGTTTTTTCTTTTTTTTTTTTTTTTGTCTTTTTACCTTCCAGGTGGACCAACCGATCTACTAGCTGCAGCACCGATGTGCATTCTGACAGAAGCATTGCGCTGTTGTCAGATTACACGCAAGTCGGTGTATGCGGCGCTGCAAGACGGGATTTTCTCCTCTGCAGTGACAGATACGTTTGCCGAGGCATACGAGCTGAGGAGGAGGCGGCGTTCCTATGCTTTGGCAAGCACTTTGTATATATATATATATATATATATATATATATATATATAAAAAAAAAATCCCGGCAATGATTTATTCATCCACATCGATTGATGCGAATGGAGAAATCTGGTTTGCCAGGGCATACGAGCTAAGTGGGTATGGATGTAGGGCGGAGCTCCTATGTCCTGGCAGACGCCTTTCCCCTCCATTTTTTTTTTTTGGTAGAGATTTTTTCATCCACATTGATCGATGCGAATGAAGAAATCTGTGCCGTTCATTTTTTTCTTTCAGCCCAGAGGCTGAACGGAAAAAAAAATCTCATTACCTGTATGCTCAATATAAGGAGAATAGCAGAAACTCCTAATGCTGGCCATACATGTAATGATTGCGGAGACCCTCAAATGCCAGGGCAGTACAAACACCCCACAACTGACCCCATTTTGGAAAGAAGACACCCCAAGGTATTTGCTGAGGGGCATATTGAGTCCATGAAAGATTGAAATTTTTGTCCTAAGTTAGCGGAAAGTGAGACTTTGTGAGAAAAAAAAAAAAAAATCAATTTCCGCTAACTTATGCGAAAAAAAAAAAAATTCTATGAACTTGCCAGGCCCCTCATTGGATACCTTGGGGTGTCTTCTTTCCAAAGTGGGGTCACATGTGGGGTATTTATACTGCCCTGGCTTTTTAGGGGCCCTAAAGCGTGAGAAGAAGTCTGGGATCCAAATGTCTAAAAATGCCCTCCTAAAAGGAATTTGGGCCCCTTTGCGCATCTAGGCTGCAAAAAAGTGTTACACATCTGGTATCGCTGTACTCAGGAGAAGTTGGGGAATGTGTTTTGGGGTGTCATTTTACATATACCCATGCTGGGTGAGAAAAATATCTTGGTCAAATGCCAACTTTGTATAAAAAAATGGGAAAAGTTGTCGTTTGCCAAGATATTTCTCTCACCCAGCATGGGTATATGTAAAATGGCACCCCAAAACACATTCCCCAACTTCTCCTGAGTACGGCGATACCAGATGTGTCACACTTTTTTGCTGCCAAGGTGGGCAAAGGGGCACATATTCCAAAGTGCACCTTTCGGATTTTGCAGGCCATTTTTTACACATTTTGATTGCAAAGTACTTCTCACACATATGGGCCCCTAAATTGCCAGGGCAGTATAACTACCCCACAAGTGACCCCATTTTGGAAAGAAGACACCCCAAGGTGTTCTGTGAGGGGCATGGTGAGTTCCTAGAATTTTTTATTTTTTGTCGCAAGTTAGTGGAATATGAGACTTTGTAAGAAAAAAAAAATAATAAATAATCATCATTTTCCGCTAACTTGTGGCAAAAAAAAAAAATTCTAGGAACTCGCAGTGCCCCTCACGGAATACCTTAGGGTGTCTTCTTTCCAAAATGGGGTCACTTGTGGCGTAGTTATACTGCCCTGGCAATTTAGGGGCCCAAATGTGTGAGAAGTACCTTGCAATCAAAATGTGTAAAAAATGCCCTGCAAAATCCGAAAGGTGCACTTTGGAATATGTGCCCCTTTGCCCACCTTGGCAGCAAAAAAGTGCGACACATCTGGTATCGCCGTACTCAGGAGAAGTTGGGGAATGTGTTTTGGGGTGTCATTTTACATATACCCATGCTGGGTGAGAAAAATATCTTTGTCAAATGCCAACTTTGTATAAAAAAATGGGAAAAGTTGTCGTTTGCCAAGATATTTCTCTCACCCAGCATGGGTATATGTAAAATGACACCCCAAAACACATTCCCCAACTTCTCCTGAGTACGGCGATACCAGATGTGTGACACTTTTTTGATGCCAAGGTGGGCAAAGGGGCGCATATTCCAAAGTGCACCTTTCGTATTTCACCGGTCATTTTTTACAGATTTTGATTGCAAAGTACTTCTCACACATATGGGCCCCTAAATTGCCAGGGCAGTATAACTACGCCACAAGTGACCCCATTTTGGAAAGAAGACACCCCAAGGTATTCCGTGAGGGGCATGGCGAGTTCCTAGAATTTTTTATTTTTTGTCGCAAGTTAGTGGAATATGAGACTTTGTAAGGAAAAAAGAGAAGAAAAAAAAAATCATCATTTTCCGCTAACTTGTGACAAAAAATAAAAAATTCTAGGAACTCGCAGTGCCCCTCACGGAATACCTTGGGGTGTCTTCTTTCCAAAATGGGGTCACTTGTGGCGTAGTTATACTGCCCTGGCAATTTAGGGGCCCAAATGTGTGAGAAGTACCTTGCAATCAAAATGTGTAAAAAATGCCCTGCAAAATCCGAAAGGTGCACTTTGGAATATGTGCCCCTTTGCCCACCTTGGCAGCAAAAAAGTGTGACACATCTGGTATCGCCGTACTCAGGAGAAGTTGGGGAATGTGTTTTGGGGTGTCATTTTACATATACCCATGCTGGGTGAGAAAAATATCTTGGTCAAATGCCAACTTTGTATAAAAAAATGGGAAAAGTTGTCTTTTGCCAAGATATTTCTCTCACCCAGCATGGGTATATGTAAAATGACACCCCAAAACACATTCCCCAACTTCTCCTGAGTACGGCGATACCACATGTGTGACACTTTTTTGCTGCCAAGGTGGGCAAAGGGGAGCATATTCCAAAGTGCACCTTTCGGATTTCACCGGTCATTTCTTACACATTTTGATTGCAAAGTTCTTCTCACACATTTGGGCCCCTAAATTGCCAGGGCAGTATAACTACCCCACAAGTGACCCCATTTTGGAAAGAAGACACCCCAAGGTATTCTGTGAGGGGCATGGTGAGTTCCTAGAATTTTTTATTTTTTGTCGCAAGTTAGTGGAATATGAGACTTTGTAAGAAAAAAAATAAAATAAAAAATCATCATCATTTTCCGCTAACTTGTGACAAAAAATAAAAAGTTCTATGAACTCACTATGCCCATCAGCGAATACCTTAGGGTGTCTACTTTCCGAAATGGGGTCATTTGTGGGGTAGTTATACTGTTTGGGCATTGTAGAACCTCAGGAAACATGACAGGTGCTCAGAAAATCAGAGCCGTTTCAAAAAGCGGAAATTCACATTTTTGTACCATAGTTTGTAAATGCTATAACATTTACCCAAACCATTTTTTTTTTTGCCCAAACATTTTTTTTTATCAAAGACATGTAGAACTATAAATTTAGCGAAAAATTTATATATGGATGTCGTTTTTTTTTGCAAAATTTCACAGCTGAAAGTGAAAAATGTCATTTTTTTGCAAAAAAATCGTTATATTTTGATTAATAACAAAAAAAGTAAAAATGTCAGCAGCAATAAAATACCACCAAATGAAAGCTCCATTAGTGAGAAGAAAAGGAGGTAAAATTCATTTGGGTGGTAAGTTGCATGACCGAGCGATAAACGGTGAAAGGAGTGTAGTGCCGAAGTGTAAAAAGTGGCCTGGTCATGAAGGGGGTTTCACCTAGCGGGGCTGAAGTGGTTAAAGGAGAAATTTCTTGTGAGCTTATGGGGGTAATATACCTTCTGAAATGTCCCTGTGGGTTAATATACATCAGAAGGACCATGCGAAAATTAAAAACCAGGATTCAAGAACATATTAATAACATTAAAAAAGGCATTGAAGCCCACAGTGTGTCCATGCATTTTAAAAAATGCATGAGAAAAACCCAAAGGGATTGTGGTTCACAGGGATGGAAAAAGTGAAACAGAATTGGCGAGGTGGAGATCTGGTGGCGGCTATTAATCGCCGGGAAGTAGAATGGATTTTCAGAATACGGTCTTTGCAGACCCATATAAAAAGAACGCCCATATGTGGGTGTAACATCCGCTTCTGATGAAGCTATCGTGGTGAAACATGGGTAGGGCGGTCTTGTAACTACGGACAACTTTTATGCTTTGTTCAATGTCTACTAATTTTATACTTTTAAGCTGGGTATTGTGAGGTCACTGTTAACGGAGCGAGGTACATTGAAGGTCACTGTTAAGGAAGCGGGGTAGTGTGGCAGTCACTGTTAAAGGGGCAGTCGCTGTGGAGGTCTCTGTTAAGGGGGCCTGAAATTCAGTTAAAGGGGACTGTAACCTATGGTCAGTGTTAAGGGCCGGGTGCTGTAGAGGTCACTGTTAAGGGGTTGGGCCCCTGTGGAGGTCACTGTCAAGGGGGTGGGGTGCTGTGGAACTCACTGTTAAAGGGGCAGGCTGCAGTAAAGGTCAAAGGAAGGGGTGGGCTGCTGTGTAGGTCACATATAAAGGAGATGGGGCACTGTGTGGGGGGGCAGTGTTAATGGGGGGCTGTGGAGGTCACTGTTAAGGGGGCGGGTGCTGTAGATGTCACTGTTATAGTGGATACTGTCAATATCTTTTAACGACACACACAAATATTAAATAAAATAGATTAAATATACTCGTGCGTAGCAGGGTCCTTTAGCTAGTGTTTAAATATTATCATGTATTTTTAAAACAGACATTAGTATAAAATAATAAAAATATACATTGCTCACCCATTAAACTTCCCACCACTACAGCGTTGCTGACACTCCAATCCCTACACCAGTGGGATTTTTCCACAGGCATTGGGGGCATTCAGCAACAGTCAAGGACTTTTACTTAAAATACTTGCCAGAGAGATGGATATCTACCCACAGCCATCTTATATGCATGGCATGACTTTATATAAGATGATGCACATTCATCATTCTCCGCTATTTGCTTTGTGCTGTTCTTTCTTCTGGATTACCAGTAATTTCTAGGCCTTTTGTAACATTCTGTTTCCAGTCCCAGCAAGTCCTAGTTCTTTCATATTCTTGTTTATTTTCTCATTTTTTGGGCTTTGCACTCACCTTGTTTAGCCTGGTGAGATCAGTGATATTATTTATCCATGTCCTGTCTTTCTTCTTGTCTCCCCTAGGCAGGAGCATACTGCAGTTTATGAGAAGTTTTACCAGCAGGGACATGGTGTCCAAGTCTTCTTCTTCTGCTGCCACCTTTTTCTGTCTTGTAAAGTGTCCACACTCAATCAACTTTTAACCCTTTCATTATCGAGTCCCTTTTCACCTTAAATCCCAGGCCGATTTTTGCAAATCTGACATGCATCACTTTATGTGCTAATAACAATGGACGCTTTTACTTATCCAAGCGATTCTGAGACTGTTTTCTCGTGACACATTGTACTTCATGACAGTGGTAAATTTAAGTCGATATATATTTCACCTTTAATTATAAAATAATCCAAAATTTACCAAAAACTTTGAAACATTCTCAATTTTCTAAATTTTAATTTCTGTACTTTTAAGACAGAAAATAGTTATCAATCAACATTCCAAATATGTCTGCTTTATGTTGGCATTAGAAGTCTTAGAATTTTAGAAGCAATTTTTCAAATTTTCAACCAAATTTCCAAAACTATTTTTTTAAGCACCAATTCAGTTATAAAGTGATTTTGGGGGGGTTTACGTAATGGAAACCACCCATAAACTACACCCCTCAAATTATTCAAAACTGGTGTTACAAACTTTGTTAACCTATGAGGTGTTGTACAAGAATTAAAGGAAAATGGAGGTGAAATGTAATTTTTTTTTATTTTAATAAAAATTTTCTTGCAACACAGCAAGGGTTAACAGAAAAATAAACCTCAATATACATTACTCTGATTCTGAAGTTTACAGAAATACCTCATATGTGGTGCTTTATGGGCACGTGGCAGTGATCAGAAGGAAAGGAGCGCCATGTGGTTTTTGGAGGCAGATTTTGCTAAAATGGTTTTCAGGCACCATTTTATATTTGAAGAGACCCTGACGTACCCCTATAGTGGAAACCCTCCAAAAGTGACCCCATTTTGGAAACTATACCCCTCAAAGAATTTATTAAGGGGCTTACAAAATGTTCTGGCAAAGTTTTTATTCATTTTATTTTTATAGCGTTCATCTGAAAGAGTATATCATGTTATATTTTTATAGAGAAGGTTGTTGTGGATGCAGCGATACCTAATACGTCTATCATAATTCTTTTTTTGAAGTTCTACACAGTAATAGCATTTTTGAATAGCATAAAAGCTTGTTTTTGTGTTGATTTGTTCTGAGAGCCATATTTTTTTTTCTGGCGATATTATTTGTGGGATGAAGTGACAGTTTTATTGGTACTAATTTGGGCTACATACAACTTTTTGATCACTTGGTATGACACTTTTTGTGAGGCAAGGTGACAAAAAATGGCTGTTTTGGCATGTTTTTTATTTTTTTAACAGCATTTACCTAAAAGGGTATATAATGTGATATTTTTTTAGAGCAGGTTATTATGGACGTGGTGATACCATATATGTCTATTATTTTTATTTTTGTTAAGGTTTACACACACAGTATAAGCATTTTTTAACCGAATTAAATCATGTTTTTGTGTTGCCATTTTCTGAGAGCCATTTTTTTCCCTGGCAATTGTCTTAGTTAGGGACACATTTTTTTGCGGGATGATATGACAGTTTGATTGGTACCATTTTTTATCGCTTGGTATTACACTTTTTGTGAGGTAAGGTGACCAGAAAAAGCCGGTTGATAGGGATGCGGCGATACCTAATATGTCTGCTTTTTCCCCCCCTATTTTGTACAATTTTTTAAACTTTATTTTAGGGAAAGGTTTCTTTTTTTTGTAGCTTTTTTTTACTTGAAACTTTGAATTTTTTATTATGTAAATCTTTTTTTTACTCTTTTGTTTACTTTATTTTTTGTCCCACTCTGGGTCTGATCCCCTGTACAATGCATTACAATACATTTGTATTGTAATTCATTGGCTGTAAGTGTATTACTCGGTGTAATACACTTCAGCCTGCTTGCCTGTGAGATCCAAGGGGCTGGATCTCAAAGGCTTACAGGGAAGGCAGCCACGATGCCTATAGAAGGGACAAGGATACCGCACATGCCGCGGTCAGCTCCTGCGACTGCCTGATCAGCGCGTCGTACCTGTACGGCGCTGGTATCCTACGGGTTACAGACTTGGTCCTAAAACATTATTTCTTTTTTACAGGAAAATGAACTTATAATGATATCTCACAAATAATAAGAATATTCTTTATTTATCCCACACCAGTTTGTGCAGCATAATACAATCACAGGCTACCAGCACAAACAAAATCAGACATTACAGAGTAACACTCTAATCAACAATTCAAGCAATAGGGCCCTGTTCACAAAACTTCTATGAGGAAATAGTGGTGGCACAAAAGGTAAAAGTGTTTGCACGTGGTACACATATTGTAGACCTACCCGAGCCAGTTAGCCAGCTAATATTTGTGTTTGTACATATATGAAGTTTAGTCAGGGTGCTTGATCTCCTTCAAGAAACGATTATCTTCCTTCCTCTTTACATATACATATATGAAGTGCATTTAAGAGCATGAGGTGTGGTGAGAATGTGACCAGCTTAAAGCGATGTATTTTTAGGGTATGCCTAAAACTCTGGATATTGAGAACTAACCTGTTTGTCTTGGAGAGCGCATTTTAGAGAATTTGAGCAGTTAAAGAGAAATTTTGGGGTTGAAAGTAGGAGTTTGGAAATTATGGAGGATGTTAGTCTAAGATCATTGGCAGAATGTAGAGCTGGGTGGGTTACTTCATAGAGAGGAGATGTAGGGTGATGCAGTACTGTGGAGATCTTTGTGTTTGAGTGTGACACATTTAACTATGTTCAATAGTTGGTGGTCAACCAGTGCAGTGTCTGCCACTGGATAAAGGTATCAGTGTAGTTGTTGAACAAAAATATGAGCTTGTCTTTTGCATTCAGAAAATCAGGGATATTGAGATCTTCACAACAGTTAATGCATTTTGATAGTCTGATTTGTTTTACCTCTATCCACTACTTCTCCCATAAATGACAATACTGTATTGCTAATTCTTTGGGAATCAATCTATTGATTCTATAAGCTTACATTTATGCTCAACAGTTTATTAATGACAATACAAATTTTCTAATCAATTAAATTTTCTTGAATGCATAATTTCTTCATTATAACCAATAATTTACTGCTGATTGTATATCAGTTGTTTATGTTTACCTATATTCAGAAGCATATAAAATGCATACAACATAAACAGACTATTAAATTATTGAACCTTAAACAAGGAGCACACATTTCTGGAGCGTATCATAGATGCAAACTATTATTTTTATAACATGTTTTTCTTTGCTATCATTGGTTTCATGTCAGTGATCTCCATCTGATTGCATATGAAACAATACTTGTTCAGAAATAAGCTTTCTGGGTATAAGGATTCTTTCAATTATGTATGAAAAATGCAAACACCTCTATGGTGGTCTTGTTTTATTTGTTTGCCTCCTGTGTAAAGCTCATTAATTAGTCCCTGTATAGTGGGGAATTAATGCAAGATGACAGTTTAAGAGGATTATTATAAGGTAGTTGTCAGTTCTCCTATGTGTGTTTTGGAAATCTATTTGAAAAAGAAGCCATTTTAGCTGTGCAAAAAAGACAAAAAACATTTACAAATTGCCTTCTATTTTTTATTTTTTGGAGATAATTATTTATTCACCATTTTCATATTCTGCGAATCGTCCAAACATAATTAGATTATTTTATTTGACTTTTAATTGCATTTGTTCATTTATTTGGCTATGTTTAATGTAATCCAATGTTACTAAAATAAAATGCAAGAAAATGACTGTAGGTATGGCTTAAGGTGGTTATCAGGGAATTTGACAATGATAACTGGAGATGAGCGTTTTCAAAAGTTTTCAAAAATTTGCTTTTTAGCTTTTTAAATTTTCTTCAATCTGAATTAATTTGTTACGAAGCAAAGGTCTATCCCCATCTGCAATTAAAGTTTAGGAAGAATGTATCCTGGTGCACATCACTGTGCAGTGCAGAAAAATGCATAACTAGTCCTTTCTGGTGGCAAAACACTTACTGTGGGTCTGAATAACAGGCAGGTCACATATATGGCCATGCACATCATTGTGCAAGCCACCAACATTCCTAGCAAACCCCTAGCTAAACAAAAAAAAAAGCATACAACATCCTTCAGTAATGCAAAAAAATACATACTGCGTGCCCCAGCGGTTGTCCCAATGACTCTTTGGGCAGCAGCAATAAAATGGTGGAGAAATGAAAGGTTCTTTAAATCCATGTTATGGTAATGCAACACATGCATTTGAATCCCTTCTGTTAGATGTAGAATGACTGTGCATCACTATTAGGCCCCTTTCACACGGGCATTGTGGGAAAATGTGCGGGTGCATTACGGGAACACCCGCGATTTTTCTGCGCGAGTGCAAAACATTGTAATGCGTTTTGCACTCGCGTGAGAAAAATAGCGCATGTTTGGTACCCAAACCCGAACTTCTTCACAAAAGTTCAGGCTTGGGATCGGTGTTCTGTAGATTGTATTATTTTCCCTTATAACATGGTTATAAGGGAAAATAATAGCATTCTGAATACAGAATGTATAATAAAATAGCCCTGGAGGGGTTACATTTAAAAAAAAAAAAATTTAACTCACCTTAGTCCACTTGATCGCGTAGCCCGGCATCTCCTTCTGTCTCCTTTGCTGAACAGGACCTGTGGTGAGCATTAAATACAGGTAAAGGACCTTTGGTGACGTCACTCCGGTCATCACATGATCCATCACCATGGTAAAAGATCGTGTGATGACCGGAGTGACATCACCAAAGGTCCTTTACCTGTAATTAAATCTCACCACAGGTCTTGTTCAGCAAAGGAGACAGAAGGAGATGCCAGGCTACGCGATCAAGTGGACTAAGGTAAGTTAAATTATTATTATTATTATTTTTAACCCCTCCAGCACTATTTTACTATGCATTATGTATTCAGAATGCTATTATTTTCCCTTATAACCATGTTATAAGGGAAAATAATAATGATCGGGTCTCCATCCCGATTGTCTCCTAGCAACCGTGCGTGAAAATCGCACCGCATCCGCACTTGCTTGCGGATGCATGTGATTTACACACAACCCCGTTCATTTCTATGGGGCCTGCGTTACGTGAAAAACGCACAAAATAGAGCATGCTGCGATTTTCACGCAATGCATAAGTGATGCGTGAAAATCACCGCTCATGTGAACAGCCCCATAGAAATGAATGGGTCGGTATTCAGTGCGGGTGCAATGCGTTCAACTCACGCATCGAATCCGCGCGGAATACTCGCCCGTGTGAAAGGGGCCTTAGACTTAGTTCACATTTCACTTATATAATCAGTAATTATCATCCCAAAGCAGATGCGGGTCAAACCCAGAGAACAGGTGCAGATCTGTTTGTGATACTTAATACGAGAGTAGGCTTTAGTGATGGCCTTGCGATTCGCCCGGCGGTCGGATTGCGGGAAACTTTGCGTTTTTTACGATCCGCCGAACATGCAAACGTATGGTTTTTAGACTATTAGTCATTTTTTTCCATCTGAAGTTATGATTCCTCCCTTCTTAAGTGGCTTGTCAAGCCACTTAAGCAGGGAGGAATCATGACTTCAGATGGAAAAAAATTATAAATATTCTAAAAAAAAATCGTAATTTTTTTCCATCCGAAGTTATGATTACTCCCTACTTAAGTTGCTTAAGCAGGGAGGAAGCATGACTTCAGATGGAAAAAATGACAAACATTCTAAAAAACTAATACATATATATTTAATTTAGTGTTATATATTAGTTTTTTGAATATTCGTCATTGACAAATATTCTAAAAAACGAATATATAGCACTATATTGAATATAGTAATATATATTCTTTTTTTTTTATATTCGTCATTTTTTTCCATCTGAAGTCATGATTCCTTGACAAGCAACTTAAGCAGGGAGGAATCATAACTTCAGATGGAAAAAATGACTAATATTCTAAAAAACGAATATATAGCACTATATATATGCCTAGTTTTGACCCACGTCTGTATTGATCGTGTAATATTTGCATATTGCACATTCATTACCTTGCTGATTTTCGAGTAAAAAAAAAGAATGTAGATAATAGCAAATATTCGATGAATATTCTAAAAAAAATTCACAAAATATTGCGAATTAGAATATGACCCCTGCCGCTCATCACTACTCTGTATCTGCACCCTCCTCACTCACTCTCTGCTATGTGCACCCCCAAAGGCACCACCACCATAGCCCCTCCACTCGAGTCAGATTAATTATTTTCCCATTGATTCCCAGACCTTACCAATGTGCAGCCATTCTTGGCATCGGATGACGAAGAGGAGGTAGCAACTGCCGCCACCCAGCGGTCTGACGACAGTACCCAGATCAGCCCAAGGAGGGTGGTCCCCGCTGTTGCTGCCTATTTCAAGATCTCTAATGCCAGTGGTGGTAAAGGTGACAATGATGACGTGTCAATGGTCATAATGTAGGTGTCCACAAGAGAGGAAGAGGAGGGGAGTTCAGAGGAAGAGATGGAGCAGCAGATAGGGAGGAGAAGGAGGAGAAGCAGGCAGAACTCGCAGTGCACAGGAGGCAAAAAGCAGACTGAAAATGTGAGGCAAGCCATCCACTATGCATGGTCACTTCTGGCGCTCCCAGGATACCGGCAGTCCGGCAAATGGCTTTGCTGTGTGGGCTTTTTTTAACATGTCAGCTGCTGACAATAGTGTTGCCATCTGCAGCCTGTGCTGTCGCGGTAAGCCCAACACTCACCTAGGGACGACTGCCTTAAGAAGGCACCTGGCCTCCCATCACTGAGCCCAATGGGAGCAACGCTGTCAGAATCCACAAAGCCACACTCTCGGCGCTCCAAGTCCTGCCTCTTCTCCTTCCCTTTCTACTCTCTCCTCCCATTTGTCCTCCACCTTCCACCGTGCCGTCATTGCGTTTATCTAGCACAAGGCAGGCTTCCGTGGCCCAAATGTTCGAGTGTAAAAAAATTATGACACTGGATAATCCTCTTGCCCAATGGCTGACCGCTGGCTTATCAGAACTGCTAGCCCGCCAACTACTGCCATAAAATTTGTGTGGACTCGGAGGCCTTTAGAAAATTTGTGGCCATTGGCACACTGCAATGGAAGGTCCCCGGAAGTAAATATTTCTCCCAGAAGGGCATCTCTAATCTATATGGCCATGTTCATATATCTCTGGTACACAGTGTCGGTGCAAAGATACATCTGACCACAGACATGTGGTCTAGCAAACACGGGCAGGTACATAACTTTTACTGCCCACTGGGTAAACCTTTTGACGGCCATCAAGCATGTAACCCGTAGCACCCGTGTGGATTTGATGTTACCGCCACAGATTGCATGCAGGCCTGCCTCTTCTTCTCCTCCTCCTACTCTTTCCTCTGTCTCCTCCTCGGCTGACTTCTCCTTTTCCACTGCTACTGCCTCTCCCGCTGTATCCCCCAAGCTCCCCAGAACCTATTTGACGTGGCAGGTGAGAAGTTGCCATTCTGTGCTGCAGCTGTTGTGCCTGGTGTCACGGCTGAGGATGGGGAAAACTCTCAGCCGTGCGATGACAGAAGATGGTGTCACGACTTGGCCAGAACCACAGAATTAGGGAGCAGGTCACCTCCTATTGCTTCCCTAATCTGATCCTAACTCCTAGCGACATGAGCCGACCTTGAAGGTAGGAGGGCTCATGCTCTGGAACCTCGGGTCCCTACTAGCCCTCCGCAGGTCCCTAAGCTAGGAGCTGGGTAGACTACCTGTTCCTCCTGGACACGGAGAAATAGGAGTCTAAAGATGGCCAAACTATATAGACAGGGGAAACAGAAATAGTCATATGGCAATGGCAGGTAAGTGCAACTAGTACTAACGCCTACCTGCCACAGACACAGAGCCTGGGACCCAAGTATCAGTGCTGCTGTCCACAAACACAATAGACAGAGCAGACACACCACACAGGACACCAGGAAACCATACGCTGCAAAGAATAGACATGACACACAAACACATCCTCATAACATTGTGTATAACAATACATAACAATTTGTTTATGACCACAAGGGTGGCCCCCACTGGCAGATGTAATTACCAGGAGGGTGTCTCCAGCAAAGCATGGCTGAAGAACCCCTCAGCTTCTGATCTCCAAAAAAAGCTTTATAGCCCAAAGTGGCCACACCCACACAGACACACACAGGAGAGGGAATTAACCCTTCCAACACTAACCAGGGAGTGAAACCACTTAAAGGGGAAGTGTCCAAATGAACATCACACTGCAGCTGTTACCGCAGGCAACGACATGGGTGGCAACCATGTCCTGGGAGTCAGCTAGAAGGCCGAGACACTGCCACCACATGTACACTATACCAAACTTTGCCACGGACAGCCACAGTGAAGGGAAGTGTCACAGTGCACACCTAACATAACACCTAGTGCACACCAGACATACAAAGTGCCTAACATACACACACACCTAACAGAGAGGTTGCCAGGTGCAACCGCATGCACATTGCAGCAAGCTGCCTAGCAGCCACAAAAGTCAGGCTGCTATACTGCGACCATACTAAACAACCTGTTGCCCGCGGCAACCACAAGTGAGGCAACACACTAGCGGCCCTCACCTGTGGTTGAACAACCAAACCAAACTGCAGGGAACAGCATGCGGTTCAGGAGTCACGACCATGACCATGGCCGTGACACCTGGAAGCCAAGAGCCACACCGGTCCTGCACTGCTTTCAGCTCTGCGGTAACAGGCCGACCAGTGGCTAACCCTGCTCAATTTGACAGTTGGTAAAGTGGTGTGCGACAATGGTGCCAATCTGCTGAGGGTTCTGAAACAGGGCAAAATGACACACGTGCCAGGCATGGCACACATCCTGAACTTAGTCGTGCAGAGATTCGTTGTCAAATACCCAGAGGTCAAGGATGTCTTGCGGCAGGCCAGGAAAATCTCTGGCCATTTTAGAAGATCTTACATGGCCATGGCTCGCCTTGTTGACGTTCAGCGGCGACACCCCTTGCCCATCAGACATCAGATTTGTGACTGCCCGACACGCTGGAACTCCACCTTGTATATGCTTGATAGGCTGCTGTAACAGAAATGTGCCGTTAACGACTACATGTACGAACTCTTTTCTGTCAGATGAATGCCTATTGGCTAATTTTTAGGGCTTATACTGTCCGACAGTTAAATTTTTATCCTGTGACCGCCTAATGTACCTCAAGCCACAGAATGCAAACTTCTTTGCTGTCAGGTGAATGTCTATTGGCTAATTGTTGGGGCCTGTACTGGCCGAAGTTACATATTTATTCTGTGACCGCCTAATGCACCTCCAGCCAGTGGCGTACACACAATCCATGGGGCCCCGATGCGAAACTGATCCATGGGCCCCCCCCCCCCGGTCTCGGGAGGGGCATTTCCTCAGGCAATAGGAGATTATGGGGTCCCCACCCGCCCTCAAACCACACCTACACACAGCCCCACCTATAAATCACGCCCGTACCTCTTACATCGAGTGACGTCTCCTTCGATGTAGATGTTCTCTGTCCTCGTCTTTTCCTTTCAGACCAGACCACCATTTTTACGCCGTTTTTAATCTCTGCAGTTTGACAAAAAGAAATCTTAGTTTACTACTTTTCCAACATCCTACCATCTTCTGGACAAAACATCCTACTACCCCAATACTGTGCCCTGTGGTCCCCAATAATGCCCCCAATAATGTGCCAGTAACAAGTGCCTTTCCCCCCCATGTGCCAGTATCAAGTGCCAACCCCCCCGTGTGCCAGTATCAAATGCCAAACCCCCCATGTACCAGTATCAAGTGCCAAACCCCCCATGTGCCAGTATCAAGTGCCAAACTCCCATGTGCCAGTATCAAGTGCCAAACCCCCCATGTGCCAGTATCAAGTGCCAACCCACCCTTTTTTTTGCCAGTATCAAATGCCAACCCCCCCTTCATTTGCCAGTATCAAGTGCCAACCCCCCTCATTTGCCAGTATGAAGTTCCAACCCCCCTCATTTGCCAGTATGAAGTGCCAATCCCCCTCATTTGCCAGTATGAAGTGCCAACCCCCCTCTATTTGCCAGTAAGTGCCAACCCCCCCATTTGCCAGTAAGTGCCAAGTTGCCAACCCCCCCTCATTTGCCAGTATGAAGTGTCAACCCCCCTCATTTGCCAGTATGAAGTGCCAACCCCCCTCTATTTGCCAGTAAGTGCCAACCCCCCATTTGCCAGTAAGTGCCAAGTTGCCAACCCCCCCATTTGCCAGAAAGAAGTGCCAACCGCTTCCCCCTCATTTGCCAGTATGAAGTGCCTCCTCATGTCCAGTCAGTGCAGCTTTTCCTTACTTACCTGCTGCTGTGGCGCTGCTAAGGGAAGTGAACACTGTCTCCTCGGCGGTCCTGGCTCTCCGTCTCTCTCCCGTCCGGGTCCCATCTGCTGCGTGAGTTCAAAGGTCTCGCGGGATTGATGCCGACGCCGTGCTCACTCCTGCCCGGGCCCGGCGCTGATGGCTGACCGCAAGAAGAGAGAGATTCATTTGGATCTGTCAAGACTCATCTGAACTACTTTAGCGCACGCGCAGCTGCATTGGCCAGGTGTCCGCCATCGGGCGGGCCTCCTGGGGTGCTGGGGCTGGTCGCAACTGCGACCCCTGCAACCCCTATATGTATGCCACTGCCTCCAGCCACAAAATCCAAAGTTCTTTGCTGTCAGGTAAATGCCTATTGCCTAATCTTTGAGGCCTATACTTGCCGACAGTTACATTTTTATCCAGTGACCGCCTAATGTACCTCCAGCCATAGAATCCAAAGTTCTTTGCTGTCAGGTGAATGCCTATTGCCTAATTTTTGGGGCCTGTACTGGCCAACAGTTACATATTTATTCTGTGACCGCCTAATGTACCTCCAGCCACAGAATCCAAAGTTCTTTGCTGTCAGGTGAATGCCTATTGCCTAATTTTTGGGGCCTGTACTGGCCGACTGTCATGGTCTTACCTTCTTGCTGTTCTCCTTCGTTTGACATGTGCTGGCGGCCATCTTGGTTTCTGGGTTTCTTGTAGCCTCCCACCTTGCGGCTTCTCCTTCCCACTGGGAGGAGCTGGATGCCTAGCTCATATATATAGGAGCATGGTTCTAAGACTGCAGCTGCTTCTGGTTCCTGATCCTGGCTTCGTCTGACTACCCTGCTGGTTCCTGATCCAGGCTTCGTCTGACTACCCTGCTGGTTCCTGATCCTGGCTTCGTCTGACTACCCTTCTGGTTCCTGACCTCTGGCTTCGCAAGACCCTGCTTCGGTTTAGCCATCCGTTTGGACTTTTGCCTCACAGCTTGATTTTCAATAAAGCCTTCTTATTTCCACTTATCTCTTGTTGTACGTCTGGTTCATGGTTCCATGACACCGACAGCCACATAATCACACCCTTGTCTCAGTCCTCTGCCTCTCATTATGGTGGTGTATCAACCGCATTCACCATAAGAACCTTCTAATGTCACAGAGTCATGTGACTGTGCCTCCCACCCCGTACTGTGCCCCTCACCCCATACTGTGCCCCCTTATACGCTGCATTGTGCCCTCTTACCACACCCTGTGCAGGGCCCCTAGTCATTACCTGTACTGTGCCCTGTTATACCCTTTTATCTGGTATTGGTATGGGGATGTTATCCAGTCACTGTACAGAGGTGTTATCCGGTCAATGTATGGCGGTGATATCCAATAACTGGATGGTCATATCTGTATCCCTTTCCCTGCCCATGCCATCCTTTTTCAGAACTGGCATGTGCGGGAAAAATATACAGATTGCAGTGCTAAGGACCTTTGCGCCACCATCTGTGTCAGAAATACGCCTAACATAGACGTATTTCTATATAATAAATGACCACCTAATTGTATTATTATTCGGGGGTAGGGCTAATATCTTTATATTACATAGATTCTAGTGTATTATACTGTGCCCTGTGTTTACCAGTAGAAAAGTATCCTTGGGAAACAGTCCTCATCCCTGACCACCAGAACCAGGTAGTCCTGTCAGTACAAGATGGCCTCCTCTCTCCGACACGCTATTCCGCTGTGTACTGGTGCTTATTCTGACTATAGGGCTGGGTTCAAATCCTATTTTTGCCATACATTTAATGCATACCAAAAATGTATGCATTAACAGATGCCTCAGACTGATGCCGTACAGTGGCGTTCGTTCACCATGCAGTTCCATAGTAGAATTTTTTTTTACGTTAACGTATGCATTTTTTTATGGACTCTGCAGGATACAAAAACGTGGAGTGCTGCACATTTGTATACATCAAACCGATTGGAAATTAAATCTTTCTAGGCTTCACCAGGGCACATTTTTGAGAGTTTCCCTTTAAGACGCATAAAAATGGCCCCTGATTAAAATACATCTTTTTTGTGGGAATTTTTGCCAATGATCCCCCTCTGGTATGTCACTGTCCTGTTGTGGGAGTATTTGTGCACTTCTAGTAAGTGTTTGCTGACTGCAAATATGATCTGAAGGTTTTTCAGGTTCGCCTGCGATTAAAGTGAATAGGGCCCGCCGCGAATGCGCAGTTCGCAAACATTTGATTGCGAACGCGATTTCGTGTTCGCGAATCGTCCCTGCTGATGTTCTTCCATCACTGGTAGGCTTGGCTCCTGAATTTTCCTCACAATGAGTGATAGAAATAACTGACTAAATAACAGAAGTGTGAACTCCGCCTTACAGGTCACTGTTAGCGTCAGCTATAATTTATTTGCATGGACTTAACTGTGCATTGGCGAAAATTCAAGTAGTGGCCCCATGACAGTGGCGAGAGTGTCAGCATTAAGGCTGTGTTCACACCACTGTTATTTTTCTGTTTTTCTGATCCATCAGAAAAACTGACCAAAAAAGCAGATCCTGTAGTTTGAACAGCCGTCTTCAAGCCATCAGTATTTGGTCAACATTTGATCAGTATTAGCATGGCATGGAGTCCAAAACAGAGATGACATGTGATGGAAATATTTGCATGTCTTCTGTGCTTTGGACCCACTCCTGCTTTTATCTTCCTAATCATGATCAGATTCTGATGTGAAAATACTGACTGTGTGATAGAGGCCTCATGCTCAATTTGCATGAGTTTTGGCCATTATCACCCTAACTCTGCTTTATTCAGATGGAAAAGAAGTCCTGCATGCAGGACTTTAATGGCCTCTATCACACGGTCAGTATTTGGTGAGTTTTGTGCATCAGTATTTGATCAGTATTGGTAAGGCAAAAACAGAAATGGGTCCAAAACACAGATAACATGTGATGGAAATATTTGCATGTCTTCTGTGTTTTGGACCCACTCCTACTTTTGGCCTCCAAATCATGATCAAATCCTGACGTACAATGCTGACCGTACCGTTTGTTATTTTTTGGTTCATCTGATGGATCACAAGGACGGAAAAATAAATGGTGATGTTGACATGGCCAAACATGGTGTTAACAGAATGAAGAGTCCCAAAAGTAACCCTGTAACAGACTGGTGAGGGTGTTGACAACATGAAAAGTCATAATAATGGCCCCGTAAAAGAGTGGGGAGGGTGTCAACATCATGAACGTCACAATAGTCGCCCTGGAGCAGAGTAGGGAGGGGGGGCAACAGCAGTGGCAGTAATAGCACAAGATGGTGGCAGATCACAGTAGTGGCAGATGGCAGTAGAGGCAGCAGTTGTGTGGCAGCAGGTGGGTGACAGCATAAAAAAAGTGGCAGCAGGACATGGGCAGACATGGGCCATTTCTCTCAATTTTCTGCTGTGGCAGTACACTACAGTCAGATCATTACTGCCAGAATCATCTAGTCTGTTGTATCAGGCACCAGTGTCTGGAAATCCTGGTTGATCCTGGTTTCGTTTAAAGGTGAATTCTTTTTGGGGTAACTATGCCACTCACCGCACTAAACACTTATTGTGATGCCACACTACTGGTCAGGCAGGAAAGCTTGCCCAGTGCAAACTCAGCCAGTTATGACCACAATTCAAGTTTTGCTGCCCAGTAGTCCAGGGGATCTTGGATCTGGGGTGACAAGGGTGCTTCATGTCTTGCTACTGCTGCTGGGTGGTTTCTTCAATGGGCAGGTGAGGAAAAGTGCTCATTAGAGACTCAAGACTTAAGTTGCTGCCAATGAGGCTGGTGCTGCTCCTGCCCCTCACAACCTCTTCCAGCAGTCATGGCAGTGGAGTATGAGCTCAGAGGGTCCCTCCAGTTAGACCTTCATGAGGATTGGCGATGGGGTGCGTAGGAAGCGACCAACCGACTACAAAGGATGTCTTGATAGTAGTTGAGTTTTTCATTCCTCTCAGAAGGTAAAAAAGGCCCGCATTTTGGACTAGTAGCGAGAGTCTAACATTGTGGAAAGTCAGTAGTCATCCCTCTGCCGAATGGTGATAATGCAGCTGTCACTACGCAAGCAACTCAACATGAATTTGGCCATTTGCACAAAGGACTTGGAGAGACTCCCTGCCTCCATCTCCTTTTCATACTACAATGGTCTGTCAGATTAATTTGTGGCATCTTTGTTGTCACCCTCTGGCTCCTCATACCTAGTTCTGTATAGAATTAATGGGCATTTATGTTCTTCTCCTCTAGTCAGATTTATCAGAATCCCCTCTAAGATATGAAGGAGTGGAATTACATCCTTCATCCCATAGTCCTGAACAAATCTCGTAGAAAAATAAAGTGGCCTCCTCAAAGGACCTGGGAAAACGGGAGGTGTCATGCATGAGCTGCCACTGGCTAAGATCAAAATTATACTGGGGAGTACAGGGTGGCCCATTTATATGGATACACTTAAATAAAATGGGAATGGTTGGTGATATTAACTTCCTGTTTGTGGCACATTAGCATATGCTGTGAAGATACGAGATGTGCAGCACCTGAAACTACGGATACTGGAAGCCTGTGCTAGCATTTCTCCTGTGGTGTTGCTATCAGCGTGTGAAGAGTGGGAGAAGAGGGTTGCATTGACAATCCAACACAATGGGCAGCACATTGAACACATTTTATAAGTGGTCAGAAACTTGTAAATAACTCATGAAAGAATAAAGTTACGTTAAAACCAAGCACACCATTGTTTTTCTTGTGAAATTCCCAAAAATTTTGATGTGTCACATGACCCTCTTCCTATTGAAAAAACTAAAGTTGGATTCAAAATGGCCGACTTCAAAATGGCCCCCATGGTCACCACCCATCTTGAAAAGTTTCCCCTCTCACATATACTAATGTGCCGCAACCATTCCCATTTTATTAAGATGTATCCATATAAATGGCCCATCCTGTAGTCCTGTCCATCTGCATTAATAAATCAGTCATGGGCTTCCTCTGCTCATACAGGCGGCTAAACATGTGGAGGGTGGAGTTCTAATGTCTGGAAACGTTGCATATGAGGCAATGTAGGAGAAAACCTGCCTTTACAGCTAAAGGAGGGAGTGTTTTGCACAGTAAGAGTGGCTGAAGTGTATGCAAAGCTTCCTTGACATTTTCAAGATGTCTTGCAATTGGGTGGAAAACTTCAGGAAACGGATGACAACCAGATTGAAGCCTTGCGACATGCAGGTTGCATCGGTCAGCCTTCTCTATTACAGAACAGACAGAACGTTCTTCTTGTTATTGGTGACCATGGTTCCTATCTCCAATTGGTGAGGAGACAGCCAGGATTTTATTTCTTATTTGATGACGTGGAGCAGTTCCTCCCTAGTGTGACTCATCCAGGCTGACCAGGAGCAGAACCGCGTGACAACGCCTTGCTTTGCATAGGTGGCATGCTGATGGACCACTCAGAACTGTGCCTACAGTGATGGGTGAGGACAAGAGGGAGGATGAGGAGGCAGAGAACATTGTTTCAGAAATCTCATGATTATAACGCAAAGCCATTGCCATCACGCGATCGGCTACATCATCACCATCCAATAATGTCTGTTCGTCACTTGGGTCACCATCACCAGTGTCATTGCCACTTCCATGTCCGTTCGCAACATTTGCTACCACCTGACTGTCATCGCAATTTGCATGCCTAAGGGAGGACGCAGCGGACCTCGCCTTCAAAATTTGTGCTGGCCTGTAGCTCCGAACTGTCCTCACTAAGCTTGTCCTTGCTGAAAAGGAAGGAGCAGAAAAAGAAAGAGGCAGTTGCAGGACAGGTAAGATCACAGAGGTTGTTCCTGGGCCATGCCAACTAAGTATGGTGTCAGAGGAACCCACCCTTTCCTGGCTGTGTGTATCTGTCATGACCTGAGATGATGTTGAAGAGTTAGTAAACCATTTCAGTACAGTTGGATTGTGGGTCAAAACACGACTGCTGGATGACAGTGGTAGCTCTGGCCTGTGGTGGCGACTGCTGCTACCACCACCACTTCTTCTTCTGCCGCTACTTGTGCCAGCTACAGCAACATTTTTGCCACTGCCCATTTCTTTTCAGAGCCTAGTCTGTTGGCCTAAACTACAAAAATGTGCCTATATATTACAAAACCTGTTGACAATGAGTTTGATGCACCATACATCTGTGTATAAGTGAGCAGATTAATTATTAATTGTGCAGCTCATTAACTAGGTACACTCACCTATATATTAGACCGGCTTTTGAGACTGTCTGATGCACAGTCAGTCTATGTAAAAAAAAAAAAATATTCTCAATGGGGTTAAGGTCTGGACTCTGTGGTGGCCAATCCATGTGTGAAAATTATGTCTTATGTTCCCTTAACCACTCTTTCACAATTTGAGCCCAATGAATCCTGGCATTGTCATCTTGGAATATGCCCGTGCCATCAGGGAAGAACAAATCCATTGATGGAATAACCTGGTCATTCAGTATGTTTAGGTAGTCAGCTGACCTCATACTTGGAGCACATACTGTTGCTGAACCTAGACCTGACCAACCCCAGATCATAGCACTGCCCCCACAGGCTTGTACAGTAGGCACTAGGCATCATGGGTGCATCACTTCATCTGCCTCTCTTCTTACCCTGATGCGCCCATCACTCTGGAACAGGGCAACAAAGTGGAAAAGATTCCAATCATATTCAAGTTGTTTCACTTCAATTCACTCAACACTATTGATGAACTGTCTTCCTAGGTCAGTGACATCATCGTACATCGGTTATAAAACCTCTGTGCAGCTCAGCCCTATTCAAATGAATGGGGCTGAGCTGTGATATTAAAGGGGTTTTTCAGGCTTTTACTAGTCATCAATTTTAGATCGGCGGGGGTCCGACATTGGGCAGCCCCGCTGATCAGCTCAGACGGAGCGCACAGTGCGCACATGCTTTCTGCCATCTCTCTTCCTGTTCATCGCTGCTGTCTATGGCAAAGACCAGGAGCGATAGGAAGAGAGAAGAGAGACATTGCGTGTGCACTGCACACACCGTCTCCACATACAGCTGATTGGCAGGTTGTTGGACCCCGCTGTTCTGATATTGATGACCTATCCTGAGGATAAGTCATAATAAATAGTAAAAGACTGGAAAACCCCTTTAAGCAAACTCACTATACAATGTACAACATTGTGCTTGGTAACCTGTGATGAGACCACAGCTTTCATTAGAGCTCAGGTGAACACAGCTGCCTCTTCAAACAGATAATTGGCAGGGCTCCCAGAAGTTGGATAAGCTATTGGTGGATAGGACCTCAGGATAGGTCATCAATATCAAATTCCTGCATAACCCCCTTAACATAAGGTATGTAAGGTATTTTATGCAGATATATACACAGTCGGTGCCAGATTGCCTTTCAAGAAGACTGTAGGTTCAAAATGCTTTAGGATAAGATTCAGATTACCTGTGTTTAATGTTGATGTCACACTTCAGTGGGTATGCACCTGGAGTATCTTCCAATGGATAGGTTCAATAGGTCATTGAACTCTATAGATATGTAGATGCCCAAAATATGTCCTTTTGACATCATCCAGGCAGGTATGTGCACGTATACCTTTTTTAAACTTCATATGCATCCTGCAGGCATTTCCTATACGCATGGCTACCAAAGCCACCAAATGTTATTTTGAATTGAGTCATATTCTTGTATTAGTAATTCTCATCCATTCCCTTCCACCAGTCTCCTCTGTCCCTTACCTTTCACTGTCTGCATGCTGCACTTTGCTCTCCGGTATGAGAACGGAACGGAATGCATTTTGGAGCATTCCATTCTGTTCAGTTACGTTTTGTCCCCTTTGACAATGAATGGGGACAGAACTGAAGCGTTTTAGTTTTTTTTCCGGTATTGAGACCCTATTACGGATCTTAATACCAGAAAATATTAACGCTAGTGTGAAAGTAGCCTTATGCCCCTTGGTTAGTTGATTTATTATCAACCAACCAGCCAGAAAGAAAGTTCTATGTGCCATACCCAACTGAGAGTTCAGAGGATCATTCAGTTGGTGTTATTGTACCAACTAGCTTTGCACCAGTTAGGTTTAAGATCCATCTCTATGATTTATTCTCTGTGAAATAAATAGAATATTTCATATTTCAACCAATAAAATGTTTTATTTTGGCCAAAGCAATTGAAAATACAATTTTGTGTGAATGAAAATCAATTGGACAATTACATAACACTTGATTTCTTGAAAAATATAAGTACAGCAATAGAGTGCAATCAGTGATTTTAATTACTGGAAGATGATGTAGTTATAATGTCAATAGACTGTGGTTTCTAATTAAGAATATATAATAGACTTTTTCTGGTAATTTGAATGTATGATCTTATTCGCTGTCTGTGGGTCTTTATCTTTTAAAATTATTTCAAGTATTCTGTTCAGTACCCTGCACGGTGATTATTCTTGATTGTGTAGAAGTGATTGGCTTCTTCTGTCTGCTCTTTAAAACATAAAATATGGCATCTTATTGCTTTTATTCAAATGCCTTTCAGCAAGAATAAGTTGTTATAATGGAGCTTTTACAGCCATAGATCTGCCATTCATCTTTTATTGTGCAGAAAAATTCTGGGGCTGTATCAGTCATTTATTCTATGAAACCAGGCAAGAAAAAAAATATTCATTTTTTTTTTTTTTGGCCCATACATGTATATTTAGTTTGTTCTTCTCTTTATTATTTTTTATATTCATACTGTTTTTATCAATTCTCAGGCCATTTGATTGTCATAAACAGTATTTAGTTTTATAGATTGCAAAATGTACCTATGATTTGTAGTCCTATTTTCAAACCTGGTTTGCCTACTAGTACTAGAGAAAATAGCAAAAATGCATACAGCATAACTCAATACGAAATGCATGAAATTCCTGGTGATTTATGATCCTTCAGGGTTTTTTGTGTCTGGATACAATCTTCTATAAAAACTCCTCAGACATCAGGGAGTCATATGGTTTTACCCCTGCTAACCATAAATATACTATCAATGGTGTGTTCTGTAAAGCTGCCTGATACTGAATAAGCCTTGTCAACATCCAAAATAAAAAATGATTTATAATAATAGAATTACTCTAATTAACATCATATGGGTGTAATAAGACTAACTATATCATACTAGATCACTGTAACTCACTGGTGTAAAGAGATCAGTCGGGGATGCAGATGCCTTTCTGCTGCCTGAGCAAAAACTGAAGCACCCCCAATGCCAATTTCTTAACCTAACCCCTTTGGCACAATGAAAGCCCCTCTTGCCACTTCCTGTTGCTGCCTGAGGCAATCGCCTCACCTGGCCTTATTGGTGGTGCACCCCTGACCCCAGTACAAAAACAGCAAGCCCCTTGCTTTCCAACTGCAAACCTAATGAATTAAAGTAAGAACCTCCCTTGTAACTGTCTTGGCTCACAATAAAATTCATCATTGCTGCATTAATGCCATGGGATGCAAAAATATGTCTTAAAGACTGTAAGGAGCACTCCATGACATACAGTTAATTCATGGTGATCAGAGATAACTTGGATCCTGTATGTTGCGGTCAATAGTGACAATGGCGTTTAAGTGCTCACACAGTGATAGGGTGCTTCTTCTGCCCTTACCCCCTCTCAAGCTTAATTGGGATACCCTGGGCTGCCATGTCAGCCACAGCCCTAAAAAAGGTGTCCAGGCCTACCATGCCTATTAGGCCATACTGAAGTTTATAAAAAAAAAAAAAATGCAAGGAAATTTAGACTAGCAGTGTTCAGTGTTCACCAGTCGAATCCCAGTATATTTGCTGGGTAGCAGTTGGATCGCTTGGCCCCTGTTATTCTCAGAGGGGCCGGCGGGATTTATGATACTGATTCTGGCGCCGAATTCAGAGAGGCCTCTTTGTTGGAACAGCCTGCCAGAACTCCTGACATCAGTGTGAAAGTAGCCTTACTATGGCAGCCAGTGTCCGCTGCTGCTCCACTCATCTAGGCAGGCATGCGCGCCATGTTACTTACCTCTGCTACTCACTAGTGATGGTCCAAGCCACTGGCACCCCATGTGATTTCTGCAGGCTTGTGCTTCTCTGTAAAGGTTTTCCAGACCTGTCCTTGGACGCACATGCTCCTCAGTGCTTAAAGGGTCAGCATGTGTGCACCCTAGTTACCTCGAGGTGGAAAGTGGGCTTTAGGTTCCTGGTGTTCTTGTTAACTAGTGAAGCTGCGCTATTCTGACTGCTCGTATACCATACTCTTGCCGGTTTATCAACTCTGATACCCTCTTCCTGCCTTGACCTCATATTTCTTGCATATGCACAAAGGGGATCATTTCTTAAGACCGGCATTTTAGATGCCGGTCTTAGTAGGTCCCTGCACTAGCGGTGTACCTGCCAAAGTTATGTAGAGGTGTCGGGCTTTACATAACTTCAGCTTATCCAGCACCAGCCAAAAGGTAAGCCTGCTCCCTTGCTGGCTTATATTTAGACCATTTTCTATGCCTACAACACATCTACACACACACACACACACACACACCACGCCCACTTTTTTAGACCTGGTGTGAACTGATAAAAGTCGCAGATTGCAGCGCAAATAACGCATTTCTGATTATAAATGACCCCCCAAAGTCTAGTTTTGCCTGATCCTTTGGTGCTTTTTATAAGTGTTTCTGACCCTATGGGTCAGCTGCCAATTATGCTGGGACTATTCCAGAAAATACATAGAAAATTCTGAAGGTTTCACAAGCTTTCAAGCACCACTGTAGGCAAGAGCACCCCCTAGGAAAAAGTGGGGGTGGTGGTAGGGCCATGGGCAATGAGCGTTTCCATTGTGAAAGCGCTTATCTCTAGAAATTTAACTGTATCGCAGTCCTCTGGATGTCAGTACACATAATTGCTGCGATGGGGCAGTGAAGCAATGTCTCCAGGGAAGGGAGTCCACTACAGCCTGCATTTTGGGTAGGTGACTTTCCCAGTCGGTACTGTGGATGACAATATCGTCCAGGTAAGACGAAGCGTACCAATGATGTAGACGAGGCACAATGTCCACTAGTCGCTGAAAAGTGGTGGGGGCGCCATGCAGACCAAAGGGTAAGACCTTATATTGATACAGCCCCTCAGGCGTGATGAAGGCAGTTTTCTCTTTGGCAACCTCCTTTAATGGAACCTGCCAGTACCCTTTTGTGAGGTCCAAAACAGAAAAATACCAGGCTTGTCCTAACCTTTCGATGAGCTCACCCACCCGGGGCATGAGATACACATTGAATTTGGAAACCTCGTTAAGTTTTCGAAAGTCGTTACAAAACCGCAATGTCCCATCCTGCTTGGGTGTCAATACTATAAGACTGGCCCACTCACTTTTTGACTCCTTAATGACATCTAGCTGCAACATGAGCTGCACCTCCTCCGATATGGCTTGTCGCCGAACCTCGGGTACCCGGTATGGTTTTAATCGGACTTTTGCCTGAGGTTCAGTGACAATGTCATGTTGGATTATGGAAGTGCGTCCAGGGAGGTCCAAGAACACATCCGTGTTCCAACTAACAAACTCCCTGGCCTCCAGAGTCTGTTTAGAGGAGAGGCTGTCAGCAATTTTTACTGTGGCAGCCGCCTCTCTTGCATCAGACAGAGGGGCTGGTACCTCTTCTCCTAGAAAACCCGGCCGCGGGCTGTCTTCTGTACAGGTTTGAGTAAATTCACATGGTAAACCATCTTTCAAACGGTTTGAGTAAATTCACATGGTAAACCTGCTCCGGCTTTCGCCGGTGTACCTTGTAGTTTACATCTACAATTTTCTCGAGTACCTCGTAGAGCCCTTGCCACCTAGCCAGGAACTTACTGTCCACGGTCAGCACCAGAACCAAAACCTGATCACCTGGGTTAAAGATCCGGACCCGAGTCTGCCGATTATAGACCCGACTCTGGGCTCGCTGAGCTGCCTCCATATGCTCCCTAACAAGAGGCAACACTGTCTCTATCTAATCTTGCATCTGGGTAACGTATTCAATGACACTTTTATGTGGAGTGGGTTGTTGTTCCCATGCCTCTTTGGCCACGTCCAAAAGACCGCGAGGGTGTCTGCCATATAGCAGTTCGAAGGGCGAGAAACCAGTAGAGGTCTGGGGTACCTCTTGCACTGCGAACATGAGATAGGGCAGAAGGAGGTCCCAGCCCTTTCCATCTTTAGACACTACCTTTTTCAACATATTTTTTTATGTTTGGTTAAACCATTGTACCAGACCGTCCATTTGCGGATGGTAAACGGACGTCCGTAGTTGTTTTATGTGCAGCAACAGTTCCCTCATCACCTTTGACCTAAAAGGGGTCCGTTGGTCAGTCAGAACCTCTTTAGGTAGTCTCACTCATAAAAACATCTCCATTAACTCCTTAGCTATGAGTTTTGCCAAGGTATGTCGCAGTGGTATTACCTCTGGGAACCGAGTGGCGTAGTCTAGAATGACTAAGATGTGCTGATGCCCTCTGGTGGTCTTCGGTACTGGGCCTATGAGTTTCATAGCTATTCGGTCAAACGGTACTTTGATATTTGGGAGAGGTACTAGGGGACTATGGAAATATGGCTAGGGGCTTGTTATCTGGCAGGTCGGGCAAGACTTACAAAAATCTTCCACTTCTTTGATCATGCTGGGCTGCGATATACCTCTTCCACAAAATACTGATTAAGGGGATTGATATACCTGCTTCGAACAAATATTGATTGAGGCCTACGAAATACCTGCTTCCACAAAATACTGATTTAGGAGTTTGATATACCTGCTTCAACAAAATATTGATTATGGGGTTTAAAATATGTATTTCCACCAAATATTGATTGAGAACTACGATATACCTGCTTCCACCAAATATTGATTGAGGGCTACGATATACCTGCTTTCCCAAAATACTGATTAAGGGGTTTGAAATACCTGCTTCCACAAAATACTGATTAAGGGGTTCGATATTCCTGTTTCAACCTAATATTGATTGAGGACTGCAATATACCAGTATTCCACAAAATAATTATGGGGTTTGATTTACCTGCTTCCACAAAATACTGCTTGAGGGCTGCGGTATGCCTGCTTCAAAAAAATACTGATTAAGGGGTTTGATATACCCGTTTCCACCAAATATTGATTGAGGCCTACGATATACCTGCTTCCACAAAATACTGATTAAGGGGATTGATATACCTGCTTCCACAAAATACTGATTAAGGGCTACGATATACCTGCTTCCACAAAATACTGATTAAGGGGTTCGATATTCCTGTTTCAACCAAATATTGATTAAGGACTGCAATATACTAGTATTTCACAAAATAATTATAGGGTTTGATTTACCTGCTTCTACAAAATACTGCTTGAGGGCTGCGGTATGCCTGCTTCAAAAAAATACTGATTAAGGGGTTTGATATACCCGTTTCCACCAAATATTGATTGAGGCCTACGATATACCTGCTTCCACAAAATACTGATTAAGGGGATTGATATACCTGTTTCAACCAAATATTTATTGAGGCCTGCGAGATAACTGCTTCTACAAAATACTGATTAAGGGGTTTGATATACCTGCTTCCACAAATTACTGATTGAGGGTTGCAATTTACCTACTTCCACAAAATACTGATTTAAGAGTTCAATATACCTGTTTCTAACAAATATTGATTGAGGCCTGCGATATACCTGCTTCCGCAAAATACTGATTATGGGGTTTGATATACCTGCATCCACAAAATACTGTTTGAGGGCTGCGATATACCTGCTTCCACAAAATACTGATTAAGGGGTTTAATATTTCTACTTCCACAAAATATTGATTGAGGGCTGCAATATACCTGCTTACAAAAAATATTGATTATGGGGTTCGATAAACTTGTTTCCACCAAATATTGATTGAGGCCTGCGATATACCTGCTTTCAAAAAATACTGAATAAGGGGTTTGATATACCAGCTTCCACAAAATACTGATTGAGGCCTGCGATATACCTGCTTCCACAAAAAACTGATTAAGGGGATTGATATACCTGCTTCCACCAAATATTGATTGAGGCCTGCGATATACCTGCTTCCACAAAATACTGATTAAGGGGATTGATATACCTGCTTCCACCAAATATTGATTGAGGCCTGCGAGATACCTGCTTCCACAAAATACTGATTGAGGGCTACGATATACCTGCTTCCACAAAATAAGGATTAAGGCCTGTGATATACCTGCTTCCACAAAAAACTGATTAAGGGGATTGATATACCTGCTTCAACCAAATATTGATTGAGGCCTGCGATATACCTGCTTCCACAAAATACTGATTAAGGGGATTGATATACCTGCTTCCACCAAATATTGATTCAGGCCTGGGATATAACTGCTTACACAAAAATACTGATTAAGGTGTTTGATATACCTAATTTTACAAAATATTGATTAAGGGGTTTGATATACCTGTTTCCACCAAATATTGATTCAGGCCTGGGAAATACCTGCTTCCACAAAATATTGATTATGGGGACTGATATACCTGCTTCAACCAAATATTGATTAAGAGAATTGATGTACCTGCTTCAACCAAATATTGATTGAGGCCTGCGATATACCTGCTTCCACAAAATAATGATTAAGGAGTTTGATATACCTTTTTCCACCAAATATTAATTGAGTCCTGCGATATATCTACTTCCACAAAATACTAATTAAGGAGTTTGATATTCCTGCTTCCACAAATACTGATTTAGGCCTGCGATACATACCTGCTTCCACAAAATACTGATTAAGGGGTTTGATATTCTTACTTCCACAAAATACTGATTGAGGGCTGCGATATACCTGCTTACATAAAATATTGATTAAGGGGTTCGATATACTTGTTTCCACCAAATATTGATTGAGGCCTGCGATATACCTGATTTAAAAAAATACTGAATAAGGAGTTTGATATACCAGCTTCCACAAAATACTAACTGAGGTCTACAATATAGCTGCGTCTACAAAATACTGATTAGGGGTTTGATATACCTGCTTCCACAAAATACTGATTGAGGGCTATGATATACCTGTTTCCACCAAATATTGATTTAGGCCTGCGATATACCTGCTTCCACAAAATACTGATTAAGGGGATTGATATACTTGCTTCTACCAAATATTGATTGAGGCCTGCGATATACCTGCTTCCACAAAATACTGACTAAGGGGATTGATATGCCTGCTTCCACCAAATATTGATTGAGGCCTGCGATATACCTGCCTCCAAAAAATACTGATTAAGGGGTTTGATATATCTGCTTCCACAAGATACTGTTTAAGGGCTACGATATATACCTGCTTCCACAAAATACTGATTAAGGGGTTCAAAATACCTGCTTCCACAAAATACTGATTGAGGGCTGCAATATACCTGCTTCCACAAAATACTGATTAAGGGGTTTGATATACCCGCTTCCACCAAATAATGATTGAGGCCTGCGATATACCTGCTTCAACCAAAAAATTATTAAGGGCTTTGATATATCTGTTTCCACCAAATATTGATTCAGGTCTGCAATATACCTGCTTACACAAAATACTGATTAAGGGGATTGATATACCTGCTTCTACCAAATATTGATTGAGGCCTGCGAGATACCTGCTTCCACAAAATACTGATTAAGGGTCTTGATATTCCTGCTTCCGCAAAATACTGATTGAGGCCTGAGATATACCTGCTTCCACAAAATACTGATTAAGGGGTTCGATTTACCTGTTTCCACCAAATATTGATTGAGGCCTGCGATTTACCTGCTTCCACAAAATACCGATTAAAGGGTTCGATATACCTGTCTACCTTTTTCCACCAAATATTGATTAAGGCCTGCAATATACCTGCTTCGACAAATACTGCTCTTCTCTACGGACTTAAGCACAAGGTGATTTTGAAAATGACAGGCAGAGGAAGAGGCAGGCTGTTACACAGGCATGGTAGGGGTCTGGCAGGTGCAAAAGGCTGGAAGCCTAAGTGGGAAGTTGGAGAAGGTGCGTGCGATTACTTCAAAGGACTCACCAGAGTTGGTTGAGTGGCTTATTCAGCCTTTTGTTTCTGCACCCTCCTAATCCTCTGTATCTGCACCCTTCTCACTCTCTGCTGTGTGCACCCCCAAAGACACCACCATCACCACCATAGCCCCTCCACTCAAGTCAGAGTAATTATTTTCCCATCCATTACCAGACCTTACCGATGCGCAGCCATTCTTGACATCGGATGAGGAAGAGGAGGTAGCAACGGCCGCCACCCAGAGGTCTGACGACAATCCTGACGACAGGTCCCCTCTGTTGCTGCCTACTCCGAGATCTCAAATGTCAGTGGTGATGAAGATGACGATGATGACGTGTAGATAGACATCACGTGGGTGCCCACAAGAGAGGAAGAGGAGGGGAGTTCAGAGGGAGAGACGTAGCAGCAGATAGGGAGGAGAAGGAGGAGAAGTAGGCAGAGCTCGCAGGGCACAGGAGGACAAAAGCAGACTGCAAATGTATCTGGAGAGAGCCATCCACCATATTCTATCAAACAATATTACCTTTTTAACCTGGATGTATCTATTTTATCTCACATTCCGTTTTCCGTTTCCTAAAGTTGGTGGTGTAGCTCATGGGAGGGCCAGAGGGGTGGTTGTCCCAGGTGCCAAACTGGGAAATGGGAACCTTGACACTGGGACACTGTTACATATAATACTATATATTCTGTCAATAGAAATACTCTTCTCTGAATGGCCATAAAGAGATGTGTGCTGTGCAATGTTGGTGACCGATTGAAGAGCATTCACTCAGTCACAGGCCTCACATTGAACACAGGCTAGCTGAGGACTACAGCATATGAGAATGCTGGGCAAGTACACTGATGAATTATAAGAGAATGCATGCCTGGTTCTCTCGTAGACCACGGGTCTTAGGCTGTGTGCCTCTTTAGCATGTAGCAAATGACTATAGTGACGCAACCAGTAACTCTCCCCATCCCCTGGACTGACTTGGCTGGATATCTCAGAGGAAGGTGGAGTGGCTTAAGCTTTAAGGTTGTTCACAAACTAGTGCTCCAAGGGTTCTGGCTGGCCCCTCAGTGCTCCATCTAGCTAAGTAGTATATTAATAAAAACATATGGGGTCATTTATCAAACTGAGGTAAAGTAGAGAACTGGCTTAGTTGCCTATAGCAACAATCAGATTCTACCTTTCATTTTTAACAGCTCCTTTGGAAAATGAAAGTTGGAATCTGATTGGTTGCTATGGGCAACTAAACTAATTCTACTTTACACCAGTTTGATAAATGACCCCAATACTTTTCTATGAAATGTTTCATTGTACAGACTTAACAAAGATATAATTTTAGGCCATTTAGGCCCCCACCATAGAAACTCTCATTAACTCCATGATGGCTAAGTGCCGACAGTGCTTGGTGCCTGGTTTAAAAAGGGTTAGCCAAAACTAATACAGACCTCCGAGAGTGGAAAATCTGCTGAGATGATCAAACGTACTTGGTTCCCGCTGCTGGGTTTGGTCTTTGTTGCTCCTGGGGTTTTCCTCTCCGTGTAAGGCTGAAATCAACATCTTTTGGGGGACGGGGTCTGGATGACTGCTGCAGCAGTTACATGTCTCAGTGTCGGTAGATTTCCTTTAATTGGAAGTGCCAGATTAAAGCTTCTGTTCCTGCAATCTAGCAGGAGCAGGTCAGGGAGAAGGCCCCAAGGAGGAGTTTTTAAATGCTTAATGAGCCATATGCAGTAAATAGAGGAAGCAGAGATTACATGATCACTGGATGTCAGGGGCAGAGCAAAACTCCAAGCAGATCAAGACTTAGCTTTTTTGTCTCTATCTCTTGTTGGCTACAAAAGTTATATCAGAAACTGCTGTGTTTGAACCTAGCCTACAATACAGTTATTCCGTCTGTTTCCACCATACACAGTCATCCTTGGCTTAGCAAAGCTAAGTGTGAAAATGAATCCAACTGGGAGAGAGTATCTCTTTTTGAAACAAAGAATCGGGCATCAGTGAGGAAGAAGTCAGTAATTCATGAGACTTCGAAACACGTCTGGGAGGAATCTGGACCCTATAACACCACCATTCCTGCGTACGCTGGGGACTATCTGGACTTATACCTCTTTTTCATCATCTGTTTGAGAAACAGATTCGTCCAGTGCTTGCTAAAGAACTTCCTGGAGCGATATCGTTCCACCTTCATTCATTTTGATCGGAACAAGCCAGGATTCGAGAATGAGGGACGCCGAAGTAGCGGAGATCAGAGGAAAAAGCTGCACTTCGTTTTGGAGGTAAGGGAGCAGTACAGCTCATAAATAGGTGGGACGCCACCAAAGAGCTGGAACCCCGAACAATTCAAATTGCGATTAACTTGTGAATTAATTTGTGAACTATTACATAGAGTTTCCACTATGAAATATTGATGTTGTGAGTTACCTGAACATACGGTGTTGGACTAGTACAACATCTGTAACTCACAGCTAATAATCGAACTGAAACCAACTCCTTTTTTCTGTGAAAATCTTACAAGTGTACTACAATATATATAATCGGCGATCGTTGACATCGAATATCCGGTGATCATCCAATCGAAAATCCGGTTTTAACAATTATTATATTCGGTAACCAGATTATATTGTGGTGGACATTCCAATTGCTGTCAGGCCTATGCGATCAACCAGTTATCCCATGCCTCAGTGATCTTCATATTGAATCATCATCTTAGTGATGTTTTAACCATTTTGTGTTTTATTTTCTGTGCAATTTACGTATCCTGTACGATCTTTTTAAATATATGACCTTTTTTAATGAGTATGACCTGTTGAATATTATAAGATTTGAATTCAATAAAATCGAATATTTAGGCAGTCCTCCAGATATTTGAGTGCCATATCTTCCATAACTATCTCTATGTTACAATTGTGTTGATGTCCCAATATTTATGGGCCTGACTGTATACCGAGTCTGCTTCCATGGTGAAAATAAAATAAACTGGATGTGGAAAAAGACGATTTGCTTCATTATTTATATATCCAGCAAACCAACCACTGAAAATGTATTCCATAGCCCAAAACTGTCAAAGTTCCTCTACCTACCATCTGTAGATGAGATGTTATATCTTCGTGCACAGTTGGTTTGTTCAGCATGGTAACTTCAATTTAGTTTCAGAAATGTCAAATAAAGCTTTCAAAGAGTGATATTTGTGTCCTGCTGCCTGCTCTTTAGTTTAACACTGGTTGGACTTTACATTTGAGTAACTTTATAGATGAGTGGTGTTCATAGTTATACTGTACATGTTCCACATTGCACTCTTTTCCGAGCAAAATAGCACATTTTGCAAAAACATATTTTTCACACAACTTCAACTTCTAACTTGTACCATGCATCAAAATGCCTCCATAAACTTGTTTGAAGTAGCTTATACTCAAAAGCTAGCAAAGAAAGAACATGTAGGAACAAACTACAATTTCAGGATTCCAACATGGCTGATCCTTTTGTTCCTTCAGGAGATAAACAGTTGACAGCTGCGTATTCCCTTTTCCCTATTAAAATAAACATGAATGTAGTCTCTAGGCACAGTAGTCATGTCCGTTAGTCTCTCTAGTGAGGGCATATACTCTTGGCATTTACAATGCCACAGACAATGTCTCTTAAAGGCACTTGAAACATAATTGCTCTCCTTAGTTGTTGCCACAGTGGGGGTGGCATAGCCAGATGTGATTGCAAGTGCATGCCTGCCAGCCCCAATGACTATAATGGCATCCGGTGGACATCTGAAAAATATGCCAGGATTCAGCAAGACAAAAACTACTGTGTGCATTCTTCAGTAAAATAACTCTTCTGCACAACTGTCTCATCATTGCTTTCTACACTTCTTTTACACTTAAAAGTGATGGCATCATGACAACTGGGACCCTGTCTTGCACCTCAAAACCAGATCATACCCCATAGGGAAGAAAAGGTGTGCCCTTCCCATTACTGCACAACAGCCCTGGAACCTTCAGAACCATGAGCAAAACTACTATTAGACCCATCTGGCCACTTGCTCACTCACACATAAATCGAGCAGGGCAGTTCTTATTTTGCCATGGACCAGCAGTTGATACACAGAAATCACTTTTATGCATGTTGCAGATTTCACAGTTCATCAGGTAGTGTCACACTCTAAAAGGTGTTTCTTTAATGTAGTCTTTTACAATCTGAACTTCACCAGCTGACTCTGACATAAGCATCCAGAAGTGGGGTGTATATCTCAGACACGGATCAGCGGATGTGAACCCACTATGCTACTGACTGGCAGTACCCTGGAGGGGCGTGACTAAGCAACTACCTGGTCTTCGCTAGAGTCTCTGATTAGAGAAGGCCTTGCAGTTCGCCCATCGGTCATTTTGCGGCAAACTTTGCTTGTTCGTTGTTTGCCGAACAGGCGAACATATGGCGATATTCGCGCCTGCTATATTCTTTTACATTGTGAAGAACTTTGACCCATGACACATCCATCAGGTGGTACAGGACAGCCAACTGAGATGTTTCAGCACATGGACATACCCCCTACCCTATAAATAAACCTGATCTGGCCGCCATTTTACATTTAGTCTTTTGCCAGTGTAGGGAGAGGTTGCTGTGTGTAGCAGGGACAGGCTGTTAGGGACACCAAACGCTAGCTAATATGGCCACAAAAGTCCTTTTAAGGACTGGTATAGGTGTGCTATCGATAGATGTGACTTACCGAGGGGTGCGATATACTTATAATATACTTCCTAACATAGAAAGTATATTATAGTGCAATTGTATTGTGCAGCAGTTGTGTGCAGTTCTGCTGCGATACTGCAGCCACACAGAGTACCAAATGCTACTAGAACAAATAATTTCTACTGGTGCGATTTACCAGTTGCCCCCCCAAAAAACAGCTTGAAGCAGGGGTGTTATATACCAATAATATACTTTCTATATAGTGCATTTAGGTAGGGCAGCATTTATATTTGGTTTTACTGCGTTAACGCATCTACACAGAGTAAAAAACACTATTTGAAGAAATAATTTCTACTGGTGTGATTTACCAGTTTCCCCCAAAAAAATCTGATTGAGGCAGGGGTGTTATATATCTTCTTCTACAATTACTGCTCTTCTATAGGGACTTTTGTCACAGGGTCATTTTGAAAATGACAGGCAGAGGAAGAGGCAGGCCATTCCGCAGGGGTGGTAGGGGTCGGGCAGTCGCAGAAGGTGCGTGCGATAACGTTAAAGGACGCACCAGACTTGGTTGAGTGGCTCACTCAGCCTTCCGGTTCTGCACTCTCCTCATCCTCTCTATCTGCACCCTCTTCACTCTCTGCTGTGTGCACTCCCAAAGACACCACCACCACCACCATATCCCCTCCGCTCCGAATCCAAAGATCTTTTTTGTCAGGTGAATGCCTATTGGCTAATTTTTAAGGCCTGTACTGGCCAACAGTTACATATTTATCCTGTGAACGCCTAATGTACCTCCAGCCACAGAATCCAGAGTTCTTTGCTGTCAGGTGAATGCCTATTGCCTAATTTTTGGGGCCTGTACTGGCCAACAGTTAAATTTTTTTTATCTCTAGCCACATAATCACATCCTTGTCTCACTCCTCTGCCTCTCATTATGGTGGCATATGAACCGCATTCACCATAAGGACCTTCTAATGTCACAGGGTCATGTGACTGCGTGCCCACCCTGTACTATGCCCCTTACCCCGTACTGTGCCCCCTTATACCCTGCATTGTGCTCTCTTACCACACCCTGTGCTGTGTCCCTAGTTATTCCCTGTACTGTGCCCTCTTATACTCTTTTATCCGGTCACGATATGGCGGTGTTATCCGGTTACTGTGCAGAGGTGTTATCCGGTCAATGTATGGCGGTGGTATCCAATATCTGGATGGCCATAACTGTATCCCTTTCCCTGCCCATGCCATCCTTTTTTAGACCTGGCATGAGCGGGAAAAATATGTAGATTGCGGTGCTAAGAACCTTTGCACCACAATCTGTGTCAGAAATACGCCTAACATAGACGTATTTGTATATAATAAATGACCACCTAATTGTATTATCATTCGGGGGTAGGGCTAATATCTTGATATTATATAGATTCTAGTGTATTATACTGTGCCCTGTAATTCCCAGTAGAAAATTATCCTTGGGAAACACAGTCCTCTTCCCCTGACCACCAGAACCAACCTCCCCTATCCACCATGCTGCTCCGATGTGTACTGGTGCTTATTCTGACACTAGGGCTGGGTTTACATCCTATTTTTGCCATCCATTTAATGCATACCAAAAATGCAAAAATGCATACTGTACAGTGGCGTCCATTCACCATACAGTTCCATGGTAGAAAAAAAAATTACGTTAACGTATGCATTTTTTTAATAGACTGCAGGATACAAAAATGTGGAGTGCTGCACATTTGTACATATCAAACCGATAGGAAATAAAAAAAATTCTAGGCTCCAGCAGAGCACATTTTTGAGAGTTTTCCTTTAAGATGCATAAAAATGGCCCCTGCTTAAAATACATATTTTTGTGGAAATTTTTGCCAATGATCCCCCTCTGGTATATCACTGTCCATGTTGTGGGACTATTTGTGTACTTCTAGTAAGTGTTTGCTGGCTGCAAATAGGAGCTGAAGGTTTTTCAGGTTCTCCTGCCATTAAAGTGAATGCGGCCCGTCGCGAACTTACGGTTTGCAAACATTTGATCGCGTTTGCGTGATCTCGCTCGCAAACCGTCCCGGCCGATGTTCGTCCATCACTATCTCTGATGGTAAGAATAGACTTAGGCCGTTAGGGTAGTTGCCAGATGTCACTCCAGAGCAGTCCAGGTGGACCAGAAGATACCTGAGATAGGTACCAGCAGTACAGGTGTGGTAGACAGGCAGGGTCGTTACCAGGAGCAACAAAGCAGGAACCGAAGGATCAGGCAGAGGCGTAGTCAGACAGGCAGAAGGGCAGGGCAGGCAGCACAGGTACAGGTCAGGCAATCGTGGTCGGCAACAGGAGAGACAAAGCAAGCAAGCAGGGATCAGACGATAAGCGGAGTCCAGGGACAAAGTATAGGTCAGGAACACAAGTGGTTATCAAGCTCTTTAGCAACAGACTAGGACCTTGACACTCAGGCATCTGGGAAAAGGGCTGAGCCTCTTCAGTATGTGTAGGAGAGCCAGGGTTGGTCAACGAGGTCACCTGACCCAACCCATCCCAGGGTGTGATGCGTACCGCCCATAGAGCAGTGAAACATGAAACCAGCCAAACTCATGCTGTATACAGGGCTGAATGGAAGCTGTGGAGCGGAATCCTCAGAAGCAACATCACTCACACAAACAGAGTGTCCCGGACTGCAGCGGTAACTGGGAAGAACTGGCCACCGATCACCAAAGAACACGGTGCCCGGGACCCCGGTGGTAAGCAGGGGAACAGCATCGCACAGCAGTCGCTGTTACACAGACAATTCAATGCAACCAGAGGTAGGTTACCTCAAAGGCAAACTCTTCTGTGCCTTTTTTGAACAGGTTGCTACACTTAAAGTACACTACCATGATATCCACCTTGGGATGTGGAGATTCTCACAGATGATCAAGCTGCTTAAATTCACATCCAGAGTCACTAGAGGCTAACTTCTTGACGCATATGCCTCTAAGTTGTTTTTAGACAGTTATCTCTACTGGACTTCCTTTACATCTCTACTTTCATCTGGTCTGTTTTTTTGCAGTTGTTCTGGCCCTGTCCTGGGCGATACTAGGTCCAGGGTGAGCTTGGCTGTCAGCTCCACACATGGGCTTCCTCCTCCTAACCATAGCTATGCTAGACCGCTAACTTACTCTTTGGTCTAAACTGACTAGAATGTTCCAACTCCTCATTTTTTTTTTACAGAGGGTGACACCACCCCATTTAGTGGTGGCTAGAGTTGAGCGAACACCTGGATCCGAACCCGACCCGAACTTCGTCCCGAACCCGAACCCCATTGAAGTCACTGTTCCAGTGTTGGGTGACGTGAAGCATGATTCTCTGCTATGACATGAAGACTGATTCTCTGCTGACATGAAGCCTGAATCTCTGTTATGGGACCTCTCTCCTCTGCCTGGGTGTCAGGGCCAAAATATCTGACAATGGACTGTTCCAGTGTTGGATGACATGAAGCCTGATTCTCTGCTATGACATGAAGACTGATTCTCTGCTGACATGAAGCCTGCATCTCTGTTATGGGACCTCTCTCCTCTGCCTGGGTGCCAGGGCCTAAATATCTGACAATGGACTGTTCCAGTGTTGGGTGACGTGAAGCCTGATTCTCTGCTATGAGGCCCAGTCATTGGTGGTGAACTGGTGCTGTTCCGCAGTGCGACTGACCCGTGCGTGCTGCAGCTGAAACTCCACTATGGCCTGCTGCTGCTCGCACAGTCTGTCCAGCATGTGCAAGGTGGAGTTCCACCTGGTGGGCACGTCGCATATGAGGCGGTGAGCGGGAAGGCCGAAGCTACGCTGTAGCGCAGACAGGCGAGCAGCGGCAGGATGTGAACGCCGGAAGCGCGAACAGAGGGCCCGCACTTTATGCAGCAGCTCTGACATGTCGGGGTAGTTGTGAATGAACTTCTGCACCACCAAATTCAGCACATGCGCCAGGCAAGGGATGTGCGTCAAACTGGCTAGTCCCAGAGCTGCAACGAGATTTTGCCCATTATCGCACACCACCAGGCCGGGCTTGAGGCTCACCGGCAGCAACCACTCGTCGGTCTGTTGTTCTATACCCCGCCACAACTCCTGTGCGGTGTGGGGCCTGTCCCCCAAACATATGAGTTTCAGAATGGCCTGCTGACATTTACCCCGGTCTGTGCTGAAGTTGGTGGTGAAGGTGTGTGGCTGACTGGATGAGCAGGTGGAAGAAGAGGAGGAGGAAGCCGAGTAGGAGGAGGAGGCAACAGGAGGCAAAGAATGTTGCCCTGCGATCCTTGGCGGCGGAAGGACGTGCGCCAAACAGCTCTCCGCCTGGGGCCCAGCCGCCACTACATTTACCCAGTGTGCAGTTAGGGAGATATAGCATCCCTGGCCGTGCTTACTGGTCCACGTATCTGTGGTTAGGTAGACCTTGCCACAGATGGCGTTGCGCAGTGCACACTTGATTTTATCAGATACTTGGTTGTGCAGGGAAGGCACGGCTCTCTTGGAGAAGTAGTGGCGGCTGGGAACAACATACTGTGGGACAGCAAGCGACGTGAGCTGTTTGAAGTTGTCTGTGTCCACCAGCCTGAATGACAGCATTTCATAGGCCAGTAGTTTAGAAATGCTGGCATTCAGGGCCAGGGATCGAGGGTGGCTAGGTGGGAATTTACGCTTTCTCTCAAATGTTTGTGAGATGGAGAGCTGAACGCTGCCGTGTGACATGGTTGAGATGCTTGGTGACGGAGGTGGTGGTGTTGATGGTACATCCCCTGTTTGCTGGGCGGCAGGTGCCAACGTTCCTCCAGAGGCGGAGGAAGAGGCGGAGGTGGCAGCAGCAGAAGAGGCCGAGGCGGCAGCAGCAGAAGAGGTAGCAGGGGGAGCCTGAGTGACTTCCTTGTTTTTAAGGTGTTTACTCCACTGCACTTCATGCTTTACATGCAGGTGCCTGGTCATGCAGGTTGCGCTGAGGTTCAGAACGTTAATGCCTCGCTTCAGGCTCTGATGGCACAGCGTGCAAACCACTCGGGTCTTGACGTCAGCACATTGTTTGAAGAAGTGCCATGCCAGGGAACTCCTTGAAGCTGCCTTTGGGGTGCTCGGTCCCAGATGGCGGCGGTCAGTAGCAGGCGGAGTCTCTTGGTGGCGGGTGTTCTGCTTTTGCCCACTGCTCCCTCTTTTGCTACGCTGTTGGCTCGGTCTCACCACTGTCTCTTCCTCCGAACTGTGAAAGTCAGTGGCACGACCTTCATTCCATGTGGGGTCTAGGACCTCATCGTCCCCTGCATCGTCTTCATCCCTGACCTCCTGTTCAGTCTGCACACTGCAGAAACATGCAGCAGTTGGCACCTGTGTTTCGTCATCATCAGAGACGTGCTGAGGTGGTATTCCCATGTCCTCATCATCAGGAAACATAAGTGGTTGTGCGTCAGTGCATTCTATGTCTTCCACTGCTGGGGAAGGGCTAGGTGGATGCCCTTGGGAAACCCTGCCAGCAGAGTCTTCAAACAGCATAAGAGACTGCTGCATAACTTGAGGCTCAGACAGTTTCCCTGATATGCATGGGGGTGATGTGACAGACTGATGGGCTTGGTTTTCAGGCGCCATCTGTGCGCTTTCTGCAGAAGACTGGGTGGGAGATAATGTGAACGTGCTGGATCCACTGTCGGCCACCCAATTGACTAATGCCTGTACCTGCTCAGGCCTTACCATCCTTAGAACGGCATTGGGCCCCACCAAATATTGCTGTAAATTATGGCGGCTACTGGGACCTGAGGTAGTTGGTACACTAGGACGTGTGGCTGTGGCAGAACGGCCACGTCCTCTCCCAGCACCAGAGGGTCCACTAACACCACCACGACCATGTCCGCGTCCGCGTCCCTTACTAGATGTTTTCCTCATTGTTACCGTTCACCACAATAAGAAAAATATTATTTGGCCCAATGTATTGAATTCAAATTCAGGCCTTTTTTTACAGACACCTAACACTATCTGGCTATCTATTTAGGTACCGTATTACACTAATACAGGCACAGCAGTAACGACACATTTAGCTGACTATAAATTTGAGGCCTATTATTTAGGCGCTGGGTGACAGGTATACGTTTACGGACAGAATTAGACTTGGAAATGCACGGTAGCGTGTGTGTGAAGTTATTGAGAATGACCCTATCTGCACCTTCAATCTAATATACCCTTTTATGGATAGATTTAAAGTAGGCCTGATACAGCAGAAACAACTGATTTAAGGAATTGCTAAGTTGGGAATTGTATTTCAACACAGAACAAAAACTGTGCTTTGACGGACAATAAATAACTTAACCAGCTACAGAAATAACCACAGATTTAGCTGAATATAAATTTGAGGCCTATTATTTAGGCGCTGGGTGACAGGTATACGTTTACAGACAGAATTAGACTTGGAAATGCACAGTAGCGTGTGTGTGAAGTTCTTGATAATGACCCTATCTGCACCTTCAATCTAATATACCCTTTTATGGATAGATTTAAAGTAGGCCTGATACAGCAGAAACAACTGATTTAGGGAATTGCTAAGTTGGGAATTGTATTTCAACCCAGTCAACCCAGAACAAAAACTGTGCTTTGGCGGACACTAAATGAATTGACCAGCCTCAGCAATAAACACAGATTTAGCTGAATATAAATTTGAGGCCTATTATTTAGGCGCTGGGTGACAGGTATACGTTTACGGACAGAATTAGACTTGGAAATGCACGGTAGCTTGTGTGTGAAGTTATTAAGAATGAACCTATCTGCACCTTCAATCTAATATACCCTTTTATGGATAGATTTAAAATAGGCCTGATACAGCAGAAACAACTGATTTAGGGAATTGCTAAGTTGGGAATTGTATTTCAACCCAGAACAAAAATATATCCTATGCCAGACAGCAGACAGTATTACAATTGGCTGGCCACAGCTGAAACACCAGATTTAGGGTACTGCTATTTTGGCAATTGTATTTCACCCCTCAATAAAATAGCAAGCACAGCCAAGCCCCTGATGTAGGATATAGCAAAGAAATAACCACACTATTGATGGTTAAATGGACTTGGTGGCAGCTTGCCCCTGATGTAGGATTTAGCAAAAAAATAACCACACTTTCAGAAGACTTAAAGGTGGGAAGACAATGTAATAAAGCAGCACGAAATGCCAGCAGAATGCTTGGATGTATAGGGAGAGGTATAAGCAGTAGAAAGAGTGAAGTGCTTATGCCGCTGTACAGATCACTGGTGAAACCTCACTTGGAGTATTGTGCGCAGTACTGGAGGCCATATCTCCAGAAGGATATAGATACTCTAGAGAGAGTTCAGAGAAGAGCTACTAAACTAGTACATGGATTGCAGGATAAAACTTACCAGGAAAGGTTAAAAGACCTTAATATGTATAGCTTGGAAGAAAGAAGAGACCGAGGGGATATGATAGAAACTTTTAAATACATAAAGGGAATCAACTCGGTAAAGGAGGAGAGCATATTTAAAAGAAGAAAAACTACCACAAGAGGACACAGTTTTAAATTAGAGGGGCAAAGTTTTAAAAGTAATATAAGGAAGTATTACTTTACTGAGAGAGTAGTGGATGCATGGAATAGCCTTCCTGCAGAAGTGGTAGCTGCAAATACAGTGAAGGAGTTTAAGCATGCATGGGATAGGCATAAGGCTATCCTTCATATAAGATAGGGCCAGGGACTATTCATAGGATTCAGATATATTGGGCAGACTAGATGGGCCAAATGGTTCTTATCTGCCGACACATTCTATGTTTCTACACTATTGATGGTTAAATGGACTTGGTGGCAGCTTACCCCTGATGTAGGATATGTCACGGCTGTAAGTGAGCAACTAGAGCCTACACAGTGAAAAGCAACTGACCGGACCCAAACTAGGGAGGATAAAGGGTGACCCCTGTCAGACCCTAAAAGCTCTCCCTAAGCTGCTTAGCCTACGCGAACACCCCAATGGTGGATGATCGCATATCCTCGTACCTCGACTATATAACACCTGAACACCCTACAATAGTGAGGGGACACGACCACCAGCTCCCTACACTAGACACAGAGGGAGTCAGGGTCACCTGGGATCCAGCAAACAGAAAATCACAAATGAATGTACACTTAACTGAAGGAGCTGCCGCTGCAGTGAAAACAGATCCAAAGTCAGCAGACAATGTCCGAAGTACTTGCATCAGCAGAACACAGATCCAGTGAAAAGATATCACACAGGTGAAGATACTCAAGCGAGAGATACAGCTCAAATGAAAAGTATAATCCGCACCTCTACAAAGGAGGAGGGGTGATTTAAAGGCAACAAAATCAAACACAGGAGGGACAGCTGGGAGGAAGGAAACCGAAAGTAAAGACCTTATCACAGGGGCGGAGAAACAGGGCAGAGGGAACTCCTCCAAGCTCTAGTAGTGACATCATCACAGGGGTGGAGAAACAGAGCTGTGAGAACGTCTCAAAGCTCTGGTAGTGACAGGATATAGCAAAAAAATAACCACACTATTGATGGTTAAATGGACTTGGTGGCAGCTTGCCCCTGATGTAGGATATAGCAAAAAAATAACCACACTATTGATGGTTAAATGGACTTAATGGCAGCTTGCCCCTGATGTAGGATATAGCAAAAAAATAACCACACTACTTTTAGGAAAATGTTCGGGTTCGGGTCCGTGTCACGGACACCCCAAAATTCGGTACGAACCCGAACTATACAGTTCGGGTTCGCTCATCCCTAGTGGTGGCCATGAATATGGCCTGTTGTTACCATGTCCACATACATACACATGCAGGTATTACATATTAAAGCATATAGATTTTGTTAACCCTTTGCAGTTTGCAGTACATGGTGACTCTTGGAGCAGAATGCTGTAGGTACAAATAATTTACATATATCTTATGTCCTAGAGGGAGCAACACTGGGATAATCACTTGTAGAGAAGGATTTGGGTGTACTTGTACATCATAGACTAAAAACCCAACATGCAATGCCAATTAGCAGTTTCTAAGGCACACAGGATATTGTCATGTATTAACCCTTTCCATGTATTAACCCCTTCAGAACATCCACCGTACAAGTAAGCTTGAAGTTTTGTCTTTAAACATGGCACCTGCTCATGAGTGCAGAAGGAGCTATAGCCACCGGATCTATGCTGTTTTACACAGAAGAGACCAGGGGCTAGTGTCTGAGATTGACCATAATTAGAGTTGAGCGGACACCTTGATGTTCGGGTTCAACAGGTTTGGCCAAACTTCGGAAAAAAGTTCAAGTTCGGGATCCGAACTTGACCCGAACTTTACCCCGAACCTGAACCCCATTGAAGTCAATGGGGACTCATACTTTTGAGCACTAAAATGGCTGTAAAAATGTCATGGAAAGGGCTAGAGGGCTGCAAATGTCATCAAAATGTGGTTAAGAGCATGGCAAGTGCTCTGCAAACAAATGTGGATAGGAAAATGACGTTAAATAACGTAAAAATAAAAAATAATAATTTTGATCTAGATGGACCAGGTCCATATGGAGTAGGAGGTTGAGGAGGCAGTGGATGTGGCGGTGTAAGTGGAAGCGGCGGTGGAGGAGGAGGTAGCCTACACTGATTTTTGGTTTTAAATTTTATTTTTAAAATTAGGGTACACCACAAAACATTGGGAAATATAACCTGTGATAACCCCCTCCAGTCATGCTAAACACACGTTCAGACAATACACTGGCCAGCACCTCCAAGGGGTAAAGGGCAAGCTCAGGTGTCCAATTTGCAGAACCAAAAGTTGCAGAGGCTGACCCCTGTCAGTCAGTTCGTGTAGGCGTGTGCACACTTACTGCCCCACCATGTCGCACGTCCCCATGATGTTCACGATCCAATTTGATATCTGCTCTATCAACTTTCGATGTTCTTTTATGCGCCTACCATGGTGATCACGGGTGGCGGAGAATCAGGGTTCAAAGCCAAAGAGGGAGCGTGAGAAAGAGAGACCACATCCAAGGGAGGATCCATTTTTTTCAAATTTCAAATTAGAGTTGAAATATGGGAGAAATTATTAAAGCATAAAAGTGTGACAACTTTTCAAAGTTTAAGCATTAAATGTAAGGATGTGGTGCGCATTAATTACTGAATAATTTATAAAATTTTATTCCCTGTCACCTATGCATAGCAGGTGTCAAGTCTAAAATTGTATAATGTCAACCCAGGAATGTAACAGAAAAATTATTGAAATTTATTAAGCTGTCAACTAGGTATAGGAGTGGTACATCACACCCAAAAATTGGTGAATTTCACCAGAATATATAACTGACCATTTTTTTTTTTTACCTGTCTACTAGGTATAGCAGTGGTACTTTACACCCAAAAATTTGTTTATTTCGCCAGAAAATGTAACTAACAACTAGGTATAGCAGTGGTACTATACAGTACACACCAAAATTGGTGAATTTCACCCTAAAATGTAAATGACAATTTATTTATTTTTTAACCTGCCTACTAGGTATAGCAGTGGTACTATACACCCAAAAATTGGTTAATTTCACCCCAAAAAGTAAATGACAATTTATTTATTTTTGTTAACCTGTTTACTAGGTATAGCAGTGGTACATACACCCAAAAATTTGTTAATTTCACCATAAAATGTAACTGACAATTTTTTTTATTTTTTTTTTCTTACCGGTCTACTAGGTATAGCAGTGGTACTATACACCCAAAAATAGGTGAATTTCACCCGAAAATGTAAATGACAAAGTAGTGAAATGATATAAAATAAAACACGTACAAAAAAAAAAAATGGATTTATGAGGTGGAGTTCCATATAGAGTAGGAGTTTGAGGAGGCGGTGGACGTAGCGGAGTAGGTGGAAGCGGTGGTGGAGGAGGACAAGATAGCCAACACAGGTTGTTGGTTTTAATATAATTTTGTAAAATGAAGGTACACTCCAAAAGAGTGTGAAATATCCAAAATACAAACATGAGCAATTGCGCTGCAGTATAACAATGGCTGCTTAGTGCCGGTATACATGTCTATTCTGCACAAGGTATGGACAAGTTCTAAGGGATTCATGCCTGGTTCATTTTAATGAACGTGAGCTTGTCCACATTGGCTGTGGACAGGCGGCTGCGCTTGTCTGTGATAACGCCCCCTGCCATGCTAAACACACGTTCAGATAATACACTGGCTGCAGGGCAGGCCAGCACCTCCAAGGCGTAAAGGGCAAGCTCAGGCCATGTGCCCAATTTGGAGACCCAGAAGTTGAAGGGGGCAGACCCCCATATCAGCTGGTGGTGCTGGTTGTTGTGGCGTGCTGACAAAGCTTTTCCACATTTCGGCCATGCTAACCCTGCCTTCTAAGGTGCTGGCGGTGCACCAGCTGTGTTGGCGACCTCTTCCTCGTCCTATGCATTCGCCTTGTGCTTCCACTGTGCCCCCTTTGTCAGGTGGGAATGCCACCAGCAGCGCGTATACCAGTGTGCGCTTGTACTAGCGCATATTACTATCACGCTCCAGTGACGTAATTAAGGTCGGTACTTTGTCCTTGTAACGGGGATCCAGCAGCGTGGCCACCCAGTAATCAGCACGAGTTAGAATGTGGGCAACTCGGCGGTCGTGGTGGAGACACTGCAGCATGTAATCACTTATGTGTGTCAGGCTGCCCAGAGGCAACGAAAAGCTGTCCTCTGTGGGATGTGTATCATGTGTGTCCTCTGTATCCCCCCATCCATGCACCAGTGATGGCCATGATCTGGTCTGGGTGCCACCCTGCTGTGAACATGGTTCCTCCTGCTCCATATCCTCCTCCTCATACTCCACCTCGTCATCCTCCTGAACTGTGCCCTGGCTGGACAATTGTATACCTTGGGTTTGTGGGTGCAGGAACCCACCCTCGGAGCCACTTGGAAATGACTGGCCGGAAACCCTATGAAATGATCCCTCTTCCTCCTTCTGTGCCACATCCTCTTCCATCATCGCCAGGAGCGTTTTTTCAAGGAGGCATAGAAGTGGGATAGTAACGCTGAGAACGGCGTTATCGGCACTGGCCATGTTGGTGGAGTACTCGAAACAGAGCAACAAGGAACACAGGTCTTGCATGGAGGCTCAGTCATTGGTGGGGAAGTGGTGCTGTTCCGCAGAGCGACTCACCCGTGAGTGCTGCAGCTGAAACTCCACTATCGCCTGCTGCTGATCGCCCAGTCTGGCCAGCATGTGCAAGGTGGACTTCCACCTTGTGGGCACGTTGCATATGAGGCGGTGAGCGGGAAGGCCGAAGTTACGCTGCAGCGCTGACAGGTGAGCAGCAGCAGGGTGAGAACGCCGAAAGCGCGCACAGACGGCCCGCACTTTATGCAGCAGCTCTGACATGTCAGGGTAATTTTTAAGGAATCTCTGAACCCCCAAATTCAGCACATGCGCCAGGCAAGGGATGTGCGTCAAACGGGTTAGTCCCAGAGCTGCTACGAGATTTTGCCCATTATCGCACACCACCAGGCCGGGCTTGAGGCTGACTGGCACAAACCACTCATCGGTCTGTTGGTCAAGGCCTGTCCACAGCTCCTGCGCAGGTTGGGGTTTGTCCCACAAACAGATAAGTTTTAAAACTGCCTGCTGTCGTTTACCCCCGGCTGTGCTGAAGTTGGTGGTGAAGGTGTTACGCTGACTGGATAAGGAGCTGGTAGATGATGAGGAAGAAGAGTAAGAGGAGGAAGCAACAGGAGGCAAACTGAAGCGCCCTGCAATCCTTGGTGGTGGAAGGACATGCGCCAAACTGCTATCCACCTCAGGCCCAGCCGCCACTGCATTTACCCAGTGTGCTGTTATGGAGATATAACGGCCCTGACCGTGCTTACTGGTCCACATATCCGTAGTCAGGTGCACCTTGCCAAAGATGGCGTTGCGCAGTGCACACCTGATTTTGTCCTCTACTTGGTTGTGCAGGGAAGGAATGGCACGCCTTGAAAAGTATTGGCGGCTGGGCACAACGTACAGTGGGACAGCCACCGCCATAAGGCCTTTAAAACTATCCGTCTCCAACAGACGGAATGACAGCATTTCAAAGGCCAGTAATTTAGAAATGCTGGCATTCAGGGCTAGGGATCGCGGGTGGGTAGGGGGGGTACTGCCTCTTCCTCTCCAGAATTTGGGATATGGAGAGCTAAACGCTTCCGTGGGACATTGTGAAGATGCTTGGTGACCCAGGTGTTGGTGTTGCTGGCAGATCCTCTGTTTTCAGGGTGCCACGTGGCACTCTCACTCCAGAGGTGGATGAAGAGGCCGCGACTGCAGCAGAAGAGGAAGCAAAAGGAGCCAGAGACCTTTCTTGGTTTTTGAGGTGTCTACTCCACTGCAGCTCGTGCTTTGCACTTAAATGCCTAGTCATTCAGGTTGTCCTGAAGGTTGAGAACATTTATGCCTCGCTTCAGGCTCTGATTGCACAGCATGCAAACCACTCCTGTCTTGTCGTCAGCACATTGTCTGAAGAATTGCCATGACAGGGAACTCCTTGGAGCTGGCTTTGGTGTGCTCGGTCCCTTGCTGCGGTGGGCAGTAGGAGGCGTACTGTCTAGAGGACGGCCACTCCGCTTTTGCACCCTGCTCCCTCTTCTGCTGTGCTGGTGGCTCTGTGCGACCACCGCCTCTTCCTCCGAACTACATAGGTCACTCGCATGACCTTGATTTCATGTGGGGTCGAGGACCTCATCGTCCTCCACATCATCTTCCTCCCAGTCTTCACCCCTGCCTTCCTTGTAGGTCTGCACACTTTCGAAAGCCCCAGCAGTTGGTACCTGTGTTTAGTCATCATCCGAGACGTGCTGCGATGGTCCTCCCATGTACTCATCTTGAAAGATAAGTGGTTGGGCATTGGTGCACTCAATCTCTTCCACTTCTGGGGCAGGGCTAGGTGGATGGCCCTGGGAAACCCTGCTAACAGAGTCATCAAAAAGCAGAATAGACTGCTGCATGACTTGGGGCTCAGACTGCTTGGCTGATTTGCAAGGGGCTGAGGTGAAAGAATCATCCCCCAGAAGAAGGCATCCTAGCCGAAACGCACGTCGGGGTACGTGGCTCTCCTGAGTTTGGACTGTCTTTATCATATGGGTATGTAATGTTACAGTGTGAGGTTCCTCTTTGCTTTGTTAGCTAATGGTTCTGCAGCATGATTCAGCTATGTCTTTTTTAGTGCAGGAATCGATCTTTGTGATGTTTCTGATGCTTTGATTGTATCTATCTAGATATAGTCCCTCAGTTGATTGATTTCTAGGGTGCATATATTTGTATGTGCGTGTCCTTGCATTGCTCCACTTTTGGGGCACTAGTAGTTATTTACATCTGCCCCTGAGGCGACATGCACATGCACGTTCATGCATCCTTATGTGACTCTGTTTCTACTCTTTATAATAGATGATAATATGCACACTTGCACTTTTTTGCAGAGTTTAAGGCACTAGTCCCTCTTCCCACGTGGGGTTGGGTCCGTGCTCTATACACATGTATGTCCTAAATTGATGCACTGGCAGTGGAGATACATGCGTATATCAGCATCAATTGTGGATATTTGTGATATATGTAGAGAACCTCTCTGTATGTGAAACAGGTCCTATATATGTATATATATGTTACAAGCTTTGAGATATGCACTTGCACTTTTTCAAGCTACTTGTGAACCTTAGCTGAGGTATAGGTTAGTGTTGACCTCATTGCCCGCTTCTTTGTATGTAATCATCTCATGTCCCCTCAGGTGTAGTCCACCTTTTTATCTGATGTGATATATCACCCAATTAACTATGTATTTTTTATGTATTGTTTATTAAAGTATATGTACATTTTTTCTACTATACCCGTTTAGTCTCATTTTATCCTTTGTTCGTGTATCGCCTGTACTTGTTCAGGCTTCACCATTCGTAGAGCAGCATTAGGCCCGACCAAATACCGCTGCAGGTTTTGTCGCCTACTCGCACCTGAGGAAGAGGTTTCACTTGTGCATGCAGCTGGCAAAGATCAACCATGTCCTCTCCCTGCAACAGGAGCTCCACCAGCAGCACGACCACCTGGGCCACGTCCCTTATTTGACGCTTTCCTCATATTTTTCGAATTTAGGATCTTGCCCTAAATGGGTGTTTAATTAATAGTAGAATAGATAGACAGTATGTAAAGGGAGTATCTCACAGGGCCTGAACCAGTGTAGGCCTGAAGTAAATATATCTTTGCCGAAAATGGCTGTATTTCAAATGGCTGTATTTCAAATGCCTGATTCAAACCCCTGTATGTAGAGAAAGTATCTCACAGGGTCTGAACCACTGTAGGCCTGAAGTAAATATATCTTTGCCCAAAGTGGTTGTATTTCAAATGGCTTTATTTCAAATGCCTGATTCAAACCCCTGTATGTAGAGAAAGTATCTCACAGGACTTAAACCACTGTAGGCCTGAAGTAAATATATCTTTGCCCAAAGTGGTTGTATTTCAAATGGCTTTATTTCAAATGCCTGATTCAAACCCCTGTATGTAGAGAAAGTATCTCACAGGACTTAAACCACTGTAGGCCTGAAGTAAATATATCTTTGCCCAAAGTGGTTGTATTTCAAATGGCTTTATTTCAAATGCCTGATTTAAACCCCTGTATGTAGAGGGGGTATCTCACAGGGCCTGAACCACTGTAGGCCTGAAGTAAATATATCTTTGCACAAAGTGGCTGTATTTCAAATGGCTGTATTTCATATGCCTGATTCAAACCCCTGTATGTAGAGGGGGTATCTCACAGGGCCTGAACCACTGTAGGCCTAAAGTAAATATTTATTTGCCCAAAATGGCTGTATTTTAAATGGCTATATTTCAAATGCCTGATTTAAACCCCTGTATATACAGGGGGTATCTCACACGGTCTGAACCACTGTAGGCCTGAAGTAAATATTTATTTGCCCAAAATGGCTGTATTTCAAATGCATGATTCAAACCCCTGTATGTAGAGGGAGTATCTCACAGGGCCTGAGCTAGTGTAGGCCTGAAGTAAATATATCTTTGCACAAAATGGCAGTTTTTTTTAAATGGCTGTATTTCTAATGACTGATTCAAACCCCTGTATGTAGGGGGGTATCTCACACGGTCTGAACCAGTGTAGGCCTGAAGTAAATATATCTTTGCCCAAAATGGCTATATTTCAAATGCCTGCTTCAAACCCCTGTATGTAGAGGGGGTATCTCACAGGGCCTGAAACACTTTAGGCCTGAAGTAAATATATATTTGCCCAAAATGGCTGTATTTAGAATGCCTGATTCAAACCCCTGTAGGTAGAGGGGGTATCTCACAGGGCCTGAACCACTGTAGGCCTGAAGTAAATATTTCTTTGCCCAAAATGGCTGTATTTTAAATGGCTGTATTTCAAATGCCTGATTCAAACCCCTGTATGTAGACGGGGTATCTCACAGGGCCTGAACCACTGTAGGCCTGAAGAAATTATTTATTTGCCCAAAATGTCTGTATTTTAAATGTCTGTATTTCAAATGCCTGATTCAAACCCCTGTATGTAGAGGGGGTATCTCACACGGTCTGAACCAATGTAGGCCTGAAGCAAATATATCTTTGCCCAAAATGGATGTATTTAAAATTGCTGTGTTTCTAATGCCTGATTCAAACCTCTGTATGTAAGGGGGTATCTCACACGGTCTGAACCACTGTAGGCCTGAAGTAAATATATTTTTGCACAAAATGGCTGTATTTCAAATGGCTGTATTTCAAATGGCTGTATTTCAAATCCCTGATTCAAACCCATGTATGTAGAGGGAGTATCTCACACGGTCTGAACCAGTGTAGGCCTGAAGTAAATATATATTGGCACAAAATGGCTGTATTTCAAATCCCTGATTCAAACCCCTGTATGTAGAGAGTGTATCTCACAGGGCCTGAACAGATATAGGCCTGAATTCAATATTGGTGCACCAAATGGCGGTATTTAAAATCTCTGAATGTAACCCAAATGTATTAAGGGTGTATCTCACAATGACATCTGCCAACTACATTTTTTGTGCCCAAACGAGTGTTTGTTTAACAACTGAATTTGACAGCAGTATATAAGCCTGTAATTCCACACGTGCTGATGCTGCAAGGCCTGAAAATAGTGTTTTTTGAGAAAAAAAAATGTGTGTTTTTCAAACCCCAGAAAATGATGGGTGTATTTCTACCTTAAATTGCACACTGACTAATACAGATGTTGTAAATTGCTAAAAAAGTCTTTTTTTGGTAACAGAATTTGATAGCTGTATATATTAAACTTGAATTTAACACTTGCAGATCTGGAAAATACAGTTTTTTTGGAGAAGAAAAAGTGTGTTTTTCAAACCACAGAAAATGATAGGTTATAACTATGCCTTTATGTAACCTTGGTGTTCATTGTATGTCCAGGAAAATAAATTTTATTCCTATGAAAAACAACTCCCAAGTGCCCAGCTGGACGAGCTTTCCATGTCAAAGTGCCCAAGCCCGCTGCCCTTCCCTGCTGTTTACTCCTCACCTAACCTCCCAAGGCTTCTTCCCTTGCATCACTGTGATGTCAGGGGAGAGGGGAGGAACACTTGGGAGGTTATGGGCAGAGCAGACAGTGGGGAAGGGCAGCAGGCTTGGGCACTTTGAAAAGGAATACTTGTCCAGTTGGCCATTGCTGTTAGTTATAATAGTTAAATTTATGTGTCCTTCAAAAGAATTCAATTTATTTAGTCTTGAGAAGAGGCATCTAAGGGGGACATGAATCATCTATACCAATATATAGATGGGCCATAAAAAATATGGTGACATGTGAAAAGACAAGGGAGCACTGCCTCTCATAGGAGAAAAAACTATTCAGCCTCCAGAGGTGTCTAGACTTCTTTACTGTAAGAACTGTAAATCTGTGGAATAGTATACCTCAGGACTTGATCACAGCAGGAACAGTTCATGGTTTAAAAATGCTTATCTGAATTCTTAGAACTTAATAACAAAAATGCTTAGGTAAATGTATAGAAGTCAGGCTCTCACCCTGCTTATCTAAAATTCACATCCGTGCTTATCACTTGGTGATGGACCACTTGATGGACTTACAGTATGTCTTTGTTCAACCATACTATGTTGCTACAGTGGCTTGCAAAAGTATATACCCCCTTGACTATTTTGCATTTTGTTACAGCCTTAAGTTCAATGTTTTGTTCATCTGAATTTTATGTGATGGATCAGAACACAATAGTCTAAGTTGGTGACGTGAAATTAGAAAAATATATAAATAAAACTATTGTTTAGAAATAGAAAACAGAAATTTGGCATGTGCGTATGTATTCACCCTCTTTGTTAGGAAGCCCATACAAAGCTCTGGTGCAACCAATTACCTTCAGAAGTCACATAATTAGTGAAATGATGTCCACCTATGTGCAATCTAAGTGTAACACCATCTGTCATTACAAATACACACCTTTTTTGAAAGGCCCCAGAGGCTGAAACACCTAAGCAAGAGGCTTCACTAACCAAAAACTGCCATGAAGACCAAGGAACTCTCCAAACAAGTAAGGGACAATCAATGTTGTTAATAAGTACAAGTCAGGGTTAGGTTATAAAAAATATCTAAATCTTTGATGATCCCCAGAAGCACCATTAAATCCATCATAACCAAATGGAAAGAACAAACCTGCCAAAAGACAGACGCTCACCAAAACTCACGGACCGGGCAAGGAGGGCATTAATCAGAGAGGCAGCACAGAGTCCTAAGGACCCTAGAGGAGCTGCAGAGTTCCACAGCAGAGACTGGAGTATCTGTACATAGGACAACAATACGTACAGTTGTGCTTTATGGCAGAGTGGCCAGAAGAAAGCCATGACTTTCAGCTAAAAACAAAAAGGCATGTTGTGAGTTTGCAAAAAGGCATGTGGGAGACTCCTAAAATGTATGGAGGAAGGTGCTCTAGTCTGATGAGACTAAAATTAAACTTTTTGGCCATCAAAGAAAACGCTATGTCTGGCGCAAACCCAACACATCACATCACCCAAAGAACACCATCCCCACAGTGAAACATGGTGGTGACAGCATCATGCTGGGGGGATGTTTTTCAGCAGCTGGGACTGGGAAACTGGTCAGAGTTGAGGGAAAGATGGATGGTGCTAAATACAAGGATATTCTTGAGCAAAACCTGTCCCTCTCTGTGCGTGATTTGAGACTAGGATGAAGGTTCACCTTCCAGCAAGACAATGACCCCAAACACACTGCTAGAGCAACACTTGAGTGGTTTAAGGAGAAACATGTAAATGTGTTGGAATGGCCTAGTCAAAGCCCAGATCTCAATCCAATAGAAAATCTGTGGTCAGATTGCTGTTCAAAAGCGCAAACCATCCAACTTGAAGGAGCTGGAGCAGTTTTGCAAGTTGGAATTGGCAAAAATCCCAGTGGTAAGATGTGGCAAGTTCATAGAGACTTATCCTAAGCGACTTGGAGCTGTGATTTCCGGAAAAGGTGGCTCTACAAAGTATTGACTTTAGGGGGGTGAATAGTTATGCACATGGACTTTTTTTTCTGTTATTTTGTCCTATTTGTTGTTTGCTTCACAATAAAAAAAACTAAATACATCTTCTTCAAAGTTGTGGGTATGTTCTGTAAATTAAATGATGCAAATCTCCAAACAATCCATGTTAATTCCAGGTTGTGAGGCATCAAAATACAAAAAAAGTCATACTTTTGCAAGGCACTCGTATGTTACTAACCTTAGTCTACATACGAGATCCTAAATATCTGTCTTTGAATATTAGTTAAGCAGGTATCAGAGAGTGGCAGGTCGCTCTCTGTACATACCTGCCAATCCTGTTCTCAAGCCTTCTTGAGAAATAGGACTTCACACAGAAATGCAAAAAAAAAACAGATAAAGCTTGCTAGTATTGCTCAGCCAAAGGGCATGCCTTGAAATGGGAAATGATACACTTGTTATGACCTGTATATCAAAATGGAACCAAATTAAGGTAAAACAAGAAACCTGACATTACATAAAGTCCTGTTTGAAATTACTCCAGGGAACTAAAAGGAAATCAAAATGAGCCTCAAGTGGTAATGGTGTTATTCTATAAAGCAAGGATAAAATGTTACTTTTAGCTGCTGCACGCACCTTTGTCGGATTCACGAGTAAACCTCGGATTTAATGGGTTATTTGTACAGTGTACTTAAAAGTCATTTTAAGTTAAAAAAAAGTATAAGAAGTAGTCATTTTCCAAGTCATCCTGGGGGAAATTTAAAATGTAGCACTTAGTAATGCTCTTTTGGCTATCCATCTGTACAGTTTCTTCTTGGTAACACACAGTTCTCATGAAAGCAGAATTTAATTTGCAGTCAGTCACAAGCCGGTGTTAGCCTTTCACTTAGAGATATATTCAAAATGTCTTGCACACAGCATGCTATTCTCAAGCAGATACTTAATGCAATCGCTGGAGACCATTTCAATTTGTGGCTGTACTTTTAAGTGCTGGCGTAAATGACTCCTGTGAAGAAAGAACAAAAGTGATACAAAGATTTTATTGTGTTTAACCCTATTTTTTGTTTCTTTGTTATGGAATATGTCTTCATTTCCTTAGACAGCTCCTTTTATTAAAATAAGAAGTGCTAATGGAGGTTTTGGCTTAGACTTGACTAAAGCTGCTCTGTAGTATACATTTAAGGAAGTGTTCGTGCCATATCAATGGGGGGAGACTAATGGGGTCATTTATCAAACTGGTGTAAAGTTGCCCATAGCAACCAATCAGATTTCACCTTTCATTTTGGACAGCTCCTTTGGAAAATGAAAGGTGGGCATCTAAGCCAGTTCTACTCTACACCAGTTAGATAAATGGCCCCATAAGATTTCAGTAGAACACACCCAGAGATTCTGTAGATTTCTTTCACAGGTCTGAGTCACCCTTGTTTCAAATAAGGAAGGATGTAATTAAGTAATTATTGTTGAGCGAAGCAAAGTGCGCAAAGTTCAATCTGAATTTCAGGGAAGATTTGATTCCCCGTGAAGCTGATTCTTCTCCTGCTTGGTGGTAGCGAATCGATTTTCCCTGAAACGGGGTAAAAAAAAAGTCCAAAAATCATACTTACCTCATCCGTTTGAAAGCAAAGAACCCGCCTTCTCCATCTTGATTAAAGATCTTGAAAAATCCGATGCACGGTGACATCTGATGTCAACATGCCGGCCGACGTGATGTCATCATTGCATTACTTGCTGGATTTTCAATCAAAATGGCGGCTGCGGGCTCTTCGAGATAAAATGGATGAGGTAAGTATGATAATATTAAAGTCAGATAGCATGATCAGCAATGAAGGGGTACAATGACGGGGGGTGTCTCAGTGGCTGTTCCCTGTCATTGCACCCGCTATTTACAAAGCAATGCACTCTATTTATAAACATTTTTGTATCATTAATCTAGTTAGAAAATACTTCTGGTCCTTTTGTTAGATAATATGTAAAAAAAAACAATAGGTTTGCTGTAAATTATGTAGCTTCAAGGCTTCATTGGTACACAGTTCCATAAATCTTCAAATTTACAGCTTCACGGGTTTTGAACATAGCATGCCATCAGTTTAAAGGGGTATTCCAGTTGTGTGAAGTTATCCCCTATCCAAAGGACAGAAGATAAATATTTGATAGGATCCAACCGCTCTATTCAGCTCTCTATGTCACTCCCATAGAAATTAATGGGGTGGCTGTGCGCATGCATTAAAAAGCAGCAGCGTTTGCTAGCGTGCTGCAGGCTCTTCAAACAGCTTATAACCCGAGGAGAAGTCATCAATATCCCTTTAATACTGTCTGCCTTTTCTGACTTGCAGTTCTAAGATGACTGTAGGCATGCCCAGTAGTAAACATCCTTCTCTGGTCACAACTGAGCATGTGCAGAACAGGTTCAGGCATTGTAACTAAGGACATATCTAGTGTAAGTACCTTGCATGTCACTTATGTTATGGGAGCACGGTGGATATCACTGTTATGGGGGCACTGTGGAAGTTACTGTTATGGGAGCACGGTGGATGTCACTGTTATGAGAATGCTGTGGATGTCAATGTTATGAGAATGCTGTGGATGTCACTGTTATGGGAGCACTGTTGATGTCTGTTATGGGGGCACTTTGGATGCCACTTATGGAAACACTATAGATGTCACTGTTATGAGAGCACTGTGGATATCACTGTTATGGGGGCACTGTGGAAGTTACTGTTAAGGGGAGCACTATGGATGTTACTGTTATGGGAGTTCTGTGGATATCACTGTTATGGGGGCACGTTGGAAGTTACTGTTATGGGGGCACAGTGGATATCACTGTTATGGGAATACTGTGAATGTCACTGTTAAGGGGAGCACTATGGATGTTACTGTTATGGGAGTTCTGTGGATGTCACTGTTATGGGGGCACGGTGGATGCCACTGTTATGGGTAGCACTGTTGATGTCACTCTTATGGAAGCACTGTGGATGTCACCGTTATGGGAAGCACTGTGGATGTCACTGTTATGCGGGCACTGTGGGTGTTACTGCTATGGGAACGCTGCAGATGTCACTGATATGGGAGCACTGTGGATGTCACTGTTATGGGGCCGAGGCTATGTCACTATTATACAAACAAAATAGATTAAATAGACCTTTATGTATACTGTTCTGTACTATAGACCCATACTGTATGTATATGCAAAGAGATACAGAGAGTTTTCTAAGCCAGGGATCAGCCACCTTTGGCACTCCAGCTGCACACTTACCTTTGGAACTCCCATAGTGCACACTTACCTTTGGCACTCCCATAGTGCACACTTGTATTTGTAACTCCCAGCAAAGTGAAAAGACAATTCTGGGAGTTGTAGTTTCAGAAAAAACTGGAGTGCCAGAGGTTGCTCATCCCTGTTCTAAGCAGATAAAAGCCCCAAATAATCTTAATCAGAATCCGTTACATTAGTTTGATGTGCTGTATATTTTTTTTATTTAATTTTTTTGTGGGGGGGGGGGGGGGGCTGAATAATGCATGCAGCAATTCTTTCTAGACTTCAGTTGTGAACCGTACAGAAAACTTGGGAATTTCATTTATCAGTCATTACTGCCATACTAATTAGTAGGGAATTACTTTGTAATCAGCCTAAATTGAAGCCCAATCTTATTACCAGATTAACCATTTCCGCATTGCTCAGTAATGTTTAATGAAAGAATGTTTATTGGATTCCATTACGGCTTTCTGTTATAACATGGTTATAATGGAAAACAACGGAATCCATAAGACGGAATTCAAAGCGGAGGCCTTTAAGAGGCATTCCGTTTTGATCCTTCATAATACAAGTCTATGGGCAGCAGAACGGATCCGTCCTGGTTTCCATTATGCAGGTGTTTAGTCCTGGAAACCAGGATGGATCCGTTCTGCTGTCTATAGACTTGTATTATGACGGAATGCAAAACGGAAGCCTTTAAAAGGCTTTCCGTTTTGCTTTCCATCATAATAGAAGTCTATGGGAATCATAACAGTCTTTTTCAATCAAGAGAGGGGTGGACTGCCTCTGTGGGAGCAAGTGGATGAGGTGAGTGATTTATTTATTTTTTACTCAAAAGGCCATATTGCACTAGCGTATCACCATTTTTAACAGCTGTTAGATAGGTTGAAGGCAGGGTTGCCAACCATCCAGAAATTTCTGGACAGTCCGTAAAAATAGGCAACTTTTTTCCTGTGTCCGCATAAAAAAAATAGCTGTGTCCATAATTTTTTTTTGAGGCTGGTGGTATATGACTAGATTATTTTGTGGTAATTATCATCACTTTACAGCTCATAGAAAATGCTGGTAATGAGGTGTTAGCAGTATATTCAGCTGTAGACATGTATTACTTACAATCTTTATCTTTCATTATTGTTTTCCAATTTGTCTGTAAAAAATGTTGGCTGGCTGTGATTTTGTGATAAGTTGTAGAGATTAGAGTTGAGCGAACACCTGGATGTTCGGGTTCGAGAAGTTCGGCCGAACATCCCGGAAATGTTCGGGTTCGGGATCCGAACCCGATCCGAACTTCGTCCCGAACCCGAACCCCATTGAAGTCAATGGGGACCCGAACTTTTCGGCACTAAAACGGCTGTAAAACAGCCCAGGAAAGGGCTAGAGGGCTGCAAAAGGCAGCAACATGTAGCTAAATCCCCTGCAAACAAATGTGGATAGGGAAACTAATTAAAATTAAAATTAAATAAATAAAAATTAACCAAAATCAATTGGAGAGAGGTTCCATAGCAGAGAATCTGGCTTCCCGTCACCCACCACTGGAACAGTCCATTCTCAGATATTTAGGCCCCGGCACCCAGGCAGAGGAGAGAGGTCCCGTAACAGACAATCTGGCTTCATGTCAGCAGAGAATCAGTCTTCATGTCATAGCAGAGAATCAGGCTTCACGTCACCCACCACTGTAAGAGTCCATTTTCATAAATTTAGGCCCAGCACCCAGGCAGAGGAGAGAGGTCCCGTAACAGAGGATCTGGCTTCATGTCAGCAGAGAATCAGTCTGCATGTCATAGCAGAGAATCAGGCTTCACGTCAGCCACCACTGCAACAGTCCATTGTCATAAATTTAGGCCCAGCACCCAGGCAGAGGAGAGAGGTCCCGTAACAGAGGATCTGGCTTCATGTCAGCAGAGAATCAGTCTGCATGTCATAGCAGAGAATCAGGCTTCACGTCAGCCACCACTGCAACAGTCCATTGTCATAAATTTAGGCCCAGCACCCAGGCAGAGGAGAGAGGTCCCGTAACAGACAATCTGGCTTCATGTCAGCAGAGAATTAGTCTGCATGTCATAGCAGAGAATGAGGCTTCACGTCAGCCACCACTGCAACAGTCCATTGGCATATATTTAGGCCTAGCACACAGGCAGAGGAGAGAGGTCCCGTAACAGACAATCTGGCTTCATGTCAGCAGAGAATCAGTCTGCATGTCATAGCAGAGAATGAGGCTTCACGTCACCCACCACTGCAACAGTCCATTGGCATATATTTAGGCCTAGCACACAGGCAGAGCAGAGAGGTCCCGTAACAGACAATCTGGCTTCATGTCAGCAGAGAATCAGTCTGCATGTCATAGCAGAGAATGAGGCTTCACGTCACCCACCACTGCAACAGTCCATTGGCATATATTTAGGCCTAGCACACAGGCAGAGCAGAGAGGTCCCGTAACAGACAATCTGGCTTCATGACAGCAGAGAATCAGTCTGCATGTCATAGCAGAGAATGAGGCTTCACGTCACCCACCACTGCAACAGTCCATTGGCATATATTTAGGCCTAGCACACAGGCAGAGCAGAGAGGTCCCGTAACAGACAATCTGGCTTCATGTCAGCAGAGAATCAGTCTGCATGTCATAGCAGAGAATGAGGCTTCACGTCACCCACCACTGCAACAGTCCATTGGCATATATTTAGGCCTAGCACACAGGCAGAGCAGAGAGGTCCCGTAACAGACAATCTGGCTTCATGACAGCAGAGAATCAGTCTGCATGTCATAGCAGAGAATGAGGCTTCACGTCACCCACCACTGCAACAGTCCATTGGCATATATTTAGGCCTAGCACACAGGCAGAGCAGAGAGGTCCCGTAACAGACAATCTGGCTTCATGTCAGCAGAGAATCAGTCTGCATGTCATAGCAGAGAATGAGGCTTCACGTCACCCACCACTGCAACAGTCCATTGGCATATATTTAGGCCTAGCACACAGGCAGAGCAGAGAGGTCCCGTAACAGACAATCTGGCTTCATGACAGCAGAGAATCAGTCTGCATGTCATAGCAGAGAATGAGGCTTCACGTCACCCACCACTGCAACAGTCCATTGGCATATATTTAGGCCTAGCACACAGGCAGAGCAGAGAGGTCCCGTAACAGACAATCTGGCTTCATGTCAGCAGAGAATCAGTCTGCATGTCATAGCAGAGAATGAGGCTTCACGTCACCCACCACTGCAACAGTCCATTGGCATATATTTAGGCCTAGCACACAGGCAGAGCAGAGAGGTCCCGTAACAGACGATCTGGCTTCATGTCAGCAGAGAATCAGTCTGCATGTCATAGCAGAGAATGAGGCTTCACGTCACCCACCACTGCAACAGTCCATTGGCATATATTTAGGCCTAGCACACAGGCAGAGCAGAGAGGTCCCATAACAGACAATCTGGCTTCATGACAGCAGAGAATCAGTCTGCATGTCATAGCAGAGAATGAGGCTTCACGTCACCCACCATGTCCGACCATGTCCACGACCATGTCCACGTCCGCGTCCCTTACTAGATGTTTTTCTCATTGTTATGGTTCACCACAACAACAAATATATTATTTGGCCCAATGTATTGTATTCAAATTCAGCGGGATATAAATTTGAGGCCTAGTATTTAGGCGCTGGGTGACCGGTATGGATTTAGTGACAGAATTAGACTTGGAAATGCACAGAAGCGTGTGTGTGTGAAGTTATTCTGAATGACCCAATGTGCACCTTGAATATTATATACCCTTTTAGGGATAGATTTCAAATAGCTCTGATATAGCAGAAACCACTAAATTATGAAATTGTTAAATTGGGAATTGTATTTAAACCCAGAACAAAAAATGTGCTTTGACGGACACTAAATAACTTTCCCAGCCACAACAGGACAGCGTTAACGAGAGATTTAGCAGGATATAAATTTGAGGCCTAGTATTTAGGCGCTGGGTGACAGGTATGGGTTTAGTGACAGAATTAGACTTGGAAATACACAGTAGCGGGTGTGTGTGAAGTTATTCTGAATGACCCAATGTGCACCTTGAATATTATATACCCTTTTAGGGATAGATTTCAAATAGCTCTGATATAGCAGAAACCACTAAATTATGAAATTGCTAAATTGGGAATTGTATTTAAACCCAGAACAAAAAATGTGCTTTGACGGACACTAAATAACTTTCCCAGCCACAACAGGACAGCGTTAACGAGAGATTTAGCAGGATATAAATTTGAGGCCTAGTATTTAGGCGCTGGGTGACAGGTATGGGTTTAGTGACAGAATTAGACTTGGAAATACACAGTAGCGGGTGTGTGTGAAGTTATTCTGAATGACCCAATGTGCACCTTGAATATTATATACCCTTTTAGGGATAGATTTCAAATAGCTCTGATATAGCAGAAACCACTAAATTATGAAATTGCTAAATTGGGAATTGTATTTCAACCCAGAACAAAAAATGTGCTTTGACGGACACTAAATAACTTTCCCAGCCACAACAGGACAGCGGTAACGAGAGATTTAGCAGGATATAAATTTGAGGCCTAGTATTTAGGCGCTGGGTGACAGGTATGGGTTTAGTGACAGAATTAGACTTGGAAATACACAGTAGCGGGTGTGTGTGAAGTTATTCTGAATGACCCAATGTGCACCTTGAATATTATATACCCTTTTAGGGATAGATTTCAAATAGCTCTGATATAGCAGGAACCACTAAATTATGAAATTGCTAAATTGGGAATTGTACTTCAACCCAGAACAAAAAATGTGCTTTGACGGACACTAAATAACTTTCCCAGCCACAACAGGACAGCGGTAACGAGAGATTTAGCGGGATATAAATTTGAGGCCTAGTATTTAGGCGCTGGGTGACCGGTATGGATTTAGTGACAGAATTAGACTGGGATATGGCCAAAAAATAACCACACTATTGCTGGTTAAATGCACTTGGTGACGGGCGCAGCTTGCCCCTGATTTAGTATATGGCCAAAAAATGAACAGACTATTGCTGGTTAAATGCACTTGGTGTCACAGCTTGACGCACCACACTACTGAGGGTTAAATGCACTTGGTGACGGGCGCAGCTTGCCCCTGATGTAGTATATGGCCAAAAAATGAACAGACTATTGCTGGTTAAATGCACTTGGTGTGACAGCTTCACCCTGATGTAGGCTTTAGCCAAAAAACAACCACACCATTGAGGGTTAAATGCACTTGGTGACAGGCGCAGCTTGCCCCTGATTTAGTATATGGCCAAAAAAATGAACAGACTATTGCTGGTTAAATGCACTTGGTGTGACAGCTTCACCCTGATGTAGGCTTTAGCCAAAAAACAACCACACCATTGAGGGTTAAATGCACTTGGTCGCAGCTTGGATGCACTTGGTCGCAGCACCGCACAAGACACAAAATGGCCGCCGATCACCCCAGAAAAAAGTGACTGACAAACGGTCTGGGCAGCCTAAAAACAGTGAGTGAGCATTTGAATTTCAGCAGCTCAATGATGCACAGCTGCAGATCGATCGATTAATCAAGTGAAGTCCTTTGGAGGAGTTAATCTGCCTAATCTCGCCCTACTGTCGCATCCGCAACCTCTCCCTACGCTAATCAGAGCAGAGTGACGGGCGGCGCTATGTGACTCCAGCTTAAATAGAGGCTGGGTCACATGGTGCTCTGGCCAATCACAGCCATGCCAATAGTAGGCATGGCTGTGACGGCCTCTTGGGGCAAGTAGTATGACGCTTGTTGATTGGCTGCTTTGCAGCCTTTCAAAAAGCGCCAAGAAAGCGTCACAAAAGCGCCAAGAAAGCGACGAACACCGAACCCGAACCCAGGACTTTTACGAAAATGTCCGGGTTCGGGTCCGTGTCACGGACACCCCAAAATTCGGTACGAACCCGAACTATACAGTTCGAGTTCGCTCATCCCTAGTAGAGATAGCTGAATTTCTCCAAAATTAGATTTGGCCGGTTCGCAGAATTTTTCAAAAAAATTTGGTTCGATACAAATTTATTTGTGGCGAATCGCATTAAAAAAAGTCTATTTCCTGCAGAGAGCCTTTATAGTGGTGTAGAATACTGTGACTTGCAGTAACACGCATAGGGATTCTTCTGTGGTAGTGAAACAATAACTGCACACTTCACTTATTTGGGCAGTTACGGGGCCAAAACTGACCAAATAACTTAACTATTATCTAGATATTAGCGCCATAAAGGAGCGTACTCCTTTTACACTGTCAGCAGCTGATTCCACATAGATGTCTACAGAACCTGTTCTATTAAACACCTATACAAGTAGAGCCCCCGACAGAGTGGAGAGGGTCTCAGTAGTGTTGATCGAGCACTGTAGTGCTCGGGCCGAACACATCGGGATGTTCGGATGCTCGACTGAGCACTCGATTATAATGGTAGTCAATAGGAGAACCCGAGCATTAAACCAGGTACCCCTTGCTCTGAAGAGGGGAGGGTGCCTGGTTCATAGGAAAATGTCAGAAATTTATGGAAAAAACACCAAAATGGCTCTGTAACAGCATGGGGAGGATGTGTCCCAAAAAAATCTATTTGATAGGAAACACTCTTTCCTGTATATTTACTTGTATATTAAGTGCAAGTTCTGCCAAAAATTACAAGGAAGAGGCACTCCGATGCAGCCTGTATATCACATAAAGGAGGGCCTCATTCCCATTGTGGTGCAATTGTTCATGTAGTGGGACTCCTAAACTCATAAAGCCTATGCACTAAGTGATAGGGCTGCCAAATATTACAACAAACCGGCACACCAATACACCCTTTATTAGTCATAAAAGAGTGCATCATAAACACCCTTGAAAAATTATGATGGCGTGCTGCTGACCATAAAAAACATTTGGAACAAGGGTCTGCTGATCTGACCACCTAAAACATTATGGGTGAGGGCCTGCTGCCGCTTTGGTGACTCTACAGTTAACCTGGGGCCAATCGCACATCCCCGTGACGGCTATCGGATGTCTGGCCTATAACTTTCGATGTTATTATCAGCGCAAACCATGGTGACTACAGTTAACTGGGAATCAGGGTTCGATTCAGGAGAGTGAGCCTGAGAAACGGCTACGGCTACCACATCAAAGCAAGGCTGCATGCGCGCAAATTACATATTAGGTACAATTAGGTGAGGGCCTGCAAGTGAGTTGACCCTGTAAAAGATTTCAGGTGCGGGCCTGCAGGTGAGCTGACCCTGTAAAATATTTTAGGTGTGGGCATGCTGGTGAGCTGACCCTGTAAAAAATTATATGAGGGCGCCTGCTGGTAAACTGACCCTGTAAAACATTATATGCAAGGGTGTGCAGGTGACCTGACCCTGTAAAAGTTTTGAGGTGCGGACCCCCTAAAAAATTAAATACGAGGCCCTTGTTTGTGGTGGAAGGGGTGCATGGGAATTCAGTGTATTCAGTACATTATAAACAACACATTTAAAGTGCCTTTATGTTCAGCCACTTTCCTCTGGTGGAGTCAAGAAGTCATGGTCAATCCAGGCATTGTTCATTTTTATAAGAGTCAACCTGTCAGCATTTTCAGTTGACAGGCGGAGACGCTTATCTGTTATAATGCCACCAGCAGCATCAAATACCTGCTCAGACAAAACGCTGGCGGCAGGGCAGGCCAGCATCTCTAAAGCGTAGAGCGCCAGTTCGTGCCACGTGTCCAGCTTGGACACCCAGTAGTTGTAAAGCACTGAGGAATCATTGAGGACGCTGACACAGTCTGCTATGCACTCCTTCACCATCTTCCAAAAATGTTCTCTCCTTGTCACAGTAGGCCGCGCATCAGGATTAGGGTGCTGGCGGGGTGTCATGAAACTGTCCCAGGCTTTGGAGAGTGTTGCACTGCCTCTGTTGAAACTGCTGTGTTCCCCTTGCCTCCCATCCTCGATTGGCCAAGGAACTACGTACTCTGCCGCCAGCGTTGTCAGATGGAAATTTTTGGAGCAATTTTTCCACAAGGATCTTCTGGTATTGCACTGTTTTGCTCGTCCTCTCCACCAAAGGAATGACAGATGAGAAGTTCTCTTTGTAGCGGGGGTCGAGAAGGGTGAACAACCAGTAATCCATGTTGTCTAAAATGTGTATAACGCGAGGGTCACGGGAAAGGCAGCCTAACATGAAGTCAGCCATGTGTGCCAGAGTACCAACAGGCAAGACTTAGCTGTCGTCATCAGGAGGATCACTCTCAATCTCCTCATCCTTTTTCTGCCCAACCACGCTGAACAGATGGAAATAAACTTCCATGGATACTACCCTCTGTAGAAGAAGCAACCGTCACCTGCTCCTCCCACTCTTCATCGTCCAATTTGCGCTGAGAAGACGAACTGAGGGTGGTCTGGCTATCACCCATTGTAATGTCTTCCCCCATTTCCACCTCTTCCACATGCAAATTGTCGTCCTTAATTGTTAGCATCGAGCATTTGAGTAGACACAGAAGTGGGATTGTTACGCTGATAATAGCGTTATAGCCACTCACCATCTGTGTTGATTCCTTAAAATTTCTTAAAACCTCACAGAGGTCAGACATTCATGCCCACTCCTCGCTTGTGAATAGCGGAAGCTGACTGGAAAGGTGACGACCATGTTGCAGCTGGTATTCCACTACTGCCCTCTGCTGCTCACAAAGCCTGGCCAACAAGTGGAGTTGCAGCGTGTGCTCACGTCGCACAACAGCCAGTGAGCTGGCAATCTCAAGTGCTGCTGCAGTGTTGACAGACTGGCTGACGCTGTTGGTGACTTGCGGAAATGTGCACACATGTGGCGTACCTTCACCAGTAGCTCAGGTAAATTGGAGAAGGTTTTGAGAAACCGCTGAACAACAAAGTTGAAGACGTGGGCTAGGCATGAGATGTGTCTAAGCTTGCCGAGCTCCAAAGCCGCCACAAAGTTACGGCCATTATCAGACACAACCAAGCCTGGTTCTAGGTTGAGTGGCGAGCCCTGCCACAGCTCTGCGGCGGTGTGCTGTTTTTCCCCTAAGCATATCAGCTTCAGCACTGCCTGTTGCCGCTTCCTCACTGCAGTGCTACACTGTTTCCAGCTACCGACTGATGACTAACTAGTGCTGCATGTACAAACCGGATTCCAAAAAAGTTGGGACACTAAACGAATAAAAACTGAATGCAATGATGTGGAGATGGCAAATGTCAATATTTTATTTGTAATAGAATGTAGATGACAGATCAAACGTTTAATCCGAGTAAATGTATCATTTTTAATGAAAAATACGTTGATTCAAATTTTCACTGTGTCAACAAATCCCCAAAAAGTTGGGACAAGTAGCAATAAGAGGCTGGAAAAAGTAAATTTGAGCATAATGAAGAGCTGGAAGACCAATTAACACTAATTAGGTCAATTGGCAACATGATTGGGTATAAAAAGAGCTTCTCAGAGTGGCAGTGTCTCTCAGAAAACCAAGATGGGTAGAGGATCACCAATTCCCACAATGTTGCGCAGAAAGATAGTGGAGCAATATCAGAAAGGTGCTACCCATCGAAAAATTGCAAAGACTTTGCATCTATCATGATCAACTGTGCATAACATCATCCGAAGATTCAGATAATCTGGAACAATCTCTGTGCGTAAGGGTCAAGGCCGTAAAACCATACTGGATGCCCGTGATCTCCGGGCCCTTAAACGACACTGCACCACAAACAGGAATGCTACTGTAAAGGAAATCACAGAATGGGCTCAGGAATACTTCCAGAAACTATTGTCAGTGAACACAATCCACCGTGCCATCCGCCGTTGCCAGCTGAAACTCTACAGTGCAAAGAAGAAGCCATTTCTAAGCAAGATCCACAAGCTCAGGCGTTTTCACTGGGCCAGTGATCATTTAAAATGGAGTGTGGCAAAATGGAAGACTGTTCTGTGGTCAGACGAGCCACGATTCGAAGTTCTTTTTGGAAATCTGGGACGCCATGTCATCCGGACCAAAGAGGACAAGGACAACCCAAGTTGTTATCAACGCTCAGTTCAGAAGACTGCATCTCTGATGGTATGGGGTTGCATGAGTGCGTGTGGCATGGGCAGCTTGCATGTCTGGAAAGGCACCATCAATGCAGAAAAATACATTCAGGTTCTAGAACAACATATGCTCCCATCCAGACGTCATCTCTTTCAGGGAAGACCCTGCATTTTTCAACAAGATAATGCCAGACCACATTCTGCATCAATCACAACATCATGGCTGCGTAGGAGAAGCATCCGGGTACTGAAATGGCCAGTCTGCAGTCCAGATCTTTCACCTATAGAGAACATTTGGCGCATCATAAAGAGGAAGGTGCAACAAAGAAGGCCCAAGACGATTGAACAGTTAGAGGCCTGTATTAGACAAGAATGGGAGAGCATTCCTATTTCTAAACTTGAGAAACTGGTCTCCTCGGTCCCCAGACGTCTGTTGAGTGTTGTAAGAAGAAGGGGAGATGCCACACAGTGGTGAAAATGGCCTTGTCCCAACTTTTTGGGGATTTGTTGACACCATGACATTCTGATTCAACATATTTTTCCCTTAAAATTGTACATTTTCTCAGTTTAAACTTTTGTTCCGTGATTTATGTTCTATTCTGAATAAAATATTAGAAGTTGGCACCTCCACATCATTGCATTCAGTTTTTATTCACGATTTGTATAGTGTCCCAACTTTTTGGGAATCCGGTTTGTAGATAATTCGGAGGTGGAAGTGGAGGAGGAGGCGGAGGAGGCGGAGGATGAGAAGTGGGGGTTGCAGCCACTAACATTCACCCAGTGTACCGTCATGGAAATGTAGCATCCCTGGCCAAATGCACTTGTCCATGTGTCCGTGGTTAAGTGGACCTTCCCAGTAACTGAGTTGGTCAGGGCACGTGTGATGTTACGGGACACATGTTGGTGTAAGGCGGGCACGGCACACCTTGAAAAATAATGGTGGCTGGGGACTACGTAACGCAGGACGGCCACCGACATCACGCTGCGGAAGACCTCAGTGTCAACTAGCCTAAATGGCAACATCTCCAGGGCCAGTAATTTTGAAAGCTGCGCATTTAGTGCTATGGCTTGTGGGCGGGTGGCTGAGTATTTTTGCTTGCGTTCAAAGGCCTGGGGTAAGGACATTTGGACGCTGCGCTGGGACAGGGAAGTGGATGTGGTCGTTGATGATGCTTGCAAAGGTTCAGCTGCAGGGGGGGAGGAATTTGGGCCTGCACCTTCGACAGGGGATTGGCCAGCACGTAACATAGGGGAAGAGGAGGCAGTGGTTTAACCCGCAGACACAGATTGTGGACCCAGGCGTTTGTCCCACTTATTACGGTGCTTGTGCACTGCCTATTCCAGCCTATTCGCGGTGCTGCAGAATACTCCCCCTCTGTACTGCTCTCCTCGCTCGGCTTGCCACCTTTCCAGGTTAGGTCAGTGACCTCCTTCCACTTCCTCACTCTGATCATCCTCCTGATTTGTTGCCCTAACCACAACCTCAGTTATTGCCAACTGTGTCTCATCCTCTCCTTCAACCTCTTGAGACAGTAATTGCGGTTGACTCATTGGCAACTTTGTATCATCATCATCCACCTCAGTAAACTCTCATTGCCGTTCACCACCGTCATGTTCTTGTGACTGTAGATGCTCAAGAGGTTGGGAATCAGGGCACAAGATCTCATGTCCCTCTTCAAGAGTGCTTGGAGAGAGGGCCAAATCAAGTAATGGCACTGAAAAGAGCTCCTCGGAATATCCGAGGGTGGGATCACTTGTTTGGCCACACTGTAAATGGTGGGAGGAAGTAGGATCAGGGTGAGGATTGTGTGGACCAGACTCCTGGCTACTGAGACTGGACTTGGTGGAAGACAGGGTGGTGCTTAACCGACTGGAAGCATTATCTGCTGCAATCCAACTGGCCACCTGCTCGCACTGGGCTGACTTCAAGAGTGGTGTCCTGCGCCGCCCTGCAAACTGGGGCATGAAGCTAGGTATCTTGGATCATTGTTTTTCTTGTGCTCAAGCAGCAGGCACAGTTCCTCCGCGCCCAGGGCCCACGGCCTCTGCGTGCACCATCAGCATCTCGGCCACGTCCCCGTCCCCGTCCCCTACTGCTCACCTTCTTCATTTTAAAAGTGATATATTCTTGAAAGTATGTCACACGTACAGTAGCATAGCAAACAAATGTATAACAGGATTTGTGATGAGGAAACGTTATACCAGACAGGTACCACAAGTAATGTCACAGTTCGCAGTGTCTACAGAAAAACTGCACTGGATGTCACTGATATTTTAGGGATGACCACACTTTAAACAGGAGATGTGGTGCGGATAATTTAACAATCCGCAGCAGACATCGTCTACGGAAAAACTGCACTGGATGTCACTGATATTTTAGAGATACGCGCACTTTAGACAGGAGATGTGTTGCGCGGATAATTTAACTGTCCGCAGCAGCCTATTACATGGTATTTAGCACATTATGCGCTAAAAATATTTATTGCTGCTGTCACACACAATAGTCTTTAAAAGGACTTTTGGGTCTCTGAAAAGTTTTTTATATAAAAATCTTCCTATTACACTCCCTACACTGTCTGTCTCTTCCTATGCACAGCTCTCCCTGAGGGTACATTCACACGACCGTATTTTTGGCTCCGCATCAGTTCCGCAATTTTGCAGAACAGGTGCGGACCCATTCATTTCAATGGGGCCACAAAAGATGCGGACAGCACACAATGTGCTGTCCACATCCGTAGATCCGTTCCGCGTCCCCGCAAAAAAGATAGAGCATGTCCTATTCTTGTCCGCAATCGCGGCCAAGAATAGGCATTTCTATCATGGGGCCGGCTACATTCACACTGCTGGGATCCTTGTTTTGCGGATCCACAATTTGCGAACCGCAAAACGCATACGGTCGTGTGAATGTACCCTGACACTGAGCAATTTAGCGCAGTTTGCGCTACAACAATATATTGCTGCTGTCACACATAATAGTCCTTAAAAGGACTTTTGGGTCTCTGAAACGTTTTTGTACACTTATAATATTCGATTACACTCCCTACACTCTCTGTTCCTTCCTATCCTCAGCTCTCCCTGACTTAGAATGAGCCGAACACCCATCATTGGGTGCTATATAGCACCAGATGACGTGTTCTGGCCAGCCAATCACTGTAATGCCAATAGCCAACAGGGCTACTGGCATTACAGTGAGGGCAGTAATTACCTGCATGTTTATTGGCTGCTTAGCATCAGCGAAACGTGTCACTGATTATTTTGCCCTTCCTCTGATCCGTCAGAACAATAACCCCCCTTCACTCGGTCAACATTTGGTCAGTAATCCCTCAGTATTACTAAAGCCAAAAAAACAGGAGTGGATCCAAAAACAGAGATAACACGTGAATGGAATATTTGCATGTCTTTAATGTTTTGTACCTACTCCTGCTTTTGGCTACCAAATCATAAGCCAATTTTTATGCAAAATAGGGACCATGTCATGCAGGCCTTACAGCTGTGACATAGACAGGATCCATTGTGCATCTCATTTTTTCTTCCTTCTGACAGATCAGAAGAAGTGTAAAATAAATGATGAGGCAAAATAGTGGCTCATTCATGAAGTGGGGAGGGTGGGAACAGCATGAGAAGTCCACAGAATGGCACTATGGCATAGTGGTGAGGTGGAAGCAGCATCAGAAGGAAGCCAAAGAGTGGCACAATGACAGTGTGGAGGTGGCAGCAGCAGGCTCAAGGACTGGCCCACCTTGTGTTCTACATACGTGTGCATGGCTAGTACTGCTTTTTTGGCAAAGAAATTACGGTTTGGGACTCTCCACCTCGGCTCGGCACAAGCCATCAGTTCTCTGAAAGGTGCAGAGTTTACCACTTGGAAAGGGAGGGACTGCAGCACCAGCAACTTGGCCAGGAGCACATTCAACTTCTGCGATGTTGGATTAGTGCACGCATAGTGTTGTCTCTTGGCAATAGCTTTGGTGATCGATTGCTGATGGACAGACTGACGAGTAGGATGAGGAGCAGGAGCATCAGGACCAGCAGATAATAGGAAGTTCAGACAGCTCCCTTCGGCTGAGGTGGTGGAGCCTTGACTGCCTGAAATAGGGTGCATGCTACTGGGTGATGTAGCGGTTGCTGTGGCGGGCTGGACCACCACATCAGAGCCATGGTTCTCCCAGTCCACTTTATGGTGACGCTGCATATGTTGACACAGGGCTGTGGTGTCAACATTTGCACCCTGGACAAGCTTCACCTTTTGCCCACAGATTCTACAAATGGCCATGTTCACCTCCTCCGGCGGCTTAACAAACAACTGCCACACCGCCGAGTAGGTAATTTTCCCTCAACACTCTGCACTGACTGACTGCTACCGCTGCTGCTTCCGTGAACCCCTGCACCACTACTTTCCAGGTAGGTTGGCTCCTGTGAAGAGGGGGGTCTACCCCAGGCACGTTTGGATCCCAACCTCCCACTGCTGCCACCCTGCTGACTCTCGGCCACGCTAGCGACTTGCTGGCTCTGCTACTGCCTCACAGGCAAGTTGCCACCCTCTTCTCCCGATGATGATGATGCCCAAAATGCACCCGGCTTCTAAGTGCAATCAGCTACATCATCATCGAGTACAGCCTGCACGTCACTGATGTCCTCCTTAACAGTCTCTTGGTCAGGAGCCTGACCGCTCGCAACACCAGCTCCAACGCCACTCTCCTCATCACTACTTGCCTGCCTACCAAAGAAAGCGGCGGAAGTCTCCTAATTGCTGACTGTCCTCTAGTAGCTCATCCTCGTTGTATAGTGGAGCTGAGTCACAGCATATAATACTTCTCTGGCTGAGGGAACAGAAAAGGACAGAGGCAGGTTGAGGACAGATGAGGGCACAGAGCCTGCTCCCGGGCCATGCCAACTAAGGGTTGTGCGTCACAAACCCACCGACTCTTGGCTGGGGGTGTCTGATGTCACTTGGGGCGAAGTGGATGACTGAGTGCTGGTCAAGACACGACCGCTAGATGACACCGGGAGCTCAGGCCTCTTGCTGCGACTCCTGCTGCCACGTCCCCTTACTCTGCTGTGACCTGTGCTTGCGCCAGAAACTTTTAGGCCTCCGCCACTCCCCTGTGCAGGGCCTGGCATTTCTCTGTCTGACATACTGTTAGATCAAATAAATAAATAAAAAGGAAATTAAAACACCCCAAAAAAGTGTGTAATTTTCTCACTTCACCACACAGCAGCTAATAAGCCAAATTTTTTTCCACTAATACACGCCAAAAAGGGCTTTAGAACATATAACTGCACCGCTAAACGGCAAATAGGCTCTTTTTTTCACTTATACATGCCACAAAAGGCTTTAGAACATATAACTGCACAGCTGTACAGCAAATATATATTTTTTTGCCACTAATACACGCCAAAAAGGGCTGTCATTTTCTCACTTCACCACACAACGGCTAATAAGCCCTTTTTCCCACTAATACAAGCCAAAAAATGCTTTAGAACATATAACTGCACAGCACAAGGGCGAAAAAGACATAGAAATATTTCCTTGTAATAAACCCAGTTAATGGCTTTATCAAACAGCACTTGCACCCCAATAACCAGAACGGTTTGCTGGAATTTCAGAGCTGTATAATATAAGTTTTTTTATCTGCAGTCAGTGCAGCAAGGTGTAATAGGATTGTTACTATTACCCAGGCTGTAAACTCCCCTACTGAACCTTGTTCTGCTTCAATACTGTAGAATGATTCCTCCCTATCCTTTCCCTGAACTTCTATACAGCAAAATAAAAGTTTTCAAGTCTTTTCTACCACTGTCCCTAGCGCCCGCTGACGTCTCTCCCTGCACTAAGTACACTGGAAAATGGCTGCATCCAAGATGGCTGAGGCTATTTATAGGGCTGTGACATCACAGGGCTGGCTGGCTGCTGATTGGCTGCATGCCTGGCATTGTTGGTGATCCCTCGTTCCCAGAGTTCCCTGCTCCATGTCCAAACACGTGCAGCAGCCATTTCAGATCGAATTCCACTTCATCAACTTGGATTCGCTCATCTCTAATAAGTTGTCTAGAAAAAAGAAAAATTTTGATTGGCAACCCTGGCTGAACGGTCCTATTGATAAGCTGATATGAGCAAATTAATTCGTAATGATCGAATTACTTGTCAAACTTGAAGCTGGCAAATCGAATTTATAATCTAACAGTGAGAAAATAATATTTTATAATGATAAATATGAATGATGATATGAAGAAAAAATAAGTCAAGGGAACCTCTCACTAAGATAATGATGTTTAAGGATTCAAGGATTGCCTTATTAGATAAATGGCAGTCCACGTAATACAAGGACAGCTGGACTTTGCTGGCCCAGGTGTCACTCCTACAGCTACATACAGTAAACTCACTGTTCTTGCTTATAGAGGGGGGCCCAAGCAGGGAACCTCGGTCAATGATGTCCCTAGGCATGAACAGAACATATGGACAGGGGTTGCCCTCACTAGACAACCTATTTAACATGGGGATGTGATCATCTAATTGACAGAGCACTAGGAAAGCTGGAAGAGAACCAGTAGACCATAACCCTCCCAACCCTTTTCTCTCCCAGCCCTCTAAGCAGATATAGTCTGTGTAGTCTGTATTTAGTGGGTTTTCTATACTGGATAAAATGTATACAGTTGTGAGAATGCATGGGTCTGCAAAGGTTTTCATCCTACTTCACTGACAACCAGCATGTCTTTGAAATAGTGAGTTATTGAAATACAAAGAAATATATTACGAAAGTTAAAGAATTTCAATTTAGAGCACTTTGAATAATTAAGCTTTATGTCATTGTTCAGTTATATTGTACTTCTCAAACAATAGCATAACCCTTATACAGTGTATACAGTGGGAAAAAATTCAATTTTTGCCTCTAGAAATGATAAGGTTTTTGTTTTCATCCCACCAGGCATTGTACTACACGTTATTTTAAGGACAGTGAAATGCCATCATAAATTAAGTTGCTTATGTAATATGTTTAGAAATGAGCGAATCGAAGCAGACAAAGTGGAATTCGTTTCGAATTTTAGTAAAAACTTTATTTGCAACGAATGCAAATTTCCTCGCAGTTTGTGGTAACGAATCGCATTTTTCCTAAAATGGCGGCTACACGTGTGAGGACTGAGGACATGGGGCATGGAACTCTGGGAAGGTGGGATCACCCAGATTGACATGTCTGCATGCAGCCAATCAGCAGCCAGCCAGCCAGCCCTGTGATGTCACAGCCCTATATATACGTCGGCCATCTTACAGTCAGATATTTTTCAGAGTGCAGGGACAGACATGTGAAGGCGCTAGGGACAGCTATTGGAAAAACTATTGTGGGAAAAAAAAGAAAAAAACAATTTATAAGTGCAGGGAAAGGATAGGAAGGAATCATTTCACAGCATCTTAGTGCAGGGAGAGACGTGAGAAGGCACTAGGGACATTGATAGGAAAGTGATTTACAAGTGCAGGGAACAATTATTTGGGGATCCAAATAGCCATTAGACAGCTCTGTCATTCAAGATTTTTGTTATTGGGCTGCAAATCTTATGTTGAAAAGCCTTTAGAGGATTATGTCTATAAGAAAAATATATACGCATTTCACTTCTGCAGTTATTTCTGTTGAATGCGTATAGGGGCGTATTTCAGTAACAAAGAAAAATTTATACGCACTGCACTGTTGCAGTTATTTCTGGTGAAAGCATATATAAGCGTATTTCAGTAAATAAGAAAAATATATATGCACTGCACTGTTGCAGTTATTTTTGGTGAAAGCGTATAGGGAGGTATTAAAGTAAAAAAAGAAAAATAAATTCTCAGTGCATTTCTGCAGTTAATTCTGGTGAAAGCATATAGGGGCGTATTTCAGTAAAAAAAAATGACAAATATTTACGCACTGCACTGTTGCAGTTATCTCTGGTGAAAGCGTATATTGGTATATTTTAGTACTACCAGAAAAATATACACGCACTTCACTATTTAATTATTTTCTGGTTAAAGCGCATAGTGGCCTATTTAATTCCAACAAGAAATATATATTCTCTGGTCACTTCTGCAGTTATTTCTGGTGAAAGCGTATAGGGGCGTATTTCATTTAAAAAAGAAAAATATATATGCACTGCACTGTAGCAGTGCACTGTAGCAGTTATTTCTGTGTATAGGGGCTTATTAAACTAAAAAAAGAAAAATATATATGCACTGCACTGTTGCAGTAATTTCTGGTGAAAGCGTATAGGGGCGTATTTCAGTAAAATTAGAAAAATATATATACGCACTGCACTGTTGCAGTTATTTCTGGTGAAAGCGTATAGGGGCGTATTTCAGTAAAATAAGAAAAATATATTCTCAGTGAAGTTCTGCAGTTAATTCCGGTGAAAGCGTATAGTGGTCTATTTCAGTGCAACAAGAAAAATATATGAGCAGTTAGAGTGGAATAGACGGCTCTACCACTTGGGTAAATGCTAGAGGTGCGGGCTGCTTGAACTGACTCACCCAGTCAGGGGCATGTAATTATAGAAAGAAAGAGATTAAGCAGGCACACTCTATTTGGGTTCAATTAAATATTTATTTAAATTAGTAATAGGATGTTAGGTTATTTTATGTTTGGGTATATATGGTTATGAGGGTACTGTGTGAGTAATACCACTCTGAGGTAAATGTCCTGGAGATGAGGTGACAATATATAATGATGTAGATAAAAATGAAAATAAAATAAAATACTAGTAAAATGCTCTGTGGTGAGTATCTTGGAGACAAAGTCACAGTATATAATGGTCTGGAATAAAAAATATGCAATAAAAACTGCTGCAATAAAAAGACAGCTATAGTAAAAGTTTAGAATAGGCAATAAGTCTGTTAGGTCTTTAAAGTGCTGTTTTTTGTCACAGTGACTGCTGTTTAGAGGACAGAGATAGTTCAAGTAGTTGGTGAGGATGTCCTGAGTGCAGTATTAATCCTTTATAGAGATAGTTCATCAATATGTTGCCGCTTAATCCACGGTAAGTGCTGCGCTTGTATCAGTGTTTTTGTAGTATAAGCATGTATGTATCTTTGTTATACACGCTGTGGAAGGAAGCGGAGCTCTGTGCCTGGGTGCGGCGTCCCGCACTGTCTCTGGCTACAGAGATCACTTACCCTTCCTGGCGCTGGCACTGTTCTCTTCTCCTTCAGGTCGCAACTTCCTAGGAGGCTCTCTGTTCAGTAGCGTCCCTCGTGTTGCCTTGGATGCTGGGGGCGTGGCTCGCGCGTCTTGCTGAATGACGTCAGCGGCCCGTAGTAGCGGTCCTGGTCAGCGCTTGAATTTCTCTGCTGTTCGTACTCTAGTCCAGAGTAGCAATTAGTGTGATGATCCCCGGCTGCTTAAACGCGTTTCGGGACTTAGTCCCTTCATCAGTAAGTGGAGGATCATAGTCCATGTTGTGATATTTATAGGGCAGCAGTGATTAGCTTCTTTATTGGCTAATTCATTTAATAGGGTTCCTTTGTACATTAATTACTTTCATGCCCATCTTTATCTGTTTATTTAGTTAAGATTTAAAATAGTGTGAGGGATATTGGTTTTTATAGTTACTTGTATAGGCACATATATATATATATATATATATATGTGTGTATCTAACGGTGAAAGATAAAATAAAGACATAATTGAGGGTGATTGATGTCAATTGCTCTTTCAATATGATAGTTCCCTCTATTTGTTAAGTGAAACAAGAATAGGTTTGTATTGCAGGGCCAGTCCTATATATATGGAGCTCCCTAATCTATCATATTGATGACATAATTTGTGATCTTGATGCTTCTATGCTTTGGATACATATATTGTTGGTCCATTAAATAGGGGATCCTGCATATTTTTTGTGTTATCAGTCCATTGAGTAGAGGATCCTACATGTTTTTGTATTATGGTTTATCATCCCAAATACAGCGGAACAGAAGGTCCATTAAAGTGCAGAGTTCAATTTAATATTGAGGGATAGTATTGAGGGATAATGTTGAGGGGCTGGTATGCGTGATTGGAATTTATTGGTTCTTTTCATCTCAGATGGTCTTGGGATATCCAATTGTTTGTATTTGTGGAGTATATTAATATAAATATCAGTAAAGGTGGAGTTCTATGGAAATATAATTGGGGGCACTCATTGCATCGCTGGTCCGTAATATGCTAGACCCAGAGATTGCCTGGATTGTCCCCCTTTACATTTCAAGGATAGAAAGGTGTGAATTCCAAAGTGTGGTATCATGTATTCCTGGTAGTTAAATTGGGCCTTCTAGGATTTAGTTCCCTGTGTGTTTTAAAAGGCGTGATGGGGGGAAGAATGTGCTTTCCCAGGGTATGGTAGCATGAGAGAGAATGTTTGATTTGGATTAAAAGATAATCTGATGTATAGGTCTGATGTAGGGTCAGTATACTGGGGAAATCTTTTATTTGGTGTATTTAGTGACTGATTCGGTTTGTTGAAACTTGGGGTACCAATGAGTATTAATTTTATCTTCTAGTTTCTTGTTTCATGTGTGTTGGTGACTGAGGGAGCGGCCGCTCCCCAAGGGGCAACCAGGAGGATTCTTAGAGACCCCACTGGTTGCGCATCGGGGGGCGGCAGCCCCCCTAAAGAAAACCGAAGATCTCCATTTCTGCGTTCAATCCGTTCGGCAGGACAGAATTGAACTCAAAAATCCTCCTAGATTCTATTCTGGACATTTTATGTATAAAATTGCCTCCTCTCCAGTCTTTTTTTACTTTCTCTAATGCTGTATATTTTAATCCGGTTGGGTCCTTGTTGTGTATGAGTCTGAAATGGTTTGATACTGTGTGTTTGTCATATCCCTTTCGTATGTTTGCAATATGTTCTGATATGCGTTTTTGGAGTGTTCGTTTTGTGCGACCGATGTATAGTTTTTGACAGGGACATTCTAGGGCATATATCACTTCTGTTGAACTGCATGTCAGGAATTCTTTGATTTCTTGTTTGTGGGAATTTATTTTAGATGTAACGCAGATGGTTTTCTTTGGAAATGATGTTGTCCGGCAGTTGTTGCATTTTCCGCATCTAAAAAAGCCTTTGATGTCTGCCCATTCTTGAATTGTTGTTGGGTGTTCTCTATTGTGTTTAATGGTGGGGGCAATTTTCAGACCTAAATTTGGAGCTTTGGTAAATGTGATGAGTGGAGTATCTGAGATGGTGGTTCCTATTATTTTGTCTTGTTTGATGTGGTACCAGTGTTCCTTTATGATCTTTTTGATTTTTTTATATTGTGGATTGTATGGTAATATGATTCTAGGTGTTGTCTCTCCTTCCCCTGATTTTTTAATTGAATTTCCAAAAAATGACTTTCTTTCCATCTTGTTGACTCTGCTTAGTGACGTTTCCAGTAATTCGATGGGGTATTTTTTATCCATAAACTGCTCTTTCATCTTTTTTGCTTCCTCCATGAAGTCTGATTCTGTTGTGCAGTTTCTCTTGACCCTACGGAACTGTCCTTGTGGGATATTAGTAAGCCATGATGGTAAGTGGCAGCTGTCATATTGAATGAAACTGTTTTTGGATGTTGGTTTGTGGTAAGTGGTGCATATTAGTTTATTTTCTTCTATTGTGATTTGTAGGTCCAGAAATTCTATTTTGGAGTTACTGATAGATGAAGTGAATTTTAGGCCATATGGGTTTGTGTTGATGGTGGTTAGAAAGGTATCTAGGTTTTCTCTACTGTCTTGCCATATGAATATGATATCATCAATATAACGTTGCCAGAGCACCAGATCCGACCCCAGTCTAGGCGCTATGTACTCGTCTTCCCATTGCGCCATGAATAGATTTGCATAGCTGGGGGCGAATCTGGTGCCCATGGCCGTCCCTTGGATTTGTAAGTAGAAATCTGTATTCCAGTAAAAGTAATTGTGGTTGAGTATAAATTCTATGCCTCTCATTATGTATTCAATTTGTTCGGGTAATAGGGTAGCTTCTTTTGTTAGTTGTTTGTTGACTGCTTGTATTCCCTGTTGGTGGTTGATGCTGGTGTAGAGTGATTGGACGTCTAGTGTTCCTATGTACCAGTGGGATTTGAATTTTAGGTTTTCTACTGTCTTAATGATTTGTGTGGTGTCTTTGATGTATGATTTAATCTTTTTTACTCTTGGTTGTAATAGTGTATCTATGTATTGTGATAAGTTGCTGGTTAATGATTGTATTCCCGAAATGATGGGGCGGCCTGGTGGGTTATCTCTATTTTTGTGTATTTTCGGAAGGCAGTACAGTGCGGGTAATCTTTGGGGCGTGTTTACTATGAACGTATATTCTGTTTCTGATATAATGCCTTCTTCTTTTCCTTTTTCACAGTATTGTAATAGTTCTGAGTAGTATTGTTCTGTTGGATTGTTTTTTAGTTTTTTATATGTGCTGGTATCTGCCAATTGTCTCATGCACTCATTGTTATAGTCAGAGACATTTTGAATTATGATAGCCCCTCCCTTATCTGCAGGGTGTATTACTATGTCTTTTTCTTTTTGTAGTTGTTTTATTGCTTCTGTTTCTTTTCTAGATAAGTTGTTCCATTTTTTCGGGTGTTCCTTTATTTTTCGTAGGTCTCTCTCTACACATTGTTTGAATGCTGCCAATTCCTGTCCTATTTCTTGTCGTGGGTATTTCTTAGACGTACTTTTCAATGTAGTATGTTCATATGTTTTGCTAGTCGTATTCTCTTTTGTTATGGGGTTTTTCATGTAGTATTTCTTTAAGCAGAGTTTACGAATACATTTTTCTACACCTATAAATGTGTCAAATTTGTTAAGGGTGTTGGTGGGTGCAAATTTTAAACCTTTATTTAGTAGGCTAATTTGGGCTTTATTCAAGGTGACATTACTTAGATTAATGATGGTGTCCTCATGTTGATCTATCTGTTGTGTTTTGGTCTTGTGTCCCTTTCCTCTGCGTATCTTTTTCTTTCTCTTGCATCGTGTTGTCTTGTTTGATATGTTGGGTGATTGTCTTTCCTCTGTGTTGCTTGGTAATTCTCTCCTGATTGTTGTCTCACTCTTTTCCGGTGTTGTGGGTTGTGTTGGTGATTTGTTCTGTATTCTATGTCTTGTGATGGTTGTCTGTACCTTAGATTGTATCTGTGGTTTTGGGGAGTCGGTGTGGGGGAACGGGGTGGTCTCTGTCGAGTGTGGGGTCTGTGGTGTGGGGGGGTTCGATCTAAAAAATGGTTTTGTTCTTCCAATATTTCAAATCTGTTGGTCGTGATTATTGGGTATTTGTTTATTCTTTGTAGTGTTGGTTGTTGCGTGTTGTCATTTCTGTTTCTGTGGTTATCCATTTCCTTATCTATGGTGTTACTATTTTGTTTTCCTCTCTGTTCGTTTTTTTGATAAATATTATTTCTCAATTTTCTAACTTTTTTATTCATAATTTCTTGTTCTGCTTTATCTAAGTTGCTACAGAGTTTTTGTTGCCATGTGTTATAATCTTCATTTTTTGTGAATTTTTCCATTTTAATTCTCATTTCATCTAGTTGTGCTGTGATTTCTTTTAGTATAGTGGTTCTCCTTTTAATAATTAAGTGCATAAGTGACAGGGAGTGTTCGTGTAGTAGTGAGTCCCATTCATCATTGAATTCCCTTTCCCACAGATCTTGGGCAGGTATCTTGGTCAGTTGTAGTCCTTTTGGTACTTTTTTATGTTCAATGTATTGTTTTAGTGATTTTATCTCCCATCTTTGTTTAAGTTGTCTTATCAATAGGTGTTCTGTTCTTTTAAAGGTGTCTGACATATCAGGTTCTATATCTTCTATGTCTGTAGATTCAAAGGTATATGTTTCAGCTTTTAGACGTTTATTTTCAGCATGTTCCCAAATATTCATTTTACCTGGCTGGTGAGCTAGCGTCTAATGGGTGATGAATTTATGAGCAGTTAGAGTGGAATAGACGGCTCTACCACTTGGGTAAATGCTAGAGGTGCGGGCTGCTTGAACTGACTCACCCAGTCAGGGGCATTATATAGAAAGAAAGAGATTAAGCAGGCACACTCTATTTGGGTTCAATTAAATATTTATTTAATTAGTAATAGGATGTTAGGTTATTTTATGTTTGGGTATATATGGTTATGAGGGTACTGTGTGAGTAATACCACTCTGAGGTAAATGTCCTGGAGATGAGGTGACAATATATAATGATGTAGATAAAAATGAAAATAAAAATAAAATACTAGTAAAATGCTCTGTGGTGAGTATCTTGGAGACAAAGTCACAGTATATAATGGTCTGGAATAAAAAATTTGCAATAAAAACTGCTGCAATAAAAAGACAGCCATGGTAAAAAAGGCAAAAAGTCTGTTAGGTCTTTAAAGTGCTGTTTTTTGTCACAGTGACTGCTGTTTAGAGGACAGAGATAATTCAAGTAGTTGGTGAGGATGTCCTGAGTGCAGTATTAATCCTTTATAGAGATAGTTCATCAATATTGTTGCCGCTTAATCCACGGTAAGTGCTGCGCTTGTATCAGTGTTTTTGTAGTATAAGCATGTATGTATCTTTGTTATACACGCTGTGGAAGGAAGCGGAGCTCTGTGCCTGGGTGCGGCGTCCCGCACTGTCTCTGGCTACAGAGATCACTTACCCTTCCTGGCGCTGGCACTGTTCTCTTCTCCTTCAGGTCGCAACTTCCTAGGAGGCTCTCTGTTCAGTAGCGTCCCTCGTGTTGCCTTGGATGCTGGGGGCGTGGCTCGCGCGTCTTGGTGAATGACGTCAGCGGCCCGTAGTAGCGGTCCTGGTCAGCGCTTGAATTTCTCTGCTGTTCGTACTCTAGTCCAGAGTAGCAATTAGTGTGATGATCCCCGGCTGCTTAAACGCGTTTCGGGACTTAGTCCCTTCATCAGTAGTGGAGGATCATAGTCCTGTTGTAAATAAGTTATAGAGGCAGGCAGTGATTAGCTTCTTTATTGGCTAATTCATTTAATTAAGTCGTTCACTTGTGTACATTAATTACTATTCATGCCCATCTTTAATTCTGTTTATTTAGTGAAGATTAAAATGGTCGTAGGGATATTGGTTTTTATAGTTACCGTACTTATAGGCACATATATCTATATATAAGATTGTGTATCTAACGGTGAAAGATAAAATAAAGACATAATTGATGGTGAATTGTATAATCAATTGCTCGTTCAATGTGATAGTTCCTGCTATTTGTTAAGTGAAACAGAAATGGTTTGTATTGTCAGGCCAGTCCTATAGATATATTATATGGAGGCTCCCTAATCTATCATATTGATGACAGAATTTGTGAATCTTGATGCTTCTATGCTGAGATGCCCGCTCCCTCAGGTCACCAACACACATGAAACAAGAACACTAGAAGATGAAATTAATACTCAGTGGTACCCCAAGTTTCAACAAACCCAATCAGGTTCACTAAACACAACCAAGATAAAGATTTCCCCAGTAAGAATGTGCTTTCCCGGGTATGGTAGCATGAGAGAGAATGTTTGATTTGGATTAAAAGATAATCTGATGTATAGGTCTGATGTAGGGTCAGTATACTGGGGAAATCTTTTATTTGGTGTATTTAGTGACTGATTCGGTTTGTTGAAACTTGGGGTACCAATGAGTATTAATTTTATCTTCTAGTTTCTTGTTTCATGTGTGTTGGTGACTGAGGGAGCGGCCTTTGTTGAAACTTGGGGTACCAATGAGTATTAATTTTATCTTCTAGTTTCTTGTTTCATGTGTGTTGGTGACTGAGGGAGTCCCGAAACGCGTTTAAGCAGCCGGGGATCATCACACTAATTGCTACTCTGGACTAGAGTACGAACAGCAGAGAAATTCAAACGCTGACCAGGACCGCTTCTACGGGCCGCTGACGTCATTCAGCAAGACGCGCGCCCCAGCATCCAAGGCAACACGAGGGACGCTACTGAACAGAGAGCCTCCTAGGAAGTTGCGACCTGAAGGAGAAGAGAACAGTGCCAGCGCCAGGAAGGGTAAGTGATCTCTGTAGCCAGAGACAGTGCGGGACGCCGCACCCAGGCACAGAGCTCCGCTTCCTTCCACAGCGTGTATAACAAAGATACATACATGCTTATACTACAAAAACACTGATACAAGCGCAGCACTTACCGTGGATTAAGCGGCAACAATATTGATGAACTATCTCTATAAAGGATTAATACTGCACTCAGGACATCCTCACCAACTACTTGAATTATCTCTGTCCTCTAAACAGCAGTCACTGTGACAAAAAACAGCACTTTAAAGACCTAACAGACTTTTTGCCTTTTTTACCATAGGCTGTCTTTTTATTGCAGCAGTTTTTATTGCAAATTTTTTATTCCAGACCATTATATACTGTGACTTTGTCTCCAAGATACTCACCACAGAGCATTTTACTAGTATTTTATTTTTATTTTCATTTTTATCTACATCATTATATATTGTCACCTCATCTCCAGGACATTTACCTCAGAGTGGTATTACTCACACAGTACCCTCATAACCATATATACCCAAACATAAAATAACCTAACATCCTATTACTAATTTAAATAAATATTTAATTGAACCCAAATAGAGTGTGCCTGCTTAATATCTTTCTTTCAAGAAAAATATATGCTCAGTTCACTTCTGCAGTTATTTCTGTTGAAAGCATATACGGTGTATTACAGTAAAAAAATGAAAAATATATACGCATTTTACTGGTGCACTTATTTCTGCTGAAAACGTTTACTGGCCTATTTCAGTACAAAAAGAAAAATATATTCTCAGTTCACGTCGGAGGGTATATGTGTTGAAAGCATGGTTGGGAGTCAGCAGGGTGGCAGCAGTGGGAGGTCGGGAGCCAAACGTGCCCTGGGTAGAGCACCTGCTTCGCAGCAGCCTACCTACCTGGGAAGTAGTGTTGCAGGGGTTCACGGAAGTAGCGGCAGTAGCAGTCAGTCAGTGTGGCAGTTATATGTGTTATTTTATATTTCAGTAAAAAAAAGAAAAATACATTCTCAGTTCATGTTGGCTGCGGTTATATTGTACAGGTATGTGTTGAAAGCATTTAGTGGCCTATTTTAGTACAAACTGAAAAATACATTCTTAGTTCACGTCGGTGGCAGTTATATGTGTTGAAAGCGTTTAGTGACCTATTTCAGTACAAACAGAAAAATGCATTGTCAGTTCATGTTGGCTGCAGTTATACTGTGTGTGTTGAAAGCGTTTAGTGGCCTATTTCAGTACAAACAGAAAAATACATTCTCAGTTCACGTTGGCGGTTATATGTGTTGAAAGCATGGCTGGGAGTCAGCAGGGTGGCAGCAGTGGGAGGTCGGGAGTCAAACGTGCCCGGGGTAGAGCACCTGCTTCACAGCAGCCTACCTACCCGGGAAGTAGTGGTGCAGGGGTTCACGGAAGTAGCAGCGGTAGCAGTCAGTCAGTGTGGCGGTTATATGTGTTATTTAGTATTTCAGTACAAAAAGAAAAATACATTCTCAGTTCATGATGGCTGCAGTTATATTGTACAGGTATGTGTTGAAAGCGTTTAGTGGCCTATTTCAGTACAAACAGAAAAATGCATTCTCAGTTCACGTTGGCTGCAGTTATACTGTATGTGTTGAAAGAGTTTAGTGGACTATTTCAGTACAAACAGAAAAATACATTCTCAGTTCGCGTTGGCAGTTATATGTGTTGAAAGCATGGCTAGGATTGAGCAGGGTGGCAGCAGTGGGAGGTCGGAAGCCAAACGTGCCCGAGGTAGAGCACCTTCATCGCAGCAGCCTACCTACCCGGGAAGTAGTGGTGCAGGGGTTCACGGAAAGAGTGGAGGTAGCAGTCAGTCAGTGCGGCGGTTATATGTGGTAAAATCTTGATTGAAGTATTTTGGTGGAAAAAAAAATTTATTCAGCGTTCAGCGCTGCCCTTATATGCGGTAAAATCTTTAGTGAATTATTTTAGTGGAATTTTTTTTTTTATTCAGCGTTAAGCACTGCACTTATATGCGGTAATATCTTTTGTGACTTATTTCGGTGGAAAAAAATATATTTATTTAGCGTTAAGTGCTGCACTTACAGTATATGTGGTAAAATCTTTTGTGACTTATTTCAGTGTAAAAAAAAAATTTGTATGCAGCATTAAGCGCTGCACTTATATGCGGTAAAATCTTTTGGGAATTATTTTGGTGGAAAAACAAATTTCCACCTCCTCCATTAACTTCCTCCTCTTTTCATTCTCATCCTCAACACACACACTGACCGGGACCCCCCCTCCTCCCAGCTATAAATATAAGTGGTGTCCGCACCACCTAGGGGCGAATAAAGGTAAATTGCACTGCCAGCCTGTTAAAGGGAATTGCAGCATGATACCACAATACATTTGATATGGCATTTAGCAACAGTTTAAAGTGCCGACATGTAGCACATAGTGGGACCCTGCACCAGGATGAATCAAGCATGGATCAGCCAGGATTTCCACACACCAATGCCTAATGCATCAGACTAGATCATCCATGGTGCCACACCAACAATTTGACAAAAGAGACCGGTTTCTTCTGGCTACCTGCCTCAGCTACTATTCTTAAGCTGTTACCCGACTGATGCCACACATCTTAAGCCAAGTGCTCCTTCTTTATTGATTTTTTTTGATTGGGTGACTAAAATAATAGATGGAGGAGGTGCAGTAGACATCGCTTATCTAGACTTTAGTAAGGCTTTTGATAATGTCCCATATAGAAGGCTTATCAATAAAGTGCAGTCTTTGGGCTTGGACTCCCATATTGTTGAATGGATTAGGCAGTGGCTAAGGGACAGGGAACAGAGGGTTGTAGTCAATGGAGTATATTCAGACCAAGGTCTTGTTACTAGTGGGGTACCTCAGGGATCTTTTCTGGGACCCATATTGTTTAATATCTTTATCAGCGAAATTGCAGAAGGCCTCAATGGTAAGGTGTGTCTTTTTGCTGATGACACAAAGATTTGTAACAGGGTTGATGTTCCTGGAGGAATACACCAAATGGAAAAGGACTTAGGAAAACTAGAGGAATGGTAAAAAATCTGGCAACTAAAATTTAATGTTGATAAGTGCAAGATAATGCACCTGGGTCATAAAACCCCAAGAGCAGAATATAAAATCAGTGATACAGTTCTAACCTCAGTATCTGAGGAAAGGGATTTAGGGATCATTATTTCAGAAGACTTAGAGGTAGGCAGACAATGTCATAGAGCAGCAGGAAATGCTAGCAGAATGCTTGGGTGTATAGGGAGAGGACATTACCAGTAGAAAGAGGGAGGTGCTCATGCCGCTCTACAGAGCACTAGTGAGACCTCATTTGGAGTATTGTGCTCAGTACTGGAGACCATATCTCCAGAAGGATATTGATACTTTGGAGAGAGTTCAGAGAAGAGCTACTAAACTGGTACATGGATTGCAGGATAAAACTTACGAGGAAAGATTAAAGGACCTTAACATGTATAGCTTGGAAGAAAGACGAGACAGAGGGGAGATGATAGAAACTTTTAAATACATAAAGGGAATCAACAAGGTAAAAGAGGAGAGAATATTTAAAAGAAGAAAAAATGCTACAAGAGGACATAGTTTTAAATTAGAGGGGCAAAGGTTTAAAAGTAATATCAGGAAGTATTACTTTACTGAGAGAGTAGTGGATGCATGGAATAGCCTTCCTGCAGAAGTGGTAGCTGCAAATACAGTGAAGGAGTTTAAGCATGCATGGGATAGGCATAAGGCCATCCTTCATATAAGATAGGGCCAGGGGCTATCCATAGTATTCAGTATATTGGGCAGACTAGATGGGCCAAATGGTTCTTATCTGCCGACACATTCTATGTTTCTATGCCAGAGTACTGCTGTGCTTACTCAGAAACATGGAGACCGCCAGCGTCCAGTGGCGAACTTTTCAGCTAGATTACACCCTGTTGCTCGCGGCACCCCTTCCTGTGTCAGGGCAGTCGCAGCAGTGCAGGCAATGATTGAAAAGCCTCATAAATAGTGTTGGACTACCCAGTAGTTGTGTAACTGCCTCATGACATACAGGGCATTCTCACACAGGTGCAACCAAAGCATATTTCTATGGCTAGACAACTCAAACTCCAATGTGCACTCCTCATGCTAGACAATATTTATTTTAAAATATGTACTACTCCTACTTTGTTACAAATCACAGATTCAGAAATGGGGGAGGGTAGCACAGGTAGCATTTTGTCTGATTTAGCTGAAAACGATCCTCATGATTCTATACAGTTGATGCAACAAGAAACTTCAGGATTTTCTCATGTGCATGAAACATAGAAACATAGAAACATAGACTGTGTCGGCAGATAAGAACCATTTGGCCCATCTAGTCTGCCCAATATATCTGAATCCTATGGATAGCCCTTGGCCCTATCTTATATGAAGGATAGCCTTATGCCTATCCCATGCATGCTTAAACTCCTTCACTGTATTTGCCGCTACCACTTCTGCAGGAAGGCTATTCCATGCATCCACTACTCTCTCAGTAAAGTAATACTTCCTGATATTACTTTTAACCCTTTGCCCCTCTAATTTAAAACTGTGTCCTCTTGTGGTAGTTTTTCTTCTTTTAAATATGCTCTCCTCCTTTACCGAGTTGATTCCTTTTATGTATTTATGTATGAAAAACCTCTTGATAAGGGCTCGTTCACACGACCATATGGCTTTTTCAATGTTTTGCGGGCCGTTTTTAACTGATCCGTTCTTTGTTTCAGTAGTGTTTCCGGTTCCGTTTTTCCATTCCGTTTTTTCTGTATGGCAAATACAGTATACAGTAATTACATAGAAAAAAATGGGCTGGGCATAAAATTTTCAAAAGATGGCTCCGAAAAAACGGAACGTATATGGAAGACATACAGAGTACATTCCGTGTGTGTTAGTTTTTTTTTTTTGCGGACCCATTGACTTTGCGGGCAATAATAGGACATAATCACAGAAATATAGTGGCAAATATGAGGGAACTGCTCAAACCCCAAACATTGTAGAGTGCTTCTCATTGGGGGAGCAGTCCCACCGCATGTGGACCGCAGCAAACGACCATCCCCAGCAAAAAATGCGTACAATGGAGGATGCCGGCGCGGTCCACATGCACCACAAAGGCATCCTAATGCAATGTGAATAAAGCAAGACTGGAAGCCACATCCATATCAGACCATGTGATGGAGGACCATGTGCATGTGGACCGCAGCAAACGACCACCCCCAGCAAAAAATGCGTACAATGGAGGATGCTGGCGCGGTCCACATGCACCACAAAGGCATCCTACCCAAAACGGAGCATTGTGCGGATGAAAATATAATTATATAAATCGCAGGTCTGATAAGGGTGTGGCTTATAGTTTTGCTTTATTCACATTGCATTAGTTGTCCTGCTATGCGGTTGTGTGGAAGCTTGGCTGTGAGCTGGATTTCATCACCTTCAGACCGTGTTCACACCATAGTTAGCGTAGTGATAGGACCCTTGCAATTCTGAGAAACTGTGACGTGGTGCATGATGGGCTCCGATGTGTTCCTGACAGGAATATATTGGCAAAAGTCTCAGCTTTTAATATCTGCTTGTATGACTAGCCAGTATAGTCATTGGCATATCCGTTTGGTGCATTCAATAATAGGACATGTTCTATCTTTGAACGGAATGGAAAAACGGAAATCCAGAAGCGGAATACATATGGAGAACATTCTTTTTTTTTTTTTTTTTGCAGAACCATTGAAATGAATAGTTCCATATACGGAACGCAAAAAACATTTGTGTGAACAAGCCCTAACCCTGATCTTGAGTATTTTGTAGATGGAAGCAGGTTTATGGGAGAGGACAGCCGGTTACACACTGGATATGCAGTGGTCACACAACATGAGGTAGCCATTGCTGAACCACTCCCTCCGCACATGTCTGCGCAGGAGGCAGAGCTGGAGGCACTCACTGAGGCATGTAAATTGGCTGAGGGGAAGAAGGTGAACATCTATACGGATTCAAGCTATGGTTTTAGTATTGCACATGACTATGGACCCATATGGCGGGCTAGAGACTTTTTGACTTATGCAGGTCAGCCCATTAAAAACAAAGACTCTGTGCTTGAACTGATGAACTCTTTAGGCCTCTTTCACACAGGCGTTGCGGGAAAAGGTGCGGGTGCGTTGCGGGAACATGCACGATTTTTCCACGCGAGTGCAAAACATTGCATGTTTGGTACCCAAACCCGAACTTCTTCACAAAAGTCCGGGCTTGGGATCGGTGTTCTGTAGATTGTATTATTTTCCCTAATAACATGGTTATAAGGGAAAATAATAGCATTTTGAATACAAAATGCATAGTACAATAGAGAAGATGGGCTGTGCGAGCAAGTGGATTAAGGTGTGTTAAATTTTTTATTTTTATTTTTTAACCCCTCCAGCGCTATTGTACTATGCATTCTGTATTCAGAATGCTATTATTTTCCCTTATAACCATGTTCTAAGGGAAAATAATAAAGATCGGGTCCCCATCCCGATCGTCACCTAGCAACTGTGCGTGAAAATCGCACCGCATCCGCACTTGCTTGCGGATGCTTGCGATTTTCACGCAGCCCCGTTCATTTATATGGGGCCTGCGTTGCATGAAAAACTCTCAAAATAGAGCTTGCTGCAATTTTCACGCAACGCACAAGTGATGCGTGAAAATCACTGCTCATGTGAACAGCCCCATAGAAATGAATGGGTCCTGATTCAGTGCGGGTGCAATGCGCTCAACTCACGCATTGCACCCGCGCGGAAAACTCGCCCGTGTGGCCTTACTGTTGCCAAAAGAAGTTGCTATTGTAAAGGTAAAGGCTCACACAAGGTGTACCACAGTAGAGGCGAAAGGCAATGACAGAGCTGACAAGGCAGCCAAACACGCTGTGCTCCAGCCACTAAATGCTGATGCTACACCGGTATGAGCCTTAAAGCCTGTGGATATATCTAAAGATGTTTTAATTAAGTTGCCTGAACAGGCCCCACCTGAAGAGAAAGAACTATGGACTGAACAAGGGGCTAGGCCAGATGACCAAGGAGTATGGAAAAACAAGGACAATATTTGTCTACCACGCCCTCTGTACCCAGATATGGCTCAGGAGGCCCACAGGCCCACTCACCTATCAAAAGGTGCCATGGTAAGTGTGGTTAATGCAAGGTGGATTGCTACAGGGTTTTCTACAGTAGCTGCTGGATTCAGACAAGGCTGTATGGTCTGTGCACTAAATACTCCAGTCAAGTGGTGAATACTTCAAGCAAGCCACTTTACCCGTTTCAGAGACTGTAGATAGATTACATACAACTACCAAAGGTAGGAGTGTATGAGTTTTTTCCTGTGTGTGTTAATCTCTTTTCAGGTTGGCCGGAAGCCTTCCCAGTAGCTAAAGCCAATGCCTAGAGTACGGCAAAGAAACTGGTCAGTGAACTGATATGCAGGTATGGTGTTCCTGAGGTTATTGAGTCAGATAGAGGTTCTAATTTTACAGGGGAAGTGAGGAGGGAAGTTATGTAAGCATTAGCGGTGACCCAAGCCTTCCATACAGCTTACCATTCCCAAAGCAGCAGCCGAGTTGAGCATCTGAATGGCACATTGAAACTGAAAATACAAAAGGCCATGCGGGAGATCCAGAGGCCCTGGACAGAGTGCTTATCTCTGGCCCTGTATTCAGTAAGGACCACCCCAAACAAAAAGATAGGATTGTCCCCATTTAAGATCCTGTTTGGAAGTGCCCCTAGGTTAGGGTTATACTTTCCTCAGCAGCTGCAGATAAATAATGACACTCTGACCAGTTACATGCGGGCCCTCACAAAAAGGCTAGAACACACGCATAAACAAGTGTTTGCTTCACTTCCAGATTCTGACTCAGTAGAAGGAACTCACAGCTTGCAGCCCGGAAACTGGGTGGTGATAAGGAAGCATGTGAGAAAAGGACTAGATCCTAGATTCAATGGTCCATTTCAAGTACTCTTGACCACCCACACCGCTGTAAAGGTTGAAGGAAAGCTCAACTGGATACACGCTTCTCACTGCAAGAAAGTCTTGGAACCACAGGATGAAGGTCCTTCTGCTGACAGTGGCTCTGACCCTGAGCGCGTCAGCAGTGTGTCGTCCACTGAATAGTGAATGGGACAATGCTTTGATACAACACCATCAGGTGCTGTTTGAAGAAATGAATGACATTGAAAAATTGAGAGACTGTTGGATCTGTACTCACAGTCCTGTGAGTTCAGCCAGTATGCCCAATTTCGCCGTGCCCCTCAGTTTTTCTGAATTGACTGAACTGGCCAACTCTACTATCTTTATCTCAGACATGAAGCAGATTAAGTCTAAAACTAGAGACAGGGAAGCACCTTTACCCGTTGCAGGATGGGCTGAGCCCCACTGGCTCATGGTATAAAGATCAGGTCCACCAGTTGATTATAGTTCTACCCCCTGGAACGAGAACATGTGGTGATACTAGTTATTTACATTGTAATCAAGCTTATGTTTATTAATAAAGTTAGAAGAGGAAATAATATCAAGATTAGGCCTCATGCACATGACCGTTTTTCGGGTCCCATTCACTTCAATGGGGCCGCAAAAGATGCAGACAGCCCTCCGTGTTGCTCCGTTCCGAGGCCCCGCAAAAGAAATATAGCATATCCTATTCTTGTCCATTTTGCGGACAAGAATAGGCATGTCTACAATGGGCAGCCCGTTCCGTTACGCAAATTGCGGAAGGCACACGGGGCCTTCCGTTTTTTGCGGATCCGAGGTTTGCGGACCGCAAAAAACGGCACGGTCATGTGCATGTAGCCTTATTGAGAGGATCTGTGATACTGTTCCACTCTGAAGGGAATCCTGTCAAGGCAAAATAAGGTTAGCTTGTTCTGAAGTACCTTTGGGCGAAAACACACACACACACACACCTTCTCTATTCTCAAAAATGGAACTCAGAAATGGAAATTCTTACTGGTTACTTTTCTGATAAGATGTTTTGTTTCACTGTGCTTTGCGGTTTCTGCTCAAGTTATGTGACGCACGGTTGTTGGGCGTCTACCAATAATCATGGTATAAGATTGTCTGTTTATTTACAATAAAGCAGATTACTTGATCCAGCCATCTTGACTGTATCAGATTTTCTCTATGTGCACATATAATTTCTTCTTTGATTTGAACCCTGATAATAATAGACGCAGGGGTAATTTCCCCAACACCGCTACCTCCAGACTCGGTCCTTGTGCCACTCTGTGGCCTACTCATGTTGCTGCTACCTTCATACTCTGTCATTGTGTCACTCTGTGGCCTACTCTTGATGCTGCTGCTGACTAGTGTTTGAACGAATTCTTTTAGCGAATATCGGCAATTGGCTAATTCGCAAAAGTTCGTTATTTTTGAATATTAGTTTTTATTTTATTTTTTATTGTTATATTTTTTTTCTTTCCCACTTCCCAAAAGTAGTTCTTACCTGTTCTGAGGATTCCTGGCTTCCTGGCTGCTCCAGTCAGTGCCCGTAGCCGCTTCTGCCGACTTCCGTGCTCATGGAGCATCCCCATCACCATGGGAACACCTCCATACTAAAATGTACTGTCGGATGTGAGAATTAAGTTGAAATCGCAATGCGATTAATATAACTTGAAGTAATCGCATTGCGATTTCAATTTAGAGCTGGGTTTCTAATGGGTCAGCTTGCTAGAATTAACGAAGTTAACGAATATGGAATATAGCAGTGCTAAGTTGAAATCGCAATGCGATTACTTCAAGATATATTAATCGCATTGCGATTTCAACTTAGCACTGATATATTCCATATTCGTTAACTTTGTTAATTCTGGCAAGCTGACCCATTAGAAACACAGCTCTAAGTTCAAATTGCAATGCGATTAATATAACTTGAAGTAAACGCATTGCGATTTCAACTTAGACCTGGTTTACTATGGTTGGCTTGGTAGAATTAGCGAAGATGAGTAATATGATGAATGTATTCGTCATATTCCTGAAAAGGAAGATAACAAAATATTCTCCATCTTCATTTTAGCTCCATATTTGTCAACTTCGCTAATTCTAGCAATCACAGCTGTCTATATAATTATCAAGTATTATATTTATTCTATTTATAAAAAAAAAGCAAAGTAATATAATCGCATAGCGAATTAAACTTAGCTGTCTCTATAGTCAACTTCCCTATTTGATTGCTAGAATTAGCGAAGTTGACGAATATGGAGCTAAAATGAAGATGGAGAATATTTTGTTTTCTTCATTTTCAGGAATATGACGAATACATTCATCATATTACTCATCTTCGCTAATTCTACCAAGCCAACCATAGTAAACCAGGTCTAAGTTGAAATCGCAATGCGATTACTTCAAGTTATATTAATCGCATTGCAATTTGAACTTAGAGCTGTGTTTCTAATTAGCAAAGATGATGAATATTTTGCTAAAACGAAGATGGAGAATATTTTGTTAACTTCGTTTTGAGGAATATGACGAATACATTCGTCATATTCCTCATCTTCGCTAATTCTAGATATCAAACCAATAGGAAAGTTGCCTTAAGTTAAAATCGCAATACACGATTATTTAAATCGCATATTAATCGCGATAACTAGAATAATGACGAATATTCTAGCGAATATTCGCGAATTTCGTCGAAATCGAATATGGCACCTCCCGCTCATCACCTCCAGACTCTGTAATTATGCCACTCGGTGGCCTTCTCCTAATGCTGCTGCTGCCGCCTACAGACTTTGTCATTGTGCCACTCTGTGGCCTACTCATGTTGCCGCCACCTCCAGACTCTGTCATTGTGCCACTCTGTGGCCTGATGCTGCTGCTGCCTCCACCTCCAGACTCTGTCATTGTGCCGCTCTGTGGTCTCCTCGTGCTGCTGCCACCTCCAGACTCTGTCATTGTGCCGCTCTGTGGTCTCCTCACGCTGCCTCCACCTCCAGACTCTGTCATTGTGCCGCTCTGTGGTCTCCTCGTGCTGCTGCCACCTCCAGACTCTGTCATTGTGCCGCTCTGTGGTCTCCTCACGCTGCCTCCACCTCCAGACTCTGTCATTGTGCCGCTCTGTGGTCTCCTCGTGCTGCTGCCACCTCCAGACTCTGTCATTGTGCCGCTCTGTGGTCTTCTCACGCTGCCTCAACCTCCAGACTCTGTCATTGTGCCACTTGGTCGCCTTCTCCTAATGCTGCTGCTGCTGCCACCTACAGACTCTGTGCTTGTGCCACTTGGTGGCCACCTCATACTGCTTCCACCTCCAGACCCTGTCATTGGCCCACTCTGTGGTCTCCTCATGCTGCTTTCACCTCACCACTATGTCATAGGTCCACTCTGTGGACTTCTCATGCTGTTCCCACCCTCCCCACTTAATGACTGGTCCTTTATTTTGGCTTTTGGCCTGGCTGACATCATCATTTATTTGACACTGCTTCTGATCTATCAGAAGGAAGGAAAATTTTGATGCACAACAGATCCTGTCTGTGTAGCAGCTTTAAGGCCTGTATGGTCCCATCAGAATTGGCTTATGATTTGATAGCCAGAAGCAGGAGTAGGTAGAAAACACAGAAGACATGCAAATATTCCATTCACGTGTCATCTCTGTTTTAGATCCACTCAATGTTTTTTGCCTCTAGCAATACTGATGGATTATTGAGCAAATGCTGACCGAGTGAAGGCATATGCTCCACAGACAAGATCCGTTTTTTCTGGGTAATTGTTCTGGCGGATCAGAGAATGGGGAAAATTAATCTGTGATGTCAACACAAACTTACTGCTGACACCCTCTCTACTCTGTCCGGGGGCTCTACTTGTATAAGCGTTTAATAGAACAGGTTCTGTAGACATCTATGTGGAATCAGCTGACGACGGTGTAAAAGAAGTGTGCTTCTTCTTGGCGCGAACATATAACTGTAAGGCTGAGTTGATACTTGAGTTATTTAGTCAGTTTTGGCCCCCGTGACTGCCCAAATAAGTGAAGTGTGCAGTGACTCTAAGAGCGTCTCCTGTCATCTGCATGTCATACGGACTCACATGATTATTTCACTACCAAAGCAGACTCCCTATGTGTGTTACTGCAAGGCACTGTGTTCTACACCACTATAAAGGCTCTCAGCAGCCCGGAAATAGCAGTTTTTTAACGCGATTTGCCGCAAATAAATTTGGATCGAAGCAAAATTTTCCGAATTTCCTCATGCTTTGTGGTAACAAAACAATTTTCCCTGAAATGGTGGTTAAAAAAAAATCATACTCACCTCATCCATTTGAATGCGAAGAGGCTGCCGCGGCCATCTTGCTTGAAGTTCCTGCGCAAAATCTCATTCACTGTCACGTGTGACCTCTTCGTGCTTAAATTGATAAGCATTTTTTTTATGCAAATTAATCTCTGTAAGCCCTAATTTTTTATCTCAGATGCCACGATCAGTGTTGAACGTGGCATCTGAGGGGTTCAATGATGGGGGGTGGCGCAGTCACTGTTCCCCGTCATTGCATCCACTACTTACAAAGAAATGTGCTTTGTGACCAAGTAATTCTTCACAAAGTAAATTTCTTAGTGAAATTCTGTGAAGCGGCCGAATCAAAGTTTTCATAACTGCTTATCTCTACTCATCAGTGTTTATTTCTGAGCTCTAGAAATACTGTATATTTTTGTCTCAGTTTATACAATTAAAATATTCTCTATCCAATAGATATTGCATATTCATTATTGTAGGTTTTAAAGAACATTATTGAGTATTTATAGTTATGAGCGGCAAGGGCATTATTCAAATTCGCGATATTTTGTGAATATTTTGTAGAATATTTGTCATATATTTGCAAATTCGAGAATTCATGGTTATTTTCTTGATTGCAAAAATCAGCAATGTAATATTCACGGAATGCGCGAGAAATACAGGCGTGGGTCACTTTTACTACATTTTCCAAGCTGCTAAAAGTTTTCTGAGACTGGAGAAAATGGTTGGCACGGCAGAACATTAAAAATGGCTTTATATGCAGATAGAGTGCTCCAATATATTTGCGATTGCGCTAATCGGCACTAATGATGCAAATATTTTGGCGCAATATGCGAAACTTTCCATTTTAGCAGGTCTGACTACATTTTACTGATTGGTGCACTATGTATTGTTGTGACATCACAGCATTATGTCTGTAGCATGTATCTATGGACAGCAGAACCTATCACACTACCTAACAGTGATGGTCAGTTTGCAGTGTTCGCCAGCGAACACATGCAGGCTGCCATCTTTAGTAAGGTAGACTCACCCGTCCGGCGATGCACAGATAAGCCCTTACCTGTGCCTGTGCCTTGAGACGGTCTGAAATCAAATGCAGTCACCGGGAGTAGGCAGTTCTGAGAACAACCGCTGGGGGCCTTCATCGGGCTGTTCTCGGAACTGCCTGCTCCCGGTCACTGCATTTGATTTCAGACCAGCTCCCGACACAGGCACAGGTAAGGTCTTACCTGTGCATCGCCGGACGGATGAGTCTACCTTACTAAAGGTGGCAGCCCACATGTGTTTGCTGGCGAACACTGCGTACTGACCATCACTGCTACCTAACACCGTGCACTGAAACCTGTCAGCCACAGCAGGGCCGTTTCTAGGGGCGGGCAGGCCGGGTGGCCGCCCGGGGCGCTGTCATAAAGGGGGCACTGGCAGGCGCGCCCTCTTGTCGTTTCTCTGCCTGTTATTACTCTCGTGCCGTGCGCCCCCCCTGGCTTCCTCCCTCTGAGATCTCGCCTTCCCTGCGACCTGCGCCCGAGTGCCGTGTCCTCTGTCCGCACGTACCGAGTCCAGTCACTCAGCTCCGGTACGTGCGGTGCGGGCGGCACTTACTGACGTCACGCGCCTGTTCCTCCCACTAGGCGGCGCAGGCGTGTGACGTACAGTGAGTGAGTGAGCGCCGCACTGCCTGCCTGCTACCGCCCGCCCTGAGCCCCTGAGCAGTGCTGATTGCTGAAAAGAAGCCTGCTGTGAAGATCCGGGACAGTGGGTTGACTCGGGAGCAATGTGGTTAAATTTGACACTCGCCCTGAGAGAAATTTTGCCTAGAAACTGCACTGAGCTACAGTATATCAGGATATAACCTACACTATCTCCCACTAACTATCTGTAATATATCTATATATATATATATATATATATATATATATGCTCTATCTAACTATCTCTATCTAATGTAATGACACAGCGAAGCACAGAGCACAGCAATGACACTGCTGTCTCTCTCAGAACTTTAAAAACTGTAGAAAATGGCTGCTGGGGAGGTTCTTATATAGTAAGGGGTAGGCAACTTTCCTATTGGTTGCTAGGGATGTTGCTAAGCTCAGACAAAGACATTGCAGCCTTCTCATTGGCCCTCAAGCAAGAAGCAGGAAGGGATCATGAGTTCAGATGAAAAAAAAATCTAGCATATTCGAAAATACGAATATATATCACTATATTCTAAATATTCGCAAATTCTCGAAGTGCCGATATTCCCAATTAATATTCGCGATTCGAATATTCGCGCCCAACACTATTGAGTAATTCATTATATGATTAATGCACACATATTTAGATAGGGAATAATTGGCAAAATACCATATAGCTCTGTAAATTAGGTACTTTTCATGCAAGTACTATGGCTTTTGTATATAATGGAAACCAAGATGCTATGACAGATCCAAATGGACCCTTACAATGGCTTATAAAGGGGTCTACCAATAATCTGATGTTTTTATTGCAATTGTACTGCAGACTGTGCTATTTTGCTATAAAAAAAGTTCTGCAAATCTAACAAAAAAAAACAGGCAGAGGCTCTCAACTAAAGCCTGTTTTATCTTTGTATAAGCTTCTTATGTTCAATATACTTTATTTTCATCACTTTACTCTGAGAAGGTGGCCGGATAGCACACTGTTGAAAGCTGACCTGTGCGCTTGTATTGCCTGAGGGCCAATTTGAGTTCAAAACACTGCAGTGTTATGTGAATTGATGTACGTATGGCTTAGAAAAAAGCACCGAAGCACCGAAACTACTGTATGTGCAGCTGTCTTCTAATTTCAAAGTGTTTTAGATTCTGACATTTATTGCAGGGTTGAGATTTTGAAAATGCGCACCCACAATTTCAATGCCATATATCGTCACTTGACTTGAAAAGTATAGATATCTCATGACATTATGACTACTTATTACATTAAAGGGATTATCCAAAACTCAAAAACCCACCGACAATGTGCAGGCCCCTCATGAGAGAATACTTACCTGGTCCCTGACACCTATGTCCTTCCAGATCCGTCACCACATCTCCCCGGTCTGCAGATCACAACATCCGTTGACAGGGGCAGGGGGGTTGCAGCCAATAACAAGCAACGCCGCTGACCTTCTCTGCTTACATCATGTCAGGGACCAGGTATGTAATTTCTGTATGATGGGCTCGGGCATTGTGAGTGGATTTTTCAGGTTCAGACAACCCCTTTAAGTAAGATGTTTTTTTTTTTTTTTTTTTTTTTTTTTTTTTCCATCATTATGGACATTTCTCTGTTTGTTATTGCCCCTCCACCATTAGTGCCTGCCACCTTTGTTTGAAAGCCTGTGGACTTACATTCTACACATTTGCAGTGCTGATGCTATGTAGTTACTGTATGGCACCAGGATAGTAGGGGCACAAGAGCTGCACCCTTACCATCCACAGCAAGTGTCTGCTGTATAACCGCTCAGATGTCATGATGCCATTTACAACCCATTAAGGCTCCAACCACTGCCAAATTTTGCTTATTTTTACCCCTTTTTCTAATGCAAGCTTTTTATTTTGCTTGCCATCATTTATGTACATCTCCCCTGATGAGTTCATGCTGAATGAAACGTGACATGTCGGGAGTTTACCTCCAGTAGGGTGTACTAGGGACACCGCCCGGGACTAGGGCAAGGTATCCGGACGGGGACGCCCGGATATCAGATGTTGAAAGTGAGACTTTTTACCATTTCATTAAAAATCTAACTCATTTTGAACTTGATGGCAGCAGCACATCTCAAAAATGTTGGTACAGACAACAGTCTGTAAATGTTTGGGAAGTAAGGCTACATGCACACAACAAAATGGATAAACTTTCCATTTTTAAAGGACTTTTTTTTCTCTGATGCCTTTTTGAGAAACGGACGTTAAAAATTGACCCATTCAATTGTATGGGGGCAGTCAGTCAGTGAAAAACAGACAAGATAGAACATGTTCTGTTTTCTTACGTCCCTTATTTACTGGCCATCAAAAAAACTGCCGTGGAAATAACCCCATAGACTACCATTGGTATTAAAACGGATGTGTGATGGCCGTTAACAAAAATGTCCAGCACATGTCCGTTTTTCACTATCATGAGCATGTAGCATAAGAAGACCAATTGCTAGAGTTTTGGAAGAGGAATGTTGTCCTATTTTTGTCTGATATAGGATTGTAGTGTCACGGATCAGCGGGTGTTAACCCACTGTGCTACTGACTGGCTATCCTCTGGAGGGGCGTGTCTAAAAAACTACCTGGTTTTCAACAATATGTATTATAAATTCCCATTGCAATTGCCAGTAATTGATGTGTTAAACTTTCCATTGTGCTTATTTCATTATAGCGGTCCACTCTTATCAGTTGTATGTTAAGAAATAAAGAAAGAAAATTTATATTCTGTCTGCTTGACACAAAAGTAGAAGTAATGAGCGATATATCTGTTATCTAGAAAATAATGCAGAAGCAGGCATTTTGACAGCAATAATTGTGTTCCTTTCTTATCTGCCTAAGCTTGTATTATTTTATTATCTCACATTTACTACACACCTATTATGACAATCTTTGCATCTTACCATTGTAATATCACCTACAAAATTTGAAAGTTTGTTTTTGTATATATAATGTAATAAACAGTGACAAATTGTATGCCTGCATTTCTATTTGAAAAGTTTAAGTAGAACACAATACATACAATACCATACTTTTTTCATTATTTTTTGGTAATAGTTTAATAATATGAAGCTTAAACCATACCTATTACTTTACTCTTTTATAAACCTGTATTGCATGTGAATATGGACGAATGTACTATAATACCTATGCATTGTACCTACAAGAGCTTTTATGACATCCCATTTTAAATCCATTGGCATAACATGAAATGGGTTTCCCCTTTGCAGGTAAAACAACTTCTGGGAAGGATTTCTACAAGATTTTGGAGTATGTCTGTCAGGGTTTTACCCATTCATCCTGAAGGACATTTGTGAGGTCAGACACAGATTTTGGACGAGAGGGCAAGACTTGCAGTATCCATTCAAGTTCATTCCAAGTCAAGTACTTCCACACCAAACTCACCCAAACATATCTTCATAGACTTTGCTTTGTGCACTGAGGCACAACCATGCTGGAACAGAAAATGACCCTGCCCAAACTGTTGGGGGCATACGATTGTCCAAAATGTCTTGGTATGCTGAAACATTAAGATTCCACTGGAACTAGGGGGCCTAGGCCAATCCCTGCAAAACAACCCAATAGCATTGGTGGATCAGAAATATATATTGATGCATCCAATATTGCTGCATTCCTTCTAGATACACCACATCTCATTGTATAATGCATAATGTGCAGCTCTGCCCTGGATGAGGTAGGGGTGTACCCCCTAAAAAACACAACAGGAGTTATGGTCCATGTCCTCCATCCATTCATCTCTTTACCCTGTTAGACTAGTTATACGAGAGGTGTTCAATAAGTTATCTACTTGAATATGAAAAGATTTTCTGAGAAAATTGAACCTACTACTTTTTAATGTAATCCCGCTTGACTTCGACACACTCATTCCACTTTGCCTACAGTGATCGGATGCAGTCAGAGTAGAAGGAGACTTCTTGCTGGTGCAGGAACCCTGTTACCATTACTTTGACTGCATTATCACCAGCAAATCGTTGCCCGCGCAGAAATTTCTTGAGGCTACAAAAGAGAAAGTAATAAGTGGGAGCCAGGTCTGGACTGTAAGGTGGATGGTTAAGCTCCATGAAGCCGCATTTCCTGATAGCAGCTTGTGATTTGCGAGACTTGTGAGCTGTTGTCGTGAAGAAGCCAAATATCTGTTGAAATCTCCCCACAGCATTTTTCTTTGAGTGCCTCATGTAATGCCTTCATTGTTGAAACATAGGTGTCTCCAGTAATTGTTGTCTTGTGTGGCATGAATTCTAGCAATAAAATACCTTCTGTCTCCTAAAAAAAATTTTGCCATGATCTTTCCAGCTGACTGCTGCGCACAAAATTTCTTTGGTGTTTGTGGCCTCTTGTGATTCCATTGCATGGACTCTTGTTTAGTCTCAGGATCATGGTGGTGGACTGATGTTTTATCACCCATAATAATTCAAGAATACAAGCCTCCTGGATTTTCTCTGAGCATATCTAAATTCTCATGGCTTAATTGCTGACGACATTTTTTTTGTTCATGGCCCCAACCAGGAACTGACCTTTGACCTCATCAAAACATCATGATTGATACTGCAAATTAAATGCCTAATTCATGAGCTATGAAATTTAAGGCACTTTATTCTCTCTGAAGATGCTTCGACATGTCTTCCTGAATGGGGGTCATCTTCAATTGATTCCCTACCCCATTTAAACTGCTTGACCCAAAACATTACTTGGCAGTAGAAAGGTACATCATGCATCACTATAACAATCATCCTTTCAGGGATTTCTTTAGGCTTCCTTTCTTCCTTTGTAAGGAATTTAATCATGGAACGAAGCTCCAAATCTCTCATTTTTTTACTATCCTGTCACTTCCAGTGCTTTCATTGGACTGAACTGCTAGTTTTTGTGTTGGGCAGACATGTCTCAACCTGTACAGACAAGCTCAGCAGTCTAACACTGACAGAACATGCTGGGGTAGATAACTTATTGAACACCCCTCAGACATGCAGTTAATTTGCTGTTTTTTAACATGTGAGTAAGCAGATGTAAAGATCCATGAAATGGGCAGCACACATGTAGTACCTAGTCCCTTCTATCTGTTGAATTACCTCCCACTATGTATATTTTTCTCTGTACTGATTGATCAGAAAATTATTTATTTCTGCCTGAAGCTCCCATTTGATTGCTAAGGACACTCTGGTCCAGTCAAGGGGCTTGTTTGTTATCATTGATGGATGGTGCAACATCAGAGATGTAGTTTTGGCTACACTTTCACATCTTATTGGTGCACCGCCGGGAACACATGCCTCCTCTTAGGGAGGAGTTTGCCCTACATAAAAGCCAGCATTCTGCTGTCTGATTATGACCACAATAGCCCTGGAGAGCTTTGCTGCCAACTGACATAAGCAATGGCTAGCATACAAACCTATCCATAGCTAACTTGACCCAGCTGACATGCTCCTGATGAATTGGTCAGTTATATGAGCTTGGAATTGCATCAAGCAGTCAATACAGACTCACTCTGTATAGGTAGCTACTTGGGTTAGTGACTCACAGCCAGTACAAGTTCCTGACAGCATGCTTTATGCATCTGCGGTATATATGGGGCATCTCATTCTGTGTGCAGCGAGCCACCATTTTATTTATCATAACACCTATTAGTGGATCCAGATTACCCAAGATAATGTTAATCTGGCAGCAATACATTTGGTGGTTGCAGCAAATGGATGGGTAACATCTGCCCCCTCCTCCTCAGAGCTACCTAGGGATAACATACCATATTTGGGGAGGAAGCCCGCAGTGGGAGTAGGGCTCAGGGTACCCGATCATCTAGCAGGGGTATTCTGTAACACATTGGTGTTTCCACCACATGTCTGATATGGTTACTATAAGGACAGATAGCTTGTCTTTTAGTGTAAATCAATAAAGTATTTGTTTTTTTAGCGTGTACTAGTCAGGCTTTGAGACTAATTCAACTGTAAAAGCATACTCAACTATCTACTATTTCTAGTCCACCTTTACCAGAAATTAGAGGTGGTCTAAAAAAGTACAGCAGCTTCTCTGCCCCCTTCCCCTCTAATCAGTTCTGGTGTACTGATTTCATACAGAAGCAGGTGAAGTGGTCCAGATACTGTACCTTTCATTTATTCATCCCTATTTCTAGCGTCATAGAATGTACTGTATCTCTATATGTCTCTCTAAACAGTGGAGAAGGAAATTGTGGGGGCACTATATACCATATGTATCTCTGGTGCTATATGTGACGGACTATTTTTTATGCAACAAAGGGTTAACAAGAGCTAGTTGCAATGCTTCCTGGGAAATGCAGGTACTTGAAGGGCTTCTGCCCACCCACAGAAAGGCAAGCAAGTCCTCCTGTTAAGCTCATACTTGAATAAAAAAAAGGGCTTAAAATTCATAGGATAACCCTTTTATGCTAACTTCGCACCATTGACTTTAAACATCTATTTGGCCACTGTACACTGGGCCATCACATACCATCTGCAGTCAATTATACTTTTCATTATCGCTATATACCAAGAAAATAATAAATATAATAAAGCAGTCTTAGATTCGAATGACCCATTCTCAGGATTTTTCAGCAATATCAGAATGGTAAAGGTCTGACATCTGGCACCCTCACCATCCCCAATTAGCTGTTTTGGGCAGCCATTGATGCCAGACACTATACACTGGACGGAAGGCTCAGTCAACTGCACAGTTCCCATTCATTCAAAAGGTAGCTGAGCTGCAGTACCCTGACATGTCCATGACACAGCGGGCGGAGCCTTCTGCTTCTGCCTCCAACCACTGTAGTTTACATAACCGGAGGCTGCCTCACACAGCTGATTGCTGAGGGGGGGGGGGGGGGGTTGGTGTCGGACCCCTCCTGATCTGAAGTTGATTATCTATCCTGAGGATAGATATTTAATATCTAATTCCCCCAAAAAAACTTTAAATGGTAAACCACTTCACTGGAAAACATTATAGACTAAAAGAATAATACAATTATAATGTGTCATTTAAGTTAAGCAATGTTATAAATGACTTTCATATATCTTAGATTAATTTGTTGGATTGCACACTAAGGTCCTAACAATGGTGAATCATTCTATTGTGTGTGAGCAGAAATGTATCATAATTATTTTTTTCATACTGATCAATGTGGATGTTAAGTTCCAGGCTAAAAAGTGCTGAGCAGAGCATTTCTGTTGGTTCCATAGGGGTTATCAGTATACAGTTTATAAATCTATTGAGTTTAATGCTTCAACAGCATTTTTTCCAAGCAACTTATTCTGATCCTTAACTTGATCTGCTGCCCCTATGAATTTCAATTTTTGCATATCCCAGATGCATTTATTTCATGTTTTACTGCAAGCTCTTTTTGTCGTTACCATTAATATCTTTGAAATATTTTAACATTCAGATTTTCACCCACTTGTCACCATGTTAACATCAAAGTTCTGACTTGAACTGAACACACGTTGACACTTTGTCCTATATTTTGAGCCATATTCCTGCAGATTTGTTTAAAAGGGGCCGTCTCACCTCTGACATTGGGGGCATATCGCTAAAAACATAATCCACCACACAGGACACATGTAATCTCTATAAACATGCACAGATTTCACCATGCAGAATCCTTATTTCCCACTACAGAAGTTTAGAATTGATCTCAAATCCATGAAGGTTTTTCTGCTACATGTAAATGGGGTATTCAAAACCTCATTCACTTGCAGTGTATTGTACTTTGTGGTTAATGGCCTGTGTTAAATTTAAGGCAAAAATCTACAAAATGGTGGTGATGTTTCAGAATCAGAAGAAGCTTTTATTCCATATGAAAAGTTACACCTTTGATCATTATGCAGCCACATGGGCAAAACAGTGTCTCGGGAAATAGTGCATTCTGGTGGGGTGTGCACTGGGGTGTCACAGTAAGGAAGTAGTTAAACCTATTTTAATAGACCAGATAATTAATGACAATTCTCTAGACACCGAAATGTTAAAACGTTGCATGATTTGATCACTGGTCACATGGAGAAATCAGCCGTCAGCCACTGCAGCTATTCTGAAATAGCTTTCTGCTGGGGCAATGCTGAATATTGCCATCCCGAATGGGCTGCGGCAGCTGTTCATTGTAACTTGTGCCAGTTTTAAGGAAATCTCCATGGCACAAGCCACGTTTATTACAAGTTTTACTTAGGAAATAATAAAATATAGTGATCATATGTGTCCCCGTCCTCCTTTTTCTAATAACACTTCATTTGTTTTCCTTTTTACTTCTTTTAGCGATTTGTCCATTGGCTAATTCCTAGTCATTCTGGGAGCCTCTAAACTCATTTCGTCACAAGTCTCAAAGCAGTTAACTCCAATTTGTTTAGTGTAGCTTTCAGTTAATGTGCCCATCATGGCAGTCGCTTTTGCTCATAAGCCTCCTCCACTGAGGATTTTTTCCTGTCCAACATGAAGACTGTATTTCTGAGTGCAAAACTGTCATACTTACTTATCTTTGTTATTCTATGCTCTTCCACAAACAGATAAAATACCAAGATAACAAGACATTGCTATTACTTTTTATTATTATATTTATCAGCGTACAAAAAGGACTGATTATTGGCTTTCACGAAAATGTGCAGTTTGTGAACGGTTTTCATGCTGCTGTGGTGAATATGTATTGTGAGCGGACAAATGGCAACATTATAACTATATAACTAACATGGAAACTGTGGAGCACCACGATGTGAGAGGTGAACATCATCTACAAAGGTGAAGAGAAGACACTCTAGATGGAAGCAGCTCTCCTTCGAAATGAACCAGGGGGCTACCAGACATGTCTATAACAACAGTTCAGAAAACCCTACTGCGTCTGGGGATCCATAGCAGACAGATACCCATTGCACCTCTTTTAACGAATTTGTATCAGCAGAAAAGCCTTTCATTTTCGTTGCAGATTTAGACCTACTCTACTGATTGGCAAAGGGTTGCATGTGGAAGGCACTGTCAACCAATTTGGATATGAATCCATCCTTGAAGGTAACATCTTCCACCTATACATGATGATTGCCTTCCCTGGGGCGGATGGGATCTTCCAGCAAGACAATGCAACATGTCACATAGCTAGACATCTCCTACATTGGTTGGAAAAGCATGACAAAGACTTAGAAACTACTATGGCCTGCTAGTTCCTCAAACATGAACTCAATTGAGCATGCGTGGGACCACCCTGATCGTCATGTTCACTCCATGGACCCCCCCCCCCATGCACCCTCCAGCAGCTATGTGATGCACTGCAGTCGGCATGGCTTCAGATACCTGTGACAACCTACCTGGACTTTATTGGGTCACTCCCAGACTGTCTAGCTGCTGTCCATGCTGCACACAGCTGGTGGATATTAGCTGGTGGTCAGAATAGTGTAGCTTGACTGTGTAGCTACACCTACTTTACAGTACATTATATCTTAGAATATTGCATATGAAGCAATTCTCTGATATACACTTGGCATAAGAAATTATGGTCATCAGTTTTATAACTGTTGGCATGATCATTTGACTATATACTGCATGTAGGGTTTATTAGTAACATAGTACATAAGGCCAAAAAAAGACATTTGTCCATCCAGTTCAGCCTGTCATCCTGCAAGTTGATCCAGAGGAAGGCAAAAAACCCCTGTGAGGTAGAAGCCAATTTTCTCCACTTTAGGGGAATAAAAAATTCCTTCCCGACTCCAATCAGGCAATCAGAATAACTCCCTGGATCAACGACCCCTCTCTAGTAGCTATAGCCTGTAATATTATTACGCTCCAGAAATACATCCAGGCCCCTCTTGAATTCCTTTATTGTACTCACCATCACCACCTCTTCAGGCAGAGAGTTCCATAGCCTCACTGCTCTTACCGTAAAGAATCCTCTTCTATGTTTGTGTACAAACCTTCTTTCCTCCAGACGCAGAGGATGTCCCCTCGTCACAGTCACAGTCCTGGATGGGAGAGATCTCTGTACTGACCCCTGATATATTTATACATAGTAATTAGATCTCCCCTCAGTCGTCTTTTTTCTAAAGTGTATAACCTAATTTTGATAATCTTTCAGGGTACTATAGTTGCCCCATTCCAGTTATTACTTTAGATGCCCTCCTCTGGACCTTCTCCAGCTCTGCTATGTCTGCCTTGTTTACAGGAGCCCAGAACTGTACACAGTACTCCATGTATGGTCTGACTAGCGATTTGTAAAGTGGTAGGACTATGTTCTTATCACGGGAATCTATGCCCCTTCTGATGCAACCCATTATCTTGTTGGCCTTGGCAGCAGCTGCCTGACACTGGTTTTGCAGCTTATTATTCAAATATTCCCAGCTTGTAGAGGGGAAACCTTCATGAAAAAGTTTTTGTTCCTAATTCACCATGTTACAGGAGGAAGTTATTTCATAACTAGTATATAAAGTGTCATAAATTCTGACGCCTTATTCTCCCCATGCACATGGCCATGTTTAGAGATTTAGAGATTTAGAGACCGTATTTTAACTGTTGGATGAAGCTGCCATGATGAAATCATATGGTCACTGTACAATGCTGCAATTTTTACATAGGACCATGATCAGCCAGAAACAGTATTAGAAATGCTGTAGAGACAGAACTTTTACATAAACTATTTATAAGCAACTTTTTCTCTAAGTATTTGCATCTAGTGAGCAGGGAAGTTAATGACCATGGCGCTGCTCCTTCTAAATGCGGTGATCCAGAGCAGTGGAATAAATATTGCTCTATGGCACCAAATAATTTACAAAAATTAGCAAGGGTAATTAATGAGTTAAAGGTAAGTTCCCTGGCATCTACAGCAGAGAATGGATTAATATATGCAACCCATGTGGTATAGGGCAGGGAAAGGGTAAATGTCAGTATTCCTGGTAGTATGAGGGAAAAAATGGTTAATTTGCATACCTGGTATCTAGTGAATACTCACTCAGCTCTGGGTACTGTCCCAGTAGAAGAAAGTCTGAGACTAGAATGGACTGACCCCCACTCACTCACAGACTTCTCCTCATAGTTTCAACCCTCATCTGTTATAGAACACCGAAAAAGCCAAAAGGGACACACATATAATATGAAATCTTTATTGGGTAGTAAATAATTACAACAACTCGTAAATCAAAAATAGATAAAAAACATAGCAGTAGTGCAGGCTGGCGCTGCTACAAGCAGCTCACTTGTTGACCCGCAAGGTATGAGATCCCCACGGATTGCAATGGTCTATACAAAATGACTCAAAAGAGCAATAACAAAAATAACCCCCAAGGAAACAACATACACCCAAATGCCTAATGTATACACATCCACCTGGGGCCCAATGAGGGGAACCAACTGTAGATGTATTGATGGCAGGCAACTAAGGATAGAAAAACTGTTGAGATACCTGGGTAATAATCCAGTGAAAGGTTCGGACCTCTGGTCAGCTGGGAGCGCACCCCGACGCACGTTTCGCTCCGCTTCTTCAAGGGGTGTTATAGAGACGGCCCCCAATCTCAGACTGGTAAAGCTCAGACAGGAAAAGCAGCCAAAAATATCTGTTAAAGAGAGCTTGTCACCATGAAATGCATTGCAATCTGCAGGCAGCATGGTACAGAGCAGGAGGAGTTGAGCAGACTGATAAATAGTTTTATGAAAAAGGAGTCATCAAAATGTGGAATTTATTTATTAAATGCTCTGAACATCTTTGGGAGCATTTTTTATTATTGCATTTTACTCGTTTTAGGATAAAAATCTTTTTTTTTTTTTATTGTTCTTTATTAAAAACTTTCAACAACATTTCTGTGCAGCTTTCTTTTTCTTTGTATTTTCAGACTACCAGGCTCTCCCTGCACAGTGAATCCTGTCAAAGACCTACAAGGACTCAGACTGTAGCCCTTACCTCTGAACTCCCGACAGCTAAAAAACACTAATTATAGCTAAACCCTTTTCAGTTTGATAAGAATATGGCTTAAACGAGTGTTTATGAGCTATCAGGAATTCAGATATAAGGGCTACACATAAGCTGTCAGAGCTGCTGGCTGACGGATTCAATGTGAATGAGGAAGTAAACCAGTCTGCGGATACAGTAAAAATGAAGGCCACAGAACAAAAACTATTGACATTTTTTTTAATAATGACTGGTGTTGAGCGAATTGGGTTCAGGCGGCTATATCTTAACCAGATTTATTTCCAAACTTCATTTATAATATGCACTCCGTACTGCAGTAAAATGTAAAAGATCCACTGAGGCTTCTTCTTCTAGCCACAAGTAACATGATACTTGTTTAGTCTCGTGCCTGTGATGTCAGTTTTGTTCTGTGCACACATTACTGTATCAAAATCTGAAGCCGAACTTGGGTTTGTGCCTCATTAACAAAGCCAAGTTCAGCTTCGGATTTTGAAACGAATCTGGTTAAGATAGAGCAGTCCAAACCCAATTCCTTCAACACTAATGTGTTAAGACCAATTGAAAAAAATTGTTTTAGACAAAAATTAGTAAACTGCAATAATAAAGAAATGTCTCCAAAGGTGTTCATTTCCTTTAAAATCTCAGCTCTTTCTGAACTCAGTAGCCAAGTGAGTGGTCTTAACCAGTGGCGTAGCTAGAGGGGTTGCAGCGGTCGCAATTGCGACCGGGCCCCTAAGTCAGGGGGCCACGGGCAGTGTTTGCTCTAAGCTGCGGGGGTGCACGGATGCGCAGCAATTATTGTGCCCCCACTCACAAATTAATAAGTCTGCTCAGTGTTCACCCTGTTTCCAAAATGCCCACACACTTGCCCACACTAGTGATAAGTTCTTCCAAACTTCCTCCTTCTGTGGGCATGATAAGCGGGGCACCACCCACATATTCCCTCGCTACTGCTGCCTCCTCCTTCTTTTTTTGACCGAAGAGGAGGAGCAGCAGTGCACAGAGAGAGGTAACGTGGAGGAGGCATTGGCGGAGGTGGCCCCATCTTAGAAGCTAGACTTCTCCTGAGACTGATAGCTGCCTGCTACATAAGTATGCTGAGGACAGTCCTGGAAGGCATGCTGCTGCAGAACACAAGGAGTGAAACTGTGAAAGTACCACTGGCAGGAGCACACCATCCCATCCCAGTGATAGTCTATCACTTGGATGGTGTGTTCCTGCCAGTGGTTTCACCCCTTGCCTTGACAAAGGCCGTTGTGTTCTGCAGCAGCCTATACCTATTTACAACCTATACCTTTACAGTCTACACCTATGTACAGCCTATACCTATATACAGCCTATATCTATATACAGCCTATATCTATATACAGTATATACAGCCTACAACTATATACTGCCTATACCTATATACAACCTATATCTATATACAGTATACATCTATGTAAAGCCTATACCTATATACAGCCTATACCTATACATACAGTCTACACCTATGTACAGTCTACACCGTGTAGACTGTACATAGGTATAGACTGTATATTGGTGTAGACTGTATATAGATATAGGCTGTATAGAGTGTATATAGATATAGATGCTATATAGGTGTAGACAGTATATTGGTAAAGGCTGTATATAGGTATAGACCTTATATAGGTGTAGATTGTATATAGGCGTAGACTGTATATGTATAGAATGTATATAGGTATATGCTGTATATATGTATAGACTGTGTATAGGTATAGACTGTGTATACAGTAGGTATATAGATTGTATATAGGTATATATATCTATCAATCTATCTATCCCACAGGGATTGTCTGGCATGGTGTAGCCTCCATACATTTGCTGTACAATATACATTATAATCCCTGCACCATGCTATATCATATACATTATAATCCATACACCATGCCATTCAATATACAGTATAACACCTACACTGTGGGGTTATGTTGTATATTGTATGGCATGGTGTATGGATTATAATGTACAGCATGGTGCAGGAATTATAATGTATATTGTACAGCATGGTGTATGGAATATAATGTATATTTTACTGTATGGTGTATGAATTATCATGTATATTGTACAGCATGGTGCAGGGATTACAATGTATACTATACAACAGTGCAGGTATTATAATGTATATTATAGGGTATGGTGCAGGGATTATATTGTATATTGTACAGCATGGTATAGGGATCATAATGTATATTACACAGCATGGTGCAGGGATTATAATGTATTCTGTACAACATGGTATAGGGGTTATAATATATATTACACTGCATGGTGCAGGGATTATAATGTATATTACACAGCATGGTGCAGATATTATGCTGTATTGTACGGGATGACGCAGGGGTTACACTTTATGCTCTTTGATGTGACAATTATCTTAGGTTTTCCTATCGCTCACCTTTGATGGCGCTGTGCCCAGCTCTGAGCCGATTCTGCTCAGCAGCTGCCAAGGCTTAGAGGGAACACTGTCCACGGGCCCCCCAGGAGAGACAGAGTAAAAGCCATGAGTGATTTACAATACCTGCTGGCGGCGCCGGCGGCTAAGTAAGTTCACATAGAGTGGGGGCAGGGGCAGAGCGTGTGTGCAGGAGAGGGAGTGGTCCCGCTCCTGTCTGACAGAGTTGTACGGGCCGGACGTGGAGGAGGTAAAGCTGCGTGGTGGGCATGGTGGGCATGCAGGGATCTGTCGGTGTTAGGAAACGATATTGAGGGTAGGAGGGCCCAAACTGAACTCTTGCACCAGGGCCCATGAGCCTATAGCTACGCCCCTGGTCTTAACAATGATTCAAAGATTCCCTGTATAAATGTGCATACTTAATTGGCTGTCTAGCAGCCCATTTGCCTAAAAAAGTACAGAGATTTTAATGAATAAATACGTTTGAGGACTAATTTCTGATAATACTGATAATAATTTCTGATAATAATGTCAGTCTGCTCAGCTCCTTCTGCTTTATAACAGGCTGCCTGCAGATTACACTGCATTTCATGGTGACAGGTATCCTTTAAGTCTGGCCAAAACTATGTTTCATTTATTAAATTGGATCAATCCCTACTGAGATTACAGTTTTCTAAAGGTCAGACCCAAAGCAATTTTAAGAGCCATTGACCCTAATAAAACATTGGATCTGTAGCAGCTAATCAGCAAAAAAATGTACTGAACCTTGTATTTATTTTCTCGAATAGGGAGAAAAAATCAAGTCAACTCAAACTGACTTAACTGGCCATATATGGGCTTTCCATAGAATAGAGATAAAGCAATATAAAGGCGCATCATAAAATATATGTAAAATAAAAGAGAATATCTTCATACTGGCATTTTTTTAGTTCACCTTATTTAGTTTTAATAAAATGCCCCAAATGGTCTGAATATTAGATAAAAGAGAATTTTTTTAATTAGTTTTGGGTGTGATTTGCTGAATTTTTCTAAAAATTTGATTAGGGTACGAATCGATTGTACCTGAATCAAAAGAAAAGAGACATGCATCCTTCCAAAAGGACAAGGGTTTTGGAATTCCCCATATTTCATTTTTCTGAATAAGATGTGCAAGTGAGTTCTACATCCAAAAGGACAAGCAAATAATTTAGAATTCATCCCAGATTTCTTGTGCTTTATTGAGATATATAATACTCCACTGGAAAAGAGACACTCCACTTCCACTGGAAAAGTTAGTTCTCCTTCCAAAAGGACAAGAAAAGTGAGTATCTCAACAGAAAATTGCCCTGGTTAGCTGAGAGATGTTTGGGTCTTGGGGTGCTCTTTCTCATCAGGGAGACCACCTAGTATGCATAAAGAATATTGTTGTCCAGCCAAAGCCTCTTTGCTTTTCTGTGAAACATATGTGCAAATTGGCATAGCTTACTTTTACTGCCATCACATAGGCCTAGTGTTTTTTTTTTCTTTTCCCAGAAACCCAAAGACATGCAATTTATCTTTCCTTTATGGAAAAATACTAATTGAACAGTTTGAGGCAACCTCCAGGGGAAAATCCCATTATGAAATAGCACTGATTTAAACGTTCCAGGCTACCACCAAGGGAAGATCTTATTATGAAAAATGCACTGTTTGAAATTTGAGGCTATCTGGTGGTAGCCTGAAACTATTCAATTAGTGCTTAAACTTATTTGCAAAATATATTGAAATAAAGATTCTAGAAACACATGACATTTCAGTCCCAGTAAATTACACCTTTATCAGACACTATGTTTGGTAATAGCACTGCCTGAAATATTATCCGTGTCATTCTAGAAAGCACAGAGAATGGAAGATCCAAAAATATTTCTAGTGTCTTAAAAGATCAAGGCCTTACACTGGGTTCACACCTGAGCATTTTACAGCGCGTTCCTACACGCTGTAAAACGCTCAACAAGGAGAAACCAATGATTCCCTATGGGAATGGTTCTCACCTGGGCGTTTTACAGCGTGTACGATCGCGCTGTAAAACGCCCGACGCTCAAAAAAGTACATGAGCTTCTTTGGGGCGTTTTGTCGCTCGTTCCCGTACATAGACATTCGGGAACGCGCGACAATGGGCGTTCGCTTGTCTCTGTATGCGCGATTGCAAACGCCGGTACAATCGCGCATACAGAGCGCTCCTTTCAGAACGCTCAGGTGTGAACCCAGGGTTAAGCTTCAAGGTATATGCCCCCTGCTCACACACAAACCATATACATTTATACACTCCTCAACATTGAAACTGCAGAGCCAAGAAGAACAAGCCACAAGGTTATGCCAATCTAGGAAGTCGTAGATGTCACTAAGATCTGCAGGTGATCAAATTTTCAAACACTTAGCTCCAATCTGTAGCATGTGGGAGGGGCATAAAAGACAGATTGAAATGTCAAAAATCAGATGAAGTTGTCTGGAATTATTGTGTTATTGTTTGTTGACCTGTCAGTTATCAGCACTAAGGGACAGAACTAAAAGACCTTGATTTATCACTCTGCAGAGTGCTACGCATTTAGCCCAAAATGTGAGTACTGTCCAATGTTGCTTGTTGTGCTGGTTGGGAGAACAACAACAAACTTCAATATGGCAGCAAGAGGTGCACAAAGGCAACCCTCTACACGGATGGACCATCTGATTAGAAGAATGGAGCATAGTGATCTATTCTGTACTGCAAATTAAATTAGACGTCACATCACAAACCTAGGGCAGCAAACAGTGTCTACGCAAACCATCAGAAGGCGTTTGCAGGACATTGGGCTAGGTGCAAGACATCTAGCTAAAGCTTTTCCATAGACCTCATGCCACTGCTATCAAAAGGTTATCATGGTGCATAGCAATACAGCAATCAGGGCTGGAATGGAGGGTTATCCACTTCAGCAATGAGTCCCACTTTTTTATTGGATGCAATGATAGGTGAAGACCATGTGAACAACACCAAGAAGAGGCTGTCACAAGGGAATGGTGTGGGGTGGCACAATATACAGACTCTAAACCTCTCTAATTTTAATTTCAGATATACTAACAGCTTAGCTTTACATTGCTTTGATCATGGAACCAGTGGTAAGGCCATTTCACCAAAGTGTCCCAAAGGCTGTTTTTCAACAGGGCAATACCAGAACGCATGTTGCTTGTGCTACTGTGAGAAGCCTGCATGGCCTAAACATGGTACCAGCACCTCCAGACTTGTCTCCCATCAAGGACATCTGAAGCATCATTGATCGGCAATTGCAAAGGCAGCTGCCAGCAGCAGATCTTGGTTGTTTGCATGCCCAAGTGCATTCAGTGTGACAGAACATTCCTTTAACAAGCACTTTATCATTTGCATATCATTAACATGTCTACTGATACTGTGATTTCCATAATTGTACGACTTTTCTTTCTTGGTGTTGCAATTTCAATGGTGAGGAGTGTAGTTAACAGGGTTTTCCAAATATTTTGTTTACTAATTACCTATCCTCTGGATAGGTCATCAGTATTTAATCATGGGGGTCCAACATGCAGGACCCCGGTGATCAGCTGTTTAGAGTAGGCCCCATCTGATTAGAAGCCACCTTGTCGTCTGGTAGATGGGCTTGACATATGTTTGATCAATTATATGCGCAAAGAGCTTCTAGCTGCTTTTGCAGTAAGTATGGCCACCAAGCAGTTTATTTTTCATTTAGTATTTGCTTATATCTTTGTGCAATTGACTAGCAGTGTGCTGTTACCTGTAGTTCTACTAATCCCATTGTGTTTCAGCCATGGTAGCGTGCACCTGCATTCTCAAATTTACTTATTATGGAGGTGCTGGTTCGTTTGTTTTTCTTCCCTATTATCACTGCCATTGGGGGGTGGCGCCCCCTGGTGGTGAGTTTGAACCGTGCACCTCCTGCCCATTTACCATGTGCTTTTAATTAGATAGATTGTACAGCTGTATCCTACCTTGCCCATATTGCAGGCTGACAGCCTGGGAGAGGCATGTATAGGATATAGCTGGGTGCTTATTTGCCCAGATTGTAGGCTGTAAGCCCAGGAGAGGCATGTTAGAGTAGGCCCCATCTGATTAGAAGCCACCTTGTCGTCTGGTAGATGGTCTCAACATATGTTTGATCAATTATATGCACAAAGAGCTTCTAGCTGCTTTTGCAGTAAGTATGGCCACCAAGCCAATACTTTTATTCAATATTTACGTATATCTTTGTGCTATTGACTAGCAGTGTGCTGTTACCTGTAGTTCTACTAATCACAGCTGTTTAAGAAGTCAGCGGTGCTCGCCAATAGAGGAGCTGACATGGTTGTTAATAGCAAACTCCGCTTGGGGCAAAAACCTTTTCCACTCGTTCTGACAGTCAGAAACAAAGCATCTTCAAAAATTGCTCCAAAACCTGGTTGACCCTTCCAGTTTGTTCATTTGCATTTGTCTCAGGATGGAACGCAGATGAGAAGGAGAGTTTGATCCCTAACATGTTGCTAAATACTCTCCAGAATCTCAAGAAAAACTGGACACCTTTCTCTGAGGCAATGGACTCAGATATCCTATGTATCTAAAAATATTTTTGACTAATAAATCAGCCAATTATTTGGCATCAAGAAGTTTCTTCAATGGAATCAGATGACACATACAAGAAAGCCTATCAATGACCATCCAGACAACTGCCTTTCCCTGGGAGCTTGGAAGGTCTGTAAGGAAATTCATTGGGATGTGTGTCCAAGGTCTCTGTTGAATGGGCAATGGGCAAAGTAAACCCGCAGGACGTCTCCGGGGTACCTTTGCCCTAGCTCACATATTACATGCTGAGACTAAGGCAACTACATCTTGTGACCAAGTAGGCCACCAGTAGGCTCTGGAGACCAGATGCTTTGTCCGGGAAATACCCAGATGACCTGCCAGTACAAAGCAAGATTCCTCTAAAACCTGAAGATTTGGGGAACAAACAATTTACCAGAGAGAAGGCTACTAGGAGCCAGATTATGACAACATCGTATTTTGGCTGCAAGATCAGGTCTAATGGCAGCAATGATAACACCAGGTGGAAGACCTGGTTACCAGGTTCAGTATCGAGAGAATCCATAGCAGGACAAAAAGTAACACTAAAGTTAAACCAAGTAAAGAACAAGACCCATCAAGCTTGGCTAGGAGTCATGTGTTTAGCAGTATCCAGATAAATCCAAACAAAATAAAGTATATAACTTAAAAAAAAAAATATATATATATATATATATATATAACTTTATATCCAAATAAAGTTCTTGTAAACACCGTGATTTTGTGCTGAGTCCCCTCCAAGAAGTGTTGCCCCTCCTTAAAGGTATGTGATATCAACCTACAGTATAATGAAAGCTGGTCACACTTATATATATATAATGATGCCCAAAAGTATATTGGAAACTAAATTGAATAGTGGTACATCTTAAAAGATATGTCTTTAATAATTAATATTTAAAATGATAGGCTCAACAATAAGCATAGTAACAATAACCTCTCCTGGAGGACAAAATTATTCCCTGCCAACCTCAGTGAACTGGTCAGGTTAGAAAAAATTGTGGAGCCAGGTGGTGTGAACACTGGCCCACTCGGAGGATTGAGTTGAGAATAAAAAGTGATAGAGATAAGGAGAGGTGGACAGATACTGGGTCTCAACCCCTATATGTATCCCTATACTCTATGTGAGAACTCCCTCCGTTTGACCCTAGATGGCCCTTAGACCTGTGGTTTGACTGCCCAGCTTCGTCGAAGTTAAAGGACCAGTCACCTCTAAGATCAGATAATGGAAAAAGAAAAAAGAAAAAACAAAGAAACACTATCCCAATGCGTTTCACTGGCAAGCACCAGATCATCAGGGGACTCCGGTATAAACTGGACCACAGGTGAGTAGCGACAGGCAGTATGTGCCTATGTCAGCATTCCATATGAGGCTGAAGCAGCATGAGACACAATCCTAGACAGTTATAATAGGCAGTACTTAGCTTGCTGGAACTTCAACCTGGGTCCATGGTCCGCACCTATCCTGCGTATGGCAGTGGCAGCGGGTTATTCGCGCTGGCGTCCTTTTTAAAGGCGCACGCGTCAGCTAGGCTCCTCCCCCCCGAAGGTCATGTGATCCGTCACGTGACCTGTGACGTATCCGGTCGCGTCACTCGTTGCCCTCATGTGATCAGGGACGGTCCATGCTAATGCGGCCTAGCACTCTACGGTGATTGGTCGCACGTCGGTGGGGGCTGAGTCATCTGGGTTACTAGAGGTGGCGATGCGGAGGTGAGCTACTCCCACTCCCCACCCTATACCCATATTCCTGACAAGTCAGGTGAGGGTGCGTCACTCCATTTTATAGTAGGAGGCGCTACCCAAGGTATTTAGAGGCAGGAAACTTGTTGCGGTTTGGATGGCCATAAGTAGGTGGTGTAGCGATGCATGATCTAAACACTCAGTGTGCACAGGAACATAGAAATATATGTATAGACAGCTATGCAGCTGTAGTCAGAGGTCACAGTAATCAAGGTCCCATCTGTACTTATCAGGTGTCGTACGGATGGAGAAACAGGAGAACTGCAAAAGAATATGTGTAGAGAAACCATATGACGGGTGAAGCTGGACTATACCCACTAGCTCTGGACAGCACATATTAACCATTTATATGTCAGTATACTAGGTATACATATGTGTCTTATTACTCTGGACATAATAATAAAATGGCTATTATAGGTATTGAAGGTATTGTCAGTAAATGAGGGACTGTAGGTGATAAAATACTAGTGCATGGATCTAGATTCCTCAATGAACGAGCTAAATGAAAGCTGCTCATTGAGGCCCATAGGATAGAAGGTCTTTAGCTCAAAGATCCACCACGTCTCCCGCTGTAGTATCCTCCTGTCCCAGTTGCCCCCTCTCTTCAGTCGGGGGACTGATTCAATACCCATAAAGGTGATGCCTTTCAAGTTGCCATTATGGCTGATTTCGACGTGTTTGGCGAGGGGGGTATCCCTTTTGTTCCTAATGTCTCCAAGGTGTTCCCCCACCCTCCTACGAAGTTCCCTGGTGGTTTTACCCACATACTCTAATCCACAATGGCAAGTGGCCTTGTAGATGACACCCTGAGATCTACAATTCAGAAAATTCCGGATATTGTAGGTCTTATTGGTAGTATTACTTTTGAAGGTGCCTCCTTTTTTAATGAACGGGCAGGCCACGCAGCCACTGCAGCGAAAGCAACCCACCGGCGGGTATATAAGTGTGACCAGCTTTCATTATAGGTTGATATCACATACCTTTCAGATTTTTTAGGGTATGGCAGGTTTTTTGGCGACTGGTTTGGATAGGAATTCCTGGTTAAATGAGGCTAGTGATGTATTTTCTGAAAAAACACTGACCTTGAAAAGATATACTCCCTCCTTCAAAACAGCTTTCAAGGAATTGACAAAAACCTTCAAGGAACAGATTAGCTCTTGGTGGGAGATTCAATCCCTGGAGAACTACCTGAAACATGAGATAGTTCCCAGGGGGCTCAGAATTTCGCTCACTCCAGCCAATAGGTGCAGAAGTTCGGCACTAATGGCTAAATGGGAGGAGGAAGCCACAAAGAGCTCCTTGAGGTTTATGACACTCCTATTGGAGGAAGAACGAATTAATCTGAATCAACTGGACAATAAGCTCAAAGAGCAGATTGAAGTGACTAATAAACTTAAACAAGAACCAGAGTTCGCGAATAAGGAGGCACAACTTAAAACTACGCTAGAGAAATTTCAGTTTCACCTTAAGGAAAGAAAGCACCGTCAGTTCAATAGGGATCTGCAAGACTTTCGTGAAAACAGGGTCTACATCACTATTGAACGCGGTCCTCAAAAAGGAACAGGAAAAGTAGATTCTGACATCTCTTCCAGTGAAACTGACATTTCGGAAGGTGAAAAGGAGGGTGGCCAATCGAATCGAGGGAGAGGTCGCGGACGCAGAAGGGGTAGAGGACCACGGGGGACCTATGAAAATAGTGGGTCACGTGGCTCGTATGATAACAGCGGTGTACGTTTTTTAGATCAAGGAATTCCCTATTACCTGCGAAACCGCAAAGAACCTGTAACCCCAACGACATCAAGCCAAAACAGTGTGGGCAGATATTGAATCTGTCATCTCGTAAACTTGAGCAAGTAGAGATGGCGATTCTCGGCAAAGGTTTATCATTTGTACCCACTTCTTTCTTTAACTTGTTCAATTGGATCAAGGATTTGAGTTTGTTCACCAGAAAACTCAAATGGCATAAACACTTTTCCTTGATCAGTAGACGTGAGAGTAAAGAATTAGGAATCCCTTCTGATATTTTACAGGATGTTAAATTGCTCTTTAACCTGAGTGACTGCACCATGCAGGAGGGTAAGGGGCCCTTTACTACTTTGAAAAATAGAAGTACTAGAATACCACCAACTGGGGACCCCTCCTGCATTGATGTATTCTTTAACCAAGTGTCGCGAGATTTGGAGAAAATGACTCTGGAGAAACCCAGATTCAATTGCTCCAAAGAGGAATACAAGGCGATAGAAAATCTGGCCAGTGACAAGACCATCACAATTAAATCCTCCGATAAAGGGGGTAATGTGGTGGTTTTGGACACTTCAGATTATAAAAACCTATGCCTTGATTTGTTGAAAGACAAAGACACATACGAGAGACTTAAAGGTGATCCCACTATTGGCTATCAAACAACACTTAAAAACATCCTGGGTGAGGCCAGATCTGCTGGCTTGATCTCAGGGGAAGAGTTTGATTTCCTTTTCAAAAAGTATCCCACAATCCCGACCTTCTATAGTCTTCCCAAGGTCCACAAGGGAACAACACCTCTCAAGGGGAGACCTATAGTTGCTGGGGTGAATAGTTTGGGACAAAATGTGGGTATCTACCTGGATTTCATCCTGGCCCCTTTCGTAAGGACCCTACCGTCCTACATTAGGGACACAAGCGACCTTCTTGGTCGCCTGGATGGAGTGTATATTGATGGCAACACTTGGCTAGCCTCCATAGACGTGGAGGCGTTATACTCCTCAATCCCACATCGTCTGGGTTTGAGAGCAGTTGAGACCTTTCTTATGACTAGGGGCCGACAATTCTATGCTCATAATGATTTGGTCATCAAACTTTTGGAATTTACGTTGACATCCAACTATTTCCTATTCAATGGGGTATTCTACCACCAGCTCAGGGGCACGGCGAAGGGGAGTCCGTGTGCCCCATCGTACGCCAACTTGTTCCTGGGCTGGTGGGAGGAGAATATCGTTTTCGGTGATTCGCTGGCCCACGTCGTCACACAGGTGGGGACGTGGGTCAGGTTCATCGACGATATATTCCTACTGTGGAATGGGGAGGCTGATCAGCTACAACACTTTGTTGACAGCCTCAACATCAATGAAGTGGGACTACGATTCACGTCAGAGGTCCAAAAGGACACTTTACCTTTTTTGGATGTGGTCATCATGAGAGGGAGAGGAGGGGAGATTCATACTAAAACCTACAGAAAACCCACCTCCACCAATGCCCTTCTCAATTGGAACAGTCACCATCCCCTCCCGCTTAAACGAGGTATCCCTACAGGACAGTATTTAAGAATGAGGAGGAACTGTTCCAGTATGAGAGATTTTAAATTACAAGCCGACGACCTACGGATAAGATTTAAGGAAAAGGGCTATCCCGACTCGACCTTGAGGGCAGCATATCAAAAGGCCTGCTCTAGGAGTAGATGCGAGCTGCTGCACCCTAATAAGACAGACAAGGGCGACAAGCAGATTCGCCTGATTGGTACTTTTGATGGGGCAGCCAAAGAGGTACGAGATGTGATTTCAAAACATTGGAACATCTTGTTACTTGATCCAGATGTTAAGGATGTGGTTGCACTCCGTGCTAACATCACTTATCGTAGGGGTCGGTCGATACGAGACAGAATTATACGCAGCCACTTCAGCGAGACCAACGACCAAAAAGACGGCTGGTTAAAACCGCCGGTGGGTTGCTTTCGCTGCAGTGGCTGCGTGGCCTGCCCGTTCATTAAAAAAGGAGGCACCTTCAAAAGTAATACTACCAATAAGACCTACAATATCCGGAATTTTCTGAATTGTAGATCTCAGGGTGTCATCTACAAGGCCACTTGCCATTGTGGATTAGAGTATGTGGGTAAAACCACCAGGGAACTTCGTAGGAGGGTGGGGGAACACCTTGGAGACATTAGGAACAAAAGGGATACCCCCCTCGCCAAACACGTCGAAATCAGCCATAATGGCAACTTGAAAGGCATCACCTTTATGGGTATTGAATCAGTCCCCCGACTGAAGAGAGGGGGCAACTGGGACAGGAGGATACTACAGCGGGAGACGTGGTGGATCTTTGAGCTAAAGACCTTCTATCCTATGGGCCTCAATGAGCAGCTTTCATTTAGCTCGTTCATTGAGGAATCTAGATCCATGCACTAGTATTTTATCACCTACAGTCCCTCATTTACCGACAATACCTTCAATACCTATAATAGCCATTTTATTATTATGTCCAGAGTAATAAGACACATATGTATACCTAGTATACTGACATATAAATGGTTAATATGTGCTGTCCAGAGCTAGTGGGTATAGTCCAGCTTCACCCGTCATATGGTTTCTCTACACATATTCTTTTGCAGTTCTCCTGTTTCTTCATCCGTACGACACCTGATAAGTACAGATGGGACCTTGATTACTGTGACCTCTGACTACAGCTGCATAGCTGTCTATACATATATTTCTATGTTCCTGTGCACACTGAGTGTTTAGATCATGCATCGCTACACCACCTACTTATGGCCATCCAAACCGCAACAAGTTTCCTGCCTCTAAATACCTTGGGTAGCGCCTCCTACTATAAAATGGAGTGACGCACCCTCACCTGACTTGTCAGGAATATGGGTATAGGGTGGGGAGTGGGAGTAGCTCACCTCCGCATCGCCACCTCTAGTAACCCAGATGACTCAGCCCCCACCTACGTGCGACCAATCACCGTAGAGTGCTAGGCCGCATTAGCATGGACCGTCCCTGATCACGTGAGGGCAACGAGTGACGCGACCGGATACGTCACAGGTCACGTGATGGATCACATGACCTTCGGGGGGGAGGAGCCTAGCTGACGCGTGCGCCTTTAAAAAGGACGCCAGCGCGAATAACCCGCTGCCACTGCCATACGCAGGATAGGTGCGGACCATGGACCCAGGTTGAAGTTCCAGCAAGCTAAGTACTGCCTATTATAACTGTCTAGGATTGTGTCTCATGCTGCTTTAGCCTCATATGGAATGCTGACATAGGCACATACTGCCTGTCGCTACTCACCTGTGGTCCAGTTTATACCGGAGTCCCCTGATGATCTGGTGCTTGACAGTGAAACGCGTTGGGATAGTGTTTCTTTGTTTTTTCTTTTTTCTTTTTCCATTATCTGATCTTAGAGGTGACTGGTCCTTTAACTTCGACGAAGCTGGGCAGTCAAACCACAGGTCTAAGGGCCATCTAGGGTCAAACGGAGGGAGTTCTCACATAGAGTATAGGGATACATATAGGGGTTGAGACCCAGTATCTGTCCACCTCTCCTTATCTCTATCACTTTTTATTCTCAACTCAATCCTCCGAGTGGGCCAGTGTTCACACCACCTGGCTCCACAATTTTTTCTAACCTGACCAGTTCACTGAGGTTGGCAGGGAATAATTTTGTCCTCCAGGAGAGGTTATTGTTACTATGCTTATCGTTGAGCCTATCATTTTAAATATTAATTATTAAAGACATATCTTTTAAGATGTACCACTATTCAATTTAGTTCCCTCCTTAAAGGCCCATTTCATGGCCAACAGTTCTCTATTACCAATGCCATAGTTTCTCTCTGCAGAGGAAATTTTCCGGAGAAAAATGCACATGGATGCAAATTAGTAAAGAAAGACAACCCCTGAAATACTACAGCACCGTCTCCTACCTCGGAAGCATCCACCTCAACATTGAAAGGTTTGGTAACATCCAGCTGAATAAGTATAGGTGCCTGAATGAAACTTACTTTAAGGGCTCATGCACACGAATGTATTTTCTTTCCGTGTCCATTCAGTTTTTTTTTATTTTTGTGGACCATATACGGAACCATTCATTTCAATGGGTCCGCAAAAAAAAAAATGTGCATTCTGTTTCCGTATTTCTGTATTTCCGTTCCACAAAAAAAATAGAACATGTCCAATTATTGCATTGCAGACAAGGATAGTACAGTTCTATTAGTAACCAGCTGTTCCGTTTTGCAAAATACGGAATGCACACAGACGTCATCCATATTTTTAGCGGATCCTTTTTTTTTGTTGACTGCAAAATACATACAGTCGTGTGCATGAGGCCTAAGAGTATCAAAGACGAACAGAGCCTCAGGAGACCAATGGAGAGAATCTGCCCCCTTCCTGGTTAAACAGGACCTTTCACCACTCCTGACATACCTGTTTTAATAGCTTCATGCATTCCCTATGTAAACATAGGGAACCTCTATTCTTATGGCTGTATGTTGTGCTATTCCTTTATTATTTCTACTAGAAGTTATGAAGTAATTGGTAGCAGTGTGCATTAAGGGTACAGAGGGGTGTTAACCATTTGGGGGGGGGGGGGGTGAACCTGCACAGACTCACTCTATCCAATCAGTGCCGCCATTGTCAGACTGTGAAGGTACACCCCCCAACTGGTTACCCCCCCTCTGTACCCTTACTGCAGACTGTTAGCAATTCATTCATAACTTCTAGTAGAAATAATAAAGGAATGGCACAACATAGAGCCATAAGAATAGATGCTCCAGAACTGTTATTACATGTAGAATGCATGAAGCTATAAAAACAGGCATGTCAAGAGTGGTGACAGGTCCTCTTTAAGTCAGTCAAAGGTTTGGCAATAACTGAAATATGTTTAATAAATTTCCTATAGTAATTTGCAAACCCGAGGAATCGTTGAAGGGCCTTGAGAGAGGTAGGCCTGGCCCAATCCACTACGGTGAGTACTTTAGCAGGATCCATACAGAAATTTGGGGATGACAGGATATAACCTATGAAGGAGACTTCTCTGATACCAAACTCACATTTGCTCAACTTCGCAAGCAACCTATGGACCCTCAATTTTCCCTCAAAATATCATGCAGAAATACATTAAGAAATTGACCCAGATACTCTCAGAAAAAAATCATTACCAAGGTTACATAGCTCAAGGGGCATCACCAGATATTCAAAATACCCTTTGGGGTTATTGAACACTGTCTTCCATTCATCCCCTGTATTCTGATAAATTTTTAGGCTACTGTGAGTTCAATTTTAGTGAATCACTGGGCCACAACAATTTGATAAACAGATCAGGAATGAGAGGAAGGGGGTACAGGTTTTGAACCGTGATTTTATTAAGTTCCCTATAATCAATACAGGGGCGCAATCCACCATTTTTTTTATTCACAAGAAAGAAACCAGCACCTACAGGTGATACAGACAGTCAAATATGCCCTTTTTCAGGTTATCCTGAATATAATCCATTACATCTTCTCTTTCCAGGACAATGTACCATATGTCAAGTAAAAAAAATTGAATAAAAACTGATAAAAGGAAAGTGAAAATATGCATTTAACTGTTTCTCAACATTTACCTAACATGTACCATAAATGTCAGGTCTTTAAATATCGTGCCTACTCAGTAGATTACAGCAGACACTCGGTGGCAGAGTCTATGATCAGAGACAACTCTGTTCACAGACTTCCCCTCAGATTCCATGGTCAATTGCAACTATTGCACCTGAGTGTCCATTGACTGGGAGAAATGCACTCCCAGTGACCGAACATCTCCCCTCATGATAAGTTTGCAGGGGTTGTTTGGTTGCTATGGCAGCCTGGGGCTTTCTGAAGGTTTTGAGTTCTGCCATAGCAACGTTTACACGCAGGGCTTGATAGGATGACACTGATTCTCCCATAGACTGCAATGGCTTACCATTGCATTCGATAGTAGAAGCAATCAGATGATCACATGTTCAAGTACCCTAAGGGTAAATCACCGCCTTTCCCCCATTTTACCAGTAAATAAACAATAAAGAAAAAACATAATTGGCATAACCAAGTCCAAAACTTTTAACCCCATAGTGACCAGCCTGTTTTGGGCCTTACTGGCCAAGCGTTTTTTTTCCTTTTTTCATTGTTCCCTTCCAAGAGCTATAACTTCATTACCTTTCTGTCTATGTAGCTGTATGAGGGCTTGTTTTTTTGCAGGACAAGTTGTAGTTTTTAATGGTGCCATTTTGGGGTACACATAACTTTCTGATTAACTTTTATTAACTCTTTCTGGGAAGGTGATGTGAAGAAAAAAAATAACGCAATACTGCAACAGAATTTTTACAGTATACATTTTCAGTATAAAAGTTCATTTTTCGGCATAAATAGCATCTTTAGTCAGTATGATTATAGCGATACCAAATACATATAGCTTTTATTTTACGTTTTACTACTTTTGTTCAATAAAACCCCTTTTTTTTAAAAAGAAGAAAATATTTTTGTATCGCCACATCCCAAAGCCCATAACTTTATATAGTTTATAGTTTGAGGGCTTGATTTTGCAGGATGACATGTAGTTTTCATGGGTATCATTTTTGGATAAGTAACACTTTTTCTTATCACTTGTTATTAAGTTTTATGGTGGTGACTAAGAATAAATTAGCATTTTTTTTTTATGGCGTTCACCATAGGGGATAATTTTTATTATATTTGTGTAGTGCAGGTCATTATGGACGCGGTGATACCATGTGGGGGAGATTTTATTTTTGACATTTTTTCACTAAAAAGTGTTTTTTTCAATGGAAAAAAGCATATATATTTTATTGGCGTTTTTCGTTTTATAAATGTTTTTTCTAACTTTTTTTAACTACTTAATAGTTCCACAAGGGGAGTATAACAGGCAATCTTTTGATTGCTTTTAAAATGCAATGTGCTATCCCTATATTGCATTGCATTTTAATGTCAGTGCTATACTGACATTGAACAGCAGGCAGCGCCAGAGAGATCTCAGCCAGCCTATACACACATCGGCACCCCCCAATTGCATTTGGGGGGTGCCGATGAGAGATAGAGGGAGTCTGATCCCTCTGTCACCGTTTACATATGGCGGGCACCATTGCCTACAGCATCTAAGTGGTTAAACAGCCCAGATCGGCACTTCTCCCAGTCCGGATTGTTAGAGAGTTGCACGGGCAACCTGTGCAGAGCTTAGACCGGGCTACCATGAAAAGGCAGTGGCCCAGCCTTAGTGGCTGCCATAAAAAGGCATCTGAGTGGTCATAAAGAGGTTAGAATATAAAATTATTTATTCTGTACAGTGAACTGCATAATAAATAAGAATATCAAAATCAAAATTTTTGGTTGCTTCACCTCCCAGTAAAAATTGAATAAATACTGTTCAAAAAGTAATATAACCCGAAATGCCATATAAAAAAATGAGACCTCACACAACTCTGTAGACATAAAAATGTGGTATCACTGTAATTGTACTGACCCATGAAATGAAGTTAATATATCATTTTTAACACATAGGGAAGGGTGTAAAAAGTAAACCCATAAAACAATGGAGGAATTGCTTTTTTCTCTAATTCCACCCCATTTAGAGGTTTTTTTTCCAGCTTCCCACTACACCCTGTGCAATCGTAGGACTGTTGGCACCATCAGGAATGGGGAAGGGGATAACTCCAACCCTTCCTCTGGCCCCACATACCAACCCTATCTAAACCCTTCAATAACGACACTGACACCGTTCAACTTTCAACCCTTTATTTTGTTGGGTGGTAATCGGCCACAGCTTTATTCAAACGGCAAAAACCATAACCTTGAACCGTGCTCTCCGTCAGCCGCTGGTCTCCCAGCGGGCAGATCCGCCCATTTTTCTCCAACACCTTTATGATGTAATAACTTGCCGCCAGCTGTGACTTTTAGAAATTCCAACGAGGCACTCTGCCTATATAACCGTTCTCCTGAAACACGTATAAACACACCATTCGAACGAGCCACCACACTACCAACTCACAAGGGAGGGAGGGAGGGACAAAGCGCTTCCGCTCAAAGAGGAAGAGGAGAGGCGGGACAGTGGCATATATGCCCTCCTGGACACCCGCCTCCTCTCCAAACCGGATCCCTAAATTAACCTCTAACTGCCTAATCAAAACGGGTGCCGGGGGGGAATAATACAAAAAGGGGATAAGAAAAGGGGGGGGGGGACCACCAGTCCCTGCCCACCTTCCCTAAGCCGTCGGGTGGCCACCAAAATCACAACTCGTCCAGCAAAAAAAACAAGCAATCTTATGGCTATGTGAATGGAAAAGTCTAAAAAGCAATGGCTTCTAGAAGACAGGGAGTAAAATCGAAAATGAAAAAATGCTGCATCACGAAGAGGCTAAAGGAGAAGTTTCCTAAAAGAGAAAATTCACCAGGTAGATACTTGTGGAGACTCATCTTCATCTCTGTACAGTGTTAATTAATATACATTTCATTCTATTTCTCCAATATGGACAACTGCCTCCCTGGTATATGATGAGAATCCCCACCATTCACTCTCATAGGCCTCAGACCAACTAGGCCTAAGGTCTATGAGGGGGGAGCACAACATTAAGCATTAGGATGTCGCCACAGGGGCCATGCAGGTGGCGTGATGATGTCATTGCACCCACCTATGCTGGGACTTGGGCAACACAGGCCGCAGGCTGGAACAGACCTGCCTTGTGCTTCACAGAAGGTTGCATAAATAGGTCACTACAGGGGCATTATAAGAGGAGAGGGGCACATCATTACTGTACAGTAATATTGAGGGGTGCATATTAACTATACAGTAATATAGAGAGGTACATAATTATAACTATACAGTAATATAGAGGGGAGCATAATAACAACACAGTAATATAGAGGGGCGCATTATAATTATACAGTAATATAGAGGGGCACATTATTGTAACTATACAGTAATATAGAAGGGCACATTATAACTATATAGTAATATAGAGGGGCGAATTATAACTATACAGTAATATAGAAGGGCACATTATAACTATACATTAATATTGAGGGGCACATTATCACCATGCAGTAATATAGAGAGGCACATTATAACTACAGTATAATATAGGGGACACAGTATGACTAAAATATAGAGGGGTGTAGAATAACTATATTGTAACTAACTGCATTATAAGTACAGGGATACTAAACAGAGCATTATAAGTACTGGAGAAATACAGGGGGACATTACAAGTACTGAGAGCACTATAGAGGGGTGTATTATAATTACTAGGGGCACTATAGAGGGGCATATTATAACTACTGGGGTCTTATGGAGGGGCCTTATTAGTGCTGGAGCACTTCTGAGGGGCCATATTATTACTAATAACACTTTATTTGGTCATATTACTACTGAGAGCACTTTAGGGGAGCTTCATAAGTTTTCCTAAAATGGTGGCTGAAAGTAAAAAAAAAATTATACTCACCTTATCCACGTGATCACAGAGAGGTTGTCCGCTCCCATCTTGATTGAAGAAAATCCGCCAAAGGACCTGCTGCCAGCGTGATGACCTCACCAAATGATCACGCTGGATGTACGCAGTGACGTCATCAATTAATCTTTACTTATTACTACTGGGGGCACTTTAGAGGAATTTTTACTATTGGGACATGTTAGGGGGCCTTATTACTAGAGGGGGCACTTAGGGAAGCTTTATCAATATTGAGGGCACTATAAGGCATAATTATTACTCAGGGTACTGTGGGGGGCATTATTATTATAGGTACAATAAGGAGGACACTGCTATTAATGGGGGCACTCTTGTGGAGCATTGTCACTGTTGGGGGCATTATTAGTTATAAGGGCACAATGGGAGAGGATTAGAATTTGTGGAACTTTTGGGAGCTGTAGGGATTCGCACTGGTAGGCAGGGAAAGCAAACGCAGTACAGAGGCAAAAACCAGTATGTAAAGCAAAACTTCAGTGTTTATTCACACATAAGGTATAGCACAAAACGCAAGTCACTTTGCAGTCTTGGTGTTTGTTCACACAGACAAAAAGTTCATAAAGCAAGATCTCCTGGGTGTTAGTTCACACCCTGCTGGCAGTTCTGCCTCGTCAAGTCCATAAGCAGGCTTTAGGAGGCCTGTTTTCCCTACACCAGGGTCTCAGCCCTCCAACTCAGCACAAGCCTCAGATCCCAACACAGAGATCCCCTCTGCTGATTCCAGCTGTCCTTTAAAGGCAGCCAGGTGTTGCCAAAACTCTGGACCGGCACCTGAGATCCAGTCCGGTGTTTGACCCCACCTGGCCGCCAATCAGTCCAGCAGCACACACTGGGAGGAAAATACCTGTTTTCCCAGACAATACCCTTCACTGTTTCACAGAGCACTATTAGTATGGAGAAAGTATTTTGTGGGAATGGTTTTGGGGCACCACATTACATTTCCATAGACCCTGAGATACCCATACAGTGGGAACCCCCAATAAGTGACCCCATTTTGGAAACTACACTCCAAAATGTATTTATCAACAGGACTTTTTTTTCCGTCATGAATAACGGAAAAAAACTGAACCGTTATATGCGTGCAGCGTCCCACTCAGGACACGTGGGAACTGCAAAATTATTGTAAAACGGCATTATCCTATTGCATGTCATTTTGTACTACAACACCTGTTGTATCCCTGTTCATAGGCTGGTCTGGTGTAATTTATACATCCCACCACTAGATGGGGATAGTACTTAGGTCATATAAATACCTAGGTCAGGCCTAGTGAGACTGATCAGTTGTTGTTGAGGAGTAGTCAGTTGGTAGTAGAAGTAAAGTGCGAGAGTAGCAGAGGCAATGGTTACTCTGAGGTTACACACCACACATTAGTGGGTGAAGCTAAAGGCAGAAATGAGGTAGAGCCAAGGCGCAGGAGAGCGTTTTCCTCCTGTCACCTTCTTAAATCCCAGAACCTACAACCAGAGGATAGCGTTTTTGTCCCTGGAGAAAGAGAGACATCGGTGATAACAGCCATTACTAAAGGCTTAATGGGCACCTTTGCGCATGGTGGAGGACAATCTAGCTACAGGCAGCCTCACCATATATTGAAGAATACAGATTAGCTACCTGTTTAAGGGCTTGGAAGATACAGAAATAATAGGACTAAGCATACCAAATACGCATTACAGGCAGCCTCACCAAATAGCTCTGGTTTACTAGGGACCTGAAGCAAAGTTACCTACCAGAACTACTTCTACAGAACCTTCAAGCTAAGCTAAACCCAGCCAAACCTATTAATAGTGGATCAACAGAATTCCTTTAAACTGCAAAAGACTGTATTCTGTCTGGATGTATATGCTGCAACGGTAACCGACACCAGTAAAAGTTGTGAGTTGTATCCTACCACTGTCTACTTCATTCTTACCACTGGTTGTACCACCATTAACGGTACTGGCTTCACAACAAATACCATCAAGGGACTCAGCCACAACAAGCACCCTAAGCACCCCTGACATCAAGGGCACCTCAACTTCCATCTTGGCTGATGCTTCCCTACCACAGAGCGTGCCCCGGGGGATTTCGTGCTGTCTTCCTCAACACTGTGCTGCCAGCCCAGCGAGGCTTTCTGCTAGCCGTGAGTAAACCGATGAACTGTGTTATTATTTGGCCCCTCATCGGCCAACCGTGAACCTCACGTGCTGCCCCTGCGGTTCTGGCCGGCTGCATGTGCCCATAGACATGTATTAGGATGGAGCAAAACAGAATGCCTCTTAAAGGTTTCCGTTTTGCATTCTGTCCTAAAATTCTGTTATAATCCCTATAACGGAATTTATAACGCAAATGCAAACCTACCCTTAACTGCTTGTGCCTTTCATCTAGTAACCCTAATAACTTAGTAAATCTCTAATTTACTAAGAGGTCATAAACACTTATTTAAGCCACATTCTTATCAGTAAGATAATAACTGAGCTATAAGTGTTTATAATGTCAGAGAGCAGAGATAAGGAGCCTATCAGATTAGCTGGCTGATGGAGCAGAGAGAAAAATCAGATCCCTCTATTAGAGCATTTCAGTCATGTACAGAGAAAAGGGTTCCACATTTGCAATAAATTTAAACATTTAAAAAATCATTTTAGCTCAAAATGATGACAATGCAATGATAAAAAAATTGCCCCCAAAGGTGTACATAGCCTTTAAATAATTTTCTGTAATTGAATAAAAGACAGCATTCCACAAGGAGCAGGTACAGTATACTGCATAACATATTGCTGGAATATTTTATTGACCATAAACAAGGCAGCCAAATAACTGCACCTAAATACAGCAAGCACACATTTTGAATTTATAAATGGCATAAAAGTATTTTAGGAGATGTAGATATTAAATAAGAATTATGCATGCATATCATATAAGTGAGTGCTAAGCATTCTGACTAATACAGCCTTTTCTGATAATAAATGATAGATCCACTGCAGGGTAATTTATTTGGCTGCTGAGATTCTCATCCATTGTATTGAAAAGGAGGCATTTATGACTAAAATTACAGAGTGCTACTGCAAGTAAATATCAATTATTTATAAAATTCTGAAGGTGTCACTACAGCCATGGGATCTGAAGTATGGGGAATAAAGTTTATCACTCGGTTTATTTATTGGGTATTTTACTTTTAGAGATTTTTACTGTTTCTGCTGCATTCTGAGATGAATTAGCTTATGATAAAAAAAGAAATGAAAATAAAGTAAATCTTAAGATGCTACTTGGCTGAGAAACAATTTCTGACATTTGATAAACAACATTCAACCTTGATAGAAAAATACCATAAGTACTGATGTAGCAGAGCTGAGTTTATCAGTAGAAGAGGCTGTTAGTTGGCACAACTCATAAAGATGTTAGTTCAGTCTTTTAATGTAAGGCCCCTTTTACATGAGGGAGTTTTCCGCGTGGGTACAATGCGTGATGCATACGCATTGCGCCCGCACTGAATCCGGACCCATTCATTTCCATGGGTCTGTGTACATGAGCGTTGTTTTTCACGCATCACTTGTGCATTGCATAAAAAAAAACTGCAGCATGTTCTATATTCAGCGTTTTTCACGCAGCCCTGGCCCCATTGAAGTGAATGGGGCTGTGTGAAAAATGCATTGCATCCGCAAGCAAGTGCGGGTGCGATGCGTTTTTCACTGATGGTTGCTAAGAGATCTAAACCTTCAAAACGCATTGCACCGGCGTGGAAAAAAATGAACAAATAAATGCAATCGCAGTCAAAACTGACTGAACTTGCTTGCAAAATTAACTAAACGCATCCGAACCTAATCAGTCACGCTCATGTGAAAGGGGCTTAAATCTGCTGAGTTATCTTGTCCCTTTCAAGACCCATGCCTTCAGATGACTGTACAGAGGACGCAATTGTTAACTTGACACTTCAAAATATGGTGCCCAGAACCCAAACATAAAAAATAGGTACATTAGAAGATCCTTAAAGTCACCCTCCCTCCCACCCCTGCATTTGACAGAAGTTGATTTTTATCTTCATTTTTTCAATCCCCGTCGGGTCAGGAATGGGAGGGGGCACGACCTAACCATATCAGGGGCGTGGCTTAGCAGGAACTGGGAGCGGGGTTTTAAGTCTTTTGAGGGTGGAAACAGAATAAAAACATCTATTGCTGGAACAAAGGCACATCCTGAAATAAGGTACTAAGTGCTATTAGGCCATGGCTTTACTTTAATAGCAATTATCCTGGTGACAGATTTCCTTTAAAGCTCTCCTACAGCAATGAAGATAAATGGCTGGGTTGTTATGGAAACCTGAAGAAAAACTGTATGTGGAGGCTGAAGGACCTGCGAGATTCTATTGGCTGATAAGAGTCATGTGACCAAGCTTCTATTGGCTAATGGATTTTTTGGGAATATCTCAGGAACGGTATGTCCTAGAGAGCTGAGACCTGGTCTAAAACCTTCCCGGACACCTGATGTACCTGTGTGGCAATTTCTTTTTATTGTAAATGCGATGGTACGGATTCCTTTAGCGGACATACATACATACACTCAGATTTATATATTAGATTTATCCTGTATAGTAAATGGTGTCAGGGGAAAAAAAAGTGGCGGATTCACTATTTTTTGGTCGCTTCTCCTCCACAATTTTTTTTAAATAAAATTGATAAAAAAAATACTTTTGAAAGTAGTAAATGTAATGTTAAGATTGCTGTGATAAATGCAATATGACTCAGTCAAACTGCTAACAGAAACTTATATAAGTGGAATAGGGGAAATGTTTTTCTGCAATGCATATTTTATGCTAATGTTTGTTGTGTTGCTTTGCTCGTGTTCATTCTCTTTGACCTTTTCTCAATGTTCATGCATATGCATTATTAGAAATCTACAGTATGGCATGAGTTAAAGCTTTTACCTTTTGATTGCCACAGTGTTTCAAAAGTGTATTAAGCAACTCAGAACATATTTATGTTGTTTAGGAAAATGAATATATTGTTTAAAGTAGACTTTAATGCAATTGTTGAGTGCATTTTCAGTATGCATATTTTTCCTAATGACAGTGCCCATAAACAAGTGCCAAAATAACCATGAAAATGACTGATATTAAGAGGGCATATGGCTGTTAATATGGAGCACCAGTCAGGTAACGTCATATTATTCTCTTTATACCAAACAGCATGCTAGATTACTAACAAAAATAGATATACTATACAAAGGAGGCGGCGCAGCATGGCGGACGCATTTTAAACCAGCTCCGGCTTTCTTGCTCATCTGCGGCTGCCTTATACCCTTCTGCCGGGTACAGAGGGCAGCAATCAGCTGTATATGGCAAGGACAAGGGCCAGAAACACCCAGCCCAGCTCTCCTCCTTCCTCAGAGGTTCCAGGAATCGCACACACCACTGCGGCCTGGGTAAATTAATCCGCCATTGCCTTGTGGTGGCAACAGTTTCCTGCAACGCACACCTCTCAGCACTGCTGCGCTCACCATGCCACTGGATTACCATCCCCCTCAGGCAGTGAGATCGTGCCTGTGAATCGGGTGAGCACATAGGGGCATATTAGCTCTTTATTTGTATGGGGGACTCCCTGGCAGGCGCCAAGACAAACCCACACCTTCACTTATAGAACGGTGACACGAAGTGCTGCCTCCGCTTCAACTCTGCATGGTGGGTCTATGCCATGTCTGTCTTCTATCATAGGCACAGGCTGCCCTATACACCAGCTGCTCTACTGCTATCACTACAGATCCTGCACTTTTAGGCCTCTTTCACACAGGCGTCCCGGATTTGCTCCTGATGCATCGCCTGTGCATTGCGGGAAAACCACGCGAGTAGACACGAAATTGCAGTAAGTTTTGACTGCGTTTGCGTTCCGATGTTCAGTTTGCTGTTCAGTTCCGATGTTCAGTGCAAACTGAATGTGGTACCCAGAACCCGGACTTCTTCACTAAAGTTCGGGTTTGAGTTAGATGTTCTATTAATTTTATTATTTTCCCTTATAATGTGGTTATAAAGGAAAATATTAGCATTCTTAATACAGTATGCTTACTAAAATGTGGCTTAAGGGGTTAAATTTTTTTATTTATTTTTTTAACTCGCCTCATCCAATTGATCGCACAGCTAGCATCGTCTTCTTGCTTCTTCTGTCAGGACCTGCAAAAGGACCTTTGATGCAAAAGAATCAAAAGAAATCTTCTATCTTCATTCAGCAGGACCTGCGCTGACGTCACCACGATTACGCGATTAAGTCATCAAAGGTCCTTTTACAGGTCCTGAAAGAAGAAGAAAGAAGATAATAGCAAACAGGAGAAGAAAGCGCTTCCGGCACTGCTACACCTGACCAGTTATGCGGAATTTGGAGGAAGACACAGATGGTGCGGTTCAGTAAATGGATATGGTGGTGCTCTGTTGAGGCAGACACAATAGTATACTTGGAGAGAAAAGGAGAGACAGCGGCACTCACCAATTCCAAGATAAAACGTCCAATTTATTATACTTGTTAAAATCGGGTACAAGCAGGTCTGTGCACATAGATCACTGAAGGTACAGCCGTTTCACGCTAAACGCGCTCCATCATGCCTTTCATGCTGTGGAGGTGAGTGGCTGACCTAAAAAGGTCAGGTCAAGCCACTCCCCTTACCACGTCACATAGAGGAACAAGGTATTAACTCATTCTATACTCTATAGGACCAAAGAATTACAATGCATCAAACAAAAACAGATAAATCATTCCTATCATTAAAACCTAATGGTCCCATCGCTTCTGTCTTAATGATCCATAATACTTCTCTCTGTAAAAGAAGCTTTTTTCTATCTCCACCGCGTAGCGGTAATTTCACTATTTCTAGACCTGCAAACTGTAAGAGGTCCTCGCGGTTCTGGTGCGTTTCTTTCATGTGCTGTATTAATCTGGTAGCTCCAATTTCTGTCTTCAGGCTATGTTTGTGCTCTCTAAAGCGAACAAAGAGAGGTCTGAAGGTTTTGCCAATATAAAATTAGAAAGAAGATGATGCCGGCTGCGTGATCAATTGAATAAGGTGAGTTAATTTATTTATTTAATTTAACCCCTCATGCCACATTTTTGTAAGCATTCTGTATTAAGAATGCTATTATTTTCCCTTATAACCATGTTATAAGGGAAAATAATACAGTGAATAGACTTTATTGGGGTCCGGGGTTGCTTTCATCCCTATCATCTCCTAGCAACCATGCGTGAAAATCGCACCGCATCCGCACTTGTTTAAGGATGCTTGCGATTTTCACGCAGACCGATTCATTTCTATGGGGCTTGCGTTGCGTGAAAAATGCAGAATATATAACATGCTGCGTTTTTCATGCAACACACAAGTGATGCGTGAAAATCACCGCTCATCTTCACAGCCCCATTGAAGTGAATGGGTCCGGATTTTGTGCGGGTGCAATGCGTTCACCTCATGCATTGCACCCGCACGGAATTCTCGCCCGTGTGAAAGGGGCCTTAAAGTTCTTAATTGGGCTGGTAGAGTTGTATGAGCGCCTTCTGATCATCTATTAACCCTCAAGCCTCTGGGCTATTTTCTACATCTAAGGCCTCTTTCACACGACTGTATGTATTTTGCGGTCCGCCAAAAAATGGATCCGCAAAAAATACGGATGACATCCATGTGCATTCCGTATTTTACGGAACGGAACAGCTGGCCCTTCATAGAACAGTACTATCCTTGTCTGTAATGCGGACAATAATAGGATATGTTCTATTTTTTTGCGGAACAGAAATACGGACATACGGAAACGGAACGCACACGGAGCAACCTCTGTTTTTTTTGGGGGGCGGATCCATTGAAGTGAATGGTTCCGCATACGGTCCACAAAAAAAACTGAACGGACACGGAAAAAAAATTTGTTTGTGTGCAAGAGGCCTAAATCTGCATCATTTCATTGCATTGCCTATCTCTAATCTTCATATTGAGGGCTATAAGCTTCATATACCCAGTTCATCATCACCAGTGATGAGCGGCAGGGGCAATATTCGAATTTGCAATACTTTGCGAATATTCATCATATATTTGCGAATTTGAGACTTTGTGATCTCTGGTCCTTATTTTCTTGATTGCAAAAATCGACAATCGGAAAGTTTGCGATAAAAATTTGAGATACGAAAATTTGCGATCAACACTACTCCTAAAGTCAAAGATATTGCAGCCTTCTTAATGGCCCACAAGCAAGAAGCAGTGAGGAATAATGGGTACTGATGAAAAAATCTAGAATAAGCACTATATTCTAGATGTTCGCAAATTCTCCAATTGCCAATATTCGCGACAAAACACTATTCATCATTTCTCTTCAGGAACTTTGATTCTGTTCCACATTTAGTACAGTCAGTTTTTCTACATTGAAGCTTGACCTTTACAGTGAATACTTGCTCATTTGTTATCTCATGGATAAGTTTATAGGAAAGAATGCCTCTGCTAATAAGGGATCTAGAACCCAGACCCGCAGTCAAACCCCATCCTCTAGAGTAAACGTGTCCGCAGACTCTATAATGGATAACTCAAAGGCTACGGCAGGCATCCTCAAACTGCGGCCCTCCAGCTGTTGCAAAACTACAACTCCCACAAAACTCCCAGCATGCCCGAACAGCCTACAGCAGGCATGCTCAACCTGCGGCCTTCCAGCTGTTGTAAAACTACAACTCCCACAATGCCCTGCTGTAGGCTGATAGCTTTAGGCTGTTCTGGGAGTTGTACAGGGTGGGCCATTTATATGGATACACCTTAATAAAATGAGAATGGTTGGTGATATTAACTTCCTGTTTGTGGCACATTAGTATATGTGAGGGGGAAACTTTTCAAGATGGGTGGTGACCATGGCGGCTATTTTGAAGTCGGCCATTTCGATTCCAACTTTTGTTTTTTCAATAGGAAGAGGGTCATGTGACACATCAAACTTATTGGGAATTTCACAAGATGGTGTGCTTGGTTTTAACGTAACTTTATTCTTTCATGAGTTATTTACTGGCACGTTCCCTGAGTTTTTCCAGCAAGATGGTGCACCACCACATTATGGGTGTCAGGTCCGAGCATTCCTAGATGAACAGTTTCCTGGAAATTGGATTGGTCGTCGTGGGCCAGTTGAATGGCCCCCAAGGTCTCCCGATCTGACCCCCTTAGACTTTTATCTTTGGGGTCATCTAAAGGCAATTGTCTATGCTGTGAAGATACGAGATGTGCAGCGCCTGAAACTACGGATACAGGAAGCCTGTGCTAGCATTTCTCGTGTTGCTATCAGTGTGTGAAGAGTGGGAGAAGAGGGTTGCATTGACAATCCAACACAATGGACAGCACATTGAACACATTTTATAAGTGGTCAGAAACTTGTAAATAACTCATGAAAGAATAAAGTTACATTAAAACCAAGCACACCATTGTTTTTCTTGTGAAATTGCCAATAGGTTTGATGTGTCACATGACCCTCTTCCTATTGAAAAAACAAAAGTTGGATTCAAAATCGCTGACTACAAAATGGCCGCCATGGTAACCACCCATCTTGAAAAGTTTCCCCCCTCACATATACTAATGTGCTACAAACAGGAAGTTAATATCACCAACTATTCCCATTTTATTAAGGTGTATCCATATAAATGGCCCACCAAGTTTTTTTGCAAAAGCTGGAGGGCCGCAGGTTGAGCATGCCTGGCCTACAGGTATCAGCCTACAGCAGGGCATTGTGGGAGTTGTAGCTTTACAACAGCTGGAGGGCCACAGTTTGAGGATGCCTGGGCTACGGCTATGTCTGATCTACTGATACCAACTATTGACACTCGTTTGGCGGCCTTTCAATCCTCTTTAGACCTAATTGTCTCCCAAGTAACGCTTAACGGAGGTTGAACGAGTTTCTGATCTAGGACGTGGTCCACTCTTGTTGCGAACAATTGGAGGAGAAAGAGCAATTGCTCATCGTGATGCAGAAAAAGGTAGATGACCTGGAAAATCGCTCCAGGCGAAGCAACCTGTGCCTCATTGGAGTTCCTGAAATAGTTTTCCTTTTCACACGCGCAAGTTTTCCGCACGGGTGCAATGCGTGATGTGAATGCATAGCACCCGCACTGAATCCTGACCCATTAATTTCAATAGGTCTGTGTGCATGAGCATTTTTTTTCACGCATAAGTTCTGCGTTGCGTTAAAAACACAGCATGATCTATATTCTGCGTTTTTCACACAGCCCTGGCTCCATAGAAGTGAATTGGGCGATCGGTTGTACCATGCTATGCCTTGTCCATGCTTCGTACCATGCTATGCCTCGTCCATACGGAACACCAGAATCAGTAAGGACTGCAGACAGATAATAACAGGAACAGACATGAATAAGTACGAAGCATGGACAAGGCATAGCATGGTACGAAGCATGGACAAGGCATAGCCAGAGAGGGAGGGAGGTACCAAACAGGTCATAGGCAACAAGAAACCATAGCAACCTCAGGGTCCCGATACTATAATTATAAACAGTTTTTCTCTGTAGTTTTGTTGGTCTTGGCTGACACAAACTATAGGTTTATAATTGTAGATATTGGGTCCTATGGAAGTACTGCAGATGCTCAAATCTTCAGGGCTTCCAGAATGGGTCGGTGGATTTAGTCCAACCAACTGGACCTACCACAGCCAGCAAACCTTCCTGGCTTCTTTGGCCCACCAGCGCCTTATCTGGTTGTAGTGGATGAGGGTTTTGCCCTTTCTATCAACCTCATGCGTCCCTTTCCTAGGCAAGGTTTGGATGCAAAGAGGCGCACTTTTAATTTTCGATTAAGTAGGGCCAGAAGGTTTGTGGAGTGTGCCTTTGGTATTTTTTCTAGTAAATTGCTGGTTTTTCTTTTGTCCATACAGCTGGCCCCAGAAAATGTTAATGTGGTCATCAAAGCGTGTGTAGTGCTGCACAACTACATACGTACCTATGAGCCGACACCTGATGAAGACGCCCAAGTCTATAGGCCGCCATTAGCAATATAAATTTCCAACTCAGAAGATCTGTATCTGCTGGACTGAGAGTGAGGGAATTATTTTCTGATTATTTTATGTCCCTTATCGGTTCTTTCCCTTTTCAGCAGTAGTACTCGACTCATGGACGTTTGTGTTTGCCAGTTAGTTCTTTTACCTGGATGGATATATTTTAATAAGCTTTTGCATTTTATAGTTAGGGACTCGCAAGATAATGAGTACCTTGACGTGGGTTGCTAGCTTACATATTTTGTTTACATATATTGTTTCCAACATGGTATGTGAAATATGTACTAATACCTCATTCATACACATTTTTAAAATGTCACCAAAATGTATGCATGCTTTCCCATCATCATAAATAAAGTAGTAATTGGCCTCATTCTGATGTACCACAAAACTATCATTACATGTGCCATGGCACATAACTCCATCTGTATCATGTTTACTATTGTGTGCTTAAAAGGACATTATATTGTGGATAACATGTAATGTACAGTATATAAGTATAATTAATAAAAAAATATGTTGAATAAAGTTTATAAATTGTAAGATATAGTTTAAAACCACATTAATAATAGTTTGTGTAAGTGATCGAGAAAACAAGTATATATATAGTTAAGTGTATTTGGGTAAGATTACTGTATAGCAGGGCCGGCTCCAGGTTCATATGGGCCCTTGGGTGATAAATCTAAGTGGGCCCTCTTGTGGCATTTGTCAAATGTTACCACGGCATCTGGGAACATTTACCACGGAGATCAGGGAAAGAAAGCACTCTGTTCTAAAAATGAGCTGCACCCTTTACTAGGCTTCCAGGCTCATTGTTAGTATATCCCAGTTAAGGCCAAAAATGAAAAAAATAATAACATTATGGGCATCGTCGCATGCGAAAACACCCATACTATTAAAATAATTTAAAAGTTAGCCCATATGGTGAAGCATGTAACTGAAAAAAAAAATTTAAAAGCCTAATTTGCCTTTTTTTCATTACTTTATCTCCCAAGAAAATTGTATAAACAGTGATCAAGTCATACACACCCCAAAATGGTATTGTCAAAAAAGACAGATTTCCCTCAAATGAGCCCCCACACATCTCTGTAGATATAACTATAAAAAAAAGTTATGGGGGTCACCGGGGAGCAGGGGTTCTGTTAGGGTTGCCACCTTTCCCAACAAAACATAATAGTTACACAAATTAAAAAGGTTGGTATATCTAATGAAGTTTTATTTAGCCTCTATTTTTGAAATGATTATGCTGGGATTCAAACTCATAGCCTTCTGCATTAAAGTCAAGAACCTTAACCACTAAGCTATAGAGCTTCATGTTGACCTACTGAACATATATTATGGCTAAAAACCTCAGTAGTGGTTTCCCACATAATATGCTTTCATATATATCAGAAGTATGATAATATATATATATATATATATATATATATACACACGAAGAAAAAATAACAGCTATATATATATATATACAGTACAGACCAAAAGTTTGGACACACCTTCTCATTCAAAAAGTTTTCTTTATTTTCATGACTATGAAAATTGTAGATTCCCACTGAAGGCATCAAAACTATGGATTAACACATGTGGAATTATATACATAACAAAAAAGTGTGAAACAACTGAAAAGATGTCATATTCTAGGTTCTTCATAGTAGCCACCTTTTGCTTTGATTACTTTGCACACTCTTGGCATTCTCTTGATGAGCTTCAGAAGGTAGTCACCTGAAATGGTCTTCCAACAGTCGTGAAGGAGTTCCCAGAGATGCTTAGCACTTGTTGGCCCTTTTGCCTTCACTCTGCGGTTCAGCTCACCCCAAACCATCTCGATTGGGTTCAGGTCCGGTGACTGTGGAGGCCAGGTCATCTGGCGCAGCACCCCATCACTCTCCTTCATGGTCAAATAGCCCTTACACAGCCTGGAGGTGTGTTTGGGGTCATTGTCCTGTTGAAAAATAAATGATGGGCCAACTAAACGCAAATTGGATGGAATAGCATGCCGCTGCAAGATGCTGTGGTAGCCATGCTGGTTCAGTATGCCTTAAATTTTGAATAAATCCCCAACAGTGTCACCAGCAAAGCACCCCCACACCATCACACCTCCTCCTCCATGCTTCACGGTGGGAACCAGGCATGTAGAGTCCATCCGTTCACCTTTTCTGCGTCGCACAAAGACACGGTGGTTGGAACCAAAGATCTCAAATTTGGACTCATCAGACCAAAGCACAGATTTCCACTGGTCTAATGTCCATTCCTTGTGTTCTTTAGCCCAAACAAGTCTCTTCTGCTTGTTGCCTGTCCTTAGCAGTGGTTTCCTAGCAGATATTCTACCATGAAGGCCTGAGTCACACAGTCTCCTCTTAACAGTTGTTCTAGAGATGTGTCTGCTGCTAGAACTCTGTGTGGCATTGACCTGGTCTCTAATCTGAGCTGCTGTTAACCTGCGATTTCTGAGGCTGGTGACTCAGATGAACTTATCCTTCGCAGCAGAGGTGAAGCTTGGTCTTCCTTTCCTGGGGCGGTCCGCATGTGAGCCAGTTTCTTTGTAGCGCTTGATGGTTTTTGTGACTGCACTTGGGGAGACTTTCAAAGTTTTCCCAATTTTTCGGAATGACTGACCTTAATTTCTTAAAGTAATGATGGCCACTCGTTTTTCTTTACTTAGCTGCTTTTTTCTTGCCATAATACAAATTCTAACAGTCTATTCAGTAGGACTATCAGCTGTGTATCCACCTGACTTCTCCACAACGCAACTGATGGCCCTAACCCCATTTATACGGCAAGAAATCCCACTTATTAAACCTGACAGGGCACACCTGTGAAGTGAAAACCATTTCAAGTGACTACCTCTTGAAGCTCATCAAGAGAATGCCAAGAGTGTGCAAAGCAGTAATCAAAGCAAAAGGTGGCTACTTTGAAGAACCTAGAATATGACATAATTTCAGTTGTTTCACACTTTTTTGTTATGTATATAATTCCACATGTGTTAATTCATAGTTTTGATGCCATCAGTGTGAATCTACAATTTTCATAGTCATGAAAATAAAGAAAACTCTTTGAATGAGAAGGTGTGTCCAAACTTTTGGTCTGTACTGTATATGAGACTCGCAGGATGGCTGGGGCTGCGGTGGTATGTAGCTGTATTTGGCCATTTGAGACACTATAGCAGGGCTGGCCAACCTGCGGCTCTCCAGCTTTTGTAAAACTACAACTCCCACCATTCCCTGCTGTAGGCTGATAGCTGTAGGCAGACTGGGCATGCTGGGAGTTGTAGTTTTGCAACAGCTGGAGAGCCGCAGGTTGTCCTTATCTGGCATAGGATGATTTAGTTAATTTCCACCTACATTGCTGCTAATGGTTGAATAGGGTTGATATATGTGAGATGGTGTAAGGTAACATGAGCACCCTATTTGACCATCGAGGTAGTTTGACTTAGATGGATTAGAGACACTTCTCACTTATGTGGGTAGTGTCACCAGCCATTGGTGTGAATGGTACCCATCAGAGAAGAGAGTGCGGTTCTTCCTTCACCAGGGAGTTGTCGCACCACTACCTGATGGGTTATGATATATGGTTGGGGGATATCTCCTTTAAATTTGAGGAGAGGATATATATACCCCCCTTTAAATGAAGTGTAAGTGGAGGAGCCCCAACCAATAGTTGTAATATATGGCCTGAAATGGCGCAGGTGTAAGTGGGATTATATTCCCTATAACGCCGATAGATGAAGGGTAACAAATGGAGACACTGTATCGTTTATAGCTATTTCTTTTCATAAAGATTTAAGTAGTCATATCGCTTAGACCCGACCTTTATTGCGAATCCAGTACCTGGAAGTAATGGACGCTCTGTCATAGAAATAGAATATGATTGCTGATACAATTGCAGAGTGAGCGGCAAGCAGAGCATGCGCAGGGAGGATATGGTTAGTTTTCCTGAATTTGAGCGGCTTCAGTTGGGAGAACTGCGCCGGCGCACAGTTGCCATAGGGATGTAATACATAAATGCACCCAAAGACTCAGAAGAGAAATACTGCGCAGGCGCATGGATACCATGCAGACATGGGATACATACACGTCCGGAACGCATGCGCAATAAATCATGAGGGACGCTGGATCTAGCGTGTGCATCTCATGGTTATGGAGGCGATCGGGACCACTAGAGGGGATTTATGCCTACCAGATTCCTCAACTAATGTAAGCATTTTCACATAATGTTTATAATGTATATGATTTTATGATAAATTCATCTTATGCTGTGTTACAATGAAGGGGGAGGAGTTTAATTGCATTATGGGATTGGATCCTAAGGGTTTAAATGCTGCACCTTATTCACTTTGTATATTGCTTGAGAAAGACCACACTGGTTGAAACGTCGCTTAGAATAGGGGAATAAACACTGAATTGCTGAAGAAAAAAGAGTGCCGCGGTATTTCTTAGATACTACATTTGCTGTGACGGGGCACTTACGGACTGTTACCTGACACCGCGGGCACCACCACTACTTAATCCCACTGTTGTGCTGTTGCACTTTTTCTTTTTTTTTCTCTTGTCCACACCATGCTAGAATAATATTTGCATCTAGCATTGTTAAAATACTGACATGACCTGCACAAATGGATGACATTCTAAACAGGTGAGCAGTGTGCAAAGGAGCATCCATATGTGTAGGTCCATTTGGCAGGTGGTCAAAATTGCTATGAGGAAGTCGCTGTCTATCATATTGTTGACAAGGACAGTACATCACTGACAGTACCAAAACAGAGCTTGACCTCTGCAAATCAGCATATGTCTATTGGAAACCGTGTAGCAATGAAATTATGTAATCCTCCACTAGACAGTAATGGCCGATAGTACAGTAGTGCATAAACATTAGTAGGAATAGTCTATATTAATTGTCAAGGGGACAGCTGGCACTGAGTGGTGGTGCTGAGACTGCTGACAGCGGATGTTCTCTGTGGCTTAGAGTGCTGGGAATGTTTTTTTTAATTATTATCCACTTCATATATACACATTGTTTGTGTAACATTCTCTCTCATTCCACAGCACTGTTGACAGCCTGGAGCCACAGAGGGAAACTGCCACCAGCCAGCAGTGATTCCGAACATGGGGATCAAGAGGTGGAACCTGTCCAGCAGCTGCCACACCAAGAGAGGGAGGAGTCCTCTGCTCTGGAGGGACCATCTGTACCCATAGAATGCAGTCCACGGCCCAGAAGGAGACAGCCACACCAGAGAAGGGTGGCAAACCCGAACTCAGATTCTGCTGCGTATACTAAAGCACAGGTACAGACTCAGGTGCTTAAGTATTTGAGGCAGAGACATACAGAAGGGAGTGAGTAGCGAATGCTTAGTGGCCTTGCTCATCTTCTCAAAGAGCTGCCTTTGTATAAACAAACACTATTTGTGGATGTCATGACATCAGTGGTGACAATTTTTACACAGGAACTACTTTCAATGTATTTGATCACATGCATACAGTGCAAATATTGTGCAAAGTCTTTATTTGATTATACACATGCATACAACTAGGACTGTGCATATACTCTTTGACAACTATGCTCAACCTGATGCCCACCAGCTTTATTATCAAAACTATTAATCCCGGCATGTCATAATTTTAACTGTAGGATGTGCAGCCATGCTGGGCAATAAAGTTTGACAACAGCTGGAGGGCCGCAGGGTGATCATTTCTGCTGTAATACAAACATACATATGGCTCATAGATTGATAGCCAATTCTTAAAAAAAATAATGTGCGGACATCAACTCAAATGGTAGGTCCTTGGACCGCGGTGTGAAATAATCTGACTGCGTAAAGAAAGAAAAGACGTGTTACTATTTCACAAACTATCATTGCACGTCTGCAAACTCTACAAACCTATTACAACATTACTTATTTAAGAAGTATTAGAGGGTTATTGTAGTCCAAAAAATTTATTATATCATCACATAGATTTTTTTTTTTAAATAGGGCTACATTTTAACCCCAGCCCACAAGCCCACGTCAAGGGTCCTCTTTTGTCTTGTGAGTCCCTACACTATCTACATATAACCCCCCCCCCCCCCAAAAAAATTTTTTTTTAAATTATAATAAAACTCACTAGAAAACAACAAATACTAAGATGACCTGAGTCCAGACACTTCATAGTCTGCCATGAACTACGTCCATCTGCCACAGCAATGCACCCTCAGAACGTCAAAATATTGCTCATAGAGGGCCTGAACTTCAAGCCCTGCTGTTCCAGGTAATCCATGTAGGGTCTGGTCCAACCCTCCAGATGATAAAGAAGTACCAGGTGCAACATCATCAACTTCTGACGGAGTATCATGAATCCTGACAAAGTTATGCAGGATGTTTTAATAACCAGGGTGGCATTGTCCGGCGACATCTGTATGGATGACAGTAATACTCTCCACTTGTGTGAGAGTATTCCAAATGCACATTCAACATACCGACGGGCTTGACTCAGCCGATAGTTAAATATACGTCTGCTGTCTTCCAGGTTGCGTCTGGGGAAGGGCCGCATGACATGTGGTGTCAAAGCAAACCCTTCATCAGCCACAATAACAAATGGAGTTGGTGGTCCTGCAGAAACTGGGAGGGCAAGCCTGTTGGCTCGAAGTCTCTCACACATTCTAGAAGTACTGAAAATGCGCGCATCTGCAGTGCTCCCATAGGCCCCAATATCCACAATTATAAACTGCCGGGACTGCCGGGCCCCTGCAGTGATCATCCCGCTGTACATGTACAGCAGAATGCATTCTGGCAATGCAACCCCCGCCGAACATGCACAGCGTTTTGCGTTAAGCTGTTATTGCTCGGGTTTTCCCATTGACTTCCATAGTGCTCGGGTGCTTGGTAGAGCAACCGAGCATCCCGAGGTGTTCTACTTGAGCACCCGATCACTTTGGTGCTCGACCAACGCTAGTCAGGAGGGGTGGCAGGTCCTCTTTATGTAGATTATTGATCCAAATCATAATACACAACCAGTGGGCTATATATTCTGGGGTCATATATTATTATCTAAAGTGAATAGCAATAAAAAAATAAAAAAATAAAAACATGAAGATTTAATACAAGTGATTTCCCTGTGATTCAGAAGGACTGCATAGTGAAAAGAAAATGGCATGTATGTAATGAGGTCTCACAAGTCACCATCAAGGTTTTTGATCTCTGACATTAAATCATAATTGAATTGACTTTTCAACCTCTCGTTCCAATGGACAGCTTTGATCCATGGCAAATCCTGGCTCCTGGCTCACTTCCCTTCTACAGTATGAGGACATTCTATTTATATCTAAACTAGTAAGCATTTTGCAGATCTATAATGTGTTTTATGTGCACAGCTTTAAATTGAAGACTGGTTCTAAAACACTTTACCCTTTTCACTGTGCTAAGAGCGGGGGATTTGATCATTTAAGTACACATTCCTATTTCATTGTGGCGGACTGATAGTAATATATTAGCCAATGTCTTCGATTAATCTTTTCTACAATAGGTATTTGATTTTGAGAAAGGTATCAATCACTGTAAAATTGCACTCAGGTACTTGAAGGCATATGTGATCTTTTGTTTTCTGATTTAAGGAAAAGAGCCAGATGATTTTGTCTCTATGACCTTACAAAGGCGAGAAAGAGGGCATGCTCATACATAAACCATGCTCTTATTACCAGAGCTACTGAAGGCAAAAGTATCCATCAAACGGTTATTGGTAAAATGACATTTGCCTGCTCGTCGTCACATACACGGACAAGCGACTAAGCATTTTTATGTCTGGTAAATAACACTTTGTCATGTAGTTATATTTAATAACAATATTACTTTAATTTAAAACATCCAAACCTTCAAAAAATGATACTCAAGCAATCTATAAGCCTACAAAATAGGGTTCAGTTCTTCACCATTTTCAAGATATTGGTTTGCTGTCAGTGAATCAGAACACTCTCATTTAGGGCTCATGCACACTAACGTATTTTCTTATCGTGTCCGTTCCGGATTTTTTGCGGAACACATGCAGAACCATTCATTTTAATGGGTCTGCAAAAAGAACGGAAGTCACTCCGTGTGCATTCCATTTCCGTATGTCCGTTCTACCAAAGAATAGAACATGTCCTATTATCGTCTGCATTACGGACAAGGATAGTACTGTTCTAATAGGGGCCAGCTGTTCCGTCCTGCAAAATATGGAATGTTCACGGACATCATCCGTATTTTTAGTTGCGGATCTGTTTTTTGCAGACTGCAAAATGCATACGGTCATGTGCATGAGCTCTTAGGGACTGCAAACCCATACACACCCAGTTCTGCTCTCAGCTGATAAGTGGATGCAACTGGATCTAGTCTAGACAATGACTGATACATTGTAGCAAACTATCAGAGCTATTGTGTAGCTGCTGCTGGTATACTTCGCTCACAGGACATTGCCTAGACTGGATCTACACCTCAGCAAAGATCAGGACTAGCTATGAGTTTGCAGCCTCTTAATGTAAAGAGTGTCCCCATTTACTCACAGTCTAAGGCCTCATGCACACTGCCGCTGCTCAGCCGCTCTGTAATTTGCAGTCCCCAATGCATGGCAACATCCTTGCTGATTCCACAGACGGATCCAGACCCATTCAACTTGAATGGGTCCAATCCGTCCACAACGCAAAAAATAGAACATGTTTTTTTGCGGTGAGGAGGCATGGAGAGAAACCCCAAGGAAGCACTCCGTTGTGTTTCTGTGGGGTTCTGTGCCTCTGTTCCGCACTGCACCAAGTGAATGGGTCCGCATCTGTGATGAGGTAGCACACTGCCGGTGCCCACATATTTTGGACTTCCTGTTTGTGGGCCGCAATGTGGGCACAGCCGGGCAACAGCCATGTGAATGAGCCCTAACAGGTCAAATCGAATGAGAGCTGATCAATAAGCCTTATTTAGTAATGTGTCTAATTTACTAATGGCGCCATTTTCATCTATACTTTTTTCCAACATGCTCAACAATGGGGAAAGGCTTAGTGGAAAGGGAAGGAGCTTCATTGGAATGGGTGTGGGGGCTAAGATGCGCCATTTTGCATTAAAATTGCATAAAGTTAGACAAAAGTGTTTATTCCTGCACCACATTTATCCTCCAGCCTGAACCAGTGTGATAAATCTGATGCAGGTCTAGACAGCCTGGCTAAGCTTACTCCAGCTTTAGAATTAGTATATCTGGGTCAATGGGGGAGATTTATCAAACTGGTGTAAAGCAGAACCGACTTAGCTGCCCATAGCAACCAATCAGATTCAACCTTTCATTTTCCGAAGGAGCTGTGAAAAATGAAAGGTAGAATCGGATTGGTTGCTGTGGGCAACTAAGCCAGTTCTACTTTACACCAGTTTGATTACTCTCCACCAATGTGTTTATCATAGATCGGTATTCATCCTGCCCAAGGATCGAGCAGTCTAATAGAAAAAATTTATAAAAAGAGTAAAAAAAAAAAAGAGATATGTTTCCTTATCTGGTTTTAATTAGTAAAAAAAAAAATTAAGATGATACATTCCTTTTAAGCCGTATTTGCATAACACTTGAAAATGCCTTTTAGGTGGAAAACGCATCCTCTATTTAAAAGCATATACAGTATAAACAGTTTTCAACATATTCCAGACAAATAGTAACATAACAAACACACCATACATGTAAGGCCTCATGCACACGACCGACGCGGATCCGCAAAAAAACTTAAGCCGCCCGTGTGCCTTCCGCAATTTGCGGAACGGAACGGGTGGCCCATTGTTGTAGACATGCCTATTCTTGTCCGCAAAACGGACAATAATAGGACATGTTATTTTTTTTTGCAGGGCCACGGAATGGAGCAACAGATGCGGACAGCACTCCGTGTGCTGCCCGCATCTTTTGCAGCCCCTTCGAAGTCAATGGGTCTGCAAAAACTGCGGCTCGGATGCGGACCCGAACAACGGTCGTGTGCATGAGGCCTAAGGTGTATGTTGTATCTTTCAACTCTAATCATGGAGTCTTATCCCTTCAGAAATCATAGTCAATTGTGACCACATGAGTGGTTATTTACCGGGATTACTGCACTCTTGATGACCGAATGGCTCCCTGTGATGAGACTGTGGGAGCCCCTCAGATGCTGTGGCAGCTCGGGGTCTTCTGAAGGCAATAAGGCCTGCCATAGAAAAGTTCTTATCACGTGTTTGCGGCTTTTTAAATGAGACTTTTTAAGAAAAAAGTACAACTCTGCCCTTGCCACTTTTCAGTAAGGGGACATGGCAAGGCCAGGAAGGGAGCGCTGCCAGCCACTGCAACCTATTTATTTTCAGTTACACCAGCTTTCTGGTGCAAATGAAGCCAGAAATCTACAGCAGCTCTGAGCTGCCGTAAATTTCTGTTTAGGTGCACGGACTCACAGCGGATTCCACAAATTTATGGTGATACTTGCGCCTCGGAACCTCCAGCAGTGCAGGGGATATCAAGACCAGACTGACGCAGAAACCGTTGGTCTTGACAAATATCCCTCTATAGGTAAAAAAAAAAAAAGTGAGAACAGCAGATGTGTCAAAGTAAAGCTCCAGTCAAAATTAATTCTTCAGAAAAAGTCAGGGACTAGCAAAGGAAGCAAAAGACTAAAGCTGTTTTATTAATTTTCCACTTAAATTAAATGTTGGGACTGTATTGAGTTTAACATTTAATTTATGTGAAAAACAATAAAATCCCTTTAGTCCACTATTTGCTCTGCTAGTCTAAGCATTACTTCACATCTACATTGGAGCCTCCGGGGTGTCTGTTGCAGATTCCACCAAGGTCGGGACAAAGTATTTTGGTGCCCTAGGCATAGTAGGAAAATTGCACAGATAGGGACTGTTACAGGATTTGCATGAGGGCACAGGAGATTAGTAGTGTTGATTGAGTATAATGGAAGTCAAATCGGAGAACCCGAGCATTAAACCAGGCAACCCCTGCTCTGAAGAGGGGAGAGTGCCTGGTTCATAGGAAAAGGTCAGAAATTGATGGAAACACCACCGAAATGGTTCGGAAACAGCATGGGGAGGATGTCTGGATGCATCTTGGACTCCCAGGTCGCTGCTGGCAACGATGTTGTCCGACTAGTATGCCAATTTCACAGACTGACAATAATACGCACAAAACCGAAGATATTATCGATTTTAGAGGAAAAATTGTTAGGAAACATTCCTTGCTCTATATTTACTTGTATATAAAGTGCAAGTGCATCTCAGAGAACGAGAATGAAGGTGGACATTACAATAGAGGCAGGGGAAGGGGTCGACAGAGGACACAAGGTTATAGAGGTAGAGGAGATAGAAACAACCAACGAGGAGGACACGACTTTGGTGGGCAAGATTTTTTAGAAGCACCCTATCCATTACGCAGTTGCGGGTTTCACAAGTCACCACCACAGATAAGCAGGCCCCAAGGCAATCAAACCAAATAGTAAATCTCTCCAATCAACAGCTAAAACAGTCAGAAATGTGTATCTTAAGTAAGGGCTTCTCCTTTGTACCCACCTCGAGCTTTAACCTATTCAACTGGGTCAGAGATATCCATCTCTTCGCCAGAAAACTTAGATGGCGAAAGTATTTTACCCAGGTGAATAAACGTGAGAGCAGGGAACTAGGTATCCCACCGGAGATCCTACAGGATGTCCGCTTATTATTTAATTTGAGTGAAAGTACCCCGCAAGAAGGCATAGGCCCATTTACCAATCTTAAAAATAGGATCCTTAGAATGCCACCGCTAGGAAACCCTACCTGTATTGATGTCTTTGTAAATCAGGTATGCCGAGATCTGAGTAACCTCATTCCCTCTCAGTATGGATTCAATTGCAGCAAATTAGAATAGAAATCACTAGTAGACTTGGAACGAAATAAGAAGGTGACTATTGACTAGGTGGTAACATTGTACTAATGTATACGACTGAATACAAATAAAATGTGTCAAGTCCTGCTAAGTGATAAAGAAACATATGTAAAGTTGTCATGGAACCATGAACCAGACGTACAACAGAGATGAGTGGAAATAAGAAGGCTTTATTGGAAATCAAGCCGTAGCAAAAGTCCAAACGGATGGCTAAACCGAAGCAGGGTCTTGCGTAGACAGAGGTCAGGAACCAGGAGGGTGGTCAGACGAAGCCAGGATCAGGAACCAACGGGGTAGTCAGACGAAGCCAGGATCAGGAACCAACGGGGTAGTCAGACGAAGCCAGGATCAGGAACCAACGGGGTAGTCAGACGAGGCCAGGATCAGGAACCAGAAGCAGCAGCAGTCTTAGAAGCATGTGAACACAGGAGGACCAAGCAAGGAACTGAAGCCACAGACCTTCTATATATATGAGCTAGGCATCCAGCTCCTCCCAGTGGGAAGGAGGAGCCGCAGGGTGGGAGGCTACAAGAAACCCAGAAACCAAGATGGCCGCCAGCACATGTCAAACGAAGGAGAACAGTGAGAAGGTAAGACCATGACAGTACCTCCCCCTCAAGGGCCCCTCCTCCGCGGAGTAAGGAACGGTTTCAGAGGGAAGCGTGCGTGGAAGGCTCGGAGCAACGCAGGAGCATGGACATCTGCGGAGGGAACCCAGGAACGCTCCTCTGGACCATAACCACGCCAATGGACCAAAAACTGCAACCGACCGCGGACCAGGCGTGAGTCCAGGATATTGCTCACCTCATATTCCTCACGATTGCCCACTTGGACCAGATGGGGCCGAGGAACCGAGGAAGTGAAACGATTACACACCAATGGCTTCAACAGGGAGACATGAAACACGTTGGAGATCCGCATGCCAGGAGGAAGCGCAAGGGCATAGGCTACCGGGTTTACCCTGTGAAGCACTCGGAAGGGACCAACAAAGCGAGGCGCCAGCTTGGGAGTGGGCACTCGAAGGTTGAGGTTGCGGGTGGACAACCATACACGGTCTCCGACCTGGTAGGAAGGAGCGGGCGCTCGTCTGCGATTAGCCTGGAGTCTCTGGCGTTGCGCAGAGACCTCAAGGGACCTCTGGATCTGTACCCAAGAAGTACGTAGGACGGAAAGGTGATCCTCCACAGCCGGAGTATCCTGGGGAGAGAATACCTCCGGTAACACGGCAGGTTGGAACCCATAATTGGCCATGAAGGGAGACGTCCCAGAGGAAGAGTTCACCGCCGTGTTCCTGGCAAACTCAGCCCAAGGCAGGAGGTCAACCCAATTGTCTTGGTGATCGGAGATATAGCAACGAAGGAATTGCTCCAAGGCCTGATTGGATCGTTCTGCGGCCCCATTGGACTGAGGGTGGTAGGCCGAGGAGAAAGAGAGATGAATCCCCAACTGGGAGCAAAAGGCGCGCCAGAACCTGGACACAAACTGACTCCCCCGATCCGACACAATCTCCTTGGGCAAACCGTGCAACCGGAAGACCTCCCTGGCAAAAATCAAGGCCAACTCTTGTGCAGAGGGTAACTTCTTGAGAGGAACACAGTGGCACATTTTGGAAAACCGATCCACAATCATGAGAATGACCGTATGGCCTCGGGATGCAGGGAGGTCCACAATGAAATCCATCCCCAGGTGTGACCATGGACGCTCCCCGGTGGCTATGGGTTGCAAAAGGCCCAACGGAAGGTGCCGAGGGGACTTACTCTGGGCACAAACGGAGCATGCCGCTACATATGCGGCGATGTCGGAACGTAGAGAAGGCCACCAGAACAGACGTGAAACCGCCCAGGACAGCTGATTCTTTCCAGGGTGCCCCGCGGCCTTGGAGTTATGGTAGGTTCGCAACAACCGAGTGCGCAACTCCTCAGGCACAAAACATCTGCCGTTGGGTCTCCCAGAGGGAGCACCAGATTGAGCCGCCAAAATCTGCTCACCCAGAGGAGAGGTCAGGCTGGTGCGAATAGCGGCCAGGATCTGATTCGGGGGTATGACCGTAGTCGGAATCGACTCCTCCCCGGACAGCTCGGAGTACTGCCGTGATAAGGCATCCGCTCTGATGTTCTTGGAGCCGGGTAGGTAGGAGACCACGTAATTAAAACGTGACAAGAACAGAGCCCATCTGGCCTGACGTGGTGTCAATCTCTTGGCCTCAGAGAGGTAGGTCAGATTCTTGTGGTCCGTCAGGATGAGAACCGGAACCACCGAGCCCTCGAGCAAGTGCCTCCATTCTTTAAGGGCCTGCACGATGGCCAATAACTCCCTGTCACCAATCTGATAGTTGCACTCCGCGGAAGACAGTTTCCGGGAGTAAAACCCACAAGGAAGCAGAGGACCCTCTGGTGTTCTACGCTGAGACAGGAGGGCGCCTACTCCCGTCTCAGACGCGTCCACCTCGAGGACAAAAGGCAACCCAGGGTTGGGATGCGACAGAATCGGAGCCGACACAAAGGCGGACTTTAGAGCCTCAAAAGCTCGGATGGCCTCGAGCGGCCAGACCTGAGGATTACTGCCCTTCCTGGTCAGATCCGTGAGAGGCTTGGCTAGCATGGAAAAGTCCCTGATGAACTTCCGATAATAATTGGCGAAGCCCAAAAAGCGCTGCAGGGCACGAAGCCCACTGGGCTGGGGCCACTGTAAGACAGCCGAAACCTTCTCAGGATCCATGGAGAACCCCTCAGCGGAAATGATGTAACCTAAGAAGGTTACCTGGGATCGGTGAAATTCGCATTTCTCAAGCTTACCGAACAGCTTGTTCTCTCGTAAGCGTGGCAACACTCGTCTGACATCCAGAATGTGGGCCTCCATGGATGCAGAATATACCAAGATGTCATCCAAATAGACCACCACACACTGCTGCAACAGGTCACGGAAAACATCGTTGATGAATTCCTGGAAGACTGCGGGCGCATTGCACAACCCAAAGGGCATAACCAAGGATTCATAATGACCGGTCCTGGTGTTAAACGCGGTCTTCCACTCATCGCCCGCCTTGATCCTTACCAGGTTATATGCCGCCCTCAGGTCGAGTTTGGTAAAGACCGTGGCCCCTTTGAGGCGATCGAACAGCTCGGAAATCAAGGGTATCGGGTAAGCGTTCTTGATCGTGATGCGATTGAGACCCCTGTAATCGATGCAAGGCCTCAACTCGCCGCCCTTCTTTTTCACAAAGAAAAATCCAGCCCCTGCCGGGGACGAGGATTTGCGAATGTGTCCGCGTGAAAGCGCCTCCCTCACGTACTCCTCCATGGCCTCATTCTCCGCTACCGACAGTGGATAGACTTTGCCACGAGGAGGAACGGCACCGGATTGTAACTCTATGGCACAATCGTATGGGCGGTGCGGAGGTAGGGCAACCGCGCGCACCTTATCGAATACATCCCGGTACTCTTCGTATTCAGGAGGCAACAGAGAGTCCGAGGAAGTACACAGCAACTTGACAGGCCCATGGATGCAACTAGCCCCACACTGCGGTGACCACGAGAGGATCTCGACCGATCTCCAATCGAAAGTCGGATTATGCTTCTGGAGCCAGGGGTACCCCAAGACCACCGAGTAGTGTGGAGACGAAATAACCTGGAGACAGACCGACTCTCTGTGAACGGCACCAATGGCTATCCCCACTGGAAGGGTCTCATGAGTCACGTGTGGCGGCAGAAGGGGTCTGCCGTCTATCGCCTCAAGAGCCAGTGGGGAACCTCGAGGCTGCAGAGGAATGGAATTGGCGGCAACGAACACTCTATCAATGAACAAACCACCAGCACCAGAGTCCACCAACGCCTGGGTCGTCACCGAGCCCCCGACACAGGAGAGGACAACCGTGATCAGTGGTTTGTCAACATGGGAAACCGGGGACGAGGAGACTCCACCCAAGATCTGCCCCCGACAGGACCTCAGGTGCGAGCGTTCTCCCGGACGGTTCGGACATGCCAACCGAAAATGCCCACCGAGACCACAGTACATGCATCGGCCCTCGCGTCTCCGGAGTACCCTCTCCCCCTCAGACAGGCGAGCAAACCCCCGCTGCATGGGTTCACCCCCAGACAAGTCATCCCCAGGAGGCGTGGGAGGAGAGGGAGGCACGGGTGGGACAGCAAACGTAGGCGCCAATCTGTTAGGAGACCTCCGCAGGCTCTCCTTAAAGGAAGGTCTCTCCCTGAGTCTGGTGTCAATCAAAATCAGGAAAGAAATAAGAGACTCGAGCTCCACTGGTAGGTCCTTAGCTGCAACCTCATCCTTCAAGGCATCCGAGAGACCATGAGAGAAAGCAGCGACCAGAGCCTCATTATTCCAGCCCACCTCTGCTGCCAGGGTACGAAACTCAATGGCGTATTCAGCTACGGATCGTGAACCCTGTCTGATGGACATAAGGAGCTTCGCAGCAGAGGCAGCACGAGCCGGCACATCGAATACCTTCCGAAGAGAAGCAACAAAACCGGAAAACTCGGCAACCACCGGATTGTTGTTCTCCCATAAAGGGCTGGCCCAGGCCAAGGCCTTGTCCGAGAGCAGCGAGATCAAGAAGCCCACCTTTGATCTCTCAGTAGGAAAGGCATGTGGCAGCAACTCGAAATAAATGCCCACCTGGTTAAGGAAACCTCGGCACTGAGTTGGCTCTCCCCCAAAGCGCTGTGGAAGGGGGGCAGAACCGGTCATACCCCGAGACACCGCAGGCGCAGCAACAGGTGTCAGGGTAGACTCTGGCGCAACAACCGGAGCGGCAGTAGGAGCGGGCCCAGGAGCGACAACCGACCCATCGGCAACGGAAGCGAAATGAGCCGTGCGTTCAAGCAGGGTTTGCAACGCCACAGCGAACCGACCCAACAGGTGATCCTGCTGATCAAGTCTGGCAACCAGCGTAGGTAGCGAGGATGGCCCTGTACCGTCAGAATTCATGGCTTGGTCCTAATGTCATGGAACCATGAACCAGACGTACAACAGAGATGAGTGGAAATAAGAAGGCTTTATTGGAAATCAAGCCGTAGCAAAAGTCCAAACGGATGGCTAAACCGAAGCAGGGTCTTGCGTAGACAGAGGTCAGGAACCAGGAGGGTGGTCAGACAAAGCCAGGATCAGGAACCAACGGGGTAGTCAGACGAAGCCAGGATCAGGAACCAACGGGGTAGTCAGACGAAGCCAGGATCAGGAACCAACGGGGTAGTCAGACGAGGCCAGGATCAGGAACCAGAAGCAGCAGCAGTCTTAGAAGCATGTGAACACAGGAGGACCAAGCAAGGAACTGAAGCCACAGACCTTCTATATATATGAGCTAGGCATCCAGCTCCTCCCAGTGGGAAGGAGGAGCCGCAGGGTGGGAGGCTACAAGAAACCCAGAAACCAAGATGGCCGCCAGCACATGTCAAACGAAGGAGAACAGTGAGAAGGTAAGACCATGACAAAAGTTGAGTGGAGATCCTACGATTCAGTTCCAGAAGGAACTAGCACTTATACTACGGTCAGCAAAAGCAGAGAGCCTTAGAGTTTAATTATTTTGTATAAAAAACAACCTACGATAGCAACCTTTTACAGCCTACCGAAAATCCATAAAGGTAAAACCCATTTAAGAGGGCGTCCAATTGTGTCGGGGGTAAACAGCCTGACCCAGAACATGGGGGTTTACCTGGATCGCATCTTGGTGCCCTTTGTAAAGACATTACCCTCGTACTTGAGAGATACGAGTGATCTCTTGGGCCGTCTTGAAGGGGTTTTCTTGGAGGGGGATACATCACTGGCCTCCATTGATGTGGAGGCGCTGTATTCCTCTATACCTCATGAACTGGGATTAAGAGCAGTGGAGACGTTCCTCAGCACCAGAGGACGACAATTCCACTCTCACAATACCTTTGTACTACGTCTACTGGAGTTCATACTGACGAGAAACTGTTTCTTATTCGACAGGGCCCTGTACCACCAGCTCAGGGGCACCGCGATGGGGAGTTCTTGTGCCCCATCATATGCAAATCTGTTCCTGGGTTGGTGGGAACAGACCCTGGTGTTTAGCGACATCCCCATCAATAACATCACAAGAGTGATCACATGGGCCAGGTTCATAGACGATATCTTTGTTGTCTGGAAGGGTGAAGAAAAAGAGTTTGTGGAATTTGTACGGGAACTGAACGTTAACCAAATACAAATATGAAATTCACGTTTGAGTTTAAAACCAAAACCCTCCCCTTTCTAGATATCGAGATATCAAGGGACCCTGAAGGCAGTATTCAAACGAGAACATTCAGGAAGCCCACCTCCACGAATTCTCTGCTGCATTGGAGTAGTCATCATCCGCAACCCCTGAAATGAGGGATCCCGGTGGGGCAGTACCTGAGGATCAAGAGGAACTGCTCCACCAGGGAGGATTTTAAACTACAAGCTGATGACCTACGATGCAGATTTCGGGAGAGGGGCTATCCTGATGCAGTTCTCAGGTCAGCCTACAAAAGAGCATGTGATAGCAATCGTGATGAACTACTGTATCCGAAACCCAAGATTGTAGATAGTGGCCTAATACGCCTCATAGGAACCTTTGATGGGGCGGCAGAAGAGGTCAAGGCAGTTGTCACGGCTGAGGATGGGGAAAACCCTCAGCCGTGCGTTGATGGAAGATGGTCGCTGCTTGACCAGGACGACAGGATTAGGGAGCAGGTCACCTCCTATCGCGTCCCTAACCTGACCCTAACTCCTAGCTGCATGGGCCGACCTTTAAGGTAGGAGGACCCATGCTCAGGAACCTCGGAGCCCTAATTCACCCTCCGACCGGTCCCTGGGCTAGGAGTCAGGGTAAGACAACCTGTTCCTTCTGGATACGGAGGAACAGGAGTCTCACTGGCCAAGCTGCAAGGAAGGGAGAACAAATGCAACCTATGGCAATGGCAGGTACTTGCCACAAACATAACTCTCTGTGCTTTTATTGTGTTAAAAAACCGTTTTGTTCGATATGCAAATGAACCTGATATGTGTCCTGTATCCGGAGATGAGTCCAGCGGAAAGGAGCCCAGCACCGCCCCGCGTCCTCCGAATCTCCTCCTTGCTGGCTGACGTCACAGAGCTGGAGCGCCGAAATCTCGCGATGCGCGAGCTAGCGCATGCGTAGTTCGTTCCCTGTGCTGATGCCAGCACAGGGAATGAACATGATGCCGACACTGCGCATGCGCTAGCTCACGCATCGCGAGGTTTCGGCGCTCCAGCTCTGTGACGTCAGCCAGCAAGGAGGAGATTCGGAGGACGCGGGGCAGTGCTGGGCTCCTTTCCGCTGGACTCATCTCCGGATACAGGACACATATCAGGTTCATTTGCATATCGATCAAAACGGTTTTTTAACACAATAAAAGCACAGAGAGCTATGGGGACTGGGTATTGCAGATGTGCTAGCGGCCATCTAGTAGCCCATGTCCCCAGCTCTATGCAAAAAATCCTGGTGACAGGTTCCCTTTAATGGGGTTTTGTCACTTTAGCGAATGGCATTTATCATGTAGAGAAAGTGAATACAAGGCACTTACTAATGTATTGTTATAATAATGTATAACATTATACACTGCTTGTTTCCATGGTTCTGACCACCTTGCAATCCATCAGTGGCCCTCGTGCTTGCACACTACAGGAAAAATGTCAGCCTCTTTGGTGATCAGGACCATGGATGCTCACATAGGCTGGTCCTTTTTTTTATAGTGTAACCATGAATACGAGCCGTGTATATTATGATAGAAAAATGTATCCAGCCAGCAAAGGAAGCAACATGGACAATCACAATATATTAGTAAGTGCCTTCTATTAACTTTCTCTACATGATAAATGCCACTTGCTAAAGTGACAAAACCCTTTTAACCACTTCAGCCCCGCTAGGTGAAACCCCCTTCATGACCAGGCCACTTTTTACACTTCGGCACTACACTCCTTTCACCGTTTATCGCTCGGTCATGCAACTTACCACCCAAATGAATTTTACCTCCTTTTCTTCCCACTAATAGAGCTTTCATTTGGTGGTATTTTATTGCTGCTGACATTTTTACTTTTTTTGTTATTAATCAAAATGTAATGATTTTTTTGCAAAAAAATGAAATTTTTCACTTTCAGCTGTGAAATTTTGCAAAAAAAACGACATCCATATATAAATTTTTCGCTAAATTTATAGTTCTACATGTCTTTGATAAAAAAAAATGTTTGGGCAAAAAAAAAATGGTTTGGGTAAAAGTTATAGCGTTTACAAACTATGGTACAAAAATGTGAATTTCCGCTTTTTGAAACGGCTCTGATTTTCTGAGCACCTGTCATGATTCCTGAGGTTCTACAATGCCCAAACAGTAGAAAACCCCCACAAGTGACCCCATTTCGGAAAGTAGACACCCTAAGGTATTCGCTGATGGGCATAGTGAGTTCATAGAACTTTTTATTTTTTGTCACAAGTTAGCGGAAAATGATGATGATTTTTTTATTTTTATTTTTTTCTTACAAAGTCTCATATTCCACTAACTTGCGACAAAAAATAAAAAATTCTAGGAACTCACCATGCCCCTCACAGAATACCTTGGGGTGTCTTCTTTCCAAAATGGGGTCACTTGTGGCGTAGTTATACTGCCCTGGCAATTTAGGGGCCCAAATGTGTGAGAAGAACTTTGCAATCAAAATGTGTAAAAAATGACCGGTGAAATCCGAAAGGTGCACTTTGGAATATGTGCCCCTTTGCCCACCTTGGCAGCAAAAAAGTGTCACACATGTGGTATCGCCGTACTCAGGAGAAGTTGGGGAATGTGTTTTGGGGTGTCATTTTACAAATACCCATGCTGGGTGAGAGAAATATCTTGGCAAAAGACAACTTTTCCCATTTTTTTATACAAAGTTGGCATTTGACCAAGATATTTTTCTCACCCAGCATGGGTATATGTAAAATGACACCCCAAAACACATTCCCCAACTTCTCCTGAGTACGGCGATACCACATGTGTGACACTTTATTGCAGCCTAGGTGGGCAAAGGGGCACATATTCCAAAGTGCACCTTTCGGGTTTCGCCGGTCATTTTTTACACATTTTGATTGCAAGGTACTTCTCACACATTTGGGCCCCTAAATTGCCAGGGCAGTATAACTACCCCACAAGTGACCCCATTTTGGAAAGAAGACACCCCAAGGTATTCCGTGAGGGGCACTGCGAGTTCCTAGATTTATTTATTTTTTGTCACAAGTTAGCGGAAAATTATGTTTTTTTTTTTTTTCTCTTTTTTCCTTACAAAGTCTCATATTCCACTAACTTGCGACAAAAAATAAAAAATTCTAGGAACTCGCCATGCCCCTCACGGAATACCTTGGGGTGTCTTCTTTCCAAAATGGGGTCACTTGTGGCGTAGTTATACTGCCCTGGCAATTTAGGGGCCCATATGTGTGAGAAGTACTTTGCAATCAAAATCTGTAAAAAATGACCGGTGAAATCCGAAAGGTGCACTTTGGAATATGTGCCCCTTTGCCCACCTTGGCATCAAAAAAGTGTCACACATCTGGTATCGCCGTACTCAGGAGAAGTTGGGGAATGTGTTTTGGGGTGTCATTTTACATATACCCATGCTGGGTGAGAGAAATATCTTGGCAAACGACAACTTTTCCCATTTTTTTATACAAAGTTGGCATTTGACCAAGATATTTTTCTCACCCAGCATGGGTATATGTAAAATGACACCCCAAAACACATTCCCCAACTTCTCCTGAGTACGGCGATACCAGATGTGTCACACTTTTTTGCTGCCAAGGTGGGCAAAGGGGCACATATTCCAAAGTGCACCTTTCGGATTTTGCAGGCCATTTTTTACACATTTTGATTGCAAAGTTCTTCTCACACATTTGGGCCCCTAAATTGCCAGGGCAGTATAACTACGCCACAAGTGACCCCATTTTGGAAAGAAGACACCCTAAGGTATTCTGTGAGGGGCACTGCGAGTTCCTAGAATTTTTTTTTTTTGTCACAAGTTAGCGGAAAATGATGATTTTTTATTTTTATTTTTTTCTTACAAAGTCTCATATTGCACTAACTTGCGACAAAAAATAAAAAATTCTAGGAACTCGCAGTGCCCCTCACAGAATACCTTGGGGTGTCTTCTTTCCAAAATGGGGTCACTTGTGGCGTAGTTATACTGCCCTGGCAATTTAGGGGCCCATATGTGTGAGAAGTACTTTGCAATCAAAATGTGTAAAAAATAGCCTGCAAAATCCGAAAGGTGCACTTTGGAATATGTGCCCCTTTGCCCACCTTGGCATCAAAAAAGTGTCACACATCTGGTATCGCCGTACTCAGGAGAAGTTGGGGAATGTGTTTTGGGGTGCCATTTTACATATACCCATGCTGGGTGAGAGAAATATGTTGGCAAAAGACAACTTTTCCCATTTTTTTATACAAAGTTGGCATTTGACCAAGATATTTATCTCACCCAGCATGGGTATATGTAAAATGACACCCCAAAACACATTCCCCAACTTCTTCTGAGTACGGCGATACCAGATGTGTCACACTTTTTTGCAGCCTCCCGGACGCATCGGTGCATACAGCGGTCGGGAGGTGGTTAAGGATAAAATTAGTTATGTCACTAAGGGGTTAAAATGCATTTCAGTCACTTGATATTTGTGCCAGCTATATTTAATTCAGTTATATAATCTCAAAATCTACAATAAAAAGGTGACATTTTAAGGAGAAGTTGTTGGGGTTTAAAGGGATTGTCGCATCTCAACATTTATGGGATATCACTAGGATATGCTGCAAATTTAAGATACTGTAGGTGGGGACCCCCAAAGTGAAGTAGCCACATATGTGCAATCATCCTTTATTCACTACGACTTCCAAAAATAGCTAAGCATGCTCGCTCAGCTATTTTTAGAAGTCCCATATCAATGAATGGAAATTAAGCTGCACATGCGTTCTGGAGATAGGAGCAGGTTCCAGAGGTGGGACCTGGACTTATCTGAGATTGGTGGTATATCCTAGCAATATGCCTTAAATGTTGAGATTGGGCAACCCCTCTAATTCTATTTTATTTCATTTCACAGTGACTACATGGTCTATAAACAATGTATAAAATATGCAAAAGAAATAGTCTAATATCTTTTATCACACTGGCTGAGAAGCATCAACAATAAGAATGACCACAATAAAACATGATACTGGTGAGGAGAAATAGGAGAACAACACATTTTCAGGTAATATCAGATCACTTAGATACTTTGAAACCTTACCTGATGCAAAATCTGCAGCATCAGGGCCATAACTGCACCTGTCAACTTCTCTTCTGTTTGATGGGAATCCTAGGGATTGCTGTGGTTTTATTAACCACCGCACCATACCTTTTGGGGGTTTTCCTCAGCAGTTCTACAAGCACTAATTAAAAGGGAGTTGTAAAATTTCCTTTCTTGCTGGAAAGGAACTAGCTTGGGCCTCCGCTGTATGTAACATGTATGTAACATGTATGTAACACGTAGCTCAGTTGTGTTCTCTCTGTCCACATGTCTGGTTTTCTTTTTGAAAGTCTTTGAAGAACCTGGTCATTCTTCTGCTGCTTCAGCTATTCTTAACTTCAAGTAAGGCGATTCCACAGTTGATGTCACGGATGTAGGAGGGGAGAACACCAAAAGACAACAAGAAGGAAGGGGAAAGACACTAGGCCTCACCGCTAGGGAAGGAAAAGTGTCACCACCTATAAAACCCTGCTCCTGGCCCTAATTCCTATCTGTATGGGCACCTCTCGATGGTAGAGATTCCCATACACAGGAACCTAGAAAACCCTGGTGACCCTCGGATGCCCTAAAGGTAATGACAGGGAAAAGACAACCCGTTCCTTGCCTGGTGAAGGAACCAGCGTCTCGCTGAGGCCTAGTAAACAACAAGGGGGGGGGGGAGAATACAAAACACAACAAGCGGAACACTTAACTTCTGGGGCTGATGGATGAACAGGACTTCAACAAGAACCACACTCCAGCTCTTCCAAAACCAAATGAAGCTATACAGAGCAAGGAGTTATGGGTAAAGTCAGACTAAATAGGGATAGGTAAAGGTCACATGATCCACACTTTAACAGGAGGTGTGGACATATCAGCAGCACACAGACAAAGTGAAACCAAAAGAGGCTGTTAGATCACTAATGTGCAGATAATCTTTCAGACCTTCTAAGACCTGTCACAGGTGTGACAGTACCCCCTCCCCTTCTATGGGTGACCTCTGGGCACCCAGGACCGACCTTATCAGGATGAGCTCTGTGGAATGCTCTCACCAGACGACTAGCATTAACATTGATCGCTGGAACCCACAGGAACCTCTCCTCTGTTAAACTATTTTTCAGAATTACTGTGTTTTTTAACTGATTATCTCATCTACATCTTCCCTGTGTTTTTTTTTCTATTTGGACTCACCTAACCCATTTTTTCACCATTCTAACAAATTACTCCAGTTGGTTTACATCCAGTTGCTGTATCCAACCAAACCCATGATGCACTTCTTCTTTCTGTCACAGCTCCAGGACTGCCCCTAACAACGCCCAGCTAGTTTATAGCCCCTCCCACCAGCTAGTTACATAGCACAGTTACATCACTGCCCATGTTGATGTGTTGGCACACCCAAGGACATAATATGACAGGAAATAAGGAAGAGCCACATGGACATCGTCATGTGACCACGGTCCAGAACAGATAAAAAAAGGGGGAATGCAGCAGCACCCTGCAAACCAGATTAAGTACAATAATGCCATAGTTACAAAAAAATATTATAGTGCTAATGCTACGCTTATTTATAAAGTGAGATGCTTGCAGATGGTTTTGTACAAAATGCATTTGCCAAGCATCTCATTTTATAAATAAGCGTAGCATTAGCACTATAATATTTTTTGGGACTATGGCATTATTGTACTTTATCTGGTTTGCAGCGTGCCGCTGCATTCCCCCTTTTTTGATCTGTTTTCAGCCATGGCAGCGTGCACCTGCGCATTGGGAGGTGCTGACTGACCCCCTTTTCTTTACAGATTCACGGCCCAGAACAGAAGATAGGAGCAATAAAAGTAAAAGAGATTCATTACAAACTTACAGCTACCATCATAAATAATTATTTTAAAGAGGTGATACAAACTGGAATTATGTTTTGGTGACACGTCATTACTGTGGCCAGTCATTGTCTACAGCGGTCACGTGGCCTGAATCAAAAAGGATGTTGAAGCGGGGAGACCCAGGACCTGTAGAGCCGGTGGGACAGCGATGGAGCCAGAACCCAGCAACAGGGATCAGGTAAGTATAATTACTACTGCGGGTTCAGCCACACTGTAGGCTCTGTAGAAAACATCCACAAAGGTGAACAACCCCTTTAAACCTAGTGAACAAGTAATATTTATTCAGAAAGTGTTATTTTATTATGAAAATATTCTTTTCCAGCTACTGAACTGAGGAAAACTATAAGTACTGAAGTGCTCATTTGCCAATTTAAAAGTTCATTAGTAGAGCTGTGCTGAGATCTCATTACTGCGGTGACAGATTGTGAAGCATATATAAAAATAACACTTGGATTACATTTTGATGATGTTAAAATAAGTAAAATATTGTCAGATATGTATGGCACGTACAACTCCGATTTCCCAGCTCATCAAAGTGCAGAACCAATAGGCTGTCTGAAGGAATTACCGTGTAAACGAGAAACAAGGCACACACTGATGATTGTTTCGGAAGTAATATGAAAAAAAAATTTACTTGGCTGCTTCCACCAATATATTAATAAAATGCTGCAAGTGCTGTAAATTAGAGACTGCTTCAGATCTGCTGTCTGCAATCCTATTTCAAAAGATTTTTTGTGCATAACAGAGCAAATTACAAAATGGAAATACATTCTACATTTTGAATGCAGTAAAATATTCTGTTCAACTTAAAAGCAATTATATCAAATATATTTTATACAGCCACACCAGTTTATGCAGCATGTTCTTATTTTACAAAAAAAAATCTTTTCAACTTTAGTAAAAGACAACTTAAAAATCCTTTTTGCCACAGCGTCTAGGAACACGGACAAACTGTTCCAAAATCAGACATTATTGAATGGTCAAGAATAGGAAATCTGAATGGCAGCATTTCTGGTAAGAGACAAGTAGTGGCAATGAAGACAAAAGTATAAATCTATCATCTAAATATGAGCTGAAGTGGAGATTTATGAGACTCACCTCCCAAAAATGTTTATCTTTTATTGATCATAGTTAGTGTTGAGCGAATCGAATCCGTCAAAGTGGATTTCGAGCTGAATTTCAGGATAAGTTAGATTTGCTGCAAAGCCGAATTTCCTGGTGCTTCATGGTAGCGAATCTATTTAACCTGAAATAGTGTAAAAAACTAAACAAAAAAAATCATACTTACCTCCTCCATTTGCTTGTGATTGGCCGGCCTCTTCCATCTTGATTGAAGATCTCGTCCAAAATCCTGTGGTGGTGTCATATGACATCACCGCCCCAGCGGGCGTGATGATGTGAACTCGGGCCGAGGGAGATTTCACGCCAGATCTTCAAGCAAGATAACGGCAGCCGCCCCATCACAAGCAAATAGACGTGGTAAGTATGATTTAATCTTTTTTTCTGTAAATTTCACACTGTATTTTTACTTTATCAGATGCCGCGATCTGAGAGGTACAAAGACGGGGAGCGGTCATTGCACCCACTACTGTCTATTCTCAATTTAAATACCAGTTTGAGGGTTTAGTCAGATTTGGTTGTTTGCATCCACGGCATTAATGCGTAACCACAGACCAGCTAACCTACCTGTGCCGTAAGGGCAATACCAGGAGCCAGTGGGGGAATTACAGGAGCGTAAGGTCCGACTCACAGCAAACTCCCAGTTGCCTCCAGCATGCAGCCATGTTTGCAATGGGAGGAGGGAGGAGGCCGTGAATCCCACCCAAGACTGAATGATAAGGCCCGGGCCTCACTGGTGCACCTAAATGTTGCCTGTGAATGAGAATTTGGAGTTTATATACCTCCAAACATATCTATATACAAACTACAAAAAATGGCGTGGTGTTAAAAGGCAGGAAGTGCTCAACCCCATATGCAGTTGTACATCTATACCCAGGAGAGAAGATCCTGCACTTGTGGCCCGTTGCTAATGGCGATCCCCAGCAAAAATGCATACAGTGGAGGATGCCCGCAGCGGACCACAAGTACCACAAAAATACATCCTACACAAGATAGAAAAATGTGGCGATGTAAATAGCTATATGAAATAAACATTAATAAGGAACGTGCACTACTGTGGATGCAAACAAACAAGTCTGACTAAACCCTCAAACTGGTGTTAAAATTGAGAATTTAGCCAATATATCCTTATATTAAGGACATTTCTGAGCCCGAGCAGATACTACAGCCAATTTCAATTTTTTTCCTCCCTGCCTTCCAAAAGCCATACCTTTCATTTTTCCATTCACATAGACATATCAGGGCTTGTTTTTTTTTTTTTACGGACATGTTGTACTTACTTACTAATGACACCATCCAATATGATGTTGGGAAGCCACTTTGGCTAAATTTTTCAAGCTGCTAGAAGTTTCATGAGTTTCTCCTGAGACTGGAGAAAATGGTTGGCACGGCAGAACATTAGAATAGCTTTATATGCACATAGAGTCAAGTGCTCCAATATATTCGGGATTGCGCTAATCGGCAGTGATTAGAATATTTTTTCGCACTATGTACAACTTCACATTTTAGCAGGTCTGACTACAGATTACTGATTGGTGCACTAAGTATTGTTGTGAACTTGACATTGCTTCCTTCTCATTGGCCCACAAGCAAGAAACAGAGAGGAATCGTGTGTATAGATGGAAAAAAAATGCTGAATATGCGATATAACGAATATATAGCACTATATTCTAAATATTAGCGAATTCTTGAAGTGGCGATATTCGTGATAAAAATTTGCCATTAGAATATTCGTGCTCAACACTAGTCATTATATAAGATCACCCAGCACCCCCATCGGTTATCTGTTAGTGGCAGCCACAGGTTCCCAGAAGTAAACAGTGCATGAAGTTTTAACATAATGCTCTGTACTATGTGTAGAGGCCATCCTGGGGTAGTGCAACTCTGATCCTATTTAAAGAAGCACTCTGTTTTAAAAAAAATGTTTACATATATTACTAACTTAAATCCAGTAGTGCAATGTAATTTGTTACACCCCAACTTAATTGCATCCATACATTTTGAACCTTTTCATTATGGGAACCTTGTCATGCGATCTCAAGTGTGACTGCTTGCTCTAATGTGTAAACAAGAACTTGGACTCTCCTGACTTCCTGTGAAATACAGAATTACATCAATCAAATTCCTCCTGGCAGCTCTTAGACCCGACCCCTCCTTATAATCCCTGTATTTTGTTGAAGATATTATGTATCCCCTAATTAAAAGACCAGGAATGCATATTTATAATAGATGAGTTTATACAGTGATTAGCTATAGTTATATAAACCTCCTGGCACACTGCCTGTCTGTACTACCTGGGTGTGCAGAATCTCCAGAGTAGTTCTACCATCTGCATATAAAAGCAGACCGGTGTAAAAAAAAATGGTATTTGTAAATGAGCCCATGAGTATTATTACTAGATCGACTGTTCAAATACCAAGTGTGAACATGATTCTTAATAGCAATGAAAATAGATCAATTGTTCAAATACCAAGTCTGAACATAGTTTGTGTAACAAGCTGTAAGGGGTTTCACTCTCAGGCAGGGTGGCGATGACAGGTTCTCTTGCAGACCACAGGGTTAAAGTCCAAACGTTGCTTTATTTATAACACTCCGGCAATACAGGCACCCCAGTTATAATTCCCTGGGTAAGGTGAAGGTCCAGCACCACAAAAACATAAACCAAACCAAAATAAACACCTGCCCGTCTGGGCTCTGGCTAATACAGTTAAGATCCTAGCTCACCTATTGAGCAAAGGTCACACAGAGAATTCAGCTTCTCTAGCCAGCAGGGCAGCCAGTTTCCCAAGACTTTGTCCAGGCATTACTCTCTCCAGACTGACAGCCTGGACCGTGCTTTATTTCCCCTTGACGATCCCAGCTGGCTTCAGCTGGGGATCCCTCAGGCTAGGGGAAAACTTGCCCCGGAATGGGGTGGACTGGGGAGGCCCCTCTACCAATCCTCCCAGTCAAATAAAATCCAGCCCATAAACTTAACAAAGCTGTCTCAGCAACCTACACATTGCTGAGACCATTTTAACCTTCTGGATTTTATTTACCTCACCCAGTTAAGGAATCTGGGTGGGATATACACCCTTTCCAGGAATTTGCCATACACATTTGTGTTCACCTTACCACAAAGCATTATGAACTAAATAAATTGTACAAATACCAGGTGTGAACACGATTTTTTATTTTGGGCAATAGTCAATTGTTCAATTACCAAGTTGGATCATGGTTCCCATTGCTAACAGTAAAAAGCAGGTTACTTATTCAAGTTCCTAGTCTGAACATGGTTCTTGTTACTAGATTGACTAGTCAAACATCAAATGTGAGCACAGTTCTTCTGCAACAAGGGATGGAGGAAGAATAACAGCTTCCGCAGACCCACACAGGACAAAATCCCTTGAAGGAGGAACTGAAGGAGAAGAATGAGTAGCTACCTCTGGAAGAGGACTCAGTGGTGGAGCACAAGGCAGATAATGATGACACTGGCCATGATGACCATCATTGCAATGGGTGGCAGAGCCAGAACGAACTGGGGCCTTTGGCATGCTGGTGAGCATGGCAAACTATAAGTTTGCTTGCTTACATACTGACAGGCATATCGTTAGCATTAAGCAATGTGATGATTACTGGATAGCCTTGTTTTTAGACCCTTGGTATTAAAGCAAAATGAGAGAATGGTTTAAAAGGAAGGCCAAATTTCTGTATTACCAGGATACTCTGTGTACACAGCTTGCCACAGCTTTCAGGGAGTGTGTCTTACAGGAGGTGCCACGCCAAGTCACACACCTCCCTCCATCTCTGCTATCACAAGTAGCAGAAGCTAGTTCAGTATTATGAACATGATGAAGTTGATTTTTCAGGTACTGTGCCAGGCTGACACATTTAGCATGGATTGTGAAGGGATGAGTGAACCTGTCAAGATTCAGTTCCTTTCAGATTTTCCATATTTTTCCAAACAATTTGAGGGAGACTAAAAAAAAAAAGCATGAATATTACAATACGCATGCTTTTTTTTTTTTTGGTCTCCCTCAAATTGTTTGGAAAAATATGGCAAACCTGAAAGGAACTGAATGTCATGGTTTCTAGAAAGAATATATGCAAATTTAAATATGTTAATTCTTCTGGTATTAAATCACAGACATCCCCCTTTTGTCAGGCAAGTTAATTTGCATACCTTTGGACTTCTAGGAAAGATATTCAAATTAGATTTTCTTCCAAAACAAAAAAGAATGCTAATCTTTTCTCATATCAGCCAAATTAGGATATGCAAATTTGCATATAGTCTTCCTAGAAACCAAGACTAATGTTGTCTGGCATACAATCCTTATGCATATTTTGGGGGTTTTCTATTGAAAAAGCACCCTGAAGAGTACTCCACAAGGGCAGTCAACCAAGCAAGGGAAGTTTCTCTTGAGACATTCTGGTTCTCTTGTCCTTCTGGAAAGGGAACCAGCTTGAATCTTTCATTGAATGATGTGTAAGCTTGGTGGGATGTTCTAATTCTCTTGCCTCATTTTCATTTGAATATTGCTCTGTGGGCCTCTCTCTGGTTCATCTGAAATTAATTCCGAAATTGTAAAATGGAATTGCTCGTTCTATCCTCAGGGGAATAGGAAAGAGTGTTTGATAGCTATGAATAGGGACAGCAGAGCTGTAATTACACCTGCTTGCGGCTGCACCGCAAGCAAGTAAACAGTGAGAAAAACACAGCACTTGTATGAGAGCTGCATTATCTTCACATAGCTGATTGCCAGAGGTGCCTTCCAGCCTTTTAAATATGCTTATGTAGCAAAACTAGGAAATAGCTAAGCCACCTTCATATCGGCAACTAGCTCTTTTGAGACCAAAGCCCTTTATCAGAGGAAAGCACACATAAACAGCTTTTCAAGTTGCAAGGCCTTGGGGAGACCTCGAAGTTTCTACTATTTCTATTATGGAGACCAGTTAATATAGGTGATGACTATTGTAGGTTACACAATGTTCTTCTTGATTTCTGGGAAATGCATATGCAAATTATCATGTCTAACATCTGCTAGCATGTTAGGTGCTCTCCATAATAGGAGTTCCCCCAGACAACAAACATATATTGTTGAGAGAGTAGCATACTGGTCTCTCATCCTCTCAAAAAATTAATCCAAACTTTTTGGGAAATTCAGAACGAATTCTGAACAGGTAGAATAGATTCGCCCATCGACTGTGGCCTTTCTCTGGCTCATAGTCAGGGACACTTAATATGCCCTTTACAGCATTATTGTGGCATATACCATAATTTACAACTATTTAGGTGTTGATTTTATAAAGTGGATTTACTACAATTTTCACCAGAACCTGGCTGAAGTTATAGCTGAAATTTGTGCGAGCCTCTGGCTGTCATAGACCTCAGTTTCTGGCGCCTGACAGGGTGGAGATGCATCTTATTTATTAAGAAGAGTCTGCCTCTTAATCAATTAGACACATCAAACGCCAGTGCAGGGAGATCAAGAATGGCGTATAGGTACATCCATTGATAAATCTGCCCCTTGTGTTTCTTGACCCCATGAACTTCTTCCTCTACCAGTGTACATTTCACATCCTCACCTATCCCCTTGGTTGAACTTGACGGACTTATGTCTTTTTTCAACTGTATTAACTATGTAACTACAAAATGAATAAAGCATGGATCTGTGAGGATTTTCACACACCAATGGTGATGAATAAATCTGCTATTTCTGATGGTGACAATTTATTGCCGGTCCCATAATGCCACTGTCTCTGACTGCCTGCCTACCATCATGTTTCATACTGTATGCTGCTGCCCTACATAATTGCCACTTTTACTATAACTAATACAGTCACACACACACACATCTACTGCCTTGTCTGTTCCATGCTGTGCTGTTACTGACGATGCTACTATTTCTGCAATATGCCACTGTTACCCCTACACCTTTCCACATCCACGCTGTACTGCTGCTGCTCCCAAAAACAAAGAAGAATTTTTGAAGGCTCTGCTATCATGGATCTGCTGATCCAGGCCATTTAACACCTTGAATGATGAAGTCAATAGCAACTGCAGCATCTAAGTGGTTCAGAGAGAGGTCCCTCTGTCTCCATTCATAACCATGCAAATAAGATCACTTGGTACCAATGTCTTTGCATGGCAGCCTAGGACCTATTGAATGCCCTAGGCCTGTCTGCAGTGTTACCCATATCATATCATTATCGCCACATCTGTAACGATCTTCACTACACAGTTAGCATTAAATTTATCCCATTAAGCCCTCACAGAGCTCCGTAGACTACAAATAAAAATCCAAAAAAAAAATATATATATATACATATTTGATATCATTGTAATCATACTGACCCAGAAAAAGTTATAGTTAAAGGGTTTCTGTCATGAGAAATAACATTATGTAGCTGACTGACATTAGTAATGTGCCAATGTCAGCAGTACATAACACTATGCTTTATAACTCCCTGTCTGCCGCCTTTCTCTTAAAATAAAGACTTTTAAAATATGCTAATGAGCCTCTAGGTGCTATTAAGGCGTTGCTTCAGCACCTAGAGGTTCGGTCTACTCACCCTTTGGCACGCCCATGTACACTTGATTGACTTTCGAATCAAATCACGCGCCTGCGCCACCCGTATTTGGCGCAGGGGCAGCAAGTGAAGGACGCGCTCCTGTTGCCGGCTTCACTCACTGCGCCTGCGCCGAATACTAAACGGGCGGTGCAGACGCAGGATTTACGGGACAATGAGGAGAACTCGAAAGTCAATCAAGTATACATAGGCGTCCCAAAGGGTGAGTAGGCCGAGCCTCTAGGTGCTGAAGCAACACCCTAATAGCACCTAGAGGCTCATTAGCATATTTTTTAAGTCTTTATTTTAAGAGAACAGCGGCAGGCAGGGAGTTATAAAGCATACTGTTATGTACTGCTGACATTAGCACATCGCTAATGTCAGGCAGCTACATAATGTAATTTCTCATGACTAGGGTTGAGCGAACCCGAACTGTAAAGTTCGGGTTCGTACCGAACTTTACGGTGTTCGGCACCCGAACCCGAACATTTCAGTAAAAGTTTGAGTTCGGTTCGGTGTTCGGGTAATATAAATATACCATCGGATCTGAGTTTTCTCCAACCCGATGGTATATTTTAACTTGAAGCGTCCCCATCACCATGGGAACGCCTCTATGTTAGAATATACCATCGGATTTGAGTTAGATCGGGAAAACTCCGATCCGACAGTATATTCTAACACAGAGGCTTTACCATAGTGATGGGGACGCTTACAAGTTAGAATATACTGAGAACTGTGGACATAACTGCCCCCTGCTGCCTGGCACCACCCGATCTCTTACAGGGGGCTGCGATCTGCACAATTAACCCCTCAGGTGCCGCACCTAAGGGGTTAATTTTGCGGATTTCAGCCCCCTGTTAGAGATCAGGTGCTACCAGGCAGCAGGGGGCCAGACCCCCAGTCCCTCCTCAGTATTAAAATCATTGGTGGCCAGTGCAGCCCCCCTCCTTCTCCAGTATTAAAATTATTGGTGGCCAGTGCGGCCCCCCTCCCTATTAAAATCATTGGTGGCTAAAATCATTGGTGGCTAGGGGCCCCCCACCCCCTATTAAAATCATTGATGGCTAGTGCGCCCCCCCCCTCCCCATCATTGGTGGCAGCAGAGCGGCAGTTCTGATCGGAGTCCCAGTTTAATCGCTGGGGCTCCGATCGGTTACCATGGCAGCCAGGACGCTACTTCAGTCCTGGCTGCCATGGTTACTTAGCACTTTTAGCAGCATTATACTTACATGCCCTGTCTGTGGCCGGCCGGCGCTCCTCCTACTGGTAAGTGAAATGTCTGTGCGGCGCATTGCTTATAGCACAGACCTGTCACTTACCAGTAGGAAGAGCGCCCGGCCGGCCACAGACAGCGCACGTAAGTATAATGCTACTAAAAGTGCTAAGTAACCATGGCAGCCAGGACTGCAGTAGCGTCCTGGCTGCCATGGTAACCGATGGGAGCCCCAGCGATTAAACTGGGAATCCGATGGGAAGTGCCGGTCCGCTGCCACCAATGATGGGGAGGGAGGGGGGATGTTAACCTGTGGCCACTGCAACCAATGATTTTAATTAGGGGTGGGGGGAGAGGGGAGGCCACACTGGACATCAATGATTTTATTAGGGGGGGGGGGCCGCACTAATCACCAATGATTTTAATAGAGGGGGCCAAACTGTCCACCAATAATTTTAATGCTGGGGAGGGAGGGGGGGGCCACACTGGCCACCAATGATTTTAATAGTGGGGAGGGAGGGGGTCTAGCCCCTGCTGCCTGGCAGCACCCTATCTCTTACAGGGGGCTGAGATCCGCACAATTACCCCCTCAGGGGTTAATTGTGCGGATCACAGCCCCCTGTAAGAGACCGGGTGCTGCCAGGCAGCAGGGGGCAGTTATGTACACCGTTCTTACTATATTCTAACTTGAAGCATCCTCATCATCATGGGAATGCCTCTGTGTTAGAATACACTGTCGGATCTGAGTTTTCACGATCGTGAAAACTCAGATCTGAAAAAGCTAATGCTATTATTTTCCGTTATAACCATGTTATAACGGAAAATAATAAAGTGAAGTTCGGGTCCCTTTTGACTTCAACGGGGTTCGGGTTCGGGGTTCAGGTCCAAGTTCGGATCAAGTTCGGGTCCCGAACCCAAACTTTTTTTTAAAGTTCGGCCGAACTCCCGAACATCTAGGTGTTCGCTCAACTCTACTCATGACAGAAACCCTTTAAAGTTATAATATTATTTATGTCAAAAAAATGAATGCAAAATTTATAATGTAAAAACTCAGTGGCAGTATCGCTGTTTTTTCGCATCCCACCCAAAAAAAATTAATACTGTAAAAGTTAATCAGTACGTTATGTTTAATGCGAAATGTCGACTTTAAAAGCTAAAACTCATAGGACTACATCAACAGGAAAATACAAAAGTTATAGCCCCTGAAATGTGCAGATGAAAAATTGAAAAAAATAATTGGTCAATAAGGCCCAAACCAGGCAGGTCTCTAAGGGGGTTAAAGACCATCTGACTCAAAAAGGGACAATTTTTGGAACATTTCTAATATGAAAAAGCACTATAACTGTGACAGCACAGTTAAGGCTACTTTCACACTAGCGTTCGATCGGATCCGTTCTGAACGGATCCGATCATATTAATGCAGACGGAGGCTCCGTTCAGTACGGATCCGTCTGCATTAATAACTTAGAAAAAATTCTAAGTGTGAAAGTAGCCTGAGCGGATCCGTTCAGACTTTCAATGTAAAGTCAATGGGGGACGGATCCGCTTGAAGATTGAGCCATATGGTGACATCTTCAAGCGGATCCGTTCCCATTGACTTACATTGTAAGTCTGAACGGATCCGCTCGCCTCCGCACGGCCAGGCGGACAGCTGAACGCTGCAAGCAGCGTTCAGCTGTCCGCCTGTCCGTGCGGAGGCGAGCGGAGCGGAGGCTGAACGCCGCCAGACTGATGCAGTCTGAGCGGATCCGCTCCATTCAGACTGCATCAGGGCTGGACGGAGGCGTTCGGGTCCGCTCGTGAGCTCCTTCAAACGGAGCTCACGAGCGGACCGACGAACGCTAGTGTGAAAGGAGCCTAACACTGTCAACCATGTGTTTACCCATAACTATATATGTTAGTGTGACATTATTTGCTATTGCTGTAATGGTGTTAAAGACCTTTACAACAGGGTGAAGAGAGATGGAGCACAAATTTTGGGGGGAAAAAAGAGAGAAAGAAAAGACAGCAAAAGTATGGGTTCTAGGAGACTGAGATTGTCCTATTCCAATTTTCAGAGCAACTGGAGCACTTCTGATTGTGGTAAAATGGATCGGGCACAAAATGGATTTCAATAAGTTTGCTCATCTCTACAACATTTATCTCATGAATGAACTGATTTGCTTCTAATGGGAAGGAAGGGTGTGCCATGCCTCCAGCAAGATATCTGTATGAGTATTAGTGATGATGAGCGGCAGGGGATATATTTGAATTCGTAATATTTCACAAATATTTGGGCGAATATTCATCATATATTCTTGAATTCGAGATTATTTTCTTAAATTGCGAAAAATCGGTAATGTGATATTCACATAATGAGCGCGAAATACAGGCTTGGGTCACTTTTTCTACATTTTCCAAGCTGCTAGAAGTTTCCCGAGACTGGATAAAATGTTTGGACGGCAGAACATTAAAAATGGCTTTATATGCTGTTAGAGTGCTCCAATATATTCGCGATTGCACTAATCGGCACTAATGATGCGAATATTTTGCCGCAATACGTGAAACTTCACATTTTAGCAGGTCTGCATGTATATATGGACAGCAGAACCTACCACACTACCTAACACACTGCACTGCAACAGGTACACTATATCAGGATATAACCTACACTGACTATCTCCCACTAACTATCTGTATTATATATATAAGCTATCTAACTATCTATCTAATGTAATAAGTGGAAAGCACAGAGCACAGCAATAACACTGCTGTCTCTCTCAGAACTTTAAAAAACTGTAGAAAATGGCGGCTGGGGGGGTTCTTTCTTATATAGTAAGGGGTAGACAACTTTCCTATTGCTTGCTAGGGATGTTGCTAAGCTCAGACAAAGATATCTAGAATATTCAAAATTACGAATATATATCACTATATTCTAAATATTCATGGATTTTTGAAGTACCGATATTTGCGATTAATATTGGCGATTTAAATATTCGCGCCTAACACTAATGAGTATACATTTAATGTGCTAGTATTCATGTTGCTTTAGCTTCATCTAGTGGCTGTTTGGGAAATATGTTCTAGCTGGCTACATTTATTTCCTTTTATATCTCATGGAAGCCACTATATCGCATTAACTATGACCCTGGTGACATCATCTGCTCAGATCATAGCAGCCATCTTTTCCAAAATCAATTGAAGGACAAGCAGCAAAATTTTACTCATCTCCCTCACCAGACCTAATGTGGCATCACTGGTATGTTTCAGGCTATTGGAGTCAATGAGTTGCAAGGAGGGAGTTTAGCTGCCTGTTAACATATACCCCACTCAGACATAATGAGGACAGAAGAGGGTGTCTTTCCCAGATCGACTCCTGTTTTTGCAAGTTATGACTAGCAAAGTACAGGAAACTTAAAGGATAACTGTCACACTTAGACCCTAATTTCAATTTTCATATATGTAGTTACTAATAACATGATATTCCAGAATCAGTTACTATTAGACTGACTTAGCCCATATTTAATAAGATTCAGCCCTTAGCAACCAGTCTGCATAAAACTGCAATCTCACTATTCAGTTAAGATAGCCACCACTGCCCTCACCCTGAGGCTAATCCCACCTGCCCTCACTAGCCAGTAACACTAGCCCCCCAAAAGTGTCAGTAACCAGAGCCCTCCCCCCTAAAGGGTTAATCTCCTGCAGCACAAAGGGGTCCTCTTACCACATGTTGCTTTCATTTATACACTGAGCAGATGGCAGATCTCCCTTCCCTGGTCTGCGCTGCTTCTACTCTGCATTGTCCCAGTCTGCTGAGTGAGGGAGCGTCTGCCAAGCGCAGGGAGAAGTGCACACAGCCCAGGCACTGTTATCAGCTGCTGGGGAGGACCTGGCTTTAATCATTTACTTACAGTCCCTGGCTGTCAGTAATGTGACCATGCACGCTGCCTGCTTCTGCGTCCTCCGTCCTTCAACACATAGACGGACCCTGCCTAGCAACCTTATTTTAAGCACAGGTAAAAGTAGGCAGTACAGGGAACAAAACTGTGGAATTAAGGGGTAATTGAATACACAGTGAAAAGTTGAAATAGGGCCACCAAGGAGATATTAATCACCACAATCCAATACTCCAAAAAAATAATATATGACAGTTATCCTTTAAATTGAATTCTGGCACTTTAGTTTGATGTATTATGATGTGCATAGAAACATATAATGTGTCGGCAGATAAGAACCATTTGGCCCATCTAGTTTGCCCAATATACTGAATACTATGGATAGCCCCTGGCCCTATCTTATATGAAGGATGGCCTTATGCCTATCCCATGCATGCTTAAACTCCTCCACTGTATTTGCAGCTACCACTTCTGCAGGAAGGCTATTCCATGCATCCACTACTCTCTCAGTAAAGTAATACTTCCTGATATTACTTTTAAACCTTTGCCCCTCTAATTTAAAACTATGTCCTCTTGTAGCAGTATTTCTTCTTTTAAATATTCTATCCTATTTTACCTTGTTGATTCCCTTTATGGATTTAAAGGTTTTTATCATATCCCCTCTGTCTCGTCTTTCTTCCAAGCTATACATGTTAAGGTCCTTTAATCTTTCCTGGTAAGTTTTATCCTGCAATCCATGTACCAGTTTAGTAGCTCTTCTCTGAACTCTCTCCAAAGTATCAATATCCTTCTGGAGATATGGTCTCCAGTACTGAGCACAATACTCCAAATGAGGTCTCACTAGTGCTCTGTAGAGCGGCATGAGCACCTCCCTCTTTCTACTGGTAATGCCTCTCCCTATACACCCAAGCATTCTGCTAGCATTTCCTGCTGTTCTATGACATTGTCTGCCTACCTTTAAGTCTTCTGAAATAATGACCCCTAAATCCCTTTCCTCAGATAATGTATAGGTGAACATAATACTGTAATTCTACATTAATGACATACTATTGTGGTTGTATTTTTTTATTATTCTTTTTCACATTAAAGGGCACACACAAGTAAATCTTAAAATACCAGCAATCTCCGATATAATTTTTTTATCTTTTTGAAGGTGTATAATAATAAATGTTATCTGAAGATCCTACTGATCAACCAACTAAAATGATATGCAAACAAGACCTTTCAAATACAATTTACACCCCTCTGAGAAATAGAAGATCTCTCCTCAAATGTGCATGGCTTGATTGTGTGTCTATATTTGTAGGTCAGCAGTAAATGTCAGATCACAAACAACAAAAATACATTTACCAGATGATTTTAGCTTACAGAGAGCACATCAAAATACCTTCTAGAAAGTCAGGTTCATTTATATTCATGTCTATTAACAAAACACTTACTGGTATTGTTGATATGGTGGACTGCAGACTGAGCTCAAAGGACATACAATGTAAGGATTAAGGAATCAATTCTAAACTAATTGGATTCATTACAAACTTCACAAAAATATATCCACCAAACAAATGGCCGAGGCTTTTGTAATTAGCTTTGGATGATTCACGTAAAAACAGTGTCCAGTGCCATTTTACTGTTATTTTTGGCATGAAAAACCATGAGGAAGAAAGAAGATGGAAGATTACATGACATTGGGAGGAAGTGGGAGGAGGGTTTGCCCTGATTGGTTCCAAAGCTAAAAGATAGCCTGGATCAGCCAATCAGGAGGGCAGTAAGAAGGGAGAGGCCTAGCTGAACCAGCAGAAGCGCCATAGTATGTTCAGCTTCGGAACTGTGTCTGCTAAAAAATGATTACATAGTCATAAGCAACTATTGTAGTGTGATAGGGAGACTATTATGAAACTACAGGGAAATAATGGAAAAATATAATTGTGTTGATTTTAGGGAATTTGATCCAGGAAAGCTTTGAGGGAGTTGGTCACAGGAGGCTGTTCACAATGTGCTTAAAGCTGCTTGGTGCAGCAATTCAGCCTACCAGTTGTACGTTACAAAACCAACCCCGTGCTAGAAAAATATCTTATTTTTTATATTACTAGAGAGGCAGGTATTTTTTTTTTTTTAGTTTCTACAGTTCATTATTGCAAGCGCAGCATCCAAATAGCATTCTGTTGCAAACGCTGAGCGATTGCACCTTTTTTTCATTGTATCCATCCGTGTTATTAAAGGTGTTGCATTATAGCAAAAGCATTTTATGGCAATAATGCTATATTTATACCAGTGATATTACAGGCAGAATTCAACATTATTTTTGTGGCTAAAGAGGATGAGACTGTGGACTGAATCACTCACTCAGGATGATGTAGAGGTCACCTCTGAGTCTGACACCGTGCATTGGAGCCAGGGGTCACAGCATTCTTTCTGCTCTTCCTCCTTTCAAAGCCAGGGAAGCCTTTCAGTTTCAGTTGCATCTTCTCTGTCCTTCACAGCCCCCTTCTAGTACAACTTCTTCATGAGGGTGCTGAGCAGGAGGTAACATCGGAGGAGGAGGGTGGTAGCAGCAGTAATAAAGAGCAGAGGCAATGTATAGGCAGAACCACCTAAAAAACTGCCATGGTGAGATCTGCTTCTATTATAGTCATCTTGGGAACAGGTGATGCTGCTGACAATGCGGGCACAGGCTCAGAATGTGCCAAACCAAAGCCAAGCTCAGCTGCCGCTAGCTCTATGCAAATATCTCCTATATGCCGGAAGACAAAAGCATTGCTGTGTGCATGATCACCAGGATTAAAATAAGCCATTGGCGTTTAAACACAAACATAGGCACCAAGGTTCTATAAAAACACTTGAAGTGGCATCACTAGTTACTGTGGGAAAGCAGAAGTGGCGCCAGCTAGCACAACAAAAGTGTCCTCCTTCTCCCGATCTCTTTTGTGGCAGCCAGGCCGCATTCACATGCAGTACAGTTTCCTTGTCATCATCGCTGACTGCTTCTCTCTCTCAGACTACACCTGCTCCTACTCAGCTCGGACGTCAGCCAGCGATAATTGATTATGTGACCAAGAAACAACTCTACATGCCAGCAGTCCACTGGTACACAAGTTTAACTCCCACCTGGCCAAGTTTCTGGTGGTGCAGTCTCTGCTGTTCTACCTAGTGGATTCTGCTGCCTTTAGGGAGCTGATGGCTGGCGTTCAGCCTTACTGCAGGATACCAAACCAGCATTATTTTTCCCAAAAAGCGGTCACTGCCTTGTACTCTCACGTGGTGGGGGCCACTCCTTGCAATCCTCGCTGCGTGGCAATGTGCCTGTCATGGTGGACATCTGGCGTAGCTGTTACAGACAGGAACAGTGCGTGTATTTCATGGCCTACTGGGTCAATGCTTTTCACAGTGAGGTAGCACTGCAGCAAGAAGGCCAGGATCCTAATGACACCTCTACATTTGTGTTGGTCTGGTTCCCACACCAGCAGCTTATTCGCCTCCTCCATGGACATCCTCCTGTTCCCAACTGCGTGTGTAAAGTGAAGCGTTGCCATGTGGTGTTGCAGATGATCGGAGATGCCTGATGCATACTGAAGCCCTCTGATATTTATATTAGAGCAGACACTCACTCTAAAGTAACAAGGGACGGCAGAGTAACAGCAGCCCTTGTATGCAGTATTTTACAGATCTGAGATATACAGCAGTGTTATTGCTGTGCTCTCTGCTTTCCTGTGTCATTACATTAGATAGTTAGCTTATATACAGACGTGGACAAAATTGTTGGTACCCTTTGGTCAATGAAAGAAAAAGTCACAATGGTCACAGAAATAACTTTAATCTGACAAAAGTAATAATAAATTCAAATTCTATAAATGTTAACCAATGAAAGTCAGACATTGTTTTTCAACCATGCTTCAACAGAATTATGTAAAAAAATAAACTCATGAAACAGGCATGGACAAAAATGATGGTACCCCTAGAAAACACAGAACATAATGTGACCAAAGGGACATGTTAATTCAAGGTGTGTCCACTAATTAGCATCACAGGTGTCTACAACCTTGTAATCAGCCATTGGGCCTATATATATGGCTCCAGGTAATCACTGTGTTGTTTGGTGATATGGTGTGTACCACACTCGACATGGACCAGAGGAAGCAAAGGAAAGAGCTGTCTCAAGAGATCAGAAAGAAAATTATAGACAAGCATGTTAAAGGTAAAGGCTATAAGACCATCTCCAAGCAACTAGATGTTCCTGTGAGTACAGTTGCACATATTATTCATAAGTTTAAGATCCATGGGACTGTAGCCAACCTCCCTGGACGTGGCCGCAGGAGGAAAATTGATGACAAATCTAAGAGACGGATAATCCGAATGGTAACAAAAGAGCCTAGAAAGACTTCTAAAGAGATTCAAGGTGAACTTCATGCTCAAGGAACATCAGTGTCAGATCGCACCATCCGTCGTTGTTTGAGCCAAAGTGGACTACATGGGAGACGACCAAGGAGGACACCATTGTTGAAAACGAATCATAAAAAAGCAAGACTGGAATATGCCAAACTACATGTTGACAAGCCACAAAGCTTCTGGGAGAATGTCCTGTGGACAGATGAGACAAAAATCGAAGTTTTTGCCAAGGCACATCAGCTGTATGTTCACAGACGAAAAAATGAAGCATATCAAGAAAAGAACACTGTCCCTACTGTGAAACATGGAGGAGGCTCTGTTATGTTCTGGGGCTGCTTTGCTGCGTCTGGCACAGGGTGTCTTGAATCTGTGCAGGGTACAATGAAATCTCAAGACTATCAAGGAATTCTAGAGAGAAATGTACTAGCCAGTGTCAGAAAGCTTGGTCTCAGTCGCAGGTCATGGGTCTTGCAACAGGACAATGACCCAAAACACACCGCTAAAAACACCCAAGAATGGCTAAGAGGAAAAAATTGGACTATTCTAAAGTGGCCTTCTATGAGCCCTGACCTCAATCCTATTGAGCATCTTTGGAAGGAGCTGAAACATGCAGTCTGGAAAAGGCACCCTTCAAACCGGACACAACTGGAGCAGTTTGCTCATGAGGAGTGGGCCAAAATACCTGCTGAGAGGTGCAGATGTCTCATTGACAGTTACAGGAAGCGTTTGATTGCAGTGATTGCCTCAAAAGGTTGTGCAACAAAATATTAAGTTAGGGGTACCATCATTTTTGTCCATGCCTGTTTCATGAGTTTATTTTTTTACATAATTCTGTTGAAGCATGGTTGAAAAACAATGTCTGACTTTCATTGGTTAACATTTATAGAATTTTAATTTATTATTACTTTTGTCAGATTAAAGTTATTTCTGTGACCATTGTGACTTTTTCTTTCATTGACCAAAGGGTACCAACAATTTTGTCCACGTCTGTATATAATACAGATAGTTAGTGGGAGATAGTCAGTGTGGGTTAGATAGTGATATAGTGTAGCTTATACAGGGAGTGCAGAATTATTAGGCAAGTTGTATTTTTGAGGATTAATTTTATTATTGAACAACAACCATGTTCTCAATGAACCCAAAAAACTCATTAATATCAAAGCTGAATATTTTTGGAAGTAGTTTTTAGTTTGTTTTTAGTTTTAGCTATTTTAGGGGGATATCTGTGTGTGCAGGTGACTATTACTGTGCATAATTATTAGGCAACTTAACAAAAAACAAATATATACCCATTTCAATTATTTATTTTTACCAGTGAAACCAATATAACATCTCAACATTCACAAATATACATTTCTGACATTCAAAAGCAAAACAAAAACAAATCAGTGACCAATATAGCCACCTTTCTTTGCAAGGACACTCAAAAGCCTGCCATCCATGGATTCTGTCAGTGTTTTGATCTGTTCACCATCAACATTGCGTGCAGCAGCAACCACAGCCTCCCAGACACTGTTCAGAGAGGTGTACTGTTTTCCCTCCTTGTAAATCTCACATTTGATGATGGACCACAGGTTCTCAATGGGGTTCAGATCAGGTGAACAAGGAGGCCATGTCATTAGATTTTCTTCTTTTATACCCTTTCTTGCCAGCCACGCTGTGGAGTACTTGGACGCGTGTGATGGAGCATTGTCCTGCATGAAAATCATGTTTTTCTTGAAGGATGCAGACTTCTTCCTGTACCACTGCTTGAAGAAGGTGTCTTCCAGAAACTGGCAGTAGGACTGGGAGTTGAGCTTGACTCCATCCTCAACCCGAAAAGGCCCCACAAGCTCATCTTTGATGATACCAGCCCAAACCAGTACTCCACCTCCACCTTGCTGGCGTCTGAGTCGGACTGGAGCTCTCTGCCCTTTACCAATCCAGCCACGGACCCATCCATCTGGCCCATCAAGACTCACTCTCATTTCATCAGTCCATAAAACCTTAGAAAAATCAGTCTTGAGATATTTCTTGGCCCAGTCTTGACGTTTCAGCTTGTGTGTCTTGTTCAGTGGTGGTCATCTTTCAGCCTTTCTTACCTTGGCCATGTCTCTGAGTATTGCACACCTTGTGCTTTTGGGCACTCCAGTGATGTTGCAGCTCTGAAATATGGCCAAACTGGTGGCAAGTGGCATCTTGGCAGCTGCACGCTTGACTTTTCTCAGTTCATGGGCAGTTATTTTGCGCCTTGGTTTTTCCACACGCTTCTTGCGACCCTGTTGACTATTTTGAATGAAACGCTTGATTGTTCGATGATCACGCTTCAGAAGCTTTGCAATTTTAAGAGTGCTGCATCCCTCTGCAAGTTATCTCACTATTTTTGACTTTTCTGAGCCTGTCAAGTCCTTCTTTTGACCCATTTTGCCAAAGGAAAGGAAGTTGCCTAATAACTATGCACACCTGATATAGGGTGTTGATGTCATTAGACCACACCCCTTCTCATTACAGAGATGCACATCACCTAATATGCTTAATTGGTAGTAGGCTTTCGAGCCTATACAGCTTGGAGTAAGACAACATGCATAAAGAGGATGATGTGGTCAAAATACTCATTTGCCTAATAATTCTGCACTCCCTGTAGGTTCTGCTGTCCATACATAAAGGCTAGGTACATAGTGCTGTACATATGTATGTATGTATGTATGCTACATACATACATACATAGTGCTGTGATGTCATATTTTTCTCCTAACTGAGGTGAAGTTCATACAAAGGTTGCTGGGCGGCTATACGCTGAGTGAGGAGCTTTGATTGTTGAGAAGTTACATTTTTTGTCTTGTTCTCTTTATCTTTCTTTCCATCTTGCTGTTCTACAGTTGTATTCACCACTGTGTAGCAAGGTGTGTATGCAGTAAATATGCGCCTAATTTGCTAGGGGTAGCAATACACCCAAGTTTTTAAGTTACGGGTCTAAGGCTCAACCATGTTGGGGAGGATTGGGCGGGGTGGGGGGCAGGGAATTCGGATTTTAGTTGGTCTGTGTTGATGTGTGTGAGTGTGAATGTTTACTCCTTCACGGGACCTGGAGACTCGGTTATGTTTCTTTGCTGGATCTATGGCATCAGTTAAACTAATATCCTGGAATGTCAGGGGTCTCAATAATAAGTTTAAACATTCACTAGTCTTTTACTATTTAAAAATCTATAAACCCAATGTAATTGTACTAAAGGAAACACATCTTCGGGGCCAGAAAGTGTTAGCCCTTAAACGCCCCTGGATGGGATCCACTTATCATGCGGTATATTCTAATTTTGAAAGAGGAATATCTGTTCAAATTGCCAAAAAACTTCCTTTTCAGATTATCTCAGTTCAAGTAGATGTCTCTGGAAGATATGTGATTCTACATGCTAGTGTTAGAGGGTTGCAATATCTAGTTATAGGTCTCTATATACCACCCCCATTCTGTAGGGAACTTCTTGACTCTATTATGAGCAACATTGCTATGTTTCCAGCAACTCCCTTTATAATTATAGGGGGTTACAATGCTACCCTAGATCTGGAAAGGGACAGGTTGTTCCCTCAGACTTCTAATAACAAGTCTTTGTTGCATTGGGTGGAAGCCCATGGTCTAATAGAGACATGGTGTCATCTTCATCCTACAGATACAGATGTAGCAGGGTTAACACACAAACTCATAACTTAAATTTCTTAACTCATCGTGTTATCTTGAAACAAAAGCCAATGAAAAGCAATTTAAGGTGTTTGCTTAATGCATTTAGTTTAGATAACACGTCTCATAAATCATGTGTGTTAACTCTACTACATCTGTACACAATTGTCATGCTACTCGGCCTCCACAGGCTCTTTGTCCCATAAAGATCTAGCCTTTGTTCTGGAGATTTACTACCTTATATCAGAACTAGTGATTACCTAGAGGTATTTCGGATCATGCCCCCCTTCTCCTGATTATATCTCAGCAGCCATTGCCCCCCCCCCCCCCAATAGGTGGTGGCTAGTGTTGATCGAGCATGCTCGGCCGAACACCGATGCTCAGCACATGGCGGTATTCGGCCGAATGCCGATTGTGCTACGCAGCCAATAAGTGTGCAGGTAAGTGCTGCCCTTCACTGTAATGCTGTAGCCATGTTGGTTACTGGCATTACAGTGATTATCTGCGGTATTTCTCCTGTGTAACATTTCCACATCCCAAATACCTGTGACATTCCCTGTTATTTTTTATTAGCCGCTGGTGACATCAGCGACATTATCTGCAGTATTTCTCCTGTGTAATGTTTCCACATTCCAAATACCTGTGACATTCCCTGAAATTTTATATTAGCCGCTGCTGACATCAGCAACATTATCTGCGTTATTTCTCCTGTGTAGCATTTCCACATCCCAAATACCTGTGACATTCCCTGTAATTTTTTATTAGCCGCTGGTGACAGCATTGACATCGTCTGCAATATTTCTCCTGTGTAACGTTTCCACATCCCAAATACCTGTGACATTCCCTGTAATTTTATATTAGCCGCTGGTGACATCAGCGACATTATCTGCGGTATTTCTCCTGTGTAACGTTTCCACATCGCAATTACCTGTGACATTTCCTGTAATTTTTCATTAGCCGCTGGTGACAGCATTGACATCATCTGCGGTATATCTCCTGTGTGACGTTCCCACATCCCAAATACCTGTGACATTTCCTGTAATTTTTTATTAGCCGTTGGTGACATCAGCGAAATTATATGCTGTATTTCTCCTGTGTAACATTTCCACATCCCAAATACCTGTGACATTCCCTGTCATTTTTTATTAGCCGCTGCTGACATCAGCAACATTATCTGCGGTATATCTCCTGTGTAATGTTTCCACATCCCAAATACCTGATATTCCCTGTAATTTTTTATTAGCCGCTGCTGACATCAGCGACATTATCTGCGATATATCTCCTGTGTGAAGTTTTCACATCCCAAATACCATTAATTTTTTTGCGCATACCCTTCAAATCCTACGCTACTGTACGTGTGATATACTTTCAAGCATTTATAACATTTATTATGAAGAAGGTGAGCAGTAAGGGACAGGGAAGTGGCCGTGCTGCTGATGGTGCACGCAGAGGCCATGGCCCTGGGCGTGTTGAAACTGTACCTGCTGCCAGAGAACAAGAAAAACAATCATTCACGATACCTAGCTTCATGTCCCAGTTTGCAGGGCGGCTCAGGACAACACTCTCGAAGTCAGACCAGTGCAACCACGTGGTCGGTTGGATTGCAGCAGATAATGCTTCCAGTCGGTTAAGCACCACCCTGTCTTCCACCAAGTCCAGTCTCAGTAGCCAAGAGTCTGGTCAACACAATTCTCACCCTGATCCTCCTTCCTCCCACCATGGAGAGTCTTGCCAAACAAGTGATCCCACACTCTTCCTTCATTTGGGCCTTTCGAAAAGCCCGCTTGAAGAGGGACATTAGATCTTGTGCCCTGATACCCAAACTCTTGAGCATCCACAGTCACAAGAAGATGACGGTGGGGAACGGCAATTAGTGTTTCACGAGGTGGATGATGATGATGAGACACAGTTGCCAATAACTCAACGGCAATTAGTGTCTCAAGAGGTTGATGATGAGGATGAGACACAGTTGTCAATAACTGAGGTTGTTGTTAGGTCAACAAGTCAGGAGGATGACCAGAGTAAGGAAGTGGAAGAGGAGGTGGTGGACGATGAAGTCAGTGACCTCACCTGGGAAGGTGGCAAGCTGAGCAAGGATAGCAGTACAGAGGGGGAGGGATCCGCAGCACCGCAACAGGCTGGAAGAGGCAGTGGGGTGGCAAAAGGGAGAAGGCAGGCCACATCAAAAAACCCACAACTGTTCCCCGCAGCACACCCTTCTGGAAATCTCCCTTGCCAAGGGGTAGGTGTTCCGCAGTTTGGCGCGGAACACCTTGGCGCTTTTTTGCGGAAAGTTAGGACGACAAAAGAATTATAATTTGCAACCGGTACCATACAAAAATAAGCAGGGGCGTGAACACTAGCAACCTCACCACCACCAGCATGATACGCCACCTGGCATCAAAGCACCGTGATAGGTGGGCTGCACGCCTGGGTCCACAATCTGTGTCTGCGGGTCACACCACTGTCTCCTCTTCCTCTGTGTTACATGCTGGCCTGTCCCCTATTGAAGGCGCAGGCCCGGATGCCTTTCGCCCTGCACCTGGACCTACGCAAGTACCATCAGCGACCACATCCACTTCCGCGTCCCAGCGCAGCATACAAATGTCCTTACTGAATGTCCATTTGAACGCAAGTGCAAATACTCAGCCACCCACCCACAGGCCATAGCGCTAAATGTGAAACTTTCCAAATTACTAGCCCTGGAAATGTTGCCATTTAGGCTTGTGGACACTGAGGCCTTCCGCAGCCTGATGTCGGCGGCCGTCCCTTGTTACGCAGTCCCCAGCCGCCACTATTTTTCACTGTGTGCCGCGCCCGCCTTATACCAGCATGTGTTTTTGTTCTGGGTTGAAATACAATTCCCTACTTAGCAATTCCCTAAATCAGTGGTTTCTGCTGTATCAGGCCAACTTTAAATCTATCCATAAAAGGGTATATTAGATTGAAGGTGCGGATAGGGTCATCCTCAATAACTTCACACGCTACCGTGCATTTCCAAGTCTAATTCTGTCGGTAAACGTATACCTGTCATCCAGCGCCTAAATACTAGGCCTACAATTTATATTCAGCTAAATCTGTCGTTACTGCTGTGCCTGTATTAGTGTAATACGGTACCTAAATAGATAGCCAGATAGTGTTAGGTGTCTGTAAAAAAAGGCCTGAATTTGAATTCCATACATTGGGCCAAATAATTTCTTTCTTATTGTGGTGAACGGTAACAATGAGGAAAACATCTAGTAAGGGACGCAGACGCAGACATGGTCGTGGTGGTGTTAGTGGACCCTCTGGTGCTGGGAGAGGACGTGGCCATTCTGCCACAGCCACACGTCCTAGTGAACCAACTACCTCAGGTCCCAGTAGCCGCCAGAATTTACAGCGATATTTGGTGGGGCCCAATGCCGTTCTAAGGATGGTAAGGCCTGAGCAGGTACAGGCATTAGTCAATTGGGTGGCTGACAGTGGCTCCAGCACATTCACATTATCTCCCACCCAGTCTTCTGCAGAAAGCGCACAGATGGCGCCTGAAAACCAAGCCCATCAGTCTGTCACATCACCCCCATGCATATCAGGGAAACTGTCTGAGCCTCAAGTTATGCAGCAGTCACTTATGCTGTTTGAAGACTCTGCTGGCAGGGTTTCCCAAGGGCATCCACCTAGCCCTTCCCCAGCGGTGGAAGACATAGAATGCACTGACACACAACCACTTATGTTTCCTGATGATGAGGACATGGGAATACCACCTCAGCAGTCTCTGATGATGACGAAAACACAGGTGCCAACTGCTGCGTCTTTCTGCAGTGTGCAGACTGAACAGGATGTCAGGGAGGAAGACTGGGTGGAAGACGATGCAGGGGACGATGAGGTCCTAGACCCCACATGAAATGAAGGTCGTGCCACTGACTTTCACAGTTCGGAGGAAGAGGCAGTGGTGAGACCAATGTGGACAAGCTGACGTTCATAAAAATGAACCAAGCATGGATCCCACAGGACCTGTCCATCCCTTGTGCAGATTAGACATTTATAACTACCTCCCCTTAACCATATATTATTGTACTCCAGGGCACTTCCTCATTCAATCCTCTTTTTATTTTCATTTTACCATTATATTGCGGGGCAACCCAAAGTTGAATGAACCTCTCCTCTGTCTGGGTGCCGGGGCCTAAATATCTGACAATGGACTGTTCCAGTTTTGGGTGACGTGAAGCCTGATTCTCTGCTATGACATGAAGCCTGATTCTCTGCTATGACATGAAGCCTGAATCTCTGCTATGGGACCTCTCTCCTCTGTCTGGGTGCCGGGGCCTAAATATCTGACAATGGCCTGTTCCAGTGGTGGGTGACGTGAAGCCTGATTCTCTGCTATGACATGAAGCCTGATTCTCTGCTATGACATGAAGCCTGATTCTCTGCTGACATGAAGCCTGAATCTCTGCTATGGGACCTCTCTCCTCTGTCAGGGTGCCGGGGCCTAAATATCTGACAATGGCCTGTTCCAGTGGTGGGTGACGTGAAGCCTGATTCTCTGCTATGACATCAAGCCTGATTCTCTGCTATGACATCAAGCCTGAATCTCTGCTATGACATCAAGCCTGAATCTCTGCTATGACATCAAGCCTGAATCTCTGCTATGACATCAAGCCTGAATCTCTGCTATGACATCAAGCCTGAATCTCTGCTATGACATCAAGCCTGAATCTCTGCTATGACATCAAGCCTGAATCTCTGCTATGACATCAAGCCTGAATCTCTGCTATGGGACCTCTCTCCTCTGTCTGGGTGCCGGGGCCTAAATATCTGACAATGGACTGTTCCAGTTTTGGGTGACGTGAAGCCTGATTCTCTGCTATGACATGAAGCCTGAATCTCTGCTATGACGTGAAGCCTGATTCTCTGCTATGACGTGAAGCCTGATTCTCTGCTATGACATGAAGCCTGAATCTCTGCTATGGGACCTCTCTCCTCTGTCTGGGTGCCGGGGCCTAAATATCTGACAATGGCCTGTTCCAGTTTTGGGTGACGTGAAGCCTGATTCTCTGCTATGACATGAAGCCTGAATCTCTGCTATGGGACCGCTCTCCTCTGTCTGGGTGCCGGGGCCTAAATATCTGACAATGGCCTGTTCCAGTGGTGGGTGACGTGAAGCCTGATTCTCTGCTATGACGTGAAGCCTGATTCTCTGCTATGACGTGAAGCCTGATTCTCTGCTGACATGAAGCCTGATTCTCTGCTGACATGAAGCCTGATTCTCTGCTGACATGAAGCCTGAATCTCTGCTATGGGACCTCTCTCCTCTGTCTGGGTGCCGGGGCCTAAATATCTGACAATGGACTGTTCCAGTTTTGGGTGATGTGAAGCCTGATTCTCTGCTATGACATGAAGCCTGAATCTCTGCTATGGGACCTCTCTCCTCTGTCTGGGTGCCGGGGCCTAAATATCTGACAATGGCCTGTTCCAGTGGTGGGTGACGTGAAGCCTGATTCTCTGCTATGACATGAAGCCTGATTCTCTGCTGACATGAAGCCTGAATCTCTGCTATGGGACCTCTCTCCTCTGTCTGGGTGCCGGGGCCTAAATATCTGACAATGGCCTGTTCCAGTTTTGGGTGACGTGAAGCCTGTTTCTCTGCTATGACATGAAGCCTGAATCTCTGCTATGGGACCTCTCTCCTCTGTCTGGGTGCCAGGGTCAAAATATCTGACAATGGCCTGTTCCAGTGGTGGGTGACGTGAAGCCTGATTCTCTGCTATGACATGAAGCCTGATTCTCTGCTATGACATCAAGCCTGAATCTCTGCTATGGGACCTCTCTCCTCTGTCTGGGTGCCGGGGCCTAAAAATATCTGACAGTGGCCTGTTCCAGTGTTGGGTTACATGATGCCTGATTCTCTGCAATGGGACCTCTCTCCTCTGTCTGGGTGCCAGGGCCAAAATATCTGACAATGGCCTGTTCCAGTGGTGGGTGACGTGAAGCCTGATTCTCTGCTATGACATGAAGCCTGATTTTCTGCTATGACATGAAGCCTGATTCTCTGCTATGACATGAATCCTGATCCTCTGCTATGACATGAAGCCTGATTCTCTGCTATGACATGAAGCCTGAATCTCTGCTATGGGACCTCTCTCCTCTGTTTGGGTGCCGGGGCCTAAATATCTGACAATGGCCTGTTCCAGTGGTGGGTGACATGAAGCCTGATTCTCTGCTATGACATGAAGCCTGAATCTCTGCTATGGGACCTCTCTCCTCTGTCTGGGTGCCGGGGCCTAAAAATATCTGACAGTGGCCTGTTCCAGTGTTGGGTGACATGAAGCCTGATTCTCTGCAATGGGACCTCTCTCCTCTGTCTGGGTGCAAGGGCCAAAATATCAGACAATGGCCTGTTCCAGTTTTGATTGACGTGAAGCCTGATTCTCTGCTATGACATGAAGCCTGATTCTCTGCAATGGGACCTTTCTCCTCTGTCTGGGTGCCGGGGTCTAAATATCTGACAGTGGCCTGTTCCAGTGGTGGGTGACATGAAGCCTGATTCTCTGCTATGGGACCTCTCTCCAATTGATATTGGTTAATTTTTATTTATTTTATTTTTATTTTAATTAATTTCCCTATCCACATTTGTTTGAATGGGATTTAACTACATTTTGCTGCCTTTTGCAGCCCTCTAGCCCTTTCCTGGGCTGTTTTACAGCCTTTTTAGTGCCGAAAAGTTCGGGTCCCCATTGACTTCAATGGGGTTCGGGTTCGGGACAAAGTTCGGGTCGGGTTCGGATCCCGAACCCGAACATTTCCGGGAAGTTCGGCCGAACTTTTTGAACCAGAACTTCCAGGTGTTCGCTCAACTCTAATTGGGGTCCCTAATTCCATCAGGGTTTATGCCACCACGTTAGTGGCTCCAACCCCGACTTCTCCGGGCCACTCTGTGGTCTCCTCATGCTGCCGCCACCTAATTTCTATGTCATTGGGCCATGCTGTGGACTTCTCATGCTGTTCCCATCCTTCTCACTCTTTGACTGGGCCACTAGTGTCCCTGTTTGGCCTTGTTGACATCATCATTTATTTGACCCTTCTGATCGGTCAGAAGGAAGGAAAAATGAGATGCAAAATGGATTCTGTTAATGTAGCAGTTGTAAGACCTGTATTGTCCCATCAGAATTGGCGTATGATTTGGTAGCCAAAAGCAGGAGTGGGTACAAAACACAGAAGACTTGCAAATATTCCATTCACGTGTCATCTCTGTTTTGGATCCACTCCTGTTTTTTTTTTAGGTTTTAGCAATACTGATGGATTACTGACCAAATGCTGACCGAGTGAAGGCGAATGCTCAACAGACAGGATCAGTTTTTTGGGGGTTATTGTTCAGACGGATCAGAGGAAGGGAAAAATAATCAGTGACGTCAACACAAACTTACTGCTGACACCCTCTCCACTCTGTCGGGGGTGCTCTACTTGTATAAGCGTGTAATAGAACAGGTTCTGTAGACATCTATGTGGAATCAGCTGACGATGGTGTAAAGGGAGTGCGCTTCTTCTTGGCACTAACATCGACCTATAAGGCTGAGTTCATACTTGAGTAAGGCTACTTTCAAACCGGCGTTTCTGGGTCCACTTGTGAGATTCGTTTCAGGGCTCTCACAAGCGGCCCAAAACGGATCAGTACAGCCCCAATGCATTCTGAAAGGATAAGCTCCGTTGCGCTTCTATTCCGCTTTGGAGGCGGACACCAAAACACTGCTTGCAGCGTTTTGGTGTCCGCCTGACGATGAGGAGCCATACTGATCCGTCCTGACTTACAATGGGGACGAATTTATTTTCACTGACACAATATGGTGCAGTTGAAAATGGATCCGTCCCTCATTGACTTTCAATGTAAGTCAGGACGGATCCGTTTTGACTTAGACTTTTTTTTTAAAGAATAATGCAAACGGATTCGTTATGAACGGATACAAGCGTTTGCATTATCTGTACAGATACAAGACGGAGCAGCACCGAACGCAGGTGTGAAAGTAGCCTTATTTGGTCAGTTTTGGCCCCATAACTGCCCAAATAAGTGAAGTGTGCAGTGATTCTAAGAGCGATGCCTGTCACTTGCGTGTCATATTGACTAACGGTATTGTTTCACTATCACATGCGTGTTCTATGCGTGTTACTGCAAGGCACAGTGTTCTACACCACTATACAGGCTCTCTCTCTGCAGCCAGGAAATAGCTGTTTTTTAAAGTAACGCCGCAAATAAATTCGGATCGAATCAAAATTTTTCCGAAAATTCGGCGAATCAGCTGAATCGAATTTTTGAAAAATTCGCTCATCTCTCTTTCTGCATAGGATTCCAACAGTTGCTGCAATGTCAGGCCTTGTAGCAGTGGTAAGATACAGCAATTTCCCTATTGCTTTCCTGTACTGAGTATTAGTTGGTAACGGGGTATCTTGGCTGTTCATCTCCTTCAAGTAGTTGGTTTCCATGGGAGACTTTACTGATTTGGCATCTTCCATTCAAATGTTTCAATTATTCTTGTATTTTGTGTGTTTGGTTCAGAAGAAAGCTGCCATCTACCTCTCTCTCAATCTGGATGCTGAGGTAATTCTTTTTGTCGCCAAGATCTTTGGTCTCAAACTGCTGTTTTAGGTTTTTCAGTATTTCTACTTCATCACCTTCTTGCTCAAAACAAATCAGGATATCGTCCATATAAATAAGCACATAGATCCATCTGTTTGCCATTTTTTTCTGTATAAGCAGGGTCTGCTTTACTTCTTTGAAATTCCTTATGTGTAAGCACTTCATTTATTTTTATATTCCACGCTCTGGCTGCTTACCGTATATAGTTCTGTGAAGTTTGCATACTAGGTCTGGCCTTTGTTCATCTCTGAACCCTGGTGGTTGTTCCATGTAGATTTCTTCTGTTAACTCGCCATGTAGAAAAGAAGTTTTCACATCAAAATGTTTCACTTGCATTTTTCTTGTGGTGACTACTGTCAGCAAAGTCCTTATTGTAGCGTGCTTGACTACTGGCGCAAATGTCTTATCATAGTTAGGGATGAGCGAACTCGAACTGTATAGTTCGGGTTCGTACCGAATTTTGGGGTGTCCGTGACACGGACCCGAACCCGGACATTTTCGTAAAAGTCCGGGTTCGGGTTCGGTGTTCGTCGCTTTCTTGGCGCTTTTGTGACGCTTTCTTGGCGCTTTTTGAAAGGCTGCAAAGCAGCCAATCAACAAGCGTCATACTACTTGCCCCAAGAGGCCATCACAGCCATGCCTACTATTGGCATGGCTGTGATTGGCCAGAGCACCATGTGACCCAGCCTCTATTTAAGCTGGAGTCACATAGCGCCGCCCGTCACTCTGCTCTGATTAGCGTAGGGAGAGGTTGCGGCTGCGACAGTAGGGCGAGATTAGGCAGATTAACTCCTCCAAAGGACTTGATTAACTGATCGATCTGCAGCTGTGGATCATTGAGCTGCTGATCCTCAATTGCTCACTGTTTTTAGGCTGCACAGACCGTTTGTCAGTCTCATTTTTCTGGGGTGATCGGCGGCCATTTTGTGTCTTGTGGTGCGCCAGCACAAGCTGCGACCAAGTGCATTTAACCCTCAATGGTGTGGTTGTTTTTTGGCTAAAGCCTACATCAGGGTGAAGCTGTCACACCAAGTGCATTTAACCAGCAATAGTCTGTTCATTTTTTGGCCATATACAAAATCAGGGGCAAGCTGCGCCTGTCACCAAGTGCATTTAACCCTCAATGGTGTGGTTGTTTTTTGGCTAAAGCCTACATCAGGGTGAAGCTGTCACACCAAGTGCATTTAACCAGCAATAGTCTGTTCATTTTTTGGCCATATACAAAATCAGGGGCAAGCTGCGCCTGTCACCAAGTGCATTTAACCCTCAATGGTGTGGTTGTTTTTTGGCTAAAGCCTACATCAGGGTGAAGCTGTCACACCAAGTGCATTTAACCAGCAATAGTCTGTTCATTTTTTGGCCATATACAAAATCAGGGGCAAGCTGCGCCTGTCACCAAGTGCATTTAACCCTCAATGGTGTGGTTGTTTTTTGGCTAAAGCCTACATCAGGGTGAAGCTGTCACACCAAGTGCATTTAACCAGCAATAGTCTGTTCATTTTTTGGCCATATCCCAGTCTAATTCTGTCACTAAATCCATACCGGTCACCCAGCGCCTAAATACTAGGCCTCAAATTTATATCCAGCTAAATCTGTCCCTAGTGCTGTAGCTGGGCGAGTTATTTAGTGTCCGTTCAAGCACATTTCTTGTTCTGGGTTGAAATACAATTCTCAATTTAGCAATTTCATAATTTAGTGGTTCCTGCTATATCAGAGCTCTTTGAAATCTATCCCAAAAAGGGTATATAATATTGAAGGTGCACATAGGGTCATTCAGAGTAACTTCACACACACCCGCTACTGTGTATTTCCAAGTCTAATTCTGTCACTAAATCCATACCGGTGACCCAGCGCCTAAATACTAGGCCTCAAATTTAATTCCCTCTAAATCTCTCGTTACCCACCGCTGTACTGTTGTTGCTGGGCAAGATATTTAGTGTCCGTCAAAGCACATTTTTTGTTCTGGGTTGAAGTACAATTCCCAATTTAGCAATTTCATAATTTAGTGGTTTCTGCTATATCAGAGCTATTTGAAATCTATCCCAAAAAGGGTATATAATATTGAAGGTGCACATAGGGTCATTCAGAATAACTTCACACACACCCGCTACTGTGTATTTCCAAGTCTAATTCTGTCACTAAACCCATACCTGTCACCCAGCGCCTAAATACTAGGCCTCAAATTTAAATCCCTCTAAATCTCTCGTTACCGTTGTCCTGTTGTAGCTGGGAAAGTTATTTAGTGCCCGTCAAAGCACATTTTTTGTTCTGGGTTGAAGTACAATTCCCAATTTAGCAATTTCATAATTTAGTGGTTCCTGCTATATCAGAGCTATTTGAAATCTATCCCAAAAAGGGTATATAATATTGAAGGTGCACATAGGGTCATTCAGAATAACTTCACACACACCCGCTACTGTGTATTTCCAAGTCTAATTCTGTCACTAAATCCATACCGGTGACCCAGCGCCTAAATACTAGGCCTCAAATTTAATTCCCTCTAAATCTCTCGTTACCCACCGCTGTACTGTTGTTGCTGGGCAAGATATTTAGTGTCCGTCAAAGCACATTTTTTGTTCTGGGTTGAAGTACAATTCCCAATTTAGCAATTTCATAATTTAGTGGTTTCTGCTATATCAGAGCTATTTGAAATCTATCCCTAAAAGGGTATATAATATTGAAGGTGCACATAGGGTCATTCAGAATAACTTCACACACACCCGCTACTGTGTATTTCCAAGTCTAATTCTGTCACTAAATCCATACCTGTCACCCAGCGCCTAAATACTAGGCCTCAAATTTAATTCCCTCTAAATCTCTCGTTACCCACCGGTGTACTGTTGTTGCTGGGCAAGATATTTAGTGTCCGTCAAAGCACATTTTTTGTTCTGGGTTGAAGTACAATTCCCAATTTAGCAATTTCATAATTTAGTGGTTTCTGCTATATCAGAGCTATTTGAAATCTATCCCTAAAAGGGTATATAATATTGAAGGTGCACATAGGGTCATTCAGAATAACTTCACACACACGCTTCTGTGCATTTCCAAGTCTAATTCTGTCACTAAATCCATACCGGTGACCCAGCGCCTAAATACTAGGCCTCAAATTTAAATCCCTCTAAATCTCTCGTTACCCACCACTGTACTGTTGTTGCTGGGCAAGATATTTAGTGTCCGTCAAAGCACATTTTTTGTTCTGGGTTGAAGTACAATTCCCAATTTAGCAATTTCATAATTTAGTGGTTTCTGCTATATCAGAGCTATTTGAAATCTATCCCTAAAAGGGTATATAATATTGAAGGTGCACATAGGGTCATTCAGAATAACTTCACACACACGCTTCTGTGCATTTCCAAGTCTAATTCTGTCACTAAATCCATACCGGTGACCCAGCGCCTAAATACTAGGCCTCAAATTTAATTCCCTCTAAATCTCTCGTTACCCACCGCTGTACTGTTGTTGCTGGGCAAGATATTTAGTGTCCGTCAAAGCACATTTTTTGTTCTGGGTTGAAGTACAATTCCCAATTTAGCAATTTCATAATTTAGTGGTTTCTGCTATATCAGAGCTATTTGAAATCTATCCCTAAAAGGGTATATAATATTGAAGGTGCACATAGGGTCATTCAGAATAACTTCACACACACCCGCTACTGTGTATTTCCAAGTCTAATTCTGTCACTAAATCCATACCTGTCACCCAGCGCCTAAATACTAGGCCTCAAATTTAATTCCCTCTAAATCTCTCGTTACCCACCGGTGTACTGTTGTTGCTGGGCAAGATATTTAGTGTCCGTCAAAGCACATTTTTTGTTCTGGGTTGAAGTACAATTCCCAATTTAGCAATTTCATAATTTAGTGGTTTCTGCTATATCAGAGCTATTTGAAATCTATCCCTAAAAGGGTATATAATATTGAAGGTGCACATAGGGTCATTCAGAATAACTTCACACACACGCTTCTGTGCATTTCCAAGTCTAATTCTGTCACTAAATCCATACCGGTGACCCAGCGCCTAAATACTAGGCCTCAAATTTAAATCCCTCTAAATCTCTCGTTACCCACCACTGTACTGTTGTTGCTGGGCAAGATATTTAGTGTCCGTCAAAGCACATTTTTTGTTCTGGGTTGAAGTACAATTCCCAATTTAGCAATTTCATAATTTAGTGGTTTCTGCTATATCAGAGCTATTTGAAATCTATCCCTAAAAGGGTATATAATATTGAAGGTGCACATAGGGTCATTCAGAATAACTTCACACACACGCTTCTGTGCATTTCCAAGTCTAATTCTGTCACTAAATCCATACCGGTGACCCAGCGCCTAAATACTAGGCCTCAAATTTAATTCCCTCTAAATCTCTCGTTACCCACCGCTGTACTGTTGTTGCTGGGCAAGATATTTAGTGTCCGTCAAAGCACATTTTTTGTTCTGGGTTGAAGTACAATTCCCAATTTAGCAATTTCATAATTTAGTGGTTTCTGCTATATCAGAGCTATTTGAAATCTATCCCTAAAAGGGTATATAATATTGAAGGTGCACATAGGGTCATTCAGAATAACTTCACACACACGCTTCTGTGCATTTCCAAGTCTAATTCTGTCACTAAATCCATACCGGTGACCCAGCGCCTAAATACTAGGCCTCAAATTTAAATCCCTCTAAATCTCTCGTTACCCACCGCTGTACTGTTGTTGCTGGGCAAGATATTTAGTGTCCGTCAAAGCACATTTTTTGTTCTGGGTTGAAGTACAATTCCCAATTTAGCAATTTCATAATTTAGTGGTTTCTGCTATATCAGAGCTATTTGAAATCTATCCCTAAAAGGGTATATAATATTGAAGGTGCACATAGGGTCATTCAGAATAACTTCACACACACGCTTCTGTGCATTTCCAAGTCTAATTCTGTCACTAAATCCATACCGGTCACCCAGCGCCTAAATACTAGGCCTCAAATTTATATCCCGCTGAATTTGAATACAATACATTGGGCCAAATAATATATTTGTTGTTGTGGTGAACCATAACAATGAGAAAAACATCTAGTAAGGGACGCGGACGTGGACATGGTCGTGGTGGTGTTAGTGGACCCTCTGGTGCTGGGAGAGGACGTGGCCGTTCTGCCACATCCACACGTCCTAGTGTACCAACTACCTCAGGTCCCAGTAGCCGCCAGAATTTACAGCGATATATGGTGGGGCCCAATGCCGTTCTAAGGATGGTAAGGCCTGAGCAGGTACAGGCATTAGTCAATTGGGTGGCCGACAGTGGATCCAGCACGTTCACATTATCTCCCACCCAGTCTTCTGCAGAAAGCGCACAGATGGCGCCTGAAAACCAACCCCATCAGTCTGTCACATCACCCCCATGCATACCAGGGAAACTGTCTCAGCCTCAAGTTATGCAGCAGTCTCTTATGCTGTTTGAAGACTCCGCTGGCAGGGTTTCCCAAGGGCATCCACCTAGCCCTTCCCCAGCGGTGAAAGACATAGAATGCACTGACGCACAACCACTTATGTTTCCTGATGATGAGGACATGGGAATACCACCTCAGCATGTCTCTGATGATGACGAAACACAGGTGCCAACTGCTGCGTCTTTCTGCAGTGTGCAGACTGAACAGGAGGTCAGGGATCAAGACTGGGTGGAAGACGATGCAGGGGACGATGAGGTCCTAGACCCCACATGGAATGAAGGTCGTGCCACTGACTTTCACAGTTCGGAGGAAGAGGCAGTGGTGAGACCGAGCCAACAGCGTAGCAAAAGAGGGAGCAGTGGGCAAAAGCAGAACACCCGCCGCCAAGAGACTCCGCCTGCTACTGACCGCCGCCATCTGGGACCGAGCACCCCAAAGGCAGCTTCAAGGAGTTCCCTGGCATGGCACTTCTTCAAACAATGTGCTGACGACAAGACCCGAGTGGTTTGCACGCTGTGCCATCAGAGCCTGAAGCGAGGCATTAACGTTCTGAACCTGAGCACAACCTGCATGACCAGGCACCTGCATGCAAAGCATGAACTGCAGTGGAGTAAACACCTTAAAACCAAGGAAGTCACTCAGGCTCCCCCTGCTACCTCTTCTGCTGCTGCCGCCTCGGCCTATTCTGCTGCTGCCGCCTCGGCCTCTTCCTCCGCCTCTGGAGGAACGTTGGCACCTGCCGCCCAGCAAACAGGGGATGTACCACCAACACCACCACCACCACCTCCGTCACCAAGCGTCTCAACCATGTCACACGCCAGCGTTCAGCTCTCCATCTCACAAACATTTGATAGAAAGCGTAAATTCCCACCTAGCCACCCTCGATCCCTGGCCCTGAATGCCAGCATTTCTAAACTACTGGCCTATGAAATGCTGTCATTTAGGCTGGTGGACACAGACAGCTTCAAACAGCTCATGTCGCTTGCTGTCCCACAGTATGTTGTTCCCAGCCGGCACTACTTCTCCAAGAGAGCCGTGCCTTCCCTGCACAACCAAGTATCCGATAAAATCAAGTGTGCACTGCGCAACGCCATCTGTAGCAAGGTCCACCTAACCACAGATACGTGGACCAGTAAGCACGGCCAGGGACGCTATATCTCCCTAACTGCACACTGGGTAAATGTAGTGGCAGCTGGGCCCCAGGCGGAGAGCTGTTTGGCGCACGTCCTGCCGCCGCCAAGGATCGCAGGGCAACATTCTTTGCCTCCTGTTGCCACCTCCTCCTTCTCGGCTTCCTCCTCCTCTTCTTCCACCTGCTCATCCAGTCAGCCACACACCTTCACCACCAACTTCAGCACAGCCCGGGGTAAACGTCAGCAGGCCATTCTGAAACTCATATGTTTGGGGGACAGGCCCCACACCGCACAGGAGTTGTGGCGGGGTATTGAACAACAGACCGACGAGTGGTTGCTGCCGGTGAGCCTCAAGCCCGGCCTGGTGGTGTGTGATAATGGGCGAAATCTCGTTGCAGCTCTGGGACTAGCCAATTTGACGCACATCCCTTGCTTGGCGCATGTGCTGAATTTGGTGGTGCAGAAGTTCATTCACAACTACCCCGACATGTCAGAGCTGCTGCATAAAGTGCGGGCCGTCTGTTCGCGCTTCCGGCGTTCACATCCTGCCGCTGCTCGCCTGTCTGCGCTACAGCGTAACTTCGGCCTTCCCGCTCACCGCCTCATATGCGACGTGCCCACCAGGTGGAACTCCACCTTGCACATGCTGGACAGACTGTGCGAGCAGCAGCAGGCCATAGTGGAGTTTCAGCTGCAGCACGCACGGGTCAGTCGCACTACAGAACAGCACCACTTCACCACCAATGACTGGGCCTCCATGCGAGACCTGTGTGCCCTGTTGCGCTGTTTCGAGTACTCCACCAACATGGCCAGTGGCGATGACACCGTTATCAGCGTTACAATACCACTTCTATGTCTCCTTGAGAAAACACTTAGGGCGATGATGGAACAGGAGGTGGCCCAGGAGGAGGAGGAGGAGGATGAGGAAGAGGGGTCATTTTTAGCACTTTCAGGCCAGTCTCTTCGAAGTGACTCAGAGGGAGGTTTTTTGCAACAGCAGAGGCCAGGTACAAATGTGGCCAGCCAGGGCCCACTACTGGAGGACGAGGAGGACGAGGATGAGGAGGAGGTGGAGGAGGATGAGGATGAAGCATGGTCACAGCGGGGTGGCACCCAACGCAGCTCGGGTCCATCACTGGTGCGTGGCTGGGGGGAAAGGCAGGACGATGACGATACGCCTCCCACAGAGGACAGCTTGTCCTTACCCCTGGGCAGCCTGGCACACATGAGCGACTACATGCTGCAGTGCCTGCGCAACGACAGCAGAGTTGCCCACATTTTAACCTGTGCGGACTACTGGGTTGCCACCCTGCTGGATCCACGCTACAAAGACAATGTGCCCACCTTACTTCCTGCACTGGAGCGTGATAGGAAGATGCGCGAGTACAAGCGCACGTTGGTAGACGCGCTACTGAGAGCATTCCCAAATGTCACAGGGGAACAAGTGGAAGCCCAAGGCCAAGGCAGAGGAGGAGCAAGAGGTCGCCAAGGCAGCTGTGTCACGGCCAGCTCCTCTGAGGGCAGGGTTAGCATGGCAGAGATGTGGAAAACTTTTGTCAACACGCCACAGCTAACTGCACCACCACCTGATACGCAACGTGTTAGCAGGAGGCAACATTTCACTAACATGGTGGAACAGTACGTGTGCACACCCCTCCACGTACTGACTGATGGTTCGGCCCCATTCAACTTCTGGGTCTCTAAATTGTCCACGTGGCCAGAGCTAGCCTTTTATGCCTTGGAGGTGCTGGCCTGCCCGGCAGCCAGCGTTTTGTCTGAACGTGTATTCAGCACGGCAGGGGGCGTCATTACAGACAAACGCAGCCGCCTGTCTACAGCCAATGTGGACAAGCTGACGTTCATAAAAATGAACCAGGCATGGATCCCACAGGACCTGTCCGTCCCTTGTCCAGATTAGACATTAACTACCTCCCCATAACCATATATTATTGGACTCCAGGGCACTTCCTCATTCAATCCTATTTTTATTTTCATTTTACCATTATATTGCGAGGCTACCCAAAGTTGAATGAACCTCTCCTCTGCCTGTGTGCTAGGCCTAAATATATGCCAATGGACTGTTGCAGTGGTGGGTGACGTGAAGCCTCATTCTCTGCTATGACATGCAGACTGATTCTCTGCTGACATGAAGCCAGATCCTCTGTTACGGGAGCTCTCTCCTCTGCCTGGGTGCTGGGCCTAAATTTATGACAATTGACTGTTGCAGTGGTGGGTGACGTGAAGCCTGATTCTCTGCTATGATATGAAGACTGATTCTCTGCTGACATGAAGCCAGATTGTCTGTTACGGGACCTTTCTCCTCTGCCTGGGTTCTGGGCCTAAATTTATGAAAATTGACTGTTGCAGTGGTGGGTGACGTGAAGCCTGATTCTCTGCTATGATATGAAGACTGATTCTCTGCTGACATGAAGCCAGATTGTCTGTTACGGGACCTTTCTCCTCTGCCTGGGTTCTGGGCCTAAATTTATGAAAATTGACTCTTACAGTGGTGGGTGACGTGAAGCCTGATTCTCTGCTATGATATGAAGACTGATTCTCTGCTGACATGAAGCCAGATTCTCTGTTACGGGACCTCTCTCCTCTGCCTGGGTGCTGGGCCTAAATTTATGACAATGGACTGTTGCAGTGGTGGCTGACGTGAAGCCTGATTCTCTGCTATGACATGCAGACTGATTCTCTGCTGTCATGAAGCCAGATTGTCTGTTACGGGACCTCTCTGCTCTGCCTGTGTGCTAGGCCTAAATATATGCCAATGGACTGTTGCAGTGGTGGCTGACGTGAAGCCTCATTCTCTGCTATGACATGCAGACTAATTCTCTGCTGACATGAAGCCAGATTGTCTGTTACGGGACCTCTCTCCTCTGCCTGGGTGCTGGGCCTAAATTTATGACAATGGACTGTTGCAGTGGTGGCTGACGTGAAGCCTGATTCTCTGCTATGACATGCAGACTAATTCTCTGCTGACATGAAGCCAGATTGTCTGTTACGGGACCTCTCTCCTCTGCCTGGGTGCTGGGCCTAAATATATGCCAATGGACTGTTGCAGTGGTGGCTGACGTGAAGCCTCATTCTCTGCTATGACATGCAGACTAATTCTCTGCTGTCATGAAGCCAGATTGTCTGTTACGGGACCTCTCTGCTCTGCCTGTGTGCTAGGCCTAAATATATGCCAATGGACTGTTGCAGTGGTGGGTGACGTGAAGCCTCATTCTCTGCTATGACATGCAGACTGATTCTCTGCTGACATGAAGCCAGATTGTCTGTTACGGGACCTCTCTGCTCTGCCTGTGTGCTAGGCCTAAATATATGCCAATGGACTGTTGCAGTGGTGGGTGACGTGAAGCCTCATTCTCTGCTATGACATGCAGACTGATTCTCTGCTGACATGAAGCCAGATCCTCTGTTACGGGAGCTCTCTCCTCTGCCTGGGTGCTGGGCCTAAATTTATGACAATTGACTGTTGCAGTGGTGGGTGACGTGAAGCCTGATTCTCTGCTATGATATGAAGACTGATTCTCTGCTGACATGAAGCCAGATTGTCTGTTACGGGACCTTTCTCCTCTGCCTGGGTTCTGGGCCTAAATTTATGAAAATTGACTCTTACAGTGGTGGGTGACGTGAAGCCTGATTCTCTGCTATGATATGAAGACTGATTCTCTGCTGACATGAAGCCAGATTCTCTGTTACGGGACCTCTCTCCTCTGCCTGGGTGCTGGGTAGTGTTGAGCGCGAATATTCGAAAAGCAAATTTTTTTCGCGAATATCGCAACTTCGCGATTTCGCGAATATTTCGAATATAGTGCTATATATTCGTAAAAACGAATATTCGTTTTTTGTTTCCCCCCCCCCCCACAAAATTACAGTACACATATAATTGATTGTTTCCCAAAGGTCCAACAGCTCAGATCTTACTCACATTGCCTAGAAAGTGATTGAGGCGCGAATCTTCGTAAGGCGATTTTATTAGCGCACATGCGAATATCGGCACGTCCCAGAACAGAGGCAAAGGGCTTTGCATTCATACATTAGTGAATTGAGTTGCGAATCTTCGTAAGGCGATTTTATTAGCGCACATGCGAATATCTACACTTGTCCCAGAACAGAGGCAAAGGGCTTTGCATTCATACATTAGTGATTGAATTGAGCTGCGAATCTTCGTAAGGCGATTTTATTAACGCAAATGCAAATATCTACACTTGTCCCCAGAACAGAGAGGCAAAGGCCTGTGCATTCATATAGTATAGCACCATATTCGCGAATACGTAGAACTTCGTAAAATTCGATTTACGAATATTCGTATTTTTTATTTTACTTTCCACCTTACAGATTACATTGATCTGTACTCTGTCAACTACTGTCATCACCCCCCACTGTATCTCGATTGATTCCCAAAAGTCTCACATTCCCTAGAAAGTGATTGAGGTGCGAATCTTCGTAAGGCGATTTTATTAGCGCACATGCGAATATCTACACTTGTCCCAGAACAGAGGCAAAGGGCATTGCATTCATACATTAGTGATTGAATTGAGTTGCGAATCTTCGTAAGGCGATTTCATTAGCGCACATGTGAATTTTGCATAGCATATGTATTATGCGATAATTCGAATTATCGCATATGCGAAATAATAACGAATTTGAATAATCGCGAATATTTTACGAATATTCTTTCGAATATTCACAAAATTTCGCGAATTCGAATATGGGACATGCCGCTCAACACTAGTGCTGGGCCTAAATTTATGACAATGGACTGTTGCAGTGGTGGGTGACGTGAAGCCTGATTCTCTGCTATGACATGCAGACTGATTCTCTGCTGACATGAAGCCAGATTGTCTGTTACGGGACCTCTCTCCTCTGCCTGGGTGCTGGGCCTAAATATATGCCAATGGACTGTTGCAGTGGTGGCTGACGTGAAGCCTCATTCTCTGCTATGACATGCAGACTAATTCTCTGCTGACATGAAGACAGATTCTCTGTTACGGGACCTCTCTCCTCTGCCTGGGTGCCGGGGCCTAAATATCTGAGAATGGACTGTTCCAGTGGTGGCTGACGTGAAGCCTCATTCTCTGCTATGACATGCAGACTAATTCTCTGCTGACATGAAGACAGATTCTCTGTTACGGGACCTCCCTCCTCTGCCTGGGTGCTGGGCCTAAATATATGCCAATGGACTGTTGCAGTGGTGGCTGACGTGAAGCCTCATTCTCTGCTATGACATGCAGACTAATTCTCTGCTGACATGAAGACAGATTCTCTGTTACGGGACCTCCCTCCTCTGCCTGGGTGCTGGGCCTAAATATATGCCAATGGACTGTTGCAGTGGTGGCTGACGTGAAGCCTCATTCTCTGCTATGACATGCAGACTGATTCTCTGCTGACATGAAGCCAGATTCTCTGTTACGGGACCTCTCTCCTCTGCCTGTGTGTGTGCTGGGCCTAAATATATGCCAATGGACTGTTGCAGTGGTGGCTGACGTGAAGCCTCATTCTCTGCTATGACATGCAGACTAATTCTCTGCTGACATGAAGACAGATTCTCTGTTACGGGACCTCCCTCCTCTGCCTGGGTGCTGGGCCTAAATATATGCCAATGGACTGTTGCAGTGGTGGCTGACGTGAAGCCTCATTCTCTGCTATGACATGCAGACTAATTCTCTGCTGACATGAAGACAGATTCTCTGTTACGGGACCTCTCTCCTCTGCCTGGGTGCCGGGGCCTAAATATCTGAGAATGGACTGTTCCAGTGGTGGGTGACGGGAAGCCAGATTCTCTGCTATGGAACCTCTCTCCAATTGATTTTGGTTAATTTTTATTTATTTAATTTTTATTTTAATTCATTTCCCTATCCACATTTGTTTGCAGGGGATTTACCTACATGTTGCTGCCTTTTGCAGCCCTCTAGCTCTTTCCTGGGCTGTTTTACAGCCTTTTTAGTGCCGAAAAGTTCGGGTCCCCATTGACTTCAATGGGGTTCGGGTTCGGGACGAAGTTCGGATCGGGTTCGGATCCCGAACCCGAACATTTCCGGGATGTTCGGCCGAACTTCTCGAACCCGAACATCCAGGTGTTCGCTCAACTCTAATCATAGTCCTTTCCATATTTTTGAGAATATCCCTTGGCTACAAGTCTTGCTTTGTATCATTCAATTGTGCCACCTGCATTGTACTTCACTTTAAAAGTAAATTTACAGCCTATGGCTTTCCTTCCAGGTGGAAGTTCTGTAAGTGTCCATGTTTTAGTGTCATGCATGGATTGTATCTCTTCCTCAGCAGCTTTTATCCATTTACTAGCTTCCCCTTCTGAAAGCTGAGATATGTCTTCCCAGGTTGCAGGTTCATTGGCACTGGCAGTGCTTGCCTTGTATGAGAGACGTACAGGTGGTTTACCTTTGTTTTCTCTCGTTGAGCGTCTCGGTTTTGTGTCTGAGCTTGCTTGTGTCTACTCTTCATTAATGGTAGAGTCTGCGCTCACTTTAACTGTTTGTTCAGAAGTTACAGAGGGGGGCTGGTCAGTGTCCGTTTTCTATTATGTTCTTGCTTCTTCTGTTGTCATTACATTGTCTCTCAGATCTTCAACAAAATTTATGCTGTTGACCTTGTCTGTTTGGGGATTTAGGATTCTGTAACCCTTAACATTGTCGCTGTATCCAACAAAGACACCTTCAAATGCTCTGTTTTGGAGTTTGGTGCGTTTTTCTTCGGGAATGTAGAATGCTTTGCATCCAAAAACTCTTAGGTGTTTTACACTTGGCTTCTCATTGTGCCACAGTTCATATGGAGTTTTCTCCACTGTTCTGGAAAGGAGTCTGTTCTGCAAATATGTGGCTGTCATTGCCTCCTCACCCCAGTATTTTGTGGTAGTCCAGAGTCTATCAGCAGACATCTGATCATTTCAGTCATAGTTCTGTTCTTTCTTTAGGCTACCCCATTTTGCTCTGGTGTGTATGGGACTGTCTTTTGATGTTCTATTCGATTCTGTTTTAAGTACTCTTGTATCTTATGTCCATTATTACTCCGAAGTATGAGAGGCTTCCTATGAAACTTGTTACTGGTCTTTGATACATAGTCTTGTCATTTGTCAAGAACTTCACTCTTGTGTTGCATTAGGTAGGTGACTGTGTATCTTGAATAGTTATCTATGAAAGTCACTATGTACCTGTTGCCTCCAGGTGTAGGTGGGTTTAGGGGACCACATACATCACTGAGAACTAGGTCAAGTAGTCTTAAAGTTCTCTTCTGACTGACTTTGGGAAGTGTTGCTCTTGTAGCTTTGGATTTGATGCAACATTCACACTTAACAGTAACTGGACAAGGGGATACTGTTGGATCTGCATTCTGGGTGCCTGTGACGCATGTGCATACAGTCATTGTGCTTATGTGTACATAGTCTTACCTTTTCCTTCATTGTGTTGAGGTGATACAGATGATCATCCAGCTTGGCACTTGCTATTCTCTGCTTGTCATCCAGGATAGAACACTTGTCACCTTGGAATTTTACAGTGAGTCTTCTGGCTGTTAGACGTTTCACAGATAAGAGTCCTCCTTCTAGATCAGGATCATAAAGAACATCTTTCACTGGTATGGCTAAATTGTGTCCAGGGCATGCAAGGGTTCCAAGCCCATATCCTTCTGCATATAGTTTACTTCCATCTGCAAGGTAAATAGTTTCTTTGTTATTCAGATCAAGTTCTGTGAAAAAACTTCTGTCATTCATCATGTGACTGGTTGCCCCTGAGTCGATGCACCAGCCTTGACATTTATGGTTGCCCGTCACTTTAAATGTGGCATGCCAGTTTCCTACCCATGGCTCAGAGATTGTGTCTTTGACCCATCGTTTAATATATAGAGAGAGGGATGCTGTCTTATTTGCTCTGCTTTCCATATAATACAGTCTTTCTTTATGTGAAGAAGGTCACCTTAGGCTACTTTCACACTGGCGTCTCTGGGTCCGCTTGTGAGATCTGTTTCAGGGCTCTCACAAGCAGCCCAAAACAGATCAGTACAGCCCCAATGCATTCTGAATGAATAAGGATCCGTTCAGAATGCATTAATTTGGCTGTATTTGGTCTCCGTCGCGTTTTTTAGATGGTCACTAAAACGCAGCTTGCCGCGTTTTGGTGAATGTCTGACGATGTGGAGCCAAACGGATCTGTCCTGACTTACAATGTAAGTCAATGGGGACGGATCCGTTTTCACTGATACAATATGGTGCAATGGAAAATGGATCCGTCCCCCATTGACTTTCAATGTAAGCCAAGACGTATCCGTTTTGACTTAGACTTTTTTTTTTAAAATATTGCAAACGGATCCGTTATGAATGGATACAAGTGTTTGCATTATCGGTGCAGAATCAAGACGGATCCACACCGAAATCAGTGAGTTCACCTCAATGTACAGGAAATACAGCACATCATAGAAATGCATAGAGAGAAACTATAAGTGAGCATTAGTAACAGTGACATCTAGTGTTATAACTGTGAACTGCAGTCAATCCAGAAGAAGTCACTCCAGCAATAGACTAAGCTGTAAGTTGTGGTATCTCCAACAGAGTTGTCCCATTAAGGGACTGAGCTGCCATACCACATGTAGTCTATGGACAGATATGGCACCGATTTTGGAAGAAAGCACCCTGTGTTTTTAATCTTGCACAAATGGTTTAAAGAGGTTTTCCTTTAAAAAATGATGTATGTTATAGAACATACACATTTCAATTCTCCATGATGGCTCAATCTTCAGGTATATCCTACTACCACGAGTCCCAGGACTTCTACTTCTTGTAGTTAGACCAGCCTCTTTGTCTGTCTCAGTTGATTCATAAAAGAAAAGGGGGACTAGCTTAGCTATTAAAATGAGCAAGTCAGCCAGCCAGTCATCTTCACACTTAGCAGAGGTCATATGCAGACTAGAGATGGGTGAATTCCTTGACATTTTTTTGGGTTTAATTCTGATGAACTGGGTAACTGATTCTACCTTTATTTGGGTACAAATAAATTCACCCAGAATTGAAAGTGTTTAGATTGCCCTGAAATGTGTATGATACTCTGAGATCTTCTATGATTGTATTTTACTCATTTCAAGCTCTTTAATGCCAAGGCTGCATTATTAATGCCAAAGTGAGATATAATCCTAAACATTGAAATTGAAATACCACGAAGGAAAAGCCAAAAGGTTATGTAAATTGAAGTAGCAGATGTCGCTTAGATCTGCAGATGATCAAATTTTCAAGCACATAGCTCCAATCTGTGGCATATGGGATGGAGAGATTGAAAGCAAAGGTTTTTAGACACATGACACCTCAAAAATCAAATTAAGCTTTGTGGTATGATTGGGTGATACCTCCTCCAGTTACCGCCACTTGAAGCAAGCCGAGAGGTAAAGAATCCTTAAACTGAGAGACTTTGGTTTATCACTCTTCCAGATCACTTCCTATCACTGATGAAGGGAAGGAGAGTTCCCGAAACGCGTATGGGCTGGATCACATACCTGTAAGAAAAGCACCTCCACATCTATGAGCATCGCCATGCTGTAAAATCGGATCGAAGGACTCTAACAAAAATCGGAACTATACCGAAGATATACTGCGTCCTTTCTACTTTGCCGGATGAGAATCTTGTCTGGAAATCTCGTGAGATCTCGGGGAAGCTAGCTGAATCTGAACGGAGCGAGATGCCGGCAGTGTCCCGCGCCGCCCGACTCACGTTTGAAACAGACCGGCCACAACGAGGAAGGTAAGAAGCCTGTATATATAAGTCCAACAGCTACAGTCGTTACGGGACTTAATAATATCATACAGCTAGTTGGCACACGGATTGGTACCCAATGTTTGGGAAGCTTATATCAATACTCTAGTGCAAACAGTCGACTAGAGACTACAGCAGACTATTCCAATCATTAACTTATATTGATGTCTTAAGATCAACTTACAATATTTGGGAATATCTGTGAAATAGAACTGTAATCAGAGGTCTCCTGGAGAGGAGGACCTAATTATCTTCACCCTACATGTGGATTCCTATTACTACAAGACGTCAATAGACTGTTTAGTACTCTGGTATTAATACCACTAATCAGACTGGAATATACTGAAAAAAACATACTGAAAAAACCATCCTGACTGTAATGGACCGTTTCAGCAGACAAGGGGTTAAAATCCGTTTAGGCGATATGCCCCTTTCCGAAAGACAGGCACAGCTACTGCAGAACACCAGCCTCCCGAACTGGATACAAAATAGCACTCCAAACTGGAACCTCGCAAATAGCTGTCAGCAGACGAACAGGAAAAGCGTACAGTCAGCTTACCCTCCTGTCAATCAGTCTCCAACAGCATACAGGGAATCCCCCCAATAACGAGACAAGGCTCCGTCTTGAGGGTCAGCAGTGGTCTCATGTGCTGGCACACCCAGCCTGGTTTTTATTACAGTTTTGCAAATACAGAACAGATACAACACATCCCCACAATGCATCATGGTTTCCTCCTCTCTGTCCCAGAGACAACCGAAGGCAATCCAATTATCTCTCAGGACAAAGGGAGATCACCAATACACATGTGGAGACAACAGGACAGACATCACCATTTAAACACACAATGGCACACCCCCACAGCAAACACAGACATTTAACATATCCCCAGATAGCTCAAGTCTGAGTGCATATCATTAGGTGAATGGCACTCAGAATACACGAATACAATAATATTAGCTATCTGGGTGCCCTCACATAACATACAATTTAACCGAACGCATAATAACATAAAATACAATTCTACAGACAGATTTAAGCTGTGCGGCCGGTCTGTTTTCTCCTTTAAAGTTACTATGGGCCATAATCCTGAGGCAAGAGGCTTTTAAACAGCCCTCTCCAAAACCCAGTGGCGAGGTTGGTTTCGCCACACATCTCCCCCCCCCCCCCCCCCAGGGAAGACTAACCAGATACCTGACCTCACGCCGGTTGGTACCTGAGTTAGTCTGGCAGCCCACCCACAACCCAATACTGGACCTGTTGAATTTTGGGGCCTGGCTCTGTTCTGTAGGTCCCCAGCTGTTGAGTGTGCATCTGCTACTCCTTGCTTTGTGGTTCTCCAGCTTGGAGTGCTATTTTGTATCCAGTTCGGGAGTTTGGTGTTCTGCAGTAGCTGTGCCTGTCTCTCAGAAAAGGGGCATATCGCCTAAACGGATTTTAACCCCTTGTCTGCTGAAACGGTCCGTTACACTGACTATTTAATATTCTGTGGATTATTTCAAGTGTATTATTTGTTTCATAGCATTTTAATCATTGTATTTTATTTTAAAATACACGTGTCCTATTGTGATATAATACATTTTATGTGTTCTATGATCCAAGTGTAGTGTGCTCGTCCATCTTTTTAGTTTTCTCATGTCTTATAAAACGTCACAAAAAAATGTCTGCAGAAACATTTTGGAAGGACAAAGAAATGCAGTTCTACTTTAATACTTTGTGTACATAACATACTGTATATATACCGTATATTATATATATATATATATATATATGTATATATATACATACACACATACATATGTTGCTGCGAAAGATCAAGTCTCTGCAAATATAAAATATTGAAGTCAGAAAATATAATAAACATAGACTAAAAAGGTCTAACCAGTCAACTCACAGCTATTTGATGTGACATTTCAAGTGTCATATCTAGCTACTGTGTGAAAAACCAATCAGTTGAAACAAATAGTGAGAAAAACAAGGCTACGAAAAGAAAATATAAAAAGTATTTTACTGTAAATAACACCAACTATTTCAATAAAAATGGCAGACAGTATAAAGCCTTTGCTTGTAAACAAAAAAAATCATAAAAATGCCATTGTTATATGAAAGTTTAGTTTGGCTAAAGATTTTAGTAATACTTAGTAATACTCAAATTATAAGTGTACATGGGATGTGTAAACCACTTATTTAAATGGGTATTTTCATCAAAAAGGAGTACCGTACTTTTTTCAGAACTTTCTTTCATCTCTGCAGCACTATACCATTGAAAATGAAATACAAAATGTCCTTTATAATCAGTCAGAACAAATGATAAGACCTCCTATGTAGATAGATAATCCAGTGTAAGTTTACTATTGTTGTAAGGGTAAGATGTTGCCTAGCATAACAGTAAAGGGCCCTTTACATGGGCAAAGAATCCACCAGATAATCGTTAACGAGCGTTCATAGGAGCACAGCCTTCCCTTCATTGTTATCCTGCTTGCCGTCAACATCTCAGCGGAGAGCAGATGTAATTACAAGCCGTCCCGTTCATTTCAATGGGACGGCTCCTTCCTATTCCAGTGTATAGAAACGAGCTGTCCCATAGAAGTGAATGAGACGGCTTCTTGTAATTACACCTGATCACCACTGCAATATCAACGGAAAGTAGGTAAGGCTACTTTCACACCAGCGTTAATATTTTCCGGTATTGAGGGTCTCAATACCGGAAAAAAACGCTTACGTTTTGTCCCAATTCATTGTCAATGGGAACAAAATGTAACTGAACAGAACGGAATGCTCCAAAATTCATTCTGTTCCGTTCCCATACCGAAAAGCAAACCGCAGCATGCAGTGGTTTTCTTTCCATCCTGGGATCCGGAGCAAGATGGATCCGTCATGGCCCACAATGTAAGTCAATGGGGACTGATCCGTTTTCTCTGACACAATCTGACACAATTGAAAACGGATCTGACCTCCATTAACGTTCAATGGAGTTCATGACGGATCCGTCTTGGGTATGCTAAAGATAATACAACCGGATCCATTCATAACAGATGCAGATGGTTGTAGTATCACTAGATTACATGCAGTTTCTGCAACAACAAAAAATATATCCAACAAAAATCTTGTTCTTCATAAAAAAAAACTACATAGAATAGTCACATATAGATTATAGCATGTTATAGCAGTGGACATGGTCGCTGCTGCTCTGTTCACCTGCTCTGGCGTTCCCGGCATCTGGTGGCTCAGGTCTGCCATCATCTCTCTCCTCCTGACCATCAGAACTAGCCACAAGAGTAGCTCTCACTCGTTACAGGCTCAGCTTCTTGCCGGCTAGGCCTCTCTCTACGTATAGGGTGTACATACAGGCTCCCTATGACTCTTAAAGAAACATCACATACCCTGCTCTTCTCCAGCCAATGGATGGCCTGGGTACTTAAAGAAGACTTGTCACCTCTCCTGACATGTCAGTTTTTGTAATTACTTGCATTCCCTATGTAATAACAATTCTGGAGCATCTATTCTTATGTCTCTATCTTGTGCTATTCCTTTATTATTTCTACTAGAAGTTATGAATGAATTGCTAGCCGTCTGCAGTAAGGGTACAGAAGGGGTGGTAACCAGTAGTGGGTGTGTCTGACTCTGTCCAACCAGTGCTGCTGGTGTCATACTGTTCAGGGACACGCCCACAACTGGTAACACCCATCTGTACCTTTACTGCAAGCTGCTGCAAATTCACTCATAACTTTATGTAGAAATAATAAAGGAATGGCACAAAATAGAATCATAAGAATAGATGCTCCAGAAATGTTTTTACAAGATAACTGCAAATAGTTACTACAAAAGACATGTCTAGAGAGATAACAGGTCCTCTTTAAGACTTCCCCTGTGGTGACCATGAGCTTCCTGTCATAACCGTGGCCTGATTATCAGATTGCACAAACTCTGCTTGCCCGGACTTCAAGCTATAAAAGATTATGGTTTTGCTTGATCCCTCTGTGCTTCACAGTGGTATCTCTTGACCTCTATGGATTAGCCATCACTTGAACAGAGACTGCTCTCAGAGGCCTCATGATTCCCTGCAGCAAATTCCAGATCCCTGTATAGGGTTTGAAGGGTGATGACCAGAGAAGGGGAAGGGAATTAGATAATGCCTTTAGGAGTAGCCAAAAGCCAAATCTGTTCAAGTGGCAAATGTGTTAAACAAAATTGTGATGGAAGTGTCCCTTTAAATTAAGATTAAATTAAGACATCCCTAGTGCCCCATATTCAGCAAGAAAATTCTGGATAATTTCTATTAAAACATTTCAGCTGGATAGACCTCTTTAAGAGGTAAAAGGAACTCAATGTGTATGGGAGATGACATTCAGCTTATAAACGACTATGGGGCACAATGGCTGGTCATCGGGGCACTATGGCTTACTGAGGAAACTGCGGCAGGCACTGAAGCCTTTATGTTTTAGTGGAGTCTTCTGTAGCCGATTTTGGTATGAAGGATTGCATTATTGGAATTGTTACTGAATGTATTGTTGGTATTTCTTGGGGAACCGTGACACCTCACAGATTCTATGTAAAATCTTGAATTATGGGTATATGTATTCTTCTCCAGCATCTTGGTAAATATTGCTACATTTACAAGAAAACCTGATTTCAGTATTGCCAATTATCGCCAATTGTAGCTTTCCTGCAAACTATATTCCAGAATGTATGACTCCATAGAGAAACAAAACAGTATTCTTTTGGGATAGATAGGTAAATTAGGCAATTCAAAACCTAAAATAACATTATATACGGTAAATATATTGTTCTCTCAAGAATTCTAGTTGCACATTTCTGGATCATTAGGACCTAAACTTTGGTTGCCAATTAAAAAAGAATAATTTCTGCAATCCTTTCCTTTGTACAAAAATGTGAAGCAGATCCCTGTAGAATTGTGGTTAACTGCTCATTATTTCTGCCTATTTAACAGTATAGTTATTACCGGTATTTAACAGAGGATAACAAGCTGAACGTTGATACTTGGAGACTAGTATTATCTACTGGAATAGTTGTTATGACAACCTACTTAGTAATCGGAAGATGCACCAAAGATGCTTGCTTAGGAAGTTCTTAATTAAATATTAACAATTACATCTAAGAAAATATTTACTGCTATATATTTTATTAAAGATTAATACGAATTGTAGTGTTATTTGTGTTTTTCCCTTAGATAAATTATATTCCTGAATATTATAAAACAGACTATTTCAGAATTTCCCTCAGTCTAATTCAGATTTTGTCAATTTATTATGGGTATTAGGTTTTTAAATCTTATTTTTAAGAAGCAATGCAATAGTACACAGGAAAAAATAAAGGGGCACATTTATTAAGACCAGCATTTTAGACACCGGTATTATTAAACCCTTAAACTAGCTGTAGATCTGCCGGGGTTATGAAGAGGCTCCGGCTTCTCCATAACTTCGCCGTATCCTCCGCCAGTTCTAGATGTAAGCCAGCTTCTTAGCTGTCTTACATTTTAACCTTTTTCCACGCCTGAAAAAGCCGGCCCGTGCCTTTCCCCACTCACACCACACCCACAATTTTAGACCTGGCGTGAGCAGGGAGACGTCGCAGATTGCAGTGAAATATAGGCGTATTTCAGTATAATAAATGACCCCCACAGTGTTTAAAAATCATTACAGAAGAGCAGGTTAATATTCAATAACTTCAATGTGTAGAAATCTGATATTTTAGGACTTATCGCATCAAAATAATGAGTTCACATACATTTTAAATTTTAATGCAGATAGCTTTTTATTAAAAACAAACACAGAGTTGCTAGAATTTTGAAAATCACTTCAGAAAGTGATGCCCAAAATGATAATTTAAGAATCACTGTACTTTCATACAATTTTATTTCATTTAATAGAGAATGATGTAAACTGCATATTTCTAAATCACTTAATTTAAAAAATATACCTGTATCCAACTGAAAAAACTAGTCATGGCAACTAGGGGTCTCACTTCCATTTAATTGGCAGTCCACTGCAATGTTGTAAGGTAGGTAGGGATGCCCAACCTGCGGCCCTCCAGCTGTTGTACAACTACAACTCCCACCATGCCCTGATGTAGGCTGATAGCTGTAGGCTGTCCGAGAATGATGGGAGTTGTAGTTTTGCAACAGCTGGAGGGCCGCAGGTTGAGCATGGCTGTTGTAAGGCAAGATCTGTTCCTAGTAACAGATGATGGCTCACAGAAAATGGGGGCATGTCAGTGCTAGCTGAGATACAAAGTCTGATTTAAAAATTACTTCTACACAGTTTTTGAAGATTATAGGAGCTGCCTGTATATCTGTAAGTGTGATTTCACCCTCCTAACCTGTTCTGTGAGATCCACAGCAGAAAACAGCCGGATGTCACAGCAGTATAGTGTCGGCAGATTTTATAGAAAGGATACGACCCCTGCTTCTGAGTGAAATGCATCTAGGTGTGCAGCTGAAAAAGGGATTAATAAGGCTGAAAAAGACTTTAGGGAAGCCCAAAAAATACCTGTTGCATCACAGTTGTGATTGCCCAAAGAAGTACAGCCATTATAGAAACTTTTTTTTGAAAACTCAGGTACACTTTAACGTCAACTGTCATATTTACAGTTCATGCTGTGCAAGGCTTGAATCTGCACCACCAAAATCAGCACATGCGCCAGGCCCAGGGCTGCTACAAGATTTCACCCATTTTAGCACACTACCAGGCCAGGCTTGAGGCTCCGCGGCACCAACCACTCATCAGTCTGTCCTTCCATGCTGCCCACTGCTTTCAGTTGTGGGTTTTTTCCCTGCAAACATATGAGTTTCAGAACAGCCTGTTGTTGTTTCCCCCTGGCTGTGAAGTTGGTGGTGTAGGTGTTGCACTGATGTGAAGTGGGGCAGTAGAGGAGGAAGCGGAGTAGGAGGAGGAGGCAACTGGAAGCACCGAGAAACATTCAACAATCCTCGATGGTGGTAGGACGTGCGCCAAATGCTTTCTGTCTCAGGCCCAGCCACCACTACATTTGCCCAGTGGGCAGTTAGGGAGATATAACGTCCCTGACCGTGCTTACTAGTCCACGTATTGCTGGTTATGTGGACCTTGCCACTGATGGTGTTGGGCAGCGCACACCTGATTGTTTCCGCCACTTGTTCGTTTAGGGCAGGGACAACCTACCTGGAAAAGTAGTGGCAGCTGGGAACCACGCACTGTAGTACAGCCACTGTCATTAAGGTTTTCAAACTGTCTGTCTCCACCAGACAGAAGGGCAGCATTTCAAAGGCCAGGAGTTTTGAAATGCTGGCATTCAGGGTCAGGGCTCGCGGTTAGGTACTTTCTCTTCAGCTTCCATGGGACAGTGTGGAGATGCTCAGTGACACTGGAGGTGGTGGTTGTGTTGCTGTCAAATTCTCACTTTGATGGGAGCCAGGTGGCCCTGTCACTCCAGAGGGGGAGGAAGAGGCTGAGAGCACAGCAGAAAAGGGAGCTGAAGGAGCCTCAGATCTTTCATGGTTTTTCAGGTGTCTACTCCAGATGTCTGGTCATGCAGGTGGTGTTCAGGTTTAGAACATTTATGCCTCGCTTACCCGTGTTTTGTCGTTAGCACATTGCCTGATGAACTGCCAGGGAACTCCTTTGAGCTGGTTTTGGTGTGCTCTGTCCCTCTGCATGTTGGGCAGTAGCAGGCATACTAGCTGGGGGCTGGCTGCTCTGCTTTTGCACCCTGTTTTCTCTTGTGCTGTTCAGCTGGCACTGTGTGACCCCTCCACATCATCTTCCACTCACTCCTCACCCCTGCTCTCCTTGCTGATTTGCACAGTGCAGAAAGCTGCATCAGTTGACACCTATGCTTGGTCATCATCATCAGAGATGCACTGCTGCGGTTCTCCCACACCCTCATCCTCAAACATAAGTTGATGGGCATCAGTGCACTCAATCTCTTCCACTTCTGGGGCAGGGATAGGTAAATGGCCCATGGAAACCCCGCCAGCAGTGGGACTCAAATTGCTTGGCTGATGTGCATGGGGTTGAGATCGAAGATGGAGACCCGTGGGCTGCTGGTGCCAACTCTGTGCTTTCAGCAGGGGGCCGGGTTGGAGACAATGTTAAGGAACTGGAGGCACTGTCAGCAATCCAATCTACTATCGCCTCTATTTGTTGTGGCCTCACCATTCCTATAATGGTATTCGGGCCTACAAAATTATGCAGAACCTCCTGTCGCCTGTGTGCACTAGAGGAAGGTGTTTCATTTTGGCGCGTAGCTGGCACACATTGAGAATGTCCTCCCCCTACAGCAGGAGCTCCACCAGCAACACCAGCAGCACCACAACCACATCCCCTAGTTGATGCTCCACTCATTTCTTTAGGGTCACCGACTGAATTGTCTGACAGACAATCAATTGCATTTCTGCGTCAAGGGTGCAAATGAAGTGTTTTGCACCCCAAAAAAATGGCTTCAGGTTACCGAATCAATTAACAGACTGACTAAATCAACAATTAGACAGATGAAAATGAAAATGTGGTGTAATTAAATGAAAAAATTGCTTTATGTCACCAACAAAATTATAAGACTGATTAACTAAGATGGATGAAAATGTGGTGTAATGACAACAAAAAAATTGCTTTATTGTCATCAAATCAATTAACAGACTGATTAACCCCTTAAGGACCCTTGACGTACAAGGGGCTGCCTTCCGGTGGAGAGCCTGTGAGATCCAGCCCCCTGGATTTCATAGGCAGGAAGCTGTATGAGTATGAGTATTACTCATACAGCCAATGCATTCCAATAAAGAAAGTGAAAAAAAAGTTGAAAAAATAAAGTTTCCCCCACCCAAAAATTTAAAGTTTTAAGTAAAAAAATAAATTATTAATTTTCCCCATTTGTAAAAAATAGGGAAAAAAAGAAAAGTAGACATATTAGGTATCGCCGCGTCCCTTTCGACTGGCTCTATAAACATATCACATGACCTAACCCCTTAGATGAACACCGTAAAAATAAAAAAATAAAAACTGTGCTAAATAAACCATTTTTTTGTCACCTTACATCACTAAAAGTACAACACCAAGCGATCAAAAAGGCGTATGCCCGCCAAAATAGTACCAATTGAACCCGTTTTTTCTGTTTTAAAAATGCTGTTATTGTGTAAAATAAATAAGTAAATAAAAAAAGTATACATATTAGGTATCGCCGCGTCCATAGTAACCTGCTCTAAAAAATATCACATTACCTAACCTCAGGTGAACATAAAGACGATATAAAAAAGCCAAGATAATTGCCCAAAAACTGAAAAAACTATGGCTTTCAGAATATGGAGACACCAAAACAAAACAAATTTTTGTTTCAAAAATGATATCATTGTGTAAAACTTAAATAAAATAAAAAAAGTATACATATTAGGTATTGCAACGTCCGTAATGACCGGCTCTATAAAAATACCACATGACCTAACCCCTCAGGTAAACACCGTAAAAAATTTAAAATAAAAACTGTGTAAAAAAAGGCAATTTTTTGTCACCTTACATCACAAAAAGTCATATGCACCCCAAAATAGTGCCAATCAAACCGTCATCTCATCCTGCAAAAATCATACCCTACCGAAGATAATCGCCCATAAACTGAAAAACGTATGGCTCTCAGACTATGAAGACACTAAAGCACGATTTTTTTTTTGTTTCAAAAATAAAAATCATTGTTTAAAACTTACATAAATAAAAAAAATTGACATATTAGGTATCTCCTTGTCCGTAACAACCTGCTCTATAAATATATCACATGCCCTAACTCCTCAGGTGAACATCGTAAAAAAATAAAAATAGTGTAAAAAAAGCCATTTTTTGTCACCTTACATCACAAAAAGTGTAATAGCAAGCAATCAAAAAGTCATACGCACTCCAAAATAGTGCCAATCAAACCGTCATCTCATCCCCAAAAAAGCATACCCTACCTAAGATAATCGCCCAAAAACTGAAAAAACTATGGCTCTCAAACTATGGAGACACTAAAACATTATTATTATTTTTGTTTCAAAAATGAAATCATTGTGTAAAACTTACATAAATAAAAAATAAGTAGACATATTAGGTATCACTGCGTCCGTAATAACCTGCTCTATAAAAATATAACATGACCTAACCCCTCAGGTGAATACCGTAAAAAATTTAAACGGTGTAAAAAAAGCCATTTTTTGTCACCTTACATCACAAAAACTGTAATAGCAAGTGATCAAAAAGTCATATGCACCCTATAATAGTACCAATCGAACAGTCATCTCATCCCGAAAAAAATGAGCCCCTACACAAGGCAGTCGCTTAAAAATAAATAAAACTACAGCTTTCAGAATGTGGAGACACAAAAAAATTTTTTTTTCAAAAATGCTTTGTTATATAAAACTGAAACAAACAACCATATCTGGTATTGTCACATCCGTGACAACCTGCTCTATAAAAATACCACATGATCTAACCTGAATGTTGTAAATAACAAAAAATAAAAACGGTGCCAAAACAGCTATTTCTTGTTTCCTTGCCTCACAAAAAGTGTAATATAGAGCAACCAAAAATCATATGTACCCTAAAATAGTACCAACAAAACTGCCACCCCATCCCGTAGTTTCCAAAATGGAGTTTCTACTCAAGGGATGCATCAGGGAGGCTTCAAATGGGACATGGTGTCAAAAAAAAGTGCCTTCCAAAAATCGTATGGCGTTCCTTTCCTTCTGCGCAATGCCGTGTGCCCGTACAGCAGTTTACAATCACATAGGAGGTGTTTCTGTAAACTACAGAACAGGGCAATAAATATTGAGCATTGTTTGGCTGTTAACCCTTGCTTTGTTAGCGGCAAAAAATGATTAAAATGGAAAATCTGCCAAAAAAGTGAAATTCTGAAATGTCATCTCTATTTTCCATAAATTCTTGTGGAACACCTAAAGGGTTAAAAAAGTTTATAAAATCCGTTTTGTATACCTTGAGGGGTGTAGTTTCTAAAATGGGTCTCACTTTTTTGGAGTTTCTACTCTAGGGGTGCATCAGGGGGGCTTCAAATGGGACATGGTGTAAAAAAAAACAGTCTAGCAAAATCTGCCTTTCAAAAACCGTATGGCATTCCTTTCATTCTGCACCCTGCTGTGTGCCCGTACAGCTGTTTACGACCACATATGGGGTGTTTCTGTAAACTACAGAATCAGGGCCTGTTTGGCTGTTAACCCTTGCTTTGTAACTGTAAAAAATGGATTCAAATAGAAGATCTGTCAAAAAAGTGAAATTTTGAAATGTTATCTCTATATTCCATTAATTCTTGTGGAACACCTAAAGGGTTAACAAACATTGAAAAATCAGTTTTGAATACCTTGATGGGTGTCGTTTGTAAAATATGGTCCTTTTTGGTTGGTTTCTATTATGTAAGCCTCACAAAGTGACTTCAGACCTGAACTGGTCCTTAAAAAGTGGGTTTTAGAAATTTTCTGAAAAATTTCAAGATTTGCTTTGAAACGTCTAAGCCTTCTAATGTCCCCAAAAAAGAAAAAAAATTCACAAAATGATCCAAACATGAAATAGACATATGGGGAATGTAAAGTAATAACTATTTTTGGAGGTATTACTATCTATATAAAAATAGAGAAACTGAAATTTGCTAATTTTTCCAAATTTTTAGTAAATTTTGAATTTTTTTATAAATAAAAATTATAATTTTTTACTCAGTTTTACCACTGTCATGAAGTACAATATCTGATGAGAAAACAATCTCATAATGGCCTGAATAAGTAAAAGCGTTTTAAAGCGTTATCAGTTTCACCACATAAAGTGACACATCTCAGATATGCTAAAAATGGCCTGGTCCTTAAGGGAAAAAATGGCAGGGTCCTTAAGGGGTGAAACCTCCTATAACAGTTGGACAGTGGAAAATGCGGTGTAAATAAACAAAAAATTGCTTTATGTCACCGACACAATTAATAGACTGAATAACTTTCTTCTAAGGCCCCTTGCAAACGAGCGTGCCCGGATTAGGTCCGGATGCGTTCCGGGTGAATTGCGGCAAACCCGCGCGAGTAGATATGCAATTGCAGTCAGTTTTGACTGCGATTGCATTCCGTTGTTCAGTTTTTATCATGAGGGTGCAATGCGTTTTGCACGCGAGTGATAAAAAACTGAATGTGGTACCCAGACCCGAACTTCTTCACTGAAGTTCAGGTTTGGGTTCAAGGTTGTGTACATGTAATTATTTTCCCTTATAACATGGATATAAGGGAAAATAATAGCATTCTTTAATACAGAATGCTTAGTACAAGGTCAATTGAGGGTTAAAAAATAAAAAAATATTAACTCACATCCTCCAATTGATCGCGTAGCTGCCGGTCTCTTCTTTCTTCAGGACCTGTCAAAGGATCTGTGGTGATGTCACTGAGCTCATCACATGGTCCAATCACATGGTCCATGTGATTGGACTATGTGATGTGACGTCACCACAGGTCCTTTAGCCGGCAGCTCATGATTAAAGAAGCAAGTAGAGATCGGCAACTACGCGATCAAGAGGAGGAGGTGAGTTGATTTATTTATTTATTTTAACCCTCAATTGACCTTCTACTAAGCATTCTGTATTAAAGAATGCTATTATTTTCCCTTATAACCATGTTATAAGGGAAAATAATACAGTGAATAGACTGTCATCTTAGCAACCATGCGTGAAAATCACACCGCATCCGCACTTGCTTGCTTATGCTTGCGATTTTCACGCAGCCCCATTCACTTCTATGGGGCCTGCGTTGCATGATTAACGCACAATATAGAGCATGCTGTGATTTTCACGCAACGCACATGTGATGCGTGAAAATCACCGCTCATGTGCACAGACCCATAGAAATGAATGGGTCCGGATTCAGTTCGCACCCACGTGGAAATCTCGCCCATGTGAAAGGGGCCTAAGAGTAAAACAAATGAAAATGTGGTGTAATTAAAAATAAAAATTGCTTTATGTCACTGACACAATTAATGGACTTATTGAACCTTCTATAAAAGTTAGACTAATGGAAAGGCAGTGTAAATAAACCAAAAAATTGCTTTATGTCACCGACACAATTAACAGACTGATTAACTGTCTTATAACCGTCTTGTGAAAGGGGCCTTAGATGTATGAAAATGTCATGTAATTAAACAAAAAAAATTGCTTTATGTCACCGACACAATTAACAGACTGATTAAGGCTTCTTTCACACGAGCGTGACGGATTGGCTCCAGATGCGTTCAGTGAAACTCGCACCATTTTGCAAGCAAGTTCAGTCAGTTTTGTCTGCGATTGCGTTCAGTTGTTCAGTTTTTTACACATGGGTGCAATGCCTTTTGATGCATTTTTTAAGGCGCCTGATAAAAAACTGAATGACAAACAACATCTTCTAGTAACCATCAGTGAAAAACACATTGCCTCCGCACTTGCTTGCAGATGCAATGCGTTTTTCACATAGCCCTATTCACTACTATGGGGCCAGGGCTGCGTGGAAAAACGCAGAATGTAGAACATGATGCGTTTTTCATGCAACGCAGAACTGATGCGTGAAAAAAATGTACACAGACCCATTGAAATTAATGGGTCAGGATTCAGTGCGGGTGCTTTGCGTTCACATCATGCATTGCACCCGCGCGGAAAACTCGCTCATGTGAAAGGGGCCTAATAGTAAGATGGATGAAAATGCAGAGTTTTGAACCCCAATAATGATTTTAGGTCAACCACAGAATTAACAGGCCAATTAAGTATTATATTCATGTGTCACTGGTGCCAAGGTGTTGTAATGCACCCACAGAAATGCCTACAGGTCACCCACAGACTTATTAAAAAAAATAAAAGTCTAACACTGTCCCTCACTGCAGCAACGTTCTGTCCCTACACTAGTCAGAGCAGAATGGCGACGCACCACGCGGTCCGGCATTCACATGGTGTGCCAACTAATCACAGCCATGACAATACTAGGATGGATTCCAAGTGCTCACAGCTTAAACACTTGTTGATTGGCTGCGCTGCAGCCTTTTATCAAGCTTTATTTTAACTCTGAACAATGAACACAGACTTTCACGCCAATGTCCGTGTTCAGGTACCTGGACAACGTAATGTTCGGTACGAATCTGAACAGTGCGATCCGGGTTCGCTCATCCCTACTGACTACAATAATCATATAGTGGTCAGATAACACACATGTGTATGCACAGTATCACCACTGTAGACTGGTTAGATATAAAAAAACGGATCAGACACAAAGACAAAATAACCAATTATTTCAAGTGATTCACATGTGTTGTTTAATTTCCTCATCTTCTCCAACTTGCCCAGACCACCATAAAGACTTATTCCAACCAGCCTGTGCAAAGTTTTACAAACAGACATCTTTGGCTCCATGTTTTTCAAGTAAAGGTACATCCCCACCCTCTTTACAATCTTCCCACCCACTTAATAGGACCATCTCCCTATTTCATATTCTACATTTTAGAGTTTTGTTGGCTACCATTGTCCAGAACATAGACACAACACTTCTAGCATTCAATTATAAAGATGTAAAGTATTGCCTATGAAATATCTCTGTAGCTTTGTGAGCTGATACATTCTTCTTCTCCCCCAACCCACTTGGCCTGTTCCCCATGGGGATGTCTGACTAATGTCAAAAGCCTGCACTGCATATCTCAGTAACAAAGCCAAGTAGCCTGAACCTAGTGCTATCTATACATAGTTGGGAATTGTGGCTACAGACAGTCTAGGTTGCTGACAAGAGTGCCTTCAGCAGTGGGTGAATCTGTAATGCCTTCCGTGTGTGAAATCTTCACTGACCAAGCAGATTAGTGAAGCAGCAGCAAGAGAGGAGAAAGACAGTGTCGGACACTTCTGACTTTGACATCTCCCAGGAGTGCAAAAGGATTGAGTGTTAAAACTCAATGCACCCGACACTTCTCTCCCCTGACAAATTATGTTATAAGCTTCCCATACACATTAGATTGTGGATCAAGTCTGCAAAGAAAGGAAAGTTGAGGCAATGACTAAGTATGGGGGCCCTAAAGGGGACCTTGAGTCTCATGACATGCCTGTGTTAGTAACAACTTGCATTCTCCATGTTATAACAATTCTGGAGCATCTATTTTTGTCCCACATCTGTATATCCATGCCGCCATCCCGCAAAAAAAAAAAAAACATGTCCTATTCTTGACCTTTTGCGGACAAAGATAGACATTGCGATTGAAGGAAAAAAGAAAACGCAGGCATGCACTTAGAGGATTTTGGATAAATTGTTATTAGAGGTTATGGGATTTGTAGTCAAGTTAATTCCAGGTGTATGTCTTTTAGGAGATCGATTGGATTGGGTGTCTGAAAGAAATAATTGATTCAACATATTCTATCAGCTAATAGGATTTATTTGGTGAGGAATTAGAAAAGATCTGTTCTTGAGTTGAAGGGTGTGATTGAAAGAATAAACCTAATCAAATATGGGGAGAGATTAGAAGCAATTAGGTTTGATAGAGTGTCAAAATTTGAAGGTGATTGCAGTTTGTGGGATTGGGGTTATGTTCTTAGCAGAAAAGTCTAAGGAGAGCTAAGACATAAAAAGCAGCCCGCAGAAGCTCACAGTATATAACTGCCAAGTGTTTAATTGTGTGGTATGTAGAAATCATCCATTACTATGTGCGATATTCTAAATTACCACAGGAAGTTAAATTATGTTCATGAGTAGAGTTGAGCGGACACCTGGATGTTCGGGTTCGAGAAGTTCGGCCGAACTTCCCGGAAATGTTCGGGTTCGGGATCCGAACCCGATCCGAACTTCGTCCCGAACCCGAACCCCATTGAAGTCAATGGGGACCCGAACTTTTTGGCACTAAAAAGGCTGTAAAACAGCCCAGGAAAGGGCTAGAGGGCTGAAAAAGGCAGCAACATGTAGGTAAATCCCCTGCAAACAAATGTGAATAGGGAAATTAATAAAAATAAAAATAAAATAAATAAAAATTAACCAATATCAATTGGAGAGAGGTCCCATAGCAGAGAATCTGGCTTCACGTCACCCACCACTGGAACAGTCCATTCTCAGATATTTAGGCCCAGCACACAGGCAGAGGAGAGAGGTCCCGTAACAGAGAATCTGGCTTCATGTCAGCAGAGAATCAGTCTGCATGTCATAGCAGAGAATCAGGCTTCACGTCAGCCACCACTGCAACAGTCCATTGGCATATATTTAGGCCCAGCACACAGGCAGAGGAGAGAGGTCCCGTAACAGAGAATCTGTCTTCATGTCAGCAGAGAATTAGTCTGCATGTCATAGCAGAGAATCAGGCTTCACGTCAGCCACCACTGCAACAGTCCATTGTCAGATATTTAGGCCCAGCACCCAGGCAGAGGAGAGAGGTCCCGTAACAGAGAATCTGTCTTCATGTCAGCAGAGAATCAGTCTGCATGTCATAGCAGAAAATCAGGCTTCACGTCAGCCACCACTGCAACAGTCCATTGTCAGATATTTAGGCCCAGCACCCAGGCAGAGGAGAGAGGTCCCGTAACAGAGAATCTGTCTTCATGTCAGCAGAGAATCAGTCTGCATGTCATAGCAGAGAATCAGGCTTCACGTCAGCCACCAGTGCAACAGTCCATTGGCATATATTTAGGCCCAGCACCCAGACAGAGGAGAGAGGTCCCGTAACAGAGGATCTGGCTTCATGTCAGCAGAGAATCAGTCTGCATGTCATAGCAGAGAATCAGGCTTCACGTCAGCCACCACTGCAACAGTCCATTGGCAGATATTTAGGCCTAGCACCCAGGCAGAGGAGAGAGGTCCCGTAACAGAGAATCTGTCTTCATGTCAGCAGAGAATCAGTCTGCATGTCATAGCAGAGAATCAGGCTTCACGTCACCCAACATTGGAACAGTCCATTGGTAAAATGAAAATAAAAATAGGATTGAATGAGGAAGTGCCCTGGAGTACAATAATATATGGTTAAGGGGAGGTAGTTAATGTCTAATCTGGACAAGGGACGGACAGGTCCTGTGGGATCCATGCCTGGTTCATTTTTATGAACGTCAGCTTGTCCACATTGGCTGTAGACAGGAGGCTGCGTTTGTCTGTAATGACGCCCCCTGCCGTGCTGAATACACGTTCAGACAAAACGCTGGCCGCCGGGCAGGCCAGCACCTCCAAGGCATAAAAGGCTAGCTCTGGCCACGTGGACAATTTAGAGACCCAGAAGTTGAATGGGGCCGAACCATCAGTCAGTACGTGGAGGGGTGTGCACACGTACTGTTCCACCATGTTAGTGAAATGTTGCCTCCTGCTAACACGTTGCGTATCAGGTGGTGGTGCAGTTAGCTGTGGCGTGTTGACAAAACTTTTCCACATCTCTGCCATGCTAACCCTGCCCTCAGAGGAGCTGGCCGTGACACAGCTGCCTTGGCGACCTCTTGCTCCTCCTCTGCCTTGGCCTTGGGCTTCCACTTGTTCCCCTGTGACATTTGGGAATGCTCTCAGTAGCGCGTCTACCAACGTGCGCTTGTACTCGCGCATCTTCCTATCACGCTCCAGTGCAGGAAGTAAGGTGGGCACATTGTCTTTGTACCGTGGATCCAGCAGGGTGGCAACCCAGTAGTCCGCACACGTTAAAATGTGGGCAACTCTGCTGTCGTTGCGCAGGCACTGCAGCATGTAGTCGCTCATGTGTGCCAGGCTGCCCAGGGGTAAGGACAAGCTGTCCTCTGTGGGAGGCGTATCGTCATCGTCCTGCCTTTCCCCCCAGCCACGCACCAGTGATGGGCCCGAGCTGCGTTGGGTGCCACCCCGCTGTGACTATGCTTCATCCTCATCCTCCTCCATCTCATCCTCGTCCTCCTCGTCCTCCAGTAGTGGGCCCTGGCTGGCCACACTTGTACCTGGCCTCTGCTGTTGCAAAAAAACCTCCCTCTGAGTCACTTCGAAGAGACTGGCCTGAAAGTGCTAAAAATGACCCCTCTTCCTCCTCCTCCTCCTCCTCCTGGGCCACCTCCTCTTCCATCATCGCCCTAAGTGTTTTCTCAAGGAGACATAGAAGTGGTATTGTAACGCTGATAACGGCGTCATCGCCACTGGCCATGTTGGTGGAGTACTCGAAACAGCGCAACAGGGCACACAGGTCTCGCATGGAGGCCCAGTCATTGGTGGTGAAGTGGTGCTGTTCCGCAGTGCGACTGACCCGTGCGTGCTTTGACGGACACTAAAACTGTGCTTTGACGGACACTAAATAACTTGCCCAGCTACAGCAGTAACGACAGATTTAGCGGGATATAAATTTGAGGCCTAGTATTTAGGCGCTGGGTGACAGGTATAGGTTTACTGACAGAATTAGACTTGGAAATGCACAGTAGCGGGTGTGTGAAGTTATTCTGAATGACCCTATGTGCATCTTGAATATGATATACCCTTTTAGGGATAGATTTCAAATAGCTCTGATACAGCAGAAACCACTAAATTATGAAATTGCTAAATTGGGAATTGTATATCAACCCAGAACAAAAAATGTGCTTTGACGGACACTAAATAACTTGACCAGCCACACCAGTAACGACAGATTTAGCTGGATATAAACTTGAGGCCTAGTATTTAGGCGTGGGTGACAGGTATACGTTTACTGACAGAATTAGACTGGGATATGGCCAAAAAATAACCACACTATTGCTGGTTAAATGCACTTGGTGTGACAGCTTGACCAACCACACTACTGAGGGTTAAATGCACTTGGTGACAGGCGCAGCTTGCCCCTGATGTAGTATATGGCCAAAAAATAAACAGACTATTGCTGGTTAAATGCACTTGGTGTGACAGCTTGACCAACCACACTACTGAGGGTTAAATGCACTTGGTGACAGGCGCAGCTTGCCCTGATGTAGTATATGGCCAAAAAATAAACAGACTATTGCTGGTTAAATGCACTTGGTGTGACAGCTTCACCCTGATGTAGGATTTAGCCAAAAAACAACCACACCATTGAGGGTTAAATGCACTTGGTGACAGGCGCAGCTTGCCCCTGATGTAGTATATGGCTACAAAATAAACAGACTATTGCTGGTTAAATGCACTTGGTGTGACAGCTTGACCAACCACACTACTGAGGGTTAAATGCACTTGGTGACAGGCGCAGCTTGCCCCTGATGTAGTATATGGCCAAAAAATAAACAGACTATTGCTGGTTAAATGCACTTGGTGTGACAGCTTCACCCTGATGTATGCTTTAGCCAAAAAACAACCACACCATTGAGGGTTAAATGCACTTGGTGACAGGCGCAGCTTGCCCCTGATGTAGTATATGGCCAAAAAATAACCAGACTATTGCTGGTTAAATGCACTTGGTGTGACAGCTTCACCCTGATGTAGGCTTTAGCCAAAAAACAACCACACCATTGAGGGTTAAATGCACTTGGTCGCAGCTTGTGCTGGCGCACCACAAGACACAAAATGGCCGCCGATCACCCCAGAAAAAAGTGACTGACAAACGGTCTGGGCAGCCTAAAAACAGTGAGCAATTGAGTATCAGCAGCTCAATGATTTACAGCTGCAGATCGATCAATTAATCAAGTCCTTTGGAGGAGTTAATCTGCCTAATCTCGCCCTACTGTCGCAGCCGCAACCTCTCCCTATGCTGATCAGAGCAGAGTGACGGGCGGCGCTATGTGACTCCAGCTTAAATAGAGGCTGGGTCACATGGTGCTCTGGCCAATCACAGCCATGCCAATAGTAGGCATGGCTGTGATGGCCTCTTGGGGCAAGTAGTATGACGCTTGTTGATTGGCTGCTTTGCAGCCTTTCAAAAAGCGCCAAGAAAGCGACGAACACGTCCGGGAACACGTTACGAAAATGTCCGGGTTCGGGTCCGTGTCACGGACACCCCAAAATTCGGTACGAACCCGAACTATACAGTTCGGGTTCGCTCATCCCTATTAATGAGGAGTTTCATAGATTAGGCTTCCACAAATCACCATGTCCAATGGAAAGTGTGGGCTATAGTAGTGCAAAGCATATCACCTTTGGACTTGGAAACTCATCGACTAGAGTGATAAAGCATGATTCACCATTTGGCCATCTGACATATTTCAAAAGCAGCCTGCAGAGAAAAAGGTGTAAGGAGAATGGGAGTGGTAGTACAGACAGGAGTAGTAGTGATTCAATGTGGCTTTCCTCACTCCAACACTCCCTGGGGCTGTGTAGTGAATTGAGGGCACAGCCTTTCCTCCCTTGGGGCACACCTTGGACTTTCTGGAGGTTCCTGCCTGGTGGTGATTGGGATGCCCTTGATGTTAGATGTATGACAGGGTGCAAGGCAGTAAGTCATGGGGTAAGTGGACTGGCAAATGGATGGTGCAATGACTAGGCCAAGTTTAGTAGAAACAGATAAAAGTCTCTTTACTGAAGTGTTGCTGTACAAGCATATAAAGTACTTACATTTCTGAGGTATTTCACAGGCTCTTGAAAGGTTAAAGGGTTTCTGTCATGAGAAATAATGTTATGTAGCTGACTGACGTTAGTGATGTGCTAATGTCAACAGTACATAACAGTATGCTTTATAACTCCCTGCCTGCCGCTGTTCTCTTAAAATAAAGACTTTTAAAATATGCTAATGAGCCTCTAGGTGTTATTAGGGCGTTGCTTCAGCACCTAGAGGCTCGGTCTACGCACCCTTTGGCGCGCCCAGGTCCAGTTGATTGACTTTCGAATTCTTTTCATCGTCCCATAAATCCCGCGCATACGCCGTCCCGTTTAGTATTCGGCGCAGGCGCAGTGAGTGAAGGACGTGCTCATGCTGCCGGCTTCCTCACTGCGCCTCCGCATCCGGGTCTGTCTGACAAATGCCATCCGTTTGCGTCCGGATTGCCGGATCCAATGGAACTGCCTACCGGAATCCTCTGACGCAAGTGTGAAAGTACCCTCAGTGTGATACATCAGGGACTATTTGTCAGTAAATAATGAAAAAGTATTGTACCTAGCATGTGCCAATAGATGTGTGGCTAGAACTAAGAATATGAAGATGAAGGTGTTAGAAATATATCTCTGTTCTGGTTTCTAGAGACTGTTGAAATTATTGACAGGAGTCTGTGAGAAGATATGTTGATCAGATAAATGAACTATTGTCTGGTATATGTATGAAGTTGCAAGGTAGAAGAAATGTGTCTTTGAAGAATGCCCTACCTTTAAACAAGGATTGGTGTGTCTGGACTGCTAGGGATTAGTGTTGAGTGCGAATATTCGTATGGTAAATTTTAATCTTGAATATCGCCACTTTAAGAATTCGCGAATATTTAGAATATAGTGCTTTATTTTCGTATTCCCGAATATTCTAGATTTTTTTTTACTTGAACACATGATCCCTCCCTGCTTCTTGCTTGTGGGCCAAAGAAAAGGCTGCAATGTCTTTGTCAGAGCTTAGTAACATCCCTAGAAACCAATAGGAAAGTTGCCTACCCCTTTACTATATAAGTAGGGTTGAGCGAACCCATGGAAGTTCGGAATCACCGGGTTCGGCCGAATTTCAGGTCAAAATTCTGGTTCGGGATTTGAATTAATGGGGACCCGAACTTCACTTTATTATTTAAAACAGAATGCTAAATAAAATGTCTATTGAGGGGTTAAAAAAAAAAAGAAACCTCACCTTATCCACTTGATCGCACAGCCAGTATCTTCTTTTCTTCAGGACCTGCAAAAGGACCCGCGGTGACGTCACCGCAGGTCTTGCTGAATGAAGATAGAATGTCCTTCTATGTTATAACGGAAAATAATAAAATCACCCGAACACCGAACCCGAACTTCAGGGAAAAAGTCCGGGTTCGGGTCCAAGTACTCGAACTTGCAAAGTTCGGTACGAATCCGAACTTTGAAGTTCGGTTTCGCTTAACTCTATACAGTGGATATAAAAAGTGTCAGGTTTATGTGATGTAAAAAAAATTAGACAAAGATAAATCATTTCAGAACTTTGTCCATCTTTAATGTGACCTATAAACTGTACCACTCAAGTGAAAAACAAACTGAAATCTTTTAGGTGGAGGGAAGAAAACAAAAACAACTAAAATAATGTGATTGCATAAGTGTGCACACCCCCTTCTAACTGGGTATGTTGTTGTGTTCACAATTAAGCAATCACATTCAAAATCATGTTAAATAGGAGTGAGCATACACCTGCCATCAAAGTGCCTGTGATTAACCCCAAATAAAGTTTAGCTGCTCTAGTTGGTCTTTCCTGACATTTTCTTAGTCACATCCCACAACAAAAGCCATGGTCCACAGAGAGCTTCCAAAGCATCAGAGGGATCTCATTGTTAAAAGGTATCAGTCAGGAGAAGGGTACAAAAGAATTTCCAAGGCATTAGATATACCATGGAACAAAGTGAAGACAGTCATCATCAAGTGGAGAAAATATGGCACAACAGTGACATTACCAGGAACTGGACGTCCCCCCAAAATTTATGAAAAGACAAGAAGAAAACTGGTCTGGGAGGCTACCAAGAGGCCTACAGCAACATTAAAGGAGCTGCAGGAATATCTGGCAAGTACTGGCTGTGTGGTACATGTGACAACAATCTCCCGTATTCTTCATATGTCTAGGCTATGGGGTAGAGTGGCAAGACGAAAGGCTTTTCTTACGAAGAAAAACATCCAAGCCAGGCTACATTTAAAAAAAAAAACACATCTGAAGTCTCCCAAAAGCATGTGAGAAAAGGTGTTATGGTCTGATTAAACCAAGGTTGAACTTTTTGGCCATAATTCCAAATCATGTTTGGCGCAAAAACAACACTGCACATCACCAAAAGAACACCATACCCACAGTGAAGCATGGTGGTGGCAGCATCACGCTTTGGGGCTGATTTTCTTCAGCTGGAACTGGGGCCTTAGATAAGCTAGAGGGAATTATGAACAGTTCCAAATACCAGTCAATATTGGCACAAAACCTTCAGGCTTCTGCTAGAAAGCTGAACATGAAGCGGAACTTCATCTTTCAGCATGACAACGACCCAAAGCATACATCCAAATCAACCAAGGAATGGCTTCACCAGAAGAAGATTAAAGTTTTGGAATGGCCCAGCAAGAGCCCAGACCTGAATCCGATTAAAAATCTGTGGGGTGAAGAGGGCTGTGCACAGGAGATGCCCTCACAATCTGACAGATTTGGAGTGTTTTTGTAAAGAAGAGTGGGCAAATCTTGCCAAGTCAAAAATGTGCCATGCTGATAGACTCATACCCAAAAAGACTGAGTGCTGTAATAAAATCAAAAGTTGCTTCAACAAAGTATTAGTTTGTGCAGACTTATGCAACAATATTTTATTTTTTTATTTTATTTTCTTTCCTAAAAGATTTCAGTTTGTTTTTCAATTGAGTGGTACAGTTTATAGGTCACATTAAAGGTGGAAAAAGTTCTGAAATGATTTATCTTTGTCTCATTTTTTTTTACATCACAGAAACCTGACATTTTAACAGGGGTATGTAGACTTTTTATATCCACTGTATATAAGAAACTCCCCAGCAGCCATTTTCTGCATTTTTTTGCATTTATGAGAGAGACAGCAGTGTCATTGCTGTGCTCTGTGCTTTACTGTTTAATTACATTAGATAGATAGTTAGCTTATATATATATATATATATATATATATATAATACAGATAGTTAGTGGGAGACAGTCAGTGTAGGTTAGATCGTGATATAGTGTAGCTGTTCCAGTGCAGGGTGTTAGGTAGTGTGATATGTATGGACAGCAGAACATAGTGCTGTGATGTCACAAGTTCACAACAATACTTAGTACACCAAGAAGTAATATGTAGTCAGACCTGCTAAAATGTGAAGTTGCACGTATTGCGCAAAAATATGAGCATCATTAATTGCCGATTTGCGCAATCGCGAATATATTGGAGCACTCTATCCACATATAAAGCTATTGTAATGTTCTGCCATGCAAACAACTTTCTCCAATCTCAGGAAACTTCTAGCAGCTTGAAAAATGTAGTAAAAGTGACCCACGCCAGTATTGAGTGCACATTACACGAATATTGCATTGCCGATTTTCGCAATCAAGTGAATAATCGTGAAATCTTGAATTTATGACGAATATTCGCCCAAATATTCGAGAAATATTGTGAATTCGAATATTGCCCCTGCCGCTCATCACTACTAGGGATATAGACGCACACAGATGGTGGTATTTTATGGCCCCATCCACCTTCTAGTCTGATTGTCTAGCTGTTTTTTCCCTTTGCTGAAGTATGTGTCTCAGGAAAGTTGGATGAATACTTAAGATAAAAGTCAGGAAAGGGGTGCTGACTGCAGCGTGTGGGCTGATCCCATCCCCCAGCATTAACAACAATAGAGATTATTAGGAATTATGGGTGTGGTGTGTGTATCTGTTTCCAGGAAAGCTGTGTAGCCAAGAGCCATAAATCATTCATTGGAGTTTTTGGATGCTTGAAGTTGTAGTGGAGACAAATGGATGCTCAGCAGAGCTGTGTGCGCAGTCTGTAGTCCAAGAATAAGGTTGTGGTTATGAGCTGTGTGTGGCTATGGATAAATGATGCTGAAGCAGAGAACGACAATGTGAATATGTATGAAATAAGACGGTGGAGTACAATACTAGTTTTTTTTTTATGCACATTGGGGATTTTAACTTTTTATTTGGGATATTTTTGGGATATTTTTTTTTATGTGATAGAAATGTTTTATATGGGCACTTCATGTGTTCATGTATTAGCAGATTTGTTTGTTTCTTTGTTTTTATTATATCTTGACTGACATTTTAAATGTCACACCAGAGATCTTCATGACCTGGTTAAGAGTAGACTGACTAAAAGAGGGAGGATCGCACCGTCCGACCAGAAGGGGTGGACTTAGATTACATAGAGGAGAGGGAGGAGAATAAGTTGAACATCACAGACACAGATGCATCCCTTTTGTCCATCCCCTAATTACAAGACACCCCTATGAAAGATGAAGTCCTGTATTCTGGTGTATGCCTTCTTTAAAAAAGTCTATTCTTCCAACATCTGAATAAATATGATATTGATGGTGTTGTGTTTTATTATCTCCAAAGGCATACGTTTATTGTGGCCAAAGTATTATTACCACTTAATTGAGATTATAATGATTGATAATGGCTGATACACGCATGTAAGTGTTTATTACTTGATATTGATAATTAGATGAGGTTTGGGGTTTAGCAAAGTTTAATTTGCTTTGGCAGGGGAAATCTTTGGTACCATTGGAAAGTTGGTACTTAAATTCAATGTTGGACCGACAAAAGTTCTAAGGAGTTTTGTTTGTTTATCCATTTGATGCTGGGGTGAAGAGAAAACCAAATTCATCCTGCCATTGTCTTGAGTAATCTTGCACTGAGTTAAAATCTATTAATGTAAGAGGGATATTTATCAAACTGGTGTAAAGTAGAACTGGCTTAGATGCCCATAGCAACCAACTGATTGGTTGCTATGGGCAACTAAGCCAAATCTACATTACACCAGTTTGATAAATCCCCCCTTAGTTTTTCTCAAATTGAATTTTGAAACTGAATGACATCTTCTAGAATATGCGGAACTGTTTAAGTACCTCTTCCCTAAGTGCAGGCTGTATCAGCTGTTTCACAGAGCCGGGACTGGCAAACTCAGCAGTTTCCAGGGGCCGCCCAAGTTAATGACCAGGTGTGGTAAGACACAACTTTCGGTGACCTGACTGCCACCCAACAAGAAACAACTTTAACCACCAGTCTGCCATTCTGAACAAGGCCTTGTTGCTCATAATACACCTGTCCAGGGGTGGACCTCAAAGGTAATTGTCTGCCCAAGACTTCCTGAAGAACCAGCAGGGCTGATGAGATGACCTGCAGACCAGTGAGGGAGGGGAGGTCCCAGTGTCAATGCTCCTCCCACAGACAAGATTATAGACTGTTTTACAACCACTTAAAAGAGGTTTTGAAACCTGCACTCAGGATTCTGATTACAACGGTAATCTCATCCATATCAACACAGAGAAAGGAGAGGTAAGAGACTGAACTTTGAAAAGAGCTGGAAACAACATATGAGTTGAGGCATACAGTGCACAAAACACCCAAAAAATATATTTTAGCTTATATTTAATCACACTTAGTAAATATATTTATTCACTAAGCCTGCGTAAGCTTATTCATTCTCAAATCTTTTGAATTTAAGTTTTAAAACAGCCTCAGTGTACAGACCCATTCAGCTCCTCACATTTAGGTTGCGTAGGTCAGACTTACTGGCTAATGCAATAAGACTACAAAGCTCCTCCCTCAGATGGGGAAGGTCCATCTTTCTTTCTGCTGAGTAGGGCACGATAACTCAGATTTGCTACCTATATACAGCTCTTGTTATCAGTTTCAAAGCATGGAAAGTATATTTAACCTTAATGGTAGACATTAACTCTTTGCAGTGGTCTTCTAAAGGCACTGCAATATTGGTCTAGGTTTAGCCAATTGCAGGAGAATACTTATTATTGTCATGTAAAGTGTCAATTGTAGTGTTTGGTGAAAGAAATAATGACCAAATTCCTTAGCTACAGTCAAAGGATGTCTTCAAATAGTTAAGAAGTTAGTTTCTCAAAGCTCTTGAAAACATGGCAAATACCCATTTCTATTAATCAGTGGTCTGCAGACTGACTGACCTTCACAAAGCGCTTACCTTACAGTACTGAACACATGTAGGATTAATTGGAATCCTTATTGTTAGTCAAACCTTACCACCCAACATAACTGACCTACTTCACTAATGTTCTTGTGGCTAAGGATAAACGTCATGGAAACAAGTTTCAAAATATAGAAAGATGCTTTATAAGAGTATAGTCTGGTGTAACAGAACACTAAATGTACTTTTATCACAAAATACCACTGTTTACTGTTTACTCAATATCAGATTGTGGTTATAATGCAATGCAGATGGGAGGAAGAATATATTTGCTAGCTTCTGGTCAAGAGAAGACAGGATCTATTTGTTTGTAGGTAATGGTTTGGGGAAAGTAAGTTATAGCCATTGCGCTCTGCTAAGGACACATTTTGTCTACTGAAGACAGTGGAAAGATGGCTTGGCATTGCAGTTATTCTGGAGTATGATGGGATGGCTAGGTTGCTGGTAGGAAAAGGGGTCCAAAACAAGTATCCAATATTTTGCACATATACTATACAGCTATCACAATCAGTCGGCTTGGCTTTTCCAAGATCCGGGTCAGCATCCTGCTCCTGGCTGCTAATACTAATCTTGATTCTCTTTGCTGTGCAGCCAATTCCCAGGGGATCTAGGTTTTATAAGGGACTTCCCCATCCACACTTGGCCTAAGGAACAAGGTCCATTAGGTTCCAGTGCTCAGCTAAGGAGTTGTTTGTCCTCATCTACGTTACTGACCTGGTTAGTATATTTTACTCTGTTCATTAGTCTACTGCCTACACTGACCTCTACTTGCTTCCTGCTAGAACCCCTGCTCCACCTCACTGCGACTTCTAACCTGCCAAACTGGTACCACATCTTGATGTCATCATTTTCAATATTGGGATAGTGACCTAGGTATACCCTTCAGTAAAGTCCAATCCCTGTATTGGAGTAAAAGGGAGACTACCAAGGAGTTCCTAAGCTAAATCCTTAGCAACCCAGTGGGTCCACATAACTCTCATAAACCTTTTAATAGAAGTAACTAGATAATAAATGTTAAATAATATAATGGCAATCGGTGTGGCTGTCCACAAATAGCAGGCCAAGCTCACCTGTTTCAGCCATTGGCCACACAAGAAAAATAGAGGGATTGGTCTGGATCGTGCGGCCAGTCGAAGCACAGCTGGTCCATATGGCCTTAATCTTAGAAATGCTCAAGAAAGCAATGAAGGATATGGAATGATTAAATGCCTTATCAAATAAATGTAATGTAAGTTTTGAAATTTTTAAACATTTGTGACAATTACACTGGTTTATACATTAGTAATGGATAATTACTTTTTGAAATTATGTTTGCATGCATCAGTTAACCCGGAATAACTTAAGTATACTGCAAGTCAGCTATTCAGCTATTAAGCACTGAAAGACTGAAAAGAAATGTACATCACACCTTTATATCCAAACAAAGAAAATAGTCATGACACTCACCAGCTTAACCCCTTAACGTCCAGCGCCGTACATGTACGGTGCGCTGATCGGATGGGTGCAGGAGCCGCTCCCGTCCGATCTGCGGCAGGGGTCCGGCAGTCACCGATGCCGACGGATTATCCCTTGCACTGCCGTGGTCAGCGCTGACCGCGGCACATGTGGGCTTCAGACATGTGCAGAGTGTCCATCGGGACCCCGCGCTGCTGTGACGGAGACCCGATGGCAGGAAAGGCAGCCCGATACATCATGGCTGCCTTCCAGGAGAGCCTGTGAGATCCAGCCCCCTTACACTTACAGCCAGTATTGTAATACAGAAGTATTGTAATGCATTGTAAAGGGGATCAGACCCCCAGAATTTTTGGGAGAAAAAAAAGTTTAAAAAAATAAAGTTTTACTAAAAATATTAAAGTATTAAGTAGACACATTATGTATCACCGGGTCTCTATTGACCGGCTCTATAAAATATCACATGACCTAACCGCTCAGGTGAACACTGTAAAAAAAAATTAAAAAAAATGCTTTTAGCACAGTTTTTATGTCACCTTACATCACTAAAAGTGCAACACCAAGCGATCAAAAAGGCGTTTGACCCCCAAAATAGTACCAATCTAACTGTCACCTAATCCCCCAAAAAATGAGCACCTACCTAAGACAATCGCCCAAAAAATAAAAAACTATGGCTCTCAGACTATGGAGAAACTAAAACGTGATTTTTTTTCAAAAATGCTTTTGTGTTAAATGTAAAAAAAAAAAAGTAGACATATTAGGTATCGCCGCGTCCGTAACAACCTGCTCTATAAAAATACCACATTACCTAACCTCTCAGGTGAACACAGTGAAAAAAATAAAAATGGTGTAAAAAAATGCCATTTTTTGTCACCTTACAAAAAGTGTAATAGCAAGCGATCAAAAAGTCATATGCACCCCAAAATAGTGCTAATCAAACCGTCATCTCATCTCGCAAAAAATGAGACCGTAAGACAAATCCCCATAAAATAAAAAATTACGTCTCTCAGACTATGGAGACACTAAAACATGATTTTCTTTTTGTTTAAAAAATGATATCATTGTGTAAAACTTACATAAATAAAAAAAGTATATATATTAGGTATTGCCGCGTCCATAAAAACCTGCTGTATAAAAATATCACATGAACTAACTCCTCATGTAAACATCTAAAAAATAAAAAATAAAAAGTGTAATGCCAGGCAATCAAAAAGTCATATGCACCTTAAAATAGTACCAATCAAATCGTCATCTCATACTGAAAAAAATCAGCCCCTACATAAGACAGTCGCCCAACATTTTTAAAAAAAACTATGGCTTTGAGAATATGGAGACACTAAAAAATCGTTTTTTTATTTTTTATTCTTTATTATGTAAAACCATATTTGATATTGTCGTGTCCGTAACAACCTTATCTATAAAAATACCACGTGATCTAACCTGTCAGATGGACATTGTAAATAACTAAAACGGTGCCAAAACAGCTATTTTTTGTTACCATGCCTCACAAAAAGTGTAAAATAGAGCAACCAAAAATCATATGTACCATAAAATAGTACCAACAAAACGGCCAACTTATCCCTGGTTTACAAAATTGGGTCTTTTTTGGAGTTTCTACTCTAGGGGTGCATCAGGGGGTCTTCAAATGTGACATAGCAGCTTAAAATTATCTCAGTGAAATGTGCCTTCCAAAAACCATATGGTGTTCCTTTCCTTCCTGCGGTGTGCCCATACAGCAGTTTACAACCATATATGGGGGTTTCTGTAAACTACAGAATGAGGGCAATAAATATTGAGTTTTGTTTGGCTGTTAACCCTTGCTTTGTTACTGGAAAAATGGATTAAAATGGAAAATCTGCCAAAAAAGTGAAATTCTGAAATGTAATCTCCATTTTCCTTTAATTCTTGTGGAATACCTAAAGGGTTACCAAAGTTTGTAAAATCAGTTTTGAATACCTTGAGGGGTGTAGTTTCTAAAATGGGGTCACTTTTTAGAAGTTTCTACTCTAGGGGTGCATCAGGGGGTCTTCAAATGTGACATGGCAGCTTAAAATTATCCCAGTGAAATCTGCCATCCAAAAACCATATGGCGTTCCTTTCCTTCTGCATCCTGCCCTGTGCCCGTACAGCAGTTTACGACCACATATGGGGTGTTTCTGTAAACTAAGGAATCAGGGCAATAAATGTTGAGTTTTGTTTGGCTGTTAACCCTTGCTTTGTTAGCATAAAAAATTTATTAAAATGGAAAATCTGCCAAAAAAGTGAAATTCTGAAATGTCATCTCTATTTTCCATTAATTCTTGTAAAACACCTAAAGGGTTAACAAAGTTAGTAAAATCGGTTTTGAATACCTTGAAGGGTGTAGTTTCTAAAATTGGGTCATTTTTGGATGATTTTTATTATGTAACCCTCACAAAGTGACTTCAGACCTAAACTGGTCTTTAAAAAGTGGATTTGCTTCTAATCTTCTAAGCCTTCTAATGTACTAAAAAAATGTAATGGCATTCACAAAATGATCCAAACATAAAGTAGACATATGGGGAATGTAAAGTAATAACTATTTTTGGAGTTATTACTATCTATTACAAAAGTAGAGAAATTGAAATTTGGAAATTTGCTAATGTTTAAAAAAAAATTGTAAATTTGTTATTTTTTTATAAATAAAAATGAAATTTTTTGACATAATTTTACCACTGTAATGAAGTACAATATGTGACAAGAAAACATTCTCAGAATGGCCTGGATAAGTAAAAGTGTTTTAAAGTTATTACCACATAAAGTGACACATCAGATTTGCTAAAAATGGCCAGGTCCTTTATGTGAAAAATGGCTTGGTCCTGAAAGGGTTAAAGTCTTATTTCTTTATTTCTCAGTCTAAGGCCCCCTGCACACGAACGTGCGCTTCCCGTTGCCATATTGCAGACCGCATTTGCGGATCTGCAATACACGGGTGCCGTTCCGTGGGCATTCCGCATCACGGAGGCGGACCCATTCACTTGAATGGGTCCACAAATCTGGAGATGCGGAATGGTGCACAACAGAACCCTACGAAAGCACTATGGAGTACTTCCGTGGGGTTTCGTCCCGTACTTCCGTTCCGCAAAAAGATAGAACATGTCCTATCTTTTTGCGGAACGGCCAGATAGCGGACCCATTAAAGTGAATGGGTCCACGATCCGCTGCGGCTGCCCCACGGACTGAGACCACGGGGTGCACACGTTCGTGTGCAGGAGGCCTAAACATCAAACAGGGAAGTCAGACACAGGGCTCCCTGGCAACAATTGTTTCGTACTGGTCAGTGCTTACTGATTCAGGCATTGAGGAAGCGCCAACCAACACAAAACAGCTGTTGCCTGGGTGCCCCACGTCTGACCCTGTTTGCTTTTTACATGAATAAAAAAAGAAAGAATATTTTATGCTGGTGAGATATTTTCTTTGTTTGGATATATTATTGGGACTTTGTTCTGTCATAGAGCACCACCAAAGCAACTATATAGCACAGACTCCATGAGCAGCAATATAGCTCTTGTGCACATGTTTGACATATCCGCTCTTAGCAGTACTGATCACTATCTTCTTTGCACATCACACCTCTATTTACAAGTGTAGTACTAGGATTAAGGCTACTTTCACACTAGCGGCAGGACGGATTCGACAGGCTGTTTACCCTGTCGGATCCGTCCTGCCGCTATTTCGCCGTGCCGCCGGACCGTCGCTCCGTCCCTATTGACTATAATGGGGACGGTGGCGGAGCTCCGGCACAGCACAGCAGTTCGCGGTGAGAGGCCACCGGACTAAAAAGTCGGACATGCCTTACTTTTAGTCCGGCGGGCATTCGCCGTGTACTGCCGTGCTGCGCCGGAGCTCGGCCCTCTTCCCCATTATAGTCCGGAGCATGGCGAAATAGCGGCAGGACGGATCCGACAGGGTGAACAGCCTGTCGGATCCGTCCTGCCGCTAGTGTGAAAATAGCCTAACTTAGTAACATATTTTATAAGGTTAAAAGAAGACATGTCCATCCAGTTCAGTCTGCAAGTCGATCCAGAGGAAGTTAAAAAAAAAATAAATAACTGTAGATATGGTCCAAGCTAAGTTAATACTTTTATGACCCAAAAAAGGCCTGAATGTCCAGGCAACTTTTTGTGATTTTGTGCACGCGATGGTTTAGTGACCGTAACTTTTTTATTAGTTTGACTGCCAAAATAATTTTAGCGATTTTTTTTTTTTTTACTTGACACTTTTTGGGAGTTTTTAGTAGAATGTTTGTTTGGAGTTTCTTTCTTTTTTTTTTAGTTTAATTTGGAAGAAAACTGCTAATTATCATTAAAAAGTTTTTTTTTATTATAGCTTTTTATTTCTTAAATATTAAAACTGACCCAAAAATTTATTATTGCAATGAGTTCCCTATTTTTTGACGATCATTTTCATATATAACATGTATAGGTTTGAGAGAATGGGTCGACTATGGTGACGGTTTCTGTTAGCGACTGCATTTTTTCATATTTTATTATTTTTTTAACTTATATTTTAATTTCTTTTTGGCACATAATATTTCCCTCAAGAGGTAATTAAAAGACCTCTGGAGGACGGTTCCTGCTCCCTCCACCATTCGATCGTTCAGCGCTCTCCTGCAGGCATAGGAGAAGGCAGAATCGGTAAAAAAACGCTCCTGTCTTCTCCTCAGGGTCCCTGCTGTTTCTGTCAGCCGATGACCCAACCTGCTCCTGCTAGATTGCAGGAGCAGGAGCTTTAATCCAAGCACTGATCAGTGCTGGGATTAAAGCGCTGCCTGCACGTGTATATACGTGCTATCTGCACGGGGCATGTGCAAATAGGATGTATATACACAGTGGGCAGTCGGGAAAGGGGTTAAATAAGGTAAATGTGAACAAGGCTCTGGGTCCAGATGTTTTACAGATAAGAGTTCTTAAAGAGCTCAGTTTAATCATTGATGTGCACCTGTTTATAATTTTTAAAGATTCTCTAGGTACTGGTACAGTGCCAAGCAATTGGCACAAGGTAAATGTGATGCCCATATTCAAAAAAGGATCTAGGTCCTCCACAGGTAATTATAGACCAGTTAGTTTAACTTCTGTTGTAGAAAAATGTTTGAAGGACTCTTAAGGGACTATATACAGGAGTATGTGACTGTAAAAAATATTATAAGTGATAACCAACCAACATGGGTTTACCAAGGACAGAAGTTGTCAGACTAACCTGATTTGTTTTTATGAGGAGGTGAGTAGTAGCCTGGACAGAGGGGCGGCTGTGGATGTAGTGTTTCTGGATTTTGCAAAGGCTTTTGATACTGTCCTTCATAGACGTTTAATAGGTAAAGGAAGATCTATAGGCTTAGAAGGTATAGTCTGTAATTGGATTGAAAACTGGCTGAAGGACCGTGTCCAGAGAGTTGTTATAAGTGATGTACCCCAAGGTTCAGTGCTGGGTCCCCTATTATTTTATTTATTAATTATATCAAGGACAGGATTAATAGCATCATTTCTATTTTTGCAGATGACACCAAGCTATGTACTACTGTACAGTCTATGGAAGATCTCCACACACTACAAGCTGACTTGAACACTCTGAGTGATTTGGCATTAACTTATCAAATGAGGTTCAATGTGGATAAATGTAACGTTATGCATCTTGGTAGTAATAATCTCTGTGCTTCATATGTCCTAGGTGATGCAACAAAGGGAGAGTCACTTAAAGAGAAGGATTTGGCTGTCCTTGTGGATGGTAGATTAAAGGGAACCTGTCACCTCAAAATCGCATATAAAACCGCCAGCATTACCTTATAGTAGCCCCCTGTCTGTTATTAATGATGTGTTTGATCCGGTAATTTGATGCTCCATACATGACAAAAACAATGTTTTAATCGCCATCAGCGCTATCTCGCCGGTCAGTCTGAAGTCAAGGGGGCAGCGGCCTCCTGGCTTCAAGTCAAGATAAGCACGTCCCCTAACCGTCCCCTCTTCTGTGTGATTGACATCCTGCAGTGAGGCCTGGGATCGCGTTAGTCTCGCAAATGCGCAATGTACTGATGAAACCCGGCTAACTGCGGGTGCCAGGATTATGCAGTAACAAGGAGCGCACAGCACATGTGTGAGACTAACGCGATCCCAGGCCGCACTGCAGGATGTCAATCACACAGAAGAGGGAACGGTTAGAGGGCTTGCCCCCTTGACTTCAGACTGACCAGCGAGAAAACGCTGATGGCGATTAAAACATCATTTTTGTCATGTATGGAGCATCAGATCACCGGATCAAACACATCATTAATAACAGACTGGGGGCTACTATAAGGTAATGCTGGCGGTTTTATATGTGTTTTTTAGGTGACAGGTTCCCTTTAAATAACAGCATACAATGTCAATCAGCTGCTTCTAAGGCTACCAGGATATTGATATTGTCACACATTAAACGAGGCATGGACTCACGAGGCAGGGATGTAATATTACTACTTTACAAAGCGTTGGTGCCGCCTCATCTGGAATATGCAGTTCAGTTCTGGGCAGCAGTCCAGAAAGGACGCACTGCAGATGGAAAAAGTACAAAGGAGAGTGACTAAACTAATAAGGGACATGGAAGGTCTTAGTTATGAAGAAATATTAAAAGAATACAATTTATTTAGTCTTCAGAAGAGACATCTAAGGGGGGACATGATTAACCAATACAAATATATAAATAGGCCATACAAAAAATACGGCGAAAAACAGTTTGATGTAAAATGTCCTCAAAAGACAAGGGGGCACTGCCTCCGACTGGGGAAGAAAAGTTTAGTCTCCAGAAGCATCAAAACTTCTTTACTGTAAGAACTGTAAATCTGTGGAATAGACTTCCTCAGGACGTGGTCACAGCAGGAACAGTGGGCAGTTTTAAAAAGGGTTTAGATGAATTATTGAAAGTAAATGACATTAATGCTTATGAAAACATCTAGATATCTGAGTCTCACTTCCTTCTGGGATTCGCGTTCCCACCTATCCCTTGGTTGAACTTGATGGACTCATGTCTTTATTCAACTGTATTAACTATGTAACAAGGTAGAACCCATTTTTATTTTTTTTTTTCATTTTAGGGGGAAAAAAATCCTTTCCGACTCGAATCAGGCAATCAGAATAATTATCTGGATCAATATCTCTAGAAATCTAATACATCCATGTCTCTTTTGAACTCTTTTAGTGAGTTCACCATCTCTTAGTTAGTACTAAGTCCAGTAGGGTGGTCCCTCTAGTCGGATCCTGATCCAGTTGGGGAATGCAATCATTTTTTGTTATTGCCAAGAACCTGAGGTCTACAGGCTTCAGTTTCCCAGTCTATATCTGGGTCGTTGAAGTCCCCCATAATAACAACCTCATGATTTGCCGCTTCATCTATCTCATTTAGTAGTAGATTTTCTGTGGACTCTGGTATATTAGGTGGTTTATAACAAACCCCTATCAACATTTTATTATTCTTTTTGCCTCCATGTATTTCTACCCATAGTGACTCCACATGTTAATTTCCCTCACTTATATCTTCCCGGAGTGTGGGCTTTATATAGGACTTTACATAACATCTCCCCCATTTTGGTTATTACTATTCTTTCTAAACAGACTGTAACCTGTACGATAACTGCCCAGTCATAGCCGGGGGTGGATTGGCCATAGACCTTACAGGAAAAATACAGGGCGGGCCGATTCCCAGGGGCAAAGCCAGTGGAAGTGTTTGGGGATGTATTTTGTGCTGCTAGAAGAATTTTGTGATGCACTGTGGTATTTGGCTTTGGGTAGTGTAATGTGGCAAAATATGGTATTGCTAGCCCTGCTTGCTAACCTCCCTAGCATCTCTGGCTGCCTTTCTGGTGTGGCTTGTGGTACGGGTAGTATTTTAGAAAATAATACATTTGAGATCCTTGCCCAAGCTTGTGACCTATGTCCCTAAAATCCTTTTTAAGGATGCTCCACCTACCGGATGCAGACCAGAACAACGGTCGTGTGCATGAGGCCTTATGCTGCATGTTTTCTCAGCAGTGTGTGGATGAGATTTCAGACATTTCTGTATCATTTCATATGATTTTGGACAATACATTATATACATTCTATTCCTGAGGAATACAATCTGTCCTAGACATGTGATGGAAACACATTAGGGCTCAGCCCATTACAGTTATCAGAGCTGTCATAAGTAGTGTTGAGTGAACTTGCGATTTGCAAGTTCAGGGTTCGGGTTATCTAAGAATTCCATATTGGATTCTGTTACCGCGGACCATAACAGAATTCTATGATGGCCTATAAGAGGCATTCCGTCATAATCAAAGTCTATGGCCAGAATAGACTTCTATTATGACGTAATACAATACGGAATGCCTCTTTCAACCTCTTTCCTCTTGACACCCACTCTTACTAACCTCCTCATTTGCTCACTGAAGATCTTGGAACTACTCATAAATAGAATTTACAAACATTTCTATGTACACATATTATTACATAAATAATTTACTCTGTGAAATCTGAGGGGAATTCATGTTCCTCTAGAATAATTTTATTACAACTGCTACTTACAAGCACAAAATGCTTTTTGCCCTTCATCTGTAGCTCTTAAGGGGATGGTAGAACATAGAGTAAAGGCAACCTTTCTGATATACAGGGTAAATAATTCAGTAGGTGTGTTTTATATAACTTTGTGCCTGCCTTGAAAGACACTTAAGATACATTCTACAAGTAGTGATAGAAATGAGCCTGGGGCCATTAGTATTTGGAATACTGTGGGAGATCTTAATTATAAGCAATGATGCAGTGTTACATACGCCTGTGAAATAGTAGGGGAAAACATTTCCCTACATTTATTAGCATGAGGTTATCCAAACACATCACAGATATCTAAAGGTATATCTATAAGTAAGTAAAGAGGATCATGTATATGTTTAATCGAGAGATTTCATTCTCATCCATGCTCTTGTACCATTTGAGGGTTTTCTATGACCCCTATTTATATTGCCTACAGTTTCGCTGATGCAGAACAAAATAATTTAAAAGAGCATATTAATATACATATATATATATATTTATATATATACACACACACAATTTTTTAAGTGGAAATTTTTTTAATCAAAAAGTTGTAATAAAGAGTCATCCTGCATCTCTGCACCTCACTCATGTTACCTGACATAGTGGGTGGTCAAAAGCTTCTTTATGCACTATATAAAGAAGCTTTTGGCCCCCCCACTATGTCATATACAGTCAGGTCCATAAATATTGGGACATCGACACAATTGTAACATTTTTCACTCTATACACGACCACAATGGATTTGAAATGTAACGAACGAGATGTGCTTTAACTGAAGACTGTCAGCTTTAATTTGAGGGCATTTACATCCAAATCAGGTGAACGGTGTAGGAATTACAACAGTTTGCATATGTGCCTCCCACTTGTTAAGTGACCAAAAGTAAGGGGACATAATAATATTCATAAATCACTCTTTCACTTTTTAATACTTGGTTGCAAATCCTTTACAGTCAATTACAGCCTGAAGTCTGGAACACATAGACATCACCAGACGCTGGGTTTCATCCCTGGTGATGCTCTGCCAGGGCTCTACTGCAACTGTCTTTAGTTCCTGCTTGTTCTTGGGGCATTTTTCCTTCAGTTTTGTCTTCAGCAAGTAAAATGCATGCTCAATCGGATTCAGGTCAGGTGATTGACTTGGCTATTGCATAACATTCCACTTCTTTCCCTCAAAAAACTCTTTGGTTGCTTTTGCAGTATGCTTTGGGTCATTGTCCATCTGCACTGTGATGCGCTGTCCAATGAGTTCTGAAGCATTTGGCTGGATATGAGCAGATAATATTGCCCAAAACACTTCAGAATTCATCCTGCTGCTTTTGTCAGTAGTCACATCATCAATAAATACAAGAGAACCAGTTCCATTGGCAGCCATACATACCCACGCCATGACACTACCACCACCATGCTTCACTGATGAGGTGGTATGCTTAGGATCATGAGCAGTTACTTTCCTTCTCCATACTCTTCTCTTCCCATCACTCTGGTACAAGTTGGTCTTGGTCTCATCTGTCCAGAACTGTGAAGGCTTTTTTAGATGTCGTTTGGCAAACTCTAATCTGGCCTTCCTGTTTTTGAGGCTCACCAGTGGTTTACATCTTGTGGTGAACCCTCTGTATTCACTCTGGTGAAGTCTTCTCTTGATTGTTGACTTTGACACACATACACCTACCTCCTGTAGAGTGTTCTTGATCTGACCAACTGTTGTGAAGGGTGTGTTCTTCACCAGGGAAACAATTAATCGGTCATCCACCACAGTTGTTTTCCGTGGTCTTCCGGGTCTTTTGGTGTTGCTGAGCTCACCGGTGCGTTCCTTCTTTTTAAGAATGTTCCAAACAGTTGTTTTACCCACGCCTAATGTTTTTGTCATCTCTCTGATGGGTTTGTTTTGTTTTTTTCAGCCTAATAATGGCTTGCTTCACTGATAGTGACAGCTCTTTGGATCTCATCTTGAGAGTTGACAGCAACAGATTCCAAATGCAAATAGCACACTTGAAATGAACTCTGGACCTTTTATCTGCTCATTGTAATTGGGATAATGAGGGAATAACACACACCTGGCCATGGAACAGCTGAGAAGCCAATTGTCCCATTACTTTTGGTCCCTTAACAAGTGGGAGGCACATATGCAAACTGTTGTAATTCCTACACCGTTCACCTGATTTGGATGTAAATACCCTCAAATTAAAGCTGACAGTCTGCAGTTAAAACACATCTTGTTAGTTTCATTTCAAATCCATTGTGGTCGTGTATAGAGACAAAAAATTTACAATTGTGTCGATGTCCCAATATTTATGGACCTGACTGTGTATATATATATATATGTGTATATATATATATATATATATATATATATATAATCATAAATTAAGCTCTGGGTTCGCACTCACTTCGGATAAAGTGTTCTATTTTTTTTTTTAAATATAGATTTGTCCGAAATTTAATTTGGTATGGGCTCCAGCGAGGCAAATTCTTTATCACCAAAGTCTCGTGGGACTTTGGTGAATAACTTCGGGGTTTGATTTTTCAACTTGAAAATCATTTTAAAACTTGGTTCGGAAGTCTGCTTTGGTACCGAGGTACCAGTCGGTACCGAAGCCAACTTCAGATACCAGTTTTAAAATGATTTTCAAGTTTAATGATCAAATGTCAAAGTTATTCACCGAAGTCTTATTTCACCTCGCCGGAGTCCATACATTTTAATGCTGTACGGAGAAGAATCTCTGTACAGCATTAAAAAAAAGTGTTAAGCGAAGTGACTTCGGATCTATGATCCGAAGCTCACTTCACTCATCCCTAGTCACAACTACCAAGCGCTTAAAGAGGACATGTCACCACAAAATACAGGGTAATCTGCCAGTAGTATGACATAAACAGGAATGACATGTAGCAGAAGGAGTTGAGCAGATTATATATATATATATATATATATATATTAGCGAAGGATCCGGCTTTGCATGAGTATACTTCATCTATTTCATTTAATGTTTGTGTGTGTCATTAAAAGATATCACCAGTATCCACTAGAACAGTGACATCTACAGCACCCCGCCCCCTTAACACTGACCCCCCACAATGCCCCGTCTCCTTAAAATAGGACCTCCACAGCAGCGCACCTCCTTAACTTTGACCTTTACAGCAGCCTGCCCCTTTAACAGCGAGTTCCACAGCACCCTCTTGACAGTGACCTCCACAGAGGCCTGACGCCTTAACAGTGACCTCTACAGCACCCGCCCCTTAACACTGACCATAGGTTATAGTCCCCTTAACTGTGACCTCCACCATTTCTCGTCCCTTTAACAGAGACCTCCACAGCAACTGCCCCTTTAACAGTTACTGCCACAGTACCCCGCTCCCTTAACAGTGACCTCACAGTACCCCGCTGCCTTAACAGTGACTTCCAAAGTGCCTGCCCCTTTAACAGTGACCTCCACAGTGGCCTGCCCCTTTAACAGTGACCTCCACAGTGGCCTGCCCCCTTAACCGTAACATCCACAGTGCCCTCCCCTTTAACAGTGACCTCCACAGCGGCTGCCCCTTTATTAGTGACCTCCACAATACCCCGTCTCCTTAACAGTGATTTCCACAACACCACGCCCCATTAACAGTGGCCTCTACAGCAATCTGCCCCAAAACACTGACCTCCATAGTGGACCATCCCCTTAACTGTGACCTCCACAGCAGCCTGCCCCTAGGGTGGCCAGAGGTCCTGTTTTAGGGCGGACAGTCCGGCTTTCAGACTCCCTGTTTTTCGTCGGGCGCAGGGCCTGGACAGACACAGGGATGTCCTTTTGATCAGCTCGCTCTCAGACAGCAGCACTGTGCTGTCTGATCGTAAGCTGCAGGGAGACAATCACCTTCCCTCCCACCCCTGCAGCTGAGAGATTATTACCTTTATTTTTTTCAATCCCCGTCGGCTGCAGAGTGGGAAGGGACGTGACCTAACTGGGTCGGGGCATGGCTTAGATGGATCGGGGTTAGGTCCGGAATGGCCACCCTACCTGCCCCTGAACTGTGACCTCCACAGCACTCCGCTCCCTTAACAGTGTCATCCACAGCGCCCTGCCCCTTTAAAGTTGACCTACAGCCTGAAGAAAAATGGCTCGGTTGTTATGGAAACAAGGTTTAAAACTGTTTGTGTGTGGAGACTAAGGGCCTGCGAACTTCTATTGGCTGATAAGGGTCATGTGATTAGGCTTCCATTGGCTAATGCATTTTTTTGGGAATATCTCAGGAACAGTACGTCCTAGAAAGCTGAGACCTGGTCTAAAACCTTCCCGGACACCTGATGTACCTGTGTGACAAGTTTCGTGACTGTAAATGCGACGGAGAAGATTCCTTTAGCGGACATACAAACATACACTCAGCTTTATATATTAGATATACAGTATGTAGCTGGAAAATATGCACTAAAACTTGTAATTTATACAGTTAAATCTCTGCTTTTTCATACATAGTTGTTCACGTGGGAAGTGTTATCAGTGATTGATAGCATTCCTTGAAGTGTGTATATAGTGAAATCAGCAAAAGTAGAGATTTAGGGTGTTTTTACACGGCCGTGTCCATTTGCACACCACATCGCAAGGCGGAAACAATTAACTTCAATGGGTCCGCAATACACATGTATCTTTTGCAGTGTGGCTGCATCAACCCGGATGCACACCGAAGGGCTTCCATGTATAGATTTTAGGAAATTCCGTTAGAGAAAGCTTTAAGGGAGTTGGCGACAGAAGGATGGTCAGTGTACTTTCCGAGAATTTTCCGAGCTTTAACACTGATGACCTACCCTCGTGATAGGTCATCAGTATCTGATGGTGTGGGTCTAACACCTGGGACCCCCACTGATCAACTGTTTGAGAAGGCAGCTGTGCATGCAGTAGCATTGCAGCCTTCTCTCATCTTTTCCTAGGCCACTGACAACACATTGATCGGTCACGTGGCTTAGGCCCCATAGAAGTTCAAGGAGTTGTCTCACTTCAGCAAATATCATTTATTATGTAGTGAAAGTTAATACAAGCCAATTACTATTGCATTGTTATTATCCATATTGCTTCCTTTGCTGGCTGGATTCATTTTTCCATCACATTATACACTGCTCATTTTCATGGTTTCGACCACCCTGCAATCCAGAAGCGGTGGACATGCGTGCACACTATAAGAAAATGCACTAGCCTATATGCACTCCCACCGTCCAGGCCACCAGAGAGGCCATTGCTTTTTCCTATAGTGTGCAAGCACGACCGCCAGTGGGAGATTGCAGGGTGGTCCTAACCATGGAAACGAGTAGTATATAATGTGATGGAAAAATGAATCAAGCCAGCAATATGGACAATAACAATACATTAGTGAATCTAATGATAAATGCCACTTGCTTGGTAAGCACTGAGAAGGCTGTGGCGCTCACAGAAATGCCAATACCTTATCAAACAGCTGATTGGCGGGGGCAGCGGTTGGACCTCTACCGTTCAGATACTGAAGACCTATCCTAAGAGTAGGTCATGAGTTATGAAGTATAGGGAAAACCCTTTTAAAGCTGCTTGATGTTTGCTGCTGCAATTCAGTCTAGCAGTCCTACATAAAAAATAAAAAAAACATTTTTTATATGAACAAGAGACAGTTTTTTTTTTTTTTAAACTTTGAGTTTCATAGCATCAAAGGCTTATTGCCAGCACAGCAACCCAGTAGCATTCTGCTGTAAAGGCAGCAGAAAAAAAAAAAAAATTCTGTGATTTTATTTTTTCCGGTGATCTTAAATGCTACTTACATTTTTGCTCCATAAGAAGTGCATCTTATCAAGTAAATCATAATGAACATTTCTATTATGAAAGTGCTCATTAGTTATCAGTAGGACCAGGGAGCAGTGAATATACTGATCCTGGTGCAGGCTTTAGGCCTCTTTCACACGGGTGTCCTGGATTTGCTCCGGATGCGTTGCGTGTACATTGTGGGAAAACCACGCAAGTAGGCACGCAATTGCAGTCAATTTTAACTGCGATTGCGTTCCGATGTTCAGTTTTTTCCGCGCGAGTGCATAAAGGAAAGTGTTATAAAGGAAAATAATAGCATTCTTGATACAGAATGCTTACTAAAATGTGGCTTGATGGGTTAGAAAATAATAATAATTAACACACCCCATCCACTTGTTGGCTCAGCCGGCATCGTCTTCTTTCTTTAGCGCGATTACTAGTGTTGATCACGAATATTCAAATTGCGAATTTTAATCGCAAATATCGGCACTTCGAGAATTCGCGAATATTTCGAATTTCGCAAAATATATTCGTAATTGCGAATATTCGATTTTTGTGGAAATACCAGTTCATGCGAATTTTTAAGCGAAACATTGTATGCTCATCTGCACAGCCCCATAGAAGTGAATGGGTCCGGATTCAGTGCGAGTGCAATGCGTTCACCTCATGCATTGCACCCGCACGGAATTCTCACCCGTGTGAAAGGGGCCTTACTCACTACTCCCTGGTCTTCCACAGTGCTGTGCTCTATCCGTATTGCATACAATATCAGGATGTAGTGCACGTAAGTTTGCACTAGGACTTGACACTGTGTGACATCAGGACACAATGCAGTGCTGCAGGAAGAACGTGCTGGATCTCAGGAGTGATGTCTGGAGAAGGAGAGGTAAGTTGCCTTATTTATTTTATGTCTGATTTGAGGTCTGACGAAGATTGGTGGTCTGTTGAAGATAGGGGGTCTGATCTGAAGTCTGATGAGGATTGGGGGTCTGATGAGGGTTGGGGGTCTGATAAGGATTAGGGATCTGCTCTGAGGTCTGATAAAGATTGGAGGACTGATTTGCAAGTCTGATCTTCGGTCTGAAGAAGATTGGAGGTCTTATAAGGATTAAGGATCTGTTCTGAAGTCTGATAAAGATTGGAGGTCTGATTTGCAGGTCTGATGAGGATTCGGGGTCTGCAACACTGCATAATTATATTGGTGGTAGGCGGATACATTATTGCATTGCACCATGTGTTTTAGAGATAGTACATAAATTTCATTTTTGGACCAGTGACATTAATTGCAAACTAGAAAAGGTACAATTTCTGGGGAAATTGTGTGATGTGTTCTTGCCTCCACCAGTAGCTTACAACTGGAGTGGGCGGAGTAACTGGGTGGAGTGTAGACTCCGCCCACTTTTATAAATTTTGACCTTTGTCTCACACTGACCCACCCTGCCGAGTTTGGGTGCTGTGAGAATGACAGCTGTTTAAAGGTTTCTTATTGAAGTCAATAGGGAAAATCTGATTGGTTGTTTGTGGCTCCGCCCACTTTTTAGCATCCCCAAAATGAGATATACATTGGCACAGTCCTCCAGTGACCAACTGTGCCAAGTTTCGGAACCCTGCCATTAACAGTCTAAGAGCAGCGGCAGTTTAGAATTTTTCCCATTTAAACAAATGGCTGAAATTTGATTGGCCGTTGTAGACCCCGCCCACTTTTTAATTTTTTTTTGACCCCAGTCACCCAATGACCTACGGTGCCAAGTTTGGGTATTCTGACTTAAATATTGTGAGAATGACAGCAATTTAAAGGTTTCTCATTGAAGTCAATAGGGAAAATCTGATTTGTTGTTGTTGGCTCCGCCCACTTTTTAAATTTTTGAATCCAAATTAATCTATCACCTGATTTCAGAGATTTGAAGCCCCTGACATCAATCATGGAAGCATTTTTCAATTTTCTGCATTTTTTTTTTTCCACATTGAAATCAATGAAAGAAATCTGATTGGTTGTTTTTGGCCCCGCCCACTTTTCAAAATTTTAATCCTAATCCTAAATTGTCCAACTGTACCACGTTTGGGAAACCTGCCATTAACAGTCTAAGAGCAGCGGCAGTTTGAATTTTTCCCATTTAAACAAATGGCTGAAATTTGATTGGCCGTTGTAGACTCCGCCCACTTTTTCATTATTTTTTGAATCCAGTCACCCAATGACCTACGGTGCCAAGTTTGGGTATTCTGGCTTAAATACTGTGAGAATGACAGCAATTTAAAGGTTTCTTATTGAAGTCAATAGGGAAAATCTGATTGGTTGTTTGTAGCTCCGCCCACTTTTTAATGTCCCCAAAATGTGACAGAAATTTCCAGGTTGACCCCATGACTGAGTGACCCAAGTTTGGTGAGTTTCACTCCGAAGCTGTATGAGTGACAAACGTTTGCATTTTTCCAATAAAACTCTATGGGAGAAAAAAAGAGGTTTTCGGGGGCCCGCCACAGGGGCCCGGAGGGAGGGATCGGTTAACAAAGCACAAGCAAGATAGTCGGGTATGTGCCGACCAAGGGTGCAAAGTTCGGTATTTATACTCCTAAATCTGTGGGAGGAGTAGCAATTTGAACGTCTCATTGTAGTCAATGGGGAGAATTTGATTGGTTCTGTGTGGCCCCGCCCAAATTTTCGGGTTTCCGAAATGTGCTAACAAATTGCGCGTTGACCCCATGACTAAGTGACCCAAGTTTGGTGACTTTAGTTTAAAATCTGTGCGACTGGGAGCGATTTGAAAATTTTCCCTGTCAAAGTCAATGGGAAAAACTTGGATTTTGGGGGCCCTGTCCCAGGGGCCCGGAGGGTGGGATCGGGTAACAAAGCACAAGCAAGGTACTCGGGTGGGTGCCGACCAAGTCTGCAAAGTTTGGAATTTGTACTCCTAAAAATGTGGGAGGAGTAGCGATTTGAAGGTCTCATTATAGTCAATGGTGAGATTTTGATTGGTTCTGTGTGGCCCCGCCTACATTTTGGGGTCCCCGAAATGTGCCAAAAATTTTCGGGTTGAGCCCATGACTAAGTGACCCAAGTTTGGTGACTTTAGCCTCAAAGCCTGGCGAGTGGGAGCGATTTGAAAATTTACCCTGTCAAAGTCTATGGGAAAAAAGGGGGCTTCCGGGGCCCGCCACGGGGGCCCCGGGGGTGGGATCGCTCCACAAAGTAATAGCAATCCGATCGGGAACAATCTGCACGTTTTGGTAAATTTTTGTCTATGTAGTGTAAAAACTGTGGGAGGAGTTAGGGTGGCAAATTTGGCTATAATAAGAAGAATAATAATATATATGTGAGATAACAGTATGTGGTCTTGCTATGCAAGAACACATAATTACATAGTTCAAAGTAATTTCACTGCCAACACTTCATTGTTATATTGTTGGATGTATTATTGAATTGCACCATGTCTTTTATAGTACAAAAATGTCATTAGTTGAACCAGTGATATTAAGTGCAAATTACATAATTCTAAGAAATTTCACTGTCAACAATGCATTGTTATAATGGTCGTAGGTGACCATATAATTGCATTGCTCTGTGTTTTATACAGATGTAGCAGAGCTAACAGTCACGCTCTAGTTACTCTGTTATGACTGTGACTGTTACAGTTCAAAACAATGTAACCACCAATGCTGCTTTATTCCCAAAGTAAATAGCAGTGTGCAGTTTGTTTGTAGAAAGGGAGGGATATTTTATTGCGCCTCTGTCTTTAAATTACAGAAAAAACACTAGCAATTTTTCTAATACCATTCAATAATCTGTGTGTACCAATCCTGGGACTTTTAATTTAGGAAACCCATAACTTTTCATTTATAAGCTCCATAAAAAAATGTCTGGAAAAGAGAAGAGTGCAAAATGGAAGTCGGAATGTGGCAGTTACAGCAGCAGCAGCAGCCCTAGCCATTAGGTGAGTAGTAGTAGGCCAAGGGTGGCTGTAGGGACATTGGTAGTGATAGTGGCACTCAGGGCAAATAAAGAGCAGGGAATTGGGAGAGGGGCCACAGTCACAGTCTAATAAAAGTGGCAGTGAGGGTGAGGACTATGATAACAATTGTGTGTTGGACAGGAACTAGGAGCAGATCAGAGTGCTGAGGAGGCAGATCTGCTTCACTTGTGGTCAGCTCAGGAACTGGTGATGCCACCGTTACTGTGGATGCAGACTCAAAACATGCCAGACGTAAGTCAATCTTGGCTTCCCCTAGCTCTGTGCGAGCTACTTTCGTATGGCAAGGCTGGAATATAAAACCACAGCCATGTGCAAGATCTGCAGGATTAAAATAAGCTGTGGGTGTTAAAACTCAAACATAGGTACCAGAGCTATATTACAGAACTTGAGGTAGCATCACAGGATCTTGGGGGAAATACAACTGGCCAGCTTTCCTGTCATCCTTTTCCTGGTCTTTGTGGCAGCCAGTCCGCATCCCTAACAATACAGTGTTTTTATGATACATCAGCTGCTTCTTCTCCTGTTCAGACTCCTTCCCCTGCTCCTTGTCCTCCACTCCATCAAAAATGGAATGTGTGGCCATGAAAAAATATTTTTGACTAGCAATTAACTTGTGTTGCACTTCTACCTGGCCAAGTTGCGGACGACAGTGCAGTTGCTGCCGTACAATTTAGATGTGGTAATGTTGGCACAGTTCTAGACCTTCACTAGAATTTAAATCTGCTGTATCATATTCATACTTCTGCCCAGCTGTCCATTTATAAAAATAAAAAAAATTGTGTGTCAAGGTTCACACCATGGTGGACACGTAGAGTAGCTGTTATGGGCAGGGGCAGTACATGCCTTTCACGGCCAACTAGGTCATTTTTTGTCTCGTGACACAGCACCACATCAATCAGCAAAATTCTCGCTGGCTGTCTCCCTGCCAACTCCAACTGGGCAAGGTGGTCAGCGACAATGGCAGGAAAATCACTGCTGTGCTGCATTTGGGGGAAATAACAAATGCTCCCTACATGGTGCACATAAAAAAACCTGTAGTTGCAACACTTTTTGAAAAAGTACCCTGGTTTGCAGAGGGAACTGGCAATGTCCAGGGAACTGTTCTCGCATTTCAGCTATTCATATGTGCAAGGAACGCCCTTCGGGACATGCAACAACAAAATGTTTTGACGTTACACTGCTTAATCCACAACATTCCAACTCAATAGAATTCCACCCTGCATATACTAGAGCATCTGTACGAGCAACATAATGTGGTGACTGATTTTGTCATGCGCCGGACCACCTCAGCAGGGAGTATGTGTTGTTTCGAGGTCAGACAGTGGCAGCTCATCAGAGACGTCTATAATGTCTTCTCCATCATATTTACAACAGATGCTCACGCTGATACAAAAAGGCACAGTGGAAGAAGAACAGTTTACATATCTTGCTGGCTTCCCTTTAGCTGTTGGGAGAAGAAGAAAGTTCCATGGCTGAAGATAAGGAAGAGAAGTTGGTGGAGGGCAGGAGGACGATGATGATGACGACAACAGCCACGATGACCATCTCAGCGGGGCGCCGTGCTGGAAAGAACTTGGCAAACTGTATGCTTGTTTGCTTGCTTATGTAATTATAGGCGCATCATTCACATAAATCAGCCAGTTACTGAATAGCCATGCTTTTAGACCATTAGACCAAAGAAAAATGGGGGAATGTTTTCATCTTACTGAAAGGGAGGCCAAATTACTATTATTACCAGGAAACACTGTGTACGCAGCTTGCCACAGCTGTATCTGAGGCCCCTCTCTGCCCCCTACAGAGTCACCCATCTCCTGCCGTCTCCGGTACCACAAGCAGCTACAGCAGCAGCCACTTCAGTTACATCACTTCTTTCATGTGTCACACCAGGCTGAGGGAGGCTGTTTTGAGGCATTTTTTTTTAGCTACTTTTGAGACGGAAACATGCCAAAATCAGTGCCAAAAAAACGAAGGATGAGGGTAATAAAAAAAAAAGAAAAAGAAACCAAAATGAGAGGAGTATGGGTTGTGTGTGAAGCTTTTATCCTCGTGACGACAGTCGGTGCTTGTATCATTATAACCCTGCATGTCTTCATGCCAAAAATACTGGAAGGTGCTTATATTTTATATAGCAATATTGATTCAGCATAGAAAAATATGCTTAAACTACTATTAAATAGCCCAGGGAGGCTGCCCAGTATACGTGTACATAAATACTTACTGATGCCTCAAATGTTTCCCCAGTGCTAGTGTTTAGAATTGTGTAATTAGAATCGGTATTTCCCTTTTATATTCATTAAAAATGTAGTAGATTGAACGTATTTTTGCACAGCATTTGATTTGTTTTTTGCTTAACACTCTGATGCCTGATTATTTTTGGTTGCAAATATATACGCTTTTGATAAAAGTTTTCCACTTTGTGCATGAACCCATGAAAAGAACATTACATTCGTTAATATTTAAGTATTATCAGAATGTACTAAAAAAAAAATTGGCCCTGCTAAAATATAAATTTCCTTTTAACTTTCCCTGGATAAAATCTTTAAACTTTTCTGTAATGCTTCTACAGGAGTGTATGTTTGTGCTTAGCCTGGAGGAATCTCATGAAATGTTTACTAGTGTTCAGTGGTAATCGGTTTGCAGCTTAATGCTGCCATCTAGTGTTCAAAATCACAAAATACAATAAACCTTTTCCAACATTTGCAACCAAGTAGGGAAGATTAAATGTGGAAATATAGCTTAAGCAAACAAAATATAGCATGCAAACCGCGGATCCGCAAAAAATGGAAGGCGCCCGTGTGCCTTCCGCAGTTTGCGGAACGAATTGGCAGCCCATTGTAGAAATGCCTATTCTTGTCCGCAAAACGGGCAAGAATAGGACATGCTATATTTTCTTTGCGGGGCCACGGAACGGAGCAACGGATGCGGACAGCACACGGAGTGCTGTCGGCATCTTTTGCGGCCCCATTGAAGTGAATGGGTCCACACCTGAGCCGCAAAAACTGCCTAAGGCCTTATGCACACAAACACGTGAAGCTCTTGCCAGTAGTGGGTCCGCAATCTGCAAGATACGGAGTGGTGCGAAGCGGCATCCCACAGAAAAATTACAGAGTGCTTCCATGGGATTTCGGTCCGTGCCTCCACAGTGCAAAAAAAGAGAATATGTTCTATTTTGAATCTTGGACTCATTTAAGTGAATAGGTCCACATCGGCAAATGGCGCACACATTCTTGTGCATGAGCCCTAAGTAGAAGCCACAAGGTGTACATATTCTCTCTCATTTTAGTAAAGGACTCTGTCCAATGCTTTTTAACCCTTTCCTGACAGAGCCATTTTCCATTTTTGTTTTTTACTTCCTGCCTTCTTGGAGCCGCAGCTTTTTTATTTTTCTGTTCATATATCCATATGAGAATTAGTTTTTTGCGGGACAAGTTGCACTTTCTAATGGCACCATTTAATATTGTAGGAGATGGAATAAAATTCCAAATAAGGTGAAATAAAAAAATAAAAAAAATTCTGAAACAGATTTATGTTTTGTGTTTTTTTTTTTACTTTACGGCGTTCACATTCTCCAGGTCTGGAAAATTACGGCGATACCACATATGTATAGTTTTTCTTATGTTTTAATATCAGGGGAAAAATAAAAACCTTGAAATTTTTTTTTTCTTTTTGTCACCATATTCTGACCCCTATAACTTTTTGTAGTTATGTGTACAACTCTCATTTTTTTTGCTGGGCAATCAGTACTATTCATTAATACTATTTTGGGGTGTGTACATTTTTTTATCTCTTTTTATTACATTTTTTTGAGGGAGGTGATGCAACCAAAAAACGGCTAATCAGTCTTTTTTTTTCCGTTTCGCCGTTTGCTTTATTGGATAAATATTTTTAGATTTTAATAGTACAGGTGTTTTTGCATGTGTTTATGTATTTTTATTTTCATTTTGGGGATAGGTCATCAGTATCTGATTGGTGGAGGTCCTAGCTGTTTTGAGAAGGCAGCTTACCAAGCACAGCGTCGTGCATTGTATAGCAGCTGTGCTTGGTATCGCAGCTCGGCCTCATTCACTTGAATAAGGCTAAGCTATTCCTAGGCCACGTGATTGATGAACGTGACGTCACTGGTCTAGGCAAAGCAGAGGGAAGGATGCGGCACTCAGGAGCAGCGCTGCCTTCTAAAACAGCTGATAGGCGGGGGTCCCAGTTGTCAGAAACCCACCAATCGGATACTGATGACCTATCCTAAGTATAGGCCATCAGTAAAAACAATCTCAGAAAACCCCTTTAACAGTCTGATGCTTATTACAGGTTACAAATATACACGCTTTTGCTAAAAAGTTTCCATGAACCCATAAAAAGACCATTACATTCGTTAATATTTAACTAATATCAAAATGCACAAAAACTGGCTCTGCTAAGACATCAATTTGTATTTTATTTTTGTTTCCCCTGGATAAAATCTTGAAACTTTTCAGAAATGCTTCTACCAGAGTTTATGCTGAGGATTTTAAATCAGCACCATATGTCAACTTGCGTCCCACTGTCATATACTGCACGAATATTTGGCTCAATCTGATGCATTGTTTGTGCAATTTGTCTTTTTTTTTTATTGTCTTCACCTTTCTCAGCAAGACGGTGTGGCTTACTGGAAAAGGGGATGTGGCCTCAGATGCACCATTTAGCACCACAATTCTGGCGTAAAATTATTTCTCAAATAAGGCCTCATGCACACGGCCGTATTCCGCGGCCTAGTATAGTGTATTACTGTACAGCAGCAGCTGCATGAAGCGCGCGGCGTCATAGCAACCAATGACGCCGTGCGCTCATGCTGTCAGCAGGAATCCCGGCCGGGTTTCCACGGTCCGCTCTCGGCCGCGGAACACAGCCATGTGCATGAGGCCTAAGCCAACCAATATTTGGTATAGAGTTACACCAAAGTGTCTGTCCCTGCACATGTATCATCCAGCCTGAGCCCCTGGGATAAATCCAGCCCGTCTAAGCTTACGCCATCTATAGGATTAGAAAATCCGAACCAGTGTGGTGATGGCAATTTTTAAAATCTCATCCTCTTTGCTGCTACTGTAAACACTGTGGATATCCTGCACACAAGTCCGCTGTGGCTATAACCTCAGTTGTATGAAACTGATGTCAGCTCGCAGAAATTTCTGCAACAAATCTAAAATCCAATCTTTACATGGAAATCAGTTTTTGAAGATTTTGTAAATGGATACTATGTTGCCATTTTATTTTATACCAAAGACTTAAATAAACATGTGTAGCTCCCATGTTTTTACAATTCGGAAGGATATATTCAAAGGTTTTTTTTTTTGTTTTTTTTTATGCTGCATTATATTGCTGATGTGTTCCAGTACAATTCAACGAGGATCACTGGATCATAAATGACTGCAAACTGGACCATAAAAACAGCTTGGTGCCCCCACAAAGGGAGAAATCAATACATTGCGAGATTACAGCCTTAGGCTACTTGTGGCAGAGTGATCCGTCGCCGGAACTGCCTGCAGGATCGGGCAAAACGTATGCCAACTGATGGCATTTGTAAGACTGATCAGGATCCTGATCGGTCTTAAAAATGCCTGATCAGTCAAAAAAATGCATTGAAATGCCGGATCCGTCTTTCCGGTGTCATCCGGTAAAACGGATCCGGCATTTATGTTTTCCCCTTTTTTTTGGTCTGCGCATGCGCAGACCGGAAGGACGGATCCGGCATTCAGGTATTTTGAATGCTGGATGCGGCACTAATACATTCCTATGGAAAAAACTGCCAGATCCGGCATTCAGGCAAGTCTTCAGTTCTTTTCGCCGAAGATAAAACCGTAGCATGCTGCGGTTTTCTCTTTTGCCTGATCAGTCAAAACGACTGAACTGAAGACATCCTGATGCAATCCTGAATGGATTACTCGCCATTCAGAATGCATGGGCATAAAACTGATCAGTTATTTTTCCGGCATTGAGCCCTTTTGACGGAACTCAGTGCTGGAAAACTAAAACGCAAGTGTGAAAGTACAATACACATTTTGAGGCATCATAAAAATACTATAATATAAGTCAGCTGTGCTATTGCTGCCATTTCCTTGTCTATTCTTTCTTAAAAATAGTATGCCAAAATAGCTTTACTCCCAAAGTAAGTAAAAAAAATTAAAATCACTCAAAATGTTAAAAATTTTTTTAGTTTAACATAACATGATGTAAATCAAATTTTCTGATGGCGCATTCCCTTTAAAGGGGTAAAACCAGGGGTGCACCACCAATGAGGCGAGATAAGGCGATTGCCTCAGGCAGCACCAGCTAGGGGGATAGCAATACAGTTGAATGCCGCAATGGGGCATGGGAGCGATGTCTCCCTGGCCAACCTTTTCCTCTAACAGGCTTTAGTCCTAGGTCCTGTAGCCTATCAGAGGCCAGTGTCACTATTATCACGCTGCCTGAGCCGGGCTGCATAGGTAGCTCAGAGTACAGACTAGAAGAGGTCTGTGTCTTGCACTGCATCGCTGGCAGCAGAATGGAGGAAAGTATTTGAGTTTATTATTATTATTTGGCAGCATGCTGTTGTGCCACCATGGGTGGGGGTCATTATCTTGTAACTGGGAACATTTCAGCTGTAAAAAGGAGCATTTTTGTACTGCACACATTATAAGGGGGCCACTATGGGGATATGTGAACTACTGGGGGCACTAAAAGGGGGTAGTTTTCTGTACAGACACATGTTATAAGGGAGCATTTTTTGTACTGGCACATAAGGACAGGGATTATCTGTTGCTGCAGTATGGTTCAGATTGTGGGGAGGAAGAACGGAAAAGTAAGAAACTAAGATGTTTGTTTGTCAAACTCTGCAGAGACAAGGGATGGCTGAAAGAAATCATCATGGCGGTCTGGTCTGAATAGAGAAGATAAAGAAAGAGAACATCTATATCAGAGGAGACGTCACTGGATGTAAGAGGTATGTGGTGCTGCATTACCCTGTATGTCTTGTAGCTCTGTATGTAATGTTTTCCAAGTATTTCTTTAACAGTAGGGCTGGAGGGAAGGGGTTAGGTTAAGAAATTGGCATGGGGGGGTGCTGTTTCAGTTTTCGCCTCAGGCAGCAGAAAGGCTAGGTGCGCCCCTGGGTAAAACATCTGAAAAATAAATCCCCCCTATGATTTATGCATATTGTATTGTAATGCAGAAAACACATCTGTGGGGAAGCAGCTGATTGAAACATATTTATAATCTTACTGAGCTGAGTTACTGTGCTTGTCCAATACTTGCACGTCACATCGGATCCATTCTTTGCAGCTTATAGAAGAAGGTTGTTGACAGTGTTCAGTAATTTATGCAACATTCTGCATTTTCAGCTGTCTCTAAAGACTCTTCATTCTATCCAGGTAGCGCGCCTTGTACGCCTGCTGTTATTTTTCCTCATTTTGAAAACTAAATAAAGTATTTTCATTGCAAATAACTCACAGCAAAAATGGCCCTCAAATGTCAGTGAAATCCACTTGACATTTACACTAGCAGTTTTAAAGAAAAAAGCAACTTTTTTTTGTTTTCTGTAGCAAGCTTTTTTGCTGCCGAAATGTCATCTAATATATTGATTTGCTGAAGACGAGTTCTAATAGCCTCTATGTTTGCAGCAGTTCCAGCCTTGTGTAATAGGTGTCATTAGACGCAGATGTTTCAGGATGCTATCTGGCTTATTTCCTCCGTAAGGCGAACGGCCAAATTAAATACATGGAAATAACAGGGAAGCATTTCTAGGATGATAACTCCGTTTTTTCTCCTCTGCTTGACCATTGGCTGAAATCCTGGAATCTGAACAAAAGCTCAATGGATTGCTGCATACCTACCATTGCGATAAAATGCTGCTTCTCAACCGAGTTAATGACCTGGTTTAAGAACAACTATTTCATATCGGTTAGCAAAATAAGCCAGCGGTTCATGTGCAGCAAGGGCTGCTTTACACCACCAGGTTATCTGACAGATTTTCTGACCAATCATTGGGCAGATGGCCAATTACACTCACAGGTCTGTTGTTGTACACACCAACTATTAATCTGATTGGACAGAAATTGAAATCACAGATCTCAGGATATCAACCAGAGGTAATGAATTAGTGGTGTCACAGCAAAAACAAAAAATTACCCCATAAAACGTAACCTTTATTGGTATTCATAAAAAGGAAAAAATTCAATACTCTTGCCCTACCTGAGGGCAGAACTGCCGCTTTGACATGGACAGAAATGAGTCAAATAATCTGTTGGTGTAATACAACCCTAACTCACAATTTATCTTAAGAATAGAGTATTATCGTATCCATGCAGGTGAGCCCTTTAACTGGCTCAATGGCCAGTAAAACGATACGCGTACAGCGGCACTGTATGCACTCCGCATTCCGCCATATGGCACTTCAGCATGGTCCTATGTGAAAATGTGTAAGGCCCCTCAGAGTGATATGCTCCCATAATGTAAGTAACAGGGCATCCAATGCGCGTGACACAGTTTTTTCTGCCAGATTGCATATGAATCTACCCCAAAAAATATAGTTTTCTTTATATCAAATCGGAGGTATACAGAGATACAGTATGAGGCTACAAACATCTATGGTTGCGGTATTATAGCCCTACGCAACGCAAAACTTATATGAGGCAATAATATGGTCATGTCATGAGACCAGGAGCATAGGCTAAAGGTTCATGGGCAAGGTGGCAAAAGTTTCCATGTACAGTTGCAAGAAAAAGTATGTGAACCCTTTGGAATGATATGGATTTTTGCACAAATTGGTCATAAAATGTGATCTGATCTTCATCTAAGTCACAACAATAGACAATCACCGTCTGCTTAAACTAATAACACACAAAGAACTAACTGTTACCATGTTTTTATTGAACACACCATGTAATGTCTTCATAAACTTGGGAATTTATTTTTCCTTCAATGATAGCAATCCGTCCAGGCCCTGACGCAGCAAAGCAGCCCCAAACCATTCTTCACAGTTGGGATGAGGGTTTGATGTTGGTGTGCTGTGCCTCTTTTTCTCCACACATAGTGTTGTGTGTTTCTTCCAAACAATTCAACATTGGTTTCATCTGTCCACAGAATATTTTGCCAGTACTGCTGTGGAACATCCAGGTGCTCTTGTGCAAACTGTAAACGTGCAGCAATGTATTTTTTTGGACAGCAGTGGATTCCTCTGTGGTATCCTCCCTTGAAATCCATTCTTGTTTAGTGTTTTACGTATCGTTGATTCGCTAACAGGGATGTTAGCATATGCCAGAGACTTTTGTAAGGGCAGGGCAGCTGTAACCAACACCTCCAATCTCATCTCATTGATTGGACTCCAGTTGGCTGACACCTGACTCCAATTAGCTTTCGGAGATGTCATTAGTCTAGGGGTTCACATACTTTTTCCACCTGCACTGTGAATGTTTACATGGTGTGTTCAATAAAAACATAGTAACATTTAATTCTTTGTGTGTTATTAGTTTAAGCAGACGGTGATTGTCTATTGTTGTGACTTAGATGAAGATCTGATCACATTTTATGACCAATTTGTGCAGAAATCCATATCATTCCAAAGGGTTCACATACTTTTTCTTGCAACTGTATATGGTGGTGTGATTGTCTAGGACAGGGATGCTTAACCTGTGGCCCTCCAGCTGTTGTAAAACTACAACTTCCACCATGCCCTGCTGTAGGCTGTTCAGGCATGCTGGGAGTTGCAGTTTTGCAACAGCTGGAGGGCCGCGGGTTGAGCATGCCTGGTCTAGGACATGAAGGGTTTAATGTCAGTATATCGGGTGATCTAGGAGGATAGTGAGGAGGTAATTCTAGTATCCATTGTGGTCTGGGGCTAAAAAGGTGAATGCAAAAATGCCTGTTGTTCTAGGCCAGTGATGGTGAACCTTTTTAAGACCGAGTGCCCAAACTGCAACCCAAAACCCACGTATTTATCCTAAAGTGCCAACACGGCAATTTACCCTGAATACAACAGTCCAATATAGTATATCTTCCATGTACTTTATCATTTAGCTATAATAGCCTGCCTGACATCACAGCGGTGCCTGTGCCATTCATAGTGTGCCCTGCACTGATGAATGGCAGGAAAAGTCTAAGGCATATTGGTACACCATAGACTTTTTCCAGGGTGTGGGTGCTAACAGAGAGGGCTCTGAGTGCCACCTCTGGCACCCGTGCCATAGGTTCACCAACACTGTTCTAGGCTATTGGAGGGATTAAAGTAAGGATCCCTGGTGGTCTATTGAGGTGAAGGGATTAATGTTAGTATACCTGGTGGTCTAGGCAGTCAAAAGATGAATTTCAATATAATTTATTCATTTCTATATCCCTGATAGTCTAGGGAAGTGAAGGGGTTAATGCAAGGATCTCTAGTGGTGTAGGGTAGTGGAAGGGTGATTATTGAATATCTGAGGTTCAGTAGTTACTCACCTCTCCAGGCTCCAGTGTTGTAACTTTCTGTTTCCTTCCTGCGTTGATCAGAGAGATAAGTGCAGAGAGGGGATAGAGAAGACTGTGCCAGTTTAACTACAGGGTGGCACAGCTCTCTATATGAATGGCATATGGGTCGCTTAGCCCAATCAGTGTTAGTGCGTCGAGGAGGCCCCATCACAATAGCAACCACTGCAACATCAATAGCTATGCCACTGCATGAGGCTTAATGTGTTTTTGGACCATATTTTGTCACCCGGAAGCAAGAAAAGAAATAATTATATTTCAAACTTGCAATGGAAGTTAGAAACTCCTCTAAGGCATCAGTTATTTTCCCCTAAAAGGGCTAACTTTTTTTGACCCTCTCAATCTCGCTTACACTGGATCAACACTCCTCATTACTCTCATGCAGTCCCCTTCACCCATCTCTGCCATGTGTATGAGACCCATAGGTCTATGTATGAGGCGCAACGTACATTTGCCCACCTCTCCACTGGTTTTCTGTTTGGATGTGGTGAATGTCTGTCACTTGGCAGAACAGTGTCAGAAGACCCTCACTTATCAGACATTATTCTACTGTTCATCATACATTTTTTGGTATCCTTACAAATTATAAACCTATGAAAAGTCATAACCTCAATAAACATTCAAATTGATAGGATTTTCTAAGAATCTCACATTAATATGTTGTGTATAACGGGTCATCAACCTGTGAACAAAGAGAACAATCAGATCCTCTGATTATGAGAACATGCATATATGAATAGATTTAATACATGGGGAACATTTGATCAAGGACAAGATGTGCGTACATTGCGTTTAGGAAATCTCATATATTGTTCTTAATGGATGCATGAAGCATGAATACAAGTGGTCCATGTGTCTGAAGTGGTACATTCAAGAATAAAGATGCTGAGAAGAAGACTTGGAGACATCAATCACAAACTTGCCCCTCATAACCTAGCCCTCATTATAATGCTTCTGCTGTCACTGGATGCACAGCTTTAGCGGGGTAAATTCAGTTGAATATATTTATATGTAGAAAGCCAGAATAAACAGTACTGGCTTCATACAGCATAGTTAAAAAATAATTCTCTGAAGAGTATTTATGGGTGAATTAAACTCATTTTGTGTCCTTACAATGAGATAATAATCCTCTTGATAACAGTAACTAACCCCTTCCCGACCGCCCACCATAAATATGCATTGGGAGTCGGGTATTTTAAGCTGGTGCCTACTGTTTTAAACAATAACGTTGATGTACACATTAAGGCTCCATTCACACGTCCACAAGTGTTGTCCGCACCCATTCCGCAATTGTGCGGAACGGGTGCGGACCCATTTATTCTCTATAGGGACTGAATGGATGCAGAGAAAGCACTCCGGAAAAAAATATAGCATGTCCTATTCTTGTCCGCAATTGCGGACAAGAATAGGCATTTCTATGGGGGTGCCGGCCGGGTGTATTGCGGATCCACAATGCACTATGTACGTGTGAATGGAGCCTTAATCCCTCAGATGGTCAAATGTTACCATGGCATCTGGGAGCTCAAAAACCTGGAGTGTGCGCTACTGGCTCCCCCTAGCAGGGATTGGGGCAGCCTCTGTCTTCCTGAATGATCTGAAGCTGCTGTAGCTATGTTCATGTGAAGATCCTGCCTGTGGCAGGGCTCCATAGGAACACAGTGAAATTCTCATAGACTTCAATGCTAAAGCATTGGAGTCTATTAGGGAAGCAATATAATGATTGCATGTTCAAATTCCCTAGGGAAACTACAAAAAAAAAAGTGTAAAAATAAAATAAGAAAAAAGTTTTGTAAAAAATTTAAAATTTAAATCACCCCATTTCCAAAAATATAAATAAACCCCATAAGCATTGCCGCATGCAAAATGCCCATACTATTAAAATATATGTATCCCATGTGGTAAATGGCATAATTAAATTTTTTTGTCACTTCATCTCCCCTCAAAAATTTAAAAATGATCGAAAAGACACACACACTCCAAAATAGTATCAATAAAAACTAAAGATCGTCCTGCAAAAATGGTTCCGTACACATAAAAATAAAAGTTATGAGGGTCTTAATATGGCAATGCAGAGATTTTTATTTAATTTTTTTCAGTATTAAAATGCAAGAAAAAATATATAAATGTGGTATTATTGTAATCATACTGACCGGGAGAATAAAATTCTAAGGAAATTCTGTTGTGTTTTTTTTAAATATAATTTCATCCCATTTGAAATTTTTCCCCACTTCTTACTACATTGTATGCAACGGTAAATGGTGCCATTAGAAAGTACAACTCGTCCTGCAAAAAACAAGCCCTCATATGGCTATGTGCATGGAAAAAAAAAAAAATATTTGGCTCTGGGAATGCTGGGACTAAAAATTGAGAACAAAAAAATTGAAAGTGGCCCAGTCCTGAAGAGGTTAAAGCAACTGTCCTTTCAGGAGCTCAAGTCATTACTTACGGCACCTGCTTTTTTGCCATTTATATTCCTCAGATGTTGCTGCTTGGCTGCTTTTTAGCTCAGTTCCATCAGGACAGAGATGTGATTGATGACTACAGCAAGGCTATGGCGTCTACATGGAGTCTGAGGTAGCCTGAGATACACCTCCTGTCTCATCACTGATCCAGGACCCTGCTCTCTTCCTCCAGTTCTACCTATTCTGATAACCATTGTGTATAAGTGCAAGTTTATCCTATAAGAGAAGTGCATGGACAGATGATTTCCAGGTAACCTCCACATATTAATGAGCCTTAGAAAGGAAGAGCCTAGCAAGGGGCGGACTAAGAACTTAAAGTGGCCCTGGAAAATTTACTAAAACTGGCCCCGTTTTGTAGACAGGTCCAAATTGATGGAAGGCCGGGCCAGCAATTCCATATTGTGGCACATTATACCGCCCCAACAGAGCCACATACAACAGTCCCTCACAAAATACTGCGAGCAGCACAAAATACATCCCCAAAAACTTCCACTGGCCGGCCACGAAGAGGGCCTAGGTGGCCCTGGAAACTGTAAGGTCTATGGCCAAGCCGTCCCTGGCCTAGCGGACTGTTTTAATTTATTTCTTCAACACTGTGACATCACCATTTAATTTGGTATAACATAATTATGTTTCCATGGCCACAGACTACAAACTCTTTGTAGTCTGATCTTGCAATTATACTCTGTTCTATTTGTCCTCTAATTCTTACAGTTGGTCACAATATGACTGCAGGACAGGGTAGTTGTGAGTCCCAGGGGCGTTGCTAGTTAAAAAAAAATTGGGGGCTTGGGCCCCTGATGTTTTGTCCCAGGCCCCAAATGTCCTGCCTGCCAGCTAGATACAACTGTATTGCCGTCCTGAGGACAGCAATACAATTGAATCTAATGCACTGTGGTGACATCATGTGACCAGTAAAACAGTCAGTGGTTGAGAAGGACCTGCGATGCGAAGCTGTGGTGATGTCTGCTACATGAGGAGAGGTAAGTGAAGGGAGAGGCAGAGCAATGCTGGGACTGGGAGTTGTGGTTATTTAACTAGGACTGTATGTTAAGGCTGAAGGGAGGGATGTTATTTACATAGGACTGTGTGTGGGAGGTGGCTGGGGAGGGGTCATGTTATTTACATGGGACTGTATGTTGAATGAGGCTGGGGGGGGATTATGTTATTTACATGGGACTGTATGTTGGAGGCAGCTGTAGGAGGGAGTGATGTTATTTACATGGGACTGTATGTTGGAGGTGGCTGGGGGAGTTAGTGATGTTATTTACATGGGACTGTATGTTGATGAGGACTGCGGGGGGGAGTGATGTTATTTACATGGGACTGTATGTTGATGGCGAATGTGGGAGGGAGTGATGTTATTTACATGGGACTGCATGTTACAAGAGTCTGAGGGAGGGAGTTATGTTATTTACATGGGACTGAATGTTGATGGGGAAATGTTATTTACATGGGACTGTATGTTGAAGGTGGCTGGTGGAGGGGAATGATGTTATTTACATGGGAATGTATGTTGAAGGTGGCTGGTGGGGGAATGGTGTTATTTACATGGGACTGAATGTTAAGGGGGCGATGTTTACATGGGATTGCATGTTGGAGGCATCTGGGGAGGGGGTGATATTATTTACTTGGGACTGTATGTTGAAGGCGGCTGGGGAGGAGGTAATGTTATTAACATGGGACTGTATATTGGAGGGAGCTGGAGAGATGGTGTGATGTTATTTAAATGGGACTGTATGGTGGAGGGAGGAATATAACTACAGGGGACCCTGGAGGGGACATTATATGCATTCTTATTACTACTGGGGGCTCTATAGGAGGGACTTATAGATCGGCCTTATTTCTACTAAGAGCACTATGGGGCTTTATTACTAGTGATGGACGAACATCGGCCGGGACGATTAAATGTTTGCAAATTGCAAGTTCGCGGCGGGCCCCTTTCACTTAAATGGCAGGCGAACCTGAAAATCCTTCAGTTCATATTTGCAGCAAATACTTAGTAGAAGTGTATAAATATTCCCACAACATGGACAGTGACATACGAGAGGGGGATCAATGACAAACATTCCCACAAAAAATATGTATCTTAATCAGTGGACATTTTTATGCATCTTAAAGGGAAATTCTCTGAAATGTGCCCTGCTGGAGCCTAGAAAAATGTTATTTTAGGCCACGGAGGTAAGTTGTTCCAATGTCGTTTGTCACTATCTGTAGCTGAGGTAACGCAGCAAAACCACAAACCAATGCTGCACTACCCAAATGCACTATATAGAACGTATATTATTGGTATATCACACCCCTGCTTCAATCCGTTTTTGAGAGGGGCAACTGGTATATCACACCAGTAGAAATGATTTGTTACAATGTCGTTTGTCACTATCTGTAGCTGAGGTAACGCAGCAAAACCGCAAATAAATGCTGCACTACCCAAATGCACTATATAGAAAGTATATAAATGCTATATAACACCCCTGCTTCAATCAGTTTTTGAAGGGTGAACTTATTTCTACTGGGGGCTCTGTGAGGGTATTATTAATACTGTAGGGCTCTTGTACTAATGGGGGCACTCTTTGGGAGCGTTATCATGGTTGGGGGCACTGTATTACTAATGGGGACCTTCTAGAAGGGAATTACTATTGGTGGGACTATGAGGAGCCCTATTACTATGGGGGGCACTAATATTTCTTCATGATAGTATTTGGGAGTATTGGGGGGCACAATGAGCAGCAGGATAACACTGTTGGGACTCCAGGTTGGGAGACGATAGAAAAGTGAGGAAGCTAAGATGTCTGTGTGTCACACTCTGCAGAGATGAGGCAGCTGAGAGAAGTTGTACTGACCAATGGAGAAGATGATGAGAACATCTACATCGGGGAGACATCAACTGGGAGGCACTGGATGTGACAGCTATGTGCTGCTGTATAGCAAAAACAACAAAATGTGGTGTGTGTGTGTGTGTGGGGGGGGGGTCAACTTAAAGAACCGGTGCCGTATTCATTGGGGCTTGGGCCCCGGATCTTTTGAGACCCTAGCAACACCCCTGGTGAGTCCCATCAGGGAGTACTGTTACTGTGATAATGGCTGATTGGCTTCATCTTATGAACCCCATTTACTAATTAGAGAGTATATGTGCATATATAGAGAACCTTCTTTCTATTAAGGGCTAAGATGAGTAGTTGCACATCGCATCACCCCTTAGGCCTAAGATCACTAGGTTCCATGGCTTATCTGTTCGCTGAGATCTTTGGTCTCTTCACATCTGGGGATTTTGTGATCATAGGTTCATGTAGACATACAATATAGACAGCACTCCAGTATTTTGTGTTATAGTGAAGATTTTATTCAGCCAGACATGGTTGTACACATCCGTACAATTATAGCAGCAACGTTTCAGGCTTATTTGAAGCCCTTCATCAATCTAGTGTACACAAACAAGGGTATATTATTAGTACATAATTGCTGGTAACAAATATAATCAACATAGTGTCAATATTCACTCACTAAAGGTGATAGGTAGCTCGGGAGTTACTGTAAAACAGGATTGTGTCTTCTTAATAACTACATAATTGTATTTCATAAAGCAAACATGATTATACAGAATAAAGCAGTTGCTACATGATTTGTATGATAATTGATGTCTGATCAAATAAATTGACATGATGGACTATAATTTCTGTGTACGTCCTCAGTTCATACATTTTAGGATCAATACTGCTTGTGTCAGCATATATCATCAGGTAATCCAAAATAAGATCAATTTGCATCAACATATGTCATAGGGTAGTCAGGGATACATTTCTCTCAATACCCCATGGAGTAGTTCAGTCATGAGGTAACTGTGCATTAGGCTGGGAAGTAATACACACATGACAAGAGTGGCTATGCGGTAAGACAGGCAAGGAAATATATTAGCATAGATGGCTGTAGCCCAATGGTTCAGAGATAACCCCCTGCATGAGTGAATACACGGGACTTACCAACTTATGTGCCGCAAATGTGGACGCTGGCCGGAGTGAAAGTGAACCAGACGGCGCCATCTTACATAGGAAGTAAGGAGGCACGTCACTTTCGGACCCTGGTGGGGCTCTCTGATTGAAAGGAGGAAGTTGGGAGTTATGTCCCAAAGTTGAAAAGTGTGATGCGCGCTTGCGCCATAGTATTAGAGGCTATAATGGCCATGTTATCCCTGGGAGCGAGCCAGGCGATTCGGCGCATTCGCGGTTAGAATTTCTAGGTGGGCGGCCATCTTAGATGAGGGCAAAGATGCCCAAAAGCTAATAGCTATTCAAGGAGGTTATTTCCTTGAGATCACAGGCAAGCGGCTATGTTAGTTGAGGGCAGGAATGTAGCGATGTAATATAGTACTTATTAACAACAGGACCTAACCCTGAGTGTCGCATACAACTCAGAAGATATGAATTCCGATAACCTGGTAATCAACCTCTCGACTACCCCCCTCACTGACAACGAAATCTCCACACTGAATAGCGAATTATCAAGATTCTTTAGGTCAGTCGGGTTGAAAGCATACATCAACATTGAAAAACCTGCTTGGACCAATCCTGAAACAAACCCTCTGACTCCGTTCCAGGAATAAACTAAAATGTGTAAACCACTGAGTACCTTTGATCCACCAAGAAAGTATGATATAGTGGAAACCTACATGTCCTTGGTCCAAGAGGACCTGAAGAAATTAAAAAAAAGAATTCCACACAATAACGTAAGACACAATATGACGAAAAAGCAATTATTGGCTCTCACAAATCTAAGTTATAATAAAGATATAGTGATAAAGCCCACAGATAAAGGTTCAAGCATTGCAATCATGAACAAGACAGACTATAGAGATGAGATCCTACAACAGCTTAGTGACTAAAATATATACCAACCTATTGATCATGACAGGAGATCTTATGAAAAAACTCTCCATGATTGTGGAGGATGATCTTAGCAAGGGCATAATAAATAAGAAATTAGCAGAATTCCTTACCCCTAAACATCCTTGGAACCCTGTCATTTATATACTGCCCAAGGTTCATAAGAACATGAACGTCCACCCGGAAGACCTATTGTGTCTGGATGTGACTCAATCTTTCTGACAGCATCTTGGCTGTTCATCCAAGACACCACCCACTTTTTGAAGAAAGTCAGAGACATACACCCAAACTGGGAGGAATGTTTTTTGGTCCCGATGGACGTTTCCAGTCTATGTACTAATATTCCCACAGAAGAAGGTATCCAATGCATAAGAACAGTGGTCCCCAACCTTTTTTGCACCAAGGACCAGTTTCATGCAAGACAATTTTCTCAGGGACCAGGATGGGGGGGAAGGGGGCGGGGGTTATGGGGCAGGGCTTAGTGGGTGCTAGTCGGCGCTGACTGATTCACGCGCATAACAAAACACAAGGTGCATATTAAAATATATAACACTATATAACAACTATATAAACTGACTAGGGTCTCTGCTGCACCTGGTCTCTGCTTCACTGTACCGTATTTTTCGCTCTATAAGACGCACCTAGGTTTTAGAGTAGAACAATAAGAAAAAATATTTTTCATTACACCTCAGGTCAGACCAGCAATCAGACCCCAATGTTAATCAGACCTCAGATCAGACCCCCAATGCCTCAGATCAACCCCCCAACCCTTAGCCATCTATCAGCCCCCATGTCAGCCATTAGCCCCTTATGTGAGCCATCAGCCCTTATGTCAGCCATCAGCCATATGTGAGCCATCAGCCCATATGTGAGCCCCCAGGGCAAATAAAATAAAATAAAAACACTTACTTCTCCTGCTCCTGGTCACCATCGCGATCCTTTTCATCCTGCTGTCGGCTGTGTATCGCGGCGCACAGTGTGAGGTCACAGAGCGACCTCACTCTGTGCCCAGCCCAGCACAGCTGATAGCCGAGCTGAGGACCAGGAAGCGGGGAGTACAGATCCTTCACCGCTTCCTGGTCCTCCTGTACTAATGAAGTGCTTCCATAATGGAAGCGCTTCATTAGTACTGCGTTTAAGACTGCCCTGATCGCCGCGGCCAAGCAAACAATCTTCCAGGGCACGGTCCTGGGCCGCGGCCCGGCGGTTGGGGACCGCTGCATGATTAGAGAGCCCTTAGATAAATATCAGGACTTTTCTATGGATGAAAAACAATTTATTATAAAAAATTTATCTTTTAGTCTGAAGGGAAATTATTTCCTTTCTGAAGATCAATTCTATCTTCAGACCTCCGACACTGCATTGGGGTGCAATGTGGCACCAACCTGTGAAGAAAAATTTGTGTACACAAACTGTTTAAGGATCATGTTTTACTTTGGGTACAATATATTGATGATATCTTTTGTATCTGGCAGGTTTCACCAGACAATTAACACAAGCTTGGACTCCATTTCTCTCTCTCTCTTGTCCTACTCAAGGTAAGGGACGGTATCTTGTCAAGTGACATACAAAACCTACTGATAAAAACAGTCTCCTCTGATATGAAAGTTACCACCCACCAGGATTGATTAGATGCTTCCCATTATCTCAACTGATGGGCACAAGACTCAGAGATATGTCCAGGAAATTCCAAAAGGGTGGATTTCCTGACAATATCCTACATGACGTAGTTTTATTCCGGCCGCCTCTTGGCATGTTTGCTATGCTGCAGCCGGAACTCCGTCCCGCCCCCATTATAGTCAATGGGGCCGGAGAGGTAGTCCGGGGGCATGTGTTCCTTGCCGCTAGTTTGAAAGTAGCCTAACACAGAATACTGGAGTGCTGTCTTTATTGTACGTCTAGAAGAAGAAGGGTGGAGAAAGGGTCAGAATAAGACAAGCACCTGGTGGAAGCCACACAATTGATGAGTGCTGTGACCTTCAAGATTATACTACATAGGTTCATGTAGACATATGGATAAATTGTATTTTATTAATTCTTTATAAACAAAGTGAGAGCAAAGCCCCTGCACCATATATACAATTGTATCAAAGAACATTGAATTAACCAAGTGGAAATGGTAAAAACCTATATGTCACATTTGAGTGGCCAGAACAGATGATACAGGGAGAAAAAATTCAACTCCCTCTGGTTTTCTATTGTGGATAAAACTTGGGAATTGGGATGTTTAAATGGGTTAATGGCTACAACTGGGTAGTGAGAAGTGAATAAGAAAGGGAAGAGAGAAAAGGGGGGTCAAGGGAGGAGGAGGAAGAAAATAAAAAAATAAAGGAAAGTAGCACTCTCAGATGGAGAGATATCGCCAAGTGGTACCAGTCGGGCTAAATCACGAAAGAAACTGCAGTACCTTACATCCAGTAGTATCAAGTTTAATAAAACCTGTCAGATGTTTCAGCAGTGACGTCAGGTTCTACATAGGGTCACTCTCTTTGGAAATCCAAGGGGAAACCTTTTTTCACAGCAAGGGAATACAAACTGGTGCAACTATCACTAAAACATAGAGTAGAGACTACCTAATAGGCTGGGATGGAGATTGCGAAGAAAGAAAAAGCCAGGTCAAGTGCAAATGTCATGCCAGTAACAGTATTTACTACCTGTTGGACATTTTCCCAGGACTAGAGCACTCATCATGATCAAAAATTGTGGAAAAGGGTACAGCTGTATCTTCCATATGCTTGACATGAGAGCAGGCAGCCTGGTGGAGACTCTATACCAACAGATAATTAATTTATAGCCCCCTTCTTGTTAGCATGAGCTAATGGAAGATTTGTGTGTTAGTACAAACATTAGTCATATTTGTGCCGGTGTGTCAGAAAACATGGTGGAGGCTGGGGGGGTGGGGATGTGGCTCTTCTTGGGGAGACTGGAGCAGGAGATAGGAAGTAGAAGGAATGGAGGATTCTTCCTGACCCAAGATAAAGCATTTTGAAGGAGGTCTTATCTTGTTGAAATGTGAATCTCTGAAGTAGAGTACAAATAAGCTCTTAAAAAACAAAGTCACCCCAAAACAGCTGTCTGTTCTGGCTTATTTATTATCAGTCATGTCTCAGGGGGTAGTTAAAGGGTTGAACATTGACTTATAAGATAGCTGGTGGCATCAGAGGCAGAGCTTGTCAAAGGGGTTGTCCGGGTTCAGATTTATAAGTATTATGTCAGTGTTATCCAATACATTCCAGAACTCTAAAGGCTCCTTCACATGAGTGGATCCCGTGAGTGGAATCCGCTGCGTGAAAGAGAGCTGAGCCCCGTTCTGGACAGCAGAGACACGGAGCATTAACATGATTGATAATGCTCCATGCCTCTCTGTGATCTCTTTACTACAAAATCACTGTGACAATTTTATCGCACTGTGATTTTGTAGTAAAAATATCACAAAGAGCATTATCAATAATGTTAATGCTTCGTGTCTCTGCTGTCCAGAACGGGGCTTGGCTCTCTTTCACGCAGCGGATTCCACGCACGGTATCTGCTTGTGTGAAAGAGCCCTAAGGGTTACATAGCATCATAAATTAGTATAATGCTTTGTGACTCCGCCAATGCTGGAAGGGCAGGACGGGTGCTGCTGCATACTTACGCTGCGAGTCCGGAGCGTGACACTTGCTCGTCTAAAAGGGGCCTTTGAAATCCTAATGGTGGCCATACACATTAGGGCTCATTCAGGCGGCTGTATGCTGTCAGAAAAAATGTGGAATTTTTTTGCAAATTAGATGCTGTCCTATTCACTTGGGGCCTTTTCTTCCATTGCACGGCTCATCAAAACATGTCCTATACTTGTCAGTGAAAATCAGGACATGGCTCCATTGAAGTCTATGGGTCACGCTAAACTGTCTGCAAAAAAAAAACGGATCTGCATTTTTTGCGGACAGCAGTATACGGCTGTCTGAATGAGCCCTTAGTCTAAAGTTGGTCAAAATGGACGATTTCAGCCAAAACGTTTGAAAAGAAGCCGGCCGTGTTTAATATTTTTGTCTAATAGACCTAAGATTTTTAGTTTAAAGAAAGGTCATTTGTGTAACTGTAACAGACAATATGGACTAAAGTGTGTATGTCTCACCAGATGTTTGTTCCGCTGCTGTTCAACCATCATCCAATGTGTATGGAGAGCTTAAGTGGGATGCTCCTATAAATGGCAGAACTGAAAAGAAACGGGTTGTAAAGCTCTGTGCAATTTGTATGCAGGCTTTTTACATGGCTGTGGTTAAACCAGGCAGGTAAAGAAGTTGTGCAAGGATGGGATGGGGGGGGGGGGGGGGGGAGAGATATTGGCAAACCTTCTTATTCTGCCTGATATGCAAAGACGAAGATGACATACCTGCTTCCCTCTCCTCCTGCAGCCCTGGGCTCTATCGAGGTGAAGATCCGGTTTGACATCACCACAGCCAATCACAATCTGACTCCCCTTGCCTCGTGTGACCATTTGTCATGATGCAAGGGGATCTGGACAGTGGTGCAGCCTGTGATTGGCTGTGGCGATAAAACAGATGTTGACATTGATGGAGCCCAGGACTGCAGGAGAAGGATCGGGGAACCGGTGTCAGGAAGCAGAATGGGAAGGGGGGGTTCCAAACTCCCCCCATACCCTCCTCTGTTTTTTGATCTACACGAAGAACATTGTTTGAAAGTAATACAGGATTCTTGGCAGATTGGAAAACCTGAAACAGTTCTCCTGTGTATCTTAAACATTACCTGTGCAAGCTTTCCTAATCGTCCGTAGCTTTCTATACATTGCTCCAGTGAATACATTAGCTTAAGGGCTCCTGCACACAGCCGTTGACGTTCTTGTGGTCCGCAAATCACGGATACCGGCCAAGAGCCTGACGCTATTTTTTTGCACTCCTTCACAAATGCCCTTTGTCGGCAAAATGGACAGGAATAGGACGTGTTCTATTTTTTGCAGGGTTGCGGAACAGATTTACGGGTGTGCTGTCCGAATCTTTTGCAAAAAATACGGATCGGATACGGAAAAAAAAAACCACGACAACGTGCATGAGCCCAAACGCTGCAGGTCAAATCTATTGCTCTATCTTACTCAGTGAAAGAAACAGAAAAACAGCTCTGAGCTTGTGAGCTCTGCTACATCAGTTCATTCCCCTCATCCATGGATGCGCTGTGTGCACTTGTGGATACCTCACATATAAGATCCTAAGCTGTTAAGAGAAATGCACACGTTTGCTGGAAAATATGTTCTCTCTATTGCTGATTCCCCACTTTTATAAAGGCTTGTATTGCATGCCTTCTTCAATGATTATAACAGACACTAGATGGCAGAAGAGAGACATTTCCCAGTCTAAAACATGGATGCAGCCACCTACATGAGTAGGATATGAATGAGCAACTATATATGCTCTAGGATGAGATCCAATTCAATTTATGACGTTACAAAACCAAACTGAAATGCTACATCATGAGAAAGATTTTCTCTCACTGATAGCACTGGAAGTATTACAAATGTTTTACCTAGGCTACATTCAGACGAAGTGTAAGTGTTTTGCAGTACGCAAATTGCAGATCCGCAAAACACGGAAACCGGCCGTGCGCATTCCACATTTTGCGGAACTCACAGGGCAAGCCCTAAGTGGAAATGCCTATTCTTGTCCCCCGATTGCGGACAAGAATAGGACATGTTCTCTATTTTATTTATTTTTTATAAATGGGTCCTCACCAGTTGTACAAAATTGAGGAATGGATGCGGACCCGGAAATACGGTCATCTAAATGCACCCTAAGGCTATATGCACACAACCGTGTTTTGCGGTCCGTAAATAAAAACCGGATGACATCTGTATGGCATTCGTTTTTTTTTTGCAGATCCATTGTAACAATGCCTAAAACGGAGAAGAGTAGGACATGTTCTATTTTTTTGTGGAGCTACGGAACGGACATACTGATGCGGACAGCACACGTTTTTTTTTTTTCTGCTCTTCTGCCGGATCAGAAGAATGGAAAGATAAACGGTGATGTGATGAACTCAGCCTTAATATACTTGGTATGCAGATGAATGACCATCCTACGTCCAGCAGGACAGTCCTGATTTTAGACAATGCCCTGGGAGGTTTGCTGCAATGTCCCACAAGCAGGGTAGGACTGGCCTATTGAACCGGGCTCCAAAAAAGCCTGCTGAAAAACTTTAGTGCAGCACTTGAATCACCTGGAGTTGAATGTATTGGCTCCTATGAGGCGAAGTTATTACTTTGCTAAGTCTCGGGAGACTTTGGGTAATAACTTCAACCACTTAGAACTGAAACCGAGTAATAACTTCGACCAATACATTCTAATACTGTACGGAGCGCTCGCTCCGTACAGTATTCTAACAAAGTTTTATGCAAATCGACTTTGGATGTTTCTTCCGCTCATCCCTATTAGTAAGTGCTGACATATACTAATTCTTCTATTTATGTAAATTAGGTATTTGAAACACCAGAGAGCTGGCCATAGCGCAAGGAGCACTACTAGCGCAACACCCCCTGTGCTCTCTGTATCCCCCCTCCCCTTTGAGTGACAGGCTGCATATCTCTTCCAGCCTTGTGTTCTTGGGCCGAGGCTCAGTGACTTTTCACTTGCGGTGTGGATCTGATGAGCCTAGACACCAACACTCATCAGATCCACTGTGCAGCACCAAGTCACTGAGCCATTTCGGCACCTGCGCAGTTAATCTTCTGCTGTTTCCCAGCCTGAGGAAGTAGCATCTAATTCACTGAGCCTCGGTACTGCCACAAGAACACAGGGCTGGATGAGATATCCAGCCCTATCACTCAAAGGAGAGGGAGGAGTACAGACAGCACAGGGAGCATTGCACTAGTGGTGCTCCTAGCGTTATGGCCAGCCCATCCTAGAAAGGAAATACATTTTTTTTGACTACAAGACCTACTTTTTAAAAAAAATTAATATACTCAATTATATAGTGATGACATAGCGCTTTACAGACATTAGCATCAAACTGTCCCCAATAGGGCTCACAATCTAAGTTCCATATCAGTATGTGTCACGGCTGAGGATGGGGGAAAATCCTCAGCCGTGCGATGCCAGATGATGTTATGGCTGCTCGGCCAGGACAACAGGATAGGGAGCAGGTCACCACCTACAGCGTCCCTAACCTGACCCTAGCTAGGGACCAGACGGAGGGTAAGTCAGGGCTCCTAGGTTCCTGCGCATGGGTCCTCCTACCTTTAAGGTCGGCCCATGCAGATAGGAGTTAGGGTCCCGTTAGGGACGCTGTAGGAGGTGACCTGCTCCCTATCCTGTTGTCCTGGCCGAGGAGCCATAACATCATCTGGCATCGCACGGCTGAGGGTTTCCCCCATCCTCAGTCGTGACAGTATGTTTTTGCAAGAAAAAGTCTTGCTAAAAAGCATATGCGTCTTATGCAGTTTTCACACCTAAAGTCCAGTATATTTCCAGACTATCAGGTCCGGAGATTTACCAGAGTTGGCCTTTCACACATGTAGCTATCACACCAGAAATGTTCAATGTCGGGTGCGTTCTCACTACAGAGGAAATGTTCCAGATGCCTAGACATTAGGCATGGCCACTGTGATTTTCTGGAACATTTACTGCTGTTTTCACATACCGTATTTTTCGCTTTATAAGACGCACTTTTTTTCCCCTAAAAGAGGGGGGGAAATGACAGTGCGTCTTATAAAACAAATGTTGACTTTTTATTACAGGGCTGACACTGATATATCACTGGCCGCTATGCTGCACAGTGTGGCCGGCGATACATCAGTCGCAGTGCGGGGAGGGAGGAGGGGCTGGAGGCAACTCACAGCGGGGCCCGGTGCAGTCACTGTATTACACCGGGCCCCCGCGCACAGAAGTCTCTTTGTATGTAAAATCTTTCATTAATCCTTAATACCGTAAATCGCCCTCCTTTTGATAAACTTTACTAGCCTAATCGCCTGCATCAGTACTCACTATGAATGCAGCGTGCGGTCCGGCCGGCGTGTGACTGACGTCACGCTCCTGCCACTTCATTAATGAAGCAAGAGCAGGATGAAGTCATGTGCCGGAGGGACCGCACGCTACATTCATAGTGAGTACTGATGCAGGCGATTAGGCTAGTTTATCAATAGGAGAGCGATGGATTCAGGAATAATGAAAGATTTTACATACAAAGAGACTTCTGTGCGCTGGGCCCGGTGTAATACAGTGACTGCACCGGGCCCCGCTGTGACTCTTCCCTCCCCGCACTGTGACTGATGTATCGCCGGCCACACTGTGCAGCATAGCGGCCGGCGATATATCAGTGTCAGCTAGTTTATCAAAAGGAGAGCGATTGATTCTATTTTACATGCAAAGAATAAAGTACTGTAATGCTGTGAAACATAGGGCCATGAGGGGAACCAGCATAAGATGCTATATGTGTGTCATCCACACATATAGCATCTTATCCTGGCCCCCCTCATGGCCCTATGTTTCACAGCACACATCCCTCATAACAGTGCATCATGCATAGATCCCCCCCATAACAGTGCATCATCCACAGATTCCCCCCATAACAGTGTGTCATCCACAGATCCCCCATAACAGTGCATCATCCCCAGACCATTAGTTCAAAATCCACCAAAAGCACACCTTTTGGTTAAAAATATATTTTTTCTTATTTTCCTCCTCAAAAACCTAGGTGCGTGTTATAATCAGGTGCGTCTTATAAAGTGAAAAATACGGTATGTGCTCACTCAGACATAACCCGGAGTTAGTACTAGGGTTCTGGGGAAAAAGTCTGGGTAAAGTTCGGGACTGATATTGCGGATGTGTGCGTTCAGATGTGTGTTAAGGCTGCCTGAGGTCTGATGTAGGCCACAGACCAGCCTTGAGTAATTTCCATCAGGCTGTGCCTCTCTGGCGCAGCCTGCTGGTCAATGTCAGAAAAGACATTGCATTGCATTTTAAAAGCAATCAAAAAGCTGTCTGTTATAGTCTCCTTGTGGGACTATTAAGTGGTAAAAAAAAAACAAGTAAAAAAAAAAAAGTAAAAAAAAAAAAGTAAAAAAAAAAATAAAAAAAACATTTATTCAATAAAAAAAATCCCATAAAAAAATTCCACTTTTTTTTCTTCCATTGAAAATATGCTTTTCAATTAAACAAAGAAATTCTCCCCTATTGCTGCGTTTGTTCTGGATCTGTTCAGCACATGGAGAGGAAGGTCCTAAGCTGCACCGAAAAAAGTAATTGCAGCAGAAGGACCAGGAGAAAGTAGTGTCAATAAGTAGCATTTATGTATTTTTTTGAGAGGGTCTGTTACATTACATGATGTGTGGTTTGTTGCGTGTATTGGCATTAGGGCTAGGTTTAGCATAAACAATTTGGGAGCGGGGCTATATTCTCTCACAAGCACATACAATCTAGGCACAACAGTTATTTGAGACTAGAACGGAGTCTTCCTTTTTTTTATTAAAGATATTTGTGTGTGTATATGTATGTATAACATGCATACTGCAGAGCTGTGTGTGTATGTAGCAGGGTTGTGTTGTGTATGTATACAGCACAGTGTGCGTGTATAATCAGTGCACTGCACTTCTGTACGTGTGTTTATAATACATATACCGTAAAGACCATAATATATCGTTTTACTCAGCATGGTCAATCCGACCAGGGAATATGTCTGGTTTAATAGCAGGGCCGGCATCCCCGGGCAAGTGCCGGGGCCCAATGCTCCTGGGGGGGCCCACTGAGCTGCTATGAGCACCTCCATCAATACAGATGGGAGCTCTCACTGCTGTCACTTCACTTACGCAGTACCCCTTTGGTGGGGCCCTCTGAGCTGCAGAGACTCAGACACGCCCCCGCTACACAGGACACTCGCTGCCTGAGGAGAGAGACCGAGGGCTGGAGGCTGGAGCAGAGAAGTGTGTAGACAGTCTGTGAGTGAGTCTGCACTGTGACTGTCTCTTGTCTGTGGGACAGAAGGGGGGGTCTCTTCAAACGGCTGCTGCTTCATTCTATTTAGTTGTATTACTGTTTCATTAAGCAGTTTGCCTCCATGATACCTGCCCCCCCCCCCCCCCCCCATATCCTGTCCTATCTCATCCTCATGGGGCCCCTGCTGTCTCCTTTCCTCCCTCATGTATCCAGAGCTCCTGTTTCACCCCCCTATCTCCTATTGCTGCCCTGCACAGACCTCCTGCCCCTACTTCTTGTATGAATCCCCCTCAGAGCCCCTTCCCCCTACTTGCTGTGTCCACCCCTCCTGTCCATCCAGGGCTCCTGTTTCACCCTCCTATCTCCTATTGCCTTGGACAGACCTCCTGCCCCTACTTCTTGTATGAATCCCCCTCAGAGCCCCTTCCACCTACTTGCTGTGTCCACCCCTCCTGTCCATCCAGGGCCCTTGTCTCACTCCTCTGCCTCTCATTATGGTGCCATCTGAACCGCATTCACCATAAGGACCTTCTAACGTCACAGGGTCATGTGACTGTGCCCCCCACCCCGTACTGTACCCCCTTTATACCCTGCATTGTGCCCTCTTACCACACCCTGTGCAGTGCCCATAGTCATTCCGTGTACTGTGCCCTCTTATACCCTTTTATCCGGTCACTGTATGGTGGTTTTATCATTGTATGGCGGTGTTATCACTATATGGCGGTGGTATCCAATAACTGCATGGCCATAACTGTGTCCCCTTCCATGCCCACACCACTTTTTTTAGACCTGGCATGAGCGGGAAAAGATACAGATTGCGGTGTCAGAAATACGCCTAACATAGACGTATTTCTATATAATAAATGACCCCCTAATTGTATTATTATTCGGGGGTAGGGCTAATATCTTTATATTATATAGATTCTAGTGTATTATACTGTGCCCTGTATTTCCCAGTAGAAAATGATCCTTGGGAAACACAGTCCTCATCCCTGACCACCAGGACCAGGTAGCGCTCTGTCAGTACATGGCGGCCTCCCCTCTCCGCCGCGCTGCTCCGCTGTGTACTGGGGCTTATTCTGACACTAGGGCTGGGTTGACATCCCATTTGTGGCATCCATTTAATGTATACCAAAAATGTATGTGTTAACAGATGCCTCAGACTGATGCCGCACAGTGGCGTCCGTTCACCATACAGTTCCATTGTAAAAAAACATATATGCATTTTTTACTTGACTCTGCAGGATACAAAAACGTGGAATGCTGCACATTTGTATACATCAGGCATGTCCAAACTGCGGCCCTCCAGCTGTTCCAAAACTACAACTCCCAGCATGCCTGGATAGCTTACAGCTATTAGAGCATGCTGGGAGTTGTAGTTTTGCAACAGCTGGAGGGCCGCAGTTTGGATATGCCTGGTATACATCAAACAGATAGGAAAAACGTGATGTGAACACACATTGGGGGGGAGGGGGGCGTACTAAAATTTGCTGTGGGGCCCAGTCAGTTCTAGCTACATCACTGCACATCTTCTCTCCTCCAGGCCTGGCTCACTGCTGCAGCGGCCGCCGGAGAGAAGGAGCGCAGGGAACTGCGGTTAGTGAATGACAGGACTGCCAGCTCCCCTGCAATGATAGGTATGTGAGGGGGCCACTGGGGGGTCATTCATCACACGGTGAGGGCCCCTTACACAGTATAATGACTCCCAGTGCCCCCCATTTAGTATAATGATCCCCATTGACCCTCTATTTAGCAGAATGACCACCAGAGCCCCCATTAAATATAATAACCCCTTGTGCCCCCTCCATACAGTATAACCCCCAGTGTGGGGGCGACTGGGGGTCATTATTCTGAATGGAGGGTCACTGTGGGGTCATTATACTGTGAGGGCCCTTTACATAGTATAATGACCCCCAGTGTCCCCCATTTAGTATAATGACCCCCAGAGCCCCCTCCATACAGTATTCCCCCAGTGTGGGGGCTACTGGGGGTCATTATTCTGAATGGGGGCGACTGGGGGGTTATTATTCTGAATGCAGGGCCACAGGTGGTCATTATACAGGGGGGGGGGGGAATTGGGGGTTCATTATACTGTGTGAAGGGCCACTAGTAGTCATTATACTGTATAGGGGCCACTGGGGGTCATTATACCATGTGGGAGCCACAGGGGGACATGTCAATGTAAAAAAAATGCCTCAAGGGGGCCCACTGGGATTTATCGCCCAAGGGCCCACATGAACCTGGAGCCGGCCCTGTTTAATAGGGTAGATCGTCCTAACAGAGGCTCTTAACCCCTTAAGGACACGGCCATATTTCACCTTAAGGACCAGACCATTTTTTGCAAATCTGCCCAGTGTCACTTTAAGTGGTGATAAAACGCTTTTAATTATCCAGGCCATTCTGAGATTGTTTTTTCGTCACATATTGTACTTCATGACACTGGTAAAAAGAAGTTAAAAAAAAATATCTTTTTTATTTATAAAAAAAAAATACCAAATTTGCCCAAAAAAATTAAAATTAGTAAATTTCCAAGTTTCAATTTCTCTACTTCTATAATACATAGTAATACCTACAAAAATAGTTATTACTTTACATTCCACATATGTCTACTTTTTGGGAATGATATTTTATTTTTGGGGGACGTTACAAGGCTTAGAAGTTTAGAAGTAAATCTTGAAATTTCTCAGAAATTTTCAAAAACCAACTTTTTAAAGGGAACCTGTCATGTGGATATTTGATTATAATCTAATTATATACAATCATTAACTACTAAAAAGTGCCTTAAATGTATTCACTTACTGATGTGACAGATGGTTACCTCATAATATACACACAAAGATGCTGCATGCTAATGAGTTGATTTGAGTCCAGCGTGATGTCATTGAGTCCAGCGTATATTTAATTCAGAGCTATAGCCACTCCCCTGCCCACCTGCTGCTGATTCATATGGAAAATAACGGTCAATCTGCAGCCGGTAGGCGGGGAGAGTCAGGAGCTCATGAATATTCATGACTCATCATTATCAGCTGGAGCTTTTCAATACAAGATTCTGGCAGATTGACTGGGTCAATTAAAGAAAGTGACCCAGCATTTTGCTAAGCGAATCAGTCACTTATTTATGTTGCCCTTAGTTAGGACACCATAAAACTGGCGACAGGTTCCCTTTAAGGACCAGTTCAGGTCTAAAGTCACTTTGTGAGGCTTACATAATAGAAACCACCCAAAAATGACCCCATTATAGAAACTACACCCCTCAAGGTATTTGAAACTGATTTTACAAACGTTGTTAACCCTTTAGGTGTTCCACGAGAATAAATGGAAAATAGATACAATTTCAAAATTTCACTTTTTTGGCAGATTTTAAATTTTTAGATTTTTTTTCCCAGTTACAAAGCAAGGGTTAACAGCCAAACAAAACTCAATATTATGGCCCTGATTCTGTAGTTTACAGAAACACCCCATATGTGGTCGTAAACTTCTGGACAGGCAAACGGCAGGGTGCAAAAGGAAAGGAATGCCATACGGTTTTTGGAAGGCAGATTTTGCTGGACTGGTTTTTTGAAGCCCCCCTAGAGTAGAAACTCCAAAAAAGTGACCCCATTTTAGAAACTACGGGATAGGGTGGAAGTTTTGTTGGTACTAGTTTAGGGTATATATGATTTTTGGTTGCTCTATATTACACTTTAAGGTAACAAGAAATAGCTGTTTTGGCACTTTTTTTTTTATTATTTACAACATTCATCTGACAGGTTAGATCATGTGATATTTTTATAGAGCAGGATGTCACAGACGCGGCGATACCTAATATGTATACAATTTTTTTTATTTATGTAAGTTTTTCACAATGATTTCATTTTTGAAACAAAAAAAAAAAATCATGTTTTAGTGTCTCCATAGTCTGAGAGCTATAGTTTTCTCAGTGTTTGGGCGATTATCTTAGGTAGGGTCTCATATTTTGCGGGACGAGATGACTGTTTGATTGCCACTATTTTGGGGTGCATATGACTTTTTGATCGCTTGCCATTACACTTTTTGTGATGTAAGATGACAAAAAAAATGGCTTTTTTTTTTTTTTACACTGGTTTACGTAGTTCATCTGAGGGGTTAGGTTATGTGATATTTTTATAGAGCCGGTCGATACGGACACAGCGATACCTAATTTGTATACTTTTTTTAAAATTTACTTAAGTTTTACACAATAATAGCTTTTTTAAAACAGATGTTTTAGTGTCTCCATATTCTGAGCCATAGTTTTTTTTTTTTTTTTGGGGGCGATTGTCTTAGGAAGAGTCTCATTTTTTGCGGGATGAGGTGACTGTTAGATTGGTACTATTTTGGTGGGCATACCCCTTTTTGATCGCTTACTGTTGTAATTTTTATGATATAAGGCGACCAAAAAATTGTTTATTTAGCACAGTTTTTATTTTTTACGGTGTTCATCTGAGAGGGTTAGGTCATGTGATATGTTTATAGAGCCGGTCGATACCAAATACCCCTAATTTTTAACTTTTTTTTTTTAACTTTATTAGGGGAAAATTACGATTTTATTTAAACTTAATTTTTGGGGAGGAAAACTTTTTTTCACTAAATTTTTTGTCCCACTTTGGGACTTCAACTTGGGGGTCTAATCCCTTTTACAATGCATTCCAATACTTATGTATTGGAATGCATTGGCTGTATGAGTAATACTGTGTGTATTACTCATACAGCTTTCGGCCTGTGAGCCAGGGGGCTGGATCTCACAGGCTCTTCACCGGAAAGCAGTGCGCTGCCTTCCATGCCATCGGGTCCCCCCTACAGCCCCACGGGCACAGCCGACCGCAACGGTCGCCGCATGTAAAAGCCGCAACACGGGGGGGGGGATGAGTACAGAGCAATTGACACAGATGTCTGATAAGAACTCCCTGCTCTTCAAGCACAGTGCTGTACATAGTGCAGTGATGGCTAACCTCCCGAACTCCAGTTGTGGTAAAACTACGACTCCCAGCATGCTTCATTCATTTCTATGGCGTTCTGAGAACAGCCAAGCAAGTGTGTATCTTGGGAGTTGCAGTTTTAGCCATTACAGGTATAGAGGCTGTGCTTGGTATCACAGCTCAGCCCCATTTACTTCACCTCCACAGAAAGATCTGTCATTTAAAAAAACTTGACAAGCTTTTCAAGAATTGAAAGTACGCTCCTGGGAACCCAGCTTCACACTGTCAAATATTTATTATTTATTGTAGTAATTACTTCCATCTACTAATTGCACATTATTTGCCATCTCGAAATACAAAACTTAGCTAGTATAAGCATTTGATTTTTTTCTGTCTATAACTAGTAACAAACAAAATGAAATTGGTTCACTTTCTATTGGAAATATCAAGAACCTGTTCTTATAAGGAACCTTAAGGGGACACTGCGATCTAAGGCTACTTTCACATTAGCGTTTTTCTTTTCCGGCATAGAGTTCTGTCACAGGGGCTCTATACCGGAAAATAACTGATCAGGCATATCCCCATGCATTCTGAATGGAGAGCAATCCGTTCAGGATGCATCAGGATGTCTTCAGTTCAGTCATTTTGACTGATCAGGCAAAAGAGAAAACCGTAGCATGCTACGGTTTTCTCTCCGGCGAAAAAAACTGAAGACTTGCCTGAATGCCGGATACAGCATTTTTTTCCATAGGAATGTATTAGTGCCGGAATGCCGGATCCATCCTTCCGGTCTGCACATGCATAGACCTTTAAAAATGAGAGAGAGAAAAAAAAAACGGATCCGTTTTGCCTGATGACACCAGAAAAAACGGATCCGGTATTGCAATGCATTTGTCTGACTGATCCTGATCAGTCTGAAAAATGCCTGATCAGTCAGAAAAAATGACATGCGTTTGCATACAGTTCAGTCAACGGAACTGCCTGCCGGAATCAAACAACGCAAGTATGAAAGTACCCTAATTGTTTTTATCAGACATTTTTACAGAAAACAGGTGGATGTTTTTCTGGATATAAGTTTTTTTTGTCACTCCATGTAGTCTACTTCCTGTCCTAGTTCTTTAGTTCCTCCTTTTTTTGACTTTTCTACAGTATGAATCCGCCAAATACGGATGACATACAGATGTGTTCTGTGTGCATTCCGTATTTTTTGCGGACCCATCGACTTGAATGGGGCCTCGGACCATGATTTGCGGACAATAATAGAACAAGCACTACTTTTTTTTCAGAACGAAATGCACACGGAATTGATTTGAGGACCCCATTGAAGTTAATGGTTCCGCATATGGAAGCGGAAAGAAAATACATTCGTGTGCATGAGCCCTAAGTGGAAGGAGGGACATTGCATCCTTCACTGGGAATGTCCACTGAGCTCTTAACCTGCAGGACCACAATCAGGTATGTTAGAGAAAGCTGATTGTGTCAAGACGTAAGGTACAGAAGGGCCCTATTCACAAATAGTCTTCATTTTTCCAAGCCTTGGAAGGGGTTGTCTCACCTAAATAATCACCATTTAATCTGTTTCTTGCAGTCCTAGGATTGTTTCTGTAACGTAGATCAATTTTCCCTCTGTCACCTTTTATACCTTGTTATACTGCCCCAAATTTCATGCTCGTTTCTAGATATTACAGCCACCGGTGTAATGTTATCAGCGGTGGCCACGCAGGCGCACAGGAACCCTATCAGCCGGCTGCTCTGGTGGCCGGGTTTCATGGGAGCGAGCACACACATATTAGGCTGGGTTCACACGGGCAAGATTTCCACGTCACTGCGCTCATCACATGATCCATGACCATGGAAATGGACCATGTGATGAGTGCAGTGACGCCACCACAGGTCCTTTACCTCACAGATGAAGACAGAAGAGATGCCAGCTGCACGAACAAATGGATTAAGGGGAGTTAAAAAAATAAATAAAATTTTAACCCCTCCAGCCCTATTTTACTTAGCATTCTGTATTCAGAATGCTATTATTTTCCCTTATGACCATGTTATAAGGAAAATAATACAATCTACACAACACCTAACCCAAACCTGAACTTCAGTGAAAAAGTTCAGGTCTGGATACCACATTCATTTTTTTTATCACGCGCGTGCAAAACACATTGCACCCACGCGATAAAAACGGAACGCAATCAGTCAAAACTGACTGCAATTGCGTACCTACTCGCGCGGGTTTGCCGCAATACACCCAGGATGCATCCTGAACAAATCCATCACACCCGTGTGAACCCAGCCTTATTGTGCATTCAGTCACTCTTGTCCCGGCCACCTCATCTGAGCTTTATTATAAGCTCATAGGATCTACAGGGAGCACGCGCACACAAGCAATGCTCCCTGCCCTGCTCGCTGTGCCTTCAGCAAGCAGGCGACCAAGGACCTGAGAGTCACGAAGGAGCCTGTAAATAACTAGGTGAGACAACTCCTTTAATGACCATGTAGTCTGGAAGGAATGTGTTCATTAGAGACTAACTCAATTTGACAACATCCAAAATAGTTTCAGGTTGGAATAATGTGATATGGAGACCTTCTCAATTTCTTTATGCATAAAAGTAACCCCTGCGCATAAACTACTAGGCCACCCCTGTCTATGTACAGGATGCATATATAAAGAACTGATAGGGCGCTATTCTTGAAAAGATCTGGCGGCTCGTGATAACTGTCTTGCACACACTCCTAAAATAGTTGCTCCAAGCCAGGTCTGAAGTGTTCTTTTGAACAGCTTAGCTGTACAGCCACATTACAGTAAACCTCTAGTCTTTCCTACCTCTCCGTTTCAAATCATTCCCTTATTTTGCAAATCAGAGGTTTAGGGTATACATATGTTCATGACTAGCACTAATCTCAAGTGTATGTATGCTTAGACTTAGAATACATTCCTGCAATGTACATTAAATATATTGGAATACATTTTTTTCTCTTGAGCATGCAGGGGATACATACAAAGCAATATAAATTTCCTGAGACAGAGAAGGTACAAATCCTGGAGAAAAACAGATTCCTACATCACATTTGGATCTAAACTAATGGGCCTTTAGAAGCAACACAGAAGGCTTCCATTCACCAAGAGCAAGAACCAATGTTGGAGAAAATATTTAAAGGTTATGGACAAATGCTTGGCAATTTTTTTTTTATGATAGAATTTTTAGCTTGTGTAAAACACATTTTCAGCAGTTTTTGTGATACATGGGTTTAAAAAAAAAAAATCTGTTTATTTGCAGTTTGTCCCTCTTGAATTCCATCAGAAGACTGAAATTGAACCTCTATCACAGAAAACTGCTGAAATATTTTAATGAAGACTAAAATGTAAAAAATAAATTTAGTCTAAAATGAAAAAAATGCAATCGTGAAACATAAATAGCCTTTTAAAGTGGAAGAAAAACATTTAAAAGGGACACACATTGACATTCTTTAATGACTACAACCTATGCATGTATATTCTTTGTATTTATTTTTTTGTTTGCTGGTTTTCTGGATATGGGTTTTTGAAGTCACTCCATGTATTCCACTTCTTGTCCTAGATTTTTTAACGTCCTCTTCGTTTAGGCTTTCAGCATGGCAGACAGTCTTGCTTGCCTCGCTCAGTCCGGTCACCACTGTGGCTAAACAGGGAAGGGGGATGAGTGACTCAATTAGAGCATCGCGCATTAGGCTACTTTCACACTCGCGTTTTGGGCGGATCAGTCATGGATCTGCAAAAACGGATCCGTTACAATAAGGGTCCATTCACACGTCTTGTTTCTTTCCTGATCTGTTCCGTTTTTTGCGGAACAGATCTGGACCAGATGGGTGCTGAAAAAAATCGGACAGCACAATGTCTGATTTTTTTTTCAGGACCCATTGAAAATGAATGGGTCCAGATCTGGTCCAGATCTTTTCCGCAAAAAATGGAACAGATCAGGAAAGTGTGAATGGACCCTAATACAACCGCATGCATCCATCATGAACTGATCTGTTTGTTTTATCTGTAACATAGCCAAGACGGATCAGTCATGAACTCCATTGAAAGTCAATGGGAGACGGATCAGTTTTCTATTGTGTCAGAGGAAACGGATCCGTCCCCATTGACTTACATTGGGTGCCAGGATGGATCCGTTTGGCTCAGTTTCATCAAGTGGACAGCAAAACGCTGCAGGAAGCATTTTGGTGTCCGCCTCCAGAGCAGAATGGAGACTGAACGGAGGCAAACTGATGCATTTTGAGCGGATCCTTTTCCATTCGGAATGCATAAGGGCAAAACTGATCCGTTTTGGACCGCTTGTGAGAGGCCTGAACGGATCTCACAAATGGAAAGCCAAAACGCCAGTGTGAAAGTAGCCTTAGGCCTCATGCACACGACAGTCGTTGTAGTCAGCATCAGAGCTGCATTTTTTGGGTGCAAACCCATTCACTTCAATGGGGCCGCAAAAGATGCTGACAGCACTCCGTGTGCTGTCTGCATCCGTTGCTCCGTTCCATGGCCCCGCAAAAGAAAATATAGCATGTCCTATTCTTGTCCGTTTTGCGGACAAGAATAGGCATTTCTACAATAGGCAGTCCGTTCCATTAAATGGCGGAAGGCACATGGGCGGCTTCCGTTTTTTGGGGATCCGCGGTTTGCGGACCGCAAAAGACTGCATAGTCGTGTGCTTGAGGCCTTACACTGATAAGAGCAGTGCTCTCCAGTGGAAATTGTTATCTAGGCCTATCAAGAGAATGATAGAGCTGTCCTACTAGAGATAAGAAGTCAGGAAGATGTCAAGATCTTCCCGACTTCTCATCTCCAGCGGCACCAGTTTGATAAAGGCAGAGTGAGGCCAAAACGTCACTTGATCTGTACAGTCGTATGTCTAATAAATATCCATGACTTTGAAATCATATTGCTGGAGTTTCTATTTCTACTGAAAACAGAGTGGGAACCAGAGTTCCAGCACTAACAAAGGCATAGTGCCACAAAGTTTTGTTTAAACACCAATAAGAGCTGTCCTACTGTTATCCTAGCTCTACACCTACTATTAGAACGAGGATTACCCTTCTGGTAACATTTTCCCCTCACAGCATTTGTAAACTGACAATTTGATTATTTATCTACACAGGAGGTCTTATTTGTGCTGACTGCTACAGAAGGACAATATTTGGTATTTCATTCTTAACGGCTTAGTACTGCTAACAAAAGAAAAACTGGCAAAAAATAAAAAATGTTGTTTTCTAAGAATATTGAGTCCACAATTTAAGACATTATCCAATGAAATATTTACACACTAAGTAAAGCTACCACACAGCAGAAAGGGAGTAGAATATGCCTTGTTTATTATGTATCATGATCAGAGTTAACATAAAAATCAAATGCATATTATAAAATGTATGTTATCTTGAAGGAAAAAAAAACATCACAAAATATATACCTTATGTAAGAGAAAGAAAAAACATTTTCAGTCATAGATATTCCTTTATATAAAAGCAATATATTTTTCAGTGAAGAATCTTGTTACAGTTATAAATACAAGATATACACAGCCTCTCGGTAGGGAAAAATGTTTCTTACAAATATCTACATATAAAACATTAAAAGCGGCAATCTGTTAATGTCTTATTTACTCCGGTCTGCATTTCAGAAAAATACTATTTGCATCTTTTCTTTAAACCATTCAATCTTCAAAAGTAACATTTGAGAGAGAAAAAGAAAACGAAACCAACGTGACAAAGTGTCCCAAGATTGAGCTATAAAAAGAAAATATTAATCTGCATATCTTTCACCAAAGCATTGTAGGAAGAGTGTCGAATATGAAGGCTATGATATGTGTCCAATGCACTCTACATAGCAGTTAAGGCGGAGTGTAACAAATGAGGGGACCTTAATATCTGGACCGAAAAGAAGAGTAGACATGCTGGTCGCTCCTGGCATCCATCTGCATTATGCAGGAAATTAGGAATGCTGTGATAAAATCAACACCTAAAGGTGCATTTACACCCGTCGACTGGGAAGGAACCAGGAGGTAAAAAGCAGCTTTTACAGACAGAGGTCACCTCCTCTGTATGGGGACGAAGGATGTCTCATCCTCATACAGATTCATTCACACAGGACGATCTGCTGTCCAGAAACAATTATTTCAACCGATGCTGGAGCTTGTTCACTGGGCGACCTGTGGCACCCTTACACTGGCAGATTAATCGGGAATGAGCGCTCATTACCAACAACCCAAGATCACTACGTGCAACGTTACAAAGTACCTGATATTACAGTGCACACTGGTATCACTAATCTGTTTTAACGTTAGGTGCTCTTCTCAGTGAGGTCCAACAAATAGTCATCTTTGTTTGAACAGCGGTCAGAAATTCATGTTGGGAAATCTGCAACATATGAGAAAGCTGCCATATAAATACTCTGCTAACTACTTTTAATGTACTACACTGCCACTCTTAATACCATTCATTTTATATGTACATTTTTATCTAACTATGCTCTGTGCAAATACTTGCCTTAGGCGACAATCAGGCAGCTGGCTCCAAGGTCGGACTGGGTTTCCTTGGGCCCACCAGGTGGAATTATTTTCAGGGCTCAACCCTTATATGATCAGGGTTTGATTCAAAGACCTAGACCCTAATGGTAATTTGTTGTCTCCAAAGGCATTTAAAAAAAAAAAAATTCTCTGTACCTTTGGGGCCGACTGTGGTATCATAGCCTGTGCCCACCAGAGGATCCTCTGGTTCACCCGCTGGGCTCGTTCCGCGCCATACCTGTTATTTAGGACACAACAGTAAAGACCTTATTCTTTGGAGGTCTACTACTCTACTGCTTGCTACCAGCCATAGGGTGGTATGTGGTCTGACCTAGCAGCATTTGCCTATAATGTATATTATCACGGACGCTGGGTTGGTTTTGGGAATTCTTAAGCCTCCCGCTCATCATAGTACAGCTCTGTAAACAAGTTACTGAGAACTTCAGAGTTATTCTAGAACACAAGGTTACTCCAAAAATGCAGCAAGAAAGGCAAAACCAAGTCTTCTCCCCACCACCACCTACACAATAAAATACAACGACACAGAAATGTAATAGCAGGCACTGTAGGGCGTGTAACAACACGGTCTTCTCTTTGCATATGGTACCAGAGTCAGATGCTCTCTGTCACTGCAATTTCTAGGGATTTTCCTTTTGTCAACAGTCAATACAAAATGCAATGACAAGGTTCGAGGTAGCATAAGCAGAAAAACACAATCTCAAACCTTTAGCTCCTTTACTGCTGGAGATGTTTCGCTACACATGCAACCTCCCATGCAGTGAATAGGTAATAATTGATATTTAAGACCAAAAAAAACTAAAAACTGTGAAAATAAATATAACAATGGCAGTCAATAGGACATCTGCATGGAGATCCAACGCCTTATATTGTGGTTGCTGTTGTGTAATGACCTTTTCTTCAGCAGAGCTTGGTACAGTCTCCTCTCTTCTGACTGCGGGCAATGCCAAGGGACAGTTTAGAAGGGAGTCACACACTGGTGTCCTGTAACAAAGGTTCTATGTCTTCATTGCCGCCACAGTCTGGAGTATTCGCTTGACTATTGCTGCCGATGCTGTGCTTTCCACCCATCAGGTTTTTGGAGTCAGTGCTGTGTTCAGGGATGAACAAGGCAACCAGGAAAGCAAGAAGGACAGCAATTGCTCCGAATAAAAATGGTGGTCCTGGAATAATGGCTCCCTGATGAGAGGATGAAACAAGTCAGAATTAGCAACACATTACAGGTTAAAAAAAACTGTGCCCTCCTACCTAAGGCTACTTTCACACCTGCGTTCGGTGCGGATCCGTCTGGTATTTGCACAGACTGATCCGCACCGATAATGCAAATGTTTGTATCCGCTCAGATCCTTTTGCATTCTATAAAAAAATAAAAAATAAAGAAGATCTGTCCTGACGTACACTGAAAGTCAATGGGGGAAGGATCCGATTTCAGTTGCACCATATTGTGTCTGTGAAAACAGATCCGTCCCCATTGACTTACATTGTAAGTAAGGACGGATCCGTTTGCCTCCATATCATCAGACGGTCACCAAAACGCTGCAGGCTGCGTTTAGTGACCATCTAAAAAAACGCAACAGAGATCAAACGCAGCCAAATTGATGCATTCAGAATGCATTGGGGTGAACTGATCCGGTTTGGGACCCAGAGACGCCAGTGTGAAAGTAGCCTAACCTCCACTCCTGATTTCCGTCAGTTTTTATTTTCATCCGTAGGTCACACTAGTAATAGTGTGTGTCATGTCTATGACTAGGTTAATCCCACAGCTCTCATAGTCTGGTATACTTGGCTATGCTTCAACCCTTGGTATCCTAAGCATGTAGGACTAACCAAACCTATTATGGCATAACAAGTGGTTTTTCCAGCTGGGCCTTTTGGGGCTGAGATGTGAATAACCACTAAGCGCTGGCCAGGGGAGGCAGACTTGGTGAAACAGCAGAGCGCCAGCCACTCAGCGATTTCCATAACTCACATTACAAGAACTCTTAGGCCCCTTTCACACGGGCGAGATTTCCGAGCGGGTGCAATGCGTGAGGTGAACACATTGCACCCGCACTGAATCCGGACCCATTCATTTTGTGAAAATCGCAGCATGCTCCTCTTTGTGCGTTTTCCCCGCAATGCAGGTCCCATAGAAGTGAATAGGGCTGCGTGAAAATCGCAAGCATCTGCAAGCAAGTGCAAATGTGGTGCGATTTTTACGCACGGTTGCTAGGAGACGATCAGGAAGGTGACCCGATCTTTATTATTTTTCCTTATAACATGGTTATAAAGGGAAAATAATAGCATTCATAATGCATAGTACAATAAGGCTGGAGGGGTTAAAAAAAATAAAAAATTTTTAACTCTCCTTAATCCACTTGCTCGCGCAGCCCAGCTTCTCTTCTGTCTTCATCTGTGAGGAAAAGGACCTGTCACTGCGCTCATCACATGGTCTGTCACATGATCCATCACCATGGTGATGGACCATGTGATGAGCGCAGTGAAAATCACAGATGAAGACAGAAGAGAAGCCGGGCTGCGCAAGCAAGTGGTTTAAGGAGAGTTAAAAAAATGTAACCCTTTCAGCCTTATTGTACTATGCATTCTGTATTCAGCTATTATTTTCCTTTATAACCATGGTATAAGGGAAAATAATACAATCTACACAACACCGAACCCAAACCCAATATTCTGTGAAGAAGTTCGGGTCTGGGTACCAAACATGCCGATTTTTCTCACGCGCATGCAAAACGCATTACAATGTTTTGCACTCAAGCGGAAAAATTGCAAATTTTCCCGCAATGCACCCGCATCTTATCTGGGCCAAAAACATGACGCCGGTGTGAAAGAGGCCTTTCACAGGTGTACATCCATAAGGCTAACATGCAGACAGCAAAATGGCAGCACACTATTACACATGTAAACAACAGAACTAGGGATTAGGCATTTTTCTGGATTACAGTGGTATTATACCTACTAGGCATGAAAAATGGAAGCTCTTCGTGCTAGTCTAAATTTTCTTGTAGCATATATTGAGGGTAGCTGCCTCTTTTAGATTGCGCACTCCCGGCCCATCTGCCCAGGGCCTCTGAGCAGATTATAAATATAGCTGGTTCCTGTACCGCCATGAACATTGAAGGCTCAGGTTAGGTCCAGGAGAGGTAGTTCTGTTAGGCCCCACAAGAGCCTGTGCGGATTAGGTCCGGATGCGTTGCAAAAGCGTTCAGTGAAAAAATGTGCGTTTTCGCAAACAAAGTCATTCAGATTTGTCTGTGATCGCGTTCTGTTTTTATTGCGCGGGTGCATGCGCGTTTTGCATGCGCGAGATAAAAAAACTGAATGTCCGCAAACATCTCTTTGCAACCATCCATGAAAAACGATTTTCACACAGCCGCATTCACTTCTATGGGGCCAGTGTTGCGTGAAAATCACAATATAGAACATGCTGCGATTTTCACGCAACGCACAAGTGATGCCTGAAAACCAATGCACATTTACACAGCCCCATTGAAATGAATGGGTCTGGATTCCATGCGGGCGCAGAATACTCGCTCGTGTCAAAGGGACCTTAGTGTTAGGTACCCATCTGTAGAAACCACCTTATTTTGCATTTGAAATGTGTTCCTTTTAAATAAACATTTACACTGTGCAGATGAGCAGACGACTGTCAGGAAGGTAGTGTTCCTTCCCAACAACTGCCTGCTCATTAGTGGAAGGGAAACACTGCCTTTGCGTTCACAGATCACCTCCACTATCTGGTGCCCAGAAACAATGACTTGATTTGAGACACTTTTAGACGGGCAGATCGGGAACGAACATTCAGAGAAACGTTTGTTCAGAATAACTGGTCTGAACATCGGGCCGTGTAAATCCTGCTCTAATGTATGGGTCAGTATGATTATGTAGTGTTAGCGGTTTACTACTTTTGCACAACTGCAGATTTCATGAAAATAAAAGTTTGTGGCCACAATCCAAAATCAATTTTTTTATTTCTCCATCAATGTAGTCATGTGGGCTTGATTTTTGTAGGAAAAGTAATTTTAGTAGACCCTTTTAGTATCCATATAAATTAACAACTTTTTTGGAAGCAAATTTTTTTACAAATATAACAATTATACCAATGCATTTTGCATTCAAAGTTTGATCCATTACGCATATCTAGCAGGTTACTTTGATATTATGGGTCGGTACGATTATGACGATACCAAATGTGTATTTTATGCTCCACTGCTGTTGCACAGTAATATGGACATCCTATGGAAAAAAATATTTTTTACACTACTAAGCCAGTTTTAGGCAGGAGTGGATAAAAAAAAAATGCTGCAAAGTAAGAAGGCACTTAAAAATAGGTGTTAAAGGGATTCTGTCACCTCCCCTAAGCCAAAAAACTATTTTAAAGCAGCCATGAAGCACAGCTTACCTGGATTAGGCTGTGCTCTTTTATCTTGAAATCCGTCCAGCAGTTACTGCAAAAAACGACTTTGATTGATATGTAAATGTGTCCTGAAGGTGCCCAGAGGGGCGTTTTGTTCTTCTTAGAGAGCCCAGTACCGCCCCTCTTACAGTGCCCAGCCCGCCTTCCTTGTACTGTCTAACCGCCGCCTCCAGCCTGCCACAGCGTGAGGGAGGGGGAGGAGAGGGAGGAGAGGCTGTGGCAGGCTGGGGGCGGCGGTTAGAAAGTACAATGAAGGCGGGCTGGGCACTGAAAGAGGGGCGGTACTGGGCTCTCTAAGAAGAAAAAAACGCCCCTCTGGGCACCTTCAGGACACATTTACATATCAAAGTCGTTTTTTGCAGTAACTGCTGGACGGATTTCAAGATAAAAGAGCACAGCCTAATCCAGGTAAGCTGTGCTTCATGGCTGCTTTAAAATCGTTTTTTGGCTTAGGGGAGGTGACAGAATCCCTTTAATAGCTTAAACGTATTCTGCAGCCGGATAACAAACTCATACAGCGAATGTCATTAACCCTTCCACTACCGGAGGATTCTTTTTTTTTCTTCGTTTTCATTTTCCTTCCCCATCTTCCTTGAGCTATAACTTTTTTATATTTCCGTTCACATAGCTGCATGAGGGCTTATTTTTTGTGGGACAAGTTGTACTTTTAATGCCATCATTATTATGGTATAAAATGTAGTGGGAAGCAGTACAATTTTTAAAAATGGGGTGTTTCGTTTGCGGCAAAACTGTCCCATGCCCTTCATTTTCTGGGTCAGTACGATTACAACGATATCCCACATGTATAGGGTTTTTATGTTGTATGTCTAAATAGCGTAAAAATTAATTTAAACTTCAATAAAAAAAAATATTTTTACGTCACCATATTCTGACCCCCATAGCTTTTTTTTATACTTATGTCTACTGAGCTGTTTAGGGGCTCCTTTTTTGCAGGACAAGCCGTAGATTTTATTGATACCATTTTGGAGTGTGCGTGACTTTTTTTTTTAAATCATATTTTATTATATTTTTGATCAAGGCATCTAAAGCCTTTAATTACGGCGATCGGCATTATTGCCAGTCACGAACTTGCCGGCCATGACGCCCACTGCACGTGTGATCGGGCGCCATGTTCACACATCGCTCCAGCACCGTACATGTACGGCGCTGGTAGCGAAAGGGTTAAGAACTATCTACAGCATAAACAAGGAGTCTGGAAGTGATCATATGGCCTCCACAGAGCCTTGATCTCAACATCGAGTCTGTCTGAAATTACATGAAGAGACAGAAGGATTTGAGCAAGCCTGCATCCACAGATTTGTGGTTAGTTCTCCGAGATGTTTAGGACATCTCCTTGTCCCTTTTGTGTTTTTTGTTGTTTGTTTTTTAAGGCAAAAGGGTGGTCACTAGTGATAAGCGAACTTCTGTTTTAAGTTCGGCGTCTAAAGTTCGGCTTCCGGTTAGCGGAGAATCCCGATATGGATTCCGACTTCCGTTGTGGTCCGTGGTAGCGGAATCAATAATCGGCCATTATTGATTCCGCTACCACGGACCACAACGGAAGTCGGAATCCATATCGAGATTCTCCGCTAACCGGAAGCCGAACTTTAGACGCCGAACTTAAAACAGAAGTTCGCTCATCACTAGTGGTCACACCAAATATTGATTTGATTTAAATTTTTATTTTGTTCATTCACTTTGCATGTTGTTCATTGATACAAAATCAATTAGCATTCTTACTTCAGAAAATTTTTCCACACCTGCCAAAAACTTTTGCACAGTACTGTATGTTGCCGCACAAGAAGAGATGTAACTTTTTTTTTTCTGTCCATTTAGTTGTGTGAGGGCTTATTTTTTGTGGGGCAGTTTTTCTTGGTATGGTTTATTAACAACATGGGACTGAGGGTGGGTTCACATCACGTTTTTGCCATCCGTTTAACGTATACGTTAACAGATGCCTCAGATTGATGGCATACAGTGGCAACTGTTCACCATAGAGTTCCACTGTAAAAAAAAAAAAAAGATACATTTTCTTACTGGATACGCTACGTGTGCTACGCTTTTGTATCTTTTTTCCCCAACGTATATGTTGAACAGATGGGAAAAAACGTGATGTGAACCCAGCTTTATAGACTTTTTTGGGGGAGAAAATGGGAAGATTTTTTTATTTTATTTTTTTACTTCTAAATGTAACATTTAGTAAACAGAGGAATTAACAGTGAGATATTATAATACCTGTCACAGTACAACCTAATAAGCATACAGCTGTGGTACACAGGAGGCCTTTATCAGGTACCAAGCTCCCATGGCTATGCATCAACACCCTGCAATTGTGTTGGTGGGGCAGCATGAACTCATCTCTATCTAAGGCTACTTTCGCACTCGCGTTTGGTGCGGATCCATCATGGATCTGCAAAACCCCATCTGTTGACATTACAACAGCATGCATCCGTTCAGAACAGATCCGTTTGTATTATCTTTAACATAGCCAAAACGGATCAGTCTTCAAACATCACTGAAAGTCAATGGGGGACTGATCAGTTTTCTATTGTGCCATATTGTGTCAGTGAAAACGGATCCGTCCCCATTGACTTACATGGTGTGTCAGGACGGATCCGTTTGGCTCAGTTTCGTCAGACTGACGACAAAACGCAAGCAGCGTCTTGATGTCCACTTCCAAAGCGGAATAGAGGCGGAACGGAGCTAAACTGATGCATTCTGAACGGATCCTTATCCATTCAGAATGCATTAACGGCAAAACTGATCCATTTTGGACCGCTTGTGAGAGCCCTGAACGGATCTCACAAACGGAAACCAAAACGCCAGTGTGAAAGTAGCCTAACATGTTGAAGTCCCTATCAACCACAGCAAGAGGAGTTGGGATTAGAGTTTTCTAATCTTGCCCATTACAGCGGGAGCCTAGCTGTCAGTAATGCTCCCATGGTGATCCACAGCACAACTTCTGTGCCCATGGGATCGTCATGATGTATTTGTGCTTCATGGAGGCTTGATGCAAGTCAAACCATGAAGCACAGTTATAACATTATGGCTTAAGGGGTTAACTGAAGAGATCCAGGGAACGTTTAAATCACAGCCTGTGGAAGGTTAGAAACAGAAGGACAGGGAAACTCATCCTCCCACAGTGAGAAAAGCAGCTGCAGCTTCCAGAAAAAACTAAAAACTTCAGAAAGCCTGTTAATGCAGTAACTGACACATAAGGGCAGATTTACTACTCAAAATGCACCAGAAGTCTGCCATAACGTGAACAAAAAAGAAAGAAAATGGGTGAGGCCTAAAAACGATGGTGAAAAGTAAGATAACTAGTAGGTGGCACAAACACTAGGCAGTGTAAAGGTACGCCATGATTTATCTTCCAGCATCAGCCACTTAAATTTAGCTTTGTGTAAGGGCTCTTTTACACGAATGTGTGCAGTCCGGAAATCATGCTGCATTTGGGAGCATGATCCTCCGTTCTGGATACTGCTGGTCTGGCAGGAGCGCTCAGCATTATACTGATTTATAATACTATGTGCCTCCGCTTGACCTTATTTTTACAGAACCATACTGACCTAAAGCGGTCACTAGGATTCTGAAGAAGTAAGGTCAAGCAGAAGCAGATTGTATTATAAAATCAGTATAATGCTGAGCGCTCCTGCCAGACCAGCAGTGTCCAGAACAGAGGATCATGCTCCCAAATGGAGCACGATTTCCGGACTGCACAACCCTTACATTGTCAAAATATTTGACGCTTCGTAAATTCGCCCCATTACCTGACGTGTGTTATGGACCAGGAGTTCAAACTGTCCAGAATACTTCTTTAACAAAACTAATACATAGTAATACCCAAGTAATTTCCATCAGTTTCCAAAGCCATACAACATCTTTTCACTGCTTACCTCTTCGCTAGGATCTTTGATTGTGGTCTTATCATCTGTGCTTGGCACTGGCACTAATCCTCCAAGTTCCACGTGGAACAGAAAGAAAACAAACCCATAGAGTGCGGGGCCTAGACCATTGCATAATCCTCGAATACCAGTTACCATGCCCTGTGCTACACCTGCATTGGTAACAAAACCATAATGTTAGATCAGGTGTCTTAACATAATAACCCTTCTATCACACATGTTTTGTTTACAACAAGAGTACCATAGCATGGAAGCAGTTTGTGAATGTGTGTGTTTTTTTATGGATAATATACAGACACACAATACAGGCAATACAGGCCGTTTCATAACAAAAATGTACCTTGTTGATCCGACTCAGCACAACGGGAAATCAGGGCGCTCACTGCAGGGAACGTGATACTAGACATGGCAGCTACAGCACCAGCTGCCCACATCATCCTGGAAAGTAATTTTAAAACGTGTGAAAAGCGCAAATGAGCAAACTACCCATTCTATATATACACGCCGGGAATAATGAGGACCTACTGCACACTGAGATTGCATGGGGCTTCATTTATTAGTTCTCTGACCTGTCGTCTCTGAAACCAATTAAGAGGTATTCTCATCACAGACATTTATGATTTATTCACAGGGTATGAGATAAATGAGGAGGGACCTGCATCTGTCTCCAGAATGGGGGTCTCGTGTCCCAAATGACACCACGGCTACAGCAAATGGATACGTGGCCATGCGTGTACAGCTTTCTCCATTCACTTCTATGGGAGTTCAAACGTCTGTGTTCAGAATACCTGTATCAGTAAAAACGGTTTTGGCCGATTGTGGAAAAAACTGAAATATCCTAGGAAGTTTCTATTTAATACAGATGACATCGAACAAGCAGAAAAACACTTTCACAAAAAAACCTTGATTCAAATAATTGATGATACATTCCCTTTTGAATGGACCTTCCTGGGAAATTGTATAATTCCTTATAATGCCGCAGACATTCACAAATGCTTGGACCAGACAATCAGCATATATACCGTACTTATTGGTTTCATCCGGACTAGTTAACTGCTTATTTTTCAATTTTTTCTGAATTTGCTGGACTGGTCCTCAGAACCAGTTACTTATTTTCCACACGGTTTACCGTTTCAAGTTTTAATAGGCTTTTGTACAGAGTACATGAACTATCAAACGGGCTAAAGGACAACATTTAGGTATTACGAAAAGGTGGTCCCATCTCAATGGGTCCATTCCTTTATGATGGGGTACACTAGTGCGGCATCCACAGAGCCTTTAGTGTGGATATATCTAGTGTGAACATTGTCCATTACAACCTGGGAGGCTAGTAGAAGACATTGAGGCAAGTAGTAGCAAATGATAACTGTACTTACCATGGCTGTGAACCAAAACCATACCAGGCCAGCTGGAACATCTGGAAACCGAGACCAAGAAGAACAGTATTTTTGTTTCCAATTGAGCGCATAAGAATACTGAGGAACACAGTCTGAAAAATATAAAGTATAGCACAAGGATTTACATCTGGGAGAAGAGTCATCTACCTAAAAGCTTTGGGCTTGATAGCGGATGTATTATTTATGCTCCGTTCACGTGCCATTTGGACTATATTGGGAGTAGACCCGGATATAAACCACAGTACACCCATACAGTAGTACTGGCCACAATGTCCCTGTAAAGGAAACAGCAGTCTGATAAACAGTAGGAAATAGGACACTCTTCCTGGCTTTGATGCTTTCCAAGTGCATGCGCCAAACCTGAATGCACTATAAATATAGCCATAAGTAGGCCAAAAAAATAAAAGGAATGGAATTTTTTTTTTTATAATATGGGTCTAATATTGGTATAAACAAACTTTCAAGGACCTCCAGGTAACCGTGAGGCTGGAAGCAGGCAAGGTAAAATTATCCGCTGCGTGTCTGTAAAGGTAGTTGTGAGTAATGGGCTGTATAGAATATTACATTGACTAAGTAAATATCTGGTAAAAAAAAAAAAATCATACAAGAGATACAGTACAAACGGCACATACCTGAGCCACGATGGACAAAATCCCAACCACCGCTATGAAAGCTGCAATGCTCCCCTGATTAAAGCCTATGATCTGCAACAAAGTACAAAAACGATTACTTCCACATTGTAATACATGAATGGTGGGATGAAAAGAAAAACGTATCTGAACGCACACCACATCATTTTTACTAGTTTATTAGAATCCTTTATTGGGAAAATAACTGCTTGAAATATGAGCCTTTCTATCCTTACCAAACAGTAAAACATTACTGGGGTCAAGGGGTACAAGGACTGTTTTTCATATTCCTTGCGCCACCAGAGGGTGCGCTTAGTTTATCGACGCGGTGCAGGTCTCTGGCTAGCGTAGATTTGATATCCATTTACGCTAGGAAACTAATGCAAGTGTCCAGATGGCCCAACCCACACAATACCTCACCCTGCTGTTAGAAACGCCACATGCGCCTAAATTTAGGCACATGGGTGTTCAAAAATTTGCAAGTGTAGGACTTTTCTTTACAGTTTCAGTTTGTGGTGTGGGGGAAGGGGCATACAAAATGACATTTAAAAGGGGTTGTCCTGCCATATATATTGATGACCTATCGTCAGGATAGGTCATCAATATCTGATCGGCGGGGGTCTGACAGCCCCACATATCAGCTGCTTGAAGCGGCGGCTAAGCTCCATGTGAGCGCTGCTTCCATTTACGCTGTCCGTCATCTCAGAAGTATACTTTAATTACAAGTACTCGCTTCATTCACTTGAATAGAGAGAGTTCTTGTAATTACACTATGCCACCGCTTCAAGGGAGACAACAGGAGAAAGAAGCGCTCACATGGGGCACCACCTTCTCTTCAAACTGGAGATCTGCGGTGGTGCTGGATCCCCACTGATCAGATATTGATGACCTATCCTGGGGATAGGTCATCAAAATAAATGTCAGGAAAACCTCTTGATGGTGTAGCAGGAGGGATTCTAAAATTAGTTTTAAAAAAACCTACCTGCTTGAGATAAAGGAAAAAACTAGAATACTGTCCAGCTTCTGGCAAATAGGAAAAGAAAACGGTGATACAAATGAGAAGAACTCTGGTGTCTTTACCAATCTTTTTCAGGGACTGAAAGAAAAGAAAAATAAGTTTTAGAGTATGAAACATTCAGATGTATCTACTTAAATTAATGGTAGTGTCCAAGATATAAATGTGTGTACAGGAATATGGATCCTGGCAAAAAAAAAACATCTCGTAGAGTGACAATCACAGGGGGTTCCAGATTTGTTCTCTGTGTGACATGATCTCTGCTTGAGCTCAGTGAATAGAAATATTCAGAGTTTACATTCAGAATCTGGAAACCTGTCTTAATGTATGACTTATAATGAACTATGAACATGTGTAAATTGCACATGTTCAAGAGAACCAGGAATTCGCGTCTCCTATGTTGGTACTTGCCAGGCCTAAAAGCTGAAGAACATCTGTGACAAGACGAGGGCAGAAACATTCAGCTTAGACCGCTGTGAATATAGGTCAAATTGAACGTGCTTCTCTGGTTAGATCAAGGAAATTACACATGGCCACATTACCACCCCCATGAGAACGTATGTTTAATAGCACGGGTTTAGGTTGAGTGTTCAGCCTCTGGATGTAAAAACTATGAACGTTTACCTGGAGAATTGAAACACAGTATTGGAAAGTTGAAGTGATGACAATGTTCGTACAGAACTGTGGAAATCATACGTAGGGGCATACTGCAAGTGTTGATGTCAGAGTGCTACCTCTATAAACTGAGCATCGGGATATGTAGCACCAGACAATCAAGAAAGCTGTAACTAGTAGTAAGGGTGGTCCATGCCGGGGGTGTTGCATTCTACCTAAAAGGGTTGACTGTGGCTTAAATATTGATGACCTGCTCTCAGGATAGGTCACTGATATCTGATCATTGGGTTATGACTACCAACACTCCAGCAAGTCACCTATTTAATGGTGCCACAGTGGTTGGACGAGAGATGAAGCCTCTTGGTATACCAAGCACCAGTGATGACCAGTTCGCAGTGTTCGCCCGCGTCACCAGGAGCAGGCAGTTCCAAGAACCGCCCGATGAAGGCCCCCGGTGGCTGTTCTTAGAACTGCCTGCTCCCAGTGAGCGCATTTGTTTCAGACCGGCTCACGGCGCAGGCACAGGTAAGGACTTACCTGTGAGTCGCCGGACTTGTGGTTTAAGATGGCAGGTCGCATGTGTTCGTGGGCGAACACTGCGAACTGGCCATCACTGCCAAGCACAGCGCTGTACATTGTATAGCAGGTCCATCCCATTCACTTGGATGGGACTAAGCTGCACTATGGCCATATGATCAATGTCACAGGCCGACAAAAAATAAAAAATAAATGGTGATTAACGGGGGTGTCTAGAGTCCGAGGATAGGTCATGAATTTTGAAGTACCAGAAAACCCATTTAAGGCTCAATAGCAGCTGTCATCTTAAAAGGGGCTTGTGACCAGACAGATCCCTTAAAAAGGTTTTCTGAGAATTTAATACCAATGACTTACCCTCAGGATAGGTCATTAATATCTGACCGGTAGGGGTCCGACACCCAGGACCCCCGCCGATCAGCTCTCCTTTGAACACTGCGGCCATCTCCCTGCTCACCAAGCAGAGCACCGTACATTGTACAGCAGCTCTACTTGGTATCGCAGCTCAGACCTATTCCCACGTAACTTAGGAAAAGTTGAGAGAAGGCCGCGGCACTACTGCGAGGAGAGGTCGTCAGCATTAAAATCTCAGAAAACCCATTTAAATACATGTGAGAAGATGCTACTTCTCACCTATGCTAGCTAATCTGCATACGGAAAATGCTCCGAATCAGAGCCCCGTAAATTTGGAGAATGCTGTAGGGATGCAATAGTCACCACTGATGTGAATTAGAGACAGTAGTTACAATTTAAGTGAATGTCACCATTCTTTCCATTTTCATCTAAACAGGTCTCTATGTATGTGATGTCAAAGCTGTGCCGAGTGTTCTTCCCTCTCCTTCTGGTGGCGTTACCGGTGAAGGAGGTGGTTCATGGCCAACTGCAGAGAGCCTGCAGTCGGGGAAAGGGAGACTGGCTGCTGGACGGTGAGGAAGACAGCAGATTTGCCTAATAAAATAGATCACGTACTCCTATGTACTACTAAAATACAAAGACTCTCTATGCAGCACCAACATATGTGCTGTGTGCAAGCAGGGGACCCAGTAGCCATCTAACCGGCAGAAAGCTTTGTCTGTAGGAGATTTGAAAAGAACCTGTCACCACAAAACGCAGTGCAATCTGCAGGCAGCACATTACAGCGCAGGAGAAGCTGAGCAGATTGATATAAAGTTTTGTGGGAAAAGATTTAGTAAAATATGTCATTTATACATTTATATATCTGCTCTAACTTCAGTAGTACACAGAGGGGGCGTTATCGTTGATTGACAGCATTCTCTGTGTAAATGTGTATATTGATAGGATGTTATATTGCAATGTTACCACCTCTGTAATGGCAATTACTTTCACTATACTCCAAAATGCCTATCTCCACTTACAATATTGCATAGATCAGTCTTCAGCGAAGACAGACTGCCTGCTCACTGAAAGATCAAGTTTCAGAGAGGTCTATGGAGAGGAAAGGAAAGAGGGAGGGGCTGGTATAGACATGAAGAGAGGCTAATACAGAGACTGCTGCTGGCTAGTAAGTGATTTAGGCCCTTTTTACACGAGCGAGTTATCCAGGCGGGTGCAATGCGTGATGTGAACGCATAGCACCCGCATGAATCCTGACCCATTAATTTCAATGGGTCTGTGTACATGAGCGTTGGCTTTCACGCATCAGTTCTGCGTTGCGTGAAAAACACAGCATGTTCTATATTCTGCGTTTTTCACGCAGCCCTGGACCCACAGAAGTGAATGGGGCTTCAGTGAACAACGCATTTCATCCGGAAGCAAGTGCGGATGCGTTTTTCACTGATTGTTGCCAAGAGATGTTGTTTGTAAACCTCACGCGAGTGAAAAACGCATTGCACCCGCATGGAAAAAACTGAACGCAATCGCAGACAAAACTGACTGAACTTGCTTGCAAAATGGTGCGAGTTTCACGGAATGCACCCTGAACGCATCCGGACCTAATCCGTCACGCTTGTGTGAAAGAGGCTTTACTGTCTTAACTTCACTGCTGGATTTACATCTAAACTGCTTAGTTCTACTGTGTAATGTCCTCCATTACTGCTGCTGCTTCTGAGGACATGCTACAGAGAGCGATCAGAATCTCATTGATCTTCATGTTCTGTATATTGACAGATACGATTCCAGCTTGCCTCCACTTGCCAGTTCAGGAAAAAAAAAATACAGATTGAAGAGGGAATAACTGAATAACTGCTAAATACCAGACAAATCATATAATGGACAGAAACAGTGGTATATAGTATATTCCTCATGTAAACACATGGCAGCTTAAATCTGAAAAATTAGCTGAAACGACTAACACTTTAAAAACCACTTTGTTTTACACTGAAGATACAAGCGCTTCTCCTTACACTACTGACTCTGCATCTCAAAACTTACACATTAGTAGAAGATATAGTAGATATAAAAAGCAAAAGAATCTTACAGAAAATGGGTCGGCTTGTTCCCAGGAAATCTGTGCTCCCCAGAGGTTAGGTCTCATTTTGTCCCTCAGTGATTCTGGCACAACCAATAAAATGAAGCAGATATCCAACAGTGCCACCACAGTAGCCAGAAGAACAACGAGGTTATCACCGTAAAACGTCGAGATGTAAGCGCCAATCGCTGGACTTGTAACCAAACTTGCTGCAAATGTAGCAGAGACCTATGGAAGAAGAAATTGGTAACAGGTCAACCAACAGTCAAGATATCAAACACTCAAAGAACAGTATATAAAACCCAATCCTTCTGCCTGTGTACCTGTGTGCAGCACTTACTGTCAGTGCGGATTGCTGGCAGCACCCCCTTATCTTCTGGGGCTTATTAACTAACCAGAAACAGGATGTGCAGATAGAGGGGAGCAGGGCTGCTAGTGATCACCATTTGCAGCAAGTCAAATTCGTTTTTAGTACAGTATAAGGGCTGGAGCAGGGAGAGGAGAGGCAGGCTGGGAAGCCTTCTTATGCATTTAAGAGGTACTCGTCAAAGTTCAGTAGATGCTGAAGACAGCTTCTCCTTAGGGTACTTTCACACTAGCATTTTTGCTTTCCGGTATTGAGTTCCATCCTAGGAGGTCAATATCAGGAAAAAACTGATCAGTTCTATCCTAATGCATTATGAATAGAGAGCAATCCGTCAGGGCTCTGCAGTTCAATACTGCGTTCGGGCACAGGAGATGATAGTTCTCTGCCCTGCTGCCGATCACCCTCATAGGCTTCAGGCTTAGAAGGCCTGAAGCCTATGAGGTAGTAAATACCCACGCAGGCATGCGTGATAACGTCATCACGGCCAGCGCATGCGTGATGACATAATCACGCCTGCCTGCGCCGGGACACAGTGAAGTGATGTGGCCGTAAACCAGGAGGGGTTGTGGCCTGCATCGTGAACACCGGCGAATATGGGATACAGCCGAGTATTAGTTGTTATTTTTTCACTGCCAACTTGGGGGCCTTTACTAACAGGAAGGATAACGCTGCAGGGGGCATTGGGGACATAATACTGAAGGGGCACTTTGGGGCATTACTCAATGGGAGCACTATGAGGGACATTACTACAGGAGAGGTATTGTGGGGGACATTACTACAGGTGGGACGTTACTACTGGGGAGGCGCTGTGAGGGATATTACTACTGGAGGGGCACTTTGGGGGACATTAATACTGGGGTGCACTCTGGGAGACATAACTGGCAGCATAATTGGGGCACTAGAGGAATTTTTAATACAGGGGACAGTATAGGGGCCATTACTGGTGGCACTGGGGACTTTTAACACTGAGGCCCTATAGGGGGCCTTACCAGGGCATTTTTTTATGGGGCATTACTGGAAGCAATGGGGAAGGAGGGAATGTGTTGATGTAGACTCCTATACGTTTCCTAGTTCTGGCAGGAAGTATGCTGTATGTAGAGCTAGCTCACTACTGTCATCTTCTCCTCCAAGTCTTTTTTAATTATAATTATATGTATTTAAATTTGGCGACTAAAATTTTAATTTGGCGACTACATTTTTCAGTTCAGTAGCCAATGGCTCCAAGGTATTTTTTTTAGTCTGGAGGACTGTCCGTTCAGGATGCATCAGTTCAGTACCTTTTAAGTTTTTTGGCCGGAGAAAATACCACAGCGTGCTGCAGTTTCATCTCCGGCCAAAAATACTGAACACTTACGCTGGGTTCACACCTGAGCGTTTTACAGCGCGTTCCTACGCGCTGTAAAACGCACAACACATGAAAACCAATGCTTCCCTATGGGAATGGTTCTCACCTGGGCGTTTTACAGCGCGTACGATCGCGCGTTTGTGGCCATAGGACACTGCAGTCAATCACACAAACGCGCGTCAAACGCGTGTTTACTATTACAAAAAACGCGCATAAAAACGCGCGACAAAAACGCGCGTTTGAGAAACGCTCAGGTGTGAAAGCAGGGTTAAGGGAATACCGGATCCGGCATTAATTTACATTGAATGCATTAGTGCCGGTTCCGGCAAAACGGATCCGGCTTTCCGGATGACACCGGAGAGACGGATCTGGTATTGCAAGGCATTTGACAAATGCCAGTTTGTGTCCGGATTTCCTGATCCTCTGCCGCAAGGGTGAAAGTACCGTAGCCACGCTCAGTTAGCGTATTACTGAAGATAGATTAAAAATCTTAATGATTCCTAAATAAAGTACATTACAAAAACATTTTGAATCACTATCCCCGCACATTAAAACAAATGAAATGGCAGTTCACTTTAAGAATTTTTCGATGCCATCAAATAAATTAGTGTTTAATTGATCTGAACAAAATCTATATTTGCTTATGGCGTTTGTTCCTATTTTGTCACATACTGTACATTAAAAAATTGTGAAACTGAAGGCAGATGACCACAGAGGCTCAGCAGTCACCTGTCATTTAAGCACATGTCCATCGCCGAGGCCACCGATTTACTGAGTGAAGCGTTTTACAAAAATTAAAAATCATTATTGTCAGGAAATCTCATATACAATGTTGAATTATTGGGATTTTCTGGGTTTTCTATATACATTTTCTTCCATTGACATCACCATTAGAAACTGCCTCTAAGCTTCTACCTCATGACAGGTAAATCTTTGTACATGGAAATCTTGTAAAAGAAAATTTACACAAAGACCTTAACATCCTAAAAGATGCTCCGATATCAATTAAGATAGTCAGATAAGAATCGCATCACGTTTTATTTTACTAGAACGCACATTCTGACACTCACCAATCCATAAGCTGTACTTCTTTCATGTTCTTGTGTTATGTCCGCAACGTAGGCAAAAATCACAGAGAACGTGACTGAAAACGCTCCAGACACTGAAATCATTGCAAAATACCACCTGTAGGGGACAGAAATAGACAGCTATATGTGAATGGAAACTGTCTGCCGATACATGCAGACCTGAGAAACTGAGCCCTGTGATACATACGATATATATTACTACTAAAGCGCCATTCATTCCATATATACAGTACAGACCAAAAGTTTGGACACACCTTCTCATTCAAAGAGTTTTCTTTATTTTCATGACTATGAATTAACACATGAATTAACACAATTATATACATAACAAAAAAGTGTGAAACAACTCAAAATATGTCATATTCTAGGATCTTCAAAATAGCCACCTTTTGCTTTGATTACTGCTTTGCACACTCTTGGCATTCGCTTGATGAGCTTCAAGAGGTAGTCACCTGAAATGGTCTTCCAACAGTCTTGAATGAGTTCCCAGAGATGCTTAGCACTTGTTGACCCTTTTGCCTTCACTCTGCGGTCCAGCTCACCCCAAACTATCTCGATTGGGTTCAGGTCCGGTGACTGTGGAGGCCAGGTCATATGGCGCAGCACCCCATCACTCTCCTTCATGGTCAAATACCCCTTACACAGCCTGGAGGTGTGTTTGTAGTCATTGTCCTGTTGAAAACAAAACGATGGTCCAACTAAACGCAAACCGGATGGAATAGCATACCGCTGCAAGATGCTGTGGTAGCCATGCTGGTTCAGTAGGCCTTCAATTTTGAATAAATCCCCAACAGTGTCACCAGCAAAGCACCCCCACACCTCCTCCTCCTCCATGCTTCACGGTGGGAACCAGGCATGTCCATCCGTTCACCTTTTCTGCGTCGCACAAAGCCACGGTGGTTGGAACCAAAGATCTTAAATTTGGACTCATCAGACCAAAGCACAGATTTCCACTGGTCTAATGTCCATTCCTTGTGTTCTTTAGCCCAAACAAGTCTCTTCTGCTTGTTGCCTGTCCTTAGCAGTGGTTTCCTAGCAGATATTCTACCATGAAGACCTGATTCACACAGTCTCCTCTTAACAGTTGTTCTAGAGATGTGTCTGCTGCTAGAACTCTGTGTGGCATTGACCTGGTCTCTAATCTGAGCTGCTGTTAACCTGCGATTTCTGAGGCTGGTGACTCGGATGAACTTATCCTCCGCAGCAGAGGTGACTCTTGGTTTTCCTTTCCTGGGGCAGGCCGCATGTGAGCCAGTTTCTTTGTAGCGCTTGATGGTTTTTGTGACTGCACTTAGGGACACTTTCAAAGTTTTCCCAATTTTTCGGACTGACTGGCCTTCATTTTTTAAAGTAATGATGGCCACTCGTTTTTCTTTACTTAGCTGCTTTTTTCTTGCCATAATACAAATTCTAACAGTCTATTCAGTAGGACTACCAGCTGTGTATCCACCTGACTTTTCCACAACGCAACTGATGGTCCCAACCCCATTTATAAGGCAATAAATCCCACTTATTAAACCTGACAGGGCACACCTGTGACGTGAAAACCATTTCAGGTGACTACCTCTTGAAGCGCATCAAGAGAATGCCAAGAGTGTGCAAAGCAGTAATCAAAGAAAAAAGGTGGCTACTATGAAGAACCTAGAATATGACATATTTTCAGTTGTTTCATACTTTTTTGTTATGTATATAATTCCACGTGTTAATTCCTAGTTTTGATGCCTTCAGTATGAATCTACAATTTTCATAGTCATGAAAATAAAGAAAACTCTTTGAATGAGAAGGTGTGTCCAAACTTTTGGTCTGTACTGTATATGTATAGATTAATATCATTTGGGGCAGGTTTTCTGAGTAAAAAACTGAAAATCTTGACAGGACTTCCTGGTTGCATCGCAAATGACACTCTCCTGCACACTGATACAGAGAGCTGTCAATCATCCTTTGGGGGTGTGGCAATCAGGACTCTCCGTGTCTCAGGAGTCCTGTCTGCATTTACTCTACTACTTAAGGCTACATGCACATGAGCAGTGTTTGTTTCTGTGTCCGTTCCTTCTTTTTTGCGGATAGGATGCAGACCCATTCATTTCAACGGGTACGGAAAAAAATGCGGACAGCACACTGTGTGCTGTCCGCATCAGTATGTCCGTTCTGTAGCCCTGCAAAAAAAAAAAAAAAAAAAAGTAGAACATGTCCTATTCTTGTCCGTTTTAGGCATTGTTACAATGGATCCGGGGGGAAAAAAAAAAAACAACACATACGGCTGTGTGCATGTAAGGCCAAGTCTTATTCACACCAGTTTTTGGTCAGTTATTTCCATCAGTGATTGTGAGCCAGAACCAGGACTGGAGCCTCCACAGACATAAGGTATAAGGGCTCATGTACACGACAGAGTGCCGGTCGGGCCCGTATTGCTGCCCGCAAAATACGGGCCCCGGACGTTCTGGCACTGCATCACTCCATCAATCCGGAAGGTCGGTGCGGAACGGAGGCACGGAAGCACTACGGAGTGCTTTTGTGGGGTTTCTGTTCCGCACCAAAAAAAAGCAGTGCATGCACTACTTTCTTGCGGTGCGGGCCATCGGATGCAGATTCCATTCAAGTGAAAGGGGCCACGATCTGCATGATCCCGGCCGGCACACCGTCGCGTGCATGATCCCCAAGGGAAAGATCTCCTCCTGTTCTGTGTTTAGAGCCGCACCTGGTTTTGGCTCAAAATCACTGACTGAACACTGACTTTGTGAATGAGGCCTTACTCAGAAATCCTGCTCCAAAACATTTATATACACCTATACATCACAGAGCTAAGCAGACGCACAATTCATGTACTAATGCCATTACACTGCTACAGTAGGTTATACCATTGATGAACTGCCACTATATAAACCGAGAACATACAGTATATAGGGGCATCCACTAAACACATCTCCGGGTCACTTACCATGGGCTTATCCTCATTAAAGGGATAGGTGCACAGGTAAAGAAGACTGTTATGAGCAGGAAAGACTTTCTCCCATAAACATCTGATAAAGCACCAATGAGTGGAGCACACATAAATGACAGGAAGCCCTGAAGAAGAAAACAGCACGCAAATAAATTACAGAAAATAACATTCGCAGAGCTACAAACCTACAAGGATCACAAGTAACGGCGGTCTACAGACTGGTCTTATGAGGACATCTTGGTGGGAAGTCCCCAACTTTTGACTACCTTCCAGAGAGCTTCAAACAAAGCATGTTTATTGACCTGGTGGATCATGGCTATCTATGTATTAGGTCATCACACACAAGATCTGCACTAATTTCCATGCAGATTTATGTACATTTCTGCAGAATATTTGCACAAAAAACAAACAAAAAAAAACGCAATTTCCAACAGCGGATTTGATATGGTTTTGCTGCAGATCTCACCCTTCCATTGAAAAAGGTAAAAATTCACAGCTAAAACCGCAAACATAACTGACGCTTGAAAACCGCAATGCAGGCCAATTTCTGCACGGGACGAAATCATACACTCTGCTGGTACAGTAATATGCTGGGAATCCTCGTGGAAAAACGCACAATCCACAACATGTGCAGGTGGCCTTAGGCTGACAAAATGTATTACACAAGTGATAATCGCCAACAGTTTTCTGTAGCCTCTTAGGGCTCTTTCACACCTGCGTTCTTTTCTTCCGGCATAGAGTTCCGTCGTCGGGGCTCTATGCCAGAAGAATCCTGATCAGTTTTATCCTAATGCATTCTGAATGGAGATAAATCCGTTCAGGATGCATCAGGATGTCTTCAGTTCAGGACCGGAACGTTTTTTGGCCGGAGAAAATACCGCAGCATGCTGCGCTTTTTGCTCCGGTCAAAAATCCTGAACACTTGCCGCAAGGCCGGATCCGGAATTAATGCCCATTGAAACGCATTGATGCGGATCCGGCCTTAAGCTAAACGTCGTTTCGGTGCATTGCCGGATCCGACGTTTAGCTTTTTCTGAATGGTTACCATGGCTGCCGGGACGCTAAAGTCCTGGCAGCCATGGTAAAGTGTAGTGGGGAGCGGGGGAGCAGTATACTTACCGTCCGTGCGGCTCCCGGCGCATGGATGACGTGATCGCATGGATCACGTCATCCATGCGCATGGGGCGCTCTGACGTCATTCTGGAGCGCCCCGGGAGCCGCACGGACTGTAAGTATGCCGCTCCCCCCTACTACTATGGCAACCAGGACTTTAATAGCGTCCTGGCTGCCATAGTAACACTGAATGCATTTTGAAGACGGATCCGTCTTCAAATGCTTTCAGTTCACTTGCGTTTTTCCGGATACGGCGTGTAATTCTGGCAAGTGGAGTACACGCCGGATCTGGACAACGCAAGTGTAAAAGAGGCCTTAGTAAATGCATCCTAGTCACAAAAGATACAAAAAAAATAAAAAATACACATTAAAGCAATGTACCCAGGCTGGAGATTACTTTCTGAACCAGCTCTACTGCAGGTTACATCCCAGAATCTGGCAATGAAAGTGATATGGTAGGATTATATTAAACAGAATTAAATCTTGGATATAGCTGGGATGCAATATTTGGTATGAAAGCTAAAAGGCTGCAGAGGGGGCGCCATGTATCTGGACAGAGGAATTCCTCTGCTTTGGTTGTCCCGCCTGGAGTATCCCATTTGCTTCCAGATGTATACTACGAGGAGCTCTGCTAAAACACGTCACATTCCTATTGGCTCATTTGCATTTTTTAGGTTGTAGAGGCGACACCCAGGGCTTTGCTAATAAAGTGAGGGAAGAGGTGGAGGAAAAGTAGGGTTGTTTCGATACCAAAATTTCGAATCGGTTTCGGTACCATAAAAAAGTATTTGCGATACTCTATACCAAGCGGAAAAAACAAAAACAAAACAAAAATAGCAAAAAAATTAATTCCCATGCATTCCGCATTTTATGGAACCTACGACCCATAATCGAACAGTCCTATCCTATTTTTGGGGGGGACAAGGTGACAAAAAAAAAAAAAAAAGTGAATCGTGCATTTTTTTTTTTACGGCATTCACTGCATAGGAGATTTTTTTTATATTTTAATGGTTTGGATTTTTCGGACGTGGCGATAAGTCATTTATTTATTAATGGTTTATATTTTTATATGTAAAATTGGGAAAGGGGGTGATCTATTTAATATTTTGGCGTTTTTTTTTGTTTGCTTTTTTACAGTTTATTTATTAACTACTTCCCCCTCAGGGGCTAGAACCTGGGATCTTTTAATCCCTTGTCTATTCACCCTGATAGAGCACTATTAGGGTGAATAGGACTTCACACTCTCCCTGCTGCCCTGTGCATAGCACACACAGCAGCAGGGAGCTTACCATGGCAACCAAGGCTTCAGTAGTGTCCTGGCTGCCATGGTAACCGATCGGAGCCCCAGGATTACACTGCTGGGGCTCCGATCAGAGGCTGCCACTGCACCACCAATGAGGAGGAGGGGAGGGGACTCTGTGGCCACTGCCACCAATTATTTTAATACTGTGGAGGAGGCGGAGGGCGCACTACGCCACCAATGTTTTTAATACTGGGGAGCCAATAACGTTTAATATACAAATACAGCCGGCGGCAGAAACACATTGCCGTCACACCCGACCTCTGACAGGGGACTGTGATCCACGGAAATTAACCCCTCAGAGGCAGGGTACCGGAAATGTGTTTCTGCCGCCGCCTGCATATGTAATGTACAGTATTAAACATAGTTATCATTGGTGGCGCAGTGGCCACGGCCCCTTCCCTCCTCCGCGCTCTCAACGGAGGCAGCGGCAGCAGCACCTGGGGAGGGAGAGACTGCTTCCTTCTTCCCTGTGCTGCTGAGAGCGGCGCACTCATGTTCTCTGATACTGGGCTGTGCAGTAGCGCAGCCTAGTATTGTTAAAAGACAAATCCCGGTATCGTATCGATATCGGGCTAAAAGTATCGATTGGGTATCCTCCTCCGCTCAAATACCACCAGGAGTAATTTCTTCTCATACTGGAGATCCCTTGTATAAAACATTCTACCAGGACAAGAGAAACAACTAGTAAAGCTGACAGGGATGGAGGAATTCTGTTCTACTGGCGTCTATCAAAGTTCTTGCGCCTTGCCCACTTAGAGGGTAGTATTTGATCCAATAGTAGTTTATCTGGCTCCTGAAGTGGACTGTGCATGTCTCTCCTCTCGTGTTTTCGTTGCTTGCATTACTTACAGGAATGACATTTCCTCTCACTGAGAAGGACCTGTCCCCTCTCCTGACCCATCTGTTTTCAGCGATACTTTCATTCTCCATGCAATAACATTTTGAAGGATCTTTTCATATAACCATGTTGTGCCTTTTGTCTATAATTCCTATTAGATGTTTAGGAATAAATTGTCAGCAGTCTGCAATAAAGGTCCAACGGGGTGTTACCAGCTGGGGGGGGGGGGGGGCGTCTCTGCACAGTCTGACACCAGAAGCACTGATTGGATAGAGTCAGACTGTGCAGAGACACAGCCTCAACTGGTAACACCCAGCTGGACCTTTATTGCAGACTTGTGACCATTTATAAAGTAGTAATAACAGGAATGGAACAACATTGAGACATAAGTATACATGCTATACTAAAACAGACAAGTCAGGAGAGGTGACCGGTGCTCTTTAAAGTTCAATATTACTAAATACTTTATAGACAGAACCAAGCAATTTAATATCAAATAAAACAGTCACCTAAAATAAATCTATAAAAGCAAACAGAGTGCTGGCAGTGGTTTCAGTTTACACTCAATACAAGAAATGGGAAATTTGGTTTCAATTCTCCAGTATGTGATATTTCACTGGAAAATGGCCAAAGGAACTAGACCAGATGGCATTTTTAGTAACAGCGTGCATATTTAACAAAAGCATTGGATGCAGACAACCAATACCAGCAGCGTACACTAAAAACTAAACCCCCACAAACCCTAGGGGGCATTCATAGAGAAGTACAAAATATCAGTGCTCCCTGGGATCTAACATTTTAAGCACCAGCAGCAAATTACTAAATGTCCTGGCTGCTTGGATATTGGGAGTTGTCCTACCCTGCAATATAGTGAGGGGGGAACCAACTCAGTACTTGGCAGTTTCCTAAAGCTTGTATGAAAGGCACTGCTTATGACACTGGGAGAATCTCAGAGGATAGGATGCAGTACCACAATGAGTGACCACCATCGTGAAACGTGTCTACAGCCTCTAAGCAGATCCATGCAGGCTACACAGGGTTTGTCTGGAGACACACAGGTCTGCTTAGGAGGTACAATGCCACCCATAGACATCTACCTCATCTAGTGTCTGCACTCCATACTATCGGTGATGGTACCCATGGAGGACCCGTCACAGCTATGTACTTACTCTTTCCACAGCAATATCAAATTTAAAACAATTCTGCCAGAAATGAAACTGTTTTGCTGCACATGTGAAAATTGGTGCAAAAGTAAAAGACAAAAATTGCACAAAATGTAAATGTACCTAAAGAAATGTAAGAAGAGACCTTCTAAGCCAATACTACCAAATTCTTACACAATAATAATAATAATAACAGAGCAGACCAGGGCATCAGCCCAATTTATGATGCATCTCAACAGTTCTGAAGCATAGATATGAGATGGGCCAAATAGATTTGATATATGCATAATTTTTGTGACAAAATATTGGTGTAAAACCACCTAAAAAATATTCTATACGAGCTGCAATGCACTGCCGATTCTGAAACCTTCTGTGCCAGAAGTACCGTAACTCACAAATCTGTGCTACAGTAACTAATGTGGGAAGCTTGGGCGGAACATTCGTCCAGGTGCTGCAGGTCCTTACTGGATCCTTGTATTTACTACTTATGTGCTACATGTTTAGATGCTGTTTTTCAGCATCTTTTTGGTTGTAGGATGCATTTAAGTGCGATTTATATCCATGAATGAAGAAAGGGCTCCAGGGACTTGGGGTATTTTCTGACATGTCTTGCCATTTCTACTGAGACTCTTGTTATAATAACGATGTTAAATGTATTAATGAAGTGTGGCATCAGGTTGGTGTTCATACTGGTGTTATAAGCATTTTACAGGACCAGCAATGTTGATGAGTATTTAAGAAATGACCTGACCTGCAGTGTGGATTTTAAATCTGCAGTAAGTCAATTTATGGTGTAGATTTCAGCCTCTGCATTGCATGGGTTGAAATTCACTGCAAAATGTGCAGCAATACCGCAGTAAAGTCTGCAGTGGAAACTCACCCCATATGACCAAGCTATAAACGAAGCAGTAGTTCTGCAGGTTTTAGAAATGGCAGCAAGCTCTAGTTTTTCTCTACCCCCTATTTAATGGGAAAAGCTCAGTTCTAAAAAGACCACTGCATGTAATATCTATGTTACAAATAAAAGCTCATCCTTCAGAGAATTAAGGAGAAAAACAAGTTTTGGTAGGAAATGTCATTTATCAGCAAAATCTGTCATGCCAACTAGAACATATCTGCCGGCAATCCGACTAGAATTTCAGAAGTCATTTCCAATATATTAACGTAAGGGCGTAGACGTAACTGATCATATTTGTGGAAGCCAACTGGCACCTACAATAGCGCCTACTCTCAAGCTGTCACGATATTAAAGGAAAAATTGTGACAAACCGGGGCTGTTACACATGGTGTACTCCTCTCTTCTTACAACTGCCTTATCCTCTTATTAATAGATTGTAATCTTTACTCATGTACAGTAATACAAAGTCACTGTCGTTTAAGATAAGAAACTTTGTGATGTACCTCGTTGGAAGAAAATGCTCCTTTCTCCACTTATCAGCCACATCTGCCATCTCCTGAACCGATTACTGATTGTTTTTAGGTGAAATATCTTCTGTGACTACTGTATAACCATATAAAATTCTAACTTGTAACTTACCGGATTTTTGGCCCTATAAGATGCTGCGGTTTTTATCTCTGGATAAAAAAACTGAACACTTGCCTGAATGTCGGATCTGTCATTTTTTCCCCCATACGAATGTATTGGTGCCGAATCCGGTATTCAAATTGCTGCATTGACGGATCCGGTATTCCCGTCTGCGCATGAGCAGACCTTTAAAAATTTGAAAAATAAATAAAAACGGATCCGGTATTGCAATGCACTTTTCTGACTGATCAGGCATTTCTCAGAGTGATCAGTTTGCCTGATCAGGCAGGCAGTACAGGCAAAGGAACTGCCTGCTGGAACCAAACAACGCAAGTGTGAAAGTACCCTTAGCTGAAGGTTAAATAACATTAAGGGGTGGGGTCTGAGCTGAAGTCTGAATAATACCGGGGGTCTGAGGTGAAGTTTGATTAACAGTGGATCTGATTTGAGGTCCAATTAAAAATATTATTTTTTCTAAATGTCTGCCTCTAAAACCTAACTGCGTCTTATAGGACAAAAAATACAGTAAATAATGCAACCCTGTTCTATAACTGCACTACAGCATGTCATAACATAATGGTTATATGACAATGCAGCCACACAGGGTTAACATCATGTGGTCAGTGGGAAGCAGATGTTCTACATTCCTCTAACAGGACTTTCCCATGTTCACTGTTCCAAAGACAGTTCAGAGGGCCCATCACGCCAACTGCAGCACTGTTATAGCTGTGAAAGAGCACGCTACGGTTTCCAGAACCGATTATACCATAAACTTAGTTCACATAGACTATGAAATGCTCCATAAAATCTGATTACTTTTGTGAACTAGTCAGACATATGACTGAATGTGGGGTAAAAACCTGTTACCTCCTAGAATGTAGGTTGTAGTAAATGCTTTTATTCCAAAAAGTAGCAATGATGGTGAATCGTTTAAAGGATAACCGTCATATTTTCACTCAAAATTCAATTTTCATATATGTTGTTGCTGCTGTGGTGATAATCCATAATCACTAATTATTGTGTTCACATACCACTTGTTTAATAAGATTCCTTCCCGCTCCTCACAAGATTTCTTTCTGACTATCACCTCAAGATGTCCGCCGATGCCCTTACCCTGAGGCTAAGACCTCCCTCCCTAACTACCCAGAATTCATTCGGCTCATCAGGGGAACGCGCAGACTCTCCTTCCCCCCTACCAAACGACTTAAATCACGCCCTCTTCCTCCTGAGAAGTTGATCGGGAATTTTTATCGTGAATATCGGCACTCTCCCGTTCCAACGAGAGTGTGCACGCAGCGTTCGCGACTGCCAACTACTACGTCCTCCGTCTTCTGTATATAGAAGATAGGAGACGGAGGACACCTAGCAATGCTGTTTTCGCCGCACAACTGAAATGCCTGGGGGAGGAAAGAACATGCTACAATTACTAGGCAATTCAATACCTATACAAAAGTATTAACTAGGGAACTAAGGTAAACTTAGACCAATCCAATTATATAAAAAAAAAATCAAATAAATGACAGTTATCCTTTAAGAACGTGTTGTGGTGCTCCTCTATTATACATTGTGGAAATGTACAGATCGACTAATTGGGTGTTACCATCCCCTTACCATACTTTGCTAAGGTCCAGTGTCCACTTGCAGAGCTGCCTAGGGGGGGCCCTCACTACACTGCAAACCGTAGGAAGGCTTATTCGTGAGGATCTGCCGGTGTAAAGGTGCAGCCGGTCACCTGATGAAAAGAGAGACGCTCGTTCATCAGGTAATAGGATCATTGGTGCAGTCACCTAAATCATCGATTCTGTATGGGGACAAGCAATGGCATTAACGATCGCTCCAGGGCTGTGGAGTCGGTAGATAAATGCTCCGACGACTCAGTATTTGATACTTCCGACCCCTCTGTATTTAATATGCAAATGTATTTTATACATTCCAGGAAGGAAAGAAAGGCAACATACAGCTGTTCCACCAAGTTCTTCTAAGAGAGAGAGGTAGCTGCTGCCTTCTCCTTTGTGTGCTGATCTTCTGCTGAAGATAGGGCAGTGGGAGGATCCAGGAATGGGCAGGGGAAGGGGCATTTATTCTAAAACATTGTTTCCCTAGTAGAATCCCATAGTCCTGTTTAAAGTTTAAGCTAACAATCTGAGTTTACAAGTTTTTATAACGTTAGCTGAATGAAAGCAGTTTATCTGATGGTTTACAGCTTCAGACTATCCATTGCCTTCACTTATACAAGTGTCTAGTCCTGCAAAAAACATTTACTTAATCAGTTATCAGTGGGAGGCGAGGTTAACCATGGGCGTTGCGTTCCCTGTAACAGCGGAACACAACACAATGGAAAGTATAAGTATTGCCGCTCCTTAACTGTGTGTTGCCTGCCATATAGTGAAGCATATGAAAAGCATGCTTCTTCATGGTCACTTAACGTGTTCGTTTTGCAGTAAAGTGACGCACTGCATGCATTGGCATTTATTCTTACGGTAGAGAAGTAATTAATTATAACTTTTTGTGAATTGGGACATTTAAACTTGCTTTTTTTATTTTTTATTCCAATTTAAATTTAGTAGGAGTCGGAGTCTGAGTTGGTTCATTTTTGCCGACTCAGACTCCAGGAACTCAAAATGGCCTCCGACTCCATAGCCCTGGAATGAAACTCACCTCTCATCACATACTCTCAGGAATTCTAACTGAGAGGAGACTATAAATATAGTTTTTACCTTTTGGATTGTGGTTATGTGATGTAGAAAGGAGGATTGCTAGCTCTAAAAAAACCTCTTGATGAAGCTCATGCAAAACGTTCATCAAGGTGACTGGGCACACAGCACTTTAACTGTGAGCTCCTACCATCCATATAAGGGCTCTTTTTTGCACCTATGAATATTTCAGTTACCAGTGTTTGTTGGGAGAAAACACATTCAGTGCCGCTTATCATACAGTCCTGATCAAAAGTTTAAGACCACTTGAAAAATGGCAAAAAATCATATGTTACATTGTTGGATCTTAACAAGGTTCCAAGTAGAGCTTCAACATGCAACAAAAAGAAATGAGTGAGACAAAATATTTTTTGAGCATTCAATTAACTGAAAAGAACGATTAAACAGAAACAGGCTGTTTTTCAGCTGATCCAAATTTTAGGACCACATGCCTTTAAAAGGCCAAATCTGTGCAAAGATGTGGATTCATTGTCATTTTCTGTCAGGTAGTCACACGTTGTGATGGCAAAGGCAAAAAAACCTCTCCCTTTTTGAACTGCATAAGCAGGGTCTTTCCCATCGCGCCATCGCTGCTGAGGTGGGACGCAGTAAGACAGTCATTTGGAATTTCTTAAATGATCCTGAGGATTATGGAACAAAAAAGTCAAGTGGAAGACCCAAAGAAAATTTCATCAGCACTGAGCCGGAGAATCCAATTGACTGTCCGTCAAGACACTGGACGATCCTCGACCCAAATTAAGGCCCTTACTGGTGCTGACTGCAGCCCCATAACCATCAGACGGCATCTGAGACTAAAGGGCTTCAAAAACAAAAAACGTCTTTAAAGACCTTGTCTCCTTGAGCGCCACAGAACTGCTCGTTTGGACTTTGCAAGAGAGCACCAAACATGGGACATTCAAAGGTGGAAGAAAGTTTTATTCTCTGATGAGAAATAAATTTAACCTTGATGGTCCTGATGGTTTCCAATGTTACTGGCATGACAAGCAGATCCCACCTGAGACGTTTTCTACGCGCCACAGTGGAGGGGGAACCATATGGTCTGGGGTGCTTTTTCCTTCAGTGGAACAATGGAGCTTCAGGAAGTGCAGGGGCGTCAAACGGCCGCTGGCTATGTCCAGATGTTGCAGAGTGCATTAGGGGCCCTCGTCTGTGTGGTAACGACTGGGTTTTTCAACAGGACAATGCTACCGTACACAATGCCCGCAGGACAAGAGAACTTCTTCCAGGATAATAATATCACTCTTTTGGCCCATCCTGCGTGTTCCCCTGATCTAAATCCAATTGAGAACCTTTGGGGGTGGATGGCAAGAGAAGTTTACAAAAATGGACAACAGTTCCAGACAGTAGATGGCCTTCGTGCGGCCGTCTTCACCACTTGGAGAAATGTTCCCACTAACCTAATGGAGACGCTTGCATCAAGCATGCCAAAACAAATTTTTGAAGTGATATTAACGGCGAAGCTACTCATTACTGAGTACATGTTTGGAAGTTGGATTTCTGTTTTGGGGAAGGGGGGGGGGTTATTTTTTAGTTTATTTTTTGGAGGTGTGGTCCTAAACGTTTAATCAGCTGAAAAACTGCCTGTTTCAGTTTCTTCTTTGTTTTCATTAAATTTTATGCTCAAAAAATGTTTTGTCTCACTCCCATTTCTTCTAGTTGCATGTTGAAGCTCTACTTGGAACCTTGTTAAGATCCAGCCATGCTAAATATGATTTTTTTTTGCCATTTTTCAAGTGGTCTTAAACTTTTGATAAGGACTGTATAACTTACTTGATTATTGCAGCATGTGGGACTGGGCTGCGGAAGTTATGGACCTACAGGTCAAACTCAGAAATTAGAATATCGTGCAAAAGTTAATTTATTTCAGTAATGCAGCTTAAAATTAGAATATTGTGGAAAGGTTCAATATTCTAGGCTTAAAGTGTCACACTCTAGTCAGCTAATTAATCCATACCCCCTGAGCAAAGAGTTTCTCAAAATTGTGACTTTAGGGTTTCATAAGCTGAAATCCATAATAATCCAAATTATAACGAATAAAGGCTTGAAATATCTCGCTTTGCATGTAATGAGTCTCTCATGTGTTAGTTTCACCTTTTATGTTGCATTACTGAAATAAATTAACTTTGCACAATATTCAAATTTTTCGAGTTTCACCTGTACTTTAATACGGAGGTTTGTTCCTTCTATGTCTGAGGCCAGCAAAATTCGGCAGGCCAGCTGCTGTGAAACTACAACTCCCAACATGCACACTAACTTGGCTGTTCTTGCAAGTCCCACAGAAGTGAAAAGATTCTGGGAGTTGTAGTTTGAGAACAGCTGGAGTCTAGGAGGTTGCCGATCCTTTTTCTATGTTATGGTCACAATCCAGTATAAAAAAAATAAAAAAAATAAAGCAGATTATGCGCTGATTTATTAAGCATGTTTTTTAAAATCAGTAGTGTGAACTGGCCCTAAGAGGGGAAATAATTTTTTTAGCACCAGATAAAGTTAAACTTTAGCGCTCTCCATTTTTGTGCAGAAATGTGTGACTTTGTAATTTTACGCCCTCTTAACACTTTTATTAGCCATGTTAATTGGGTGCACACCAGATTTATCACAAAACAAGGTGCGATCTTAGGGTACTTTCACACTAGCGTTTTTCTTTTCCGGCGCTGAGTTCCGTCCTAGGGGCTCAAATCCGGAAAACAACTGATCAGGCATATCCCTATGCATTCTGAATGGAGAGTAATCCGTTCAGGATGCATCAGGCTGTCTTCAGTTCAGTCTTTTTGACTGATCAGGCTTTTCAGAAAACCGTAGCATGTTGTATTTTTACCTCCGGCCAAAAATCCTGAACACTTTGACTGAACGCCTGATCAGGCCTTTTTCCCATTGACTTGCATTAACGCCGGATCCGGCGCCGTGTGTTCAGTCAAACCAGATCCAGCTTTTGCATGTTCAACCCGAAAAACGTGAAAAAAAAGTTAAAGTCCATAAATGGCGGATCCGTTTTTTCCAATGCATTATTTTTTTTTTTATTGTGATCAAAATCCTGATCAGGATTCAAATGTAATCCGTTTTCACACGTTTTTCCGGATACGGCGGGCAGTTCCAGGTGTCGGGATTGAACGCCGGATTTAAACAACGTTAGTGTGAAAGTAGCCTTACTCCAGTACTGACAGGTCATCAGTATTTGATTGGTGGGGGTCCAACACCCAGACTCCTGCCCATCAGCTGTTTGAGAACTGGAGCTCGCAGTAGAGTGCCGGCCTTCTCTCAGCTCACCAAGCACAGCGCCGTACATTGTATATAGCGGCTGCGCTTGGTATCACAGCTCTGCCCCAATCACTTCAATGTACCTAGTCCATGTAGCTGATGGACTAGGCAAAGCTGGAGAAGGCCGCAACGCTACTGTGAGCACCGCTGTCTTCTCAAACAGCTGATCGGCAGGGGTCGTGGGTGTCTCACCCCACCAATCAGATACCTGAGGATGGGTCATGAGCTAAATAAATCCCAGGAAACCCCTTTAAACGTAAAGAGGAACACTCTTCATACAAATATTCTCATGGAACAAAAAAAAAAAATCTAACAGAACATGAAAATCACTGATACAGTACATTCTCCTGATCAGTAACGCTTAAGGACATGGAACAGATCCCAGTGACAACATCTGTTGATCGATTGTAGTTTAATGAAAGGGTGGAGAGGAACACGTGGCTCCACAGCTGCTGCTCCAACACATGGGCCATGCTAGCAAGAGCAAGTGGTTCCAGCCACTGTAAGAAAATGTAATCCTCAAACTTATTACACGAGCTGAATCTACTAATTCCTTCAACAGGGCTTAGCTAGAGCACTATAATCAGTGTGCCAAGCCCTTTTCTCTGGCTCGCTCCATTTAACTAGTTAAATCCTGTAATGTATGAGATGCATTCGGGGTAACAGGAGGGCAAACAAAGGGGGGAAGTAAGCAGTGTATGTATATAGAAGTGTACATACCGGTAATCGCTCAGTTTTAGCTTAGCATGCGCTGAATTGTTGGAATGGATCATAAAATGAGGAAAAGTATTAAGGAAAATATACTTATTTTTTAATTCTCTCCTGGTTTTGGCTTTCAAAACTGCATAAGGAAACCTGACTAACTGTACATAATTGGTGCAGCATAAGTGTATGGAGCTCCGTACCTGGCAAGTGCCGGCAGTGCAATACAGCCAGGTGACCTGGTGACCACCGTATCTGAGGGGTTAGGAAGCAGGAGCCAGAGCCAGAAGCCTTCTGGAAGCTCTCAGTGCTGTCATAGCAAGCTGCCTGAAAGCTCTGTTCAAGGCACAGCCTGTCAGAATCTAAGACTGTGAAAGTATTCTATTGCAGTTTATGGTACAAGCGATTTGAAGACCGTATGTGCAAGTCCCCTATTTGGAGAAAAAAAAAAAAAAAAAAAAAAAGTTTCTAAATGCTTTATAAAAAAAAAAAAAAAAAAACACAACACACTTAAATTCTAATCAGCCCCTTATTCAATTTAAACATATAAAAAATGATTATTACTCTTACCGGTAATTTGATTTTCCTGAGTCCATGAATGCACCAGGAGAGAGGGTCCCCCGCCCAGGACAGGAAACCCACAGTGGTTTTCAGAGACAAACAAATCCACACATATTTAATTCAAACACTTTTCTTTTTCTCTCTGCACACCCTGTGCACAATAAACAAGACCCAAATTACCGGTAAGAGTAATAATCATTTTTCCCCTCGTCCTATGACAGCACCAGGAGAGATCCCAGAGATAGAACTTAGGGTGGGATAACAGCCTGCAGAACCTTGTGACCCGAAAGAAAGATCAAAAACAGAGGAAAGGTCCAGCCTATAATGTTTATAAAAGGTAAAGGCAGAAGATCAGGTGGCCACAAATATCCTGGATTGATGCGTTCGCTCTTTCCGCCCCAAGGAGGTGGATGCCACTCTTGTGGAGTGTGCAGTCTGTTGTGCTTTTTCATAAGTTTAAACAGTTATATCTACTTATTTTAGTTTAATGGGTATTCGTCGCCTTTAGGCCCCCTGCACACGGCCGTGTTTCACAGCCGTAGGCGGGCCGTGGAACCGCGGCCTGGATCCCTCCTGAGAACAGGAGCGCACGGTGTCACTGGTTGCTATGACGCCGTGCGCTCCCTGCTGCCGGCACAGTACAGTAATACACTGGTATAGATCATACCAGTGTATTACTGTATTGCGGCGGCAGCAGGGAGCGCACGGCGTCATAGCAACCAGGAGGAATCCAGGCCGCGGTTCCACGGCCCGCACATGGCTGTGAAACACGGCCGTGTGCAGGGGGCCTTAAAGAGAGTCTTTCACCTAAAATGACCATTATACACCACAAACATCATGATATCCATTACATTCCCCATATTATAATCTTACCTTTCATATTGCTGTCCGTCACCTATTCTCTCTTAAAAACGCTTTTATTCCATATGCTAATTAGGTTCTGAAGGTGCCCAGGGGCGGCGTTTATGCGGCCGGTGCCCAGGCTCCACGGCGCTGTTCAAATCAAACCCCTCCCCTTTCACCCCTCTGGCCCGCCCTCGGTACTTCAGATACCATCCTCCAGTCAATGACAAATCCAGCGCCTGCGCACTCCATTACCCACCTAGGGCACAGGCAGCAGAGCGTTTAATCCGCATGCGCCGGCCCGTACATCCCGATCTAGCCGGCGGAAGTAAACTGCCCAAAAAAATAAATAAATCGGGATGTACGGGCCGGCGCATGCGCATTAAACGCTCTGCTGCCTCTGCCCTAGTGGGTAATGGAGTGCGCAGGCGCCGGATTTGTCATTGACTGGAGGATGGTATCTGAAGAACCGAGGGCGGGCCAGAGGGGTGAAAGGGGAGGGGTTTGATTTGAACAGCGCCGTGGAGCCTGGGCACCGGCCGCATAAACGCCGCCCCTGGGCACCTTCAGAACCTAATTAGCATATGGAATAAAAGCGTTTTTAAGAGAGAATAGGCGACGGACAGCAATATGAAAGGTAAGATTATAATATGGGGAATGTAATGGATATCATGATGTTTGTGGTGTATAATGGTCATTTTAGGTGAAAGATTCTCTTTAAGAGCAATGTTGATTTATATTCACTGTTTTGTATGGATTTTCATGTAGGCCAAAGTAAGTCCATGAGAAGATTTCTGTGCCGCTCAAAAGCTAGTGTTATTGTAACAATATATTATACATTTAGAAAGTTAGAAGATACACTGCACCTGCAGATTCTGAGGCTTCATTGTTTTTCCTATCTGAACATGAATTCCACAGTGGGAGAATGGTCTAGATCAAGCATGTCAAACTCAAAGGCTAACATGGGCCAAAAAAACAAAATTTAAGTTTATGTGGGCCGCATCAAAAAAAATGATACAATACAATTACAATATAATGCAGACGGATCCGCTCTGAACGCAAGTGTGAAAGTAGCCTTAGGGGCGAGAACCTGGGATCTTTCATCCCTTGTCCTATTCAGCTCTATCAGGGTGAATAGGACTTCACACTGTCCCTGCTGCTCTGTGCCTTGTGCACATAGCATCAGGGATGTTACCATGGCAACCAGGGCTTCTGTAGCGTCCTGGCTGCCATGGTAACTGATCGGAGCCCCAGGCTTACACAGCTGGGGCTCCGATCAGAAGCTGCCACTGCACCACCAATGAGGGGGAGGGGAGAGGTCCCTGTGGCCACTGCCACCAATGATTTTAATACTGGGGGGGTTGAGAGGGGCTGGCACACTGTGCCACCAATGATTTTAATGGGATGGGGGATTGAGGGGGGCACACTGCACCACCAATGATAAATTACCCCTTTATACAGGAGGCTGGTACTGGAAGATCAGCAGTTAACCCCTCAGGTGCGGCACCTAAGGGGTTAACTGCCTCTGATCGCAGCTCCCTGTCAGGGGCAGGGTGCCGGCAATGCGATTCTGCTGCTGGCACCCGCCTCCTGTATTGTGTTAAAGACTGACTTTCACTATCAGGCCACACAGAGCGGCGCCCAGCGATGTCTCAGCACTCACCATTAGTCCTGGGCGCCGCTCCGTTCGCCTGCAGTGCTCCATTACTGTCTCCTGCTCCACATGCTGCTGATTACTATCGGAGCGATGGGAGGAGACATCAGCTTCACTAGTGGGCGTTCCTTCTTCCTGGCTGTAGCGCTGTCCAATCGCAGCGCAGGGAGAACGCACGCCCACTAGTGAAGCTGATGTCTCCTCCCATCGCTCCGATAGTAATCAGCAGCATGTGGAGCAGGAGAGGAGACAGTAATGGGGCACTGCGGGCGAACGGAGCGGCACCCAGGAGTAATGGTGAGTGCTGAGACATCGCTGGGCGCCGCTCTGTGTGGGAAATGGGAATAGTCTTATCATTGGTGGCTCAGTGCGCCCGCCCCTCCTCCGCCCCTCTCTCCTCATTGGTGGTGCAGTGCGCCCGCCCCTCCTCCCCCCCCTCTCTTCTCATTAGTGGCAGCAGCAGCAGCACAGGGGGAGGGAGGACAGCTTCCTTCTCCCTGTGCTGCTGAGAGAACATGAGCGCGCCGATAGCAGCGCGCTCATGTTCAGAGATACTAGACTGCCGGGCCGCAAAGATATTCATTGCGGGCCGCATGTTTGACACCCATGGTCTAGATGTTCCTCAAAGTATATATTCATGTATCAAAGTTTGTCCCTCGGCCCTGAGACAAGGCCTTCAGATGTCAGAGGTGTGAAGTATTGAAAATATCAGGCATGTATGAGTTAAAACACAAATGCAATAGCACTCTGCAACCAGCACTCTGCCCTGCCTCTATGCTGGATGTTGAATGAGGCATTGGTGTACATTTTGGCCAAAGCGTAATAACCCACTCACCACGTCAAGGTCGTCTCCATGAGTGGTCCCTAACACTAGTTCCTACCTGTTATGGGCCATGACAGCCACACAAAGTCCAGGGAGCGCAGGTACAGCATGCGCTCCCTGGAAGTATATAGTGGGCTCAGCATGCATGTCGGTACTTGCATCCTGGATCCGATGAAAGCTGTAATTGCACCGGACGGGGTTAAAAGCAGATTGTGCTTGGCGTGCATGCTGTACCTGCGCTCGCTGGACTTTGTGTGGCTGTCATGGCCCATAACAGGTAGGAACTAGTGTTAGGGACCACTCATGGAGACGACCTTGACGTGGCGAGTGGCTTATTACGCTTTGGCCAAAATGTACACCAATGCCTCATTCAACATCCAGCAGAGAGGCAGGGCAGAGTGCTGGTTGCAGAGTGCGATTGCATTTGTGTTTTTGCGTTTGTATCTGTATTTCGCCATAGCAATGTGCACCTGCATAGGGTTGTGCTAACTGAACCCCCCACATGTATGAGTTAACCCTTAATGGTATGATGCTTATTACTTATACAACAGTGCCACCTAGATATGAGCAGTTAACACTACATCAGTAGCAAAATTGCATTCTGGGTAGTATTATGACGTCATGCTCCTTATCAATGCATACACCCATCCAACAATGATTGGAAAGTTCCAAACTCGGAGGGCGTGTTTATCTGATAAGTTTTGGGTTAAGAAACCAGTTACTGGAAAGAAAAAGGAAGGAGGAGGAAAAGGAAAAAGAGAAACAAACATTTGGATTATAGATCTCTGGAGAATCATTGGGATTATCTGGAAAAACTCTTGAGAGCTGGCTGCCCTAAGACTCTGCACATTACTTGACCCTTGGGTAATGTATATTTTGTTTTTATGTAGTATTGATCTAAATTAATTGGCTTGATACTTAGCCAGATACCCGCTCATTTTGCGGACGTGTAACGTTAGTTGCTACATCAGTATTTTCTCCGATTTCAGTTACGATGCATATAACTGAAAAAAGGGGATAATATTGGAGAAACTCTTTGTTGGGAATCTTTGTATTCCCAAGTTTGATATCAAGCCAATAATTTATAAGTTTTGTTGCAATACTACCACCATTATCTGAAAGATTGTTCATCATTTTTGGGCGGAGCAAGGGCTCGTATCTGTCATCTTCTTGATTGAGTTTTCCGCATAATCCATTAATTGTATATCTCTCACAAATTTAAAGTTGTATTGCATAATATTCTTGTGTTGGTTGAGTAGTGTTTTGTTGGCATCATAGTGGTGAATTCTGGGTAATGCATATCATTGTATATTCTTGAAATTTATGTTGATTCATTTTTGTTTGTATTTTAACCTATTGTAAATAAACCATTTATATTTTTGCATAGACGCTTGTACCCCGTTTTACTGATTGCACAAAATAATCAGGTTCTCGATTGAACTCTTTTTGAGATGTTTATGTCCATCTCTCGGGTCAATATCGTTTGCATCATTTTTCTTTTGAGCCGTTAAATTTTTTATTTATATAAAGCATTTGCTTTATATACCCGACAAGTCCAACCCGTCGGCACTGGCTTCTGTAGAGAGACATAAGCTAGACAAAAAACCTGTTTAATCCACCTAGCTAGGGAACTTTTACTAGCGGGCTTCCCTTTTTTTAGGACCAGAATATTGAACAATCAGGGACCCTGACTTCCTCCATTCCCTAGAAACATCTAGGTAGGCTAAAACACACCTCCTGACATCCAAATAGCTGAACTCTAAGGCTGGGTTCAGACCCGAGTGTTTTACAGTGCGTTCCTACGCGCTGCAAAACGCTCAACAGGCAAGAACCAATGATTCCCTATGGGAATGGTTCTCACCTGGGCGTTTTACAGCGCGTACGATCGTGCTGTAAAACGCCCAACGCCCCAAGAAGTACATGAGCTTCTTTGGGGCGTCTTGTCGCGCGTTCTTGTACATAGACTTGGCGGGAACACGCGACAATAGGCGTTCGCTTGTTCCGGAGCCGCGTATGTCAGACGCCCGTAGAATCGCGCATACAGAGCGCGACATCCCGAACGTTCAGGTCTGGGATTGGGGCAAAAGGATGGAAGTACTACCTCCTGAGCCCTATGAAAACTGGATACTATCTTGGGAAGAAAGGCTGGGTCCGGCCTAAGGACAATCCTATCTTCCTGAATAGAGGTACCGTATAAGCCCAAAAAAATTGGCTCGGATGCAGAACCAAACCATTGTGTGCAAGAGGCCTTGTTTGGACAATTTTTTCTATCGCGGGAAACCTTCTATTCTGCCAAAAGAAACCCGTTTATGAAAACTAGAGGGAAAGCCCTTCTTCCTATCTCCAACCTTTTCAAGATCATCATCTAAAGCAGAACCGAAAAAATATTTACCCTCACAAGGAATATTACAGTCGATTTTTAGAAGCCACGTCCCCTGACCAATTCTTGAGCCAAAAGGGCCCTATCAGCAGAATTAGCCAGGGAAGATGTACGAGCAGACAATCTAGCCACATCAGCAGAAGCATCTGCCAGAAAATCAGCAGCTTTGGCAATAATAGGGTAGGACTCCAATAACTGGTCCCTAGGAGTTTTATGTCTAATTTGATCCTGATAGTAGGAGCGCTCTAGCAGTACATGTAGCAGTGATATTAGGCTTAAGGGAGGCCCCCGCTGACTCCCAGGTTCGTCTCAAGGAAGCTATCAGCTTTCCTGTCCATAGTGTCTTTAAGCTGCCCTAAATCATCAAATGGTAGAGACGACCTGCGTGACACTTTAGCAATCGGAACATCAATCTTGGGCGCATGATCCCATAGAATTGAATCCATATCCATCAAAGGGGTATTTGCGCTTAACCGAAGATGGAGTAAAATTGCGTTTATCTGGGTTCTTCCATTCATTTGTTATCATGGCCGCCACATTTTTGTGAATGAAAAAAGATCTTTTTTTTATACCTTCCAACCCCTCAAACATTACATCCTGAACTGAATTCACTTTTTTGAGACCCTCAATATTCATAGCGGTCCTGGTGGCCTTTAACCTCTTCAGGACACATGACGTACCGGTACGTCATAATGCCCTGGTACTTAAGGACACATGACGTACCGGTACGTCATGTGTTGTTCCGATCACTGCCGCCCGGCTGGCAGTGATCGGAACAAGGTGCCTGCACAAATCATTGAGCAGGCACCTAGGCTAAATGCGCGGGGGGGTCCCGTGACCCCCCCATGTCGGCGATCGCAACAAACCGCAGGTCAATTCAGACCTGCGGTTTGATGCGCTTTTTGCCGTTTCTGATCCCCGCGGTCGTCAGAAACTTTACAATGCCCAGAATATATATGTTCTTCCTCCCCCTGCACCCCTGAATGATATTTAGTGGGCGGGTGGTGCAGGGGGAGGGATCGCGATCCCCCGCCCGCCTCCCATTGAATAATCATTGGTTTCTAGTGGGTATACCAGGGTGCCAGCACATTGCTGGCACCCTGGTATAAACGGATGACATCGTTGATGCGATGTCAGCCGTTTAACCCTTTCCATGCAGCGGTCCGTACGGACCGCTGTATGGAAAAGGTTAACAGCGCAGGGAGCTCCCTCCCTCTCCCATCGGGGGGCTGCTGTGCCTTTGCAGCCCCCCGATGGGAGAGGGAGAGAGCCCCCAGACAGCCCCCCGACACCCCAGTCCTCACCCTTCCCCATCTGCGAAGTTGTGGCAGACGGGGAAGGTTCCCATGGCAACAGGATGCCTGCTCAGGCGTCCTGCTGTCCATGGTGCTGAACAGATCTATGCTGAAAGCGTAAGTAAAATGTAAGTAAAATACAGTGCAGTACCCTATATAGAGTACAGTACTGTATTATACAGACATCAGACCCACTGGATCTTCAAGAACCAAGTGGGTCTGGGTAAAAAAAAAAAAAAAGTAAAAATCAAAAAACACATTTATCACTGATTAAAAATGAAAAAAATTAAATTCCCTACACATGTTTGGTATCGCCGCGTCCGTAACGACCTGATCTATAAAACGGTCATGTTACTTTACCCGAACGGTGAACGCCATAAAAATAAAAAATTAAAAACTATGATGAAATAGAAATTTTGCCCACCTTACTTCCCTAAAAAAGGTAATAAAAGTGATCCAAAAAGTCGCATGTACGCCAAAATTGTAACAATCAAACCGTCATCTCATCCCGCAAAAAATGAGACCCTACTTAAGATAATCGCCCAAAAACTGAAAAAACTATGGCTCTTAGACTATGAAAACACTAAAACATCATTTTTTTGTTTCGAAAATGAAATCATTGTGTAAAACTTACATAAATTAAAAAAAAGTATACATATTAGGTATTGCCGCGTCCGTATGGACCGGCTCTAAAAATATCACATGACCTAACCCCTCAGGTGACCACCGTAAAAAAATAAAAATAAAAACGGTGTAAAAAAAAAGCTATTTTTTGTCATCTTACATCACAAAGAGTGCAATAGCAAGCGATCAAAAAATCATATGCACCCCAAAATAGTGCCAATCAAACCGTCATCTCATCCCGCAAAAAATGAGACCCTACTCAAGATAATCGCCCAAAAACTGAAACAACTATGGCTCTTAGACTATGGAGACAAACTTTTTTTGTTTTAAAAATGAAATCATTGTGTAAAACTTACATAAATAAAAAAAATTGTATACATATTATGTATCGCCGCGTCCGTGACAACCTGCTCTATAAAATTACCACATGATCTAACCTGTCAGATGAATGTTGTAAATAACAAAAAAAAAAAAAAAAAAACTGTGCCAAAAAGGTATTTGTTACCTTGCCGCACAAAAAGTGTAATATAGAGCAACCAAAAATCATATGTACCCTAAACTAGTACCAATAATACTGCCGCCCTATCCCGTAGTTTCTAAAATGGGGTCCCTTTTTTGGAGTTTCTACTCTAGGGGTGCATCAGGGGGGCTTCAAATGGGACATGGTGTCAAAAAAACCAGTCCAGCAAAATCTGCCTTCCAAAAACCGTATGGCATTCCTTTCCTTATGCGCCCTGTCGTGTGCCTGTACAGCAGTTTACGACCACATATGGGGTGTTTCTGTAAACTACAGAATTAGGGCCATGAATAATGAGTTTTGTTTGGCTGTTAACCCTTTCTTTGTAACTGAAAAAAAAATATTAAAATGGAAAATCTGCCAAAAAAGTGAAATTTGGAAATTGTATCTCTATTTTCCATTAAATCTTGTGCAACACCTAAAGGGTTAAAAATGTATGTAAAATCAGTTTTGAATACCTTGAGGCGTGTAGTTTCTTAGATGGGGTCACTTTTATGGAGTTTCTACTCTAGGGGTGCATCAGGGGGGCTTCAAATGGGACATAGTGTCAAAAAAAAAAAACAGTCCAGCAAAATCTGCCTTCCAAAAACCAAACGGCGCACCTTTCACTCTACGCCCCGCTGTGTGGCCATACAGTAGTTTACGGCCACATATGGGGTGTTTCTGTAAACGGCAGAGTCAGGGCAATAAAGATACAGTCTTGTTTGGCTGTTAACCCTTGCTTTGTTAGTGGAAAAAATGGGTTAAAATGGAAAATAAGGCAAAAAAATGAAATTTTCAAATTTCATCCCCATTTGCCAATAACGCTTGTGCAACACCTAAAGGGTTAACGACGTATGTAAAATCAGTTTTGAATACCTTGAGGGGTGTAGTTTCTAAGGTGGGGTCACTTTTAGGGAGTTTCTACTCTAGGGGTGCATCAGGGGGCTTCAAATGGGACACGGTGTAAATAAACCAGTCATATGGCAATGCAAAGAAAAAAAATGTTTTTCAAAAGGTCTTTTACTTTTTTTTTTAAATAGTTACATGCTTAAAAAAAAGCCTCTATTTTTTTCCAATTTAACCCAGAAATAATTGTTTCCTGTTTTCTAATAGAAACTATGGTAAAAATGGTGCCATTAAAAAAAATACAACTTGCAACTGCAAAATATAAAATAAAAATCCCTCATATGCCAAAAGAAAATAAAAAAAATAAAAAAATAAATGATGGCTCTTGGAAGGAGGGGAAGGAAAAAAACAAAGAAATATAAATAGGCATGAAAGGGTTAACCTAAAGGAATAACGAGCTAAAGAGGTGAGGGATAAGAGGGTAATTAGAATGGGCACAGAAATGATAGGGATATGGTCAGCTAAGACCCCAAAAAATGGAAATGGGTTTATGCTGGGCATTTGATTTGATAACTGATGGAAGCGATTTATATGTCTGCACTACATCTTCATCCAACATACACATCCAGGACTGACTAAGAGAAAATGAAAAATCTGCCAAATGATGAAAAGTAGGAAGATGTCGAGAAATCTTACATACGTTTTCCAGTAAACAAAATGAAGAGTAGGTGGAGAAGATTACTCAGCTGTATTACTGCAGTTGCAATAAAAAGCACGTTTTAGAGATAAGCAAAAAGTAAACGAACAAAGAACAAAAGATAATTGCTTGGTTTAACAAGCGTTTAAGGGGTATTCTGGTTAGAACAAGTTTTGGACTGGTGATAACTGTTAGATTAACAGAGGTCTGACAACTGGGACCTGTAACAAACAAGAACAGGGGTACTAAGTCCCCCATTTGAATTGAGCAGTGATTGAGAATTCACACCACCACTCCATTGAAAGTCTATGGGACTGTCAGAGACAGCCAAGCACTGTACTCAGATATATCCTGCAGTCCCACAGAGATAAATGGTGTGGGGTTCGCATGCTCAAACTGCCACTCCATATGGGGCACTGTGCTGCCGATGAGGGCCCCGGCACTCCCTCCCTTCCCGATAGAATAGTTATCCCCCTATCGGCCTATCCTGTGGACTCCCTTCCCGATCTAGCAGTTACCACCCCCTATCCTGTGGGCTTTCTACCTTCCTGATCTGTGGATAGGGGATAACTTACACTAACTGGAATTCCCCCTTATATTAGGGCTAAGAATTTAGAAATGCCAATTAATATTTAAATCTAGTTTACATGTAGATAGATATACAGTAAGTTGCATAAACAGTTAGGGTCCATTCACACGTCCTGTTTTTTTTCATCCTGAAAAACGGTCCGTTTTTTGCGGATCCGTTGTTCCTGAAAATGTTTCCGTATGTCATCCGTTTTTTGCGGATCCGCAAAAAACGGAAACATGTATACATTTCAATAATCAAATAAAGTTGTTTGGATTTCTTTGAAAAAAAATTGAAAAAAAAAAAAATATATATATTTGTTATGTGTTTCCAGGAACGGAATCCGCAAAAAACGGATGACATACGGAATGACATCCGAATGTCATCCGTTTTTTGCGGATCCATTGACTTTGTATTGTACCAGGATCCGATTTTTCAGGACAAGAATAGGACATGTTTTATATTTAAACGGACATGCGGAACGGAACAACGGAAACGGACAGCACACATTGTGCTGTCCGATTTTTTCCAGGACCCATTGAAAATGAATGGGTCCAGGTCTGGTCCTGATCTGTTCCTGAAAAAACGGAACAGATCAGGAAAGAAAAAACGGACGTGTGAATGGACCCTTAAAGGGGTTGTCCGGGTTCAGCGCAAGGCAAGGAGGGCATCGGGGCATAAAATGCTCCCCTCAGAGGGGCTGCCTGGGTGAAGGGGATATGTCCAGGTTCAACTCTGAACCTGGACAACCCCTTTAAGAACCCTTGTAAAACACACAGAGGGAGATTTATCAAAACTGGTGCAAAGGAAAATTGACTTAGTTGCCCATAGCAACCAATCAGATTAATCCATACATCTTCCACTAACGAGGTGGAATCTCATTAGTGTTTATAGGCAATTAAGTCAGTTTTCCTCAGCACCACTTTTGATAACTCTCCCCCAAAGCCTCATTTACTGTGTAGCTATCCTGGGTTATGACCTAAAACACATGCAGTACACTGAGCTCACTCCTCTAAGCATCCCCTGATGGGTACAGGATAAGTAATACAAAATTATTGCGGAAGGTACACAAAATTCAAAAATTACATAGGGACATAAGTAACCTGTTTGGTGACTGGTTCTAGTTAGACAGCTTCCCCAAAGCCGTACACTGAGCATGTAAGATAAACAGACAGTCTGATACGTTTGAAAGGACTTACTAATAGACACCCTCATGGTATTGTAAAAAGGGTTAAACCACAGCTTTTTAGGCTGCACACTGTTGCCGCCTATTGAATCTAAGTATCTAACATTGAATGCAATGTAGCATACGAACAGACATACCTAAGACATCAGCCCAGTAAGAGTATCTTTCCTTATTCACAAATACCTCATCTTCACATGCGAGTGCTAGCTTGTCAAAATTAATGCATGCCCACTAAGGATTCCCTAGAGACATACACCGCGCTATCAAATGCCATGAAGTCATGACTTCCACTACTTCATTTATGCGGACAACAGATAACATTAAAAGTTGCCTTTAATTTATGGACCATAGTGGGTTAAAAATATAACAGAAGCCAATCGGAGGTGGTCACCGTTATGCCCACAGACCTGTTGAGCAGGACCACAGCACCACACTCAAAACAGTATGGCATTTTTTATTTACCTGTGAGTCATATATACTATATATAAAGTAAAAAATAATACTGCTAGACAAGCCCTTTAAGCATGTACATGAAGAGGTCCCTCTTACCTTTACACCTTGAATGAGGCCGTTCATAAGAAAGGTATGTTGGGGAAAGGTTTCATGTAGCACCTGCAGACAGAGACAGAAGTCAGCGATATGAAACTCAAGAGGTCTATGGCTGTTCAGAGGCTACAAGTGGACAGCTTCGAGTAATGAAGTCCAAAAATGGACAATGATGTCTGTTTCTTAACTTCGTCCTTCTGGACAGCTTCAGAGTAACAAATACTCTCCCACCTACAGTCTACAGACGGGGATCCGGCTTAGCTGATCATTTCCCTAGTCATGTTTTGACTCTGGCATCACATAAAAAAAAAATGTTTCCACTCCTGGGGAACCCCTACCTAACGTCAACGCTGCTTCTAAAAAGCTTGGTGTGAAGCTTCAATGATTCTTGTCCACCATTATAATCTGGTTAGCCAGGCTACGGCTTTGCAAAGCCTCATTGGGCAAGGGGAAACCAGATTGCCTACCTACTGGTAAAACAGGTCTTGTTGCTGTATTCTGGGGAACCTGTGATCAGGGTACAAGGAACCCTGGATTGGAAATACTTACTGAGAGAACTACCTATAGGTATCACTAGAGAGCATTTTATTCCTTTTTGGTTTAGAGCATCTTTGTATACATTTTCCCATAGAGCAGTGCCTTAAAGGGGTTGTCTCATCTCACCATGGCCGGGAAACATCGGAGTGGACCAGAGTTTCATATTTCAATATCTCCTATTACAGTGCTTGGGCGTTACAGAAACAGAGTAGTAAGCTAGGTGGCTTCTGAGGTTAGGGAAATAGCATGGCTTGCTGTGTTGTTTGCTTAGCTCCCATACACTAATAGGTACTACTGGAACAGCAAGGGGATCTGGAAGGATAACTTAAGGGGTTCTCCAAAAGCTTTTTATATTGATGGCCTATCCTCAGAATAAGTCATCAATGTCAGATCGGCAGGGGTCCGACTCCTGGTAAAGCGATGTACTCTCCAGTCTTTGGTGCTCCCACAGACTTTGAATGGAGCAGATGTATGCATGTGTAACTACCACTCCAAGATGTGGACTCCCATGGGTGGAGGGCACAGCAGTCAAACCTCCACTAAATAGACACTTATCACCCATCATGTGGATGGGTGATGGGTTGTCTCAAAATGACAACTTCTCGAAGACTCTTTGCAGATGGATCAATCTCCTTAGTGAGAATCATTACACACTTCAAAGGCCAAAGCTGCTTTTAAAGATAACAATACATGAATTATTACAGTAAGAGTTTAGGAGTCCTACTCTCTATGGTCTGAAAATGAGAAGTGCAACAGAAGTCAGATTTGTGGGGTTCCAACTACTTAGAGCGGATGCTCAACTTCATAGAAAAGTAGTTACAAATATGCAGGTATTCTCCATTAGAAAACGTTACCACGGGACAGATCAGAACTGGATTTTTCTGCTGCCAAATCCATTCCGTGGGAACATATGCTTAAAGTGACTGGGGAATATGGAAAATAGGTTTTCCCCTGAATGATCTACAATTGAAGTCATAAGTTTACACATACCTTAGCCACGCTCATTAAAGGGAAACTGTCACCATGAAAATGCAAAAATATTTGCAGGCAGCGTGTTATAGAGTAGGAGGAACTGAGCAGATTGATATATAGTATTATGGGAAAAGTATCAGTAAAACTTGTATTTTATAAATTTAAATTCCTGCTAATTCTAGACTTTGAAGTCCAGGAGGCGGTCCCATCAGTGATTGGCAGCCTGTCCTCTAACTACAAAGACAAGAATGAGCAGGACTTTAAATGTATTTGTAAGGGATCGCTGTCTCTCAGGGGGTCGCAATCACAGACTTCTCCAACAACGGGGTTCAAGTCCAAAAGGTGCTTTATTTCAGCACTTCAGCACCATCACACACAAACATGGAAAATAAACACCTGGCCGTCTGGGCTCTACCTCATACACGTTGTCGTCTATACCTCACCTATAGAGAGACGTTCACACACGGAATTAGATCCGGATTCCTCCGTCATATACGGTCCAGCAGCCTCCAGGCTGTCACCACACAAGCAACCTTAGGGAGAGATGGTCCAGAATTCCTCCCGACTGACCATGCAACCCCCTTTCTGTAGGAGTCGCTGGGGGGGGGGGGGAGAGGAGTCGCTGAGGGGGGGGGGAGAGGAGTCGCTGGGGGGGGAGTCTTCAGGCTTTACAAAGCCTTGTGGACCTCTAGCCCTCCTGGCTGAGACCACACAGCCTCTCAGGCTTCCTCAGCCTTTCTTCCTCCAAGTCATACACAGAGGGTTGAGTTATCCCTCTGTGATTACAGCAGCAGGCCTCACCTGCGATCACCTCAGGCAAAAGACAAGACAAGACATGTAGTGGAAGGGTGTGGACTGGCAGATCCCACTATCAAACCTATCTCCCAGTCCACATGAAATCCAGCCCAGAACAACACCTAGACAAAACGGTCTTCGCAAACTACACTTTGCTGAAACCACTGCAGCCTTCTGGATTTCAGTTATCACACCCAGCTGAGGTATCTGGGTGGGATATACACGCCTCCCAGCACTTATACTGTACACATCGCCACAGTATAAAATTACAAGTTTTACTGAATCATTTCCCATAAAACTATATATCAATCTGCTCAGCTTCTCCTGACAGATTCGATTTAAAACTCAGTTTTCTCTATTCCTGACATTTGTGGTATTCCAGTTGTAGTAAGCTATCCCCTAGCCATAGGTTAGGGCATAAACTATTAGACCTATGAGGGTTTTACCACAGGGACCCCCCCAGATTAAGTGTCCATTCACACGTCCGCAATTCCGTTCCGCAAAATGTGGAACGAAATTGCGGACCCATTCATCTCTATGGGGCAGCACAATGTGCTGCCTGGATCCGGAATTGCGTTCCCGATAAAAACAGAACATGACCTATTCTTGTCTGCAATTGCGGATAAGAATAGGCATATTCTATTAGTGCCGGCAAAATACGGAACGCACATTGCCGCTGTCCGTTATTTGCGGATTCGCAAAACACACACGGATGTGTGAATAGACCCCAAGAGAACAGGGCTCCCAAAATGAAGTGAGCAGCAAGTTGTGTGTACACTGACGCTCCCATTCATCTCTAAGGGAGTTCTCCAAAGACAGTCAGATGTGTGAAAGTTTGCTCTGTTCATTTCAGAGCGAGCCCGTGGGGTAGTGGTTCCCCGTTTTCATGATCAGTGGGGGTGCACCAATCTATTAGTTAACCCCATATCTGTGGATAAGCAATAACTTGCTGCAACCAGAATGCCCCTTTAAGTCTAGTACACATTCCCACTCTTAGGTTCACTACTATATTTCAGGAATGTGAAATATCAGACTACTACTAGAGACAATGATTTATTTAAGGTTTCATTTCCTTTATCACAGCGGTCCCCAACCGCCGGGCCGCGGCGATCATGGCAGTCTTTAACTCTGTACTAATGAAGCGCTTCCATTATGGAAGCGCTTCATTAGTACAGAAGGACCAGGAAGCGGTGAAGGATCTGTACTCACCACTTCCTGGTCCACGGTTCGGCTATCGGCTGTGCAGGGCTGCGCACACCGTGAGGTCTCTCTGTGACCTCACGCTGTGCGCCGCTATACACAGCCGACAGCAGAATGAAGAGGATCGCGATGGTGACCAGGAGCAGGAGAGGTAAGAGTTTTTTTTTATTTTATTTTATTTGCGCTAGGGGCTGACATGAGGGACATGGGGCTGACATGAGGGACATGGGGCTGACATGAGGGGCTAACGGGGGGCTTATGGCTGACATGAGGGGCTAACGGGGGGCTTATGGCTGACATGAGGGGCTAACGGGGGAGCTTATGGCTGACATGAGGGGCTAACGTGGGAGCTTATGGCTGACATGAGGGGCTAACGTGGGGGGGGTTTATGGCTGACATTGGGGGGGTTTATGGCTGACATTGGGGGGGGTTTATGGCCGACATTGGGGGGGGTTATGGCCGACATTGGGGGGGGGTTATGGCCGACATTGGGGGGGGGTTATGGCCGACATTGGGGGGGGGTTATGGCCGACATTGGGGGGGGGTTATGGCCGACATTGGGGGGGGGTTATGGCCGACATTGGGGGGGGGTATGGCCGACATTGGGGGGGGTTATGGCTGACATTGGGGGGGGGTTATGGCTGACATTGGGGGGGGTTATGGCTGACATTGGGGGGGGTTATGGCTGACATTGGGGGCTGATAGATAGCTAAAGGTTTAGGGGTTGATCTGAGCCATTGGGGGTCTGATCTGAGGTGTAATGATATTTTTTTTTCTTATTGTTCTCCTCTAAAACTAGGTGCATCTTATAGGGCGAAAAATATGGTACAGTGCAGCAGAGACCAGTGCAGCAGAGACCATAGTCAGTTTATATAGTCATTATATAGTGTTATATATTTTAATATGCACCTTGTGTTTTGTTATGTGCGTGAATCAGTCAGCCCCGCCCACCCCCTAAGCCCCGCCCCAGAACCCCCGCCCCCTTTCTCCCCCCACCCGGTCCCTGGGAAAATTGTCTCGCATGAAACCGGTCCTTGGTGCAAAAAAGGTTGGGGACCACTGCTTTATCAAATTCCTTGCGGCTCAGAAGTTTACAAACACATGGTAGCATTTGTCTGGAGTCAAAAATTTTAGGTAGCCTTCCACAAGCTTCTCACAGCAAGTTACTGGAATTTTGGCACATACCCCCTTCCAAAACTGGTGTAACCGAGTCAGGTTTGTAGGCCTCCTTGCTGGCAAACACATTTTCAGTTAAGCCCATTAATTTTCTATGGGTTTGAGGTCAGGGCTTTGTGATGGCCTCTCCAATACCTTTACTATGTCTTTAAAGCCACAACTTTGGAAGTATGTTTGGGGTCATTGTCCATTTGTAAGATCCAGCCTAAACCTCTCTTCGTTGGGGGTCATGTGATGTTGCTTTAATATATCCACATCATTTTTCTTCCATCTGATTTGTAAAGTACATGGGTCAGTCCTGCAGCTAAGCACTCCCACAGCATTATTCTGCCACCGCCCGCCGTACCTCAAGGTTGGGATGGTGTTCTGTGGCTTCCACGCCTCTTCCTTTTTCCTCCATACATAAAGATGGTCATTACGATAAGTAGACGTCCTGTCTTGTATCATACATTATATGCTATTTGATTTTATGAGTCCTATCGTATATCGCCAGGAAGTGATCCCCTATTGTGCTCAGCCAGGCTATGTATATGGTAATAGAGGCCCTGCTAGGTCTGGTATACTTTGTGGGTGTATAAACATTCTCCAAATTTTCCTTTGTGATTCAACTAGCATCTGCCCATCAGATGCCAACCCCATTGGTGGCAATACTGGGCTTTTTGAACTGGTGAGTTAAGGCGCATCTACATGCGCTAAGGAGCAGCCAATTGTCGGAAGGAAGTGTTTCTTACCAACAGTCGGCTGCTCAATAAGGGGAGGTGAAGCTCTGCGGTTACATGCAGCGATCACCTCCGAGGGGTCGCTATTGAGATTGCTCGTCCTCATACAGCTGCATTGTTTCGATAATTGACGTGCCTGCATGAATGACAGGATCACCCGAGGAATGAGCGTTTTGCTCGTTTATCGGGTGATCACAACACCTTTACACGGGCAGATTGTCAGGAATGAGCGATCTCAGGAATGTTTGTTTCCAATCATCTGCCCCATTATCCAGGCGTCTAAATCCACCTTTAGACATGCACAGTTTCTCAAACACCCAAATCACTCTGTCCCACAAAAATTCATGGATGGTCCAGAGACAGAGTCTCCACTCACACAGGAAGCCTAGAGACATGGATGTCTCTACATAGGAATATGAGTGGATGTAGAACAGGCTGTAAATCATTCCTGTTAGGACCTATGTGCTAATCATTTTCATAACTGTGTTTGGTACATCATGGACTTCGCATGAAGCTCACATCCTATACCTTACTGAATGTGGCCCCGCTCTTCTGTAGACACAAGTCTCATATTTAGTGTCTATACAATCTGTATGATAAAATGTGAATTATAGATGTGTGCCAGTAACTCTGTACACGCTTGTGTCATGTTTTTGTTCATATTTTATATCTGCCAGTTGGATGGGGAGGTGGGATAAGCATGAATAATAAATCTCCCCCCACAGGGATGAACCTGAATGGAGGAGGTTGTCCTCCCAGCCGGACCCCTTATGACGATTGGAAATAAAAATACGTGACCATGAACATTTTAATTGACTCAACTTGGGAAACCCAATCTGACTGGTTGGGGGGTTTGTGCTTTAATTAAGTGGTAGCCTGAGTATGAAGCAAGTGCAAGACTAAGCTGTGGAGTGCCACTACCCCCTTAGAGTTACACCCTGGTCACGGTGGTCAAGGGCAGTAGGGTGGGGCCGATTTCCCCCTCCCTTGTAGGGGACATTCATTATTGTCAAACAGTTCAGTTTTTGCTTCGTCAGACCAGAGGATATTTCCCCAAAAAGTAAGAGGATTGTCCCCATGTTGCGTTGCAAATTGTAACCTGGCAGTTTTGGAACAGTGGCTTCTTCCTTGCTGAGCGGCCTTTCATGTCATGCGACTATAGAACATGTTTTACTTTTGATTTAGATATGTCTGTACCTGGCTTCTCCAGCATCTTCACAAAGTCAAATGCTGTTGTTCTTGGATCGATTTGTGTTTTTTGTACCGAAATACATCTCTAGGAGACCTTCCTAAATGGTACGATGGCTGCGTGGTTCCTTGGTATTTAAACTTGCATCTTCTACTTTGAACAGATAAACGTGGTACCTTCAGGCATTTGGAAATTGCTCCCAATGATGTACCAGACTTGTACATCTCTAATCAGAAGCTCCTAAAGACTTGACATGTCTGGAAATCTTAAGGCATAGTCAACTTCTGAGCCGCCGGGAATGTGAAGAAAGTAAGAAAAGCCGAAATAAATCATTGTCTCTGGTATTATTCTGACATTTCATTTCTTGAAACTGTGATCCTAACTGACCCGAGAGAGGCAATGTGTGCTAGGACTAAATGTCAGGAATTGTGAAAAAGTGACTTTTAATGAATGTGGCTCTCCAGTATGGAACACAATAAAATATACAAAAAGAGAAACTAGAAAAAGCAATACAGAAAAAAAAAAAGTTTGTTTTTTATTTGCAACTTTTTCTGCCAGTAATGTATTCTGTAACTAGAAAAGCCACTTCAAATATTACTAACCATATTAATTTATATTAAATGTGATGCTTGATCATTGTGGGTGCAACTGGTGGTACCCTCTAGCAGCCAGTAAAGCTTATAAATGTCCTGGTCGACGCTGGGGCCTCATTGATCTACCACTTAAGAGCTATACTCTGGAGAAGTATTAATCAGTCTAGAGTCAGGTCATGGATAAGCAGTAAAGTAAGTATAATAGCAGTAATGCTGAGGTAATACTCACTATTAGCATCGGTGTCGTTAACAGACCCCAGGCAAAAAATTCCAGGAAGATGACCACAACAGCATGATACACACTCGGCCTTCCCATTCCTTGTTGCTGTGATGAAAGAGAAGAAAACTAAGGCATTGATACATGCTGCAATAAAATACACACACAATGGAGCGGTCATGAACAGTAAGTGTGTCATCTATAGATTCACACACAAAACAAGAAGTGGAGATCCAGGCTACATTGCAGCAATCTCTATGCTAACCCAAAAAGGCTTAAGGGGGTTGTAGAACTGCTTCCTTGGAGTGCCGCAGCCTTCTCTCAGCTTACGGTTGGCGAGTGGCGTCACGTTTATCGGTTACTATGCCTAGACACAGCTCAGTCCCAATCAAGTGAATAGGGCTGAGCTGCGGTACCAAGCACAGACGCTGTACAATGTATGGTGCTGTGCTTCGTAAGCTGATCTGCAAGTGTGTCGGGTGTCTGACCCCCACCGATCAGATACCTATGACATATCCTAAAGATAGATCGGTCATGAGAATAACACTTGGAAAACTCCTTAAATCTCCGACGCTCCAGTCCTCACCGCCAGTCTGTGTTTCCAATTGACCGCTACAGCCAATCACTGGTCTCAGCAGCATACGGCACACAAGGTCGCTGAGGCCAGAGATTGCCCTGCAGTGGTCATGTGACACACAGGGCAGCTTGATATCTGCAGCCTGTAAACAGACAGGAGGTGAGGACTGGGGCAGCAGCTGTAAGAAGCTGGTGAGTATCCACAGGATTAGGGCTCATGCACACACATTTTGTGTCTGTTCTGTTTTTGAGTGTCTCATATGCGGAACTATTCACTACAATGGGGCCACACACAAAAAAAAAAAAAATAACACTGAAATGACTCCATGTGCATTCAGTGACCGGATGTCCATTCCGCAATAACAAACAGAACATGTCCTAGTATTGTCCGCGTTACCGACAAGGATAGGACTGTTCTATTAGGGGCCGGAAATTTAATTCCACAAAATGCGGAATGCACACAGGCGGTGTCCGTGTTTTGAGGACCGCAAAACGACAACAGTCGTGTGCATGAGCCCTACAACAGAGGGAGCTGCAGACACCGGAGCCTATACCGGGTGAACGGAGCGGCGCCCAGACATATTAGTAAATGCAGGGGGACCCCTGGGTGCCGCTCTGCCCACTTATATAGTTAGTTTTTAAACTAGTGAAAGGTCCTCTTTAAATATTTATTGTCCTAGCCTCAGGATACATCATCAATATCTGACTGGTGAGGGTCTGACATTAGGCACCCAAAATACTGAAAATAGCGAATATGTCCTCAGAAAGACCTACTCTGCAAATCAGGGGTGCACAACGTTTACTAGTTGGGGGCCACATTGCCAGACTGAACCTATGACTAGGGCCAACAAATAAAATGTAATGGGGTTAACAACTGAACTATACTTATGGCATATTGAACACACAGTATATACCATTAATGTCTAGTTACAGTTCCAGGGCCTCCATCTAATGTGAGCAGCCACAAGAAATAGACATACATGTGTACAGCCAGATGGTTGGGGGCCGCAGGTTGTGCACCCCTGCTTTAAATCAAGTTTTTATGTTAACATATTTTTAAAGAACATTTAGAAAATTTAAACCCTGCAGGATTCGCACTGGCCACTATGCCTAATAATCGTCACCACTTTTTGACCTGTGCAGGTTACTTTACTGCAGTTATCTGCTTATCATTACAGGCAGGATTTGAATGAGATCACAGAATTCACCATTCACAATAGGTGATATCACAGCTAATTTTCTCCCTCCTGACCTCTCTCCATGTCAAAGATCAAGTCTCCCACAGAAGTCCCCTTCTGTCTATTGTGTCTATTGCCCATGGTGGCTGCTGTAAAGCACATCTCTAAATGCTGTTAACAGCCGCTCAGGCAAGACGGCTGCCCTTAATCATGTTCAGGAAATCGAATTTAGAAAAAAAAAAAAAAAAAAAAAAAAAAAAAAAGAGGAAGAGGCTGCAATCATAAAATAAAAACAAATAAAAAATAAAATAAAAAGCAATGTGTTGCTACCTGGTTTTAACTGGCAGAAAAAAATTGACACATTCCCTTTAAGTCCCAAAAAAAGAAAACCTTTACTTGGCTTCCTATTAAAACTGTCTCAGTAATTCCAGTCTGTAAAGCATTGCAGAATATGTTGATGCAATATACGGTATACAACCGTAATATAAGGAAAATTGGCCCAATATTGTATATATTACTTCCTCCTGCGATACTTCCACAACTGTACAGAAACAGGAAGAAAATCTTACCCGAGAAGTCTCATAATGTGTGTAATACACTGAATCCTGTGGGATTACACTCCTGGTGTATTACTGTACATAGACAATGGATTTCCTCCGACCCTCCACCCTTGATGAATACTACGCCCTTCCTTCATCCTGGACACCAGCAGCCGTGGTCCAGCCTAGCTATAGATTATCACCATATGATCTCCATAGGCACCGACTGTAGTGCAGGCACAAGTCAGGAGAGGAACATGCTTCAAGTTTTATCAAGACCGGCGTTCCCGTTCCCCAGCATTGATCCCCTGCCTGCTGGAGGTGCAGCTCTGGTAATCCATCTGCCAGAAACTGGTAAGGGCTGGCATAGACGTGAGCAGTAACTTATGCCAGTTGCTTGCCGCTAAGCCCCGCCCCTTCTCTCGCCAGCTCAAAAGTGGGCAAATATGGCTTGCACCATGATTTGCAACTTTTTTTTTACGCCACTGCTTTGCTTAACCCCTTAAGGACTCATGACGTACATATACGTCATATCTGGATGGGACTTAAAGACCAGTGATGTAAATGTACGGCATGGTGATCAGGCGGGCGCAGCTCCTGCACTCACCCGATCAGCGGCAGAGGTCTGGCAATCACTGATAGCCGGACGCCTGCTGTATGCGCAGACATCCGCGAAAACACTGATGCCGCGCATTAAACCTTGCACTGCCGCGGTCAGCGCTGACCGAGGCACGTGCGACGTTTGCGCTGCTGTGACGGGGACCCGATGGCAGCCATGCCTTCCTTAGGCATCGTGGCTGCCTTCCGTGACAGCCTGTGAGATCCAGCCCCCTGGATCTCACAGACAAGCTGGCTGAAGTATATTACCGTAAGTAGTAAACTTACAGCCAATGCATTACAAAACAGAAGTATTGTAATGCATTGTAAAGGGGATTAGACCCTCAAAAGTTGAAGTCCCAGAGTGGGGCAAAAAAAAGTTACAGGGTCCTAAAGGGTTTAAAGTCGCCCATTGTGTCAATCACAAACTGTACGCGTGAGATGTAGCCTCCCTGTATGCCTCCGGGTCAGTCCGGTCAGTAAGAAAGTGCCTGGATGGAGTCACATGGAGAGCCATTTGTGAGAAGAATTTGAGAAATGTCACATGAGCACAAAATCCTCAACATCACACAGATAACCTCGTGCTCAGTTTTAAGGGTAAAAAAATAAATATATAAAAATGTGCATGAAGCTATACAAAGCGCTGGACCCCAGGCTCACAAATGACAAGATACAAATCAAACACGTAAACGCTTCATCAGAAAATTATCTATGAAATAAAATGTTTACGTTTGGCTTTTTTTTTTAGATTTTGAGAATTTTTTTTATTTCCGAAATTCTGGCAAGTGCAAGCAAGCCCAATAATTGGATGACAATTATTTATCTTTTGCAATCCCTTTTCAGCAGTCATCACACATTATCATCACAGGCAGGATAACACCTGTAGTCATAGATAACACAGGACCCAACATTCACAATAGGCGATTGTCAAAGATTACCAGCTCCCTCCTGACCTCTGTACGGGACATACCTAGAAAACTCTCCCGAATATCGCTAAATGCTGTTAACTGCAGTTCAGGCAAGATGGCCGCCCCTATAGTCGTGCTCAGAAATAATTTTACATTAAAAAAAAAAAAAAAAAAGTCTATTAGAAAATAAAAAACATTAGCAAAGAGGAATACGTTTCACTATCTGGTTTTTAAGAGGCAAAACATTCCTTTTAAAACCCTATTCATGCACATGGCAAAGGCTGTTCACAGGACTATGCATGAAGGCAGGCCCCTAAAAGGCACTGCACATAATTTCATAATTAGTCACACTAAGCAGCACAGATTCATAGAAAATTATCTGACCGCCCGCCCTGTAAATGGGACATTAACATAATTTTCTTATGAAAATGCTAGATGATCCGGTCATTTCAAAGAGTTCTCCAACACAGCGTCATGTACTTAAAGGGTTATCCCATGATTAATGTTAGAAATGAAATTCCAATCATATAGTACATGACAATCTATTTTTAAAACAGCTAGAACCAGCCCTGCACCTCACATGGATCCAGAGATCTCCACATTCATTGCTGCAAGGCTAGATTTATATCAAGCTGAGAACTTAGGGGGCATGCCCTTTCTGCTGCAGCTAGTGGTAGCTGAAGGTTGGTACTGAGCATGTGCTTCCGTCTCCGTGAGCAGGACAGGAAAACTAGAAAAAGAGCAAATGGCAAGGTGTGCTATAAAGATCTTATTGAATAACTCAGTGGGGGCATACAAAATTTTGAATTACAAAAGTAATTAGATCCAGGTGCTGATTTGAATACTTTTTGTAGGACAACCCCTTTAAGAGGGTTGTCCAACCCACAAAGCAGCATTAATGAAGGACCAAGCTCATTGTATTCCAGCTCTGAGGGCCCCCGTCCCCGCTGTTTCCAGTCCTTTATTGGCCTCAGTGGTCGCATGCTGCTTGGGGACAGGTCACCACTGAGGCTAGTTATTGGCTGCAGCAGTCACGTGACCCGCATCATACCGTATGTTGACCCTGGGAGACCCAGGACCTACGGAGCTGGAACCCAGCGGTGGGCATCAGGTGAACTACGAGCAACAACAATTCTACCTACCAGAAGAGGCCAAATCAGGACAGCATGCAGCGCTATTCTGGCTGGTAAAACGATGAACAATATGATAGAAACTGGTTTCAGTATGTGACTAAAGTGCAGTATCCGGAAAAGGCACAGGACAACAGAAAGAAAGCAACCCCCACGTTTCCATAGATAAACCAACACATAAACTAGGATTTGGCAGCAAATTACTGGCGGCACTGACCCCCACATCCTCCCCTACGGTGCAGAAATGGTCTAAGCAATGATGTATCTGGCAAAATGTCTAAGTTGTTCTACATGAAGGACGGGGGGGTGAGATCCAAAAGCTACAGGACCATAGGGGATAATTCATCAAGATGACAATTATTATTATTATTATAGTCAGTGTATCCAAGTCTCCCATTGTTTGCTAAACTTAGCGCATCTCGGAATACGTCTAGAGATGGTGTACTGATCGTTACCACCTACTAGAAACTGCCAACTCTTAAAGGGCTTTTCCAGGCTCCTGATATTGATGACCTCTCCTCAGGATGTTCCCTCCCGATGCAAGGGCTTTTTCCCAGATCTCCTATTTGACCATACTCCTAGTCATCGCCCCACAGAATATGGAGGCATTAGACGAGCTTAGCTAGGCTTAACCTGCGCTTATGAAATGACGACTTCTATTTTTAGGCAGGATTAAGTGACAATCAGTGGATGTTGGAGCACGGGTCCTGCTTTACAGAAGAAGCAATGCATATTATATATGACTGCTACAACCATGACAAATCCATCATTTACATGGAGGAGCCGGGTGACAAATGTGTCACTTCAGTGGTAGCAGCAAGCCTCCCGCTAGTGTCTGAAGAAAAGGGGTGACCTGGTTTCTAAAATAGCAGCAATGTTTCACCACCCGCAGTGCCAAGCCACCTAGATGAGCCCAGGTTTAATGGCATGATCATTTTACTTACTGAACGCGATACATTCCAGACAGAAACTGACACATCTGCAAAAGCCCCCTCCCAAAAACCCACTGAGGCAGGAGGACAGCAGCAAGTCGTATGATGAGATTTTCATGAGACCTGGTCTCCCTTCAAACGTCTGGCGTCATTTATGGCAAAACTGCCCATTTTTTCTCTGAAGGGCTTTTCTGAGAGTTTGATATTGATGACCTGTCCTCGGGATAGGTCACCAGTAGCAGATCGGCAGGGGTCCAATTGCCGCCACCCTTGCCGACCAGCTGTCTGAAGAGACCAGAGTGCTGCAGTCTCTTCCTAGGCCAGTGATGGCACATTCATCAGTCACATGACCTAGGTGGCGCTCAATCCCATTCAAGTGAACAGGGATGAGCTGCTATACCAAGCAAAGCCACTATCGAATGGACGGTGCTGCACTTGGTAATAGAGTTGCACCGAGTATTGAAGTTTCTATACCCAATCGATACGATATTGGACTTACTATTTAACGATACTAGGCTGTACAGCCTACAGCCTAGTATCCGTTAGAGAACATGGCACACGCTGCTCCGAGCGCCATGTTCTCCTTAGCAGCACAGTGGAGGAGGCAGGAGTAGAAACATCCAGAGCCACCGTGTACAGGCGTGTGCAGGAAATGGGCTACAGGTGCCGCATTCCCCAGGTCAAGCCACTTTTGAACCAGAAACAGCGGCAGAAGCGCCTGACCTGGGCTACAGAGAAGCAGCACTGGACTGTTGCTCAGTGGTCCAAAGTACTTTTTTCGGATGAAAGCAAATTTTGCATGTCATTCGGAAATCAAGGTGCCAGAGTCTGGAGGAAGACTGGGGAGAGGGAAATGCCAAAATGCCTGAAGTCCAGTGTCAAGTCCCCACAGTCAGTGATGGTCTGGGGTGCCATGTCAGCTGCTGGTGTTGGTCCACTGTGTTTTATCAAGGGCAGGGTCAATCCAGCTAGCTATCAGGAGATTTTGGAGCACTTCATGCTTCCATCTGCTGAAAAGCTTTATGGAGATGAAGATTTCATTTTTCAGCACGACCTGGCACCTGCTCACAGTGCCAAAACCACTGGTAAATGGTTTACTGACCATGGTATTACTGTGCTCAATTGGCCTGCCAACTCTCCTGACCTGAACCCCATAGAGAATCTGTGGGATATTGGGAAGAGAAAGTTGAGAGACTCAAGACCCAACACTCTGGATGAGCTTAAAACCCCTTTAATTCCTGTTCTGTATATTGAGGGACATTTATGAAGCCCTATATGCCACAACTGTGTCGATAAAAAGTCGCACATTAAGGCGCACAGCATCTCAGCACCATAATTTGTGACTTTTTGAGCTTCTCTGCACGCTTGTCGCCAGAAGTTTAGCTGAAATCTACGCCAGCCCTAGCTGGGGTAGACTTCACTTTCTGGCGCACAGCAGGGCAAAGTGTGCGCCTGATTTATTAAGAGAGGCTTCTGCATCTTAATAAATTAGGCACATCTCACTAAATTAGGCAAATCTCACGCCAGTGCAGGGAGATCAAGATGGGTATGCCAGTCTTGATATATCTCCCCCACTGTGCCAACATTTTTTGCAGGCAGCCAGGAGGTGTGTCTCAGACTACCTAATCCTCCCTGTAAACACGGTCGCTGAGCAGTAGTCACAATCTGTCTTGATGGAGCCATAAATCATCCTTTATAGGTCCTGACTTAGATCCGTTCAGCGGCCCCCACAAAAAAGATAGAGCATGTCCTATTGTCCGCAATTGCCGGCCATGTGCAGACCACAAAACACTACAGTCGTCTGAATGAGCCCCAACTTGTATTCTATACACTGAAATCCCCAGTCTTTCTAGGCTTAGGAGCCCTATGGGAGGTCCTATCAGTGATCAGTCACTAGTTAGACGGAGAAGATTTACCTGCATAAATTGCACGTTTCATGGACACTTTACCCACAAAACTATATCTCAATCTGCTCTATAACATGCAGATCAGACTGCACATTCAGTGTGACAGGTTCCCTGTTTCTATAGACCTATGTGCTACAATCGCCACCGTCTAAAACAGGGGTCGGGAACCCCGGCCAGAACATATAGTGAAAATGCTAATGTGGGAGGTGAGAACAGCACTGCACTGGCTGTCCTTCCCTTCCCTTGTCTTCTTCTGGCCCCGTTCTGTGTCCTGACACATACAGCATATATGCACACTATGACCTGACGCTGTGCGCTGTCAGGTCACAGTACAGAGCGGCGGGAAGAAGACCAGGTAGGGTGTAGGGGTGGGCGATATAGGCAATATAACTCTGGCCAACGATAGAGATTTTGTTTATATCGCAGTAGAACATGGCATGCGCCGCTCTCGGCACTCACCATGTTCTCCTGAGCCAGCACAGTGGAGAATGAGGGAGTCCCTCCCTCCCCACTGTGTGCGGCTGCCGCTGACCACCAATAAGAACAGAGGAGGAGGAGGGAAGGGACTGTGGCCACTGCGCCACCAATGAGAACAGAGGAGGAGTGGAGGGACTGAATACAAACGTAGCCTGCATATGCCGGTGTTCTGGAATTTTCTGCTACCCACATCACTTCCGGTAGTGACGTGGGAGGTGTGTCTCATCTCGGCTTCTCATTGGCTCTGCCGGGGGTTTGTCGGCACAGGCGCGGAGGATTCACCCGTAGCGTGAACGCGCCAAAAGGTAGCAGAAAATTCCGGCCCACTGCGCATGCGCGAAAAAGACGGCCGAAGGTAGCAGAAAATTCCGGCCCACTGCGCATGCGCGAAAAAGACGGCCGAAGGTAGCAGAAAATTCCGGCCCACTGCATTATCCCCTGAAGACGCTGGGTCACCAGCGAAACATTTGGAGTCATATAGATAAACAATAGGAGTGTGTTGTTGTTCAGCAGGAGAGCTCTAAAGCTGAACATCACAGTGTGGATGGTGATATCCAGATACATGAACAATACTAATGAATGACAGAGAAAAAGGGCAGTCTAAACCCTTGATACTTTTAAACAGTTTATGTCTATATTGTGGAAGATAGTTTTAAGGAAATGAAATAAAGATTTAAAATGTTATATATAAGTCAGCACTTCAAGCTAGACGTAATGTGGTCTGAGTGACCAATTAGTAAAAATACTGTCAAGTAAACGTCATAGAGGTGCTGAAGAGGTCTAGATATTTGTAGACAAACCCCCGGCAGAGCCAATGAGAAGCCGAGGTGAGAGACACACCTCCCACGTCACTACCGGAAGTGACGTGGGTAGCAAAAAATTCCGGGTAGCAGAAAATTCTGGAACACCAGCCATATCCCATACCCGGCCTCTATTACTGCGCACTGTGATCTGCCGCAATTAAAGTGGTTGTCCAAGTTATGAAAAAAAAAATATATATAGCACTGAAAATTCCCTGGTTCTTTTCTAGCCCTTTGTTTACATGCAATAAAAACGATCTCTGCCCCTCCCCCTGCACTGCTAAGGGAGTGAATACAAGTGCTGCCCTGAGTGCTGGGAGAATCAGCAGCAACTTGTAAGTGTAGAACTACAAGTCCCAGCTGTATAATGACACTGCTAAGGGAGTGAATACAAGAGCTGCCCTGAGTGACATGTCTGCCTGCTGGGAGACTCTGCAGCATGTTGTATGTGTAGGACTACAAGTCCCAGCTGTATAATGACACTGCTAATACACACAGGATCTTCCCCCTACCTTCTTATGCAATGCTCTCTCTAGTCTGTGCAGCTGAAGGGGTTAAGGATCCTAGGACAGCAGTGAGGTGGGGGCGTAGCCTGCACAGTGACAGGCTTGTAAACGACATTTATAAGAGCAGGGAGAGAAGCTGACATCGCAGGTCATGTGACCCTCAGTGAAATCTGATAAACCATGCACTGCAGATAAAGTGAGTTAATTCGAAAGCTGTTACATTTGCTTAGTTAGGAACATAGAAAAAAAAAAAAAAAAACTCGGACAACCCTGTTAACCCCTCAGGTCCCTGAGGGGTTAATTGCGGCGGATCACAGCACGCAGTAATAGAGGCCAGGTATGTGATATGGCCGGCATATGCAGGCTACGTTTGTATTCAGGCATATTAACTATATTCACTGGTGGCGCAATGGCCACAGCCCCTCCCTTCTACTCCCCCTCTTCGAAGTATAATATTAATTGCGGTGTCTGATCGGAGCCCCAGCAGTGTAATCGTGGGGCTCCGATCGGTTACCATGGCAGCCAGGACGCTACCGAAGCCCTCCATGGTAATCTCCCTGCTGCTGTGTGTACTATGCACAGGGCAGCAGGGAGAGTGTGAAGTCTTATTCACCATAATAGTGCTCTATCAGGGTGAATAGGACAAGGGTTCTAGCCCCTAAGGAGGCTAATAGTTATTAAATAAAGTTTAAAAAAAAAAAAAAAGTTTAACCCCCGAAATATAGAAGATATTGCAATATAGATTTAAGGCCATATCGCCCACCCCTAGTAGGGTGGGTGAATCTGCCAAGTGGCAGCGCTGTCCGGAGCTGGAGATTTAAGTTTATTTCTATTTTTAATCGTCTGATCTGAGGTCTGTTTGGATGCTGAGGGTCTGATGGGGCTAATCTGAGGTTAATTGAGGGTGGGGGGGGGAGTTCTGATGTAAGGCTGAGGGGTCTGAGGGTAGGGGTGGGCGATATGGCCTAAAATCTATATTGCGATATAATTTTAAGCATGTGCGATATGCGATATATATTGCGATATATTGTTTTCTATATTGGGGGGGGGGTGTTTAAATTTTATTTATTTTTTACTTTTTATTTATTAACTATTGGCCTCCTTAAGGGCTAGAACCCTTGTCATATTCACCCTAATAGAGCTCTATTAGGGTGAATAGGACTTTACACTCTCCCTGCTGCCCTGTGCATAGTGCACACAACAGCAGGGAGCTGACCATGGCGGCAGCCTCTGATCTGCCCCCCTTCCCCAGCCTCTGATCTGCCCCCCTTCCCCAGCCTCTGATCTGCCCCCCTTCCCCAGCCTCTGATCTGCCCCCCTTCCCCAGCCTCTGATCTGCCCCCCTTCCCCAGCCTCTGATCTGCCCCCCTTCCCCAGCCTCTGATCTGCCCCCCTTCCCCAGCCTCTGATCTGCCCCCCTTCCCCAGCCTCTGATCTGCCCCCCTTCCCCAGCCTCTGATCTGCCCCCCTTCCCCAGCCTCTGATCTGCCCCCCTTCCCCAGCCTCTGATCTGCCCCCCTTCCCCAGCCTCTGATCTGCCCCCCTTCCCCAGCCTCTGATCTGCCCCCCTTCCCCAGCCTCTGATCTGCCCCCCTTCCCCAGCCTCTGATCTGCCCCCCTTCCCCAGCCTCTGATCTGCCCCCCTTCCCCAGCCTCTGATCTGCCCCCCTTCCCCAGCCTCTGATCTGCCCCCCTTCCCCAGCCTCTGATCTGCCCCCCTTCCCCAGCCTCTGATCTGCCCCCCTTCCCCAGCCTCTGATCTGCCCCCCTTCCCCAGCCTCTGATCTGCCTCCCTTCCCCAGCCTCTGATCTGCCCCCTCTGGTAACGCAAACCCCCCCTCCCCAGTATTAATCATTGGTGGCAGTGGCCACAGGGTCCCCCTCCTCCCCCCCATCATTGGTGGCAGTTTGCAGTTCCGATCGGAGCCCCAGCAGTGTAATGCTGGGGCACCGATCGGTTACCATGGCAGCCAGGAGTCACGCTGCTGAAGTCCAGGCTGCCATGGTATGTTAGTGAGCAGAGAGCAGCACTGTCTGATCTGAGGCTGAGAGATCTAATGGGAGTCTGATCCGAGGCTGATGGAGGTGGGGGGGGGGGGGGCAGATCTGAGGCTGAGAAAGGGACAAAAAGGCAGGGACAGCTTGGCTGCCATTAATGCCAAATAAAGAACTAAATAAATAACATTCTGAACTTAAAAATGAGGAAATGAGGGGTCTTGCACACGACCGTAGATCATCCAAAAATATGGATGACATCTGTGTGCATTCCGTATTTTGCGGAACGGAACAGCTGGCCCTTCATAGAACAGTTCTATCCTTGTCCGTAATGCGGACAATAATAGGACATGTTTTTTTTTTGCGGAAAAGAAATACATACAGAAACAGAATGCACACGGAGTAACTTCAGGTTTTTTTGCGGACCCATTAAAGAGAATAGTTCCGCAATAAAAACGGAACGGACACAGAAAGAAAATACGTTTGTGTGCATGAGGCCTTAGACTGTTATGTTTGGTCAAAATGGCACCTGTACTATTTGTAGTTGCTGGAACTGCCTGCCTGATCCGGGAAATCCGTATGCAAAACGAACACCATTTGTTTCCGGATCCATCTGACAAATGCACTGAACTACCGGATCCGTCTTTCCGGTGTGATCTAGAAAAACGGATCCGGCATTTATTTATTTTTCACATTTTTAAAAAGGTATGCGCATGCGCAGACCGGGAAAACAGAACCGTTTTCCTGGAACACTTGGTACCGGATCCGGCATTAATACATTTCAATGGAAATTAATGCAATTCAGCAAGTGTTCCGGAATTTGGGCCGGAGAAAATACCGCAGCATGCGGCAGTATTTTCTCCGGCCAAATACCGTAAAAGTGAGTGAACTGAAGACATCCTGATGCATACTGAACAGATTGCTTTACATTCAGAATGCATTGGGACAAAACTGAAGCGTTTCTTAGGACGAAACTCAATACCGGAAAACTTTAACGCTAGTGTGAAAGTAGCCTTAGCATACGCTTGTCAGAAAGGAAGCGCCTGCTGGTCAGTGAAGGAGACCAGTACATTTATATGCAGTGATCCTCTCCACAGTATGGGGAGTAGGGATCACTATTGCCATCGCTCTTGCCCATACAGACACTGTTTGCCGGCAGCAGATGCTGTTTAGACGGCGGGATCTGCTGCCGGCAAACGACGATTTAGGTGACCGCACAAAGAACCTATGTTCATCAGGTATTCGACGGCACCTTTACACTGGCAGATAATCACTAATGGGAGGTCCTACGATTATCTGGAAGATGCCTAGCCGTGTAAAGGGGTCTTTAGACTTCATTATCAAAGCTAGAAAAGAACCCTCCTAAATCCCTGTATAAGAGGCGGCTCCTCCATGTGGGTTACGAATGTATTAGTCCTGTACTGTGGCCTCCAGTACATGACTCTACAGTACACCTGCCTCAGCAGAGAAGCGCTTGCACAGCGACAGCACGTACCCATTACCCGCAGGGTGTCCCCAGGTCCTGCCTACAGTTCAGCAGTCTAAATTCCATGTGAAGAAAACAAAAGGACCTCCCGGAGGTGCAGGTAGTTACCGATGCCACGCTCCGGCATGGTAACATACAGGTACAGCCGCAGACAACACTTGTAGTACCAAACCACACACCGTGTCCGCCCCACGGCCTGCACTATCCTATCACCTATCTGCCTGACATTTAACCCCGTGAAATCTGCAGTGGAAATCTACAGACTGCTGACTGGGACCCCATACCCGGCAGGTGAAGCATGTGTGCTGCCACTCCTTTTATCTCTATGGGACCGCCAAAGAGAGAGTACAGCCTCTGTTCCTGGCACAGCGAGTATTCTCCTGGAAGTTTTATAAGACCTAGTTTCCTCCTCACCCACTGACGGTTACTGCCCAGTTTACAAGTTTCATATAACTTACTGCATCAGTCCAGTTTCCTGAGGATCTGCCATGAAAAAAAGCAAAGCTTCACTGAACTATAGAGGTGGGGAAGGGGGGGGGGGAACACGCTCCGCACCCCATATTACTGGCTTCAAAATGTGGTAAAAGAGGGGCTTTGATACTTTTTCAGATCACCTGTACAAAAATGTTTTTTTGTATTTTGACTCCAGTTTTGAAAAGAGGTGGACTACAATACCCAGAAAGATTATCAAAATAATTATTCAATGAGGGGAGATCTAATTACTATGTGTAAATATATCAGGGGTCAGTACAGAGATCTATCCCATCATCTATTTATCCCCAGGACTGTGACTGTGACGAGGGGACATCCTCTGCGTCTGGAGGAAAGAAGGTTTGTACACAAACATAGAAGAGGATTCTTTACGGTAAGAGCAGTGAGACTATGGAACTCTCTACCTGAGGAGGTGGTGATGGTGAGTACAATAAAGGAATTCAAGAGGGCCCTGGACGTATTTCTGGAGCGTAATAATATTACAGGCTATAGCTACTAGAGAGGGGTCGTTGATCCAGGGAGTTATTCTGATGCCTGATTGGAGTCGGGAAGGATTTATTTTCCCCTAAAGTGAGGAAAATTGGCTTCTACCTCACAGGGGTTTTTTGCCTTCCTCTGGCTATACTTGCAGGATGACAGGCCGAACTGGATGGACAGGTGTCTGTTTTCGGCCTTATGTACTATGTTACTATGCTAGGGTAGAGTTTTTTGGTGCCGATTTTGGAGCACCACAAAACAGCCTCCCGTTTAAGGCAGCATTGTGAAAGCAGGAAACTTGGGAGCACTCCTGGGGCCACTCGCTGGGATCGGGGAAGGTGGTCCTTAGGGCTCTTTCACACCTGCGTTATAGTCCTTCCGGCATAGAGTTCCGTCGTCAGGGCTCTATGCCGGAAGAATCCTGATCAGTTTTATCCTAATGCATTCTGAATGGAGATAAATCAGTTCAGGATGTCTTCAGTTCCGGAACGGAACGTTTTTTGGCCGGAGAAAATACCGCAGCATGCTGCGCTTTTTGCTCCGGCCAAAAATCCTGAAGACTTGCCGAAAGGCCGGATCCGGAATGAATGCCCATTGAAAGGCATTGATCCGGCCTTAAGTTAAACGTTGTTTCGGCGCATTGCCGGAACCGCCGTTTAGCTTTTTTAGAGTGGTTACCATGGCTGCCGGGACGCTAAAGTCCCGGCAGCCATGGTAAAGTGTAGTGGGGAGCAGTATACTTACCATCTGTGCAGCTCCCAGGGCGCTCCAGAGTGACGTCAGGGCGCCCCAAGCGCATGGATCACGTGATCACATGGCACGTCATCCATGCGCATGGGGCGCTCCGACGTCACTCTGTAAGTATACCGCTCCTTGCTCCTACTATGGCAACCAGGACTTTAATAGCGTCCTGGCTGCCATAGTAACACTGAAAGCATTTTGAAGACGGATCCGTCTTCAAATGCTTTCAGTACACTTGCGTTTTTCCGGATCCGGCAGTGTAATTCCGGCAAGTGGAGTACACGCCGGATCCGGACAACGCAAGTGTGAAAGAGCCCTTATTGGTAAAGGGCCTGGGCCTGTACAAGGCTGCCAGCCCTATTACAGATTTATTTCAATGCAAGACCGCAGGTAGGAGCACTGCATTGGTGTATATACACACTGTGGAAAAGGTCATCTGAAATTTGCAAGTCCATGTCACATAGGAGGTCTAAAACAAAAGAAGTTTAAAAAAAAACAAAAAACTAAAGTTTAAATCACCCCCCTTTCCCCCAAAATTAAAATAAAAAACATCCCAAAACGCCCGTACTGTTACAGGAGTATGTCACCTTCCCAAAAAAATAATGTCATAAAAAGTGATCAAACAGCTATACACACTCCAAAATCATACCAGCGGTGAAGAAGACTGCCCACTGACAAACAACTGGGCACAGCGCCCTTGTCAGGAGATAATCCACGTTATCCACTTCACCTGGCAGTGGTTTTAATGTTACGGCTGATCAGAGTATGGGCTGCAATGATTTCTGAACTTCGGGTGAAGCCAAAAACACAGGCCTCGTATCCGAATAAGGAGGAAGCCACCATCCACACGGAGGAGTCGGCAGAAGAACGGACAACTCATCACAGCAAACAAGACTCCGCCAACCTCTAAACCGCCGAGATCCGCACCATGTTATACGGTCATTATCTAATACTACAGACCCCAGGGGCCAAACCGACATTTTAGAGGCCACAATAAGTTTACATTAAGGCCTCTTGCACATGACCATATGGCGTTTTCAATATTTTGGGGACCGCAAAAAATACGAATGACGTCCGTGTGCATTCAGTTTTTGCAGGACAGTACTATCCTTGTCCGTAACGCGGACAATAATAGGACATGTTCTATCTTTGAACAGAAAAACGTTAACAGAAGGTATACAGAGTACCTTCCGGGTTTTTTTTGCGGATCCATTGAAATGAATGGTTCCGTATACGGATCGCAAAAAAAACAGAGTCCACTTTCAAAGTGTATCAGCTACCAGACTTCTGTCCAGTTTCATGTCAGTGTTTGATCCGTGATTGGGTCGAAACACACAGACCTTCACAATCACTGACGGATAGTCCTCACTGCACAGCAGATGCCAAGAAGCTGCCACACCAATCACCCACTCACCGAGCTGCCATCCTTCATGAGGATCCTCTTGACCAGCATGATCCTGCTGCCGGCCGCCTTCTTCTTCTTGCTCATCTTGCCCTCATCCTCCTCCTGGGCGCCGGCTCCTGTCACTATCAGGGGACTTTCCGCGGGGCCCAGAGCTGCGGGGCTGGAGGACAGGTCGATGGCGGCCACCAGAACAGGGTGCAGGGCCACGGGGCCCAGAGAGGCCGGGTTCAGCAGCACGGGGTAGGCGGGAGGTGAGGCTGCACAGCGCACAGGTCCCTCCTTCTCCTCCGTGCTAGCAGCGGGGTACAGCGGAACACACGCCGGTCCGGAGGAAGGCTCGGGCTGGTCAGCTCCGGTGCCCTCTTCCGGCCTCCTCTCGTCCTTTGAGGGATCCAGACTCCAACTCCGGTCCGAATGGACCTGCCCGCCTACACACTCACAGGCGCACCGGCAAGCTCGGCCTCCTGCTCCTCTTCTCCAGTGACTACTGCGCTCTCCCCTCTCCCCGCCGGATGCGCGTCACCATGCTGCCTGACGCTTGCCGGGAGGCTGCAGTTCTACCTGAGGGCGGCAGAGGGCGCCGGCGACACCTGACTGCGAACAATAGAGGTGACGCATTCCTGGGGAATGTGATCCGCGGTCACTAAAGTGTCTTCTTGCGGCTGTGTGACAGGGACGTCTCCAAACTAGTGCACGAGATCGGTTACCTGTGGCAGCCAATCAGATTCCAGCTCTCACTTCTTCTGGCCTCTCTGGAGAATGAGAGGAGCGAGCCGATTGGCAACGTTTTCCATTTGTCTTTTGCCTTCATATGCGCAAATGGGATTTAGGCTAGGTCTACACGCGACGACATTTGTCGGGTGACAGAGAGGGCACAACTACACTGCAACATTTGTCGCACAACATTTTGTTGCACCAATGTCATGCGACAATTTTTATAATGGCAGTCTATGGTGTCGCTCTGCGACAAGCTGCGACTGCGACGCGACAGTCGCAGAAAAATCCATCTCGAATGGATTTTCTGCTACTGTTGAGTCACAGCATGTTGCAGTGTGACACCATAGACTGCCATTATATAAAAATTGTCGCGCGACATTGGTGCAACAAAATGTTGCGCGACAAATGTCGTTGTGTAGACCTAGCCTTAAGCAGACTTCCCAAGTCCCTCTGTCCCTCTTTGCTCCTTAAAGGGAACCTGTCACCTGGAAAAGACAATTTACACTAATCACAGTACCTTAAAGTATCTCTCATAGTGTGCCCAAAGACGTATTCATATCTTCTTTCTGCGTTGTGCTGTCTCATAAAATCGACTTATAAAACTGTGTTTGACACCTTTTTGAAGTCGTGCTGAAGTCACAGGGGCAGCGGCCTCCTTGACTCAACCGTCGGATAAGCCCGCCCCTATGCCGCTCCTCCGCATATTGATGGACATTTTTCCCTGTAGCCGGGACTGCTCTCTTCTCGCACATGCGCCGTGCGCGTCCTGCCGCATCGCGATCCCAGCTACAGCTCCCACCCTCCCTGGCATCTGCATAACATTTTCAATAGATAGTTCTGAAAAAACGGAACGGATACGGAAGACATATGGATGCATTTCCGTATGTGTTCCGTTTTTTTTGCGGACCCATTGACTTGAATAGAGCCACGGAATGTGATTTGCAGGCAATAATAGGACATGTTCTATCTTTCAACGGAACGGAAATACGGAAAAGGAATGCATGCGGAGTACATTCCGTTTTTTTTGAGGAACCATTGAAATGAATGGTTCCGTATACGGACCGTATACGGCCCGCAAAACGGAAAAAAAAACGGTAGTGTGAAAGAGGCCTAAGGCTCATTCACACCACCGTATCCATTTTGATGAACGGAACATCCTTCTCCGTGATAGAAATGCAGATTCTTGTCTGCAAAAACTGGAAGAATAGGACATGTTCTATCTTTTTAGCATGGCCACGGAACGCAAAATTGTGGAACGGACGCAGACAGAAATGTATGGTCATGTCAGTGGTCTCTTAGGCCTCATGCATGCGACCGTTGTGTGTTTTGCGGTCCACAAATTGCAGATCTGCTAAACACGGATGGCGTCCGTGTGCGTTCCGCCATTTGCAGAACGGCACGGATAGCCATTGATATAACTGCCTATTCTTGTCCGCAAAACAGACAAGAATAGGACAGGTTATATTTTTTTTGCGGACCACAGAACTGGAGCTACGGATGCGGACAGCACACATGAAATGGTTTTTATTGCAGATTTGATAGAGATTTTGCACTTTTCATTGCAATGGGTGAAATCTGTAATGTAATCTGCAGCAGTAATTGACTTGCTGAGGATTTATCATATACAGTATTAGTTTCTGCCGCAGATTTTTTACACAACGTGTGGATGAGAATTGCGAAAAACTCTTTCCCTTTGCTGGTAGTGTACAACAGGGCGGATTTGCTTAAGGAAGTGCACACATGACTGAAATGTTGCACCAAATGGTATGTTTTTTTGTTGCAGATTCCATTACAGAAATGCTGCTGAATTGACGCACATTTTAGGCCCCTTGCAGACGAGCGTTCCTCCCGCAGCGAGTCCTCAAGAATAGGCATTTCAATCATAGGGCCGGCTACATTCACTCGGCCGGTATCCGTGTTTTGCGGATCCGCAATTTGCAGACTGCAAAACACATACAGTCGTGTGAATGTGGCCTATGAGAGACAGATCATCCTGCTAATGAGGAACGTCCTGAAGATATTTTTAGTTTCTCCATGTCCGGCCACAAATGTCATGTATTCCATACAGTGCACAGTAATCTGTACTTCTCTAGTGGTTTGCAGCTTACACAGATCTTTGACATTTGACCCTCTTTATATCTTAAAGGGGTCCTCTCACTTCAGTAAGTGGCATTTATCATGTAGAGAAAGTTAATACAAGGCACTTACTAATGTATTGTGATTGTCCATATTGCTTCCTTTGCTGGCTTGATTTATTTTTCCATTATATTATACACTGCTCGTTTCCATGGTTACAGACCACTCTGCAATCAATCAGTAGGTGGCCGTGCTTGCACAATATAGGAAAAAGCACCAGTCTATGTTCGTTCCCATGGTCCCGGCCACCAGAGAGGCTTACGCTTTTTCCTACATTGTGTGAGCACGACCACCACTAATGGATTGCAGGGTGGTCTGTAACCATGGAAACGAGCAGTGTATAATGTGATAAAAAAAAAATGAATCCAGCCAGCAAAGGAAGTAATATGGACAATCACAGCACATTAGTAAGTGCCTTGTATTAACTTTCTCTACATGATAAAAGCCACTTACTAAAGTGAGAGGACCCCTTTAAAAAGTAAAAAAGAAAATTTGGCATCAAACAATGGCTAAATCACCCACCACCTAAGTAACTCAGTTGGAAGACTCCCCCAAACCACACTGCAGAAATCTATTAGGTATTTATGGTGGGAAATGTGGCATCCCTTTACAGCCGGCTTCTCACTAGTTTGGTGCTTTTTCTTTGTTTGTATCCCAACAGCAATTGGTGCCATAACTTTCTGCTCCGATACTAGTCAATTGTCTGGGGAGTGGTCTCCACTCCGTGTGAAGGCTCCCAGGCCTGCCATAGCAAACTGCCTGTTAAAGGGGTATTCCAGCCGCTCTATTAATTTCTATGGGAGTTCCTGAGATAGCCGAGCGCTGTATTTGGCTGTGTCTGGAATTCCCATAAAAATGAATGAAGTGGCCGCACGCATGTGTAACCGGTCGCTTCGGTCATTTCAGGGTAGCTGCAGGGGGTATGGGGCCGTTCTCATGATTGGTGGGGGTCCCAGTGGTAGGACCCCTACTGATCTGATAGTTATCCCCTATGCTGTGCATAAGGGATAATTTTAACCAACCGGAATACCCCTCTAAGTCCTACCTATGGCATAGCTTAATAGGAAGACTCTCAAAATGCCCTAGACTACAATAGTATTCTACAGTCTATGATACAAGCTGTGGGGATCCGCTCTGGTAGGCAGTGGTAGCGAGTGCAGTATAGAGGCAACACAGAATGGTCTTGGTGTAAAACACGATGCTTTGTTTATTCACACGGTGCATACAAGTGAAAGATGGTGCAGTTCATAGGGAGGGTGGTCACACACAACAGCAAAATAATAGTCCAAACACAGCAAGTCCCTGCTGCCGGCTACTTGAGGCCTGTTTCAGTCACATAAAGCAAAGTCTATTTAAAGCCAGGAGTAATGTCACCTTTTTCTCCTTGGTGAAGTAAGTCCATGGGTCTTGCTTCTAGCCACAGGACATGGATCCCTCCTGGCTTCAGCTGCGGGATCCCGCACAGTCCTTCACAGGCCTCAGCACACAGCCCAGCTCACCTCCACCTTCTCACTCTCACAGCCAGAGAACACAGAAGCTCCACATTGCACACCACACCCTTGTTGCTGGTCAGGTTTTAACCCTTCCCTGCAAAACCTGGCCTGGACCGTGGGGAGACAGGCACCCGCCCGCATATCTGCCTGCTCCCAATAAGAGCCGGCCCGGATCCGCTGTGTTAACAGCATAACCGCTGCAATATTCACTTTTCTGGCTCTTACTCCACCGGTGCCAGGACCCCCGGTGGCACGTACCTGCCGTCTACTACCACCCCAGGTACTCTCCTACAAAGCGTTCAGAAGGTCACATATTTAAGCCCCCTAAGGGGACTTAAAAATGTTTATTATAAAATACCAAATTATTAAAAATTGAAATCATCCTCCTTTTCCACTTTAACATATAAAAAAAACAATAAAACATAAACATCATTGGTATTGCTGCATCCACAAGTAACATAACAGATAAAAAATAAAATGGCCAACTTGCAGTTTTTTTGACACCTTGCCTCCCCAAAAATTGAATAAAAAGTGATCAAAAAGTTATTTGTACCCCCCAAAATGGTACCAATAAAAACTTAAGCTCGTCCCGCAAAAAAACAAGTACTGTCATGGGTGTCAGAATATAAAGATGAAAATAATTTCTTTAATGTTTTTTATTTTTAAAAAAGGTAGTAAAATATAATAGAAACTATAAATGTGGTATCACCGCTATCCTATTGACCTGCAAGAAAGAGGTCATGTGCATGTCATTTTTAGAGCATAGTGAAGGCTGTAAAAACAAAACCCAAAAACCTTTGCATAATTGGGGGGGGGGGGGGGGTCCCACAGTTTTTCCAGTACAAAATAAGGTAAATAAAATGGTATCATTACAAAATACAAGTTGCCCCAGGGAAAAAGAAAAACAAACCCTCGTTTAGGTGAATAGAAAATTCAAAAAGTTATGGCCTTTGGAAGAAAGGGAAGAAAAATCAAAAACACAAAAAAGAATATTGGTCTGGCCCTGAAGAGGTTATTTTTATTATTATTATTTATTATGATTAAATAATAAAATAACCCCTTCAGGACCAGCCCAGCTCTTGTTGCTTGTATATCTTGTGAGATACGCCTCTCCTCCCTGGCACGCAGTGATCTGATATCTTGAACTTGCTGAAACAAAGAGTATAGCATATCAGCGTTACCTGTCATGTGTCCCTCTTCTTAGACGGAAACCGTTCATGCAAATTTCATACTTTACTGGCTGCCTTTGTTTACTCTGATCCATAGCAACTAGCGGCAAGTCAAATAAACCATTCTTCAAAGCTGCGGCTAGTTTTCAGTCCTTTAGACTTTTAGCTAGTTCTTTTTAGCTAGTTTAGCCGGTAGTTTGTATAGCTGCTTATCAAGTGTTCAGTAAAACCCTGCGCCGGGGACATATCACATCTGGTAAGTGCAGCTGGCTGTGTGATGTATAAAAAGCATAGTCTACATTCAGGATTTATATTGTACTGTTATTGATTTTTTTTAAGCTTGAAAAACATGTCTCTGGCAAGCGGACATTGGGTACAAAGCAACGTCCTTGGAGATGCCCCAAGACCTCGGTATGTTTAATGGCCACTATTTTTTATTTATTCTTAATTCTATATTTATTAACATGCCCTGTAGAACAGTGTACATAGATGCCCAGGAAAGAGCTTCCAATCTATTTTATATACATGTTATCATGCTGGGATTTATACATTTGTCATGCAGTAGATAAAAATGGTAGTGGAGCACATAAAATTACTTGGAAGAGACAGGGCCTAAACACAACTATACTATACTGCTTTTGCAAATAAAGAAAAACCATGGAATTATGTACAGTGTCTTCATATAAATCAATTGGAGGAGATTTACTAAGCAATAGGCACCAGAATTGTGGCTTAATTTGCACTAAACACATGCTTTACCCCATGTTTATGTGTTTTAGACTTTGTTTTGACAAGGGGTGGTGACTTAATGGCAATAGGAGTGGCTTACAATGAGTCAATGTATGCCAATATTTTTCAGCAAAATAACTAACCACAGGTAGGGTTGCCAACTTTCCCAACAAAACGTTCCGTCCGCGTTAAGCTGTACTCCAAAGGGGGTGTGGTTGTGAGGGCGTGGCTTAACACAGGGTGTTAGGTTTCAATGTTATAATGTCACTCCCATTATTAATAGTGCACCCATTACTGCCCCCCAGTAATATTAATGCCTCCATTAGTGCCCCCCAGATTGATAATGCCCCCCATTAGTACTCCCGGTAATAGTAATGCCTCCATTAGCGCCCCTCAGAATGAATAATGTCCCTATTAGTTCCCTCAGTAATAGTAATGCCTCCATTAGTGCCCCCAGTTATTATAATACCTCCATTACTACCCCCAGAATTAATAATGCCCTCATTAGCACCCCCAGAATTAATAGTGCACCCATTAGAGCCCTCGAGTAATATTAATGCCCACAGTAGTGCCCACTTCTCTTTTCTGTGCAAAAAAAAAAAAAAAAAAGCACTCACCTCCTCCATTTGATCGCGCTGTTGTGAACACCCGCTGCTCACTGGAAGCTCAGGACAGGACCTGCGCTCCAGTGTGATGACGTCTCGCAGCTGAGTTGATTTTTTCTTAACGTGGGGGGGGGTAAAGGCTGTACTAATGAGCGCTCCACAATGGAAGTGCTCATTAACAACAGTCATTACAGGAAAATACCAGCAATTATTATTGCCGATAGAGAAAATAATTACCGGCACTGGCAGGGGCACTAAATTACCAGCCGGTGGCAACCCTAACCGCAGGTGGTGTAAAGTTAGACAAATGTTTCTAGCAACTTGCCAAATTATACATGCAGAGTGAGCCACTGGGATAAATTTGGCACATCTTTAGACTGTTTACAGCGTCTAAATATTAGACAGACCTAGTAGATCTGTCCCTCTGTGGTAAATTGGTGTAAAAGCATACCAAGGTTATGCTGCGTTTATTACTTTTTGTCCCACAATGACATAATATGTTTCTTTGTTGGATCACACATAACATAAAGATGTTTGATTGAAAAAACAAAAATCCTGTTACAGATTTTGCTTTTTCTTACCTGTGTTATGGCATCCCTTAATGTGCTAGGGCCAGTTAGAAAATAACATCTCTAGCGCACAAATTAATATTGGCTAGCACTGCACAATAGTAGATTTAATATTTATCGCAGAACAACATACAGCAATATTAAAGTGTACCTGAGTTGTTTTTTTTTTTTTTTAAGTTTGCATAATGGCTGTGCTGCTTTGTACAATCATAACTGTGAAAGAGCAGGAGTTTTTTGGGCTTCCCTAATGTCTTTTTCAGCCATTTCAATCCCCTCTTCAGCTGCACAGCTAGATGCATTTCCCTCAGAAGCAAGGGGTGTATCCCTTCTGGGAAATCTACCAGCATTGCAGTGCTATGACAGAGGCTCCTTTTTCAGGTAGATGCAGGCAATAAACAGAAATAAAATGATAGGAACTGATTGGTTGTTTTAAGCAACAAGATTGCATTCCTGTATGATAGATTTCACCCATGCCCCAGAAGAATTTACTTAATGTGAAAATAAAACATACAGTACATGAAACATTTTTGTAAAATAATAAATTTCTCAGAGTTTTGGATCATACTAATATCATATGCATTTCTCATTTATTTAAAGGGGTTGTCTGGGTTCAGAGCTGAACCCGGACTAACCTCTATTTTCACCCAGGCCCCCCTGACTTGAGCATTAGAGCAGTTCATGCTCTCCTTTGCGCTATGCTAAATTGCGCATGGCAAATGCTCTTTTGTTCACAATAACACACTGCCAGGCGGAGGCCTCTGCCAGGCGTAGGCTTCACCGAGTCTGATGGGCGGGCTTTAGCACTGCCCTAGCCGTTTTACTGCCTAGAGCAGTGCTAAAGACCGCCCATCAGTGCCAGTGACATCACCAGGCTCCCTGAGCATCCGGAAGAAGAGGCTTCAGCACTCCTGCAAGAGACCCGGTACGTCACTGAGTATAAGAAAACTTCACTTCCGGCAAATAATTTCCTAGACGAAAACGGGGCTTCAGAAACATGTGGAAAAGGTAGGACATGTATTTATTATGTATGTCTGTCTTGTACTAATGGAACAAAGTCCTCAATCCCAGACAACCCCTTTAAGGCATCTTAAAATTAGGTCTCATACTAGAGAGCAGCAGAGGGCTCCTGTGTAAGAACAATATATGGGCCCCTTGGACTACAATATCTCATCATAGAGCACAACCCTTATGCCTCCCTAACACTCACCAGTAATTGTGAGCCATGAAATTCACTAGTCGCTTACAAGCAATCTAATACACAGTGGGATGCTGCTTTTAAAGTGGCAGTGAGTTTGTGCCGCTGCACAGGTTGGTTTCTCTGACACAATAGCAAACGGGTCCGTCCCCCATTGACTTTCAATGGTGTTGAAGACGAATTTGTCATGGCTATACAAGACATAATACAACCGGATCCGTTCATGACAGATGCATGCGGTTGTATTATGGTAAAGGGAGCATTTTTGCAGATCCATGACGGATCTGCCAAAAAGGCTAATATGAAGTAGCCAAACGTAAAATAACACTTTAATCAGGTGAACCACGGCTATGTGTCTGTGCCAACAGTTGGCTAGGATGTTGATGACAGATTCCCTCTAACAGTAATCTCTGTTACTGTGTTGCTATTTGACTTTATTCCACTGACTGACTAGGAACCATACATTAATTCACAGGGCCACCAAGAATCAGACACTGGGGCTAATTTACTATTTTCCCTTTCATCCTCCATTACGGCATACCATGAGAGATGACCCGCCAAACAGGTAGGGACAGGAAGAATAAATTTGACCCTCCTCCGGCTCCTCTTCAGTGTCTTCCTGTCCCTCCAGGTGGAAACAGATTATCCTCATGGCACTTGCTGTGAGGCCGCTTTCTGTGTAAGGCAGGCAGAGGCGGGATAAGAAGATGGAATGCCTTTCACATGAGGGAAGCAGGCAGCACCCGTGCCCTAGTTGGGTATTGAGGTGCTGGTAAGCGTTGGAGATCCCTGCTCCTTACCTCCCGCTCTGCACGTCGGGTGCAGAGGTCCATGTGCAGACCGGACACTCAGGGAGTCCCTCCGGTCTTTTTCAAGCTCCTCATCGCAGCCCGATACTTTCGGCACTTGCAATGACGTCACCGGAAGTCTGGTGCGTTCCAGGAGCTACTTCCGGTCTTTGTAACGCACGCTAAGGGGGAAGAGCTAAAATTGGCGCCCAGGATCAAGGCGGATGTCGCCTGCTGATCTCACGTCTGCAGGTAAGAGTACTTCAAGGGGTCAGATGTAAAGTGGCCAAACATGTTTGAGCCTGGTACAGTCCAAATGGAGACCTCCCAGGGGCCAACTATTGTAAGTTACTTGGGAAAATGCTGTATATTTTAACTTATGCTAACCCCCTTGTACCTCTGTCTCCCTCTCTTACTGTATGCATTTAGAGTGATAAGGATGGGGCTCAGAGAGCTAAACCTAGTCCAAAAACTAAGAAGTGTGTTATATGTTACCTGATTCATATACTACAAAACTCTGCAAAAAATGTACTACAAATATGGCGAAGGATCTGGTTTCTTCTATTGGAGAGGAATTAAGGGACGTAATCAGGGAAGAAATGCGGGCAGCCCTTTCTGAAAATCCTATGCCTACCCCTGGTACGTCTGCATCAAAACATAGTGAACCTAAATTAGGTTACTCCAGTTCATCGGCCTCAGAGTCAGAACAAGACTCAGATTCAGAGGGCCTTGTCTCCTCTGAGTCCTCTGGATCTGATTCAGAATTTAAAAGTTTTCTCTTCTTCTCTGAGGATATAAAGGAGTTGATAAAAGCTGTCAGGGCGACCATGGATCTCTCGGATGAAAAGGTCAAGAGGTCTGTCCAAGATCAGATGTTTAGTGGACTAGAACAAAGGAAAAAGAGTGTTTTTCCAGTCCACAAAAATATGCAGGAGTTAATAAAAAGGCAATGGAAGACTCTGGATAGGAAATTATTTATTCCAAAAACTATGAGACGTCGCCTTCCATTTAGTGATGCGGATTAGAGGCGTTGTTTACGTCCTGTCCTAAAGTATATGTATCCTTATCAAAATTAGTCAAGGGGGCAAATGCCCTTCCATTTAAGGACATGGGGTCCCTAAAAGACCCCATGGATAAGAAAGCAGATTAAAGTCTGAAGAAGACCTGGGAGGCTGCCGCTGCTTTATTTAAACCAAATCTAGCTGCTACATCCGTTTCTAGATCCCTAAAAAGATGGTTATCACAGTTGGAATCTCTTCTAAAAGAAGGGGCTACTTATGACTCCCTAAAAGACTCCTTTCCCCTTCTATTAAAAGCGGTGGACTTCTTGTCTGATTCCACTACAGAATCGGTCAGAATGGCAGCAAAAACCTCGAGACTAGCGGCAGTGGCCAGAAGGGCGCTTTGGTTAAAATCTTGGACGGGCGACATCAGTTCCAAGATGAAACTATGTAGTTTGCCCTTTCATGGGAACTTGATGTTTGGCCAGGATTTAGAAAGCATTTTTATAGAGAACTTCGGACTCTAAAAAATCATTTACCTAGGGATACAAATAAAAGAAAATTTCCCTTTCGGAGGGTCAAAAAAAGATAGTTCCTTCCAGGCCAAAAGATCTTTTGTCGCAGGGTCCAATCTTTCATCCCAAAGTGGAAAGGTTACATTTGGCAGCTTGGAACCTGAGAGGGTGACATTGAGGTAAAAGGGCTTATCGGACGCCATAATTGACACCATGCCGGCTAGCAGTAAAGAAGTTACTTCTAAAATTTACTCTAAAATCTGCAGAAGGTCCTGTAGTTGGTGTACTCAATCGGGGAACTCTTCTCAGAGATTTTACATCCAGGCAATTTTGGGATTCTTAAACAGGATTTGAGAAAGGGTTACGTCCAAATACCTTAAGAGTACATACACTACGTGCAGAATTATTAGGCAAATGAGTATTTTGACCACATCATCCTCTTCATGCATGTTGTCTTACTCCAAGCTGTATAGGCTTGAAAGCCTACTACCAATTAAGCATATTAGGTGATGTGCATCTCTGTAATGAGAAGGGGTGTGGTCTAATGACATCAACACCCTATATCAGGTGTGCATAATTATTAGGCAACTTCCTTTCCTTTGGCAAAATGGGTCAAAAGAAGGACTTGACAGGCTCAGAAAAGTCAAAAATAGTGAGATATCTTGCAGAGGGATGCAGCACGCTTAAAATTGCAAAGCTTCTGAAGCGTGATCATCGAACAATCAAGCGTTTCATTCAAAATAGTCAACAGGGTCGCAAGAAGCGTGTGGAAAAACCAAGGCGCAAAATAACTGCCCATGAACTGAGAAAAGTCAAGCGTGCAGCTGCCAAGATGCCACTTGCCACCAGTTTGGCCATATTTCAGAGCTGCAACATCACTGGAGTGCCCAAAAGCACAAGGTGTGCAATACTCAGAGACATGGCCAAGGTAAGAAAGGCTGAAAGACGACCACCACTGAACAAGACACACAAGCTGAAACGTCAAGACTGGGCCAAGAAATATCTCAAGACTGATTTTTCAAAGGTTTTATGGACTGATGAAAGAGAGTGAGTCTTGATGGGCCAGATGGCTGGATTGGTAAAGGGCAGAGAGCTCCAGTCCGACTCAGACGCCAGCAAGGTGGAGGTGGAGTACTGGTTTGGGCTGGTATCATCAAAGATGAGCTTGTGGGGCCTTTTTGGGTTGAGGATGGAGTCAAGCTCAACTCCCAGTCCTACTGCCAGTTTCTGGAAGACACCTTCTTGAAGCAGTGGTACAGGAAGAAGTCTGCAAGGTAAGAAAAACATGATTTTCATGCAGGACAATGCTCCATCACACGCGTCCAAGTACTCCACAACGTGGCTGGCAAGAAAGGGTATAAAAGAAGAAAATCTAATGACATGGCCTCCTTGTTCACCTGATCTGAACCCCATTGAGAACCTGTGGTCCATCATCAAATGTGAGAGTTACAAGGAGGGAAAACAGTACACCTCTCTGAACAGTGTCTGGGAGGCTGTGGTTGCTGCTGCACGCAATGTTGATGGTGAACAGATCAAAACACTGACAGAATCCATGGATGGCAGGCTTGTGAGTGTCCTTGCAAAAAGGGGGCTATATTGTTCACTGATTTGTTTTTGTTTTGTTTTTGAATGTCAGAAATGTATATTTGTGAATGTTGAGATGTTATATTGGTTTCACTGGTAAAAATAAATAATTGAAATGGGTATATATTTGTTTTTTGTTAAGTTGCCTAATAATTATGTACAGTAATAGTCACCTGCACACACAGATATCCCCCTAAAATAGCTAAAACTAAAAACAAACTAAAAACTACTTCCAAAAATATTCAGCTTTGATATTAATGAGTTTTTTGGGTTCATTGAGAACATGGTTGTTGTTCAATAATAAAATTAATCCTCAAAAATACAACTTGCCTAATAATTCTGCACTCCCTGTATATCAGCATTAAGTTCGGTGTTTGATGAAAAAATTGTGAACCACCCTTGGGTTATCTGGTTTTTGAAAGGGGCAGATAGACTAAGACTCTTCTTAAGACCTACCGTTCCTCCCTGGGATCTTAATTTAGTTTTATCAGGTCTGACAATTCACCCTTTTGAACCCCTTTCAGAAGCCTCGCTGAAGTATGTTTCTCTGAAAACCCTATTTTTTGTAGCAATTACCTCAGCACATAGAGTAAGCGAGATCCAAGCTCTAAAAATAGTGGAACCATTTTGCATAGTTTTCCCGAACAGGATTGTTTTTAGATTGGATAATCTTTCCTTCCTAAAGTCGTATCTAATTTCCACAGACATTCCATCTTTTTGTTCAAATCCAAAATCAGAAGGGGAAGAGAAGTTTCACAAACTGGACGTACGTAGGGATATCTTGTTCTACCTAGAGACCACAAAGGCTTTCAGGAAAACTGATTACTTGTTTGTACACTTCAGTGGGGCACATAAAGGTCATAAAGCCACAAATAATTCCTTGTCTAGATGGATAAAAATTGCCATATTGCAATCCTATAGGTCTTTAGGGGTATCTCCACCAAAGTCTTTGACAGCCCACTCTACAAGATCTGTCTCAACATCCTGGGCTGGAAGAGCAAGTGCTTCGTTAGAACAGATCTGTAGGGCAGCGACGTGGTCAAGCCCTCACACATTTACTAAACATTACAGTGTACAGTCGTGGCCAAAAGTTTTGAGAACTACATAAATATTGGAAATTGGAAAAGTTGCTGCTTAAGTTTTTATAATAGCAATTTGAATATACTTCAAAATGTTATGAAGAGTGATCAGATGAGTTGCATAGTCCTTCTTTGCCATGAAAATTAACTTAATCCCCAAAAAACCTTTCCACTGCATTTCATTGCTGTCATTAAAGGACCTGCTGAGATCATTTCAGTAATCGTCTTGTTAACTCAGGTGAGAATGTTGACGAGCACAAGGCTGGAGATCATTATGTCAGGCTGATTGGGTTAAAATGGCAGACTTGACCTGTTAAAAGGAGGGTGATGGTTGAAATCATTGTTCTTCCATTGTTAACCATGGTGACCTGCAAACAAACGCATGCAGCCATCATTGCGTTGCATAAAAATGGCTTCACAGGCAAGGATATTGTGGCTACTTAGATTGCACCTCAATCAACAATTTATAGGATCATCAAGAACTTCAAGGAAAGAGGTTCAATTCTTGTTAAGAAGGCTTCAGGGCGTCCAAGAAAGTCCAGCAAGCGCCAGGATCGCCCCCTAAAGAGGATTCAGCTGTGGGATCGGAGTGCCTTCAGTGCAGAGCTTGCTCAGGAATGGCAGCAGGCAGGTGTGAGCGCATCTGCACGCACAGTGAGGCGAAGACTTTTGGAAGATGGCCTGGTGTCAAGAAGGGCAGCAAAGAAGCCACTTCTCTCCAAAAAAAACATCAGGGACAGATTGATCTTCTGCAGAAAATATGGTGAATGGACTGCTGAGGACTGGGGCAAAGTCATATTCTCCAATGAAGCCTCTTTCCGATTGTTTGGGGCATCAGGAAAAAGGGTGTCCGGAAAAGAAAAGGTGAGTGCTACCATCAGTCCTGTGTCATGCCAACAGTAAAGCATCCTGAGACTATTCATGTGTGGTGTTGCTTCTCATCCAAGGGAGTGGGTTCACTCACAATTTTGCCCAAAAACACAGCCATGAATAAAGAATAGTACCAAAACACCCTCCAACAGCAACTTCTTGCAACAATCCAACAATAGTTTGGTGAAGAACAATGCATTTTCCAGCACGATGGAGCACCGTGTCATAAGGCAAAAGTGATAACTAAGTGGCTCGGGGACCAAAACGTTGACATTTTGGGTCCATGGCCTGGAAACTCCCCAGATCTTAATCCCATTGAGAACTTGTGGTAAATCCTCAAGAGGCGGGTGGACAAACAAAAACCCACTAATTCTGACAAACTCCAAGAAGTGATTATGAAAGAATGGGTTGCTATCAGTCAGGAATTGGCCCAGAAGTTGATTGAGAGCATGCCCAGTCGAATTGCAGAGGTCCTGAAAAAGAAGGCGCAACACTGCAAATACTGACTCTTTGCATAAATGTCATGTAATTGTCGATAAAAGCCTTTTGAAACGTATGAAGTGCGTGTAATTATATTTCACTACATTACAGAAACAACTGAAACAAAGATCTAAAAGCAGTTTAGCAGCAAACTTTGTGAAAACTAATATTTGTGTCATTCTCAAAACTTTTGGCCACGACTGTAGATACTAGGGCTACTCAGGAGCTTATCTTTGGTAGGAAAGTATTGCAGGCCATAGTCCCTCCCTAAATAAAAATTAATTTGTTATAGCTCATGGTATGCCGTCATGGAGGATGAAAGGGAAAAACCATATTACTTACTGGTAATTTCCTTTTCATGAATCCTCCATGACAGCATGGGTTTCCCCCCCAATAAAAAATAAATACATTTATATATGTAGATATATAGGTATGTCGTTGTATATAGGTGGAGGTATGTGTTGGTATGAAAAAAAAAAAAGACGAAAAGACTCTCTAGGGTGTCGGTTGAGAAAGACACTGAGGAGGAGCCGGAGGAGGGTCATATTTATTCTTCCTGTCCCTACCTGGTTGGAGGCGGGTCATCTCTCATGGTATGTCTTCATGGAGGATTCATGAAAAGGAAATTACCAGTAAGTAATATGGTTTTCTGTCTAAAATGTAGACAGTGTAAAGGCTGTCTAAAGATGTGCCAAATCTATCGCAGTGGCTCATGCAGAATTATATATTTGATGCATGACTAGACACTTTTGTATAACTTTATACCATTAGTTCGTGGGCCAAAATTTTTGTAGCTCATGTCCTTTTCCAGCTAAGTGTACATTGATTTTCTAAATCCAGCAGGCTCTTTCGGTAGCCTGTACCAGCATAAATGCGGGCTGTTGGCTGGATAAAAACCACTGCATGCAATAGTCAATGGGGATCCAGCGGTGGATGGTAGAATCCGGCAATGCTGGAACAGCCTGCCAAATCAGGTTACCAGAGATGTGAACGAGCCCTTAGTCATGCCTCTTTCGAGCTAAACCATGACCCTTGGGGATCTAAAATTTGGTGCACCAGATTGCAACAAAAATGCACCAAATTTTGATGCATCTTACAGCAAGGCCTATCACATTAGTATCTGTCAGCCATTGTGCTATGGGTAACTGTGAGCATGACATAATCAAACTTTGCCTGGCATACACTACAGAATGTGCTTGTATGTCACAAGCAATTTTCCATTGTGTAAACCAATGGGTCACTGAGCGAGGGCTTGGCACCATATGCAGATACTGCTATCTATCACTATACTGAAGACCAGTTACTTGTTTTCCCCCCTCACAGCCACTCAAAGTCAATTATTTTAACTTTAAATCTGACATCACACATTTTTATATTTTTGCATTTCACAACTTTTTCCCCCCTATATTTCTCAGTATAACACTAGGAAACATAATAAAGACAAAATCATTAACCTAGCGCATTTATCATTATGGTCATATTAACCATCACCTCCAATTCATTCATTTTATGATAGTGGTATAGTCTGTGCCTTTCATGCAGTCATGCCTAGCAATGCTTTTTTCTAGCCCTTTCTCCTAAGGGTACTGCCACATATCCTGCCGATGCTTTTTTGAATGCGGCAAAAAACGTATCAAAAACATGCATGCGGTTTTTGCAACAACATACCTGTGATTATGCTGCTTCCAGCAGAGAAAAAAAAAGAGTAAATCACAAGCACCCAGGACGTAGGTTTTATTTCCTGATCTTTAGTTGTGTCTTCTAATTACTCACGTCCTGCATAGCATGAGTTGAACAACTTCCTGTTCTAAGCCTGACTCTCACTAACAGATTATTGTGTAAAAGGTTTCCAGGCTATGAAAGCATGATTGTGAAGAGTCCATACAATAAAATGTATCATATAATAATATTTTAATTAACACTGAAACATGTTCTCTTCCTAAGCTTCTATTTCTTATAAGGACCCTTTTACATGGACCTATGATTGAGAACAAAACACACTTGTTCCCAATCATTGCCTCGTATAAACAGGTTGGAGATCACCCGTAACCCTTAGGATACCGGAGGTTTTTTCATTTTTGCGTTTTAATTTTTCTTCCCTATTTTCCATGAGTAATAACTTTTTTATATTTCAGTCACATAGCTGTATGAGGGCTGTTATTTGCAGGACAGGTTGTACTTTCTAATGCCACCATTAATTATGACATAAAATGTAATGGGAAGCTGTAAAAAAAAATTCCAAATGGGGTGAAATTGGAAAAAAAAGCGCAATTCCGCCACCGTTTTATGGGTTTTGTACCCATGGCGTTTCGTTTATGGCAAAACTGACCCATGCCCTTCATTCTCTGGGTCAGTACGATTACAACGATACCCCATATGTGTCGTTTTTTATGTCTAAATAGTGTAAAAAATAAATGTAAAGTTTGATAAAAAAAAAATATTACATCACCATATTCTGACCCCCACAACTTTTTTATACTTATGTCTACTGAGCTGTTTAGGGGCTCATTTATTTGCAGAACAATCTGTAGTTTTTATTGATATCATTTTGGAGTGTGCTTGACTTTTTGATCACATTTTATTTAAAAAATTGGGTAAGAGAAGCAATAAAAAAAAATGGCAAATTGGCCATTTTGGCCCTTTTTTCCATTACGCCATTTGCCGTATTGGAAATAAAAAAAAATATTTTAATAGTATGAGCGTTTTCGATCGTGATGATATCCATGATGTTTATAGTTATTTAGGTATTTATTTTTTACTATACAGAAAGGGGGGTGATTTAAACTTTTCTTTATATATATATATATATATATATATATATATATATATAAAATATATATATTTTTTTTTTTTGTGATCATTTTGTAGCTCATATATGAGCCTATAAATAATGTTTTTTTAATTTTTAATTTTGTTCTATCAGGGATTTTTAAATTGGCATTTAAACCCTATTTTGCTCATTTCTTATCCTGGCCATTTCTTATCTGGTGGCCAAAATATGAATTGCAGTATGAACACTTTCAGCCTCGTCAGTGAGGCTAATGGTATACAGCGTAGCTACCGATGCCCGCATTGGCGACACGGGGCATCGGTAGCAAGTCTTTGCGCATTTAGATGCCGTGATTTTGCTTGATCACGGCATCTAAAGCCTTTAATTACCGCAATCGGCATTATTGCCGGTCACGGTAATTAGCCGCAGGTCTCTGTTGTATGAAACAGCAGAGATCTGCCGGCCATGACGCCCGCTGCACGTGCGAGCGGGCAGCATGTTTACACATCTCTCCAGCGCCGTACATGTACGGCGCTGGTAGCGAAGGGGTTAAAAATGATCAAATGCATATCAATCAGGTGATCACAGCTTTCATGTAAACAGGATGAGCCGCTGATAATATACAAAGAGAACGAGGGATGATCAATCCTAGTAACGAACATTCTTTCCCCAGTAAGGTTTCATCAGGTCGTGTAAAAATCTGCATAGATGGACATGTATATCATCAATCGGCGCTCCTACGGGGATGAATTTGCCCCATGGAAAATCCCCAAAAACTCTGCAAACACAAATAAAGTACAATAATGCCATAATTATAAAAAAATATTCTGGTGCTAATGCTACGTTCATTCTATAAGTTTGAGATTCTTGGCAGATACATTTTGAACAAAATTATTTGTGCCTGTCCGCTACCAGCCCAGCATCAAGACAATCTCTATAGGACAAGAACCTAACACTAAATGCTACCTACCCCATACTGGCCACCATTAAATACAGGGAATGCAGGTTCCACATGCATGCTGAGCCCACTTTATATCTTACCTCTCCTGGTGCCAGAAGGCTTCCAATGAATGCAGGGAGAGCACATCTCCAATGCAAACTGCATTCATTGGAAGCCTTCTGGCACCAGGAGAGGTAAGGTATAGAGTGGACCCAGCTTGCATGCGGAACCTGCATTCCCTCTATTTTATGGTGGCCAGTAGGGCACCGTAACAGGTAGCATTTAGTGTTAGGTTCCTGTACAAAAGAGATCACCTTGACGCCGGCGGACAGGCACAAATAATTTTGTACAAAATGTATTTGCCAAGAATCTCCAATTTATAAAATGAGCGTAGCATTAGCACCAGAATATTTCCTATAACAATGGCATTATTGTACTTTATTTGTGTTTGCAGAGTGTTGTTGCATTGTTTTTTGTTTTAGTGCTTTCAACAATGACAACGTGCACCTGCGTATTGGGATGTGCTGACTGACCCCTTTTTCTTTGCCCCATGTAAAAGCACCATAAGACTGTCTGTTTTTTAGACCTCCAGAAGTAGCCTCTTTTGAATTCATTAATTTTCCCCATGACTTACTTATAAAAATGTCTATACAAAATACATTGTAATATGGTTTATTTTACACAGGAGTCTTTGAAACATAAAAGCATAATGCAGTAAAGTTTCTTTCATCCAGTAGCCATCAGATCAGAAATTCAATAGAAACTGCAGGGAAGGCTCTAACCACTGTCAGGGCCCATTTACGAGGACAGATACACATTGAACTTGATAGATTGAGAATGAACCGTTTTATTGCCTGCTTTTAGTAGCATTTACATGCAGAAATCATCCCTTCTGCTTGGTGATGAGTGATGGTTATAGCGGTTGTTCATCCCCATACAGATTAATTGTTTGTCAGCAGTAGATCCCTGTTTATACAGGACGATGTGCTGGCGACAAATGATGATTGGTCTTCCACCTAATATATTCAAAGCTGGTGAGAAGGAGCCATTTCTAGCTCTGATTGTTATTAGCTGACCTGCACAATACCAGGACTCACTCCACTGCCCATCCAGGTGCTGGGTTTGTGTGTCCTCCAAGCACTGGACACAAGTGGACTTCTGAGAGGGAATCAAAAGAACACCAGGGGGCGCCATGACAAGTATATAACAGCAACATTTAATAACAAACATTATTATGTTATTTTCTGATATTGAGGTTATTTAATCATGGGATAAGCAGTGGCATAACTGTCATTTAGGCAGACTATGTGACTGCAGTGGGGCGCGGGACGCCTGGTGCTGAACTTTTTATTCTCTTCCCCTTGTGAAAACACTGCATTATCTATCAGCAGTTGACAATAGGGGGAGCTCAATGCAAAGTATTTAATTACAATTTCTTTCTTCATAAAAAAAAAAAAAGTTGTAAATTTGTAAAAAATCTGGGGCGTTTGTGTTCTGCACTGCCTGGGAGTGACTGACGCACACATACTCAGAAACTGGGGGGAGGAACGGGGGGCAGGAGTCTATACCAAGTTCTCCCATGGGGACCTATAAGACCTGTGTAGGCCCCTGCCTGTAAGCTCATATTCACACTTTAAAGGAGTTGTCATTGTTAAATGATAACTCAGGCAGCCCCTGTAAATAACAAAGGAAGGGATAGTTACCCCCTTCATCCCCTGCAGCTTCCACTGTCTGGCTCCAGTCCTTCCTCTGTTTCTTTTCCTGTCTGTGATGTTCCAATAATTGGCTTCAGCAGTTATGTCACTTGTACTACTGAGGCCAGTGATTGGCTGGAAATATTACCGCTGCAGCCAGGAAGATGACGTTAGCAGCAGGGAGGACTGTATTGTAGCACTGGAATCGGCAGGGGAGAAAAGGGGAAAGTATGGCTTCTTTTGTTATTTAGTACATTTCCAGAGGCTGCCCAAGTTTCTATTTATAGTATTGAACGGGTTGACTGTGTTTAACGTAATGGAAATGACCCATTGATAGCTCTTATTTATTTTAGATGGACTTTAGAGGGCATCTGTCAGCAGATTTGTACTTATGAAACTGGCTGACCTGTTACATGTGCACTTGGCAGCTGAAGGCATCTGTGTTGGTCCCATGTACATATGTGCCCGCTTTACTGAGAAAAATGAGGTTTTAATATATGCAAATGAGCCTCTAGGAGCAACAGGGGCGTTACCATTACACCAAGAGGCTCCACCCTCTCTGTGCCCTCTGCACTTTGATTTACAGGGCCAGGCTATGTGAATGTGATCACGCCTGGTCCTGTCAATCAACGTTTAGGGGGTACGGCAGTTGCAGAGAAAACAGAGCCTCTATGTGATGCCCCCGTTGCTCCTAGAAGCTTATTTGCATATATTAAAACATAATTTTTCTCAGCACTGACGGCATGGGAAGAACATGGGACCAAAGCAGGTACAGCCAGTTTCATAGGTACAAATTTGCTGACAGATGCCCTTTAACTGATGGCATCATGCTGAGTAATGTAATATACTGCAGTTTTTAGTCCCTTTAGAAGTGTTTGTCTTCACTTTTCAGTTACAGAGAATAGAATATTAGACAGCAGTGGGTATCATGTTTGTGATCAGTTTTGTCTGTTAGTTGTATTTTTGTAATGTAAAGAAATCCAGATATTGGAAATAGCACAGATCTATTCTATATCATCAAGCATTGAGCACATGCTCTTCTTAGGCTACTTTCACACTGGCGTTTCTGGGTGCGCTTGTGAGTTCCGTTTCAGGGCTCTCACAAAGGGCCCAAAACAGATCAGTTCAGCCCCAATGCATTCTGAATGAATAAGGATCCGCTCAGAATGCATCAGTTTGCCTCCGTTCCATCTCCATTCCGTTCTGGAGGCGGACACCAAAACGCAGCTTGCAGCGTTTTGGTGTTCACCTGACGATGCGGAGCCAAACGGATCCGTTCTGACTTACAATATAAGGGACAGGCAAGCAGTGCAGAAGCAGAACAAGCAGCAACAAGGTAGAGGAAAACTGAACGGCATGCCAAAAACACATCACAAGAGTCAGACAGGCAAGCAGTGCAGAAGCAGAACAAGCAGCAACAAGGTAGAGGAAAACTGAATGGCATGCCAAAAACACATCACAAGAGTCAGACAGGCAAGCAGTGCAGAAGCAGAACAAGCAGCAACAAGGTAGAGGAAAACTGAACGGCATGCCAAAAACACATCACAAGAGTCAGACAGGCAAGCAGTGCAGAAGCAGAACAAGCAGCAACAGAAGGTAGAGGAAAACTGAACGGCATGCCAAAAACACATCACAAGAGTCAGACAGGCAAGCAGTGCAGAAGCAGAACAAGCAGCAACAGAAGGTAGAGGAAAACTGAACGGCATGCCAAAAACGCATCACAAGAGTCAGACAGGCAAGCAGTGCAGAAGCAGAACAAGCAGCAACAGAAGGCAGAGGAAAACTGAACGGCATGCCAAAAACACATCACAAGAGTCAGACAGGCAAGCAGTGCAGAAGCAGAACAAGCAGCAACAGAAGGTAGAGGAAAACTGAACGGCATGCCAAAAACACATCACAAGAGTCAGACAGGCAAGCAGTGCAGAAGCAGAACAAGCAGCAACAGAAGGTAGAGGAAAACTGAACGGCATGCCAAAAACACATCACAAGAGTCAGACAGGCAAGCAGTGCAGAAGCAGAACAAGCAGCAACAGAAGGTAGAGGAAAACTGAACGGCATGCCAAAAACACATCACAAGAGTCAGACAGGCAAGCAGTGCAGAAGCAGAACAAGCAGCAACAGAAGGTAGAGGAAAACTGAACGGCATGCCAAAAACACATCACAAGAGTCAGACAGGCAAGCAGTGCAGAAGCAGAACAAGCAGCAACAGAAGGCAGAGGAAAATGGAATCAGGAAAACAGTCAGAGTCAGGTTTCTACCACAACCGAAAAAAGCCCAATCAGCAGTTTGCAGCATCACTGGGACCAATGCTTGGACACGTACCATAAATATTATTTTCAACATAATAATGTTATTCGTTTGACTTAATGCATTCATGTATAAATAAATCAATATTAATTATATACATATTTGTGCATTATACATGTAGGTATGGCCATGCATTAGCAGTGGCAGGCAATATTGCATTTGTATTTGGAGGCTGCACCACTAACAAAGTTCTGGTAAGTGCCGCAGTGATTTTTTTGTTTATAGGACCACCGAGTACTTGCTCCGCCTCCCACACTGTTCTGCCGGCCGTAGCCACGCCCCTACACAGTGAGACATACGTACACGACATAGTATATTCTTCTTCTTCTCCCTAGTTATGATTTGGTTGTACAGTACAATATCCAAGCATAATACCTATTGCCCTTTTGTTTTTATTCATATGATAATAATAAACGTTTGTTTCAATAACAACATAAAAAAGCACAAAAATGGCAAAATGAAAAGTCACAAAGCCACTTGTCAGTATCATCACTGGAATATGTGGACATATATATTGCTGGAAATAGATTTTTTTGGTACATATTTAATGCATTCATTTCTATTTTTATAGGATGAAAAGTCAGTGTACTTCAATGACTTTTACATGCTTACAAGTAAGTTTTTCTTCCTCATTTCTGTGAAGTATATAACTAGAAATGTGAAATGGTGGTATATGTGTTACAGCAAGTTTTATACAATTCAGAGAATACTTTGCCTTCATTTTCTAATAATTTTCTTCTGTGATACAGTGAAAGAGTTAAGTTGCAAGTAACCTTAAAGTCTATGTACCTTAGGAGTCAATTTTTTCATGATTGCATTTAACTTATTTTTGGCTAAAAATCATATTTTCAATTGGCTTTTATAAAAAAATATTGAGCTGTTAAGTCACAAAGGGTTAACCGTTTTTCTAACTGTGTGACTGGTACTTTCACTTTGTGCCATTACCCTTATCTCTAAACTACTAAGAGGTCATAAACACTTATTTAAGCCTCTTTCTTATCAGTAAGAAAAGGATTGACATAAGTGTTTATAATGTGAGAGAGCAGAGATAAGGAGTCCGTCTGCTCCTCAGATGACGGAAAAGACAGACAATCTACAGGCAGCTAGTGGAGCATGTCAGCTCTGTACAGAAAAAAGGATTCCATATTCTTAATAAAGACCAATTGAAAAAAATATATTTAGCTTAAAATAAGTATAATGCAATAATAAAGAAAATTGCCCCCAAAGGTGTACATAGCCATAGCAAGCTGATTTTTCAGTTTGCACATCTTTCAAATAATCATTGCTGCAAGTAACCGTCATTTTGTAATGTGTTTTCTTACCTTTATTACTCATATCTTCAGTTCTGGGCTGTGGTCACATGACCATCTCCATGCAATTCTTTATTTCTCTTGATATTATATATATGGACGCCTCAGTGATAGGGGAGTGTCTATGTAACTAGCTGGTGGGAGGAGCTATAAACTAGCTGGGTGTTAGGGGCAGTGATAGGGGAGTGTCTATGTAACTAGCTGGTGGGAGGAGCTATAAACTAGCTGGGTGTTAGGAGCAGTGATAGGGGAGTCTCCATGTAACTAGCTGGGTGGGAGGAGCTATAAACTAGCTAGGTGTTAGGGGCAGTGATAGGGGAGTGTCTATGTAACTAGCTGGTGGGAGGAGCTATAAAGTAGCTGGGTTTTAGGAGCAGTGATAGGGGAGTCTCTATGTAACTAGCTGGGTGGGAGGAGCTATAAACTAGATGGGTGTTGTTAGGGGTGGTGATAGTGGAGGGTCTATGTAACCAGCTGGGTGGGAGGAGCTATAAACTAGCTGGGTGTTATTAGGGACAGTTATAGGGGAGTGTCTATAGAACTAGCTGGGTAGAAGGGGCTATAAACTAGCTGGATATTATTAGGGGCGGTGATAGGGGAGTGTCTATAAAACTAGCTGGTGGGAGGAGCTATAAACTAGCTGGGTGTTAGGGGCAATGATAGAGGAGTTTCTATGTAACTAGCTGGGTGGGAGGAGCTATAAACTAGCTGGGCGTTGTTAGGGGCGGTGCTGGAGCTATGGCAGAGAAAGGAGAAGTGCATCATGGGTTTGGTTAGATATAACAACAGGAAGTGCTGCATACAGGATGTAAACCAACCAGAGTGATTGGGTTAGACCACTTTCACCTATGCATTAAATCTAGCAGGCTGATCCAGCAGAGTTTACTGTATCTGACACAGCTGGATAGGGCTAAAACACCGCCAGACCCCACTGTCCATAACGGGACCCTGCGGTGATCTGGCCTGTATCTGGCATTAGTGCTGATTTCAGCCAAACAAAAAAGGTGCTTGCTCCAGTTTTTGTATGGCCAAATCCCAGCACTCAAGCTGGAAATCGTCCAGATCCCCACCTGCTCATGTTATAGTCAATGGGGTCTGGTGCTCTGGTCCTAAACATAAGGTAAGCAACTACATGAGCATTGTTATTATGAAAAGCCTGTAAATCAAATAGCGGAGTCTGTTTTCTAGTAGATGCGATATATGAAATGTTAGGATTGGTTCACACGCAGCCACGGTTAGTGAGTGGTTTTCAAAAATGTATGCATTTCTTCTTGCAAATTGGGAGGTTATTCCTTGGTCATGTAGATGTCAAACTTATTTAATATTTATGGTACACGACTATGCTAGTTAACATAGAGTCCTTACCAGTCCTGAAATTTGTCCAGTGAGAGAGTTGTCCAGTGTTACAACCTTACAGGGTTTATTTGTTCAATTCCGACTAAGGCTCCAATTCACACGTCCGCAATCCCGTTCCGAACGGAATTGCAGACCCATTCATTTCTATGGGAGCGCACGATATGCGGTCTGGATCCGGAAATGCGGACCCGCACTTCCGGGGCCGCAATTCCAATTGCGAAAATAACAGAACAAGTCCTATTCTTGTCTGCCGGATCCGGCAATCTGTATGCAAATAGATACCATTTGTAGACGGATCTAGATGCAGATTCGTCTCATAAATGCATTGCAATAACAAATCCGTCTCTCCCATTGTCATCTGGAAAAACGGATCCGGTTTTTATCTTTTTCACATTTTCAAAAGTCTGCACATGCACAGACAGCAAGCAAAACTGGATCCGTTTTTCCGGAACACTTAGGGCCGGATCAATGTAAAATAATGCAAGTGCAGTGTTATTTGCGATGGGGACGCAACCAAGCGGAACGGAATGCATTCTGGTGCACTCCATTTCGTTCAGTTCAGTTTTGTCTCCATCGCGGACAGAATAACACTGCACTTGCATTATTTTACATTGATCCGGCCCTAAGTGTTCCGGAAAAACGGATCCAGTTTTGCTTGCTGTCTGTGCATGTGCAGACTTTTAAAAATGTGAAAAAGATAAAAAACGGATCCGTTTTTCCAGATGACAATGGGAGAGACGGATTTGTTATTGCAATACATTTGTGAGACGGATCCGCATCTAGATCCGTCTACAAATGGTATCTATTTGCATACAGATTGCCGGATCCGGCAGGCAGTTCCAGCGACGGAACTGCCTGCCGGAATCCAGCGACGCTAGTGTGAAAATACCCTAACCAGGACAATGTGCTCGACATAGCATCGCGCTTCCGGAGGGCGGAAATGTTGGGTGGAAGTGACATCAAACGGCGCACTTCTGGTGGGCGGCTCCACGATACCGTGTCATTTGATGCTTACCACACTAATTAGCTGGCTTGGTACTTTAGGCTGGACATGGGACACTGCAATGCAGCACTTCTTCAGCATGAGGCTGTGATTCCTCTTCAGTTAGCCATACCCTTTGGGAGGCAGCCTTGCTACACATTCCACCTGACATACTTAGGTGGACTTTTTGTTTATCAGCATTATTTGAGGTTACCAATTGTCCCCTGATGACACTGGAATGACTACCCAATAGAACCGCGTTGGGACCATCTGTTCTGCTCTGTCGAGTATTCCTCATTTTGCCATTTTCAACAACCAACGCAGATCTGGCAATATCTGCCTTAGGGCTGTGATAGGGATTTCTAGTTATTGGTTAGGGACGGTCCAGAGGTGTCTCCAACTAACTGGACAACTAGTTTAGTCTAGGCCAAGTAGGACCATACTGGGGATAATAACTGAAATCTTGCCTAAACCACTCTGTTGACCATACCCTCCTTTTTGCCTCAAACAAGACAAGTCGCATATGGTAAGACTGTTCTTTTTTATGTGCACTGGTTCACTGTCTTGCACTTTAGTAAGTCTATTCTCTTGTTATTTTAAATAATATTTATGAGCTTTTATACTAAACTATTAAATGTTAAGTTTTAACTTACATGGTACTTTCTTTGGCTTATGCCCCTTGTTCTCGATACATGTTCCTTTGCAAATCAATTTTTCAAATCCTGGAATAATGCCAACTCCTTTGTTTAGTGTACTCTACTATAGTATTGTTTTACATATAAAAGAAAAACTGAGTAACATTTAGGGTCCATTCACACGTCCGTTTTTTCTTTCCTGATCTGTTCCGTTTTTTCAGGAACAGATCAGGACCAGATCTGGACCCATTCATTTTCAATGGGTCCTGGAAAAAATCGGACAGCACAATGTGTGCTGTCCGTTTCCGTTGTTCCGTTCCGCATGTCCGTTTAAATATAAAACATGTCCTATTCTTGTCCTGAAAAATCGGATCCTGGTACAATACAAAGTCAATGGATCCGCAAAAAACGGATGACATTCGGATGTCATTCCGTATGTCATCCGTTTTTTGCGGATTCCGTTCCTGGAAACACATAACAAATTTTATTTTATTTTTTAATTTTTTTTCAAAGAAATCCAAACAACTTTATTTGATTATTGAAATGTATACATGTTTCCGTTTTTTGCGGATCCGCAAAAAACGGATGACATACGGAAACATTTTCAGGAACAACGGATCCGCAAAAAACGGACCGTTTTTCAGGATGAAAAAAAACAGGACGTGTGAATGGACCCTTAAACTGAGGACAGTTGTGTAACAAAAACACTGAATACTATTATTCCCATCAAAGGAATAGAGTAAAATGCATTTTATGCTTTTATAATCCTTGTTTATTTGTTGCTTTCTTTCCTGCCTTAGGTATTAAGCAAGAGTTTTCATCAGGATAGGGAACAGAGTGAGCACGGTGATTGCATGAATGTCTCATAAAGCCCATAGTAGAATATTCATACACCTCTGAATAACCACCTGCATCACCAATAGCAAAGAATGAATAGCAAAGGCTGCTCTAATTTTAGTCTTCATTCCATTCATCTTCTCCTATTCCTTGGCACAATATTGTCCCATGTTTCATGAAGAAATATTCTTTGTGTCCCAGGAGGTCATTCATGTCCTCCTCCTCCTCACAGTTCAGTGAAAAGCTGTAAGAGGCAGTTGCAGCAGGAGCCTTCCTACTGTGTTTTTTTCTGTACTGTTCTTGGCCCCATCACCGATCATCAGGAGATTAACCCCCTTTGTTCTCCTCAGGATTTCTACAAGATTGTTTTTGTCAGCATCATGCAGAAAATGCTGCAGACAAACTATGGGGGCCAATATATTTTTGAGTACCTTTATCCTTAATTTCTGGTTGTTGTCTTGCTTTTATCTAATAATACAGTGTTTCTATCAACCCCTTAAGGTCTGACCTGTTTTGGGCTTTCAGGATTCCAAACCTTTATTTTTCCCTTGAGTATAAAAGGCTAATGCATCCTGATCATTTTTATCCCCATTGACAATGAATGGGGACAAAACTGATCCGTTAAATTCAGGTTTTGAGATCCTGTACCAGATCTCAAAACCTGAATTACAAATGCAGAAGTGAAAATCGCCAAATGTGTCTATGTTGCTTCACTTGCTCTGATCTCAACAGTGGCACTGAGAGGAGAAAGATCAGGAAAGCTACTGAGCATGTCTGGTCAACCACTGAATGCAGGAGCTGGACAAATCTCAATAACAAAAAATTACAGTGAACTTTAAGGATTTTACTATGGATAGCCTATCCTCAGGTTATGCCTTCAGTATCAGATCAGCAGGGTCTGATAACCCAAACCCCGCAAATCAGCCGTTCTGCATTAGCTCCGAAAGTTGTGCTGGAACTACACAGCTCTGTTGATGGCCCGTTCTTAGAATAGGCCATCAGTAGTAAAATCCTGGAATACCCCTTTAACTGTTTATAAAATTAAAACAAAAATATTAATACACAGTAATATGTACTTATGTAAATTGCACAAAAAGCTGAGAATTTGTTGTAAGTGGTTCAAATACTTTCTTCAACAGTTACTCCAAATGATCTAACATGGGAACTAATTCCACACACTGGCCACATACCAACCCCTCGAGAAGGGCATGACATTTTGTAAGTATATGTGACTAGTGGAAGATTTTTTGTTTTTTCTTTCTTTCATATCCTTTAAAGGGGTTATCCAATTTCAGAAACATCCCCCCCCCCATGTGCCGGGCCCCTCACAGGTAATATACTTATCCCGCTACCTGCGCCGCTGCTGCTTCTCCCTGTACACTGATGAAAACATCCGGTGTCGGGGAAGGGGGGGAGCAGCCAGTGGCAGGCGGGGACAGGGTCGAGCCTCCTTAGCGTCACCCGTGATGATTTTTTCACCAATGCATGGACTATAGTAAAATATGTTAAGATTGTTTTCCGCAGCAACCGGACATCAAGTTTTCAGTACTAATGCTCTACTCTTTGCTTTTAAATATCCTTCACGATTCTACTTATTAACTAACACATTCAGCACTCCAAGCGTTGATGCAAACGCTACATTGCCTACATCAATACATGCGATTCATGGGTCAGTGTCTAAATGTTCGCAAACACAACATGGAAATAAAGAAGTCACCTCTAAAAACTCAGTTTCATAAAATGCAATATGTTTTAGATGATTGTTCAATATTGGTGATTAATTAGCTTAGCAGATCATTCACAAGTTGGAATCTTCTAGAACCGCATTCAGCAGCTGGCTGCTTAGTATATTGATTTGGTCATAAATCGTACTTAATAGATCGTTTACAAGAGGTCAGAGAAGAACTGGAGACCCAAGCCATCAGACAGCCAGTCTGATGGATTTATCAGAATGGCTTCCTGCAGCTACCTGTCTAGTGTATATATGTATGCCAGCTGTAGAAGACAAACCAAACTTTTTTACATGAAAACTTGCAATTTAATAATAAATAAACATGCAAAGAAATCTATATCATTAAAAGGATACTCTAGGACTGGATCCCCCTATAAAGTAAGCCCCTTAACATGTTTGACCTCAGGAAAGAATCAGACTCACCTGCACCCTACTTCTCCGGTCCTGCTTCTTAGCTTCGTTCGGCAATCTTCTGTCTCCTGGCGTTTTTGCTTCTGGCCAGGGTATGGACATGGTCATGCGCTCTGCTGCAGCCAACAACTGACCGTAGTGGTGACCTGTCCCTATTCCGCACATCACTGCTGGCTCATGTGCCATTTGGGGACATCTCACCACTGAGGCCAGTCATTTTGTGCAGTAGCACATGCGACCCTATCCTTACCCCAGCCAGAAGTAAACAAGCCAGGGACCATGAGATTGCCGAATGGAGCCAGGAAGCAGGACCGGAGCGGTAGGGTGCAGGTGAGTATGATTATTTCCTGAGGTCAAACACATAAGGGGGGCTTAATTTAGAGGAATACCTCTTTAAAGGTCCATTCACACATCCGCATGAATGGGTCTATATCCATTCCGCAATTTTGCAGAACGGGTGCGGAACCATTCATTTCAGGGGGGCCACAAAAGATGTGGACAGCACATCGTGTGCTGCCTGTCATCCGTAGTTCTGTTCCGCAGCCCCGCAGAAAAGATAGAGCATGTCCTTTTCTTGTCCATAGCCACGGACAAGAATAGGCATTTATTTCATAGTGCCAGCCATGTGCAGTCCGCAAAATGAGGAACGCACATGGCCGGTGTCAGTGTTTTGCAGATCCGCAATTAGTGGACCGCAAAACACTTATGGACGTGTGAATGGACCCTAAGGCTGTATTCACACAGTGGTTTTTTTTACAGTGTTTTTGTTGGTGTTTTTTGCCAAAAACTGTGACACTGTGGTCAGATGTTATTTTAAAGTCTAAAATAAATAAATAATTTTCATATACAACGTTTTTGTAGATCTTGGGGTTTGTTCTCTGGTACTGTATGTTTTTTTCCATAGGATTCTCTACAGAGAAATACTTTGCTTAAATAGTACTAACTCAAAGTATACAATCTGTTAAATTGTATCTTTATCCTGTATACCTAAAGTAAGCTAAATAAACCTGTTTTTTATGGACTTGGCAACTTTTTCACATTAGACTGCCTACAGTAATACGCTTGCCCTTACAGAGAACACATGCTGTTGTTTTTTTCCACAGTGTTGTGAAAAAGAAAATCTTTTTGTTTGGAGGTCATGATGACAAAGATGCTGTTGAATGTTTGCCTGGGATATATTCATTTGACCTGGGTAAGAAGCATTAAATGGTTTGTAGATTTCTCTTCAGTACCTTTAGCAAGCACATCAAGCTTTGTTAGAAAGATATTGTCCTGTACTATAGATCATGTCTGATTAGTTTTAATTAGTTTTTGTAAGAAACGTACCTGTCCAGGCTCCAGCAGCGATCCTCAGCCTCGGCACGGCTGTGCCAGGAGAGACGCACTACTAAGCCACGTTCCTTAAAGTAGCGACAGCATCCTTAGCAACAAAATGCAATGCTCTGTTTCAACCAACAGCGGCGGTGTGCTGGGGGAGATTAGCAGTGGGCTGATTGCTCAGCTACTCTATTCTTGTGTGCTTGTGTTCTGACTAATGGAGCGCCGAGTCATGGACCTGTCAGATTCTGATCTAAGGACTTGACGCTCTATTTAAACACCTTCCTGGCCATACACCAGTGCCATTGATAGTCTGACTCACTAGCTGTGTTCCTGGTTCCTTGTTCCTGTGCTTATTGGATTGCTCGTTCCTCTGACCCTGGCTTGTCTTCGGACAACTTTCTGTCTCTCGTTTGGTACTGCATTGTCTGTCTGGTTCTAATCTCGACTTGTCTTCTGACCAGTCTCTGTCTCTTATTTGGTACTGCATAACTTGTCTGGTTTGGACCCATTTACCCACAACTCTGCTATTGTGTTTGTCTGTCTTTGATGTTTGTCTGTCTATGCACTTAAATAGCATAGGAACAGTCAACCAGTTGCAGTCTAGCTATCTAGGGCTTGTACTGCAAGTAGGTAGGGAAAGATGGCTGGGTTCTAGCCTTAGGGCTCATTGTCCTGATCTCTCTCTATCTACAGTGGTAACAGTTTGTCAGTCCAAAGATGTGTCCCAGTGATATGCATCCTATGACCATTACAAGTAAGCATCCACTATGGCTAGGTAGGGGAAAGAAGGTTTGTCTCGGGAAGAGTGGGGTCAGTGAGGCTACTTCCCAGGATATTATGATGGTATCTATGTCAAGTTGTCTATACAAGAAAGCTGTGAGGGACAAGGGATTTATTCATATTCTGACACACTAGAGTCAGAAAGGTATTTTATTCTGTATATAAAGACTGCATATAAGGGTTTATTTTACCTTTCTTTAGATCAACATTGTAGGATAATATGTTGAACTTCATGGAATGAAAGTCTCAGTAATGCATATTCTTACTACCCAATAGCATTTTCAACTCAGCTGTCAGAGTTATTTTATTTTGTCTCAGAAAAACAAATTCTCACAGAGCTTACAAATATAAAGTTTCCATACATTACAGGTACATTAAAATGGGAGAAATTAAAACCGACTGGAGCTGCTCCTCAGACCTTGAACCATAGTGTGGCCACTGTTGGTGAAAATGTCTTTGTTTTTGGCGGTATCTACCATGGAAGAGTTGTAGATGACCTGCACATGTTTAACACAGGTATCATGCCTTATAAACCCTTATATAAATTTGTATGATTGTCTAGTGCTTGGCTGGTATTGTGAAGATTATCTGAAATCAAGATAATTCCATGCCTTAAATGCATAACTGCTTTCTTCCCATTAACTATGAGGTCTGTTTAGTCAGCTTTCAGTGAATCAAGAGTCAGCTTTCTGTGAACCAATAGGGCTAAGCATTAACTATGCCATCTTGCATGGTCCTGTCTTCTTGTGGAAGATCCATATGATTACACATTGGCGCATGTGCAGTTTTCCTCCTGGCAGAGACTCCTGGCTCTACTGAGCATGCTTCAATGTGCAATTGAAGGGGAGCTTGCGCAAGACAGGGTAAGACGAGATGACATAACTAATGCCTGCCCCTGTCAATCTACCTTCAGAGTGAGGGGTGGATGGCTGAAGGAGAGACTCTTCTTTTTTGTGCAACAGGGGTAGTGGGAATGCTCTCAGTGCACTGAACAACTATTTTGCATAATTTTTAAAACTCATATTTTGGCACAATAGAAAAACACAAATTTAAAGAAAAGATATGGTTTACTTCAGGGGAGCATTTTTCTCTTATTTTACATATTTCTTTTTATAAAAAATAAAAACAAAAATGCTAAAATTAAAATGACATAAAAATGCCCCATGTAACACCAAAAAGGCCCCACAATTATTAATCTAGCCAAACGGAAAAAGTTGTGACTTTCAAAGATGCTTCCATAAATCATTTCAAAGACACATGTCATAAAAAAATAAAAAATTAGCCCAGTGAGGAATGGGGGTAAATGGTCCGGTCTTCAACTCATTAAAGTTTTGGCACATTTTGCTAGATATGCCAGCTACATTTCTTTATCTCAATTCATGGCTGGAGTACATATATAACATGATACTGTGTATATACAAATTTTATTTTTATATATATATATATATATATATATACACACAGTATAAATATATATATATGAACAGTGGCTCACCCCAAACACTCCCAAAAGAGAAGGTGCTCACTCCACAGATCCACCCGAATCCAGAGAGAAAAGTGCAAAATATAAACAATAGGAGGGCACTCAATTATCTGGGACCACCAATGTAAAGTGACAATGACCACATTTAATGTAAATCTGATATAAAAACTGGCATAAAACTATACATCCATAAAATCATACAAATGTGCCCAATTGGGCATAAAAGCCTAAACGGCGCAAACAAGCAGTGTGATGACCGCTGGTGCAAAATGTGGACCTGATCCCAGGTGGGCAATCCGAGTCCAAGTATAATGCCCTATGGGGATCTAGAATGATGTTGGTCTATGAGCTGGACCGCACTACCATGCATAGCGTTGTAATAGTATATCGATGAATATAACCCCATGGGGCAGAGTACGTTACCCCTCTTATGCTGAGTGGAGGTGGAGAGATGTCCTTGCTCCGCCGCCCAGACTCACATCGGCATCCCGTGTGGTCTCTAGGTCTGATAAGCGGCGTCCCACGTGACCCGGCGGCACACCACGTGATCCACGCGGCTCGTTGGGGAACAGATCGGCTGATGGTGTGTTGGGTCCTAAAGTCCGGACCGTGCAATGTCAATAATCCACATCTCCAATCAGCGAGGGTCCAAGGGGCTGCCTTAGAGTGTCGGCACCTCAGGAACTTGAACAAAAACTTTGCTGTCTCAAACCGGACGCGTTTCAGGGATCAAACCGCTGAGGAACGGGTTTGATCCCTGAAACGCGTCCTGTGAGGTAAGAGCCGTTTTTTTTCCTGAAGTGTCATTATTGCTTCGCAGTCTGACACTTCAGCTGTTTAGTATGGCTGTAAAGCCGATCCGGGATGGCTCTTACTGCGAGTAACCAAAGTGCTGGGTGGGTGGCTTCTCCCCACGTTCCAGGCCGGGTCTTGGGAGGCTTATAAAAAGCAGTCACCATTAATCAGGTGGTGTGGATTATCCTCCATCTCACAGTGAGGCCGAATGCACACGGCCGTGTTCCGCGGCCGAGAGCGGACCGTGGAAACCCGGGCCGGGATTCCTCCTGACAGCATGAGCACACGGCGTCATTGGTTGCTATGACGCCGTGCGCTTCATGCAGCCGCTGCTGTACAGTAGTACACTCTGCGGTTTGGGATCTGAAGATGTGTGCTGTGCAAAAGGACTGAGAGCCGTATAATGAAAATATGCTAACAAGGTGAATGTTTGTGTTCTGTGGACTTTCCATGGTCTGAAAAAACACCAAGACTGTGAACTGTTATTTTGTTTTGCCTTCTGTGTGAATAAACACTGAACTATTTAAGTGAAAGACTTTGTGATTGCCTCTATACTGCGTCCGGTAAGCTGCCTACCAGAGCGAATCCCCACATTATATATACACATATACATGTGGCACATTTTGTTTATTAAATATTTCCATGCACATGTAAAACATTGCATATGAAAAAAAAATGTACCGTATCCCTCGAATATTAACTTCTATGTAGGTTCTGAACCTGGCAAACAGAGCCTTACATACAAGGATGGCTAATTTCTGGCCTCTGAGATACTGAAGATTAACTAATTTAGAGGGGGTTATCCAACAGTATAAACTGCCCCCCCCCCCCTATATGCTAGGCCCCCCACATGGAATATACTTACCCCGTTCTGCTCCTGATCCCCGCACCGCCGCTGCTGCTTTTCCCCATGCATGGATCAAAAGAGAGAAGCCAATGGCAGACGGGGACGAGCCTCCGTAGCATCGCGGGTGACACTAGGGAGGCTTGTCCCCGTCTCTGCCTGCCTTTGGATGCTTCCCTCCCTCCCGACATCAGATGTTTTCATTCTTGCATGGGAAGAAGCAGCGGCGGTGCAGGGACCAGGAACGGCACAGGGAGTGGGGTAAGTATATTCCATGTGGGGGGCCCGGCATATGAGGGGACATTTTATACTCTCGGAGAACCCCTTCAACCAGTTCTGTTTCCGTAAATGATTCTCTCAGTCTGCACATACTACTATATATCTAAGACAACAGCAGTAAGTGCATAAATCATAAACTAATGTGGACAAATCCAGCGCTTTATTTACAACATATTTAAAGATTTTACAAAAATTGAATAGAATTTTCTGAAATATGTCTATCATATAGTTCTTTATTGTCTGTGGTCAATTCTTAAAACATTCTTAATGCTTGCCTATCCCAGTATTCCTGCCTTCCTTCTCAGATTTCTGTGATTTACTTCTTGTAAATTTAGTTTTATTGGGTTTTAATGGATAAAAGCATCCAAAATAATCCTTGCATGTTACATCCATCAAAAATAGTAACATTGATAAGCTAAAGTATGTGAAATTTTATAATTCCGATATTGAAGATAACAATAAATTGAAAGATATGAAAAGTGGGACCCACAGGGTACTTCTGAATATGTTGTATTTCTTTATTCAGACTTTCATTAAGAGAGCATTTATTAAATTGGTAATATTAGAGCGTGGAATTCCCCTCTCTGCGCAGATCTGATTTTAATCTTTATTTATTCAGTGATTTACTTCTTACCATAGTAATGTTTGAGGTAAGATACTACAAAGTGTATAGCACAGAGACTAGCAGGAATAGGGCTGTATGTGGAGAATGAATTATATGGCAGACTTCACTGGGCAGGTTCAGACTTATTTTAAAGTTTTCTAGATGATGTTGGTATTGTTTCTATTTTCACAATGACATAGCTTAGTATTTGGTTTAAATGAAAATTAGCTATTTAAAAAAAACTAAAAACTTTTTTTGATAACTTGCTTCTTTGTGGCCATTTAAATTTCAGTTTCTGAAATGTGGGTACCGGTTAAAACATCTGGTTCATTGCCTGATGCAAGGTAAGTCTCTACATTATTTTACAAATCTAAATTATACTTCTTTCATTATCAGTACTTAACTATGGTTTTTGTCAAAAATATATCAATTTACTAATATGTTATATTAAGGTTGGGCCATGCATTTGCTACAGTTGGACAACAAATATACATGTTTGGCGGCTGTTCAGAAGATGGAGTATACTACAGTGATGTGTACATGCTGGATACAGGTGAATTATTTCCTTTACCGCTAGATGTATCCAACGATTTATCTGAAATTCTTTCTAATACTTAAAGGGGTTGTGTCATGTCAGATTTCAGTAGGATATACCATCAAAGTCAGATAGTTGCAGGTCCCATCTCTGAGTCCTGCACCTATCTCCAGAAAGTGAAGGAGAGCACACTGCACATGTTAGGCATATTCTCCATTCATTTATATGGGAGTTCCAAAAATAGCTGAGCGAGCACGCTCGGCTATTTTCGGAAGTCCCATAGAAATGAATGGAGAGCAAGTGCAGCCACCGCTCTATTTACTTCAGTGTGACAGCTGGAGATGATTTTCAGGAGTCCCATATAAATGAACGGAGGGTGACCCCATATGCACAGCTGCTCTCTATTCACTTCAGAGTTCCTGTTCTGGAGATAGAAGTGGGTCTAAACTCTGGGTCCCACACCTATCTGACCTTGGTGCCATATCCTACAGATATGCCACCAATGTGTAAGATGAGACAATGCCTTCAGGAAAAATCTTTTTTTTTTCTATTTTCTGTCATATAAGTTGCTAAATATCATTTTAAAGAGTTTTCCATGTTTAATGGAAATCCTCATAAACAGGAAGGTATTTCGGATCAGATAGTATAATGCATGACAAGCCCAAAAACCAATTAGCAAAAACCTTTTGACAGGCTAATGTAGGCTATACCGATTTCTGAGAGTATGCCATAGCATGCTGCCATCATTTAATCAATTTTGTTATTTCAAATCAAACTATTGGTAAAACACAACAAATTCAGAAAGTCTTCAGACCCTTTCACTTTTTGGTTACGATGAAGCCTTGTGCTAAAATAAAAAATAAATAAATAAATAAATAAAAAAACATGTAGTGATTGCAGCCTCAAGTCCAGAGCACTCTGGATCAAGTTTTCATTAAGAACATCTCTGTATTTTGCTACATTCAGCTGTCTCCCAACCCTAACTAGTCTCCCTGTGTCATCTGCTGAAAAACAGCCCCACAGCATGCTTCTCTGTACGGATGGTAGTAGGCAGGTGATAAGCAGTGTCTGTGTTTCCCCCAGACATGATGCTTAAAATTGAGACCAAAAGGTTTAATCTTGCTTCCGTCAGACCGGAGAATCTTGTTTCTCACAGTCTGAGAGTCCTTTAGGTGCTTTTTTGCAAACTCCAGGTGGGATTTCATGTGTCTTTTACTGAAGAGAGGCTTCTTTCCTGCCACTCTGTCATAAAACCCAGATTTGTGGTGCTGCAGTGATTTTCTGGAAGTTTCTCCCATCTGCATTCAGGATCTTTGGACCACGGCCAGACTGACCATGAGACCTTGGTCAACTTTCTTACCAAGGCCCTTCTCCCCTTATTACTTAGTTTAGTGGTGTGACCAGCACTAGGAAGATTTATGGTTGCTGCAAACTTCTTTCATTTAAGAATTGTGTAGGCCACTGTGCTCTTGGAAACTTTCAGTGCTTCAGAATTTTTTGTACCCTACTCCAGATCTGTGCCTTCATACAAACCTATCTCGGAGCTCTACAGGCAGTTTTTTTTTCTCCTCGTGGTTTGGCTTATGTTCTGATATGCATTGTCAGTTGTGAGACCTTAAATAGACAATAGTTTTTCTTTCCAAATCATGTCTAATCAACTGAATTTACCATTCGTGGGCTTCAATCAATGTGTAAAAACATGTCAAAGATAATCAAAAGAAATGGGAGGCCTCTAGAGATAAATTTCAAGTGCCATAACAAAGGGTCTTGTGGAAAAATTAGAGATTTGCCTTTTTCCTTACACAAACTTTGATGCGAGCAGATTACAACTATTAATATTTTCTACAACAGTCTGAATACTTATGTCCATGTAAAAGTTTAGTTTTTCCTTCTTAATTAATTTGCAAAAATTTCTAGAACTCCGTTTTCACTTTTTGATTATGGCGCTTTGAGTGCAGACTGATGAAGGAAAACTTTTTTATTTTTTATTTTAGCACAAGTCCGCAACATAACAAAATGTAAAAAAAGTGAAAGGGTCTTAAGACTTTTCAAATGCACTGTACATCGCATCCAGCTCTGGCTTAGACTGAAAAATCTGCCTCAAAACCTCCTCCAAAAACCCTTGTGTGAACTTACCCTTATGCTGCATCTACTATTCAAATTAATGTGTCTTCTCAGTGGTGTGGCAAAATGTGAGTTACCAAAAATCAATAAAATGAACACTATCCCCTCCTCGGCAAAGCCCTTAGCTGTTTCACTTTGGCAGAAGCATAGTGTGCCTGAAACATAACTATTGCCTTGAGTGTGGACAAGAATTTTGCCTTTATTCACTTATTTCTTTTTATAGCTACTTTGTCATGGCAGTGTTGTGAGATCAAAGGAGACAGTCCAGAGGGAAGGAAATTCCACTCATTTACAGCACATTGTGATAAGGTAAAATGGTATAGTAACACAGAACAGAAGGACCTTGGCAAATTGTCAGGTCACAATGTTGCTGTCAAGTTACCAAATCTAAACCAAAATGTAAGTTTGGTATAGTGCACTCAGACATGCATACATCTAGCCATGTTTGAAAGGTGCAGGTACAGGTTAAGATAAGAATAGTGTGATTTATACCAAAGAAGAACCTCACTCCTAATGCTGTTTATGGATTATAAAGTGTAAAGGGAGCGCAGGTTAGCCTTTGCCACTCTTTTCTAATTGTTTCCATTCATTTAAAATTAACAAAAGTAACTTGGCAAATAGTCTTAATAAAAAAAAAAATCTTTAGTCAAATAAGATGTAAAATGTATGTATGTATGTATATATAGAAGTAAGGAACGAGACTTGTTTACAGTATGTTACCATGGAAACACATAGGTCCGCAGACGCAAAATGATCGACTGTCAAGACAATTTGAAAAGTTATTACATTTTTTAATTTTAGATGCATGGAACAACTAAAAACTCAGTTCTGAAAGTGGACCTCCCTTTTAAGACTAGGGAGGTCATTCATTAACCTTAAATACACCTATATAAGGCTTACATTTAGAAGTGGTGTTGGATGCGCTGACGTTATGTAGAGGCCAGCACCTCTACATAACTTCGGCGAACCACCGCCAGCGCAGGGGCTGCTAAAACGCCGATCTTAATAACTGACTATCTAGATTTCCACTTTCAAGTTTTCTGATGCAGTTTTTGAATATAAAACCAAGAGTGGATTAAACAAAGAGGTGAAATAGTATCTGTACCCCACATTTATGATCCACACTTGGTTTTGTCTTCACAAACTGAGGGGGACATTTATCTAATATGCTACACCAGTTTTGTGGCTTAAAAATGATGCCTATGTGAAAGTGATGCCTATTTATGACATTTGGTGCATATTAGGCCTCTTGCACACGACCGTATGCCCTCCGAGACATATGGTCCGTGAGCAGGCCATATGTCCCGATGCAGCATTGATCGTGCGCTCAGGAGCACACAGCTTTATAGACTACAATGATGCTGTGCACGTCAGGCTACCCCCGAGACTATTGTCTGCACTCATAAGATCATATGAGTGCAGGACAATAATCCTGCGGGCGGCCCAACGTGCACAGCATCATTGTAATCTATCATGCTGTGTGCTCCCGTGCGCACGATCCATGCCACTCCTGGACATATGGCCCGCTCACGGACTGTATGTCTCGGAGGGCATACGGTCGTGTGCAAGAGGCCTTACTGTGACATTTGGTGAGCCTCGCCACTTTCAGAAGTGGAGTGAAAAGTAGGCCAGGATTACAGAGATTTGCGGCCCCATTACACCTGGAAGTCTCATTTATAGGTCACAAAAAAGTTGCATCTCCAGGTCAGGCAACCCCATAATGTACTTCTACAGACTTAGCCGTACAAGACATTACACTTGCGGCAAATATATTATTACTGTGCGCCATTTTATAAATTTGGCAAAACCTCTCAATGCAAAGACACACTTAAAATTGACACCAAAACCACTGCAAGCGATACATTCCCCCTTGAATGTTTAAACTCAGCCTAAGAGGTTTTATGTTTGTTTTTCTAGAAGTGCCTGTTACTTTAGCCACATTTGTACATACGGATAGCAATATGAATTCCTTTTGTTTATTGCAATCCAGGATTGAACTCTCTATGTAGTTATTAAATGAGTATAGAGATGACCTGCTGATGTGTCAAGGCCTTTATTAAACTAGATGGTCATATTTCTGAAAACAAAACAAAACATTTTGACAATTTTATTCTTCAAAATAACTAGAACTAGTTTGAAGCCACTAGACCGCCAGTATGCCATTATATTGCTGGGTCCCCAAACTGTTCATATCAATCTGACCGATTGTTGAGGAAGGGTTGAGATGTATGCATATATATCCATGCATGCCCGCAAACACGTGCGGGCATGTATGGTATATATGCATACATTAACGCAACATGGGATGATGTGCGCAGATGTGCCCAGCATCTGCGCACGTCTGCCCATGGTGATCCCCAGGGGCTCATGGTGGCCCCTGTGGGAAATGTGACCCCTTATAATATATGTAGGGGCCTTGTGCCCCCTTATATGGTAGGGGCCTTGTGCCCCCTTATATGGTAGGGGCCTTGTGCCCCCTTATCTGTGCCCCCTTATATATATATATATATATATATATATATATATATATGACTGCGTCCCCTTCTAGAATAGATGTGATTAAAGTATACATGTGTATGGATGTGCCCCAAGTATCAATACACATGTATATTATATGCATATTCCCCCCCTCCTACACCTTAAACCAGGTGCATCGGTGTGAATGTGCCCCAAGCATTCGCACCGATGCAATCTGGCTAATTACATCAGAATGACTGGACAAGGGTCCGGTCATCCTGATGGATACAAAGAGCTCAGATTCAACAGAATCTGAGCCCTTTGTTGTAATTATCTCCAGCGCCGCTGGAGATAATTACGCATGATAGAAGAATGGGAGAAGCCTCCCCTCCTCCTATTATGCGCATTCCGACAGTGCGATTACTATCGCACTGTCCGGAATGCTAGGTGCAGCAGGCGGGAGATCAAAGGCATCTCCCGCCTGTCTGCAGCACGCCCCCGATGTGCTGGCCGGCGCAGTGACGTCATATCACTGCGCCGGCCCCACGTGGATGATGGGGGCGCGCGCCCCCTGGTGGGCGGCGCAGCGCGGGAGTGCGGGCGGCCGGGTTTAAATATCCGGCGGCCCGGCACACAAGTTAGTTAGGGTTGGGATCAGGACCCCCCCAGGAGAGCGCATCCTGCGCTCAGGGATAAGAGCCGGACCGGACCCCTACCGTCCCCGCCCCCCAGAAGGAGGAGAGCGCGATCGGCGCTCGACAGAAGTGCCTTGCCGCCCCCTCCTGAAGGACCCCCGACCGGACCCAGGAGAGCGCGTCCTGCGCTCTGGAATAAGTATCACCCCTGTAGATCCCACCAACGCCTTAACCCTTGTACCCCTGAGTAACCCCTGAACCCTTTCCCTGCCAGGCCTTTAACCCCTGCTGTGCCTGTGCCACCAACGATCCCTACCACTATCCCACCACTTATAAACCTTGACACCCCTGAGTCTGTGCCCCTGATACCCTGGTGGCCCTGATTCTGTGCCCCTGACTAACCCAGCTCCCTTGCTGGTAGACTACACCCCTAGATATCCCCTCCCTGGTTAACCCTTGCAGTTAGCCCCCCTGGTTAACCCCTGATCCCCTGGTAACTACATTTGCAGGGTATACTGTGTAGCCCTGCAATACTATATTTGTGTCGGTGGCCTGTATAGACCCCTGCAGTGCAACCGTGAACCCCTTGTGCCCCGTAGGGACAGTGATCAGTTAGACGGGTGGGATATTGTTAATATTACTTGTATGTGTGTATTGTATAGTTAGTTTGTGGGTGGAATTTGGGAACGTGTAGTGTAGTTATTGTATATGTGTAGTGCTGTGTATTGTTAGTGTATTGCGTGCTTAGTGTGTTAAATAAATACCGTTATATTTGTACCCTTTGTGTAGCGTGTACTTGTTAGTGGTAGCGAGTTAGTAAGGCGCATGCAGCTAGCATTAGTGATTAGTGTAAAGCATAGCGAAAGTATTGTTATTATTATATAAAGGTATAAATAGGCGGAGTCATCACTAGACGGCTCCTCCTATTTAGGAATATTAATTATCGATATTCGCATAATATTGGTGATTAATATTCCCCCTTTACACCGATCCTGCAAGATATAATAAAAGATCTAACTTACCGAGAGATGAATCTGGGAAATCATCTCAAGCGGTATAAGGCGCATGTGCAGGACAGTACACTTTGCTTCGCTGCACATGCACCCAATGCCATTGGAGATAAACCGCAGACTAATTTTCCAGTAACTTAGATCATTTACTATATTTTGCAGGGATGAATGATTTTGATTTTTTTTTTTAGATTTTTATACTGATGACCTATCCTCAGTATGACCTATCAGCTGTTTGAGAAGGCACTGGCACGTGTAGTAGTACCACATCCTTCTTACAGCTTAACCCAGGCCACTTGACATCACGTTCATCACAGAAATACCAAACACAGCCGCTCTATAATGAACGGTGTGTGCTTGGTAAGCTCAGAGAAGACTGCAGTGCTACTACTTTTTCAAACAGCTGATTGGAAGGGATCCCAAATGTCAGACCCCCACTGACCATATACTGGTGACCTATCCAAAAGATAGGTCATCAGTATAAAAGCCTGTGAAAACCCCTTTAATATGGGCTGGTTTGGGACCCTAAAATCCAGCTGCATATAGGTACAGTATGCTGGTGGCTTAGTGGCCCCAAATCAGCTGACAGATTCCCATTAAAAACTAAAGAATTCCCCATCCTACTAAATCTCACCTAGGGTTCAGAAATGCATATATCTTATGAGTTCTCCTGGCTTGTTTCCTGCAGTGTATGGCTGTCAAATTACACTATCATAGGCAGCCAAGATATCTTTATGCTATCAAGTCTACACAGCCAACAAATCAGGATATTGTAGTTTGGCTACCGGTCTAGCTCAGTGCTTGGTTTCCATTAAGTTGAAAATGAATTGACATACCTTGCTATGAGATTATATTATTAAATGGTGTTTTGTTTGGTCCCTATAATAGGATATCTACTTGTTTGGAGGCATCTCAGATACTGATAATGAGACTACAATGTTGAAATGTGATGTGATGAAGTTAAGTCTTGGTAAGTAATACAAAAAATGCAAATGTATTATATAAATTACCCAAAGAATCCCATTCAGAAATCCTAAATATAACATGATAATTCTAGCACTTGAATCAGTTAAAATGTGACTTTTATTGATATTAAAATATTCAAATCCAGAGTCAGTATGACACAGTTTACGCGTTTTGGCTGAACGTCTAAGTCATAACCAATTGGAAATCCTAATCATAAGCCAATTATAATACTCATATCAGCAGGTGATAGATATTGGTTCAGAAAATCTAAATTCTACATGTAATGTGCATGTTTGTAAGGACTCATGCACATGGCCGTGCATTTTTTTGCGGTCCGCAAACCACGGATCCGCAAAAAACGGAAGCCGCCCGTGTTGCCTTCCACAATTTGCGGAACGGAACGGGCGCCGGCTAAATAAATGCCGATTCTTGTCCGCAAGGGCCGCGGAACAGAGCCACGGATGTGGCCCCATTGAAGTGAACGGGTCCGCATCCGAGCCGCCAAAACAGTCGTGTGCATGAGGCCTAAGTCTGTTTTCAGAAATGAAAAAAAAAAATCATAAAAATAATTCTGTTAGGCCAACATCCCTTGCTTTCTCATATGTATTGTAAATATACAGTAGATGTCACTGGGGTTTTTAACAGCTGTCACTAGGGATAATGTGAAATAACAGTTCATGGAATGTAATTAAGTTTATTCCTTAAGACTGTTGGGTTGTTTACTTAAAAGAAAACAGTGATACTGAAACATGTCTTAGTTATATGAATGCTTAAGATATCTTTTATACATTACACTGCACAAATACATGAAAAAGTGCTGAATTAAGGATGAGAGAATCAATTCCACTAGTTCGGGATTTGTTGTCAATTTCTCAAAAGGTTTAGAGTGACAATATTATTATTATTTTTTTAAAGAAAGAGATGGAGAGGGAGGTAGGAAGGAAATAAAGCCCAGTATACTACTCTGTGTTTCTCAACAATATATATGCCTTGTCTTTCTCATTATGGAGAGCGCCTAGTATGCAGAGTACGAGTGCACAGTTTTGCAGGCCAGGCAATGCCCCTCTGGGTTTCTAGGAAAGATATATAAATTCATTTTCCTAAGCCTAAAAAGGCCTAGAAGGCTGAAAGGCACCCCCTGCCGATCAGGTGTGTGAAGATAACACAGCACTCCACTATTCCCGTTCACTTCAATGAGACAGCATCTTCCTATTCACCTGAGGATAGGTTATCAGATTAGCACAAGCGACACCCTGTTTAAGAATGAGCAATCCATTTTACCATTTTGGGATCAATTTCAGATGAACCAGAGAGAGACCTTCAAAGTAATATTCAACTGAAAGTGAGACTAGAGAGAGAGAACATCCCACCCAAGCTTACACTTCTCTCAATAAAATATGCAAGATAGTTCTCTTTCTAGAAGGACAAGACAACCAGAATGTCTCAAGAGAATTTTACCTTGCTTCGTTGACTGGCATTGCGGGATACTCTTTGGGGTGCACTTTATCATTAGGGAGACCAAAAAATATGCATGAATATTGTATGCCAGGCGACACTACTCTTGGTTTCTAGGAAGAATATATGCAAAGCCGCTTTAAAGAGGACCAGTTACTATGAAATGCAGCATAGTCTGTAGGCAGTGTGTTCTAGAGCAGAAGGAACTGAGCAGAAAGATTCAGTAAAATCTGTAATTTACACATTAGTCTCTGCTTTTTCTGAGCTCAAGACAGCTCATTTGGCCATTATCAGTGATTGATGACATTCTCTGAGTAAGCGTGTATACAGAGATAGATGTCATTGATAAGACAGCCCATACACAACTGAACTCACAAAAAGCTATGATTTAAATATCTAAATTATGTAAATTATAAGTTTTATGGAATCTTTTCCCACAAAACTGTATATCAATCTACTTAGCTTCTCCTACTGTATAACATGCTGCCTGCAGACTTCAATTCATAGTAACATGTTATCTTCAAACAGCTTTTCCGACATTTTAATGCTGATGACCTATTCTCAGGATAGGTCATCAGTATGTGATCGGTGAAGGTTCGACACCCGTGACCCCTGCCGCAACCTTCTCGCAGCTTACAAAGCATAGCACCATATATTGTACAGCGGCTGTGCTTGGTATTGTGCTTAGCCCCATTCACTTCAGTGACACAATGAATGCGTCACCACTGGCCTTGGAGAAACTGCGAGAAGGCCATAGCGCTCACAGGAGTTCTGGTGCCTTCTCAAACAGCTAATCAACGGGGGTCCCAGGTGTTGGACCCCCACCAAGCAGATACTGATGACCTATCCTCTGGATAGTATATAGTAGTAAAATCTCAGAAGACGCCTTTAACCTACATTTCGGTAAATCCTGCATCTTCCTTCAGTTTCATGAGAGGGTTAAAGAGTACCTAAAGGTTTCCTAGCATGTCTGTTTTAGTAAAATGCTCCAGAATTGTTATTTCGTGGGAAATGCAAGCATCTTTCTTTATGACTCTGCATTGTGCTTTTCCTCTGTTATTCCTCCAGAATATTTATTCTAAATCTTAGCATTTATACAATAGAAATATTCAAACCTCCCAACCCTAGCCCTTCCCCCAGCCCAACAAAAAGCATTAGGGAAAGAAGAACAAAAAAAACAACAATAGGAATATGCAGATAGGAATATTAAAGTCATTCACTGAAGTATTGCGCAACTTCAGACAAGTTTTCCTACTTGGAGTAAATACATTGTAAATGCTGTACGGAAACAGCATTACAGACAAAGTTTTTTAACGAATCAACAAGAAGCTCGATTCGCTCAACCCTATATTTAGCTGTGTTTTTTAATGCGTTTTTGTGTGTGGTAAAAGTGCTAGCTCCAGATGTTAGCTGAAGGCCTATGGAAATATGAAACACAGGACACACAATCTTTTTTTTTTTTTTTTTATAAGGCCAAGCTCACACCAGTTATTTGGTCAGTTATTTCCATCAGGTATTGTGAGCCAAATCCAAGTTCGGGTCAATAGCACAGAACAGGTACAGATCTTTCCATTATACCGTATCTCTGAGTAGGCTTCGCTACGGGGTTTTGGCTCACAATAACTGATGGAAATAACTGACCAAATAACTAAAGTGTGAACTGACCTAGTGTTTTTGTTTATTAGGTGACCTCTTTCTTGCTTCTCTTTAAAAACACAGTATGTTGTAGTTTTTTGGCATTTTTTCAGACTTTACTTGCCTTCACCCGCCTCCTCCCTCCCACATTTCGGAAATGTGGCAAGGGTGTCAGAAAAAGCTAGAAAGTCACAAATTTTTGTTGCAAATGTTGTTGCAAAACAGTATTTGCAACAAAATTTGTGACTTTTCTATGTCAAAAACTGGCATTTAACATTAGTACATTATAGACAGAACATTAGGACCCCCATTGTATTAAAAAATTGCCACAAAAACACAGCAGGAAATGCAGGCGGCCAAAAAATACAAGCACTTAGTTTGGCATTTTTTTGAGGATAAAGAAACGTCAAAGCCAAATTCATGTGTAAGGACCCCAAAAGCGGTTTCACATACAGTGGAGCAGATTTTCTAATTTTGTCTAAAAAGTAAACTTAGATAGAAAAATAGGCAGTGTTTTTCGCAGTGGCTCCCTCTGGATGATACATTTAATGCATGGCTAGATACTTTTGCCTATATTACACCTACATTTACAGTTTTTTACTTTTGGCACAATTGGCAAAAAATCGGATACTGGCCATGTGTGTCCTGCATTTTTCCGTTCCACACATCCCACTTTAAAAAAATGCCTATTCTTGTCCACAAAACGGGACATTTTCTTTTTTGCAGGATGGTGGAACAGACAAGGTGTGCTGTCCGCATTTTTTGCGGCCCATAGAAATGAACGTGTCCACATTTGATTTGCAAAAATACGGATCAGATATGGACCAAAAATATGGTTCTGTGCACGGGACCTGAACCACATTCCTTTTTCCTAAGGCACACCACTGTCCCACTAAGTCAGGCCACTCATTGAGTGAGGCATGGTGGTTTATCATATTTGGTGTACTATTGGTAATGAATACTGTAAATCTAAATATTCATGTGACACTATGCACCAGAAATGCACCAAATGTTGCTGTGTTTTTATAAAAATTCTATTTGCAGTCACATTAGTGGCAAAAAAAACAGCACGGTCATTGTGCCAGCCTTTTCGTGCAGTTTTATGAGACTGAGGGCTCATTCAGATGGCCGTATGCTGTCCGCAAAAATAAAATTTTTTACATTCACTTCTATGGGGCCTTTTCTTCCATTGCACGGCTCAGCAAAAAAAAAATGAAATGTGTCCTATACTTGTCAGTGAAAATCAGGACATGGTCCTAAATATAAAAATAGGCAAAAATGCTGTAAAAATATGTTTTCTTTTATGCTATCTATTAAACCACACAGAACGTTTAATGGAAAAAGCAACTGTAGCTTTGAGTGCACCTTTGAATCATAGCCAGAAGTACTGCAGAAAGTTCACGTTTTTTCTTATGGCTTTGGCTTTATTTTTCTTTTCTTTTTTTTTATATTGTGTATGAAATAACCTTAAGGCCTTATGCACATGACTGTTTGTGTTTTGTGGTCCGCAAAAAGCAGATCTGCAAATCATGGATACCGGCCGCGTGCATGCCATCATCTTTTTTTTCACTTCTGTAGAAATGTTCTATCCTTGTCCGCAAAACAGAAAAGTATAAAACATAATCTATCTTTTTTCTGGGCCGATAGAATGGATATATGGATGCGGACAGCAAACGGTGTGCTGTCTGCATGTTTTGTGGCCCCATTGAAATGACTTGCATCCAATCCACCAAAAATGTTGGTCGCTTGCGGAAAAAATACACAATCATGTGCATGGGGCCTTAATGACATCTTGCAGATACCACCATAAAAATACAAGAGTGATCTAGTTTGTTATGTATCCCCTTACCAGTGTTTTGTTCCCTTACCAGTAAGTAACTAATTAGTATGAATTGTGGAACTGTATGAATTATATAATACCAGTAAAGGGTAAGTACCTTATGACAGAAGTAATCCCGGCAGAAATACATTAACTATTCAGTGCCGCTTGTATACATATGACTTTACTCATCACTCTAATCTTGTTTTAGCGCTATTTAAACCCTGCTGAATAGTTTTGATCAATTGACACTTTTTCACAATACAGTGCGAATGGAAATGTTCCTATATATCATATGCAGCAGAATGATATAATCCTAAATAATGCATGTGCTGTTGGATTAGACATGAAAAAGCACCATTATTATTTCATAGGCTTTCCTGGGTATAGAGGTGCCATCTGATCACACTCATCCCATCTGCAGCTATTATTTTTATTGCCTGCCTTCCTATGAATTTACATGCAGACAACAGACAAGCCTTACATCGAGCAGATCGCCCTGGACTACTTGTCCTACTCTACGGAAGGATAATTTCACACCAGTGTTTTTGCTGGATTCATCATGGATCAGCAAAAACGCTTCCGTTCTGATAATACAACCATCTGCATCTGAACGGATTTGGTTGTATTATCTTTAACACAGCAATGACGGTTCCATCATGAACCCCATTGAAAATCAATGGGCGACAGATCCGTTTTCTATTGTGTCAGAGAAAACTGATCCGTCCCCATTGACTTACATTGCGAGGAATAACAGATCCGTCTTGCTCTGCACCACATTGCGGACAGAAAAACGCTGCTTGCAGTGTTATTCTGTCCGCAATGGGGGACGGAATGCATTCTGGTGCACTCTGTTCCCTTCAGTTCAGTTTTGTCCCCATTGACGATGAATGGGGACAAAATGGAAGTGTTTTGATCCGCTATTGAGATCCTACGACGGAACTCAATAGCGGAAAGAGAACGAGCAGATGTGAAAGTAGCCTAAATAATCTCTGCATGCTTGCCACTCTTTTTCACAAGCACACAGAGTATAATACATTGTTTTGTAACAAGAGCTTAAAGGGGTTGTCCGTGTTATGAAAAAAAAAATATATAGCACTGAAAAATCTGATGGGCAGCAATATATAACTAAGCTAAGCAAGTTTCAGGCAATAATATATATATTTCATTTCTCTGGTTCTCTTCTAGGCCCTTTGTTTACATGCAATAAAAACAATCTCTGCCCCTCCCCCTGCACTGCTAAGGGAGTGATACAAGAGCTGCCCTGAGTGCTGGGAGAATCAGCAGCTACTTGTAAGTGTAGAACTACAGGTCCCAGTTGTATAATGACACTGCTAATACACACAGGATCGTCCCCCTACCTTCTTGTGCAATGCTCTCTCTAGTCTGTCAGCTCCAGTGCCCAGCATTGTCTCCTCACTGCTGCAGCTAGCCAGTCTGTGCAGCTGAAGAGGTTAAGAATCCTAGGAGAGAGAAGACAGCCGGCAGTGAAGTCTAGTTTATTGTAAACAACTTTATCAGAGCAGGGAGAGAAGCTGACATCACAGGTCATGTGACCCTCAGTCAACTCTGATAAACCAGGCACTGCAGATAAAGTGAGTTGATTGGAAAGCTGTTACATTTGCCTAGTTAGGAACATAGAAAGAACAAAAAAAAAAAAACTCGGATAACCCCTTTAAAGGGAACCTGTCACTGTTAAAGTACATTTAAATCTGCAGCAGGCAACATGATATAGAGCAGGAGGAGCTGAGCAGACTGATATACACTGTATAGTATTATGGGAAGAGATTCATTAGCTCGTACAATATATTTATTTAAACCACTGCTCTTTCTATGATTAGGAGTCATGTGGAAGGTCTTACTGATTGACAGCTGCCTCTGTATGATTAGTACTGCAGAGATAGTGGTCGGTCACTGATTAGGATCACCTACATTACCATGAGGATCACAATGAGCAGAGGTTTAAATAAAAAAAAATATGGGGGTCATTTATTAAGTCTTAATAACCCCTGTGCTGGCGGAGGAACTTATCCACCGCCTGTCTAAATCTACACTCGCTCCCTTGCTGGTGTAGAATTTGAACATTTTCTATGCCTAAAACAGGTGTAGACAATGATAAATGAGACGGGCATGGCGGCCTGCCCCCATCCACGCCCACCCCACACCCCTTTTTTTAGACCTGGCGTGAGTGGGGAAAAGTTGCAGATTGCGGCACAATTAACCTTTGCACTGCAATCTTCGCCAGATATACACCAAAATTTGGCGTATATCTGATAATAAATGTCCCCCTACATGTTTTACTGAATCTTTTCACCTAAAACTGTATAAATCTGCTCAGTTCCTTCTGCTTTAAGACATGCTGTTTTCACTGGATTTTCTTGGTGGCAGGTTCCCTTCAAAGTTAATATATTAAAATGGAAATGTCACCACATGCTTCTCTATGTAAAGGTAGTCTGACAGCACCAGATGGTGACAGAAAGCAGTTAAGCCATACCTGCTGCTAATACTTGCTCGATAGGTCAGAAGTAGAACTTTTAACATGATGCGCTCTGCTCTCACAAGTGCCATGGACAGTCCCTCATGCTGAAATGACCTGCTCCACATCCTCCCCATCCCTCCAGCACTCTGAGTGATGGCGGACCACCACAGCTGTCACTTGAAGCTGAGCATAGTTAAATGCAGAGCTGAAGGGAACTTCTCATTGAGAAACCACCCAGATAGAACCTGCTGGAGCAGAACAAGCCATGTTAAAATGTTTTTTTTTTTTTTTTACCTATGTAATAAATATAAGCCACACTTCAGGTATGGTTTAACTCTTTCCTCGTCACCCATCTAGTACCGTTAGCAGCTTTGACGGGTTAAAACTGCTTACAGGCTCCCTTTACTAACATATTATAAGTAGATAAGGAAATAGCGTTTGTTTTTTAAACTCCCATTTGAATGCTGGAATGCTTGCCCATTCATGTTCTTTCTACAATGTTTAATTGCTGAATTCTGCTCAAAGTCTGTGCTAAAGGCTCCACGTATTATATGGAAGAGTAGAAAGTATGGGGGTCACACATCACCGCAAACAAGGATACCGGCCGTGTTCGTTCCGCATTTTATGGACAAGAATAGGACATGTTCTGCTTCTTTTTTTGCAGGTGCAGCGGAACGGACATACGGATGCAGACAGCTGTCCTCATCTTTTGTGGCCTCATTGAAGTAAATGGTTCCGCATCCGACCCGCAAAAAATGCGGATCGGATGCAGACATAAACAACTGTCGTGTGCATTATCCCTTTACCTACAATCCATATTTAGTTCCACTGCAGTGAATGGGAGATTGACTTATAGAGGTGCTTTCTCTTATATATAACATTCAACTTATCTTTTCTAGCAAAAATGAAATGGAAGATGCCGCTCTATTTTGGCATTCCACCAGCATGCAGATATAAGCATACATCTTTTGTTCTGCAAAGTCATGTAAGTACTCTTCATTTGGTTAATATACTATAAAGGTGGTCGGGATTCTGTCTTTTCGATCATTTTGGACAATAACATTGCTAGGTCAGCATGATTGTAGAATGCTTTAAAGCTCAACTCTAATGAGCAAGAACATTTGACTCATCTATATAAACTTTTTTAATCCTATTTAAAGTATCAGTGTACCAAAATACTCAATGCAGAGCTATTTCCATTTTCTGAAAATAAAGCTTATAAATTGTATAAAAAAGGTATGTAATAATGGCTCACATTCAGTGCCCACAAGCAGAGATGCCGGAAACCATGAATCAAAACACAAGATGTATAGTATATTTTCCCATGACAGCACCCTTTAGAGAGCCCGGAAACCATGAATCAAAACACAAGATGTATAATATATTTTCGCCTCCATCCCAGGCAGGAAACAGGAACTTTCGTGGAGAGCTTCTTAAGGAGGGCCCCGAAATCTTTTTTACTGCAGGGGTTACCTGGTACGGCCTAAGTCTCCACTAGGAGCCGCCGGAAGACTGGATGCAAAGATCCTTCTTGGTCCTGAGACAGGCCGGGTCGATGTCCACGGGTAGTCCCAGCCGTACAGAGAGGTGAGGCTGTCACGTCGGATCCTCCTGGCGGTGTTCGGGAGGTCCGGGGCCTTTTGTTTTCTCTGCATCGTGTAGAGCGCGCATCGGAAGTTGTGAACGTAACCTCCGGTGTTTGGAAAGCATAGCGTTCCGGAAGTACAGCACTCTGGAAGGCCGCTGGCGGGCATCAGCAGGGACCAGACCTAGGGTATTTAACCCCGTTAAGTACACAGGTAGAAGGATTCCAGCCAGACTGCAAGCATCGGCGGAGTCCTTTATGGAAGACCCTCCATCCCTGGATCCTACCATGGAAGAAGAGGGTGGTCAGCGCACTGGTGACCAGGACAGTCATGATACAAGACCGGTATTCCTTGTGGGGTAAGGGGGTCAATCCCCAACTTTATTTCTTCCTTTTTTTGTGCTCTAATGGGGTTTATTTGTTGTTATTTTATTTTAGAATATCAAAAAGAGTCCTAGAAAAGCTGTCTCTAAAACAAGTGGGAAAGAGCGTGCGGTGTGTAGGAAGAAACTTGCTCCCTCCTGGCCAAAGTTGTTATGCCATCAATATGTAAAAAATGTTTTCCTTCATCACCATCTGGCAGGCAGGGACACTAGTAGAATATCTGATTCAGACTCTTCAGAGGGAGAGGCAGAACATGGAGAAGTTCTGGATAGTTCTAACCTATCCTCAGATGACGAGTCCATGAGTAAACCTTTATTCTCCCATGAAAACACTGATTCCCTACTTAAGGCCACTAGAGCAGACCAAAGAGCTGAGGTATATCTTAAGAATGTTTAGGAGGCCTCCACTCAGGCTTTCAAGCCTAATATCGCCCACATTGAAAATAAAACTCCCAGAGAAAAGTTATTGGAAGTGTTTCCTACTATATTAAAAGCAATCGACTTTATATCCGATGCTTCTGCTGATGCTTTAAAATTAAATGCCAGATCAGCCGCCTTAGCCAATTCCGCAAGAAGAGCCATTTGGCTAAAAGTATGGATGGGAGATACAGGATCCAAAAATTAATTATGCGCTATTCCATGTCAAGGCGAGTTTTTGTTTGGACCAGCCTTGGATAATAAAAAAGGATTTCCTGTCTCCAGACCTACTAAAAATCGTCAGTTTTTTCGCAAAAACAGGAAAGATTTCAACAGAGACAGAAGGCAGAGATACTGGAAGGACAACAGGGCTAGAAAAGATAAAGGTTTCCTGTTTAACTGTCCAATACCAGTTCCAAAGTTAATCAACAATGACGGTTTCGTTCCTGTGGGGGGAAGACTCTCTCTTTTCCGCCACGCTGGGGGGGGAAATCTCAAGTCTGTGGATTTTGAGGGTTATAAGAGATGGGTGTCGGCTGGAGTTTGTCTCTCCTCCACCGGAAAGAATGAGAATTACAAATCTAGATCAAAATTCTGTAAAAAACATAGCGTTAAAGCAAGAGGTTTTTTTCACTTTCAAAGAAGGTCTTGACTCGGGTACCAGACCAGGATTTTATTCGTTCCTTTTTCTTGTTCCCAAACCAGACGGGTCTTTCAAAATGATAATAAACCTAAAAAACTTAAACCATTTTCTGAAATTCAAAAAATTCAGGATAGAATCTGTACAATCAGCAGTAAAGCATCTTTTCACAAATTGCGTCATGTCAACCTTAGACATAAAGGATGCATATTACCACATTGCAATTCATGCAGATTTCTAGAAATACCTAATAGTGGCGATATCTATGGAAGGACAGATCCATCATTTTCAATACAGAGCACTCCCGTTCGGAATTTCCCAAACCCCCAGACTTTTTACCAAATTAATGGCGGAAGTGATGGCCCACATAAGAGACATTCTAACAATACCATATTTGGACGATATCATAGTGGCAGCAGAATCCGAAAACATTTATCCTCCCACCTACTAGAAGTAATTAAGATATTAGAAGGATTTGGATGGCAGATAAATTGGGAAAAATCAAATCTGAACCCATCCAGGAAATGTCTCTTTCTAGGTCTTATTCTGGATTCGATAAATCAATGCTGTTTTCTCCAAGACAAAATCTCCCAAATAGGGGAGGATGTGAGGTCTCTTGTCGCATCAAAAAGAGAACCATCAGACAGGGAATGGCGGTGTTAGGCAGGATGACCTCCACAATCCCTGCTGTCAATTGGGCTTTGTTTGACTCCAGGAAACTTCAGTGGTAGATTCTGCAGAGATCACAGGGATTGTTGTCCCCGTTTGCTCCCTCTCACCCCTCAGGTTATAGAATCCCTAAAATGGTGGCTATAACCAGCAAATCTATCACAGGGCCTTCCCTGCAATCTGCAAGAACAGATATCAGTTACCACAGATGCGAGTCCAACACAGTAGGGAGCATATTGTCAATCGGAAGTCAGTCAGGGAGAGTGGAGTCCATTAGAAAGACAGGATTCTCAAAATATGAGGGAGCTGAGAGCGGTTCTACTTGCTCTCTGAGCATTTCTACTGAAAATAAAAGGGAAAGTAGTAAAGGTTTTCTCGGACAACGCAACGGTAGTATCCTATTTGAACAGACAAGGAGGAACAAGATCAGAAAATGTTATGTCACTGACCGCAGAAATTTTTTCTCTAATTATCCCCTGTGTTCCTTTTATCAAGGCAGTTTACTTAAAGGGAACAGAAAACAAAAAGGCAAACTATCTAATCAGAAACCGTTTAGACCAAGGGGAGTGGTGTTTAAATCAGGAGGCCTTCAACCAGATTGTTTGGCTTTGGAGCAATCCTCAAATAGACCTTTTTGCGACCAAACAAAATCCAAAGTGCCATCTTTTCTTCTCTTTAGATCCAGAAGATTCTCCATGGCCTATATATGCCTTTCCACCTCTAAGACTGATCCCGAAAGTACTACAGAAGTTGAGACAGCACAAAACAAGGCTTATTCTAATTGCTCCCCTTTGGCCAAGGAGAACGTGGTTCACCTGGTTAAGGAAACTATCTCTCGCAGAACTCTTTTATTTCAAGGGCCGATCCTTCATCCAAAAGTAGTAAAGCTTCACTTAATAGCCTGGTATCTGAGAGGAATATATTAGAAAAAAGAGGCTTGTCTAAAGAAGTGATTTCTACCCTTTTGTCATGTAGGAAAGAGGTTACCTCTTCAATATACCTAAGAATATGGAAGACATTCTTGAGTTTCTCGAAGATCCCGGTAGATCCATTAGGTCCTTCTCCGATGCCGGAAATTTGGGATTTTTTACAAAATGGACTTAATAAAAAACGAAGAATTAGTACCTATTTTGATTTTCCCCTGGCCAATCATCATTGGATTAGGAGATTTTTCAAGGCAGTTAGCAGAACTAGGCCGGTGACCAGATTCTCTACTCCTCCGTGGGATCTCAACCTAGTTTTATCTAGAATGATAGAACCTCCCTTTGAGCCTCTACAGGAATTACCTAATTAAATTCTGTCTTTCAAAACTGCCTTTAGTAGCTATCACCTCTGCTAGACGTGTGAGTGAGTTTTCTGCCCTCTGTACCTCTCCTCCCTATACTAACATTTTGGATGACAGAGTTATCATTAAACCTGATCCTTCTTTTGTTTCAAAAGTGGTCTCCTTTTTTCATAGATCCCAAGACATTGTTATACCTTCTTTGTGCCAATTTCAAAAAAAGAAAAAGAAAAGAAACTCCATTGTCTAGATGTAAGAAGATGCCCGTTAGAATACCTAGAGGTCACTAGACCTTGGAGGAAATCCTCTAGACTTTTTGTACAGTTTGGGGGAAAGAACAAGGGTAACAAGGTTACATCTAGGACACTATCTAGATGGATAGTTGGGGCTATCTCTTTAGCCTATTCTTCAGCAGGGGTACCCTCTCCTTTAGCCTTTGGCTCTTACTCAACCAGGTCCATCTCTACTTCCTGGGTAGAGAGAGCAGACGCATCCCTGGAACAGATTTGTAGGGCCGCTACTTGGAAATCTCTGTGTACCTTTTTCCACCATTACAAGCTAATCTAGGCAGTTTATCTTTTGGCAGAAAAGTCTTACAAGCGGTTATCCCCCCCCTAGACCAATTGCTATTCTAGTCTTCTCTCATGGGTGCTGTCATGGGCGTAAGGGAAATTTAAGATTACACTCACCGGTAATCACTTTTCCATGAGCCCATGACAGCACCCGGTTTTTTTTCGTGGTGTGCTGCGTTTTTGTATCCTTTTCCTTGTAACCTATATGTCAAACAGAGGCATAAAACATGATGTAAGCCCACCCTAAGACAGTTGAAGATAATTGGTGCAAAGTACAACTCTTCATGCAAAAAATATTTTGATGTTTAGAATGTGGGATGGTAACAGAAAATGGTCCTAAATGACTGCTTAAGGCTCCATTCACACATCCGCAATTCCGTTCCACATTTTACGGAACGGAATTGCGGACCCATACATTTCTATAGGGTCACATGATGTGCGGCTCGGATCAAGAAATGCGGACCCGCACTTCCGGGTCTGCAATTCTGATCCCGAAAAAAATCGGCATCTAATAACCCCTATCTAAACTACTAAGAGGTCATAAACTTATTTTAGCCATCTTCCTATCAATAAGATAAGAACTGAGCTAACATGAGTGTTTATAAGGCCAGGGAGCAGAGATAATGAGTCCGTCTGCTCCTGGTCTGATAGAAAAGACTGAAAATCCAAAGGGTGCTACTAGAGCATGTCAGCTCTGTACAGAAAAAAAGGACACCATATTTTTAATAAAGACCAATTTAGAAATATATATTTTTAGCTCAAAATGAGTACAATAAAAAAAATATATATCCCCACAGGTGTACATAGGCTTTAGGACAGGATTAGTAAAGCTGCCCCATGTTTAAATATATGGCCTAAACCACTAAAAGGCTTGTGGAGCAAGCACAGCACACTGGTGTCACGAGTAATGGGGAGGGGAAAGTACCAGATAACAAACAGAAGGAAATAGACCGGAATCTAGGCCTTAAATCTAAGGGAGGGGGGTGGTGACCTCCTAGGAATCCCTAGACATCTCCCTGACTCCTGCCAATATGAGTAGACCCTGAAGGTGGAAATACTTATAAACTGGAATCTTAGCCCTGGTGACCCTGGAAATCCCTAGGAGTGGTGGCAGGGAATAAGATTACTAGTTCCTTCCCAGATGAAGGAACTAGCGTCTCCCTAAGGCCTAGAAAACAACAAACACAAGCAAACAACAAAATGCAAAACAAAGTGCACTTAGCTTAAATAAGAATTGAGGAGCAGGAGATCCAAAAGAACAACACTCCAGCTCAAACAACTCCAGCAGGAAATATCTACCGCATGGAAGCAGTGTGAGTCAGAACTAAATAGAGCCTCAGTAATGATCACAAGCTGCACCTGACAAGAGGTGTGGTCATTACCAAACAAAAACACTGCAAGGTGAAAACAGAGAGACTGTTAGATACCCTCACTTGCCGCCAGTCTCTCAGATCTTCTCACCTCTGTCATGGGAGGGACTGTGACAACTAGTGTACAGGCTAAAGGGATAATCAAATGGCAAGATCCTTATAAATAGCTGACTCTTATTAGTATTACATGACAATAAAGGGATATTATATAGGGAATTAGATAATCTTCCAAAAACAGCCTGACTCTCTTGTCCATGGGCAATGTGTGGAATTGCTTCCCAGTCCCATTCAAATAAATGGAACTCACCTGTTTCTGGTAGAAACAAAGTCCAATTCCTTCTATGTCATATGTTCACAAGTAAATTCCTGCACTGGAGTTCCACACCGCTTCATACAACAAAGTTTATCCACCATTAGTAATACCCTCAGCATATCCTCATCACATGCAATGTTTCTGGAGACAGGCCCTCTTACTTATGCATGAGTAATGAGGCGTGTCCCCCAAAATGTAACGTGTAATGAGGATACACTGAGGGTCTGCACCCCTGTGTTTGCTATCTGTGTACTATGTATCCTTGATGGGAAAATGTATCTTCATGAAGAATAAAGAAGTCATGAGTGAGTTGCATTGTCTGTACTCATTGATACAATTCAGCATTTGGCTCAACAACTGCACTTATTATTGGTGGCAGATGGCCCACTTTAAAAATCTCACACGTCTCTTTAAATCGAGGGTTACAATTAGAGTATTACATGTGAATATATTATGATTACATTAGTAGAATGTCTTTTTTTTCTCCTCAATATTAAAGCTTTTCGTATTTGGTGGAAGAAATGAAGAAAAAGACTTCAATGATGTGATGGCTATGAAACTCATAAACCCTTCTGACAGACAGCCCAGTAAGTTATACAATGCAATTTTACATACTGGACTAAATTCAGGACTGTGAGAAAAATAATCTAAAATAATCTATAAATTATAACCAAATGGTGTATATTACGTAAAAGCCTACAATGAAATGTGACTATTGAGTCTACAATGCAGTACGGTTTAAAATGTTGACATTTTCACTTCTTTTGCAGTAATGAAAGACATTCTGTTAGAATGTGGGATTCAAGGCATAAGTAATGGGTAGGTATAGCTTTATCAGCTTTTGGACAAAAAAAAACTTCAGGGGAAACTCTGATGGAGTCTGTTGGGTGCATCAGCATTGTTTAAATGTTGTGAACAAAACATTAAACCTAGATACATTCTTGACTAATGCACTGATGAAGTTAAAATACAGACATCTCATCATTGTTATGATGTATTTTTCCTTCTTTGTAGATATACACCAACTAAAATCCCAAAAGTGAAATATCATCTAAGTGAGCTGGAGCCTCCAAAACCCTGTTCTATACACACTGTTCCTGTAAGTCCATACAAAACTCAAAATCATTTTCAGCATCGTTTTACTGCTCGTTTCCATGGTTACGACTACCCTGCAATCAATCAGCAGTAGCTGTGCTTTCATACTATAGGAAAAAGCACCAGCCTATTTGCCCTCCCCCGGGCTCGGCCACCAGAGAAGTCGGCATTTTTTCCTATAGTGTGCAAGCATGACCACTGCTGCTGGATTACAGGGTGGTCATAACCATGGAAACTATTAGTTGTATAATGTGATAGAAAAATGAATTCAGCCAACAAAGGAAGCAATATGGATAATAACAATACATTAGTAAGTGTCTTATATTAACTTTCTCTACATAATAAATGCCACTTGCTGAAGTGACACAACCCCTTCAAGGATATTCATTCCCTACATCTGCTATATTTTATTGCCAAAATTCTCAATTGTTTTGTTGCAGGAAGTTAAAGAAAGCAGCTTCATTTCTCTTCGTAGTGAAGCGATAGAAAAAATAAAATCAGCCTTTATCTTGTTAGATGCTGAATTTCAAAAATTTGACCTGTAAGTATTGGTGTGTTCATCTGGTATTATATAGTGTATATGCCAAAATTCTATGTAGTGTAATGCTCAAAAATGGCTTGGCCCTGAAGGGGTTGTATCCCACTCACCACAAATCTTCAGGAAAACCTGTGCCATCAAAAGTCTTGGCTAGGTTTGATTCGCACACATGGAAAAATGCCATTGCAGTTCATGATGCAATTTTTTGAGCCAGAGCCAGAAGTGGATCCTCCAGGAAGGAAAGGTAAAAGCCCTTCATTTATGTTTCCCATTCCTTTTAAATCCACATCTGGATTTGGCTCAGAAACCTGCATGAAAAACATGGCGTTTGAAAGAAAAAAAAACACGTGTGAGAAAACCGCACTTATTGTGTCCATAAAAAAATACACTTTAGGTAGAAGCTAAATTAGCTAAAAAAAAAGCAAATTGTGGCAAAAATATTCAAATATATGTGTTTTTACTTTTCCGCCAGTTTTGAAAAGTGCAAAAAAAATGTATGATTATTAAGATGTGACATATTTTTGAAATGAGATGCCATAAAGAAGAGGAGTGTTTTAACGCTCCGCTAGTTGTACCAAATGTATTATTGCTTGTGCTCAGCTTTCATAAATTAGGTACAATTTGTACCATTTTACCTGATGCCTTAGGCTACTTTCACACTAGCATTAATATTATCTGGCATTAAGATCCATCATAGGTAGAGTTGAGCGAACACCTGGATGTTCGGGTTCGAGAAGTTCGGCCGAACATCCCGGAAATGTTCGGGTTCGGGATCCGAACCCGATCCGAACTTCGTCCCGAACCCGAACCCCATTGAAGTCAATGGGGACCCGAACTTTTCGGCACTAAAAAGGCTGTAAAACAGCCCAGGAAAGAGCTAGAGGGCTGCAAAAGGCAGCAACATGTAGGTAAATCCCCTGCAAACAAATGTGGATAGGGAAATGAATTAAAATAAAAATTAAATAAATAAAAATTAACCAAAATCAATTGGAGAGAGGTTCCATAGCAGAGAATCTGGCTTCCCGTCACCCACCACTGGAACAGTCCATTCTCAGATATTTAGGCCCCGGCACCCAGGCAGAGGAGAGAGGTCCCGTAACAGAGAATCTGTCTTCATGTCAGCAGAGAATTAGTCTGCATGTCATAGCAGAGAATGAGGCTTCACGTCAGCCACCACTGCAACAGTCCATTGGCATATATTTAGGCCCAGCACACACACAGGCAGAGGAGAGAGGTCCCGTAACAGAGAATCTGGCTTCATGTCAGCAGAGAATCAGTCTGCATGTCATAGCAGAGAATCAGGCTTCACGTCAGCCACCACTGCAACAGTCCATTGTCATAAATTTAGGCCCAGCACCCAGGCAGAGGAGAGAGGTCCCGTAACAGAGAATCTGGCTTCATGTCAGCAGAGAATCAGTCTTCATATCATAGCAGAGAATCAGGCTTCACGTCACCCACCACTGTAAGAGTCAATTTTCATAAATTTAGGCCCAGAACCCAGGCAGAGGAGAAAGGTCCCGTAACAGACAATCTGGCTTCATGTCAGCAGAGAATCAGTCTTCATATCATAGCAGAGAATCAGGCTTCACGTCACCCACCACTGTAAGAGTCAATTTTCATAAATTTAGGCCCAGAACCCAGGCAGAGGAGAAAGGTCCCGTAACAGACAATCTGGCTTCATGTCAGCAGAGAATCAGTCTTCATATCATAGCAGAGAATCAGGCTTCACGTCACCCACCACTGTAAGAGTCAATTTTCATAAATTTAGGCCCAGAACCCAGGCAGAGGAGAAAGGTCCCGTAACAGACAATCTGGCTTCATGTCAGCAGAGAATCAGTCTTCATATCATAGCAGAGAATCAGGCTTCACGTCACCCACCACTGTAAGAGTCAATTTTCATAAATTTAGGCCCAGAACCCAGGCAGAGGAGAAAGGTCCCGTAACAGACAATCTGGCTTCATGTCAGCAGAGAATCAGTCTTCATATCATAGCAGAGAATCAGGCTTCACGTCACCCACCACTGTAAGAGTCAATTTTCATAAATTTAGGCCCAGAACCCAGGTAGAGGAGAAAGGTCCCGTAACAGACAATCTGGCTTCATGACAGCAGAGAATCAGTCTGCATGTCATAGCAGAGAATCAGGCTTCACGTCAGCCACCACTGCAACAGTCCATTGTCATAAATTTAGGCCCAGCACCCAGGCAGAGGAGAGAGGTCCCGTAACAGAGGATCTGGCTTCATGTCAGCAGAGAATCAGTCTGCATGTCATAGCAGAGAATGAGGCTTCACGTCAGCCACCACTGCAACAGTCCATTGGCATATATTTAGGCCCAGCACACACACAGGCAGAGGAGAGAGGTCCCGTAACAGACAATCTGGCTTCATGTCAGCAGAGAATTAGTCTGCATGTCATAGCAGAGAATGAGGCTTCACGTCACCCACCACTGCAACAGTCCATTGGCATATATTCAGGCCCAGCACCCAGGCAGAGGAGAGAGGTCCCGTAACAGAGGATCTGGCTTCATGTCAGCAGAGAATCAGTCTGCATGTCATAGCAGAGAATCAGGCTTCACGTCAGCCACCACTGCAACAGTCCATTGTCATAAATTTAGGCCCAGCACCCAGGCAGAGGAGAGAGGTCCCGTAACAGAGGATCTGGCTTCATGTCAGCAGAGAATCAGTCTGCATGTCATAGCAGAGAATCAGGCTTCACGTCAGCCACCACTGCAACAGTCCATTGTCATAAATTTAGGCCCAGCACCCAGGCAGAGGAGAGAGGTCCCGTAACAGACAATCTGGCTTCATGTCAGCAGAGAATTAGTCTGCATGTCATAGCAGAGAATCAGGCTTCATGTCAGCCACCACTGCAACAGTCCATTGGCATATATTTAGGCCTAGCACACAGGCAGAGGAGAGGTTCATTCAACTTTGGGTAGCATCGCAATATAATGGTAAAATGAAAATAAAAATAGGATTGAATGAGGAAGTGCCCTGGAGTCCAATAATATATGGTTATGGGGAGGTAGTTAATGTCTAATCTGGACAAGGGACGGACAGGTCCTGTGGGATCCATGCCTGGTTCATTTTTATGAACGTCAGCTTGTCCACATTGGCTGTAGACAGGCGGCTGCGTTTGTCTGTAATGACGCCCCCTGCCGTGCTGAATACACGTTCAGACAAAACGCTGGCTGCCGGGCAGGCCAGCACCTCCAAGGCATAAAAGGCTAGCTCTGGCCACGTGGACAATTTAGAGACCCAGAAGTTGAATGGGGCCGAACCATCAGTCAGTACGTGGAGGGGTGTGCACACGTACTGTTCCACCATGTTAGTGAAATGTTGCCTCCTGCTAACACGTTGCGTATCAGGTGGTGGTGCAGTTAGCTGTGGCGTGTTGACAAAAGTTTTCCACATCTCTGCCATGCTAACCCTGCCCTCAGAGGAGCTGGCCGTGACACAGCTGCCTTGGCGACCTCTTGCTCCTCCTCTGCCTTGGCCTTGGGCTTCCACTTGTTCCCCTGTGACATTTGGGAATGCTCTCAGTAGCGCGTCTACCAACGTGCGCTTGTACTCGCGCATCTTCCTATCACGCTCCAGTGCAGGAAGTAAGGTGGGCACATTGTCTTTGTAGCGTGGATCCAGCAGGGTGGCAACCCAGTAGTCCGCACAGGTTAAAATGTGGGCAACTCTGCTGTCGTTGCGCAGGCACTGCAGCATGTAGTCGCTCATGTGTGCCAGGCTGCCCAGGGGTAAGGACAAGCTGTCCTCTGTGGGAGGCGTATCGTCATCGTCCTGCCTTTCCCCCCAGCCACGCACCAGTGATGGACCCGAGCTGCGTTGGGTGCCACCCCGCTGTGACCATGCTTCATCCTCATCCTCCTCCACCTCCTCCTCATCCTCGTCCTCCTCGTCCTCCAGTAGTGGGCCCTGGCTGGCCACATTTGTACCTGGCCTCTGCTGTTGCAAAAAACCTCCCTCTGAGTCACTTCGAAGAGACTGGCCTGAAAGTGCTAAAAATGACCCCTCTTCCTCATCCTCCTCCTCCTCCTCCTGGGCCACCTCCTGTTCCATCATCGCCCTAAGTGTTTTCTCAAGGAGACATAGAAGTGGTATTGTAACGCTGATAACGGTGTCATCGCCACTGGCCATGTTGGTGGAGTACTCGAAACAGCGCAACAGGGCACACAGGTCTCGCATGGAGGCCCAGTCATTGGTGGTGAAGTGGTGCTGTTCTGTAGTGCGACTGACCCGTGCGTGCTGCAGCTGAAACTCCACTATGGCCTGCTGCTGCTCGCACAGTCTGTCCAGCATGTGCAAGGTGGAGTTCCACCTGGTGGGCACGTCGCATATGAGGCGGTGAGCGGGAAGGCCGAAGTTACGCTGTAGCGCAGACAGGCGAGCAGCGGCAGGATGTGAACGCCGGAAGCGCGAACAGACGGCCCGCACTTTATGCAGCAGCTCTGACATGTCGGGGTAGTTGTGAATGAACTTCTGCACCACCAAATTCAGCACATGCGCCAAGCAAGGGATGTGCGTCAAATTGGCTAGTCCCAGAGCTGCAACGAGATTTCGCCCATTATCACACACCACCAGGCCGGGCTTGAGGCTCACCGGCAGCAACCACTCGTCGGTCTGTTGTTCAATACCCCGCCACAACTCCTGTGCGGTGTGGGGCCTGTCCCCCAAACATATGAGTTTCAGAATGGCCTGCTGACGTTTACCCCGGGCTGTGCTGAAGTTGGTGGTGAAGGTGTGTGGCTGACTGGATGAGCAGGTGGAAGAAGAGGAGGAGGAAGCCGAGAAGGAGGAGGTGGCAACAGGAGGCAAAGAATGTTGCCCTGCGATCCTTGGCGGCGGCAGGACGTGCGCCAAACAGCTCTCCGCCTGGGGCCCAGCTGCCACTACATTTACCCAGTGTGCAGTTAGGGAGATATAGCGTCCCTGGCCGTGCTTACTGGTCCACGTATCTGTGGTTAGGTGGACCTTGCTACAGATGGCGTTGCGCAGTGCACACTTGATTTTATCGGATACTTGGTTGTGCAGGGAAGGCACGGCTCTCTTGGAGAAGTAGTGCCGGCTGGGAACAACATACTGTGGGACAGCAAGCGACATGAGCTGTTTGAAGCTGTCTGTGTCCACCAGCCTAAATGACAGCATTTCATAGGCCAGTAGTTTAGAAATGCTGGCATTCAGGGCCAGGGATCGAGGGTGGCTAGGTGGGAATTTACGCTTTCTATCAAATGTTTGTGAGATGGAGAGCTGAACGCTGGCGTGTGACATGGTTGAGACGCTTGGTGACGGAGGTGGTGGTGGTGGTGTTGGTGGTACATCCCCTGTTTGCTGGGCGGCAGGTGCCAACGTTCCTCCAGAGGCGGAGGAAGAGGCCGAGGCGGCAGCAGCAGAATAGGCCGAGGCGGCAGCAGCAGAAGAGGTAGCAGGGGGAGCCTGAGTGACTTCCTTGGTTTTAAGGTGTTTACTCCACTGCAGTTCATGCTTTGCATGCAGGTGCCTGGTCATGCAGGTTGTGCTCAGGTTCAGAACGTTAATGCCTCGCTTCAGGCTCTGATGGCACAGCGTGCAAACCACTCGGGTCTTGTCGTCAGCACATTGTTTGAAGAAGTGCCATGCCAGGGAACTCCTTGAAGCTGCCTTTGGGGTGCTCGGTCCCAGATGGCGGCGGTCAGTAGCAGGCGGAGTCTCTTGGCGGCGGGTGTTCTGCTTTTGCCCACTGCTCCCTCTTTTGCTACGCTGTTGGCTCGGTCTCACCACTGCCTCTTCCTCCGAACTGTGAAAGTCAGTGGCACGACCTTCATTCCATGTGGGGTCTAGGACCTCATCGTCCCCTGCATCGTCTTCCACCCAGTCTTGATCCCTGACCTCCTGTTCAGTCTGCACACTGCAGAAAGACGCAGCAGTTGGCACCTGTGTTTCGTCATCATCAGAGACATGCTGAGGTGGTATTCCCATGTCCTCATCATCAGGAAACATAAGTGGTTGTGCGTCAGTGCATTCTATGTCTTTCACCGCTGGGGAAGGGCTAGGTGGATGCCCTTGGGAAACCCTGCCAGCGGAGTCTTCAAACAGCATAAGAGACTGCTGCATAACTTGAGGCTGAGACAGTTTCCCTGGTATGCATGGGGGTGATGTGACAGACTGATGGGGTTGGTTTTCAGGCGCCATCTGTGCGCTTTCTGCAGAAGACTGGGTGGGAGATAATGTGAACGTGCTGGATCCACTGTCGGCCACCCAATTGACTAATGCCTGTACCTGCTCAGGCCTTACCATCCTTAGAACGGCATTGGGCCCCACCATATATCGCTGTAAATTCTGGCGGCTACTGGGACCTGAGGTAGTTGGTACACTAGGACGTGTGGATGTGGCAGAACGGCCACGTCCTCTCCCAGCACCAGAGGGTCCACTAACACCACCACGACCATGTCCACGTCCGCGTCCCTTACTAGATGTTTTTCTCATTGTTATGGTTCACCACAACAACAAATATATTATTTGGCCCAATGTATTGTATTCAAATTCAGCGGGATATAAATTTGAGGCCTAGTATTTAGGCGCTGGGTGACCGGTATGGATTTAGTGACAGAATTAGACTTGGAAATGCACAGAAGCGTGTGTGTGAAGTTATTCTGAATGACCCAATGTGCACCTTGAATATTATATACCCTTTTTGGGATAGATTTCAAATAGCTCTGATATAGCAGGAACCACTAAATTATGAAATTGCTAAATTGGGAATTGTACTTCAACCCAGAACAAAAAATGTGCTTTGACGGGCACTAAATAACTTTCCCAGCTACAACAGGACAGCGGTAACGAGAGATTTAGAGGGATTTAAATTTGAGGCCTAGTATTTAGGCGCTGGGTGACAGGTATGGGTTTAGTGACAGAATTAGACTTGGAAATACACAGTAGCGGGTGTGTGTGAAGTTATTCTGAATGACCCAATGTGCACCTTCAATATTATATACCCTTTTTGGGATAGATTTCAAATAGCTCTGATATAGCAGGAACCACTAAATTATGAAATTGCTAAATTGGGAATTGTACTTCAACCCAGAACAAAAAATGTGCTTTGACGGACACTAAATAACTTTCCCAGCTACAACAGGACAGCGGTAACGAGAGATTTAGAGGGATTTAAATTTGAGGCCTAGTATTTAGGCGCTGGGTGACAGGTATGGGTTTAGTGACAGAATTAGACTTGGAAATGCACAGAAGCGTGTGTGTGAAGTTATTCTGAATGACCCTATGTGCACCTTCAATATTATATACCCTTTTAGGGATAGATTTCAAATAGCTCTGATATAGCAGAAACCACTAAATTATGAAATTGCTAAATTGGGAATTGTACTTCAACCCAGAACAAAAAATGTGCTTTGACGGACACTAAATATCTTGCCCAGCAACAACAGTACAGCGGTGGGTAACGAGAGATTTAGAGGGATTTAAATTTGAGGCCTAGTATTTAGGCGCTGGGTCACCGGTATGGATTTAGTGACAGAATTAGACTTGGAAATGCACAGAAGCGTGTGTGTGAAGTTATTCTGAATGACCCTATGTGCACCTTCAATATTATATACCCTTTTAGGGATAGATTTCAAATAGCTCTGATATAGCAGAAACCACTAAATTATGAAATTGCTAAATTGGGAATTGTACTTCAACCCAGAACAAAAAATGTGCTTTGACGGACACTAAATATCTTGCCCAGCAACAACAGTACAGCGGTGGGTAACGAGAGATTTAGAGGGATTTAAATTTGAGGCCTAGTATTTAGGCGCTGGGTCACCGGTATGGATTTAGTGACAGAATTAGACTTGGAAATGCACAGAAGCGTGTGTGTGAAGTTATTCTGAATGACCCTATGTGCACCTTCAATATTATATACCCTTTTAGGGATAGATTTCAAATAGCTCTGATATAGCAGAAACCACTAAATTATGAAATTGCTAAATTGGGAATTGTACTTCAACCCAGAACAAAAAATGTGCTTTGACGGACACTAAATATCTTGCCCAGCAACAACAGTACAGCGGTGGGTAACGAGAGATTTAGAGGGATTTAAATTTGAGGCCTAGTATTTAGGCGCTGGGTCACCGGTATGGATTTAGTGACAGAATTAGACTTGGAAATGCACAGAAGCGTGTGTGTGAAGTTATTCTGAATGACCCTATGTGCACCTTCAATATTATATACCCTTTTAGGGATAGATTTCAAATAGCTCTGATATAGCAGAAACCACTAAATTATGAAATTGCTAAATTGGGAATTGTACTTCAACCCAGAACAAAAAATGTGCTTTGACGGACACTAAATATCTTGCCCAGCAACAACAGTACAGCGGTGGGTAACGAGAGATTTAGAGGGATTTAAATTTGAGGCCTAGTATTTAGGCGCTGGGTCACCGGTATGGATTTAGTGACAGAATTAGACTTGGAAATGCACAGAAGCGTGTGTGTGAAGTTATTCTGAATGACCCTATGTGCACCTTCAATATTATATACCCTTTTAGGGATAGATTTCAAATAGCTCTGATATAGCAGAAACCACTAAATTATGAAATTGCTAAATTGGGAATTGTACTTCAACCCAGAACAAAAAATGTGCTTTGACGGACACTAAATATCTTGCCCAGCAACAACAGTACAGCGGTAACGAGAGATTTAGAGGGATTTAAATTTGAGGCCTAGTATTTAGGCGCTGGGTGACAGGTATGGGTTTAGTGACAGAATTAGACTTGGAAATACACAGTAGCGGGTGTGTGTGAAGTTATTCTGAATGACCCAATGTGCACCTTCAATATTATATACCCTTTTAGGGATAGATTCCAAATAGCTCTGATATAGCAGGAACCACTAAATTATGAAATTGCTAAATTGGGAATTGTACTTCAACCCAGAACAAAAAATGTGCTTTGACGGACACTAAATATCTTGCCCAGCAACAACAGTACAGCGGTAACGAGAGATTTAGAGGGATTTAAATTTGAGGCCTAGTATTTAGGCGCTGGGTGACAGGTATGGGTTTAGTGACAGAATTAGACTTGGAAATACACAGTAGCGGGTGTGTGTGAAGTTATTCTGAATGACCCAATGTGCACCTTCAATATTATATACCCTTTTAGGGATAGATTCCAAATAGCTCTGATATAGCAGGAACCACTAAATTATGAAATTGCTAAATTGGGAATTGTACTTCAACCCAGAACAAAAAATGTGCTTTGACGGACACTAAATATCTTGCCCAGCAACAACAGTACAGCGGTAACGAGAGATTTAGAGGGATTTAAATTTGAGGCCTAGTATTTAGGCGCTGGGTGACAGGTATGGGTTTAGTGACAGAATTAGACTTGGAAATACACAGTAGCGGGTGTGTGTGAAGTTATTCTGAATGACCCAATGTGCACCTTCAATATTATATACCCTTTTTGGGATAGATTTCAAATAGCTCTGATATAGCAGGAACCACTAAATTATGAAATTGCTAAATTGGGAATTGTATTTCAACCCAGAACAAGAAATGTGCTTGAACGGACACTAAATAACTCGCCCAGCTACAGCACTAGGGACAGATTTAGCTGGATATAAATTTGAGGCCTAGTATTTAGGCGCTGGGTGACCGGTATGGATTTAGTGACAGAATTAGACTGGGATATGGCCAAAAAATAAACAGACTATTGCTGGTTAAATGCACTTGGTGTGACAGCTTCACCCTGATGTAGGCTTTAGCCAAAAAACAACCACACCATTGAGGGTTAAATGCACTTGGTGACAGGCGCAGCTTGCCCCTGATTTTGTATATGGCCAAAAAATGAACAGACTATTGCTGGTTAAATGCACTTGGTGTGACAGCTTCACCCTGATGTAGGCTTTAGCCAAAAAACAACCACACCATTGAGGGTTAAATGCACTTGGTGACAGGCGCAGCTTGCCCCTGATTTTGTATATGGCCAAAAAATGAACAGACTATTGCTGGTTAAATGCACTTGGTGTGACAGCTTCACCCTGATGTAGGCTTTAGCCAAAAAACAACCACACCATTGAGGGTTAAATGCACTTGGTGACAGGCGCAGCTTGCCCCTGATTTTGTATATGGCCAAAAAATGAACAGACTATTGCTGGTTAAATGCACTTGGTGTGACAGCTTCACCCTGATGTAGGCTTTAGCCAAAAAACAACCACACCATTGAGGGTTAAATGCACTTGGTCGCAGCTTGTGCTGGCGCACCACAAGACACAAAATGGCCGCCGATCACCCCAGAAAAATGAGACTGACAAACGGTCTGTGCAGCCTAAAAACAGTGAGCAATTGAGGATCAGCAGCTCAATGATCCACAGCTGCAGATCGATCAGTTAATCAAGTCCTTTGGAGGAGTTAATCTGCCTAATCTCGCCCTACTGTCGCAGCCGCAACCTCTCCCTACGCTAATCAGAGCAGAGTGACGGGCGGCGCTATGTGACTCCAGCTTAAATAGAGGCTGGGTCACATGGTGCTCTGGCCAATCACAGCCATGCCAATAGTAGGCATGGCTGTGATGGCCTCTTGGGGCAAGTAGTATGACGCTTGTTGATTGGCTGCTTTGCAGCCTTTCAAAAAGCGCCAAGAAAGCGTCACAAAAGCGCCAAGAAAGCGACGAACACCGAACCCGAACCCGGACTTTTACGAAAATGTCCGGGTTCGGGTCCGTGTCACGGACACCCCAAAATTCGGTACGAACCCGAACTATACAGTTCGAGTTCGCTCATCCCTAATCATAGGGTCTCAATACCGGAAAAAAAACGCTTCCGTTTTGTCCCCATTCATTTCCAATGGGGACAAAACGTAACTGAACAGTACAGAGTGCTCCAAAATGCATCCCGTTCTCATACCGGAAAGATTTACATCCTGGGATGCGGTTTGCTTTACATCCTGGGATGCGGAGCAAAACTGATCAGTCATGACTCACAATGCAAGTCAATGGGGATGGATCTGTTTTCTCTGACACAATGGAGTTAATGACGGATCCGTCTTGGCTATGTTACAGATAATACAACCGGATCCGCTCATAACTGATGCAGTAACTGATTATCAGTAACACAAGAGTTTTTGCTGAACCCTTCTGGATCCAGCAAAAACGCTAGTGTAAAAGTAGCCTAAGTTGATGCAACTAATTACACATGTGAACTATGCATATTGTTAATTGTTATACACTGTTTCCCTGTTCAGATTTGTTTTATGGTAAAAATAATAACTGATATTCCAGGTGATATAGTGGAATGTGTGCTCTAGCACCACCAGCTCATCATTGATATGAAGAAGCTGTATATAACGGCTAGCATATTAATGCATTTAATATAAGTCATTCCAGTAAAGTGGAAACATTTCAGCAGCTTGGTTTTATATACACTCATTGACAAAATTACGCACCAAGAAGAAGTTGTTGCAATTGAATAAAACTTTCTATTTGTAAGTGTAATGATGATACAGTGGCATGCACAAATTTGGCCACACCTGGTCAAAATTACTGTAACTGTGAAGATGAAATAATCTCCAAAAGGCATAAAGTTAAAGATTACACATTTCCTTTGTATTTTAAAGGGAACCTGTCACCTGGATTTTAGGTATTGAGCTGAGGACATGGGTTGCTAGATCGCCGCTAGCACATCCGCAATACCCATTCCCCATAGCTCTCTGTGCTTTTATTGTGTAAAAAAAACAACGATTTTATATATCTATGTAAATGAGGCTACTAACGTTTCACGCCCACTGTGAAGGAGCCCAGCACACCCCGCATCCTCCGAATTTCCTCCTTGCTCCCCAACGTCAAAAAGCTAGAGCGTCATAATCTCGTGATGTGCGAGCTAGCGCATACGCAGTGTCAGCATAGTGTTCCTTCCCTGTGCTGGTATCAGCCTCAGGGAACAAACTGCGCATGCGCTAGTTTGCGCTTCGCGAGATTACGGCGCTCTAGCTTTGTGACGTCGGGAACAAGGAGGAGATTCGGAGGATGCAGGGTGGTGCTGGGCTCCATCACAGTGGGCGTGGCTGGGCTCAGAGTCAGAGAACGCTGGACTTATCTCTCAAGTATGGAGGAGACAGGACTCATCTAAGGTTAATTTACATATCTATAAAATCTTTTTTTTTGACACAATAAAAGCACAGAGAGCTATGGGGACTGGATATTGTGGACATTTTTAAAATATCATAAAAGGAAAAGGGCCTGAAGCAAAACTTTGGGAACCCTGCATAGTTAGTACCTTGTAGCACCGCCTTTGGCAAGTATCACAGCTTGTAAATGCTTTTTGTAGCCAGGCAAGATTCTTTCAGTTCTTGTTTGAGATGTTTTCATCTATTCTTCCTTGCAAAAGCCTTCCAGTTCTGTGAGATTCCTGGGCAGTCTTGCATGCATTGTTCTTATGAGGTTTATCCACAGATTTTCAACGCTGTTCCGATCAAGGGACTGTGAGGGCCATGGTAAAACCTTCAGCTTGTGCCTTTTGAGATAGTCTATAGCGAATTTTGAGCTGTGTTTAGGATCATTATCTATTTGAAGAAGCCATCCTTTTTTCAACTTCAGCTTTTTTAAAGTTGGTGTTTTGTTTGCTTCCAGAATTTGCTGGAATTTCATTGAATCCATTCTTCCTTCTACCCAACGTGCCGTTGGCTGTAACACAACCCCAAAGCATGATTAATCTACCCCCATGCTTAATGGTTGGAGAGGTGATCTTTTAATGAAATTCTGTGCCTTTTTTCCTTCAAACGTATTGTTGCTCATTGTGGCAAAAGAGTTCTATTTTATCATGATCGGTCCACAGGACTTGTTTTCAAAATCATCAGGTATGTTTAGATGTTGTTTTGCAAACTTCTGACACTGAAATTTGTGGAAAGGACGCAGAAGATGTTTTCTTCTGATGACTTTTCCATGATGCCATATTTGCTCAGGTGTCGCTAAACACTAGAACAATGTACCACAACTCCAGAGTCTGCTGAATCTTCCTGAAGATCTTTTGCAGTCCAACAGGGGTTCTGATTTGCTTTTCTAGCATCCTACAAGCAGCTGTTTTTGAAATTGTCCTTGGTCTTCCAGACATTCTCTTGACCTCCACAGTTCCTACTAACTGCCATTTCTTAATTACATTTTGGACTGAGGAAATGACAACCTGAAAACGGCTTGCTATCTTTTTATAGCCTTTTGCTGTTTTGTGGGCCTCAACCATTTTCATATTCAGAGTGTTAGGCAGCTGTTTAGAAGAACCACCAATATTAGTGAAACACCAATAACTCAATATGTGTGGCAATATGCAATAGCTCACCAAAGATCTGAACACACATCTAATATAAATTCATTCTTTATTGTTTAAAAAATATATATACATGATATTAGACAAAATACATATAATGGCAGCAATGCAGAACAATACTGCGACAAGAAAGAATCCACCCCTAAACTCCTGCTATCCGTTTTACAATGTCTGAGGAATCTGTGCAAAATCAATGCATCATCATAGTACAAGACCAATGTAAAAAAAGTACAAATTGCACATGGTATATTATGCCATTGAAACAGTGGTTATCTCATTCATTATTATAATATAAGTGCTGAGGTTGTTGACTTGTACTGGGAGTCTCACTAAGAAATACTCCCATGTACACAAATAATCACCAGTAAATAGTGACACATAGACAATAGTGCAAAATAGCATAACAAAAACCAGTACAAACCAGGAGTAAAGGAGGGACACCAACCCCAACGCGCGTTTCTCCCCCAAGAGGAAGCGATAAAGCATTGATTTTGCACAGATTCCTCAGACGTTGTATTACTGATAGCGGGAGTTTAGGGGGGGGATTCTTTCTTGCCGCAGTATTGTTCTGCATTGCTGCCATTATATGTATTTTGTCTAATATCATGTATTTATATTTTTTAAACAATAAAGAATGAATTTATATTATATGTGTGTGTTCAGATCTTTTGTGAGCAGCTGTTTAGACGAACCCAAGGCTGCTGTTTTTTTTTAACAAGGTTACGGGAGCCTGGGTATTTATAGAACTTTGAAATTTGCATCACCTGGCCTTTCCTAATGATGCTTGTGAACAAGCCTCAACCCTAACAGGCTATTTAAGGTCTGAGACCTCAGTCAAAGTTATCCAAATTATCAAATCTCTTTTAGCCACTGCATATGTAAGCGATTATAATATTAGAGTGAAAAGACAAGTTTATCAAGGAAAACTGTACAATTGAAAGAGGCTCTATTATCCTGTTGGGCCACCTCTACCCTGGATACAAGATGAGATACGGTTGGATATGGAGGCATACAAGTTCCGTATGGCATTCTGCGCCACATTTGCCCACAGATTTTGTAGCTGGGCCTGTAGATCCTGCACAGTCCAAGGTTACTGAAGCTGGCGCCCCAGTTGTCCCCATAAATGCTTGTATGGCGATAAACCTGGTGACGGTGCTGGCCAAGGAAGTGTTGCAATCTGGCAGAGACATTCCTAGGAACCCTTGCTTTGCATGAGGGAGCATTATTCTGTTGAATCCAGTTGAAAGCCCTGCCATGAGAGGCAACACATGTGGGCGCAGGACGTCCTGCACTTATTGCTGAGCTGTTAGTGTCCCTTTTATCACTACTAGGGGTGACCAACGGTGATATGCGATGGCTCCCCAGATCATCACTCCAGCAGGTGGAGCAGTGTGTTTCTCCACAGCAAAGGCAGGATTGAAGCGCTAAACATGAGACCTCTATACTCACGACACGACAGACACCGGATTACTAACAGCACCTGGATTTGTCGCCAAAAGTAACACAGTTTCAGTCCATAGTCATCTAGGTTTCTCGTTCACGGCACCACTGCACCTCAATGGGGAAAGGGCAGCTGTTTTGAGGGAGAAGATGGCTAGAAGGTTGGAGGAGTGTTTAAACTAGGGACTGCTCGGGAAGGTAATTACATTATAGAACGGGAAGATAGTGCAGATAGAGACCTGGAGCGAGGTAGTGGAACTGGGGGAGGAATGAAAGAAGGGACTAAAACAGTTCAGAAGGAAAGGTGTAGGGTAAAAAATATACATAAACCTCTTAATTGTATGTATACTAATGCCAGAAGCCTGACTATTAAAACTGGTGAACTGGATTTAGTGATGTGTGACAAGGACTATGACATAGTGGGAATAACTGAGACATGGCTGGATGATAGCTATGACTGGGCAGTTAACGTATGGGGTTACAGTCTGTTTAGAAAAGATTGCCAAAACCGGAGAGGGGGAGGGGTCTGACTGTATGTAAAGTCCTGTCTAAAGACCACACTCCGGGAAGATATAAGTGAGAGTCACTGTGGGTAGAAATATATGGAGGAAAAAACAATAATTAAATACTAATAAGAGTTTATTATAAGCCACCTAATAAGTACACAGAAAATCTACATCTAAACGAAATAGACGAGGCAGCAAATCATAATGAGGTTGTCATTATTGGGGACTTCAACTACCCAGATATAGACTGGGAAACTGAAACCTATACATCTCATAAAGGAAACAGGTTCTTGGCAATAACCAAAGACAATTACCTTTCCAAACTGGTTCAGGACCCGACTAGAGGGACGGTCACACTGGACTTAGTATTAATCAATAGACCTGACAGAACAACAGATGTTGTTCTGTCAGGTCAATAGACACCTAGGAAATAGTGACCATAAAGTAATAACCTTCCAATTGTCATTCAAAAGTGTTTCTTCAGGGAAGAATAAAAATGCCAAACTTCAAAAAGGCAAAATTTAGCCAACTAAGAGAGGCCATAGGCCTAACTAACTGGGACAAAGTCCTCAAAAATAAAAATACAGCCACAAAATGGGATATTTTTAAAACCATCTAATTGTGAGAGGTAAATACCGTCTGGAAATAAAAGGTTAAGGAACAAGAAAATAATAATGTGGATAAATACAATTGTAAAGAAAGTAATAATGACAAAAAGAGCATTGAAATCACTAAAACAGGAGGCGAGCAAGAAAGAATTGAAAAACTATAAGGAAAGAAATAGAATATGTAAAAGACAAATAAAACCATGCCAAACTAGAGACCGAGAGATTAATTGCCAAAGAGTAAAACTAACCTAAATGTTATTTAAAGGGAATCTGTCACCTGTTTTTACCATTTTAAGCTGTCACCATCGCCATGTTCACTAAAGTACCTTATTTCCTGCAGTCTTCTTCTTACTTTATTTCGTTTTGTCCTTTTGATAAAAAAAGCCCTTTTTATGATATGCTAATGAGGCTCCAAGGTGCCCAGAGAGGCGTTTTTTTCCCTCTCTGGTGCCCAGTGATGCCCCCTGCAGTGCCCAGCCCACTTTGATTTGAATCCCAAGAACGCCTCCTGATCCTGAAATAACCTCCCACAGCCCCGGCAAACAATTCCGCCCCCTCCCCACGTCATCGTCTACCTTCTAGAATGCCCCGTCCTTCTTCCTGTTGGCGGCCAGAAAACTCACGCAGGCGCAGTACCGCCTGTGGCCTGCGCATGCGCGATCATCAAGCTCCTGAGGGAAATAGACTCAAAAGTCTCACTGGGCATGTGCCGAGCCCAGTGACGTAATCTGAGCGCTGTTGCCCTGAGGAGGTTGATGATCGCGCAGGGCGCATGCGGTACTGCGCCTGCGCAAGATTTCTAGCCGCCGACAGGAAGAAGGATGGGGCATTTCTAGAAGGTAGAATGATGACGTGGGGAGGGGGCGGAACCAGTTTGCCGGGGGCTGTGGGAGGTTATTTCAGGATCAGGAGGCGTTCTTGGGATTCAAATCAAGGCAGGGCTGGGCACTGCAGGGGGGCGTCACTGGGCACCAGAGAGGAAAAAAACGCCCCTCTGGGCACCTTGGAGCCTCATTAGCATATCATAAAAAGGGCTTTTTTAATCAAAAGGACAAAACGAAATAAAGTAAGAAGAAGGACTGCAGGAAATAAGGTACTTTAGTGAACATGGCGATGGTGACAGCTTAAAATGGTAAAAGCAGGTGACAGATTCCCTTTAATTATATAAATGGTAAAAAGTATAAATCTAAAGGTGTCCCTTTACAGAGTGATGAGGGGGAGTTGCAGAGAGCGATGAGGAGAAAGCAAAGCTATTAAATATTTTTTTGTCCACAGTATTCACTGAGAAAAATAAACTGTCAGATGAAATGCAGAATGTAAAAGTAAATTCCCTATTAAAAGTGCCCTGTCTGACCCGAAAGAAGTACAGCGACATCTTAAAAAAGTCACCAAATGACAAATCACCGGGACCCGATGGCATACACCCCCATATCCTAAGACAGGGATGCTCAACCTGTGGCCCTCCAGCTGTTGTAAAACTACAACTCCCACAATGTTCTGCTGTAGGCTGTTCAGGCATGCTGGGAGTTGTAGTTTTGCAACAGCTGAAGGGCCACAGGTTGAGCATGCCTGTTCTAAGAGAATTAAGTAATGTCGTAGCCAGACCCTTATTTCTGATATTTAAGGACTCTATAATGACAGTGAGTGTTCCACAGGATTGGCACATAGCAAATGTGGTGCCAATATTCAAAAAGGATCCAAAAACAGAGCCCGAAAACTATAGGCCGGTAACTTTAACATTTGTCGTGGGTAAACTGAAGGTTTTCTAAGAGATGCTATCTTGGAGTACCTCAATAAAAATAAGCAAATAACGCCATGTCAGCATGGCTTCATGAGGGATCAGTCATGTCAAACTAATTTAGTCAGTTTCTACGAGGAGGTAAGTTCTAGACTTGACCGCGGCAAATCAATGGATGTCGTATATCTGGACTTCTCCAAAGCATTTGACACTGTACCACTTAAACTAGGGGGGAAATGTCTTTTATGGGTAAGTAACTGGCTCAGTGATAGAAAACAGAGGGTGGTTATTAGCGGTACATACTCAGATTGGGTCACTGTCACTAGGGGGGTACCTCAGGGGTCATTATTGGGCCCTATTCTCTTCAATATATTAATGATCTTGTAGAAGGCTTGCACAGTAAAATATCATTTTTTGCAGATGACACCAAGCTGTGTAAAGTAATTAACACGGAAGAGGACAGTATACGGCTGCAGATGCATCTGGATAGATTTGAGGCTTGGGCAGAGAAGTGGCAGATGAAGTTTAACACTGACAATAGGAATTTTGGTGAGCAGCAAACTAAGCTGTAAAATCCAGTGGCAGGCAGCTGCTGCCAAGGCCAATAACATAATGGGTTGCATCAAAAGGGGCATAGATGCCCCTGATGAGAACATAGTCCTGCCACTTTGCAAATCACTAGTTAGACCACACATAGGGTACTGTGTTCAGTTCTGGGCTCCTGTAAACAAGGCAGACATAGCATAGCTGGAGAGGGTTCAGAGGAGGGCAGCTGAAGTAATAACTGGAATGGGTGGACTAGAGATTATCAAAATTAGGGTTATTCACTTTAGAAAAAAGACGACTGAGGGGAGATCTAATAACTATGTATAAATATATCAGGGGTCAGTACAGAGATCTCTCCCATCATCTATTTATCCCCAGGACTGGACTGTGATAAGGGGACATCCTCTGCGTCTGGAGGAAAGAAGGTTTTTACACAAACATAGAAGAGGATTTTTTATGGTAAGACAGTGAGACTATGGAACTCTCTGCCTGAGGAGGTGGTGATGGCGAGTTCACTAAAAGAGTTCAAGAGGGGCCTGGATGTATTTCTGGAGCGTAATAATATTACAGGCTATAACTACTAGAGAGGGGTCGTTGATCCAGGGAGTTATTCTGATTGCCTGATTGGAGTCGGGAAGGAATTTTTTCCCCTAAAGTGAGGAAAATTGGCTTCTACCTCAAACGGGTTTCTTGCCTTCCTTTGGATCAACTTGCAGGATAACAGGCTGAACTGGATGGGCAGATGTCTTTATTTTGGCCTTGTAAACTATGTGTAATGAAAGTGCCATATGTGTTTGGATGGTGGACAACAAAACTGTGGAAGCTGCTTGTGCTTGTCTGTGGATCAAACAATCCTTTTTACTGGTGGTCTGTCTGGACTATCTAGAGCCTGTTCGCTGTGTGTGTGTGTGCACCCTTACTTAACCTGTGCTCCTAACTCCTAACAGCCAACAACTCCTAACAGCCAGGTGAGAATGGCCTAGAATCTGGTAGTCAAAATTGTCAAAATGACCATCCTGCTTCTCTCAGTCTAATGATGTGCCCCCTCCCAAAGTCTGCCAATTGGGCAAAATGCGTCTCCCACTGTTTCTGAAGAAAGTGGCTACCACAAAAATCATTATTTGTTGGAAATAATAAAGGAACTTCTAGACCAGTGATGGCTAACCTCTGGTACTTCAGCTGTGGTGAAAGTATGACTCTCAGCATGCTGCATTCATATCTATGGAGTTGTCACCGCCAGACATCTGAAAAGCTCTGACAGACGTTCTTCAGAACCTCCTGCTTGAGGTTCTTTTGTTTTGCTTTCGTTTTGTCATCTCGTTTCCCTCTCTCAGCTGTCATCTAGTTGCACTGATTGCATCCCTTTAACCGCCTCCGGACCGCCTAACGCAGATCCGCGGTCTGGAGGCGGCAGCTGCAGGCAGAGTGACGCATATGCATCATCTCGCGAGACGCGAGATGACGCGCTTAGCCGGCCCGCGCATGCGCAATGCGGGCCGGCATTTCTTCCAGGGGGGGTCGCGTCATCAGCTTGCCAGCCAATGATCGTGGCTGGCAAATTGATGATTTTTAAAAAATCCAATGAGAAGCCAGATAACACATCATATTAGTAAATATGATGTGTTATATGGCTTCCCTGCTCCTCTGCTGGTCCTTTTGGTCGGTTGGATCCAGCAGAGGAGCAGGCTTCACAGTGAGTAGCACCAACACTACACTTTAGCCCCAGATCACCCCCTGCACCCCAATTAACCCTTTGATCACTCCTTTGATCGCCCCTGTCAATCACTAGTGAAAGGAAAAAGTGATCAGTGTAAACTGTCACTTTTTTTTTTCACTGGTATTGACCGTTAGGTTTTAGGATAGTTTAGGCCCCTTGGTTAGGTAGTTTAGCGATCGGTTAGCGCCCAGCCCACCGCACCGCAGTCCCTTATTCGCTGATTAGCGTATCGCTAATCAGCATTTGTACTTTTATAGTATCTGTAAGTGATCAAAACTGATCACAGTCAGATCTATAATTGTATTAGTGTCACCTTAGTTTGCCCTCCACCCAAAACGCAGTGTTTGCCCGATCAGGCCTGATCGGTCGCCCAGACGTGCGTTCACCCACACCCGCCGCAGTGACAAAAAATATATTTTTTTTTGATCACTGCACATTCACTTTACACGCGCTGCGGCGATAAAAAAATCTGTTTTGATATTTTTGATCAACCGCAGCGGCCTCCGGTACTTCGCTAGCCTCCCATTTGTAAGACAGGCTTGCTTTTTTTCTTGGGTAGTCTCAGGGAATACCCCTAAATTTAGTTGCCCAAATGTCAAACAGGGGGTATTCTTCTGAAGAGGCCTACAGGCTTCTGACCCAGTCGGATGAGGAATGGGAACCCTCATCTGACGAATCTAGCGGGTCAGAATATGAACCTGTAGAAAGCAGTGGCAGTCTGACCCAAAGTTCGGACGAGGAGGTTGAGGTCCCTGATAGCACCAGGCGTACCCGGCCCCGTGTCGCTAGACCACAGGTTGCGCTGGATCCGCTTCAAGGCCAGCAGTGTGGGATTGGCGCTGTCGGATTACGTGGTGAGGCATACACCAGCAGCGCAGCCCTCCCTGGACCTAGTACCAGCACTGCCGTACAACATGGTGAAGTGGCGAGCACCAGAAGGGCAGTTGAAGCTGGTACGATGGCACGTGCAGTAGTTACCCCGTTGCAGCCACCGCACAGACAGGCCCGTAGACCCCCTAGAATCCCTGAGGTGCTGGCAAATCCTGATTGGCAGTCCCCAACTTCAGCCGCACCTGTAGTTCCCCCTTTCACCGCCCAGTCTGGAGTTCGGGTTGAGACAGCTCAGATCGGTTCGGCCCTGGGATTTTTTGAGCTGTTCGGAGCTCTTGGACATAGTCGTGGCAGAAACAAACCGGTATGCCACACAATTTATAACCGCCAACCCGGGAAGCTATTATGCCCAGCCTTTCCGGTGGAAACCAGTCCAAGTTTCCGAAATTAAAACTTTTCTGGGCTTTCTCCTCAACAAGGGTCTAACCAAAAAGCATGAATTGCGGTCATATTGGTCCACGAACCCAATTCATCACATGCCCATGTTCTCTGCTGCTATGTCCAGGGCACGTTTTGAGGCCATCCTGCGTTTCCTGCGACAACACCACCTCCCGTCCCAGAGGCCACCCAGCTTTTGACCGGCTCCACAAAATTCGGCCCCTCATAGACCACTTCAACCTGAAATTTGCAGATTTGTATACCCCAGAGCAAAACATCTGCGTAGATGAGTCCCTAATACATTTTACCGGGCGCCTTGGCTTCAAACAATACATCCCAAGCAAGCGCGCCCGGTATGGGGTCAAATTGTATAAGCTCTGTGAAAGGGCCACAGGCTATACCCACAAATTTCGGATCTATGAGGGAAAAGATCAGACCCTGGAGCCGGTCGGTTGCCCTGACTACCTGGGGAGCAGTGGGAAGACAATCTGGGACTTGGTGTCACCCTTATTCGGCAAGGGGTACCATCTTTATGTGGACAATTTCTACACAAGTGTGGCCCTCTTCAGTCATTTGTTTCTAGAACAGATTGGTTGCTGTGGCACAGCGCGAACTAGTCGCGCGGGCTTCCCCCAACGGCTTGTTACCACCCGTCTTGCAAGGGGGGAGAGGGCTGCCTTGTGTAACGAAGAACTGCTCGCGGTGAAATGGAGAGACAAGCGTGACGTTTACATGCTCTCCTCCATTCATGCAGACACGACAATACAAATTGAGCGAGCAACCCGTGTCATTGAAAAGACCCTCTCAGTCCACGACTATAACCTTCACATGGGAGGGGTGGACTTCAATGACCAGATGTTGTCTCCGTATTTAGTTTCCCACAGAACCAGACGCTGGTATAAGAAGGTGTCTGTATATTTGATTCAATTGGCTCTGTATAATAGTTTTGTTCTCTACAGTAAGGCTGGGAGAACAGGATCCTTCCTCAAATTTCAGGAAGAGATCATCGAGAACCTCCTGTACCCAGGAGGTTCCGTGGCCCCATCCACCAGTGTAGTTAGCCGTCTACACGAGCGACATTTCCCCAATGTCGTTGCCGGTACCTCAACCCAACCGTCACCCCGAAAAAGATGTCGTGTCTGTAGCAGGAGTGGAATAAGGCGTGACACCCGCTATTTCTGTCCTGACTGCCCTGACCACCCTGCCCTATGCTTAGGGGAGTGTTTCCGGAAGTACCACACACAGGTACACCTAGCATAGGGATCACATCTCACCAGGACAGGCACACAGGGCTATTAGGGCCCATTCACACAGAGCTGCTGCAAACCTCTCCTTTCACCTGGGACAAAGTGCATAACGCACTTCGCCACATCTTTGGGCGATTTGCGCTTTGCACATTGTCCCATGGGGAAGGAGAGGTTTGTCCTATAAAGGTAAAAAAAAAAACAAAAAAAAACTCACCAGTAAGCAAAAAGGTTAATGTTCAGTTCAAAAAGTTAAAGTTTATATGTTCTGTTCAAAAGTTAATAAAATTATTGCGTTGCGGCCTGGTTTTTTCTTTTTTTTTTACCTTCCAGGTGGACCAACCGATCGACTAGCTGCAGCACTGATGTGCATTCTGACAGAAGCATTGCGCTGCTGTCAGATTATACACAAGTCGGTGTATGCGGCGCTGCAAAACGAGATTTCTCCTCTGCAGTAAAAGATACGTTTGCCGAGGCATATGAGCTGAGGAGGAGGCGGTGTTCCTATGCTTTGGCAAACACTTTGTATATATAAAAAAAAATAAAAATCCCGCCAATGATTTATTCATCCACATCGATTGATGTGAATGGAGAAATCTGGTTTGCCAGGGCATACGAGCTAAGTGGGTATGGATGTTGGGCAGAAGCTCCTATGTCCTGGCAGACGCATTTCCCCTCCTTTTTTTTTTTGGGCAGAGATTTTTTCATCCACATTGATCGATGCGAATGAAGAAATCTGTGCCGTTCATTTTTTTCTTTCAGCCCAGAGGCTGAACGGAAAAAAAAAAATATCTCATTACCTGTATGCTCAATATAAGGAGAATAGCAGAAACTCCTAATGCTGGCCATACATGTAATGATTACGGAGACCCTCAAATGCCAGGGCAGTACAAACACCCCACAAATGACCCCATTTTGGAAAGAAGACACCCCAAGGTATTCGCTGAGGGGCATATTGAGTCCATGAAAGATTTAAATTTTTGTCCCAAGTTAGCGGAAAGTGAGACTTTGTGAGAAAAAAAAAATCAATTTCCGCTAACTTATGCCAAAAAATAATAAAAATTCTATGAACTCGCCAGGCCCCTCATTGAATACCTTGGGGTGTCTTCTTTCCAAAGTGGGGTCACATGTGGGGTATTTATACTGCCCTGGCTTTTTAGGGGCCCTAAAGCGTGAGAAGAAGTCTGGGATCCAAATGTCTAAAAATGCCCTCCTAAAAGGAATTTGGGCACCTTTGCGCATCTAGGCTGCAAAAAAGTGTCACACATGTGGTATCGCCGTACTCAGGAGAAGTTGGGGAATGTGTTTTGGGGTGTCATTTTACATATACCCATGCTGGGTGAGATAAATATCTTGGTCAAATGCCAACTTTGTATAAAATAAATGGGAAAAGTTGTCTTTTGCCAAGATATTTCTCTCACCCAGCATGGGTATATGTAAAATGACACCCCAAAACACATTCCCCAACTTCTCCTGAGTACGGCGATACCAGATGTGTGACACTTTATTGCAGCCTAGGTGGGCAAAGGGGCACACATTCCAAAGAGCACCTTTCGGATTTCACAGGTCATTTTTTACAGATTTTGATTGCAAACTACTTCTCACGCATATGGGCCCCTAAAATGCCAGGGCAGTATAACTACCCCACAAGTGACCCCATTTTGGAAAGAAGACACCCCAAGGTATTTTGTGATGGGCATAGTGAGTTCATGGAAGTTTTTATTTTTTGTCACAAGTTAGTGGAATATGAGACTTTGTAAGAAAAAAATAAATAAATAATCATTTTCCGCTAACTTGTGACAAAAAATAAAAAGTTCTATGAACTCACTATGCCCATCAGCGAATACCTTAGGGTGTCTACTTTCCGAAATGGGGTCATTTGTGGGGGTTTTCTACTGTCTGGGCATTGTAGAACCTCAGGAAACATGACAGGTGCTCAGAAAGTCAGAGCTGCTTCAAAAAGCGGAAATTCACATTTTTGTACCATAGTTTGTAAACGCTATAACTTTTACCCAAACCATTTTTTTTTTTGCCCAAACTTTTTTTTATCAAAGACATGTAGAACAATAAATTTAGCGAAAAATTTATATATGGATGTCGTTTTTTTTGCTAAATTTTACAACTGAAAGTGAAAAATGTCATTTTTTTGCAAAAAAATCCTTAAATTTCGATTAATAATACAAAAAGTAAAAATGTCAGCAGCAATGAAATACCACCAAATGAAAGCTCTATTAGTGAGAAGAAAAGGAGGTAAAATTCATTTGGGTGGTTAGTTGCCTGACCGAGCAATAAACGGTGAAAGTAGTGTAGTGCAGAAGTGTAAAAAGTAGCCTGGTTATTAAGGGGGTTTCAGCTAGGGGGGTTGAAGTGGTTAAATCCCCTCCCATACTGCATCACTTTGCGGTTTATACAACTTCCTGGAGTGTTTACATGCTGGATGCTACAACTAATGCTTCTACAGATAAGTCTGTTCATTGATTTGTGTTTTCCTGTTTGCTTGATCCTAGGTGACCCTGACTCCCTCCATATTAAGTGTAGGGAGCCGGTGGTCGTGTCCCCTCACTATTATAGGGTGTTCAGGTGTCATACAGTCGAGGCACGAGGGCATGCAATTTTCTATCATAGAGATCTTTGCATGGGCTAAAAAGACAGGGAGAGTTTCAGGGCTTAAATAGGGGTCACCCTTTTGTTCCTTAGTTTCGGATCAAGCCAGTCGGATCCTTATTTGTAACTTCTTGTTTTCTGTTACACCATCCGTGACAGGAGTTCTGCGAACAGCCAAGCAAGTGTACATCTTGGGAGTCGTAGTTTTACCACAGCTGGAGTGCTGGAGGTTAGCCATCACAGTTCTAGACCATTCCAGCATAGCACCTATGTTTTTGTTTGCCTAACTAGAGGTTCTTACCAGCATCTCACCCCACATCATTTATATACTGTCTAGAATCCTTCCAAGACGGAATAAGATGTGGCCGCCAGCCATTCTGACGGTGATCCTCACTATGCTTATACTGTTGATGTTCCATGTCACAGTTCCTGCACAAATTTTTTTTGCACCTTATAGCAATAGTTAGAGATGAGTGAAGTGAGCTTCGGATCCAAGATCCGAAGTCACTTTGCTCCAAAATTCATTTTATTGCTGTACGGAGCTCCATTGGTATTAAAATGTATGTGCTCAGACGGGGCAAAGTGAATTTCACCGAAGTCTCGCTGGACTTCTGTGAATAACTTCGGGATTTGATTTTTTAACTTGAAAACCATTTTAAAACTTGATTCCAATGTCGGCTTCATTACCAAGGTACCAATTGGTACCGAAGTTGACATAGGATACTTATTTTAAAATGATTTTCAAGTATAATAATCAAATACCGAAACTTCGGTGATAACTCGCTTCATCTCGTCAGAGCCCATACATTTTAATGCTGTACGGAGACGGATCTCCATACAGCATTAAAATGAATTTTGGAGCAAGGCTACTTCAGATCTTGAATCCAAAGCTTGTTTCGCTCATCTCTAGTAGTAGTACTCCATGTGGCGCCTGGCACTGTATTTTCCTATCTTTTCAGCATGCCAGTTACTGGGCAAAATGTTTTCGGGTGCATCATAGAGGCATGTCTAGCAGTCAGTGATCTCTCACCAAGAGATACCCTGCCAAAAGCTAGTAGCTCCTGAGAGTCTTTTTATAGGACAGGAGGGGAAGCACTTTTACACCCTTTTGTGGCAAAACCCAGTGTTTAATCAGACTAGACCTGTAATCATTTACATAACTGCATGCCGAGTTTTGCAGCAATCCAACATTTCTATCTAGGTGCGTTATTTTTTCTTTCTTTTGTCAGAGTTATTTATAAGCTCTGTTAGGCTATTTTCACACTCGCGTTTTGGCTTTCCATCTGTGAGATCCGTTCAGGGCTCTCACAATTGGTCCAAAACGGATCAGTTTTGACCTAATGCATTCTGAATAGAAAAGGATCCGCTCAGAATGCATCAGTTTGCCTTTGTTCTGTCTCCATTCCACTTTGGAAGCGGACACCAAAACGCTGCTTGCAACGTTTTGGTGTCCATCTGACGAAATGGATCCAAACGGTCCTGGCACTTAATGTAAGTCAATGGGGACAGATCCGTTTTCTATGACACGATCTGGCACAATAGAAAACGTTTCCGTCCTCTATTGTCTTTCAATGGTGTTCAAGATGGATCCGTCTTGGCTATGTTAAATATAATACAAACTGATCCGTTCTGAACGGATGCAGATGGTTGTATTATCTGAACGAATCCGTCTGTGCAGATCCATGATGGATCCGCCCCAAACGCGAGTGTGAAAGTAGCCTGAAACAAGGACCTCTCTTTTACACCTTTTTGTGCTTATTTCTGCAGTTCCTTTTACCTTTCCTATTGCAGTCTACTAGCATCAATTTCTTGTGAAGTTTGTGTACTATGTAATGGTGTGATGTACCATAGGTGTTTGTAGCTTTGAATATTGCAAGTTAATAATCTTGTGAAGGTGATCTTGATATGTTATAATGAAAATACAGGGAAGTGAGGCAGGAAATCAGTACCATATTATGTTTTACTTCAATAATTTAAAGGAATTGCAGATGTTAAAGGACATACACAACTACAGAGGTAAAAGATCCGAGAGTACCCACCAAGATCTATGTCAAAGGTTTCTCACATAGCAAAAAAACGCCCTGCTTTGTAGATGGGTCCCTTTTCCTTTTTGGCTAATATCCTTCCCCACGTTGCAAGGCCTGTTAAAGGGTTAGAAATTGACAGGTTGGTAGCTACATCTACTAGGTGGTACTACAGACAGCTTTCTTTTTTTGGAAGAGAGCTAATCGGCATATGCTGTGTGTGATTACATTCTAAGGATGGATTCACTCATACTGTTTTAGAGGCATTTTTGGTGGTAAAAACACCAGCTCCAGGTATTATCTTAAAGCCTATGAGAAATATGAAATGCAGAACAAACATTTTTTTGCTCCTGGCAAATTCCGGATAGGTCATCAATATCAGATCGGCGGGGTCTAACTCCCAGCACCCTTGCAGATCAGCTGATTGAAGAGGCCACTGCGCTCACAGAAGCTCCAGTGAGCACTGCGATCTCTTCACAGCTTACTAAGCATACATTTTATATCGGGTGTGTTTGGTATTGCAGATTAGCTACATTCACTTGAATAGGACTGAGCTTCCCCTAAGCCACGTGACCGATGTACAGTGAAGTCACTGGTCTAGAAAGAGGCCTAAGCGCCTAGAGAGCACCGCGCTCTCTTTGAACAGCTGATTGGCGGAAGTCGGACCTCCGACAATCTGATATTGATGATGTTAATGTTAATATTCCCTTAGGTTCTGTGCAAAAAGCATAGAGGGGACCCATTTTATAGGCTGTTTATGGGTGCCATATTAGATCCATAAGCCCATATACATAAAACAAGTAAATTACCTCTAGCATTAAAATACATTCTGAAGCTAAGGCTAATAAAGCAAAAAAAAAAAAAAAAGTTTAAGAGTAATACTGTAAATCCCCCATCTACCTAAGCTCTGTTCCTGTCTTGTGGCAAGCAGTAGCATTGGCCTCTAACAAAAAAGAATATAAGAAATTTATTTTCTACACTTGTTTTTTATATATAAATCTTCCCTAATATTTTAATACACTGTTAATAAAATTAAGCCTCATGTGTCTTTAGTGAAAGAGGAAAGTTTGCCCAGGAACAAGCTGCTCTCTTTCAAGAAAAAGAAGAATTTAACAGACAGTATAAGCTACGTCAACAGGTTTGTACTATTGGTTCTCCAGTGTTTAATATTTCTTGTTTTTCCCTTTTCTCTTCCTGGAGATACAAAGTAGAAGTATCAAACTGGCTGTTATGCAGTGATTAGTCTTGAGCAAATTTTACAAAATTCCAATTTGGCTGCTTCACCGAAGCGCATTTCTTTGTATGTAGCGGGTGCAATGACGGGAAACGGCGATTGCGCCAACCTCTGTCATTGAACCTCTCAGATGCCACATTCATCACTGATCGCGGCATCTGAGATAAAAAATGAGGGCTTTCAGGGGTTAATAAGTTTAAAAAAATATTCACCTTATACATTTGAGCGCGAAGAGTTCGCCGTGGCCACCTTGATTGAAGATCCCACGTGAAATCTCTCACAGGATCTTCAATCAGGATGGCCACGGCGGCCTCTTTGGGCTCAAATGAATGAGGTTATTTTTATTTTTTTTACCACCATTTCAGAGAAAAATTATTTGTTACCACGAAGCACCAGAAAATTCGGCTTTGTGGCAAATTGAATTTTACCTGAAATTCGGATCAAAGTCCAGTTCAGATACTTTGATGCACTGAACCCTAACAGTTATATAAAATTATAATATACTATGTGAGGCATTAGCTCTATCTCCAGGGTCTCAGTCACAATATTCTCGCTGACAACTGTGTTGAATGTCCAAACAGTGCAATTATTTTGATACCAGCACCAGCAAACACGATGCGAAATGAAAACTTTCCCATCTGGGCTCTACCTAAATATATAACATGATCCCTGACTCACCTATACAGAGCGCTGTTCACACATGAAACATAAATGCAGCTTTCTCCAGCCATACAGTCCAGCAGCTTCCGGGCTGTGACCCTTCAACAACACGTTCTGGGGGATTGTGGCCCAGTAATACTCCCGACTCTGGCCTTGTGACCCTTGTTCCCAGGCATCAAGGCGTCCACTAAAGTTCCGGCTAGCACCTAGCCCGTGGCCCCTCAGCCTTCCCCTGCTGAGACCACACTGACAGAGCCTCACCAGGCCTCTGTCTGTACATTCCCCACTAACTGACACCCTGGGAGGATCTTTATCCCAGTCTGATTATCGCAGACCTCACCTGTGATCCTCTCTGGTCCAAGGGAACACCCGTGCTGGAAGGGTGTGGATTAGCAGATCCCGCTTCCAATCCTATCTGCAAATCCATCTAAAATCCAGCCCAGACTACACCAACAAGAACCTTGTCTCAGCAACCTACATGCTGCTGAGACTATTACCTCCCGTATTTTAGCTATCCCACCCAGCTGAGGTATCTGAGTGGGATATATACCTCTTCCCGCACTGTCCACCTCATCGCACTTATCGCAACTTTTACATATTATTGTAATATAACCCAGTGTGTGAGACAATATTTTGCCCCTTTCAAAATGTATGTTGAAATTCCAAGCCACTAATTCAGATTCAATTAAACAAAGCATTTAATTTTCTCCAAATCCTACAGTATCTATTATTTATTAATGCAGTCATTTTATATGTAGGAACTTCAGGAAATGTTGGAAAAACACAGGCTACAAAATGAGGCTTGGCTGAAAGCAAGGGCAGAAGAGAATGACAAAGAAAGGAGAGACATTTGCAAACTAAGAGTAAGTTGGGATTGTGATGGGGGCATCTTCAATGGTCGTTTAGGTTTTTTGCATATACACTTTTATCCGAGTGGATTTCATTTGCCAAGGAAGAATATAAGGGGACATCTACATGGGATGTATGTTGGTGAGGAAAATTTGTGATGAATGCGTTTTGCACGCACGTCATAAAAAACTGACTGTGGTACCAAGATCCGAACCCGGACTTCTTCACTGAAGTTCGGGTTTGGGATCGGTGTTCTGTATATTTAATTATTTTCCCTTATAACATGGTTATGGCAGGCAAGTGTGGATGCGGTGCGATTTTCACGCCTGGTTGCTAGGAGATGATGTAAGTAAATTGATAAAAGTCAATTCACTGCATTATTTTTCCTTATAACATGGTTATAAGGGAAAATAATAGCATTCTTAATACAGAATGCTTACAAAAATTTGGCTTTAGGGGTTAAAAAATAAAATGTACTCACCTCATCCTGTTGTTCGCGCCGCCGGCATCATCTTCTTTCTTCTTCTTTCAGGACCTGCCAAAGGACCTTTGATGATGTAATCTTCTATCTTTATTCAGCAGGACCTGCGCTGACGTCACTGCACTCAACACATGGTGAGCGCGATTACGTCATTAAAGGTCCTTTGGCAGGTCCTGAAAGAAGAAGAAAGAAGATGATGCCGACTGCGCGAACAACAGGATGAGGTGAGTACATTTATTTTTATTTTTTTTAACCCCTAAAGCCACATTTTAGTAAGCATTCTGTATTAAGAATGCTATTATTTTCCCTTATAACCATGTTATAAGGAAAAATAATACAGTGAATTGACTTTTATCAATTTACTTACATCATCTCCTAGCAACCAGGCGTGAAAATCGCACCGCATCCACACTTGCCTGCAGATGCTTGCGATTTTAATGCAGACCCATTCATTTCTATGGGGCCTGCGTTGCGTGAAAAACGCAGAATATAGAACATGCTGAGATTTTCACTCAACGCACAAGTGATGCGTGAAAATCACCGCTCATCTAAACAGCCCCATTGAAGTTAATGGGTCCGGATTCAGTGCGGGTGCAATGTGTTTACCTCACACATTGCACCGGCACGGAATTCTCGCCCGTGTGAAAGGGGCCTTAATCTGCCAGAAATTCTAATCTATGGCAGCTGTGTGGCGGTGTAGATTTAAATGTTCAGCCACAGCCCTCATGCCAGGCCCCTCCAACATTTCTCATCACTTATGAAACATGTTGAGAAGTGAAAAGTTGCAAATTGTGGTGTAAACATGGTGTGCACCATAATTTGTGACTTTTTAAACCACAATGGTGGCGTAAAACAGTTGTCAAGTGTCCCTGATTGATTTACAGGGTAAGCCATGTACATGTTATCATAGCAACAGATTTCATACTTTGAGGGGAGATCATTGCCCTTAAGATTAGAAAACAGGGTGCGCTGGAAGAAAAAGTGTTACACGTTTACTTTACAGAATTTATTCTCAATGCCCAACCCCTATATAATCAATAACGTCTAAAAGCTTTTGATTGAAAAACGCCAAAAGCAGCTCCAAATGTTTTTTTTTCCTCCTGGACATTTGGGACCCACTATGGTATCAGAGTCTGGGCCCACCACACCACGCTGCTTGCAGAGTTTTGGTGTCCACCTGACGATGCGGAGGCAAACAGATCCGTCCTGACACACAATGTAAGTCAATGGGGATGGATCCGTTTTCACTGACACAATATGGCACAATAGAAAATGGATTTCTCCCCCATTGACTTTCAATGGTGTTCAAGACGGATCCGTCTTGGCTATGTTAAAGATAATGCAAACGGATCCGTTCTGAACGGATGCAGACGGTTGTATTATCTGAACGGATCCGCACCAAACGCGGGTGTGAAAGTAGCCTAAGGCTGTCTAGACATACATTAAAGAGTAACTAAACCATTATATAAACTTTTAATATGTTGTCCCTAATGCCCTAATAAAACTTCCTCTAATATACTTTATTAATACATTTTCAATTTTTATTACACTTTTTCCTACCTAAAGCGCATTCCCTTTCGCTTAAAACTCTGTTGTCTGTACACTGCTGACAGCCCAGCGGTGTACAAAGTACATTTTATCAATGGGCAGCAGCAGCGCAGGGAGTACGGGCAGGACGCTCATTGCTGCTCCTGCCTGTGCTCCCTGGACGATTACTAACTCCTGGCATAGTACATGGGTACTCTGTACCCATCTACTATGCCAGGATTAGCTAAGTGGAGTGGCTCCTGCTTCTGCCTGCTCCGCTAAGCTAAGAGAACTGCATGTCATTGATAGAATGTACTCCGTACACCACCGAGGTGTCAGCGGTGAACAGAGAACAGCGTTATAAGCACACAGTGAATGGTGCGCTTTAGGTAGGAAAATGTTGCAAAAATAGAAAATTGATTAATAAAGTATATTAGAGATAGTTTTATTAGGGAGAACATATTAAAAGTTTATATGAAGGTTTAGTTACTTTTGTCTAAGTTTATATCTAATATTGCTTGAGTTAGTTTGGGACAGGCTAAGAGCAGAATTTTTCTAAACCTAGATGTAAAATCGCACTACATTTTGTGGCAATTTTATGCCAAAATTAAGGTGCCACTGACTTAAGTTTTATATTAACAAACAGAAGGAAAACAATGGCCGCTTAACCATGTGGTGACTGTGTCCAAACTCACTATCTGGATGTTAGACAGTGCACAGGAATAATCCCATGTCAGCAGCAGACATGAAAATCAGTTCTGTGAAAGTCCAGCACACATTTGTAAAGCCTCATTCACACATCCGTGTCTGTGCTCAAATCCGTGAGAAGGTGGTCAGTGATGCATCCGTGAAGCTGTCCGTGAAGGATCTGTGGGTCCGTTTTTTGCTGTTTGTGTGCCATCCGTGTTTCACTTACACTGAAAAGCAGATTTAAAAAAAAAAAACATCTCTTCCTAATAATCCGTGAAAAACACATGTAGCACGGATGGCATCCTTGTTGCATCTATGTTTTTCACGGACCTATAGACTATAATGGGCGTGATGGATCCGTGAACACAGACAAAATAGAGCATACATCTGTGCTAAAAACACGGACCCACGGACCATGCTAAAACACTGATGTCTGAATACACACATTAAAATGAATGGGGATGTGTGCTGTCCGTGGAGAACACGTGCAGCACACGTCCGTGAAACAATGACGTGTGAATGAGGCTTAACAAGAAGAAAAGCAGCAGACCAAGTACTTGCTCTTAACCCCTTAAGGATTTTGCCATTTTTCAGCTTAAGGACCAGGCCATTTTTTGCAAATCTTATCCAGGCCATTCTGGGATAGTTTTCTCGTCACATATTGTACTTCATGATATTGGGAAAATTGAGTCAAAAAATGTCATTTTTATTTATAAAAAATTAAAAAAAATACCAAAAAGTTTATAATAGATAGTAATAACTCCAAGAATAGTTATTACTTTACATTCCCCATTGGTCTACTTCATGTTTGGATCATGTTGTGAATGCCATCTTATTTTTGGGGTACGTTAGAAGGCTTAGAAGTTTAGAAGCAAATCTTGAAATGTTTCAGAAAATTTCCAAAACCCACTTTTTAAGGACCAGTTCAGGTCTCAAGTCACTTTGTACGGCTTACATTATAGAAACCACCCAGAAATGACCCTATTTTAGAAACTACACCCCTCACCGTATTAAAAACTGATTTTACAAACTTTGTTAATCCGCTAACAAAGCAAGGTTAACAGCCAAACAAAACTCAATATTTATTGCCCTGATTCTGTAGTTTATAGAAACAACCTATATGTGGTCGTAAACTGCTGTACAGGCACACGGCAGGGCGCAGAAGGAAAGGAACGTCATATGGTTTTTGGAAGGCAGACTAGGATAATTTTAAGCTGCCATGTCACGTTTGAAGACCCCCTGATGTACCCCTAGAGTAGAAACTCCAAAAAAATTACCCCATTTTAGAAACTATGGGATAAGTTAGCAGTTTTTTTGGTACTATTTTAGGGTACATATGATTTTTGGTTGCTCTATATTACACTTTTTGTGAGACAATGTAACAAAAAAATTTTGGCACTGTTTTTATTTTTTATTATTTACAGTGTTCATCTGACAGGTTAGATCATGTGGTATTTATATATAGCAGGTTGTTACGGATGCGATAATACCAAATATAACTAAAAAAATGATTTTTATTGTGTCTCCATATTTTAAAAACCATAGTTTTCTTTTTATTTTGACGGTTTGATTGGTACTATTTTAGGGCGCATATGACTTGTTGATCGCTTGGTATTACACTTTTTGTGATGTAAGGTGACAAAAAATGGCTTTTCTGACACTTTTTTTTTGTTATGGTGTTCACCTGAGTAGTTAGGTCATGTAGTATTTTTATATAGCAGGGTGTTACTGACGCGGAAATACCTAATATGTCTACTTTTTATTTATTTATTTCACTTTAGCACAATAATAGCAATTTTGAAGCCAAAAAAATCACATTTTAGTGTCTCCATTGTCTGAGACTGATAGCTTTTATATTTTTGGACCGATTGTCTTAGGTTGGGGCTAATTTTTTGCGGGATGAGGTGACTGATTGGTACAATTTGGTGGGGCATACACCTTTTTGATCCCTTGGTGTTGCAATTTTTGTGATGTAAGGTGACAAAAAATGGCTTTTTTACACCGTTTTTATTTTTCACCTGATGGTTTAGGTCATGTGGTATTTTTATAGAGCATGTTGTTACAGATGCGGTGATACCTAATATGTCTTTAAAATTTACACTTTTTTTAACTTCTTTTTTTACTTTATTTTTTGTCCCACTCTGGGACTTCAACATTACAGGGTCTGATCCCTGTTTCAATGCAGCACAATACATCTGTATTGTACTGCATTGACAATCAGTGTATTACACAGTGTAATATACTGATAGTTTGCCTATGAGACCCAGCCTGGGTCCCAAGACCTTGCAATGGCCCCAACATTCCGGGCCCCAAGACCTTGCAATGGCTTGGGGCTGCCATGGCAACCATTTGGACCCCGATGGCTAAGGTGAGGGAGCACAAATCTCCCATATGCCGCGGTCAGCGCTGACTGCGGCATGTGAGGGGTTAACCCATCGGAATCAGCATTATCACCGATGCTGGTGGATGCAGTAAGGATCCGGCTGTCAGTAACAGCCGGATCTTTGCCGCTGATCGCGGCACCGCACGTGGGGGAAGAAAAGGACCGCAGGACGAAAATGCTCTTCCTGGGGTGCAAAGTACCGGCCCTTTAGGAAGAGCATACTTATCCTGGGTCGTTAAGGAGTTAAAGGGGTTATGCAGCCTGTTTATTGATGACATAACCTCAGGATAGGTCATTAATATCTGATTGGTGGAGGTCCAACACCCGGCACCCCCGCCAATCAGCTGTTTGAAAGAGAGGCGGAGCTCCTTGCGAGCGCTGCTTTCTCTTCATTTCACTATGTGTTGCCTCCCTTGCGGTGTAGTGTAATTACAAGTACTTGTTCCATTCAAATGAGTGGAGTGAGTACTTGTGATTACACTCGCTCGTGAGACTACGGAAAGTGTAATGAAGAGGAAGTAGCGCTCACAAGGAGCTCTGCCTTCCCTTCAAACAGCTGATCGGGGGAGTTCTGGGTGTTGGCCCCCTGTTGATCAGATATTGAGGCCTGCACAATCCCTTTAATCATAACATGACAGTGTATATTTAGTTTTAATTCTCCTGTTTTACGGCTAGATCATTATAGAAGCTCCTTTGCCCAGACTACATGGGTGCAGTTTAGCATAAAGAGTTTTTACTGTTAATAGATTGAAAGGACTGGTGGACTAGTTCTCATATCTGGTTTGAAGTGCCTAAAGGAGAAATTCACAGATATTTGGAGAAGGAATTTTATTTCCTGTATAACTGCCTGAAGTAGCCTGCTGCTCTTTTCTTAACCCTTTCATGACCGGGCCTAAAAAAAGGCCTGAATGTCTAGGCCAGTGGTGGGCAAACCTTTTAGTCAACTGAGCCAAATTTCAATAAAACCGCAATTGAAATTTCTTTTAAGAGCCAATTCCGGACACTCCGCTGATGATAATCAATATGAAGAAGACAACTAGCATAGTATGCGCATAAATCCATCAGGGTGACATAAATTTCAGGTGAAAACATAAAAAGACTATCAGCCGTAAAAGACACACTATATTGAAATTGCCTCAGGCGGCACCCTATTTTTGTGGGGCTTATTAACTAAACTTCAATATCTCACCTTTCTACAGTTTGATCATTGCACTGTCCATTGGTAAATTATAATAAATCACTGCATTACCTTTGGAGTCTGCACTTTTTATGTTGACACCGTACTTTGGGCATGACATAAATGATTTCTATGTCTCATGTTTTCAATATTTTTATTGCGGCAACAGTGCCAGTGAGGACTATTAGAGTGTGTTTTTACATATTTTTATATGTACTTTACTTACTTTGATCTTGATTATTATTTCATTTTATCTTTATCATTTTTTACTTTTATTAAACTTATATGCAGAGCAAGTACAAGGTGTGCACGCCTATTTTATTACTTTTTCTGTTTAAATAGTTTACATGCCATATAAATGATGATGCCAAATAACTGAGAGTCACCTGTAGAAGGATGTAGCACACTTGACTATGCCTACTATGGCGTCACGTTCGTAGCACAGCAAGCGCCTGCGGCAGTGTTCTGTTATATTTCCCTACCTGGGAACTTTCACTACCCTCGTCACTTCCTGTTGTGACGCAGCACGTTCGGACGTTTGGAAGGAGGTGTGTACACCCAAGTGAAGGCGATTACTCCGGCTTCCTGTGTGATGATGCGCCTGCGCTAATAGTGGGAGGAAATATGGGCATGTGATATGAGATGTACTTGCCCTCTCCAGCTTTGCGGAACGCAAATGCGTTCCACAGGCAAGAAGACAGTAGTGCATGCTTCACAAATCAGCAGGAGGGGTTGGTCTTTCGGCTATGTGGGAGCCTGCACCTGTAAGAGACGCATTTAAGGGACTAAAGAGCCGCTTGTGACTCGCGAGCCGTGGTTTGCCGACCACTGGTCTAGGCAATATTTTGTGATTTTGTGCTTGTGGTGGTTTAGTTTATTTTTTTTTGTTTGACTACCAAAGTAAGTTTTGCAAGGTTTTTCACTTGACAGTTAAGTTTTTTTTATAAGCATGTTTTGTTTTTTTTAGAGATTTTTTGTCTTCCTTTTTTTAAGTTTAATTGGGGGGAAAACTGCTAATTGTTATTAAAAAGTCATTTTTTTAATTATAGCTTTTTATTTCTTAAATAATAAAACTGACACCAATTTATTTTTTTATTGAAATGGGTTCCCTATTTTGTGACAATCGTTTTGATATATAACATGTATAGGTTTGAGTGAATTATGGTGACTGTTTCAGTTAGCGACTGTAATAAATAAAAAAATATATATATATATATATATTTTTTTTTTTTACTTATATTTTAATTTATTGTTGGCACATAATATGTCCCCCAGGAGGTCATTAAAAGACTTCTGGAGGACACAGACTTTTTTTTTTTACTTTTTTTTTTCACTCTTTACACTGCAACTGGGGTATCCACAGGAGCCCCAGTTATAGGGGAAAACAGACCCCTGTGGGGGCATTACACACAGGCAGAGCTGATCAGGGTCTCCTTAGACCCTGCAGCTCTGCTCCTGCCCAGAGATGCTTCCTGCTCTCTCTCGCTGCACTCAGGTACTGCTCTGCTGCCAGCACTGGAGAAGGCAAGAGCGGCAATAAACCGCTCCTGTCTTTTCCTTGAGTCCCCGCTGTGTCTGAGAGCCAGGACCCGACCTGCTCCTGCGAGACTGCAGGAACTTTAATTCCAGCGCTGGGATAAAAGGGCTGCCTGACTGTTTATATATGTGCTATCTGCACATGGTATTTCAGAAAGGACATACAGTCAGGTCCATAAATATTGGGACATCGACACAAGTCTAACATTTTTGGCTCTATACACCACCACAATGGATTTGAAATGAAACGAACAAGATGTGCTTTAACTGCAGACTGTCAGCTTTAATTTGAGGGTATTTACATCCAAATCAGGTGAACGGTTTAGGAATTACAACAATTTGCATATGTGCCTCCCACTTGTTAAGGGACCAAAAGTAATGGGACAGAATAATAATCATAAATCAAACTTTCACTTTTTAATACTTGGTTGCAAATCCTTTGCAGTCAATTACAGCCTGAAGTCTGGAACGCATAGACATCACCAGACGCTGGGTTTCATCCCTGGTGATGCTCTGCCAGGCCTCTACTGCAACTGTCTTCCGTTCCTGCTTGTTCTTGGGGCATTTTCCCTTCAGTTTTGTCTTCAGCTAGTGAAATGCATGCTCAATCGGACTCAGGTCAGGTGATTGACTTGGCCATTGCATAACATTCCACTTCTTTCCCTTAAAAAACTCTTTGGTTGCTTTGGCAGTATGCTTTGGGTCATTGTCCATCTGCACTGTGAAGCGCTGTCCAATGAGTTCTGAAGCATTTGGCTGAATATGAGCAGATAATAATGCCCGAAACACTTCAAAATTCATCCTGCTGCTTTTGTCAGCAGTCACATCATCAATAAATACAAGAGAACCAGTTCCATTGGCAGCCATACATGCCCACACGATGACACTACCACCACTATGCTTCACTGATGAGGTAGGGGTGAACTAACTCTCCTTAGGGAGAGAGCACCTTAATTCCTCTGGAATTCTGGGAGGGAAGGGATGCAAATGAGCTCTTAACAAGTTCTGCCTCTAATGACACCAGATGTAAGGCAACTATCCTATAAGTCAAGGCTTATTTTAAGAGCTGAACATTGACTTATAGGATAGCTGCCTTACATCTGGTGGCATTAGAGGCAGAGCTTGTTAAGAGCTCATTTGCATCCCTTCCTCACTGATGAGGAGATATGCTTAGGATCATGAGCAGTTCCTTTCCTTCTCCATACTCTTCTCTTCCCATCACTCTGGTACAAGTTGATCTTGGTCTCATCTGTCCATAGGATGTTGTTCCAGAACTGTGAAGGCTTTTTTAGATGTCGTTTGGCAAACTCTAATCTGGCCTTCCTGTTTTTGAGGCTCACCAATGGTTTACATCTTGTGGTGAACCCTCTGTATTCACTCTGGTGAAGTCTTCTCTTGATTGTTGACTTTGACACACATACACCTACCTCCTGGAGAGTGTTCTTAATCTGGCCAACTGTTGTGAAGGGTGTTTTCTTCACCAGGGAAAGAATTCTTTGGTCATTCACCACAGTTGTTTTCCGTGGTCTTCCGAGTCTTTTGGTGTTGCTGAGCTCACCGGTGCATTCCTTCTTTTTAAGAATGTTCCAAACAGTTGTTTTGGCCACGCCTAATGTTTTTGCTCTCTCTCTCTGATGGGTTTGTTTTGTTTTTTCAGCCTAATGATGGCTTGATTCACCGATAGCGACAGCTCTTTGGATCTCATCTTGAGAGTTGACAGCAACAGATTCCAAATGCAAATACCACACTTGAAATGAACTCTGGACCTTTTATCTGCTCATTGTAATTGGGATAATGAGGGAATAACACACACCTGGCAATGGAACAGCTGAGAAACAAATTGTCCCATTACTTTTGGTCCCTTAACAAGTGGGAAGCACATATGCAAACTGTTGTAATTCCTACACCGTCCACCTGATTTGGATGCAAATACCCTCAAATTAAAGCTGACAGTCAGCAGTTAAAGCACATCTTGTTTGTTTCATTTCAAATCCATTGTGGTGGTGTATAGAGCCAAAAATTTTAGAATTGTGTCGATGTCCCAATATTTATGGACCTGACTGTGTAAAGCCAGTGGGCAGTCGGGAAGGGTTTAAAGGACAGTCTGGGATATATATATGGATGACCTATCCTCAGGATATGTTATCAATATCTGTCTGCCAGACACCTGGCACCATAACCAATCAGCAGTTTCAGGCAGCCACAGCACGAAAACACTGTATGGACGGAAACAGATAGCTTTGTACTCTGTATCATTTCTGGCTGCGGTGTAATGCAGTTATGCTCCCATTCACTTGAATGTGAGCTGTGCTACAATACCCTGGCACAGCCACTACACAATGTACAGAGCTGTCGGTTTCCAGCTCCGGACACAGTGTAGTTTCCGGCGTCACTGCTGCCCAAAACAGCTGAATGGTGGTGTTACCGGGTGTCGAAACCCCACTGATCTAATATTGATGACCTATTCGGAAGATGCATTACATTTTAAAAAGCTTCAGATCCTTTGACTTTTGGTTATATTACTGCCTTGTCCTAAAATAAAATAAAAATCTCCTTTTCCTCCACCATTCTGCACTCAATACTTCATATTGAGAAAGTGAAAACAGAATTTTAATAACTTATGAGCAGGCAGGTGGCACCAAGGGCTAATGTTGATAATGCGATCACAAACATTTAACCCTTCAGAATCCATTGTCAATTGTGACCACAGCTTCCTTTCCCAGGGAGTGCTGTGCTCCTGGGGCACAAACAGGTCCCTCGCATGGCGCGCAGGGGAGCCATTCATTTATCGTGGTAGCCTCAAGCCTGCTGGAGGCTCCTAGGCTTACTACAGCACTGTTCCTATGGAGTCTTAGACTTATCTGTAATACAGTTATGAAGGTCACAAAACTATATACCGTATTTTGCCATATAAGATGCACCTAGGTTTTAGAGGAGGACAATAAGAAAAAAATCTTTTTCATTAGACCTCAGGTCAGACCGCCAATGTTAATCAGACCTCAGCTCACAGCCCCAATCAGACCCCCAATGTTAATATGACCCTTAATCAGACCTCAGATCAGACCCCAATGTGAATGACCCCCAATTAGATCTTAGCTAATAGCCCCAATATAAATAAGACCCCCCATTCAGACATCAAATGAGACCCCCATGCCTCAGATCAGCCCCCAGCCTCCTATGCGCCATCAGCCTCCTATCAGCCCCAGCCTCAGATGTGGCCCACAGCCATCAGCCTCAGATGTGCCCCCAGCCTTAGATCAAATAAAATACAAAAATACACTTACCTCTCCTGCTCCGGATGCCGCTGCTCCTCACTGCCAGCGCTCTCTCTTCTTCCTGCCGCGGCTGTGCTGTGACTCGACGTGCACAGCGTCACAGAGCACCCTTCATAGCCAACAGCCGAGGACCAGGAAGCAGCGACAGTGGAAATGGTACAGAGCCTTCACCGCTTCCTGGTCCTCTGGTACTAATGAGCGCTTCCATAATGGAAGTGCTCATTAGTATTTGCCATCTAAGACGCGGTGACGTTTTCCCCCCCACCGTGAAAAATACAGTAAATGAAGTATCTTTGTAATCATACTGACCTGGAAAATAAAGATAACAGCAGGTCAGTTTTGCAGGATAGGGAAATGCTATAAAAACGAAAGCCATAAAACTATGGTGGTATTGCATTTATTTCCAATTCCACCCATTTGGAATTTTTTTCCAGTTTCCCACTACAAAGTATGCAATATTAAATGGTGCCATAAGAACAATCTAACAAAAAACAAGCCCTCATACATCTACTTGAACAGAAAAAAAAATGTTATAGCTCAGGCAAGGTACAAAGGAAAAAGAACGAAACCACAAAAACTGAAAATCGCAAGATCTTGGAGGAATTAAGGTGCAATATGATCCCTAAATGTAAACGTGTATGTTCACCAATTCTAAAACATTAGTATGTTCTATACCAAACTAATAATTGCATTGGAGCAGTGATGCTATAAGTAACCTTCACATTAAGTAATGCATGAACACAAACCATTGCACTATTCTATATTAAAAAGTTTACCTTTTGTGCTGCAGTTATGCCCTTGCTATGAAAAGTAATGCAAAGTACTACTAAAGAACCTGTATGTGAAAATCTATAATAATAATCAACTCCGCAACTGTTTTAATTGCTCCGTAGGAAGAAATTCTTCTACAACAGAAAAAGGTAAAAGAAGAAGAGCAAATGATTGAAAAACGCAATCAGCAGTTGATTTCTATCATGCAGCAGTTCAAAGGAATGTAAAACCCTTTTATGTTAGTGGCAGAGACAGGAAGATTAATCTCAAATCTTTCAACTCTGTGTTAATCTGAAAAATGTGTGATTTGTACTTGCTATAAACCATTCCTAACCATTACTAACCTGGTATGCAATGCATCTTTCATATGTTTTATACTTACCATTTGATGCACTGAATAATAAAACAAACCAATACTAGTATGCTTTTTTTCTAGGATTTGCACGTACTGGTAAAAGTTCAATACAATTTGGGATGAGGTCAGTCATTCTATTCATAGTGTGAACATTTCCTATTAATGCTGTATAATTCAGGAAGTGTTTCACAAAAATATTGATATGCAGTGCAACTTATTAAGACTATACCACTGTTAGGTCCCTTTCACACGAGTGAGAATTCAGAGCGGGCGCAATGAATGACGCGAACGCATTGCGCCCGCACGGAATCCGGACCCATTTATTTAAATAGGTCTGTGTACATGAGCGGTGGTTTTCACTCATAACTTTAGCGTTGCGTGAAAATCGCAGCATGTTCTATATTCTGTGATTTTCACGCAACTCTGGCCCCATAGAAGTGAATGAGGCTGCGTGAAAATCGCATCCACAAGTAAGTGCGGATGAGATGTGATTTTCACGGATGGTTGCTAAGAGATGTTGTTTGTAAACATTCAGTTTTTTATCACGCGCGTGCAGAACGCAGTAAATCGCATTGCACCCGCTCAATAAAAACTGAACAACTGAACGCGATCGCAAACAAAACTGAATGGCTTTGTTTTCGAACTTGCGCAGTTTTCACTGCACGCATCCGCAACACATCGGGGCCTAATCTGGACACGCTCGTCTGTAAGGGGCCTTACAATGTGGATGTGGGTCCGCTGTACAACTAAAAGAGATTTGGGGCTACTCCTGAGAGCATTATCTCAAATGGCCGCCCTGGTATTCACCCTTTAATTCCTATACAGGGATCTTGACTACACTGCAGGGGAACCACCAGGCCATTACCTCTTAGAGTAGTCTCTGTTCAAGTGACTGCAGACTCATGGGGATCAATAGACACTGATGCAGAGCAAAGAGGGATCAGACGAAACCATGGTCAGGTACAGGCCAAAGTCAGTGTAGGCAAAGTACGTGCAATGCGATAAATAGTCCATGGTCAGGACGAGCAGCTCAGAGTCCATACAAAGATCAGGCAGAAGTCACGTCATGTACCGAAGGGTCATATCCGGGAAACAGACAGAAATCTGAACGCTGGCAGGCAAACGTTTATATCAGTGTGCTTTACAGGACACTAATGAACTCAATCCCATTACTCGGACACCTTCCCACAGAGTAAGGTGCCTCAAGTGCCCCAAGATGGCCAGTCTTTGGCTGGTGAAGATTAGGGTGCACACACTGGCCCTTTAAAAGCCGGAGGGAGCTCATGCTCTATGGGCAGCATGAGAGAGGCCAAGCTGGAATGCAAGCCGCAGACTATGTGTGGAAGGACAAAGTTACTCCAGCATCTTGGCCCAGCGAGAGGAGGGTCTGGGTCGCTGGGGACCAGAGTCCTGGACCGGGTGAGCACAGCAGCGGCAGCCACTGTAACAAACACCACGTTCTTCATGTAAAAAGTCATGATGAGCTAGTAAGAAATTGTGTGATATACAATAATAATAAAAAATGCCCCGCTATGTACCTATTGTTGTTAGGCAACAAGGCTTGTTTTTTTGTGAGTTTCCATATATCCCCTGCCATTCCAGTGCTGTTGTTTTGGAGCATTATTTACTCGGCTACAGGGATGACATTACATTCACAACACATGACCGCTGCAGCCAATCCTAAATTTTGCCTCATCCTGGGAAAGCCCTTGAAATGTGGGTGAAAATTATTGCAACACCTCATCCTAGATTGAACTAATATATATAAGCAGCATTTAAACTAACATAGGTTGCTGTATTCATCCTTGTATTATATACAATATCCACAAGAGGGCAATAGATCATCAAGTATCTGCAGCGATTCTGTAGCAGTTAGTCATGACAATCCTGGCTAATGGTACCAGCTTGTGTGTTTCCAAGTTAGTTCATTAAGTGGACGGATTAGATTTACATTCATACACAGCTAGATCTCTACAGCTACAGATTCTACAGAAAAATTCAATAGTTGCACAAGGTGGAATGAAAATACTCAATCTGGTTGATCATCAAAAAGAACAAAACATCAGTGTAATTGCACTATATATTTTGTCTAAAGAACGTGAATCATTTTTGAACTGCTGTTTGTGCTGTAATTTCACAGGCATTTAGACAGTACAGTGGCTCAGTGGTTAGCACTGGTTCTTTGCAGTGCTGAGGTCCTGGGTTCAAATATATCTGCATCTGAGTTTGTATGTTCTTCCTGTGTTTTGTGGTTTGTCTTCTACACACTAAAGATACACTGATAGTGAATGTATATTGTAAACTCCACTGGGGACAGCAAGTGATGCTAATGTCTGTAAAGCGATGAGAAATATGTCGGTGCTATGTAAGCAAAAGAGATAAATGATACATATTTCATGCAATAATGCACATTCTTGGAAAATGCTGCTCTACAAATCTACAATCCAAACACATTCTAGCTTACAAAGCCTAGCAAACCACCAGAGATAAGGCCTGATGGAGGAGTACACTAGGATAAACAAATGGCAGCAGTGGACCGCCTGAATCTCCCGATGGCTTAAACACTGGGAGCACCAGGTACTTATGTATCCGACTGGGGGCCATGAGTGGGACACTATGGGGGACAGTACTGGGGCCATGGTGGGGGGATTGTTAATGATAGAGACAGTATAGGGGGGCATTACTGGGGACTTTTAATAATGGGGCATTATATGGTGGAAATTTTATTAATTACTCTGGGCATTACTAGAAGCATTGGGGGTATTTTAAAACTGGGGGACTATAGGGAGCATTTTTAATACTGGGGGGCACTATAGAAGAATTATTTTGCACTGGAGCATTAGTATTATTGTTGGCACAATAGGGGTTGTTATTGCAGGAGGGGGAATTATTAATATTAGAGATGAGCGAATTTATAAAAAATTCGATTCGCCGGTTCGCCAAATGTTTTAGGAAAAATTTGGTTTGATCCGAATTTATTCGCAGCTAATTACGTAAAAAAAAGGGCTATCTCCTGGCTGCAGTGAGCCTTTTTAGTGGTGTAGAACACTGTGCACTGCAGTAACATGCATAGGGAGTCTGCTGTTGTAGTGAAATAATACAGTGAGTCCGTATGACATACAGATGACAGGCGTTGCTCTTGAAATCACTGCACACTTCACTTATTTGGGCAGTCACGGGGCCAAAACTAATCAAATAACTCAAGTACAGTATGATCCGTCAGAACAATAAACCCCAAAAAACGGATCCTGTCTGTTAAGCATCCGCCTCAACTCGGTCAGCATTTGGTGAGTAATCCATCAGTATTGCTAATGCAAAAAAAAACAGGAGTGGATCCAAAACAGAGATGACACGTGAATGGAATATTTGCAAGTCTTCATTCTTTTGTACCCACTCCTGCTTTTGGCTACCAAATCATAAGCCAATTCTGATGGGACCATACAGGCCTTACAGCTGCTACACAGAGAGGATCTTTTGTGCATCTGATTTTACTTTCCTTCTGACAGATCAGAAGAAGGGTCAAATAAATGATGATGTCAGCCAAGCCAAAAAGGCTAAATAGTGGCACAGTCATGACGTGGGGAGGGTGGGAATAGCATGAGAAGTCCACAGATTGGCCCTATGACATAGTGGTGAGCATCAGGAGGCCACAGAATGGCATAATGACAGAGTGTGAAGGTGGGGGCAGCATCAGGAGGCCACAGAGTGTCTAGGTAACATAGCGTGATAGTGGTGGCAGCATCAGGAGGCCACAGAGTGGCAAGGTGACATAGTTTGGAGGTGGCGACAGCATCAGGAGGCCACAGAGTGACTAGGTGACATAGTGTGGAGTTGGCAGCAGCATTAGGAGGCCACAGAGTGGCAAGGTGACATAGTGTGGAGTTGGCGGCAGCATCGAGAAGCCACAGAGTGGCACATTGACAGAGTAGGTGGCGGCAGCATCAGGAGGCCACAGAGTGGCAAGGTGACATAGAGTGGAGGTAGGAGCAGCATCAGCAGACCACAGAGTTGCAAGGTGACATATTGTGGAGGTGGGTGGCAATACCAATAACCGCTGAAGATGGTGGGTGAAAGAAGGAGCATCAGATGTGTGGCATAAGGCAGGTAGCCAGAAGAAACCTGTCTCTTTTGTCAAAGTGTTGGTGTGGCACCATGGATGATCTAGTCTGATGCATCAGGAATTGGTGGGTGGAAATCCTGGCTGATTAACACCAGATTCATCTTGACAAAGGTCAGTCTCTCCACATTTTGGGTGGACAGGCGAGTTCTCCTTGGGGTAACTATGGCCCCCACCACACTAAACACCCGCTCTGATGCCACACTACTAGCCGGGCAGTACAACTTTTCCAGGACAAACTCGGCTAGTTGCGGCCACAAATCCAGTTTGGCTGCCCAGTAGTCCAGCGGATCTTCAATGACGGCTGGCAGAGTGCACTCCAAGTATGCCACCACCTGCTGGTTCAGGTTCTGCTCTACGTCTAGCTGCTGGTGAGTAGATTCTTCACTATGGGGATAAAGAAAGCCGCTCATCAGTGACTCTAGACTCAGGCTACTGCTGATAGAGCTTGTACTGCCCCTGCAATTCCACCCCTCCCCCCCCCAGCAGCCATGGCAGTGGAACGTGAGCGCAGAGGGCCCCCCGGTTAGATCTGCAAGAGGATGTACGATGGCGCAGATAGGCAGCGGCCAACTGACTACATAGGATGTCTCTGTAGTAGTTCAGTTTGTCCTTCCTCTCCATTTGCACAAGTGACTCCGAGGGACTCCCTGCCTCCATCTCCACTGCATACTGCCACGATGTGTCTGGGTCCTCTGCCTCGTCTTTCTCATCGCCCTGTAGCTCCTCTGTCTGCTCCTCCTCTCCTGTCACCTGTGTAGAAAGAACACCCATTTCGCTACCATTGCTTGTGCTCCAATGTCCTCCTCCTCCAGTTTAGCCCCCACAGGGCTCATGTGGCTGTGGGATCTAGGCACCACGTCTCCAGTCCCTTGACCAGCCAGATTTACCTGCATCTGTTCCAGGACATGAAGCAGTGGAATGACGTTGTTCATCCCATAGTCCTGTCGACTGACAAATAACGAATTTTGCCAGTAAAACACGGCAAACTGGGCTTTAGAGTATATTACTGCACCGCAGAACAGCAATTAGGCCCTAATTTTTTTCTACTTTTACACAACACAAAAGGCTTTTCAACAGATAAGTGCAATGCTGAACAGCGAATATATTTTTATTTTGCCATTAATACAATGCAAACTGGGCTTTAGAATATATCACTGCACTGCAGAACGGCAATTAGGCCCAAATTCTTTTTACTTTTACACAACACAAAAGGCTTTTCAAGAGATAAGTGCAATGCTGAACGGCGAATATATTTTTATTTCATTTCGCCAGTAAAACACGGCAAACTGGGCTTTTGAATATTTCACTGCACCGCAGAATGGCAGTTAGGCCCTAATTTTTTTCTACTTTTACACAACACAAAAGGCTTTTCAACAGATAAGTGCAATGCTGAACGGCGAATATATTTTTATTTCGCCACTAATACATGTCAAACTGGGCTTTAGAATATATCACTGCACCGCTGACCAGCAAAGATTTTTTTCCTTTTTCCACTAATACACGCAAAAAAGGGCTTTAAAACAGATAACTGCACCGCTGAGCGGCAAATATATTTTTTCCTTTTTACATGAATACACGCAAAAAGGGCTTTAAAACAGATAACTGCACCACTGAGCAGCAAATATATTTTTTTCTTTTTCCACTAATACACGGAAAAAGGGCTTTAGAACAGATAACTGCACTGCTGAGCGGCAAATATATTTTACTTTTGCCACTAATACACGACAAAAGGGGCTTTAATTTTCGCCCAAAAATGCTTTACAACATGAAAATGCACTGCACTAGGGCAAATAAAATGTAGAAATATATCCTTGTAATAACCTGTGGCGAAACCAACCTCGCCACTGGGTTTTGGAGAGGCCTGTTTACCAGCCTCTTGCCTCAGGATTATGGCCCTTTAAGATACTTTTACTAACTTTTAAACCCCTGAACCTATTCAAGTGAATTTTGGATAGGTTTGTCCCCAAGTTATACTGGTTAAATTGATAAGTTATATGTATGTACAAGGTAAACTCACAAAGTTGTAACAATTTATAAGAAGTGTAACTTTTCAGCGTAGGAGATAGCTGAGTAGATACATAAATTGATTCAATTATCTCCTAGACAGAGGGGAGGAATATGCTGGGTGTGTTTCTATTGTCCTATTGTGCCATTGTCCCATTGTGTGTTTAAATGGTGATTTCCTTTCTGTTGTATCCACATGTGTATTGGCGATTTCCCTTTGTCCTGAGAGATAATTGGATTGCTCCTCGGGTGTCTCCAGGGCAGAGAGGAGGAAACCATGATGCATTGTGGGGATGTGTGGTGTCTGTATCCTGAATTGCTACATATCTGTCCTGTGTCCGATTGGTTGCTGTACTTACATTGTATGTGTTGTAATATATTGATTGGTTGTATTTCAAAACCCTTTGGGCAGTACTATGTTTGTGGATTGTGAATAAAAGAGGCTGTACGTGCAGGTACAGTCAGACGCTGCTTTTATACCTTCATGAAGTTTTTGGCTCATGTTTGGGGAATGTGATAACTACACTCTTGGGGATTGCTATATCACAATACTCCCCTGAGTATAAGCTCTTGTAAGAGCTTGTTCCTGGTTCCTGTCTCTGCATTTAGGAGAGGTTCACCCACTGGAGCCTGGAGCCTTGTCGTAGGTCCAGGGTGGGTAGGAGACGGCGAGACCTCCACCAAGCTTCGGTGGTTCATGGGGTCTGCAGCACTGACAGTGTCAAGTGGAGTGCTTGGAGTCCTCTGGAAGCACTAGGAGCATCTATCGACGGAGGTACCCGGTCGGGGTGCTAGGCGTTCCGTTACATAACCCTTGTTAATGCCTGTGTCAAACAGCACTTGCCAGAGTGTGAAGGTGGCGGCAGCATCAGGAGGCCACAGAGTGTCTAGGTAACATAGCGTGAAGGTGGCGGCAGCATCAGGAGGCCACAGAGTGGCAAGGTGACATAGAGTGGAGGTAGGAGCAGCATGAGGAGACCACAGAGTGGCAAGGTGACATAGTTTGGAGGTGGCGACAGCATCAGGAGGCCACAGAGTGACTAGGTGACATAGTGTGGAGTTGGCAGCAGCATTAGGAGGCTACAGAGTGGCAAGGTGACATAGTGTGGAGTTGGCGGCAGCATCGAGAAGCCACAGAGTGGCACATTGACAGAGTAGGTGGCGGCAGCGTCAGGAGGCAACAGAGTGGCAAGGTGACATAGAGTGGAGGTAGGAGCAGCATCAGCAGACCACAGAGTTGCAAGGTGACATATTGTGGAGGTGGGTGGCAATACCAATAACCACTGAAGATGGTGGGTGAAAGAAGGAGCATCAGATGTGTGGCATAAGGCAGGTAGCCAGAAGAAACTGGTCTCTTTTGTCAAAGTGTTGGTGTGGCACCATGGATGATCTAGTCTGATGCATCAGGAATTGGTGGGTGGAAATCCTGGCTGATCCACACCAGATTCATCTTGACAAAGGTCAGTCTCTCCACATTTTGGGTGGACAGGCGAGTTCTCCTTGGGGTAACTATGGCCCCCACCACACTAAACACCCGCTCTGATGCCACACTACTAGCCGGGCAGTACAGCTTTTCCAGGACAAACTCGGCTAGTTGCGGCCACAAATCCAGTTTGGCTGCCCAGTAGTCCAGCGGATCTTCAATGACGGCTGGCAGGGTGCACTCCAAGTATGCCACCACCTGCTGGTTCAGGTTCTGCTCTACGTCTAGCTGCTGGTGAGTAGATTTTTCACTATGGGGATAAAGAAAGCCGCTCATCAGCGACTCTAGACTCAGGCTACTGCTGATAGAGCTTGTACTGCCCCTGCAACTCTACCCCTCCCCCCCCCAGCAGCCATGGCAGTGGAACGTGAGCGCAGAGGGCCCCCCGGTTAGATCTGCAAGAGGATGTACGATGGCGCAGATAGGCAGCGGCCAACTGACTACATAGGATGTCTCTGTAGTAGTTCAGTTTGTCCTTCCTCTCCATTTGCACAAGTGACTCCGAGGGACTCCCTGCCTCCATCTCCACTGCATACTGCCACGATGTGTCTGGGTCCTCTGCCTCGTCTTTCTCATCGCCCTGTAGCTCCTCTGTCTGCTCCTCCTCTCCTGTCACCTGCGTAGAAAGAACACCCATTTCGCTACCATTGCTTGTGCTCCAATGTCCTCCTCCTCCAGTTTAGCCCCCACAGGGCTCATGTGGCTGTGGGATCTAGGCACCACGTCTCCAGTTCCCTGACCAGTCAGATTTACCTGCATCTGTTCCAGGACATGAAGCAGTGGAATGACGTTGTTCATCCCATAGTCCTGTCGACTGACAAATAACAAATTTTGCCAGTAAAACACAGCAAACTGGGCTTTAGAGTATATTACTGCACCGCAGAACAGCAATTAGACCCTAATTTTTTTCTACTTTTACACAACACAAAAGGCTTTTCAACAGATAAGTGCAACGCTGAACGGCGAATATATTTTTATTTTGCCATTAATACACTGCAAACTGGGCTTTAGAATATATCACTGCACTGCAGAACGGCAATTAGGCCCAAATTCTTTTTACTTTTACACAACACAAAAGGCTTTTCAAGAGATAAGTGCAATGCTGAACGGCGAATATATTTTTATTTCATTTCGCCAGTAAAACACGGCAAACTGGGCTTTTGAATATTTCACTGCACCGCAGAATGGCAGTTAGGCCCTAATTTTTTTCTACTTTTACACAACACAACAGGCTTTTCAACAGATAAGTGCAATGCTGAACGGCGAATATATTTTTATTTTGCCATTAATACACTGCAAACTGGGCTTTAGAATATATCACTGCACTGCAGAACGGCAATTAGGCCCAAATTCTTTTTACTTTTACACAACACAAAAGGCTTTTCAACAGATAAGTGCAATGCTGAACGGCGAATATATTTTTATTTCATTTCGCCAGTAAAACACGGCAAATTGGGCTTTTGAATATTTCACTGCACCGCAGAATGGCAGTCAGGCCCTAATTTTTTTCTACTTTTACACAACACAAAAGGCTTTTCAACAGATAAGTGCAATGCTGAACGGCGAATATATTTTTATTTCGCCACTAATACATGGCAAACTAGGCTTTAGAATATATCACTGCACCGCTGACCAGCAAAGATATTTTTCCTTTTTCCACTAATACACCCAAAAAAGGGCTTTAAAACAGATAACTGCACCACTGAGCGGCAAATATATATTTTCCTTTTTACACGAATACACGCAAAAAAGGGCTTTAAAACAGATAACTGCACCACTGAGCAGCAAATATATTTTTTTCTTTTTCCACTAATACACGGAAAAAGGGCTTTAGAACAGATAACTGCACTGCTGAGCGGCAAATATATTTTACTTTTGCCACTAATACACGACAAAAGGGGCTTTAATTTTCGCCCAAAAATGCTTTACAACATGAAAATGCACTGCACTAGGGCAAATAAAACGTAGAAATATATCCTTGTAATAACCTGTGGCGAAACCAACCTCGCCACTGGGTTTTGGAGAGGCCTCTTTACCAGCCTCTTGCCTCAGGATTATGGCCCTTTAAGATACTTTTACTAACTTTTAAACCCCTGAACCTATTCAAGTGAATTTTGGATAGGTTTGTCCCCAAGTTATACTGGTTAAATTGATAAGTTATATGTATGTACAATGTAAACTCACAAAGTTGTAACAATTTATAAGAAGTGTAACTTTTCAGCGTAGGAGATAGCTGAGTAGATACAGAAATTGACTCAATTATCTCCTAGACAGAGGGGAGGAATATGCTGGGTGTGTTTCTATTGTCCCATTGTGTCTTTAAATGGTGATTTCTGTCCTGTTGTCTCCACATGTGTATTGGCGATTTCCCTTTGTCCTGAGAGATAATTGGATTGCTCCTCGGGTGTCTCCAGGGCAGAGAGGAGGAAACCATGATGCATTGTGGGGATGTGTGGTGTCTGTATCCTGAATTGCTACATATCTGTCCTGTGTCCAATTGGTTGCTGTACTTACATTGTATGTGTTGTAATATATTGATTGGTTGTATTTCAAAACCCTGTGGGCAGTACTATGTTTGTTGATTGTGAATAAAAGAGGCTGTACGTGCAGGTACAGTCAGAGGCTGCTTTTATACCTTCATGAAGTTTTTGGCTCATGTTTGGGGAATGCAATAACTACACTCTTGGGGATTGCTATATCACAATACTCCCCTGAGTATAAGCTCTTGTAAGAGCTTGTTCCTGGTTCCTGTCTCTGCATTTAGGAGAGGTTTACCCACTGGAGCCTGGAGCCTTGTCGTAGGTTCAGGGTGGCTAGGAGACGACGAGACCTCCACCAAGCTTTGGTGGTTCGTGGGGTCTGCAGCGCTGACGGTGTCAAGTGGAGTGCTTGGAGTCCTCTGGAAGCACTAGGAGCATCTATCGATGGAGGTACCCGGTCGGGGTGCTAGGCGTTCCGTTACATGTGTTTTGGGGTGTATTTTTACACATACCCATACTGTGTGAGATAAATATCTCTGTAAAAGACAACTTTTCCAATTTTTTTTACACAAAGTTGTCATTTTACAGAGATATTTCTCTCACCCAGCATGGGTATATGTAAAAAGACACGCCAAAACACATTGCCCTACTTCTCCTGAGTACGGCGATACCACATGTGTGACACTTTTTTGCAGCCTAGGTGCGCAAAGGGGCCCAAATTCCAATGAGTACCTTTTAGGAGGGCATTTTTAGGCATTTGGATTCCAGACTTCTTCTCACGATTTAGGGCCCCTAAAATGCCAGGGCAGTATAAATACAAATTTTGTAAAGAAGACACCCCAAGGTACTCCGTGAGGGGCATGGTGAGTTCCTAGAATTTTTTTTTTTTGGCACACGTTAGCGGAAAATGATATATTTTTTTTCTCTTACAAAGTCTCATATTCCACTAACTTGTGACAAAAAATAAAATTTTACATGAACTTGCCATGCCCCTCACAGAATACTTTCAGGTGTCTTCTTTCCAAAATGGGGTCACTTGTGGGGTATTTATACTGCCCTGGCATTTTAGGGGCCCTAAAGCATGATAAGAAGTCTGGAATATAAATGTCTTAAAAATTTTACGCATTTGGATTCTGTGAGGTTCAGAGCTGAACCTGGACATACCTCCATTTTCACCCAGGCAGCCCCCCTGACATGAGCATTGGAGCAGTTCATGCTCCGATGCTCTCCTTTGCCCTGCGCTAAATTGCACAGGGCAAAGGCATTTTTCTGAGTTCCGGTGACGTACCGGGGCTCTCTATGGGGCTGACAGGAACCCCGGTGACGTCACCAGCACTGATGGGTGGGATTTGGCTCTGCCCTAGCCAGTAAAACGGCTAGGGCAGAGCTAAAGCCCGTCCCTCAGAGTCGGTGACGTCACCGAACACACTGCCGGGCGGAAGTTACCGCCCGGCAGTGTGTTATTGAAAACAAAAGAGCCGGTGCCCTGTGCGATCTAGCGCAGGGCACTGGAGCGCATCGGAGCATGAGTTGCTCCGATGCTAGGCTCAGGGGGGCTGCCTGGGTGAAAATAAGGGTAAGTCCGGGTTCAGCTCTGAACCCGGACAACCCCTTTAAGTGATTCAAAGCAAAATCTTCAAACATTTTTCAGTTTATATAGTGAATGTTTAAGTTTGTAAAGAAGAATACAAACACTGCAAATTTTTTGAACAGTCTAATATTCACTTTTCTTAAATTTTTTTAGAGGAACAACACAAATTTGATATATTTTTCTTCATGTTTTGATTTGGAATAGCATCTGTAGTGTTCCCAATGCATTAGTGTGTATGGAAGTAGAAGCTATTAGAAGGATTTTGAGCTTTATTCACGTTTTTAAACACAATGCTATTATTTTGAACACAACTGTATATATGAAATGGGCCAGATTGGGAACATGGATGTAGTCCCGTTAACCTTTGATGTTCCATCGAACAGGGCCGTTGATGTGAGAGACGCAAAAACCATAACGGTGAAAACCTCAGGACACTAGAAAACCCATTACACGGTTGTGTTGTCCTGCTGTGCAGATGGCACTAAGCTGCCATCAATGCTGATTTTCAAAAGGAAGAACATGGCAAAGGAGGTGATCTCACGAGAAGTGATTGACCATGTTCACAACAAAGGGTGGATGGACGAAAATGGCATGAAAGTATGGATTAAAAAAGGTTTCGTTTAAACGCCCTAGAGGACTTCTGAAGAAACCGGCCCTACTAGTGCTTGACCAGTTTAGGGCATATATCAGCGAAACCACAAAAATGAGATTTAAGGAAGTGAACACTCATCTAGCAGTCATTCCTGGGATCTTACCAGCCAGCTACAACCTCTGGATGTTTCCATTAATAAGCCATTTAGAGTGTTCATTAAAGAGGAATGGAATAAGTGGATGGTAGCTGGGAACATTGACCTGACTCCCACTGGACGGATGAAGAGGCCCACTATCACCCAAGTCTGTGAGTGGGTGAAAACATCATGACAGACAGTTAACGATGAAATCGTCGTCAGATCGTTCAAAAAGTGTGGCATTAACAATGCCTTGGATGGCACTGAGGACAATATGCTGTATGACGAATCTGAAGGTAGAGATACTAGTGATACTGAGCCACAAAGTGTAATTAACTTGGACAGTAGTGATGAGGAGTTTTTGGGGTTCCCTGATGAATAGAGGAGCAGTGTATGTGGACATTTAAGTCAGTAATGATGGTTGTTAGAGTTGCTGGTTACTACTGTTAATGTTTACAGTGTTAAAATATTGTTCTGTTATTTTATAAAAAAAATTTAACACACCTTTTGTTCAAAATTTTATTTTCCTATTTTCACCCTCTAAAACCTAGGTGTGTCTTATGGGTAGGTGCGTCTTATAGGGCGAAAAATGGATGGTATTATTATTGCTAGAGGCATTTTAGAGGACATTATTACTATTGGGGGTACTATGTTTTCAGCAGTATACAGTTGAAACCAAAAGTTTACATACACTATATAAAAAGGCACATATGCATGTTTTTCTCAATAGGATTAGGATTACCATAATTATTATTATTTGCCAAATTCCAGAATAATGAGGAGAGAGAATGTTTTAACCTCTTAAGGACTCAGGCTGTACAGGTACGCCCTGATGTCCTGGTACTTAACCTGTTCTGGACATAAAGCATACCGGTACGCCCTGATTTCCTGATCCTTAAGGACACAGGGTGTACCGGTATGTCTTATGTATTTCCGATCACCGCTGCTCAGCCGGCGGTGATCGGAACCCAGTCCCCAATTTCAATGCCCCCCCCGTATCACCGATCACTGCAAACCGCAGGTCAATTGCAGCGCTTTCTGGAGGTTTCTGATCTGCCTTTATTTTATGTTTAACCCCCCTCCCCTGCAGCCCTCTGTGTTATGAGCCAGCGGGCGCAGCAATGGGAGGAGGTGCGGGGCGGTGCGGCAGTGCGGGCGGGAGCGATCATCCGCCCGCCTCCTCTCTCAGGATGGCCGAGAGGTTTGCAGAGTGTCAGACTTTTGCTGACACTCTGCTTGAAATGCCTGACATCTGTGCTGGCACAGATGTCAGGCGTTTAACCCCTTCCAAGCCGCGGTCCGTAGGGACCGCTGTATGGAGGAGGTTAACAGGGAGGGAGCTCCCTCCCTCTCCCATCGGGGGCTGCTGTGCCTTTTCAGCCCCCGATGGTAGAGGGAGGAGGTCCGCTCCCTCCCAATCACCCACTGCTCTGCTGTAGCAGCGAGTGATGGTTACCATGGCAACAGGCGTCCAGCTGTCCATGGTGCTGTGCTGATCAGAGGCTGTCCATGGTGCTGATTAGACTTCTGCTAAAGGCAGAAGTCTAATCAGACTTTGTAAAGTGAAAATACAGTACAGTACACTATATAGTGTACTGTACTGTATTATACAGACATCAGACCCACTGGATCTTCAAGAACCAAGTGGGTCTGGGTCCAAAATATGAAAAAAAGTGAAAAAAATGAAAAATAAAAAAACACATTTATCACTGATTAAAAATGAAAAAAATTAAATTCCCTACACATGTTTGATATCACCACATTCGCAACGACCTGATCTATAAAACGGTCATGTTAATTTCCCCGCACGGTGAACGCCATAAACAAATAAAATAAAAACTATGATGAAATTTAAATTTTGCCCACCTTACTTCCCCAAAAAAGTAATAAAAGTCATCAAAAAAGTTGTATGTATGCCAAAATAGCACCAATCAAACTGTCACCTCATCCTGCAAAATTTGAGCCCCTACATGAGACAATGGCCCAAAAAATGCTAAAACTATAGCTCTCAGACTATGGAGACACTAAAACATGACTTTTTTTGTTAATAAAATTATATTATTGTGTAAAACTTACATAAATTTTAAAAAAGTATACATATTAGGTATCACCGTGTCTGTAATAACTTGTATAAAAATATCACATGACTTAACCCCTCAGGTGAATACCGTAAAAAAACAAAAACAAAAAAAAATGGTGTAAAAAAAAAAGCAATTTTTTGTCACTTTACATCATAAAAAGTGTAATAGCAAGTAATCAAAAAGTCACACACAAACCAAAATAGTGCCAATCAAACCATCATCTCAACCCGCAAAAATCATACCCTACCCAAGATAATCGCCCAAAAACTGAAAAAACTATGGCTCTCAGACTATTGAAACACTAAAACTTACATAAATGAAAAAAGTATACATATTAGGTATCGCTGTGTCCATGGCAACCTGCTCTATAAAAATACCACATGATCTAACCTGTCAGATGAATGTTGTAAATAAAAAATTTTAACAGTGCCAAAACAGCTATTTCTTGTTACCTTGCCTCACAAAAAGTGTAATATAGTGCAACCAAAAATCATATGTACCCTAAACTAGTACCAACAAAAATGCCACCCTATCCTGTAGTTTCTAAAATGGGGTCACTTTTTGGGAGTTTCTACTCTAGGGGTGCATCAGGGGGGCTTCAAATGGGACATGGTGTCAAAAAACCAGTCCAGCAAAATCTGCCTTTCAAAAACCGCATGGCATTCCTTTCCTTATGCGCCCTGCCGTGTGCCCGTACAGCGGTTTACAACCACATATGGGGTGTTTCTGCAAACTACAGAATCAGAGCCATAAATATTAAGTTTTGTTTGGCTGTTAACCCTTGCTTTGTAACTGGAAAAAAATTATTAAAATGGAAAATCTGCCAAAAAAGGGAAATTTTGAAATAGTATTTCTATTTTCCATAAATTCTTGTGGAACACCTAAAGGGTTAACAAAGTTTGTAAAACCAGTTTTGAATACCTTGAGGGGTGTAGTTTCTAAAATGGGGTCACTTTTTTGGAGTTTCTACTCTAGGGGTGCATCAGGGGGGCTTCAATTGGGACATGGTGTCAAACAAACAGTCCAGCAAAATCTGCCTTCCAAAAACTGTATGGCATTCATTTCCTTCTGCGCCCTGCCGTGTGCCCGTACAGCGGTTTACGACCACATATGGGGTGTTTCTGTAAACTACAGAATCAGAGCCATAAATATTAAGTTTTGTTTGGCTGTTAACCCTTTCTTTGTAACTGAAAAAAAATATTAAAATGGAAAATCAGCCAAAAAGGTGAAATTTTTAAATTGTATCTCTATTTTCCATTAATTCTTGTGGAACACCTAAAGGGTTAACAAAGTTTGTAAAATCTGTTTTGATTACCTTGAGGGGTTTAGTTTCTAGAATGGGGTGATTTGTGGGTGGTTTCTATTATTTAAGCCTCATAAAGTGACTTTAGACCTGAACTGGTCCTTAAAAAGTTGGTTTTTGAAAATTTCTGAGAAATTTCAAGATTTGTTTTCTAAACTTCTAAGCCTTGTAATATCCCCAAAAATAAAATGTCATTCCCAAAATGATCCTAACATGAAGTACACATATGGGGAATGTAAAGTAATAACTATTTTTGTAGGTATTGCTATGTATTATAGAAGTAGAGAAATTGAAACTTGGAAATTTGCTAATTTTTGCTAATTTTTGGCAAATTTTGTATTTTTTTATAAATAAAAATGAATTTTTTTGACTCCATTTTACCAGTGTCATGAAGGACAATATGTGACGAAAAAACAGTCTTAGAATGGCCTGGATAAGTCAAAGTGTTTAAAGTTATCACCACTTAAAGTGAGTGTCAGATTTGCAAAAAATGGCCTGGTACTTAAGGTGAAATATGGCTGTGTCCTTAAGGAGTTAAGGACTTAGGGCGTACCTGTACGTCTTGTGTAGTTCTGATCACCACCCGCCGCAGGCACCCTGGGACAATGCGTGGGGGGGTCCGGTGACCCCCCCCCCCCCCCGTGTCGGCGATCGCAGCCAACCGCAGGTCAATTGAGACCTGCGGTTTGCTGCGTTTCCGGGTTATTTGGGTCTCTGGGGACCCGATAACCCGCAACAGGATGGTGATCGGTGGTGTGATAATACACCACCAATCACCATCCTACGATTTTGAGAGGTGATGGTAACATTACCTCTCAGGATCGGCTCTGATTGGCTGCAGGGGCGGGCGGGCAGTTAAAATTATTGCAGCGCTCCTCTCCTTCTCCTTTCTGTATCCGGGAGCCAAGGACAGATCATTGGATCTCCAGAGCCAGCACCCCCATCTGTGCCCAGCACCCCCTTCTGACCCTTCACAGTGCCATCTGGCACTAAAAGGTATTTAGGGAAAGGTTAGGGACAGGTTAGGTTAGGCTAGGCAGGGATATTCAGGGAAAGTTTAGTTGAAAAAAAAAAAGACATCCGGCTAGACATCCACCCCAGGGGTTCTGCAGCTTTCCCCCTGCCCACCTCCCACAACTTCTTTTGGGGCGCAAGCAGCTTTTTTTTTTCTTAGCGTCCAGGCCACTGTTAGCTTCCGCTGATCAGCTTCGGGTGGCTGATCAGCGAGTTTAAATGTTGTTTTTATTTATTTTTTCTGTTAGGTTTAGGGTAAGTACGTGAACACCCATGCCCCCACACACACGCACACCAAGGACAAGGATGACCCCACTTTCCTTTTGTCATCCACGTCCTCCTCATCATCTAGCGATGATGATGAGCCCCCAAGGCGGCGGAGCAAAAGGACCGCCATGCTAGGGACCCTGTGGCCCACACTAGTATGAGAAGTTCTGGGGCTCGTACTAGTTTTCCAGCCCACCAGTTAAGTCCACCGTGTTGTGCATTTTCATAAGTGTACAATGTATCTGATGATACTATATTCAATATGGATGATCATTGCCTTTAACAGCATGTGATCAGCATGAACCTGAAAAAAACCAAGATGTGTTCATGGCAAGTTCAATGTGTTAAAAGTAAATATATAGAGAGCATTATGCTTCGTATTATTGTTTAGAGACATGGATTTATCTACACTGGTTTCTCTAAACATGTCTGTCTGAGGAACAATGGGTGTTTCATGGCTAAACCATGATCTGATAAGAGAAGTCTACAAAGCACATCTGGTGTAGAATAGATATCTATTCATATATTCACATATATATATATATATATATATATATATATATATATACATATATAAAGGAAAGTCCAGCGGGAGCACCAGCCAAGATGTGGGTGCAGGGTCCAGCACAGGGCAACGGCTATACCCAAAAAAAAAAAGTCGGACTGCACTCCAAGATAAATGATGAAACAAAGTGTTTTAATCACCCATAATATGGCAAACTTGCAACGTTTCGGCTCACAAGAGCCTTCCTCAATCTTGGAGTGCAGTCCGACTTTTTCCGTCTCTCTCTCTCTCTATATATATATATATATATATATTTTCCTGGGTGCATTTATTTAGCGTTTGGACTTGTTAATGGTTTATATATATTATGCAATATTGATGTATTATAACCAAATATTATTAATGTATCTTTATACTGTATGTACAGTCATGTGAAAAAATTAGGACACCCTTTGAAAGCATGTGGTTTTTTGTAACATTTTTAATAAAAGGTTATTTCATCTCCGTTTCAACAATACAGAGAGATTAAAGTAATCCAACTAAACAAAGAAAACTGAAGAAAAGTCTTTTCAAGATCTTCTGTAAATGTCATTCTACAAAAATGCCTATTCTAACTGAGGAAAAAGATAGGACACCCTCACATGTATTCCCTCTTAAATTGGCTCAGATCTCACACAGGTATATCACACCAGGTGCACATAATTAGTAGATCGTTACTCTGCATGTTGAATGAGGCTTGCCCTATTTAAACCTCAGACATTTAGTTTGGTGTGCTCCTGACTGTTGAAGTGAGAGTGAGCACCATGGTGAGAGCAAAAGAGCTGTCAGAGGACTTCAGAAAAAAGATTGTAGCAGCCTATGAGTCTGGGAAGGGATTTAAAAAGATCTCAAAAGATTTTGAAATCAGCCATTCCACTGTCCGGAAGATAGTCTACAAGTGGAGGGCTTTCAAAACAACTGCCAACATGCCCAGGACTGGTCGCCCCAGCAAGTTCACCCCAAGAGCAGACCGCAAGATGCTAAAAGCGGTCTCCAAAAACCCTAAAGTGTCATCTCGAGAACTACAGCAGGCTCTGGCTACTGTTGATGTAGAAGTACATGCCTCTACAATCAGAAAGAGACTGTACAAGTTTAACTTGCATGGGAGGTGTGCAAGGAGGAAACCTTTGCTTTCCAAGAGAAACATCGAGACCAGACTGACATTTGCCAGAGATAAAGTTGACAAAGACCAGGACTTCTGGAATAATGTTCTTTGGACAGATGAGTCCAAAATTGAATTATTTGGACACAACAGCAGAGGACATGTTTGGCGTAAACCAAACACAGCATACCAAGAAAAGAACCTCATACCAACTGTGAAGCATGGAGGTGGAAGTGTCATGGTTTGGGGCTGCTTTGCTGCAGCAGGACCTGGTCAGCTCACCATCATAGAATCCACGATGAATTCTACTGTGTATCAGAAGGTGCTTGAAGAACATGTGAGACCATCAGTTAGAAAATTAAAGCTGAAGCGGAACTGGACCATGCAACATGACAATGACCCAAAACATACTAGTAAATCAACCAAAGATTGGCTGAAAAAGAAGAAATGGAGAGTCCTGGAATGGCCAAGTCAAAGTCCAGATTTGAATCCCATTGAGATGCTGTGGGGTGACTTGAAAAGGGCTGTACGTGCAAGAAACCCCTCAAACATCTCACAGCTGAAAAAGTTCTGCATTGAGGAGTGGGGTAAAATTTCCTCAGACCGATGTCGAAGACTGGTAGATGGCTACAAGAACCGTCTCACTGCAGTTATTTCAGCCAAAGGAGGTAACACTCGCTATTAGGGGCAAGGGTGTCCTATCTTTTTCCTCAGTTAGAATAGGCATTTTTGTAGAATGACATTTACAGAAGATCTTGAAAAGACTTTTCTTCAGTTTTCTTTGTTTAGTTGGATTACTATAATCTCTCTGTATTGTTGAAACGGAGATGAAATAACCTTTTATTAAAAATGTTACAAAAAACCACATGCTTTCAAAGGGTGTCCTAATTTTTTCACATGACTGTATCTCACTGAGAGGATATATTCTAGGGGATATAGAGAGCATTTAAGTTGAATTTTCCTAAATAGGGTCTATTCAGAGGAGCTGATGTTATTTCAAACATCATTACTCAATAGCTGAGACAGTTAAGGTATACAAACCAGGGGAAAAGTTAAAAGATTATGGTTCTCTTATCTGACCATAAATAAGATGGTATGTTAACTGTCAAGCTGGATCCGTGATGTCTGGGAAAGTGATTCTAAAGTGTCAAAGAATAATCCCTCCTAATTGATTTAAGGTGGAAAAGGTCAAAGTTAAAGTGGTGTAATAAAGCAATATATATGTGTTAATTCTTAAAATATTTAAAATTGTTATATGATACAACAGTGCCATCAAGTGGTAGATGGGCATAAGTTTTAAAGGAATGCCAATTAAATGGCATCATCCCCTTGATTACCATACGTCACACCCACCTTATCTGATTGGAAATCCTTAATCTAGAAGGGGATGAGTTCTTAGATAACATGGGGTATAAAGTATGCATGTAAGAGGTTAGACAGGACTTCTTCAACTAAAAAAAAACTACAACACAAGAAAATCTTGCTACAAAGAAACATTGGCCATAAGAAGGATTTATCACAAAGAAACTTAGATTAATTTTTGTATACTGGAAAAGTTTTTGAGAACTGATCACATCCGAAACTCTGTTCATCCTTGGCCCGGTAATGTATATTTATACTTACTGATTGTGGTATTAATAAGATATTCCTCTCAGCATATAGTCAAGAGTCCCCATACTGAGGGAACATATAGTGTTAGACACCTCACTAATGCTAGTTGTCCTCTTAGCAAAGATGCATATTGCTAATGGGAGATTATACATTGTCTGAGTAGAGGAAAAACTCTGGGAAATTATATTTCCATAATCTGATTGCCGAGCGGGGTATAATATCATATTAATATATATATATATATATATATATATATATCTTTGATTGGTCATAAGGACACAGTGGATCAGTTATTCTTCCTGTATTAATCCGTGTTTATCCTTTTTATCTTCAATTTTGATATTGTCCTTGTATTAATTTGTATGCCATTTTTTTTACTGTATTTATTTGTAATAAATTATATTTTATATAATTAATTGCACCCTGTTTCATTATCTGCACAAATTAACTGTAGATCTCATCAATAAAAGAACTGGCGTTTATATGTCCGCCAATTATATTTTAAATTTTAAATTTTTCATATTTCATAAAAAATATGAAATCATAATTTTTATGATTTCATATCTTATATGAAATAAATACCCGACAACCGGAGCCCCCTTGCATGCTTGAACTTGCATGGTGTACCTCAGAGCATTTTGAGCCTGCGATTCCTGATGTGAACCTGATGGTGGAGAAAACGAACCTGTTCGCCCAACAGTTCATTGCTCAACACCCGGGCTACTTTTTGGCTAGGGCCGGTGGCTGGACTTCGGTCAGTGCAGCCGAGATGAGGACATTTTTGGGCCTCTTGCTGCACATGGGCCTAGTCAAAAAAGGCACTCCAGTGTCAGGCATTACTGGAGTGAGGATGTCCTCTACCAGACCCCACTTTACAGTACGGCCATGACATGCTCCCGGTTTGAGGCCACCCGGAAATGCCTGCATTATGCAAATTTTTGGAGGCCTATGTACCTGAAAGGGAGGTCGCGGTTGATGAGTCTCTCATTGTATTCAAGGGGAGACTAATTTTCAGCCAGTATGTTCCCTCTAAGCGGGCGAGGTATGGCATGAAGCTGTACAAACTTTGTGAGAGTACCTCAGGGTACACTTACAAGTTTTGTGTGTACGAGGGGTGAGAGTCTCGTATTAAACTCCCAGAATGTCCCCCCACTCTGGTTGTTAGCAGGAAACTTGTGTGGGACCTCATGCAGCCACTGCTAGATAAGGGTTACCACTTGTACATGGATAACTTTTATACTAGTATCCCCTTGTTCCAGTCCCTCGCCGCCAGATCCACGTCCGCTTGTGGAATTGTGCGGAAAAATCAATGCGGCCTCCCTACCCACCCCCTCCAGGTACCTATCCCCAGGGGTGCGACCCATGCCCTTACCAGTGGAAACCTGTTGCTGGTCAGATATAAGGACAAGAGGGATGTCCTTGTACTGTCCACAGTTCATGGTAATGGCATCACCCCTGTCCCTGTGTGAGGTACCGCGGCAACGGTCCTCAAGCCCGATTGTATTGTTGACTACAATCGGTATATGAGAGGAGTTGATCTCTCTGATCAAGTCCTCAAGCCATATAATGCCATGCGCAAAACCGGGGCATGGTACAAAAAAGTTGCAGTCTACTTTGTACAGGTTGCCTTGTACAACTCTTTTATGCTGTCTCATAGCACTGGCAACACAGGGAAATTCCTTCAGTTCTATGAGGCAGTTCTCAAGGCCCTGATCTTTTCTGACCGAGAAAGAGCAGGCCGGAGTACCTCGGGAACTGGAGGCGCCCAGATCGTCCCTGGCCAACACTTTCCAGGTGTGGTCCCCCATACTAGAAAGAAGGGATAAACCCCAAAAAAGTGCAGTGTATCACAGGAGGGGGATACGGAAGGACACCACCACTCAGTGTGACACGTGCCCCGATCATCCGAGCCTCTGCATTGACGGTTGCTTCAGGGAGTACCACACTTCCATGGAGTACAAAATTTATAATCCCCTTCCCCAATTTTTATCCCATTTAGCCACTGACAATCGGAAAAAAACTATGGTTCTCAGACTTGAGACACTAAAACAAAAAAAAATATTTTTCAAAAATAATATTTTTGAAAACTAAAATGAATAAAAAAGTTGACATTTTAGGTATCTGCTCTATAAAAATACCCCGTGACCTAACCCCTCAGATGAACACGGTCAAAAAAATAAAATAAAAACGGTGCAAAAAAAGGTATTTTTTTGTCACTTTACATCACCAAAATTGTAATAGCAAGCGATCAAAAAGTCATATGCCCCCCCTTTGCTCTACTCTAAAAAATTCCAAGATGTGCTCCTGCCTCACCTCACCACACTTTGCACCTCTCTATTTAACCACTCCAGGACCGCCGTACGCAGGATTGCGTCCTGCCGGCGGCCCTGCTCTTCTGGGTGGACTCATATACGCGTCCTTCCGCGAGAGCCGAGATTTCCTGTGAACGCGCGCACACAGGCGCGCGTGCTCACAGGAACGGAAGGTAAGCGAGTGGATCTCCAGCCTGCCAGCGGCGATCGCTCGCTGGCAGGCTGGAGATCTGATTTTTTTTAACCCCTAACAGGTATATTAGACGCTGTTTTGATAACAGCGTCTAATATACCTGCTACCTGGTCCTCTGGTGGTCCCTTTTGTTAGGATCGACCACCAGAGGACACAGGTAGGTCAGTAAAGTCGCACCAAACACTACACTACACTACACCCCCCCGTCACTTATTAACCCTTTATGAACCCCTGATCACCCATGATCACCCCATATAAACTCCCTGATCACCCCCCTGTCATTGATCACCCCCCCTGTCATTGATCACCCCCCCTGTCAGGCTCCGTTCAGGCGTCCGTATGATTTTTATGGATCCACGGATACATGGATCGGATCCGCAAAACACATGCGGACGTCTGAATGGAGCCTTACAGGGGGGTGATCAATGACAGGCGGGTGATCACGCATATACACTCCCTGATCACCCCCTGTCATTGATCACCCCCCTGTCATTGATCACCCCCCTGTAAGGCTCCATTCAGACGTCCGCATGTGTTTTGCGGATCCGATCCATGTATCCATGGATCCGTAAAAATCATGCGGACGTCTGAATGGAGCCTTACAGGGAGTGATCAATGACAGGGGGATGATCACCCATATACACTCCCTGATCACCCCCTGTCATTGATCACCCCCCTGTAAGGCTCCATTCAGACGTCCGCATGATTTTTACGGATCCACGGATACATGGATCGGATCCGCAAAACACATGCGGACGTCTGAATGGAGCCTTACAGGGGGGTGATCAATGACAGGCGGGTGATCACGCATATACACTCCCTGATCACCCCCTGTCATTGATCACCCCCCTGTGATTGATCACCCCCCTGTAAGGCTCCATTCAGACGTCCGCATGTGTTTTGCGGATCCGATCCATGTATCCATGGATCCGTAAAAATCATGCGGACGTCTGAATGGAGCCTTACAGGGAGTGATCAATGACAGGGGGGTGATCACCCATATACACTCCCTGATCACCCCCTGTCATTGATCACCCCCCTGTAAGGCTCCATTCAGACGTCCGCATGATTTTTACGGATCCATGGATACATGGATCGGATCCGCAAAACACATGCGGACGTCTGAATGGAGCCTTACAGGGGGGTGATCAATGACAGGCGGGTGATCACCCATATACACTCCCTGATCACCCCCCTGTCATTGATCACCCCCCTGTCATTGATCACCCCCCTGTAAGGCTCCATTCAGACGTCCGCATGTGTTTTGCGGATCCGATCCATGTATCCATGGATCCGTAAAAATCATACGGATGTCTGAATGGAGCCTTACAGGGGGGGTGATCAGTGACAGGGGGTGATCACCCTGATCACCCCCTGTCATTGATAACCCCCCTGTAAGGCTCCATTCAGACGTCCGCATGTGTTTTGCGGATCCGATCCATGTATCCATGGATCCGTAAAAATCATACGGACGTCTGAATGGAGCCTTACAGGGGGGGTGATCAGTGACAGGGGGGTGATCATCCTGATCACCCCCTGTCATTGATCACCCCCCTGTAAGGCTCCATTCAGACGTCCGCATGTGTTTTGCGGATCCGATCCATGTATCAGTGGATCCGTAAAAATCATACGGACGTCTTAATGGAGCCTTACCAGGGGGGTGATAAATGACAAGGGGGTGATCAGGGAGTCTATATGGGTGATCACCCCCCTGTCATTGATTACCCCCCTGTCATTGATCACCCCCCTGTCACTGATCACCCCCCCCCCCCTGTAAGGCTCCATTCAGACATTTTTTTGGCCCAAGTTAGAGGAAATTTTTTGTTTGTTTTTGTTTTTTCTTACAAAGTCTCATATTCCACTAACTTGTGTCAAAAAATAAAATCTCACATGAACTCGCCATACCCCTCACGGAATCCAAATGCGTAAAATTTTTTGACATTTATATTCCAGACTTCTTCTCACGCTTTAGGGCCCCTAAAAAGCCAGGGCAGTATAAATACCCCACATGTGACCCCATTTCGGAAAGAAGACACCCCAAGGTATTCCGTGAGGGGCATATTGAGTCCATGAAAGATTGAAATTTTTGTCCTAAGTTAGCGGAAAGTGAGACTTTGTGAGAAAAAAACAAAAAAAATCAATTTCCGCTAACTTATGCAAAAAAAAAAATTTCTATGAACTTGCCAGGCCCCTCATTGGATACCTTGGGGTGTCTTCTTTCCAAAGTGGGGTCACATGTGGGGTATTTATACTGCCCTGGCTTTTTAGGGGCCCGAAAGTGTGAGAAGAAGTCTGGGATCCAAATGTCTAAAAATGCCCTCCTAAAAGGAATTTGGGCACCTTTGCGCATCTAGGCTGCAAAGAAGTGTGACACATCTGGTATCGCCGTACTCAGGAGAAGTTGGGGAATGTGTTTTGGGGTGTCATTTTACATATACCCATGCTGGGTGAGAAAAATATCTTGGTCAAATGCCAACTTTGTATAAAAAAATTGGAAAAGTGGTCTTTTGCCAAGATATTTCTCTCACCCAGCATGGGTATATGTAAAATGACACCCCAAAACACATTCCCCAACTTCTCCTGAGTACGGCGATACCAGATGTGTCACACTTTTTTGCAGCCTAGGTGGGCAAAGGGGCACATATTCCAAAGTGCACCTTTCGGATTTCACCGGTCATTTTTTACACATTTTGATTGCAAAGTTCTTCTCACACATTTGGGCCCCTAAATTGCCAGGGCAGTATAACTACCCCACAAGTGACCCCATTTTGGAAAGAAGACACCCCAAGGTATTCCGTGAGGGGCATGGCGAGTTCCTAGAATTTTTTATTTTTTGTCGCAAGTTAGTGGAATATGAGACTTTGTAAGAAAAAAATAAAAATAAAAAATCATCATCATTTTCCGCTAACTTGTGACAAAAAAAAAAAGTTCTATGAACTCACTATGCCCATCAGCGAATACCTTAGGGTGTCTACTTTCCGAAATGGGGTCATTTGTGGGGTTTTTCTACTGTTTGGGCATTGTAGAACCTCAGGAATCATGACAGGTGCTCAGAAAGTCAGAGCTGCTTCAAAAAGCGGAAATTCACATTTTTGTACCATAGTTTGTAAACGCTATAACTTTTACCCAAACCATTTTTTTTTTTGCCCAAACATTTTTTTTTTATTAACGACATGTAGAACTATAAATTTAGCGAAAAATTTATATATGGATGTCGTTTTTTTTGGCAAAATTTTACAGCTGAAAGTGAAAAATGTCATTTTTTTGCAAAAAAATCGTTACATTTCGATTAATAACAAAAAAAGTAAAAATGTCAGCAGCAATAAAATACCCAATGAAAGCTCTATTAGTGAGAAGAAAAGGAGGTAAAATTCATTTGGGTGGTAAGTTGCATGACCGAGCGATAAACGGTGAAAGTAGTGTAGTGCAGAAGTGTAAAAAGTGCTCTGGTCATGAAGGGGGTTTCAGCTAGCGGGGCTGAAGTGGTTAAGGGCGACTCTCTCCCTAGACAAACACAAGAGGCTCAAATCACTCTTATTGCGAAAGAGGGGAAAAACCTGGAAGAATGTGGAAGTTATAGACCTATTTCACTTCTCAACTTAGATCTCAAAATTTGGGCCAAATTCCTGTCCCTGCGCATAAAAAAACTTCTACCTCACCTCATAGGGGAGGAGCAGTCTGGGTTTGTCCCGGGGAGAGAGGGAAGGACCAACACGACCAAATTGCTGACAGCAATCCACCAAACTCAAGCCGAAAGAAGACCGTTAGCCCTTCTCAGAGTAGATGCTGAGAAGGCCTTTGATAGAGTCAATTGGCTTTTTATGCACTCTACACTCCTAAAATTTGGATTCCCAACTAACTTTACAAATGCCATCTTTACGCTTTATTCCCAACCATCAGCCTCAATGTTATGCCTCAAAATGACCACTTGTCGCATCCCTTTGAGACAAGGAATGGGACCAGGCAGGGATGCCCACTCTCCCCTACCCTGTTGGTACTTGTCATGGAGACTTTGCTTTAACAAGTAAGACAGCACCCAGACATAAAGGGCTTTTCAACACCAAGTGGTGAACTGAAAGCGCTAGCCTTTGCTGACAATCTCCTTTTTCTCTTACCCGACCCAGAGACTGGGCTTCCCTGCCTGGCTAACTTGTTCGAAAAATTTGGAGAAGTTTCAAACTTCAAGGTAAATGTGACAAAATCAGAGATCTTGACTATATCCCTCACCAAACAGTGCTACTTGAGACATAAAAGAACATCCCCTTTTGCCTGGGCCTCCACCTCTCTCAAATATCTAGGTGTCCAAATACCAACCTCCATATCCAAAGTATACGACATAAACTTTAGCCCCCTCCTTAATGAGATTCAAAAATCTCTGGCAGAGTATGATATTCCCCTGATATCTTGGATTGGCAGGAAAAATGTAATACACACATATATCCTCCCTAAAGTTTTATATAAACTTCAGATGCTACCGATAGCACTCCCACAAGTCTTTTTCTCCACACTGTGCTCTCTTTTCTCACGTTACCTTTGGAAGCAGAAGCGCCCCCGCATGGCACACAAACTCCTGGCCAGACCAGCCCAGAGAGGGGGCATTGGTCTACCGGATGTCAAAACAATATATAGAGTGATCCAATTGAGAAGATGGATCAATCTCACTTCCCTATCAGACAAGCAAATTACCAATCACTGGGCGGCAAAGGCCTATAAGGCCCCTTTCACATGGGCGAGTTTTCCGTGCGGGTGCGATCCGTGCGGCGAACGTATGGCACCCGCACTAAATCCTGACCCATTCATTTCTATGGGGCTGTGCACATGAGCGATGTTTTTAACGCATCACTTGTGCGTTCAATTGAAATCGCAGCATGCTCTATATTGTCCGATTTAGACGTGACGCAGGCCCCATAGAAGTGAATGGGGTGTGTGAAAATCGGATGGCATCCGCAAGCAAGTACGGATGCCGTGCGATTTGCATGCATGGTTGCTAGGAGACCATCGGGATGGAGACCCGATCATTATTATTTTCCCTTATAACATGGTTATAAGGGAAAATAATAGCATTCTGAATACAGAATGCATAGTAAAACAGCGCTAGAGGGGTTAAAAAAAATAAAAATAATTTAACTCACCTTAGTCCACTTGCTCGCGAAGCCCGGCATCTCCTTGTGTCTCCGCTGCTGATGAACAGGACCTGGGGTGAGCTGCTCCATTAAATAGAGCTTAAGGACCTTCGATGACGTCACTCCGGTCATCACATGGACTTTTACCATGGTGAATCACCATGGTAAAAGATCATGTGACGTACCATGTGATGACCGGAGTGACGTCATCGAAGGTCCTTAACCTGTATTTAATGGAGCAGCTCACCCCAGGTCCTGTTCATCAGCAGCGGAGACACAAGGAGATGCCAGCTTCGCGAGCAAGTGGACTAAGGTGAGTTAAATTATTTATTTATTTTTTTTAACCCCTCTAGCGCTGTTTTACTATGCATTCTGTATTCAGAATGCTATTATTTTCCCTTATAACCATGTTATAAGGGAAAATAATACAGTCTTCAGAACATCAATCCCAAGCCCGAACTTCTATGAAGAAGTTCGGGTTTGGGTACCAAACATGCGCGATTTTTCTCACGCGAGTGCAACGCATGACAATGTTTTGCACTCGCGCGGGAAAATCGCGCATTTTCCTGCAACGCACCCGGCTCTTATTCGGGCAAAAAAACTGACGCCCATGTGAAAGAGGCCTTAGGGTGACTTAATGAGAGACATGTGGCTGCCCCCCAAAACTCATAACACATATAAATCTACAAACGCCAACTTGCTCTTCAAAGGAGCATCTAGCACTTGGGCTCTCCTCTCACCTTCCTTATCTCCAACTCTTTCTCCATTACTTCCCTCTAGCCTAATACCTGCGGTCGTGGGCAAGGAATCTCCGACTTTCAAACCCATGTGGGACCAGCTCGCACATGTGCCAGTCTTGAATATGTTTCCGAGCGGGGGGATTCCCAGTCAAGCTGATTTAAAATTGTTGATCCCAAATTTCCCACTTACGTTTCTACACTTTACCAATTGCTGTAAAGACTTCCTCCAGACCCACTATCCTTTTAGAGACTTAACAGACTTCGAGTCCGACTTGTCCTCCCCAACTCCTAAAATAGGGAAGTTATCTAAGATGCTGAAAATATGTAGAAGCAAGAACCACTTGAATAATCCAGGATACATTACCTCCTGGGAGAAAGAACTGGGTCTCTCACTTACTGAGTCTGAGTCGCCTACAAGAATCTCACTACAAAGCAGTTTCCAGATGGTACAAAACTCATGAATTCCTCCATGCACATGGTCTTTCTCCCACCAATTTATGCTGGAGATGTAACTCACAAGTTGGCACTCACACTCACATTTGGTGGGACTGCCCAAAAATTACACCCCTTCTGGTCTGAAGTGAAACTCATAACAAAAGAGGTCATGGGTTTAAATCTAACGCTAACTCCCTCACTTGTGCTATTGGGCTGCCCTACTTCAGAATGCCATCCATCCGCATCATCCTTAGTTACTCATTTTTTAGCTGCAGCTAAATCTCTGATCCCCCTAAAGTGGTTAAACACCACACCTCCCACGGTAGCTGATTGGCTGGGAAAACTGCACTAAATATGCAGGTTTGAAAAGATGTCCAGTAGAGCTAACCGAATACACCACAGATTTCTCACAATGTGATTTCACCATACTGCAAATCGGAGTCATCCGCGCACAATTGTTAGAGAGGCGCCGGTCTCATACAGAGTTTCGAGGGCACACGCCTGCACATCCCCTCTCCCCTCCTCCCCCCCCCCCCATCTCGCTCTCTCTTCCCTCTTTATCCTACTTCCTCTAACCTCTCACACCCTAATTTTGCTAAACTTTGATATCCATATCTCCTGGATGTCAATTTACCCAATATTGGAGATGTGATATGTTCTATTTTGAATGTGTTTAATTGTTCCGGTACAAAGAAACCGGTTGTTCTGTGACTTTAGTCATGTAAGCTGAATACTATTGCCTCACCTTTTTCCCATGTTGGGATATCTGTGAAATTTCTGTTTCTAACTGATGGATAATACTCATAAGTGTGTAAACCAATAATGACTCTTAGACTATGGACATACGAAAATGTTTTTTTTTTGTTTATAAAAAGATGATATAGTGTAAATTAAGTAGACATATTAGGTATCGCCATGTCTGTAAGAATCTGCTCTATAAAAATATCCCATGACCTAAACCTTTCAGATGAACACGGTCAAAAAAATAAAATAAAAACGGTGCAAAAAAGGGATTTTTTTTGTCACCTTACATCACAAAAATTGTAATAGCAAGCGATCAAAAAGTCATATGCCCCCCAAAATAGTGCCAATAAATCCGTCCTCTCATCCCGCAAAAAATTAGCCCCTACCTAAGATAATCGGCTAAAAACTTTTTAAAAAAATGACTCTGGACTATGGAGATACTATAATGTTTTTTTTATTTATAAAAAGATAATATAGTGTAAAACATAAATAAAATTTAAAAAAGTAGACATATTAGGTATTGCCACATCCGTAAGAATCTGCTCTATAAAAATATCTCATGACCTAAACCTCTCAGATGAACACGGTCAAATTTTTTAACTAAAAACGGTGCCAAATCATCTATTTTTTGCCAATTTTCCATTTTAATACGTTTTTTTCCAGTAACAAAGCAAGGGTTAACAGCCAAACAAAACTTAATATTTATTACCCTGATTCTACAGTTTACAGAAACACCCCATATGTGGTCGTAAACTGCTGTATGACCAAACGGCAGGGCGCAGAAGGAAAGGAACGCCGTATGGTTTCTGGAAGGCAGATTTTGATGGCCTGTTTTTTTGGCACCATGTCCCATTTGAAGCCCCCCTGATGCACCCCTAGAGTAGAAACTCCATAAAAGCGACCCCATCTGCTACACCCCTCAAGGTATTCCAAACTGATTTTACAAACTTTATTAACCCTTTAGGTGTTCCTCAACAGTTTATGGCAAATGGAGATGAAATTGACGAATTTCTATTTTTGGTAACCTTGCCTCACAAAAATTTAATATAGAGCAACCAAAAATCATATGTACCCTAAAAATAGTCCCAACAAAACTGCCACCTTATCTGGTAGTTTCCAAAATGGGGTCACTTTTATGGAGTTTCTACTGTAGGGGTGCATCAGGGCACCACATATGGGGTATTTCTGCAAACTACAGAATTAGGGCAATAAATATTGCGTTTTGTTTGGCTGTTAACCCTTTCTTTGTAACTGCAAAAAATGGATTAAAATGGAAAATGTGCCCAAAAATTTTAATTCTGAAATTTTATCTCCATATGCCAATAACTCTTGTGGAACACCTAAAGGGTAAACGATGTTTGTAAAATCAGTTTTAAATACCTTGAGGGGTGGTGTTTTAGAATGGGGTAATTTTTGGGTGGTTTCTATTATGTAAGCATCACAAAGTGACTTTAGACCTGAACTGGTCCTTAAAAAGTGGGTTTTTGAACATTTCGGAAAAATTTCTAGATTTCAAGACTTTTGTAACATCACAAAAAAATTAAATGTAATTCCCAAAATGATCCAAACATGAAGTAGACATATGGGGAATGTAAAGTAAGAACTATTTTTGTAGGTATTACTATGTATTATAAAAGTAGAAAAATTGAAGCTTGGAAATTTGCAAATTTTTTGGCTAATTTGGTATTTTTTTATAAATAAAAATGATTTTTTTTTACTCCATTTTACCAGTGTCATGAAGTACAATATGTGACGAAAAAACTATCTCAGAATGGCCTGGATAAGTAAAAGCGTTTTTTAAAGTTAGTCACACATAAAGTGACACTGGTCAGATTTGCAAAAAATGGCCTGGTCCTTAAGGTAAAATATGGCCGTGACCTTAAGGGGTTAAGGCATTTTTATTACTTTCTGCAATGTCAAAAGTTTACATACACTAATTATTACTATGCCTTTAACCCCTTAATGATGTAGAGCGTACCGGTACACCCTATTTCCAGAGTCCTTAAGGACTCAGGGCGTACTGGTACGTCTTAACTTTAAATCGCGATTCCGGCGCCACGTGGGTTAATTGGAACGGGAAGCCGGCTGAAATCATTCAGCCGGCATCCTGTAACAATGCCAGGGGGGGTCATTTGACCCCCCTGTATTGGCGATCGCAGAAAACCGCAGGTCAATTCATACCTGCGGTTTTCTGCGTTTCCGGTCCATTCGGGTCTCCGGTGACCCGATGAACCGGAAAAAGACTGCGATCGGTGGCGTGATTATACACCACCAATCGCAGTACGAAGATTTGAAGAGGCGGTGCTGACCCTGGTGCTGGCCCTGGTGCTGAATGCTGCGAGATTCAAACTTCCTGCTCTCCTCTCTCCCCTCCTCTTCCTGTTCTGCACGAGCACCCTGCAGCACCGTCCAGCACCAGCTCCTGAGTTCCCCTAATCGGCATTCATCACCCTCCTGCACCTATCGCCATCCAGGTAGGTTAGGGTCAGTGAGGGAGAGGCACCATTAGGCAGGGATAGAAGGGAAAAGTTAGGAAAAATAAAAAATAAAAGAACTTTTATCTAAACTTTCTCTGTTCCATCTTTCAGACCCCAGACCCCAAGCCCCCCCCGCCACTTAGGGCATAGAACGAAGGGAACTCCATATGGTTTCTGGAAGGCAGATTTTGATGGACTGTTTTTTTTTTACACCATGTCCCATTAGAAGCCCCCCTTGATGTAGCCTAGACTGGAAACTCCAAAAAAGTGACCCCATCTAAGAAACTACACCCCTCAAGGTATTCAAAAGTTACTTTACAAACTATGTTAACCCTTTAGGTGTTCCACAAAACTAAATAGCGAATGTAGAAACAATTTTAGAATTTCAATTTTTTGTTACCTTGCCTCAAAAAAGTGTAATATAGAGCAACCAAAAATCATATTTACCCCTAAAATTGTCCCAAAACAACAACCACCTTATCCCGTAGTTTCCTAGATGGGGTCACTTTTATGGAGTTTCTACTCTAGAGGTGCATCAGGGGGCTTGAAAGGGTACATGGTGTAAACCAGTCCAGCAAAATCTGCCTTCCAAAAACTATATGGCGTTCCCCTTCTTCTATGTCCTGCCGTTTAGCCAAATAGTAGTTTACGACCACATATGGGGTGTTTCTGCAAACTACAGAATCAGGGCAACCCATTTTTTCCAGTAATAAAGTAAGGGTTAAAATGGAAGATTTTCCAAAGAATAGAAATGTCTAAATTGTTTCTCCATCTGCCATTAACTCTTGTGGAACACCTAAAGGGTTAACAAAGTTTGTAAACCCAGTTTTGAATACCTTGAGGGGTGTACTTTCTTAGATGGAGTCACTTTTTTGAAATTTCTATGCTAGGGGTGCAACGGGGGGCTTCAAATGGGACATGGTATAAACAAAACCAGTCCTGCAAAATCTGCCTTCCAAAACCCATATTGCATTCCCCTCTTTCAATGTGCTCCCGTTTGGGCAAACAGTAGTTTACGACCACATATGGGGTGTTTTTGCAAACTACAGAATCAGGGCAACCCATATTGAGTTTTGTTTGGCAGTTAACCCTTGTTTAATTCCTGTAAAAAATTGATTATATTAGAAAATTTTCCAAAAAATAGTAATTTCTAAATTGTTTCTCCATCTGCCATTAACTCTTGTGGAACACCTAAAGGGTTAACAACGTTTGTAAACCCAGTTTTGAATACCTTGAGGGGTGTACTTTCTTAGATGGAGTCACTTTTTTGAAATTTCTATTCTAGTGGTACAACGGGGGGCTTCAAATGGGACATGGTATAAACAAAACCAGTCCTGCAAAATCTGCCTTGCAAAACCCATATGGTGTTCCCCTTCTATGTCCTCCTGTTTGGCCAAACAGTAGTTTACGACCACATATGGGGTGTTTCTGCAAACTACAGAATCAGGGCAACCCATTTTGAGTTTTTTTTGGCAGTTAACCCTTGTTTTTTTCCAGAAAAAAAAAAAGATTATATTGGAAACATTTCCAAAAAATCTAAATTCTTAAAATTTATGTCCATTTGACATGAAGTCTTGTGGAAGACCTAAAGGGTTAACAAAGTTTGTAAAAACAGTTTTGAAAACCTTGAGGGGTGTAGTTTCTAGAATGGGGTCATTTTTGGGTGGTTGCTATTATGTAAGCCTCACAAAGTGACTTCAAACCTGAACTGGTCCATAAAAAGTGGGATTTTGAAGATTTCTGAAAAATTGCAAAATTTGCTTCTAAACTTCTAATCCTTGTAACATCCCCAAAAAATAAAATATCATTACCAAAATGCTACAAACATGAAGTAGACATATGGGGAATGTAAAGTCATCAAAATTTTTGGGGGTATTACTATGTATTACAGAAGTAGAGAAACTGAAACTTTGAAATTTGCTAATGTTTCAAAATTTTTGGTAAATATGGTATTTTTTTATGCAAAAAATTAACTTTTTGGACCCAATTTTAGCAGTGTCATGAAGTACAATATGTGAAGAAAAAACAATCTCAGAACGGCCTGGGTAAGTCAAAGCGTTTTAAAGTTATCAGCACTTAAAGTGACACTGGTCAGATTTGCAAAAAATGGCCAAGTCCTTAAGGTGAAATAGGGCTGAGTCCTTAAGGGGTTAAACAATCCTGGACTGCCCATATGATGATGTCATATGTTCGAAAGCTTCTGTTAGGTTTCTTGGCAACATCTGAGTTAATTTGAGACACACTTGTGGATGTATTTAAATGCACACCAGAAACACACTGCTTCTTTGTGTAGCATCATGGGAAAGTCTAAAGAAATCAGTCAAGATATCACGAAGAGAATTGGGGACTTGCACAAGTCTGGCTCAACCTTGGGTGCAATTTCAAGATACCTTTTTTTTTTTTTTTTTTTTTTTTTTTTTTTAATATAAACTTTTATTTTTTTTAGTTATCATACAAAAAGATACATAACAATATACCATTTACAATGCTATAAAATCCAAAAGTCCGTCAGTTCTAGTCCTTAAAGCATAGTTAAATATGATTTCATGCAAATACCCATAATTATATAGATATTAACTAAAATCAAATAGAGGTCTCACTGCCTGGGGGGGAAGCAGGACCCACCCGGCATCGAAGGGTTTAGCATTACAGATAGAAAGAGACATCTTATTTAATATTATTATCTCTATACTGGGAGGGAGCATAGGCCCGAGGCCCGGGCGGCCCACCGAGCAGCGAACACGCACCTCCCACAGCCTCCCTCAGACGTAAGTAGGCACCACGGACAGGACCAACACCCGTGGGGCGAATCCTCTGGTGCTCACCTATCCCGTATGGGGCAGGCTCACAGCGATCTTTGATCGCACCCTTCCGTAGAACCGAAGGAGAACGGAGGGGGGTCCAGCAGTCTTCTATCCCAGTGGTATAAAACCCACTCCCAGGATTTCCTGCCTCATCCCCATATAGTTGGATTAAATGTTAATGGCTTGTTTAAGCATAACTCGCATGAGTTCACCATGGTGTCTCGTGGAGAGAGGACACAAATCAAAGTGTCGCTCAACAATCTCCAGCACTTGGGGAGAAAAAAAACGTAGCCAGCCAGCACTGTCTCATTAAGAGAGCAGAGCCCAGCATCAACTCCAGTTCATTAAGAAGGGACAAATGACGGGACCCAAACCACACCCGTGTCAGATCACTGCCCGCGGTAGAAACTCACGTCCAAGAGGAACAGCCGCATCCCGGGTCACACCCGATGCCCGGACCCCCCAAGATCCCGAGCCCCGAACCCTCACCAGAGTATTAGTCAATATTTTAGATTAATCAAAAATTAACCAATATCCGATGCCGGTGAGTCCTGCCAGCCCCCGGCATTTCTAAAGATGCTCCAATGCTCTATTATGGCTTCACATTCTGCATTAATACATTGCATACAAAAAGAAGCCGGACAAATTGGATCTTCCCCAACAAATCCCCCACCATACCCCCCCCCCACCCCCCACCTTGCAGACAAAAAAAATAAAAATAAAAATAAAAAATAAATATATATATTTAAATTAGTTGATCGTATCCCAAGATCTTCTCGTAGCTTTTCACCTTCTCAACCAAACCCAGCCAATTATTACAATCTGGAGCGGAGGGGCAAAACCATGCTCTAGAAATGAGAAGCCTAGCCAGAAACATCACCTTAATCAACAATCGACCATTTGCGGGTTGGTAATTGACCTCCGATAAGTCTCCCAGAACCCATATCCTGGGAGTGAAGGGAACAGCAATGTTGAGTTTACGAGCCAGGTTGGTTTGAACCGATCTCCAGTACCTGCTCACCATTGGGCAGTCCCAGAACAGATGTAAATGATCTGCCTCGGATTTACCACAGCGTGGGCAGTCAGAGGAGGTTCTAAGTCCTCTCCTATATAACCATATAGGTGTCACATATATTTTGTGCAAAATATTAAATTGTACCACAATGTGATTAAAATTGTGCGAGACCAATGTTAAACTTTCCCCTATATTCTCCCAGTTTGGAGAGCCCGTCGCTGAAAGCGAGGATGACCAGGCTCTCTGTCCTGGTGAAAGAACATCAAAAAAAAACTTTTTCATTAAGTGTCTATAACAGTGAGATACTTTAATTCTCGTGACAATTTTCTTGGAAATTAAATCATGTAAAAATTCTGGAGTTTCTATAGTAAGAAGATAGCGATTCGCAGTGCTAGAAAGTGCTGACCTTAATTGAAAATATGCATACCAAGCCACCTCGCCTAGATTTGCCCCTTGCTTTAAATCCGCAAGGGGCAAAATGTGTCCACCACTGACCACTTGATGCAGGTACTGAATATTCTTGGTCCTCCAATGCTGGCTGCAACTCAGGTCATTTAAATTCAAAAGCTTTGGATTATGCCACAATGGAGTACAAATAAGTGATGCCCCAGCTCCACACCAGTTCCTTATATTTCGCCAAGACTTTATAGCCATTCTGCAGAAGAGTGTATACCCATTTACTGCATTTAATAAATAGTCAGACTCAAGTACTGTAAAAAAATCTGCAAAGCCTGAATCTTTCACCACCCTGCTGCAGAACTGGCTATTCTCCCATTCATTAAACAAGCAGAGTTGAGAGGCCACAAAGTACCCCCTAAAATAGGGGAGGTTAAGGCCTCCCCGATTATAGGGCATAGAAAAATAGAGTACCTTCAATCTCACACGCTTCCTCCCCCATATTAAATCATTAAGCATCCGCTCTATCAATCTAAAGTACTTATCTACAATCCATACAGGCGAGTTGCGCAAGATATATAGAACCTGGGGCAGCACCACCATTTTTATTAATGAAATTCTGTCGGCTCTCGCCGACAGGATTTTTTGCCATATCTTTATTTTAACCCTCAGCTTTATCAACAGAGGGAGCAGATTGAGTTGTAGATATTCCTGTGGTTTGGCAGAAACTGTTATCCCCAGGTACTTTATTGAATCTGAGATCGTTAGCTGGTTGTACCGTTCGCCCCGCAGTTCATCTATAGGGAGGAGAACGGTCTTCTCCCAGTTGATCTCGAGACCGGAAGGACCGGAAAAGAGACCAACCAGGTCCATTATGCGAGGAAGAGTCGTGTCTGTCTGATGCATAAAAATCAAGATATCGTCTGCATATAGTGATACTCGATCGTGATTCCCCATTGTGCCAAAACCGGCCACCCTCGGATCCTGCCTAATACTAGCCGCTAGGGGTTCAATGTAAATATTAAATAACAGGGGGGAAAGAGGGCAGCCCTGACGGGTACCTCTTCCTAATATAAAACTCTCTGTAATCATATCATTGATCCTTATCCTAGCAACTGGGGAGTTATATAGGAGCTGTACCATCGCCAAGAATCTTGGGCCAAAGCCCATTTTTTTCATCACCTCCCAGAGAAAGGTCCACTCCACCCTGTCGAAGGCTTTGGTAGCATCCAACGATAGGATGGAGCGGGCGCCGCTCCCCGGGGACTGAATATTCATAAATAGCCTATGCAAGTTATGATGGGTGCCCCTTCTTGGCATAAAACCATTTTGATCTGGATGGATAATAGTGGAGATAACCCGCGAGAGCCTCCTAGCCAAAATTTTTGATAGTAGCTTAACATCGGTATTTAATAAAGAAATTGGTCTATAGGAGCTCAATTCTGCCGGGTCTTTATCCTTTTTCGGAATTAAAACAATAAGAGCCTCCATCATGGAACATGGTAAGCCCCCTCCCTGGATCGCTTGGGAAAACACCTCAAGTAACTGGGGGAGGAGCGTCTCACCATACCTACGATAAACTTCATATGGGAGGCCATCCAATCCTGGCGATGAGCTCCCCGAGATAGACCCCAGAGTCTCCTTCAGCTCAGAAAGGGACAGCTCCTCCTCCAAAAATTCCACCTGAGCTTCATTCAAAGTAGAAAGTGGAATCCTCTCCAAGAATCGCATCGCCAGTTCGGATGTCGTGTCGGGAGGGGGTCTATATATCTGAGCAAAATATTGTAAGAAGGTATCCCTAATCCCCTCTAGATTTGTTATGGTTTCCCCCTCTAAATTACGAATTAAAGTGATGGATTGATTTTTCCTATCTTGTTGAGTAATTATTCTTGCTAAGAGCTTACCAGGACGTCCGGACTCCGAGAAATATTTAAGCCCCTTAAAGAATACTCTATGATTTGCTTTCTCTACTAAATACTTTTCCAAGCAACAGCTAGCCTTCTGCATCTCTTCCCTGTTGTGTTCCGTGGGTTGACTGGTAAAACACTCATTGGTAGAGACAGCGATCTTAACCAGTTCCTCCTCTTTACCCCTAAATGTTCTCCTTGCTGCAGCAATCTCACTGATGAAGACCCCTCTTAGATACGCTTTCAAGGCATCCCATACTACATTGATGTTAGCAGAGGGAAAGTTTACCTCCCAAAAGGAGGATATCAATAATGTAATAGACTGAGGATTCTCCATAACGGCAAGCCAATATGGGTTCAACTTGAATCCTAGCCCCCTTATGTCCTTATTCTCCCCAGTGCGAACCTCAATTAGTACGGGTGAGTGGTCCGAAACGGTTCGTACTCCGTATCGAATCTTGCTGATATTACTCAAGTTGCTCTCATTAGTGAGTGCTAGATCAATCCGAGACATTGCTCTCCCCCCCCTGCTGACGCAGGAGTATACTCTCTTTCCTCCGCCGAGATGTTCCCATATATCTACCACTCCTACCTCTAAACAGAACTGGGGCAGCAAGGAGTTACAGGGGTTCCTCCCCCGGTGTGCATCTAAAGTGAATCTATCCTTGTTGGGGTCCATAACCGCATTGAAGTCCCCCATCAGGATTAGCCGGCATTCTGATCTATTTTCAGCAAAAAGCAATAGCTGAGTCAAGGGATACATTGAGAATGGAGGGGGTATATAGAAGAAGGCCAGAATGTAGCTGTGGCCATACAGCTTACCGTGTAGGAAAATGAATCTACCCTGATCATCTATATGGGATTTTATGAGGATGAAGTCTACAGAATTATGAATCAGGACTGAAACGCCCCTGGAAGATCCGCTAAAAGTGGAGTGATAAGACTGGGAGTGCCATCCCGTTGTCAGACGGCGCAGGGTTTCTTTAGTAAGGTGAGTTTCTACTATACATATAATTGCTGGAAGGTATCTTTTTACTGCATCCATAATAGCTTGCCTTTTAACCCTTTCCCCGAGCCCTCTAACATTCCAAGATACAATTCTAATAGACATCAATCAAAGAAAAAAAAAAAAAAAAAAAAAAAAAAACAGCCTGCAAGGTGTGTTCCCAGCCCCCCCCACCCTCCCAACCCCTCTCAACCCCTCTCCATTGATCCGCCCGATCTAATCAGCGAACCTCTAACCTCCGGCCGCTCTCCCCCAGCCAAGCCCCACCCCCCAGCATCCCTTCAAACATAATATTACGCAATTTCAAATGCCCGTTTGATCGATCCAGTCTGACGCTTGTTGTGGTGTCTCAAAAAACAGGGAAGTCCCATTATAGATCACTCTTAATTTCGCTGGATACTGTAGAGAATATTTGATATCCTTTAGCGCCAAGCGCTTCTTTATCTCTATAAAATTGCGTCTCTTTTCCTGAGTCTGGCGAGCAAAGTCAGGAAAAAAGAGCAACCTAGAGCCCTGGTATTCAATGGGAGTACATTCTCTAGCTCTTCTTAATATCATATCCCTATCAACGGACAATAAAAGTTTCATTAAAATTGTACGCGGCGGCCTCCCTGGAATGGATTTTCCTCCTGGTATTCGATGAGCTCTTTCTATTTGGAACATAGAAGAAAAATTCTCGCTGCCTAGATTATGTGTGACGACATCTTTGAGTTGCTCCTCTAGCTGCCGGCCCTCAGCCCCTTCTGGGAAACCAATTATACGGACATTGTTCCGCCTTGACTTATTCTCAAGATCCTCCAGCTTATGTTGTAGCACTAGGTTTTCTGAGGCGAGAAGCAGAGTTTGAGATTTTAATGTGGCTATATCGGTTTGCAGTGAAACAACAGTTTTTTCCACATTGAGAACTCGGTCACGGATCTTTACTAAGTCTTCCCTAATTAGGGTGATATCGCTCTGCACTGAGCCCAATTGAGTGGACATCCCCTGCACCAGGGAGCCGTTATTTTCCACGGCGGAAAGGATCTTATCTAATACCGATGGATCATATTCTGTTCGCGTTTGTACAGGAAAACCCTCCTCTACCGCCTCCTGATCTGCCTCCATTGATCCGTCCTCAGAGGGTTCCTCAAACTGGGGCGTTTTAACATTTTTCTTCATATTAGCAGAGGGTTTAATTTTAGGTGGATTTTTTTCAATAGGGAAGGGTGATTTCAAAAACTTATCAATCTTGTTTTCTGGTGTTTTAGACCCCAATTTAGTTGCCGAGGAGTCCACTGATCGTCGCTTTGGGGCCATTCTCTTCCCTTTTTTTTCCCGTTCGTTCTCTCCCTTTTTTATTAAGTTTCCAGTTTCTTTATATTCCCCCCTTTTTTTTTTGTTGTTTTCACACCTCACTGCTTCTTTCTTTTTCCCAGCTTATGCTCTCCTTTAAACCTCCTTATAGCTTCTTTCTCGCCTTATTCTCCCCCTTTTTAACCGCTTCCTCCCCCCCTACCTGACCCCGCAAAAAGAAAACGGGAAGAGGCAAGGCAAAAAATACGTCCTCCCAGCAACACAGGAACACAGAGACCAGCGCTATGTAAAGATAAAGTCAACCAAGGCTGTGTTCTCACGTGTCCAGGAGTCCAGGAGTAGCCGGCAGTCCAAGTTGCAGGGAGACAGCAGAGGAGAAGCCGTAGGCAGAACAACGAAGTCACCGGATCCAAAGGCAGGGAGAAGACGAGAAACAAGGGACGAGCCAGCAAGCCAGCCGACGAGGGAAGGAGAGAGGAGGTCCAGCGCGTCCAGCAACCAGGCACCGATGAACGGCAGGTAAAGTGATCCAGGATCCAGGAGCTACGTCCAGCACAGAGACGCCGCTCAGTACATCAATGCTTCAGCGTCAGCTGCGCAGCATCGGCTAGTCAGCTGATCGGGTGAGCCGGGAGCCTGAGGGGAGGAGGCCGGCGCGGGCAATTTCAAGATACCTGAAGGTACCTCGTTCATCTGTACAAACAATTATACGCCAGTACAAACAAGATGGGAATATCCAGCCATCATACCACTCAGGAAGGAGATGGGTTCTGTGTCCCAGAGATGAACGTGCTTTGGTCCGACGTGCATATCAAGCCAAGAACAAAAGCAAAAGACCTTGTGAAGATGATGGCAGAAGCTGGTAAGATTGTGTCAATATCCACAGTGAAACGAGTACTGTATCAACATGGGCTGAAAGGCCACTCTGCCAGGAAAAAGGCATTACTCCAAAAGAATAATAAAAAAAGCCAGATTACTGTTTGCAAATACGCAAAGGAACAAAGGCCTACATTTTTGGAGACATGTCCTGTGGTCTGACGAAACTAAAATGTAACTTTTTGGCCATAATGACCATCGTTACTTTTGGAGAAAAAAGGGAGAAGCTGGGAAGCCTAAGAACACCATCCCAACTGTGAAACACGGGGTTGGCGGCATCATGTTGCGGGGTTGCTTTGCTGCAGGGGGGACTGATGTACTACCAAAAATAGATGGCATCATGAGGAAAGAAGATTATGTGGACATACTGAAGAAACATCTCAAGATACCATACAGGAAGTTAAAGCTTGGGCGAAATGGGTCTTCCAAATGGGCAATGACCCGAAGAATACTGCCAAACTGGTTACAAAGTGGCTTAAGGATAACAAAGTCAATGTTTTGGAGTGGCCATCACAAAGCCCTGATCTCAATCCTATTAAAAATTTATGGGCAAAGCTAAAAAGGCAGGTGCGAGCAAGGCGACCAACAAACATGGCTCAATTACACCAGTTTTGTCAGGAGGAATGGGCCCAAACTCCGACCAACTATTGTGAGAAGCTTGTGGAAGGATATCCAAAACGTTTGACCCAAGTCATACAGTTTAAGGGCAATGGTACCAATGGTACTTTTGACATTGCAGAAAGTAATAAAAATGACTTAAAACATTCTCTCTCTATTCTAGCATTTGGCAAAAAATTATAATTATTATGGTAATCCTAATTGGCCAAAAACAGGAAAGGTTTAATCTGATTTCATGTCAGATATTGAGAAAAACATGCATATGTATCTTTTTATATAGTGTATGTAAACTTCTGATTTCAACTGCAGTATTTGGGGCATTGAACACAATGGGCACAGTATTGGGAGTAGCAGCAGGGTGACCCCTTCATACTCATCCTGGCCCCACTTACAGCATAGGGCCACTTTTATTATTTTTCCAGGGCCACCTTAAATTCCCAGCCCTCCCCTGCTCACCTAAAGCAGGCTATTAGACTTTTCTCAGTTCTTGGCAGCATCAAAGAATTAGAACAAGCATCTAAAGAACATTGAAATAATAGAACTTGTTTCATGTCAGAGATGTAATTACTGCATAAGGAAGGGTGCACTATGTACTGGGATGAGTGGAACTGGATCAGTCTTTGGAAGTACATAATGGTCAGATTTGAGAATTACCCTGTGTCTAGCCATATACCAGTCTAAAGCCTTATTCATATTTCAGTGTTTTAGTCAGTGATTTCCATCAGTGATTGTGAGCCAAAACCAGGATTACAGTCTCTATGGACATAAGGTATAAGGGAAAGGTCTTCACCTGCTCTGTTTAGAGCCACACCTGGTTTTGGCTCACAATCACTGACCAATACACTAACTAGTGATGAGCGACATAGGCAATATTTGTTTTTGTGATATTTTGCAAATTGTTCGCATATACGGCATACATATTAGGACATCGTCAGACATCATCCACAACTCCATCCTCCGTCAGGCAAAACTCCATCAGCCCTCAGACATCAGACAAAACTCCGTCCTCCATCACCCAAAACTCCATCAGACATCAGACAAAACTCCATCCTCCGTCAGGCAAAACTCCATCAGACCTCAGACATCAGACAAAACTCCGTCCTCCGTCACCCAAAACTCCATCAGACCTCAGACATCAGACAAAACTCCGTCCTCCATCAGGCAAAACTCCATCAGACCTCAGACATCAGACAAAACTCCGTCCTCCGTCAGGCAAAACTCCATCAGACCTCAGACATCAGACAAAACTCCGTCCTCCGTCACCCAAAACTCCATCAGACCTCAGACATCAGACAAAACTCCGTCCTCCATCAGGCAAAACTCCATCAGACATCAGACAAAACTCCGTCCTCCGTCAGGCAAAACTCCATCAGACCTCAGACATCAGAGAAAACTCCGTCCTCCGTCAGGCAAAACTCCATCAGACCTCAGACATCAGACAAAACTCCGTCCTCCGTCAGGCAAAACTCCATCAGACCTCAGACATCAGCCAAAACTCCGTCCTCCATCAGGCAAAACTCCATCAGACCTCAGACATCAGACAAAACTCCGTCCTCCATCAGGCATCAGCCAAAACTCCGTCCTCCCTAACTCAAAATACGCCCTACTACACACACTCTTCACCTGACGGAGCTGCTAGCTGCTGGAGAGGCAAAGGACCTGTGATGACGTCATGACCATGTGACGAGTCACGTGTGTGGGAGGGGTCAGATGTGCACAGCAGCTGGTAGAGTGTACAGAACAGTAGCCATCAAATAGAGCTCTGTACTAGAGATGTGTGTGTAACCTGCATGTAGCAGAGCTGTGTACTGTGTTTTAGAGTTGTATGTGTAACCTGCAGGTAGCAGATCTGTATGTGTAACCTGCAGGTAGCAGAGCTGTGTACTGTGTTAGAGATGTATGTGTAACCTGCAGGTAGCAGAGCTGTGTACTGTGTTACAGAGATGTATGTGTAACCTGCATGTAGCAGAGCTGTGTACTGTGTTACAGAGATGTATGTGTAACCTGCAGGTAGCAGATCTGTATGTGTAACCTGCAGGTAGCAGAGCTGTGTACTGTGTTAGAGATGTATGTGTAACCTGCAGGTAGCAGAGCTGTGTACTGTGTTACAGAGATGTATGTGTAACCTGCATGTAGCAGAGCTGTGTACTGTGTTACAGAGATGTATGTGTAACCTGCATGTAGCAGAGCTGTGTACTGTGTTACAGAGATGTATGTGTAACCTGCAGGTAGCAGATCTGTATGTGTAACCTGCAGGTAGCAGAGCTGTGTACTGTGTTACAGAGATGTATGTGTAACCTGCAGGTAGCAGATCCGTATGTGTAACCTGCATGTAGCAGAGCTGTGTACTGTGTTACAAAGATGTATGTGTAACCTGCAGGTAGCAGATCTGTATGTGTAACCTGCAGGTAGCAGAGCTGTGTACTGTGTTACAGAGATGTATGTGTAACCTGCAGGTAGCAGAGCTGTGTACTGTGTAGCAGATCTGTATGTGTAACCTGCAGGTAGCAGAGCTGTGTACTGTGTAGCAGATCTGTATGTGTAACCTGCAGGTAGCAGAGCTGTGTACTGTGTAGTAGATCTGTATGTGTAACCTGCATGTAGCAGAGCTGTGTACTGTGTTACAGAGATGTATGTGTAACCTGCAGGTAGCAGATCTGTATGTGTAACCTGCATGTAGCAGAGCTGTGTACTGTGTTACAGAGATGTATGTGTAACCTGCAGGTAGCAGATCTGTATGTGTAACCTGCAGGTAGCAGAGCTGTGTACTGTGTTACAGAGATGTATGTGTAACCTGCAGGTAGCAGAGCTGTGTACTGTGTAGCAGATCTGTATGTGTAACCTGCAGGTAGCAGAGCTGTGTACTGTGTAGCAGATCTGTATGTGTAACCTGCAGGTAGCAGAGCTGTGTACTGTGTAGTAGATCTGTATGTGTAACCTGCATGTAGCAGAGCTGTGTACTGTGTTACAGAGATGTATGTGTAACCTGCAGGTAGCAGATCTGTATGTGTAACCTGCATGTAGCAGAGCTGTGTACTGTGTTACAGAGATGTATGTGTAACCTGCAGGTAGCAGATCTGTATGTGTAACCTGCAGGTAGCAGAGCTGTGTACTGTGTTACAGAGATGTATGTGTAACCTGCAGGTAGCAGAGCTGTGTACTGTGTTACAGAGATGTATGTGTAACCTGCATGTAGCAGAGCTGTGTACTGTGTTACAGAGATGTATGTGTAACCTGCAGGTAGCAGAGCTGTGTACTGTGTAGCAGAACTGTATGTGTAACCTGCAGGTAGCAGAGCTGTGTACTGTTTAGCAGATCTGTATGTGTAACCTGCAGGTAGCAGAGCGGTGTACTGTGTAGTAGATCTGTATGTGTAACCTGCATGTAGCAGAGCTGTGTACTGTGTTACAGAGATGTATGTGTAACCTGCAGGTAGCAGAGCTGTGTACTGTGTAGCAGATCTGTATGTGTAACCTGCATGTAGCAGAGCTGTGTACTGTGTAGCAGAGCTGTATGTGTAACCTGCATGTAGCACAGCTGTGTACTGTGTGCCAGTGCTGTATGTGTAACCTGCATGTAGCAGTGCTGTGTACTGTGTAGCAGAGCTGTATGTGTAACCTGCATGTAGCAGAGCTGTGTACTGTGTAGCAGAGCTGTATGTGTAACCTGCATGTAGCAGTGCTGTGTACTGTGTAGCAGAGCTGTATTTGTAACCTGAATGTAGCAGAGCTGTGTACTGTGTAGCAGAGCTGTATGTGTAATCTGCATGTATCAGAGCTGTGTGCTGTGTAGCGGAGCTGTATGTGTAACCTGCATGTAGCAGGCTGTGTACAGGGATGTATGTGCAACCTGCATGTAGCAGTGCTGTGTACTGTGTTACAGAGATGTGTGTGTAACCGCATGTAGCAGAGCTTTTTACTGTGTAACAGAGATGTGTGTGTAACCTGGGAACTATAAAAAAGTGTAAAAAAAACATAAAAATTCAGATCACCCCCCTTTTCCCAAAATGAAAATAAAAGAACTAAAAAAATACACATCATGGGTGTCGCAATGTGTAAAAACACCCATTGTATAAAAATATATTCCCCATACGGCAAACGGCAAAACAGAAGAAAAAAAAGAGTCCAAATGTCCGATTCGCCGTTTTTGGTCACTTCATTTGCTACAAAAATGTAAATAAAAAGTAATCAAAAAGTCTTAAACACCCCAGAATGGTATCAGTGAAAAGTTCAGATTGCCCTGCAAAAAATGAGCCCCCATCCAGCTCCGTACACATAATTACAAAAAAGTTATAGAGCTCAAAATATGACGACAAAAAAAAAAGTCACTCCGAGTTACTCAGAATTGGTAACCCTAATTAATAAATACATGCAACATGAATGCATATATGCCGCTTCACACAGATCACAAGTGTTAGGCCTCTTGGACATGAACGTTGTTGGTCCATTCCGTGCATTGGGGACAGCAATTTGCAGTCCCCAATGCACGGGCAACGTGCGTGCATCGGCCGGGACAGATCCAGACCTATTCAACTTGAATGGGTCCGTGAATATGTTCTACTTTTTTGCTGTGCGGAGGCACGGCCAGAAACACCACGGAACCAGCACTCTGTAGTGCTTCTGTGGGGATCCGATCCGTGTTTCTGTTCCGTTCAAGTGAATGGGTCGACATCACGGATGCGGGATGCACACGGCTGGTGCCCTGTGTATTGCGGAACCGCCGTATGTGGTCCACAATTCGACCACAGGCACACAGCGACCATGTGCAAGAGGCCTTACAAAGATGGGATTTAAGGTGCACATCCTCTTGTGCTTCCCATATTCCACAGATTTATATCACACAGCTACTTACAGTTGTGCTGATAAGTTTACATACCCTTGCAGAATTTATGATTTCTTAAAGGGGTATTCTCATCTTCCCTTTTTCATACTTACCTTCCTTGAGCGTGATGTTCACTTCCTGTATTCTTCTCCCGCGCAATGTCCTGAACGCGCACAGCGCCGCGCATGTGCCATGGTGACTTATTCCTGGCCTGTATAGTACAGAGTCGGCGTGCGCATTCGCAGCTCTGTACTATACTGGCCAGGAAGAAGTCATCATGGCGCATGTGCAGCGGCATGCGCGTTCAGGACATTGCGCGGCCCAGCCGGGAGAGAATTTTCCGTCTTCTGCGCAAGCGTGGCCCGGCTGGATTCGACAGGAGAGGTGGCCGTGACCAGGGGAGACCAAAGACAACATCAGGTAAGAGGGGACTTATTTTCTAAAAAAGGATGGGAATTGGGTAATAAAATGTATTTAGAAAAATTATCACTGTCAAATCATTAACAGATTTAACAGTGATCATTAAGATGAGAATACCCCTTTAACCATTGTTTAGAGAATATGATTGATAACACGGACACTTCTCTCTCGCTCGTGGTTAGTTGTCGGCTGAAGCCATTTATGTCAAACAACGGTGTTTACTCTTTATAAATCATAATCACAACACAAACTCCCCAAATGACCCTGATCAGAAGTTTACACGCCCCAGTTATTAATAACATGTATTGCCCCCTTTAACATCAATGACAGCTTGAAGTCTTTTGTAGTAGTTGTGGATGAGGCTCTTTATTTTCTCAGATGGTAAAACTGCCCATTCTTCCTGTTGAAAAAAAAAAGCAATTCCACCACAGTTTTACGTGATTTTTATTTACGACATTCGATGTGCGATAAAACTGACTGATTACTTTTATTCTACAGGTCAGATGGAATCCGGCAATACCTTATATGTATAGTTTTTCTTGCGTTTTAATAGTGATAAAAAATAAAATATATATCCGATTTTTTTTGTCGCCATATTTTGAGCCCCATAACCTTTTTGTAATTATGTGTACAGAGCTGGATGGGGGCTCATTTTTTGCGGGGCAATCTAAACTTTTTACTGATAGCATTCTGGAGTGTTTAAGACTTTTTGATCACTTTTTATTTACATTTTTGTAGCAAATGAAGTGACCAAAAACGGCGAATCGGACATTTGGACTCTTTTTTTTTTTCTGTTTTGCTGTTTGCCGTATAGGGAATATATTTTTATACAATGGGCGTTTTTACACATTGCGACACCCATGATGTGTCTTTTATTTTAATTTTGGGAAAAGGGGGGTGATCTGAATATTTATGGGTTTTTTTTACACTTTTTTATAGTTCCCAGGTTACACACACATCTCTGTAACACAGTACACAGCTCTGCTACATGCGGTTAGACAAACTGCTCTATATACACAGTACACAGCTCTGCTACATGCAGGTTGCACATACATCCCTGTAGCACAGTACACAGCTCTGCTACATGCAGGTTACACATACAGCACCGCTACACAGCACACAGCTCTGCTACATGCAGATTACACATACAGCTCTGCTACAGTACAGCTCTGCTACATTCAGGTTACACATACAGCTCTGCTACACAGTACACAGCACTGCTACATGCAGGTTACACACACATCTCTGTAACACAGTACACAGCTCTGCTACATGCGGTTAGACAAACTGCTCTATATACACAGTACACAGCTCTGCTACATGCAGGTTGCACATACATCCCTGTAACACAGTACACAGCCTGCTACATGCAGGTTACACATACATCTCTGTAACACAGTACACAGCTCTGCTACATGCAGGTTACACATACATCTCTGTAACACAGTACACAGCTCTGCTACATGCAGGTTACACATACAGCTCTGCTACACAGTACACAGCACTTCTACATGCAGGTTACACACACATCTCTGTAACACAGTACACAGCTCTGCTACATGCTGTTACACACACTGCTCTATATACACAGTACACAGCTCTGCTACATGCAGGCTACACACACATCTCTGTAACACAGTACACATCTCTGCTACACAGTACACAACACTGCTACCTGCAGGTTGCACATACATCCCTGTAACACAGTACACAGCTCTGCTACATGCAGGTTACACATACAGCTCTGCTACACAGTACACAGCACTGCTACATGCAGGTTACACATACAGCTCTGCTACACAGTTCACAGCTCTGCTACATGCAGGTTACACATACAGCTCTGCTACACAGTACACAGCTCTGCTACATGCAGGTTACACATACAGATCTGCTACACAGTACACAGCTCTGCTACCTGCAGGTTACACGTACATCTCTGTAACACAGTACACAGCTCTGCTACATGCAGGTTACACATACATCTCTGTAACACAGTACACAGCTCTGCTACCTGCAGGTTACACATACAGATCTGCTACCTGCAGTTTACACATACATCTCTGTAACACAGTACACAGCTCTGCTACCTGCAGGTTACACATACATCTCTGTAACACAGTACACAGCTCTGCTACATGCAGGTTACACATACATCTCTGTAACACAGTACACAGCCTGCAACATGCAGGTTACACACACATCTCTAGTACAGAGCTCTATTTGATGGCTACTGTTCTGTACACTCTACCAGCTGCTGTGCACATCTGACCCCTCCCACACACGTGACTCGTCACATGGTCATGACGTCATCACAGGTCCTTTGCCTCTCCAGCAGCTAGCAGCTCCGTCAGGTGAAGAGTGTGTGTAGTAGGGCGTATTTTGAGTTAGGGAGGACGGAGTTTTGTCTGATGTCTGAGGTCTGACGGAGTTTTAGCTGATGTCTGAGGTCTGATGGAGTTTTGCCTGACGGAGGACGGAGTTTTGTCTGATGTCTGAGGTCTGATGGAGTTTTGCCTGATGGAGGACGGAGTTTTGTCTGATGTCTGAGGTCTGATGGAGTTTTGCCTGACGGAGGACGGAGTTTTGTCTGATGTCTGAGGTCTGATGGAGTTTTGGGTGACGGAGGACAGAGTTTTGTCTGATGTCTGAGGTCTGATGGAGTTTTGGGTGATGGAGGACAGAGTTTTGTCTGATGTCTGAGGTCTGATGGAGTTTTGGGGGACGGAGGACGGAATTTTGTCTGATGTCTGAGGTCTGATGGAGTTTTGCCTGACGGAGGACAGAGTTTTGTCTGATGTCTGATGGAGTTTTGCCTGACGGAGGACGGAGTTTTGTCTGATGTCTGAGGTCTGATGGAGTTTTGCCTGACGGAGGACGGAGTTTTGTCTGATGTCTGAGGTCTGATGGAGTTTTGGGTGACGGAGGACGGAGTTTTGTCTGATGTCTGAGGTCTGATGGAGTTTTGCCTGATGGAGGACGGAGTTTTGTCTGATGTCTGAGGTCTGATGGAGTTTTGGGTGACGGAGGACGGAGTTTTGTCTGATGTCTGAGGTCTGATGGAGTTTTGCCTGATGGAGGACGGAGTTTTGTCTGATGTCTGAGGTCTGATGGAGTTTTGGGTGACGGAGGACGGAGTTTTGTCTGATGTCTGAGGGCTGATGGAGTTTTGTCTGACGGAGGACGGAGTTTTGTCTGATGTCTGATGGAGCTTTGCCTGACGGAGGACGGAGTTTTGTCTGATGTCTGAGGGCTGATGGAGTTTTGCCTGACGGAGGATGGAGTTGTGGATGATGTCTGACGATGTCCTAATATGTATGCCGTACGCATAATATTTGCAATAAATTGGCGTATATTAAAACTTGTGATCTCGTGATTATTTTCGCGATTGCTCAAATCGGCACTAATGAAGTGCATATTTTCTGCGCAATACATGTAACTTCACATTTTATCAGGTTTGAGTAGATATTACTGATTGGTGCACTAAGTATTGTTGTGTCATCACAGCACTATGTCTGTAGCATGTATGTATGGACAGCAGAACCTATCACACTACCTAACACCCTGCACTGGAACCTATCAGATACACTATATCACTATCTAACCTACACTGACTATCTCCCACTAACTATCTGTATTATATATATGAGCTAACTATCTATCTATGGTAATTGGATAAGGAATAGGATCCAGATGAAAGCATTGAGACTGCTCTCTCTCTCTCAGAACTGCAAAAAAACTGCAGAAAATGGCTATTGGGGAGTTTCTTATATAGTAAAGGGGTAGGCATTGAGCAACTTTCCTATTTGTTGCTAGGGATGTTGCTAAGCTCTGACAAAGATATTGCAGCCTTCTAAAATTGATGCATAATTTCTTTCAGGCTTGTTTGTTACCTTAAGCCTGTTTTATGGTTACTCATATATCCCCCTTGGGGATTAATATCACAATCTGGTATGGATTGTGCGCCTGTGTATCTCTACATCTTTTACAGTATATACTGTATACATCAAAGCAGTATATAAGCGTCTGTGATTCAACCTACAGCCAGGTCCATAAATATTGGGACATTGACACAATTCTAACATTTTTGGCTCTATAAACCACCACAATGGATTTGAAATGAAACATGTCAGCTTTTATTTGAGGGTATTTACATCCAAATCAGGTGAACGGTGTAGGAATTACAACAGTTTGCTTATGTGTCTCCCACTTGTTAAGGGACCAAAAGTAATGGGACAGAATAATAATCATAAATCAAACTTTCACTTTTTAATACTTGGTTGTAAATCCTTTGAAGTCAATTACAGCCAGAAGTCTGGAACACATAGACATCACCAGACGCTGGGTTTCATTCCTGGTGGTGCTCTGCCAGGCCTCTACTGCAACTGTCTTCAGTTCCTGCTTGTTCTTGGGGCATTTTTCCTTCAGTTTTGTCTTCAGCAAGTGAAATGCATGCTCAATCGGATTCAGGTCAGGTGATTGACTTGGCCATTGCATAACATTCCACTTCTTTCCCTTAAAAAACTCTTTGGTTGCTTTTGCAGTATGCTTTGGGTCATTGTCCATCTGCACTGTGAAACATCATCCAATGAGTTCTGAAGCATTTGGCTGAATATGAGCAGATAATATTGCCCGAAACACTTCAGAATTCATCCTGCTGCTTTTGTCAGCAGTCACATCATCAATAAATACAAGAGAACCAGTTCCACTGGCAGCCATGCATGCCCACGCCATGACACTACCACCACCATGCTTCACTGATGAGGTGGTATGCTTAGGATCATGAGCAGTTCCTTTCCTTCTCCATACTCTTCTCTTCCCATCACTCTGGTACAAGTTGATCTTGGTCTCATCTGTCCATAGGATGTTGTTCCAGAACTGTGAATGCTTTTTTTAGATGTCATTTGGCAACCTGTAATCTGGCCTTCCTGTTTTTGAGGCTCAATAATGGTTTACATCTTGTGGTGAACCCTCTGTATTCACTCTGGTGAAGTCTTTGCTTGATTGTTGACTTTGACACACATACACCTACCTTCTGGAGAGTGTTCTTGATCTGGCCAACTGTTGTGAAGGGTGTTTTCTTCACCAGGGAAATAATTCTTCGGTCATCCACCACAGTTGTTTTCTGTGGTCTTCCGGGTCTTTTGCTGTTTTTCAGCTCACCGGTGTGTTCCTTCTTTTTAAGAATGTTTCAGACAGTTGTTTTGGCCACGCCTAATGTTTTTGCTATCTCTGATGGGTTTGTTTTGTTTTTTCAGCCTAATGATGGTTTGCTTCACTGATAGTGACAGCTCTTTGGATCTCATCTTGAGAGTTGACAGCAACAGATTCCAAATGCAAATAGCACACTTGAAATGAACTCTGGACTTTTTATCTGCTCATTGTAATTGGAATAATGAGGGAATAACACACAAGTGGCCATGGAACAGCTGAGAAGCCAATTGTCCCATTACTTTTGGACCCTTAACAAGTGGGAGGCACATATACAAACTGTTGTAATTCCTACACCGTTCAACTGATTTGGATGTAAATACCCTCAAATTAAAGCTGACAGTCAGCAGTTAAAGCACATCTTGTTGGCTTCAATCAAATCCATTGTAGTGGTGTATAGAGCCAAAAATGTTAGAATTGTGTCGATGTCTCAATATTTATGGACCTGACTGTATATTATATATTAGATTAGGAAAGATTGCTTTGTTCCCCTTGTGAGTGCGTTTGCTGTTTTAAATTAACACAGATATTGAGATACTGGGAGGTATTTTGAGTCCAGTATCCTTATCTCCATCCTCCAATTGCAGTGCTGCTCCCAGAATGACAAGCACAGCCGCCTATGGATTCCCTCCTATAAACTTACTTCACACTACTCAGCGTCGCTACACAGCACGAGCGGTGGGCGTCTTATGGTGGGTGAAGATAACGCGCACACACCAATCGTGATTGGCTACCATCGAGACCGCTCCTGCTGAGGGGTGGGGTTTGACCTATTTCAAGCCGACGCGCGGGCGGCCGGTACGGCCATCACAGCGCCGAAATACTGCCAGTCCGCACACCACTATGTGCATTTGATAATAATTGCTACTGTTAAATATCTGCTCCTGATAATGTGCAGGGTCACTCTTGCACAGAAACGCGTTGAGCGGTAGATAGATACAGAAACAGCATAGGGGACGAGCATACCAGGAATAGTGTCAATGAGAGGACACTAGGTCATTTATGTAGACCTATCATGGTTCTGGTTAAAACTAGATGGTTCCTGTAGCTCTTTCTCTAACAGGCAGTGAAGTGCAGCAATTCTACTTACCGGCTCCATACAGTGACGGTTATTGGAATATATGTGCTGCAACAACATTGTGACTGCTACAGTGTACAATGTTGGTACATGGCTGCTATTACGGGCTGATGTAGTGTAACCCATATATTATAGGGTATATGAGGTACACTTGAGCTATACACAATCCAGTGAGCTTGAGATCGGAAGCATAAGCGCTAAAGTTCACTACACCTCTCCCCATCGTCTGGGGTTATACCCTGTCTGAATAATAGAAGCTATAAATAAGAGGTTGTGACTCCAACTTTATGTGTAACATTTAATAAAGAATTGTTATTTTCTTTTTAATATCCTAATCAGGCAAGTTTATTATGTGAATATTGGGGACATACATCGTTTAATATTTTCGATTGTATTTCATTTTGAATCTACATTATCTTTGAAGGGGAATGGCAGGCTTTTTGTCTGGTGACATCACAGCACACAAATGAATGAGGGATCCATCTGAGGTCTTCTGAGAAAAAGCACTGACAACATATGTGCAACATTTAAGTATCACGTCATCATTTAAAAATTTACCATGGTACATAAAAATTATATACGATCCTGGTGGGAAGTACAGGCCCTGGAGACATATCTGAAAAATTAGATTGTCCCTAGGGGGTTAAGGAATCCCATCCTCCCGTCCAGTCGTTTAAGATCCACTGAATATTTGAACAAGCGGGAGAAAGAATCAGTAGAATCATCCCTCAGGCTGATGAGACTATTACTTTAGGAAGAAAAGAAAATATTAGCCAAGAGTAAAACTGATCTGAAAGAGACACTTGAAGCAATTAGGAAGTTCAGTGATAATCCCGAATATAACAGGAAAGAGATCAACTTACAGCAAACTGTGGAAAAATTCACGGCCCAATTAAAAGAGAAAAAACATTCTCCGTTCAATAGAGATATAAGGGATTTTAAAGAGGTAAAGATCTTTGACTATAACTATAAGGCCTCCTGCACACGACCGTTGTGTGCACCCGTGGCCGTTGTCCCGTTTTCCGTTTTTTTTTCGCGGACCCATTGACTTTCAATGGGTCCGTGTAAAAATCGGAAAATGCACCGTTTTGCAGCCGAGGCCGTGATCCGTGTATCCTGTCCGTCAAAAAAATATGACCTGTCCTATTTTTTTGACGGACAACGGTTCACGGCCCCATTCAAGTCAATGGGTCCGTGAAAGAACACGGATGCACACAAGATTGGCATCCGTGTCCGTGATCCGTGGCCGTAGGTTGCTTTCATACAGACGGATCCGAAGATCTGTCTGCATAAAAGCTTTTTCTGATCTAAGTTTTCACTTCGTGAAAACTCATATCCGACAGTATATTCTAACACAGAAGCGTTCCCATGGTGATGGGGACGCTTCTAGTTAGAATACACTACAAACTTTGTACAAGACTGCCCCCTGCTGCCTGGCAGCACCCGATCTCTTACAGGGGGATATGATAGTACAATTAACCCCTTCAGGTGATATGATAGTACAATTAACCCCCCCCCCTCTAATGTTAGAAATCGTTGGTGGCACAGTGTGCGCCCACCATCGCCCCCCCTTCCTCCCTCTATTGTAATAAATCGTTGGTGGCACAGTGTGTGCCCACCATCGGCCCCCCCTCCCTCTATAGCAGTATCAACATTGGTGGCAGTGTGCGGCCTCCCATTCCCCCCCCCATCATTGGTGGCAGCGGAGTTCCGATCGGAGTCCCAGTTTAATCGCTGGGGCTCCGATCGGTAACCATGGCAACCAGGAAGCTACTGCAGCCCTGGTTGCCATGGTTACTTAGCAATAGTACAACAGTAGAAGATTCATACTTACCTGCTTGCTGCTGCGATGTCTGTGAACGGCCGGGAGCTCCTCCTACTGGTAAGTGACAGTTCTTTAGCAATGCGCCGCACAGACCTTTCACTTACCAGTAGGTGGAGCTCCCGGCCGGACACAGACATCGCAGCAGCAAGCAGGTAACTATGAGTCTTCTACTATTGTACTATTGCTAAGTAACCATGGCAACCAGGACTGCAGTAGCGTCCTGGTTGCCATGGTTACCGATCGGAGCCCCAGCGATTAAACTGGGACTCCGATCGGAACTCCGCTGCCACCAATGATGGGGGGGGGGGGAATGGGAGGCCGCACACTGCCACCAATGTTGTTACTGCTATAGAGGGGGGGGGCCGAAGGTGGGCGCACACTGTGCCACCAACGATTTATTACAATAGAGGGAGGGAGGGGGGGCGATGGTGGGCGCACACTGTGCCACCAACGATTTATTACAATAGAGGGAGGGAGGGGGGGGCGATGGTGGGCGCACACTGTGCCACCAACGATTTCTAACATTAGAGGGAGGAAGGGGGGGCTCGATGGGGGGCGCACACTGTGCCACCAACGATATTCAAACTGGGGAGGGGGGGGGGTCTGCCCCCTGCTGCCTGGCAGCCCTGATCTCTTACAGGGGAATATGATAGTACAATTAACCCCTTTAGGTGCCGCACCTGAAGGGGTTAATTGTGCTATCATATCCCCCTGTAAGAGATCGGGTGCTGCCAGGCAGCAGGGGGCAGTCTTGTACAAAGTTTGTAGTGTATTCTAACTAGAAGCGTCCCCATCACCATGGGAACGCCTCTGTGTTAGAATATACTGTCGGATCTGAGTTTCACGAAGTAGCTCATATCCGACAGTATATTCTAACATAGAGGCGTTCCCATGGTGATGGGGACGCTTCAAGTTAAAATATACCATCGGATTGGAGAAAACTCCAATCCGATGGTATAAAAGAACTCCAGACTTTACATTGAAAGTCAATGGGGACGGATCCGTTTGAAATGGCACCATATTGTGTCAACATCAAACGGATCCGTCCCCATTGACTTGCATTGTAATTCAGGACGGATCCGTTTGGCTCCGCACGGCCAGGCGGACACCAAAACGACTTTTTTTTCATGTCCGTGGATCCTCCAAAAATCAAGGAAGACCCACGGACGAAAAAACGGTCACGGATCACGGACCCACGGACCCCGTTTTTGCGGACCGTGAAAAAAAACTGTCGTGTGCAGGAGGCCTAAACAAGTGTCCCCACTTGAAATTGATACTGTAATGTCCTCACCTGAGTGTGAGACGGACAGTGAGGTGGCCACAGGAAGGGGTAGGGGAACAGGTCAGGGTCAGAGAAGACAATATAGTGGGAGATACCGCAGAGGTCGGGGTAGGAGAATAAGGAACTATAGGGGCATTTTTTAGAGGACAACTACCCCCCCATCCGTAGTCAGAATATTTTCTGAGAAACAAAAAGTGACACATCCCCATCCAAGAATGATACCGACAAGTGATGATTTACAAATTATCAATTTAAAGGGCTTCAGTCACCCCCCAAAAGTTATTTTTCATTTTTGGGCTAATTAAAATCCTTACAGTGTGATTATTCAATATATAGTGCTCTTACCTTTTTCTGTGGCTTAGTTTCTTTAAAAACAGCACTTTTATAATATGTTAATTACCTGGCTACCAGCAAGTAGGGCGGTTGCTTGCTGGTAGCCGCCGCATCCTCCTTTAAAAAAAAACGCCCCCTCCTCCTGTTGATTGACAGGGCCAGCGAACGCTCTCCTCCTCCAGCTGGCCCTGTCTGCATTTCAAATCTCGCGCCTGCGCTGTAACGGTCTTCAGTCGGCGCAGGCGCACTGAGAGGAGGATGCTTGCTCAGCACTCCTTCCTCAGTGCGCCTGCGCCAATGACGTCACATCTACACCAGGCGCAGACGAACTGAGGAAGGAGCGGCCGAGCGATCGTCCTCCTCTCAGTGCGCCTGCGCCGACTGAAGACCAGTACGGCGCAGGAGCGAGATTTGGAACGCAGACAGGGCCAGCCGGAGGAGGAGAGCGCTCACTGGCCCTGTCAATCAACAGGAGGAGGGCACGTTTTTTTTAAAGGAGGATGAGGCGGCTACCAGGAAGCAACCGCCCTACTTGCTGGTAGCCAGGTAATTAACATATTATAAAAGTGCGGTTTTTAAAGAAACTAAGCCACAGAAAAAGGTAAGAGCACTATATATTGATTAATCGCACTGTAAGGATTTTAATTAGCCCAAAAATGAAAAATGACTTTTGGGGGGTGACAGAAGCCCTTTAACCGCCTCCGGACCGCCTAACGCAGATCTGCGGTCTGGAGGCGGCAGCTGCAGGAAGAGTGACGCATATACACGTCATCTCGCGAGATGCGAGATGACGCGCTCAGCCAGCCCGCACATGCGCATCGCGGGCCGGCATTTCTTCCAGGGGGGTCGCGTCATCAGCTTGCCAGCCAACAATCGTGGCTGGCAAGCTGATGATTTTAAAAAAATCCAATGAGAAGCCAGATAACACATCATATTAGTAAATATGATCTGTTATATGGCTGCCCTGCTCCTCTGCTGGTCCTTTTGGTCTGTTGGATCCAGCAGAGGAGCAGGCTTCACAGTGAGTAGCACCAACAGTACACTTTAGCCCCAGATCACCCCCTGCACCCCAATTAACCCTTTGATCACCCCTTCGATCGCCCCTGTCAATCACTAGTGAAAGGAAAAAAGTGATCAGTGTAAACAGTGTAAACTGTCACTTTTTTTCTCACTGGTATTGACCGTTAGGTTTTAGGATAGTTTAGGCCCCTTGGTTAGGTGGTTTAGCAATCAGTTAGCGCCCAGCCCACCGCACCGCAGTCACTTATTCGCTGATTAGCGTATCGCTAATCAGCTTTTGTACTTTTATAGTATCTGTAAGTGATCAAAACTGATCACAGTCAGATCTATAATTGTATTAGTGTCAGAGTTCGCCCTCCACCCAAAACGCAGTGTTTGCCCGATCAGGCCTGATCGGTCGCCCACACGTGCGTTCGCCCACACCCGCCCCGCCGCAGTGACAAAAAATATATATTTTTTGATCACTGCACATTCACTTTACACGCGCTGCGGCGATAAAAAAATCAGTTTTGATATTTTTTATCAACCGCAGCGGCCTCCGGTACTTTGCTAGCCTCTCATTTGTAAGACAGGCTTGCTTTTTTTCTTGGGTAGTCTCAGGGAATAACCCTAAATTTAGTTGCCCAAATGTCAAACAGGGGGTATTCTTCTGAAGAGGCCTACAGGCTTCTGACCCAGTCGGATGAGGAATGGGAACCCTCATCTGACGAATCTAGCGGGTCAGAATATGAACCTATAGAAAGCAGTGGCAGTCTGACTCAAAGTTCAGACGAGGAGGTTGAGGTCCTTGATAGCACCAGGCGTACCCGGCCCCGTGTCGCTAGACCACAGGTTGCGCAGGATCCGCTTCAAGGGCAGCAGAGTGGGGCTGGCGCTGTCGGATTACATGGTGAGGCATACACCAGCAGCGCAGCCCTCCCTGGACCTAGTACCAGCACTGCCGTACAACATGGTGAAGTGGCGAGCACCAGAAGGGCAGTTGAAGCTGGTACGGTGGCACGTGCAGTAGTTACCCCGTCGCAGCCACCGCGCAGACAGGCCCGTAGACCCCCTAGAATCCCTGAGGTGCTGGCAAATCCTGATTGGCAGTCCCCAACTTCAGCTGCACCTGTAGTTCCCCCTTTCACCGCCCAGTCTGGAGTTCAGGTTGAGACAGCTCAGATCGGTTTGGCCCTGGGATTTTTTGAGCTGTTCTTGACTGCGGAGCTCTTGGACATAGTCGTGGCAGAAACAAACCGGTATGCCACAAAATTTATAACTGCCAACCCGGGAAGCTATTATGCCCAGCCTTTCCGGTGGAAACCAGTCCAAGTTTCCGAAATTAAAACTTTTCTGGGCCTTCTCCTCAACATGGGTCTAACTAAAAAGCATGAATTGCGGTCATATCGGTCCACGAACCCAATTCATCACATGCCCATGTTCTCTGCTGCTATGTCCAGGGCACGTTTTGAGGCCATCCTGCGTTTCCTGCACTTTAGCGACAACACCACCTCCCGTCCTAGAGGCCACCCAGCTTTTGACTGGCTCCACAAAATTCGGCCCCTCATAGACCACTGCAACCTGAAATTTGCAGATTTGTATACCCCAGAGCAAAACATCTGCGTAGACGAGTCCCTAATACATTTTACCAAGCGCCTTGGCTTCAAACAATAGATCCCAAGCAAGCGCGCCCGGTATGGGGTCAAATTGTATAAGCTCTGTGAAAGGGCCACAGGCTATACCCACAAATTTCGGATCTATGAGGGAAAAGATCAGATCCTGGAGCCGGTCGGTTGCTCTGAGTACCTGGGGAGCAGTGGGAAGACAGTCTGGGAGTTGGTCTCACCCTTTTTCGGCAAGGGGTACCATCTTTATGTGGACAATTTCTACACAAGTGTGGCCCTCTTCAGGCATTTGTTTCTAGAACTAGTCGCGCGGGCTTCCCCCAACGGCTCGTTACCACCCGTCTTGCAAGGGGGGAGAGGGCTGCCTTGTGTAACGAAGAACTGCTCGCGGTGAAATGGAGAGACAAGCGTGACGTTTACATGCTCTCCTCCATTCACGCAGACACGACAATCCAAATTGAGCGAGCAACCCGTGTCATTGAAAAGCCCCTCTCAGTCCACGACTATAACCTTCACATTGGAGGGGTGGACTTCAATGACCAGATGTTGTCTCCGTATTTAGTTTCCCGCAGAACCAGACGCTGGTATAAGAAGGTGTCTGTATATTTGATTCAATTGGCTCTGTATAATAGTTTTGTTCTCTACAGTAAGGCTGGGAGAACAGGATCCTTCCTCAAATTTCCGGAAGAGATCATCGCGAACCTCCTGTACCCAGGAGGTTCCGTGGCCCCATCCACCAGTGCAGTTAGCCGTCTACACGAGTGACATTTCCCCAATGTCTTTGCCGGTACCTTAACCCAACCGTCACCCCGAAAAAGATGTTGTGTCTGTAGCAGGAGTGGAATAAGGCGTGACACCCGCTATTTCTGTCCTGACTGCCCTGACCACCCTGCCCTATGTTTAGGGGAGTGTTTCCGGAAGTACCACACACAGGTACACCTAGCATAAGGATCACATCTCACCAGGACAGGCACACAGGGCTATTAGGGCCCATTCACACAGAGCTGCTGCAAACCTCTCCTTTCACCTGGGACAAAGTGCATAACGCACTTCGCCACATCTTTGGGCGCTTTGCGCTTTGCACATTGTCCCATGGGGAAGGAGAGGTTTGTCCTATAAAGGTAAAAAAAATAATAAAAAAATCACCAGTAAGCAAAAATGTTAATGTTCAGTTCAAAAAGTTAAAGTTTATATGTTCTGTTCAAAAGTTAATAAAATTATTGCGTTGCGGCCTGGTTTTTTCATTTTTTTTTTTTTACCTTCCAGGTGGACCAACCGATCGACTAGCTGACAGAAGCATTGCGCTGCTTTCAGATTACACACAAGTCGGTGTATGCGGCGCTGCAAGACGAGATTTCTCCTCTGCAGTAAAAGATACGTTTGCCGAGGCATATGAGTTGAGGAGGAGGCGGTGTTCTGATGCTTTGGCAAACACTTTGTATTTAAAAAAATAAATAAAATCTCGGCAATGATTTATTGATCCACATCGATTGATGTGAATGGAGAAATCTGGTTTGCCAGGGCATACGAGCTAAGTGGGTATGGATGTTGGGCGGAGCTCCTATGTTCTGGCAGACGCCTTTCCCCTCCTTTTTTTCTTGGGCAGAGATTTTTTCATCCACATTGATCGATGCGAATGAAGAAATCTGTGCCGTTCATTTTTTTCTTTCAGCCCAGAGGCTGAACGGAAAAAAAAAATCTCATTACCTGTATGCTCAATATAAGGAGAATAGCAGAAACTCCTAATGCTGGCCATACATGTAATGATTGCGGAGACCCTCAAATGCCAGGGCAGTACAAACACCCCACAAATGACCCCATTTTGGAAAGAAGACACCCCAAGGTATTCGCTGAGGGGCATATTGAGTCCATGAAAGATTTAAATTTTTGTCCCAAGTTAGCGGAAAGTGAGACTTTGTGAGAGAAAACAAAAAAAATATCAATTTCCGCTAACTTATGCCAAAAAAAATAATTCTATAAACTCGCCAGGCCCCTCATTGAATACCTTGGGGTGTCTTCTTTCCAAAGTAGGGTCACATGTGGGGTATTTATACTGCCCTGGCTTTTTAGGGGCCCTAAAGCGTGAGAAGAAGTCTGGGATCCAAATGTCTAAAAATGCCCTCCTAAAAGGAATTTGGGCACCTTTGCGCATCTAGGCTGCAAAAAAGTGTCACACATATGGTATCGCCGTACTCAGGAGAAGTTGGGGAATGTGTTTTGGGGTGTCATTTTACATATACCCATGCTGGGTGAGATAAATATCTTGGTCAAATGCCAACTTTGTATAAAGAAATGGGAAAAGTTGTCTTTTGCCAAGATATTTCTCTCACCCAGCATGGGTATATGTAAAATGACACCCCGAAACACATTCCCCAACTTCTCCTGAGTACGGCAATACCAGATGTGTGACACTTTATTGCAGCCTAGGTGGGCAAAGGGGCACACATTCCAAAGAGCACCTTTCGGATTTCACCGGTCATTTTTTGATTGCAAACTACTTCTCACGCATATGGGCCCCTAAAATGACAGGGCAGTATAACTACCCCACAAGTGACCCCTATTTTGGAAAGAAGACACCCCAAGGTATTCCGTGAGGGGCATGGCGAGTTCCTAGAATTTTTAATTTTTTGTCACAAGTTAGCGGAAAATTATGATTTTATTTATTTATTTTTTTCCTTACAAAGTCTCATATTCCACTAACTTGCGACAAAAAAAAAAAATTAAAAAAATTCTAGGAACTCGCCATGCCCCTCACGGAATACCTTGGGGTGTCTTCTTTCCAGAATACCTTGGGGTGTCTTCTTTCCAAAATGGGGTCACTTGTGGGGTAGTTATACTGCCCTGGCATTTTAGGGGCCCATATGTGTGAGAAGTAGTTTGCAATCAAAATGTGTAAAAAATGGCCTGTGAAATCCGAAAGGTGCTCTTTGGAATGTGTGCCCCTTTGCCCACCTTGGCTGCAAAAAAGTGTCACACATGTGGTATCACCGTACTCAGGAGAAGTTGGGGAATGTGTTTTGGGGTGTCATTTTACATATACCCATGCTGGGTGAGATAAATATCTTGGTCAAATGCCAACTTTGTATAAAGAAATGGGAAAAGTTGTCTTTTGCCAAGATATTTCTCTCACCCAGCATGGGTATATGTAAAATGACACCCCAAAACACATTCCCCAACTTCTCCTGAGTACGGTGATACCACATGTGTGACACTTTTTTGCAGCCAAGGTGGGCAAAGGGGCACACATTCCAAAGAGCACCTTTCGGATTTCACAGGCCATTTTTTACACATTTTGATTGCAAACTACTTCTCACACATATGGGCCCCTAAAATGCCAGGGCAGTATAACTACCCCACAAGTGACCCTATTTTGGAAAGAAGACACCCCAAGGTATTTTGTGATGGGCATAGTGAGTTTATGGAAGTTTTTATTTTTTGTCACAAGTTAGTGGAATATGAGACTTTGTAAGAAAAAAATAAAATAAAAAATAAATCATCATTTTCCGCTAACTTGTGACAAAAAATAAAAAGTTTGATGAACTCACTATGCCCATCAGCGAATACCTTAGGGTGTCTACTTTCCAAAATGGGGTCATTTGTGGGGGTTTTCTACTGTCTGGGCATTGTAGAACCTCAGGAAACATGACAGGTGCTCAGAAAGTCATAGCTGCTTCAAAAAGCGGAAATCCACATTTTTGTACCATAGTTTGTAAACGCTATAACTTTTACCCAAACCATTTTTTTTTTTATCAAAGACATGTAGAACAATAAATTTAGCGAAAAATTTATATATGGATGTCGTTTTTTTGCAAAATTTTACAACTGAAAGTGAAAAATGTCATTTTTTTGCAAAAAAATCGTTAGATTTCGATTAATAACCAAAAAAGTAAAAATGTCAGCAGCAATGAAATACCACCAAATGAAAACTCTATTAGTGAGAAGAAAAGGAGGTAAAATTCATTTGGGTGGTAAGTTGCATGACCGAGCAATAAACGGTGAAAGTAGTGTAGTGTAGAAGTGTAAAAAGTGGCCTGGTCATTAAGGGGGTTTCAGCTAGGGGGGTTGAAGTGGTTAAGCTCGCGCCCACTCTTAGAAATAGAAAGAAAAGTATTGAAAAATGGTTTATCTTTTGTTCCCCTACGTATTTTTGATCTATTTACCAGTGTCAAAGACTTACATTTATTTGCACGTAAACTTAACTGGAAAAAATTATTTGTTACCCACGATAAATGTACGTGTCAAGAGCTGGGAAAAGAGGACCAAGATCTCCTGGATGTCCAGCTTTTGGCAGATCTATTTGTTGAAAGCCAAAAAGATCCTGGTGATGGCCCATACACGAACCTCCGATTGCCCTCAAAAAAGTATTCATCAATTAATGATAATACACCTATTGATACATTTGTAACAGTTGTCACTGAACAACTACTTGTATTAGAGGGGACAAACAGGGAAGGAGGTGAAAGACATACAGTAGCAACATGAGTAAAGAACAGCATCAAGCCCTTAGACAGCTGGATGCTGAAATTGTGATCAAAACCGACAAAGGAGGATATATTGTCATCTTGGGTTTTCAGCAATATGAAGAGATGTGCCTGAGAATATTAATGGAGAGGCAGACATACAAGAAACTTCCATGTCACCCTATACCTGTATATAATAAAGAACTGAATGACATCTTGGTTAAAGCACAGACAGACAAATTGATAAGCAAGAGCGAATTCACGTTTCTTAATCCTGAATATCCGATACTAGCCACATTTTACAGTCTTCCAAAATTGCACAATGGGTCGACTCCTCTGAAAGGGAGACCGATTGTGTCAGTATGTATCAAATATCAGTATGTATGTTGATACAATTCTAAGACCAAAAACACAAATGCAATCGCACTCTGCAACCAGCACTCTGCCTTGCCTTTATGCTGGATGTTGAATAAGGCATTGGTGTACATTTTTGCCAAAGCGTAATAAGCCACTCACCACGTCAAGGTCGCCTTAATGAGTGGTCCCTAACACTAGTTCCTACCTTTTATGGGCCATGACAGCCACACAAAGTCCAGGGAGCGCAGGTACAGCATGCACGCCAAGCACACTCTGCTTTTAACCCTGTTCGGTGCCATTACAGCTTTCATCGGATCCAGGGATGCAAGTACCAACATGCATGCTGAGCCCATTATATACTTCTCCTGGAGCCTAATGGCTACTGGTAGGTGCTGTATAAGCAGACTCAGTTTTATACTGACTTTAAAACCAGCCTCCAGGGCATACTAACTGGTCAGGTGTGCATGACTGCTTTGAGATCGCCACGCCTCCAATATATACTACAAAGAAAAAATATGGGGGATTCAGCCCGCACAACCCCTAGCAGGTGCAGATTGCTATGGCGAAATACAGATACAAGCGCAAAAACACAAATGCAATCGCACACTGCAACCAGCACTCTGCCCTGCCTTTATGCTGGATGTTGAATAAGGCATTGGTGTACATTTTGGCCAAAGCGTAATAAGCCACTCACCACGTCAAGGTCGCCTTAATGAGTGGTCCCTAACACTAGTTCCTACCTTTTATGGGCCATGACAGCCGCACAAAGTCCAGGGAGCGCAGGTACTGGCTCCAGGAGAAGTATATAGTGGGCTCAGCATGCATGTTGGTACTTGCATCCCTGGATCCGATGAAAGCTTCGAACGAGTGAGGGGCAGTAACGTTTTAAAACTTAAAGTTTAATTAGGACTGTTTTAAGAAAAAGCCCCTACCAGACAAACAAGACAAACGACAATTAACAGTGTGGGACCCACATTAATGAGTCACCATTGTACGAATCCGCAGATAATGTTCAAAACTGCGGAGCCGAACAAAAAAGCAGCACCATATGCAGTCTTTTGGTGGGGTGCCGCAGACTAATAGAGATGCCAGAGGCAAATAAAAGGGTAGATCTTACCGGTGGTGCCAGTTGGAACTTTGTAGTCCAATGAAAAGCTGTAGTCCGATGAAAGCTGTAATGGCACCGGACGGGGTTAAAAGCAGAGTGTGCTTGGCGTGCATGCTGTACCTGCGCCCCCTGAACTTTGTGTGGCTGTCATGGCCCATAAAAGGTAGGAACTAGTGTTAGGGACCACTCATTAAGGCAACCTTGACGTGGTGAGTGGCTTATTACGCTTTGGCCAAAATGTACACCAATGCCTTATTCAACATCCAGCATAAAGGCAGGGCAGAGTGCTGGTTGCAGTGTGCGATTGCATTTTGTGTTTTTGCGTTTGTATCTGTATTTCGCCATAGCAATCTGCACCTGCTAGGGGTTGTGCGGGCTGAATCCCCCATAACAATTCTAAGACTGTTTGTGTAAGGGCTCCCTTCGCATGTAAGAGACACAATGGATGTTCTTAAACGTCTGGATAGAATTCAATGTGAGCAGAGTACCTGGCTGGCTAGCCTTGATGTGGAAGCTTTATATAGCTCAATCCCACATGACAAGGGCTATACAATTTTAGCTCCAACAAAGAGGTGAATATTGTCAGCACCACACGAGCTTCCTCATGGACCTAATTGAATTCATCCTGACACGAAACATCTTTTGTTTTGCAGGCCAGAACTTCCACCAGCTCTGGGGTGTGGCAATAGGCAGCCCCTGTGCCCAGCTATTTCTGGGATGGTGGGAGAGTGAGTTTGTGTTCACTGATAGGATGGAACGGTTTATATAATCGGTAATACTGTGGATCAGGTTTATTGATGATGTGTTCATTCTATGGAAAGGACAAAAGGCTGAATTCCATCAATTTGTAGCCCGAGCTAAACGGAAATGAGCTCAGTCTATATTTTACATCAGAGATTCAAGCCAAACAAATATCGTTCTTGGACCTTTCCATTTATTCAGTTAAGCAACTGCAACAAACAATCTCCCGAAGTGGAACAGTGGCCACCCGTTTGCCCTTAAGAGAGGTATTTCAAAAGGGCAATACTTAAGGGCTCGGAGGAATTGTTTTGAGCTGGCGGATTTCAGGGTGGCAGCCCGTGATCTACAGACTCAGTTCCAGAACCGTTGCTATCCTTCAAGGACTATAAAAAGTGCATATCAACATGCGCTAAGCAAATTCAAGAACAATTACTAAGTCCGACAATAAGGGAAAAAGACGAGAACACATGCAGGATCATTGGTACCTATGATAGATCCCATCGAGAGATCACAGAGATTATCTCAACACATTGGGGAATTCTAAAATCTGACCCGGATATAGGGCCTTTCCTGATGGAATATCCATCAATCACCTAAAGATGTAACCATATTTTAAGGGACTATTTGATTCACAGTTGTTATCAGGCCACTAAACCAGAAAAATCATGGTTGAGAAATGACCTGAAAGGGACGTTCCCATGTGGCACATACTCCTTTACTGTAAATACATCAAGAAGGGAATTTATTTTAGCAGTACGATGACAGGGACAACGTATGGGCTGAAATTTTTTGTGAACTGCAAAACTGTAGGAGTGGTTTATTTACTGACCTGTGCATGCGGTAGCCAATATATTGGCAAAACAAAACTGGAATTCAGGAAAAGAATAGGGGAACATCTGTCTGATATTAGAAATGAGGCGGACACACCGATAGCACGACATGTGAATGATTGTCAAATCGGGACAATAGAGACATTGAACATGTGACACGACCAGCACGAGGAGGTGACATTGATACGATCTTATTACGAAAAGAGCCTCAATGGATTTTTAGAATGCAAACTGTTAAACCATGTGGCCTAAATGACACCATTTCATACAGTTTCATTTAGAAGCATCATGTACCCCATATCTCTGACTACCTCTTAATATACAATATATGGGTAACAAATTTTTGCGTAATTTCTTTCAGGCTTGTTTGTTACCTTAAGCCAGTTTTATGGTTACTCATATATCCCCTTGGGGATTAATATCACAATCTGGTATGGTCGTGCGCCTGTGTATCTCTACATCTTTTGATAGACAGCATGATACACAGTAGTATATACTGTATACATCGAAGCAGTATATAAGCGTCTGTGATTCAGCCTATATTATATATTAGATTAGGAAATATTGCTTTGTTCCCCTTGTGAGCATGTTTGCTGTTTTAAATTAACACAGATATTGAAATGTATGAGATACTGGGAGGTGTTTTGAGTCCAGTATCCTTATCTCCATCCTCCAATTGCAGTGCTGCTCCCAGAATGACAAGCACAGCCGCCTATTGATTCCCTCCTATATACTTACTTCACACTCCTCAGCGTGGATACACAGCATGAGCGGTGGGCGTCACACGGTGGGTGGAGATAACGCACACACCCCCATCGTGATTGGCTACCATCAAGACCGGTATGGCCGTCACAGGGCCGAAATACTGCCATTCTGCATGCCACTATGTGCGTTTGATAATACTTGCTACTGTTAAATATCTGCTCCTGATGACATGCAGGGTCACTCTTGCACAGAAACGCGTTGAGGGGTAAATAGCTACAGAAACAGCATAGGGGACGAGCGTACCAGGAATAGTGTCAATGAGAGGACAGGCTGATGTAGTATAACCCATGTTCTTCTGTGGAAATACCCTGGAATTTCCCTATCCTTCTAGAGGAAGTAAGTCAACGAGAAAACAGTTTTAAGGTAAGGAGTTTAATACAAATTGATTTCTTAAAAAAATTTTTTTTTAAGTTTAACAAAGGTTCTTATAACAATCCATAGGTCCCACAAGGAACACCAAATTAGACTAGAGGGAGGGTCCTAGTGGCTGCCTTGAAAAGATTAGTGATTCATATCTGATCGAAAGTTTTATGTCAGTTGAAAAGGCCACTAAACAATGAATCCCTCAAATCTTGTTGGATTTGAGGGATTCGAGGACTCGAATCCAGACCTCATTTACTAAATTCGAATCCAACAAATCCATGACAGCAGGGACCACTTTATGAATGAAGCAGGCGGCACGGGCGAGTGACATAGTGAGTGACGCACCGCCCGCCCGTCCTCCCAGCCTGCCTCCTCCCTCATCCCTTCTCTCTACTACGGAACCTAATGTTGTAATGTAAGTAATACAGATGGATTATTATATCTTAACAATGCAGGTTAGATCATAAGATTATACTACAGTGAGCGGGGCCGGTGCATTTGAATACAGGGACTGCACCGGTCCCCACTGTCATTCCTAATCCAGATGCCGACCCCCAGCCCCTGTATTGGGGGTTATTCACACTGCAGGGACACTGTTATGGGGGGATCTGTGGATGGCACATAGCATAAGATGCTATATATGTGTCATCCACAGATCCCCCCCATCACAGTGCCATCCAGAGATCCCCCATAATAGTGCCATCCAGAGATCCCACATAACAGTGCCATCCACAGATCCCCCATAACAGTGCCATCCACAGATTCCCCCATAACAATACCATCCAGAGATCCCCATAACAGTGCCATCTACAGATCCCCCATACCAGTGCCATCCACAGATCCCCCATACCAGTGCCATCCACTGATCCCCATAACAGTGCCATCCACAGATACCCCCATAACAGTGCCATCCACAGATCCCCCCATAACAGTGCCATCCACAGATGCCCCCATAAGTGTTTGGATGTCACGAGGGTGTCAAGAACCACGCCTGACTCCGTTATACCCGGGGTCAGGAAGTCGCAGCGGTTGGCTGCGCGATCTATGTAGTAAGATAGGGCTGTTTCTTTATGGTAGCTTTCTGGGTTTGCTTTGCAACCCTTTTTGGCTCACTCAGGGATCCGTAGCTCCTTCTCCTCAGCTGTTCCTTGTCCAGCACTCCCAACCTCCTTATATTCCCCTCTCACACTTCTCTGGTTGCCAGATATAGAGCTTCCTGCCTGGACTTCTATACTGACCCACTGGAGCTGTGTTGCTGCGTTCCCTGGTTGTTGTTCCAGAACGTTACCCTCCGGATCCCTGTTGGGCCTTTGTGGTCTGCTGTTGTCGCCCACCTGGGATTATATGTTTGTATGTATTGTCTGTCCTCTCCTTGGTGTTTTCCTTTTAGTGTCAGTGGTGCGGACTAGTGATCCCACCTAGGGCTCAACTTAGGGAAAGCCAGGGTTTAGGCACGTGATCGGCGTACAGGTGAGGAACCCGTCTAGGGACGTCAGGGCAGTCAGGTGCCAGCCGCAAGGTGAGTCAGGGGTCACCACCTTTCCCTTCCCCGTTGAGCAGGGCCTTCCCTTTTCCCTCCCTTTGCGTGATGCCGGTCATTACATTATATCTGGCCCTTATTTTGTGTAGGTAAAAAAAAAAATATATATATATATATATATATTTTTTACCTACTTAGAATCCAGTATGGATCCAATTGCTGCTTTGTCAAACCAATTTCATGGCAGGATTGAAGGCGTCGGTCCTCCAGCAACAGCAGCAATTGCAACAGACCGCAAGCCCAGCGGTTGCTACTGGTAACCAGGTTGTTGCGGAACCAAGGTTGCTCTTTCTGACAGATTTTCTGGGGGAAGGGACAAGTTTGTGACATTCCGTGAGGCCTGTAAATTATATTTTAAGCTGCGCCCTTACTCCTCTGGTAAGGAAGAACAGCGGGTGGGGGTTGTTATTTCCCTGCTGCAGGGGGACCCGCAATCCTGGGCGTTCTCTTTACCCACTGATTCCCATGCTCTCCGGTCAGTGGATGAATTTTTTGGGGCCTTGGGTCTCATATATGACGACCCTGACGAGTCGCACTGGCTGAATCAAAATTACGGAGACTCCTACAGGGAGAGCGGTCAGTAGAGGAGTATTGCTCTGAGTTCCGTAGGTGGGCTACGGATACCCAGTGGAACGACCCGGCTCTCAGGAGTCAGTTCTGCTCTGGGTTATCCGAAAGGGTTAAGGATGCGCTTGCGCTGTATGAGACCCCCTTTTCCCTTGATGCGGTTATGTCCCTTTCTATCCGAATAGATAGACGTCTTAGGGACAGATTGAAAAACCCGGAGCAATTGGTGACCCCTCCCAAGCAGCAGTTAGTCTGTACGGACTTAGACGAGCCTATGCAGCTAGGAGGAACTACTCGTCAGGTCCATCCTCCTGAGGTTCGCCGTAGGCGTCGGGTTTGTTTTTTCTGTGGGGAGGGGGGTCATTTAATTAATGTCTGTCCTTCTTTCCTCAAAAAAAAAAGACCGTCGGAAAACTACTAACCCCAGGCTGTGTGGAGGATGTCAGCCGGGGGGTATATGTTTCCTCCATACGAACATCGCAATTTGTGTTGCCAGCGGTTGTTGTTTTTGGCATTAAGACGGAGACTATTTCTTTTTTTCTAGACAGTGGAGCAGGAGTAAATTTGATTGATGCCCATTTTGCCCACACTATGGGTTTGTCTCTCTGTACGCTACAGAGACCTATTCCCATTTTCGCTATTGACTCTGCTCCTCTGTCTCAGAGAAACCTCACTCACATTGTTCATAACTTACACCTTCGGGTAGGGGACAACCATAACGAGATGCTTTCATGTTATGTTCTGGAGGGGCTTTCCACTCCGGTGGTGCTGGGCCTTCCCTGGTTGGTAGCGCACAATCCAGTGGTGGATTGGCAGGCCAGGGAGATATTGGAGTGGAGTGAGCATTGCAGAGAAAATTGCTTAAGTAGCAATTGCTTAGTCGCCTCCATAGCTACCCTACCTACATTTGTGTCGGACTTTGAGGACGTTTTTTCTGAAAAGGGTTGTCAGAAGTTACCACCTCACCGTCCTTATGACTGCCCGGTTAACCTTATTCCTGGCGCAAAATTACCCAAGACCAGGTTATATAATCTTTCGGGTCCGGAGAGACAAGCCATGAAAGATTATATCTCCGAGAGCTTGGCTAAGGGACACATCAGACCCTCTTCTTCACCCGTGGCTGCAGGGTTTTTCTTTGTTAAAAAGAAAGATGGGGGGCATGCGTCCTTGCCTAGATTTCCACGAGCTAAACCGGATAACCATCCGAGACCCATACCCTCTTCCTCTCATTCCTGACCTGTTTAATCAGATTGCGGGTGCTAGGTGGTTCTCCAAACTTGATCTTAGGGGGGCCTACAATCTGATTCGTATCAAGGAGGGGGATGAGTGGAAGACAGCTTTTAACACCCCTGAGGGGCATTATGAAAATCTAGTCATGCCTTTCAGTCTGACCAATGCTCCTGCTGCCTTCCAACATTTCGTTAATGACATTTTTAGTCATCTTATCGGCAGGTTTGTGGTAATATACCTAGATGATATTTAAATTTATTCGTCGGATCTGAAAACACATGAGGTGCAAGTCAGACAAGTACTGCAAGTCCTACGGACGAATAATTTATATGCTAAAATTGAAAAGTGTGTCTTCACCGTTCAGGAACTACAATTCCTAGGTTATTTATTATCTGCTTCAGGTTTCCGTATGGATCCTAGGAAGGTCCAAGCAATTTTAGATTGGGATCTTCCTGAGAACCTCAAAGCACTGCAACGGTTCTTGGGCTTCGCAAATTTCTATAGAAAATTCATTAAAAATTATTCAGTTATTGTAAAACCCCTTACTGACATGACTAGGAAGGGGACTGATTTTTCTAAATGGTCTGACGCCGCTAAAATTGCTTTTTCCTCTCTAAAAGAGAGGTTTACCTCGGCACCTGTACTAGTCCAACCTGATGTCTCCCAGCCTTTTATTGTTGAAGTCGATGCGTCAGAGGTGGGAGTGGGGGCTGTGCTGTCTCAGGGTCCGTCTCCTGGCAAATGGCGTCCTTGTGCTTTCTTTTCTAAAAAACTATCTGCAGCAGAAAAGAACTATGATATTGGCAATAGGGAACTATTAGCTATTAAACTAGCGTTTGACGAATGGCGTCACTTTTTAGAGGGGGCAATCCACCCCGTCACTGTGATTACGGATCACAAAAACCTTCTGTACCTCGAATCAGCTAAGCGTCTCACTCCTAGACAAGCTAGGTGGTCGCTATTTTTTACCAGGTTTAACTTTGTTATTACCTATCGTCCTGGGGCAAAAAATACCAAGGCTGATGCACTATCTCGTTGTTTCCCTACAGGGGGTAATGTGAGTGATCCGGTACCCATTCTACCAAGAGGAGTGGTTGTCTCTGCGGTACACTCTGCTCTGGAGGGGAAGGTGTTAGAGGCCCAGGGGGACGCCCCGGTCTCTTGCCCCTCAGAGAAATTGTTTGTACCGTTGAACCTGCGTTTCGAATTATTAAAGGAACATCATAATTCGGCACTTGCTGGGCACCCGGGTAGTAAAGCAACCTTGGAGCTATTGTCTCGTCGTTTTTGGTGGCCAAGGTTGCGTCAGGATGTAATGGATTTTGTGTCTTCTTGTTCTACCTGTGCGCGCGCGAAAGTCTCTCATACACGTCCTGCAGGGTCTTTATTGCCACTTGTCATTCCCAATAGGCCATGGACACATCTGTCAATGGATTTTATCCCTGACTTACCTTTGTCTGCGGGTAAAACAGTTATTTTGGTAGTAGTGGACAGGTTTAGCAAAATGGTACACTTCATTGCGTTACCCGCACTACCTAATGCTAAGACTCTTGCTCAGGTATTCATCAGTGAAATCGTGAAGCTTCACGGGGTCCCTTCCGATGTTGTTTCGGATCGGGGTACCCAGTTTATTTCTAACTTTTGGAAAGCTTTTTGTTCCCGTTTGGGGGTACACTTGTCGTTTTCCTCAGCTTTCCATCCTCAGTCGAATGGACAGACTGAGCGTACCAACCAAAACCTTGAGACATATCTAAGATGTGTCTGAAAACCAAGAGTTGTGGTCATCATATTTACCGTTAGCTAAGTTTGCCATAAATAATCGTCGTCAGGAATCCACTGGCAAGTCACCATTTCTTGGTGCATATGGTTTTCATCCCCAATTCTGTACTTTCAAAGAGGGGGGGTCTTCTGGGGTTCCCGAAGAGGAACGGTTTTCGTCATCTCTTTCATCGGTATGGCAGAAGGTGCAAGCTAACTTGAAAAATATGGGAGGTAAATACAAATGCATGGCTGATAAGAGACGGTCGCCAGGTCCGGACCTAGGAGTGAATGACTATGTGTGGTTGTCTACTAGGAATATTAAATCAAAGGTTCCCTCTTGGAAACTGGGTCCTAGGTTCATTAGCCCTTACAAAATTGTAGCCATCATCAACCCCGTGGCTTTTTGCCTGGAGCTACCTCAGACTTTTAAAATCCATAACGTCTTTCATAAGTCGTTACTCAAAAAATATGTTCCACCTCTAGAACCGTCACCACTGCCACCCCCTCCTGTTGTTGTGGATGGTAATCTAGAGTTTCAGATATCCAAAATTGTTAATTCTCGTCGGGTCCGCCGCTCTCTTCAACATCTGGTGCATTGGAGAGGTTACGGTCCCGAGGAAAGAATGTGGGTTCCTGCGTCTGAGGTAAACGCCGACAGGCTAGTTCGGGCTTTTCATGCCTCTCATCCTGAGAAACCTAGTCCTGAGTGTCCGGAGGCCCCTCGTAGAGAGGGGGGTGTCAAGAACCACGCCTGACTCCGTTATACCCGGGGTCAGGAAGTCGCAGCGGTTGGCTGCACGCTCTACGTAGTAAGATAGGGCTGTTTCTTTATGGTAGCTTTCTGGGTTTGCTTTGCAACCCTTTTTGGCTCACTCAGGGATCCGTAGCTCCTTCTCCTCAGCTGTTCCTTGTCCAGCACTCTCAACCTCCTTATATTCCCCTCTCACACTTCTCTGGTTGCCAGATATAGAGCTTCCTGCCTGGACTTCTATACTGACTCACTGGAGCTGTGTTGCTGCGTTCCCTGGTTGTTGTTCCAGAACGTTACCCTCCGGATCCCTGTTGGGCCTTTGTGGTCTGCTGTTGTCGCCCACCTGGGATTATATGTTTGTCTGTATTGTCTGTCCTCTCCTTGGTGTTTTCCTTTTAGTGTCAGTGGTGCAGACTAGTGATCCCACCGCCCCGTTCACTACCTAGGGCTCAACTTAGGGAAAGCCAGGGTTTAGGCACGTGATCGCGTACAGGTGAGGAACCCGTCTAGGGACGTCAGGGCAGTCAGGTGCCAGCCGCAAGGTGAGTCAGGGGTCACCACCTTTCCCTCTCCCTTGGGCAGGGCCTTCCCTTTTCCCTCCCTTTGCGTGACGCCGGTCATTACATTGGATCAGTTTTTTTCTTACACCGTTCACACAATTCTTATGTACAAGATTCGTAGGAATCGAGATTCGATAGATTCGAGAACCTTTTTGGATTAGAAAAAAATTGGATTCGTCCCACCTTTTATTACTGATACAGTAATTCCAATTTACAAAGAATGGAGAAGTCTGCAATTTATATCGTAGGTACACCTAAACTGTGAGAGACAGTATCTATTTGATACAATGGAAAAACAGAAGTTAATGTTTGACACAGAAACCTTTGTTTGCAAATACAGAGGTCAGACATTTCCCGTAGTAGTTGACCAAGATTGCACACATTGCAGCAGGGATTTTGGCCCACTCCTCCATACAGATCTTCTCCAGATCTTTCATGTTTCGGGGCTGTCGCTGGGCTACATTAAGTTTCAACTCCCTCCAAAGATTTTCGATTGAGTTAAAGTCTGTAGACTGGCTAGGCCACTCCAGGACCTTGAAATGCTTCTTACGGAGCCACTTAATTGCCTTGGCTGTGTGTTTCGGGTCATTGTCATGCTGAAAGACCCAGCCACAACCCATCTTCAATGCTCTTACTGAGGGAAGGAGGTTGTTGGCCAAAATCTCACGATACATGGCCCCATCCATCCTTCCTTCAATATGGTGCAGTCATCCTCTCACCTTTGCAGAAAAGCACCCCCAAAGTATTATGTTTCCACCCCCATGCTTCATGGTTGGGATGGTGTTCTTGGGGTTGTACTCATCCTTCTTCTTCCTCCAAACACGGCGAGTGGAGTTGATACCGAAAAGTTCTATTTTGGTCTCATCTAGCCACATTACCTTATCCCATGCCTCCTCTGGATCATTCAGATGGTCATTGGTGAACTTCAAACAGGCCTTGACATGTGCTGGCATGAGCAGGGGGACCTTGCGTGGCCTGCAGGATTTTAATCCACGACGGCATAGTTTGCTACTAACGGTAATCTTTGAGACTGTGGTCCCAGCTCTCTTCGGGTCATTAACCAGGTCCTCCCGTTGTCACGGATGATATTGCAGATAGCTGGAAGTTATGGATAAACATCCGACTGGCTTGATCCCAAACTAAGGAGTATAAAGGTGACCCCAGCAAAACCCTAAGAGCTCACCCTGACTGCTAAGCATATACAAGGGTCTCAGAGGTAGACAATTGCATGCCCTCGTACCTAGACTGTGTGACACCTGAAAACCCTATAATAGTGAGGGGACATGACCACCGGCTCCCTGCATTTAATACGGAGGGAGTCAGGGTCACCTAGAATCAAGCCAGCAAAGAAACACAATACAAGAAAGGACTTATCTGAACAAGCAGTAACAGAAGTCTCCAGCAGTGATCACTTCAATCCAGGAAGTAGTATAAACCGCAAAGTGAGGCAGTATGGGAGGGAACATAAAGGGAGGCAATTAGTGTGAATAGGTGACAGCTGGGAGAAGGAAAGGAGATGACAAAGTGAAACCAAAACAAAGAACATCATGCAAGAGGTACAGAAGAACATCTGCCAGACCTTCTCAGAGAGCTGGCAGTGACACCCGTGTAGTTCTGGGCCGATTCCTGACCCTTCTCAGAATCATCCTTACCTCTCGAGGCGAGATCTTGCATGGAGCCCCAGACCTTCTCACTAGAGATGAGTGAATCGAAGCTGACAAAGTGGAATTCGATCAGAATTTCAGGAAAAATTTAATTCGCACCGAATGCGAATTTCCTCGCACTTCGTGGTAACGAATCAAATTTTTTCCTAAAATGGCTGCTACATGCATGAGGACATGCGACAAGGAACTCTGGGAAGGCAGAATCACTCATACTGACATGTAAGCAGCCAATCAGCAGCCAGTCAGCCCTGTGATGTCACAGCCCTATAAATACGGTGTCCATCTTAGATTATGCCATTCACCAGTGTGCTTAGTGCAGGGAGAGACATGTCTCCAGGCTCTAGGGACAGTGATAGGAAAGACTTGATTGTGGTGATAAAAACAATTTACAAGTGCAGGGAAAGATTACTCAAGGTGTAGGTAAAGGATAGCGCAAGAAATCATTCTACCAGCATTTGTGTTGAACAGGGTTCAGTCGGGGAGGTGACAGCCTGGGTAATAGGAACAATCTGATTACATCTTGCTGCACTGATTGGGATCCAAATTGCCATTATACAGCTCTGTAATTCCAGCAAACCTGTCTTATAAGGGTGCAAATGCTGTTTGATACAGGCATTAACAGGGTTTATTACAAGCAAATATTTCTATGTTTTATTTGCCCTTGTGCAGTGCAGTTATATGTTCTAAAGCATTTTTTGGCTTGTATTAGTGGGGGAAAAAGGGCTTATTAGCCGTTGTGTGGTGAAGGGCGAAAATTACAGCCCTTTTTGTCGTGTATTAGTGGAAAAAGGAAAATATATTTGCCGCTCAGCAGTGCAGTTATCTGTTTTAAAGTCCTTTTTTGCGTGTATTAGTGGAAAAAGGAAAAAATATATTTGCCGCTCAGCAGTGCAGTTATCTGTTTTAAAGCCCTTTTTGCGTGTATTAGTGGAAAAAGGAAAAATATATTTGCAGCTCTGTGGTGCAGTTATCTGTTTTAAAGTCTTTTTTGTGTGTATTAGTGGAAAAAGAAAAAAAATATTTGCCGCTCAGTGGTGCAGTTATCTGTTTTGAAGCCCATTTTTGCGTGTATTAGTGGAAAATAGAAAAAATATATTTGTCGCTCAGCGGTGCAGTTATCTGTTTTAAAGCCCTTTATGCGTGTATTAGTAGAAAAAGGAAAAATATATTTGCCGCTCAGAGGTGCAGTTATCTGTTTTAAAGCCCTTTTTTCATGTATTAGTGGAAAATGGAAAAATATATTTGCAGCTCTGTGGTGCAGTTATCTGTTTTAAAGTCTTTTTTGCGTGTATTAGTGAAAAAAGGAAAAATATATATGCCGCTCTGCGCTGCAGTTATCTGTTTTAAAGCCCTTTTTTCCGTGAATTAGTGGAAAAAGAAAAAAATATCTGTTGAAAAACCTGTTGTCTAAAAGTAGAACAAAATTTGTGCCTAATTGACTTTCCGCAGTGCAGTGATATATTGTGAAGCCCAGTTTTCAGTGTATTACTGGCAAAATAAAAATATATTCGCTGTCCAGCATTGCATATATCTATTGAAAAGCCTGTTGTGTAAAAGTAGAAAAAAAATTGGGCCTAATTGACGTTCAGCAGTGCAGTGATATATTGTGAAGCCCAGTTTGCAGTGTATTAGTGACGAAATAAAAACATATTCTCCGTCTAGCGTTGTACTTCTCTGTTGAAAAGCCTGTTGAATATAAGTAGATAATAATTTGAGCCTAATTGACGTTCTGCGGTGCAGTGATCTATTCTGAGGCCCTGTCTGCAGTGTATTAGTGGCGAAATAAAAAATATTTAATCTAACATTGGATTATTTGATTTAATAGTATGTCAGACAGAGAAGTGCCAGGCTCTGCACAGGGGAGTGGCAGAGGCGAAAATGTTTCTGGTGCAGGCAGAGGTCGCAGCAGAGTAAGGGGGCGTGGCATCAGGGGGTCGCAGCGAGAGGCCTGAGCTCCCGGTATCATCTAGTGGTCGTGTCTTGACCAGCAACCCACAGGTCTTGAATGGTTGACTCGGTCATCCACTTCTTCTCAAGTGATATCAGACACCCCCAGCCAAAAGTCGGTGAGTTCCTCTGACACAACGCTTAGTTGGCATGGCCCGGGAGCAGGCCCTGTGCCTTCATCTGTCCTCAACCTGCCTCTGTCCTTTTCTGTTCCCTCAGCCAGAGAAGTATTATATGCTGTGGGCTCGGCTCCACTTTTCAGCAAGGACGATCTACTAGAGTACAGTCAGCAGCTTCTGCCCAGTCAAGATCTGGAGGAGACATCCTCCGCTTCCTCCACTAGGCGGGCAAGTACTGATGAGGAGAGTGGCATGGGAGCTGGTGTTGTGAGCGGTCAGGCTCCTGACCCAGAGATGGTTGAGGAGGATATTAGTGATGTGCAGAACAGTACTCGATGATGATGATGTAGCTGATCACACTTGGGAGCTGGGTGACAAAGGGGCTTCATCATCATCGGGAGAAGAGGGTGGCAGCTTGCCTGTGAGCCAACAAGTCGCTAGCATGGCCAGGAGTCAGCAGGGTGACAGAAGTAGGAGGTTGGGAGTGAAACGTGCCCCGGGTAGACCACCCGCTTCGCAGGATCCTACCTGCCCGGGAAGTAGAAGTGCACAGGTTTATGGAAACAGTAGCAGTCAGTCAGTGCGGAGGAGGTGAACATAGCCATATTTAGAATATGTGGGCAGAAGGTGAAGCGTGGCCAGGGTGCAAATGTTGGCACCATGGCCCTGCATCAACATATGCAGCATCACCATGAAGTGGCCTGGGGCAACCGTGGCTCCGATGTGGTGGTCATGCCTACTGCAGCAACCACTGCATCACCCAGTGGCACACACCCGGTTTCAGGCAGTCAAGGTTCCACCACCTCAGGCGAAGGTAGCTGTCTGTCCTTTCCATCATCTGCTAGTCCTGATGCTCCTGCTCCTCCTCCTCATCAGTAATTCCGTCAGCAATCGATCACCGAAGCGATTGCCAAGAGACAACAGTATGCGTGCTTGCATCCAACGGCGCAGAAGGTGAATGTGCTCCTGTCCAAGTTGCTGGTGCTGCAGTCATTCCCTTTCCAAGTGGTGGACTCTGCACCTTTCAGAGAACTGATGGCTTGTGCCGAGCCAAGGTGGAGAGTTCCAAGCCATCATTTTTTGCCAAAAAAGGCAGTACCAGCCCTGCACAAACATGTAGAACAGAAGGTGGGCCAGTCCTTGAGCCTGTCGGTGTCTGCCAAAGTGCACGGCAGCGCCGACATGTGGACCTGTAACTATGGGCAGGGACAATACATGTCCTTTACGGCCCACTGGGTGAATGTGGTTCCTGCACAGCCACACCAGCAACTTGGCCAGGTGACGCCGCTTCCACCTCCACGTTGCCAGGCAGTTGGTCCTGCCACAATCTTTGCCTCAGGCTCCTCATCCTTCACTGTGTCCTCAGCCTCCACTGCAGGGACAATTCACAGGGTCCCTCCAGCATACCACATGTGCAGGGCACAGCGGTGTCACATTGTTCTGCACCTCGTTTCCCTGGGCGAGTGGTGTCACACAGGGGAGGAACTGCTCCGTGTCCTTCGTCAAGAAATCGAATCCTGACTTTGTCCACGACAACTGAAAATCGGAACCATGGTGACAGACAACAGGAAGAACATTGTGTCGGTGCTGCGTCAAGTAGGGCTGAGTCATCCGCCCTGCATGGCACACGTGTTCAATCTGGTTGTCAAGCGGTTCCTGAAGTCTTCCACCCATCTGCAAGACATCCTAAAAATGGCCAGGAAACTTTGCATGCACTTCAGCCACTAATACACTGCAAAGCAAACCCTCCTTGAGCAGCAGCGGCAGAACGGCATCCCCCAACAAAGGCTGATATGTTAGACCGACTACAGACGTGGACAAAATTGTTGGTACCCTTTGGTCAATGAAAGAAAAAGTCACAATGGTCACAGAAATAACTTTAATCTGACAAAAGTAATAATAAATTAAAATTCTATAAATGTTAACCAATGAAAGTCAGACATTGTTTTTCAACCATGCTTCAACAGAATTATGTAAAAAAATAAACTCATGAAACAGGCATGGACAAAAATGATGGTACCCCTAACTTAATATTTTGTTGCGCAACCTTTTGAGGCAATCACTGCAATCAAACGCTTCCTGTAACTGTCAATGAGACATCTGCACCTCTCAGCAGGTATTTTGGCCCACTCCTCATGAGCAAACTGCTCCAGTTGTGTCCGGTTTGAAGGGTGCCTTTTCCAGACTGCATGTTTCAGCTCCTTCCAAAGATGCTCAATAGGATTGAGGTCAGGGCTCATAGAAGGCCACTTTAGAATAGTCCAATTTTTTCCTCTTAGCCATTCTTGGGTGTTTTTAGCGGTGTGTTTTGGGTCATTGTCCTGTTGCAAGACCCATGACCTGCGACTGAGACCAAGCTTTCTGACACTGGCTAGTACATTTCTCTCTAGAATTCCTTGATAGTCTTGAGATTTCATTGTACCCTGCACAGATTCAAGACACCCTGTGCCAGACGCAGCAAAGCAGCCCCAGAACATAACAGAGCCTCCTCCATGTTTCACAGTAGGGACAGTGTTCTTTTCTTGATATGCTTCATTTTTTCGTCTGTGAACATACAGCTGATGTGCCTTGGCAAAAACTTCGATTTTTGTCTCATCTGTCCACAGGACATTCTCCCAGAAGCTTTGTGGCTTGTCAACATGTAGTTTGGCATATTCCAGTCTTGCTTTTTTATGATTCGTTTTCAACAATGGTGTCCTCCTTGGTCGTCTCCCATGTAGTCCACTTTGGCTCAAACAACGACGGATGGTGCGATCTGACACTGATGTTCCTTGAGCATGAAGTTCACCTTGAATCTCTTTAGAAGTCTTTCTAGGCTCTTTTGTTACCATTCGGATTATCCGTCTCTTAGATTTGTCATCAATTTTCCTCCTGCGGCCACGTCCAGGGAGGTTGGCTACAGTCCCATGGATCTTAAACTTATGAATAATATGTGCAACTGTACTCACAGGAACATCTAGTTGCTTGGAGATGGTCTTATAGCCTTTACCTTTAACATGCTTGTCTATAATTTTCTTTCTGATCTCTTGAGACAGCTCTTTCCTTTGCTTCCTCTGGTCCATGTCGAGTGTGGTACACACCATATCACCAAACAACACAGTGATTACCTGGAGCCATATATATAGGCCCAATGGCTGATTACAAGGTTGTAGACACCTGTGATGCTAATTAGTGGACACACCTTGAATTAACATGTCCCTTTGGTCACATTATGTTCTGTGTTTTCTAGGGGTACCATCATTTTTGTCCATGCCTGTTTCATGAGTTTATTTTTTTACATAATTCTGTTGAAGCATGGTTGAAAAACAATGTCTGACTTTCATTGGTTAACATTTATAGAATTTTAATTTATTATTACTTTTGTCAGATTAAAGTTATTTCTGTGACCATTGTGACTTTTTCTTTCATTGACCAAAGGGTACCAACAATTTTGTCCACGTCTGTATATGAACAGAGAAAGGCCATAAACGAATTCTTAATGATCCAAGTGTACAGGAGTACTCCCCTGGGTAACTTCGATGTCAGCCAGTGGCAGCTCATGTGTGACACCTGCCGTCTGCTCAGGCCTTTTGAGGATGCCACGTTATTTGTCATTCGCCAGGACTACGGGATGAACGATGTCATTCCACTGCTTCATGTCCTGGAACAGATGCTGGTAAATATGGCTGGTCAGGGGACTGGAGATACAGTATGGTGCCTAGATCTCACAGCCCCATGAGCCCTGTGGGGCTGAACTGGAGGAGGAGGAGGACATTGAAGCACAAGCAATGTGTAGCGAAATGGGTGGCTTTTCTACACAGGTAACAGGAGAGGATGAGCAAAAGGAGCAGCCAGAGGAGCTACAGGGCGTTGAGGAAGATGAGGCAGAGGACTCAGACACACCATGGCTGTATGCAGTGGAGATGGAGGCAGGAAGTTTGTCCGAGTCACTGGCACAAATGGCCCGATGCATGCTCACTTGCTTGCATAGTGACAGCCGAATTGTCACCATTCGGCAGAGGTATGACTTCTGGCTCTCCACCTTGTTGGACCCTCGCTACCGGTCCAAAATGGGGGCCTTTTTTACACTCGCAGAGAGGGAGGACAAACTGAACTAGTATAGAGACATCCTATGTAGTCAGTTGGCCGCTGTCTATCTGCGCCATGGTCCATCCTGTCGTAGGTCCGACCGGGAAGAGGAGGGGGGGCCTCTGCGCTCACGTTCCACTGCCATGGCTACTGGGGAGGAGTGGAGTGGCAGGAGCAGTACCAGGCTCTATCAGCAGCAGCCTGAGACTAGAGTCACTGATGAGCAGCTTTCTTTACCCACATCGTGAAGAAAGTACTCACCAGCAGCAGCAGCTAGACCTGGAGCAGGACCTGAACCAGCAGGTGGTGGCATACTTGGACAGCACTCTGCCACCCCACATTGAAGATCCGCTGGACTACTGGGCAGCCAAACTGGATTTTTGGCCGCAACTGGAATAGTTTTCCCTGGAAAAGCTGTCCTGCCCTGCCAGTAGTGTGGCATCAGAGCTGGTGTTTAGTGCGGTGGGGGCCATACTTACCCCAAGTAGAACTCACCTGTCAGCCCAAAATGTGGAGAGACTGACCTTTGTCAAGATGACTCAGGCGTGGATGACCCAGGATTTCCACCAACCAATGCCTGATGCATTAGATTAGATCATCTATGCTGCCTCACCCAAACCTTGACAAAAGAGACCATTTTCTTCTGGCTACCTGCCTCAGTTACTATTCTGATATTGCCACCTGCCTGATGCCACACCTTCTTACACCCACCATCGTCAGCGGGTTACTGTTATTCCCACCCACCTCCACACACTGTCTTCGTACCACTCTGCGGCCTCCTCCTGATGCTGCTGCCACCTCCACACTCTGTGATTGTGCCACCCTGTGGCCTCTTCCTGATGATGCTGCCGCCACCTCCACACTCTGTCATAGTGCCACTCTGTGGCCTTCTCATACTGCTGCCACCTCCAGACTCTGTCATTGTGCCACCCTGTGGTCTCCTCCTGATGCTGCTGCTGCCACCTCTACACTCTGTCGTCGTGCCACTCTGTGGCCTCCTCATGCTGCTGCCACCTCCGCAATCTTTTGTCATCGTGCCACTCTGTGGCCTCCTCCTGATGCTGCTGCCACCTCCAGACTCTGTCATTGTGTCACTCTGTGGACTCCTGATGTTGCTGCTGCCACCTCCACACTCTGTCATTGTGTCACTCTGTGGCCTCCTCATGCTGCTGCCACCTCTGCAATCTTTTGTCGTTGTGCCACTCTGTGGCCTTCTCATGCTGCCACCACCTCCAGACTCTGTCATTGTGTCACTCTGTGGACTCCTGATGTTGCTGCTGCCACCTCCATACTCTGTCATTGTGCCACCCTGTGTCCTCCTCCTGATGCTGCTGCTGCCACCTCTGCAATCTCTCGTTGTCGTGCCACTCTATGGCCTTCTCATGCTTCTGCCACCTCTGCAATCTCTCGTTATCGTGCCACTTTGTGGCCTCCTCATGTTGCTGCCACCTCTGCAATCTGTCATCGTTCTACTCTGTGGCATCCTCTTGATGCTGCTGCCACCTCCACACTCTATTGTCGTGCCACACTGTGGCCTCCTCATGCTGCTACCACCTCCATACTCTGTCATTGTGCCAATCTATGGCCTCCTCATGCTGCTGCCACCTGCACAATCTCTTGTCATCGTGCCACTCTATGGTCTCCTCCTGATGCTGCTGCCACCTCCACAATCTCTTGTCGTCATGCCACTCTGTGGCCTCCTGATGCTGCTGCCACCTCTGCAATCTCTCGTCGTTGTACCACTCTGTGGCCTCCTCATGCTGCTGCCACCTCTGCAATCTCTCGTCATCGTGCCACTCTGTGGCCTCCTCATGCTGCTGCCACCTCCGCAATCTTTTGTCGTCATGCCACTCTGTGGCCTCCTCCTGATGCTGCTGCCACCTCCACACTTTGTCATTGTGCCATTCTGTGGCCTCCTCTTGCTGCCGCCACCTCCAGACTGTCATTGTGCCACTCTGTGGCCTCCTGATTATGCTGCTTCTGCCACCTCTACACTGTCATTGTGTCACTCTGTGGCCTCCTCATGCTGCTGCCACCTCTGCAATATCTCATCATCGTGCCACTCTGTTTCCTCTTCATGCTGCGGCCACCTCTGCAATCTCTCTCTTCATGCTGCTGCCACCTCCACAATCTGTCATCGTCGTGCCACTCTGTGGGCTCCTTCTGATGCTGCTGCCACATCTGCAATCTCTCATGTTCATGCCACTCTGTGGCCTCCTCATGCTGCTGCCACCTCCACACTCGGTCATTGTGCCACTCTGTGGCCTCCTCATGCTGCCACCACCTCCACACGCTGTCATCGCTCCACTCTGTGGCCTCCTCATGCTGCCGTCACCTCCAGACTGTCATTGGGCCACTCTGTGGTCTCCTTATGCTGCTTCCACCTCACCACTATGTCATAGGGCCACTCTGTGGACTTCTCATGCTGTTCCCACCCTCCCCACTTCATGACTGGGCCACTATTTTGCCTTAGCTGACATCATCTTTTATTTGACCCTTTTTCTGATCTGTCAGAAGGAAGGAAAAATGAGACGCACAACGGATCCTGTCTGTGTAGCAGCTGTAAGGCCTGTATGGTCCCATCAGAATTAGCTTGTGATTTGGTAGCCAAAAGCAGAAATGGGTACAAAACATTGGATCCACTCCTTTTTTGGGGGGGCTTTAGCAATACTGATGGATTACTGATTAAATTCTGACCGAGTGAAGGCAAATGCTCAACAGACAGGATCCATTTTTTTTGGGAGCTCTTTTTCTGACGGATCAGAGGAGAGGCAAAATAATCAGTGACATCAACACAAACTTACTGCTGACACCCTCTCCACTCTGTAAGGGGGGGGGGGGGCTCTACTTGTTTAAGCGTTTAATAGAACAGGTGCTGTTTACATCTATGTGGAATCAGCTGACGACGGTGTAAAAGGAGTGTGCTCTTCTTGGCGCTAACATCGACCTGTAAGGCTGAGTTCATATTCTAGTTATTTGGTCAGTTTTGGCCCCTATTCCTATTCAAACACCATTCTTCTTGGTGCTGTACTGCTGCTGTGATGTTTTCCTTCCCACTTAAAGATATTTTCCAGAATACCGATCAGATAGGGTTAAAAGTAAAAAAGAATCATTGCTCACTTCCACCAATCCCCTGTTGCTGTCCTTCCATGGTTGCTCCAGTCTCTGCTGCTCTTCTCGGTTCCACTGGAAATGCCAGGAAAGTCCCTCTCAGCCAATTACTGGCCTTAGCAGTGACCTGCCTCAGCCAGTGTTTGACTAAACAGCATTTTGTGGTATTTCTGGTATGTGTCAAGTTGGGACCAGACAGTACAGAGCTAAAACTGGAACTGAAACAGCCTTGAAACAGCAGCAGGGGATTGTTAGAGGTGAACAATGATTGTTTTGACTTTTAACCCCATCTGAGCCATATTCTCAAAATCGCTTTCTCTGGAAAACCAGTTAAGTCAACAGCTGCTGCAGATTATTTATTACCATCCACCAACAAAAGACTAAGGCTAGTTTCACACAGGGAGCAGCCTGCTGGAGATGTCTGGATCTGGAGTTGCCGGACGCTATGTCATACCCTTTGGCCCCATTAAATATAATGGCTGACTGATGGAGATCTGGCTGCAACCTGGCAAACATGCTGAGAATTGGCCGGCCTAAAAACGCTGCAAGCAGCAGTTGTACTCCGGCCAATTCTCACCATGTTTGCTGGGTTGCGGTTGGATCTCTGCCGGTCCGCATTATCGTTAGTGGGGCTGCACAGTGGTGCAGTAGCTTCCACCAATGCCAGAATACAGAGAGATCCAGCAAGCTGTTCCCTGCCAGATCTAAAAGCTCCAGTGTGAAACTAGCCTTACCTTTTATGTGATCTAGAAAGACACGGTCAAAAAACTCATTTCACCGTAGAGGCGGTTGTGGTAATCAGCACTCTCATAATATCTCTTGTAAATGCAGTAAAATGAAAAATATCTTGATAAATATGTCCTGTTTTACTGTTGTGAGGTGAGGTTTGCAGAAGAGAATTCAGAACCTTTCCCTGACTTATAATCAAGTGTAGCTTTTCCGAGTTGATTATCCACTCCAAAGAACAGAAAGAAAATCTTTCTACAAAAAAAGGAATATCACAGTATGATACCAGAAGGCCAAGACCTCCTCTTATGAAGACCGTGAAGATTTTTTGTTGACAAGAGGCACACAGGTTAAACCTCCTCAGGCTGATGACAGATTAATGTGCCGATTAGGCTTGTTCACCAAGAAAACTGGGGAGTAGAACAGAACCTTTCTGGGATTCATTAGCTGAAAAAAGTAAACTTCAATAGCGATATCCTTATTTTTAGTTCCACTGCACCTTTTTCTTAGGCATTGGAGTGATAACTCTCTCTAGTCTGTAGCCATCTGTAAAGGTGCTTAGTATTCATAGAGAAGAGAAGGTGTGTTTTTGAGGTTAGGTGTATTTCTATTTTTTCCAACTAAAGGTGCATTGACATGGAGTATATTTTAGTGTACAAAAGTTCTACGACTGAAAATCTCTTCCATTCACCGGAATTGGTTGTTTTGACAGGAAGCAAATGGATTTCTGCAAGTTCCTTTGAAATGAATGAAATGAATGTAATGGATATTGAGTTGCAGAGGATTTTTGCAACACAATCTGCCGCAACTGAATGCACTCTAAAATGGTTAGGGGTTGACTATATGACGTAGTTGTTTTCCAAGAATTAATTTGAAAACACTTTCTGCTTTTGTGTTGTCTATTATGAAATTCTGGACACTGGTGAATCAATCTCAAGGACCTTATCACATGGCACAGAGTACACTAATCCACAATTTGTCTGCTTTAAAATTCTGGTTGTGCATAGAACTTATTTGCATTAGTTTTATATAGCCACTCTTTTTGCAAGCTGCATTGACTCAACCAATGCATTCTACTCAATTGTTTCACCAAAAGACTGCACAACGTATTGGCCTTTATTACACTGCCTGCGTCTCGTACCGTCCCTCTAAGGTTCTAAGGTGTACCATGAAATATAATATCAAATACATGTAGGTTGGGTCAGAAATTAAATAAGTTATATGCAGTTATATAGGCCCATTGCTAAAACTGAAAAATTTAAAGTTAGCCTGGTAAAAAAAAGGGGGTGGGGGTGCGGGGTTAACAGTCTGGAAATGAAGTGGTTAACAAAGATTATCTTTTAGGGCTAATAAGTAGGTCTCCTACTTACACCAGATAGGGAACGTATTCATGTCAGGTTATGTGAAATAGCCTTGCAACCAGTGGGAGACCATGCCCGTGACTTAAAGGGGTTTTCTGTGATTCCTCTTATTTATTTTTTTAAATATCTTTATTAAAGGTAAAACAGTTACAATTCTGATTTTAATATAATATCAGAATTCAATATTATTATATTTTTCTTTCCCCCTAAACCAGCCCCAGCCCTGTGATGTGTCTCACATCTCACTATCACTCAAAGAATCAGAAGAGAAGCATAAGAGAAAAGATACCAGAACTAAAAATATACTGTCAGAGTATTAAAACCCCAAGGTCTCCCATATCTTGATCCACTTCTCTTGAACATTTCTATGCTTATATAGGATATTCTCATAATTTTTTACCTTATTGACCAAATTTATCTAGGTGTTCAAATCTGGGGTGTATCGTGAAAACCATGTTCGAGTAACCAAGAGTCTGGCTAAGAATAGTATTCTACCTAGAAAAATCTTTTGATATTTATGACTACTTAACTTAGAGAGATCACTCAATATAAAAGATTCTACCATAAAAGCAATCTGTACCTTCAGTTTATGAATAAGAAAGTTAGTAATACTATTCCAATATTCTTTTAGTTCTGGACAGGACCAAAACATATGTAGGTGATCCGCACCTGAATAATAACACCGCGGGCATCTACAACTATTCCTTAGCCCACATTTACTAAGCCATAGGGGTGTGACATATAATCTATGGAAAAAATTAAAATGTACCAAAATGTGATTAAAATTATGAGATAATAAACCTAGATTCAAAAATATCAAGTTCCAGCCGCAAAACAACCCCTAAAATCACAATTTTAATGCTATGCCTTTAAAAAGGTCCCATATGGGCCTCCTATACAAACACCAAAAATTACATACAGACTAATTAACTGATGACACTTATCCAGCAATTAAGAGAGTTACCTGGGGTGGGAGGAGAATCTATCCCTATAGCCGCCCCTATCCTGGAACCTCAGCCCAGGGGAGGCGCCTGATGGTGGAGACCCCCTGTCCACGTACCTAGACTAATATCCCTATTGTGTCCCTACAGGGATAGGAAGTTATACTAGAGTACCCCGGGTATGAGGTGAGGATAATGAAGTGCCAATGGCACCCTAATTGACTAAATATTGCTGGATATCAACAACACAGTACAAACACATAACAAGAAAGATCAGGGTTAATAGAGTGATCAAACACCTGAAATCAGTGGCGTACCGCCCATAGAGGCAGACCACGCCACTGCTATGGGGCCCGCGGCACTGGGGGGCCCGTAGCGCAGATAAGGCCCCGCCCACTGATGACCTGCAGCCGGCTATGCGGCTGCTTTTCTCCCCAGGGCCCCCCCCCCATGTTTAGCTGAATCGCCTCCCAGAGGCGTGGCTAAGTCCTAGACACCCGCCCCCCTCCTCAGCGCTGCGCTCTGAAACACCCGATCCTCCTCTCGTCGGCGTCCCAAATCCCGCGCAGGCGCAGTGCCGGCGATTGCCTGCGCCTGCGCTCTGATAATACGGCTGAGGGCAACAGCTTCAACATCGTCACTGGGCATGCGCCGAGCCCAGTGACGATGTTGAAGCTGTTGCCCTCAGCCGTATTATCAGAGCGCAGGCGCAGGCAATCGCCGGCACTGCGCCTGCGCGGGATTTGGGACGCCGACGAGAGGAGGATCGGGTGTTTCAGAGCGCAGCGCTGAGGAGGGGGGCGGGTGTCTAGGACTTAGCCGCGCCTCTGGGAGGCGATTCAGCTAAATGATGGAGGCGTTAGTAGTTTTCATATTTAGGCGGGCACGGCACTAATCAGAGGGGCACCGTGGAGAAAGAAAAACGCCCCTCTGGGCTCCAGTCCTTACAGCAAGAATCGATTTTTAGAAGAAAGGACAAGACTGACATGGAAAAGAAGAACACAGATGGAAAAAAGGTACTTTATTAAACATGGATCCATGAGTACCTTTTTTCCATCTGTCTTGTTCTTTGGATTGTGAGTCTTGTCATTTCTTCAAAAAATCGATTCTTATGATATGTAAATGACGCTGTAAGGAGCCCAGAGGGGCGTTATTCTTTCTCCACTGTGCCCAGGAACGCCCCTCTGAAGTGCCGTGCCCGGCTAAATTTGAAAACTAATAACGCCTCCAAGTTCATCTAAATCTCCTCCCAAATCCGATCCTCCTCTCGCTGGCATCCCAAATCCCGCGCAGGCGCAGTGCCGGCGATTGCCTGCGCTATGATAAGATGACTGACGGCACTGCGCCTGCGCGGGATTTGGGATGCCGGCGAGCGGAGGATCGGGGTGTTTGCCGCAGAGCGCGGCACTGAGGAGGGGGGTGTTGAGCACTTAGCCGCGCCTCTGGGAGGCGATTTAGATGAACTTGGAGGCGTTATTAGTTTTCAAACTTAGCCGGGCACGGCACTTCAGAGGGGCGTTCCTGGGCACAGTGGAGAAAGAATAACGCCCCTCTGGGCTCCTTACAGCTTCATTTACATATCATAAGAATCGATTTTTTGAAGACCTGACAAGACTCACAATCAAAAGAACAAGACAGATGGAAAACAGGTACTCTGTTAAACATGGATTCATGAAAAAAAAAATTGGGGGTAAATTGCTAGTGACAGATTCCCTTTAAGGCTACTTTCACACTTGCGTTCAGAGCGGATCCGTCTGGTGTCTGCACAGACGGATCCGCACCTATAATGCAAACGCTTAGATCCGTTCAGAACGGATCCGTTTGCATTAACATGAACAAAAAAAATAACATTTTTTTTTTTTGTTCATGATAGTGCAAACGGATCCGTTTTGACTTTACATTGAAAGTCAATGGGGGACGGATCCGTTTGAAAATTGAGCCACACTGTGTCAACTTCAAACGGATCCGTCCCCATTGACTTACATTGTAAGTCTGGACGGATCCGTTTGCCTCCGCACGGCCAGGCGGACACCCGAACGCTGCAAGCAGCGTTCAAGTGTCCGCCTGCTGAGCGGAGGACAGATGGAGCCATACTGATGCATTCTGAGCGGATCCGCATCCACTCAGAATGCATTAGGGCTGGACGGATCCGTTCGGTGCCACTTGTGAGAGCCTTCAAACGGAACTCACAAGCGGAGACCCGAACGCAAGTGTGAAAGTAGCCTAACATGGCACCCCAAATAAGGAGACCTGCAGGCTGCAGCAGATATCCCATGTGACAGGTCACCCCCAGGAAAACCCTAACAGTTTCTGTAGGTCATGTATAAATTTATTTAATGGGGGTGTGGCATGGGAGAAGCAAAGTCAGGAAGTGGGAGGGGCCATGGTGGGTAGTGGGCGGGGTTAAGGGGCCCAATTCAGATTTTTGCTATGGGGCCCAGTGATTCCTATGTACGCCTCTGCCTGAAATACATGAAGTTTAAATATCATAGATAGTCAGGGTTGACAATATAGTCAAAAGACACCTGAATTAACCTCAAGATTCAAAAATATATTCCCCCATTCCTCTGATTAAATACTTGGACAATCCAAATCCCAGGCTTTATGTCCTGGTGATTGTGTTTTAGTAAATCGTGCCTTAAGGAATAATTTATAAATATTTGCAATCTTCAGTCTCTGTTCTAAAATCCCTGTCAACTCATTTAAGAAAAAAGAAGTATCTCTAAAAGTGATTTGTCCTTCAAACTAAAAAGTGCCACGATAGTTTTTCCACCCTTTGTGCTAAATCCAAAAACGGCAACATCTCTCTATTCTTTACCACTTATAATCCTATTCTTTTGCCAAAACTGATCCTCAGCTATACCGCCTAAAGTCTGTAAATAAGAATTGTGCCAAAGAGCGGTAATATGAAGCGACCCTTTTACCCCCAACCATAATCTAATAGTACCCCAAGTCTTAGACAATAATTTTGTAGCCTCACTATAATCCTGCTCCCGATTGATCAATTGTCCAGATTCTAAAAGAGTAAATATATTATTATACGAGGATCTCCTCACCAAAGTGGATAAGAATGCACTTTTCTGCCATTCATGACACCACCATAGCTGGCCAGCAATAAAGTATCCCTTGAAGTAGGGGAGATTCAAACCCCTCTGCTCCAATGGTTTAAACAAATATTCCAATTTAAGTCTTACTCGCTTCCTTCTCCACAATAAATCATTAATGATTCTCTCAATAAGTTAAAAAAAATGTATCCTCTATCCATATGGGTGAATTCCTAAGAATATAAAGGAGTTGGGGTAGAATAACCATCTTGACCAGGGATACTCGATCAGCTCTAGATAAAGGAAGTCACAGCCATATCCCCATTTTTTACCATAAAGCTGCAAAAGGTCGTCAATGCGGCATGACGTAATCACGTAGGCGTGCCGCGGTTCCTCCCATATCCCTCCCCTTACCCGGCTCCTGGATCTCAGCGATGTGAATCCTGCGAGCGCTGTGAACGCTGACTGATCAGCGCCGCTCCACCTATGGTCCTGCGGCCTTGAATCGGCGTCCTTCTCCTACCTGGCATGCTTACCGTCTCATCTCTGCTCCACCTCTGTCCTCGGCCGGCATCCTTCTGCAGTTTGGTGACCTGCTGCTCCAGTCTCGGGCCCGTGTTGGCGTTTCCCCCTCCAGCTCGACCGCAACTATAATGGACTAGGTAAGAGGAAGTTTCTGGGGGTGCGCTATTGTTTTGTGGTGACATTCTGATAAAAGGGAATAGGCTGGCGGTTCCAATGCGTGGGAAATAGAGATGGTGGAATGGACTGACAGACCTCTGTGCTTAAATGCAGAGGTGCTATATCTGTCTGGACATCTGTATCCTTCACCGCACGCAGCACCCGGCAGGGAGGCGGTGATTTTTTTTTTTGGGAGAGGGCGTCCCCACTTGTATTCATCTGCACAGATATTGGAGTGTTTAGAGGGGTATCGCCCGTCCCAAAGATCCTATGAAGCTCCGATAGAACTGTATGAAGTAAGTAAATAAGAATATCCCTGAATCCCACTGAAGGGATACGATGTGGAAGATGAAACGGAAATGTCAAATACCATTGTCCGCTAGTGTTTGTGGATAATGGCTCCAACTTTTTCCTGGTGAACGAGACTCCCCTTAATCTGTGCAATACACTGGAGACACACAAGCCAGCGGGACTATCACTGGTGTAGCACCTGATCCATTTGTGGTGCTTAGTGTGGTTGCCTTTTTTGTGCGCAGCGGCCCTCATATTTGGCGGATTGGCTGCGATTCCCTTTGTCCTTTTTTGGGGTTCTAGATTGGGCTGTGGCCCAGTGAACAACATCGGATTGGAGAGTGAGCGCACTGAGGGATGACCCTAAAGCACTAATACATTGGAACTCTCCTGAAAAATTAACACCCTGCAATATCTTTCGCGCTTGTAGAACTCTCATCTAGTAATGCTATGTAACTAACCAGGATGAGACTATCTCGCGCTCCAAAAACGGCAGCTGCAATATATAGTGTTTCTTGTGGTATTGTCTGTCTATAAGGAATGTATAATTATTAGGGGTGATGATACATGTGGGATAGATTGTGTAATATAGCAATTTGAGACTCGGCCCGATGCGTGGGGAGAAGAAACTCTCTGGATGCGCCTGTCCGACCTCTGTATTCCAGGCTGAAACTTTTGACTTGGGCAAGTCAGGAAAAGGCCGGACATACAAGTCTGATTTTAATTTGGCGGTAAAGTAAATAATATAGATTGCGGATCACTATCGCTATGCAGAATGATCTTGCGGCCTAACTTATAACTGAATATTTATATGTAGTTCTTGGTTTTCCCTCTTTTTTTTTTCTCTTCTTCTTCTCCTTCCACCTCTTTACACACCCAGGGTAGTTTCCTGTTAATATAATGCCACCAAAGGAAGTCTCTGGATGCAAGTGGAGGTAGCCCAATTTCAAAGATGGATACATTACACAATACAAGACCAGGACAAATCAGAAGGGTAATAAAGAAAATAAAGCCGACCCGATAGATCCACAAAATATAGAGGAAGGTAGTGAAAGAGTAGAAGGGAAGAGTGATAAGAACGCCCCAATGGAGGAGAAAATAGAATTGGTGGATAAGAAACTGACATTTTGAATGCTGTACAGCAGTCGAGTGTATCATTGGGAGAACTGTCAGCAAAAATATCCACAGTACAAGTAGATTTGTCTTTGATCAAGGACGAGAAGAACAAAGTACGTGAGAAAGTTAAAGATCTTCAGGTGGTTACAAGGGAATTAAAAAAAGAGGTGAATGGGATAAAGAATAGAATGGAGGTTATAGAAACTGAAAAGAAAGCATTGCAGGAAAGAGTTACGGAAATGGAGGATAGATCTCGTAGAGCGAACATACGCTTGGTCGAATTCCCTGAAGGGGCTGAAAAGGAAGACCCGAGTGGGTTTATCCAGCAATAGCTACTGGAGGTGTTTGGCGCAAATCGATTTTCTATGTGGTTTTTGGTGGAGAGAGCCCACCAGATACCAAATAAACAGCCACCGGCCGGGAGCCCGCCAAGAGCAATTTTGGCCAAAATGATAAACGCCCGGGATAGGGATATTATTATGAAAAGTAAAATAAATCTCTCGCCCCTAGAATATAACGGTAGGGAAATATAAATATACCCAGATTATTCTAGGGCAACCCAAGCTAAACGTCGAGAATTTAGAGAAGTTAAGAAGAGAATGGCGGCCGCCAAGATCAAATAATCTATATTCTAAAAATTTTTACAAAAATGGAGTGGCTCTACTACTCCGTAGGATGGAGAGGTGCTCAATATCTAGGTGTGAACTCCAAACACCAGAAAGTAAAGAATTTCAAATAATATTGGAGATATGGCACTCAATATCTGGGAATTTTGCTCAAAACAAGTCGCTTTATTGATGCAATAAAATACTTAAAATGTCATACAAAGTACGTAATTTGTACAGAAATTAAATAACATAATGATAAAAAGTCACAATTGACAATATAAAAAATCACTTATAGTGTATATATAAACACACATCAGACAGCAAATGGGTACGTGTCTGTAATCTAATTGAATGGGTCCAGAGAGTTAAATTCTCAGCACTAGAGCACTGAATGTGTTATTGCTCAATAGTTTTCAATGAGAAATTGATCGAATGTCACCATTAATTCAGTATAAAATAATCACCGATTATCATTATTGTAGTGCAGTCGCAGGATTTTCGGATTTAATAGTAGAAGTTATTCCGAATATGCATATATCACAGTTCATGGAACTTATCGGATTAAAGTTCAGAAGTTGTTAGCTCTAGGTGGCGTCCCACCTTTTTTCAAGCTATTTAAATCCCTTACCTCCACTTCTCAATACGGTTTGTTCAGTCACCGTTTCCTCAGCGTCCCAAATATTCGATTTCTCCTTGCTTGTAAATCAGAGTGTCTCACTCTGAGGAGTTTTCGAACTTGATGTAGGACGAGTTGATCACTTAGGAGGTTATTGGTAAGGGAGGTGTAGCTGTAGATCTCCTTGCGTACGCCAAAAATGGTGGTAATGTGGGGTCCAGGTTCCTCCCAGACGCGTTTCGAAGTCCCAAGGGGTGCTGACTTCTTCCTCAGTGGTGACGACTGAGGAAGAAGTCAGCACCCCTTGGGACTTCGAAACGCGTCTGGGAGGAACCTGGACCCCACATTACCACCATTTTTGGCGTACGCAAGGAGATCTACAGCTACACCTCCCTTACCAATAACCTCCTAAGTGATCAACTCGTCCTACATCAAGTTCGAAAACTCCTCAGAGTGAGACACTCTGATTTACAAGCAAAGGAGAAATCGAATATTTGGGACGCTGAGGAAACGGTGACTGAACAAACCGTATTGAGAAGTGGAGGTAAGGGATTTAAATAGCTTGAAAAAAGGTGGGACGCCACCTAGAGCTAACAACTTCTGAACTTTAATCCGATAAGTTCCATGAACTGTGATATATGCATATTCGGAATAACTTCTACTATTAAATCCGAAAATCCTGCGACTGCACTACAATAATGATAATCGGTGATTATTTTATACCGAATTAATGGTGACATTCGATCAATTTCTCATTGAAAACTATTGAGCAATAACACATTCAGTGCTCTAGTGCTGAGAATTTAACTCTCTGGACCCATTCAATCAGATTACAGACAAGTACCCATTTGCTGTCTGATGTGTGTTTATATATACACTATAAGTGATTTTTTATATTGTCAATTGTGACTTTTTATCATTATGTTATTTAATTTCTGTACAAATTACGTACTTTGTATGACATTTTAAGTATTTTATTGCATCAATAAAGCGACTTGTTTTGAGCAAAATTCCCAGATATTGAGTGCCATATCTCCAATATTATTTTTAATCTATATTCTACCCCACTAAATTGAGAGTGAGATATCAGGAACAAGCAAATTTTTTCACTCACTCTGAGGAGGTTTGAGAATGGTTAGATGGTAGGTAGGCTCCTGAATAAGTAAATATGATATAAGTAGATTATGTTCAAAGGGGGTCGGGCGGGGGAACGGGAGGGAGGGGTGAAGGTTAAGAGCTAATTGGGGGGGGGGATGGGTTGGGTGGGAAGATGGGGTCTTGGTGGTCACGGTGGGGTGCTCTCTCTCTCTCTTTTTTTGTACTGTTGTTTAAATGGCACTGTTTGTATACTGGCATTTGTGTATGTTCCTCCTCCCTTTTCTATGTGTGTCATGTCATATTTAGCGGATTTTATAGGCTCCAGAGCCCGGTTCTGGTCTCTGTGGATTTTAATGATGTCATGGAGGATAGATACTCTAAGGATCATGTCTATAAAGTAGGTAAATAAAAATTAACATAATTAAGAAGGGTCTCCCGGGAAATGGCACTGATAGACATTTGGCGATACATACTGTATATGGGGGAAAAAAAAGTATTTTCTTGCTTTAGCTGGGCGAATACTGTTATGTCCAGAATACAGTAGATCTAGCCTTAGCTAACCCCGATTTTTTAGATTTTGTAATAAAAATGAAGTACAAAATACACACGATATCTGACCACTCTCCAATAGTAGTAACGATAAAAATGGGGTATCTCAAAAAGAAAACAAGGAGTTTCAGACTAAACCCCCATTGGATCAAGCTGGTTAAGGATCAGGAAAATATAACAAAGGAGATCCGTGAATTTTGCTTTAATTGCCCCTTCCATTTCCTGCATGGAGAAGTCCACCTCCAGTGCTTCATTCTGAGCGACAGTAATAACTGAAAAGGTTATGGCGTCCAAGTAGGAATCCATCATTTCATCCGTAATATTGCTGTCTGCTTTATATAACTCTGAAAAATGATCCAAAAAGGTTCTCTCTATAGGATCCTGTCCATTAACTACTTTACCATTAGTCAAACAAATATTATCTATACATTTTTTTTTTGTCTTGATTTGAAATCACTCTGGATAGCAATTTTCCAGGTCGCCCTGACTCTGTGAAATATTTTTGACCCTTAAAGAATAGCCTCTGCTGAGCCTTCTCCAACAAAAAGTCAGATTAGTCTTCTGCATAACCTTCCTATTTTCCTCCTATTTTGTCTTATTCCTATAGAAGCATTATGTAGCTGATGCCGCTAGCTTTTTAAAATTTTTCTCACTGGTACCATACCCCTTCTTCAGATTAGAAATATTGCTGACTAGGATTCCCCTCATAAAGGCCTTAAAAGTATCCCACACTACATATCCCAGAAACGGTCAATCTTTTGTATTATTTCATGATTCTCCATTACTGACAACCAATAGGGATTTAATCTAAATGGGGGTTTCCCTGTATTTCTATCATAGGCCAAACAAAGTTCAAGGGACAAAGGAACATGGTCCGAAAGGGACCTTGTCTCATATTTCATGCGTTTTGCACAAGAGATATATTTTTTCTTCATTAGGGCAAAATCTATCCTAGACATAGATTTACCAGATTTACTTATATCTGTAAAGAATAAATCAAGGCAACTGGACGTACTGTAGATTTCTTGAAAACGTTTCACTCGTTCTTCCAACGAGCTTTCTCAATTCTGAGTGACTGTACAAAAATTCTGGGAATAAATATGTAACTGAATCCACATCTGGTAATCATACCCAGCATGGGGTCAGAGGTCACCACACCCAGCATTGGGTCAAAGGTGTTGATTCTATTATCCTAATTGGAGTCAGTAGGTGATAAGGACTTCCCAGAAAAAGGTGTCAAGACAGCATTGTATGTGGCAGACAATAGATGTCTAACCCCCCACCTCTATTCAAGCTAGGCTTCTCCATTTTTACGTAGATGGCCTCCTTCATGCCTCGTTTGTACCAATCGGCCTCCTTATCCAAAACACGTACTTGACTGTCTTCAAAGGTGTGACCTGTTCCTTTTAGATGTAAGTACACGGATGAATCTTGACCAGAGGTTTTGGCTCTTCTATGCTGAGCCATACGCTGATGTAGTTGTTGTTTTGTTTCGCCGATATACAGTTCTGAGCATTCCTCATTGCACTGGACTGCGTACACAATGTTGTCCATCTTGTGTTTAGGCGTTGGCTCTTTGGGGTGAACCAGTTGTTGCCTCAGTGTGTTGCTGGGTTTAAAGCAAACAGGAATGTGATGTTTATTAAAAATCCTTTTGAGTTTCTCAGACACCCCAGCTACATATGGGATAACCATATTCTTGCATCTGTCATGCTTCTTGCCCTTACTGGTAGTCTTGGTGCTCTTTCTTCTCCTTCCTTCTGTTTTGACAAAGGCCCAAACTGGATACCCACAAGTTTTAAGTGCCCCTCTGAGGTGTTTGAGTTCCTTCGCCTTGGCCTCTGTGCTGGTGGGGATTTTCTCTGCCCGGTGGTGTAGAGTCTGGATGACTCCCAGTTTGTGGTCTAGAGGATGGTGGGAATCAAATAGCAGGTACTGGTCTGTGTGTGTTGGTTTTCGATAGACCTCTATTCCCAGCTTCCTTCCCTCTTCCACTGTTATAAGACTTGAGAAAGCTCGTTGGAAGAACGAGTGAAATGTTTTCAAGAAATCTACAGTACGTCCAGTTGCCTTGATTTATTCTTTACAGATATATACCATGACCTGGATAAATGAGAACCTTCACAGACAGATTTACTTATGCATGAGAATACTCTTCTTCCATTCCCTAAACGTCCCCAAACATCCTCAAAACCAGCTTTTTGACAAAAAGTGCCAAGGGAGACACTTGGACAGAAGTATAACCATCCCCTCCCCCATGAAAACCCTATCTGTAGTAGGATTGATGACACAATTAAACTCCCCAAAACTAATGAAGGATATTCAGGCCATTGATCCATATAAGATAGCGGGGAATTAAGCACTAAAAAGGAAAACGGAGGTGGAATATAAACAAAAGCTAAAATACATAATTACAGTGGGATGCGAAAGTTTGGGCAACCTTGTTAATCGTCATGATTTTCCTGTATAAATCGTTGGTTATGATAAAAAAAATGTCAGTTTTATATATTATATAGGAGACACACACAGTGATATTTGAGAAGTGAAATTAAGTTTATTGGATTTACAGAAAGTGTGCTATAATTATTTAAACAAAATTAGGCAGGTGCATAAATTTGGGCACTGTTGTCATTTTATTGATTCCAAAACCTTTAGAACTAATTATTGGAACTCAAATTGGCTTGGTAAGCTCAGTGACCCCTGACCTACATACACAGGTGAATCCAATTATGAGAAAGAGTATTTAAGGGGGTCAATTGTAAGTTTCCCTCCTCTTTTAATTTTCTCTGACGAGTAGCAACATGGGGGTCTCAAAACAACTCTCAAATGACCTGAAGACAAAGATTGTTCACCATCATGGTTTAGGGGAAGAATACACAAAGCTGTCTCAGAGATTTCAGCTGTCTGTTTCCACAGTTAGGAACATATTGAGGAAATAGAAGACCACAGGCTCAGTTCAAGTTAAGGCTCGAAGTGGCAGACCAAGAAAAATCTCGGATAGACAGAAGCGACGAATGGTGAGAACAGTCAGAGTCAACCCACAGACCAGCACCAAAGACCTACAACATCATCTTGCTGCAGATGGAGCCACTGTGCATCGTTTAACCATTCGGCACACTTTACACAAGGAGATGCTGTATGCGAGAGTGATGCAGAGGAGCCTTTTCTCTGCCCACCGCACAAAAAGTGCCGCTTGAAGTGGGCTGAAGCACATTGGGACAAGCCAGCTTCATTTTGGAATAAGGTGCTGTGGACTGATGAAACAAAAATTTAGTTATTTGGCTATAACAAGGGGCGTTATGCATGGAGGAAAAAGAACACAGCATTCCAAGAAAAACACCTGCTACCTACAGTAAAATATGGTGGTGGTTCCATCATGCTGTGGGGCTGTGTGGCCAGTGCAGGGACTGGGAATCTTGGCAAAGTTGAGGGACGCATGGATTCCACTCAGTATCAGCAGATTCTGGAGACCAATGTCCAGGAATCAGTGACAAAGCTGAAGCTGCGCCGAGACTGGATCTTTCAACAAGACAACAACCCTAAACACTGCTCAAAATCCACTAAGGCATTTATGCAGAGGAACAAGTACAACGTTCTGGAATGGCCATCTCAGTCCCCAGACCTGAATATAATTGAAAATCTGTGGTGTGACTTAAAGAGAGCTGTCCATGCTCGGAAGCCATCAAACCTGAATGAACTAAAGATGTTTTGTAAAGAGGAATGGTCCAAAATACCTGCAACCAGAATCCAGACTCTCATTGGAACCTACAGGAAGCGTTTAGAGGCTGTAATTTCTGCAAAAGGAGGATCTGCTAAATATTAATTTAATTTCTTTTTTGTGGTGCCCAAATTTATGCACCTGCCTAATTTTGTTTAAATAATTATAGCACACTTTCTGTAAATCCAATAAACTTCATTTCACTTCTCAAATATCACTGTGTGTGTCTCCTATCTGATATTTTTAACCGACATTTTTTATTGTAACAACCAACGATTTATACAGGAAAATCATGACGATTAACAAGGTTGCCCAAACTTTCGCATCCCACTGTATATATATTTTATATCCTATATATAAATATAGGAAAACAAATACCTGCTCATCGACTGAGGATGCCTCACAGACAAAGTCGATCGCTCTATGAATAAAGACTCTTCTAGAATGACTAGTAAAAGTGAAGTGATACGTCTGCGCAGCCCATCCCCTGGCGATTCTCAAGGAGGTATCCTCAGAAAGATGAGTCTCCACCAGACAAACAATCGCTGGTAAATGTCTCCGCACAAGATCAAAGACCACTTGTCTCTTTAGTCTATCCCCCAACCTCCGAACATTCCAAGTAAAAATTCTAACTAACATTAAATCAAGAAATAAAACTCCCTAGAGATTTTTAACAGACCCTTCTTCCTTCCCCCTATCCTACAAGACGCATCACAACCCACCCCTAACCCCTGAACCCAATTGATCCGCCACATTCTGCAACAGATCTCTCAACTATCACCATCCCTCTCACTACTGTCCGACCCCACCATTACTACTAAACAGGAAAAGGAAACATTTGAAACTTAAATGTTATTCCAGGTTAGGTCTCTTTCACACTTGTGCTTGTCCGGATCCGGCGTGTACTCCACTTGCCGGAATTACACGCCGGATCCGGAAAAATGCAAGTGTACTGAAAGCATTTGAAGACGGATCCGTCTTCAAAATGCTTTCAGTGTTACTATGGCACCCAGGACACTATTAAAGTCCTGGTTGCCATAGTAGCAGTGGGGAGCGGGGGAGCAGTATAGTTACAGTCCGCGCTGCTCCCGGGGCGCTCCAGAGTGACGTCAGAGCGCCCCATGCGCATGGATGACGTGCCATGCGATCACGTGATCCATGCACTTGGGGCGCCCTGAAGTCACTCTGGAGCGCCCCGGGAGCCGAACGGACGGTAAGTATGCTGCTCCCCTGCTCCCCTTTACCATGGCTGCCAGGACTTTAGCATCCCGGCAGCCATGGTAACCATTCAGAAAAAGCTAAACGTCGGATCCGGCAATGCGCCGAAACAACGTTTAGCTTAAGGCCGGATCCGGATCAATGCCTTTCAATGGGCATTAATTCCGGATCCGGCCTTGCGGCAAGTCTTCAGGATTTTTGGCCGGAGCAAAAAGCGCAGCATGCTGCGGTATTTTCTCCGGCCAAAAAACGTTCCGTTCCGGAACTGAAGACATCCAGATGCATCCTGAACGGATTTCACTCCATTCAGAATGCATTAGGATAAAACTGATCAGTATTCTTCTGGCATAGAGCCCCGACGACGGAACTCTATGCCGGAAGAAAAGAACGCAGATGTGAAAGAGCCCTTAATCAGATTTTGTAGCAGCTTAGTCAGAAATTATTCCAATCAAGCCAATCCATAGCCATGTCCGACGTATCAAAAAAATGAATTCCATCCTTGAAGATGATCCGGAGTTTAGCTGGATAGACAAGTAAATACTTAATTCCTTTTTCCTGTAAACGCTTTTTAACTTCAATAAAATAATGTCTCCTTTCTTAGATCTCATTAGAAAAGTCCAGAAAAAAGCCAATATATTCCCATCATGTATAACAGGGGGACACTCCCTCACCTTCTTAAAGAGGACCTTTCATGCGATTTTATTAAGGGTGATATATACCTGTACTTGCGGGTTGATGCTGCAACCCTGCTTTATTTTTTAAAATATGCCTCCTACGCCCCGCCGGATTTCTCCCTGGCTGTGACACTCTCCGCTGTGATTGGATCGCGCCAGAGCCTGGGAGGAGACGCCCACTGAAAAACCCTGGTGTCTCCTTCTCCCTGTTCCGATACTCAGTATTAGCATAGTGAGCGGGAAAATCTGTCAGGGCACAGTGGGGCATAGGAGGCATATTTAAAAAAAATCAAGCAGGGTGGCAGCATCAACGGGGGTACCCCGCAAGAACAGGTATATATCTCCCTTAATAAGGCTACTTTCACACTAGCGCTTGATCGGATCCGTTCTGAACGGATCCGATCATATTAATGCAGACGGAGGCTCCGTTCAGTACGGATCCGTCTGCATTAATAACTTAGAAAAATTTCTAAGTGCGCAAGTAGCCTGAGCGGATCCGTTCAGACTTTCAATGTAAAGTCAATGGGGGACAGATCCGCTTGAAGATTGAGCCATATGGTGTCATCTTCAAGCGGATCCATTCCCATTGACTTACATTGTAAGTCTGAACGGATCCGCTCGCCTCCGCACGGCCAGGCAGACAGCTGAACGCTGCAAGCAGCGTTCAGCTGTCCGCCTGTCCGTGCGGAGGCGAGCGGAGCGGAGGCTGAACGCCGCCAGACTGATGCAGTCTGAGCGGATCCACTCCATTCAGACTGCATCAGGGCTGGACGGAGGCGTTCGGGTCCGCTCGTGAGCTCCTTCAAACGGAGCTCACGAGCGGACCGACGAACGCAAGTGTGAAAGTAGCCTAAAATTGCATTACAAGGTCCTCTTTAATATCACTGTCCCGCAAGACCAGTATCTTAGCAAGAAGTGTCCTTGGCTGTCTCCCATGGATTGATTTACCTCCTGGGACCCGGTGGGCCCTTTCTACTAAAAACAATGGAGTAAAATGTTATTTTCCAAAACTCTCCAAAATCAGCGTTTTTAGAAATTGAGTAGGATTCTTATCCTCAGCTCCCTCGGGTAACCCCAAGATTCGCACATTACATTTCCTTGACCTGTCCTCCAGGTCTACTGCTTTTTTTCAGAGATTATTAAGATCCATCATTAAGGTAGAGATCGCGGCTTTTATTTTTTTAAATTCATTCTGCATAGCACCCAGTGAGTTCTCTATAGTTTTTTTTAAGGTCCGCAAAACGGGGTTCCGTTGTTCCGTGATCCGTGTCCGTTTTTTCTTCCGTGTGTCTTCCGTGATTTTTGGAGGATCACCAGACATGAAGGAAAGTTTAAAAAAAAAGTCGTTTTGGTGTTCGCCTGCCCGTGCGGAGCCAAACGGATCCGTCCTGACTTACAATGCAAGTCAATGGAGACGGATCCGTTTGATGTTGACACAATATGGTGCAATTGCAAACGGATCCGTCCCCCATTGACTTTCAATGTAAAGTCAGGAGTCCCTATCTGAGTTTTCTCCAATCCGATGGTATATTTTAACTTGAAGCTTCCCCATCACCATAGGAACGCCTCTATGTTAGAATATACCATCGGATTTGAGTTACTTTGTGAAAACTCAGATCCGACAGTATATTCTAACACAGAGGCATTCCCATGGTGATGGGGATGCTTCAAGTTAGAATATACTAAGAACTGTGTACATGACTGCCCCCTGCTGCCTGGCAGCATCCGATCTCTTACAGGGGCCTGTGATCCGCACAATTAACCCCTCAGGTGCCGCACCTGAGGTGTTAATTGAGCGTATCATAGCCCCCTGTAAGAGATCAGGGGCTGCCAGGCAGCAGGGGGCAGACCCTCCTCCCTCCCCAGTTTTAAATTCATTGGTGGCCAGTGCGCCCCCCCGGCGCCCCCTCCCTCCCTCTACTGTATTAATTTCATTGATGGCCAGTGTGGACCCCCCAGCCCCCCCTTCCCTCTACTGTATTAATTTCATTGGTGGCCAGTGCGGCCCCCCCCGGGCCCCCCTCCCTCCCTCTACTGTATTAATTTCATTGGTGGCCAGTGCGGCCCCCCTCCCTCCCTCTACTGTATTAATTTCATTGGTGGCCAGTGCGGCCTCCCCTCCCCCCTCCCCCCATCATTGGTGGCAGCGGAGAGTTCTGATCGGAGACCCAGTTTAATCGCTGGGGCTCCGATCAGTAACCATGGCAACCAGGACGCTACTGCAGTCCTGGCTGCCATGGTTACTTAGCAATATTAGAAGCATTATACTTACCTGCTGCGCTGTCTGTGACCGGCCGGGCGCTCCTCCTACTGGTAAGTGACAGGTCTGTGCGGTGCATTGCTTAAAGCACAGATCTGTCACTTACCAGTATGAGGAGCGCCCGGCCGGTCACAGACAGCGCAGCAGGTAAGTATAATGCTTCTAATATTGCTAAGGCCGCACTGGCCACCAATGAAATTAATACAGTAGAGCGAGGGACGGGAAGCCGCACTGGCCACCAATGAAATTAATACAGTAGAGGGAGGGAGGGGGGCCGCACTGGCCACCAATGAAATTAATACAGTAGAGGGAGGGAGGGGGGGGGCCGCACTGGCCACCAATGAAATTAATACAGTAGAGGGAGGAAGGGTGGGGGGGCTGCACTGGCCACCAATGAATTTAAAACTGGGAAGGGAGGGGGGTCTGCCCCCTCCTGCCTGGCAGCCCCCGATCTATTACAGGGGGCTATGATACGCACAATTAATTGTGCGGTTCACAGCCCCCTGTAAGAGATCGGGTGCTGCCAGGCAGCAGGGGGCAGTCATGTACACAGTTTGTAGTATATTCTAACTTGAAGCGTCCCCATCACTATGGGAACGCCTCTGTGTTAGAATATACTGTCGGATCTGGGTTTTCACAAAGTGAAAACTCAGCTCTGAAAAATCTTTTATGCAGACGGATCTTCGGATCCGTCTGTATGAAAGTAGCCTACGGACACGGATCACTGACGCGGATGACAATCTTGTGTGCATCCGTGTTCTTTCACAGACCCATTGACTTGAATGGGTCCGTGAACCGTTGTCCGTCCAAAAAATAGGACAGGTCATATTTTTTGGACGGACAGGAAACACGGATCACGGACGCGGATGAACAACGGTGCATTTTCCAAGTTTTCAACGGACCCATTGAGAGTCAATGGGTCCGCAGAAAATCACGGAAAACGGAACAACGGACACGGTTGCACACAATGGTCGTGTGCATAAGGCCTTACTTACACACTCCCCCATCACTGCCAATGTTGCTGCTTGTTGCACATGGACATGACAATAATAATAATCATCACAAATAAAAAAATAACTATATGGTCATGTTACCACCAGTGATGGCCAGCGACTACATGCAGGCTGCCATCTTGACTCACAAGTCTGGCGATACACAGGTAAGCCCTTACCTGTGCCTGTGCCGGTCTGAAACAAATGTGGTCACCGGGAGGAGGCCGGGTCACGGTCTAGCAGGGCTCACCGGAGGAGTGGCCTAGGGACCAGCAGTTGGTAGAACTGACAGGTGACGTGGCAGTCATCTATTCTGACTACGTCCCACCAGGGGTTTCAGGTGGCATTAGGGGTAGCGCCAGCTTGAAAGCTCTCACGGAGCAGGTGGCACGGCCTCCCTTGGATTCAGAACTCCAGAGGACGATCTGGGACCAAGGACAGTTGTGCCAGGCCACGGTCCAACAGGGCTCACTAGAGGCGTGGTCTAGGGACTGACAATTTGTGGTACCCTATCCGTTCAGGGTGGAAGTTCTGTGGGCTGCGCATGAGATTCCGGTGACCAGATACCCAGGGGCCGTTAAGACAGAGGCCTGGATGGAAGACGTAGCCACCCCTGGGGCGTCAGTCATCGAGTGTGTCATGCGCTTCCAGGAAAAGGCGCAGGCCTTGTCACGGTTGGTGCATGACAGTATGGAGCAGGCCCACACCGACCAGAAGCGGGGTACAACCAGCAAGCGTGGATACTGGTTTCCGTACCTCAGGACAAGCTTCAGGCAGCCTGAGAAGGCACGTACCTCGCGTGCCAGCGACTCAATCCCAGGATGTACCTGGTCATCCTGGCCCACGCCTGGGGAAGGCAGAAGGCCTTCCCCGTGAACCTGTTGCAGGCGCATCAGGAGTGGGAGGCAGCTGCCCTCCCGGAATGCCGCCCCTTCTGGGAAATGTTAACCAAAAAGCCCGGAAGTACGGAGTCCACCGAGTTGCCCTTGGGCACAGAGTATTCCCTTGTCACTTCTAAACGGATGGTCCACCGGCTTAAGGGACTCGAAGGGTACAAGACCGCGTACCTGGAGATTGTTGCCGTCTTCGGTCCCACAAGGGGGATCCCCGGAAGTATCTGGCGCAGATGCTCGGGCAGATCTGCCAGGCAGGCTTGACCATTACGCCAGGAAAGTGCCAGCTGGGCATAAGTGAGGAGCCCCGGGAAGGCGGGGAAGCTTCAGAACCGGAGCCCGGGAGTGGATGCCAGTGCATCCTGGCCCACCCTCCAGGACAAGAACCAGGTGATGTCCTTCCTGTTCACCGGGTACTATAGGGGGTTCGCACCCCACTATAGTAGCCTGGCGAGGCCTCTGATGGACCGCACCAGGAAGAAGCTGCCCTCCGCAGTCGATTGGACAACCGACTGCGAGGCGGTCTTCCAGGCGCTGAAGGCCGCCCTCAGAGGCAGCTGCCTCCCACTCCTGATGCGCCTGCAACAGGTTCACGGGGAAGGCCTTCTGCCTTCCCCAGGCGTGGGCCAGGATGACCAGGTACATCCTGGGATTGAGTCGCTGGCACGCGAGGTACGTGCCTTCTCAGGCTGCCTGAAGCTTGTCCTGAGGTACGGAAACCAGTATCCACGCTTGCTGGTTGTACCCCGCTTCTGGTCGGTGTGGGCCTGCAACATACTCAGAGGCGTACATAGAAATCACTGGGCCCCATAGCAAAAATCTGAATTGGGCCCCTTAACCCCGCCCACTACCCATCATGGCCCCTCCCACTTCCTGACCTTGTTGTGGAATCATATATCTAGTATCAAATGTATACTTGCTTGTATTATATCTAACAGTTTGCTTAACAAAATGGCCCCTGAAGTAGCAGCCAGCTCCCTTAATAATCCCTTACTAATCACTTTATGATGTTGAAATTGCTGACATATTGCTGACATAATGCTGACTTTTGCTAAAGTATGGAGTGATAATGTGATACGTTATCATGGGACTTAGTAATGTGACAATTAGATCATATTAGCCGAGTCATAAAGTTCCCCTTTTTCTGCTATAAAAAATCATGTAATCTGAATAATAAACGGAACATCTAGCATTGACTTCTCTGTGACAGTCTGTGTGTGATCTCTCGAGGCGTACGTATGCCTATCATTTCATACCATTCGGAGCAGTACATCAACCCTTCCCTGACTATTGGGTCAGATCCAGAATCAGAGCCATATCAGTTGGCGCCCAACGTGGGGCCTGAGGATTGGACCTCCTGCTGGCGTACCCCCAGAGACTGGACCCAGAGAGACAAGCCAACGGACACCGGGACCGCGGCCCGTAATAAGAGGTGAGAAAATATATTCATCTTACCTATTCTGTGTCCCTTGGCTTAGTCTATCCATATTTGTTCTAGGGAGGGGTGCACCGACAGTGAGGCATCCTCAGGGGCATGAAAGTAAGAACCCCATTGTATTGATAAGCTTGATGTATTGTGTTTTATTATTTTTTTGTGTATGGTTGGTTTCTCTGGGAGAAAGGAGAGGCATAGACTGACAGAACAATAGAAGTCTCCTAAAGTGCCTACATTGAGGGGTAACCCTGGTGTGTGACCCCAAGAAATAGTAGAAGGGAAGGAGACAGCTTGCTGATAACCCAGTGGTGTGTTAATCTCAAGCTCAAGGTGTTTGTTTGTCAGTGTCTGTGCTAATCCAACTATCAGAGACAGTAAGTGAAGGCTCCAGAACGTGTTGAAGGCTCCAGAACGTGGTGTTTTGAAAAAAAATGGGTAACCGAAATAGTGTCCCGAAGGGCTATTGTTCACCTGAACAGTACGTAGCGGACCGGAGAGGAAAAAGTTATGTTAAAGGACTAAGCAAGTTAGAAAAGAGTTATGATATTGCAAAAGGAGGTGTATTGTGTTCTGCTATATGGCAGACATTGTTGACTGAGAAGAGAGGCAAATTGAATGATGATAAGTTGATAGATACAGTTAGGGTATGGCTGGACTGTAGCAAAGAATTTGAACAGACAAAAGGAGAAGCAATGTTTGATGAAAAATCAGGACTCCATTATTATCGGCCTGGCCCAGTCTTAGTACAGGAACAGCCACCGCCCTATAATGGCGCAGCTGAAAGAAAAAGGGGAAGTTGGACTTGTACACATTGTGGTCAGCAGAACCCTGCCCCCCGTGATACGTGCTTAGCCTGTGGTGCTCCACGCCCACATAATCATGCTCTTTTAGCCCCCCAGCACGTCTCACCAGTCCCAGCAATGACGCCATCTTGTCCTCAGCCAACGCCCAAGGCTGGACTTGTAATCTCCCCAAACCCTGCTCTTTCTGTCATGCCACAAGTCACTACTATATACCCACTTGTAAATCCTGACGGCACCTACATGCTACCCAGTCAGCCCATAGCTCCAGCTCATATAATGGTAGGAGGTAGTGGTGCTGTAGATCAGGAAGATGAGGATGGGGAGAAACAAAAGGAAGATGCAGGGGAAGACTCACAGCAGACAGTGGACTATGCACCTGGTGCTGCAGCACAAACCCCGGGATATCGCAGCCCACCGCACCTTGGACGATTTTCTGATATTACCCTAAGTAGCCAGCAGGGTGCAGCAAGAGCAGTGAATGAGTCTTTTCAAAACCAAATTACAGAGCTGCAAAGAGAGATCCATAACATAGGACAAGGAAATCTTGAAGCCTTAAGGGAAATATACTTGAACACTCGCCCAGTCGGGCCACCTAAGTATGTGTCCTTTACCCCCCAGCAGTTGTTCACCATAGTGAACCTCATGCCTGACCCTGATACTCACCCTATGCCCTTTTACAGAAAATTGGCACAAGTATATCAAACCTACGGGTGTACTTGGTCAGACTTGCAAAGTATTGTACAAAATAAAACTGGTGAATTTTCTTCACTTATAATGGATCACATACGCCAACCAGAACTCCCTGGAGCAAATTATGACACTCGTGATTCAGAATCTGGCCGTGATTTCATTCAGCAATTATATAAGTGGGCGAAAGACAGACTAGCAGAGCAGTCCACAACCCTGCAGGACATGGTACAGGATAAAGCAGAGTCAGTAGAAAAGTTTGTACAAAGAGTTAAACAAAACTATAAAGATATGGGATTCAGTCCAAATGAACCTGTGCACCTAAGACTCCTAGCACGGTCATTTGTAGATGGCCTTAGGCCAGATCTGAACAAATCTCTTATAACCTGTCGCCCAGAATGGAAATCATTAACATTGGAAATCTTAGAACAAGTTGCAAAAGGCCTGGAGAGTAGTACAAAGAAATCCCGCATATCAGTCATGGCAGTCATGACGGGAGAAGGAAGAGAGGAAAGACCCCCGCCCCGTGTCTGTTATGGGTGCGGCAAACCAGGGCACATTAAGAGAAACTGTCGCTCCAAACATCTGTGGCCAGCAGATCAGAGCCAAAGAGGAACTCCTCCTCCATGGCCAGCTCCATCCCACTAGGACGTTGGCAAACCAGTGTTGCTGGGAGGGGACACCCCGTGTATGGCAGTCTCTGCCCCTCCTGCAGGCCCCGCCCCTCGAATCACCCTCGATGTGGCAGGGAAGGAACTCTCATTCCTTGTAGACACTGGTGCAGCCCGCAGTGTGTTATGTGAGACCGCCATACTCCCTTCCTGGCTCACAGATATGCATTTACCCTGCTCTGGTTTAGAAGGGGTCACCCAGCACAACCCTGTTACTAAGCCTCTCTTGATTACTCCCTCCACTAAGTCCCAAAGCCAATCTCCACAGTTACATCTGCCCACTGGAGTAATGTCACAATTTGTTGTAAGCCAGACATGTCCTTATAACCTATTAGGCTCAGATTTTCTTCAGAAAATACGGGCCAACATCCAGTTCAAGGAAAATGGTACAGTTGTTTTAGGTACGGCGTTGAGTCCTGAAGAAACCTGCCTCCTAATGGCATTAAAATCCCAGTCACTTGAATCACATGAACAAGGGGATTCGCTGCAAAGCATTTTGCACCTCATCCCTGATACCCTTTGGACCAAAGGTCCCCAAGACATTGGGCGTCTCAAAGTCCCGCCAGTCACTGTAACCTTGAAGAATCCTAACTTACTGCCATATAAAGCACAATACCCTCTCTCCATTTCCCAGAGAGATGCTATCACCCTCCAGATACAGGCTCTTCTTGCAAATGGAGCTATTAAAATTACCACCTCACCATGTAACACTCCCTTATACCCAATTAAAAAGAAGAGTGTGAAGGGACAGCCTCCTGTATATCGCATGGTACAAGACCTCAGAGCAATTAATGAGGCTACGGTCTTTGAAACCCCCATTGTACCAAATCCCCACACTTTGCTTGCTAGCATTCCTCCTGTGGCTGCTATCTTTACTGTCATTGATCTAGCAAATGCCTTTTTCTCTGTCCCATTACATGAAGACTCCCAATTTCTCTTTGCTTTTACACATGATGGAAAACAATACACCTGGACGGTGTTGCCTCAAGGAGCTCATAATAGTCCTTCCTGCTTTAGCAAAGCAATGGCATCCATCTTACAACCATGGCAAGCAGATCACCCAGAGGTGGAACTCTTACAATATGTCGATGATTTACTCCTCTGTGCTGACTCACACCCCGTCTGCCTGAACTCATCTGCCTCACTTCTTGCCTACCTGGCGGATGCTGGGTGCAGAGTCTCACGTTCTAAATTACAGTTGTGTCTTCCAAAAGTTGTTTTCCTAGGTCACTGCATCTCACAAGGCAGTAAGCATCTTACGGATGCCAGAAAGAAAGCAGTCTCAGACATCCCACTGCCAGATACCCCTCACCAACTGCAAACCTTTCTGGGACTAATTTCATACTGTAGACCATGGATCCCTGATGCATCCGTTCTGATGCAGCCACTGTTTGATTGCATACCCCGTATTGCTACTGTCCCTTTCCAAATGACTGCAGAAGCCATAAAAGCATTCCAATCTCTCAAACAAATCATTGTCACTGCCCCAGCTCTTGGCATCCCTAACTATCAGCTTCCCTTTCGCCTTTATGTCATGGAACGTCAGGGTCATGCCACTGGAGTTCTCACCCAGAGCCATGGGGGTCGTAGTAGACCTCTAGGCTACTTCTCAAAACGTCTAGACCCTGTAGCCAGAGCCACCCCTTCCTGTGTCAGGGCCGTTCATGCTGCTAGTTCTCTCCTGAACGCTACCGCTGACATCGTCCTGGGACACCCACTCACCATCATGGCTCCCCATGACATCTCAGCTATCCTGCAACAAACACAACCTAAACACCTCACTGCACAACGCCACCTCAGGCTCCAGTGTAGTCTGCTTCTGCCAGATAATGTCACCATCCAGAGATGCCACATCCTCAATCCTGCTGCACTCCTTCCTCTCCCAAGGGGGGAGTATACTGCAGATGGAGATTCTGAAGATTTTATTGATCTACGTGCTGAAGAAGATCTTCAGGAAGAAGAACTATGGGCCTCAACCGACTCTCTTTACAAAGAACAAGAACATGATTGCATTACAATGATGGAAGCTGAAGTAGGAACTCCACCATCAATACAGGATACTCCTTTGCAAAACCCACACTGGACACTCTTTGTAGACGGTTCAAGGTATGCCGATGACAAAGGGAAATTCCATACAGGCATGGCAGTTACTAGTGAGTATGAAGTACTGTGTGCAAGGCAATTGCGCCCAGACCAGTCAGCACAAGAGGCTGAACTCATAGCCCTTACTGAGGCCTGCCTCATAGCAAAAGACTCCACTGCTAACATCTACACAGACTCCAGATATGCTTTTGGAGTAGTTCATGATTTCGGAATAATATGGAAGGCCAGAGATTACATTACAGCAGCAGGAACCCCAATTAAACATGCTTTAGCAGTGGAGGCTTTGATGACTGCAGTACTCCTGCCCACCAAAGTAGCAGTAATCAAAGTAAAGGCACATACCCGTGCTGACACACCAGAAGCCAAAGGAAATGCATTGGCTGACCAAGCAGCCAAACAGGCAGCAATGGAAGAGGAAAGAGCACAGCCAGATAAAATCATGTTAGCACAACCGGATGTCAAGCAACAAGAAGTATCATGGGATCTACTGAAACAGATGCAGAAGCAAGCCACCCGCTCAGAAAAGGAAACCTGGCTAAAGGAGTCAGCCCTGGAAGAAGAATCCGGACTTTGGACACAAGGGAAGAAAGTGTGCTTGCCTAGAGCACTCTATCCTGTAATAGCCTCTGTGGCCCATGGGCCCACTCATCAATCTAAGACAATAATGAAAGAACTCATCGATAAAATATGGGTAGCCCCAGGAATCACTCCTGTACTAGTGAAATATGTCCAGTCATGTTTAATCTGTGCCCAATGCAATCCAGGTAGGACTGAGCCCACGCCCAAAAAATGTCTCCCAAAAGCCTTATACCCCTTCCAGAGGATCCAGATTGATCATATCCAGATGCCAATGTGCCAAGGGTTTCAATACGTGTTAGTAGTGGTAGACATGTTCTCTGGGTGGCCAGAAGCCTACCCCGTCAGGAATCAGACAGCAACAACTACTGCTAAAAAATTGATACAGGAAACTGTCTGTAGGTACGGGGTACCTGAGGTCATTGAGAGTGATCAGGGCCCAGCATTCACTGCTAACCTAACCCAAGAGGTCTGGAAGATGGTAGGGTCACACCTGGCATTCCACACCCCTTACAGACCCCAAAGTAGCGGCAAAGTCGAGAGACTGAATGGGGTATTAAAGTCAAAAATGCTGAAAATGACTAGGGAGACAGTGCTCAATTGGGTTCAGTGTTTACCAATAGCACTCTTTGCAGTCAGACACACTCCCAAACCTCCCCATAAGCTGACTCCACATGAGATATTGTTTGGGTCGGGACCCCGGATGGGGCTGTACTTCCCTCAACAGTTGCAAATGCATTATGAATCTGTTGCAAAGTATGTGATAGCTTTGAGCAAACAGTTGTCTAACATCCATGTACAAGTCTTTTCTTCCATTCCAGATCCTGACTCCCTAGAAGGCAGCCACACTCTGAAACCAGGAGAGTGGGTAGTGGTCAAGAAACACGTCAGAAGTACCCTAGAACCACTCTTCGAGGGGCCTTACCAAGTACTACTGACCACTCCAACTTCTGTAAAGCTCGAAGGGAGATCCACCTGGATCCACGCCTCTCACTGCAAAAGGATAAGGAACCCGCCAGATTCAGAAATAACACAATGATTTTCTTTTATCTGCTAGCACTGGTGACACTCACCAGTGCATACATTCCTCCCCCGGCAGAAATGGATGATGACGGGTGGGACAATAAGTTTGTCAAACATCATCAAGTGTTGTATAAAAGCCTGAAGGAAGGTGATTCTGACACCACCACCTCTTCACTAAAAGATTGTTGGATATGTACACATGGCCCAGTAAATGCTAGAGCTATGCCTTATTTAGCTGTGCCCCTAACCTTCCAAGAGATAAAAGATTTGGCAGGATCAGCTGTTTTCCTTTCTAGCATAAATGAGGTTAATACCAAAAATGGCAACAGAAAAGCTTCCCTAATAGTAGTAGCCTGGGATGGGTCCCCATGGCTAATGATAAACAGAACAGGACCCTCAGCTCAGAATAGCAATATGCCCTGGAATGACTATATGTGGAGCAATGTTTCCTGCTTCCCAAATTGGACCCACTGTTACTGCCTACAGGTACAAACCCATGGTATGGTTTTCAGTTCCCATAACAGATCAGGCTGTAATGATTCCAACCCAGACAGTCCAGTACAGTGCATTGGTATAGATGCTGAAGCAAGTGGTGATCTGGCCTGCGCCCGGCGCAGTGTAAGGGACTTGACAATAGGGATAACTAGTAAAACCACAGAGGGTCAAGAAAAGGGTCAAAAACTAGCAGAAGGTATCATATTAGCCCACTTAATCACTCGTTTGTTCAATAGTACAGTGGTTTCGGTCCCAAAAAAAAAAAAATATATATATATACCTAGTTTGTGGGAGGAGCTAAGCGAGGAACAGAATAGGCATGCCTACGGACTGTCCTAGATCAACTGGCTGGAGTGTGCCCGGCGCCAGTGACGAGGTACGGCCTGAATAGTGGGCCACCTAGGAGGAGAGTATGAGAAAAGGGGTTGGTAGGGAGGGGCAACAACGGGCGCCCTCCTGCTTGTAGGAGGGGGTTTATAAAGGGGGAGCACGCTCCTCCCACAATTACAGGCTGCAAGCAGCCTTCAACATTTGTGGGAGGAGCTAAGCGAGGAACAGAATAGGCATGCCTACGGACTGTCCTAGATCAACTGGCTGGAGTGTGCCCGGCGCCAGTGACGAGGTACGGCCTGAATAGTGGCCAAAGAGAACTGGTACGTAGCAGGGAGTGAAGCATTAATTGAAGCATAGTGTGAACTAATGCCAAAGATCAAAAGGCTCTGGAGATCTCCGCCCGTGGATTCGGAATGTACTTTGTGAAGCCGGACGACCGCCAACGACCCATCTTGCGGATGACATGCGCCGGCACCCGATGACTTGATGCTGCGGATGCGGCCCCTAGCAGAAGGAGTGCCTGGATGTCGTGCTAGGCATGAACCCAGCCCTGCGGCCAGGGTACGGATGTTGACATAAACAGGGTTTAAGGCAGGTGCCTACCGTTGATCGGGAGCCCCGGGTCGTCTAGAGCGGAAAATCGGAGGGAGGCCAGGAGCTCCTGGAGCACCTTGGCGGAACACCAACAGTCGGCCGTAGGGAAGAACTCTACCTCGGTGGGAGGACCAGCCAGATTGGACTCGGTGGCCGGGATGGACCGTATGAAGTGGACCAAATTCCAGGCGAGATGTTGCCTGAGCAGGGTCGCTCGGTTGACCGTGCCGCAGGTGAACTCCCCCGGTCCAAGAGCCCGTGGAACCCTAGGTACATGGCTGCTTGGTGATGATGCTTGCTGAGTGCCCAAGGGAGACCGTTTAGGCCTACGGCCAATCTGCAGAAAGCTAGCCCGACACTGGTTGCCTACGCACCTTGTCCGCCGCGCTAACCCTGGGGGTGGCTTTGAAGGCCTGATACGAAACGGATTTGGCGGAGGGGTCCCCGAGCACCCAACGGTATTGAATGCCGGCCAATACAGCTTGATGGTGTTGAATGACAGGTGGCGGTGCGTGTGGTAATGGGCTATGGAAGCCACTGGTTACCGCTGAAACCCTGAGCGTTCCAGGCAAATAACGGATCCTGAGCGATTCAGGCAACTGCGTACAACCTGTGGGACCAAAAGACCTGAGCGATTCAGGCAAAAGCGAACCACCTGTGGGACACAGACCTGAGCGATCCGGGAATATGTAACCTGAGAAATCAAGGAAAACACACAACCTGAAAACTGCCAACCTGGAGACAGGAAACAAAACCTGAGTGATTCCGGAAAATACGTGACCTGGGTGAATCAGGAAAACATACCACCTGGCGATACTGGCAACCTGCAAGACAGAAAGATACAAAACCTGAGCGATTCAGGGAAATGTAACCTGAGTGACTTGGGAACATACATAACCCGAGCGACACAGACAACATGAACCCGGGCGATTCTGGAACATAAACCCGAGGAACTCAGGAATACACATGAACCCGAGCGACCCAGGGAAATGCATGGACCTGAGTGATCCAGGAAACACGTGAACCGCGCGACTCCGGGAATTAGACCTGGGTGAATGGGCAAAAAACGTGCATTTGAGCTAATCCGGAAAAACATGAAACCTGAGAATCAGCAGGAAACAGAGAAGAACATGGTATAGAAAGGATTGCAACCTACCGAATCAACGGACACTGCTGCCGAGTCTCCGGCGATAACCGCAGACCTGGAAAGGTGGCTCGTGATGAATGAAGGAAGGCTCTGAGCTTTGGAGAGGCATCACGCCGCCACTCGGCTGGAACCTACCTGAAACCCGGCCCGTGGCGTGACGGGGCATGGAGGAGCCCTGCGATATAACTGAGGATGGATCGACATTCCGGTGGGCTGAGGCCCTGCTTACAAGAAAAATAAGCTTGCGTCGGTGCGAGACCCGGAGAGAGGTGCGATCTGGTGGCACTGGAAAGAGGTGATGGAGAACCGGGATGCAGCCTGGGCGTCATGGCCAACTGCTGGGTGACCCTGGACAGCCAGCATCAGAGCCTGAAGTCGCGCAGCATGCAACAAACCTGCGGAAACAAAATCCAGACACACAGGACACGAATCGGGTACCCAGGAACCAGCCGGACGTTGCTGAACCAATCCCTGAGCATTACAGGCTGACGCATGGAACCTGCGAAAATCGGGCGATGCCAAGCAACGCAGGCAATTATATGCATCTACATGAAGATGACGGACATCTGGGAGGGCCGGGCAGAACCTTGAATCTGGCTGGACCTGGCCACTACATACTCCCTGGGAGAGCCGGGAAAACAGAAGCCTGAGCGAATCAGGCCAACCTGACCTGTGTGCATCAGAGGAATACATAACTAGACTGTTCAGGAAAATATGCAACCTGGGAACAACCGACCTGGAAGAGGAAGGAAAACAAAACCTGCATCAGGGAGAACGCCACACCTGAGCGATTCAGGGAACACACCACACCTGAGTGATTCAGGGAACACACCACACCTGAGCGATTCAGGGAACACACCACACCTGAGCGATTCAGGGAACACACCACACCTGAGCGATTCAGGGAACACCCACACCTGAGCGATTCAGGGAACACCACACCTGAGCGATTCAGGGAACACCACACCTGAGCGATTCAGGGAACACCACACCTGAGCGATTCAGGGAACCTTACCCCTAAGTGACTAAGGGAGGCATAACACCAGAGCGATTCAGGGACCTGGCCCCTGAGTCACTTAGGGAAGAATGACATGAGCGATAGAAAACATGACGCCTGAATTGGAGAAACATAACCCTGAGGATTCAGGGAAGACATGACACATGTGGTTCCTGGGTAAAATGACACCTGTAACTTGGAGAAAAAGCCAGGGAAAACAAACCTGAATGATTCAGGGTAGACATGACCCCTGGGACCTGAGGAAAAACATGAGACCTGAGCGATTCAGGGATCTGGGAAGATGATACCTGGGTGATACAGGGAAACCATGATACTTACGTGTTTTAGTGAAGACATTACCCCTGGGCGACACAGGGACGACATTGACCCCAAGATTCAGGGACGACATTGCCCCTGAACGATCCAGGGACGACCTCACACCCGAGCGATTCGGGGAAGACATTCGCACTTGGGCGATGCAGGGGGGAATGGGTCTGACCACGTAGAGGTGTTCGCTACTTACCTGAAAAAAACGGACCGTGCTACTGATCTCTGGGTGAGATGGAGACCTGTGGACGGGAGCTTGTGACAATAAATACGCTGCGTAGTGGCAAGGTGCACAGCAGGCCCGTGGCTGGGTTTTACCTGGACCAGGAGAAGATTTGGCGGAACGAACGCAGCTAGCTCGCAATCCTGGAGGCCGAGACCCTGTTATACGTGAAACAAGCTGGGTTTTGGACCGATACCCGGCGAGGGATGCGAACAGCTAGACCCCTGGGCAGGGAAGGGTGCGTGACCCTGACCCAAGGGAAACTTGGGCCGGAATCGGGTCCGGATGACCCAGGGAACACATGACACCCGGGCTTGTACTGCCCGTGGCACCTGACACAACACGGGGAACACATGACCCCTGAACAACAGGGAACACATGAGCCCCGAACGCTTAGGAACACCAGGAGCTCGGCCAACCACGGAGATTCATGAAACCCGAGCGAACAGGGAACATATGACCCTGGACGAACCAGGAACACCCGGCCCCCGATTGACCCAGTGAACACGTGACACCAACATGAAGCTGGGCGGACATCATTCCTGAGTGATTTGGGAAAATATTACCTGAGTGATTCAGGGAGACCTCGCATTTGAGTGATTCAGGGAGACATTGCACCTGAGTGATTCAGGGAGACATTGCACCCGAGCGATTCAGGGAGACATTGCACCCGAGCGATTCAGGGAGACATTGCCCCCGAGCGATTCAGGGAGACATTGCACCCGAGCGATTCAGGGAGACATTGCACCCGAGCGATTCAGGGGGACATTGCACCCGAGCGATTCAGGGGGACATTGCATCTGAGCGATTCAGGGGGACATTGCACCTGAGCGATTCAGGGGGACATTGCACCTGAGCGATTCAGGGAGACATTACACCTGAGCGATTCAGGGAGACATTACACCTGAGCGATTCAGGGAGACATTACACCTGAGCGATTCAGGGAGACATTACACCTGAGCGATTCAGGGAGACATTACACCTGAGCGATTCAGGGAGACATCACACCTGAGCGATTCAGGAAGACATTACATTGAGCGATTCAGGAAGACACCACAGCTGGGTGATTCAGGAAGACATTGCCCCCTGAGCGAATCAGGGCGGCATTACCCCTGAGACCAGGTAGCCCAGCACCGGAGATGTGGAACTGGGAACGGCCCCCCCCCCCTTTTTTTTTTTTTTTTTTTCTTCTATTTAATTTAACCCAGCAGTGCAAGAGTTAACCATCAGCCGAAATTTTTTTTTTTTTTTTTTAACCCAGCAGTGCGAGGGTTAAATGTGAGAACAAGCTGCAGCACTTAACTTGATTATTTATTTCCCATATTCAACCCAGCAGTGCGAGGGTCAAATGTGAGCCCGAGCTGCAGAACTTCATTCTTCATTTATTAAAGGTGACTGCCGCAGGCCGGCACTTGGACGCCGGGAGCCGCCAATGCCGGCGCTCCCGACCCCGCAATGGCTTAGTCACCTGGGGAGGGAACAACAAACAAAATTTTCGCCGGCTGAGGGGCGAATCCCCAACACAGCACCCCAGCCATGCTGAAATAACGGCCCGGGTTGCCGTAACATGTCCCTGCCAGCTGACCAGCTTCCCCGCCCTCCCCCCGCCCCTCAGGCGGAGCGGCATCCCGTGACGCCGAGCGCCAGAGGAATAGCACGAGGTGCGGGGGGCGGGGAGGCCCGCGATGAACACAGATCGGGCTGCAGCGGCAGCCAGAGCGGGGCCGACGGGCAAGCGCTGCCGAGCCCAAGGAACGAGGTGCCGGTGGCGGCGCGCCTGGCCAGCCGCAGAGCGGCTATACTCACCACAGGGAATGCTGCTGGAACCGGAGACACACTGACGCGGCGACCGGAAGTGATGTCAGGCGCTGGGCTGCTGCTCATTCACGAAAAGTAGGCAACAACGGGCGCCCTCCTGCTTGTAGGAGGGGGTTTATAAAGGGGGAGCACGCTCCTCCCACAATTACAGGCTGCAAGCAGCCTTCAACATATGTGGACACAGGGCATATAAATGGCTCCCTTCGGATTTCAAAGGTTTATGTACAATTGCTAGGCTCACACCAGCCACTTTTACACTGCCTCATGGAAAATTAAATGTCAATACTATCCCCAAACACACCTTATATAAAAGAGCCGCAGATAACATTCCTAGACCAAATGGAAAACCCCATCTTGTAGAAATGAGTGGTGCCAACAAGTTCTTTAGTACTCTATTAATCTATCCTATGCTTACACAAACATATGACAAACTAGTAATGGCTACCGACTACTTGGATGATCAGATTTGGGAAATTATGAAACTGATGAATACATCTAATGTTGTCCAGAATCAGCTCATCATAGTCACTAATCAACACACTTTAGTATTAGACTATTTGACTGCAAAGGATGGAGGTATGTGTCAGGTAGTAGGTACTGCATGCTGCCATTATATCGATCCACAAGGTAATCTACAAGTAAAAGCTGGTTTGGAAAAGATGAGTGAGATACGTGATGAATGGCTAGAGGCTCACAGTGCAGATAAGTCAACATGGTGGTCTGACACTTTCTCATTCCTTAATCCCAGTAACTGGTTCAAGGGAATTAGTGGATGGACGATGGGAATAATTCAGGGAATATTACAGATAGCCCTAATATTGATGGTAATCTACATATTTATCAAAGTTGTTGTTTCCTGCATTAACCGCATCACCAACAGAAAGAAGCCTGCTGAGGAAACCATACTACTTCTCTATGAACAAATGGCTAGCACCGCAATAGATGTGGATGTGATCCCTGCATTCCCGACACCCCCGCCTTCTCCAACTCCCGCTGATGAAGCTCCTCTACCCAGGCCTGAAGATCCAAGAGATGATGAGAATTAGGGACAAATGAATCCCAGGGTATTACCAGAAGTCCGCTCAATCGGGAACTTATTCACAAGGGATAAGTTGTCGCCACTGTGGGTGAAGAGGATACGAATGGTATGCCAAGGGATTCGCTAGGTTTAGGGAAAGTCTACAATCAAGTCTACAAGGGGGGACTGTTGTGGAATCATATATCTAGTATCAAATGTATACTTGCTTGTATTATATCTAACAGTTTGCTTAACAAAATGGCCCCTGAAGTAGCAGCCAGCTCCCTTAATAATCCCTTACTAATCACTTTATGATGTTGAAATTGCTGACATATTGCTGACATAATGCTGACTTTTGCTAAAGTATGGAGTGATAATGTGATACGTTATCATGGGACTTAGTAATGTGACAATTAGATCATATTAGCCGAGTCATAAAGTTCCCCTTTTTCTGCTATAAAAAATCATGTAATCTGAATAATAAACGGAACATCTAGCATTGACTTCTCTGTGACAGTCTGTGTGTGATCTCTCGAGGCGTACGTATGCCTATCATTTCATACCATTCGGAGCAGTACATCAACCTTCCCTGACTATTGGGTCAGATCCAGAATCAGAGCCATATCAACCTGGCTCCTCCTATGCCACACCCCCATTAAATAAATTTATACATGACCTACAGAAACTGTTAGGGGTTTCCTGGGGACGACCTGTCACATGGGATATCTGCTGCAGCCTGCAGGTCTCCTTATTTGGGGTGCCCTGTTAAAGGGAATCTGTCACTAGCAATTTACCACAATTTTTTTTTCCATGAATCCATGTTTAACAGAGTACCTTTTTTCCCTCTGTCTTGTTCTTTTGATTGTGAGTCTTGTCATTTCTTCAAAAAAATCGATTCTTATGATATGTAAATGACGCTGTAAGGAGCCCAGAGGGGCGTTATTCTTTCTCCACGGTGCCCAGGAACGCCCCTCTGAAGTGCCGTGCCCGGCTAAATTTGAAAACTAATAACGCCTACAAGACAAGTTCATCTAAATCGCCTCCCAGAGGCGCGGCTAAGTGCTCAACACCCCCCCTCCTCAGCGCCGCGCTCTGCTGCAAACACCCCGATCCTCCTCTCGCCGGCATCCCAAATCCCGCGCAGGCGCAGTGCCGGCAATTGCCTGCGCTATGATAAGAAGACTGACGGCACGGCGCCTGCGCGGGATTTGGGATGCCGGCGAGAGGAGGATCGGGGTGTTTGCAGCAGAGCGCGGCGCTGAGGAGGGGGGGTGTTGAGCACTTAGCTGCGCCTCTGGGAGGCGATTTAGATGAACTTGTCTTGGAGGCGTTATTAGCTTTCAAATTTTGCCAGGCACGGCACTTCAGAGGGGCGTTCCTGGGCACCGTGGAGAAAGAATAACGCCCCTCTGGGCTCCTTACAGCGTCATTTACATATCATAAGAATCGATTTTTTGAAGAAATGACAAGACTCACAATCAAAAGAACAAGACAGATGGAAAAAAGGTACTCTGTTAACCACTTCAGCCCCGCTAGGTGAAACCCCCTTCATGACCAGAGCACTTTTTACACTTCGGCACTACACTCCTTTCACCGTTTATCGCTCGGTCATGCAACTTACCACCCAAATGAATTTTACCTCCTTTTCTTCTCACTAATGGAGCTTTCATTTGGTGGTATTTTATTGCTGCTGACATTTTTACTTTTTTTGTTATTAATCAAAATGTAACGATTTTTTTGCAAAAAAATGACATTTTTCACTTTCAGCTGTAAAATTTTGCAAAAAAAAACGACATCCATATATAAATTTTTCGCCAAATTTATTGTTCTACATGTCTTTGATAAAAAAAAAATGTTTGGGCAAAAAAAAAAAATGGTTTGGGTAAAAGTTATAGCATTTATAAACTATGGTACAAAAATGTGAATTTCCGCTTTTTGAAACAGCTCTGACTTTCTGAACACCTGTCATGATTCCTAAGGTTCTACAATGCCCAAACAGTAGAAAACCCCCACAAATGACCCCATTTCGGAAAGTAGACACCCTAAGGTATTCGCTGATGGGCATAGTGAGTTCATAGAACTTTTTATTTTTTGTCACAAGTTAGCGGAAAATGATGATGATTTTATTTATTTATTTTTTTCTTACAAAGTCTCATATTCCACTAACTTGCGACAAAAAATAAAAAATTCTAGGAACTCGCCATGCCCCTCACGGAATACCTTGGGGTGTCTTCTTTCCAAAATGGGGTCACTTGTGGGGTAGTTATACTGCCCTGGCAATTTAGGGGCCCAAATGTGTGAGAAGAACTTTGCAATCAAAATGTGTAAAAAATGACCGGTGAAATCCAAAAGGTGCACTTTGGAATATGTGCCCCTTTGCCCACCTTGGCAGCAAAAAAGTGTCACACATGTGGTATCGCCGTACTCAGGAGAAGTTGGGGAATGTGTTTTGGGGTGTCATTTTACATATACCCATGCTGGGTGAGAGAAATATCTTGGCAAAAGACAACTTTTCCCATTTTTTTATACAAAGTTGGCATTTGACCAAGATATTTTTCTCACCCAGCATGGGTATATGTAAAATGACACCCCAAAACACATTGCCCAACTTCTCCTGAGTACGGCGATACCAGATGTGTCACACTTTTTTGCTGCCAAGGTGGGCAAAGGGGCACATATTCCAAAGTGCACCTTTCGGATTTTGCAGGGCATTTTTTACAGATTTTGATTGCAAAGTTCTTCTCACACATTTGGGCCCCTAAATTGCCAGGGCAGTATAACTACCCCACAAGTGACCCCATTTTGGAAAGAAGACACCCCAAGGTATTCCGTGAGGGGCATGGCGAGTTCCTAGAATTTTTTATTTTTTGTCGCAAGTTAGTGGAATATGAGACTTTGTAAGGAAAAAAGAAAAAAAAGAAAAATCATCATTTTCCGCTAACTTGTGACAAAAAATAAAAAATTCTAGGAACTCGCCGTGCCCCTCACGGAATACCTTGGGGTGTCTTCTTTCCAAAATGGGGTCACTTGTGGCGTAGTTATACTGCCCTGGCAATTTAGGGGCCCAAATGTGTAAGAAGTACCTTGCAATCAAAATGTGTAAAAAATGGCCTGCGAAATCCGAAAGGTGCCCCTTTGCCCACCTTGGCTGCAAAAAAGTGTCACACATGTGGTATCGCCGTACTCAGGAGAAGTAGGGTAATGTGTTTTGGGGGGTCATTTTACATATACCCATGCTGGGTGAGAGAAATATCTTGGCAAAAGACAACTTTTCCCATTTTTTTATACAAAGTTGGCATTTGACCAAGATATTTTTCTCACCCAGCATGGGTATATGTAAAATGACACCCCAAAACACATTCCCCAACTTCTCCTGAGTACGGCGATACCACATGTGTGACACTTTTTTGCAGCCTAGATGCGCAAAGGGGCCCAAATTCCTTTTAGGAGGGCATTTTTAGACATTTGGATCCCAGACTTCTTCTCACACTTTCGGGCCCCTAAAAAGCCAGGGCAGTATAAATACCCCACATGTGACCCCACTTTGGAAAGAAGACACCCCAAGGTATTCAATGAGGGGCATGGCGAGTTCCTAGAATTTTTTTTTTTTTGCACAAGTTAGCGGATATTGATTTTTTTTTTTTTTTTTCTCACAAAGTCTCACTTTCCGCTAACTTAGGACAAAAATTTCAATCTTTCATGGACTCAATATGCCCCTCACGGAATACCTTGGGGTGTCTTCTTTCCGAAATGGGGTCACATGTGGGGTATTTATACTGCCCTGGCTTTTTAGGGGCCCTAAAGCGTGAGAAGAAGTCTGGAATATAAATGTCTAAAAATGTTTACGCATTTGGATTCCGTGAGGGGTATGGTGCGTCCATGTGAGATTTTATTTTTTGACACAAGTTAGTGGAATATGAGACTTAGTAAGAAAAAACAAAAACAAAAACAAACAAAAAATTTCCGCTAACTTGTGCCAAAAAAAATGTCTGAATGGAGCCTTACCAGGGGGGGGGGGGGTGATCAATGACAGGGGGGTGATCAATGACAGGGGGGTGATCACCCATATAGACTCCCTGATCACCCCCCTGTCATTGATCACCCCCCCCGTAAGGCTCCATTCAGACATCCGCATGATTTTTTACGGATCCATGGATACATGGATCGGATCCACAGAACGCATGCGGACGTCTGAATGGAGCCTTACAGGGGGGTTATCAATGACAGGGGGTGATCAGGGTAATCAGGGTGATCACCCCCCTGTCACTGATCACCCCCCCTGTAAGGCTCCATTCAGACATCCGCATGATTTTTTACGGATCCATGGATACATGGATCGGATCCACAGAACGCATGCGGACGTCTGAATGGAGCCTTACAGGGGGGTTATCAATGACAGGGGGTGATCAGGGTAATCAGGGTGATCACCCCCCTGTCACTGATCACCCCCCCTGTAAGGCTCCATTCAGACATCCGCATGATTTTTTACGGATCCATGGATACATGGATCGGATCCACAGAACGCATGCGGACGTCTGAATGGAGCCTTACAGGGGGGTTATCAATGACAGGGGGTGATCAGGGTAATCAGGGTGATCACCCCCCTGTCACTGATCACCCCCCCTGTAAGGCTCCATTCAGACATCCGCATGATTTTTTACGGATCCATGGATACATGGATCGGATCCACAGAACGCATGCGGACGTCTGAATGGAGCCTTACAGGGGGGTTATCAATGACAGGGGGTGATCAGGGTAATCAGGGTGATCACCCCCCTGTCACTGATCACCTACCCTGTAAGGCTCCATTCAGACATCCGCATGATTTTTTACGGATCCATGGATACATGGATCGGATTCACAGAACGCATGCGGACGTCTGAATGGAGCCATTACAGGGGGGTTATCAATGACAGGGGGTGATCAGGGTAATCAGGGTGATCACCCCCCTGTCACTGATCACCCCCCCTGTAAGGCTCCATTCAGACATCCGCATGATTTTTTACGGATCCATGGATCGGATCCACAGAACGCATGCGGACGTCTGAATGGAGCCTTACAGGGGGGTTATCAATGACAGGGGGTGATCAGGGTAATCAGGGTGATCACCCCCCCTGTGAGGCTCCATTCAGACATCCGCATGATTTTTTACGGATACATGGATCGGATCCACAAAACGCATGCGGACGTCTGAATGGAGCCTTACAGGGGGGTTATCAATGACAGGGGGGTGATCAGGGAGTGTATATGGGTGATCACCCCCCTGTCATTGATCACCCCCCTGTAAGGCTCCATTCAGACGTCCGCATGTGTTTTGCGGATCCGATCCATGTATCCATGGATCCGTAAAAATCATGCAGACGTCTGAATGGAGCCTTACAGGGGAGTGATCAATGACAGGGGGGTGATCAATGACAGGGGGTGATCAGGGAGTGTATATGGGTGATCACCCGCCTGTCATTGATCACCCCCCTGTAAGGCTCCATTCAGACGTCCGTATGCTTTTTGCGGATCCGATCCATGTATCCGTGGATCCGTAAAAATCATACGGACGTCTGAACGGAGCCTGACAGGGGGGTGATCAATGACAGGGGGGTGATCAGGGAGTTTATATGGGGTGATCATGGGTGATCAGGGGTTTATAAGGGGTTAATAAGTGACGGGGGGGGGGGGGGGGGTGTAGTGTAGTGTGGTGTTTGGTGCTACTGTACTTACCTACCTGAGTCCTCTGGTGGTCGATCCTAACAAAAGGGACCACCAGAGGACCAGGTAGGAGGTATATTAGACGCTGTTATGAAAACAGCGTCTAATATACCTGTTAGGGGTTAAAAAATTCGGATCTCCAGCCTGCCAGCGAGCGATCGCCGCTGGCAGGCTGGAGATCCACTCGCTTACCTTCCGTTCCTGTGCGCGCGCGTTCACAGGAAATCTCGGCTCTCGCGGGAGGACGCGTATATGCGTCCACCCAGAAGAGCAGGACCGCCGGCAGGACGCAATCCTGCGTACGGCGGTCCTGAGGTGGTTAAACATGGATTCATGGAAAAAAAATTGTGGTAAATTGCTAGTGACAGATTCCCTTTAATCGGGACATCTGCTAGATTTTTGGGACCTGTCACATGGGACATCAGCCATGATGGTTGGGGGCCGGGGCACTATTTCTGGGGTTCCATGAGTCAGTAGTGGTAAATATCTCTGTGTACATTGTGCTATAATATATTTGGAATTTGGACTAGTCGGCCGGGCCAGGCACTGCTGCAGGGAGTGCAACCGGCAGTGACACGGCAGGGACGAACGAACGGTACTTCACTTGACTGAGTCTGAGACGAGTGACTTACTTCAAGACTCAAGTTCAGGCCAGCCCCCAGCCAGCCAGGGACACAACAGGTGCACTGCTCAGTGCTCACTCACAGTACTACTCACTGCTTCAGAGTTCAGAATCTTCCTCCGGACTACCTCTCTCTCCTCAGCTCAGGGCAGGCACTGACTCTGGTGAAGGGCCGACGGCAAAGTTCGAGCCGATTCTCCCGCCCGCCCCCTTGTGCCACTGGCCAATCAGCAGCTGCCTCAACAGAGTTGCCTTGTGCTGATTGGCCAGCGGCACGAGCGCCACATGCAGGCTGGTGTTTCGGCGATTGCGGAAGATAAGTTGATGTTGGGGCTGGGCCCTGGGGAGAAAAGCAGCCGCATAGCCGGCTGCAGCCGGTCATGAGCGGGTGGGGCCTTCTCTGCGCTACAGGCCCCCTAGTGCCGCGGGCCCCATAGCAGTGGCGTGGTCTGCCTCTATGGGCGGTATGCCACTGGCCGCCCTTTCCAGCTTCCCGGTACTACAGGCAGCCGACTTTCCGCGGCCGTTTATAGTACCAACTGACGCCAGTAATTTCAGCCTCTGTGTAATGCTCAGTCTGGGTGACTATTAATGGAAGGTGGGTACGCCGGAGACTGGTGCTCCAGCTGTACCACTTTGCCATTCGCCACCAGAGGGTGCGGAGGGGCGCACGGGGAAACACAGGAATGTGCTTCCCCGAGTGCCCTCTAAAGGGGGGAGGTGTGAGGAATATGGTTCATCATTTATTGGCAGCCCTGATTGTCATTTGATTCACCTTTTGGCATGTACACAGTTAGTGTACATGCAAAATAAGTTCTCACCCCCCCAGCCATCTGATGTCAGCTAGCAAGGGGGGAAGCCCCAGGCTTCAAGTCACACCTTAACCAGCCAGGTTGGAGGCAAGCTAATCCTGCAGGAAAACCCCCAGAAGGAGGTCTAAGCCCTGGCCCAGGATAAATGATACCTCCCAGACATGTTGGCACCTACATTTTCACATCGTGCCAATGTGTTTGGAGAGACCGGGAACCAGCTCACCTCACTGCAACCAAGGACTTCTCCACCATTATAGGCCAAAGGAATTTTCCTCTTACTTGGTAACTGTCTCTTGCTCTGCTTAAGGCCTCATGCACACGACCGTTTTTTTTTTTTATGGTCCGCAAAAACAGGGTCCGTAGGTCAGTGACCGTTTTTTCGTCCGTGGGTCTTCCTTGATCGGAGAGTACCGATCAGAGTCCCAGTTTAATCGCTGGGGCTCCGATCGGTAACCATGGCAACCAGGACGCTACTGCAGTCCCGGTTGCCATGGTTACTTAGCAATTTGTAGAAGCGTTATACTTACCAGTAGGAGGAGCTCCTATATCACCTGTATCTGTAGCCTCAGACCACTGTATATATTCTCTCTGTGTATATTGTGTGTTTTTTTTTTATATATATATATATATACACACACACATATAGTGTGCCCTTAAGGCGATTAAATATATAATTTATTCTTGTGCCATCCTACATCTCGATCACGAATCCCCCCCCACATCCGTGTTTCGGCCTAGTTATAAATTACCGCTGCGGTTGGTTTCTCACCTTATATAATCCCATTAGCGGGCTGGGCTTATATCAACCGAGAAGCTGGTGGCAGATACCCAGGCTGAGACAGCGCTGTTTTCACTACAGCAGTAATTTAAATAAATAAATAATATAAAAAAAAAGCTCTCTCCGCTTGTTGCCCCTCTGTGTCCACATGGGCAGAAGGTGTCTGTGTAAACTGTACCAAGCTGACCTTACCTGCTCCTCCTTTAAAGGTATAAACGTCACACTTTGGTAACAAGTGACCATACTGCGTCTCGTGAGGTCAACGTAGGTGACGTGAAGCGGGCACAAGGCGTGGTATTTGTCACAAGGCTATTTTTCTCAGCCGTGCAGGCACATATGAACATGGGATCGACACAAAAAAAGAGTAGAAACCCTAGGTGCGCCAAATTGCACCACCTTTTATTTTTGGCAGAGGCGCACGTTAGTAAATCTGGCCCATAGAGTTGAGCATTTTGTGCTAAGAGGTTTCTCTTTTGCCTCATCTGTTAGAACATTTTCCTAGAAGCACTCTACAACATCTAGGTCAGGGATCAGCAACCTTCAGCACTCCACCTGCTATGAAACTACAACTGCCAGCATGCAAAAGTGCTCAGCTGTTCCCATAAAAGTGAATGGAGCACTCTGGCAGTTGTAGTTTCAGAATACCTGGAGTGCCAGAGGTTGCTGATCCCTGATCTAGGTAGTCCAGGGCAAACTTAAGCCAGTTAAATTTTTTATTTTTTGACAGCCGTTTTTTTTCATGGTGTCCCATCATGACCACCATGTTTGTTCACTGCTTTTCTAACAGTGGACAAATGAACAGTCACCTCTGGGGGTTTTCTCACCTCTTTCAGGATTAATGGTTGTGCTCTTGTATGCCCATGACAAGGAAAGTAGCAACAGTTCTGGATTTAAGAATGCAGAAAGATTAAAGGGAACAACAATGACACATCGTGCCTGTAAAGACAGATTCAGGTTGAAAATCTGAACTGACAAATTGTGTAACGCAGCAAGAACAAAATCATTTCTCAACAGTTAATGGAAACCAAAAATAATCTATTAAGTGAGGGCTGGATTCCAAATCATAACAAAATAAAAAGTACAAAAATTAAAATCAAGGGTGGATCCAATCTGTGTTAATTTCATCACAGTGACTCAGCAATGTGTACCACCCCACAGTCCTGTATGCATGCCCAACAATGTTTGGGCATGCTCATGCAACACTGGTGTCCTGGTCTGTGGCGCTATTTGATGATGTTGGATGCCTTGACCGAGAACGTCCCCGAGCTTGTGAACTGCATTCAGGTCTGGGGACTGACTACACACTCTGATTACATTAGGTAGGTATTATTTAGATAATTCTAAACCTGAGGTGTTACCATGGTGATGGGGACGCACCTCTGACAGGGCACTGCCATACACAGCACCTGAGGGGTTAACTACGCAGACGGCAGCTCCCTGTCAGAGGTCAGGTGCCGGGAATGTTTCTACAATGTTTGCACTGGTGGGCAGTGCAACCCCCCATCCCAGTATTAAAATCATTGGTTGGCAGTACACCCTCCCCCCTCCATCATTGTTGGCAGCCGAAGTTCCGATCAGAGTCCCAGCAGTGTAATGCTGGAGCTCTGATCAGGTTACCATGGCAGCCAGGACACTGCCCACCAATGCAAACATTGTAGAAACATTCTCGGTACCTCTGAAAGGGAGCTGCCGTCCGTGCAATTAACCCCTCAGGTGCCATGGATGGCAGCGCCCTGTCAGAGGTGCTTCCCCATCACCATGGGAACGCCTCAGGTTTAGAATATACCGTCGGATCGGAGTTTTCTCCAATCCTATGGTATATTTTAACTTCAAGCATCCCCATCACCATGGAAACGCCTCTGTGTTAGAATATACAATCGGATCTGAGTTTTCACGATCGGGGGCGTGGTGTAGTGACAGCGTGGGGAAGAAATGACAGAGCTGGAGGGGTGGAGCAATGAAAGGTTCTGTCACGTCTCCGTCTCGGGGGGAGGAGCAGTGACAGAGCGAGGGGCATTGATAGAGCTCTCAACTCTGCCAGCATACCTCAGAGGACCCCCATTCTGCAGGTGTTGTCAAACTGGGAAGGTGAGAGGGGGGGGGGGTCCTTTCCATGCCACATCAGCAGCTAAGTGTCAACTAATTGCTGTGATCACATTAAGGACTCGTTTACACCAGGCAGTGCGTTCCAGCTCGATTCTGTCCAGAATGCACTGCACCGTATGGCAGCCAGCTAACTATATTGTGGGGCAGGAGGGGGCATAGTGGTCTGTTGAAGTGATTGGCACCATAACCATGCCCAACAGCTGCAATGCGATCGGCTGCACAGGATCGCAAGGCACATTATGCATGCGGACCAGTCCAAACAAAATGCTGCAAGCAGCATTTTGACCGGACCTCAGGCATAATTGTGCCTTGCGATCCAGTGCATCCGATCGGCTGTGGCTGTAGTGCCATTCACTTCATTGGATTGTCACACCCCCCTCCTGCCCCACAACATAGTGAGCCAGCCACGATGTAGTGCATTCTGGACAGAATCATCTGGTGTGAACGAGGACTAAACTTAGAGTCATTTCACACCAAAAAGACTGGAACGCAAGACATCCTCCCTGCATAAGGAAGCGTGGTGGTGCATTGAAATATGGTTTTAATATATTTTTAAAAAAAATTGTAGTAGGACAAGTAGATTGTCATGAGGGACAAGTAGATAGAGCCCCCGCTTTAGTCCTTCGACAAGTAGTTTTTTTTATTTTTATTTCCACACCCCTGAATCAGTGTATAAATTCTAATGTGCTGCATTATGGTTAGAAAGTAGAACTTCAAGTAATCAATTAAATTCTTCTAAATAGGACCATCTACTGTATGTAGTAGTGGACAGCTTAATGAAATCTATAGATTTTTCGAGTTCATTGTATTAATATCTAGGATAGTGTCTAATTGGTGTGTCAAATTTTAATACTTAATGACCAATGTATACTTTCAGCACGTATGAGAGATTAACCCCTTGGTGATGATCAATACACGGTCACTAAGGGACCTCAGGTTGGGCTGCCGTAAAAAGGCGGCCCAGTCTAAGTGCTGCACAGATCTCCAGTGCAGCAGAGAGCTGGGGCTTGGCTCTCCCGTGAAAGCTGCACTTCTGCTCCAACGGCCTGGACAGACAGGAGCAGTGCTGGAAAACAGGGTATTACAGATAACATGTCATCACTAAGGCCTCTTTCACACAGGCGTCATGTTTTTGGCCCGGATAAGATGTGGGTGCGTCGCGGGAAAATGCATGATTTTTCTGCGCGAGTGCAAAACATTGTAATGCGTTTTGCACAAGCGCAAGAGAAAAAAAAAAAACGACCCGAACTTCTGTGAAGTTGTGTAGATTGTATTATTTTCCCTTAGAACATGGTTACAAAGGAAAATAATAGCATTCTTAATACAGAATGCATAGTACAATAGAGCTGGAGGGGTTAAAAATAAATAAATAATTTAACTCGCCTTAATCCACTTGATCACGCAGCCCGGCTTCTCTTCTGTCTTTTTTGCTGTGTGCAGGAAAAGGACCTGTGGTGACGTCACTCCGGTCATCACATGATCCATCACCATGGTAAAAGATCATGTGACGGACCATAGTGATGAGCGTAGTGACATCACCACAAGTCATTTTCCTGTGCACAGCAAAGATAAAGACAGAATAGAAGCCAGGCTGCATGAACAAGTGGATTAAGGGGAGTAAGATTATTTTTTTCTTTTTTTAACCCCTCCAGCCCTATTTTACTAAGCATTCTGTATTAAGAATGCTATTATTTTCCCTTATAACCATGTTATAAGGGAAAATAATAATGATCGTGTCCCCATCCCGATCGTCTCATAGCAACCGTGCGTGAAAATCGCACTGCATCCGCACTTGCTTGCGGATGCTTGCGATTTTCATGCAGCCCCATTCACTTCTATGGGGCCTGCGTTGCATGGAAAACGCACAAAGAGGAGCATGCTGTAATTTTCATGCAACACACAAGTGATGCGTGAAAATCACCGCTCATGTGCACAGCCCCATAGAAGTGAATAGGTCCGGATTCAGTGCGGGTGCAATGCGTTCTCCTCATGCATTGCACCCGCGCGGAAATCTGGCCAGTACGAACATCTGCAAACCAAACTGCATGTACAAGATTTATTTTGAACATTTTCAGAATAGTCACACCAGAGACGTAGTAAAAAAAAATATTTACAGTAGCATATCGATATGGGATATATTTTCAAAATACAGCAGACAGGTTAACATTAGTAAAATAAAACTGAGAAGAAAAAAAAAAAAATAATAAGTCAAGAGATCTGAGCTACATCCATACATACGGCATAAAAATGCTGACAGAAGTCAATCATTAAACTGGCTTCCTGAAGGTTTTACCTCTTAACTTTCAACAGGAAATTGCAACACATCATGCTTGTTCAAGCTGCATAGAGTTCTGCTTTATGCAGAATTTATTTCCATACAAAGAATGCCCACGGAAATCATTAAAATGCCTAAAAAGACAAAGTAGTGTTCTAAAACAAATTTATGTAGCTTACCATACACAAAATTGTAAGGAAAAACAATAAAAAGTAAACCCTCATGCACACTGCCATTTTGTACTACATTAATCAGGCTTCTATAGAGGTGCGCGAGTCCATTACTGTACTATGCCTCCCATTTCACTGATGAATACAGAGGCTTTTTTCTGTCTGGTTTAAGACCCGCTCCATACATATGGAAGCTCGTAGGAGAGCATCACTCCGTATACAACCTTCCTTAGAGCAGACACTGCAGTGTCCATACATCGCTTCCCTCCTCTTAAAAATGGGTGAAAAAAAATAATTTGTTGAGTAACCTCTTTAATATTTCTTAATTTTGCCATTTGCCGATTTCCCTGTTAAAAAGGTCAGAACAGTGGCAATTTTAATTTCATCTGAGAAATTTGATAAAGCCAAAGTGCTAGGAATCTACTGCCTTAATTTTTTAAGCAGTGCATCTCTATAAAACAGGCTCTCAGATTAAGCTAGGTACACATCTGCGGTGGGGTGTCCTGGCAGGAACTCCAGTCACAGATTCCAGCCCCAAAAATGTTAAATACTTCCGTCTGCATCCAGCGGTATTTTGTCTGGCAAAATGCCAGCATTTACAGCGGAAACCAAAGGACCCAATTCTAGTGAATGGGTTTTGTGGGGCTCCAGCAGTGTTTGGCATATGTTAGATCAGGAGGTTTAAGTATTCTCTTCCTATGCCCAACTACAGATGTGCACTTAGTCTTTTCAGTAAAGTCGAAATTGGCACCAACCTGAGGGCCAAGAAACTAAACTAATGACAAGCATTAATTTTCTTGATATTTCATAAACATTAAGCCCTCTTTTACACGACAGTATTCTAGTCATTATTTTGCAATAATATTTGTAAAGCCAAAACCAGGAACAGAACCTGAAGAAAAAAATAAATTTTGAAATAAAAAAATCCTAGCTTTGACCAAAATTCTGTTGCGTGTTTCAGGATTATGCTTTCTGTAGAATATGCTACACAAAAATATTTTCATAGGGTGACATCAAATAAAAGATGTGAGAAATAGTCCAGTTAGGGTGGAAGATCCTCTTATCTGCAAGAGCCACAGTAATGTGCATGAGAAATAGGAAAGATTTTGGTAAAGACACAAGTTATAAATGTATTTCTATTGGTTTCCCATGGGAGGGGAGGTTCCATTGCTATACAATTATCTCAATGTTAAAGGCGTTTTTTTTTATTAACCTTTGTTTAAAGGGCCGCCCCCCCCGCCCCCGAGATATTTCAACTGGAGACAATTCTCTGGATAGGTCATCAGTATCTGATCAGTGGGAGATCCCTGCCGATTGGATGTTTGAGAAAGTAGCACTGCTGCCTTCTCGCAGCTTTGCTTAGGCCATGTGACGTCACGTTCATCGGTCACATAGAAGTGAACGGGACTGAGCTGCGATACCAAGCACAGCCGCTATACAATGTACTGCACTGTGCTTGGTAAGCTGCGAGCAGGCCACAGCTGTACTGCAAATGACAGTGCCTTCTCAAACAGCTCACTGTTGGGGGTCCTGTGTGTTGGACACCCACCAATCAGATACTGAAAACCTATCTAGAGGATAGGTCCTCAGTTAAAATTTCTTGGAAAATCCCTTTAATGGTCAATCTGACCTGATCGTTGACCTGTGCTCACATTTTGAGGAGGGGGAAGGAGGGGTGGAATTGAAAAAAAATGAATAAATAAAATATTGTACCTGTATTTGCTGACCGCAAATGTGCCTTTTGAATCTAATTCTCTCAAAGCTAGGCAAGCAAATTTGCCAAGTAAAAATTATATGGGGCAGGGAGGGGGTGGCAGTTAAAAAAAAAATAATAAGGAATAAAAAAAATTAAAAAAAAGCAACATTTCACACATGCACCTTTATTTTGTAACAGTAAGCATACTAACTAAGCATGCAATAAAGAATGGTCTGGTCAATTATAGTCTTCATATATATTTTTATGTATTATTACATGGCAGCCTGACATCACGCACACAAAATACAATTATACATCAGAAAAAAAGGGTTGAAAATAGGATTACAAACAAAACAAAGCTTGCAGTTCAGTCCGGTGAAATTTCTGGACAATGACTTCAAACCACTTGTATCCAGGTAGCGAGATGTAACGCAACTTTAAATGCAAGCACTGCATGCAGATCTAAAACGTGAGCCCTAACAAAAACCTGAAAAAGAGATGAATGGCGAAAGTTCTTTAATGTACATGCACCTGACTTAGGTGAAAACAAGTAACAGAAGCATTAAAAAATAAAATAAAAAATAAAAATAAAAAAATAAAAAAAAAGTACAGAAAAATGTACGGTATATAAACAGCAAGTATACATGTAACCATAAGGTCAAATGAGTTCTTTAGCATCCAAAAGAAAAAAGCCCAATTTGACAATACATACTGTGCGTCTCCAACTGCGCACACACACACGCGCGCGCGCACACATTTACAATGTGTTACCAAACTATAGTGGTGGGCTCACGGAGCCAGGCTCTGCTTTGAGATTTACATGCAGGACTCTCCAGAGTCAATATAAGCCACTTTAGAGATCTGCAGGATAGAAACACTGTTGCAAATCTATGCACTTTGCTGAATACACAAAAAACATGATTCAAGACCTTTAGTGTGTAACACAAAAAGACAGATGGATGAGCTATTCACTGTACACTCTCTGCCTGCCTCTGCTTGCCCGAAAGAACATTCAAGGAAGTACTGAAATAGCAATGGACACCAACAAACAAAAAAAAAAAGGCATTTGCCATAAGGCTAAATATGAAACATGGCAAAAAAGAGGTTGTAAAAATAACGCCACAAGGGTTTTGAGTAACAGTTCAGCACTGTCGTGCACCAACAGGAGGCAAGTGCTAAAACTTAGCAGCACAGGGGGACAAAACGAAAACCCTATAAGCTCTGTGGTTACAAAATGGAAAGCTATATGGGAGGACACATGCGGCATTTCTGTATCCATTGCACCCAAGTCGCAACTCTTGCAATACTTGGTAGCAGTGGGTGAAATACGTGGTACACTACATTATCATTCATTCAGTACCAGTAAGATGCTGATATAATGCATTGATTTCCAATGCAAGAGCTTGAAGTTCACAGAGGAAAAATTATTATATGTTGGCACCAACACAACTTGTAAGCCAGGTCAGTGTTGTAGACGGTCACAATTACGCTCCTATTACACTGCATTTCCGATATCCAATACTTCTAGAATTTTGGGGAGTGTAAGGTTATGTTGACTCTACAAGTCAACATACAGAAGGCTTAAAATGATCTGTGCAAAATAATGCAGAATGCAACATATAAGTGAAAAAGCCACCCCTAATAGAAAGAGGCTTACATATAAACCTGCATTGCAAGCCCTCGCCCTGGAGCAGACACCATTAGTGTATGTATTTCACCTGTAACAGAACCTGATGAGAATGCACTTTTAATTTGGCACAGCCAAAATTTGTGCTGTTTTACTGCCATGTTCAAGAAGCTTACATGCTTGTCTCAGGCTATAGATCAGAATTGTACTTCAGGGGTGCAAAAACGTAGTCATAACTCAAGTTCTGCATAGGTCTTAAAGGGTTTCTGTCACCTGAAAAATGGGTATTAGGCTGGCTGACATTAGCTAATGTCAGCTGAACAGAACTATATTAGTGCCGTCTCACCGCCTAAAGCCTTTATTGAGAAAAACTTGTATAATATGCTAATTAGCCTCTGAGGGGGGGGGGGGCGGCACCTAGAGGCTCCGTTCTCCCACCTCTGGCCATGCCCTGCTACACTACATTGACAGGGGCAGGCATCCTTGGTCTCCTACCTCCGGCCCTGTCTGCAGTGTAAATCTCGCACCGTTCAGTATTCGGCGCAGTGAGAAAGCTGGCGAGATCCCTTCACTCACTGCGCCTGTGCCGAATACTAAACAGCGCGAGATTTACACTGCAGACAAGGCCGGAGGTAGGAGACCATGGATGCCTGCCCCTGTCAATATAGTGTAACAGGGCGTGGCCTAGAGGATAATTAGCATATGATAAAAGTTCAGTTTTCTCAATAAAGGCTTTAGGCAGCGAGACGGCACTAATATAGTTATGTTCGCTAATGTCAGCCAGCTTAATACCCATTTTTTAGGTGACAGAAACCCTTTAAGATTTACTACATCGGATAGGAAAATGTTGTTTCCATTCTGTCACTTGTTTTTCAGCATTTCTCAAATTATTTTTTAAGATAGTCGAATCCATAAAGGGCACAAAATTTTGATAGGACTTGAAATACAAAGTGACCAGCAGCAAATTACAAAAAAAAAAAAAAAAAAAAAAAAAGGGTATAGCCAAAAAAAGGGTCTGGGGGAAATAAAAAAAAAAAAAAAAAAAACACGTGGGAAGCAGAGACACTTCTCACTCACAAGACAAACATAACACTGAAATATGCTTTCAACACAGTTTAACTTGGTGCAGAACTGCCCCACAATCTAAAACATTATGTCCACGGTAAAGCAAAAAATTAGGAAATGTTAGGTCTTTATTTTTGCATCAATACATTTTCTCTCATTTACACAGCTGCACTAGTGTTGCCATATTGAATGTGGAGCTTCAGGCCAATTTACAGCCAATTAACATCCCGCCGATACTCAACTGGATTGTGCCAAGTATTTGGCACAAAGTTGGTGTGAACGAAGTCAATACTTCACAGTGCAATGATTTGCTGGGACTCACAGCACAAGTATCAATTACCCCTACGGCCTTCAACAAAGACGCTGAAAGCTAAAATATTGGACACCTAGTTTACGGACGTTAGACATACCAAACAGTTCTCTGTAGAGCAAGGAATGAGTGCTTAGAAATACACATCTATCCTGTTATTTCGTAATCTGCATGGCTGGGCTTGCTCGTTTTTGCATTGAGACGCCTTCAGCTCGTCTTTGCACTGAGACACCTTCAGCTTTAAAGATTCATGTTCAAAAACGTAGCATCCTCCAGATCCAAACATGTCAACCTGTGAAAGTGGTTTGCTCCTGTTTAAGAGAAAGATGGGCAAGTATGTTCTTCAAAGAAAGATGACTTTTCCCTTTCTTTAGTACGCAACACCAGGGATTGTGGGTTCGCAGGAATATCTGAACATTTCTGTAACCAGAAAACAAAGTCTTTCTACAAATTTTACATCTATTTAGATCCACAAGTTTGGCAAGGCTGTCCACAATCCTACTTAGGATGTCTTCACCAAATCGTAGACATAAATATGGAAATCGTCATCAAACTTTATGAAGTAAACAGAGGGTTTGGCTTCAACTTGATGAATAACCATGCCAGTCCTTTTTGAGCCATCTTCTTTGGCATATTCCACTTGCTTCCCCACCAGGCTGTCAACAACCTCACCAGGTTCTCTTTCAGCTGGAGGAGAATCATCTATTGGTAGCATAAAAGAAAACAAAAGAAAAAACAAACATCAGTACACATCTAACAAAACATTAACTATCAACTTCCTAAGGCCCCTTTCACACGAGCGATATGGAATGGGTCAGGGAAAAACTGCTTTCTACACAAGTTGAATCCGTTTTGTCTGCAATGGCACTCTGTCCGTTTTTTATGCGTTTTTCAAACATGTGAAGAAAAACTGAAGAGTAACAATTTACATCTCCTACCAACCATAATTGCATCCGGACGCCTTCCGTTTTTTACACAAACCCTATTCACTACTATCAAGCCAGGGCTGCATGAAAATGCTCAATATAAAACATGCTGCAATTTTTTTCTGAACACCGAGATGAACAGTGATAAACAATGCTCATGTGCACAGACCCATTGAGTCCAGATGCTAAGCGTTCACTACACGCGTCTCATCAGGACGGAGAACTCGCTTGTGTGAAATTAGACAGGTTTTGTTTTTTCCCTCCCTTACCCTGGGTTCACACCTGAGCGTTCCCCAAACGCGCGTTTTACGCGCGTTTTAGTCGCGCGTTTTTATGCGCGTTTTTTGTAATAGTAAACGCGCGTTTGACGCGCGTTTGTGTCATTGACTGCAGTGTCCTATGGCCACAAACGCGCGTCAAAACGCCCCAAAGAAGCTCAAGTACTTGTTTGAGCGTCGGGCGTTTTACAGCGCGTTCGTACGCGGTGTAAAACGCCCAGGTGTGAACCCTTCCCATAGGGAAGCATTGGTTTTCATGTCTTAAGCGTTTTACAGCCCGTTTGAACGCGCTGTAAAACGCTCAGGTGTGAACCCAGGGTTAGGGTGTTTACCTATGCCAGTGTTTCCCAACCAGTGTGCCTCCAGCTGTTGCAAAACTACAACTCCCAGCATGCCCGCACAGCCAAAGGCTGTCTAGGAATCCTGGGAGTTGTAGTTTTGCAACAGCTGGAGGCACACTGGTTGGGAAACACTGACCTATGCGATCTTCTGATCACTAACCCTGGGTTCACACTTGAGCGTTTTACAGCGCGTTCCTACGCGCTGTAAAACGCACAACAAGGAGAAACCAATGCTTCCCTATCAGCATGGTTCTCACCTGGGCGTTTTACAGCGCGTACGATCGCGCTGTAAAACGCCCGACGCTCAAACAAGTACCTGACCCTTTTTTTGAGCGTTTGTCGCGCGTTCCCGTACAATAGACTTTCGGGAACGCGCGACAATGTGTGCACGCCTGTCTCTGTATGCGCGCTTGTAAACGCCCGTACAAGCGCGCATACAGAGCGCTCCTTTCGGAACGCTCAGGTCTGAACCCAGCGTTATACCACAGACTGCAATATGGGCAGCCTATGGGATTTTTACAGGCTCGCCTGTCAGGCCATACTATGACAGGCCTGGGAGCCTTTACAAGGCCACGGGGCTGTCCTAGCAACTGATCTGAGCCCAGTGATACTGCCGCAGAATTTCAGATTAGCGGGCAGAGGAAGTCCCCTCCCTCTGTCTAAATGCTCAAATGCCATGGCAGCGATTGACCATGACATCTGAAGGGTTAATGACCAGGATTAAAGTTATCTCCCAGTCATTGTGCCAACTGTATGGAGCGGGACCTCTCGTACTCTGCTGACATACTAGTAACATCAAAGGGCCGTGAACGGGATTAAACTTTAAGGGTGGGTTTAAACTTTTTTTTATGCTGCCATTTTTTCAGTGGTAGAAAAACACCAGTGCAAAATCAAAGTGAGACAATTTTAGAATCTCAGATTGTAAACTCTTGAGAACAGGGCCCTAATTCCTTTTGTTCTAATTATTGACTTGTCTGTTGCCATTTGCAAGAAAATTTAGACTAGAACCTTCAGAATCACAGGTGCATATCCATGAAGCAAACATAATTACAAAAAACAATATGGCTGCACACTGTTATATAGACTATATAACGGTGTGCAGCCTGTTTTTTGTAATTATGTTTGTCTGTTGCTATGCTATTTATTCCTGTCTGAACTCCTGAAGAATTGTAAAGCGATGCGGAATATGTTGGGACTATATAAAGATTATTTAGAGAATGGGTCAGCCGCCACCACCAGGATTCCAGTGCATCCTGAAAAAGGAGGGATATCTGTAATGAAGTCTATGGCCACGTGCTACCAATGGGCTTCTGGCACTGGCAAGGGAAGTAAGAGACTTGCAGGTCTCCGTTTTCAGTTGTGTTGTGGGCACAAATGGAACATGCGGCAACATAATTCCAGACTGGGCCCCCAGTAATGTTGGGTAATTAGGCTAGCAGTCTTATGGAGACCTGGGTGACCTACGACTTTGGTGGAATGCCTCCAGACCAGAACCCCTCTATGTAAATCACACTGGGCACAATACATAAGCTTTTCTCCATTAAAAAAAAAAAACATTCTACTGTATTTGACTAAATCTGCATTGATAAAATAAAAATTGATTTTCATTAGATTTTTATACACATGTAAAACAGGATTCTGCAGCTGAACAAATTTTAAATAGACATGGTAGAAGTTTTCTGACACAAGATGCGAAAGGGGTAATTAAAAAGTACCAAGGAACACGTTGAAAACAAACTCATGGCCACCATTCCTTATAATACATGAGTAGTAGTTTTAGGACAAAGAAATTAGTACTTCAAATATCAATGTTATATGGCTTTATGATTTTTGTCCCCAGAAACAAGGTATATGAAATGGTCACCCAGTTTTTCAGCAGATGGGACGCTTGATGTAGCACATATACAGGAAATATAATTTAAAGAACTTTAATATGGCATATTAAATGATGATATGAACAAATGCAAAATGTATTACCTTTGTCATTCTTTGGCATGGATGGAGAATGTCCTAATAGGTATAACGATATGATTAATAAGGTTGTAAATGATAACAAGAAAATAAAAGTGATAGCCACCATCTCTGGATGGATCAGTGAAACCAGAGGATGAAGCAAGGACATAGTTCAGAGGCTTATACAGGTCCTTCTAAAAAAATTAGCATATTGTGATAAAGTTCATTATTTTCTGTAATGTACTGATAAACATTAGACTTGCATATATTTTAGATTCATTACACACCAACTGAAGTAGTTCAAGCCTTTTATTGTTTTAATATTGATGATTTTGGCATACAGCTCTCAAAAAATTAGCATATCATGAAAAGGTTCTCTAAACGAGCTATTAACCTAATCATCTGAATCAACTAATTAACTCTAAACACCTGCAAAAGATTCCTGAGGCTTTTAAAAACTCCCAGCCTGGTTCATTACTCAAAACCGCAATCATGGGTAAGACTGCCGACCTGACTGCTGTCCAGAAGGCCATCATTGACACCCTCAAGCAAGAGGGTAAGACACAAAGAAATTTCTGAACGAATAGGCTGTTCCCAGAGTGCTGTATCAAGGCACCTCAGTGGGAAGTCTGTGGGAAGGAAAAAGTGTGGCCGAAAACGCTGCACAATGAGAAGAGGTGACCGGACCCTGAGGAAGATTGTGGAGAAGGACCGATTCCAGACCTTGGGGGACCTGCGGAAGCAGTGGACTGAGTCTGGAGTAGAAACATCCAGAGCCACCGTGTACAGGCGTGTGCAGGAAATGGGCTACAGGTGCCGCATTCCCCAGGTCAAGCCACTTTTGAACCAGAAACAGCGGCAGAAGCGCCTGACCTGGGCTACAGAGAAGCAGCACTGGACTGTTGCATGTCATTCGGAAATCAAGGTGCCAGAGTCTGGAGGAAGACTGGGGAGAGGGAAATGCCAAAATGCCTGAAGTCCAGTGTCAACTACCCACAGTCAGTGATGGTCTGGGGTGACATGTCAGCTGCTGGTGTTGGTCCACTGTGTTTTATCAAGGGCAGGGTCAATGCAGCTAGCTATCAGGAGATTTTGGAGCACTTCATGCTTCCATCTGCTGAAAAGCTTTATGGAGATGAAGATTTCATTTTTCAGCACGACCTGGCACCTGCTCACAGTGCCAAAACCACTGGTAAATGGTTTACTGACCATGGTATTACTGTGCTCAATTGGCCTGCCAACTTTCCTGAACCCCATAGAGAATCTGTGGGATATTGGGAAGAGAAAGTTGAGAGACGCAAGACCCAACACTCTGGATGAGCTTAAGGCCGCTATCGAAGCATCCTGGGCCTCCATAACACCTCAGCAGTGCCACAGGCTGATTGCCTCCATGCCACGCCGCATTGAAGCAGTCATTTCTGCAAAAGGATTCCCGACCAAGTATTGAGTGCAGAACTGAACATAATTATTTGAAGGTTGACTTTTTTTGTATTAAAAACACTTTTCTTTTATTGGTCGGATGAAATGTGCTAATTTTTTGAGATAGGAAATTTGGGTTTTCATGAGCTGTATGCCAAAATCATCAATATTAAAACAATAAAAGGCTTGAACTACTTCAGTTGGTGTGTAATGAATCTAAAATATATGAAAGTCTAATGATTATCAGTACATTACAGAAAATAATGAACTTTATCACAATATGCTAATTTTTTTTAGAAGGACCTGAATGCTTTGCACCACTCATGTATTATACAAGGAATAAAAATAATGATATAAGGAGCCACAATTTAAACCCCCAAAGGACTTAGGGGGAGGTTTATTAAATCTGATCCAAATGAAACTTGCCTGCCTATAGCAACCAACCAGACTGATCCTTTTCAGAGTTCCTTTGGAAAATGAAAGGTGGAATATGCTTGATTACCAAGCCATTTTCCATTCGCACCAGTTTTGATAAATCTCCCCCTCAATTTTTTTTAAATGAAGACTCATGGAAAAAGTGATACACTGTTATACCTAGTGCAGGGCCTAATGGTGGGTTGCAAGACTGAAAGACTAGCAAAGGATAGTCATGCTCCACCCCCTTCAGGATTCGCCTAAAGCGTTCCTGTAAGTAGTACGCACAACCCCTTACATGCCACACAATCTGACACCGCCATGACAAAAACCAAAACCACTTCAAGGATCTCACTTGTGAATAAAGAGTAATTAAAATGTTATGCAGACTCCAAAACTATATCAGTAAAAACTACAGATCACCCCACAAGAAAGAGCCCTCCCTCCCACAGCTCCATAGACATAACTAGAAAAACGTTAGGAGGGTCAGAATATGGCATTGTAAATTTTAACCACTGAACAAAACCCATAAAACAATGGCTGAACTGCATGTTTTCAAATTCCACACCATTTAAATTTTTGTTCCAGCTTCTCACGACATCATATGCAATATTAAATAGTGCCATTAGAAAGTACAACTTGTCCCACAAAAAACAAGCCTGCAAAAGCTTTGTGAAACGAAAACTAACATTTTTGGTTCTAGAAGGTTAATGAGTAAAAAACAAAATTGTAAAGAAAAATAATGCAAAAATTGTTAGGTAAAAAACGGGTTAAGGGGAATGTATCACCTAGATTTTATTTTTTGCCAATTAAAACTAGACACTGAAACTTTTTCTAATCTGTTATGTTCCGACTGGTGACTGGAGATGCACCCGACTTCTACCGGAGTGTTGAAGCATGCTTTGACATTTACAGAGTTCACTGTGCAGGGAAGGGGAGGAGCTGTGACCACCACCTATTCTAAGTGGTGTCATCCTATAATACAGCATTTACCTTTCAATCTAACCATGCCCTGCAATGCGATGACTGCAGAGAAGAGATCTTTACAGATCAGGAAGTGCCAACCTATCAACATGGTTATAAGGGAAAATAATAGCATTCTGAATACAGAATGCATAGTACAATAGGGCTGGAGGGGTTAAAAAAAATAAAAATTAAAAAATAAAATCTTAATTTTTTTTTAACTCACCTTAATCCACTTGTGCAGCCGGCATCTCTTCTGTCTTTGCTGTGCACAGGAATAGGACCTTTGATGACATTACTGTGCTCATCACATGGTCCATCACCATGGTGAGGGACCATGTGAGGTGACGTCACCACAGGTCCTTAGCCAGCAGCTCAACATTACAGAAGACATAGATTCGCAACTACGCGATCAAGTGGACTCAGTTATTTTTTATTTTATTTTTTAACCCCTCCATCACTATTTTACATTGCATTCTGTATTCAGAATGCTATTATTTTCCCTTATAACCATGTTATAAGTGAAAATACAGATTGGGTCCCCATCCCGATAGTCACCTAGCAACCATGCGTGAAAATCACACCGCATCCGCACTTGCTTGCGGATGCTTGCGATTTTTACACAGCCCCATTCACTTCTATGGGGCCTGCATTGCGTAAAAAATGCAGAATATAGAGCATGCTGTGATTATCACGCAACGCACAAGTGACGCGTGAAAATCACAGCTCATGTGCACAGCCCCATAAAAAAAAAAAAAAAAGAATGGGTCAGGATTCAGTGAGGGTGCAACGCGTTCACCTCACGCATTGCACCCGCACAGAATACTCGCCCGGGTGAAAGGGGCCTAAGGGTACAGAGTAGGCCTGCACAATATATCGCCAAAGCAATCGCAATTAAATCGCCAATTGGCCGACCCAAAAATGCTGCAATTATTTTACCATATTTTTCGCTTTATAACACAAACATTTTCCCCCCCAAAAGTGGGGGGGAAAATGGCAGTGCGCCTTATAAAGCGATGGTTGACTTTTTACGTGGTTGACACGGATGTATCGCCGGCCGCTATGCTGCACAGCGCGGCCGGCGATACATCAGTTACAGTATGGGGAGGGAGGAGGGGCTGGAGGCAAGTCGTTATTTTAATGAACAAATGTTCTTTTATTTATTCTATTTTATGTATCTGTTCTGTGCAGTGCTATTACGAAAATGGCAAGTTTTGTATTTTGTACTTTTGCAGTAATGCAAATATGTTATTTAATTTAGTAAAAGAGGTTTTATTTTGAAAAACACTGTGCATTTTAGTTCTTGAGTTAAGCATAACTACATTTCAGCATTATCAGTAATTTGTGTGTGCTTTTGCCTTGAAAATCCAAGCAAATAGACCTCTAGAACAATTCCCTTTAAATATTGCGTTGCATACCGTTATCGCAATTTTTAGGGCCCTAATCGCAATCGCACAAAATTCCCATATCGTGCAGCCCTAGTACAGAGGGGAGGTAACAAGTTGGGGGGTGTACCTGCACAGTCTGACTATGGCAGCACTGATTGGATAGAGTGAGTCTGTGCAGGTACACCCCCCCAACTGGTTAACACCCCTCTGTACCCTTAATGCACACTGCTAGCAATTCATTCATTCATAACTTCTAGTAGAAATAATAAAGGAATGGCATAACAGAGCCATAAGAATAGATGCTCCAGAATCGCTATTACATAAGGAATGCATGGCGCTATTAAGAGGAATGTTAGGAGTGGTGACAGGTCCTCTTTAACTGATGCATGGGAATTTTTTTTTTTTTTTGTTCCTCTAAAGGACCAAAAGAACAGAAAATGAAACTGTGATGTGAAGGTTCCCTTAGCTATTTCAATGCACATCTGATCTTTTAGATAGAAGATTGGATAAGTTAAAATCCAGCCTACACCTTTCTTTCAAAATTTGGGATTGGGCAAGGTTCAGACCACGTCGCCATTACACAAATGTCCCAGATGGATACAACTGTATGCCTATAAAGTTGTATATAACTACCTTTCACTCCCTTTTTTGCATAAATTTGTATTAAGACAGTTGAAGCAATATATACACACCATTCATATGTAGGTCAAAAGAATATACTTTTGGCATAGGTCTACATCTTAGGCCAGATATAGCAGCTCAGATCCTCTGAAGTGAATGGGGTCAGGCTGTAATACGGCACATAACCGGTGGACAGGTGTGGCTCTGTTCTGGGAAGAAGGCCCATTTCACACTTGCGTTGTTAATTCCAGTATTGAGATCCGGCAGAGGAACTCAATACCGTAATTAAACGGATCCGTTTTGATTTTGCACATCAGGATGCATCTGTTCAGTTAGGATGCGGTTGTGTGAAATCAAAACAGAAAAAAAATGGATCCGTCACTAAATACACTGAAAGTCAATGGGTGACGGACCCAGTTTTTTAGGACACCGCTTCCTACAGAAGTTTTTGTGTCCAGTCACAAAACCGAATGCTGAGGGAATGGAAGACATCCTGAACAGATGTCTTTCCATTCCGAATATATGAAAACTAAACAAACATTTTTTTCCGGTATTGAGATCCTCTGCCAGATCTTAATACCACAAGACACCACAAGTGTGAAAGTAGCCTAAGGCCGAATGCACGGCCGTGAGTGGTCCGTGGAACCGCGGCCTGGATTCCTGCTGAGTGCAGGAGCGCACGGCGGCATTGGTTGCTATGACGCAGTGCGCTCCCTGCTGCCGCCACAGTACAGTAATACACTGGTATGATCTATACCAGTGTATTACTTTACTGCGGCGGCAGCAGCAGGGAGCACACGGCGTCATAGCAACCAATGCCGCCGTGCGCTCCTGCACTCAGCAGGAATCCAGGCCGCGGTTCCACGGACCGCTCACGGCAGTGTGCAATCAGCCTAAAGGAAATGTTGGAGAAAGTGATTATTTAACCCTTTCCTGACCTCCGCCATACATGTATAGCAAAAGTCCGATCTTTAAAAATAGTTCCCACTCGCAAGCGCAGCGGCCAACATAGCAGCGGGGTTTCTGCTGTTTTAAATAGCAGACACCTGGGGCTAATGTCCCCCCCCCAATCAGCAATAATGACGATCACAGGCATTTGACCCCTCAGATGCTGTGGTCATCTGAGAGCTAAAAACCTGGAAGCGCTGCGCCATGGGGTGATCGGGAGAGCCATTCATTCACTGTGAAAGACATTTCATGGGTATATTTCAATGTAGGCCAGCAAGTGGAAGACACTACATTTGAATATACCGATTCCCACTGCTAAACAGAAGTGGCAATCTGACCACAGCATCTGAGGGGTTAACTGTCTGCGATCAGTGTGGAGTGGGCACCATCTTTAAAGTCACTACTGCAAACATATATAGTCATGGGGCGGTAGGGAAAAGGCTATTAATAATTTTAAACAATTTTCTGGTGTTATTTGTAACCTTCCATCTAAATACCTTCAGTAAAAAAAAAAAAAAAAAAACACACAACATAAAATTCTGCAGGTGATATCAAAGCTTATCTATTCCCTCCTGATCTCTGCACAGGTCACACAGCAGGGCTAGAAAACTCTCCCACAGAAGTCAATAATGTCCCCTCCTGTCCAACGTGTCTATGAACCATGGTGGCTGCTTTAAATCATCTCTCTAAGGCCTCATACACACAGCCGTTGTTTTGGTCCGCATCCGAGCCGCAGTTTTGGCAGCTCGGATGCGAACCCATTCACTTGCACATCATGTGCTGTCCGCATTCGTTGCTCCGTTCCTTGGCACCGCAAAAAAAAATAATATATAACATGTCCTATTCTTGTCCGCGCTTTGCGGACAAGAATAGGCATTTATATTAAAGGCTGTCCGTGCCGTTCCGCAAATTGCGGAACGTGCACAGACGCCATCCGTGTTTTGCGGACCACAAAACACACCACGGTCGTGTGCATGCGGCCTTAATGTTATCAAGAACAGTTCTAGCAAATTGGCCGCCCCCATAATCATGTTCAGGGAGTAGATTAAAAGAAATCTGCAATCAAAAAATAAAAACGGATTAGAAAGAATGTGTGTTACCATTTGATTTTAACCCCCTGAGGACCGTGTGATTTTCAATTTTTGCGTTTTCATATTTTATTCCCTGCCTTCCCGAAGCTGTAACTTTTATTTTTCCCATTCACATGGCTGTATGAGGACTTGCTTTTTGCAGGACAAGTTGCACTTTCTAATGGCACCGCTTAATATTGCACACGATCTAGTGAGAAGCTGGATGCCATAGCCCTATTGGTTTCGGGTTTCCTGCATTCCACATGTGGTAAAAACAGACCTGCTACCTTCATTCTCCAGGTCAGTACTTTTACAGTAAACTACATTTACATCGTTTTTCTTGTGTGTTAATACTTTAACATCAGAATATTTTTTTTTGCATTGCCATATTCTGACCCCCATAACTTTATATTCAAATCTACCGAGCTGAGTGAGGGCTAATTTTTTGCGTGGCCTTCTGTATGACTTTTTGATCACTTTTTATTATGTTTTTGGGAGCTCAAGGAATGGAAAAAAAAAATTAAATCAGCCATTTTGATGACCACAGTTCACCATATGGGATAAATACATTTAATTTCTAATGGTATGGGCATTTTGGGACATAGCAGTGATTATATATATATATATATATATATATATGAATGATATAGATATATATATATATATATGAATGATATAGATATATATATATATATATATATATATATATATATATATATATATATATATATATATATATATATATAGATATATAGATATTTTTATTATTTTGTCCCATAGACTGCAATGATTTACCATTGCAGCCTGTGGGAGTTTCATGAACTTCACTTTGGCAGGCCTCGAAATTTTCACAAGAACAAAGCTGCATTGAAAACCGAGCGATTCCCTCAGTGTCAGTGAGGTGAAGCCGCTCAAGCCCCACAGTCACCAATCACAGACATTGCTTTCCGGTGTCTGCTGTGTAAAACGGAAGCGGAGTGGAAGCCATGTTTAACAACCAAACTTCTGCCATACGACAAAGGCCGGAAAGGGGTGAAGCAGCAGAAATTTTTCGGTGGGACATTCACGTTGAAAAGTGAAAAAATATTTCCATTCATATTAACAAATAAAAAAATACAAGCATGACTTACTTGAATCTGGCATAATGCGAAGGTCTCCTTCTTTGTAGTCATCTAAAAGTTGATACATGTATAAGACAGGGTCCTTTTCATAGGTGATATAAAACCATGTGTTCATAATGGGTGCTCGTGCCAGTACCATCCCCCTCCATTCATCCTTCGAGCCATCTTCTGTTTCAAACATATGCTCTACAGCTTTACCAATCATTGTGTCTGCTAAATGGGCATCGCTGATTCGAGATGATGCTTTGAATAAAGAAACAAAAAATTGTTTCACAAAAATGACCAATCGTAACGCTATAAAACAATTGTACAAATTAAACAATGCTATATTTGTGTGAAGTTAGCTCCACTGCTAATTGTGTGAAGTTAGCTCCACATTTTCTAGTCCGAGTTGTCCACCCTGCGCCCATTTTCTCTAGAAGTTGAAATATATAATAATCAGGAGAGAAGACAAATTGAGAAACAAATTAAAAAGGGAACCTATCATCGCCTTTCTGCTGCCCATACTAACAGCAGTATAAAGTAGAGACAGATGAGTTGATTTCAGCCGTCTGTCATTTATAAGTTACAAGTAAGTGGTTGCCGAGAACCAACATTACTATCATTGCAGACTAGGCCTGGAAAAGAGTCCTGGCCACCTGAGAAGAGTCCTGGTTATCCATGAATCCTGCTCTCCTACCCACCTGCTGATGACTGACCGGCTTCTACCTAGTTTTCTCCCCATCTCTCTAGGAGAGAACTGCCAATCATCAGCAGGTGGGCAGGAGATTATGTATAACCAGGACTCTTCTCAGGTAGATGTGACTCTTCAAGGCCTGGGCTGCAAGGATTATGATGCTGGTTCTCAGCAACCACTTACTTGTAGCTCATGAGTGACACACCGCTGACATCAGCATGTCTGTCAGTGAGGTCAGCATAAAGTTGATAACAGGTTCCCTTTAACAATTGAGGTGGTACATTCAGCCTAAGGGCTCATGCACACAAATTTATTTTTTGTCAGTGTCTGTTCTTTTTGCGGCCCATATGCAGAACCCATTACTTCAATGGGGCCACAAAAATAAAAAAATAGAACATGTACTACTATTGTTCGCATTATGGACAAGGATAGGATTGTTCATTTAGGGGCCAGCAGTTCAGTTCACAAATACGGAATGCACATGGCCTGTATCAGCGTTTTGCAGATCTGAAATTTACAGACAAAACATCCAACGGTCAAGCGCATGAGCCCTAAAGGCTGTATTACACAGCCCAATTTAGCAGGCATTTGTTGGGAAGGATGCATTCCTTCCTGCCAATCGCCTGCTTGTTGGCGGAGGAGACTGCTGCATGTTACACCATCGCTCTTCCCTATACTAAATCATTGTTTGTCACAGCAGGTAGTGATTAGGCACCACAATCTGCCACCTGCGACGATTTTATAACCTGTCAAAAGGCAGACTGCCCGATGAGCAATCGGCAGCAGTATTAGACTGCCAGATGATCGCTAACCAGGATCACTACAAACGCTCGTTGTTAGCCATGATCTGCCCCCCCCAAAAAAAAACACTAGACGGCAGGTGTAATACTGGCTTAAGGCCACAGAGCCCACGGTCAGTGGAAAAAGCATAATACAAATATTTTGGCCTCTTCATGTTTTGGATACATTAGAATCTTATTTTACTGGAATGTAGAGTGCTGCACTAGTATTGCTGTGGTAAATATAGCGGATGTGAACAATGTCTAAAGGCCCTTTTACATGGGGGGGGTTCGACGATCGGGAGCCAACTTTCATACAAATGTTTTTGTGGCTGATCAGGGGAAAAATGTGTCTGTTGGATTATTGGATCTTTTAAGGAAGCTACAAAAGCATTGTGTGTCTGCAGCACATTGCCTCGTGTAAACAGGACAATGTTCATTCTCCATGCAGTTTGTGCAATTATTCTAACCATCGTCCATCACTCATGCATTGGCCATGTAAAACCCCTTTAAATAAGCGCCAATCTTCTTATATTGTCACTCTCTGCTTATTATGGCCGCACACAGAGTTCCATTCTGAATGGAGAGTAATCCGTTCAGGATGTCTTCAGTTCAGTCGTTTTGATCAGGCAAAAGAGAAAACTGTACGGTTTTATCTCCGGCAAAAAAAAAAAAAAGACTTACCTGAATGTATTAGTGCCAGATCCGGCATTCAAAATACCGGAATGCCGGATCCATCCTTCCGGTCTGCGCATGCGCACACCTTTAAAAATGAGAGAGAAAAAAAATACCTGATCCGTTTTGCCTGATTACACCGGAAAAACGATCCGGTATTGCAATGCATTTTTCTGACTGATCAGTCAGAAAAAATGACATGCTTTTGCATACAGTTTGCCTGATCAGGCAGGCAGTACAGGCAACGGAACTGCCTGCCGGAATCAAACAACGCAAGTGTGAAAGTACCCTTCGTGCCGGATCCGGAATTCAAAATACCGGATCAGTCCTTCCGGACTGTGCAGACTGGTAAAAATTTGATAAAAAAAAAAAAAAAAAATACACAAAACAGATCCGGCTGTCCGCATGACAAGCGGAGAGACGGATCCGTCCTTGCAATGCATTTGTGAGACGGATCCGCATCCGGATTTGTCTCACAAATGCTTTGTCAGCGGCAGATCGGCGGATCCGGCAGCCAGTTCCGACGCCTGAACTGCCCGCCGGATCACACTGCCGCAAGTGTGAAAGTAGCCTTAAAAGGAACCCAACTCATCTCAAAGGGTGCAATTCTCAAAGTGCTTCACTGTAGGCTTCTGCATGCAGCGTTTTGATTTTATGCACACATCCACCATATTATCCTCTGGTTTGTCATTACTACCCTATAGATCTAGTCAAACCATTAACCCTTAATACTAGTTTTAGTTTCGCCTATGCTTTCCTGCCACATTTTGTTATTAAAAACGCACCACATACAAGGTTATTCTTCGTATCTTTCGAGCTGTAACATACATAAAGTGCGGGTCTACATGATCACTTGTGCAGTAAATCATGATTTTGGTGCACTTACCAACTCTGTCTGGAAGAACTTCGAGAGCAGACACCCTTTCATCCTTGTGAAGCTCAAGTCCATACACACAGTCAAATCCATCATATTTTATAAGATAAAGAGAAGGGTTAACTGGTACTTGATCCAAAACAGTTCCTTTCCATTGAGTTATTGGACCACTGCCCTCTTTCCAGCCATGCTGTATTCTACAACCTACAATATTTCTTCTTGGTTGAGAGATTGGTTTACTTGGTCCCATATTGCTTCGATGTTTCCTAAAAATGAGAGGGTCTATTAAAGCTTAGCAGAATGTATTCCCTCCTTGAGATTGTCAACGTTTATACTGTTCTGATGAATAGTTTTCTATTTATGAAAACAAGCAAGGATCTGTAAGTTGAGGAGATTCCAACTTAAAATCCAAATTAAAGGAAGTCTGTCACCTCCATATGGCCATATACAGTGCTTACATTGTCCTATAGCACACCTATACATGAATGTAATGGTACCTTTGTTATTTTCTTTACACTTGCTTTACACTTGCAGAAGCTGGAAAAACTAAGTTTAATTCATATGCAAATGAGCACTGGCAAGTCTGCCTTTAAATGTTTTCCCGCCCCAGCCTCTGCCCGCCCTACTATTCCCTTGCGTCATCCCAGCACCTGTGCACTGCCTCACCGGGCCGGAGAATGCACACTGCGATGCCCATTGTGGGCACGGCATCGCTTTAAGTACTGCGCATGCGCCGGCAAACACCACATTACCGCTGTTCACCAGCGTGGGATCTCGGCTGAACCGAAGGATGACGCAAGGGAATAGGAGGGCGGGCAGAGGAACAATGAAAAAATAAGGCAGAGAAACCTGGGCTCCAACACAGTGAACTTGCCAGTGTTCATTTGCATATGAATCAAAGTTCGTTTTTCTGTAAGTGTAAAGAAAGAGACAAAGGTACCATTACATTCAGGTAGAGGTGTTCTATAGGACAATAAAAGCACTGTATATGGCCATATGGAGGTGACAGACTCCCTTTAACAAGAATTCGTCATCTGCGCTGAGTTGAAGACAAGAGGGAAACAATTATATACAAAATATATATATATTTATTTATAAACAATTTCAGTGCAAAATAATAAAATATCAAATTGGTGACAAAGAATAATGATCAATTATGTTCAATCAATTGGAAAAATAGGTAACTTGTAAGATATAAATGCAACCAATAAAATAACTTTTTAAATGAAATGGGTATCTTATCAATAGCCCACAGAATAAGGCCGAATGCACACGGCCGTGAACGGTCCGTGGTATCCCGGCCTGGATTCCTGCTGAAAGCAGGAGCGCACAGCGTCATTGGTTGCTATGACGCCATGTGCTTTATGCCGCTGCTGCACTACAGTAATACACTGGTATAGATCATACGAGTGTATTACTGTAGTGCAGCAGCGGCATGAAGCGCACGCAATCATCGAAACCAATGACGCCGTGTGCTCCTGCTGATCTCCGACAAGGCCATTGACTAGAAACTAAAATGTGTGTCTTATAAAACGAATGTGGCCCAAATGTGTAACTCAATGCAGCTCAGGAGCCCTAACTAACTGCTCCTAAGCTGCCATAAAACAATGGGAGAACGGGCGGGAGGACAGACAGGAGAACGGGCGGGCAGCACTCACAGTACCCTTCAGTGAAGCCGCCAGCCCGTGCATACATTGCGGCACTAAGCAGTGGGCTGGCGGTTTCAGTGATGACCAAGTGTTTCGCCCGACCTCCATGTGAGCTGGTTCTGGAGTGTCTGGACCGGTACCGTAACTCTAATCTCTGTATCCAAGTACAGGTCCTGACACTTTCACCTCCTCTCCAGACCCCATACACCCCCCCCCCCCCCCTCCTCCTCTCCCCCTGGGCAGTTTCTACTCACCCCTACTCTACTTGTCTGGTGCTGATTGGTGGAGGAAGGGGGAGCAGGACTCGCCACCAATCAGCTACCGGTACACTGTTCAGTTACCACATGACATCCCCCCCCCCCCCACTCTGGGTACCGTAGATGAAATCTTAAGTCCCAAGGTGAGGACATCTTAAGGCAATTTATGGTACCCAAATTAAAAACTGTGTGCCAAATATGACTATAACCCCCATCATCCATAGAAATACAAATGTACGGCAAAATATGGGTGGATTCCTATGGATGAGGGGGGGGGGTTATAGTCATATCTAGACAGATGCCAATTACAGAACAGTCCCTGGGCAGTGTTCATTTTAAACATACTGTAACTACAACTACAACCCCCCTTTTAGTTCAAATCCTCTGAAAAATGGGTCAGTCTTATAAAGTGAAAAATATGATATATATTTATCTCCCAAGACTGAAAGACTTAACTTGCACTGCAGTTGAAATGATCTCAAATCTAGATCCTACAAGAACGATATTGTCTATTTGAATATATATATATATATAAATAAAATATAAAGAAATTTACACTATACCACCAATTATTTGGTCTTCCACATGACCAATGACATCATAGTGCATCAACTGGCTACTCATCTCTTACTCAGCACCACCACAAGGGGACACTAGTGTTCTATGTAAAAGTTTGTATAATTACATTTAATTCTTATATTTTCTAAAGATCTAACAGAAAGATAACCTTTGACCTAAGCTCTGGACAAAGCCCTAAATATGAGGAAAAGGGATTGTAATGGATACCAACTATCAGACATATAGTCTGCTTATAGATATACTACTTTAAGACCATCTACCAAAGCACTTAATCTTCTTTCTCCATATACTTGGAAAATTCGGTAATTCGTTCCCAACAGTAGCCTTTGCCACACACAAAAAAAATAAAAAATATATAGTATATCCTACCTAATTCTATAGATTAAAAAAAAACTTGTTAATAAGACATACTAATACGTTTCAATGGGTATACTTAAACAATATATAATGGATATGATGAAATTACAGGTTTATATTTTACTTCCAATGAATCAAATAAATATATAGATGTAGCCTATAACATCATAATACAATAACATTATGCTAATATCACTGCTATGAATTGCAAATTTACATCAGGCAACTTTTTAATAAACCCCCTTTCTAATTATGGAGAAGGAAAAAAAAAAAAAAAAAAAAAAAAATAAATACAATTCTTTAGAACATTCCATTCCTCGTTCACTATCTTTTGTAGAAGCCTGAAGAATCTTTTATGGTACCTGTCAGAGTCCCCCGCAGTTTACGATATGAGAATGTTTACGTATAGATTCCCAACTCTTTCCTTGTAAGTCTTTGTCCAGAAAGAATAAACTCGCATTGACCTTCTAGCAAGCAGACAAAATGGCTACCATGATGCCCCTATATCAATCTGTAAAGTAATAAGCATAGGCCTCTACAACATTGAGTCCTTTAACCCCAATATTTAACAAGACAGTACACAGTTCAGGACCAAGGCTACTTCGGTCTTCAGGACCAGTTTAGCCGGTTTTCATACGTTTAATAGCTATACTATTTAGTTAAAAAAAATTATTTGTTCCCGCTAGCATCATGAGTTATTTCATGAATAATGCAGGCTCCTTTTCATATTTTTTTTATTATTTTTTTTTTTACACACCATTTTATTTCTTGAGAATTTTTTGACTTTTAGTTTGAAGAAAGTAGTAAAAACACATTACAATTTAGAATTTTTTTCTGGTAATATAGTCTCAATCTGAAATGGACTTCAGATTTGAGTTTGTCATAGTATACTGTAAATCAAAATATTACTTTTTTAATTAACTGTTATAAGGGAGTGGATTTTTTTTTTTTTTTTTTTTGGGCGGGTTATTTCGTGTAATATTCTATTCTTGTACTCTGTCCCTCAAAACGTCAGAAAAGACCATTGCAAGGCTTTGCTAAATTTCTTTACACTTGGACTATACAGGAGAAATCTGCCCAGATGCAGTGACAATTGTCCCCGTTAGGACTAACAGCAGCCTCCTAGTATCAGTATCCCAGCAATGACCTGACCATCACCTCACCTTTATGATCACTGCCTGATCGCTTGGCCAGCTGGCTAAAGCCTGTGAAATAAATGTTATTTTTGGGCTTTACAAAACGCACTTTCCCCCCTCAAAAGTGTGGGAAAAATGGCAGTGCCTCTTACAAAGCGATTGCTAGTGATCACTTCCATTATGGAAAGCATGCAGGAGGCACTGGGAGTGGCGACAGTAGCGATGCTAGCTCTTACTGTACTCACAGCTCCCTGGTGTTCTCTGGGCACCCACTGTACATGTCCTGACTGCATACCAAAAAAAAAAAAAAAAAAAAAAAAGCTCTCACGTTATCAGGCGAACAAGACTAGCATAAAGCAAAGGCTTATATCAGGGGCACAACATAGTTTGGAAATTCTGGCGTTGCCTTCAAACTACTTCAGGCAGGTATTGGGGAGCTGTATAAATGCACAATCTTAAAGAGGACCTTTCACCGATCCTGACATTGTGAACTAAGTATACAGACATGGAGAGCGGCGCCCGGGGTTATCACTGCACTTACTATTATCCCCGGGCGCCGCTCCGTTCTCCTGCTATGCCCTCCGGTATCTTCGGTCACTAAGTTATAGTAGGCGGAGATTTCAGTCACTAAGTTATAGTAGGCGGAGTCTGCCCTTGTTCTGCTGTAGCGCTGGCCAATCGCAGTGCAGAGCTCACAGCCTGGAAGGTTATTTTCTCCCAGGCTGTGAGCTCTGCAATGCGATTGGCCAGCGCTACAGCAGAACAAGGGCAGTCTCCGCCTACTATAACTTAGGGACTGAAGATACAGGAGGGCATAGCGGGAGAACGGAGCGGCGCCCATGGATAATAGTAAGTGCAGTGAGATTCCCGGGTGCCACTCTCCAAGTCTGTATTCTTACTTCAATATGTCAGGATCGGTGAAAGGTCCTCTTTAAGCGATGGTATAAATACTTGCATGAATTTTTTTTTTTTTTTTTTTTTTTTTTTTTATAGTATTCTCATAGCTGCAAAACTGCAAGAAAAGAAGAATGCTATGTAGGGCTAGCTACTATTGAACAGCAGGAACAAGGGAGGACAGTCTAATATACAGTTGTGTTCAAAATAATAGCAGTGTGTTTCAAAGAGTGAATAAAGCTCAAAATCCTTCTAAGAGCTTTTATTTCCATACACACAAATGCATTGGGAACACTGCACATTCTATTCCAAATCAAAACAAAAGAAAAATATATCAAATTTGTGTTGTTTCGAAAAATTTTAAAAAAAGTGAATATTAGACTGTTGTTCAAAAAATAGCAGTGTTTGTATTCTTCTTTACAAACTCAAACATTCACTATATAAACTGAAAAATGTTTGAATATTTTGCTTTCTTTTGAATCACTTAACTAATATTTAGTTGTATAACCAGTGTTTCTGAGAACTGCTGTACATCTGTGTTGCATGGAGTCAACCAACTTCTGGCACCTGTGAACAGGTATTCCAGCCCAGGAGGATTGGACTACATTCCACGTTCTTCTCCAAGTCTTGGTTTTGCCTCAGAAACTTTTTTTAATGTCATCCCACAAGTTTTCTATTGGATTAAGATCCGGGAATTGGGCTGGCCACTCCATAACGTCAATCTTGTTGGTTTGATACAAAGATGTTGCACGTTTACTGGTGTGTTTGGTGTTGGTGTCTTGTTGGAACACCCATTTCAAGGGCATTGTATTCAAACTGATCCATGATCCCTGGTATGCAATAAATAGGCTCAACACCATAGTATAAGAAACACCCCCATATCATGATGCTTGCGCCACCATGCTTTATTTTCTTCACAGTGCACTGTGGCTTGAATTCAGTGTTTGGGGGTCATCTGACAAACTGTCTCCGGCCACTAGACCCAAAAAGAACAATCTTACTTTCATCAGTCCACAAAATGTCTCTTTAGGCCAGTCAATGTGCTCTTTAGCAAATTGTAACCTCTTCAGCATATGTACAGTGGGACTTTGCAGGGGCTTCTTGAAGATAGCTTGGCTTCACATAGGCCTCTTCTAATTGTAACAATACTCACAGGTAACTTTAGACCTTCTTTGATCTTCCTGGAGCTGATTGTTGGCCGAGTCCTTGCCATTTTGGCCATTCTTCTATTCATTCGAATGGTAGTTTTTCGCTTTCTTCCACGTCTTTCAGGTTTTGGTTGCCATTTTAAAGCATTTGCGATCATTTTAGCTGATCAGCCTATCGTTTTCTGCACTTCTTTATATATGTTTTCCCCTCTCCAATCAACTTTTTAAATCGAGGTAGACTGTTCTTCTGAACAATATCTAGAATGACCCATTTTCCTCAGAGAGAAATGCATTGTAACCAGCATGTACAACATTTGATGCCTTCCTTCCCTAAATAAGGGCAATAATTGCTGTCTGTTTTTCAAAGAATGAATGACCTCACTCATTGAACTCCACACTGCTTTTATTTTGAACATGCCCCTTTCAATAAGTGATTGAATTACAGAGAATCGGCAGCATGCATGTCATGACTGTTGGATTTCTATTACTCTACTACACCTGCTAGTAAATTATTTGCCAAGTAGAAATATCATTCCTACAAAAAACTGATTGATCAGGTTAGTTATGTCTGACTGCTATTATTTTGAACACAACTGTAAAGTGCTAAGGTCACACTGAAGCATCCTTGTAGAATAAGGAGCTATTTTCTGTTACCAGCTGGATGCACTAGTAAAGGCCTAAACCAAATCCACAAAGATTCTTCTATACTCACTTGTGAGAGGTCCTTTTCTTCATCATATTTGCAGAAACACCTGCATGTGCTGGTAGATAAGAAAAACAATACACAATAAATAGATACAGTTTCAAGGGCATAAAAGAAATGCATATTATAAATACAATTCCTGCAGTTTTCACACTGGCCACTGGAAGCAATGGGTCCAGGGTCTACAGAGCACAGGTCTGCAGATATTCTGCTTATTCCTATACATCTTATAGTATACAGTTGCTAAGCTCTATACTGGACAAATGCAAAACCACTGTTCTGTTATTGGTGACCCCTGGGTCTGGAAATTCGTCCCTAGAACTAGTACACCCTACACTCTATAAGCCCTATCGCCTAAGCATTTTGCCAGTTAATTAATCTGCCTTGACAGGGAGGTGACTGGTAGCACGAGTTTGAGCACAGATGGCAGAGGGGAGAAAAAGGCATATTCTCTGATAAGACTATTACAATTTTTCTTATATTCACCTGTACCTATTGATTCATGCAAAATTTGGTGAAAGTGCAGTGATTCAACACAAAATTAAGAATATATTTCTTAGGTTTGTCAACTTTCATAATTTATAAGGATGTTTTCTAGTAACATGAAAACACATGATGCAAACCATGCTGATTTGTGCAGTTATGTATGTTGTTCTGTCAATTACACTACACATGGCTTATTCAAAAATAAAAACAAAACAAACCCAGAGGGCCAAAATGTATATAAAAAGATTAATACTGTTATAAATACATTTACTAGAAGAACTTTTAAATGGAGGACCTGGAGTTTGTTTCTTCACATTGCTTTAGTAGTTAGACTCATGGTGCTACTACGACTTGCCCATGAGAAGTCAAAATAAAAAAAGTGTGAAAACTCGATTAATGAATAACTGAACCAAATCAAAAGAACTGTCCCTTCAGTATCCCAGTAGCACTTACAATCTACAGCCAACAAAGTTTTACCTGCATCAGCTCTTGATCGCTGAGCGGCTGCCTTTCCAAATGGAGTCTTCATTCATCTGTGTATGCCAGGGCAGCAATGCTGCCAAACTAGGGTGAAAACTAGTCACTCCAAGTTTGATGTAGTAGTTGCAGTCTACATGAAAAAGACAGCCTTTCCTTCCACCGCACAAGGGGCTCTTCAACCATGAAGTGCTATCTCCAAATTACCTGTAAAACAAAAAACAATATTTTCAGGTTTCATATTTCTTGCGCCTTAAATTTTTTTTTATAATAATAATAATAATAATAATAATAATAATAATAATAATAAATGTGTGAGTGGGACAACCATCACCTGACTACCAAAGCAGGTCACAATATTGGAAGTCATGGAATAACTTTTTACGGCGGCCTAGTCCAAGCGCTGCACGGGTCTCCTCATGACAGCCAGGCTCCTGCTCTAATGGCCCAGATAAAGCGTTGATCATGCCCGTTTAACCACCTCCGGACCGCCTAACGCGCCGATGCGTCCGGAAGGTGGTTGCTTTTCTCCTCCTGGACGCATCGGCGCGTCATCTCGCGAGACGCGAGATTTCCTGTGAACGCGCGCACACAGGCGCGCGCGCTCACAGGAACGGAAGGTAAGCGAGTGGATCTCCAGCCTGCCAGCGGCGATCGCTCGCTGGCAGGCTGGAGATCCGAATTTTTTAACCCCTAACAGGTATATTAGACGCTGTTTTCATAACAGCGTCTAATATACCTCCTACCTGGTCCTCTGGTGGTCCCTTTTGTTAGGATCGACCACCAGAGGACTCAGGTAGGTCAGTACAGTCCCACCAAACACCACACTACACTACACTACACCCCCCCCCCCCCCCCCCCCCGGTCACTTATTAACCCCTTATAAACCCCTGATCACCCCATATAAACTCCCTGATCACCCCCCTGTCATTGATCACCGCCCTGTCATTGATCACCCCCCTGTCAGGCTCCGTTCAGACGTCCGCATGATTTTTACGGATCCGATCCATGTATCCATGGATCCGTAAAAATCATGCGGACGTCTGAATGGAGCCTTACAGGGGGGTGATCAATGACAGGCGGGTGATCACCCATATACACTCCCTGATCACCCCCTGTCATTGATCACCGCCCTGTCAGGCTCCATTCAGACGTCCGCATGATTTTTACGGATCCGATCCATGTATCCATGGATCCGTAAAAATCATGCGGACGTCTGAATGGAGCCTTACAGGGGGGTGATCACCCATATACACTCCCTGATCACCCCCTGTCATTGATCACCCCCCTGTCAGGCTCCATTCAGACGTCCGCATGATTTTTACGGATCCGATCCATGGATCCATGGATCCGTAAAAATCATGCGGACGTCTGAATGGAGCCTTACAGGGGGGGTGATCAGTGACAGGGGGGTGATCACCCTGATTACCCTGATCACCCCCTGTCATTGATAACCCCCCTGTAAGGCTCCATTCAGACGTCCGCATGCGTTCTGTGGATCCGATCCATGTATCCATGGATCCGTAAAAAATCATGCGGATGTCTGAATGGAGCCTTACAGGGGGGGTGATCAGTGACAGGGGGGTGATCACCCTGATTACCCTGATCACCCCCTGTCATTGATAACCCCCCTGTAAGGCTCCATTCAGACGTCCGCATGCGTTCTGTGGATCCGATCCATGTATCCATGGATCCGTAAAAAATCATGCGGATGTCTGAATGGAACCTTACAGGGGGGGTGATCATTGACAGGGGGGTGATGACCCTGATCACCCCCTGTCATTGATAACCGCCCTGTAAGGCTCCATTCAGACGTCCGCATGCGTTCTGTGGATCCGATCCATGTATCCATGGATCCGTAAAAAATCATGCGGATGTCTGAATGGAGCCTTACAGGGGGGTGATCAGTGACAGGGGGGTGATCACCCTGATTACCCTGATCACCCCCTGTCATTGATAACCCCCCTGTAAGGCTCCATTCAGACGTCCGCATGCGTTTTGTGGATCCGATCCATGTATCCATGGATCCGTAAAAAATCATGCGGATGTCTGAATGGAGCCTTACAGGGGGGGTGATCAGTGACAGGGGGGTGATCACCCTGATTACCCTGATCACCCCCTGTCATTGATAACCCCCCTGTAAGGCTCCATTCAGACGTCTGCATGCGTTCTGTGGATCCGATCCATGTATCCATGGATCCGTAAAAAATCATGCGGATGTCTGAATGGAGCCTTACAGGGGGGGTGATCAGTGACAGGGGGGTGATCACCCTGATTACCCTGATCACCCCCTGTCATTGATAACCCCCCTGTAAGGCTCCATTCAGACGTCCGCATGCGTTCTGTGGATCCGATCCATGTATCCATGGATCCGTAAAAAATCATGCGGATGTCTGAATGGAGCCTTACAGGGGGGTGATCAGTGACAGGGGGGTGATCACCCTGATTACCCTGATCACCCCCTGTCATTGATAACCCCCCTGTAAGGCTCCATTCAGACGTCCGCATGCGTTTTGTGGATCCGATCCATGTATCCATGGATCCGTAAAAAATCATGCGGATGTCTGAATGGAGCCTTACAGGGGGGGTGATCAGTGACAGGGGGGTGATCACCCTGATTACCCTGATCACCCCCTGTCATTGATAACCCCCCTGTAAGGCTCCATTCAGACGTCCGCATGCGTTCTGTGGATCCGATCCATGTATCCATGGATCCGTAAAAATCATGCGGACGTCTGAATGGAGCCTTACAGGGGGGGTGATCAGTGACAGGGGGGTGATTACCCTGATCACCCCCTGTCATTGATAACCCCCCTGTAAGGCTCCATTCAGACGTCCGCATGCGTTTTGTGGATCCGATCCATGTATCCATGGATCCGTAAAAAAATCATGCGGATGTCTGAATGGAGCCTTACAGGGGGGGGTGATCAATGACAGGGGGTGATCAGGGAGTCTATATGGGTGATCACCCCCCTGTCATTGATCACTCCCCCCCTGGTAAGGCTCCATTCAGCCATTTTTTTTGGCACAAGTTAGCGGAAATTTTTTGTTTGTTTTTGTTTTTTCTTACTAAGTCTCATATTCCACTAACTTGTGTCAAAAAATAAAATCTCACATGGACGCACCATACCCCTCACGGAATCCAAATGCGTAAACATTTTTAGACATTTATATTCCAGACTTCTCACGCTTTAGGGCCCCTAAAAAGCCAGGGCAGTATAAATACCCCACATGTGACCCCATTTCGGAAAGAAGACACCCCAAGGTATTCCGTGAGGGGCATATTGAGTCCATGAAAGATTGAAATTTTTGTCCTAAGTTAGCGGAAAGTGAGACTTTGTGAGAAAAAAAACAAAAAAAATCAATATCCGCTAACTTATGCAAAAAAAAAAAAAATTCTAGGAACTCGCCAGGCCCCTCATTGAATACCTCGGGGTGTCTTCTTTCCAAAGTGGGGTCACATGTGGGGTATTTATACTGCCCTGGCTTTTTAGGGGCCCGAAAGTGTGAGAAGAAGTCTGGGATCCAAATGTCTAAAAATGCCCTCCTAAAAGGAATTTTGGCCCCTTTGCGCATCTAGGCTGCAAAAAAGTGTCACACATCTGGTATCGCCGTACTCAGGAGAAGTTGGGGAATGTGTTTTGGGGTGTCATTTTACATATACCCATGCTGGGTGAGAAAAGTATCTTGGTCAAATGCCAACTTTGTATAAAAAAAATGGGAAAAGTTGTCTTTTGCCAAGATATTTCTCTCACCCAGCATGGGTATATGTAAAATGACCCCCCAAAACACATTCCCCAACTTCTCCTGAGTACGGCGATACCAGATGTGTGACACTTTTTTGCAGCCAAGGTGGGCAAAGGGGCACCTTTCAGATTTCGCAGGCCATTTTTTACACATTTTGATTTCAAGGTACTTCTTACACATTTGGGCCCCTAAATTGCCAGGGCAGTATAACTACGCCACAAGTGACCCCATTTTGGAAAGAAGACACCCCAAGGTATTCCGTGGGGGGCACGGCGAGTTCCTAGAATTTTTTATTTTTTGTCACAATTTAGCGGAAAATGATGATTTTTCTTTTTTTTTTTTCTTTTTTCCTTACAAAGTCTCATATTCCACTAACTTGCGACAAAAAATAAAAAATTCTAGGAACTCGCAGTGCCCCTCACGGAATACCTTGGGGTGTCTTCTTTCCAAAATGGGGTCACTTGTGGCGTAGTTATACTGCCCTGGCAATTTAGGGGCCCAAATATGTGAGAAGAACTTTGCAATCAAAATGTGTAAAAAATGCCCTGCAAAATCCGAAAGGTGCACTTTGGAATATGTGCCCCTTTGCCCACCTTGGCAGCAAAAAAGTGTGACACATCTGGTATCGCCGTACTCAGGAGAAGTTGGGCAATGTGTTTTGGGGTGTCATTTTACATATACCCATGCTGGGTGAGAAAAATATCTTGGTCAAATGCCAACTTTGTATAAAAAAATTGGAAAAGTTGTCTTTTGCCAAGATATTTCTCTCACCCAGCATGGGTATATGTAAAATGACAGCCCAAAACACATTCCCCAACTTCTCCTGAGTACGGCGATACCAGATGTGTGACACTTTTTTGATGCCAAGGTGGGCAAAGGGGCACATATTCCAAAGTGCACCTTTCGGATTTCACCGGTCATTTTTTACAGATTTTGATTGCAAAGTACTTCTCACACATTTGGGCCCCTAAATTGCCAGGGCAGTATAACTACGCCACAAGTGACCCCATTTTGGAAAGAAGACACCCCATGGTATTCCGTGAGGGGCATGGCGAGTTCCTAGAATTTTTTATTTTTTGTCGCAAGTTAGTGGAATATGAGACTTTGTAAGGAAAAAAGAGAAAAAAAAAAAAATCATCATTTTCCGCTAACTTGTGACAAAAAATAAAAAATTCTAGGAACTCGCAGTGCCCCTCACGGAATACCTTGGGGTGTCTTCTTTCCAAAATGGGGTCACTTGTGGCGTAGTTATACTGCCCTGGCAATTTAGGGGCCCAAATATGTGAGAAGAACTTTGCAATCAAAATGTGTAAAAAATGCCCTGCAAAATCCGAAAGGTGCACTTTGGAATATGTGCCCCTTTGCCCACCTTGGCAGCAAAAAAGTGTGACACATCTGGTATCGCCGTACTCAGGAGAAGTTGGGCAATGTGTTTTGGGGTGTCATTTTACATATACCCATGCTGGGTGAGAAAAATATCTTGGTCAAATGCCAACTTTGTATAAAAAAATTGGAAAAGTTGTCTTTTGCCAAGATATTTCTCTCACCCAGCATGGGTATATGTAAAATGACACCCCAAAACACATTCCCCAACTTCTCCTGAGTACGGCGATACCACATGTGTGACACTTTTTTGCTGCCAAGGTGGGCAAAGGGGCGCATATTCCAAAGTGCACCTTTCAGATTTCACCGGTCATTTCTTACACATTTTGATTGCAAAGTTCTTCTCACACATTTGGGCCCCTAAATTGCCAGGGCAGTATAACTACGCCACAAGTGACCCCATTTTGGAAAGAAGACACCCCAAGGTATTCTGTGAGGGGCATGGTGAGTTCCTAGAATTTTTTATTTTTTGTCGCAAGTTAGTGGAATATGAGACTTTGTAAGAAAAAAAAAAAAAAAAAAAAAATCATCATCATTTTCCGCTAACTTGTGACAAAAAATAAAAAGTTCTATGAACTCACTATGCCCATCAGCGAATACCTTAGGGTGTCTACTTTCCGAAATGGGGTCATTTGTGGGGTTTTTCTACTGTTTGGGCATTGTAGAACCTCAGGAAACATGACAGGTGCTCAGAAAATCAGAGCCGTTTCAAAAAGCGGAAATTCACATTTTTGTACCATAGTTTGTAAATGCTATAACTTTTACCCAAACCATTTTTTTTTTGCCCAAACATTTTTTTTTTATCAAAGACATGTAGAACTATAAATTTAGCGAAAAATTTATATATGGTTGTCGTTTTTTTTGCAAAATTTCACAGCTGAAAGTGAAAAATGTCATTTTTTTGCAAAAAAATCGTTACATTTTGATTAATAACAAAAAAAGTAAAAATGTCAGCAGCAATAAAATACCACCAAATGAAAGCTCCATTAGTGAGAAGAAAAGGAGGTAAAATTCATTTGGGTGGTAAGTTGCATGACCGAGCGATAAACGGTGAAAGTAGTGTAGTGCCGAAGTGTAAAAAGTGGCCTGGTCATGAAGGGGGTTTCACCTAGCGGGGCTGAAGTGGTTAATACCTTAGGACACTGTGGTGAATAACTATTTCAAATAAAATCATTGGATGCCAATGTCTGTAGTCAGTAGCTAGGGGTCCACAGTGAAGACCCCTAGGTCTGCCTTCAGTGTATGCCTATTTGGCCATTCCAGAAGCATAGCCTAAAAGATTGCCTGTCAGTTTTATAAAGACAGAATAATGCACTGCACTACATAAGTAATACAGTGTAATATGTAAGCAATAAGAGGATTACATGTCAAAGTCCCCTTGTTAGTCTAGTAAGAGGCAAAAAAAATACATTTACAAAAATATTATATATATATATATATATATATTCCTATAAAAAAGCTTTATATAAAATAAAAAAAATATATATATAATAATATTATTATTATGAAGAAGAAGGAGAGAATCTCCTCCACATATTTGGCATCACTACATCAGTAATGACCCGAACTGTACAATTATCACAATTAACCCTGCAAAGTTACGCTGTAAAGACAAACCCCCCCCCCCCCAAAAAAAATAAAAAAAAATATATATATATATTATATATATATATATATATATATATATATATATATATATATATATATTTTTTTTTTTTTTTTTTTTTTTATAGAACAGGCATCTATCCCACTGGATATTCAAGATCCAAGTGGGACTTCATTAAAAAAAAAAAGGAAAGTAAATTAAAAATAAAATGAATTGACTTCCCATATCCACTCTTCTCTCTCCCAAGAGATTAAAAAAAATGAAAAAATAAATAAATAAGAACTACACATAATTGGTATCGCAGTGTCCGTAAAGACCTGATCTATAAAATGATCATGGTACTAAACCACGCTGTCCGAAGAAAAAAAAAGAAAAAAAAAAAAAAAAAAAAAAAAAAAAGCGCGGAATTGCAGTTTTTATTCCTTACCTCCATAAAAATAAAAAAAATTGAATAAATAATTATACCAATAAAAACTACAGCCGATTCTCGCAAAAAATAAGCCCTCATACAACTATGTTGAGATACAAATAAAAAAAGTTATGGGTGTTAGATTTTGGTGATGCAAAAATGTTTTTAAAATTTAATAAAGTGATTTTATGATATAAAAGTGGTACAACAAAAACAATACAAGTTTGGTGTCGCCATAACTGTATTAACCCACAAATTAACATTATTATATCAAATCTACCACATTAAGAACCCCATTTAAAAAAAAAAAAAAAAAAAAGACAGAAATGCTATTTTTAGCCTACTTCACCTCTTACGAAAAATGGAATAAAAAGCGCTCAAAAAGTCATATAGAACCCCCAAAAAACAAGCTCACACAACTACATTGAAGTAAAAATCTAAAAGTTATGGGTCTTCAACTTGGTGATGCAAAAAATAAAAAATAATTTGATATAAAAGTGGTAGAACAGAATAAAACAATATAACTTTGGTATCACCATAACCGTATAAACCCATAGAATAAAATGATCTTAACAAATACACCAAATGAAGAACCTCAAATAAAAAAGTGGCAGAATTGCAATATTAGCCCATTTCACCTCATAAAAAAATTCAATAAAAAAGGATCAAAAAGTCATATGTACCCAAAAATTATACCATTAAAAATTACAGCCCACCACGCAAAAAATGAGCCCCCACTCAGCTCAGTCAACAATAAAATAAAAACGTTATGGCCCTTAACCCCTTAAGGACACAGCCTTTTTACACCTTAGGACCAGGCCATTTTTTGCAAATCTGACCAGAGTCACTTTAAGTGCTGATAACTTTAAAACGCTTTGACTTATCCAGGCCGTTCTGAGATTGTTTTTTTGTCACATATTGTACTTCATGACACTGGTAAAATGAAGTAAAAAAAAAATATTTTTTTTGCACCAAAAAATACCTAATTTAACAAAAATTTGGAAAAATTTGTAAATTTCAAAGTTTCAGTTTCTCTACTTTTGTAATACATAGTAATACCCCTAAAAATTGTGATGCCTTTACATTCCCCATATGTCTACTTCATGTTTGAATTATTTTGGGAATGATATTTTATTTTTTGGGGATGTTACAAGGCTTAGAAGTTTAGAAGCAAATCTTGAAATTTTTCGGAAATTTACAAAAACCAAATTTTTAGGGACCACTACAGCTCTGAAGTCACTTTGCGAGGCTTACATAATAGAAACCACCCAAAAATGCCCCCATTCTATAAACTACACCCCTCAAGGTATTCAAAACTGATTTTACAAACTTCGTTAACCCTTTAGGTGTTGCACAAGAGTTATTGGCAAATGGGGATGAAATTTCAGAATTTCATTTTTTTGGCTAATTTTCAATTTTAACCCATTTTTTCCACTAACAAAGCAAGGGTTAACAGCCAAACAAGACTGTATCTTTATTGCCCTGACTCTGCCGTTTACAGAAACACCCAATATGTGGCCGTAAACTACTGTACGGCCACACAGCGGGGCGTAGAGTGAAAGGTGCGCCGTTTGGTTTTTGGAAGGCAGGTTTTGCTGGACAGTTTTTTTGACACCATGTCCCATTTGAAGCCCCCCTGATGCAACCCTAGAGTAGAAACTCCATAAAAGTGACCCCCATCTAAGAAACTACACCCCTCAAGGTATTCAAAACTGATTTTACAAAGTTTGTTAACCCTTTAGGTGTTGCACAAGATTTAATGGAAAATAGAGATACAATTTCAAAATTTCACTTTTTTGGCAGATTTTCCATTTTAATATTTTTTTTCCAGTTACAAAGCAAGGGTTAACAGCAAAACAAAACTCATTATTTATGGCCCTGATTCTGTAGTTTACAGAAACACCCCATATGTGGTCATAAACTGCTGTACGGGCACACGGCAGGGCGCAGAAGGAAAGGAATGCCATACGGTTTTTGGAAGGCAGATTTTGCTGGACTGGTTTTATTGACACCATGTCCCATTTGAAGCCCCCCTGATGCACCCCTAGAGTAGAAACTCCAAAAAAGTGACCCCATTTTAGAAACTACGGGATAAGGTGGCAGTTTTGTTGGTACTAGTTTAGGGTACATATGATTTTTGGTTGCTCTATATTACACTTTTTGTGCGGCAAGGTAACAAATAGCTTTTTTGGCACCTTTTTTTTTTTTTTGTTATTTACAACATTCATCTGACCGGTTAGATCATGTGGTAATTTTATAGAGCAGGTTGTCACGGATGCGGCGATACCTAATATGTATACAAATTTTTTTATTTATGTAAGTTTTACACAATGAATTAATTTTTAAAACAAAAAAAAGTTTTAGTGTCTCCATAGTCTAAGAGCCATAGTTTTTTCAGTTTTTGGGCGATTATCTCAAGTAGGGTCTCATTTTTTGCGGGATGAGATTACGGTTTTATTGGCACTATTTTGGGGTGCATATGACTTTTTGATCGCTTGCTGTTACACTTTTTGTGAAGTAAGATGACAAAAATTGCTTTTTTTACACCGTTTTTTTTTTTTTTTACGGTGGTCACCTGAGGGGTTAGATCATGTGATATTTTTATAGAGCCGGTCGATACGGACGCGGCGATACCTAATATGTATACTTTTTTTTATTTATGTAAGTTTTACACAATGATTTCATTTTTGAAACAAAAAAAATCATGTTTTAGTGTTTCCATAGTCTAAGAGCCATAGTTTTTTCAGTTTTGGGGCGATTATCTTGGGTAGGGTATGATTTTTGCGGGATGAGATGACGGTTTGATTGTTACAATTTTGGAGTACATACAACTTTTTTGATCACTTTTATTAACTTTTTTGGGAAGTAAGGTGGGCAAAATTTCAATTTCATCATAGTTTTTAATTTTTTATTTTTATGGCGTTCACCGTTTGGGTAAAGTAACATGACCGTTTTATAGATCAGGTCGTTACGGACGCGGCGATACCAAACATGTGTAGGGAATTTAATTTTTTTTATTTTTAATCAGTGATAAATGTGTTTTTTGATTTTTACTTTATTTTCACTTTTTTTCACTTTCTTTTTGACCCAGACCCACTTGGTTCTTGAAGATCCAGTGGGTCTGATGTCTGTATAATACAGTACAGTACAATATATAGTACTTTACTGTATTTTACACTTTGTCTGAACAGATCTATGCCTTTCAGCACAGATCTGTTCAGCACCATGGACAGCAGGACGCCTGAGAGGCGTCCTGTTGCCATGGGAACCTTCCCCGTCTGCTCAGTTATGGTCAGAACTGCGCAGACGGGGAAGGGTAAGGACGGGGCTCTGGGGGGGCTGCCTGGGAGCTCTCTCCCTCTCCATTCGGGGGGCTGCAAAGGCACAGCAGCCCCCCGATGGGAGAGGGAGGGAGCTCCCTGCGCTGTTAACCTTTTCCATACAGCGGTCCGTACGGACCGCGGTATGGAAAGGGTTAAACGGCTGACATCGCAGCACAGATGTCAGCCGTTTATACCAGGGTGCCAGCAATGTGCTGGCACCCTGGTATACCCACTAGAAACCAACGATTATTCAAGGGGAGGCGGGCGGGGGATCGCGATCCCGCCTACCGCACCGCCCGCAACCCTCCCCCTGCACCTCCCACCGTGCTCAAATAACTTAGGGGTGCAGGGGGGAGGGATGCAGGAACATTTTTGGAATCCTAAAGTTTCTGATCCCCGCGGTCAGGGACCGCGGGGATCAGAAACTGCAGAAATCGCAGCAAACCGCAGGTCTGAATTGACCTGCGGTTTGCCGCGATCGCCGACATGGGGGGGTCACGGGACCCCCCCGCGCATTTAGCCTAGGTGCCTGCTCAATGATTTGAGCAGGCACCGGGTTCCGATCACTGCCAGCCGCACGGCAGTGATCAGAAATACACAGGGCGTACATGTACGCCCTGTGTCCTTAAGTACCAGGGCACAAGGGCGTACCTGTACGCCCTATGTCCTTAAGAGGTTAATATCAGGGTGGATTTGATTTAAATCAAACAGATTTAAATCACGATCTAAATCACTAGTCAGTAAGGCTTGATTTAAATCATAGTTTTTTACATAAAGATTCATATTTGGACAATTTTTCTGTTGTACTTAGGAAGGAGAAAAATGTGTTTCTTTGGTCATCTTCATCACAGCACATCTCATGATGTTGCCTCATTCGGGCCACCAGGCCTTGCATTTCTTTGTTGCAGTGTTTGCATTTTGCACGCATGCCCGCCTTACCGATAGGTAAAGGAACTTCATTAAAATATTGCCAAACTGGGTCTCTTTTACGGCCTGCTGCCATTATAGTTTTTTTTCCTCCAAGGAAAGAATGTGATAAACCTCAGGTCATACACACACAAAAAGATCCGAAGACTTGTCTGTCTGTGGCTGTGCAGTACTGTGCTCAGAAAGTTTCACTTTCATTTTGTAGTACTCCTTGTCTGCTTGCCTTTTCCTCCTTACGCTTAGTTTCACTTTCTTCTTGTGCAGATCTATTCCACTCCAAACAATCAGAAATATATTGTTTATATTCTATTCACTGAACTTTAAACTTAGCACTGAAGGGGTTGATTCTGTATTTATAGGTTTGTAGAAGTTAGGATTAAGATCTTTTTCTGAACTCTTTTCATGTTATAAATTCAGTTTTGAGAACTCCAAAATTAAACCAAGCATCTGTGATAATATCTTGTAGGCAGAGAAACTACCCAGTAATCTTACAAAAACCTCTGGAAGAGCATGACATTGTGAATGGATTAATGGAATTTAACAAAAAATTAAACATATACAGCCTTATTCTACATAATTTAAAAAGTAATCTTTATTTCATAATGAAATTACCATCCAAAGGTTATGTATTTTCCTCAAAAAGCATTTTATATAAAAAAATCTGATTTAAATAAATAAATCAGATTTTTTCGATAAAAAAAAACAAAAAAAAAAATATAGATTTTTATCCACCCTGCTTAATATCTATTTCAGCAAATTCCATGTTAGAAAATGCAGATGCGGCTCCTTTCCTTTTGAATTCTGCCGTCTGCTCATACAGCAGTTTATGACCACATATGGGGTGTTGCCGTATTCAGGAGAAAATAGGTAACACTTTGAGGTGCATTTTCTCCTTTTATCCCTTGTTGAAGTGAAAAATTTGGGCTTAAGAGACTTTCTTGTAAAAGAATAGAAATTTTTCATTTTCACAGCCAAGTGTTTCTAAATTTATGACACGCCTCTGAGGTAAAAGTGGTCATTACACACCTCACTAAATTCTTTGAGGGGTGTAGTTTCCAAAATGGAGTCACTTTGGGGGGGTTTCTACTGTAGGGGTGCCTTAGTGTGCCTTTAAATATGACACGACACCTAAAAGCCATTCCAGCTAAATGTGCCCCACAAAAACCATGTTGCTCCTTTTCTTCTGAACCCTGCCTTGTCCCCATACAGCTGTTTACGGACATAAATGGGGTGTTCCTGTAAAATGCAGAATTAGAGTAAAATATTGACTCGTTTTGCTACTAACCCTTGCTATGTTATAGGAAAAATTAGATTTAAATTAAAAATCTGTACAAAAACTGAAAATTGTAAATTTCACCTCCATTTTCCTTTAATTCTTGTGGAACACCTAAAGGATAAACATAGGTTCTATAACCAGTTTTGAGTAATTGGAGGGGTGTCGTTTCTAACATGGGGTAATTTATGGGTGTTTTCTATTATGTAAGGCTACTTTCACACCAACGTTTTGAATTCCGTTTGTGAGATCCGTTTCAGGGATCTCACAAGCGGCCCAAAACGGATCAGTTCAGCCCCAATGCATTCTGAATAGATAAGAATCCGTTCAGAATGCATCAGTTTGGCTCCGTTCTGCCTCCATTCCACTCTGGCGATGCAGAGCCAAACGGATTCGTCCTGACAATGTAAGTCAATAGGGGCAGATCCATTTTCACTGACAATATGGTGCAATTGAAAACGGATCCGTCCCCATTGACTTTCAATGTAAGTCAGGACGGATTTGTTTTAACTTTGTTCTTCATAATGCAAACTGATCCGTTCTGAACAGATACAATTGTTTGCATTATAGGTGCGGATCCGTCTGTGCAGATACCAGACGGATGCGCACCCAACGCAGGTGTAAAAGTAGCCTAAGCCTCACAAAGTGACTTCAGAACTGAACTGGTCCTTCAGAGAGTCGGTTTTGAAAATTGTAATATTCAATATGATGCCAACATTAAGTAAACATATAGGGAATCTTAAAAGTAAAAACTATCTAATGAGGTATTACTATCTGACTTTAATGCGTAGAAATTCAAATTTAGAAAATAAAATTTCCCCCCAAAATTTTCTGTAAATTTGGGATATTTTATAAATATAGAAACTGATTGACCCAAATTTACCCCTAACATTCAGTACGAGAGGTCACGAGAAAATCTCAGAATGGCTTGGATAAATAAAAGCATTCTAAAGTTATTAACACAAAGTGACATGTCAGATTTGCAAAATTAAGCCTGGTCACAAAGGTGAAAAATGGCTTGGTCTTGAAAGGGTTAAGGAGAGTCAATCTTCAGTTTTGTTGAGTGGGGAAGACACCTGTGTGTAATATACAGTGGCCTCCAGCCTGCCTCTTGTCACTACCCAGTCCCTAATTATGTACATGTGCCCCATCACTAGGGATCGACCGATTATCGGATTTACAGATGTTATCGGCCGATATTCATGATTTTCTAAGTTTCGGTATCTAACCTTGCCGATAATGCGCTCAGCGCGAGCGCCCCCAAGCTGTCTTGAAGTCTCACGGCTCCGCGCAGCAAAACAAGTCAAGCGCACAAATTGCGGGACTTCTGCAGAGGAGCTGAAGTCCCGGCCCTGAAGTAGTGCTGTCTGGAGGAGTGGCTGCAGTGCCGTGTGCCGCCCAAGTCTGCTCTGCCGCTTGTGTGCCAGATTGCCACCTTTTCTTCTGGACTACAAAAAAGGTCATTTTATTTTCTTTCATCTAATACTATGTTATTTATTGGAGTAGTTACTCACTCAGTCACTGAGGTGGGGGAGGGGTGGTGCAAATTGGTATTAGGCACTAGTATATTATAAATGTACCGTAAATTATAAATTAAAAGGGGTTCTGCACTTTCATTTAACTGATGATCTATCCTGGATAGATCAGCTTCTGATCGGCGGGGGTACGACACCCCCGCCGATCAGCTGTTTGAGAAGGCAGCGGCGCTCCAACAGCGCCACGGCCTTCTCACTGTTTACCGCCGGCCCACTGACGTAACTCTGTTCACTTGAATGAAGCTTAGCCCTGCCCACGCTAGTTGATACTAGTCGAGACGCCAGTAGGGCCGGCTGTAAACAGTGAGAAGACCATGGCGCTGCTGGAGCACCGCTGCCTTCTCAAACAGCTGATCGGCGGGGGTCCCGGGTCAGCGTTCAGCCTTTCCGTTCTCCTACTCAGTTATAGGGGCAGCAAAAACGGAAAGGATGGATTCGGCACATAACTGAGCCAAACTGAGCCTACGAACCCCATATACTATAATAGGGTCCATTAGGTTTCCGCTCAGAAGATGATTTTGGTGCGGAGACAAAAGTAGTGCATGCAGGATTTTTATCTCCGCTTCAAAAATCTTCCTCCGGGAGGAAACCTAACAGGTTATAGTCTATGGAGTCCGTAGGCTCAGTTGTGTGCCGAATCCGTCCTGTTTTTCCTGCCCCTATAATGGAGTAGGAGAACGGAAAGGATGAATGCTGATGTGCACGAAGTTGTTTCTTTGCCAGCAGCTTGCATTCTATAGGTTAATCTTAACCATAGCAGGGACTCCTGGAATTTTAAGCCGATACCAGGAAGTAAAACACAGTGGAAACTGGAGCAGCACTGGAACGGAAAATTAGGGAAAAATGGTGTGACTTTTTTCCTATATGGTTAAATAAAAATTCTGTTGTACAACCCCTTTAAGCCCATTCCTGAAGAGTGTTATTTTACTAGCTTTCCCCACGTGTTCTGGCCTGAGAGGTATGCATAATCACTGCTGTAACTGGTGAGAGCTGTGGAAAAGCTTACTTCCATTTGGAGCGTGATTTTGCTCACTTTTTCCAGTAAAAATGACAACTCCATATACTTTGCTCACACTAAAGGGTTGTGCCACAAATAGGAGAATTGGGGGTAGTCATCTGTTCCTGCTGCATTATGTATAATAGCTTTACAGAACGCTCTTTGTATGTTCGCAGTTGTGGAAAACCCCTTTAAAAGCCATTTAAAAAGACCTTCACAGCTGACGCCAAGGCAAATATCTAGCCATGTACCAAAGTCAAGAATATAAATGGGGAAAAGGGGAGTTCCACAACAGATCCTTCGTACACAGAAAAGCGATCAGATTTCAGGTTAATGAGAAACACTATACTGTGGTATAGGATAATCACTCTTATCCACTAGGGAACATGGATTATTCGAAAGACGCTTTAATTACCATCTGTGACAACTGATAGACATTGCCATTACATCAGTGCGATACAAAGAGGGACAAATAGTAAAAAACAGCCACAATCTTCACACTCCTAGAAGGCCATGCTGTGAAATAACGCAATTTTTCTAAATTGCATCTCATCTTATTTGGGAGGAGGTATTCAAGGGCAACAAACTTTTAAGGCTACTTTCGCACTGGCGTTTTGTCTTTCCGCTTGCGAGAGCCGTTCAGGGCTCTCACAAGAGGTCCAAACGGATCAGTTTGCATTCTAATGCATTCTGAATGGAGAAGGATCCGCTCAGAATTCATCAGTTTGCATCCGTTCAGTCTCCATTCCGCTTTGGAGGCGGACACCTCTGATAAAAGCGGTCTCTCTTATGAAACTGAGCCAAACGGATCCGTTCTGACACAATCTGGCACAATAGAAAACGGATCCGTCCCACAGACTTTCAATGGTGTTCAAGAATAGGACACGTTATATTTTTTTGTGGAGCCGTGGCCCGGAAGTTCGGGTCCATGCTCCGGAAATGCAGATGCGGAGAGCACACAGTGTGCTCTCCGCATCTCTTCCGACCCCATAGAGAATGAATTGGTCCGCACCAGTTCCTTTTCTTGCCGAATGGATGTGGACCCATTTGCGGACGTGTGAATGGACCCCAACAGTTGATGTGCCTGGATTTTTTTAAAGGCACATAAAAAAAAGGAGCCAACAAAATGCAGACTGACATTTCTAATGTTAAATTATACTGAGCAATAGAGCTTGTACATGACAGGGGTCCATGTTCCATCTACAATGACAGCTTAGCACCGCAAAACACGTAATAAGTATAAGAAGATGTAACAACAGGAACTGACCAACCATACCTGGATTCTAGCTGCTTCCCATTACTCGGGTCCCACGACAGACCAATTTAGTAGCAGTCTAGAGCCTTTCAACAACCGGTCAAACATGGACAACGTTCCGTAACGTTGACACGGCTACGATACGACTGAAGAACCATTTCACTAAGTTGATATATTATGTATGCAATGGAATTAATGCAGTTTTATAATAATGCTACATATTTTACGTCCTAGATAGCTGTTCTGGCAACTAATACGGCATGAGGTTCCTCAACGAGGTTTGACAAGCAGCATTATTCTGAACACAGTTAATTCCTATGACCCGTGATGCAGGTGGTCCCACCCAGTCATGCGTTCAACATGGGACCAGTTCTTTTCACCCTCTCGCAATATTACTACTGACATTTACAAAGAAAATAAAAGAAATTCTGCCAATCCAAATTGCCAAGGAAATGCTGGGGAGACTAGGCAGTTCCTCCACAATACATCACAATAGACCCATGATCAGATAGGAACTGACTGCATCATAAACCACTGACAGTCAGTTCTAGTCAGGGGAGCCGCCGCCAGTCATGTAAATCAGCCAAGCAAGCAAATAGAAACATAGACTGTGTCGGCAGATAAGAACCATTTGGCCCATCTAGTCTGCCCAATATACTGAATACTATGGATAGCCCCTGGCCCTATCTTATATGAAGGATGGCCTTATGTCTATCCCATGCATGCTTAAACTCCTTCACTGTATTTGCAGCTGCCACTTCTGCAGGAAGGCTATTCCATGCATCCACTACTCTCTCAGTAAAGTAATACTTCCTGATATTACTTTTAACCCTTTGCCCCTCTAACTATGTCCTCTTGTAGCAGTATTTCTTCTTTTAAATATTCTCTCCTCTTTTAGCTTGTTGATTCCCTTTATGGATTTAAAAGTTTCTATCATATCCCCTCTGTCTCGTCTTTCTTCCAAGCTATACATGTTAAGGTCCTTTAATCTTTCCTGGTAAGTTTTATCCTGCAATCCATGTACCAGTTTAGTAGCTCTTCTCTGAACTCTCTCCAAAGTATCAATATCCTTCTGGAGATATGGTCTCCAGTACTGAGCACAATACTCCAAATGAGGTCTCACTAGTGCTCTGTAGAGCGGCATGAGCATCTCACTCTTTATACTGGTAATTCCTCTCCCTATACACCCAAGCATTCTGCTAGCATTTCCTGCTGTTCTATGACATTGTCTGCCTACCTTTAAGTCTTCTGGAATAATGACCCCTAAATCCCTTTCCTCAGATACTGAGGTTAGGACTGTATTACTGATTTTATATTCTGCTCTTGGGTTTTTAAGCCCAAGGTGCATTATCTTGCACTTAATATTAAATTTTATAGTTGCCAGATTTTTGACCATTCCTCTAGTTTTCCTAAATACTTTTCCATTTGGTGTATCCCTCTAGGAACATCAACCCTGTTACAAATCTTTGTGTCATCAGCAAAAAGACACCTTACCATCGAGGCCTTCTGCAATTTCGCTGATAAAGATATTAAACAATATGGGTCCCAGAACAGATCCCTGAGGTACCCCACTGGTAACAAGACCTTGGTCTGAATATACTCCATTGACTACAACCCTCTGTTGTCTGTCCCTCAGCCACTGCCTAACCCATTCAACAATATGGGAGTCCAAGCCCAAAGACTGCAATTTATTGATAAGCCTTCTATGTGGGACAGTATCAAAAGCCCTACTAAAGTCTAGATAAGCGATGTCTACTGCACCTCCTCCATCTATTATTTTCGTCACCCAATAAAAAAAAAAAATATAAAAAAAAACCCAATAAAGATTAGTTTGACATGATCTCCCTGAAGTAAACCCATGCTGTTTCTCATCTTTCAATCCATGGGATTTTAGAGGTTCCACAATCCTCTCCTTAAGTATGGTTTCCATTAATTTCACCACTATTGATGTCAGGCTTACTGGCCTATAGTTGCCCGATTCCCCCCTACTACCTTTCTTGTGAATGGGCACAACATTTTCTAATTTCCAATCTTCTGGGACAACTCCTGTTACCAGGGATTGGTTAAATAAATCTGTTAATGGTTTTGCTAGTTCACCGCTGAGCTCTTTTAATAGCTTTGGGTGTATCCCATCAGGCCCCTGTGACTTATTTGTATTAATTTTAGACAGCTGACTTAGAACCTCTTTCTCTGTAAAAGACACATGCATCAAAAGATTCATTAGTCTCCTTTCCTAACTGAGGTCCTTTTCCTTTGTAAAAACTGAACAGAAGTATTCATTGAGGCAGTCAGCTAGTTTTTATCTTCTTCCATATACCTTCCTTTTCTTTTTAATTTGGCAATTCCTTGTTTTAGTTTCCGTTTTTCATTTATGTATCCGAAGAATGCCTTATCGCTTTTTTTCCCTGACAGACACTTTCTCTTCTGCCTGTGCTTTAGAAGCTCTTATAACTTGTTTGGCCTCGCTCTGCCTAATCTTATAAATTTGCCAGTCATCCTCTTTATTTTTTTTTATAATTCCTTTTTGTTTTTAATGATTTTGGCCACTTCTTGCTTTTTTTTGCTTTTACTGACAAGCCTAATGCAATTTTCTGTTGCCTTCAATAGTGCCACTTTTAAGTAGCCCCATTTCTCCTGGACTCCAATGAAACTGTTCCAATCTGATAGGGACTCGTATACCACTAATCTAATTTTAGAAAAAAAGTTAGTCTTTCTAAAATCTAAAACTTTTGTTTTTGTGTGGTGTGACTCAGGTCACTGTACTTATAGTAAACTACACCGACTGGTGATCACTAGATCCAAAGCTTTCCCCTACAGTAATATATACCAAATTCCCATGTGTGAATACTAAATCTAAAATGGCCTCCTTCCGGGTTGGCTCCTCAACTACTTGCTTTAATCCCAGTAGGGAATTTAGAATATCTGTACTCCTGGCAGAACTAGCTATTTTGGTTTTCCCGTTTACATCAGGAAGATTGAAGTCTCCCATAATGATAGCTAAAATGATATTGAAGGGGGAAGTTATTTCCTCAACTAGTAGATTATCTAATTCATTGACTTGGCTAGGTGGTCTATATATCACACCTACACGAGTTACCTTACGATTATCAAGCTGCAAGGTAACCCAAACTGACTCTAAATTGTTCTCGCTAACTTGTATCAAATTAGATTTGATGCCATCTTTCACATACAGGGCCACCCCTCCCCCTTCTTGCCTGCTCTGTACAGAGAGAACCTTGGTATTTGTATATATCCTAGTCATTACTCCCCTTGAACCACATCTCAGTAACAGCCACTACATCTATATTCTCAGATGCCATTATAGCCTCAAGTTCATTGATCTTATTCCCTAAACTGCGAGCATTTGTAGACCAGAATCTGAGCTGGTCATTTCTTAACCTTTGTGCTACTGGCATCTTCTGGCATTGTTCCGGGGGACAGTTGGACTGCTGGATTATCACTCTTTTGCCCCCCTTTCCAAGTTTAAATGCTTCTTAGCAAATACTTGGAACTGTTCACAGAGGACATTCGTTCCCTTGAGAGAAAGATGCAAACCATCTTTCTTGTACAGTTCTTTTCCATTCCAACAAGAGCTAAACATGAGACACAAAGCCAAACCCTTGGTTCAGACACCATTCACCAAGCCATACATTGAATGCTTAATGCGCATCTTCCTGTCATGCTGAAGGTTATGCACAGACAAAACTGCAGAGAATTAAACAGTTGATGCAACCTCCCGTATATCCTTTCCAAGTGTGTGAAAAGCTTTTCACCTTTGAAACCTCATTGCAAGCCAGATCGTTTGTCCCAAGATGGACAATAACATCTACCTCCCTTTCCTGCTTTGCTTGCCTAGCAATATTAAGGATCCGTCGTCTATCCCTGCTAGCGGTAGCTAGCAGAACCTTCCCATCTCATCTTTTCAAGTAAAGTAATAGATCACATTCTTTACTAAAAATCAATTGAGAAAGCCAAAACTGCAAAATTTTCCACTTTTTAATCAGTTACCCACCAAATCAGGTGTCCATGACAACAGTCATGACCCCATCCATGAGAGCAGGATCCCCTGGTGAAAATCATTTGAAGAGCTTATCTGATAATGCTCCATTTACACATGTGCTAAACGATCCACCCTTCAGTCACGTCATTTTCCTCAGTAAAACTACAGAATAGGTAAATTTTCCTGTAAATTCCCCACAAAGTGACACTGTACCACAGATCACGGTCTACATTTGAGTTCTAACATACTAGATTACAAACAGCTATGTTTTTCTCAAGATACATGGAAAAACCAACATCCAGGGAAATGCAGGGTGGGAATACCCGAATGCTCCTTCCGTATTAGATTTCACTTCGAAGCTATAAATACCTCTTTTCACCAGAAGACTCTCGATCTCTTCCTCAGGGATTTCAAAAAATACAAAAAGAAAATAGGTGCCTCTATATAAGCAAGTAAACAAGAAAGCGGAGCACCTGTCAAATCATTTACAGCAAAAGGGACACAAAGACTTGAACCTGGGTTTCATGAGTATCCACAGAGAAGGCAAGTGAAAGGAAGTAATAGTCTATTAGGGGAGTACTAGAAATTAGGGAGCAAGTACATTTTCAAGCAATGTCCAAGAACTAATGAAAAGCAGGCCCTCCTAGCTATGCGAGAGCCAAGGAAGCTATGCAGATATAGAAGTGGGGTACAATCTGCAGGTCTCAGTCTACATCTTCTGCTGCAGATTCCACAGCAAATAGACATGTATTTCCAGCAAGATTCTCCAACCTTAAAATATCTGCTAATGTGTCATGAGATGCCACCAGTTTGGTCAGTCTGTGTCCTCCAACCCCACTGATCATTCCAACGCAAGATTGAAATTCTTCCAGTCAATCCACTGGCTCTACAAAAATCAAAGATACCAGAGGAGCACAGAGGCCACATTGTTCTAATGATCAGTGGGATTCAGAGACAGATCAAAGCATACTATAAGATGAACCTTCTCTTTCAGGCTCCGTTTACCCCAGGATTTAGGACACGCTACAAGATCTAAAAAGAGTCTTCAATTTAGAGACCATAAAACTTTCACACCCCTTATCTGTAAGATAATTTAGGACTCTTTCTAAAAGATCTTTGATTTGATGTTCCGTTATTTTTGAAATGTCCATTCATTCCCCCATGTCTGTATATATATATATATTTCTGTTTCTTCATATATTCTTGTAGTACACCTGATGAAGGGACTGGGGATGTCTCGAAAGCTCGCTATGTAACATCATTACTTCTATTTTTGTTAGCCATAAAAAAAAAAAAAAAAAAAAAAAAAAAAAAAAAAATCAAACCTGCAATATTCTTGTTTCTCTTAATGTGAGCACTAAACATTCTTTCTGGAGATATCACCCTATGCAATACATGGGGTGAAATCAGTTTTAAAATCCACATGTAAAACATTTGAATTTTGCCACAGAATTTTCTGCGGCATCCACAGAATGCCTCTCCGTCCCATGTGGACATACCCTCCAGGCATGTACCAAACACTTTCCATCATTATTAGAAATAACGCAGCATTTCAAACCTGCTAAGATACAATCAGTGTGGAATAGGCTGGAGAGTTTAAGGTATTGTACATGAAAAGCTGCAGCTGTAAAACTGTGGAGACCGAAGCAGGTGGAGCACACAGCTCTGACATAAGACAGCCTTTGTCTGCTTTCTGCCCTGCAGGAGAGGGCGAGATGAAGCCGGATGCGGTTAAACCATATTAAACTCAATTAAAGGGATTTTCTGGTTAGAAGCTAAACCTACCCGAAGGATAGGGCATAACTGTTAGATTGGGAGGGGTCTGATAAACTGACAGTCCAATCAGTGTCGACAGCGTCAATTTGCAGGAACAAGAAAGGAGTCAGGAGGGCCACCAATCCTTTTAACTGTACATGGAGCCACAGCAACTACCTCTCTCTTCCTTCTGGCAGGTCGAGCAGGCATGCTACCACTCTAATCCGTCTCAACAGGACTGCCGGAGATGGAGTACACTGATTAGGTATCACAGTCCCATAGGGACATACTTGAACATCAAGGGGAATGGTATGAACCAGATGTCAAATTATTACTACACTGCCAGGAGGAATAACAGTAGACTGCAATAAAACAAACTGTGATCTCATGTCAGCAGAGGTGACAAAGTGACATCTTTCACATATTATGAGAACTGAGAAAACATGTCCCACTAAAGAAAGTACTTCAGGAGGCCCCCCATTATTTAGAGTATGGCGACACTGGTCGTGCGGCAGCTGCCATGGCCAGGTTCACCAAGTAGCGCCAATCCCATGGAAATGAATGTGATCGGCGCACCCGGAGCAAGAAATCCAACACTGCTGGATTTCTGGCAACGGGCACAGCACCCATTCATTTCCAGGGGATCAGCGCTACTCAGTGAACCTGGCCGAGACCAGTGTCACCATGTAGCCATACACTGCACCAGGCGGACAGCACTTATGAATAAAGAACTGGACACAGACATAGGATGATGAAGGTCTGGGAGCCAGAAGGAACTAAACATTGGGACATATATATACCTGGGTCCACATGTGCCAGCAGCAGGCAGTTTACTACTGAAGACTGTTCCATGCCACGTTTCTCGCTGTGCTGTTCAGACAAAACCTCAAGATGCCCTTTTGGGTCCCCCCCCCCCCTCCTTTTTTGAACGGCTTCTTTCAGAAATGGCTACTGCCAGCTGGCACAGCAAATCATATATATGTAGTAGTGGTGCTGAGCATAACACGAGTATTACATATTCTATTCTTTCTTTAATATTAGGACCCAGAGGAAAATCACCAAGCCTTCAGACAGAAAACATCTCATGTAACGAATACAAGCCTGAACACTCCTCACAGAAGTGAATTTCTGCAGCTCGTAAACTGGTGCATGGAAAAAAATGACTTTTCTGTTACAATGGAGTAAGCGCTCATTGGAATTTTCTGGTGTGTGTAATGCTGTGGCTACACATTACTGCTCAAGCATGGAAGACGGAGGAGAAAAACAAGGCATTTACATACTCAGCAGGAATCTATTTCACAACTAGTTCCGTGGTTTATATACTCCAGATGAATGAAGGATGGAAGGTGTAGATAAGCGCTCGTGGGACTTCCTTCGCAACTGCATTGTGAAATTTGGCTGGAGTTCACCGTATCCGGCATAGCTGGATAATGCCGCAAACCGTTGGATCCCCACTGAATGCAAGGTTAAACAGCTTCCAGTCCATTAGGACCTAAACAGGAACTCTCTCTGGTATAGCGGCATAAAAATGATCGTTTGGAAAAAAGGGGATGTGCTGCCGACACACAAAGTGAGAGGAGGGGTTTGAATGGACGATCAATCATTGAAGTAAAAGCAAAAATTAAACAAATACAAATGCTGCAAGTTCAGGCAATTCTTCTGCTTGTATAAAAGGAGCCTCACAATATGCTGATACTTCCCATACTGTAGAGATCGATTTTCTGTAGTTATCGCAATATCACAGGCAGGAATAACATCTATGGCTACTTTCACACTGGCGTTTCTGGGTCCGCCTGTGAGATCTGTTTCAGGGCTCTCACAAGCGGCCCAAAACGGATCAGTTCAGCCCCAATGCATTCTGAATGGATAAGAATCCGTTCAGAATGCATCAGTTTGCCTCCATTCCGCTCTGGAGGCGGACACCAAAACTCTGCTTGCAGCGTTTTGATGTCCGTCTGATGAAACTGAGCCAAACGGATCCGTCCTGACTTACAATGTAAGTCAAAACGAATCAGTTTGCATTACCATGAACAAAGAAATAAATAAAAATGTTAATTTTTTTTGTTCATGGAAATGCAAACGGATCAGTTTTGAACGGATACAAGTGTTTGCATTATAGGTGCAGATACCAGACGGATCCGCACCTAAACGCAGGTGATAAGGTAGCCTAAGTGTGTGCGTGTACATATACAGTACAGACCAAAAGTTTGGACACACCATCTCATTCAAAGAGTTTTCTTTATTTTCATGACTATGAAAATTGTAGATTCACGCCGACGGCATCAAAACTATATACATAACAAAAAAGTGTGAAACAACTGAAAATGTCATTTTAGGTTCTTCAAAGTAGCCACCTTTTGCTTTGATTACTGCTTTGCACACTCTTGGCATTCCCTTGATCAGCTTCAAGAGGTAGTCACCCGAAATGGTTTTCACTTCACAGGTGTGCCCTGTCAGGTTAAATAAGTGGGATTTCTTGCCGTATAAATGGGGTTGGGACCATCAGTTGCGTTGTGGAGAAGTCAGGTGGATACACAGCTGATAGTCCTACTGACTAGACTGTTAGAATTTGTATTATGGCAAGAAAAAAAGCAGCTAAGTAAAGAAAAACGAGTGGCCATCATTACTTTAAGAAATGAAGGTCAGTCAGTCCAAAAAATTGGGAAAACTTTGAAAGTGTCCCCAAGTGCAGTCACAAAAACCATCAAGCGCTACAAAGAAACTGGCTCACATGCGGACCGCCCCTAGGAAAGGAAGACCAAGAGTCACCTCTGCTGCGGAGGATAAGTTCATCCGAGTCACCAGCCTCAGAAATCGCAAGTTAACAGCAGCTCAGATTAGAGACCATGTCAATGCCACACAGAGTTCTAGCAGCAGACACATCTCTAGAACAACTGTTAAGAGGAGACTGTGTGAATCAGGCCTTCATGGTAGAATATCTGCTAGGAAACAACTGATAAGGACAGGCAACAATCAGAAGAGACTTGTTTGGGCTAAAGAACACAAGGAATGGACATTAGACCAGAGGAAATCTGTGCTTTGGTCTGATGAGTCCAAATTTGAGATCTTTGGTTCCAACCACCGTGTCTTTGTGCGACGCACGCAGAAAAGGTGGACGGGTGGACTCTACATGCCTGGTTCCCACCATGAAGCATGGAGGAGGAGGTTATGATGGTGTGGGGATGCTTTGCTGGTGACACTGTTGGGGATTTATAAAAAATTGAAGGCATACTGAACCAGCATGGCTACCACAGCATCTTGCAGCGGCATGCTATTCCATCCGGTTTGAGTTTAGTTGGACCATCATTTATTTTTCAACAGGACAATGACCCCAAACACACCTCCAGGCTGTGTAAGGGCTATTTGACTATGAAGGAGAGTGATGGGGGTGCTGCGCCAGATGACCTGGCCTCCACAGTCACCTGACCTGAACCCAATCGAGATGGTTTGGTGTGAGCTGGACCGCAGAGTGAAGGCAAAAGGGCCAACAAGTGCTAAGCATCTCTGGGAACTCCTTCAAGACTGTTGGAAGACCATTTCAGGTGACTACCTCTTGAAGCGCATCAAGAGAATGCCAAGAGTGTGCAAATCAGTAATCAAAGCAAAAAAGGTGGCTACTTTGAAGAACCTAGAATATGACCTATTTTCAGTTGTTTCACACTTTTTTGATAAGTATATAATTCCACATGTGTTAATTCATAGTTTTGATGCCTTCAGTGTGAATCTACAATTTTCATAGCCATGAAAATAAAGAAAACTCTTTGAATAAGAAGGTGTGTCCAAACTTTTGGTCTGTACTGTGTATATCATTTATTTTGAAACGCAAAAAATTAGAATATTGTGCAAAGTTCATTTATTTCAGTAATGCAACTTAAAAGGTGAAACTAACACATGAGAGACTCATTACATGCAAAGCGAGATATTTCAAGCCTTTATTAGTTATAATTTGGACGATTATGGCTTACAGCTTAGGCTACTTTCACACTGGCGATTTGGCTTTCCGTTTGCGAGATCCGTTCAGGGCTCTCACAATCGGTCCAAAACGGATCCGTTTTTGCCCTAATACATTCTGAATGGAAAAGGATCTGCTCAGAATGCCTCCGTTACGCTTTGGAGACTGACACCAAAACGCTGCTTGCTCCGTCTGACGAAACTGAACCAAACGGATCCGTTCTGACACACAATGTAAGTCAATGGGGACGGATCAGTTTTCGGACACAATTTGGCACAATAGAAAATGGATCCGTCCTCTATTGACTTTCAATGGTGTTAAAGACTGATCCGTCATGGCTATGTTACAGATAATACAAACGGATCCGTTCTGGGGGTATGGATTAATTAGCTGACCAGAGTGTGACACTGAGTCTAGAATATTGAACCTTTTCACAAAATTCTAATTTTAAGCTGCATTACTGAAATAAATGGACTTTTGCACGATATTCTAATTTTTTGCGTCATATATACACATACAATTCTTAAAAGGAAATGTGTTGCCAAAAAATGTTATCTGCCAATTAAAACTAGATAGTGAGGCACATCCTTTTTTTGTCTAAGCTCTTTATTTTCCGATTGCAGTTTTCTGAAGATTATTATGGGGGCGGCCATTTTGCCTGAGCTGTTCTTAACAGCATTTACACAGTATTAATAAAATTGCTTTACGGCAGCCCCATGGGCCATAGACACAATGGTCAGGAAGGGACCTGATGACCTCTATGTACAGAGCTCATTGTACAGGGAAAGGATAGATAAGCTCTGACAATCACCTATTGTGTATGGAGAATCCTGTCTTATCTGTACACAGAGGTGATATCTCCTTATCATTACTGGCAGGATTAGAATAATATATAACTGCCGTAAGTGAACTGTACAGGTGGCGCCTATTAGGCATAAGGGTACTTTATAAAGGCAGGGAATCGCACAGATTATCGTTAACGAGCATTCATAGTAACGATCATTAGCGATGATAGGGCGGTGTAAATGTACTGCAGATTAACTGATGAATCTGATCGTTTGTGCGCACGTGAAAATGATGGTTTACTGGCAGCCGATCGTGCTGTGTAAACAATGAGACCGTATAGGGACGAGTGATGGCATTAGCGATCGCGCCTCCCCCTCTGGAGGAGATTGCTGCATGTAAATGCACCGGTCTCCACCAGTGAACAGCAGATTGTCGAGAAGGAACACTTCCTTCACAACCATCTGCTGTAATATCGTCCCGTGTAAAGGGACCTTAAAATACCATAAAAAGGCTTCTGGTATCAAAAATACAGCAGTTAGCCCTTAACATAGCTGTGTTGGTGTCACAGGTACATTTGAGTAATCCCTCAATTTTTTTTCCATAGACTCTCTTAATAGGTTCATAAATGTCAAAGGGTAAAAAAGGTTGTTTGTTAAAACAGGCAACTGGACATCTATTTTTGCGGTTTTGTCCCAAAGAAACAAATCTTGTTCTGCTAAAGGATATTTCCTTTTTACTGGGTCCCTCCACTCTCTAGAGATCAAGGTCTTAATTTTATGGTGTATGGGTAAAGCTTTTTCCTTTCCTTAGAGGCCCTGAAACATCTGATCCTAGATGGGTTGAAGTTATTTTTTATCTTCAGTATGCAGAGTAGATCTTGAGGTCTTTAGAAGAGATTCAGTGTCTTCCGGAAGATAGAGGCTGGCCAGACCCATCATCATCAGAGGAATCAGTCTACACTGAAGAAAAGGACTTCATTTATATCAATACCATAGCTACAGGGGTCCAGGACTAATGATCTACTAGAAGTAGATGGCTAAGGAGACAGTCTCAAGCTGCATTAACTATTCCTTAATAAGGGCTCTTTAACACGAGCGGATCCCGTGCATGGAATCCACTGCGTGAAAGAGCCAAGCCGCATTAACATGATTGATCATGCTCTTTGCCTCTGTGACTTTACTACAAAGTCAGTGACAACTTTGTGACCTTTTTACTACAAAATCACAGGGAGATAGAGAGGATGAAAGAGCCCTAAGGGTTCTCAAGGAGTCTAACAAGGAGCCTCTATTGTAACAACTTTTTCAGTACTTCTAGAGCAAAGTGGTTATTTAGAGTGCAGTGGCCAGGACTTTCTGTAGATAGCACACTTTAGCTGCCCTAAGATCATACAATATTGAGAGTCAATATTGGGATTAAAAAAAAAAAAAAAAAAAAAAAAAAAAAAAAAAAGGGGAGGAAAATAGAGAGCCCCAAATTAGAGGGCGCACCATGAGGAGACATTGCCAGAGGGTACCAACACTTTAATAGCACACGAGGATACACAACCCTTAGAACAGTGGAAAGGAGGATTACTGTGTTTAGGGCAGTAAGGGATCCCCAGTTGTAGGGAGGATTGATTGGAAGGGCCGCACGGTACCGACAACCTCCACCAGGGAAAGCCGGAGAGGAGCTGCTGCTAAAGAAAAGGATGCTTTAACTCTCAAGTAGGCATCTTCCCTGCACTAGCCTACATCACCGATGTAACCAGAAGTATGGGCGTGGGATTCTCTTGGTAAGAAGAATCCCAGGGTGCAGATGAGCAGGCATCCGCCTGATGCAAAAGTGCGGGCGCCAACTGGAAGCCTGCACAATAAAGCAAAAGGCTGTCTTCGATCAGTGGGCTTAGGCCAAGAACAAAGAAGGAACACTACAGCCCCCCCACCAGACCCTCTGATCTCTGAAGGATAAAAAGGGAGTGATAAGAGGAGTATTCCTGGCACTGTTAGGCAGAGGCTTTTACACATACTAAAGGGACATGAAACCATTGAAGCAGGTAAAGGGGAGGGGGCTTTTAAACATGTGCTTCTAGTCCATAAGAAGGGGGAAAACCCTACTGTCAGTGCCATTGTGGAGGTGTTGGGAAAATATTCTTAACGGCAGCTATGGCAAGATGGCCGCCCCATAATCAAGCAAAGATAAACCAAATATAAATAACTACCAGCTGCATGGGGACACATCACCACTGAGGGCAGTGAATGGCAACAAAAATTCATGTGACCACAGATGGGATGACTCTTCCAGTCCACTGGGAACAAAACAAGCCTGGATGGAACGGAGTGATGGTGAATTTTTTGTATTAATGTTATACACTTTCCAAGACCTAACTAAAACGGGTTTGGAGCTCAGACCATCCCTTTAAGGAATAGTCTACTTGATATTTATTTAGGGATGGGACTCTTACGCCTACATTTTTTTGCTAAGATACAGTATAAACTAAATGATGGGTGTCAATTTCCTTCTATGTATTTCATATATTTCCAAATCAATGGGGTGTCCTGGGCTCCACACGTGTGAACGATAAAGGCAGCGACGTCTGCTTTATCCACTAGAATTCCAGCACCTTCTTTCTTTCCCTCTGCTACAACAGCATCCCCGCCATGCAGATTCAGATTTATTGAGCAGCTGTGTGACCATGGAATGAGTGTGGGGATGCAGATCACTCCATTTATGTGTTTGGCCTATGGGCAACAGTGGTGCAGTTTTTAGATTTAAAAAAATGCTTCAAATTCACAGAATATGGTAAACTCACAGAGATCATGTTTTGCCCGCATAACAACACTGAAGGACCAAAAATAAAAATAAAATAAAAACTTCTGGAATACGAAGCAAGTTTTTCAAGCCACAAGATCTCAAGAGTTGACCTGAGGTCAGAGAACCATATACAGCACTAATAAATCCACGCAGCCTACAACTGGTGGTCCCAGACACTGCATACATGAAAGTATATGGAAACTGCAGAAGAGCTCATAATGACAAGCGCACGCGAGAAAGGTGTCACATAAATGCCACATCACAAAAATGGATCATACAAGCTAAGGCTACTTTCACATGGGCGTTTTGGCTTTCCGTTTGAAATCCATTCAGGGCTCTCACAAGCGATCCAAAACGGATCAGTTTTACCCCAATGCATTCTGAATGGAAAAAGATCCACTCAGAATGTATCAGTTTGCCTCCGTGCCGCCTCCATTCAGCTCTGGAGGTGGACACCAAAACACTGCCTGCAGCGTTTTGGTGACCGTCTAACGATGCGGAGGCAAACGGATCCGTCCTGACACACAATGTAAGTCAATGGGGACAGATCCGTTTTCACTGACAATATGGCACAATAGAAAACGGATCCGTCTCCCATTGACTTTCAAAAGGTGTTCAAGACTGATCAGTCTTGGCTATGTTACAGATAATACAAACGGATCTGTTCTGAACGGATGCACACGGTTGTATTATCGGTGCGGATCAGTCTGTGCAGATCCATGACGGATCCGCACCAAACGCGAGTGTTAAAGTAGCCTTATCTGCAACATCAGCTCTCACCTCGACAGATCAACCATGCATGTACATTTAGGGTCAATTCACACGAGGCAGACCGAGAGACTCCCATTTGTGTGAATAGAGCTTGAGGAAAACCTTCTGCAGAATTAACCCAGATGACCAGAACCGATCTTTCAGTTGCAACCAGTTATTATTACTCTTACAAAAGGGTACGGCTTCACCGATTTTGGGTGTGACACTGGTGGATCTTTGGCGATTTATGTGTCGCAGTCACAACAAACATGAGTCACATTGCGATACTTGGACACGGCACGCGTCACACCCAAAATTGTGCCCTAAGGATCGAGTGTATGAGAGGAGTACAAGTTCCCCAGTATAAATAATGGCCCCCCACCTCTGGTAGTGCCGATGGATCCTTTAAAAAAATAAAAAAATAAACACCTCACCCACTTGCTCAACACTGGAGGCAGCAGGACCTCACGCTCCCAGTATTAGGACATCACATCATGTGATGCTGGGAGTGTCAGGTCCTGGTGTCTCCAGTGTACAGCAAGTGTTCCTCTTATGCAAATGTATTTTTTTTTTTATAAGGAACTGTCGGCACTACCCGAGGTGGGGGTAATATACTGCATATTATACATTGATTCCAAAGCCCCAAAATGCCATCCAAGATAAGAGAAAATGAAGATTTAAGAAAAATAAGCATATAAAACAAGTCCTTACATATGACCAGCAACTAATCAAGTCACGATGGGTCAGAAAAGACCATTGTATGTTGAAAATATTGTAAGCTGAGGCCATTGTATCTTGAGGGATCACTATATATATATATATATATATATTTATTACACACACATATATACACACACATACATAGATAAAAAATGGCCATGAACTAGTACTGACAGTATCTGTTTTTCGTGTGAATGTACGCTAAGATGACTACAAACACCACAACTGCTGCTATTAAAAGGAACCTGTCTGTCCAACTAAATATAGCAATAGCAACTGTAAAGAAAGCCAATCTAACTATACTAATTATATTTTTACCATACGGCACATTATCAAAACTCACCAATTGGTCAGTGAGCCATTAATGGAATATACAAACGTTAAAATTTAGGTTCTGGGGTACAGAGTTACAAGCCTCTACACGGTGACTCAGCTGATCCCATAGGTTTTCAATGGGATTCAGGTCTGGAGAAAGTGCAGGCCACTCCATTTGAGGTGCCCCAGTCTATAATGATGCGACCTCAACGAGCTGCCGCATTGTCATTTAGGAAGATGAAATTAGGCCTGTGTTGTTCACGCAGAGGCCCAATGACTAGATTAATGATGTATTCAAGAAGTATGGGCTTGTCACTATACTATTCATATAGTGTAGGGCAGTTCTGTATTGACTAGACACCTGCCCACACTGTACCACCACCACCAAAGGGCTCATCCTGTGACAACAGTGGCCGATGCATAGCGCTCTCCCTGACGTCTCCAACATCATTGGTGGCCATCATTTCTGCTTAGCGTGAATCGACTCATCAGTGAACAGCACTGAGGCCCACTGGTCCATTGTCCAGCGTAGATGCTCCCTGGCCCATGTAAGATGGTGACACCTGTGTCTGGTGAGGTACCCTTGCAGGTTGTCTAGCACACAGACCACACTGATGTAAACGGTTTCGAATGGTCTGACGTGACACTTGGGTGCCTCATCTCCTTTAAATGTGCCTGGAGTTGTGTGGCATTCATCATCCGGTTCTGCAGGGCATTGTTAACAATGAAGAAGTCATCAGTGTGGGATGGAGCCAAAAAACGTCCACTTCTATGCTTTATCTGTGTCTGTTGCAACCTGCTGATGACACCGACACTAAGGCTACTTTCACACTGGCGTTTCTGGGTCCGCTTGTAATATTCGTTTCAGGGCTCTAACCAGCTTAACTGGTCCGTTTTGGGGCACCCCAATGCATTCTGAATGGATAAGAATCCGTTCAGGATGCATCAATTTGGCTGCGTTTGATCTCCGTTGCGTTTTTTTAGACGGTCACTAAAACACAGCTTGCAGCGTTTTGGTGACCGTCTGAGGATGCGGAGCCAAACGGATCTGTCCTGACTTACAATGTAAGTCAATGGGGATGGATCAGTTTTTCACTGACACAATAAGGTGCAATTGAAAACGGATCCGTCCTGTTTCCCTTCCATCTGAGAACATCTTGCTTGAAGCCTTGCAATGGTGAGGTACTTTTGATCAATTATTAGGTGTTGTCTTGGTCTCATGATGTCAAAATGTGAACAGCATGATGAGGAGGACTGTTTAAATACCTATTCTAATTGATCCAAGAAACTTATTCGGCAATTCATGGATCAAACACCTGTTGTGAATTTTGCCGTTAAGCTCCTTGTTAGAGAACAGCAAGTTGTGCAAAAAGAACTGAACAGTTGGACATGTGCATTCAAAAGTTTAGAGAAGGTCACATTAAGTTCACCTGTAAAGGTTAGAGTGCATTTTAGGTTCATCCTGAAATTTCACCCACAAGCCAAATATCCCTAACTTTTTGTTAGTGTATATAGAAATACTGTCAGTTTTAAAAGGACACAATATGGTTATGATATAACCTAGCACTGCACACATGTAGAGCAGAATAATATACCATGAATAATACAGGTAGTCAGGTATAAATGCCAAAACTATAATTATAATGCTTCCGTAAGGCCTCCTCCATACTTGCGCTATTGGTTTCCACTGTTCTCCTCACTTAACTAAATCAACAAACCAACGAAAACAGAATTCCTGGATTTGGCACATAACTGACCCAATGGGGACTGTTCAGGAATCCTTTTTTTAGCAGAGAAAAAGAAAAAAAAAAAAAAAAAAAAAAAAAGCTTCTGCATGCCCATTGTTTTTGCTGTAATCTTCAATGGAGGTCCCAAGTGCAGACTGAGGAAGGCATGAGCAAGTCCTAGATCTTTAACAATGAAAATAATCCCCAGAATCCTGTAAAGTTCGGAACCATTTGCTTACAACTATTGGTGGCCACAAAAGATCAATTCCACAGATAAACCCTTTAAGACTATCCCACGACTAGTGTAAAAAAATGAAAATCAGACATCTCTTTAAAACAGCTAGAACCAGCCCTGTACCTTACATGGATCCAGAGATCTCCACATTCATTGCTCCGCTAGGTTTATATAAAGCTGGCAACGTTGCAAATTCTGATATTGTTAGGTTCCCATCTGTAGAAGCCACCTTGCCTTTGGTAGATGGGCCAGACACAATATCAAAAATGTGCACAAAACTTAAAATTTTCATATATAGCAAGCACAGCAGTAATACACTTCATAGTAATCAATTTTCCAGTGTTTGCATGTCTCATTGTGCTGGCAGCAGGGTGCTGCTATATACTAAGTGCAAAATATAAGAAAAAACTGGAACGCACATCCGCATTCAAAGAGGCAACCTTGTTGCGGTGAGTGGGCCTATGCTTTTTGATCAAATTGTATACTAATGCCTCATGTACAATATGTAGCACAGGGGTAGGTATACGAAAAATTGTGCTGAGAAGCAATGTTAATTGTGCCGAGAAGCAATTAGATAAAAGCATAGTATTGAGGATGTGCGATCCCGTTCTTTTTCTTATATTTAATACGTGCTGCTATATACTGTTTGCTTTTATTTTGATAACTGTAATTTAAAAAATAAAATAAAATGTATCACTCTTTGTCTACGCTACTATGCTTTTCTATGGTAACAGACTACAAATAAACCCTGTGTAGTCTGATCCTATAGTCCCTGTCAAAGATCTGTCCCCAACCTCTTGCTACCCTACCAAATATACGTAAGGCCTCATTTACACAACAATATTCTGGTCAGTATGGTATTTTGTATCACTATTTATAAGCTAAACTCAGAAATAGTATGACAAAAGATTTGTACTTATAGGTTTTGTACCCACTCCTGGTTTTGGCTTAAACCTTTCAGGACCTAGAGATTTCTTGTTTTTGTATTTAACTCCCTGCTTTCCCGGAGGCATAACTTATTTTTCTATTCGCATATCTGTATGAGAAAGGGCAATTAGAATTTCTATATAATAAAAATAATGAAGTCCCCCTAGGGGGACTTAAACATGCAATTGCTTCTCCTTTTCAGGGCAATTTTCAGGAATCAACATTGATTGGGTGATCATATATTTTATTCGACACATAAAATCATCTTCTGTATAAAAAACTAATATAGAGGAGACAACTGCAGCATGTTAATGCAGCCGTCCCTGATACTCAACGATCAGCCAATTATCCGGAACATCCTGCTTATTCCCAATATGCATGCGCTGACGTAAAAGGGCCTTTTCCAATCCTAACAGGTGACATTTTATGGCTTCAGAATTAATTATCAAAAGGATTATCATGAAAACGAGAGTCTAAAAATGGCTATACCTATAGTAAGCCACCAAATTCAGCTGGACTGGCTGGTGGTTTAATGTGTAAGGGCCCTCTGATCGTAGATGTTGAGGAGAGAAGGATCAAGCTGCTGGATTTCAACATGCCCGATCATTTTGTTTCAGGTGAGGTAAGCGGCTATCACAGGGTTATAGCAGTGGAAGGAGAAATAGCCGTTGTCTGAACATGAGCTAGACTAATATGTAGGGGCGGCCTATGGCCACGGCACCATTTTTAGGAGATCCACACAAGTCTTTTCTGCACAGAAGGAGGATCAAATCTCGGCACAAGGATGAAGGTACTGTTTAAGAGAATGGATTAGGTGTCCCAGTAAACCTAGTTTGTCAAAAATGTAGATTACCAAAAGAAACAAAAAGTACATTTCTGATCTCCTTGTAACTATGGGGATGGATTAGCTTTAATATCAAATGGAAGGCGTTTTCAGGGTTGTAATAAAATGTACTTTGGATGCCTCAGTCCACTCTGCAGCCGCTTCAGAAGATGCACTAGCATGTATGCATCAAGAAAAGCAATGAACCAGACATGCCCAGAGATCAGCAGCAAATCCACGAAAAGCATGCTATGACTAAAGGATTTGTATATCCAAAACGCGTAAGTTTTACTACTATTGGATCAGTGTGCAGACTACAATAAAGCAGAGGTTTTTGGAGTACGGGATTTGGTTGCCAGCATTTAATGGATGGCAGCCAAACGAGAAGGCCATGTCCACAGAGGACAGGCTATAGAGGTCGTTTGGTGTGTGCCTATGGTTTAAGATCACTGCACGGCGACATAAAAATTAATTTTCAGCGCCCCATTCATTGCGCTAATAGTTTTGGTGGGATAACCTCTTTATAGTCTTTGAGAGCCCCCTCTTGCGATAGAGTGGTCATTTGTGGGATCGTGCAGCAGCGCACATCTGTAAGCGATTCCGGACGGGGACATTATTTCATTTCAGAGGACATCAGTTTAGAGTAGGACTCTCCAAACTGTGGTTTTAACACGTTACTGCACAATAGTAACAGCATTATGTTTATTTTATTCAGAGATTAGCTATACTCTTTAGGAGAGACAAGCACTTATTTAGTCTGTTCAGTAGTTGTCCGTTTCCTGCACCCACAGGTCATACAGAGTGCATTTATCAGCAAGGGCCATCAAGGTGGACAGCAAACAAGTCTACCAAGCACGGAACTGACTTCTAAAATGCGTCAGTCAGTAAACAGGGCGATGGCCCAAATTTACTCATCTGAGCGCACCTGGATGTTCTGGCAAACTGCACCTAGTTTTAGAAAACTCCACTGCATGTAGATGACCAAAGGGGGGCATGGCTTCGCAGGAAAGTGCGTGTTGCCTAAAATGTGACATTTTGCTACAAAATTGCGTCACAGTTCTATGGTAAAATTCTGATGTAAAGTTATCAAAAATGTCTACTTGCCAAACTTATCAAAAGCCAGAGTCCCTGTGAAAAGTTTGGTGCAGCCCGTCTCAAAGAGGACCTTTCAACAGTTTATCCCTAGTCCAATTATGGTCTTACCTTATAGGGCGGCCCCCAATGATTTCAGCGCCTTATATTATAATGAGCCGACTCTGTTATACTAGTCGGAGACTCAGTTTCACTGGGGGCGGTTCTCTTCTACCTGGCTGTGAGCACATTCCAAGCAGAGCGCACCGCTCTTAGCCAGGGAGAAGCGCGTTCCAAGCAGAGCGCACTGCTCTTAGCCAGGGAGAAGCGCGTTCCAAGCAGAGCGCACCGCTCTTAGCCAGGGAGAAGCGCGTTCCAAGCAGAGCGCACCGCTCTTAGCCAGGGAGAAGCGCGTTCCAAGCAGAGCGCACCGCTCTTAGCCAGGGAGAAGTTCATTCTCCCTGGCTAGGAGTGGTGTGCTCTGATTGGATGCGGGTCTCCGCCTAGTATAACTGAGTCGGCTCATTATAATATAATGGCGCTAAAATCAACTGGGCCAAGAGCGGACGAACAGGGTGGGTCTTTGTAAAATTAAAAGGTCCCATGGCATCAGTGGGAATCCAGGAAATAGCCGGCACTTGGACCCAGAGCACACCCGCATGGAAAGGACACAGGACCACAGCGTAATGGAGTACATCCCAGCGAGTCGTTGTAATAGTCTTCAATTCTTTATTTCATATCAAAATAATACATATAACATGGATGCGTTTCAGCCTGTCGAAGGCCTGGACAGGTTGAAACACATCCCTGTTATATGTATTATTTTTATATGAAATAAAGAATTGAAGACTATTACAAGCACTCGCTGAGATTTACTCCATTATGGCATCAGTGGGAGCCGCCCTATAAAAGGCAAGACCATAATTAGACTAGGGCTAAACTGATGAAAGGTCTAAGTTTTATGTATTAGCAATGCGGAAAATAGTGTCTGGACCTGCCCTCTAAAATCGGTAGCCATAGGCTTAGAGGAAAATAAAAAAAGGGGGGGGCTGTCCAGAGAGGCAAGTTAACGGAGTTTTCTGGGAGTTCCTCAGGATAGGTCATCAATATCTGATGGGGTCCAACTGCCAATACCTGCCTTTTGGATGTTTGAGGTGCATCATCTTTCTAGGCCAGCGACATTGATCACAAGGCCCATTTGCAGCTCAGTTCCATTCGAATGTACGGGGCTGCAATATCTAGCACAGCGCTGAGCTTGGTAAGCTGTGAGGAGGCCTCTTCAGACATTGTGATCGCCGGGGGTGGTGGACTTAGACCAATCAGATACTGATGACCATTCCGGAGGAGAAGCCATCAGCGTTGAGAAAACACCTTTAAAAAGGAGCAAAAATAAATAAATTTTACTGATACACTAAGAAATCTGCCCAGATGTCCTGCTCCCGAAGACGGCATGTGTGCAGGGGGTCGACTGTCTGGCTCGCTTCATTAGCTGAGCCAGCCCCCCTCACTCTTTCATCCTCAGCCAAGATAGAAAATGGGACGGCAATGCTTTCTTCTGTGTCAGAACGAATGCTGAAGTGGAGTTTCCTGGACCAGCACTGAAACCAGTGAAGATTTCTTAAAGCAGATTAGTGACTTTTATTCATTTCAATTCTAAAGAACTTTGTATGTCAGCAGACACTAATCGTAAGACCACCACCATTCAGGTGGCGGATTTTCTAGAAGAAAGGCAGATACAAGCGAGAGGTAAAGTAGTAGTCCTTTCCTTCCTTTTGGATCCACTCCTGGCTTAGACTCCAGCCTTCTGGTGGCGAGCCCAACGGTGCTGTAAAGTTTCCTCAACTTCTCAGACTATTTAGTAGACTCTAATCAATAACCAATGAAGGAGATCACATGTCACTACAAAACCAGCCAAGAGGATCCCTCATCATCCATAAGAAGCACCCCTTTACAGCGACAAGGTCAAAATCACAAGGAGCCTTGAAGGAATCCCTAGCAGGCAGCAGCAATGACAAAAGCCGAGGTTCCTTCATGGGGAAATCCACAAGGAACCTGCCCCTGACATTCATGCATCTCCAGCAGAAGGGTTCAAGTGGCCAGAACGTCTCCTAATGCTAAGCTAGCCCTCAGCGCATTGTGGTGCATCCCTCCCCTCCCCAAGCCCTCCACTGGGTACCGAGGCCTGCCATCAGACTTCAAACTTGGCATTCCTATGCCTGCAGATGGAAAGCCAGCCTTACCCTTGGGAGGAGAGGATGCTGGAGGGCAGCAGGTTGATCAGCGAGGAAGCAGCCGGGTGTCAGCCATGTTGTGTGCGCCTCCAGTATTTACAAACCTGCAGCGGTCCAGTCCTGGAGAAAGAGACGAGAGGGGGAGGGGGCGGAAGGCAGCAGACAAAGGAACCCAGAGCCCGAGACGCAGACAAGACACCCAGCCCGTGCCTGCCTCTATCCCCGCCTCGTGTGTCTGCTGCCTCCCCCAGCCCGACTATCGCATGCCGCCTGCAACAAACGCATCACAAAGCGAAGATTCCCAAACCCAGGCGGAACAATAGCAGCGCCTCTCTGACGTCATACATTCTCCAGCCGCCGTGACGTCACTGCCCGAAGGGGAACACAAGGGGGCGTCGCCGCGCGCTAGGGGAGAGTTTGAAGTAGTGTGGCGCTCGCAGCAACAGGACGGACTGACAAAGGGCTCCGGGCCCGCACAATGGGCTCTTACCTCGAGAACGAGAGGGGTTTCCCTCCACTTTCTCCCAAGAAGGCTGCGACACTGCTCCGGTGCGGCCGAGTGCCCCCCGTGCCGCCCCCCTCCCTCCTTTGTCAGATGCCGTCAGCGCTGTTTTCTGGCACAGCAGCTCCCGCCTCACTCTCCGCTCCCCCCCTGAACTTCCAAGCCCTCCAGTTCTCGTTTTCTCCCTCTTCCCTCCCCCCTTCAGACGCTGCCAGATTTGGAGCTGGCTGCTAGTATACACTGTGCTAGGGTCTCTCCTGCAAGGATAAGGCCTCGCCTTCCTGCCAAATAATGATCCCCACAGAGCTGGGCCCCTCCTCCCTGTGTTGGTGCAGACCTGAGCTGTGCGCACGCGCAGACGGAGCCCGCTCTCCGCAGCGGTAAGAGTGGAATGCGCATGTCCGCCGCGTTTTTTATCTTCGTGTCTGTGGCCAGAGTAGATTTGGTACTAGACGCCGGGTCCCAGGCTGTCCTGCTTTACAATGAGCACATGCGCTGGCTGTGGGGATTGTCATACATGGAAGTGCTTGTAGTATAACATGTGAGTTCACTGCGTTGCAAAGAATCCCAGCACTTTGATGGTGGACAGACATTTTATGACTGCATTAGTTCCACTAGTTACATAGATCTTCTGTTCACATATGGTCTGTTTGGCTGCATTTCTTGGACTGAATGCCTCATCTGACCCATAATAACTAAGGGTATCAGCTCGTGGTGCCACCATATAAAGTACTGAAGAGCGCATTGTTAAAGAAGAACGCCCACAAATGTTTATTCTCTGATGATGTAATCTGTAGTGAAGGTAGTTTTCTTACCAGAAACTGTATATGTGAGTTATAACCTCCCTTCTGATCCTCAGCTGTGTCATGTGACCAACATTGACTTTCTAAATCACACAGCATCTTATGTGTGGACAGGAAGTCAGTTTCTCTATGTATCCTATGGGAGCCTCACTGTCTGTCTCATAGGAATGGATAGAGAAGTAACTGACTTCCTGTCCTGTGTCAGTTGGAGATCAGAGAGTTGGTCACATGACACAGCTGAGGATCAGAAGGGAGGTTGTAACTCACAAATACAGTCACTGGTAAGGTTACTTTCCCACTTGCGTCTGAGGATTCTGGCAGGCAGTTCCGTTGCCAGAACTGCCTGCCGGATCCGGAAATCCGTATGCAAACGGATAGCATTTGTTTCTGGATGCGGATCCATCTGACAAATGCATTGAAATACCGAATCCGTCTCTCCGGTATCAACTGGAAAAACGGATCTGGTATTTATTTTTTGCAGATTTAAAGGTCTGCATGCTGCAGTATTTTCTTCGGCCAAATGCCGTAAGAGGGACTGAACTGAAGACATCTTGATGCATACTGAACGGAATGCTCTTCAGAATGCATTAGGATAAAACTGAAGCGTTTTTCCAAATTTGCAGGGAGCATCCCTAATTTTTAGAGGGTCCCTGCAACTTCAGGCTGTCCTGGGCTGAAAATGGATGGAGCTTATGTGCTCTGGCTATTACAGTCAATCACAGTGGTTTTCCTCACACTGTTGCTCCCTGGGGCCGTGAAGTGAAAGGAGGGGGCACCCTTTCTTCCCTGGGGGCACACACTGTTTCTGGGGCTCCTGCCTGATGATAGTTGGGGTGCCTGTGATGTTAAGTGTTTGTATGGATGCAAGGATGGATTGGAAGCATAAATTAGCCCAGGAAAAAACTAAAAGATGTGGTAAGCAGGTTCAAATTGACGAGGATGAGGCAACACACGTTGGTAGGGACAATTTAAGTAAGCGTTAAGCAATACAATAGTGCAGAACATAATACCACCCCAGCAGAAGCAAATACCACAGTGCAGCAGAAAATGCTGCCCAAGCAGGAGCAAATACCACAGTGCAGCAGAAAATGCTGCCCAAGCAGGAGCAAATACCACAGTGCAGCAGAAAATGCTGCCCAAGCAGGAGCAAATACCACAGTGCAGCAGAAAATGCTGCCCAAGCAGAAGCAAATACCACAGTGCAGCAGAAAATGCTGCCCAAGCAGGAGCAAATACCACAGTGCAGCGCAATATACTGCCCAAGCAGAAGCAAATACCACAGTGCAGCACAAAATACTGCACTATTTAGTACCTGACATTCCTAGCATCAATAAACGCTAAGAGCGTAAGGTTGCTTTTATGTACCTAGCTGGAGGCCGCGAGGAGGGCTCAGACGGCCCCTGGACATAGGTCCATCAGGAAGTTTCCCTGTAGGGTCTATAGCAGTGATGGCTAACCTTGGCACTCCAGCTGTGGTGAAATTACGACTCCCAGCATGCTCCATTTATTTGTACAGAGTTCTGAGAGCAGCCAAGCAAAGGGGGGCATCTTAAATGTGTTGTAGTTTTGCCACAGCTGGAGTGCCAAGGTTAGCCATTCCACCCCTGTATGGATGCATAGCAGGGTGTGTAGCGTATGCTGGCCGGCGTATGGTGCAGGAGTCATTAAAGAGGCCCAGTATAGCAGAATAAAGTCTCTCTTTACCAAGGTGCAAAATATGAGTTATAGTACATGGAATGATAGCAAAGCACAGTTTCAACTGTACACAGTGCAATTCCTCCCAGATAACGATGTAGGGATTTGAACAATGATGAGAGTTATGTCCCTCTCTCTGTCTCAAGTCTCTTCCTGTGGCAGGCAATCATATTCTTGAAATGATGACTGTAATGTCCACTGAGAGATACAGGGTTTTAGAGATAGGACTGGCCAGGATGTGTCTTGGTGTGAACGATGTCTTAACAGTGTCCCTCACTGCAGTAAAGTCTTAACAACCACCTTACTGACCCCAATGCTCAGCCATGCAGACTCTAGGTTCTCTAGTTCTCTCCTTTGTCTTTCTCCTTCTGTAGAAATGCAGATATTTTGATTTGATTCAACTTTATTGTCATTACACATGTAAAGTACATGGTAACAAAATATAGTTTGTATCTAATCAGAACTGCAAAGGGCAGCAAGTGCAATAAAAGATTGGATTACACTTACCGGTAATCGGTTTTCTTTGAGCCTATGACAGCACCCTTGGAGAGACCGCCTCAGGACAGGAAACAGAACCGCCTTTTAAAGGAGGCTTTATCCCCTCTATCTCCAGTCCTTTTCTCAATAACTAAGAAGCATAACATCTTAACAACCTAACAATATATATATATATTTTTAATATATTATATATATATATATATATATATATATATATATATAATATATAAAAACGAAGAAAGGACAGCACTCCAAGTAAAAAGTAGTGGTCTTTGATCACCCATGTGGATGGCAACGTTTCAGCTCAAACAAGAGCCTTTTTCAAGGGCTTGAAAAAGGCTCTTGTTTGAGCTGAAACGTTGCCATCCACATGGGTGATTAAAGACCACTACTTTTTACTTGGAGTGCTGTCCTTTCTTCGTTTTTGTTCATTTGGGGTAAGCAGCTACATCCCTGGACCTAGCACCCATATTGTCTGCATCCGGTGCCGCCATTATTTTCCTTATTATATATAGCTCTATACAAATTTTATATAGGGCTGGTAATTAACAGTCATAAGCTCAAAGAAAACCGATTACCGGTAAGTGTAATCCAATCTTTCTTTTTCGCCTATGACAGCACCCCTGGAGAATAGCCAAGAATTTGTCTAGGGTGGGACCACAGCCTGAAGTACTTTACGACCAAAGGTAAGACCTTCATTAGAAGGTAACTAGTCTATAGTGTCTAAAAAACGTATGTGGAGAGCTCCAGGTAGCTGCCTTACAAATCTGCTCTATAGAGGCAGAGGCTCTATCTGCCCATTACTTGGAGACAGATCTCGTAGAGTGAGCCCCAAACCCAGAGGACCGAACAATCCCTTTAGAAGAGTAAGCTAAGGAAATGGCCTGTTTAATCCACCTAGCAATAGTGTGAGAAGAGGCTGCAGATCCCTTTTTTGCTCCCTGAAACAAAATCACCTGAGGAGGGTCTCCAAGGCTGAGTGACCTTTGGATATTGCAAAATACATCTCTTAACATGTAGACAGTGGTACTCTGATTCCTTTTTATTTTAAGGGGAAGCACAGAAGGAAGGTAACACTATCTCCTGAGAATGGTGAAAACGTGAAGAGACTTTTGGTAAAAAAAGAAGGATCATGAGAAATCTCTACCCGATTTTCCACTACCAAATAGGGAGGGTCAATCGAGAGAGCAGAAAACTCACTAACTCTTCTAGCCGAAGTAATGGCTAGAAGTAAAGCAAGCTTAAGGGAGAGCAACTTTGGGGATATTTTTTTAAAAGGGTCTGAAGTGAGAGAGGAGAGGACCAAATTTAAATTCCAGGGGGGAATTCTATTTTTACAGACCGGGGATAACTTAGACACTGCTGTTATAAACCTCCTAATCCAAGGATGTTCCGCTAACTTAAACTCAAATAAGACGCTTAAGGCAGAAATCTGGACCTTCAAAGTGCTGGACCTAAGTTTTTTGTTCCATCCCTCTTGTAGTAATTCTAATACGAGCAGGATGTCAGGAGCTTCTAGCACATCCACAGTTCTTTTGGCGAATCTAAAAAAGGTCCTCCAAACTCCAAGGTAGATATCAGAAGTTACCTTTTTTCAACTGGCCAACAGAGTGTTTACCACATCCTAGGAGAGACTTCTTTAAAATCTCCCTCTCAATAACCAGGCAGTCAGGTGCAGATTCTTCACCTCTGGGTGAAAAACTGGACGCTAGGACAGAAGCTCCTGAGATTTTGGAAGAACCCATTGTGTTGCTATCGACATTTTGCGGAGCCATGAAAACCACACCCTTCTCGGCCAAAAGGGAGCTATAACTATTACCGTGGCCTCATCCTCTCTGGTTTTTTTGAGGGCTCTCGGTAGCAATTCTAGCGGGGGAAAGGCACACAGAAGGGCACTGCCTCCAAGACTGAGCCAGTGCATCCACTGCTCTCTGATGCTCCTCCGGAGAAAAACAAAAGAAGACCTTTACCTTCCTGTTTGCCCTGGTGGCAAAGACATCTATCTCCGGAGTACCCCACAATGCTGCCACTTGATTGAAAATTCCCTGATCTAGGGACCACTCTCCCTGGTATAGCTGATGACAACTGAGGAAGTCTGCTTTCACATTGTCTGAACCCCTTAGGTGTACTGCAAAAAGAGATAATAGAAAAGCTTTTGCTAGGCTAAAAATCTGATAAGCGAGAGACATTAGGCCCTGAGTCCTTGTACCTCCCTGCCGGTTGATATAGGCCACTGTTGTCATGTTGTCCGAAAAAACCCTTCTGATGGCCGGGAGACTTTGTACTAAGGCTATCCGGATTGCATCCAATTCCCTCAAATTGTGCAAATGGGAGAGAGATTTGTTGTCCCAATTTCCCTGCATTAGCAGGGACCCCACATGGGCTCCCCAAACAGATGGGGTCGCATCTGTGGTTAAGGTAAGAACCGCCTCCCTGGTCCAAGGAACTCCTCTTCCTAGATTTTTTAGATCCATCAACCACCCCTAGGAATCTAGGGTCTGGGAGGATAGAGATATCTTTGTGTCCAGAGAGGGGAGACTTCCGTCCCAATCCTGCAGGATCTGAAGCTGAAGAAGCCTTGAATGGTACTGGGCCCATTCCACCCCTGGAATAGTGGCTGTCATGAGACCCAGTACTCTCTTAAGGTGACTGAGACGAGTGAAGAAGCTGAACTTTTGATCTGATTAGTAAAGCTTTTTGCAGGGGTAGCAGGCACTTCTGGGAACTGGAGTCCAAAATCATTCTTTGGAACTTGCATCTCTGGCCTGGGCATAAGCTGGATTTTTCTAGGTTTATCTCCCATCCCAGCTGATCTAGAATTTCCCTCAACCAGGCAATCTGAACCTGAAGAATCTGGCCGGGCCACCGGCAGAAAATCGCCTAGGTATGGTATAATGATGATCTTCTCCCTGACGTGGGCCATCATTTCCGAAACAATCTTTGTGAAAACCCTCTGAGCTTGAGCGAGGCCGAAGGATAACGTCCGGAATTGAAAATGCAGAATCTCTCTCTAACTGAACTGCTACCCTCAAAAACCTCTGGTGGCTGGGATGAATGGGGACATGATAGTACGCATCCCTCAGGTCTACTGTGGCCATAAAGCAATCCGGGAAGAGATTGTTCACTGTTGACTTGATTGGTTCAAACACTTCAAGTTTATTATAGTCCGAAATGAGCCGTTTGGCTTCTTGACCAGAAAAATAGTTGAATAATGGCACATTTTGACCTGGCAAGATTTTCCCACTCTTCTATGATTCTGTCGTTTACAGAAACGCCCCATATGTGGTCTTAAACTGCTATATGGCCACACGGCAGGGCGCAGAAAGAAAGGAACGCCATATGTTTTTTAGAAGGCAGTTTTTGCTGAACTGTTTTTTTGACACCATGTCCCATTTGAAACCCCCCTGATGCACCCCTAGAGTAGAAACTCCAAAAAAGTTACCCTATTTAAGAAACTACACCCCTCAAGGTATTCCAAAGTGATTTTTCAAACTTTGTTAACCCTTTAGTTGTTCCACAAGAGTTAATGGCAAATTTCAGAATTTCTATTTTTTGTTACTTTGCCTCTCAACAAGTGTAATATAGAGCAACCAAAAATCATATGTCATATTCTACTCTAGGGGTGCATCAGGGGGGCTTCAAATGGGACATGGTGTCAAAAAACTAGGGTCATTTTTGGGTGGTTTCTATTATGTAAGCCTCACAAAGTGACTTCAGACCTGAACTGCTCCTTAACCTCTTAAGGACACATGACGTACCGGTACGTCATGATGTCCTGGTACTTAAGGACACATGACGTACCGGTACGTCATGAATGGTTCCGATCACCGCCGCTCGGCGGGCGGTGATCGGAACCCGGTGCCTGCTCAAATCATTGAGCAGGCACCTGGGGCAAATGCGCCGGGGGGTCCTGTGACCCCCCCATGTCGGCGATCGCAGAAAACCGCAGGTCAATTCAGACCTGCGGTTTTCTGCGTTTCCGGGTTATTCGGGTCTCTGAAGACCCGATAACCCGGAACAGGATGGTGATGGTGGTGTGATTTCACTCCACCAATCACCATCCAGCGATCCTGAGTGGTGATGGTGACATCACCACTCAGGATCGCTTTCTGATTGGTCAGTGGGCGGTCCGGCGGCAGATTCAAAAGAGGCAGGCGCTCCTCTCCTCCTCCTTTTGTGTTCCGGAGCCGGAGGAGAGAGGAGCTGCCTGCACGTGTCTGCTGCCGCTGCCTGCACCCGATCTGTGCCCCCAGGACCCGATCTCTGCCACCAGCACCCCCCATCAGGTACATAGGGACAGCTAGGGAAAGTTTGGGTTAGGCAGGGAAAAAAAGGGAAAGTTAGTTTTTTTCACTTTTCATTGCATCACCCTAGTTAGGGTGTCTGGGGTCCACAGCACAGCTGTGTGACCCTAGACCCCCCAGGGGTGCTGCCACTTGCCCCCCCCACTTTTTTGGGGTGCAAGATTTTTTTATTTTTTTTTGTGTACGCTGACTGTGGCCGGCACTCTTAGTGTCCGGCCACTGTTAGCGCATCGCACACCCCACCGCTGATCAACTTCGGACGGTTGATCAGCGGTTTTGAATTTTTTTTTCCACATTTTTTGGCCTTTTTTTTAGTCAGTTTATTTTTTATTTTTTTAGTTTTAGGGTGAGTTCGTGAACACCCGTGCCCCCACACACACGCACACAAAATAAAGAGTTACACACACGCACATATACACGCAGACACACACTCCCCTATGGCCCGCCGGACGTTCTCGGCCGAGGAGGCATACGCCCAGCTTGCCTCCGAATCCGAGAGTCCCAGTGAGGATGAGGATGACCCCACATTCCTGTTGTCATCCGCATCCTCCTCATCATCTAGCGATGATGATGAGCCCCCAAGGCGGCGGAGACGCCGCCAGGCGGAGCAAGGGGACCGCCATGTTAGGGACCCTGTGGCCCAGCCTAGTACGAGCAGCTCTGGGGCTCGTACTGGTTTCCCGGCCCACCAGTTAAATCCACCGGAGCACCCTGCCGGTGAATTTGTCTGGTGTAGCCCAGAGCGATACGAGCCCGTGATTCCTGATTTTGTAGGCCAATCAGGAATCCAGATTTCCACAGTGGGCTACACTGAATATGACTTTTTTCGTCATTTTTTCAGTGACCACTGGTAAATCTGATGGTGGAGCAGACGAATCTGTACGCCCAACAGTTCGTCGCTCAACACCCGGGCTCCTTTTTGGCCAGGCCCGGTGGCTGGACGCCGGTCAGTGCAGCCGAAATGAGGACATTTTGGGGCCTCGTGCTGCATATGGGCCTGGTCAAGAAACCCAGTGTCAGGCTGTACTGGAGTGGGGACGTCCTATACCAGACCCCACTTTACAGTACAGCCATGACACGCTCCCGGTTTGAGGCCATTCGGAAATGTCTGCATTATTCCGATAATGCAGCATGTCCCCCCCGAGGTGATCCTGCCCATGACCGTCTGTACAAGATACGGCCGGTCATCGATCACTTTGGGGCCAAATTCATGGAGGCCTATGTACCTGGAAGAGAGGTCGCGGTTGATGAGTCTCTCATTGCGTTCAAGGGGAGACTCATTTTCCGCCAGTATGTGCCCACCAAGCGAGCGAGGTATGGCGTGAAGCTATACAAAATTTGTGAGAGTACCTCAGGGTACACTTACAAATTTCGTATATACGAGGGGCGAGATTCCCGGATTCAACCCCCAGAATGTCCCCCCACTCTGGGTGTTACCGGGAAACTTGTGTGGGACCTTATGTTCCCACTGCTGGATAAGGGTTACCACCTTTACGTGGATAACTTTTATACCAGTATCCCCTTGTTCCAGTCCCTTGCCGCCAGATCCACGTTCGCTTGTGGGACCTGTGCGGAAAAATCAACGCGGCCTCCCTGCCCTCCCCCTCCAGGTACCTATCCCCAGGGGTGAGACCCGTGCCCTTACCACTGGAAACCTGTTGCTGGTCAGGTATAAGGACAAGAGGGATGTCCTTATGCTGTCCACAATTCATGGTAACGGCATCACCTCTGTCCCTGTGCGAGGTACCGCGGCAACGGTCCTCAAGCCCGATTGTATCGTCGCCTACAATCGGTATATGGGAGGAGTTGATCTCTCTGATCAAGTCCTCAAGCCATATAACGCCATGCGCAAAACCCGGGCATGGTACAAAAAAGTTGCAGTCTACTTGGTGCAGGTTGCCATGTACAACTCTTTTGTACTATCCCGAAGCGCTGGCAGCACAGGGACATTCCTCCAATTCTATGAGGCAGTCCTCAAAGACCTGATCTTTTCGGACCGGGAAAGAGCAGGCCGGAGTACCTCGGGAACTGGAGGCGCCCGGATCGTCCCTGGCCAACACTTTCCAGGTGTGGTCCCCCATACTGGAAAGAAGGGACGAACCCAAAAAAGGTGCAGAGTGTGTCACAGGAGGGGGATACGGAAGGACACCACAACTCAATGTGACACGTGCCCCGATCATCCGGGCCTCTGCATTATTGGTTGCTTCAGGGAGTATCACACTTCCATGGAGTACTAAATTTATATCCCAATTTAGGACTGACATGGGATAAAAAAAAAAAGGGTTCTCAGACTTGAGACACCCAAAAAAACTATAATTTATTAAAAGTAGACATATTAGGTATCGCCGCGTCGGTAATAATCTCCTCTATAAAAATACCCCATGATCCAACCCCCCCAGATTAACACGGTCCAAAAAAAAAAAAAAAAGTGCAAAAAAAGATTTTTTTTTGTCACCAAACATAACAAAAAATTTAATAGCAAGCGATCAAAAAGTCATATAGCCCCCAAAATAGTGCCAGAAAAACCGTCCGCTCGTCCCGCAAAAAATGAGCCCCCACATAAGATAATCAGATAAAAAATAAATAAAAAAAATGACACCTAGACTTTAGAGATACCAAAAAAATGTTTGGGTATCAAAAAGGATAATATAGTCAAAAACCTAAATAATTATAAAAAAAAGTAGACTTATTAGGTATCGCCGCGTCCGTAAGAATCTCCTCTATAAAAATATCCCATGACCCAACCCCCCAGATTAACACGGTTAAAAAAAAAAAATGAAAACGGTGCCAAAAACTCCATTTTTGGCACTTTTTCATTTCAATCCGTTTTTTTCGGTAACAAAACAAGGGTTAACAACCAAACAAAAGTTAATATTTATTACCCTGATACTGCAGTTTACAGAAATGCCATATTTGTGGTCGTAAACTGCTGTATCAGTAAAAGGGAGGCCGCAAAAGGAAAGGACCGACATGGTTTCTGGAAGGCCGATTTTGATGGCCTTTTTTATTGACACCATGTCCCTTTTGAAGCCCCCCTGATGCCCCCCTAGAGTAAAAACTCCCTAAAAGTGACCCCATCTAAGAAACTACACCCCTCAAGGTATTCAAAACTGATTATACAAACTTTATTAACCCTTTAGGTGTTCCTCAACAGTTAATGGCAAATGGAGATGAAATTTCAGAATCTCAATTTTTGGTAACCTTGCCTCACAAAAATGTAATATAGAGCAACCAAAAATCATATGTACCCTAAAAATAGTCCCCCAAATAATGCCACCTTATCCCATAGTTTCCAAAATGGGGTCACTTTTAGGGAGTTTCTACTCCAGGGGTGCATCAGGGGGGTTGAAACAGGACACGGTGTAAATAAACCGGTCCATAAAAATCAGCCCTCCAAAAACCAAACGGCGCACCTTTCCCTCTACGCCCCGCTGTGTGGCCGTACAGTAGTTTACGGCCACATATTGGGTGTTTCTGTAAACGGCAGAGTCAGGGCAATAAAGATACAGTCTTGTTTGGCTGTTAACCCTTGCTTTGTTAGTGGAAAAAATGGGTTAAAATGGAAAATTAGACAAAAAAATCTAATTCTCAAATTTCATCCCCATTTGTCAATAACTCTTGCGCAACACCTAAAGGGTTAACGACGTATATAAAATCAGTTTTGAATACCTTGAGGGGTGTACTTTCTTAGATGGGGTCACTTTTAGGGAGTTTCTACTCCAGGGGTGCATCAGGGGGGTTGAAACAGGACACGGTGTAAATAAACCGGTCCATAAAAATCAGCCCTCCAAAAACCAAACGGCGCACCTTTCACTCTATGCTGTGGCCGTACAGTAGTTTACGGCCACATATTGGGTGTTTCTGTAAACGGCAGAGTCAGGGCAATAAAGATACAGTCTTGTTTGGCTGTTAACCCTTGCTTTGTTAGTGGAAAAAATGGGTTAAAATGGAAAATTAGACAAAAAAATCTAATTCTCAAATTTCATCCCCATTTGTCAATAACTCTTGCGCAACACCTAAAGGGTTAACGACGTATATAAAATCAGTTTTGAATACCTTGAGGGGTGTACTTTCTTAGATGGGGTCACTTTTAGGGAGTTTCTACTCCAGGGGTGCATCAGGGGGGTTGAAACAGGACACGGTGTAAATAAACCGGTCCATAAAAATCAGCCCTCCAAAAACCAAACGGCGCACCTTTCACTCTATGTGTGGCCGTACAGTAGTTTACGGCCACATATTGGGTGTTTCTGTAAACGGCAGAGTCAGGGCAATAAAGATACAGTCTTGTTTGGCTGTTAACCCTTGCTTTGTTAGTGGAAAAAATGGGTTAAAATGGAAAATTAGACAAAAAAATCTAATTCTCAAATTTCATCCCCATTTGTCAATAACTCTTGCGCAACACCTAAAGGGTTAACGACGTATATAAAATCAGTTTTGAATACCTTGAGGGGTGTACTTTCTTAGATGGGGTCACTTTTAGGGAGTTTCTACTCCAGGGGTGCATCAGGGGGCTTCAAATGGGACATGGTGTAAATAAACCAGTCCATAAAAATCAGCCTTCCAAAAACCATACGGCGCACCTTTCACTCTACGCCCCGCTGTGTGGCCGTACAGTAGTTTACGGCCACATATTGGGTGTTTCTGTAAACGGCAGAGTCAGGGCAATAAAGATACAGTCTTGTTTGGCTGTTAACCCTTGCTTTGTTAGTGGAAAAAATGGGTTAAAATGGAAAATTAGACAAAAAAATCTAATTCTCAAATTTCATCCCCATTTGTCAATAACTCTTGCGCAACACCTAAAGGGTTAACGACGTATATAAAATCAGTTTTGAATACCTTGAGGGGTGTACTTTCTTAGATGGGGTCACTTTTAGGGAGTTTCTACTCCAGGGGTGCATCAGGGGGCTTCAAATGGGACATGGTGTAAATAAACCAGTCCATAAAAATCAGCCTTCCAAAAACCATACGGCGCACCTTTCACTCTACGCCCCGCTGTGTGGCCGTACAGTAGTTTACGGCCACATATTGGGTGTTTCTGTAAACGGCAGAGTCAGGGCAATAAAGATACAGTCTTGTTTGGCTGTTAACCCTTGCTTTGTTAGTGGAAAAAATGGGTTAAAATGGAAAATTAGACAAAAAAATGATATTCTCAAATTTCTTCCCCATTTGCCAATAACTCTTGTGCAACACCTAAAGGGTTAACGACGTATGTAAAATCAGTTTTGAATACCTTGAGGGGTGTAGTTTCTTAGATGGGGTCATTTTTGGGAGGTTTCTATTATCTAAGCCTCACAATATGACTTCAAACCTGAACTGGTCCATAAAAAGTGGGATTTTGAAGATTTCTGAAAAATTTCAAAATTTGCTTCTAAACTTCTAAGCCTTGTAACATCCCCAAAAAATAAAATATCATTCCCAAAATGCTACAAACATGAAGTAGACATATGGGGAATGTAAAGTCATCACAATTTTTGGGGGTATTACTATGTATTACAGAAGTAGAGAAACTGAAACTTTGAAATTTGCTAATTTTTGCAATTTTGGGGTAAATTAGGTATTATTTTGTGCAAAAAAAATAATTTTTTTGACTTCATTTTACCACTGTCATGAAGTACAATATGTGACGAAAAAACAATCTCAGAACGGCCTGGATAAGTCAAAGCGTTTTAAAGTTATGTGCACTTAAAGTGACACTGGTCAGATTTGCAAAAAATGGCCTGGTCCTTAAGGTGAAATAAGGCTGTGTCCCTATGGGGTTAAAAAGTGGGTTTTGGAAATTTTCTGAAAAATTTTAAGATTTGCTTATAAACTTCTAAGCCTTCTAACGTCCCGAAAAAATAAAATGTCATTTACAAAATGATCCAAACATGAAGTAGACATATGGGAATGTAAAGTAATAACTATTTTGGAGGTATTATTATCTATTATAAAAATAGAGAAATAGAAATTAGCAAATTTTTCAAATTTTTGGGTAAATTTTAGTATTTTTTATAAATAAAAATTGACATTTTTTACTTCATTTTACCACTGTCATGAAGTACAGTATGTGACGAGAAAACATTCTCAGAATGGCATGGATAAGTAATAGCGTTTAAAAGTTATCTCGACATAAAGTGACACTGGTCAGATTTGCAAAAAATGGCCTGGTCCTGAAGGGGTTAACTAAGGCCCCAGTTCCAGCTGAAGAAAAACAGCTGCAAAGCATGATGCTGACACCACCATGCTTCACTGTGGGTATGGTGTTCTTTTGGTGGTGTGCAGTGTTGTTTTTGCACCAAACATCTTTTGGAATTATGGCCAAAAAGTTCAACCTTGGTTTCATCAGACCATAACGCATGCTTTTGGGAGACTTCAGATGTGTTTTTGCGAAATGTAGCCTGGCTTGGATGTTTTTCTTCGTAAGAAAATGCTTTTGTCTTGCCACTCTACCCCATAGCCCAGACATATGAAGAATACGGGAGATTGTTGTCACATGTACCACACAGCCAGTACTTGCCAGATATTCCTGCAGCTCCTTTAATGTTGTTGCAGGCCTCTTGTTAGCCTCCCAGACCAGTTTTCTTCTCGTCTTTTCATCAATTTTGGAGGGACGTCCAGTTCTTGGTAATGTCACTGTTGTGCCATATTTTCTCCACTTAATGATGACTGTCTTCACTGTTTTCCATCTAATGCCTTGGAAATTCTTTTGCACCTGCTTAATTCTGAACACAGCTACATCCCCAGTTATAAGAGGATGTGTACACTTATGCAACCACATTATTTTAGTTTTTCTTTTTTTCCTTCCCTTCACCTAAAAGATTTCAGTTTGTTTTTCAATTGAGTGGTACAGTTTATAGGTCACATTAAAGGTGGAAAAAGTTCTGAAATTGAAACAGTTTTAATGGCGTCCAGGAGAAATGGGACTACTTAAAAGCTGCACTATTGAAGGCAACAGATAATTGCATTAGTTTTGTCAGTAAAAGCAAAAAGAAGTGTGGTACTCAGCAGAAGTGGCCAAAATCATTAAAAACAAAAAATAGCATTTAGTAAATATAAAAAAAAAAAAAGGATGACAGGTAGAGTTGAGCGAACACCTGGATGTTCGGGTTCGAGAAGTTCGGCCGAACATCCCGGAAATGTTCGGGTTCGGGATCCGAACCCGATCCGAACTTCGTCCCGAACCCGAACCCCATTGAAGTCAATGGGGACCCGAACTTTTCGGCACTAAAACGGCTGTAAAACAGCCCAGGAAAGGGCTAGAGGGCTGCAAAAGGCAGCAACATGTAGGTAAATCCCCTGCAAACAAATGTGGATAGGGAAATTAATTAAAATAAAAATTAAATAAATAAAAATTAACCAAAATCAATTGGAGAGAGGTTCCATAGCAGAGAATCTGGCTTCCCGTCACCCACCACTGGAACAGTCCATTCTCAGATATTTAGGCCCCGGCACCCAGGCAGAGGAGAGAGGTCCCGTAACAGACAATCTGGCTTCATGTCAGCAGAGAATCAGTCTTCATGTCATAGCAGAGAATCAGGCTTCACGTCACCCACCACTGTAAGAGTCCATTTTCATAAATTTAGGCCCAGCACCCAGGCAGAGGAGAGAGGTCCCGTAACAGACAATCTGGCTTCATGTCAGCAGAGAATCAGTCTTCATATCATAGCAGAGAATCTGGCTTCCCGTTACCCACCACTGGAACAGTCCATTCTCAGATATTTAGGCCCCGGCACCCAGGCAGAGGAGAGAGGTCCCGTAACAGACAATCTGGCTTCATGTCAGCAGAGAATCAGTCTGCATGTCATAGCAGAGAATGAGGCTTCACGTCACCCACCACTGCAACAGTCCATTTTCATAAATTTAGGCCCAGCACCCAGGCAGAGGAGAGAGGTCCCGTAACAGAGGATCTGGCTTCATGTCAGCAGAGAATCAGTCTGCATGTCATAGCAGAGAATCAGGCTTCACGTCAGCCACCACTGCAACAGTCCATTGTCATAAATTCAGGCCCAGCACCCAGGCAGAGGAGAGAGGTCCCGTAACAGACAATCTGGCTTCATGTCACCAGAGAATCAGTCTGCATGTCATAGCAGAGAATGAGGCTTCATGTCAGCCACCACTGCAACAATCCATTGGCATATATTTAGGCCTAGCACACAGGCAGAGGAGAGGTTCATTCAACTTTGGGTAGCCTTGCAATATAATGGTAAAATGAAAATAAAAATAGGATTGAATGAGGAAGTGCCCTGGAGTCCAATAATATATGGTTATGGGGAGGTAGTTAATGTCTAATCTGGACAAGGGACGGACAGGTCCTGTGGGATCCATGCCTGGTTCATTTTTATGAACGTCAGCTTGTCCACATTGGCTGTAGACAGGCGGCTGCGTTTGTCTGTAATGACGCCCCCTGCCGTGCTGAATACACGTTCAGACAAAACGCTGGCTGCCGGGCAGGCCAGCACCTCCAAGGCATAAAAGGCTAGCTCTGGCCACGTGGACAATTTAGAGACCCAGAAGTTGAATGGGGCCGAACCATCAGTCAGTACGTGGAGGGGTGTGCACACGTACTGTTCCACCATGTTAGTGAAATGTTGCCTCCTGCTAACACGTTGCGTATCAGGTGGTGGTGCAGTTAGCTGTGGCGTGTTGACAAAAGTTTTCCACATCTCTGCCATGCTAACCCTGCCCTCAGAGGAGCTGGCCGTGACACAGCTGCCTTGGCGACCTCTTGCTCCTCCTCTGCCTTGGCCTTGGGCTTCCACTTGTTCCCCTGTGACATTTGGGAATGCTCTCAGTAGCGCGTCTACCAACGTGCGCTTGTACTCGCGCATCTTCCTATCACGCTCCAGTGCAGGAAGTAAGGTGGGCACATTGTCTTTGTAGCGTGGATCCAGCAGGGTGGCAACCCAGTAGTCCGCACAGGTTAAAATGTGGGCAACTCTGCTGTCGTTGCGCAGGCACTGCAGCATGTAGTCGCTCATGTGTGCCAGGCTGCCCAGGGGTAAGGACAAGCTGTCCTCTGTGGGAGGCGTATCGTCATCGTCCTGCCTTTCCCCCCAGCCACGCACCAGTGATGGACCCGAGCTGCGTTGGGTGCCACCCCGCTGTGACCATGCTTCATCCTCATCCTCCTCCACCTCCTCCTCATCCTCGTCCTCCTCGTCCTCCAGTAGTGGGCCCTGGCTGGCCACATTTGTACCTGGCCTCTGCTGTTGCCAAAAACCTCCCTCTGAGTCACTTCGAAGAGACTGGCCTGAAAGTGCTAAAAATGACCCCTCTTCCTCCTCCTCCTCCTCCTCCTCCTGGGCCACCTCCTCTTCCATCATCGCCCTAAGTGTTTTCTCAAGGAGACATAGAAGTGGTATTGTAACGCTGATAAAGGTGTCATCGCCACTGGCCATGTTGGTGGAGTACTCGAAACAGCGCAACAGGGCACACAGGTCTCGCATGGAGGCCCAGTCATTGGTGGTGAAGTGGTGCTGTTCTGTAGTGCGACTGACCCGTGCGTGCTGCAGCTGAAACTCCACTATGGCCTGCTGCTGCTCGCACAGTCTGTCCAGCATGTGCAAGGTGGAGTTCCACCTGGTGGGCACGTCGCATATGAGGCGGTGAGCGGGAAGGCCGAAGTTACGCTGTAGCGCAGACAGGCGAGCAGCAGCAGGATGTGAACGCCGGAAGCGCGAACAGACGGCCCGCACTTTATGCAGCAGCTCTGACATGTCGGGGTAGTTGTGAATGAACTTCTGCACCACCAAATTCAGCACATGCGCCAAGCAAGGGATGTGCGTCAAATTGGCTAGTCCCAGAGCTGCAACGAGATTTCGCCCATTATCACACACCACCAGGCCGGGCTTGAGGCTCACCGGCAGCAACCACTCGTCGGTCTGTTGTTCAATACCCCGCCACAACTCCTGTGCGGTGTGGGGCCTGTCCCCCAAACATATGAGTTTCAGAATGGCCTGCTGACGTTTACCCCGGGCTGTGCTGAAGTTGGTGGTGAAGGTGTGTGGCTGACTGGATGAGCAGGTGGAAGAAGAGGAGGAGGAAGCCGAGAAGGAGGAGGTGGCAACAGGAGGCAAAGAATGTTGCCCTGCGATCCTTGGCGGCGGAAGGACGTGCGCCAAACAGCTCTCCGCCTGGGGCCCAGCTGCCACTACATTTACCCAGTGTGCAGTTAGGGAGATATAGCGTCCCTGGCCGTGCTTACTGGTCCACGTATCTGTGGTTAGGTGGACCTTGCCTACAGATGGCGTTGCGCAGTGCACACTTGATTTTATCGGATACTTGGTTGTGCAGGGAAGGCACGGCTCTCTTGGAGAAGTAGTGCCGGCTGGGAACAACATACTGTGGGACAGCAAGCGACATGAGCTGTTTGAAGCTGTCTGTGTCCACCAGCCTAAATGACAGCATTTCATAGGCCAGTAGTTTAGAAATGCTGGCATTCAGGGCCAGGGATCGAGGGTGGCTAGGTGGGAATTTACGCTTTCTATCAAATGTTTGTGAGATGGAGAGCTGAACGCTGGCGTGTGACATGGTTGAGACGCTTGGTGACGGAGGTGGTGGTGGTGGTGTTGGTGGTACATCCCCTGTTTGCTGGGCGGCAGGTGCCAACGTTCCTCCAGAGGCGGAGGAAGAGGCCGAGGCGGCAGCAGCAGAATAGGCCGAGGCGGCAGCAGCAGAAGAGGTAGCAGGGGGAGCCTGAGTGACTTCCTTGGTTTTAAGGTGTTTACTCCACTGCAGTTCATGCTTTGCATGCAGGTGCCTGGTCATGCAGGTTGTGCTCAGGTTCAGAACGTTAATGCCTCGCTTCAGGCTCTGATGGCACAGCGTGCAAACCACTCGGGTCTTGTCGTCAGCACATTGTTTGAAGAAGTGCCATGCCAGGGAACTCCTTGAAGCTGCCTTTGGGGTGCTCGGTCCCAGATGGCGGCGGTCAGTAGCAGGCGGAGTCTCTTGGCGGCGGGTGTTCTGCTTTTGCCCACTGCTCCCTCTTTTGCTACGCTGTTGGCTCGGTCTCACCACTGCCTCTTCCTCCGAACTGTGAAAGTCAGTGGCACGACCTTCATTCCATGTGGGGTCTAGGACCTCATCGTCCCCTGCATCGTCTTCCACCCAGTCTTGATCCCTGACCTCCTGTTCAGTCTGCACACTGCAGAAAGACGCAGCAGTTGGCACCTGTGTTTCGTCATCATCAGAGACATGCTGAGGTGGTATTCCCATGTCCTCATCATCAGGAAACATAAGTGGTTGTGCGTCAGTGCATTCTATGTCTTTCACCGCTGGGGAAGGGCTAGGTGGATGCCCTTGGGAAACCCTGCCAGCGGAGTCTTCAAACAGCATAAGAGACTGCTGCATAACTTGAGGCTGAGACAGTTTCCCTGGTATGCATGGGGGTGATGTGACAGACTGATGGGGTTGGTTTTCAGGCGCCATCTGTGCGCTTTCTGCAGAAGACTGGGTGGGAGATAATGTGAACGTGCTGGATCCACTGTCGGCCACCCAATTGACTAATGCCTGTACCTGCTCAGGCCTTACCATCCTTAGAACGGCATTGGGCCCCACCATATATCGCTGTAAATTCTGGCGGCTACTGGGACCTGAGGTAGTTGGTACACTAGGACGTGTGGATGTGGCAGAACGGCCACGTCCTCTCCCAGCACCAGAGGGTCCACTAACACCACCACGACCATGTCCACGTCCGCGTCCCTTACTAGATGTTTTTCTCATTGTTATGGTTCACCACAACAACAAATATATTATTTGGCCCAATGTATTGTATTCAAATTCAGCGGGATATAAATTTGAGGCCTAGTATTTAGGCGCTGGGTGACCGGTATGGATTTAGTGACAGAATTAGACTTGGAAATGCACAGAAGCGTGTGTGTGAAGTTATTCTGAATGACCCTATGTGCACCTTGAATATTATATACCCTTTTTGGGATAGATTTCAAATAGCTCTGATATAGCAGGAACCACTAAATTATGAAATTGCTAAATTGGGAATTGTATTTCAACCCAGAACAAAAAATGTGCTTTGACGGACACTAAATATCTTGCCCAGCAACAACAGTACAGCGGTAACGAGAGATTTAGCAGGATATAAATTTGAGGCCTAGTATTTAGGCGCTGGGTGACAGGTATGGGTTTAGTGACAGAATTAGACTTGGAAATACACAGTAGAGGGTGTGTGTGAAGTTATTCTGAATGACCCTATGTGCACCTTGAATATTATATACCCTTTTTGGGATAGATTTCAAATAGCTCTGATATAGCAGGAACCACTAAATTATGAAATTGCTAAATTGGGAATTGTATTTCAACCCAGAACAAAAAATGTGCTTTGACGGACACTAAATATCTTTCCAAGCAACAACAGTACAGCGGTAACGAGAGATTTAGCAGGATATAAATTTGAGGCCTAGTATTTAGGCGCTGGGTGACAGGTATGGGTTTAGTGACAGAATTAGACTTGGAAATACACAGTAGCGGGTGTGTGTGAAGTTATTCTGAATGACCCAATGTGCACCTTGAATATTATATACCCTTTTAGGGATAGATTTCAAATAGCTCTGATATAGCAGAAACCACTAAATTATGAAATTGCTAAATTGGGAATTGTATTTCAACCCAGAACAAAAAATGTGCTTTGACGGACACTAAATAACTTTCCCAGCTACAACAGGACAGCGGTAACGAGAGATTTAGCAGGATATAAATTTGAGGCCTAGTATTTAGGCGCTGGGTGACAGGTATGGGTTTAGTGACAGAATTAGACTTGGAAATACACAGTAGCGGGTGTGTGTGAAGTTATTCTGAATGACCCAATGTGCACCTTGAATATTATATACCCTTTTAGGGATAGATTTCAAATAGCTCTGATATAGCAGAAACCACTAAATTATGAAATTGCTAAATTGGGAATTGTACTTCAACCCAGAACAAAAAATGTGCTTTGACGGACACTAAATAACTTTCCCAGCTACAACAGGACAGCGGTAACGAGAGATTTAGCGGGATATAAATTTGAGGCCTAGTATTTAGGCGCTGGGTGACAGGTATGGGTTTAGTGACAGAATTAGACTTGGAAATACACAGTAGCGGGTGTGTGTGAAGTTATTCTGAATGACCCAATGTGCACCTTGAATATTATATACCCTTTTAGGGATAGATTTCAAATAGCTCTGATATAGCAGAAACCACTAAATTATGAAATTGCTAAATTGGGAATTGTACTTCAACCCAGAACAAAAAATGTGCTTTGACGGACACTAAATAACTTTCCCAGCTACAACAGGACAGCGGTAACGAGAGATTTAGCGGGATATAAATTTGAGGCCTAGTATTTAGGCGCTGGGTGACAGGTATGGGTTTAGTGACAGAATTAGACTTGGAAATACACAGTAGCGGGTGTGTGTGAAGTTATTCTGAATGACCCTATGTGCACCTTCAATATGATATACCCTTTTAGGGATAGATTTCAAATAGCTCTGATATAGCAGAAACCACTAAATTATGAAATTGCTAAATTGGGAATTGTATTTCAACCCAGAACAAAAAATGTGCTTTGACGGACACTAAATAACTTTCCCAGCTACAACAGGACAGCGGTAACGAGAGATTTAGCAGGATATAAATTTGAGGCCTAGTATTTAGGCGCTGGGTGACAGGTATGGGTTTAGTGACAGAATTAGACTTGGAAATACACAGTAGCGGGTGTGTGTGAAGTTATTCTGAATGACCCAATGTGCACCTTGAATATTATATACCCTTTTAGGGATAGATTTCAAATAGCTCTGATATAGCAGAAACCACTAAATTATGAAATTGCTAAATTGGGAATTGTACTTCAACCCAGAACAAAAAATGTGCTTTGACGGACACTAAATAACTTTCCCAGCTACAACAGGACAGCGGTAACGAGAGATTTAGCAGGATATAAATTTGAGGCCTAGTATTTAGGCGCTGGGTGACAGGTATGGGTTTAGTGACAGAATTAGACTTGGAAATACACAGTAGCGGGTGTGTGTGAAGTTATTCTGAATGACCCAATGTGCACCTTGAATATTATATACCCTTTTAGGGATAGATTTCAAATAGCTCTGATATAGCAGAAACCACTAAATTATGAAATTGCTAAATTGGGAATTGTACTTCAACCCAGAACAAAAAATGTGCTTTGACGGACACTAAATAACTTTCCCAGCTACAACAGGACAGCGGTAACGAGAGATTTAGCGGGATATAAATTTGAGGCCTAGTATTTAGGCGCTGGGTGACAGGTATGGGTTTAGTGACAGAATTAGACTTGGAAATACACAGTAGCGGGTGTGTGTGAAGTTATTCTGAATGACCCAATGTGCACCTTGAATATTATATACCCTTTTAGGGATAGATTTCAAATAGCTCTGATATAGCAGAAACCACTAAATTATGAAATTGCTAAATTGGGAATTGTACTTCAACCCAGAACAAAAAATGTGCTTTGACGGACACTAAATAACTTTCCCAGCTACAACAGGACAGCGGTAACGAGAGATTTAGCGGGATATAAATTTGAGGCCTAGTATTTAGGCGCTGGGTGACAGGTATGGGTTTAGTGACAGAATTAGACTTGGAAATACACAGTAGCGGGTGTGTGTGAAGTTATTCTGAATGACCCTATGTGCACCTTCAATATGATCTACCCTTTTAGGGATAGATTTCAAATAGCTCTGATATAGCAGAAACCACTAAATTATGAAATTGCTAAATTGGGAATTGTATTTCAACCCAGAACAAAAAATGTGCTTTGACGGACACTAAATAACTTTCCCAGCTACAACAGGACAGCGGTAACGAGAGATTTAGCAGGATATAAATTTGAGGCCTAGTATTTAGGCGCTGGGTGACAGGTATGGGTTTAGTGACAGAATTAGACTTGGAAAATACACAGTAGCGGGTGTGTGTGAAGTTATTCTGAATGACCCAATGTGCACCTTGAATATTATATACCCTTTTAGGGATAGATTTCAAATAGCTCTGATATAGCAGAAACCACTAAATTATGAAATTGCTAAATTGGGAATTGTACTTCAACCCAGAACAAAAAATGTGCTTTGACGGACACTAAATAACTTTCCCAGCTACAACAGGACAGCGGTAACGAGAGATTTAGCAGGATATAAATTTGAGGCCTAGTATTTAGGCGCTGGGTGACAGGTATGGGTTTAGTGACAGAATTAGACTTGGAAATACACAGTAGCGGGTGTGTGTGAAGTTATTCTGAATGACCCAATGTGCACCTTGAATATTATATACCCTTTTAGGGATAGATTTCAAATAGCTCTGATATAGCAGAAACCACTAAATTATGAAATTGCTAAATTGGGAATTGTACTTCAACCCAGAACAAAAAATGTGCTTTGACGGACACTAAATAACTTTCCCAGCTACAACAGGACAGCGGTAACGAGAGATTTAGCGGGATATAAATTTGAGGCCTAGTATTTAGGCGCTGGGTGACAGGTATGGGTTTAGTGACAGAATTAGACTTGGAAATACACAGTAGCGGGTGTGTGTGAAGTTATTCTGAATGACCCAATGTGCACCTTGAATATTATATACCCTTTTAGGGATAGATTTCAAATAGCTCTGATATAGCAGAAGCCACTAAATTATGAAATTGCTAAATTGGGAATTGTACTTCAACCCAGAACAAAAAATGTGCTTTGACGGACACTAAATAACTTTCCCAGCTACAACAGGACAGCGGTAACGAGAGATTTAGCGGGATATAAATTTGAGGCCTAGTATTTAGGCGCTGGGTGACAGGTATGGGTTTAGTGACAGAATTAGACTTGGAAATACACAGTAGCGGGTGTGTGTGAAGTTATTCTGAATGACCCTATGTGCACCTTCAATATGATCTACCCTTTTAGGGATAGATTTCAAATAGCTCTGATATAGCAGAAACCACTAAATTATGAAATTGCTAAATTGGGAATTGTATTTCAACCCAGAACAAAAAATGTGCTTTGACGGACACTAAATAACTTTCCCAGCTACAACAGGACAGCGGTAACGAGAGATTTAGCAGGATATAAATTTGAGGCCTAGTATTTAGGCGCTGGGTGACAGGTATGGGTTTAGTGACAGAATTAGACTTGAAAATACACAGTAGCGGGTGTGTGTGAAGTTATTCTGAATGACCCAATGTGCACCTTGAATATTATATACCCTTTTAGGGATAGATTTCAAATAGCTCTGATATAGCAGAAACCACTAAATTATGAAATTGCTAAATTGGGAATTGTACTTCAACCCAGAACAAAAAATGTGCTTTGACGGACACTAAATAACTTTCCCAGCTACAACAGGACAGCGGTAACGAGAGATTTAGCGGGATATAAATTTGAGGCCTAGTATTTAGGCGCTGGGTGACCGGTATGGATTTAGTGACAGAATTAGACTGGGATATGGCCAAAAAATAACCACACTATTGCTGGTTAAATGCACTTGGTGACGGGCGCAGCTTGCCCCTGATGTAGTATATGGCCAAAAAATGAACAGACTATTGCTGGTTAAATGCACTTGGTGTCACAGCTTGACCAACCACACTACTGAGGGTTAAATGCACTTGGTGACGGGCGCAGCTTGCCCCTGATGTAGTATATGGCCAAAAAATAAACAGACTATTGCTGGTTAAATGCACTTGGTGTGACAGCTTCACCCTGATGTAGGCTTTAGCCAGAAAACAACCACACCATTGAGGGTTAAATGCACTTGGTGACAGGCGCAGCTTGCCCCTGATTTTGTATATGGCCAAAAAATGAACAGACTATTGCTGGTTAAATGCACTTGGTGTGACAGCTTCACCCTGATGTAGGCTTTAGCCAAAAAACAACCACACCATTGAGGGTTAAATGCACTTGGTGACAGGCGCAGCTTGCCCCTGATTTTGTATATGTCCAAAAAATGAACAGACTATTGCTGGTTAAATGCACTTGGTGTGACAGCTTCACCCTGATGTAGGCTTTAGCCAAAAAACAACCACACCATTGAGGGTTAAATGCACTTGGTGACAGGCGCAGCTTGCCCCTGATTTTGTATATGGCCAAAAAATGAACAGACTATTGCTGGTTAAATGCACTTGGTGTGACAGCTTCACCCTGATGTAGGCTTTAGCCAAAAAACAACCACACCATTGAGGGTTAAATGCACTTGGTGACAGGCGCAGCTTGCCCCTGATTTTGTATATGGCCAAAAAATGAACAGACTATTGCTGGTTAAATGCACTTGGTGTGACAGCTTCACCCTGATGTAGGCTTTAGCCAAAAAACAACCACACCATTGAGGGTTAAATGCACTTGGTCGCAGCTTGTGCTGGCGCACCACAAGACACAAAATGGCCGCCGATCACCCCAGAAAAATGTGACTGACAAACGGTCTGGGCAGCCTAAAAACAGTGAGCAATTGAGGATCAGCAGCTCAATGATCCACAGCTGCAGATCGATCAGTTAATCAAGTCCTTTGGAGGAGTTAATCTGCCTAATCTCGCCCTACTGTCGCAGCCGCAACCTCTCCCTACGCTAATCAGAGCAGAGTGACGGGCGGCGCTATGTGACTCCAGCTTAAATAGAGGCTGGGTCACATGGTGCTCTGGCCAATCACAGCCATGCCAATAGTAGGCATGGCTGTGATGGCCTCTTGGGGCAAGTAGTATGACGCTTGTTGATTGGCTGCTTTGCAGCCTTTCAAAAAGCGCCAAGAAAGCGTCACAAAAGCGCCAAGAAAGCGACGAACACCGAACCCGAACCCGGACTTTTACGAAAATGTCCGGGTTCGGGTCCGTGTCACGGACACCCCAAAATTCGGTACGAACCCGAACTATACAGTTCGAGTTCGCTCATCCCTAATGACAGGCAAATTTATAAGATTAGGCAGAGAGAGGCCAAGCAAGTTATAAGAGCTTCTAAAGCACAGGCAGAAGAGAAATTAGCTCAGTCAGTGACATTCTTCAGATACATAAATGAAAAAAGGAAACTAAACCAAGGAATTATCAAATTAAAAATAAAAGAAAGAAGGTATATGGAAGAAGATAAAGAACTAGCTGACTGCCTCAATTAATACTTCTGTTCAGTTTTTACAAAGGAAAATGAAGGTTGGGGAGGAAGACTAATGAATCTTTTGATGCATGTGTCTTTACAGAGGAAGAGGTTCTAAGTCAGCTGTCTAAAATGAATACAAATCACAAGGGCCTGATAGATACACCCAAAGCTTTTAAAAGAGCAACGCCCCCCTGCTCCCAGAGGCTAATTTGCATATCATCAAAGTTAAAATTGTGCAGTAACCGGGGCATCCATAAGTATAAAATAGTACAGTTAGGGTCTGCTGACATTAGCACATCGCTAATGTCAGCCAGTTTAATAGGGTTAATTCTTGCGACAGAAACCTTTTAAGTGAGTATGGATGAAAGGGTTCAGCGGGGGACTGAGGAGGGTGACAGCTGTGGGGAAGAAACTGTTCCTAAACCTGTTGGTAGCGCCTTTTACCACTTTAGGACCACAGGTTTATACCCCCCTAGTGACCAGGGGTCACTAGGGGGGTAATCGGCACTTCACAACTTTAACGGTTTATTGCTCGGTCATGCAACTTGGCACCCAAATGAATTTTACCTCCGTTATTTCTCACAAATACAGCTTTCTTTTGGTGGTATTTAATTGCTGCTGAGATTTTTCGTTTTTCTGATATTAATCAAAATAGACCGCAATAAAAAAAAAAAGTGTATTTTTAACTTTCTCTGGTTAAATTGTTCAAATATAATTACATTTCTATACAAGTTTGTGTCAGAATTTATTGTGCTACATGTCTTTGATAAAAAAAATCCAATAAGTGTATATTTATTGGTTTGCGCAAAAGTTATAGCGTTTACAAACTATGGTACAAAAATGTGAATTTCCGCATTTTGAAGCAGCTCTGACTTTATGAGCACCTGTCATGTTTCTTGAGGTGCTAGAATGCCAGGATAGTATAAATACCCCCCAAATGACCCCATTTTAGAAAAAAAGACACCCCAAAGTATTCGCGGAGGGGCATGGTGAGTTTATGTATGATTTAACTTTTTTTTTCACAAGTTAGCGGAAAATGACACTTTCTGAGAAAAAATAAATAAAGTTTCCATTTCTGCTAACTTCTGGCAAAAAAATAAAATCTCCCACGGACTCACTATGCCTCTCAGTGAATACCTTGGGGTGTCTACTTTCCGAAATAGGGTCATTTGTGGGGTGTGTTTACTGTTCTGGCATTTTGGGTGGGGCTAAATTGTGAGCAACCCTGTAAAGCCTAAAGGTACTTGTTGGACTTTCGGCCCCTTTACGCACCTAGGCTGCAAAAAAGTGTCACACATGTGGTACCGCCGTACTCAGAAGAAGTAGGGCAATGTGTTTTGGGGTGTATTTTTACAAATACCCATGCTGGGTGAGAGAAATATCTCTGTAAATTGACAACTTTGTATAAATTTTTTTTTTAAGTTGTCATTTGCAGAGATATTTCTCACACACAGTTTGGGTATATGTAAAAATACACTCCAAAACACATTGCCCTACTTCTGAGTACGGCAATACCACATGTGTGACACTTTTCTGCAGCCTAGGTGCACAAAGGGGCCCAAATTCCAATGAGTACCTTTAGGATTTCACAGGGCATTTTTTACGCATTTGGATTCCAAACTACTTCTCACGCTTTAGGGCCCCTAAAATGCCAGGGCAGTATAAATACCCCACAAGTGACCCTATTTTGGAAAGAAGACACCCCAAGGTATTCCGTGAGGGGCATGGCGAGTTCATGGAAGATTATTTTTTTTGGCCCAAGTTAGCGGAAATAGATTTTTTTTTTTTTACAAAGTCTCATATTCCACTAACTTGTGACAAAAAAATTCAATTTTACATGAACTCGCCATGCCCCTCACGGAATACCTTGGGGTGTCTTCTTTCCCTGATTTTTTGTAGAGCCTAATGTGACCCTAATGTACTTATATAGATCTGATTGCGATCAGTCTTGATCACTTACAGATACTTTATAGTACTAGTGCTGATTAGCGACAGCGATGACGCTAATCAGTGACTGCGGTGGGCTGGACGCTAACTACCTAACAAGTAGCTAACTACCTGGCGGTGATGAGGGACCCTTACAGGGGGGTGATCAATGTCAGAGGGGTGATCAGGGAGTCTATATGGAGTGATCAGGGGTTAATAAGGGGTTAATAAGTGACAGGGGGTGTAGTGTATGTGTGGTGATTGGTGCTACTTACAGAGCTGCCTGTGTCCTCTGGTGGTCGATCCAAGCAAAAGGGACCACCAGAGGACCAGGTAGCAGGTGTATCAGACGCTATTTACAAAATAGCATCTGATATACTCATTTCATTGGATCTTTAAAAAATCTACAGCCTGTCAGCCAATGATCGCTGCCAACAGGCTGTAGTTAAACTTATTCCCCGTGCTCTCACGTGAACGCGCGCGCGTTCACAGGAAATCTCAGTTCACCAGGGGCCGCACATTAGCAAGGAAAATGCTTGGTAAAGAAAGCCAATACGGTGTTAGCCTTAGCTTAGCTGTTAGCCCGCCACGCTAGCCCCACCTTTGTTTGCAGTCCCTGCGCCTTCTTCGAGCACTTCCGATCGGCAGAGTAGCCTGCAAAGCGTTGGGTGTTCTTATTTCAGGGATGAGTCGAAGATTGCTGATAAAACAGTCGGAGTTGTGCAATCCTATATCCAAAAGCTCTTGTCGGGTGTAAGATGTAAAAGCAAAGCTGCTCTGAATGAACAGACCTGAAATGAAGGAATAACACAGATAACTTGCAAAATCTGAGGAGACGCTGGGCCTTGCGTGTTGCACGCACCACCATCTTATTCTGTGGTCCTAAAGACCCTTGTAGTGGGAGCAGATATTTGTGCTTCCTCACTAGCCTAGCTAGTTAGTTAGTAAGTCTCAGTGAGTGTCTAGCTTTTTGGACCTGAGAAGAGGGAGCATAAGGCACAGCTTCCTCCCTCTCTCTCTCTCTCTCTCTCTCTCTCTCTCAACTTCAATCTGTACTAACTTAGAGTTCATGTACACAACCGTAGCCTGTTTTGCGGTCTGCAAATTGCAGATCCGCAAAACATGGATACCGGCCCATAATACAACTGTCCTACCCTTGTCTGTCATACGGACACGAATAGGACATGTTCTGTTTTATTTTTATTTTTTCATTAAGGTGCATGGGTCCGCATCTGACCCACAAAAAATGCAGATCGGATGCGGACAAAAAATGTTTGCGTGTATGAGCCCTTAAGTTTAAGGTCGGGCCAGCCCTCATCTAACCTCCTACAAGGACTGAGCCAATATTGTTAACTCTGGCTTTAGCGTCCTTCCATAGTTATGCTGGGTGTGTGAGGGATGAGAATCCATTTTGTATAAACATGTCCTCCATCTTGTGCATATGTGGAAAATTACTGAGCCAGCTGTGAATGATGGGGGTGGGGAGGTTGTTCTGTGAATAAACCAAATGTTCTAGCTACAAGGCAAAGTTAAGCAGCTCCCTCTCTCCCCTTATCACAGTTTGATGTCCAAGAAAGTTATGTTTTGTTTTCTCAGTTTCGGGATGTGGACCATTTTCTGACTGAGCATAGGAGAAGGGCTTTTGTCAATTTGTCTCTAGAGGACTGATAGAAATCTCTACCATCAGGGGAAGTTTTCAAGGAATGGACAAAGGGAAACGAAGATGAGAGTTCCAGGAGTCTAAAAGACGTAGCTCAGGGACCTCAAGAGACAGTAGAGACGTATGCAGCTGGACTTCGGACCATTTGGACTGACATGGGTTGGGATTAGACTGGAATGGGTGAGAAATTGTTAACATTAGCATTTATGGAAGGCTTGAGACATGCTCTGCAAGCCAAGTTAAAAGCCTGTAAACCTGAATTGCGAGTCACTCCACTGCCACAATTGATTGCTGCTGCAAAAGGTTTAGAATTAGACATGAAAAAGAATTCAGGGGCTGCAGTCAAATATGTCAATCAGGGCCAAGGACAGCAACAAACATCCCGTAGAGCGTTAAGATGATTTAACAGTGGGAAACCTGGCCACATAAACCGTGATTGCCGCACTCCGCGTTGGCAATGGGAAGCGCCCAATGATACTGACAGTGGAGATCAACAGACCTCCTCTGCCATTTTTACCCCCTGCTAGGAAATGGGCAACCCCATGCCGGTGCTGCTCGCAAAAACTGAAGAAAGGGGCCTTAACTTCATGTACCCGTATCCATAGGCAACAAAGGCAGTACCGTTCCTGGTTGACACAGGGGTAGCCTAAACAGTAGTAGACCAGAGTTTCTTGCGGCCACATCAGTTAACCTCTTGTTATGTACCGGCTGTGGGATTTACAGAAGAAACAGTTTTTGTCCGTGAATCTGAGCCAGTTAAACTATAGATAAAAGCCAGCACGGTTGTTACGTAATTGTTAGTTTAACCTCTTTAGGACACAGGGCGTACAGGTATGCCCTGATGTCCTGGTACTTAAGGACATAGGGCGTACCTGTGCGCCCTGTGTATTTCCGATCACCGCTGCCTGCTCAAATCATTGCGCGCGGGGGGGGGGGGTGGTCCCGTGACCCAATTAAGACCTGCGGTTTGCGGCTTTTCATGTTGCGGGCGGCGGTGCCATTGGGTCCCCGTGGGGCTGTAGGGGGGACCCGATGGCATGGAAGGCAGCGCGATGCCTTCCTGTGATGAACCTGTGAGATCCAGCCCCCTGGATCTCACAAGCTGGAAGCTATATGAGTAATACACACAGTATTACTCATACATCCAATGCATTCCAATACAGAAGTATTGGAATGCATTGTAAAGGATTAGACCCCCAAAAGTTGAAGTCCCAAAGTGGGACAAAAAATAAAGTGAAAAAAAAAGTTGAAAAAATAAAGTCCCCCCCCCCAAATTAAAAGTATCAAATAAAAATAAACAAAAACGTCATTTTCCCCAAATAAAGTTAAAAAAAATTGGTAAAAGTAGACATATTAGGTATCACCGCGTCCGTATAAAAATATCACATGACCTAACCCCTCAGGTGAACACCGTAAAAAATAAAAACTGTGCTAAATAGACAATTTTTTGTCCCCTTACATCACAAAAAGTGTAATAGCAAGCGATCTTCTAAGCCTTGTAACGTCCCCCAAAAATAAAATGTCACTCCCAAAATGATCCTAACATGAAGTAGACATATGGGAAATGTAAAGTAATAGAGAAGTAGAGAAATTGAAACTTGCAAATTTTCCCAAATAATTTTTTTTTTTTTTTCATTTTACCAGTGTCATTAAGTACAATATGTGACGAAAAAACAATCTCAAAAATGGCCTGGATAAGTCAAAGCGTTTTAAAGTTATCACCACATAAAGTGACACTGGTCAGATTTGCAAAAAATGGCCTGGTCCTGAAGGTGAAAATGAGCCTGATCCTTAAGGAGTTAAAGAAAACCTGCCAGAACCTCTTTTAGGGACTGATGTTTTGCAAGCACTGGGAGCCCACATACACTTTTACCCTGACGGCACTACCTAAAGTATTATGTCCCTTAATAGCGACACTGGCCCTGCCTGAAACTGAACCATCAGAATTAACCCTTGTAGACCAGGCTGTTCTTGAGCTGGTACCGAAGTATTTATGGGCAACATCAAAAACAGACATAGGGAAACTCCTCGTGTCTTTGGTCACTGTGCATCTTAAGCCAGGATGTCAGCCCCCTCAAGTGAAGCAGTACCCCCTCAGTCTTGCCCAGGAGATAGCAGTGGCCAGTCAAATTGATGCTTTTCTCCAGGCCGGTGTATTGATAAAAACAGTATCTCCCGCTAATACCCCACTGTTCCCAATAAAGAAGAAACCAGTTAAGGGACAGCCTGTCAGTTGCAGGATGGTTTATGATCTTAGAGAAGTCAACAAGGTGACAGTCTTACAAACTCCAATAGCGCCAAACCCACATACCTTACTGTCACAAGTTCCATCCATTGCTACATGTTTCACAGTGATAGACCTGACAAATGCTTTCTTTAGTGTCTCGCTGCATCCTGACTGTCAGTATCTGTTTGCCTTTACATTAAAGGGCAACCAATATACTTGGACCGTCCTGCCTCAGGAAGCGCAGAACTCCCCGACGATGTATACACAGGCTTTGCAGTCTGTCCCTACAAACTGGGCACCGCCCGGCTCAGTAGTCCTGTTACAATACGTGGATGATTTGCTCCTGTGTGCTGAAACCAATGAATTTGCTGTGAAGCAACTATATCTCTTTTAATTTTCCTACATCAGAACGGGTGTAAAGCCTCAAAACAAAAGCTGCAGTTTTGTAAAAACTAGGTTTTATTTCTAGGACACGGTCTCTCCCATGAAACTTTCCACCTTACCCCAGAAAGAAAGGAGGCTGTTGAAAGGATATAAGTGCCCAAAGGAGCACAAAGGACTCTTTCACACGAGTGGATGCCGTGCGGGTTATCCGCTGTGTGAAAGAGTGCCAAGCTGCGCTCTGGACAGCAGAGACACGGAGCAGTAACATGACTGATAATGCTCCATGCCTCTCTGTGTTCTTTTTACTACAAAATCACGGTGACAACTTTATTCCACTGTGATTTTTGTAAAAAGATCACAGAGAGGCACAGAGCATTATCAATCATGTTAATGCTCTGTGTCTTTGCTGTCCAGAGCGCGGCTTTCTCATTTCTAAATCCCGATAACTGGTTCAAATCGGTGGGTGGTTAGTGGGAATTTTACAAACAGTAATGCAAGTAGTGTTGATTATAATAGTAGTATATGCTGTGATTAAGCTTATGTTTATGTGCACCAACAGGTTCTGTACCAAAAGGAGAAAGTACCAAGATTATTGAGAGGTCTTGGGAACTGCATCAATACCTGAGAGGGAATCTGGCCTCCGTCTGGCAGTTGGGCCTATCCCAACTGAAGTACCACTGGGTTAAGATGTCAGTTCCAAGATATCTCAAAATGGGGGAATTGTGAGGGATGAGAATCAATTTTGTATAAACATGTCCTCCAACTTGTGCAGCTGTGAAGGATGAGGGGGGAGGGGGGTTTCTGTGAATAAACCAAATGTTCTAGCTACAAGGCCAAGGTAAGCAGCTCCCCCGCTCCCCTTATCAGAGTTTGATGTGCAAGAAAGTTATGTTTTGTTTTCTCAGTTTCGGGATGTACTGCTGAAGAATGTCAACTTTGATATAAGATGCTGCAGAAACGTTTTAATTATTAGAATTCTGTTAGTATAGTGCAGAAGTATTGCCTTTTGTGAAAAACAAATCATATTATTAGTTTCGATTTCCACCCCCTTGGTGGTGGGCCAGATTTGTCTATGATAGTTATCTGTGTAGTGTTATAAAGATGTATATGTGTGTGGAATAAAGGAGAGAATCTGATTCAGCAGTGTCTGTGTCAGCTCTCAGAGTGCTCATAAGGACACTTCAATTGGGACCCTGACAATTATAAAAGAGTTTTTTTTGCCAACATGTGCAATACATTACATAATCAATCTATATACTCCTGTATGTTATTTAACACCAGGCTGACTTAGAGTCTTACTCCGACTCCGCAATCACAATATTTGCATGTACTTCAGCCGTATTTTATTCAAAGCAGATTTTGATAGATGAGAAGAATGTTACTCACACTTCTGAAGAACCTTTGGTACATTCATTACTTTATTCTTCAAAATTAAAAATGTTGCATGGCTCGCAGGCCCATATATTCAGAGAACTGTCAGAACTATTGGGTATGAATAAGGTCCATAAGTAGAAGGCCTATATAAGAGTATGGACATGAGCCTAAGGGACAACCATTTTATCTTATTTTAAAAGGCAGAGTGAGTTCAGGAATTTTACTCTGAAACTGCTAACCTAAGGTTTACGATATGTACCACAGTGTTTACCTAAGTCTGTTTTTGTGAGAAGGGGATGTCCCAAGGTCTAATTAAATGTAATTGCCTAAATAAGACAATGTATTAGAAATGTGCTGAGTTCTGATGATTTTCAGTGAATAGAAAGACTCTAATCTTTCTTTGTGGTTTTATATAAATCAATGTATAAGTAGATTGATTTTATTATCAATTTTAATAGGTGTGCTGAATATATAGTGTATATATATATATATATATATGAGTATGGTCCTTATAGCTATATTCAGTTTTAAGATTAGAAACAAGGTACAAACTCCTCTGTCATTTTTAGAATCTCTCTCAGTGTAACACACAATTTTATTATTTCTTTCCTTGAGGTTTTCTTGAATGGAGAAATGTGGACACAGGTGATCATGAACAAACCCTGTCTTTTACAAGAACAATGATTTAAGATAGTCATGTTTATCTTGATTTAATTAGGTCTGGTCAAAAGATTTAAGGATAAACAAGGTGGTTGACTAAGTATAAAAGTCATTGTCTATTCAAGATCTTCTCAAGGTTTTGTCTGAAACCTTAGATAACATTCATTGCTAGTATATAATAAGAGAAATAAGTGAGTGGTTCGATTTTTGTATGGAATACTAGTGCCACCTAGTGTTAGGGTAAAATACTAGAGGGAGGTTCTATTGATTATAAAGTGAGGTCACTAGTTAATGATAAAACTTGGCCAAGCCCTTTCTAAGATAGGATAAAAAGATGGTATGGGCTGACAGAAAGGATCGATCTCTAGAGCTCTCTAGCTCTCTCTCTGACCATCTTCAAAAGACCAGATCCAGCCCTGACCACCTTTTCAGTCATTGGAGGCAGCAATCTTAGAACCATTGAAACTGATTTCTGCTTGCTGACATTTTGGTATAGTATAACCTTACCTATATTTTATAGGATAATTAATTAATATAATACATATCTATATATATTCAATTAACCATACTTTGTGTATAGTATCTGTTTTGGAATAAGATTGGGGTGTACCTGCAGCATCATCCTGAAAATTTATCCAATACAGGGAGATTGAAAATATACTAGTGAAAACACGGTATTATCTCCAAGGAATTGAATTCAGTTCTAGACCAGTATGGTTGATTATATATATATGTTTGTATAGATAAAAGATAAACCAGATTTGGGTTTAATCGGACATTTGTCGGCTGAGAGAAATTCAAGTATTAAATTGAGTTTAAATATAATTGAGGGGTATCATTATAAGAAGGCATAATTGTGTATATATATATTCTCAATTATTTTTGACTTTATCACTATTTTGCATATCATTGATTGAATTTTATTATCGCCAATTTTATTATATATATTATTTTGCACTATAAATTGTATTAATAAATTACATATATATTTTGTCTGTAACTGGGTTTTGTCTTCAATTCAACGCAGATCACGAGCTTGTTTTAGCTTGATATTTATGATAATAAATTAGAATCTCCTTTATTACAGATTTTAATTTATTCACATAAATAATATAGACTGTCAATCGGAGACAGCATAAATATTCCCACAGAACGCCAAGTTGTAGCACATACATTCAAGCGCATTCTAGAGTAGTATTCTTCTCATCTATCAAAATCTGCTTTGAATGATATACGGCTGAAGTGTTGTGCATTTTCATACGTATACAGTCGTGGTCAAAAGTTCTGAGAATTACATAAATATTGGAAAAGTTGCTGCTTAAGTTTTTATAATAGCAATTTGCATATACACCAGAATGTTATGAAAAATGATCAGATGAATTGCATAGTCCTTCTTTGCCATGAAAATTAACTTAATCCCCAAAAAACCTTTCCACTGCTTTTTATTGCTGTCATTAAAGGACCTGCTGAGATCATTTCAGTAATCGTCTTGTTAACTCAGGTGAGAATGTTGACGAGCACAAGGCTGGACATCATTATGTCAGGCTGATTGGGTTAAAATGGCAGACTTGACCTGTTAAAAGGAGGGTGATGCTTGAAATCATTGTTCTTCCATTGTTAACCATGGTGACCTGCAAAGAAACTCGTGCAGCCATCATTGCGTTGCATAAAAATGGCTTCACAGGCAAGGATATTGTGGCTACTAAGATTGCACCTCAATCAACAATTTATAGGATCATCAAGAACTTCAAGGAAAGAGGTTTAATTCTTGTTAAGAAGGCTTCAGGGCGTCCAAGAAAGTCCAGCAAGCGCCAGGATCGTCTCCTAAAAGGATTCAGCTGCGGGATCGGAGTGCCACCAGTGCAGAGCTTGCTCAGGAATGGCAGCAGGCAGGTGTGAGCGCATCTGCACGCACAGTGATGCGAAGACTTTTGGAAGATGGCCTGGTGTCAGGAAGGGCAGCAAAGAAGCCACTTCTCTCCAAAGAAAACATCAGGGACAGATTGATCTTCTGCAGAAAATATGGTGAATGGACTGCTGAGGACTGGGGAAAAGTCATATTCTCTGATGAAGCCTCTTTCCGATTGTTTGGGGCATCAGGAAAAAGGCTTGTCCAGAGAAGAAAAGGTGAGCGCTACCATCAGTCCTGTGTCATGCCAACAGTAAAGCATCCTGAGACCATTCATGTGTGTGGTTGCTTCTCATCCAAGGTAGTGGGCTCACTCACAATTTTTCCCAAAAACAGCCATGAATAAAGAATGGTACCAAAACACACTCCAACAGCAACTTCTTCCAACAGTTTGGTGAAGAACAATGCATTTTCCAGCACGATGGAGCACCGTGCCATAAGGCAAAAGTGATAACGAAGTGGCTCGGGGACCAAAACGTTGACATTTTGGGTCCATGGCCTGGAATCTCCCCAGATCTTAATCCCATTGAGAACTTGTGGTCAATCCTCAAGAGGCGGGTGGAGAAACAAAAATCCACTAATTCTGACAAACTCCAAGAAGTGATTATGAAAGAATGGGTTGCTATCAGTCAGGAATTGGCCCAGAAGTTGATTTAGAGCATGCCCAGTCGAATTGCAGAGGTCCTGAAAAAGAAGGGCCAACACTGCAAATACTAACTCTTTGTACAAATGTCATGTAATTGTCGATAAAAGCCTGTGAAACGTATGAACTGCGTGTAATTATATTTCACTACATCACAGAAACAACTGAAACAAAGATCTAAAACAGTTTAGCAGCAAACTTTGTGAAAACTAATATTTGTGTCATTCTCAAAACTTTTGGCCACGACTGTACAATATTATCTAATGACATTATAACCAAAATGAATGCTCATCTCATTGCCCTTAAGAATAAAATCAGCCTGAACCAAAGTTCTATTATGTGGCTGAGTAAGCCAAGATGAGTTCATGGCAAGTTCAGTTTATATAAAAATAATTGTGAACATGAACGGACATTGTATTTAAAAGTTAGTGCTAAACATATGGGTTTATCTATGACGACTAAACTAGCTTCCTCAGACATGTCTGTCTGAAGGGAACAAGGTTGTTTCATGGATAAGCCATGACATGATAAGGATGCATATCCTTGAGGCACACCTGCTGTATAAGATTCAATTTATATATTCATAATTATATTATATACACTCACCTAAAGAATTATTAGGAACACCATACTAATACGGTGTTGACCCCCTTTTGCCTTCAGAACTGCCTTAATTCTACGTGGCATTGATTCAACAAGGTGCTGATAGCATTCTTTAGAAATGTTGGCCCATATTGATAGGATAGCATCTTGCAGTTGATAGAGATTTGAGGGATGCACATCCAGGGCACGAAGCTCCCGTTCCACCACATCCCAAAGATGCTCTATTGGGTTGAGATCTGGTGACTGTGGGGGCCATTTTAGTACAGTGAACTCATTGTCATGTTCAAGAAACCAATTTGAAATGATTCAAGCTTTGTGACATGGTGCATTATCCTGCTGGAAGTAGCCATCAGAGGATGGGTACTTGATGGTCATGAGGGATGGCCAAATTCAGACTTTACCATTTGAATCTGGAAAGAAAGGTCTCGGAGGCAATGGAGATCCTCTAAAAGCTCTTCTTTGTTATTCATAAATGAATAGCGGACACAGCCACTTCGTACACAGCATAAACGTTGACGCGTTTCGGGTTGGTACCCTTAGTCGTAACACTTTGCAGTGTGTGACCCCACTATTTAAAGGAGTTGGAGTGCTCCTCCCTCCAACATTCAAGGGGGGGGGAGCTTCCAACACCATAGGCTATCACACAGTGCATCACACCCTTCTTTTGGCACACTAATCACTTGTTTAATTAGTAGCACACTGTGCTGCAGCTCTCTGGTCATATTAACCCCTGGAGTACCATGGTCTCCTCTCACTGAGAAAAGCTGCACAGTGTGAACATTACAATCCTTTCAACAGTTAAAAACATATAATTCAAACACCAAAAATGACCTTATGCCCTACAATAAGCTAAGGATTGAACATGACATATATGATTTCATATTGGTTTGTTACAATTTCCAGATAGGGGCAAACAGTTGTTACTTTTGTGACAGATTATAGAATTATCAACTATTTCCTGATATTATGTATCTAGGTATGTGTAACATGGGAAGGTAGCTGTCACGGCTGTTTAAGGGTAACCAGAGCATACACAGTAAGAAGAGCTACTGACCGGACCCCAAACTAGGGAAGAGAAAGGGTGACCCCTGTCAGACCCTCAACACTCTCCCTATGCTGCTAAAGCACATGCCCGGATCCAAATGGTGGAACGAGGCATGCCCGCGTACCTTAGACTGATGAGCCCTGTAACCCCTACAATAGTGGAAGGGGCACGGCCACCGATGCCCTGCTCAGAATATGGAGGGAACCGGGGCCAACTCAGATCCAGTCAGGAAAACACCAGGTACACAACAAAGTCTGCACACTTAGCTGATGAAGCTGCAACCGCAGAGAAGACGGATCCAAGGGCCGCTGGCAATATCCGGAGTGCTTGCAGCAGCAGAACACAGGTCCAGGGAACTAGTAGCTAAAGAAGTGAAGATACTCAAGGCAGAGCTACAACTGAAAAGAGAAATATAATCCACGCCCTGCAATAGGAGGAGGGGTGATTTAAAGGCAGGGAAATCAGGAGAGACAGCTGGGAGTAAAGACCTCACAACAGGGGCGGAGAAACAGAACAGTGAGAACACCTCCAAACTCTAAGTGACATCATCACAGGGGTGGAGACACAGAGCTGTGAGAACGTCTCAAAGCTCTGGTAGTGACAGTACCCCCCCCCCCCTCTACGGGTGGACTCCGGACACCCAGGACCCACCTTCCCAGGATGAGCCCTATGAAATGCCCTGATAAGGCGAGTGGCTTTAATGTCCGACATCGGAACCCACATCCTCTCCTCAGGACCATAACCCTTCCAATGAACGAGGTACTGAAGAGAACCGCGGACAATGCGAGAGTCCACAATTCTGGAAACCTCAAACTCCAGATTGCCATCAACCAAAATCGGAGGAGGAGGCAAAGAGGAGGGTACCGTGGGCTGGACATATGGTTTTAAGAGAGATCTGTGAAATACATTATGTATCTTCCAAACCCGTGGAAGATCAAGGCGGAATGCAACAGGATTGATGACTGACAAAATTTTATAAGGCCCAATAAACTTGGGACCCAATTTCCAGGAGGGAACCTTCAGTTTAATATTTCTTGTAGACAACCACACCAGATCACCCACATTCAGGTCCGGACCAGGCACACGTCTCTTATCAGCCACACGCTTATACTTCTCACTCATCTTTCTGAGATTACTCTGAATCTTTTGCCAAATGGTAGACAAAGACGAGGAAAATCTCTCCTCCTCAGGTAAACCAGAAAGAGCCCCTCCCGAGAATGTCCCAAACTGCGGATGGAACCCATATGCACCAAAAAATGGTGACTTATCAGAAGATTCCTGACTGACGGTTGTTCAAAGCAAACTCAGCAAGAGGGAGAAATGAACACCAATCCTCCTGGTTCTCTGCCACAAAACAGCGCAAATATGTCTCCAGATTCTGATTGAGGCGCTCAGTCTGACCATTCGACTGCGGGTGAAAAGCAGAAGAGAAGGACAGCCGAACCCCCAGGCGAGAACAGAAAGCCTTCCAGAACCTGGACACAAACTGCGTGCCTCTATCGGAAACAATCTCAGAGGGAATGCCGTGCAATTTAACAATATGATCGACAAAAGCTTGCGCCAACGTTTTAGCATTGGGTAAACCAGGGAAAGGAACGAAATGAGCCATCTTGCTAAAACGGTCCACGACCACCAGGATCACCGATTTCCCCGAGGAACGAGGAAGATCCGTGATAAAGTCCATGGACAGGTGTGTCCAAGGACGGGAAGGTATGGGTAACGGGAGAAGGGAACCTGAAGGTCGTGAACGAGGGACCTTAGCGCGAGCGCACGTCTCACAAGCCGCCACAAAACCCTCCACAGACTTACGAAGAGCCGGCCACCAAAATCTCCGAGCAATGAGATCTACCGTGGCTCTACTCCCGGGGTGACCAGCAAGAACTGTATCATGATGTTCCTTAAAGAGTTTGTGACGTAGCTCAGGAGGCACGAACAACTTCCCGGAGGGACAACGGGCAGGTGCCTCAGACTGGGCAGCCTGGACCTCGGCCTCCAAATCGGAATATAGAGCAGAAACAACTACCCCCTCCGCCAAAATGGGACCCGGGTCCTCGGAGTTTCCTCCTCCCGGAAAACAGCGAGAGAGAGCATCAGCCTTCACATTCTTGATCCCAGGGCGGAAAGTAACAACAAAATTGAATCTGGAGAAGAACAGAGACCATCTGGCCTGTCTCGGATTCATACGCCTGGCCGACTCCAAGTACGCCAGATTCTTATGGTCGGTAAAAACGGTGATAGGGTGCCTGGCCCCCTCCAACCAATGGCGCCATTCCTCGAAAGCCAACTTGATGGCCAACAACTCCCTATCTCCCACATCATAGTTTCTCTCTGCCGGGGAGAGTTTTCTAGAGAAAAAGGCACAAGGTCGCCATTTGGCAGGAGAGGGGCCCTGGGACAAAACTGCACCCACACCCACCTCGGAAGCATCCACCTCAACAATAAAAGGTAAGGAAACATCGGGATGCACCAAGATGGGAGCAGACGCAAAACTCTCTTTAATCTTAGAAAAGGCTGCAAGCGCCTCCTCCGACCAAGAGGAAAAATCTGTCCCCTTTTTTGTCATGTCAGTAAGGGGTTTGACAATAGAGGAATAATTCAAAATGAACTTTCTGTAGTAGTTAGCAAAACCCAGAAAGCGCATCAATGCCTTCTGATTTTCAGGAAGCTCCCACTCCCGCACAGCACGGACCTTCTCCGGATCCATGCGAAAACCAGAAGCAGAGAGGAGAAAACCCAGAAATTGAATCTCCGATACCATAAAAAGACATTTCTCCAGCTTGGCATACAGTTTATTTTCCCGCAGTATCTGCAGGACCTGAAAAAGATGATCCTGATGGGTCTGAACATCAGGGGAAAAAATCAAAATATCATCAAGATACACCAATACAAATTTCCCCATTAAATGATAGAAAATACTATTAACAAAATGCTGAAAGACGGCCGGAGCATTCATCAGGCCGAAAGGCATAACGAGATTCTCAAAATGCCCATTAGGGGTATTAAAGGCCGTTTTCCATTCATCCCCCTCTCTGACCCTGACCAGGTTGTACGCGCCTCTCAGATCCAATTTGGAAAACACCTTGGCCCCAACAATTTGGTTGAAGAGGTCCGGGATTAGAGGAAGGGGATAGGGATCGTGAATCGTGATACGGTTCAGCTCCCTAAAATCTAAGCAAGGTCTCAGAGAGCCATCTTTTTTTTTAACAAAAAAAAAAACCCGCGGCAACAGGCGACTTTGAGGGACGAATATGCCCCTTCTCGAGACTCTCGGAGATATAGGTTCGCATTGCGAGTCTTTCCGGTTGTGAGAGATTGTAGAGGCGTGCCTTTGGCAGCTTGGCGCCGGGAATGAGGTTAATGGGACAGTCAAACTCCCGGTGAGGAGGTAGCTCCCGAACACCGCTCTCGGAAAACACATCCGAGAAATCAGAGAGAAATGATGGCAGAGTTTTAGAAGACACCTCTGCAAGAGTGGCTGTGAGACAATTCTCTCTACAAAAGTCACTCCACTCATTTATTTGCCTTCCTTGCCAATCAATAGTGGGGTTATGTCTAGTGAGCCAGGGTAGCCCCAAAACTAGAGGAGAAGGCAATCCGTTAAGGACAAAACAAGATATCTCCTCCACATGAGTGTCACCTACAGCTAGCCGGATATTGTGAACAATGCCTTTCAAAGATCTCTGCGAGAGTGGGGCAGAGTCAATAGCAAAAACAGGTATATCCTTTTCTAATGTACAAACCTGAAAACCATGCAAGGCTACAAATTGAGTGTCAATAAGATTGACGGCCGCTCCACTATCGACAAAAATCTCACAAGGAATGACTTTGCTCTCTAGCGCCACCCTGGCAGACAGGAGAAAACGGGAACTGCAGGTCAAAGGAAAAGCATCAATTCCCACATCAACTTTGCCCAAAGTAGCAGATGAAGCAGAACTTGATGATCTACCTCTTGAGGTTTTTCTCTTATTATCGCTCTTAGAACAGGTCAGGAATCTCCTAGACGGACAAACATTTGCCAAATGACCTATGCCCCCACAACAAAAACACACCATATTCTGAGGACTAAATCCTCTTTTATCAGGGGCAAGTCGGCCTAGCTGCATGGGCTCCTCCTCAGAGGGGAGCGAGACAGGATGAGACCCCTGCATACTGAATGAGTCCGCACCATTGCCCCTAGACTGACAATGGCTGGACGGAGAGGTCTTGTTTCTTTCCCTTAGACGCCTGTCAAGGCGTACCGCTAATGACATGGCAGACTCTAAGGATGTTGGTCTCTCATGGAAAGCAAAGGCATCTTTCAAATCCTCTGAGAGACCATGACAGAACTGACTTCGGAGTGCAGCATCATTCCAGCCTGAATCAGCTGCCCATCTCCGAAATTCAGAACAATAAAGCTCCGCAGACAGTTTGTTCTGGCATAGAACACGTAAGTTCGATTCTGCCAGAGCAACACGATCCGGGTCATCATATATCTGCCCCAGGGCCACAAAAAACCTTTCCACGGATCGAAGGGAAGGATCCCCTGATGGCAGCGAAAAAGCCCAAGTCTGAGCATTACCTCTGAGCAGGGAGATGACAATCCTCACCCTCTGTTCCTCATTACCAGAGGAGTGGGGACACAAACAAAAATGGAGTTTACATGCCTCTCTGAAGCGAACAAAATTCTCACTGCCCCCGGAGAACGTTTCCGGAAGTGAGACCTTTGGCTCGCAACAGACTCCATGAGCCGGAGCAGAGCCCAATGCTTGTAGCTGAGTCAGAGATTGACGGAGATCCGCTACTTCCAAAGAAAGACCCTGCATGCGGTCAACCAGGTCAGAAAGCGGATCCATGTCAACAAGGACGGTTTTGGTGGATTATAATGTCACGGCTGTTTAAGGGTAACCAGAGCATACACAGTAAGAAGAGCTACTGACCGGACCCCAAACTAGGGAAGAGAAAGGGTGACCCCTGTCAGACCCTCAACACTCTCCCTATGCTGCTAAAGCACATGCCCGGATCCAAATGGTGGAACGAGGCATGCCCGCGTACCTTAGACTGATGAGCCCTGTAACCCCTACAATAGTGGAAGGGGCACGGCCACCGATGCCCTGCTCAGAATATGGAGGGAACCGGGGCCAACTCAGATCCAGTCAGGAAAACACCAGGTACACAACAAAGTCTGCACACTTAGCTGATGAAGCTGCAACCGCAGAGAAGACGGATCCAAGGGCCGCTGGCAATATCCGGAGTGCTTGCAGCAGCAGAACACAGGTCCAGGGAACTAGTAGCTAAAGAAGTGAAGATACTCAAGGCAGAGCTACAACTGAAAAGAGAAATATAATCCACGCCCTGCAATAGGAGGAGGGGTGATTTAAAGGCAGGGAAATCAGGAGAGACAGCTGGGAGTAAAGACCTCACAACAGGGGCGGAGAAACAGAACAGTGAGAACACCTCCAAACTCTAAGTGACATCATCACAGGGGTGGAGACACAGAGCTGTGAGAACGTCTCAAAGCTCTGGTAGTGACAGTAGCCTCCAGTTCACTTCTGATTCACAAGATTATATTATCCTGTACATAGACAGATATGGAAAAAGGAAGAATACCGCACCATGTGAACAACACACTCAACATAAGTGGATAGAGGCATGCATGAAGCCCAGACTAATCTGAACATCCAATCTGCTACAGATATAAAGGATTCATGGACATGTATTTAACATTCATATTGTGCCCAAATAGTAGCAATTGTTTAAGACCATTTCACTGTGTATTATAGTTACTGGTAAATATACATCAGTTCTTTTTTCAGGTTCAGGCCAGCTGGAATTCTGGTGTTGAGTCTGAAAATCCAGTATGCCTCCCGGAGGAGGATTTTTTTGCGATGCTCACCACCCCTCTTGGGTGCAAGGACTCTCTCTATAGCATAGGCTTTGAAAAATGACACCTGGCGGGCATGTTTCTGTATAAAATGCCTCGCCACATTCGAAATATTCAGAGCATTCGTGTTGTTGATATAGTTTAAGTGCTCTAAAAGTCGACTCTTAAATTTACGGATTGTGCTACCTATGTACATCAGATCACAATTGGTGCACCGGATGACATAGATGACACCCTCCGTATTGCAATTAATGTAGCTGCGGATGGGAAAGCTACAAGAATGGTCTGACTTATCAAATGACTGTATGGGGGTCACATAATTACAAGTTTTACACGGATTACCTCCACATCTTGTAAAACCCTTGTAATTAAGCCAACTTGGTTTAAAGTTGGTTCCCATTCTGCTAGAAGTGTAGAGAGACGGAGACAGTGAGCAGGACAATGTGGTGGCTCTTCTAGGAACAATTCTGCAGCCTGATTTTAAAGCGTTGTATAAGATCTCATCATCAAATAAGATGGGTAAACATCGCTTGATTGTAGAGCTAATTATATTAAATTCTCTACTGTATGTTAGAGATAGAAGAGGAGTATTGTCCTGGTCCCTGTCTCCGTGTATCCTCCCACTGCCAGCAGAAAATTTGGGTTGTTTGCCACATCTTGCCTTCCCAAAGAGCATTTATTTTCTGTCCTTGCGTGATGCAATGTCTCTACCTCTTTGTATCATCCATTCTGGATAACTTCTGGCCCTCAGCCTTTTCTCCACCTTATCAAAGTTGCTCTGGTGTCATGGTCTTACCTCCTTGCTGTTCCCTTCGTTTGACATGTGCTGGCGGCCATCTTGGTTTCTGGGTTTTCTTGTAGCCTCCCACCCTGCGGCTCCTCCTTCCCACTGGGAGGAGCTGGATGCCTAGCTCATATATATAGGAGGTCTGTGGCTTCAGTTCCTTGCTTGGTCCTCCTGTGTTCACATGCTTCCAAGACTGCTGCTGCTTCTGGTTCCTGATCCTGGCCTCGTCTGACTACCCCGTTGGTTCCTGATTCCGGCTTCGTCTGACTACCCCGTTGGTTCCTGATCCTGGCTACGTCTGACTACCCCGTTGGTTCCTGATTCCGGCTTCGTCTGACTACCCCGTTGGTTCCTGATCCTGGCTACGTCTGACTACCCTTCTGGTTCCTGACCTCTGTCTCCGCAAGACCCTGCTTCGGTTTAGCCATCCGTTTGGACTTTGCTTACGGCTTGCTCTTCAATAAAACCTTCTTCTTTTCCACTTATCTCTTGTTGTACGTCTGGTTCATGGTTCCTTGACATTAGGACCAAGCCATGAATTCTGACGGTACAGGGCCACCCTCGCTACCTACGCTGGTTGCCAGACTTGATCAGCAGGATCACCTGTTGGGTCGGTTCGCTGTGGCGTTGCAAACCCTGCTTGAACGCACGGCTCATTTAGCTTCCGTTGCCGATGGGTCGGTTGTCGCTCCTGGGCCCGCTCCTACTGCCGCTCCGGTTGTTGCGCCAGAGTCTACCCCGACACCTGTTGCTGCGCCTGTGGTGTTTCGGGGTATGACCGGTTCTGCCCCCCTTCCACAGCGCTTTGGGGGAGAGCCAACTCAGTGCCGAGGTTTCCTTAACCAGGTGGGCATTTACTTCGAGTTGCTGCCACATGCCTTTCCTACTGAGAGATCAAAGGTGGGCTTCTTGATCTCGCTGCTCTCGGACAAGGCCTTGGCCTGGGCCAGCCCTTTATGGGAGAACAACAATCCGGTGGTTGCCGAGTTTTCCGGTTTTGTTGCTTCTCTTCGGAAGGTATTCGATGTGCCGGCTCGTGCTGCCTCTGCTGCGAAGCTCCTTATGTCCATCAGACAGGGTTCACGATCCGTAGCTGAATACGCCATTGAGTTTCGTACCCTGGCAGCAGAGGTGGGCTGGAATAATGAGGCTCTGGTCGCTGCTTTCTCTCATGGTCTCTCGGATGCCTTGAAGGATGAGGTTGCAGCTAAGGACCTACCAGTGGAGCTCGAGTCTCTTATTTCTTTCCTGATTTTGATTGACACCAGACTCGGGGAGAGACCTTCCTTTAAGGAGAGCCTGCGGAGGTCTCCTAACAGATTGGCGCCTACGTTTGCTGTCCCACCCGTGCCTCCCTCTCCTCCCACGCCTCCTGGGGATGACTTGTCTGGGGGTGAACCCATGCAGCGGGGGTTTGCTCGCCTGTCCGAGGGGGAGAGGGCACTCCGGAGACGCGAGGGCCGATGCATGTACTGTGGTCTCGGTGGGCATTTTCGGTTGGCATGTCCGAACCGTCCGGGAGAACGCTCGCACCTGAGGTCCTGTCGGGGGCAGATCTTGGGTGGAGTCTCCTCGTCCCCGGTTTCCCGTGTTGACAAACCACTGATTACTGTTGGTCTCTCCTGGGTCGGGGGCTCGGTGACGACCCAGGCGTTGGTGGACTCTGGTGCTGGTGGTTTGTTCATTGATAGTGTGTTCGCTGCCGCCAATTCCATTCCTCTGCAGCCTCGAGGTTCCCCACTGGCTCTTGAGGCGATAGACGGCAGACCCCTTCTGCCGCCACACGTGACTCATGAGACCCTTCCAGTGGGGATGGTCATTGGTGCCGTTCACAGAGAGTCGGTCTGTCTCCAGGTTATTTCGTCTCCACACTACTCGGTGGTCTTGGGGTACCCCTGGCTCCAGAAGCATAATCCGACTTTCGATTGGAAATCGGCCGAGATCCTCTCGTGGTCACCGCAGTGTGGGGCTAGTTGCATCCATGGGCCTGTCAAGTTGCTGAGTACTTCCTCGGACTCTCTGTTGCCTCCTGAATACGAGGAGTACCGGGATGTATTCGATAAGGTGCGTGCGGTTGCCCTACCTCCGCACCGCCCATACGATTGTGCCATAGAGTTACAATCTGGTGCCGTTCCTCCTCGTGGCAAAGTCTATCCACTGTCGGTAGCGGAGAATGAGGCCATGGAGGAGTACGTGAGGGAGGCGCTTTCACGCGGACACATTCGCAAATCCTCGTCCCCGGCAGGGGCTGGATTTTTCTTTGTGAAAAAGAAGGGCGGTGAGTTGAGGCCTTGCATCGATTACAGGGGTCTCAATCGCATCACGATCAAGAACGCTTACCCGATACCCTTGATTTCCGAGCTGTTCGATCGCCTCAAAGGGGCCACGGTCTTTACCAAACTCGACCTGAGGGCGGCATATAACCTGGTAAGGATCAAGGCGGGCGATGAGTGGAAGACCGCGTTTAACACCAGGACCGGTCATTATGAATCCTTGGTTATGCCCTTTGGGTTGTGCAATGCGCCCGCAGTCTTCCAGGAATTCATCAACGATGTTTTCCGTGACCTGTTGCAGCAGTGTGTGGTGGTCTATTTGGATGACATCTTGGTATATTCTGAATCCATGGAGGCCCACATTCTGGATGTCAGACGAGTGTTGCAAAGGTTACGAGAGAACAAGCTGTTCGGTAAGCTTGAGAAATGTGAATTTCACCGATCCCAGGTAACCTTCTTAGGTTACATCATTTCCGCTGAGGGGTTCTCCATGGATCCTGAGAAGGTTTCGGCTGTCTTACAGTGGCCCCAGCCCAGTGGTCTTCGTGCCCTGCAGCGCTTTTTGGGCTTCGCCAATTATTATCGGAAGTTCATCAGGGACTTTTCCATGCTAGCCAAGCCTCTCACGGATCTGACCAGGAAGGGAAGTAATCCCCAGGTCTGGCCGCCCGAGGCCATCCGAGCTTTTGAGGCTCTAAAGTCCGCATTTGTGTCGGCTCCGATTCTGTCGCATCCCAACCCTGGGTTGCCGTTTGTCCTCGAGGTGGACGCGTCTGAGACGGGAGTAGGCGCCCTCCTGTCTCAGCGTAGAACACCGGAGGGTCCTCTGCTTCCTTGTGGGTTTTACTCCCGGAAACTGTCTTCCGCGGAGTGCAACTATCAGATTGGTGACAGGGAGTTATTGGCCATCGTGCAGGCCCTTAAAGAATGGAGGCACTTGCTCGAGGGCTCGGTGGTTCCGGTTCTCATCCTGACGGACCACAAGAATCTGACCTACCTCTCTGAGGCCAAGAGATTGACACCACGTCAGGCCAGATGGGCTCTGTTCTTGTCACGTTTTAATTACGTGGTCTCCTACCTACCCGGTTCCAAGAACATCAGAGCGGATGCCTTATCACGGCAGTACTCCGAGCTGTCCGGGGAGGAGTCGATTCCAACTTCGGTCATACCTCCGAATCAGATCCTGGCCGCCATTCGCACCAGCCTGACCTCTCCCCTGGGTGAGCAGATTTTGGCGGCTCAATCTGGTGCTCCCTCTGGGAGACCCAACGGCAGGTGTTTTGTGCCTGAGGAGTTGCGCACTCGGTTGTTGCGAACCTACCATAACTCCAAGGCCGCGGGGCATCCTGGAAAGAATCAGCTGTCCTGGGCTGTTTCACGTCTGTTCTGGTGGCCTTCCCTACGTTCCGACATCGCCGCATATGTAGCGGCATGCTCCGTTTGTGCCCAGAGTAAGTCCCCTCGGCACCTTCCGTTGGGCCTTTTGCAACCCATAGCCACCGGGGAGCGTCCATGGTCACACCTGGGGATGGATTTCATTGTGGACCTCCCTGCATCCCGAGGCCATACGGTCATTCTCATGATAGTGGATCGGTTTTCCAAAATGTGCCACTGTGTTCCTCTCAAGAAGTTACCCTCTGCACAAGAGTTGGCCTCGATTTTTGCCAGGGAGGTCTTCCGGTTGCACGGTTTGCCCAAGGAGATTGTGTCGGATCGGGGGAGTCAGTTTGTGTCCAGGTTCTGGCGCGCCTTTTGCTCCCAGTTGGGGATTCATCTCTCTTTCTCCTCGGCCTACCACCCTCAGTCCAATGGGGCCGCAGAACGATCCAATCAGGCCTTGGAGCAATTCCTTCGTTGCTATGTCTCCGATCACCAAGACAATTGGGTTGACCTCCTGCCTTGGGCTGAGTTTGCCAGGAACACGGCGGTGAACTCTTCCTCTGGGACGTCTCCCTTCATGGCCAATTATGGGTTCCAACCTGCCGTGTTACCGGAGATATTCTCTCCCCAGGATATTCCGGCTGTGGAGGATCACCTTTCCGTCCTACGTGCTTCTTGGGTACAGATCCAGAGGTCCCTTGAGGTCTCTGCGCAGCGCCAGAAACTCCAGGCTGATCGCAGACGAGCGCCCGCTCCTTCCTACCAGGTCGGAGACCGCGTATGGTTGTCCACCCGCAACCTCAACCTTCGAGTGCCCACTCCCAAGCTGGCGCCTCGCTTTGTTGGTCCCTTCCGAGTGCTTCGCAGGGTAAACCCGGTAGCCTATGCCCTTGCGCTTCCTCCTGGCATGCGGATCTCCAACGTGTTTCATGTCTCCCTGTTGAAGCCGCTGGTGTGTAATCGTTTCACTTCCTCGATTCCTCGGCCTCGTCCGGTCCAAGTGGGCAATCGTGAGGAGTATGAGGTGAGCAATATCCTGGACTCACGCCTGGTCCGCGGCCGGGTGCAGTTTTTGGTCCATTGGCGTGGTTATGGTCCAGAGGAGCGTTCCTGGGTTCCCTCCGCAGATGTCCATGCTCCTGTCTTGCTCCGAGCCTTCCACGCACGCTTCCCTCAGAAACCGTTCCTTACTCCGCGGAGGAGGGGCCCTTGAGGGGGAGGTACTGTCATGGTCTTACCTCCTTGCTGTTCCCTTCGTTTGACATGTGCTGGCGGCCATCTTGGTTTCTGGGTTTTCTTGTAGCCTCCCACCCTGCGGCTCCTCCTTCCCACTGGGAGGAGCTGGATGCCTAGCTCATATATATAGGAGGTCTGTGGCTTCAGTTCCTTGCTTGGTCCTCCTGTGTTCACATGCTTCCAAGACTGCTGCTGCTTCTGGTTCCTGATCCTGGCCTCGTCTGACTACCCCGTTGGTTCCTGATTCCGGCTTCGTCTGACTACCCCGTTGGTTCCTGATCCTGGCTACGTCTGACTACCCCGTTGGTTCCTGATTCCGGCTTCGTCTGACTACCCCGTTGGTTCCTGATCCTGGCTACGTCTGACTACCCTTCTGGTTCCTGACCTCTGTCTCCGCAAGACCCTGCTTCGGTTTAGCCATCCGTTTGGACTTTGCTTACGGCTTGCTCTTCAATAAAACCTTCTTCTTTTCCACTTATCTCTTGTTGTACGTCTGGTTCATGGTTCCTTGACATCTGGTTGGCTACAATTTCTGGCAGTACGTACATATTAAACCATTATGAAATCATATATGTCATGTTCAATCCTTAGCTTATTGTAGGGCATAAGGTCATTTTTGGTTAATATGACCAGAGAGCTGCAGCACAGTGTGCTACTAATTAAACAAGTGATTAGTGTGCCAAAAGAAGGGTGTGATACACTGTGTGATAGCCTATGGTGTTGGAAGCTTCCCCCCCCCCCCCTTGAATGTTGGAGGGAGGAGCACTCTAACTCCTTTAAATAGTGGAGTCACACACTGCAAAGTGTTACAACTAAGGGTACCAACCCGAAACGCGTCAACGTTTATGCTGTGTACGAAGTGGCTGTGTCCGCTATTCATTTATGAATAATAAAGAAGAGCTTTTAGAGGATCTCCATTGCCTCCGAGACCTTTCTTTCCAGAGTTACTTGCAGCCTGCTACGGGGACACTTCCCTAGGGCCTTTGGAGCCGGGATTACATATTCAACCAGGAAGGTGAGCTGGACTAAATTTTCCTATTTACCATTTGAATGTCTCAACAGAAATCGAGACTCATCAGACCAGGCAACGTTTTTCCAGTCTTCAACAGTCCAATTTTGGCGAGCTCGTGCAAATTGTAGCCTCTTTTTCCTATTTGTAGTGGAGATGAGTGGGGTCTTCTGCTGTTGTAGCCTATCCGCCTCAAGGTTGTGCGTGTTGTGGCTTCACAAATGCTTTGCTGCATACCTCGGTTGTAACGAGTGGTTATTTCAGTCAATGTTGCTCTTCTATCAGCTTGAATCAGTCGGCCCATTCTCCTCTGACCTCTAGCATCAACAAGGCATTGTTGCCCACAGGACTACCGCATACTGGATGTTTTTCCCTTTTCACACCATTCTTTGTAAACCCTAGAAATGGTTGTGCGTGAAAATCCCAGTAACTGAGCAGATTGTGAAATACTCAGACCGGCCCGACTGGCACCAACAACCATGCCATGCTCAAAATTGCTCAAATCACCTTTCTTTCCCATTCTGACATTCAGTTTGGAGTTCAGGAGATTGTCTTGACCAGGACCACAACCCTAAATGCATTGAAGCAACTGCCATGTGATTGGTTGACTAGATAATCGCATTAATGAGAAATAGAACAGGTGTTCCTAATAATTCTTTAGGTGAGTGTATATCTCTGTATGGTATATTTAGTTTACAACATATTTTAACCAATAATTCATATAATGGGTCACAATGTATCGATTTATATATATATGTTATACCATGTATTTATCATTTAGAATGTATTGTAGAAGGTACAGAAACATTGAAGTAAGTTTATGTTAATTGGATTTCTGAGAAGAGTAAATGTTATTTCAAAACAATAGTTATTCATGGATGTAGATAAGTGAAATGTAAAAGTTCCGATGCCAAGCATCAAAGCCGTTTATATAAATTTTTTATCAAGTTAACACATATTTAAAAAAGATATGAGAAGACAGCCAACTCTAACAAGTCCAGGATATAGGTAATTAAGGACCCATTCATTTTCAATGGGTCCTGAAAAAAATCGGACAGCACAATGTCTGATTTTTTTTCAGGACCCATTGAAAATGAATGGGTCCAGATCTGTTCCGCAAAAAACGGAACAGATCAGGAAAGAAACAACGGACGTGTGAATGGACCCTAAGTGTCAGGAAAACCTTCCTCAATTATGTATATTAAAAAGCTCAAGAATGTCATGTGAACGTATTATTAGATATTTAGTTTGAATGCTTAAAAGTTGTGATGTTCATCTGCAGTACCACAGTGCCATCTGAAGGCAGATGGACAATATTATATTATTTTATCATTTGTTTTATGCCATATTAGGAGTTAATATGACATCATGGTGTTATTAGCATGCAAATACACCCACCTTACCTGATTGGAAATCCCTAATCTAAAGGAGATGATTCTTAGATAAGGGGGGGAATAATTACTTGTGTGCGGAGCAGCAAGGGAGATATATATCCATTGATCCATCCCTTCAATCAGAAAGAAAACTTTACCAGAAGAAACTTGGATAATTTTTGGGGGATTACTACGAAAGTTCTTGAGAACTGGTCCCATCTGAACTCTGTCTACCTTTTGACACTGTAATGTATATTTTGTTTACTACTCGTGATATTAATAAGATACTTCTCTCGGTATATAGCCAAGAGTTCCCATACTGTGGGAATATATAGTGTTAGGTGCCTTCATAATGCTGATTATTCTCTTGGCAAAGATGCATATTGTTAATGGAAGATCTGACATTATTTGAAAAGAGGACTAAACCCTTGGAAAGTGTTTTTCCATAGTCTGATTGCCGAGCTGAATATTTTATCTTATTAATATCATATATTTTTGATTGGTCATAAGAAAACAGAGTCAAGGGATAACAGTTATTCTCCTGTATAATCCGTGTTTTATTGTTATAGCCTGTTTGATAAACAGAAGATCCAAAGTTTCTCTTGGTATATGAGTCTGTTTGTTAAAAGTATGACACTGGTTGTCATAAATCACTAAGTCACACTGTGCTGATCAGATAGGGGTGTGTTAACACCACCGTGTGGTACATTTTGAGTATTATTTTGTAACTTCATCATTTGTTTTGCAATTGTATTGATTTTATATTCTTTGTTTTATAATAAATGATATATATATATGTTGCATATACATTTGTCCCTTTGTTTCATTGCTTGCACAAATCAAATTAACCACTTACCGCTACTCTAACGCCGAAAGGCGTCATCTCTGCGGCGCTCCCAGGCTACGCTAACGCCGATCGGCGTCATCTCGCGTGAGCCGAGATTTCCTGTGAACGCGCGCTCACAGGAGTGCGCGTTCACAGGATCGCGCAGTTCACAAGTTCATCTGCAGCCTGCCGGCCGCGATCATTGGCTGGCAGGCTGTAAATTTTTGAATCGTCCAATGAAATGGTTATGTCAGACGCTATTTTGAAAATAGCGTCTGATATAACTGCTGCCTGGTCCTCTGGTGGTCCCTTTCGCTTGGATCGACCACCAGAGGACACAGGCAGCTCAGTAAGTAGCACCAAACACCACACTACACATTAGATATTACCCTGTCATTTATTAACCCCTTATTTAGCACCTGATCACCCATATTAGACTCCCTGATCACCCCCTTGTCCACCCCCCTGTCATTGATCACCCCCCCTGTAAGGGTCCCTCATCCCTGCCAGGTAGTTAGCTACTTGCTAGGTAGTTTAGCGCCCACCACACCGCAGTCACCGATTAGTCGCTGATTAGCGTCATCGCTGTCGCTAATCAGCACTAGCACTATATAGTATCTGTAAGTGATCAATACTGATCGCAATCAGATCTATATAAGTACATTAGGGTCACCTTAGGTTCTACAAAAAACGCAGTGTTCGCCCGATCAGGCCTGATCTTGTGCGCACACTTGCGTTCAGTCCGCCCCGCCGCAGTGACAGAATTTTTTTTTCTGATCACTGCAAAAACACTGTAAAATCGCTGCGGCGCTATAAAGATATATTAGCGATCGCAGCTTTACTTCGCAAGCACTCCCTTTTACTAGGCAGGTTTGCTCTTTTTCCCGGGTAGTCTCAGAGGAATACCCCCTAAATTTAGTGAACCCAAAATGTCAAACAAGGGGTATTCCACTGAAGAGGCCTACAGGATTCTGGCCGTGATGGATGGTGAGGATGACGAGGTAGAGGTCCCTGCTACGGCCAGACGTACCCGATCCCATGTAAGAGTTCTGCCTACCCTGCATGATGATCCTCATTTGCAGCAGAGTGGTGCTAGCGCTGATCTTGTTTATGGTGCGGCATACACCAGCAGCGCAGCACAGCCTGGACCTTCTACCAGCACTGCCGTATTCCCTGGTGAAGTGGCGAGCACCAGAAGGGCAGTTCCAGCTGGTACGGTGGCACGTGCAATAACTCCCCCGTCGCAGCCACCGCGTTCACAGGCCCGTAGAACCCTTAGTCTCCCAGAGGTGCTGGCAAATCCTAATTGGCAATCCCCTGATTCCGCCGCACCCGTATTGCCCCCTTTCACCGCCCGGTCTGGAGTTCGCGTGGAGACGGCTCATTTAGGATCGGCCCTTCAGTTTTTTTAGCTGTTCTTCACCGCGGATCTCTATGACCTAGTTGTGGCAGAAACCAACCGCTACGCCACACAGTTTATTACCGCCAATCCGGAAAGCTACTATGCCCAGCCTTTCCGGTGGAAACCAGTCACCGTTTCCGAGTTTAAATTTTTTTTGGGCCTTCTCCTCAGCATGGGTCTAACTAAAAAAAATGTATTGCGGTCATATTGGTCTAAAGACCCAATACATTTCATGCCGATGTTCTCTGCTGCAATGTCTAGGGCACGTTTTGAGGCCATCATGTGCTTTATGCATTTTACGGACAATAGCACCTGTCATCCAAGAGGCCACCCTGCTTATGACCGGCTCCATAAAATTCGGCCCCTCATAGACCATTTGTCAACCAGATTTGCAGATGCGTATACCCCTAATCAAAACATCTGCATAGACGAGTCCCTAGTACACTTTACCGGGCGCCTTGGCATAAAACAGTACATCCCCAGCAAGCGCGCCCGGTATGGGGTCAAACTGTATAAGCTCTGTGAAAGGGCCACAGGCTATACATATCGTTTTAGGGTCTATGAGGGAAAAGACTCAAAACTGGAGACGGTCGGATGTCCTGACTACCTGGGGAGCAGTGGCAATATTGTTTGGGACTTGGTGTCACCCTTACTCCACAAGGGGTACCACTTATACGTGGACAATTTTTACTCAAGCGTGGCCCTCTTTCGGCACTTACATCTAGTCGGAATTCAATGCTGTGGCACCGCGCGACCTAGTCGCCGGGGCTTCCCCCAACGGCTCGTTAGTACCCGACTTGCACGGGGGGAGAGGGCTGCCTTGTGTGACCAAGAACTGCTCGCGGTGAAGTGGAGGGACAAGAGGGACGTTTACCTTCTGTCCACCATTCACGCAGACACGACTGTCCAAATTGAACGGGCAACTGAAGTCATTGTGAAACCCCTCTCTGTCCACGACTATAACCTTCACATGGGAGGGGTGGATTTCAATGACCAGATGTTGGCTCCCTATTTAGTTTCCCGCAGAACCAGACGCTGGTATAAGAAGGTGTCTGTTTATTTGATCCAATTGGCGATGTACAATAGTTTTGTTCTCTACAGTAAGGCTGGGAGAACAGGATCCTTCCTAAAATTCCAGGAAGAGATCATTTCGGAAATCCTGTATCCAGGAGGGTCCGTGCCCCAAGGCCCTGATGTAGTGAGCCGGCTACATGGCAGACACTTCCCGTCTGTCTATCCTGGTACCCCAACTCAACGTTCCCCAAGAAAAAGATGTCGTGTCTGTAGCAGGGGTGGAATAAGGCGTGACACAACCTTTTTTTGTCCTGACCAGCCTGCCCTATGCATAGGGGAGTGTTTCCGCAAGTTCCACACTCAGGTACACTATTAGCATAGGGATTGCGTACACAGGACAGGCACACAGGGGTCTTAGGGCCCTTTCACACAGAGCTGCCACAAACCCCTCCTTTCACCTGGGACAAAGTGCATAATGTACTTCGCCGCATCTCTGGGCGATTTGCGCTTTGCACATTGTCCCATGGGGAAGGAGAGGTTTGTTCAATAAAGGTAAAAAAAACTAAACAAAAAAAAATAAAAAATCACTGGTAAGCAAAAAAGTTATTGTTCTGTTTCAAAAGTTTATAAAAGTTAATGTTAATAAATTTATTGCGTTGCGGCCTGTTTTTTTTTTTTACCTTCTAGGTGGACCAAGCGATCAAGCAGCTGCAGCACTGATGTGCATTCTGACAGAAGCATTGCGCTGCTGTCAGATTACACAAAAGTCAGTGTATGCGGCGCTGCAAGACGAGATTTCTCCTCTGCAGTAACAGATACGTTTGCCAAGGCATACGAGCTGAGGAGGAGGCGGCGTTCCTATGCTTTGGCAAACACTTTGTATATATAAAAAAAATATAAAAAATCCCGGCGATTGATGTGAATGGAGAAATCGGGTTTGCCAGGGCATACGAGCTAAGTGGGTATGGATGTTGGGCGGAGCTCCTATGTCCTGGCAGACGCCTTTCCCCTCCTTTTTTTTTTTGGGCAGAGATTTTTTCAACCACATTGATCGATGCGAATGAAGAAATCTGTGCCGTTCATTTTTTTCTTTCAGCCCAGAGGCTGAACGGAAAGAAAAATCTCATTACCTGTATGCTCAATATAAGGAGAATAGCAGAAACTCCTAATGCTGGCCATACATGTAATGATTGCGGAGACCCTCAAATGCCAGGGCAGTACAAACACCCCACAAATGACCCCATTTTGGAAAGAAGACACCCCAAGGTATTCGCTGAGGGGCATATTGAGTCCATGAAAGTTTTAAATTTTTGACCCAAGTTAGCGGAAATTGAGACTTTGTGAGAAAAAAATAAAAAAAAATCAATTTCCGCTAACTTATGCCAAAAATGTTTTTTTTCTATGAACTCGCCATGCCCCTCATTGAATACCTTGGGGTGTCTTCTTTCCAAAATGGGGTCACATGTGGGGTATTTATACTGCTCTGGCTTTTTAGGGGCCCTAAAGCGTGAGAAGAAGTCTGGGATCCAAATGTCTAAAAATGCCCTCCTAAAAGGAATTTGGGCACCTTTGCGCATCTAGGCTGCAAAAAAGTGTCACACATGTGGTATCGCCGTAATCAGGAGAAGTTGGGGAATGTGTTTTGGGGTGTCATTTTACATATACCCATGCTGGGTGAGATAAATATCTTGGTCAAATGCCAACTTTGTATAAAAAAATGGGAAATGTTGTCTTTTGCCAAGATATTTCTCTCACCCAGCATGGGTATATGTAAAATGACACCCCAAAACACATTCCCCAACTTCTCCTGAGTACGGCGATACCAGATGTGTGACACTTTTTTGCAGCCTAGGTGGGCAAAGGGGCACACATTCCAAAGAGCACCTTTAGGATTTCACCAGCCATTTTTTACAGATTTTGATTTCAAACTACTTCTCACGCATATGGTCCCCTAAATTGCCAGGGCAGTATAACTACCCCACAAGTGACCCCATTTTGGAAAGAAGACACCCCAAGGTATTCCGTGAGCAGCATGGCGAGTTCCTAGAATTTTTTATTTTTTGTCACAAGTTAGCGGAAAATGATGATTTATTTTTTATTTTTATTTTTTTTCCTTACAAAGTCTCATATTCCACTAACTTGCGACAAAAAATAAAAAATTAGAGGAACTCGCCATGCCCCTCATGGAATACCTTGGGGTGTCTTCTTTCCAAAATGGGGTCACTTGTGGGGTAGTTATACTGCCCTGGCAATTTAGGGGCCCATATGTGTATGAAGTAGTTTGAAATCAAAATCTGTAAAAAATGGCTGGTGAAATCCTAAAGGTGCTCTTTGGAATGTGTGCCCCTTTGCCCACCTAGGCTGCCAAAAAGTGTCACACATCTGGTATTGCTGTACTCAGGAGAAGTTGGGGAATGTGTTTTGGGGTGTCATTTTACATATACCCATGCTGGGTGAGAAAAATATCTTGGCAAAAGACAACTTTTCCATTTTTTTTATACAAAGTTGGCATTTGACCAAGATATTTATCTCACCCAGCATGGGTATATGTAAAATGACACCCCAAAACACATTCCCCAACTTCTCCTGAGTACGGCGATACCAGATGTGTGACACTTTTTTGCAGCCTAGGTGGGCAAAGGGGCACACATTCCAAAGAGCACCTTTAGGATTTCACCTGCCATTTTTTACAGATTTTGAATGCAAAGTACTTCTCACACATTTGGGCCCCTAAATTGCCAGGGCAGTATAACTACCGCACAAGTGACCCCATTTTGGAAAGAAGACACCCCAAGGTATTCCGTGAGGGGCATGGCGAGTTCCTAGAATTTTTTATTTTTTGTCACAAGTTAGTGGAATATGAGACTTTGTAAGAAAAAAATAAAATAAAAAATAAATCATCATTTTCCGCTAACTTGTGACAAAAAATAAAAAGTTCTATGAGCTCACTATGCCCATCAGTGAATACCTTAGGGTGTCTACTTTCCGAAATGGGGTCATTTGTGGGTTTTTTCTATTGTCTGGGCATTGTAGAACCTCAGGAAACATGACAGGTGCTCAGAAAGTCAGAGCTGTTTCAAAAAGCGGAAATTCACATTTTTGTACCATAGTTTATAAACGCTATAACTTTTACCCAAACCATTTTATTTTTTACCCAAACATTTTTTTTTATCAAAGACATGTAGAACAATAAATTTAGCGAAAAATTTATATATGGATGTCGTTTTTTTTGCAAAATTTTACAACTGAAAGTGAAAAATGTCATTTTTTTTGCAAAAAAATTGTTAAATTTCGATTAATAACAAAAAAAGTAAAAATGTCAGCAGCAATGAAATACCACCAAATGAAAGCTCTATTAGTGAGAAGAAAAGGAGGTAAAATTCATTTGGGTGGTAAGTTGCATGACCGAGCAATAAACCGCTAAAGTTGTGGAGTGCCGATTTGTAAAAAAGGGCCTGGTCACTAGGGGGGTATAAACCTGTGGTCCTTAAGTGGTTAAGATACTAGATAAAAAGAACTTAGAGGCGATTATGTCCGCCTGAAGGATAATATAATTTTTATGTTTTTTTTTATCCTCTCTTTTATATGAAGATTCTTTTTATATAGAAGATATGACAGAAGTACATGCAAAGATTGCAATACATTACATAACAATATATCACAGAACAAACCATTTGCATATAACCCCTGCTCTAGGGTACTGCACAGGTAAGCCCAACCCAGAAATGGGCTTTCCAGTGTCTGTTTCAGCCATCCCGGGGCAGTGTCTATTTGTCCCTAATATACAAACTGCAATGTTGGAAAGTATGCTTATGATGTTGTGCGTTTCTGCCCAACTGGAGGTCTAAGGCTAGTTTAACATCTGTGTTTAACTGTTCTGGCAGAGGAACAGCCTACTGGAGTTCACCGGATCTGCTGGACCCCATTAAAGGGGTTGTCCGAGTTTTTTTTTTTGTTGTGCTGTCTGCCCTGTGTCCCCCTCCCACTGGATTCTTCAGGTAACTATGACCCCTTTTGCAGCAGACAGGGCTGGAGGCTTTGCTGAGCAGCTGTAGGCAGTAAAGAAACACAGGATCCTCACCCTGCAGACACAGAGCTGACAGACTGGAGGAGTTCTGCAGAGCATTGCACAAGAATAGGTAGGGGGAAGATCCTGTATCAGCAGTGTCATTGTACAGCTTGGACTTGTAGTCATACACATATAACATGCTGCTAAGTATTCCAGCAGTCAGACATTTCACTCATGGCAGCATTTGTATTTATTCTGCAGAGCAGGGGGAGGGGCACACATATTCATGAGGAAAACCTCAGAGATTGTTGTTTTTGCAGGTAAACAAGGGGCCAAAAGAGAACTAAGGAAATTAGGAAATATATTTTTTTTTTCTTGCCTAAAACCTGCTCAGCTTATGCATATATTGCTGACCATCAGCTTTACAGTGCAATGGTTTTTTATGTCATAATTCAACTATAATACGACCTTATTGCATGCATAGGTCAAAACCTGGCACTCATTGTCATTAAAGGGGTTGTTCTGGCTTTTAATATTGATGACCTATCCTGAGGATAGGTCATCAATATCGGATCGGCGGGGGTCCAACGCTCGGCACCCCCACCGATCAGCTGTTTGAGGAGACGGCAAGCGCAATGCGCATGTGCTGTCTCACATTCTGCTCGCTACTGTATGTCTATGGGACAGCAGCAGTAGTGGACAGGAAGAGAGAACTGAAACTGTTTCTTATGATAAATAAAGACCAACAATGGGGGAGGAATGAATGGGAGGGACTAGAACAGTTCAGAATGAAAGGTGTAGTTTTAAAAAATACATAAACCTCTTAATTGTATGTATACTAATGCCAGAAGCCTGACTAATAAAACTGGTGAACTGGAATTAGTGATGTGTGAGGAGGACTATGACATAGTGGGAATAACTGAGACATGGCTGGATGATAGCTATTACTGGGCTGTTAACATACAGGGTTACAGTCTGTTTAGAAAGGATCGCAAAAAATGAAGAGGGGGGAGGGGGTCTGCCTTTATGTAAAGTCCTTTGTAAAGTCCACAGTCCGAGAAGATATAAGTGAGGGATATGAACATGTGGAGTCACTGTGGGTAGAAATACATGGGGGCAAAAACAATAATAAAATACTAATAGGAGTTTATTATAAACCACCTAATATACCAGAGTTCACTGAAAATATGCTACTAAATGAGATAGATGAGGCGGCAGATCATAATGAGGTCATTATTATGGGGGACTTCAACTACCCAGATATAGACTGGGAAACTAAAAACCTGTATATCTTATAAAGGAAACAGGTTCTTGGCAATAACCAAAGACAATTACCTTTCCAAACTGGTTCAGGACCCGACTAGAGGGACGGCCATACTGGACTTAGTATTAACCAATAGACCTGACAGACCAACAGATGTGCAGGTTGGGGGATACCTGGGAAATAGTGACCATAAAGTAATAACCTTCCAATTGTAATTCAAAAGAGTGTTTCTTCAGGGAGGAACAAAAAAACAAACTTCAAAAAAGCTAAATTTAGCCAATTAAGAGAGTCCATAGGCCTAACTAACTGGGACAAAGTCCTCAAAAATAAAAATACAGCCACAAAATTGGATATTTATTTTTAAAACCATCCTAAAATCTAATTGTTAGAGGTACATACCTTATGGGAAAAAATGTTAAGTAACAAGAAAAAATGTATGTGGATAAATAGAACTGTGAGGAAAGCAATAAATGACAAAAACAAAGCATTTAAATCACTAAAACAGGAGGGTAGCGAGGAAGCAGGAAAAAAATATAATATGTAAAAAACAAATAAAAGCAGCCAAACTAGAGACCAAGAGATTAATTGCCAAAGAGAGCAAAACTAACCCTAAAATGTTCTACAATTATATAAATGGTAAAAAGTATAAATCTGAAGGTGTCGGCACTCTACAGAGTAATGAGGGGGGAGTTGTAGAGAGAGATGAGAAAGCAAAGCTATTAAATATTTTTTTTCTCCACTGTATTCACTGAGGAAAATAAACTGTCAGATGAATTGCAGAACGTAAAAGTAAATTCCCCATTAAAAGTGTCCTGTCTGACCCAGGAAGAAGTACAGCGGTGTCTTAAAGGGATTAAAATAGACAAATCGCCAGGACCAGATGGCATACACCCCTGTATCCTAAGAGAATTAGGTAATGTCATAGCCAGACCCCTATTGCTGATATTTAAGGACTCTATACTGACAGGGAGTGTTCCACAGGATTGGCGCATAGCAAATGTGCCAATATTGAAAAATGGTCGAAAAACAGCCTGGAAACTATAGGCCAGTAAGTTTAACATCTGTCGTGGGTAAACTGCTTGGAGGTTTTCTAAGAGATGCTATCTTGGAGTACCTCAATGAAAATAAGCAAATAACGCCATATCAGCATGGCTTTATAAGGGATCGGTCATGTCAAACTAATTTAATCAGTTTCTATGAGGAGGTAAGTTCTAGACTTGACAGCGGCAAATTAATGGATGTCGTATAACTGGACTTCTCCAAAGCATTTGACACTGTACCGGAAGAAAGGTTAGTATATAAAATGAGAATGCATGGACTGGGAGAAAATGTCTGTATGTGGGTAAGTAACTGGCTCAGTAATAGAAAACAGGCTGGTTATTAATGGTACACATTCAGATTGGGTCACTGTCACTAGTGCAGTACCTCAGGGGTCAGTATTGGGCCCTATTTTGTTCAATATATTTACAAACCGTATTCCAAAAATGTTGGGACACTAAACAAATTGTGAATAAAAACTGAATGCAATGATGTGGAGATGGCAAATGTCAATATTTTATTTGTAATAGAACGTAGATGACAGATCAAACGTTTCATCCGAGTAAATGTATCATTTTAAAGGAAAAATACGTTGATTAAAATTTTAGCGCGGTGTCAACAAATCCCCAAAAAGTTGGGACAAGTAGCAATAAGAAGCTGGAAAAAGTAAATTTGAGCATAACGAAGAGCTGGAAGACCAATTAACACTAATTTGGTCAATTGGCAACATGATTGGGTATAAAAAGAGCTTCTCAAAGTGGCAGTGTCTCTCAGAAGCCAAGATGGGTAGAGGATCACCAATTCCCACAATGTTGCGCAGAAAGATAGTGGAGCAATATCAGAAAGGTGTTACCCAGCGAAAAATTGCAAAGACTTTGCATCTATTATCATCAACTGTGCATAGCATCATCCGAAGATTCAGAGAATCTGGAACAATCTCTGTGCGTAAGGGTCAAGGCCGTAAAACCATACTGGATGCCCGTGATCTCCGGGCCCTTAAACGACACTGCACCACAAACAGGAATGCTACTGTAAAGGAAATCACAGAATGGGCTCAGGAATACTTCCAGAAACAATTGTCAGTGAACACAATCCACCGTGCCATCCGCCGTTGCCAGCTGAAACTCTACAGTGCAAAGAAGAAGCCATTTCTAAGCAAGATCCACAAGCTCAGGCGTTTTCACTGGGCCAGGGATCATTTAAAATAGAGTGTGGCAAAATGGAAGACTGTTCTGTGGTCAGACGAGTCACGATTTGAAGTTCTTTTTGGAAATCTGGGACGCCATGTCATCCGAACCAAAGAGGACAAGGACAACCCAAGTTGTTATCAACGCTCAGTTCAGAAGCCTGCATCTCTGATGGTATGGGGTTGCATGAGTGCGTGTGGCATGGGCAGCTTGCATGTCTGGAAAGGCATCATCAATGCAGAAAAATATATTCAGGTTCTAGAACAACATATGCTCCCATCCAGACGTCATCTCTTTCAGGGAAGACCCTGCATTTTTCAACAAGATAATGCCAGACCACATTCTGCATCAATCACAACATCATGGCTGTGTAGGAGAAGGATCTGGGTACTGAAATGGCCAGTCTGCAGTCCAGATCTTTCACCTATAGAGAACATTTGGCGCATCATAAAGAGGAAGGTGCAACAAAGAAGGCCCAAGACGATTGAACAGTTAGAGGCCTGTATTAGACAAGAATGGGAGAGCATTCCTATTTCTAAACTTGAGAAACTGGTCTCCTCGGTCCCCAGACGTCTGTTCAGTGTTGTAAGAAGAAGGGGAGATGCCACACAGTGGTGAAAATGGCCTTGTCCCAACTTTTTGGGGATTTGTTGACACCATGAAATTCTGATTCAACATATTTTTCCCTTAAAATGGTACATTTTCTCACTTTAAACTTTTGTTCCGTGATTTATGTTCTATTCTGAATAAAATATTAGAAGTTGGCACCTCCACATCATTGCATTCAGTTTTTATTCACGATTTGTATAGTGTCCCAACTTTTTTGGAATCCGGTTTGTATTAATGATCTTTTAGAAGGCTTGCACAGTAAAATATCAATTTTTGCAGATGACACTAAACGTGTAAAGTAATTAACACGGAAGAGGACATTATACTGCTACAGAGGGATCTGGATAGATTTGAGGCTTGGGCAGATAAGTGGCAGATGAGGTTTAATACTGACAAATGTAAGGTTATGCACATGGGAAGGGATAATGCAAGTCACCTGTACATACTAAATGGTAAAACACTGAGTAACACTGACATGGAAAAGGACCTAGGAATTTTAGTGAACAGCAAACTAAGCTGTGGAAATCAGTTGCATCAAAAGGGGCATAGATGCCCGTGATGAGAACATGAGTCCTGCCACTTTACCAATCACTAGTCAGACCACACATGGAGTACTGTGTACAGTTCTGGGCTCCTGTGAACAAGGCAGACAGCAGAGGGTTCAGAGGAGGGCAACTAAAGTAATAACTGGAATGGGGGGACTACAGTACCTTGAAAGATTATCAAAACTAGGGTTATTCACTTTAGAAAAAAGACGACTGAGGGGAGATCTAATAACTATACACTCACCTAAAGAATTATTAGGAACACCTGTTCTATTTCTCATTAATGCGATTATCTAGTCAACCAATCACATGGCAGTTGCTTCAATGCATGTAGGGTTGTGGTCCTGGTCAAGACAATCTCCTGAACTCCAAACTGAATGTCAGAATGGGAAAGAAAGGTGATTTAAGCAATTTTGAGCGTGGCATGGTTGTTGGTGCCAGACGGGCTGGTCTGAGTATTTCACAATCTGCTCAGTTACTGGGATTTTCACGCACAACCATTTCTAGGGTTTACAAAGAATGGTGTGAAAAGGGAAAAACATCCAGTATGCGGCAGTCCTGTGGGCGAAAATGCCTTGTTGATGCTAGAGGTCAGAGGAGAATGGGCCGACTGATTCAAGCTGATAGAAGAGCAACGTTGACTGAAATAACCACTCGTTACAACCGAGGTATGCAGCAAAGCATTTGTGAAGCCACAATATGCACAACCTTGAGGCGGGTGGGCTACAACTGCAGAAGACCCCACCGGGTACCACTCATCTCCACTACAAATAGGAAAAAGAGGCTACAATTTGCACAAGCTCACCAAAATTGGACTGTGAAGACTGGAAAAATGTTGCCTGGTCTGATGAGTCTCGATTTCTGTTGAGACATTCAAATGGTCCGAATTTGGCGTAAACAGAATGAGAACATGTATCCATGATGCCTTGTTACCACTGTGCAGGCTGGTGGTGGTGGTGGTGGTGGTGTAATGGTGTGGGGGATGTTTTCTGGGCACACTTTAGGCCCCTTAGAGCCAATTGGCCATCGTTTAAATGCCACGGGCTACCTGAGCAGTTCTGAAGGCAAAAGGGGGTCCAATACCGTATTAGTATGGTGTTCCTAATAATTCTTTAGGTGAGTGTATATAAATATATCAGGGGTCAGTACAGAGATCTCTCCCATCATCTATTTATCCCCGTGACTGTGACAAGGGGACATCCTCTGCGTCTGGAGGAAAAAAGGTTTGTACACAAACATAGAAAAGGATTCTTTACGGTAAGAGCAGTGAGAATATGGAACTCTCTGCCTGAGGAGGTGGTGATGTTGAGTTCACTTAAAGGGTTCAAGAGGGGCCTGGATGTGTTTCTCGAGTGTAATAATATTACAGTCTATAGCTACTAGAGATGGGTCGTTGATCCAGGGAGTTGTTCTGATTGGAGTCAGGAAGGAATTTGAGGAAAATTGGCTTTTACCTCATATTTTTTTTTTTTTTGCCTTCCTCTGGATCAACTTGCAAGATAATTGGCTGAACTGGATGGACAAATGTCTTTTTTGGCCTTGTATACTATGTTACTATGTTACACTTAGCTTCTGAAGTAAATGAACGAGCAGGAACTCAGAAGAGGACCACACACCAGCACTTCCAATAAAAAACTAAAGCTATCAACCGCATAGCATGATGGGTGAAGCCAGACTAAATAGGGGAGTTGGAACGACCACTAAGCTACACCTGAGACAAGAGGTGTGGTCATTATCAGCAACCACACTGAAACCAGAAAGGCTGTCAGATCACATCACGTGCAGCCAGTCTCTTAGATCTTCTGACACCTCACTTTAGAGACCGTGACAGCTACCAGCTGGCATTGAGTGGCGAGGACCACCATTACGACTGCACTACAGCTATGATCACATTTAAATCCATGTCCATCACAGTTTGTGCATTTTACATGCAGAGACAGTAATGCATTGGAATGCATTTCTCATTACTTTGTACCCAAGGAACCCTGTTCACTTCATGTTTTTGCCCTACGATCTGCATATGTGTTGTATAATCTGAATGTATATATCTATAGGGCGCATTCTCCCAGCATATGCCGAAACATTGGCCCAGATTTACAAATCGTAAAGATGGCATAAGCTTAGACCTTCACCAGATTTATCACAGTGACTCAGGCTGGATGATAAATCTTCTGTAGGAATAGTTAGGGCAGACTTAAAGTGGCCCTCGAAAAAAACTAAAAGTGGCCCCATGTTGTAGGCAATTCCAAATTGACAGAAGGCTGGGCAAAACAAGTAGGCAGGGCAAACACAAGCCACAAATAGGCAGGGACAACAGAAGTAGGCGAGGGCAATACCGTAGTGCCCCAGCAAAACCAAACACCACAGTGCAGCCTAAAATACTACCCTCTATACCAACTGTTGGTTGTCTTACTTTGAGACAGATTTCTACACCAGAATTGTGCCGAAATTTTGGCACAAAATCGCACAGCTTAGGCCCCCCCTTTCTTGTGAATCCCCACCCACTTTCTGCTAAGCTGCACCCTTTGTCAAGCATGTGGCATAAAGTGTAGAAACCCTAGATGCGCTATTTAGCGCCACTTTCTTAGGGTCCATTCACACGTCCACAAGTGTTTTGCGGTCCGCAAATTGCGGATCCACAAAACACGGACACCGACCATGTGCGTTCCTGCACATGGCCGGCACTATAATAGAAATGCCTTTACTTGTCCATGGACAAGAATAGGACATGTTCTATTTTTTTCGCGGCCCGAGGAACGGAAGTGTGGAACAGATGCGGACCCAGTTTGCGGATGTGTGAATGGACCCATAGACATTTTTGGCACAGATACAATCTGGAACAGTGTCTTTTTTTGCATATGCTGGGATGGTATGCTTTGGCATACCTCTTTTTTTGTAGTATTGAGTAGTGTAAACTATCTGGCACATAGACTTATGGGGTCATTTATCAAACTGGTATAAAATAGAACTGGCTTAGTTGCCCATAGTAGGGATGAGCGAATCGACTTCAGGTGAAACACCACTTGGAACCGAACCCGAGTTCGGGAAATGTTTTTTTACAGTACAGTCGTCGCCAAAAGTTTTGAGAATGACACAAATATTAGTTTTCACAAAGTTTGCTGCTAAACTGCTTTTAGATCTTTGTTTCAGTTGTTTCTGTGATGTAGTGAAATATAATTACATGCACTTCATACGTTTCAAAGGCTTTTATCCACAATTACATGACATTTATGCAAAGAGTCAGTATTTGCAGTGTAGGCCCTTCTTTTTCAGGACCTCTGCAATTCGACTGGGCATGCTCTCAATCAACTTCTGGGCCAATTCCTGACTGATAGCAACCCATTCTTTCATAATCACTTCTTGGAGTTTGTCAGAATTAGTGGATTTTTGTTTGTCCACCCGCCTCTTGAGGATTGACCACCAAGTTCTCAATGGGATTAAGATCTGGGGAGTTTCCAGGCCATGGACCCAAAATGTCAACGTTTTGGTCCCCGAACCACTTCGTTATCACTTTTGCCTTATGGCACAGTGTTCCATCGTGCTGGAAAATGCATTGTTCTTCACTAAACTGTTGTTGGATTGTTAAAAAAAAGTTGCTGTTGGAGGGTGTTTTGGTACCATTCTTCATTCATGGCTGTGTTTTTGGGCAAAATTGTGAGTGAGCCCACTCCCTTGGATGAGAAGCAACCACACACATAAATGGTTTCAGGATGCTTTACTGTTGGCATGACACAGGACTGATGGTAGCACTCACCTTTTCTTCTCCGGACAAGCCTTTTTCCTGATGCCCCAAACAATCAGAAAGAGGCCTCATCAGAGAATATGACTTTGCCCCAGTCCTCAGCAATCCATTCACTATATTTTCTGCAGAAGATCAATCTGTCCCTGATGGGGTTTTTTTGGGAGAGAAGTGGCTTCTTTGCTGCCCTTCTTGACACCAAGCCATCTTCCAAAAGTCTTCGCCGCACTGTGCGTGCAGATGCGCTCACACCTGCCTGCTGCCATTCCTGAGCAAGCTCTGCACTGGTGGCACTCCGATCCCGCAGCTGAATCCTCTTTAGGAGACGATCCTGGCGCTTGCTGGACTTTCTTGGACGCCCTGAAGCCTTCTTAACAAGAATTGAAACTCTTTCCTTGAATTTCTTGATGATCCTATAAATTGTTGATTGAGGTGCAATCTTAGTAGCCACAATATCCTTGCCTATGAAGCCATTTTTATGCAACGCAATGATGGCTGCACGCATTTATTTGCAGGTCACCATGGTTAACCCTTTTACGACCGCAATCTGTATATATACGTGATAGCTGCACATACCCCGTGCAGCTACCACGTATATATACGTTCTGGCAGCTCTTTAATCCAAGCGCTGCAAAGCGCTTGGATTAAAGCTTCTGCCCCTGCCCTGTATGCTGTCACGGACAGCATACAGTGCAGTAATGCCGGCAAGGGACCAATCAGAGTGGCCCCTTGCCGGCAATCGATCCAATTGGTTAGTCTGTGCAGACTAACCAATCGGATCGTGGCAGTGTTAAAATGCCGGTTTCATGCTCTGATCTGCGCTCTGCAGATCAGAGCATGAAATCAGGTAATTTGTCCTCGAGTAATACACCCCCCCCCCTGCCGATCTGTGCCCCCGATCTGTGGCTATGCCCCCCCTTGTGCCGCCTGCAGCTCAACTCCTAGCTGCCGTGATGCGGTCCGCCCCCTCCCCGCCCCATGCAGTCATTTTGTAGTCCTCCCTGATTTTGTAGCCCCATGCAGTCCCCCCCCCCTTTCCAGCGCTGCCCCCCGATCCCCCTGCTGTGTGCAATGGCGGCGGCTCCATTACTGAGCCGCCGCCATCAGCAGAGAGTGTCAGCTCTATGCTGACACTCTCCTGTTACCCCATAGATGCCGCGGTTGCGGCATCCATGAGGTTAACAGAGGGAGGGAGCTCCCTCTCTCAACTATCGGGGCTGCAGCGCTGTGATTGCAGCACCCATGGCAACCGGACGCTTTGCAAAAGCGTCCTGTTGCCATGGAAAGGTGTCCAGTGCTGCCACCTACAGGACATCTGGAAGTATTATACTTTGGAATGCAAGAGCATTGCAAAGTATAGTACAACTATCAGCCCCACTGGATCTTGAAGATCCAAGAGGGAACTGATAAAAAAAAAGTGAAAATAATAAAAGTAAAAAAGAAATAAATAAAAATGTAAATTAAAAAAAGAAATAGCTTTTTCCTATAAAAAAAGTGAAAAAATAAAATACACATATTAGGTGTCAGCGCGTCTGTAACGACCGCCTCTATAAATATATCACATGATAGACCCCGTCCGATAAACACCATAAAAATAAAATAAAAAAAAGTGCCAAAAAAGCTATTTTTGTCACCTTACATCACAAAAAGTGCAACAGCAAGCGATTAAAAAGGCTTATGACCCCCAAAATAGTAGCAATCAAACTGTCACCTCGTCCCGCAAAAAATGATACCCTATTTAAGACAATCGCCCAAAAAATAAAAAAGCTATGGCTCTCAGACTATAGAGACACTAAAACATCATTTTTTTGGTTTCAGAAATGCTATTATTGTGTAAAACTTAAATAAATAAGAAAAAGTATACATATTAGGTATTGCCACTTCCGTAACAATCTTCTCTATAAAACTATCACATGACCTAACTCCTCAGATGAACGCTGTAAAAATAAATAAATAAAAACTGTTCCAAAACAGCCAATTTTTGGGTCACCTTGCCCCATAATGTGTAATAATGAATGATCAAAAAATCCTATGTACCCAAAATTGGTACAAATAAAAACCTCAACTCTTTCTGCAAAAAACGAGCCCCTGCACAAGACGATCGGCAGAAAAATAAAAAAACATATGGCGTTCAGAAAACCAATCCAGCACAATCTGCCTTCCAAAAACCATTCCAAAAAAGGCATTCCTTTCCTTCTGCGCCCTGCCGTGTGCCCGTACAGCAGTTTATGACGACATGTGTGGTGTTTATGTAAACCGCAGAATCAGGGTAATAAATATTGAGTTTTGTTTGGCTGTTATCTCTCAATGTGTTAAAGAAAAAAAAATTATAAAATGGAAAATCTGCCAAAAAAGTGAAATTTAGAAATTTCATCTCCATTTTCCTTTAATTCTTGTGGAACGCCTAAAGAGTTAACAAAGTTTGTAAAATCTGTTTTGAATAACTTGAGGGGTGTAGTTTCTACAATGGGGTCATTTATGGGGGTATCCACTTTGTAGGCCCCACAAAGTGACTTCAGATCTGAACTGGTCCTTAAAAAGTGCGTTTTGGAAATTTTCTTAAAAATTTTAAGAATTGCTTCTAAACTTCTAAACCTTCTAACGTCCTAAAAAAATAAAATGACATTTCCAAAATGATGCCAACATAAAGTAGACATATGGGGAATTTTAAGTAATAAATATTTTATTACGTATGACTTTCTGTTTTAGAAGCAGAGAAATTGAAATTTGGAAAATTGTGAATTTTTCAAAATTTTTGGTAAATTTGGGATTTTTTCATAAATAAAGGTGAAATATATTGACTCAAATATATGACTATCATTAAGTACAATGTGTCACGAGAAAACAAACTCAGAATAGCGTGGATAAGTAAAAGTGTTCCAAAGCTATTACCACATAAAGTGACGCATGTCAGATTTGTAAATTTTGACCTGGACACTGGGGCATCAATGACCCTTGGTCATGAAAGGGTTAACAATGGAAGAACAATGATTTCAAGCATCACCCTCCTTTTAACAGGTCAAGTCTGCCATTTTAACCCAATCAGCCTGACATAATGATCTCCAGCCATGTGCTCGTCAACATTCTCACCTGAGTTAACAAGACGATCACTGAAATGATCTCAGCAGGTCCTTTAATGACAGCAATGAAATGCAGTGGAAAGGATTTTTGGGGATTAAGTTAATTTTCATGGCAAAGAAGGACTATGCAATTCATCTGATTACTCTTCATAACATTCTGGAGTATATGCAAATTGCTATTATAAAAACTTAAGCAGCAACTTTTCCAATATTTATGTAATTCTCAAAACTTTTGGCCACAACTGTATATTCAATATTTATTGCCCTAAGTCTGCAGTTTATAGAAACACCCCATACGTCGTAATTTACTAGAATAGTTTTTGGGTACTATATCACATTTGAAGAGACCCTGAGCTAACCTTACTGTTTAAACCCCCAAAAAGTCGCCCCATTTTGGAAACTGCATCGCTCAAGGAATTTGTCAAGGAGTAGAGTTGAGCGAACACCTGGATGTTCGGGTTCGAGAAGTTCGGCCGAACATCCCGGAAATGTTCGGGTTCGGGATCCGAACCCGATCCGAACTTCGTCCCGAACCCGAACCCCATTGAAGTCAATGGGGACCCGAACTTTTCGGCACTAAAACGGCTGTAAAACAGCCCAGGAAAGGGCTAGAGGGCTGCAAAAGGCAGCAACATGTAGGTAAATCCCCTGCAAACAAATGTGGATAGGGAAATTAATTAAAATAAAAATTAAATAAATAAAAATTAACCAAAATCAATTGGAGAGAGGTTCCATAGCAGAGAATCTGGCTTCCCGTCACCCACCACTGGAACAGTCCATTCTCAGATATTTAGGCCCCGGCACCCAGGCAGAGGAGAGAGGTCCCGTAACAGACAATCTGGCTTCATGTCAGCAGAGAATCAGTCTTCATGTCATAGCAGAGAATCAGGCTTCACGTCACCCACCACTGTAAGAGTCCATTTTCATAAATTTAGGCCCAGCACCCAGGCAGAGGAGAGAGGTCCCGTAACAGACAATCTGGCTTCATGTCAGCAGAGAATCAGTCTTCATATCATAGCAGAGAATCTGGCTTCCCGTTACCCACCACTGGAACAGTCCATTCTCAGATATTTAGGCCCCGGCACCCAGGCAGAGGAGAGAGGTCCCGTAACAGACAATCTGGCTTCATGTCAGCAGAGAATCAGTCTTCATATCATAGCAGAGAATCAGGCTTCACGTCAGCCACCACTGCAACAGTCCATTGTCATAAATTCAGGCCCAGCACCCAGGCAGAGGAGAGAGGTCCCGTAACAGACAATCTGGCTTCATGTCAGCAGAGAATCAGTCTGCATGTCATAGCAGAGAATGAGGCTTCACGTCACCCACCACTGCAACAGTCCATTTTCATAAATTTAGGCCCAGCACCCAGGCAGAGGAGAGAGGTCCCGTAACAGAGGATCTGGCTTCATGTCACCAGAGAATCAGTCTGCATGTCATAGCAGAGAATCAGGCTTCACGTCACCCACCACTGCAACAGTCCATTTTCATAAATTTAGGCCCAGCACCCAGGCAGAGGAGAGAGGTCCCGTAACAGAGGATCTGGCTTCATGTCACCAGAGAATCAGTCTGCATGTCATAGCAGAGAATCAGGCTTCACGTCAGCCACCACTGCAACAATCCATTGGCATATATTTAGGCCTAGCACACAGGCAGAGGAGAGAGGTCCCGTAACAGACAATCTGGCTTCATGTCAGCAGAGAATCAGTCTTCATATCATAGCAGAGAATCAGGCTTCACGTCAGCCACCAATGCAACAGTCCATTGTCAGATATTTAGGCCCAGCACCCAGGCAGAGGAGAGAGGTCCCGTAACAGAGGATCTGGCTTCATGTCAGCAGAGAATCAGTCTTCATGTCATAGCAGAGAATCAGGCTTCACGTCACCCACCACTGTAAGAGTCCATTTTCATAAATTTAGGCCCAGCACCCAGGCAGAGGAGAGAGGTCCCGTAACAGACGATCTGGCTTCATGTCAGCAGAGAATCAGTCTGCATGTCATAGCAGAGAATGAGGCTTCACGTCACCCACCACTGCAACAGTCCATTTTCATAAATTTAGGCCCAGCACCCAGGCAGAGGAGAGAGGTCCCGTAACAGAGGATCTGGCTTCATGTCACCAGAGAATCAGTCTGCATGTCATAGCAGAGAATCAGGCTTCACGTCACCCACCACTGCAACAGTCCATTTTCATAAATTTAGGCCCAGCACCCAGGCAGAGGAGAGAGGTCCTGTAACAGAGGATCTGGCTTCATGTCACCAGAGAATCAGTCTGCATGTCATAGCAGAGAATCAGGCTTCACGTCACCCACCACTGCAACAGTCCATTTTCATAAATTTAGGCCCAGCACCCAGGCAGAGGAGAGAGGTCCCGTAACAGAGGATCTGGCTTCATGTCACCAGAGAATCAGTCTGCATGTCATAGCAGAGAATCAGGCTTCACGTCAGCCACCACTGCAACAATCCATTGGCATATATTTAGGCCTAGCACACAGGCAGAGGAGAGAGGTCCCGTAACAGACAATCTGGCTTCATGTCAGCAGAGAATCAGTCTTCATATCATAGCAGAGAATCAGGCTTCACGTCAGCCACCAATGCAACAGTCCATTGTCAGATATTTAGGCCCAGCACCCAGGCAGAGGAGAGAGGTCCCGTAACAGACAATCTGGCTTCATGTCAGCAGAGAATCAGTCTGCATGTCATAGCAGAGAATGAGGCTTCACGTCACCCACCACTGCAACAGTCCATTTTCATAAATTTAGGCCCAGCACCCAGGCAGAGGAGAGAGGTCCCGTAACAGAGGATCTGGCTTCATGTCAGCAGAGAATCAGTCTGCATGTCATAGCAGAGAATCAGGCTTCACGTCAGCCACCACTGCAACAATCCATTGGCATATATTTAGGCCTAGCACACAGGCAGAGGAGAGGTTCATTCAACTTTGGGTAGCCTTGCAATATAATGGTAAAATGAAAATAAAAATAGGATTGAATGAGGAAGTGCCCTGGAGTCCAATAATATATGGTTATGGGGAGGTAGTTAATGTCTAATCTGGACAAGGGACGGACAGGTCCTGTGGGATCCATGCCTGGTTCATTTTTATGAACGTCAGCTTGTCCACATTGGCTGTAGACAGGCGGCTGCGTTTGTCTGTAATGACGCCCCCTGCCGTGCTGAATACACGTTCAGACAAAACGCTGGCTGCCGGGCAGGCCAGCACCTCCAAGGCATAAAAGGCTAGCTCTGGCCACGTGGACAATTTAGAGACCCAGAAGTTGAATGGGGCCGAACCATCAGTCAGTACGTGGAGGGGTGTGCACACGTACTGTTCCACCATGTTAGTGAAATGTTGCCTCCTGCTAACACGTTGCGTATCAGGTGGTGGTGCAGTTAGCTGTGGCGTGTTGACAAAAGTTTTCCACATCTCTGCCATGCTAACCCTGCCCTCAGAGGAGCTGGCCGTGACACAGCTGCCTTGGCGACCTCTTGCTCCTCCTCTGCCTTGGCCTTGGGCTTCCACTTGTTCCCCTGTGACATTTGGGAATGCTCTCAGTAGCGCGTCTACCAACGTGCGCTTGTACTCGCGCATCTTCCTATCACGCTCCAGTGCAGGAAGTAAGGTGGGCACATTGTCTTTGTAGCGTGGATCCAGCAGGGTGGCAACCCAGTAGTCCGCACAGGTTAAAATGTGGGCAACTCTGCTGTCGTTGCGCAGGCACTGCAGCATGTAGTCGCTCATGTGTGCCAGGCTGCCCAGGGGTAAGGACAAGCTGTCCTCTGTGGGAGGCGTATCGTCATCGTCCTGCCTTTCCCCCCAGCCACGCACCAGTGATGGACCCGAGCTGCGTTGGGTGCCACCCCGCTGTGACCATGCTTCATCCTCATCCTCCTCCACCTCCTCCTCATCCTCGTCCTCCTCGTCCTCCAGTAGTGGGCCCTGGCTGGCCACATTTGTACCTGGCCTCTGCTGTTGCCAAAAACCTCCCTCTGAGTCACTTCGAAGAGACTGGCCTGAAAGTGCTAAAAATGACCCCTCTTCCTCCTCCTCCTCCTCCTCCTCCTGGGCCACCTCCTCTTCCATCATCGCCCTAAGTGTTTTCTCAAGGAGACATAGAAGTGGTATTGTAACGCTGATAACGGTGTCATCGCCACTGGCCATGTTGGTGGAGTACTCGAAACAGCGCAACAGGGCACACAGGTCTCGCATGGAGGCCCAGTCATTGGTGGTGAAGTGGTGCTGTTCTGTAGTGCGACTGACCCGTGCGTGCTGCAGCTGAAACTCCACTATGGCCTGCTGCTGCTCGCACAGTCTGTCCAGCATGTGCAAGGTGGAGTTCCACCTGGTGGGCACGTCGCATATGAGGCGGTGAGCGGGAAGGCCGAAGTTACGCTGTAGCGCAGACAGGCGAGCAGCGGCAGGATGTGAACGCCGGAAGCGCGAACAGACGGCCCGCACTTTATGCAGCAGCTCTGACATGTCGGGGTAGTTGTGAATGAACTTCTGCACCACCAAATTCAGCACATGCGCCAAGCAAGGGATGTGCGTCAAATTGGCTAGTCCCAGAGCTGCAACGAGATTTCGCCCATTATCACACACCACCAGGCCGGGCTTGAGGCTCACCGGCAGCAACCACTCGTCGGTCTGTTGTTCAATACCCCGCCACAACTCCTGTGCGGTGTGGGGCCTGTCCCCCAAACATATGAGTTTCAGAATGGCCTGCTGACGTTTACCCCGGGCTGTGCTGAAGTTGGTGGTGAAGGTGTGTGGCTGACTGGATGAGCAGGTGGAAGAAGAGGAGGAGGAAGCCGAGAAGGAGGAGGTGGCAACAGGAGGCAAAGAATGTTGCCCTGCGATCCTTGGCGGCGGAAGGACGTGCGCCAAACAGCTCTCCGCCTGGGGCCCAGCTGCCACTACATTTACCCAGTGTGCAGTTAGGGAGATATAGCGTCCCTGGCCGTGCTTACTGGTCCACGTATCTGTGGTTAGGTGGACCTTGCTACAGATGGCGTTGCGCAGTGCACACTTGATTTTATCGGATACTTGGTTGTGCAGGGAAGGCACGGCTCTCTTGGAGAAGTAGTGCCGGCTGGGAACAACATACTGTGGGACAGCAAGCGACATGAGCTGTTTGAAGCTGTCTGTGTCCACCAGCCTAAATGACAGCATTTCATAGGCCAGTAGTTTAGAAATGCTGGCATTCAGGGCCAGGGATCGAGGGTGGCTAGGTGGGAATTTACGCTTTCTATCAAATGTTTGTGAGATGGAGAGCTGAACGCTGGCGTGTGACATGGTTGAGACGCTTGGTGACGGAGGTGGTGGTGGTGGTGTTGGTGGTACATCCCCTGTTTGCTGGGCGGCAGGTGCCAACGTTCCTCCAGAGGCGGAGGAAGAGGCCGAGGCGGCAGCAGCAGAATAGGCCGAGGCGGCAGCAGCAGAAGAGGTAGCAGGGGGAGCCTGAGTGACTTCCTTGGTTTTAAGGTGTTTACTCCACTGCAGTTCATGCTTTGCATGCAGGTGCCTGGTCATGCAGGTTGTGCTCAGGTTCAGAACGTTAATGCCTCGCTTCAGGCTCTGATGGCACAGCGTGCAAACCACTCGGGTCTTGTCGTCAGCACATTGTTTGAAGAAGTGCCATGCCAGGGAACTCCTTGAAGCTGCCTTTGGGGTGCTCGGTCCCAGATGGCGGCGGTCAGTAGCAGGCGGAGTCTCTTGGCGGCGGGTGTTCTGCTTTTGCCCACTGCTCCCTCTTTTGCTACGCTGTTGGCTCGGTCTCACCACTGCCTCTTCCTCCGAACTGTGAAAGTCAGTGGCACGACCTTCATTCCATGTGGGGTCTAGGACCTCATCGTCCCCTGCATCGTCTTCCACCCAGTCTTGATCCCTGACCTCCTGTTCAGTCTGCACACTGCAGAAAGACGCAGCAGTTGGCACCTGTGTTTCGTCATCATCAGAGACATGCTGAGGTGGTATTCCCATGTCCTCATCATCAGGAAACATAAGTGGTTGTGCGTCAGTGCATTCTATGTCTTTCACCGCTGGGGAAGGGCTAGGTGGATGCCCTTGGGAAACCCTGCCAGCGGAGTCTTCAAACAGCATAAGAGACTGCTGCATAACTTGAGGCTGAGACAGTTTCCCTGGTATGCATGGGGGTGATGTGACAGACTGATGGGGTTGGTTTTCAGGCGCCATCTGTGCGCTTTCTGCAGAAGACTGGGTGGGAGATAATGTGAACGTGCTGGATCCACTGTCGGCCACCCAATTGACTAATGCCTGTACCTGCTCAGGCCTTACCATCCTTAGAACGGCATTGGGCCCCACCATATATCGCTGTAAATTCTGGCGGCTACTGGGACCTGAGGTAGTTGGTACACTAGGACGTGTGGATGTGGCAGAACGGCCACGTCCTCTCCCAGCACCAGAGGGTCCACTAACACCACCACGACCATGTCCACGTCCGCGTCCCTTACTAGATGTTTTTCTCATTGTTATGGTTCACCACAACAACAAATATATTATTTGGCCCAATGTATTGTATTCAAATTCAGCGGGATATAAATTTGAGGCCTAGTATTTAGGCGCTGGGTGACCGGTATGGATTTAGTGACAGAATTAGACTTGGAAATGCACAGAAGCGTGTGTGTGAAGTTATTCTGAATGACCCTATGTGCACCTTGAATATTATATACCCTTTTTGGGATAGATTTCAAATAGCTCTGATATAGCAGGAACCACTAAATTATGAAATTGCTAAATTGGGAATTGTATTTCAACCCAGAACAAAAAATGTGCTTTGACGGACACTAAATATCTTGCCCAGCAACAACAGTACAGCGGTAACGAGAGATTTAGCAGGATATAAATTTGAGGCCTAGTATTTAGGCGCTGGGTGACAGGTATGGGTTTAGTGACAGAATTAGACTTGGAAATACACAGTAGCGGGTGTGTGTGAAGTTATTCTGAATGACCCAATGTGCACCTTGAATATTATATACCCTTTTAGGGATAGATTTCAAATAGCTCTGATATAGCAGAAACCACTAAATTATGAAATTGCTAAATTGGGAATTGTATTTCAACCCAGAACAAAAAATGTGCTTTGACGGACACTAAATAACTTTCCCAGCTACAACAGGACAGCGGTAACGAGAGATTTAGCAGGATATAAATTTGAGGCCTAGTATTTAGGCGCTGGGTGACAGGTATGGGTTTAGTGACAGAATTAGACTTGGAAATACACAGTAGCGGGTGTGTGTGAAGTTATTCTGAATGACCCAATGTGCACCTTGAATATTATATACCCTTTTAGGGATAGATTTCAAATAGCTCTGATATAGCAGAAACCACTAAATTATGAAATTGCTAAATTGGGAATTGTACTTCAACCCAGAACAAAAAATGTGCTTTGACGGACACTAAATAACTTTCCCAGCTACAACAGGACAGCGGTAACGAGAGATTTAGCAGGATATAAATTTGAGGCCTAGTATTTAGGCGCTGGGTGACAGGTATGGGTTTAGTGACAGAATTAGACTTGGAAATACACAGTAGCGGGTGTGTGTGAAGTTATTCTGAATGACCCAATGTGCACCTTGAATATTATATACCCTTTTAGGGATAGATTTCAAATAGCTCTGATATAGCAGAAACCACTAAATTATGAAATTGCTAAATTGGGAATTGTACTTCAACCCAGAACAAAAAATGTGCTTTGACGGACACTAAATAACTTTCCCAGCTACAACAGGACAGCGGTAACGAGAGATTTAGCGGGATATAAATTTGAGGCCTAGTATTTAGGCGCTGGGTGACAGGTATGGGTTTAGTGACAGAATTAGACTTGGAAATACACAGTAGCGGGTGTGTGTGAAGTTATTCTGAATGACCCTATGTGCACCTTCAATATGATCTACCCTTTTAGGGATAGATTTCAAATAGCTCTGATATAGCAGAAACCACTAAATTATGAAATTGCTAAATTGGGAATTGTATTTCAACCCAGAACAAAAAATGTGCTTTGACGGACACTAAATAACTTTCCCAGCTACAACAGGACAGCGGTAACGAGAGATTTAGCAGGATATAAATTTGAGGCCTAGTATTTAGGCGCTGGGTGACAGGTATGGGTTTAGTGACAGAATTAGACTTGGAAATACACAGTAGCGGGTGTGTGTGAAGTTATTCTGAATGACCCAATGTGCACCTTGAATATTATATACCCTTTTAGGGATAGATTTCAAATAGCTCTGATATAGCAGAAACCACTAAATTATGAAATTGCTAAATTGGGAATTGTATTTCAACCCAGAACAAAAAATGTGCTTTGACGGACACTAAATAACTTTCCCAGCTACAACAGGACAGCGGTAACGAGAGATTTAGCAGGATATAAATTTGAGGCCTAGTATTTAGGCGCTGGGTGACAGGTATGGGTTTAGTGACAGAATTAGACTTGGAAATACACAGTAGCGGGTGTGTGTGAAGTTATTCTGAATGACCCAATGTGCACCTTGAATATTATATACCCTTTTAGGGATAGATTTCAAATAGCTCTGATATAGCAGAAACCACTAAATTATGAAATTGCTAAATTGGGAATTGTATTTCAACCCAGAACAAAAAATGTGCTTTGACGGACACTAAATAACTTTCCCAGCTACAACAGGACAGCGGTAACGAGAGATTTAGCAGGATATAAATTTGAGGCCTAGTATTTAGGCGCTGGGTGACAGGTATGGGTTTAGTGACAGAATTAGACTTGGAAATACACAGTAGCGGGTGTGTGTGAAGTTATTCTGAATGACCCAATGTGCACCTTGAATATTATATACCCTTTTAGGGATAGATTTCAAATAGCTCTGATATAGCAGAAACCACTAAATTATGAAATTGCTAAATTGGGAATTGTACTTCAACCCAGAACAAAAAATGTGCTTTGACGGACACTAAATAACTTTCCCAGCTACAACAGGACAGCGGTAACGAGAGATTTAGCGGGATATAAATTTGAGGCCTAGTATTTAGGCGCTGGGTGACAGGTATGGGTTTAGTGACAGAATTAGACTTGGAAATACACAGTAGCGGGTGTGTGTGAAGTTATTCTGAATGACCCTATGTGCACCTTCAATATGATCTACCCTTTTAGGGATAGATTTCAAATAGCTCTGATATAGCAGAAACCACTAAATTATGAAATTGCTAAATTGGGAATTGTATTTCAACCCAGAACAAAAAATGTGCTTTGACGGACACTAAATAACTTTCCCAGCTACAACAGGACAGCGGTAACGAGAGATTTAGCAGGATATAAATTTGAGGCCTAGTATTTAGGCGCTGGGTGACAGGTATGGGTTTAGTGACAGAATTAGACTTGGAAATACACAGTAGCGGGTGTGTGTGAAGTTATTCTGAATGACCCAATGTGCACCTTGAATATTATATACCCTTTTAGGGATAGATTTCAAATAGCTCTGATATAGCAGAAACCACTAAATTATGAAATTGCTAAATTGGGAATTGTATTTCAACCCAGAACAAAAAATGTGCTTTGACGGACACTAAATAACTTTCCCAGCTACAATAGGACAGCGGTAACGAGAGATTTAGCAGGATATAAATTTGAGGCCTAGTATTTAGGCGCTGGGTGACAGGTATGGGTTTAGTGACAGAATTAGACTTGGAAATACACAGTAGCGGGTGTGTGTGAAGTTATTCTGAATGACCCAATGTGCACCTTGAATATTATATACCCTTTTAGGGATAGATTTCAAATAGCTCTGATATAGCAGAAACCACTAAATTATGAAATTGCTAAATTGGGAATTGTATTTCAACCCAGAACAAAAAATGTGCTTTGACGGACACTAAATAACTTTCCCAGCTACAACAGGACAGCGGTAACGAGAGATTTAGCAGGATATAAATTTGAGGCCTAGTATTTAGGCGCTGGGTGACAGGTATGGGTTTAGTGACAGAATTAGACTTGGAAATACACAGTAGCGGGTGTGTGTGAAGTTATTCTGAATGACCCAATGTGCACCTTGAATATTATATACCCTTTTAGGGATAGATTTCAAATAGCTCTGATATAGCAGAAACCACTAAATTATGAAATTGCTAAATTGGGAATTGTACTTCAACCCAGAACAAAAAATGTGCTTTGACGGACACTAAATAACTTTCCCAGCTACAACAGGACAGCGGTAACGAGAGATTTAGCGGGATATAAATTTGAGGCCTAGTATTTAGGCGCTGGGTGACCGGTATGGATTTAGTGACAGAATTAGACTGGGATATGGCCAAAAAATAACCACACTATTGCTGGTTAAATGCACTTGGTGACGGGCGCAGCTTGCCCCTGATGTAGTATATGGCCAAAAAATGAACAGACTATTGCTGGTTAAATGCACTTGGTGTCACAGCTTGACCAACCACACTACTGAGGGTTAAATGCACTTGGTGACGGGCGCAGCTTGCCCCTGATGTAGTATATGGCCAAAAAATAAACAGACTATTGCTGGTTAAATGCACTTGGTGTGACAGCTTCACCCTGATGTAGGCTTTAGCCAGAAAACAACCACACCATTGAGGGTTAAATGCACTTGGTGACAGGCGCAGCTTGCCCCTGATTTTGTATATGGCCAAAAAATGAACAGACTATTGCTGGTTAAATGCACTTGGTGTGACAGCTTCACCCTGATGTAGGCTTTAGCCAAAAAACAACCACACCATTGAGGGTTAAATGCACTTGGTGACAGGCGCAGCTTGCCCCTGATTTTGTATATGGCCAAAAAATGAACAGACTATTGCTGGTTAAATGCACTTGGTGTGACAGCTTCACCCTGATGTAGGCTTTAGCCAAAAAACAACCACACCATTGAGGGTTAAATGCACTTGGTGACAGGCGCAGCTTGCCCCTGATTTTGTATATGGCCAAAAAATGAACAGACTATTGCTGGTTAAATGCACTTGGTGTGACAGCTTCACCCTGATGTAGGCTTTAGCCAAAAAACAACCACACCATTGAGGGTTAAATGCACTTGGTGACAGGCGCAGCTTGCCCCTGATTTTGTATATGGCCAAAAAATGAACAGACTATTGCTGGTTAAATGCACTTGGTGTGACAGCTTCACCCTGATGTAGGCTTTAGCCAAAAAACAACCACACCATTGAGGGTTAAATGCACTTGGTCGCAGCTTGTGCTGGCGCACCACAAGACACAAAATGGCCGCCGATCACCCCAGAAAAATGTGACTGACAAACGGTCTGGGCAGCCTAAAAACAGTGAGCAATTGAGGATCAGCAGCTCAATGATCCACAGCTGCAGATCGATCAGTTAATCAAGTCCTTTGGAGGAGTTAATCTGCCTAATCTCGCCCTACTGTCGCAGCCGCAACCTCTCCCTACGCTAATCAGAGCAGAGTGACGGGCGGCGCTATGTGACTCCAGCTTAAATAGAGGCTGGGTCACATGGTGCTCTGGCCAATCACAGCCATGCCAATAGTAGGCATGGCTGTGATGGCCTCTTGGGGCAAGTAGTATGACGCTTGTTGATTGGCTGCTTTGCAGCCTTTCAAAAAGCGCCAAGAAAGCGTCACAAAAGCGCCAAGAAAGCGACGAACACCGAACCCGAACCCGGACTTTTACGAAAATGTCCGGGTTCGGGTCCGTGTCACGGACACCCCAAAATTCGGTACGAACCCGAACTATACAGTTCGAGTTCGCTCATCCCTATCAAGGAGTTTACGGAGCACTTAGAACCCACAGGCTTTTTTACTAGAATTTAGCAACACTTGGCTGTGAAAATGAAAAATGTAATTTCTTCCAATAAAATGTTGCATAAGCTCCACATTTTTTATTTTCACAAGGGGTGACTGGAAAAAAAGCACCCCACGATTTCTTACACATTTTCTCCTGAATACGGCAACACCCTATATAGTAACATAGTACATAAGGCCGAAAAAAGACATTTTCACATCCAGTTCAGCCTGCCATCCTGCAAGTTGATCCAGAGGAAGGCAAAAAAAAAACTGTGAGGTAGAAGCCAAACTGCTATATGGGCAAATGACAGGGGCTCCTAAGGAAATGGAGCACCCACTGTCACGAACCACTCTGCCACATGTCTTACCTCCTCTAAGGGCATTGTCTAAGTGTACCCCTTGATCTTCAGAGTACCCCTGATGGTGAGGATAGACTTTCCTGAGGGTAACACCTTGTCGCTAGTCAACACAAGGCAGCTGGTCAAGGCGGACTAGGAGATACCTGAGCGAGGTACCAGGCTGAGTCGTAACCAGGAGCAACAGTACAAGACCGAAGGATAAGGCAGAGGCGAAGTCAAACAGGCAACAGGTCAGGGCAGGCGGCACAGGTACAGGTCAGGCAATCCGGGTTGGCAACAGAAGAGTCAAGGCAAGCAGGCAGGGATCAAACAGCTAGCAGAGTCCAGAAATACATGCACGAGTCAGGAACACAAGCAGATATCAGGAACCTTAACAGGACACAAGGTCCTTGACACTAAGGCACAGCTGCTGCTGTATACATTGCACTGCTCTTGCTGATCTATCACTCCTGCCCTATAATACCACTCTACAATACAGGTAAGCAGTAATGGCCAGTTCGCCATGTTTGACGACGAACACATGCAATCTGCCATCTTTATTCCCAAGTCCGGCGATGCAGAGGTAAATCCTTACCTGTGCATGTGCCGCTAGCCGCTCTGAAACACATGCGGTCACCGGGAGCAGGCAGTTCCGAGAACAGCCTTCATCGGGCTGTTCTCAGAACTGCCTGCTCCCGGTGACCGCATGTGTTTCAGAGCGGCTCGCGGCGCAGGCACAGGTAAGGACTTACCCATGCATCGCCGTACTTGGGAATAAAGATGGCAGATCGCATGTGTTCATCAGCGAACACTGCGAACTGGCCATTACTGCTTACCTGTACTAGGGAGTGGTATTATAGGGCAGGAGTGATAGATCAGCAAGAGCAGTGCATTGTATGCAGCAGCAGCTGGCACACTGAAGTGGGACTCATGGACCAGGGAGACATATCAGCTGGAATGTAAAAATAGCAAAGTAGAGTTTAGTGATAGGCGCTATTTTCGGCTAAAGCCTAATTAGTAACTGGGAATCCATCTGAGAAATAGTCACTAGGAATACATCCTGGAACTTGCCAAACTGGGAGAGTTTGGTTTAACTATTCAGCATATTCTGATTTCCCAATGACATCTCGTAAATTTGTGGCAGACTTTATTCAAATATGAGCCTGAGAATATAATTGCTCTACACAAATCACTGTAACTACGCCAGGGCTATAAATGTAACCTGCCAGTTTCTTCACCGACAGTCATTCATACAGCTAATATTAAAGGGGTTTTCTGGGATTAAACTTTTATGTTCCTTTAAACATACCCTGGCCATACTAACTGTGGTGACGTGTACAGTATAAGTGCTGGGAGGCATGTATATCCCACTCAGATACCTCAGCTGGGGGAGATAACTGAAATCTAAAGTTGAGCGGACACCCGGATGTTCGCGTTCGACGGGTTTAGCCGAACTTCACAAAAAAGTTTCAGTTCGGGACCCGAACTTGACCCCGAACCCAATTGAAGTCAATGGGGACCCAGACTTTTGAGCACTAAAATGGCTGTAAAAATGTCATAGAAAGGGCTAGAGGGCTGCAAATGGCATCAAAATGTGGTTAAGAGCATGGCAAGTGCTCTGCAAACAAATGTGGATAGGGAAATGACTTTAAATAACATAAAAGGAGGACGTGGTCCATATGGAGTAGGAGGTTGAGGAGGTGGTGGATGTGACGGTGTAGGTGGAAGCGGCGGTGGAGGAGGTAGCCTACACTGCTTTTTGGTTTTAAATTTATTTATATTTTTTAAAATTAGGGTACACCCCAAAACATTGGGAAATATAACCTGTGATAACCCCCTCCAGTCGTGCTAAACACAAGTTCAGACAATACACTGGCTGCAGGGCAGGCCAGCACCTCCAAGGCATAAAGGGCAAGCTCAGGCCATGTGCCCAATTTGAAGACCCAGAAGTTGCAGGGGCTGACACCTGTCAGTCAGTTCATGTAGGCGTGTGCATACTTACTGCCCCACCATGTCGCACGTCCCCGTGATGTTCACGATCCAATTTAATATCTGCTCTATCAACTTTCGATGTTCTTTTATGCGCCTACCATGGTGATCACGGGTGGCGGGGAATCAGGGTTCCAGGCCGGAGAGGGAGCGTGAGAAAAAGAGACCAAATTTAAGGGAGATAAATTAATTTAAAAAATTTGGGATCGAGCAGAAATGTTGGAAAAGCTATTGAGGCGCAAATGTGGGACAAATTACAGAAGCCCAAATGTCGGCCAAAAGTGTCAAGCGGAAATGTGGGAAAAGCTATTAAGGCGCAAATGTTGTACAAATTACAGAAGCCCAAATGTTGGCCAAAAGAGTCAAGCGGAAATGTGGGAAAAGCTATTGAGGCGCAAATGTTGGCCAAAAGAGTATAGCGGAAATGTGGGACAAATTATTGAAGTGCAAATGTGGTACTTGTTTAAGTTTAAGCATTGAATCAAAGGAGGTGGCGCACATCAATTAAAGAAGCATTTCAGAAATGTTATTCCCTGTCACCTATGCAGAGCAGGGGTTTATTCACATCTAAAATTGTATAATGTCAACCCAAGAATGTAACAAATTACAGAAATTTATTAACCTGTCTACTTGGTAGAGCAGGGGTCTATGACAGAAAACAATTGTTTATTGTCACCCGAAAATGTAAAATAAAAATTATTGGAATTTATTAAGCTGTCAACTAGGTAGAGGAGGGGTATATTATACCCCAAAATTGGTGAATTTGACCCTAAAATGTAACTGACAAATGTATTTTTTTTTTTTTACCGGTCTAATAGGTATAGCAGTGGTACATAACACCAAAAAATTGGTGAATTTCACCAGAAAATGTAACTGACAGTTATATATATTTTTTTTAACCGGCCTACTAGGCATAGCAGGGGTACATCACACCCAAAAATTTGTGAATTTCACCAGAAAATGTAACAGACAAATTGTATTATTGTTTAACCTGTCTACTAGGTATAGCAGTGGTACTTCACACCCCAAAAATTTTGAATTTCAACTGAAAATGTAACTGACAATTTTATTTATTGTTTAACCGGCCTACTAGGTATAGCAGTGGTACATCACACCCAAAATATGGTGAATTTCACCAGAAAATGTAACAGACAATTATTATTATTTTTTTAACCTGTCTACTAGGTATAGCAGTGGTACTATACACCCAAAAAATTTAGAATTTCAACTGAAAATGTAACTGACAATTATTATTATTTTTTTTAACTGGCCTACTAGGTATAACAGTGGTACATCACACCCAAAAATTGGTGAATTTCACCAGAAAATGTAACTGACAATGTAGTGAAATGATATAAAATTAAATACGTACAAATAAAAAAAAATTTGATTTATGAGGTGGAGTTCCATATGGAGTAGGAGTTTAAGGAGGCGGTGGACTTAGCGGTGTAGGTGGAAGAGGCGGTGGAGGAGAACAATGTAGCCAACACAGGTCTTTGGTTTTGATTTTATTTTTTAAAATTAGGTTACACTCTAAAAGAGTGTGAAATATCCAAAATACAAGAATGAGCAACACGTGAGGGGCAACACGTGAGGTGCACGGTTGGCCGATGATGGGCCAAATAATAACACAGTTCATCGGTTTTCTCACGGTTAGCAGAAAGCCTCCCTGGGCCGGCAGCACAGTGTTGAGAAAGACAGCACGAAATCCTCCAGGGCACACTCTATGTTAGGGAAGCACCAGCCTAGATGGAGTTTGAAGTGCCCTTGATGGCAGTGGTGTTTAGCGTGCTTGTGGCGGCTGGGTCCCTTGGTGTTATTTGTCATGACGCTAGTACCGTTAATGGTGGTACAACCAGTTGTAATTAAATTAAAGAATGAAGTAGACAGTGGTAGGATACAACTCACAACTATAACTGAAGTTGGTTCCAGTTGCGGCAAATACATCCAGACAGAATACAGTCTATTGTTCTTAGAGGAATTCTCATAATCCACTGTTAATGTTTGGCTGGGTTTTGACTCAGGCTGTGGTTCTGTATAAGTATTTCTGGTAGGTGACTTTGCTTCAGGTCCCTTGTAAACCAGAGTAATTTGGTGAGGTTTCCTGTGGCTAAAGTATCCTTCACCTGGATTCCCAAAGGTCTTTGATGCCTGAATACTGGCGTTTATCCTTTGGTTTTTCTAGTCTTTCCCTTCTTTGTCCCTTTCTGGACTAGGCTTTTACCTAAACAGCTTGGTGCCCAATCTGCACTCTCTCTAACTTAACAACCAACTGACCACAGATCAGACCTGTGCTGGGCTGGATATCCCAGAGTAGTGCTATCCCCATCTAATGGTGGGATGTATAAATTACACCAGACCAGCCTATGAACAGGGATACAACAGGTGTTGTAATACAAAATGACATGCAATGTCATAATGCCGGTTTACAGTGATTTTGCAGTTCCCACGTGTCCTGAGTGGGACGCTGCATACCCCCATGGTAAAACATAAGTCAACCTCGACACATTCTTGACTCGATGTTGTCACTTCCTGTAAGATATAAGAAGAGGGAAAAGAATGCATGCATAGGAAATAATACCATAACTCCATTCTTGTACTCCTTGTATCTGAAAGTAAAATGGGTTAGGCAAACATATCTCAGGCAACAACGAAATATGACAAAATGTGACAAATGGGGTTGCAATTTTTCCTCTGAAGACTGATGATGTATTGGAAACCTGGATAGTCTTAATGAGATGGAAAAAAAAAACTAAATAACTTCTCAGGAGGCTCACAGGGTATGAGTCCGTTCCCTGGGCACAGGAAAATGTCTAAATAGAATATCACGGAGGCTCAGGTGCGTGAAAGTCTATCTCCGGGTGCAGACTTGAACGTTGCAAAACAGATGAAAGATAAATAGTCCCTTAAAAAGTCCTTTAAGGAAATAGAACATAATAAACGTAGATTAGTCTTTTTCTTGAATTCTGGAACTCCAGACAATTTAAGGATATACTCAACGTTGAATCGGCAGTGCTCACACACCCAATAAATTTTTGGTAGAGGGTTGATTGCATACGGCACTTGTACGCCCAACGTGTGATCAGCAGGTAGTGTACCTTGTCAGCCAAACATAAGATAGTAGTATACCCAGTAGAACATGAATAGTGTTATTGTAGGTGTACATCAATTGAGGCAGTAGAGTAGGCCAATCATTTCTTGTAGCAGGTGGTACTGCTCTTAACATCTCAATTAAAGTTTGGTTAATTTTTTCACAAAGCCCATTCCCTTGGGGATGGTAGGCTGTGGTCCTGATTTTCAGACAGTTGTGAAAGGTACACAGTTCTTTAAAGAGTTGCGACTCAAAGGCAGATCCCTGATCTGTAAGGATTCTTTCTGGGCATCCATATGGCAACAAGAAATGTTTCCAGAAAGCATCTGCAGTTGTTTTAGCGGTCAAGTCCTTGACAGGCACAGCTACAACAAATTTAGTGTAATGATCAATGATGGTCATAGCGTATATGTAAGGGCCCTTTCACACTTGCGTTGTCCGGATCCGGCGTGTACTCCACTTGCCGGAATTACACGCCGGATCCGGAAAAACGCAAGTGTACTGAAAGCATTTGAAGACGGATCCGTCTTCAAAATGCGTTCAGTGTTACTATGGCTAGTGTCCTTTAGGACTTTTTAACACCTATTATTCCTGCACCTACCAATTGCCTAAGACTTAACTTTTAATACTTCTTAGATAAAACTTTTGGTAATGCACCGACATACATTTAGTGTTTTAAAATTCCCAGTATCAGCCTGCTATGGCAACAGTGTGTCTAGGCATATGAAGTCAGTCAAGACTACTGACAACACGTCTTCATAACATTCTGGAGTACAAACCGGATTCCAAAAAAGTTGGGACACTATACAAATCGTGAATAAAAACTGAATGCCATGATGTGGAGGTGCCAACTTCTAATATTTTATTCAGAATAGAACATAAATCACGGAACAAAAGTTTAAACTGAGAAAATGTACCATTTTAAGGGAAAAATATGTTGAATCAGAATTTCATGGTGTCAACAAATCCCAAAAAAGTTGGGACAAGGCCATTTTCACCACTGTGTGGCATCTCCCCTTCTTCTTACAACACTCAACAGACGTCTGGGGACCGAGGAGACCAGTTTCTCAAGTTTAGAAATAGGAATGCTCTCCCATTCTTGTCTAATACAGGCCTCTAACTGTTCAATCGTCTTGGGCCTTCTTTGTTGCACCTTCCTCTTTATGATGCGCCAAATGTTCTCTATAGGTGAAAGATCTGGACTGCAGACTGGCCATTTCAGTACCCGGATCCTTCTCCTACGCAGCCATGATGTTGTGATTGATACAGAATGTGGTCTGGCATTAGCTTGTTGAAAAATGCAGGGTCTTCCCTGAAAGAGATGACGTCTGGATGGGAGCATATGTTGTTCTAGAACCTGAATATATTTTTCTGCATTGATGGTGCCTTTCTAGACATGCAAGCTGCCCATGCCACACGCACTCATGCAACCCCATACCATCAGAGATGCAGGCTTCTGAACTGAGCGTTGATAACAACTTGGGTTGTCCTTGTCCTCTTTGGTCCGGATGACATGGCGTCCCAGATTTCCAAAAAGAACTTCGAATCATGACGCGTCTGACCACAGAACAGTCTTCCATTTTGCCACACTCCATTTTAAATGATCCCTGGCCCAGTGAAAACGCCTGAGCTTGTGGATCTTGCTTAGAAATGGCTTCTTCTTTGCACTGTAGAGTTTCAGCTGGCAATGGCGGATGGCACGGTGGATTGTGTTCACTGACAATGGTTTCTGGAAGTATTCCTGAGCCCATTCTGTGATTTCCTTTACAGTAGCATTCCTGTTTGTGGTGCAGTGTCGTTTAAGGGCCCGGAGATCACGGGCATCCAGTATGGTTTTACGGCCTTGACCCTTACGCACAGAGATTGTTCCAGATTCTCTGAATCTTCGGATGATGTTATGCACAGTTGATGATGATAGATGCAAAGTCTGCAATTTTTCGCTGGGTAACACCTTTCTGATATTGCTCCACTATCTTTCTGCGCAACATTGTGGGAATTGGTGATCCTCTACCCATCTTGGCTTCTGAGAGACACTGCCACTCTGAGAAGCTCTTTTTATACCCAATCATGTTGCCAATTGACCTAATTAGTGTTAATTGGTCTTCCAGCTCTTCGTTATGCTCAAATTTACTTTTTCCAGGCTCTTATTGCTACTTGTCCCAACTTTTTGGGATTTGTTGACACCGTGAAAATTTGAATCAATGTATTTTTCCTTTAAAATTATACATTTACTCGGATTAAACGTTTGATCTGTCATCTACGTTCTATTACAAATAAAATATTGACATTTGCCATCTCCACATCATTGCATTCAGTTTTTATTCACAATTTGTTTAGTGTCCCAACTTTTGTGGAATCCGGTTTGTATATGCAAATTGCTATTATAAAAACTTAAGCAGCAACTTTTCCAATATTTATGTAATTCTCAAAACTTTTGGCCACAACTGTATATTCAATATTTATTGCCCTAAGTCTGCAGTTTATAGAAACACCCCATACGTCGTAATTTACTAGAATAGTTTTTGGGTACTATATCACATTTGAAGAGACCCTGAGCTAACCTTACTGTTTAAACCCCAAAAAAGTCGCCCCATTTTGGAAACTGCATCGCTCAAGGAATTTGTCAAGGAGTTTACGGAGCACTTAGAACCCACAGGCTTTTTTACTAGAATTTAGCAACACTTGGCTGTGAAAATGAAAAATGTAATTTCTTCCAATAAAATGTTGCATAAGCTCCACATTTTTTATTTTCACAAGGGGTGACTGGAAAAAAAGCACCCCACGATTTCTTACACATTTTCTCCTGAATACGGCAACACCCTATATAGTAACATAGTACATAAGGCCGAAAAAAGACATTTTCACATCCAGTTCAGCCTGCCATCCTGCAAGTTGATCCAGAGGAAGGCAAAAAAAAAACTGTGAGGTAGAAGCCAAACTGCTATATGGGCAAATGACAGGGGCTCCTAAGGAAATGGAGCACCCACTGTCACGAACCACTCTGCCACATGTCTTACCTCCTCTAAGGGCATTGTCTAAGTGTACCCCTTGATCTTCAGAGTACCCCTGATGGTGAGGATAGACTTTCCTGAGGGTAACACCTTGTCGCTAGTCAACACGAGGCAGCTGGTCAAGGCGGACTAGGAGATACCTGAGCGAGGTACCAGGCTGAGTCGTAACCAGGAGCAACAGTACAAGACCGAAGGATAAGGCAGAGGCGAAGTCAAACAGGCAACAGGTCAGGGCAGGCGGCACAGGTACAGGTCAGGCAATCCGGGTTGGCAACAGAAGAGTCAAGGCAAGCAGGCAGGGATCAAACAGGTAGCAGAGTCCAGAAATACATGCACGAGTCAGGAACACAAGCAGATATCAGGAACCTTAACAGGACACAAGGTCCTTGACACTAAGGCACAGCTGCTGCTGTATACATTGCACTGCTCTTGCTGATCTATCACTCCTGCCCTATAATACCACTCCACAATACAGGTAAGCAGTAATGGCCAGTTCGCCATGTTTGACGACGAACACATGCAATCTGCCATCTTTATTCCCAAGTCCGGCGATGCAGAGGTAAGTCCTTACCTGTGCATGTGCCGCTAGCCGCTCTGAAACACATGCGGTCACCGGGAGCAGGCAGTTCCGAGAACAGCCTTCATCGGGCTGTTCTCAGAACTGCCTGCTCCCGGTGACCGCATGTGTTTCAGAGCGGCTCGCGGCGCAGGCACAGGTAAGGACTTACCCATGCATCGCCGTACTTGGGAATAAAGATGGCAGATCGCATGTGTTCATCAGCGAACACTGCGAACTGGCCATTACTGCTTACCTGTACTAGGGAGTGGTATTATAGGGCAGGAGTGATAGATCAGCAAGAGCAGTGCATTGTATGCAGCAGCAGCTGGCACACTGAGGTGGGACTCATGGACCAGGGAGACATATCAGCTGGAATGTAAAAATAGCAAAGTAGAGTTTAGTGATAGGCGCTATTTTCGGCTAAAGCCTAATCAGTAACTGGGAATCCATCTGAGAAATAGTCACTAGGAATACATCCTGGAACTTGCCAAACTGGGAGAGTTTGGTTTAACTATTCAGCATATTCTGATTTCCCAATGACATCTCGTAAATTTGTGGCAGACTTTATTCAAATACACTACGTGCAGAATTATTAGGCAAATGAGTATTTTGACCACATCATCCTCTTTATGCATGTTGTCTTACTCCAAGCTGTATAGGCTCGAAAGCCTACTACCAATTAAGCATATTAGGTGATGTGCATCTCTGTAATGAGAAGGGGTGTGGTCTAATGACATCAACACCCTATATCAGGTGTGCATAATTATTAGGCAACTTCCTTTCCTTTGGCAAAATGGGTCAAAAGAAGGACTTGACAGGCTCAGAAAAGTCAAAAATAGTGAGATATCTTGCAGAGGGATGCAGCACTCTTAAAATTGCAAAGCTTCTGAAGCGTGATCATCGAACAATCAAGCGTTTCATTCAAAATAGTCAACAGGGTCGCAAGAAGCGTGTGGAAAAACCAAGGCGCAAAATAACTGCCCATGAACTGAGAAAAGTCAAGCGTGCAGCTGCCAAGATGCCACTTGCCACCAGTTTGGCCATATTTCAGAGCTGCAACATCACTGGAGTGCCCAAAAGCACAAGGTGTGCAATACTCAGAGACATGGCCAAGGTAAGAAAGGCTGAAAGACGACCACCACTGAACAAGACACACAAGCTGAAACGTCAAGACTGGGCCAAGAAATATCTCAAGACTGATTTTTCTAAGGTTTTATGGACTGATGAAATGAGAGTGAGTCTTGATGGGCCAGATGGCTGGATTGGTAAAGGGCAGAGAGCTCCAGTCCGACTCAGACGCCAGCAAGGTGGAGGTGGAGTACTGGTTTGGGCTGGTATCATCAAAGATGAGCTTGTGGGGCCTTTTTGGGTTGAGGATGGAGTCAAGCTCAACTCCCAGTCCTACTGCCAGTTTCTGGAAGACACCTTCTTCAAGCAGTGGTACAGGAAGAAGTCTGCAAGGTAAGAAAAACATGATTTTCATGCAGGACAATGCTCCATCACACGCGTCCAAGTACTCCACAACGTGGCTGGCAAGAAAGGGTATAAAAGAAGAAAATCTAATGACATGGCCTCCTTGGTCACCTGATCTGAACCCCATTGAGAACCTGTGGTCCATCATCAAATGTGAGATTTACAAGGAGGGAAAACAGTACACCTCTCTGAACAGTGTCTGGGAGGCTGTGGTTGCTGCTGCACGCAATGTTGATGGTGAACAGATCAAAACACTGACAGAATCCATGGATGGCAGGCTTTTGAGTGTCCTTGCAAAGAAAGGTGGCTATATTGGTCACTGATTTGTTTTTGTTTTGTTTTTGAATGTCAGAAATGTATATTTGTGAATGTTGAGATGTTATATTGGTTTCACTAGTAAAAATAAATAATTGAAATGGGTATATATTTGTTTTTTGTTAAGTTTCCTAATAATTATGCACAGTAATAGTCACCTGCACACACAGATATCCCCCTAAAATAGCTAAAACTAAAAACAAACTAAAAACTACTTCCAAAAATATTCAGCTTTGATATTAATGAGTTTTTTGGGTTCATTGAGAACATGGTTGTTGTTCAATAATAAAATTAATCCTCAAAAATACAACTTGCCTAATAATTCTGCACTCCCTGTATGAGCCTGAGAATATAATTGCTCTACACAAATCACTGTAACTACGCCAGGGCTATAAATGTAACCTGCCAGTTTCTTCACCGACAGTCATTCATACAGCTAATATTAAAGGGGTTTTCTGGGATTAAACTTTTATGTTCCTTTAAACATACCCTGGCCATACTAACTGTGGTGACGTGTACAGTATAAGTGCTGGGAGGCATGTATATCCCACTCAGATACCTCAGCTGGGGGAGATAACTGAAATCTAAAGTTGAGCGGACACCCGGATGTTCGCGTTCGACGGGTTTAGCCGAACTTCACAAAAAAGTTTCAGTTCGGGACCCGAACTTGACCCCGAACCCAATTGAAGTCAATGGGGACCCAGACTTTTGAGCACTAAAATGGCTGTAAAAATGTCATAGAAAGGGCTAGAGGGCTGCAAATGGCATCAAAATGTGGTTAAGAGCATGGCAAGTGCTCTGCAAACAAATGTGGATAGGGAAATGACTTTAAATAACATAAAAGGAGGACGTGGTCCATATGGAGTAGGAGGTTGAGGAGGCGGTGGATGTGACGGTGTAGGTGGAAGCGGCGGTGGAGGAGGTAGCCTACACTGCTTTTTGGTTTTAAATTTATTTATATTTTTTAAAATTAGGGTACACCCCAAAACATTGGGAAATATAACCTGTGATAACCCCCTCCAGTCGTGCTAAACACAAGTTCAGACAATACACTGGCTGCAGGGCAGGCCAGCACCTCCAAGGCATAAAGGGCAAGCTCAGGCCATGTGCCCAATTTGAAGACCCAGAAGTTGCAGGGGCTGACACCTGTCAGTCAGTTCATGTAGGCGTGTGCATACTTACTGCCCCACCATGTCGCACGTCCCCGTGATGTTCACGATCCAATTTAATATCTGCTCTATCAACTTTCGATGTTCTTTTATGCGCCTACCATGGTGATCACGGGTGGCGGGGAATCAGGGTTCCAGGCCGGAGAGGGAGCGTGAGAAAAAGAGACCAAATTTAAGGGAGATAAATTAATTAAAAAAAATTGGGATCGAGCAGAAATGTTGGAAAAGCTATTGAGGCGCAAATGTGGGACAAATTACAGAAGCCCAAATGTCGGCCAAAAGTGTCAAGCGGAAATGTGGGAAAAGCTATTAAGGCGCAAATGTTGTACAAATTACAGAAGCCCAAATGTTGGCCAAAAGAGTCAAGCGGAAATGTGGGAAAAGCTATTGAGGCGCAAATGTTGGCCAAAAGAGTATAGCGGAAATGTGGGACAAATTATTGAAGTGCAAATGTGGTACTTGTTTAAGTTTAAGCATTGAATCAAAGGAGGTGGCACACATCAATTAAAGAAGCATTTCAGAAATGTTATTCCCTGTCACCTATGCAGAGCAGGGGTTTATTCACATCTAAAATTGTATAATGTCAACCCAAGAATGTAACAAATTACAGAAATGTATTAACCTGTCTACTTGGTAGAGCAGGGGTCTATGACAGAAAACAATTGTTTATTGTCACCCGAAAATGTAAAATAAAAATTATTGGAATTTATTAAGCTGTCAACTAGGTAGAGGAGGGGTATATTATACCCCAAAATTGGTGAATTTGACCCTAAAATGTAACTGACAAATGTATATTTTTTTTTTACCGGTCTAATAGGTATAGCAGTGGTACATAACACCAAAAAATTGGTGAATTTCACCAGAAAATGTAACTGACAATTATATATATTTTTTTTAACCGGCCTACTAGGCATAGCAGGGGTACATCACACCCAAAAATTTGTGAATTTCACCAGAAAATGTAACAGACAAATTGTATTATTGTTTAACCTGTCTACTAGGTATAGCAGTGGTACTTCACACCCCAAAAATTTTGAATTTCAACTGAAAATGTAACTGACAATTTTATTTATTGTTTAACCGGCCTACTAGGTATAGCAGTGGTACATCACACCCAAAATATGGTGAATTTCACCAGAAAATGTAACAGACAATTATTATTATTTTTTTAACCTGTCTACTAGGTATAGCAGTGGTACTATACACCCAAAAAATTTAGAATTTCAACTGAAAATGTAACTGACAATTATATATTTTTTTTTTAACTGGCCTACTAGGTATAACAGTGGTACATCACACCCAAAAATTGGTGAATTTCACCAGAAAATGTAACTGACAATGTAGTGAAATGATATAAAATTAAATACGTACAAATAAAAAAAAATTTGATTCATGAGGTGGAGTTCCATATGGAGTAGGAGTTTAAGGAGGCGGTGGACGTAGCGGTGTAGGTGGAAGAGGCGGTGGAGGAGAACAATGTAGCCAACACAGGTCTTTGGTTTTGATTTTATTTTTTAAAATTAGGGTACACTCTAAAAGAGTGTGAAATATCCAAATTACAAGAATGAGCAACACATGAGGGGCAACACGTGAGGTGCACGGTTGGCCGATGATGGGCCAAATAATAACACAGTTCATCGGTTTTCTCACGGTTAGCAGAAAGCCTCCCTGGGCCGGCAGCACAGTGTTGAGAAAGACAGCACGAAATCCTCCAGGGCACACTCTATGTTAGGGAAGCACCAGCCTAGATGGAGTTTGAAGTGCCCTTGATGGCAGTGGTGTTTAGCGTGCTTGTGGCGGCTGGGTCCCTTGGTGTTATTTGTCGTGACGCTAGTACCGTTAATGGTGGTACAACCAGTTGTAATTAAATTAAAGAATGAAGTAGACAGTGGTAGGATACAACTCACAACTTTTACTTAAGTTGGTTCCAGTTGCGGCATATACATCCAGACAGAATACAGTCTATTGTTCTTAGAGGAATTCTCATAATCCACTGTTAATGTTTGGCTGGGTTTTGACTCAGGCTGTGGTTCTGTATAAGTATTTCTGGTAGGTGACTGTCATGGAACCATGAACCAGACGTACAACAGAGATAGGTGGAATAAGAAGGCTTTATTGAAAATCAAGCCGTAGCTAAAGTCCAAACGGATGGCTAAACCGAAGCAGGGTCTTGCGTAGACGGAGGTCAGGAACCAGGAGGGTAGTCAGACGTAGCCAGGATCAGGAACCAACGGGGTAGTCAGACGAAGCCAGGATCGGGAACCAACGGGGTAGTCAGACGAGGCCAGGATCAGGAACCAGAAGCAGCAGCAGTCTTTGAAGCATGTGCACACAGGAGGACCAAGCAAGGAACTGAAGCCACAGACCTTCTATATATATGAGCTAGGCATCCAGCTCCTCCCAGTGGGAAGGAGGAGCCGCAGGGTGGGAGGCTACAAGAAACCCAGAAACCAAGATGGCCGCCAGCACATGTCAAACGAAGGAGAACAGTGAGAAGGTAAGACCATGACAGTACCTCCCCCTCAAGGGCCCCTCCTCCGCGGAGTAAGGAACGGTTTCAGAGGGAAGCGTGCGTGGAAGGCTCGGAGCAACGCAGGAGCATGGACATCTGTGGAGGGAACCCAGGAACGCTCCTCTGGACCATAACCACTGCCAATGGACCAAAAACTGCAACCGACCGCGGACCAGGCGTGAGTCCAGGATATTGCTCACCTCATATTCCTCACGATTGCCCACTTGGACCGAACGGGGCCGAGGAACCGAGGAAGTGAAACGATTACACACCAATGGCTTCAACAGGGAGACATGAAACACGTTGGAGATCCGCATGCCAGGAGGAAGCGCAAGGGCATAGGCTACCGGGTTTACCCTGTGAAGCACTCGGAAGGGACCAACAAAGCGAGGCGCCAGCTTGGGAGTGGGCACTCGAAGGTTGAGGTTGCGGGTGGACAACCATACACGGTCTCCGACCTGGTAGGAAGGAGCGGGCGCTCGTCTGCGATTAGGCTGGAGTCTCTGGCGTTGCGCAGAGACCTCAAGGGACCTCTGGATCTGTACCCAAGAAGTACGTAGGACGGAAAGGTGATCCTCCACAGCCGGAGTATCCTGGGGAGAGAATACCTCCGGTAACACGGCAGGTTGGAACCCATAATTGGCCATGAAGGGAGACGTCCCAGAGGAAGAGTTCACCGCCGTGTTCCTGGCAAACTCAGCCCAAGGCAGGAAGTCAACCCAATTGTCTTGGTGATCGGAGACATAGCAACGAAGGAATTGCTCCAAGGCCTGATTGGATCGTTCTGCGGCCCCATTGGACTGAGGGTGGTAGGCCGAGGAGAAAGAGAGATGAATCCCCAACTGGGAGCAAAAGGCGCGCCAGAACCTGGACACAAACTGACTCCCCCGATCCGACACAATCTCCTTGGGCAAACCGTGCAACCGGAAGACCTCCCTGGCAAAAATCGAGGCCAACTCTTGTGCAGAGGGTAACTTCTTGAGAGGAACACAGTGGCACATTTTGGAAAACCGATCCACAATCATGAGAATGACCGTATGGCCTCGGGATGCAGGAAGGTCCACAATGAAATCCATCCCCAGGTGTGACCATGGACGCTCCCCGGTGGCTATGGGTTGCAAAAGGCCCAACGGAAGGTGCCGAGGGGACTTACTCTGGGCACAAACGGAGCATGCCGCTACATATGCGGCGATGTCGGAACGTAGAGAAGGCCACCAGAACAGACGTGAAACCACCCAGGACAGCTGATTCTTTCCAGGGTGCCCCGCGGCCTTGGAGTTATGGTAGGTTCGCAACAACCGAGTGCGCAACTCCTCAGGCACAAAACATCTGCCGTTGGGTCTCCCAGAGGGAGCACCAGATTGAGCCGCCAAAATCTGCTCACCCAGAGGAGAGGTCAGGCTGGTGCGAATAGCAGCCAGGATCTGATTCGGGGGTATGACCGTAGTCGGAATCGACTCCTCCCCGGACAGCTCGGAGTACTGCCGTGATAAGGCATCCGCTCTGATGTTCTTGGAGCCGGGTAGGTAGGAGACCACGTAATTAAAACGTGACAAGAACAGAGCCCATCTGGCCTGACGTGGTGTCAATCTCTTGGCCTCAGAGAGGTAGGTCAGATTCTTGTGGTCCGTCAGGATGAGAACCGGAACCACCGAGCCCTCGAGCAAGTGCCTCCATTCTTTAAGGGCCTGCACGATGGCCAATAACTCCCTGTCACCAATCTGATAGTTGCACTCCGCGGAAGACAGTTTCCGGGAGTAAAACCCACAAGGAAGCAGAGGACCCTCTGGTGTTCTACGCTGAGACAGGAGGGCACCTACTCCCGTCTCAGACGCGTCCACCTCGAGGACAAAAGGCAACCCAGGGTTGGGATGCGACAGAATCGGAGCCGACACAAAGGCGGACTTTAGAGCCTCAAAAGCTCGGATGGCCTCGAGCGGCCAGACCTGAGGATTACTGCCCTTCTTGGTCAGATCCGTGAGAGGCTTGGCTAGCATGGAAAAGTCCCTGATGAACTTCCGATAATAATTGGCGAAGCCCAAAAAGCGCTGCAGGGCACGAAGCCCACTGGGCTGGGGCCACTGTAAGACAGCCGAAACCTTCTCAGGATCCATGGAGAACCCCTCAGCGGAAATGATGTAACCTAAGAAGGTTACCTGGGATCGGTGAAATTCGCATTTCTCAAGCTTACCGAACAGCTCGGAAATCAAGGGTATCGGGTAAGCGTTCTTGATCGTGATGCGATTGAGACCCCTGTAGTCGATGCAAGGCCTCAACTCACCGCCCTTCTTTTTCACAAAGAAAAATCCAGCCCCTGCCGGGGACGAGGATTTGCGAATGTGTCCGCGTGAAAGCGCCTCCCTCACGTACTCCTCCATGGCCTCATTCTCCGCTACCGACAGTGGATAGACTTTGCCACGAGGAGGAACGGCACCAGATTGTAACTCTATGGCACAATCGTATGGGCGGTGCGGAGGTAGGGCAACCGCACGCACCTTATCGAATACATCCCGGTACTCCTCGTATTCAGGAGGCAACAGAGAGTCCGAGGAAGTACACAGCAACTTGACAGGCCCATGGATGCAACTAGCCCCACACTGCGGTGACCACGAGAGGATCTCGGCCGATCTCCAATCGAAAGTCGGATTATGCTTCTGGAGCCAGGGGTACCCCAAGACCACCGAGTAGTGTGGAGACGAAATAACCTGGAGACAGACCGACTCTCTGTGAACGGCACCAATGGCCATCCCCACTGGAAGGGTCTCCTGAGTCACGTGTGGCGGCAGAAGGGGTCTGCCGTCTATCGCCTCAAGAGCCAGTGGGGAACCTCGAGGCTGCAGAGGAATGGAATTGGCGGCGGCGAACACACTATCAATGAACAAGCCACCAGCACCAGAGTCCACCAACGCCTGGGTCGTCACCGAGCCCCCGACCCAGGAGAGGACAACAGTAATCAGTGGTTTGTCAACACGGGAAACCGGGGACGAGGAGACTCCACCCAAGATCTGCCCCCGACAGGATCTCAGGTGCGAGCGTTTCCCGGACGGTTCGGGCATGCCAACCGAAAATGCCCACCGAGACCACAGTACATGCATCGGCCCTCGCGTCTCCGGAGTACCCTCTCCCCCTCGGACAGGCGAGCAACCCCCAGCTGCATGGGTTGACCCCCAGACCAGTCATCCCCAGGAGGCGTGGGAGGAGAGGGAGGCACGGGTGGGACAGCAAACGTAGGCGCCAATCTGTTAGAAGGCCTCCGCAGGCTCTCCTTAAAGGAAGGTCTCTCCCTGAGTCTGGTGTCAATCAAAATCAGGAAAGAAATAAGGGACTCGAGCTCCACTGGTAGGTCCTTGGCTGCAATCTCATCCTTCAAGGCATCCGAGAGACCATGAGAGAAAGCAGCGACCAGAGCCTCATTATTCCAGCCCACCTCTGCTGCCAGGGTACGAAACTCAATGGCGTATTCAGCTACGGATCGTGAACCCTGTCTGATGGACATAAGGAGCTTCGCAGCAGAGGCAGCACGAGCCGGCACATCGAATACCTTCCGAAGAGAAGCAACAAAACCGGAAAACTCGGCAACCACCGGATTGTTGTTCTCCCATAAAGGGCTGGCCCAGGCCAAGGCCTTGTCCGAGAGCAGCGAGATCAAGAAGCCCACCTTTGATCTCTCAGTAGGAAAGGCATGTGGCAGCAACTCGAAATAAATGGCCACCTGGTTAAGGAAACCTCGGCACTGAGTTGGCTCTCCCCCAAAGCGCTGTGGAAGGGGGGCAGAACCGGTCATACCCCGAAACACCGCAGGTGCAGCAACAGGTGTCGGGGTAGACTCTGGCGCAACAACCGGAGCGGCAGTAGGAGCGGGCCCAGGAGCGACAACCGACCCATCGGCAACGGAAGCTAAATGAGCCGTGCGTTCAAGCAGGGTTTGTAACGCCACAGCGAACCGACCCAACAGGTGATCCTGCTGATCAAGTCTGGCAACCAGCGTAGGTAGCGAGGATGGCCCTGTACCGTCAGAATTCATGGCTTGGTCCTAATGTCATGGAACCATGAACCAGACGTACAACAGAGATAGGTGGAATAAGAAGGCTTTATTGAAAATCAAGCCGTAGCTAAAGTCCAAACGGATGGCTAAACCGAAGCAGGGTCTTGCGTAGACGGAGGTCAGGAACCAGGAGGGTAGTCAGACGTAGCCAGGATCAGGAACCAACGGGGTAGTCAGACGAAGCCAGGATCGGGAACCAACGGGGTAGTCAGACGAGGCCAGGATCAGGAACCAGAAGCAGCAGCAGTCTTTGAAGCATGTGCACACAGGAGGACCAAGCAAGGAACTGAAGCCACAGACCTTCTATATATATGAGCTAGGCATCCAGCTCCTCCCAGTGGGAAGGAGGAGCCGCAGGGTGGGAGGCTACAAGAAACCCAGAAACCAAGATGGCCGCCAGCACATGTCAAACGAAGGAGAACAGTGAGAAGGTAAGACCATGACAGTGACTTTGCTTCAGGTCCCTTGTAAACCAGAGTAATTTGGTGAGGTTTCCTGTGGCTAAAGTATCCTTCACCTGGATTCCCAAAGGTCTTTGATGCCTGAATACTGGCGTTTATCCTTTGGTTTTTCTAGTCTTTCCCTTCTTTGTCCCTTTCTGGACTAGGCTTTTACCTAAACAGCTTGGTGCCCAATCTGCACTCTCTCTAACTTAACAACCAACTGACCACAGATCAGACCTGTGCTGGGCTGGATATCCCAGAGTAGTGCTATCCCCATCTAATGGTGGGATGTATAAATTACACCAGACCAGCCTATGAACAGGGATACAACAGGTGTTGTAATACAAAATGACATGCAATGTCATAATGCCGTTTTACAGTGATTTTGCAGTTCCCACGTGTCCTGAGTGGGACGCTGCATACCCCCATGGTAAAACATAAGTCAACCTCGACACATTCTTGACTCGAATGTTGTCACTTCCTGTAAGATCTAAGAAGAGGGAAAAGAATGCATGCATAGGAAATAATACCATAACTCCATTCTTGTACTCCTTGTATCTGAAAGTAAAATGGGTTAGGCAAACATATCTCAGGCAACAACGAAATATGACAAAAGGTGACAAATGGGGTTGCAATTTTTCCTCTGAAGACTGATGATGTATTGGAAACCTGGATAGTCTTAATGAGATGGAAAAAAAAACTAAATAACTTCTCAGGAGGCTCACAGGGTATGAGTCCGTTCCCTGGGCACAGGAAAATGTCTAAATAGAATATCACGGAGGCTCAGGTGCGTGAAAGTCTATCTCCGGGTGCAGACTTGAACGTTGCAAAACAGATGAAAGATAAATAGTCCCTTAAAAAGTCCTTTAAGGAAATAGAACATAATAAACGTAGATTAGTCTTTTTCTTGAATTCTGGAACTCCAGACAATTTAAGGATATACTCAACTCAGCAGTGCTCACACACCCAATAAATTTTTGGTAGAGGGTTGATTGCATACGGCACTTGTACGCCCAACGTGTGATCAGCAGGTAGTGTACCTTGTCAGCCAAACATAAGATAGTAGTATACCCAGTAGAACATGAATAGTGTTATTGTAGGTGTACATCAATTGAGGCAGTAGAGTAGGCCAATCATTTCTTGTAGCAGGTGGTACTGCTCTTAACATCTCAATTAAAGTTTGGTTAATTTTTTCACAAAGCCCATTCCCTTGGGGATGGTAGGCTGTGGTCCTGATTTTCAGACAGTTGTGAAAGGTACACAGTTCTTTAAAGAGTTGCGACTCAAAGGCAGATCCCTGATCTGTAAGGATTCTTTCTGGGCATCCATATGGCAACAAGAAATGTTTCCAGTAAGCATCTGCAGTTGTTTTAGCGGTCAAGTCCTTGACAGGCACAGCTACAACAAATTTAGTGTAATGATCAATGATGGTCATAGCGTATGTGTAAGGGCCCTTTCACACTTGCGTTGTCCGGATCCGGCGTGTACTCCACTTGCCGGAATTACACGCCGGATCCGGAAAAACGCAAGTGTACTGAAAGCATTTGAAGACGGATCCGTCTTCAAAATGCGTTCAGTGTTACTATGGCTAGTGTCCTTTAGGACTTTTTAACACCTATTATTCCTGCACCTACCAATTGCCTAAGACTTAACTTTTAATACTTCTTAGATAAAACTTTTGGTAATGCACCGACATACATTTAGTGTTTTAAAATTCCCAGTATCAGCCTGCTATGGCAACAGTGTGTCTAGGCATATGAAGTCAGTCAAGACTACTGACAACACGTCTTCATAACATTCTGGAGTATATGCAAATTGCTATTATAAAAACTTAAGCAGCAACTTTTCCAATATTTATGTAATTCTCAAAACTTTTGGCCACAACTGTATATTCAATATTTATTGCCCTAAGTCTGCAGTTTATAGAAACACCCCATACGTCGTAATTTACTAGAATAGTTTTTGGGTACTATATCACATTTGAAGAGACCCTGAGCTAACCTTACTGTTTAAACCCCAAAAAAGTCGCCCCATTTTGGAAACTGCATCGCTCAAGGAATTTGTCAAGGAGTTTACGGAGCACTTAGAACCCACAGGCTTTTTTACTAGAATTTAGCAACACTTGGCTGTGAAAATGAAAAATGTAATTTCTTCCAATAAAATGTTGCATAAGCTCCACATTTTTTATTTTCACAAGGGGTGACTGGAAAAAAAGCACCCCACGATTTCTTACACATTTTCTCCTGACTACGGCAACACCCTATATAGTAACATAGTACATAAGGCCGAAAAAAGACATTTTCACATCCAGTTCAGCCTGCCATCCTGCAAGTTGATCCAGAGGAAGGCAAAAAAAAAACTGTGAGGTAGAAGCCAAACTGCTATATGGGCAAATGACAGGGGCTCCTAAGGAAATGGAGCACCCACTGTCACGAACCACTCTGCCACATGTCTTACCTCCTCTAAGGGCATTGTCTAAGTGTACCCCTTGATCTTCAGAGTACCCCTGATGGTGAGGATAGACTTTCCTGAGGGTAACACCTTGTCGCTAGTCAACACGAGGCAGCTGGTCAAGGCGGACTAGGAGATACCTGAGCGAGGTACCAGGCTGAGTCGTAACCAGGAGCAACAGTACAAGACCGAAGGATAAGGCAGAGGCGAAGTCAAACAGGCAACAGGTCAGGGCAGGCGGCACAGGTACAGGTCAGGCAATCCGGGTTGGCAACAGAAGAGTCAAGGCAAGCAGGCAGGGATCAAACAGGTAGCAGAGTCCAGAAATACATGCACGAGTCAGGAACACAAGCAGATATCAGGAACCTTAACAGCACACAAGGTCCTTGACACTAAGGCACAGCTGCTGCTGTATACATTGAACTGCTCTTGCTGATCTATCACTCCTGCCCTATAATACCACTCCACAATACAGGTAAGCAGTAATGGCCAGTTCGCCATGTTTGACGACGAACACATGCAATCTGCCATCTTTATTCCCAAGTCCGGCGATGCAGAAGTAAGTCCTTACCTGTGCATGTGCCGCTAGCCGCTCTGAAACACATGCGGTCACCGGGAGCAGGCAGTTCCGAGAACAGCCTTCATCGGGCTGTTCTCAGAACTGCCTGCTCCCGGTGACCGCATGTGTTTCAGAGCGGCTCGCGGCGCAGGCACAGGTAAGGACTTACCCATGCATCGCCGTACTTGGGAATAAAGATGGCAGATCGCATGTGTTCATCAGCGAACACTGCGAACTGGCCATTACTGCTTACCTGTACTAGGTAGTGGTATTATAGGGCAGGAGTGATAGATCAGCAAGAGCAGTGCATTGTATGCAGCAGCAGCTGGCACACTGAGGTGGGACTCATGGACCAGGGAGACATATCAGCTGGAATGTAAAAATAGCAAAGTAGAGTTTAGTGATAGGCGCTATTTTCGGCTAAAGCCTAATCAGTAACTGGGAATCCATCTGAGAAATAGTCACTAGGAATACATCCTGGAACTTGCCAAACTGGGAGAGTTTGGTTTAACTATTCAGCATATTCTGATTTCCCAATGACATCTCGTAAATTAGTGGCAGACTTTATTCAAATATGAGCCTGAGAATATAATTGCTCTACACAAATCACTGTAACTACGCCAGGGCTATAAATGTAACCTGCCAGTTTCTTCACCGACAGTCATTCATACAGCTAATATTAAAGGGGTTTTCTGGGATTAAACTTTTATGTTCCTTTAAACATACCCTGGCCATACTAACTGTGGTGACGTGTACAGTATAAGTGCTGGGAGGCATGTATATCCCACTCAGATACCTCAGCTGGGGGAGATAACTGAAATCTAAAGTTGAGCGGACACCCGGATGTTCGCGTTCGACGGGTTTAGCCGAACTTCACAAAAAAGTTTCAGTTCGGGACCCGAACTTGACCCCGAACCCAATTGAAGTCAATGGGGACCCAGACTTTTGAGCACTAAAATGGCTGTAAAAATGTCATAGAAAGGGCTAGAGGGCTGTAAATGGCATCAAAATGTGGTTAAGAGCATGGCAAGTGCTCTGCAAACAAATGTGGATAGGGAAATGACTTTAAATAACATAAAAGGAGGACGTGGTCCATATGGAGTAGGAGGTTGAGGAGGCGGTGGATGTGACGGTGTAGGTGGAAGCGGCGGTGGAGGAGGTAGCCTACACTGCTTTTTGGTTTTAAATTTATTTATATTTTTTAAAATTAGGGTACACCCCAAAACATTGGGAAATATAACCTGTGATAACCCCCTCCAGTCGTGCTAAACACAAGTTCAGACAATACACTGGCTGCAGGGCAGGCCAGCACCTCCAAGGCATAAAGGGCAAGCTCAGGCCATGTGCCCAATTTGAAGACCCAGAAGTTGCAGGGGCTGACACCTGTCAGTCAGTTCATGTAGGCATGTGCATACTTACTGCCCCACCATGTCGCACGTCCCCGTGATGTTCACGATCCAATTTAATATCTGCTCTATCAACTTTCGATGTTCTTTTATGCGCCTACCATGGTGATCACGGGTGGCGGGGAATCAGGGTTCCAGGCCGGAGAGGGAGCGTGAGAAAAAGAGACCAAATTTAAGGGAGATAAATTAATTTAAAAAATTTGGGATCGAGCAGAAATGTTGGAAAAGCTATTGAGGCGCAAATGTAGGACGAATTACAGAAGCCCAAATGTCGGCCAAAAGTGTCAAGCGGAAATGTGGGAAAAGCTATTAAGGCGCAAATGTTGTACAAATTACAGAAGCCCAAATGTTGGCCAAAAGAGTCAAGCGGAAATGTGGGAAAAGCTATTGAGGCGCAAATGTTGGCCAAAAGAGTATAGCGGAAATGTGGGACAAATTATTGAAGTGCAAATGTGGTACTTGTTTAAGTTTAAGCATTGAATCAAAGGAGGTGGCGCACATCAATTAAAGAAGCATTTCAGAAATGTTATTCCCTGTCACCTATGCAGAGCAGGGGTTTATTCACATCTAAAATTGTATAATGTCAACCCAAGAATGTAACAAATTACAGAAATTTATTAACCTGTCTACTTGGTAGAGCAGGGGTCTATGACAGAAAACAATTGTTTATTGTCACCCGAAAATGTAAAATAAAAATTATTGGAATTTATTAAGCTGTCAACTAGGTAGAGGAGGGGTATATTATACCCCAAAATTGGTGAATTTGACCCTAAAATGTAACTGACAAATGTATTTTTTTTTTTTTACCGGTCTAATAGGTATAGCAGTGGTACATAACACCAAAAAATTGGTGAATTTCACCAGAAAATGTAACTGACAATTATATATTTTTTTTTAACCGGCCTACTAGGCATAGCAGGGGTACATCACACCCAAAAATTTGTGAATTTCACCAGAAAATGTAACAGACAAATTGTATTATTGTTTAACCTGTCTACTAGGTATAGCAGTGGTACTTCACACCCCAAAAATTTTGAATTTCAACTGAAAATGTAACTGACAATTTTATTTATTGTTTAACCGGCCTACTAGGTATAGCAGTGGTACATCACACCCAAAATATGGTGAATTTCACCAGAAAATGTAACAGACAATTATTATTATTTTTTTAACCTGTCTACTAGGTATAGCAGTGGTACTATACACCCAAAAAATTTAGAATTTCAACTGAAAATGTAACTGACAATTATTATTTTTGTTTTTAACTGGCCTACTAGGTATAACAGTGGTACATCACACCCAAAAATTGGTGAATTTCACCAGAAAATGTAACTGACAATGTAGTGAAATGATATAAATTTAAATACGTACAAATAAAAAAAAAATTGATTTATGAGGTGGAGTTCCATATGGAGTAGGAGTTTAAGGAGGCGGTGGACGTAGCGGTGTAGGTGGAAGAGGCGGTGGAGGAGAACAATGTAGCCAACACAGGTCTTTGGTTTTGATTTTATTTTTTAAAATTAGGTTACACTCTAAAAGAGTGTGAAATATCCAAAATACAAGAATGAGCAACACGTGAGGGCCAACACGTGAGGTGCACGGTTGGCCGATGATGGGCCAAATAATAACACAGTTCATCGGTTTTCTCACGGTTAGCAGAAAGCCTCCCTGGGCCGGCAGCACAGTGTTGAGAAAGACAGCACGAAATCCTCCAGGGCACACTCTATGTTAGGGAAGCACCAGCCTAGATGGAGTTTGAAGTGCCCTTGATGGCAGTGGTGTTTAGCGTGCTTGTGGCGGCTGGGTCCCTTGGTGTTATTTGTCGTGACGCTAGTACCGTTAATGGTGGTACAACCAGTTGTAATTAAATTAAAGAATGAAGTAGACAGTGGTAGGATACAACTCACAACTTTTACTGAAGTTGGTTCCAGTTGCGGCATATACATCCAGACAGAATACAGTCAATTGTTCTTAGAGGAATTCTCATAATCCACTGTTAATGTTTGGCTGGGTTTTGACTCAGGCTGTGGTTCTGTATAAGTATTTCTGGTAGGTGACTTTGCTTCAGGTCCCTTGTAAACCAGAGTAATTTGGTGAGGTTTCCTGTGGCTAAAGTATCCTTCACCTGGATTCCCAAAGGTCTTTGATGCCTGAATACTGGCGTTTATCCTTTGGTTTTTCTAGTCTTTCCCTTCTTTGTCCCTTTCTGGACTAGGCTTTTACCTAAACAGCTTGGTGCCCAATCTGCACTCTCTCTAACTTAACAACCAACTGACCACAGATCAGACCTGTGCTGGGCTGGATATCCCAGAGTAGTGCTATCCCCATCTAATGGTGGGATGTATAAATTACACCAGACCAGCCTATGAACAGGGATACAACAGGTGTTGTAATACAAAATGACATGCAATGTCATAATGCCGTTTTACAGTGATTTTGCAGTTCCCACGTGTCCTGAGTGGGACGCTGCATACCCCCATGGTAAAACATAAGTCAACCTCGACACATTCTTGACTCAATGTTGTCACTTCCTGTAAGATATAAGAAGAGGGAAAATAATGCATGCATAGGAAATAATACCATAACTCCATTCTTGTACTCCTTGTATCTGAAAGTAAAATGGGTTAGGCAAACATATCTCAGGCAACAACGAAATATGACAAAAGGTGACAAATGGGGTTGCAATTTTTCCTCTGAAGACTGATGATGTATTGGAAACCTGGATAGTCTTAATGAGATGGAAAAAAAAACTAAATAACTTCTCAGGAGGCTCACAGGGTATGAGTCCGTTCCCTGGGCACAGGAAAATGTCTAAATAGAATATCACGGAGGCTCAGGTGCGTGAAAGTCTATCTCCGGGTGCAGACTTGAACGTTGCAAAACAGATGAAAGATAAATAGTCCCTTAAAAAGTCCTTTAAGGAAATAGAACATAATAAACGTAGATTAGTCTTTTTCTTGAATTCTGGAACTCCAGACAATTTAAGGATATACTCAACTCAGCAGTGCTCACACACCCAATAAATTTTTGGTAGAGGGTTGATTGCATACGGCACTTGTACGCCCAACGTGTGATCAGCAGGTAGTGTACCTTGTCAGCCAAACATAAGATAGTAGTATACCCAGTAGAACATGAATAGTGTTATTGTAGGTGTACATCAATTGAGGCAGTAGAGTAGGCCAATCATTTCTTGTAGCAGGTGGTACTGCTCTTAACATCTCAATTAAAGTTTGGTTAATTTTTTCACAAAGCCCATTCCCTTGGGGATGGTAGGCTGTGGTCCTGATTTTCAGACAGTTGTGAAAGGTACACAGTTCTTTAAAGAGTTGCGACTCAAAGGCAGATCCCTGATCTGTAAGGATTCTTTCTGGGCATCCATATGGCAACAAGAAATGTTTCCAGTAAGCATCTGCAGTTGTTTTAGCGGTCAAGTCCTTGACAGGCACAGCTACAACAAATTTAGTGTAATGATCAATGATGGTCATAGCGTATGTGTAAGGGCCCTTTCACACTTGCGTTGTCCGGATCCGGCGTGTACTCCACTTGCCGGAATTACACGCCGGATCCGGAAAAACGCAAGTGTACTGAAAGCATTTGAAGACGGATCCGTCTTCAAAATGCGTTCAGTGTTACTATGGCTAGTGTCCTTTAGGACTTTTTAACACCTATTATTCCTGCACCTACCAATTGCCTAAGACTTAACTTTTAATACTTCTTAGATAAAACTTTTGGTAATGCACCGACATACATTTAGTGTTTTAAAATTCCCAGTATCAGCCTGCTATGGCAACAGTGTGTCTAGGCATATGAAGTCAGTCAAGACTACTGACAACACGTCTTCATAACATTCTGGAGTATATGCAAATTGCTATTATAAAAACTTAAGCAGCAACTTTTCCAATATTTATGTAATTCTCAAAACTTTTGGCCACAACTGTATATTCAATATTTATTGCCCTAAGTCTGCAGTTTATAGAAACACCCCATACGTCGTAATTTACTAGAATAGTTTTTGGGTACTATATCACATTTGAAGAGACCCTGAGCTAACCTTACTGTTTAAACCCCAAAAAAGTCGCCCCATTTTGGAAACTGCATCGCTCAAGGAATTTGTCAAGGAGTTTACGGAGCACTTAGAACCCACAGGCTTTTTTACTAGAATTTAGCAACACTTGGCTGTGAAAATGAAAAATGTAATTTCTTCCAATAAAATGTTGCATAAGCTCCACATTTTTTATTTTCACAAGGGGTGACTGGAAAAAAAGCACCCCACGATTTCTTACACATTTTCTCCTGACTACGGCAACACCCTATATAGTAACATAGTACATAAGGCCGAAAAAAGACATTTTCACATCCAGTTCAGCCTGCCATCCTGCAAGTTGATCCAGAGGAAGGCAAAAAAAAAACTGTGAGGTAGAAGCCAAACTGCTATATGGGCAAATGACAGGGGCTCCTAAGGAAATGGAGCACCCACTGTCACGAACCACTCTGCCACATGTCTTACCTCCTCTAAGGGCATTGTCTAAGTGTACCCCTTGATCTTCAGAGTACCCCTGATGGTGAGGATAGACTTTCCTGAGGGTAACACCTTGTCGCTAGTCAACACGAGGCAGCTGGTCAAGGCGGACTAGGAGATACCTGAGCGAGGTACCAGGCTGAGTCGTAACCAGGAGCAACAGTACAAGACCGAAGGATAAGGCAGAGGCGAAGTCAAACAGGCAACAGGTCAGGGCAGGCGGCACAGGTACAGGTCAGGCAATCCGGGTTGGCAACAGAAGAGTCAAGGCAAGCAGGCAGGGATCAAACAGGTAGCAGAGTCCAGAAATACATGCACGAGTCAGGAACACAAGCAGATATCAGGAACCTTAACAGCACACAAGGTCCTTGACACTAAGGCACAGCTGCTGCTGTATACATTGCACTGCTCTTGCTGATCTATCACTCCTGCCCTATAATACCACTCCACAATACAGGTAAGCAGTAATGGCCAGTTCGCCATGTTTGACGACGAACACATGCAATCTGCCATCTTTATTCCCAAGTCCGGCGATGCAGAAGTAAGTCCTTACCTGTGCATGTGCCGCTAGCCGCTCTGAAACACATGCGGTCACCGGGAGCAGGCAGTTCCGAGAACAGCCTTCATCGGGCTGTTCTCAGAACTGCCTGCTCCCGGTGACCGCATGTGTTTCAGAGCGGCTCGCGGCGCAGGCACAGGTAAGGACTTACCCATGCATCGCCGTACTTGGGAATAAAGATGGCAGATCGCATGTGTTCATCAGCGAACACTGCGAACTGGCCATTACTGCTTACCTGTACTAGGGAGTGGTATTATAGGGCAGGAGTGATAGATCAGCAAGAGCAGTGCATTGTATGCAGCAGCAGCTGGCACACTGAGGTGGGACTCATGGACCAGGGAGACATATCAGCTGGAATGTAAAAATAGCAAAGTAGAGTTTAGTGATAGGCGCTATTTTCGGCTAAAGCCTAATCAGTAACTGGGAATCCATCTGAGAAATAGTCACTAGGAATACATCCTGGAACTTGCCAAACTGGGAGAGTTTGGTTTAACTATTCAGCATATTCTGATTTCCCAATGACATCTCGTAAATTAGTGGCAGACTTTATTCAAATATGAGCCTGAGAATATAATTGCTCTACACAAATCACTGTAACTACGCCAGGGCTATAAATGTAACCTGCCAGTTTCTTCACCGACAGTCATTCATACAGCTAATATTAAAGGGGTTTTCTGGGATTAAACTTTTATGTTCCTTTAAACATACCCTGGCCATACTAACTGTGGTGACGTGTACAGTATAAGTGCTGGGAGGCATGTATATCCCACTCAGATACCTCAGCTGGGGGAGATAACTGAAATCTAAAGTTGAGCGGACACCCGGATGTTCGCGTTCGACGGGTTTAGCCGAACTTCACAAAAAAGTTTCAGTTCGGGACCCGAACTTGACCCCGAACCCAATTGAAGTCAATGGGGACCCAGACTTTTGAGCACTAAAATGGCTGTAAAAATGTCATAGAAAGGGCTAGAGGGCTGTAAATGGCATCAAAATGTGGTTAAGAGCATGGCAAGTGCTCTGCAAACAAATGTGGATAGGGAAATGACTTTAAATAACATAAAAGGAGGACGTGGTCCATATGGAGTAGGAGGTTGAGGAGGCGGTGGATGTGACGGTGTAGGTGGAAGCGGCGGTGGAGGAGGTAGCCTACACTGCTTTTTGGTTTTAAATTTATTTATATTTTTTAAAATTAGGGTACACCCCAAAACATTGGGAAATATAACCTGTGATAACCCCCTCCAGTCGTGCTAAACACAAGTTCAGACAATACACTGGCTGCAGGGCAGGCCAGCACCTCCAAGGCATAAAGGGCAAGCTCAGGCCATGTGCCCAATTTGAAGACCCAGAAGTTGCAGGGGCTGACACCTGTCAGTCAGTTCATGTAGGCGTGTGCATACTTACTGCCCCACCATGTCGCACGTCCCCGTGATGTTCACGATCCAATTTAATATCTGCTCTATCAACTTTCGATGTTCTTTTATGCGCCTACCATGGTGATCACGGGTGGCGGGGAATCAGGGTTCCAGGCCGGAGAGGGAGCGTGAGAAAAAGAGACCAAATTTAAGGGAGATAAATTAATTTAAAAAATTTGGGATCGAGCAGAAATGTTGGAAAAGCTATTGAGGCGCAAATGTAGGACGAATTACAGAAGCCCAAATGTCGGCCAAAAGTGTCAAGCGGAAATGTGGGAAAAGCTATTAAGGCGCAAATGTTGTACAAATTACAGAAGCCCAAATGTTGGCCAAAAGAGTCAAGCGGAAATGTGGGAAAAGCTATTGAGGCGCAAATGTTGGCCAAAAGAGTATAGCGGAAATGTGGGACAAATTATTGAAGTGCAAATGTGGTACTTGTTTAAGTTTAAGCATTGAATCAAAGGAGGTGGCGCACATCAATTAAAGAAGCATTTCAGAAATGTTATTCCCTGTCACCTATGCAGAGCAGGGGTTTATTCACATCTAAAATTGTATAATGTCAACCCAAGAATGTAACAAATTACAGAAATTTATTAACCTGTCTACTTGGTAGAGCAGGGGTCTATGACAGAAAACAATTGTTTATTGTCACCCGAAAATGTAAAATAAAAATTATTGGAATTTATTAAGCTGTCAACTAGGTAGAGGAGGGGTATATTATACCCCAAAATTGGTGAATTTGACCCTAAAATGTAACTGACAAATGTATTTTTTTTTTTTTACCGGTCTAATAGGTATAGCAGTGGTACATAACACCAAAAAATTGGTGAATTTCACCAGAAAATGTAACTGACAATTATATATATTTTTTTTAACCGGCCTACTAGGCATAGCAGGGGTACATCACACCCAAAAATTTGTGAATTTCACCAGAAAATGTAACAGACAAATTGTATTATTGTTTAACCTGTCTACTAGGTATAGCAGTGGTACTTCACACCCCAAAAATTTTGAATTTCAACTGAAAATGTAACTGACAATTTTATTTATTGTTTAACCGGCCTACTAGGTATAGCAGTGGTACATCACACCCAAAATATGGTGAATTTCACCAGAAAATGTAACAGACAATTATTATTATTTTTTTAACCTGTCTACTAGGTATAGCAGTGGTACTATACACCCAAAAAATTTAGAATTTCAACTGAAAATGTAACTGACAATTATTATTATTTTTTTTAACTGGCCTACTAGGTATAACAGTGGTACATCACACCCAAAAATTGGTGAATTTCACCAGAAAATGTAACTGACAATGTAGTGAAATGATATAAAATTAAATACGTACAAATAAAAAAAAATTTGATTTATGAGGTGGAGTTCCATATGGAGTAGGAGTTTAAGGAGGCGGTGGACGTAGCGGTGTAGGTGGAAGAGGCGGTGGAGGAGAACAATGTAGCCAACACAGGTCTTTGGTTTTGATTTTATTTTTTAAAATTAGGTTACACTCTAAAAGAGTGTGAAATATCCAAAATACAAGAATGAGCAACACGTGAGGGGCAACACGTGAGGTGCACGGTTGGCCGATGATGGGCCAAATAATAACACAGTTCATCGGTTTTCTCACGGTTAGCAGAAAGCCTCCCTGGGCCGGCAGCACAGTGTTGAGAAAGACAGCACGAAATCCTCCAGGGCACACTCTATGTTAGGGAAGCACCAGCCTAGATGGAGTTTGAAGTGCCCTTGATGGCAGTGGTGTTTAGCGTGCTTGTGGCGGCTGGGTCCCTTGGTGTTATTTGTCGTGACGCTAGTACCGTTAATGGTGGTACAACCAGTTGTAATTAAATTAAAGAATGAAGTAGACAGTGGTAGGATACAACTCACAACTTTTACTGAAGTTGGTTCCAGTTGCGGCATATACATCCAGACAGAATACAGTCAATTGTTCTTAGAGGAATTCTCATAATCCACTGTTAATGTTTGGCTGGGTTTTGACTCAGGCTGTGGTTCTGTATAAGTATTTCTGGTAGGTGACTTTGCTTCAGGTCCCTTGTAAACCAGAGTAATTTGGTGAGGTTTCCTGTGGCTAAAGTATCCTTCACCTGGATTCCCAAAGGTCTTTGATGCCTGAATACTGGCGTTTATCCTTTGGTTTTTCTAGTCTTTCCCTTCTTTGTCCCTTTCTGGACTAGGCTTTTACCTAAACAGCTTGGTGCCCAATCTGCACTCTCTCTAACTTAACAACCAACTGACCACAGATCAGACCTGTGCTGGGCTGGATATCCCAGAGTAGTGCTATCCCCATCTAATGGTGGGATGTATAAATTACACCAGACCAGCCTATGAACAGGGATACAACAGGTGTTGTAATACAAAATGACATGCAATGTCATAATGCCGTTTTACAGTGATTTTGCAGTTCCCACGTGTCCTGAGTGGGACGCTGCATACCCCCATGGTAAAACATAAGTCAACCTCGACACATTCTTGACTCGATGTTGTCACTTCCTGTAAGATATAAGAAGAGGGAAAAGAATGCATGCATAGGAAATAATACCATAACTCCATTCTTGTACTCCTTGTATCTGAAAGTAAAATGGGTTAGGCAAACATATCTCAGGCAACAACGAAATATGACAAAAGGTGACAAATGGGGTTGCAATTTTTCCTCTGAAGACTGATGATGTATTGGAAACCTGGATAGTCTTAATGAGATGGAAAAAAAAACTAAATAACTTCTCAGGAGGCTCACAGGGTATGAGTCCGTTCCCTGGGCACAGGAAAATGTCTAAATAGAATATCACGGAGGCTCAGGTGCGTGAAAGTCTATCTCCGGGTGCAGACTTGAACGTTGCAAAACAGATGAAAGATAAATAGTCCCTTAAAAAGTCCTTTAAGGAAATAGAACATAATAAACGTAGATTAGTCTTTTTCTTGAATTCTGGAACTCCAGACAATTTAAGGATATACTCAACGTTGAATCGGCAGTGCTCACACACCCAATAAATTTTTGGTAGAGGGTTGATTGCATACGGCACTTGTACGCCCAACGTGTGATCAGCAGGTAGTGTACCTTGTCAGCCAAACATAAGATAGTAGTATACCCAGTAGAACATGAATAGTGTTATTGTAGGTGTACATCAATTGAGGCAGTAGAGTAGGCCAATCATTTCTTGTAGCAGGTGGTACTGCTCTTAACATCTCAATTAAAGTTTGGTTAATTTTTTCACAAAGCCCATTCCCTTGGGGATGGTAGGCTGTGGTCCTGATTTTCAGACAGTTGTGAAAGGTACACAGTTCTTTAAAGAGTTGCGACTCAAAGGCAGATCCCTGATCTGTAAGGATTCTTTCTGGGCATCCATATGGCAACAAGAAATGTTGCATCTGCAGTTGTTTTAGCGGTCAAGTCCTTGACAGGCACAGCTACAACAAATTTAGTGTAATGATCAATGATGGTCATAGCGTATGTGTAAGGGCCCTTTCACACTTGCGTTGTCCGGATCCGGCGTGTACTCCACTTGCCGGAATTACACGCCGGATCCGGAAAAACGCAAGTGTACTGAAAGCATTTGAAGACGGATCCGTCTTCAAAATGCGTTCAGTGTTACTATGGCTAGTGTCCTTTAGGACTTTTTAACACCTATTATTCCTGCACCTACCAATTGCCTAAGACTTAACTTTTAATACTTCTTAGATAAAACTTTTGGTAATGCACCGACATACATTTAGTGTTTTAAAATTCCCAGTATCAGCCTGCTATGGCAACAGTGTGTCTAGGCATATGAAGTCAGTCAAGACTACTGACAACACGTCTTCATAACATTCTGGAGTATATGCAAATTGCTATTATAAAAACTTAAGCAGCAACTTTTCCAATATTTATGTAATTCTCAAAACTTTTGGCCACAACTGTATATTCAATATTTATTGCCCTAAGTCTGCAGTTTATAGAAACACCCCATACGTCGTAATTTACTAGAATAGTTTTTGGGTACTATATCACATTTGAAGAGACCCTGAGCTAACCTTACTGTTTAAACCCCAAAACAGTCGCCCCATTTTGGAAACTGCATCGCTCAAGGAATTTGTCAAGGAGTTTACGGAGCACTTAGAACCCACAGGCTTTTTTACTAGAATTTAGCAACACTTGGCTGTGAAAATGAAAAATGTAATTTCTTCCAATAAAATGTTGCATAAGCTCCACATTTTTTATTTTCACAAGGGGTGACTGGAAAAAAAGCACCCCACGATTTCTTACACATTTTCTCCTGACTACGGCAACACCCTATATAGTAACATAGTACATAAGGCCGAAAAAAGACATTTTCACATCCAGTTCAGCCTGCCATCCTGCAAGTTGATCCAGAGGAAGGCAAAAAAAAAAAACTGTGAGGTAGAAGCCAAACTGCTATATGGGCAAATGACAGGGGCTCCTAAGGAAATGGAGCACCCACTGTCACGAACCACTCTGCCACATGTCTTACCTCCTCTAAGGGCATTGTCTAAGTGTACCCCTTGATCTTCAGAGTACCCCTGATGGTGAGGATAGACTTTCCTGAGGGTAACACCTTGTCGCTAGTCAACACGAGGCAGCTGGTCAAGGCGGACTAGGAGATACCTGAGCGAGGTACCAGGCTGAGTCGTAACCAGGAGCAACAGTACAAGACCGAAGGATAAGGCAGAGGCGAAGTCAAACAGGCAACAGGTCAGGGCAGGCGGCACAGGTACAGGTCAGGCAATCCGGGTTGGCAACAGAAGAGTCAAGGCAAGCAGGCAGGGATCAAACAGGTAGCAGAGTCCAGAAATACATGCACGAGTCAGGAACACAAGCAGATATCAGGAACCTTAACAGGACACAAGGTCCTTGACACTAAGGCACAGCTGCTGCTGTATACATTGCACTGCTCTTGCTGATCTATCACTCCTGCCCTATAATACCACTCCACAATACAGGTAAGCAGTAATGGCCAGTTCGCCATGTTTGATGACGAACACATGCAATCTGCCATCTTTATTCCCAAGTCCGGCGATGCAGAGGTAAGTCCTTACCTGTGCATGTGCCGCTAGCCGCTCTGAAACACATGCGGTCACCGGGAGCAGGCAGTTCCGAGAACAGCCTTCATCGGGCTGTTCTCAGAACTGCCTGCTCCCGGTGACCGCATGTGTTTCAGAGCGGCTCGCGGCGCAGGCACAGGTAAGGACTTACCCATGCATCGCCGTACTTGGGAATAAAGATGGCAGATCGCATGTGTTCATCAGCGAACACTGCGAACTGGCCATTACTGCTTACCTGTACTAGGGAGTGGAATTATAGGGCAGGAGTGATAGATCAGCAAGAGCAGTGCATTGTATGCAGCAGCAGCTGGCACACTGAGGTGGGACTCATGGACCAGGGAGACATATCAGCTGGAATGTAAAAATAGCAAAGTAGAGTTTAGTGATAGGCGCTATTTTCGGCTAAAGCCTAATCAGTAACTGGGAATCCATCTGAGAAATAGTCACTAGGAATACATCCTGGAACTTGCCAAACTGGGAGAGTTTGGTTTAACTATTCAGCATATTCTGATTTCCCAATGACATCTCGTAAATTTGTGGCAGACTTTATTCAAATATGAGCCTGAGAATATAATTGCTCTACACAAATCACTGTAACTACGCCAGGGCTATAAATGTAACCTGCCAGTTTCTTCACCGACAGTCATTCATACAGCTAATATTAAAGGGGTTTTCTGGGATTAAACTTTTATGTTCCTTTAAACATACCCTGGCCATACTAACTGTGGTGACGTGTACAGTATAAGTGCTGGGAGGCATGTATATCCCACTCAGATACCTCAGCTGGGGGAGATAACTGAAATCTAAAGTTGAGCGGACACCCGGATGTTCGCGTTCGACGGGTTTAGCCGAACTTCACAAAAAAGTTTCAGTTCGGGACCCGAACTTGACCCCGAACCCAATTGAAGTCAATGGGGACCCAGACTTTTGAGCACTAAAATGGCTGTAAAAATGTCATAGAAAGGGCTAGAGGGCTGCAAATGGCATCAAAATGTGGTTAAGAGCATGGCAAGTGCTCTGCAAACAAATGTGGATAGGGAAATGACTTTAAATAACATAAAAGGAGGACGTGGTCCATATGGAGTAGGAGGTTGAGGAGGCGGTGGATGTGACGGTGTAGGTGGAAGCGGCGGTGGAGGAGGTAGCCTACACTGCTTTTTGGTTTTAAATTTATTTATATTATTTAAAATTAGGGTACACCCCAAAACATTGGGAAATATAACCTGTGATAACCCCCTCCAGTCGTGCTAAACACAAGTTCAGACAATACACTGGCTGCAGGGCAGGCCAGCACCTCCAAGGCATAAAGGGCAAGCTCAGGCCATGTGCCCAATTTGAAGACCCAGAAGTTGCAGGGGCTGACACCAGTCAGTCAGTTCATGTAGGCGTGTGCATACTTACTGCCCCACCATGTCGCACGTCCCCGTGATGTTCACGATCCAATTTAATATCTGCTCTATCAACTTTCGATGTTCTTTTATGCGCCTACCATGGTGATCACGGGTGGCGGGGAATCAGGGTTCCAGGCCGGAGAGGGAGCGTGAGAAAAAGAGATCAAATTTAAGGGAGATAAATTAATTTAAAAAATTTGGGATCGAGCAGAAATGTTGGAAAAGCTATTGAGGCGCAAATGTGGGACAAATTACAGAAGCCCAAATGTCGGCCAAAAGTGTCAAGCGGAAATGTGGGAAAAGCTATTAAGGCGCAAATGTTGTACAAATTACAGAAGCCCTAATGTTGGCCAAAAGAGTCAAGCAGAAATGTGGGAAAAGCTATTGAGGCGCAAATGTTGGCCAAAAGAGTATAGCGGAAATGTGGGACAAATTATTGAAGTGCAAATGTGGTACTTGTTTAAGTTTAAGCATTGAATCAAAGGAGGTGGCGCACATCAATTAAAGAAGCATTTCAGAAATGTTATTCCCTGTCACCTATGCAGAGCAGGGGTTTATTCACATCTAAAATTGTATAATGTCAACCCAAGAATGTAACAAATTACAGAAATTTATTAACCTATCTACTTGGTAGAGCAGGGGTCTATGACAGAAAACAATTGTTTATTGTCACCCGAAAATGTAAAATAAAAATTATTGGAATTTATTAAGCTGTCAACTAGGTAGAGGAGGGGTATATTATACCCCAAAATTGGTGAATTTGACCCTAAAATGTAACTGACAAATGTATTTTTTTTTTTTACCGGTCTAATAGGTATAGCAGTGGTACATAACACCAAAAAATTGGTGAATTTCACCAGAAAATGTAACTGACAATTATATATATTTTTTTAACCGGCCTACTAGGCATAGCAGGGGTACATCACACCCAAAAATTTGTGAATTTCACCAGAAAATGTAACAGACAAATTGTATTATTGTTTAACCTGTCTACTAGGTATAGCAGTGGTACTTCACACCCCAAAAATTTTGAATTTCAACTGAAAATGTAACTGACAATTTTATTTATTGTTTAACCGGCCTACTAGGTATAGCAGTGGTACATCACACCCAAAATATGGTGAATTTCACCAGAAAATGTGACAGACAATTATTATTATTTTTTTAACCTGTCTACTAGGTATAGCAGTGGTACTATACACCCACAAAAATTTAGAATTTCAACTGAAAATGTAACTGACAATTATTATTATTTTTTTTAACTGGCCTACTAGGTATAACAGTGGTACATCACACCCAAAAATTGGTGAATTTCACCAGAAAATGTAACTGACAATGTAGTGAAATTATATAAAATTAAATACGTACAAATAAAAAAAAATTTGATTTATGAGGTGGAGTTCCATATGGAGTAGGAGTTTAAGGAGGCGGTGGACGTAGCGGTGTAGGTGGAAGAGGCGGTGGAGGAGAACAATGTAGCCAACACAGGTCTTTGGTTTTGATTTTATTTTTTAAAATTAGGGTACACTCTAAAAGAGTGTGAAATATCCAAAATACAAGAATGAGCAACTGCAGCCAGCCAGAACCGCAGGGGCAACACGTGAGGTGCACGGTTGGCCGATGATGGGCCAAATAATAACACAGTTCATCGGTTTTCTCACGGTTAGCAGAAAGCCTCCCTGGGCCGGCAGCACAGTGTTGAGAAAGACAGCACGAAATCCTCCAGGGCACACTCTATGTTAGGGAAGCACCAGCCTAGATGGAGTTTGAAGTGCCCTTGATGGCAGTGGTGTTTAGCGTGCTTGTGGCGGCTGGGTCCCTTGGTGTTATTTGTCGTGACGCTAGTACCGTTAATGGTGGTACAACCAGTTGTAATTAAATTAAAGAATGAAGTAGACAGTGGTAGGATACAACTCACAACTTTTACTGAAGTTGGTTCCAGTTGCGGCATATACATCCAGACAGAATACAGTCTATTGTTCTTAGAGGAATTCTCATAATCCACTGTTAATGTTTGGCTGGGTTTTGACTCAGGCTGTGGTTCTGTATAAGTATTTCTGGTAGGTGACTTTGCTTCAGGTCCCTTGTAAACCAGCGTAATTTGGTGAGGTTTCCTGTGGCTAAAGTATCCTTCACCTGGATTCCCAAAGGTCTTTGATGCCTGAATACTCGCGTTTATCCTTTGGTTTTTCTAGTCTTTCCCTTCTTTGTCCCTTTCTGGACTAGGCTTTTACCTAAACAGCTTGGTGCCCAATCTGCACTCTCTCTAACTTAACAACCAACTGACCACAGATCAGACCTGTGCTGGGCTGGATATCCCAGAGTAGTGCTATCCCCATCTAATGGTGGGATGTATAAATTACACCAGACCAGCCTATGAACAGGGATACAACAGGTGTTGTAATACAAAATGACATGCAATGTCATAATGCCATTTTACAGTGATTTTGCAGTTCCCACGTGTCCTGAGTGGGACGCTGCATACCCCCATGGTAAAACATAAGTCAACCTCGACACATTCTTGACTCGATGTTGTCACTTCCTGTAAGATATAAGAAGAGGGAAAAGAATGCATGCATAGGAAATAATACCATAACTCCATTCTTGTACTCCTTGTATCTGAAAGTAAAATGGGTTAGGCAAACATATCTCAGGCAACAACGAAATATCACAAAAGGTGACAATTGGGGTTGCAATTTTTCCTCTGAAGACTGATGATATATTGGAAACCTGGATAGTCTTAATGAGATGGAAAAAAAAACTAAATAACTTCTCAGGAGGCTCACAGGGTATGAGTCCGTTCCCTGGGCACAGGAAAATGTCTAAATAGAATATCACGGAGGCTCAGGTGCGTGAAAGTCTATCTCCGGGTGCAGACTTGAACGTTGCAAAACAGATGAAAGATAAATAGTCCCTTAAAAAGTCCTTTAAGGAAATAGAACATAATAAACGTAGATTAGTCTTTTTCTTGAATTCTGGAACTCCAGACAATTTAAGGATATACTCAACGTTGAATCGGCAGTGCTCACACACCCAATAAATTTTTGGTAGAGGGTTGATTGCATACGGCACTTGTACGCCCAACGTGTGATCAGCAGGTAGTGTACCTTGTCAGCCAAACATAAGATAGTAGTATACCCAGTAGAACATGAATAGTGTTATTGTAGGTGTACATCAATTGAGGCAGTAGAGTAGGCCAATCATTTCTTGTAGCAGGTGGTACTGCTCTTAACATCTCAATTAAAGTTTGGTTAATTTTTTCACAAAGCCCATTCCCTTGGGGATGGTAGGCTGTGGTCCTGATTTTCAGACAGTTGTGAAAGGTACACAGTTCTTTAAAGAGTTGCGACTCAAAGGCAGATCCCTGATCTGTAAGGATTCTTTCTGGGCATCCATATGGCAACAAGAAATGTTTCCAGAAAGCATCTGCAGTTGTTTTAGCGGTCAAGTCCTTGACAGGCACAGCTACAACAAATTTAGTGTAATGATCAATGATGGTCATAGCGTATGTGTAAGGGCCCTTTCACACTTGCGTTGTCCGGATCCGGCGTGTACTCCACTTGCCGGAATTACACGCCGGATCCGGAAAAACGCAAGTGTACTGAAAGCATTTGAAGACGGATCCGTCTTCAAAATGCGTTCAGTGTTACTATGGCTAGTGTCCTTTAGGACTTTTTAACACCTATTATTCCTGCACCTACCAATTGCCTAAGACTTAACTTTTAATACTTCTTAGATAAAACTTTTGGTAATGCACCGACATACATTTAGTGTTTTAAAATTCCCAGTATCAGCCTGCTATGGCAACAGTGTGTCTGGGCATATAAAGTCAGTCAAGACTACTGACAACACGTCACAAGTGACAAATAAAGGCCAGTGATACTGGGAATTTTAAAACACTAAATGTATGTCGGTGCATTACCAAAAGTTTTATCTAAGAAGTATTAAACGTTAAGTCTTAGGCAATTGGTAGGTGCAGGAATAATAGGTGTTAAAAAGTCCTAAAGGACACTAGTAGTAGGTAGTTGTTGTTCAACACACCTTATCCAAGCACTTAAAGGGAAAACGTAGAAGTTGCAGTGTTACTATGGCACCCAGGACGCTATTAAAGTCATTTTGCAGCTTGATCCATCTTTCTTTGTCCACTTGGGATATTGGATCCACTTGTTGTTGAAGGTTAAGGACTTTTTTCCCTTTGATGGTGATAATGTCTTGGTAGGCAAAATTTTTGTAGAAGGATTGCATTTCTACCTCTTCCCAAACATTTTCTTGTGAAGTAGGGTCTTCTTGGGTTGGCAGATGGGATAATGCATCCGCATTTTCATTTGCTTTTCCTGTTCTGTATTTGACGGTGAAATTGTAGTTAGCAAGGCGTGAGGCCCATCTTTGCTCTAATTCTCCCAACTAGGCGGTGTTAAGATGCTCTAGCGGGTTGTTATCTGTGAAGGCTATGAAGGGTGTTGCGGCAAGGTAATCTTTAAATTTCTCTGTAACAGCCCACACGAGTGCGAGGAATTCCAATTTGAAGGAACTATAGTTTTGGTTGTTTCTTTCAGTACCTCTAAGAGATCTACTAGCGTAGTAAATGACTCTTTCTTTACCTTCTTGTATTTGTGACAAGACAGCTCCCAGGCCTTTCTTACTGGCATTTCAACAGCCATTTCATGTATAAGGGGTGGGAGGGAGGAAGGGTGACTTTTTCCCTGCAGCTTACACTCAGACAGCACTGTGCAGTGCATTGTTTGTTTTTCTTTCCTATTGTCACTGCCACTGGGGTGTGGCGCCCCCAGCTGGTGAGTTTGAACCGTGCACCACCGCCCATTTACCATGTGCTTTTAATCAGAAAGATTGTATAGCTGTATTCTACTTTGCTCATATAGCAGGCTTACAGCCTGGGAGAGGCATGTGTAGGCTATAGCAGGGTGCTACTTTGCCCAGATTGTAGGCTGTAAGCCCAGGAGAGGCATGTTAGAGTAGGCCCGATCTGATGAGAAGCCACCTTGTCGTTAGGTAGATGGGCCCAACATATTTTTGATCAATTATATGCGCAAAGAGCTTCTAAATTCCCTTGCAGTAAATATGGCCACCAAGCAGTATTTTTCATTATTTGCTTATATCTTTGTGCAATTGACTAGCAGTGTGCTGTTACCTGTAGTTCTACTAAGCACAGTGCTGCTGTCTTAGAGTGAGCTGTTCAAAAGGATACGTCCCCAATCCAGTTAGGCCACTCCCCTTCAACTCCTTAGCCGACTGAGAATGAAAAAATGAAGTTAAAAATCAACTTCTAGGTCCCACTAAGCCACTCCCCTGATCTGGCTAGGCCACAATCCCTCCTCTCCTCAGCTGACGGGGATTGAAAAAAATGAAGGTAAAAATCAACTTCTGTCAGCTGCAGGGGTGGGAGGGAGGGTGACTTTCTCCCTGCAGCTCACACTCAGACAATACAGTGCTGCTGTCTTAGGCCTCTTTCCCACGAGCGTGTGCGCCCCGTTGCCGTATTGCGGACCGCATTTGCAGGTCCGCAATACACGGGTGCCGTTCCGTGGGCATGCCGCATCACTTCAATGGGTCCGCAAATCCGGAGATGCGAAATGGTGCGGAATGGAACCCTACGGAAGCACTACGGAGTGCTTCTGTGGGGTTTCGTCCCATACTTCCATTCCGCAAAAAGATAGAACATGTCCTATCTTTTTGCAGAACAGCCGGATCACGGACCCATTAAAGTGAATGGGTCCGTGATCCACTGTGGCTGCCCCACGGACTGTGCACGCACACGCCCGTGAGAAAGAGGCCTTAGAGTGAGCTGTTCAAAAGGACACGCCCCTGATTCAGTAAAGGCCACTGTTAAGGGGGCGGGCCCCTGTGGAGGTCACTGTCAAGAGGGTGGTATGCTGTGAAAGTCACTGTTAAAGGGGAAGGCTGCTGTAAAGGTCAAAGTTAAGGGGGTAGGCTGCTGTGGAGGTCCAATTTTAAGGGATGGGGCACTGTGGGGGGGGTCACTGTTTTGGGAGCGGGGTGCTGTAGATGTCACTGTTATAGTCGATAGTGTTGATATCTATTAATGGCACATATAAACATTAAATGAAATAGATTAAATATACTTAAGAAGAAAGCATGCCCAAGCACCTGGAAACTGTATAAACTGCATTCTGTACTATAGATTTCTCCAATTTCCAATAGGTGGCAGCAATATGCAGGACTATGAGAGCTCTATGATCCACAAATCTTATCTAGGGCGAGGTGGAGCCTTTCAAAATGTAATCTCTCGACAACCTAGTAACAGTAAATCAAACAAGTGAAAAGACAAGCAAGGAGATATGTCACTGTAAGTATGAATGTATAGGAAAGAAGTTAGCAGAAGTGCCTCACTACACTGAGAACTGGCAAAAGCGTGAATCAGGTAAACTGAACCCTAACTAGTGCTGTGTTTTTAGAGAATTTTATTAGATGGCAATAAGCAAAGGAATAACACTACACACTCAAAAACTCATATCTATGTCTGACAGTCTTCTTATACAGTGGGCAGCTCTGTAGCAGCAGAAGAACAGATGGCAGCAGGCGATGTGCCGCAAAGGGCTAGATCGCAATGGGATTAAAAGGAATTAGAAGAAATGAGTATTTATACATCCCTGTCAGCACTTGTTGAGAGCGTTAGAGATCAGTGGTCAAAATAACAAACTCCGCTGTTATTCTGTCCATCTAACTAGAATGGATATATTCATTGGACGTACCCTGGTTAACAAGGATGGAGAAAAGGTGGATCCTGAGGTGGCTTTACAAAATAAAATAGTTGGATTATATTTCTCAGCTGCTTGGTGTTCTTCTTGCAAGGACTTTACCCCGGTATTGTGTGACTTTTACACTGAGCTGGTGGAAGAAGCAGACCAGCCGACACAGTTTGAAATTGTATTTATCTCCTTGGATAGAAGTGCAGAAGACATGGTGGATTACATGCATGAAATGCATGGGGACTGGCTGGCTTTACCCTGGCACGACCCATACAAACAGTAAGTATCTCTGTGGTCCTATCTGGATATAGGCTAGTTTCACACTAGCGTTAAAATCTTCCAGCAGAGGAACAGCATGCCGGAATTCATCATATCCAGCACAGCGGGGTACTGCCTTTCCCTGCCGGAGCTCATAGATTATAATGGGATCTGGACAGTTTCCAGCATTAGCACCGGGATTTGGCTGCACAGTTTTTGTCCTGATGAGTCCCAGCACTAATGCTGGAAAGAGGCTGGATCTCCACCAGGTCCCATTATAGTCAATGGGACCTGACCATGCTTCGGCCTTTTGCTCCGCCGGAACAGTCTTCCAGAAGATTTTAACACTAGTGTGCTAATAGCCTTATACTACTTTCACATTAGCGTTTTCTGCGGGTCCATCATGGATCTTCAAAAACGCTTCTGTTACCATAATACAACCTCATGCATCCGTCATGAGCAGATCCAGTTGTAATATGTCTCCTATAGCCATTACGGATCCGTCTTGAACACCATTGAAGGTCAATGGGGGACAGATCCGTTTTCTATTGCGTCTTGCTCCACACCACATCGCGGACAGAAAAACGCTGCAGGCAGCGTTTTGGTGTCCGCCTCCAGAGCTGAATGGTGACTGAACGGAGGCAAACTGATGCATTCTGAGCGGATCCTTTTCCATTCAGAATGCATTAGGACAAAACTGATCCGTTTTTGGACCGCTTTTGATAGCCCATGAAGGATCTCAGAAATGGAAAGCCAAAACGCTAGTGTGAAAAGTAGCCTTACTTACAAGCGTACTGTATGTGATTATTTATTCCACATTACAGTTATAGTATTATTTATGTATACCGTGTCCAATATTTGCATAAAATACACTGAGATCACATGACAAATGATTGAAACTGTATTTGCGCATCTTTATGTGGTCAAATTTGTAGTTCTAAGTGTTCTCATTTCTGCTTGTCAAATGCAGCTCTTCAAGTTTTTTTTTATTTTTATTCAGAAAAACCCCTATACCGTGCCCACTATAAGAGAAATAAGAATCTTTGCTTCCTCAGTCTCTAGTCCTTTGTTTAGATCTAAATGACATGGTAGTGGCCAATCCTGGTACTGGGATGGCTAATCACAGCCTGGTACTGTGTATGCAGTGTAACAGTGCTGTGCCATGATTGCCTGCCATGGTCACTACCTGGCATCGGTAACAGATAAGTAGGGGAATCTGTTAATATTGGAACTATATTTTAAATGTTTATATTCTTGCAGCAAGTGCAGTAAAATGATATTTCACAAATTTACCTGAAACACTTTTTAGCTTTTAAAGGGCATCTGTTAGTAAGATCAACCCTATAAAGCCATAATTCTCGATAGGGCGGACTCTGCTGATTAAAAACATACTTTTCTTCCGCCAATCTGTTGCTGCTTTTAGGAGACGTGTTTTTAAATTATGCATATTAGAGTGAGGGCAGGCCCTAGCCACTCAATGCACCTTAGGTCCACCACCCTACTTCTCTGGGCACTCCCTCCTCCACCTGGACACCTGACCCTGTCGAACAAGTGCAGGGGGAGTGTCTATGGAACCAGTTATTAGGACTGGTTTAATAAGGTTGATCCTGATGGCACACGACTGTATGGCTTTTTCAGTGTTTTGCGGGCCGTTTTTTAACGGATCCGCTTTTCCGTTTTTTGTTTCAGTAGTGTTTCCGGTTCCGTTTTTCCGTTCCGTTTTTCCATATGGCATATACAGTCATTACATAGAAAAAATTGGGCTGGGCATAACATTTTCAATAGATGGTTCCGCAAAAACAGAACTAACCCATTGACTTGAATGGAGCCGCGGAACGTGATTTGTGGGCAATAATAGGATAACCTTTGAACGGAACAGAAAAACGAAAATACGGAAAAGGAATGCATACGGAGTACATTCTGGTTTTTTTTGCTGAACCATTGAAATGAATGGTTCTGTATACGGACTGTATACGGAACTCAAAAAACTTTTGTGTGAACGAGCCCTTAAAGGGACACTGACAGGCCCAATTAGCATATTGAGTTATATACATCACAGTACAGGTCATATAAAGTGTATTAGAATCATGTAAGTATCCCCCCTGCCCACCTTATAAATACGGAAATATAAAGTTTTATAACCTGATGTCCGGTCTCCAATCTGCCCAAGGGGCGGCGTTTCATCTGAAAATGCGCCCAGCCAGCCGCTCCCAACTGCCGTTCTGGAGCCCCGCCCAGCTCATCAGTATTCACGTGGCTGGGCGGCGGCTACAAATCTCCAGGTCTCGATCCTGCGCATAGGCAATCGAATCCTCCTGGCATCGTTCGTGTGTAATCTTCTGCGCCTGCGCCCCGCCGTGGTTAGATCGCGCCTGCGTACACACCCTGCCTGTGTCCCCGAGCCTCTGCCTCATGCGCATGCGCCAGACACTGTTCATAGCAGCAGCGCTTCAGGCGCATGCGCATGAGGCAGAGGCTCGGGGACGCAGGCAGGGTGTGTACGCAGGCGCGATCTAACCACGGCGGGGCGCAGGCGCAGAAGATTACACACGAACGATGCCAGGAGGATTCGATTGCCCATGCGCAGGATCGTGACCTGGAGAGTTGTAGCCACCGCCCAGCGAAGTGAATATTGATGAGCTGGGCGGGGCTTCAGAACGGCAGTTGGGAGCGGCTGGCTGGGCGCATTTTCAGATGAAACGCCGCCCCTTGGGCAGATTGGAGACCGGACAAGCAGGTTATAAAACTTTATATTTCCGTATTTATAAGGTGGGCAGGGGGGATACTTACATGATTCTAATACACTTTATATGACCTGTACTGTGATGTATATAACTCAATATGCTAATTGGGCCTGTCAGTGTCCCTTTAAGGTCATATTCTCACATCTTTGTGACATTCCATCAGGCCTGGGGAAATGCAAACTGAGCATCTGAGGAAGTTTCATGTAGCCATGCACTTTAGATATGACATCTCCTAACACCATAAATATGCATATTCAGATGGGGAACAAAGGATCAAGAATGTTAAAATCTAACCTGTGTTTCCAATTCCCAATACTTAACCTAATTACTTATGGATGCACTTACATATTTTTGTTTTTTTCCTCGCCACCTTCCAAGAGCCATACCTTTTCTCCTTTTGTGTTCACATAGCTGTAGTAAAGCCTCTTTATTGCAGGTCAGTTTGTACTTCTTAATGGCACCATTTAATTTACTATATCATGTATTGAAGAACAGAAGAGAAAATCTTTGTGGGGTGAAACTGAGAAAACAACACAATTCCCCCATAGTTTTTTAAGTTTGTTTTCAAGGCTACTTTCACACTAGCGTTTCGGCTTTCCGTTTGTGAGATCCGTTTAGGGCTCTCAAAAGCGGTCCAAAATGGATGAGTTTTGCCCCAATGCATTCTGAATGGAAAAGGATCTGCTCAGAATGCATCAGTTTGTCTCCGTTCAGTCACCATTCCGCTCTGGAGGCGGACATCAAAACGCTGCCTACAGCGTTTTTCTGTCCGCCTGACGAAGCGGAGCCAAACGGATCCGTCCTGGTACAATGTAAGTCAATTGAATTTTTGTCCCCTTGGGGGACTTGAACCTGCAATTATTTAGTCGTACAAAAAAGAGCCCTTAGGCTAGGTCTACACGACGACATTTGTCGCACAACATTTTGTTGCACCAATGTCATGCGACAATTTTTATAATGGCAGTCTATGGTGTCACACTGCAACATGCGACATACTGTGACGCGACAGTTGCAGAAAAATAAATGTGTCACGCGACAAATGTCGTCGTGTAGACCTAGCCTTACATGACTTTCTAGATGTAAATATAAAATAGCTATGGCGATACAAAGGAAATGTTTTCAAAACTTTAAAATGTTTTTTTTTTTTTAACTGTAAATTTGGTATAGCTGTAACCATATTGAACTGCACAAAAAGGTAGCATGTCATATTTATCGCACAGTGAATGCCATAAAAACGAAATCTGTAAAACTGTGGTGCAGTTGCATTGTTTTCCAATTCCATTATATGGAATATTAAGCAGGCGTCTAATTTCAACTTTAGGACGAAAACTTTTTTTTTTCAAATCTGGCATGTGTGACTTTAGAAGGTAATTGCTTTTGGAATGCTCTTACTTATCCAAACAGTTCTGTGTTATTTTTCATGACACATTGTACTCTATGCTGGTGGTACATTTTGGTTGATACATTTTGTTTTTATTTATAAATAAAAAATCCTAAGTTTTTCAAAATTTTTGTTTCTTTGCTCTTAAAGGGGTTGTGCAGATATCCTCAGAATAAGGGCTCATGCACACGAACCTATTTTCTTTCCATGTCCGTTGCGTTTTTTTTTTTTGCGGACCATATGTGGAACCATTCACTTCAATGGGTTCACAAAAAAAACTTAAAGGGAACCTGTCACCTGGATTTTGGGTATAGAGCTGAGGACATGGGTTGCTAGATGGCCACTAGCACATCCGCAATACCCAGTCCCCATAGCTCTTTGTGCTTTTATTGTGTAAAAAAAACGATTTGATACATATACAAATTAACCTGAGATGAGTCAGAGCTTGAAAATATGACTCTTCTCTGGTCACACAAGTAAGATATGACTCTTTTATGTTAATTTGCATAAAAGGCGGGAAGTACAAAAATGCATAATACTTATTGAATTCGTCTGCAAATGAAATTAAAAGTGCAATTTATATGTTTAGGGTAACACAATTAATATTTAGAAAAGCTCAGTGAGGGTAGCATAGTAGAGGTGACAGGTTCCCTTAAAGTTACTCCGTGTGCATTCCGTTTCCGTATGTCCATATTTCCATTCCGCAAAAAAATAGAACATGTGGCATTATTGTCCGTGTGACGAATAGCACGCCTCACGCCCGCTTGACGTCACCTACGTCGAGCTCACGAGACGCGGTATGGTCACGGATTACCAAAAGCGTGACGTTACGCCCTCCAGAGGAGCAGGTAAGGTCAGCTTGGTACAGATGTAGCAGGGTTAGCACTCCAGCTCTTAACTCAAATTTCTTAACTCATCGCGTTATCTTGAGACAAAAGCCATTGAAAAGCAATTGAAGGTGTTTGCTTAGATTAGATAACACAACTCAGAAATCTCAGTAAACAGGAGTGTTAACTCTACTCCATCCATACAGTTTACACAGACACCTCCTGTCCACGCAGGCACAGAGAGGCAACAAGCTGAGAGAGCCTTTTCACTGCTGCAGTGAAAACAGCGCTGTCTCAGCCCGGATATCTGCCACCAGCTTCTCGTTTGATATAAGCCAGGTCCGCTAACGGGATTATATAGGGTGAGAAACCAACCCGCGGTAGCTTATAACTAGGCCGAAACACGGACGTGGGGATTCGTGATTGAGTTACAAGATATCACAAGATTAAATTATATATTTAATCGCCTTAAGGGCACACTAGATATAACACAATATACACAGAGAATATATACAGTGGTCTGAGGTTACAGATACAGGTGATATAGGAACAACAGGGTTAAGCAGAGCAAAAGTCAGTTACCGTATATGATGAAAGTTCCTTTGCTTTATTCACATTTGCAAGATGTGACCCCCTTTCAGAAAAAGAGGCCGCCCGCTGGCTTGCATGGGTTTATGACCTGCAGCCGCCCACTCCCCTCCCCGCCTATGGGTAGGGTCCACCCCTCCTACTCTGGTGCTGGCAGCAAATGACCCATAAAACACCTCAGGCCCAATTGATCTGCCTGGGTTCCGGGTACAACTAGAGTCCAAACATGGTATGGTTAGTTGGTTTCTGTGGGGAGATATGGATATCTCCCTTCCCTGGCATCTCATTCTCAAACAAAGACCATGGGCACGTTCATCGTGGCCGCCGGGACACAAATATGTATCCGGTTTGCGCCTGCGATGGCCGGGCTATTCATAATTCCTTATGAAATGTAGGTGCCAACATGTCTGGGAGATATCATTGATCCTGGCATTCGCAGGCGCAAACCGGATACATATTTGTGTCCCGGTGGCCACGATAAACGTGCCCATGGTCTTTGTTTGAGAATGGGATGCCAGGGAAGGGAGATATACATATCTCCCCACAGAAACCAACTAACGGTACCATGTTTGGACTCTAGATGTACCTGGAACCCAGGCGGATCAATTGGGCCTGGAACCATCTTTATGCAACATTCTGGTATGGGGCTATGAGCCCTAAGGGGTTTTATGGGTCATTTGCTGCCAGTACCACAGTAGGAGGGGTGGACCCTACCCATAGGTGGGGAGGGGAGCGGAAAGGGCTGATACCTCCTGCTGGGGTTTTTTCCTGCAGGATCCGTGCTGTCTGACTGGAGGTGTGAAATGTAATCAAATGTGGCCTGCTAGGAGTTTTCTGCTATCTGGCTGCAGCTTTGAAGCAGGACCCCCCTGTGGAGCTTGATTTACTCTGCCATCTTTCAGCAAATGGTGGGTGTAAGGACATGGCTGACAGTAAATATTAATCCATATTCCTGACAGTCCGCATTACAGACAAGAATAGTACTGTTGTATGAAGTGCCAGCTGTTCCGTTCTGCAAAATATGGAATGATGCACACGGATGTCAACTGTATTTTTTACGGATCCGTTTTTTGTGGACCGCAAAATACATACTGTTGCGTGCATGAGCCCTAAGTCATCAATATGAGATCGGAGTGGGTCTGACACCTAACACACTGGCTCATCAGCTGTTTGAAGAGGAGGCAGCTCTTGTACAAGCGCTGCTTCCTTGCCAGGATTACACTGGGCATCGTCACACTTACTGGTCCCATTTGAGCTATAATTGCTCTGTGCCCGCAAGACGACACGTGGTGTAATTTTAAAGAGGAAGCAGCACTCACACGAGCGCTACCTCCTGTTCAAACAGCTGATTGGTGGGGGTGCCGTTGTGCCGTGTACCCGACCCACTCTGATCTGATATTGATGACCTATCCTATCAAAATGTGTAAGTAAAGTTTAAAAATGTCATTTTTTTGCAGATTTTAAATTTTACAAAATGATTTTGAAAATACTTTAGTAATCTATTTTTGGAATACAACTTAATATTTATTACCCTGATTCTGCAGTTTTTGGAAATAGCCTGGCCTCAGAAGTGAAGGTGCACTTTATAAAAAATGTTATGCTATTTTACAGGTACTGTTTCAGGTTTGCATCAGCATTGAGGTGCCAAAACATTGGAAAAACAGCCTAAATACCCTATTTTTTAAACTACACCCCTCAAGGATTTAATATAGGGGTACAGTGAGTATTTTGACCCCATGGTGTGTCATGAAATCCATTAGAGCTGTACAGTGAAAATAAAAAATTTCATGTTTTTAATAACATGTACTTTTAACTAAATTTTTCATTTTTCCAATGTATAATAGGAGAATAATCACAGCTAAATATTGTTACATAAATACCCCATACATGATCATACACTGCTGTTTGGGGACATGGCAGTGCTCAGAAGTGAAGGAGTGCCATTTGTATTTTGGAACATATGTTTTGCAAAAATTGTTTTTTGTTGACTGAGTGGTTTTGGTTTTATTGGAGGGACATATGGCTTTTTCTTTCATTTTCTGAGAGGAAAGGTGGTCAAAAATTATTATTCTGTCAGTGTTTTCTACTTTCATTTTTATGGCATTCACTGTGCAGCTTTAAAGGGGTTGTCCAGCTGTTAATATTAGTGACCTATTGTCAGGATAGGTCATCAATATCAGATTGCTGGAGGTCCGACAACTGATACCCCCGCCAATCAGCAGTTTGACACTGAGGTGGAGCTCCATGCGAGCGACACTTCCTGGTCTTTACACTACCCCTCATCTCCTCTGGAACGGTGGCGTAATGTAATTACAAGTACTCGTTCGATTCACTTGAACGGAGCGGGTACTGGTATTACACTGCACTTCTGAGAGTAAGTGCAGTATAATGAAGAGGAAGCGGCGCTCGCATGGATTGCAGTAGGTCCACTGGATTGCAGTAATCAAAAGTTGTCCAATGTTTTAGGCAGTTATGTTGAGGGAACCAAACATTCCTAATAACTTCTTGATCGTCAGTGTTGATGACAGTTGCATTTACATGAAGCAATCATCTCCTCTGCATGGGAACTAGCAATCACTAAAGCAATCTCTTATGCCCCATAGAAAATCATTCTGTCTGGCCCCAGATCCTTGTTCATGTAACAATGACTTTTGGTGCCAGGTGAAAGATACGATCACCTGGTGAACAAAATTGTATGCTCATTCATTACATGGGCCAACTATTGGGAACAAGCATTTCTACAAACACTCAACCCCCATAATTAGCACAATAATCGGTCCGTTTTTAAGGACATTTACTGATATCTTTCTTATTTGGTCAGTCCATCCTGGACAAATAGCTTTTTAAATATATGAATAGATCTAGTAAAGCAGTTGCACCTATCATGAGTTTGCACCCTGAAGAAACATATTTATTTTATGCGCATAACACCTCCAAAATGTGGAAATATTTAGTTGCATTTTTCAGAATACAAATCCCCAGTGTCTTCATTTTTTAGAACCCATTTGCATTGGAAAACTAAGCAGGTGACAGGTTTCTCGCTGTCGGGACCTCAAGTGATCAACTGTAATGGGAGAACCAGACAGCCAGTGTGCAATCCCTGCAGTGCCACCACAAGGAGATACCATTTTTTTTCTATACTTGTTATTCCGGTTTATATATGAAGACCTTACTCATGTGAACAGTCTTTAGTTTTATATCTGATTCATTTAGAATCCCTTCTGTTTTACAGTGAGCTGAAAAGCAAGTACAAGATTACAGCGTTACCAAAACTTGTCATTGTCAAACAAAACGGAGAGGTTATTACAGACAAAGGGAGAAAACAGATAAGAGACAGAGGGCTTGCCTGCATCCGGACATGGCTTGAAGTTGGAGATATCTTTCAGAACTTCACCGGCAAATAAGATATTACTGTATTTTTTATGTAAACGCTATATTGTAAATAAATTCAGGTATTTATTTATATATTTTATTTAAATAATATTTTACAATATCAATAAATCTGGTTCCACAAGTCACATGGAATTTTGTTGTATCTCCATACACTTGGGGGGAATTTATCAAACCCTGTACTCTAGAATTCTGGCTTTAAAAAAGTCTCAAATTTAGCAATGTTTTACATTTTTACACCTTTCCAGTTAATTAATTTCACTCCAGATCTCACTTCAACTTGTAAAAAAAAAGGTCACAAAAAAGTCACAAACTGACTCCAGTAGAGGGGTACTGTAGCGAACCTGGCAAAACATTTCTAAGTAAAAATGTCAGGTTTAAAGATGAGCCTAATTTAACAAATAACATGTGAATTTTCATACATTTTCATAAATTTAGCAAAACTGGCTTCAGATCCTTATGATGAGTTCTCCCTTTGTTTTCAAATATTTGAAATTGTAGTTGAATTTGGAATCAACTTGCTGTTTTATGTGAATTCCTTTCTATAGCCAATATCTTATGCAAGTCATATGAATAATATATAAAATAGTGGTCTGAGGATTCAAATATGAGCTAATGATGGTTAGTTTATGATAAAGATTATTGTTACTGGTCTTGTTTTATATATAGGAGAGGACCAATGATTTCAACCTTAGCTCAAGTTTAGGTTCACTGATGAAAGCAACATGTGATTTTTTTCTCCAAATGATGCCCTTTTATGTTCACCTGTCAAGCATATGACATCAGTTTTTTATTTCATTGACCATGGAATCTAGTCTCCTAACAGACATAATTGTCACGATCACAGACAATAATTCACATAGGAGTCTGGCTGAAAAGGGAACAGGGAAGCAAAGGCATTTTTTAAAGATGGCTCTTTGTCCTAGGCTACAGTAAGGTTGGAAGACCCATGTTTGAATTGGAGGATGGGATGCAAAGAAATGAAAAATATGGCCTAGAACAGTAACTGTGTCGACATATAGATGTCAGAATGTGGATCGGTGAAAAACAAAAGAATTGTTTTGGTAACTTGTACCAAAACAGCATGCACATATCGGTCAGTGAAAGAGTTAAAACATTGGAGACAGTTCTGTGAGAAATGTACAATGGTAACGGACATCTGGAGGTGTGGAGAATACTTTCTCACATCACTGTGCATTGACATTAGTTGTAATTGGCAATAATAAACATATTGTGTCTTCATCAGGTTGTCGCCTATAGAGAAAGCGTTCTATTGTTTTGTGTCTATTCCCTGTTGTGTAACATAATACCTGCCTTTTCCCAGTTTGATATCATCTTTCAGATTTTTCTAACTGCCAAAAACAAAGAATATGAATCCAAGCCCTGGAGCTTTCTGTAAATTATTGGGACAACAACCAACCACTTCCAGCTCCTGAGTATTCCTGTCTATTCTCCACCCTCTATGTGATTATGAATTATAATCTTCTTACTGGATTTTCTACTAAAGTCTTTAATTCATTTGACCTTAGCACAGTAAACACTCATTGACCAATATTATCTATCTATCTATCTATCTATCTATCTATCTATCTATCTAGTATCTATTAATTTCTGTCTATGTATCAAATTAAAATCAGCATTATTGGCAATGACTAGTGATGAGCGGGAGGGGCTATATTCGAATTTGCGATATTTCACAAATATTTTGTAGAATATTCATCATATATTCGCTGATTTTGAGAGTTCGAGATTATTTTATTGAATGCGAATGTAAATGTAAAAATGAATGTAAATGTAAAAATCGCGTAATGCGAATTCGTAAACGAGAAATACAGGCGTGGGTCACTTTGGCTACATTTTTCAAGCTGGTATAAGTTTCCTGAGACTGGAGAAAATGGTTGGCACGGCCGAACATTAGAATAGCTTTATATGCATATAGAGTCAAGTGCTCCAATATGTTCCTGATTGCGCTAATCTGCAGTGATTAGAATATTTTATCGCACTACGTGCAACTTCACATTTTAGCAGGTCTGACTACAGATTACTGATTGGTGCACTAAGTATTGTTGTGAACTTGACATTGCTTCCTTCTCATTGGCCCACAAGCAAGAAGCAGAGAGGAATCATGTGTTCAGATGGAAAAAAAATGACGAATATTCGATATGCCGAATATATAGCACTATATTCTAATTATTCGTGAATTCTCAAAGTGGCGATATTCGCGATAAAAAATTTGCTATTCGAATATTCGTGCTCAACACTAGCAATGACTTAATACATTTTAGCATTGCCAAAACAAGTAGGAAATAATTGGGTCATGTTGGGGTGTTGGGGGATGGGAACACTTCCAGGGTGGGGTTTTAGGAGTCCGTGACATATCAGGCTCCTCTCTGTCTATGGCAGGCAGTAGTATATTGTGCTGCTACTGTATGGCTGCTATGTTCTACTCTTCCCCCAACAGTATGGAGAGTCTCTCATCCTCCTCCATGGAGGTGAAGTCTGGGCAGAGATCAGACAGACAGTCTCCTAAAGTAAGCATCCCTCACTGCTCAGTATTTGGGGCACCGCAGCAGAAAGTGAGCCTAATCCTCCACGGCCTCCTGGTCGCACTGCTGGCACAGTCTGCTCTCTTCCGGGCATGTATTTATGTTGGTGCCGGACTTGATGAGCAGGCTGTGGGTGCTCAGTCTTTATCAGCTCAGGTACTGTCAGTACCTGGGGTTGAGGAGTTTCTGCAGTTATGGGGCCAGTTTGTACTCCCTCTGCAGGCTCTGGTATACTGTCAGCTTTTGTGATGTTCTTGTGTCGTTCCTCCAGACGCTGATATACTCCTCTTTGCTCGTGTGTATAATCCTCTGGATTTCCCCCTTTGTCAGGCTGTAGTGGTTAGTGACTTGGTCAGGCTGGGTTTGGGTGACTTGTTGCAGGGTGATTTGTTTTTCTGGGGCTTCTTGGTGTAGCAAGGCTTTGTGATGGTAGGAGCTGGGACTGCTGCTTAGGGCTGCAACGATTAATCGATGTAATCGATTATATTCGATAACTTGATTCGTTGTCGACGAATCCAGTTATCGAATAATCGCCGATTCGTTGCTATGCGGGCGGGTGGGCGGTCGCTGCATCTTTATTTTACCTTTTTACAATGACGCTACTGTAACAGCCAGGCAGAGCGGACGGCGGCGTAACGTCACTCACTCACGTGACACGCCTGCTCCGCCTCCTTCATTCATGAGGTGGGCGGAGCAGGTGCGTCACGTGAGTGAGTGACGTTACGCCGCCGTCCGCTCTGCCTGGCTGTTACAGGAGCGTCATTGTAAAAAGGTAAAATAAAGATGCAGACGTGATTAGTCAGACTTATAAGCATCGGGGCCGGGGCTGTTATGGGGAGGGGGGAGGATCTGTCTATGGCACTGCTATGGGGAGGGGGGTCTGTGTATAGCACTGCTATGGGGAGGGGGGAGGATCTGTCTATGGCACTGCTATGGGGAGGGGGGTCTGTGTATGGCACTGCTATGGGAAGGGGGATCTGTGCACTGTTATGAGGAAAGGGATCTGTGCACTGTTATGAGGAAAGGGATCTGTGCACTGTTATGCCCATAACAGTGCACATATCCCCCTCTCCATAACAGCGCCACCCACAGATCCCCCTCTCCATAACTGCGCCACCCACAGATCCCTCTCCATAACAGCGCCATCCACAGATCCCCCTCTCCATAACTGCGCCATCCACAGATCCCCCTCTCCATAACAGCGCCACCCACAGATCCCCCTCTCCATAACAGCGCCGCCCACAGATCCCCCTCTCCATAACTGCGCCGCCCACAGATCCCCCTCTCCATAACTGCGCCACCCACAGATCCCCCTCTCCATAACTGCGCCACCCACAGATCCCTCTCCATAACAGCGCCATCCACAGATCCCCCTCTCCATAACAGCGCCACCCACAGATCCCCCTCTCCATAACTGCGCCACCCACAGATCCCCCTCTCCATAACTGCGCCGCCCACAGATCCCCCTCTCCATAACTGCGCCGCCCACAGATCCCCCTCTCCATAACTGTGCCGCCCACAGATCCCCCTCTCCATAACTGTGCCGCCCACAGATCCCCCTCTCCATAACTGCGCCGCCCACAGATCCCCCTCTCCATAACTACGCCACCCACAGATCCCCCTCTCCATAACTACGCCGTCCACAGATCCCCCTCTCCATAACTGCGCCGTCCACAGATCCCCCATAATAGTGTCGTCCACAGATCCCCCATAATAGTGTCGTCCACAGATCCCCCATAAGTGTCGTCCACAGATCCCCCATAATAGTGTCGTCCACAATTTGTTTTAATATGGCCTTTGAACATATTTTTTCAAGTAAGATCATATAAACCTCTCTGTTTTGTAATTTTGTCGTTTTTGCCGATTAATCGATTAATCGTAGAAATTAATCGGCAACTAATCGATTATTCAAATAATCGTTAGCTGCAGCCCTACTGCTGCTATAATAGCTCTGAATAATAGCGCCCTCTTCTGGACTCCAAGGTAATGTGGGAATCTGTCCAGCTCTGCCTGACAGGCACTGTTAGAGGTGTTCCTGTGGACCTGGAGAAAATGTTTACAGAGTATTAGGTTGAACATTTCTGTTGGCCCAGAGTCACACTTTGACCAGTCTGGGTATGTATCTGGGCCCCAGACTTCACTGCCATACAGAAGAATTGGGGTGATGATGGCATCATCTTCTTTGATACCATCATTATGGTATCAAAGAAAAAGCCAGATGGTCATTGGTGCCTTGAGACGATACAGACACCTTGTCTTTTAGTGTTTCTATGGCTTTCTTAAAACTCCCTGATTGACTGATTTTTAGGCCCAAGCAGGTGTAACTGTCGGTTTCTGAAAGTGGACAGTTGTTTAGCAGGAAGGGAGGATGCCCAGCTGCTTTCTAGTTTCTCTTCTGGAACACCATGTTGTGTTGTTGGTTTTCTTTGGATTGATGGGCATGTGGTGCTGAATTTCTCCAGAATTTCTAGGTTATCTTGGAGACCTTTCTCAGTTGGTGACAGTAGCAGGGGGTTGTCTGCATAAAGCATACATTTCATCTAGGTGTCATGGAGGGTGAGACCCGGTGCTGAGGAGGACTCCAGAGCCTGCTGGAAATTAGCCTTTCTCCTCCCATTTACGCTGAATCTGTTATAAGTGTAGGAACTTCTGATAAGGCCTCATGCACACGACCGTTGTGTGCATCTGTGGCCGTTGTGCCGTTTTCAGTTTTTTTTCGCTGACCCATTGACTATTTTTTTCACGGCCAACGGTTCACAGACCCATTCAAGTCAATAGGTCCGTGAAAAAACACGGATGCACACAAGATTGTCATCCGCGTCCGTGATCCGTGTCTGTGATCGGTGTCCGTTTTTTCCTATCATTTCAATGGCAAACTTGACTTTGATTTTTTTTTTCATTTTTCATGTCTGTGGATCCTCCAAAAATCAAGGAAGACCCACGGACGAAAAAACGGTCACGGATCACGGACCTACGGACCCCGTTTTTGCTGACCTTAAAAAAAAACGGTCGTGTGCATGAGGCCTTACATTGTATGTTTTTTCTCCTATTCCGCTTTTAAGAAGTTTCAGGAGTAGGCCCGGGTCAAAGGCCTTCCTAAAGTCCACAAAGCAGGCATAGATCTTTCCATGCTTTGTATAGTGAACATGGCTCTTTATGAGGCTCTGCACAGTGTGGATGTGGTCTGTGATGCAGTACTTTGGCATGAAGTCTGCTTGGCTTCTGCTGAGGAATTTGTGCTGGGTGAGGAATCTGAGGATCCTCTTATTCAGGATACTGCTGAAGAGTTTCCCCAGGTTGCTGCTGACACATATCCCTTGTAGGGGATTAGCTCTTTTCCAGGGGTTGCAAACACACACTTCTTCACAGACACCAGGATTTAGGGGCCAAACTGTGCTTTATTGTGGCACACGGCATAAAGCAAAAACACACAAAGCCAAAATAAAATACCTTGCCCGTCAGGGCCCTATCTAAACACATAGGTTTCCCTGACTCACCTAAAGCGTACCACAGTTCACACCCGTGATGAGATGCGGCTTCCCCAGCCCAACCTCCAGCAGCCTCCAGGCTGCTCCCACACCAGGGTCTCTTGTGGGATAGTGGTATCTCAGCCCTCCTGGCTCAGACCACACAGAGCCACTCCAGCCTTCTGTGTGCAAGTCCCCACCCCCTCTTACTCTGAGGATTCCTTTATCCCCAGATGATTACTGCACCTGGTCTTTCTTCAGACCTGGTGATTCTGGGGAAGACACAGCAATCCTGCCATATATCTCCCCTAACAACCATGAGGCCTGTCACTTCCTCACACCCTCTATAGTTGGTTGGGTATCCTTTCCTGTGTATGGGGGTGATAAGACCCTAGTTTAAGCTCTGGGGGAAGTGGCCGGCACTCAGCACAACATTGAAGAGCTTTACTATTGTGGCCTGGATAACTGGTGGGCTGTATTTAATAATTTCTGGAAGGATCCCATCTGGGCCGCTGGCTTTTTTACTCTTTATCACTGAGATTCTCTCTGTTATCTCCTGCAGTGAGATCGGTGTGTCCAGAGGGTTTTGAAAATCTTAGATTTTTTTCCTCCATATCCTTCAGCTTTTCTGTGATTTCTTTTTGTCCTGGGCTTTAGTCCTCCCTCGCAATGTCTTTGTAAAGATCCTTGAAGTACTGGAGCCACATGTTGCCATTTTGTATGTGGAGGCTGGTGATCTTACTGGTTTTGTCCGTGTGCTTCCATAGTTCCCAGAAGGAGTTGTCCTGGAGAACATCTTGGAGTTGGAGGAGCTTGGTTGAGATGTTGCCTTGCTTTTTTTTCTCAGGATGGTTTTGTATTGCCTTTGTATGTTGTTGTAGGTGTCCCTCAGACTAGGGTTGTTCAGGTCTTGGTGTTTCCTATTTGAGGCCATTCTTAGCACCTTCCTTATATCTTTACACTCCCGGTCGAACCAACTGTTGGTTATTGCTTTCTTAGCCTCTTATTGTTTCATCTTTTAAGGTTGGACATTTCTGTCGTAATGTAAAGTATATTATTAAAGTCCTTTACTACAAGATTTATTTCTTGTGGGTTCAGCTCATACACTTTATTATGGAAGTTATGGAGCAGCTCCTGGATCTCTGCTCTGTTTATGGTCTCTATATATTTTGGGGCTGACATCTTGGACCATTTAAAAGATGGAGGTAGACTGAAGAGGCCAGTCTGCTGTGGTGTTTGTGCAGGTGGTTTTCTTGTGGATTTAATGTATAGGAGCAGTTGGTTTTGGTCTGACAAGTGTGTCTGTGGGGTGACTATGAAGCCACCAACATTTGGGGGGGTCCATATTTGTGATGGCATAGTCATAGTCGCACTGCTGCCTACATGGGAGTTTAGGGTATGTCTACCAAGAGAGTCTCCCTTGGTGCGGCTATTGAGAATACAAAGTCCGAGGCTTCGACATAAGTTCAGCAATTTTCTGCCACTTCTATTTATTGTGCCGTCATAACTGTTCCTCTCAGTGTGCACTGAGCCGTCATTGTGCACACTGTCAGTGTCTCTCTGCCTCCGTGTTCTTGTATTGAGGTCTCCATAGATGAAAACATTAACCAGGGCCTGTAAATTGGCGACTTCCCTCTGCACGATCTCAAAACTGTCGGGATTTAAGTATGGAGACTCTGGTGGAGCTATGTATGCTGCATAGAGGTAGTAGGATGTCAGCCCAAGAGGTGAGTATGGAGGAGTAGCCTATTCGTACCCAGATGTGGCTGTCTCCTCTGTTAATTGGTGTGATCTGCTCAGGCTTCTTTTAGGAAGCTGCTGTGTTTCTATAGTTGGGGTTGTGGTGATGGTCGGCTCTGTTGTTGGGGGCTGTTGTGGTTCTGTACTTTGGGTTGTCAGCTCTGGCCTCCCTTTTATTACTTTGATGTTCTTTGATTTGCTCTCATTTTCTGTTATTTCCATTTGGCAGTTAGTTGATATATTGGTGTCATGGCTGCTGGCTTTCATTTGGTTCTTACAACCTTCTTTCCCTGGGTTCCTCTCCTTGATTAGGGGATCAGTCTGGGATTTCAGCTTTGCTATCTCTTGTTTCAGCTCTGTGTTTTCTTGCGGCAGTTCTTTTAATGTTTTGCCTTATTTCCTGCAGGGCTGAGGCCTGTTCACACTTCAGTCTGGTTATCTCTTCAGTTACGTGGTCATTTGTATTTTTGTCACCCAGATTTCTTTGAAGCTTCTCTGTAAAGTGTATAAAGTCTCTTTCTAGCTGAGATATGCAATCTCTGAAGGTCTCTAGGGAGGAGTGTGAGGAATTAAGACATGGGGCTGCAGGGGGGTCTCTAGTGGTTTCCTCTGTAGGACTTAGAGGGTCTCTGGTGGTTGGCTCTGTAGATTTAGGATCATCACTGCTCTTAGTTGCTGCAGTCTGTTGTTTATAGGTTTGGGCCTGGAATATGAGGGAAGATATCTTCAAACTGGCCAAGATTGTCCCCAGTGCCCTGGATGACTATGAGCATTATTATACATGTTGATAGTGAGTTTGATGTCATTGTCATTGTCTGGGTCTTTTATCCCGATCTGTCAGCCCTTGTTGATGCCACACCTGGTGATATTCTTATAATACCTGCACAGGGCTGTATGCCAGGTGGAGGGCTGCTCGCTGTAGAAAAGCACATTCGTTTTTCTCTTATTTTCTTCCTTTAAGGCAAAATCAGTGAAAAGGGTTTCTGGTCTCTCTCTAAATTTGGCATGATTTATTGCTCTTCTCGCTTGATTGCTTCTCTGGCCTTCACAGTATGTGATCTCCTGGGTGCTGACCCCTGTGGGGTTTCGATCTGGTAGACAGGATTACTGGACGCAGTATAGAGGCATGATAGTAGCTCTATTTCCCCTGAAGACGCCACAGCAGGGGTGAAACATGTCGGGGGAGCTGCAATTTAGGTTTTAGGCTAAGTGTGGCTGTGACTTAGTGACCGTGTCTTGGTGCACTGCAGGCACCTAGTACACGGACACAAGCAGCAAGGGGAATTCACTCCTAGGTGAAAAATAGGGAATGAAGGGACAGACAAAGAATATTAGACAACAGCGCTCTTAGAATCATAGTATATAGGGATAGAGAGTAAAGATCTCGGTATACAAAATACAATAGTCAGAAAGCTGAGAACTTAGAAAATATCTCATCCCCAGAAATTGATAAAGAGAGAAAATAGAGGAAAGTAACTGTTGACAAAAGTATTTGACTTACAAGCAATTACATTATCCCAGTGCCGCAGAGCCCAGCCACATTTCATTTTTAACCACTTATTTCTTTTTTCTTCCCGTATATATCTTTTTTAAATAATGAAATAAATGCTATGTCTTAAACTAGACCAAAAATGGGAACTGCAGTATAGAGGCAACAACAAGTTCTTTGGATGAAACAGTTCATTGTTTTATTCACACTTTAGGCAAGTGACAAAACAAGCAGTCATGAACAAGCAAAAAGTCACCTTGTGGTGTTGGTGGTAATTCACAACATGTGGCAATTCTGCCTCAAAGAGTCCTTGAGCATAGCAGCACCAACCTGTTTTCATGCCAAACAGGTAGCAAGCCTTTATCCAGACACAAGGCTCCCAGATCCCAACACAGAGACCTTGCTTCTGAGCCCAGCTGCCTATTTAAGGACAGCCAGGTGCTGCCAAAACCCGGACGGCACTTAAAATCCGGTCAGGCATTTGACCTCACCTGGCTGTAAATCAGCCCAGCAGCACATGCTGGGAGGAAAATACCTGTTTTCCCAGATCAAACTGGGTCACATACCCCCCTTCCCCTTTGTTTAACTCCTCTATACTATACCAGGTCTCGGCTGGGGTGAGCTTACGGCTGAGGAAGACAACGGGAGCTCCTCCCGTTGACTTTCTGAGACAGTACAGCACTAAGGCCTACTTCGGAGGCATCGTAACTACCTTTTGGAGTCGGGAGTCACCAAAATCAGGGACCCGCACAGGGCCTGACTTCAAAGTGGAGAAAGCCTCTTCTGCCTGATCATCCCAGCGAACCATCGTTGACCTGTGTCCCTTCAAGAGTCCTGTCAAGGGCGATACTCGAATTCACGATATTTTGCAAATATTTGGGCGAATATTCATCATATATTCGCAAATTCTAGATCTCCAGTCATTATTTTCTTGATTGCGAAAACCGGCAATCGGAAAATTAGCAATGAAAATTCCCGATCAACACAACTCCTAAAGTTAAAGATATTGCAATCTTTTCATTGGCCCACAAGCAAGAAGCAGTAAAGGGATCATGGTACTGATGAAAGAAGTGCCAATATTAGAATATTTGCGATCAACACTACCAATGACATACCCCAAGTACTTAGTCTCTTCTAACACTATCGCACATTTTCTTGGGTTAGCGGTTAGGCCAGCTTTCCGAAGGGAGTCCACTACAGCCTGCACTTTGGGTAGGTGACTTTCCCAGTCGGTACTGTGGATGACAATATCGTCCCGGTAAGCCGAAGCGTACCGACGATGTGGACGAAGCACAATGTCCATTAGTAGCTAAAAAGTGGAGGGGGGCGCCATGCAGACCAAAGGGTAAGACCTTATATTGATACAGCCCCTCAGGCGTGATGAAGGCAGTTTTCTCTTGGGCTGCCTCCGTTAAAGGGAACCTGTCATGTGGATATTTGATTATAATCTAACTAATTATATACAATCATTAACTACTAAAAAGTGCCTTAGATGTATTCACTTACTGGTGTGACAGATGGTTACCTCATAATATACACACAAAGATGCCGCATGCCGCATGCTAATGAGCTGATTTGAGTCCAGCGTGAGGTCATTGAGTCCAGCGTATATTTAATTCAGAGCTATATCCACTCCCCTGCCCACCTGCTGCTGATTCATATGGAAAAAAACTGTCATTCAGCAGCAGGTGGGCGGGGAGAGTCAGGAGCTCATGAATATTTGAATATTCATGACTCATCATTATCAGCTGGAGCTTTTCAATACAAGATGTTGGCAGATAGACTGGGTCAATTAAAGAAAGTGACCCAGCATTTTGCTGAGCGAATTATAGTCACTTATTTATGTTGCCCTTAGTTAGGACACCATAAAACTGGTGACAGGTTCCCTTTAAGGGCACCTGCCAGTACCCTTTCGTGAGGTCCAAAACAGAAAAATACCCGGCTTGTCCTAACCTCTCGATGAGCTCAATCACCTGGGGCATGGGATACGCATCGAATTTGGAAACCTATTTAAGTTTTCGAAAGCCGTTACAAAACCGCAGCGCACCATCCGGCTTGGGTATCAATGCTATAGGACTGGCCCACTCACTGTTTGATTCCTCAATGACGTCTAACTGCAACATTAGCTGCACCTCCTCCGATATGGCTTGTCGCCGAGCCTCTGGTACCCGGTATGGTTTCAATCTGACTTTTGCCTGAGGCTCAGTGAAAATGTCTTGCTGGATTATGGAAGTGGGTCCAGGGAGGTCCAAGAACACATCCGTGTTCCGACTAACGAACTCCTTGGCCTCCTGAGTCTGTTTAGAGGAGAGGCTGTCAGCAATGTTTTCTGTGGCAGCCGCCTCTCTTGCATCAGACAGAGGGGCAGGTACCTCTTCTCCTAGAAAACCTGTCCGCGGGCTGTCTTCTGTACAGGTTTCCCTATCTTTTAACGGTTTGAGTAAATTCACATGGTAAACCTGCTCCGGCAATGTCCCATGGAAGTGTTCAGCTGTCCATCTCCCAAACACTGGAGAGAAAGAGGAAGTACCCCGCTACCCACCCGTGATCCCTGGCCCTGAATGCCAGCATTTAAAAATTCCTGGTCTTTGAAAATACTGTCATTCCGTCTGGTGGAGACAGAGACTTTAAAAAAACTTATGGCGGTGGCTGTCTCACAGTACGTGGTTCCCAGCCGCCACTACTTTTCCAGGTGAGCCATCCCCGCCCTGCACAACCAAGTGGCAGACAAAATTAGGTGTGCACTGCGCAACACCTTCTGTGGCAAGATCCACATAACCACCGATACGTGGACCAGTAAGCACGGGTAGCAACGTTATATCTCCCTAACTGCACACTGGGTAAATGCAGCTGGGCCTGAGGCGGATAGTAGTTTGGCGCATGTCCTTCCGCCACCGAGGATTGCAGGACGTTTTTCTTTGCCTTCTGTTGCCTCCTCCTGCTACCACGCCTCCTCATCTGGTCAGCGTAACACCTTCACCACCAACTTCAGCACAGCCAGGGGGAAACGACAGCAGGCTGTTTTGAAACTCATCTGTTAGGGGGGGAAAAACCCACACCGCGCAGGAGCGGTGGATGAGTATGGAACAACAGAGTGGTTGGTGCCATTGAGCCTCAAGCCCGGCCTGGTGGTGTGCGATAATGGGCGAAATCTCGTAGCAGATCTGGGTCTAGCTGGTCTGATGCACATCCCTTACCTGGCACATGTGCTGAATTTGATGGTGCAGAGGTTCCTGAAAAATTACCCCGATATGTCAGAGCTGCTGCAGAAACTGTGGTCCGTCTGTATGCACTTTCAGCGTTCTCACCCTGCTGCTGCTCGCCTGTCTGCGCTGCAGCATAACTTCGGCCTTCCCGCTCACTGCCTTATATGCGACGTGCCCACAAGGTGGAACTCCACCTTGCACATGCTGGAGAGACTGTGTGAGGAGCAGCAGGCGAAAGTGGAGTTTCAGCTGCAACACGCATGGGTGAGTCTCTCTGCGGAACAGCACCACTTCACCACCAACGAGTGGGCCTCTATGCGGGATGTGTTTGCCGTGTTGCGCTGCTTCGAGTACTCCACCAACATGGTCAGTACCTATGACGCAGTCCTAAGCGTTACTATCCCACTTCTATGTCTCCTTGAAAAACGCTTCGGTCAATGAAGGAAGAGGATGTGGCACAGGAGGAAGAGGAGGAGGAAGAGGGATGATTTCCACGGTTATTCAGTCATTCACAAGTGGCTCAGAGGGTGGGTTCTTGCACCAACAGAGGCCAGGTACACAATTGTCCAGCCATGGAGGAGGAGGATGATGAGAATGAGGAACTGTGTTTGCAGCAGGGTGGCACCCAAAGCGGCTCATAGGCATCACTGGAGCGTGGCTGGGGGGATACAGAGGACCCAGACGATACACCTCCCACAGAGGACAGCATGTCGTTGCCTCTGGGCAGCCTGGCACATATGAGCGACTACATGCTGCAGTGCCTGCGCAACGATCACCGAGTTGCCCACATTCTAACCAGTGCAGATTACTGGGTGGCCACGATGTTGGATCCCTGTTACAAGGACAACGTGCCATCCTTAACTCCGTCACTGGAGCGTGATCAGAAGATGCGCGAGTAGAAGCGCATGCTGGTAGACACGCTTCTGATGACATTCCCACCTGACAGCGGGGGCTCAGTGGAAGCACAAGGCGAAGGCAGAGGAGAAAGAAGTCGCCAACGCAGCTGGGGCACCGCCAGCACCTCAGAAGGGAGGGTTAGCATGGCCGAAATGTGGAAAAGCTTTGTCAGCACGCCAAAACAACCACCACCACAAGCTGATATAGAACGTCTTAGCAGGAGGCAGCATTTTAGCAACATGGTGGAACAGTATGTGTGCATACGCCTACGCTTACTGACTGATAGGTCTACCCCATTCAGCTTCTGGGTCTCTAAATTGGGCACATGGCTTGAGCTTGCCCTTAACGCCTTGGAGGTGCTGGCCTGCCCTGCGGCAGTGTATTATCTGAACGTGTGTTCAGCACGGCAGGGGGGGATGATCACAGACAAGCGCAGCCGCCTGTCCACAGCCAATGTGGACAAGCTCACGTTCATTAAAATGAACCAGGCAGGGATTCCACAGGACTTGTCTGTACCTTGTGCAGAATAGACAAGTATACCGGCCTCACCCTGCCATTGTTATACTCCAGCGCACTTTCTCTTTGTTTTCTTTTTTATATTTCCCAATGTTTTGGGGTCTTCCAAAATGAATAAAAAAATACAAATAAAAAAAATAAAAAAAAATACTAAAAAAGTGTTGGCTACCTCCTCCTCCTCAACCACTGCTTCCACCTACACCACCACATCCACCGCCTTCTCAACCTCCACTTTTGACCTCCATCTCCTAGTTCAAGATTCTATATTATTTTAATTAATTTCCCTATCCACATTTGTTTGCAGAGCAATTGTCCTGCTCTTACCCCTATTTTGCTTCCTTTTTAAGCCCTCTAGCCCAGGCATCCTCAAACTGCGGCCCTCCAGCTGTTGCAAAACTCCCAACATGCCTGAACAGCCTACAGGTATCAGCCTACAGCAGGGCATTGTGGGAGTTGTAGTTTTACAACAGCTGGAGGGCCGCAGTTTGAGGATGCCTGCTCTAGCCCTTTCTATGACTTTTTTGAGCCATTTTAGTACCCCAAAGTTCGGGTCCCCATTGACTTCAATGGGGCTTGGGTCAAGTTCGGGTTAAGTTCGGGTCCCGAACCCAAACTTTGCGGCGAAGTTCGGCCGAACACAGCGAACCCGAACTTCCAGGTGTTCGCTCAACCCTACTATCCATCTTTTTCATATCTATTAATCAATCAATCTATCTATCTATTATATACCTATGTGAACACATGAAATATATATGCTGTATTTAATTGAATGATCTTATTCCTATAATATGCCCATGTTAGGCTACTTTCACACTAGCGTTTTGGCTTTCCGTTTGTGAGATCCGTTCAGGGCTCTCAAAAGCGGTAAAAAAATTGATCAGTTTTGCCCTAATGCTTTCTGAATGGAAAAGGATCCGCTCAGAATGCATCAGTTTGCCTCCGTTCTGTCACTATTCTGCTCTGGAGGTGACACACACGCTGCCTGCAGCGACATAATCTGGCACAATAGAAAACGGATCCGTTCCCCATTGACTTTCAATGGTGTTCAAGACGGATCGTCATGGCTATAGAAGACATAACACAACCGGATCCGTTCATGGCGGATGCATGCGGTTGTATTATTGTAATGAAAGCATTTTTGCAGACCCATGACGGATCCGCAAAAAATTCTAGTGTAGCCTTAAAAGCTTCCAATAAATAATTTTTAAAAATTATTGTTATTCCCTTGTCATGATTTTGTGTTTTTTTTAGGTTTCCCTTCGCACACACTTTTTTGTGGCTTTTTTTCCCATGAAGTTCATGTAAATTTTTTTATAGCTGGATCAGTAGCTGAAAATAGGTCATTTGTGATGGCAGTTTTGTAATTGTGTTTGTTTTAGAAGACTTTTCTACAACCCCTTTGACTTCTATAGAAAACCATCTTCAAATAAGCAACATGTCAGTTCTCAAGCATTTTTCAAATCAACTACTGAAAAAATAATGCACCATGTGCACATGATTTGAATGTGGTAAACACAGCTAAAAATGCCCATTTTCCGCTGCTGAATCAGTGGCAGATTTTGCCCATGTGAACATAACCAGAATGTCATGCATTTTTTTTGTTCACACATTTTTGACATGCATTAAAAAAAATTATATCAAAACAATATGTAATGAGCCATATGACATGAAGCTTTTTTAGAGCTACTGACTGGCTCAGGTGGAAAAACGTGACTTGTTAGCAGTTCCTGACATTTATCATTGTACATAACCATAGAACTGATGTCCTTATTATAATAGGTATGTTATGGTGATAGGCTGTCTTTAAATGTAAAAAGAAATAGGAAACAACTACATAGTTATTTTCAGACTGTAAGCAGGCAGCAGCATAAATATCCTTATAATAGGAAACCACAGGTAACAACGAACGTATGAGTTATCCACTAGAGATTCCAGCAAATATTCTGTACATGGCAGGTGACATCAACATGTTTTCCCTAAGTGCATCTTGAAGCTATGCAACATTTCCCAGTGGATGGAGCTGTTGTCTGGGACTTGCTTTCCTCACACCATCTGATTGCACTTCAGACCATACGGTGCTGTCAGACTATGAAAGTAGTCGTACCCCACCTAGTGGAGGCATTCGTTATTGTCCGTGCATTACAAGTGATGCTGAAATAGTGCTATGACTGCAGACACATACTAAGGCTACATTCACACATCAGTATTTTTCTATATCCCGAATTTCGGTCCGTTTTTTGCGGATCCGTTGTTCCTGATAATGTTTCCGTATGTCATCAGTTTTTTGCGGATCCGCAAAAAACGGAAACATGTATAAATTTCACAAAGCAAATAAAGTTGTTTGGATTTCTTTGAAAAAAAAAGTGAAAAAAAAAAGTGAATAAGTGATTTGTGGGCAGGATTTAATTTCCAGGAACGGATTCCGCATAAAACGGATGACATACGTAATGACATACGAATGTCTTCCGTTTTTTGCGGAACCATTGACTTTGTATTGTACCAGGATCCGATTTTTGCGGAAAAGAATAGGACAAGTTTTATATTTAATCGGACATGCGGAACGGAACAACGGAAACGGACAGCACACATTGTGTTGTCCGATTTTTTCCAGGACCCATTGAAAATGAATGGGTCCAGAACTGGTCCTGATCTGTTCCGCAAAAAACGGAACAGATCAGGAAAGAAAAAAACGGACGTGTGAATGGACCCTTAAAAAGTTTTTATTATTGATGACCCAACCTCGGGATAAGTTGTTAATATCGGATTCCCAACAACCCCCCTGCGATCAACTGTTTGAAGAGGACATAACACCAGTTATGGCTAATTAATAGGGGTTATCCATTGGGAGAGGTCTCAGCAGCCCTTCAAAAAGCGGCTCAGCTTGACCGTAATGTTTTGCTCATGGAACAGGGCACCAATGCCAAACCCTCACGCTTCGCCTTCTCTTTTCAGTATAGCCCGGTCGCCGAAATGGTCCGACAGGTTATCAATCGCAATTGGGACTTACTCAAAGGAGACCCTACTCTTAGCAGCTTTACTGACAATAGACCATTGGTCACATTTAAAAGATGTCCTACAATCAAAGACAAACTAGTTAGAAGCGTATTCTCCATACCTAGGGATGAGAGCTGGTTGAGAAAACCTGTGGGCAATTTTAAGTGTGGCCATTGTTCTTTTTGCGCACTAAATGTCTGTAGCAAGTACCTACAGATAGGTGGGGTACAACACACAGTACGGGACTTTATTAACTGCCGTACGTCCTATGTGGTATATGTGGTTTTTTGTCCTTGTAAGCGCTTCTATATAGGAAAAACTATTCGCCCTCTATTCGAGCGCATTCACGAACACATTGACTCCATTCGATCAGGCAGAGGCAGTCCACGCCTCATTGAACATATTCGCACGGCCCACGACGCTCATCCACGTTGCCTCTCTTTTGCGGGCGTAGAGCATGTCCGTCCCATCCCTCGGGGTGGTGACCGGCATCGCTTGCTCCTGCAGAGGGAGGCAAGGTGGATTATGCGAACGGAGGCTATGCATGCGGTGGGAATGAATGATAGGAATGATATGTCGGTGTTCCTGTGAGTCGCATGCGCTCGATATAGAGGAGCCTATTGCTGCGCATATGCCCTAAATACAAGCGCACCTCCGCTTTCCCTATATTGGTGAATCCATTTATAAATGTGATTTGTTGTAGTTAGCGGCGGGGGCCACAAACTGTGACCGCTTGCATTATTACTGCTCATAAGATACCATCCTGATATTACCACTATAGTCTCAATATACATGTTGTGCTGCTGCACTTTATACCCCCTGATGTCCGCTTTCTCCTTATATATCTTCAATGTTGGTGCTGTCTTTTTTCCAGTATGTTTGTATTATGACCGAACCTGTTGGTTACATGTATTTTAGCTACGTCATATCCGTGGGAGCGAGATAGTTGCTGACGGCGTCGGCCGTCCCCCTATCCACCTGCATAAACCGCACGTATGCGCGATGACGCATTCAGTGGCCTGAGGAAGCGCGATCCTGAGCGCGAAACGGCCTTCGCCGCTCGCAACTTTGTGTCCGCCCCTGGATCCTCCAGCTACCCTTTGAGGAAGCTTCAATAAAGAAGAGTCATATACTTCGGTGAGTGCCTCAACTTTATTTCCGCCTTCTCTCCATGTTGCAATTCACTGTCAACAGTATCTTTTTTGCTGAGCACCACGTTAAGAAGCAAGTTTAACCGCATCACGGTCTGGTTCATTACGGCATCACCAGTGCAAGCAGTGCCGCCCGACTACCTCTCTCCCCTCTCTTGCATCAATAACACCAGTTATGTCACATTCATCAGTCACATGTTCTAAGTGCAGCTCAGTCCCAATAAAATCAGTTATTTGGATTTTAGCACCAAATATATGTGTTTATATGTTGACTCCATTTTTTTTTTCAGGCAAAATTTTCTTATATACTTCTCCACCCCCAAGTATGTACCAAGTTTATTAAGTGGTTGGCTGGATGCAAATTTCAGATCTTTGTAAAATAGACCTGGAGTGACCTAGAGTTGGAGTGTGGGAAGAAACTGGAGTGTCTGTTTGAAACAAATGCAAACACAGTTTGAGGGCTCATGCACATGGCCGTACACATCATATAATGCATGCGGACCTATTTACTTGAAAGGGTCCGCAAACCCGATGATACGGTGCGAAGGGAGGCACGGATCGGAAGCCCACGGAAGCAATATGCACTACTTTCTTTGCGGTGCGGACTATCGGATGTGGATCTCAGATCCCATTTATGTGAATGGGTCCGCATCTGCAGACAGTGAGCACATGGTCAGTGCCCGTGCATTGCGGACCGCAATTTGCGGTCCACAGTACAGGCTTGGCCAGCATGAGCTCTGAGCTTCCAAACTCAATCCAAGTGTTGCCCCTGCTCAGATTTATACCCAGGGCCCCAGTGTTCCAAGGCTATAGGGCTAACCACTGGGGTCCAATTTCTTCTGCATATTTTCTTCTTAACCCGTTAGATGCCATGGCCAATAGCGAATGCGGGATCTAAATGGTATACAGAGGGAGCGGGCTCCCTCTGTCTCCCATTTGCACCCCACAAAAGACATTGTGGGGTGCCGATGCCTATGTACAGCAGTCTGAAGCCTAATCAAGGCCCAGGCCTGCCTGCAGTGTATCCTAGTAGGCCATGCCCCTCTGGAGCAGCTTGCTGGTGACTGTCAGTGGTGGATTATAATAGGGGTGCTTGGGTCGGCAGCCCCAGACCTGACATTTCTGTGGGGCCTTTCGCCACACAAAACACCCATTACAAAGAACGAAAACTATGATCCTCTTAGGAGAAAAGACCTTTGATGACATCATTGCCATGTGACCAATAAAATATCAATGTTACTGGTCACATGGTGATGACGTGTGGCGTGCCAGAACAGCAGGGGCAACACGCGAGGTGCGCGGTGGGCCGATGAGGGGCCAGTAATAATACAGTTCATCGGTTTACTCACGGTTAGCAGAAAGCCTCCCTGGGCTGGCAGCACAGTGTTGAGGAAGACAGCACAAAATCCCCCGGGGCACACTCTGTGGTAGGGAAGCACCAGCCTAGATGGAGGTTGAGGTGCCCTTGATGGCAGTGGTGTTTAGGGTGCTTGTGGCGGCTGGGTCCCTTGGTGTTATTTGTCGTGACGCCAGTACCGTTAATGGTGGTACAACCAGTTGTAGTAATATTGAAGAATGAAGTAGACAGTGGTAGGATACAACTCACAACTTTTACTGTAGTTGGTCTTAGTTGCAGCAAATACATCCAGACAGAATACAGTCTTTTGTTCTTTAGAGGAATTCTGTTGATCCACTGTTAATAGGTTTTGCTAGGTTTTGACTCAGGCTGTGGTTCTGTAGAGCTCACTGGTAGGTGACTTTGTCCTATTATTTCGGTGTCTTCCAAGCCTTTGAACAGGTAGCTAATCTGTCTTCTATAAGGTATGGTGAGGCTGCCTGTAGCTAGATTGTCCTCCACATGTGCAAAAGTGCCCCTTAATCCTTAGGTAGTGGCTGTTATCACCGATGTCTCTCTTTTAGCTTGGTTTTCTTCCAGGGATGCAACACTATCCTCTGGTTGTAGGATGTAAAGAACTAAGTGGATGACAAGAGGAAAACGCTCTCCTGCCCCTCGTACCTTGGCTCTACCTCATTGCTGCTTCTGACTTCACCCACTACTCTGTGGCGTGTAGCCTCAGCTTCACAACTGACTCTACTCCTCTCCTACCACCTTTTCCTTCTTTTCCTCTCTTCTACATTAGGCCTGACTAAGTGCTATCCCCCTCTAGTGGTGGGATGTATAAAATACACCTAACCAGCCTATGAACAGGGATACAACAGGTGATGTAATGCAGAATGACATGCAACAAATTAATGCAGTTTTACAGTAATTTTGCAGTTCCCACCTATCCTGAGTGGGACGCTGCAGACGTCTTCAAAAGTCTTTTCACTCTACCAGGAGTGTTGCTGCAGGAGAAGTTTGCCATAATTTTATGGAGGTTTTTTTGTGAAAATTCTATTAATAAAAGGTTGCTGTTATGCTATTATACTATGTACTGTAGGCTACCCTATACTTTGGGGTGTTATACTGTATACTGTGGGGTGCTATACTGCATACTATGAGGTTCTGTATACTGTGGAGTGCTATACTGCATACTGTGGGGTTCTATACAGCATACTGTGGGGTGCTGTATAGTGTGGGGTGCTGTACTGCGACCTTTGAGGTGCTATACTGTATACTGTATATTGTGCGGTACTATATATTGTGGGGTGTTATATACTGGATACTGTGGGGTGTTTTACTATATATTGCATACTTTCAAAAAATGTTATGTACCCCAAAATGATATCAATGAAAACTACAAAAAAAACAAGCCCTCACAAGTTATGGGTCTTGGGATGCAGCAATGCAAACACATTTTCTTCTATAAAAAAAAAGGGTTTTTATTGTGCAAAAGTAGTAAAAGGTAAAAGAAAACCTATATGTATTTGGTACTGTTGTACTGACCATCTCCAAGACTTCTCTCGAGCTGCACCAGTTCTCTGGTATAACCTACCCCAAGCAATGAGGTTAATTCATACCAACCACAGTTTAAAGCGGTCACTGAAAGCACATCTTTTTAGGCTAGCCTATTGCATCTGCTGATCTAACTTTCTGCCATTCATCACCCCCCCTTCAGAATCATTCTTCTGAACCTGATCCATCAGTATCCACCACACCCTATGCACTCAGAAGCTGGCCTTTGCAGCCTTCTATCCTACTTCCTTATTGTATTAAGATGGCCAGACCATTGTACAAAACAAGCACTTTTTACCTTCTGTCTCACCCCCATCTCCTCATAGATTGTAAGCTCTTTCGAGTAGGGTCCTCATTCCTCTTGTTTTATTTGTTGACTTGATCTAAGAAAAGAGAAAAATCTGGATCGCACATCCACATGCTATGCATTGATCTATAACTGCTTCTCAGAAAAATTTACATTGCTTCTCAACGTAATAAATAGTATACAGCCCCCTGATATATATAGTGTACATGAGGCATTGGTAAATGTTTTGATCAAAATGTATAACCCCACTCACCATGCCAAGCAGGGACGGACTGGCCATAGACCTTACAGGGAGATTTCCCGGTGGGCCGATGCCCAAGGGGCCAACGAAGCCCCCCTCATGGCTGCTGGCCGGATACATAATGAGCTCTCAGTGGTAATTAATGAGAATCAAGTGCCCATGCCCAGTGACTGCACATGCCCTCCTGAATGCAGCTGCTGTGGCCTCATCTCACCTCCTAAGCCCCCTGCTCCATATCTTAATCAGAGATAACTGATAATGTCTATTAATGGCCACTACAGAGGGACAGCTTTTGGGGCAATATATTGTGCTGCACTGTGGTATATGGTTGAGATGGGACAGTATTTTGCGCTATGATATGGCTTACCCCGCCTACTTATGTTGTCCTGCCTTCTGTCAACTTTGACCCCCCTAAAAATGGGGCCACTTTTAGTTTTTTTTCCAGGGCCACTTTAAGTTCCCAGTCCACCCCTGATGCCAAGGTTGCCTGGAGAGAGCACATGGCTGCCTGGAGAGAGTTCCTGATAGCATATGGAAAGGTGAGCTTTTGACATCTGTTCACATAGTGCGGTACTGAATGGTTGCGATTGTTGCTGTAGTGCTCTGCTGGCAGGTTGGTGGGACCAAGTGCCAGGGTGACTTTTTCTAGAAGCAGGTGTGCTGTTTGATTGCTGGGCCCTGCCACCTGCTGGTGCAATGCTGTGGCATCGGTGGTTGCCAATTAGAGTAGGCCCCATTTGAAGATTTAACCTTGGTGTGGTGAGTGGGCTTATGTATTTTGATAAAAACGTTTAACAATGCCTCATGTATAGTATGTACAGTGCAGACCAAAAGTTTGGACACACCTTCTCATTGAAAGAGTTTTCTTTATTTTCATGACTATGAAAATTGTAGATTCACACTGAAGGCATCAAAACTATGAATTAACACATGTGGAATTATATACATAACAAAAAAGTGTGAAACAACTGAAAATATGTCATATTCTAGGTTCGTCAAAGTAGCCACCTTTTGCTTTGAATACTGCTTTGCACACTCTTGGCATTCTCTTGATGAGCTTCAAGAGGTAGTCACCTGAAATGGTCTTCCAACAGTCTTGAAGGAGTTCCTAGAGATGCTTAGCACTTGTTGGCCCTTTTGCCTTCACTCTGTGGTCCAGCTCACCCCAAACCATCTCGATTGGGTTCAGGTCCGGTGACTGTGGAGGCCAGGTCATCTGGCGCAGCACCCCATCACTCTCCTTCATGGTCAAATAGCCCTTACACAGCCTGGAGGTGTGTTTGGGGTCATTGTCCTGTTGAAAAATAAATGATGGTCCAACTAAACGCAAACCGGATGGAATAGCATGCCGCTGCAAGATGCTGTGGTAGCCACGCTGGTTCAGTATGCCTTCAATTTTGAATAAATCCCCAACAGTGTCACCAGCAAAGCACCCCCACACCATCACACCTCCTCCTCCATACTTTACGGTGGGAACCAGGCATGTAGAGTACATCCGTTCACCTTTTCTGCGTCGCACAAAGACACAGTGGTTGGAACCAAAGATCTCAAATTTGGACTCATCAGACCAAAGCACAGATTTCCACTGGTCTAATGTCCATTCCTTGTGTTCTTTAGCCCAAACAAGTCTCTTCTGCTTGTTGCCTGTCCTTAGCAGTGGTTTCCTAGCAGATATTCTACCATGAAGGCCTGATTCACACAGTCTCCTCTTAACAGTTGTTCTAGAGATGTGTCTGCTGCTAGAACTCTGTGTGGCATTGACCTGGTCTCTAATCTGAGCTGCTGTTAACCTGCGATTTCTGAGGCTGGTGACTCGGATGAACTTATCCTCTGCAGCAGAGGTGACTCTTGGTCTTCCTTTCCTGGGGCGGTCCGCATGTGAGCCAGTTTCTTTGTAGCGCTTGATGGTTTTTGTGACTGCACTTGGGGACACTTTCAAAGTTTTTCCAATTTTTCGGACTGACTGACCTTCATTTAAGTAATGATGGCCAATCGTTTTTCTTTACTTAGCTGCTTTTTTCTTGCCATAATACAAATTCTAACAGTCTATTCAGTAGGACTATCAGCTGTGTATCCACCTGACTTCTCCACAACGCAACTGATGGTCCCAACCCCATTTATAAGGCAAGAAATCACACTTATTAAACCTGACAGGGCACACCTGTGAAGTGAAAACCATTTCAGGTGACTACCTCTTGAAGCTTATCAAGAGAATGCCAAGAGTGTGCAAAGCAGTAATCAAAGCAAAAGGTGGCTACTTTGAAGAACCTAGAATATGACATATTTTCAGTTGTTTCACACTTTTTTGTTATGTATATAATTCCACATAGTTTTGATGCCTTCAGTGTGAATCTACAATTTTCATAGTCATGAAAATAAAGAAAACTCTTTGAATGAGAAGGTGTGTCCAAACTTTTGGTCTGTACTGTAGTTTATAAGGCTGAAAAAAAGACATCTGTCCATTCAGTTCAGCCTGCAAGGCTGAACTGGAGGGAAATGTGAGGTAGAAGCCAATTTTTCTCACTTTAGGGGAAAATATTCCTTCCCGACTCCAATCAGGCAATCAGAATAACTCCCTGGATCAACAACACATCTCTAGTAGCTATAGTCTGTAATATTATTACACTCCAGAAAATACATCACGGCCCCTCTTGGACTCTTTTAGTGAACTCACCATCACCACCTACTCAGGCAGAGAGTTCCATAGTCTCACTGCTCTAAAAACTGCTGTTAGTTTTCTTCTATCATTTCAGTTTTTTTCTCTACAGCTTATCTTAACACAATTACTTTAGCCTGGATCGAGGGGAGCATTAGTCATCTCCTATTGACCGAGAGGAAATCTCCCTTCAAATGGGGAGGGGTGGACGACAACCTTGGTGACCGGCAACAGGTTATTTGTCTAGGCTATTCAGTTTGTCTTTGTAAAGAATATGGAGACAAAGAAAGTCATTGTGTTGTCTCAATATCACAAACACAATTGGATCATCTGTGTTGACCTTAAAATGGTATGCTTCCTTCTTAGGCAGCAACGTGGATACACCAAGTATCCTTGTTTTCTGTCCATGTGGGACAGCATAGCTCATGAGAAGCATTGGGTGGAGAGGAATTGACCTCCAAGATCTGACCTCGATCCTGTTAATCCAAACAATTTACGTGCCACTTGTTGACAGAAAGAACATTATATTCCCACCTCTGCACATGAGACTGGGTCTCATAAAGCAATTCGTTAAAACTTTGCCAACTGAAGGAGACTGTTGGAAGTACCTTATTTTAGCATTTCCTATCCGGTCATTTGGAAAAATAAAGGCTGGTGTGTTTGATGGTCCACTGATTTGGCAGCTCAAAGATAAATATTTCATCGGGACAATGTCAAAACTCCAAAAGAATGTTTGGTTATCATTCAAAGATCTTGTCAAGGACTTTCTTGGAAATATGCCAACAATTACACCTAAATTGTACAGAATGCTTGGAGAGCTACAAAACTCTTGGTTGCAACATGAGCATCAAGGTACATTTTCTGCATAGCCATCTTGTTCACTTCTTAAAAAATCTTGGTACAGTAAGTAGTGAGCAAGGTGAACAATTCCATCAAGATTTAAAGGTCAGGGATAGAGATGAGAAAATTGAAGTTGATGAAGTGGAATTTGATCCGAATTTCAGAAAAAAATTGATTCACACCAAATCTGAATTTCCTCACGCTTCATGGTAACAAATCAAATTTTTTCCTAAAATGGCTGCTGCATGTATTAGGACATGGAGCAAGGAACTCTGGGAACAAGGGATCACCCACAATGCCAGGCATGCAGCCAATCAGCAGCCAGCTAGCCCTGTTATGTCACAGCCCTATAAATAGCCTCAGCCATCTTGGATTCAGCCATTTTCCAGTGTAGTTAGTGCAGGGACAGACGTCAGCAGGAGCTAGGGACAGTGGTAGAAAAGACTTTAAAACTTTTATTTTGCTGTATAGAAGTTCAGGGAATGGATAGGAAGGAATCATTCCACAGTATTGAATGAGAACAGGGTTCAGTAGGGGAGTAGGGGAGTTTACAGCCTAGGTAATAGGAACAATCCTATTATACCTTGCTGCACTGACTGGGGATCAAATTGCCATTATACAGCTCTGTAATTCCAGCAAACCGTTCTTGTTTATGGGGTGCAAGTGCTGTTTGATGCAGCCATTAACATGGTTTATTACAAATAAATATTTCCATGTTTGTTTTGAAAACGAAAAGGCTTATTAGCCATTGTGTGGTAAAGTGAAAAAATTACAGCCCTTTTGGCATTTATTAGTGGCAAAAAATATGTATTATTTACCGTTCAGCGGTGCAGTTATATGTTCTAAAGCCCTTTATGGAGTGTATTAGTGGCAAAAATATATATATTATTTGCTGTTCAGCGGTGCAGTTATATGTACTAAAGCCCTTTTCGGCGTGCATTAGTGGCAAAAAATATATATATTATTTGCCGTTCAGTGGTGCAGTTATATGTTATAAAGCTCTTTTTGGCGTGTATTAGTGTCACAAAAATATATATTATATGCCGTTCAGTGGTGCAGTTATATGTTCTAAAGCACCTTTTGGCATGTATTAGTGTAAAAAAAAATATATTGTTTGCCATTCAGCTGTGTAGTTATATGTTCTAAAGCCTTTTGTGGCATGTATAAGCGGGAAAAAAGGTCCCATTTGCCGTTCAACGGTGCAGTTATATGTTCTAAAGCCCTTTTTAGCGTGTATTAGTGGGGAAAAAAAGGGCTTATTAGCCGACTGGTTAAGTGAGAAAATTACAGACTTTTTTGGGGTGTTTTAATTTCCTTTTTATTTATTTAATTGATCTAAGAGTATGTCAGACAGAGAAGTGCCAGGCCCTGCACAGGTGCGTGGCAGAGACCTAAATGTTTCTGGCGCAAGCACAGGTCGCAACAGAGTAAGGGGGCGTGGCAGAAGGAGTCGCAGCGAGAGGCCTGAGATCCTGGTGTCATCTAGCGGTCGTGTTTTGACCAGCAAGCCAGCGGTTCTTGAATGGTTGACTCGATCATCCACTTCGTCACAAGTGACATCAGAAACCCCCAGTCAAGAGTCGGTGGGTTCGTCAGACACAACCCTTAGTTGATAGATAATGGAAATATCCAGCTCACCCTTATTTTGTGATGATGTAGATGCTCCACCTCGGGTGCACCACTGCTTTCTTGAGCGAAAATTTTCTTGATTTTCAGTGACAAAGAGACAGCAATAAAACTTATTCACAGGTCCTGTTGGCAATCTACGCGTTTCGAACAGGTGGGTTCTTATTCATGACTGCCAGTCATGGCCGGGAGTCAGCAGGGTGGCAACAGTGGGAGGTTGGGAGCCAAACGTGCCTGGATTAGACCACCGCTTTGCAGGAGCTTACCTTCCCAGAAAGTAGTGGAGCAGGGGTTTACGGAAGCAGTGACAGTTTCAGTCAGTCAGTGCGGAGTGTTGGGTGTAAATATCACCTACTCGGCAGTGTGTTTTTGTTAAGCCGCCAGAGGAGGTGAACTTGGCCATTTGTAGAATCTGTGGGCAGAAGGTGAAGCGTGGCCAGGGTGCCAATGTTGGCACAGCGGCCCTGTGTCAACATATGCAGCGTCATCATAAAGTGGCCTGGGAGAACTGTGGCTATGATGTGGTCCAGCCTGCCGCAGCAACTGCTGCATCACCCAGTGGCACGCACCTGATTTCAGGCAGTCAAGGCTCCAACACCTCAGCCAAAGGGAGCTGTCTGTCCTTCCCATCATCTGCTGGTCCTGATGCTCCTGCTCCTCCTCCTACTCCTCGTCAGTCATTCTGTCAGCAATCGATTACTGAAGTTATTGCCAAGAGACAACAGTATGCGCGCACTCATCCAACGGCGCAGAAGCTGAATGTGCTCCTGACCAAGTTGCTGGTACTGCAGTCCCTCCCTTTACAAGTGGTGGACGCTGCACCTTGTCCCGAGGTGGAGAGTCTCAAGCAGTCATGTCTTTGTCAAAAAGGCAGTACCAGCCCTGTACAGGTATGTACAACAGGAGGTGGGCCAGTCCTTGAGCCTGTCAGTGTCAAAGTGCACGGCAGCGCCGACATGTGGAGCTGTAACTACAGTCAGGGTCAATACATGCCCTTTACAGTCCACTGGGAGAATGTGGTTCCTGCACAGCCACACCAGCAACTTGGCCAGGTGACGCCGCTTCCGCCTCCATGTTCTCACGCCGTTGGTCCTGTGACAATATCCGCCTTTGCCTCCTCATCCTCCACAGTGTCCCAAGCCTCCACTGCAGGGAGAATTCAAAGTGTCATGCTGTTCTGCACCTCGTTTGCCTGGGTGAACTGAGTGACACAGGGGAGGAACTGCTCCGTGTCCTTCATTAAGAAATCAAATCCTGGCTTTCTCAGTGGCAACTCAAAATCGGAAACATGGTGACCAACAACAAGAAGAACATGGTGTCTGCGCTGAGTCAAGGAGGGCTGAGCCATGCACCCTGCATGGCACACGTGTTCAATCTGGTTGCCAAGCGGTTCCTGAAGAAGTCTTCCACCTATCTGCAAGACATTCTAAAAATGGCCAGGAAACTTTGCATGCACTTCAGCCACTCGTACACCGCAAAGCACACCCTCCTTGAGCTGCTGCAGCAGAACGGCATTCCCCAACATAGGCTGATATGCGATGTTTCCACCTGTTGGAAATCCACCCTCCATATGTTGGACCGACTATATGAACAGAGAAAGGCCATAAACGATTTCCTGATAATGCAAGCGGACAGGAGTATTCCCCTGTGTAACTTCGATGCCAGCCATGTGTGACACCTGCCATTTGGTCATGCCCTTTGAGGAGGCCACGTTATTTGGCAGTTGCCAGGACTACGGGATGGACAACGTCATTCCACTGCTTCATGTCCTGGAACAGATGCTAGTAAATCTGGCTGGTCAGGGGACTGGAGTTGTGGCGCCTAGATCTCATGGCCACATGAGCCCTGTGGGAGGAGGAGGAGGACATTGGAGCACAAGCAATGTGTAGCGAAATTAGTGTTTTTTCTACACAGGTGACAGGAGAGGATAAGCAGGAGCAGCCAGAGGAACTACAGGGCAATGAGGAAGACGAGGCAGAGGATCCAGACACACCAAGGCAGTATGCAGTGGAGATGGAGGCAGGGACTCCCTCTGAGTCATTTGCACAAATGGCCCGATGCATGCTCACTTGCTTGCGTAGTGAGAGCCAAATTGTCACCATTCGGCAGAGGGACGACTTCTGGCTCTCCACTTTGTTGGACCCTTGTTATCGGTCCAAAATGGGGGGCCTTTTTAAGAGGGAGGACAAACTGAACTACTATAGAGACATCCTATGTAATCAGTTGGCCGCTGCCTATCTGCGCAATCATCCATCCTCTCACAGGTATGACTGGGGGGGCCCTCTGCACTCACGTTCCTCTGCCATGGCTGCAGTAGGAGCAGTTCCAGCTCCATCAGTAGCTCCGCATAGTGAAGAAAGTACTCACCAGCAGCAGCTAGACCTGGAGCAGGACCTGAACCAGCAGGTGGTGGCATACTTCAAAAGCACCTTGCCACCCAACATTGAAGATCCGCTGGACTACTGGGCTGCCAAACTGGATTTATGGCTGCAACTGGCTGAGTTTGTCCTGGAAAAGCTGTTCTGCCCGGCCAGTAGTGTGGCATCAGAGTGGGTATTTAGTGTGGTGGGGGCCATAGTTACTCCAAGAGGAACTCGCCTGTTCACCCAAAATGTGGAGAAACTGACCTTTGTCAAGATGAATCAGGCATGGATCAGCCAGGATTTCCACTCATCAGACTAGATCATCCATGGTGCCACACCAACACTTTCACAAAAGAAACTGGTTTCTTTTGGCTACCTGCCTCAGCTACTATTCTGATGCTGCCACCCGCCTGATGCCACACATCGGATGCCAAGTGCTCCGTCTTTCACCCACCATCTTCAGCTGGTACTAGTATTTCCACCCACCTCCCCACTCTTTCACCGGGACACTCAGTGGTCTCCTGAAGCTGCTGCCACCTTCACACTATGTCACATTGCCACTCTGTGGTATCCTGATGCTGCTGCCACCTCCACACTATGTCACCTTGCTACTCTGTGATCTCCTTATGCTGCTGCCACAGCCACACTATGTCACCTTGCCACTCTGTGGTCTCCTGATGCTACTGCCACCTCCACACTATGTTACCTTGCCACTCTGTGGTATCCTGATGCTGCTGCCACCTCCACACTATGTGGTCTCCTGATGCTGCTGCTACCTCAACACTATGTCACCTTGCCATTCTGTGGCCTCCTGATGCTGCTGCTGCACCTCCACACTGTCATTGTGCCACTCTGTGGCCTCCTGATGCTGCTGCCGCCTCCACACTGTCATTGTGCCACTCTATGGCCTCCTCCTAATGCTGCTAACACCTCCAGACTCTGTCATTGGGCCACTCTGTGGTCTCCTCATGCTGCTTCCACCTCACCGCTATGTCATAAGGCTGTCTGCAGCCAGGAAATAGGCATTTTTTAAAGTGATTAGCCCCGAATAAATTTGGCTCGAACCCAATTTTTTTTTTTTTATTCTCGAACCGGCTGAATCGAATTTTTGAGAATTTCGCTCAAATCTAGTCATGGAGGGGCAGTATCATGGTAGATGGGTAGATTTTTACCTTAACTGCTACCTAACTTTACTACTTGCACACAATTTGACTTAGTGTCCCTTGTATGAACAAAATAACTTTAAATAAACATTACATTCAGGTAATTGTTTTATTATTTTCCATTGTATGTACATTTGGAGGGTATCCTGTAGCTTAAAATGTTGTCATAGAATAAAACTGGGGCCACTTTTGGATTCAGAAGCTAAAAGTTAGTCAAAAACAAGTGAAAGATGTAAATTGTGTGCCCTAGTGTTATCGAGAAAGACCGTTCCTGCGAACGCTTGTTCCCGATAATCTGCCAATCACCAGATGAACGAACAAAAAGCTTGTTGATCTTGTGATCCCGTTGTTCATGCAGGCACATCAGTCATCGTTTCTGGGCAGCAGATTGTGCTGTCTAAAGAGTGATCAGCTGCCCGGAAACAAAGATTCTGTATGTGAACGAGAGATTGCAATAGCGATCCCTCGTCCTCATGTTGTGAAGGAGACCACTGCATGTAAATGCAGCGGTCTTCTTCACTGAACAAGCAGCAGGCTGTTGGGAAGGAACGCTTTCCGAAAATCTGCAGTGACATTGTGTGGTGTAAACTCGCCTTTAGTTATGAAAAAAGATAAGTATAACTAAATTTATTTAGTCTTGAGACGAGGTGTCTAAGGGGAGACATGATTATCTTATATAAATATATAAATGGCCTGTACAAAAACGTATAGTGAAAAGCTGTTCCATGTAAAATCCCCTCAAAAGACAGAGGCACTGCCTCCATCTGGAGAAGAAAAAGAGCAGTCTCCAGTGGGGACAAGGCTTCTGCACAATAAGATCTCCCGAATGGTCTACCTCAGGAGATGGTAACATCGAAAGCAACTGACTCTTAATAAGGCTTAGATGATTTCTTAGGACTAAATAACATTAATGTTGATGTAAAGGGGTAGAAGTCTGGTTCTCACTTTTTTCCCTCCCTTGATTGAAATGATGTACAATTGGATATGTTTCTTTTTTCATTGTACTACTGTACGTAACTACTGTATGAAATCAATTACAAATGTTCATTCACTGTACTGCCTGACCTGGATCATACCACTAGATGGAAGCATACCTCTATGCAAAGCTGCTTTGCAAAACAGGCACTAAGTTTGATAAATAATAAACTTTTGCACTACTATTATATTATAGTAGATAGTGATTATTGTTGTCATTATTACCATTTTTAATTATTGTTATTATGATCATCATTATAAAAAAATATGTAAAAAGCATTTGAAAAACTATTATGTCGCCCATATAACATCATAATGGAATACCATTTCAGAATTGTTCTGGTAATGTACGCCAAAGCTAGGTTGACACATTTTGTGAAATAAATACAGTACTCTTTGCTCGATCAGAGTTATAACTATAGGATGGAAGTTTATTTCTTTGGATAGATGATAAAGTTTGAATCAAAATCTCATGTTGACTGGTAAAACTGTATGAATCATTTCAACCTTTTTTTTTTTGTCAGCTAGCCTCCAAAAAGTTGAGCAGAAAAACGGTTATGTGAGTCCAAATTAAAGGAAATGTGTCATCAGAAAATGACCTATTGTTTTTATGTTAAACATATCCTTAAATAATTTTTGGTGGCTATTTTTATGCCAGTATCTAAATTTAAGAAAAACCCATAAAATCCTGCAGTTCTATCACTGACTAAGCCTAATAATAGGTTAATAAGTGCCATGTCTTGGTCTATACATATCACTTTACCTCAGTTATCTATTTATCATTGCAGGCAGGATTATAATGACAGATGTTGCATAAAAAAAATACAATTACACATATATATATATCTATATCTATGACAAAATGGACAGCTCTCCAAGGGCTATAAAAGTGTAAATAAACTTTTTACACTTTTATAGCCCTTGGAGTGCTGTCCATTTTTATTCTATAGTTTCCTGGGTTATTATCCTACACCCTAGGACTTAGCACCCATCCCCCTCTTCTCGTTTATAGTAGGTGCTGCCAATTTCTTCCATATATATATATATATATATATAGAGAGAGAGAGAGAGAGAGAGAGAGAGAGACAACACATGATTCACTATTCACAATAGGTGATATCACAGCTTTTAAACTCCCTCCTGACCTCTACACAGACGAGACGGCATGCCTAGATAACTCTACCATAGAAGTCAGTGAGGTCCCCTCCGGTTAATTGTGTCTATGGACCATGGGGCTGCCGTACTGTATATGTCTAAATGCTATTAGAACAGCTCAGTCAAGATTGCAGCCCCCATAATCACGTTCAGGAAATAGAATAAAAAAGTTGTAATCAGAAAAATCTGAATAAAAACTGATTAGAAAAAAGGATATGTGCCATTATTGATCCATCAAACTGATGGCAGCTATAACTCACAGTTTAATTACTTACGTATACACTTAATGAATCCAAAAAGAAATATATATAGTTGGCCTCATATGCATCTTTCATTTGCAGTTACATTTTTATTTTTAATAGAATACAAAAACTAAGCACATATATCAGATGTAGGGCACAAACATGTTGCTAACATGGCCTAAGAAGTTTAGCACATTAGTTATGTTTCTAATGGGATACAGCTCCTAACAAAATCCAGCCTTTGGCATTCCTGTGGTTGAGTGAAGCCAATTAAGGACTACTATATAGCTATGAACATATGGATAACATCGCTGACAAAAAGTCATCAGTAAGTAGGTGATTACCTTAAGGTAAATAAATATCCCCATAATAATAAACTGCAAAGTATGTCTGTAATGTCTGCTATAAATCTACTAAATTATGCATTTTTAATGTGTCTACTTTCTTTAGGCCCTATTACACCGCATGATTTCGGACAAAATATCTCGCTTAACACCTTAAGGACCTTGCCATTTTTCACCTTAAGGACCAGGCCGTTTTTTGGAATTTGACATGTGTCACTTTAAGTGGTAACAATGTCGGAATGCTTTTACTTATCGAAGTGATTATTAGTCTCTTTTTATGGGAAAGGGGCTTTTTTTTTAATTGAAACTTAAATTCTTTTACTGTTTACTTTTACTTTTATTTCCTTTTTATTATTTTTAGTGATGAGCGAATCGAATCCCACGAAGTGGAATTCGATCCGAATTTCAGGATAAATTCGATTTGCCTCAAAGCCGAATTCCCTCGTGCTTCGTGTAAGCGAATTGATTTAACCTGAAATAGGGTAAAAAACTATTGCTTTCTCCATTTTCGCCACCAGCCGCCATTTTGATTGAAGATTTTGACCGAAATCCAGTGTGTGGTGACATATGACATCACCACGTCGGCCGGCTTGATGACGTAATCTCGCTCCAGATCTTAAAGCAAGATGGCGGCGGCCAGCCGATCGCGAGCAAATGGAGGCGGTAAGTTTGATAAAAAAATATTTTATGGCAAAAAACTGTGTACACTTACACTCAGATGCCGCGATCATGCATGAACGCGGCATCTAAGGGGTACAATGACGGGGGACTGCGCTATCTCAGATCCCTCTCATTGCACCCACTACTTACAAAAAAATTGTTGTAAAATTCTGCAAATCAGCCGAATTGAACTTTTGAAGAATTCGCTCATCTCTAATTATTTTTTATTTTTGTCTTACTATCAGACTTCAACATTACCGGATCTAATCCCTGTTTCAATGCAGCAAAATACATCTGTGTTGTACTGCATTGACTATCTGTGTATTACACAATAATACACTGACAGTTTGCCTATGAGACCCAGCCTGGGTTCTGGGCCTCATAGGCCTTCGTAGCTGCCGGGCTGAAAGACCTTTGAAAGGCTTGGGGCTGCCATGAAAACCATCGGGTCCCCGCCACCGCAGCGTGCGGACCAGATTGCTGAGGAGAGGGAGCGCAAACATCCCATAGGCCACGGTCAGCGCTGACCATGGCATATGAGAGGTTAATCCACTGGCATCAGTGTTATCACCGATGCTGTTGGATGCAGCAGGGATCTGGCTGTCAGTAACAGCCGTCTCCCTGCCACTAATCGCGGCACCCCGCATGGGGGAACAGAAGGACTGCAGGACGAGAATGCTCATCCTGAGGCACCAAGTACTGGCCATTTTGGACAAGCATTATCGTCCTGGGTCCATAAGGGGTTAAAGCAGGCACCTTTGGAGACAATTTTTGTTTATGATTGCATTTCACTCATTTTTGGCAAAAAATTATTAAAAATATTCAACCATTCTACCATAACTGTTTTTCTAGCTCTGTGACTGGTACTTTCACTTTGTGCCGGTTATCTAATAAACCTTATCTCTAAACTAAGAGGTCATAAACACCTATTTAAAGGGGTTGTCCGGGTTCAGAGCTGAACCCGGACATCCCTCCATTTTCACCCCGGCAGCCCCCTTGACAGGAGCATCGGAGCAGTTCATGCTCCAATGCTCTCCTTTGCCCTGCGCTAAATCGCGCAGGGCAAAGGCATTTTAGGTTCCGGTGACGTACCGGGGCTCTCCATGGGGCTGACAGGAACCCCGGTGACGTCACCGACACTGATGGGTGGGATTTCGCCCGGCAGTGTGTTATTGAAAACAAAAGAGCCCGTGCCCTGTGTGGTTTAGCGCAGGGCACGGGAGCGCATCGGAGCATGAGATGCTCTGATGCTAGACTCAGGGGGGCTGTCGGGGTGAAAATAAGGGTATGTCCGGGTTCAGCTCTGAACCCGGACAACCCCTTTAAGTCACATTCTTATCAGTAAGATAAAAAACTGAGCTATAATGAGTGTTTATAATGTCAGAGAGCAGAGATAAGGAGCCCATCAGCTCCTCAACTGATGGAAAAGATAGAAAATCCAGAGGCTGCTACTACAGCATCTTGTCACGAGGGTGTCAAGGGCCACATCTGACTATTGACTGTCCTCTCCTTGGTGTTTTCCTTTAGTGTTAGTGGTGAGGACTAGTGTTCCCACCACCCTATTCACTACGTAGGGCTCATCTCAGGGAAAGCCAGGGTTTAGGCACGTGATCGGCGTACAGGTGAGGAACCCGTCTAGGGACGTAAGGGCAGTCAGGTGCCAGCCTCAAGGTGAGTTAGGGGTCACCACCTTTCCCTCTCCCTTGGACAGGGCCTTCCCATTTCCCTCCCTTTGCGTCACGTATGTGATCGGCACGCCGGTTATGATATTATATCTAGAAGGAAGTGTGGCCGGCACACGCAGAGTTGCACGCCGCTCGGGATAGGATGATTACCACATATAGTAGAAAGAAAATCCCAGCAGACGTGTCTTCAATGCTAATAGAATTTATTTTGCAAGTAGCAATATGTCCATGAATAGGACGCGTTTCGGCTCAGTAGCCTTTCTCAACAGAAAGGCTACTGAGCCGAAACGCGTCCTATTCATGGACATATTGCTACTTGCAAAATAAATTCTATTAGCATTGAAGACACGTCTGCTGGGATTTTCTTTCTATGATATTATATCTGGCCCTTATTTTGTGTAGGTAGAAAAAAAAAAAAAAAAAAAAATATATATATATACTTTTTCTTTCTGCCTATTTAGAATCCAGTATGGATCCTATTGCTGCTTTGACAAAGCAACTTCAAGGCCTGTCTTTGGAGGTGGCAGGATTAAAGACGTCCGTCCTCCATCAACAGCAGCAATTGCAACAGACCGCAACCCCAGCGGTTGCTATGGGTAACCAGGTTGCTGCGGAACGCAAGGTTGTTCTTCCTGACAGATTTTCTGGGGGAAGGGACAAATTTGTGACATTCCGAAATTACGGAGACTCCTACAGGGAGAGCGGCCAGCAGAGGAGTATTGCTCATAGTTTCGTAGGTGGGCTACAGATACCCAGTGGAACGACCCAGCTCTCAGGAGTCAGTTCTGCTCTGGGTTATCCGAAAGGGTTAAGGATGCGCTTGCGCTGTATGAGACCCCCTTTTCCCTTGATGCTGTTATGTCCCTTTCTATCAGAATAAATAGACGTCTTAGGGACAGATTGAAAATCCTGCGCAATTGGTAACCCCTCCCAAGCAGCAGTTAGTCTGTACGGACCTAGACGTGCCTATGCAGCTAGGAGGAACTACTCGTCAGGTCCGTCCTCCTGAGGCTCGTCGTAGGCGTGGGGTTTGTTTTTTCTGTGGGGGGAGGGGTCATTTCATTAATGTCTGTCCTTCCTTTCTCAAAAACAAAAGACTGTCCAAACTACTAACCCCAGGCTGTGTGGAGGATGTCAGCCGGGAGTATATGTTTCCTCCATATGAACATCTCAATTTGTGTTGCCAGCGGTTGTTGTTTTTGGTGTTAAGATGGAGACTATTTCTTTCTTTCTAGACAGTGGAGCAGGGGTAAATTTGATAGATGCCCATTTTGCCCGCACTATGGGTTTGTCTCTCTGTACGCTACAGAGACCTATTCCCATATTCGCTATTGATTCTGCTCCTCTGTCTCAGAGAAACCTTACTCACATTGTCCATAACTTACACCTTCGGGTAGGGGACCACCATAACGAGTGTCTATCATGTTACGTTCTGGAGGGCCTTCCCTCTCCTGTGGTATTGGTTCTTCCCTGGTTGGTAGCGCACAATCCAGTGGTGGATTGGCAGGCCAGGGAGATATTGGAGTGGAGTGAGCATTGCAGAGAAAATTGCTTAAATAGCAATTGCTTAGTCGCCTCCATAGCTACTCTACCTACATTTGTTTCAGACTTTGAGAACGTTTTTTCTGAAAAGGGTTGTCAGAAGTTACACCGTCCTTATGATTGCCCGGTTAACCTTATTCCCGGTGCAAAATTACCCAAGACCAGGTTATATAATCTTTCGGGTCCCGAGAGACAAGCCATGAAAAATTATATCTCCGAGAGTCTGGCTAAGGGACACATCAGACCCTCTTCATCACCCATGGCTGCAGGGTTTTTCTTTGTTAAAAAGAAAGATGGGGGCCTGCGTCCTTGCCTAGATTTCCGCGAACTAAACCGGATAACCATCCGAGACCCATACCCTCTTCCTCTCATTCCTGACCTGTTTAATCAGATTGCGGGTGCTAATTGGTTCTCCAAACTTGATCTTAGGGGGGCCTACAATCTGATTCGTATCATGAAAGGGGATGAGTGGAAGACAGCTTTTAACACCCCTGAGGGGCATTATGAAAATCTAGTCATGCCTTTCAGTCTGACCAATGCTCCTGCTTCTTCCAACATTTCGTTAATTACATTTTTAGTCATCTTATCGGCAGGTTTGTGGTGATATACCTAGATGATATTTTAATTTATTCGTCTGATCTGAAAACACATGAGTTACATGTCAGACAGGTACTGCAGGTCCTACGGACGAATAAATTATATGCAAAAATTGAAAAGTGCGTCTTCGCCTTTCAGGAAATACAGTTCCTGGGATATCTATTATCTGCTTCAGGTTTCCGTATGGATCCTAGGAAGGTCCAGGCAATTTTAGATTGGGATCTTCCTGAGAACCTTAAAGCACTGCAACGGTTCTTGGGTTTCGCAAATGTCTTGAGAAAGTTCATTGAAAATTATTTGGTGATTGTCAAACACCTTACTGACATGACTAGGAAGGAGACTGATTTTTCTAAATGGTCTGACGCCGCTAAAATTGCATTTTCCTCTCTAAAAGAGAGGTTTACCTCGGCACCTGTACTAATCCAACCTGATGTCTCCCAGCCTTTTATTGTTGAAGTAGATGCGTCAGAGGTGGGAGTGGGGGCTGTACTGTCTCAGGGTCCGTCTCCTGGCAAATGGCATCCTTGCGCTTTCTTTTCTAAAAAACTATCTGCAGCAGAGAAGAACTATGACATTGGCAATAGGGAACTATTAGCTATTAAACTAGGGTTTGAAAAATGGCGTCACTTTTTAGAGGGGGCAATCCACCCCGTCACAGTGATTACGGACCACAAAAACCTTCTGTACCTCAAATCAGCTAAGCGTCTCACCCCTAGACAAGCTAGGTGGTCGCTATTTTTTACCAGGTTTAACTTTTTCATCACCTATCATCCTGGGGCAAAAAATGCCAAGGCAGATGCATTATCTCGTAGTTTCCCTGGTGGGGGTAATGTGGGTGATCCGGTACCCATTTTACAAAGAGGAGTGGTTGTCTCTGCTGTACACTCTGTTCTGGAGGGGAAGGTGTTAGAGGCCCAGGGGGACGCCCCGGTGTCTTGCCCCTCAGAGAAATTGTTTGTACCGTTGAACCTGCGTCTCGAATTATTAAAGGAACATCATAATTCGGCACTTGCTGGGCAGCCGGGTAGTAAAGCAACCTTGGAGCTATTGTCTCATCGTTTTTGGTGGCCAAGGTTGCGTCAGGATGTAATGGATTTTGTGTCTACTTGTTCTACTTGTGCACGCGCGTAAGTCTCTCATACACGTCCTGCAGGGTCTTTATTGCCACTTGTCATTCCCAATAGGCCATGGACACATCTGTCAATGAATTTCATCACTGACTTACCTTTGTCTGCGGGTAAAACAGTTATCTTGGTAGTAGTAGACAAGTTTAGCAAAATGGTACACTTCATTGCGTTACCCGCACTACCTAATGCTAAGACTCTTGCTCAGGTATTCATCTGTGAAATCGTGAAGCTTCACGGGGTCCCTTCTGATGTTGCTTCGGATCGGGGAACCCAGTTTATTTCTAAGTTTTGGAAAGCTTTTTGTTCCCGTTTGGGGGTACACTTGTCCTTTTCCTCAGCTTTCCATCCTCAGTCGAATGGGCAGACTGAGCGTACCAACCAAAACCTTGAGACATATCTAAGGTGTTTTGTGTCTGAAAACCAAGAGGTGTGGTCATCATATTTACCGTTAGCCGAGTTTGCTATAAATAATCGCTGTCAGGAATCCACTGGCAAGTCACCATTTCTAGGTGCATATGGTTTTGATCCCCAATTCTGTACTTTCAAAGAGGGGGGGTCTTCTGGGGTTCCCGAAGAGGAACGGTTTTCCTCATCTCTTTCATCTGTATGGCAGAAGGTACAAGCTAACTTAACTTAAATATGTGAGGTAAATATAAATGCATGACTGATAAGAAACGGTCGCCAGGTCCGGACCTAGGAGTGAATGACTATGTGTGGTTATCTACTAGGAATATTAAGTTAAAGGTTCCCTCTTGGAAACTGGGTCCTAGGTTCATTGGTCCTTACAAAATAGTAGCCATCATTAACCCAGTGGCTTTTCGCCTGGAGCTACCTCAAACTTTTAAAATCCATAACGTCTTCCATAAGTCGTTACTCAAAAAGTATGTTCCACCTCTAGAACCGTCACCGCTGCCACTCCCTCCTGTTGTTGTGGATGGTAATCTAGAGTTTCAAATATCCAAAATTGTTGATTCTCGTAGTGTCCGCCGCTCTCTTCAATATCTGGTGCATTGGAGGGGTTACGGTCCCGAGGAAAGAATGTGGGTTCCAGCGTCTGAGGTAAACGCCGACAGGTTAGTTCGGGCTTTTCATGCCTCTCATCCTGAGAGACCTAGTCCTGAGTGTCCGGAGGCCCATCATGGAAAGGGGGGTACTGTCACGAGGGTGTCCAGAGCCACGTCTGACTCCTTTATGCCCGGGGTCAGGAAGTCGCAGCGGGTGGCTGCGCGCTCTATGTCTAAAGATAGTGCTGTTTCTTAATGGTAGCTTTCTGGGTTTGCCTTGCAATCCTTTTTGGCTCACTCAGGGATCCGTAGCTTCTTCTCCTCAGCTGTTTCTTGTCCAGCAATCCCAACCTCCTTATATTCCCCTCTCCCACTTATCTGGTTGCCAGATATAGAGCTTCCTGCCTGGACTTTTATACTGACCCACTGGAGCTGTGTAGCTGTGATTCCTGGTTGTTGTTCCAGAGCGTTACCCTCCGGATCCCTGTTGGGCTTTTGTTGTCCGCTGTTGTCACCCACCTGGGATTATATGTTTTGTCTGTATTGTCTGTCCTCTCCTTGGTTTTTTCCTTTAGTGTTAGTGGTGCGGACTAGTGTTCCCACCGCCCTATTCACTACGTAGTGCTCATCTCAGGGAAAGCCAGGGTTTAGGCACGTGATCAGCGTACGGGTGAGGAACCCGTCTAGGGACGTCAGGGCAGTCAGGTGCCAGCCTCAAGGTGAGTTAGGGGTCACCACCTTTCTCTCTCCCTTTGACAGGGCCTTCCCATTTCCCTCCCTTTGCGTCACGTATGTGATCGGCACGCCAGTCATGATACATATCAGCTCTGTACAGAAAGAAGGATTCCATATTGTTACTAAAGACCAATTGAAAAAATGATTTGTATCTCGAAATAAGTACAATGCAATAATAAAAAAATGCCTCCAAAGGGTTTATATAGCCTTTAAGGATTCATAGGCTTGTTCCTGATAATTGTTGTGTATAATGTGTCAATTGATGCCCCATTTTCGGCAGCACATCTCACTGTGTAATCAGGGATGTGCTGCTTTTAATGAATACAAAAGAAGGAGGATGGAACAAGTGCACTAGCAATCGTTCTCCCTATTCAAAGTTTGCATCGGCCTTGTAATCAGCCTGGTGCAAACGAGTGCTGACGAATATCATCCATAGGTGCTCGCGCTGCCTGAATATTGGGCAGAGTAACGTTACCCTTATTCTTTACTAGCCATCACATAAGGAAGCAATTCATATCAGTTTTACAAACAGAAATAGAAAGACAGTTACTTTATATACATATGTATGTACTTTTACCCTAGCTTAGAGTTCATTGGAGGTTATGTATAACAAAAATGGAATGAGCATAATTCATGAAAAATCTAAGAAGAGATAAACTATGGGCTGCCGTTGGTAGCAACACTATTTTTAAAAGAAAGCATAAAGAGTTAATATTGCAAAAAATAAAAAAAGTATTTATTGGTACATAATATGTCCTCCTTAGGAGAATCAGTTCTAAGCAGTCTATCTATCTATCTATCTATCTATCTATCTATCTATCTATCCATCTTTCATTTGCACGTTATTCTTTTAAATACTTTGAAATATTATCTAAAAATAAAAATGACATGCATGCAGACACATAATACTTTTTACATAGATGCCATCTTTAAGGAAAATTCTACCTTAAAACATAAAAATCTGATTATTAATATATGTATAGTCTAAACATTAATAGTAAGATCAGCACATGCTTATTAAATCACTACATATTTATAGTGTGAGCTAAGGCTTGTGGTGACGTATGTGTCAGCAAAACATTCTCTTTGTGGCCTGACCAGCTTCCAATAATCCCCATCTTCCAACAACCCTATGCATCCTCCTACAGATTCTGTGTCCAGCAGCACGTCTCCATGATTCAAGGAAGCCAGTCATCTCAAACATAGGAGCCAGCTATCATTTTGCAAGTACAGCCAGCTATCTCTAGCACACCACCAACATATTCAGCTATCAACCATAGCTCTCCTCCACAATGTTGTTATCCTAGTCACCTTTAATGTGGTATCTATGTGTTTCAGCATTTCACATGAGGTTGGGTTAATCATCTGTTGCTGTTTCTTGAGACTAGTGGGATTACTCCAGAGTCTATTCTACAACTTTTTTTATCTTTATATACAATTATTTGTCCTTTGGCAAAGAAATATATCTGAAATGCACTGGAACCACTAGGTCCATATCTCAGGCTGAGTATGGGGTGTTTTAAAACCATTTGGAAGAAATACAGCTAGCTATCTCCAGGACACCACCAACCTATTAAGCTATCAGCCATAGGTCTCCTCCCCACAGGGCGGGACAGAATACAGGGCGGGACAGAATACAAGGCGGGACACAGGAAGAGGCTGCATCGCATCGCTGACATGGAGGTAAGTAGAAGTGTTTATTTTAACTACCACAAGAGGACACAGTTTTAAATTAGAGGGGCAAAGGTTTAAAAGTAATATAAGGAAGTATTACTTTACTGAGAGGGTAGTGGATGCATGGAATAGCCTTCCTGCAGAAGTGGTAGCTGCAAATACAGTGAAGGAGTTTAAGCATGCATGGGATAGGCATAAGGCCATCCTTCATATAAGATAGGGCCGGGGCTATTCATAGGATTCAGATATATTGGGCAGACTAGATGGGCCAAATGGTTCTTATCTGCCGACACATTCTATGTTTCTATGTTTCTATGTTTCTATGTCATCCTGGTCACCGTAGAAGTGAGATCTATGTATTTCAACATTCCACACAAGGATGGATTAACTGTCTACAAATGTATCTTGAGGCTTGTGGGATTGCCTCATTTAGTTTATGTTCATGCACAATTATTTGTCATGCACAGGAACCACTATAAGCAGAAAAATAGTGCTGGAATATGCCAACCTTTTCATGCCAAAAGTGACAAATGACTTTTTGGCATCCTGATTAATCAAATACTTTGCCTATTTCTGCTTCAGAGATGATATTGGAATCACCTGGACTGACTCTGAGCAAGAAGTAATCAAATTCCATGAAATATTTGGTGAACTTTATCCCACCATAAACATATAATTAGACAATTTATATATGGAATTAAAAACAGCTCAATGTAAGACATTACATACAGTGCCTTGCAAAAGTATTCACCCCTTGACTTTTTTGTATTTTGTTACATTTCAGCCTTAACTTCTATGTTTTGTTAATCTGAAATGTATGTGATGGATAAGAACACAATAGTCTAAGTTTGTGAAGTGAAATGAGAGACATATATAAATTAAACTATTGTTCAGAAATAGAAAACAGAAAATTGGCATGTGCATATGTATTCACCCCCTTTGTTTGGAAGCCCATAAAAAGCTCTGGTGCAACCAATTTCCTTCAGAAGTCACATAATTAGTGAAATGATGCCCACCTGTGTGCAATCTAAGTGTCACATGATCTGTTATTACATATACACACCTTTTTTGAAAGGCCCCAGAGGCTGAAACACCTAAGCAAGATGCATCACTAACAAAACACTGCCATGGAGACCAGAGAACTCTCTAAACAAGTAAGGGACAATGTTGTTGAGATAAACAAGTCAGGGTTAGGTTATAAAAAAATATCCAAATCTTTGATGATCCCCAGGAGCACCATCAAATCTATCATAACCACATGGAAAGAACATGGCACAACAGCAAACCTGCCAAGAGACGACCGCCCATCAAAACTTACGGACCGGGCAATGAGGGCATTAATCAGAGAGGCAGCACAGAGACCTAAGGTGACCCTGGAGCTGCAAAGTTCCACAGCAGAGACTGGAGTATCTGTACATAGGAAGAAAATAAGCTGTACGCTCCATAGAGTTGGGCTTTATGGCAGTGGCCAGAAGAAAGCCAGTACTTTCAGCTGAAAACAAAAAGGCACATTGTGAGTGCGAAAAGGCATGTGGGAGACTCCCGAAATGTATGGAGGAAGGTGCTCTGGTCTGATGAGACTAAAATTTTTACTTTTCAGCCATCAAAGAAACCGCTATGTCTGGTGCAAATCCAACACATCACATCACCCAAAGAACACCATCCCCCACAGTGGAACATGGTGGTGGCAGAATCATGCTGTGGGGATGTTTTTCAGCAGCCGGGACTGGTTAACTGGTCAAAGTTGAGGGAAAGATGGATGGTGCTAAATACAAGGATATTCTTGAGCAAAACCTGTACCACTCTGTGCGTGGATTGAGGCTAGGATGGAGGTTTACCTTCCAGCAGGACAATGACCCTAAACACACTGCTAAAGCAACACGAGTGGTTTAAGGGGAAACATGTAAATGTGTTGGAATGACCTGGTCAAAGCCCAGATCTCAATACAATAGAAAATCTGTGGTCAGACTTAAAGATTGCTGTTCACAAGTGCAAACCATCCAACTTGAAGGAGCTGGAGCAGTTTTGCAATGAGGAATGGACAAAAATCTCAGTGGTAAGATGTGGCAAGCTCATAGAGACTTATCCAAAGCGACTTGGAACTGTGATTGCTGCAAAAGATGGCTCTACAAAGTATTGATTTTAGGGGGGTGAATAGTTATGAACATTGACTTTTTCTGTTATTTTGTCCTATTTGTTGTTTGCTCAACAATAAAAAATTAAAAAAACATCTTCAAAATTGTGGGCATGTTCTGTAAATTAAATGATGCATATCCTCAAACAATCCATGTTAATTCCAGGTTGTGAGGCACCAAAGTACGAAAAAATTCAAGGTGGGTAAATACTTTTGCAAGGCACTGTACCTCACATGGGAAAGGTTCCATACCAAAACACATTAAAGAGTCCATCATTTACCAGCTATTAGGTTTAATTATAATAATCTTTTAGGACTAAGCCAGTATGAGCTGAGTATAGATGTATGAGGGCTTTTTTGGGGGGGGGGGTTAAGTTGTATTTTGTAGAGTCACCCATTTAATGTACCAAGTAAACAATTGGAAAGCTTTAAAAAAAATAATAATTTGTTGGGTGGTATGTGAAAAAGTGCAATACCCCATTTTTTTGGGGGGGAGGGAGACAGGGAGTAATTTTTAGGGCTTTCACTATGTGATAAAAATGGCACAATAACCTTATTATTCTGCTGGTCAGTATACATAACTTTGAACTCAATCTGTTGTAATATATATATATATATATATATATATATATATACAGTCCTGATCAAAAGTTTAAGACCACTTGAAAAATGGCAAAAAATCATATTTTACATTGTTGGATCTTAACAAGGTTCCAAGTAGAGCTTCAACATACAACAAGAAGAAATGAGAGTGAGACAAAACATTTTTTGAGCATTCAATTAATTGAAAATAACGATGAAACTGAAACAGGCTGTTTTTCAGCTGATCCAAATTTTAGGACCACATGCCTTTAAAAAGGCCAAATCTGTGCAAAGATGTGGATTCATTGTCATTTTCTGTCAGGTAGTCACAAGTTGTGATGGCAAAGGCAAAAAAACTCTCCCTTTTTGAACGTGGTCGGGTTGCTGAACTGCATAAGCAGGGTCTCTCACAGCGCGCCATCGCTGCTGAGGTGGGACGCAGTAAGACACTCATTTAGAATTTCTTAAATGATGCTGAGGGTTATGGAACAAAAAAGTCAAGTGGAAGACCCAAAAAAATTTCATCAGCACTGAGCCGGAGGATCCAATTGGCTGTCCGTCAAGACACTGGACGATCCTCGACCCAAATTAAGGCCCTTACTGGTCAGCCCCATAACCATCAGACAGCATCTGAGACTGAAGGGCTTCAAAACCAAAAAACATCTTCAAAGACCTTGTTTTCTTGAACGCCACAGAACTGCTCATTTGGACTTTGCAAGAGAGCACCAAACATGGGACATTCAAAGGTAGAAGAAAGTTTTATTCTCTGATGAGAAAAAATTTAACCTTGACGGTCCTGATGGTTTCCAACGTTACTGGCATGACAAGCAGATCCCACCTGAGATGTTTTCTATGCGCCACATTGTAGGGGGTGCCATAATGGTCTGGGGTGCTTGTTCCTTCAGTGGAACAATGGAGCTTCAGGAAGTGCAGGGGCGTCAAACGGCCGCTGGCTATGTCCAGATGTTGCAGAGAGCATTCCTCATGACTGAGGGCCCTCGACTGTGTGGTAACGACTGGGTTTTTCAACAGGACAACGCTACAGTACACAATGCCCGCAGGACAAGGGACTTCTTCCAGGAGAATAACATCACTCTTTTGGCCCATCCTACGTGTTCCCCTGATCAAAATCAAATTGAGAACCTTTGGGTATGGATGGCAAGGAAAGTTTACAAAAATGGACAACAGTTCCAGACAGTAGATGGCCTTCGTGCGGCCGTCTTAACCACTTGGAGAAATGTTCCCACTCACCTCATGGAAACGCTTGCATCAAGCATGCTCAAACGAATTTTTTAAACGATAAACAATAACTGCGGAGCTACTCATTATTGAGTTCATGTTTGGAAGATAGATTTCTGTTTTGGGGGGGTTTCGTTTTTTTTTTGGGGGTGTGGTCCTAAACTTTTGATCAGCTGAAAAACAGCCTGTTTCAGTTTATTCGTTGTTTTCATTAAATTGAATGCAAATTTCTTTTTTTTGTCTCACTCCCATTTCTTCTTGTTGCATGTTGAAGCTCTACTTGGAACCTTGTTAAGATCCAGCCATGCTAAATATGATTATTTGCCATTTTTCAAGTGGTCTTAAACTTTTGATCAGGACTGTATACACACACACACACACAAAGAACATTTTGTACATAAATGGAAATTTAAATGGACACTGAGCTGATAGTTTCCCTTGTATCTTTGCTAGGGGGGTCAACTGTCATATGCAATGGCTCCCCAGATCATCACACCAGCAGATGGAGCAATCCAACAAATGCAGGATTGAAACGCTCACCACAAAGCCTCCATATTTATACCTGACTGTTATAGTGTAAGAGGGTGAGGATCCTCACCCTCTCACAATAGGATCCCAAACAAAACCTGGATTAGTTGCTATAGACAATACGGTTCCAATCTGTAGCAGTCCAGATTTCTCGTTTAGAAGACCATTGCAAATGAAGGCAATGATGGCTGGCTGGACACATATGCACAATGATACCTAACATTCTTCTGCAAAGTTTCTGGAAATGTTCCAGAAACCGAGTTGTGTTTTGGAGCTGCCACTTGTATCTGGATGGTGGATAAAAAAAACTGTGGGAGCTGCTCATGTTTTTATGTCTATAAACCTATATACAGGTGAAACTCGAAAAATTTGAATATTGTGCAAAGTTAATTTATTTCAGTAATGCAACTTAAAAGGTGAAACTAACATATGAGAGAGACTCATTACATGCAAAGCGAGATATTTCAAGCCTTTATTTGTTATAATTTGGATGATTATGGCTTACAGCTAGGGATGAGCGAACTCGAACTGTATAGTTCGGGTTCGTACCGAATTTTGGGGTGTCCGTGACACGGACCCGAACCCGGACATTTTCGTAAAAGTCCGGGTTCGGGTTCGGTGTTCGTCGCTTTCTTCGCGCTTTTGTGACGCTTTCTTGGCGCTTTTTGAAAGGCTGCAAAGCAGCCAATCAACAAGCGTCATACTACTTGCCCCAAGAGGCCATCACAGCCATGCCTACTATTGGCATGGCTGTGATTGGCCAGAGCACCATGTGACCCAGCCTCTATTTAAGCTGGAGTCACATAGCGCCGCCCGTCACTCTGCTCTGATTAGCGTAGGGAGAGGTTGCGGCTGCGACAGTAGGGCGAGATTAGGCAGATTAACTCCTCCAAAGGACTTGATTAACTGATCGATCTGCAGCTGTGGATCATTGAGCTGCTGATCCTCAATTGCTCACTGTTTTTAGGCTGCACAGACCGTTTGTCAGTCTCATTTTTCTGGGGTGATCGGCGGCCATTTTGTGTCTTGTGGTGCGCCAGCACAAGCTGCGACCAAGTGCATTTAACCCTCAATGGTGTGGTTGTTTTTTGGCTAAAGCCTACATCAGGGTGAAGCTGTCACACCAAGTGCATTTAACCAGCAATAGTCTGTTCATTTTTTGGCCATATACAAAATCAGGGGCAAGCTGCGCCTGTCACCAAGTGCATTTAACCCTCAATGGTGTGGTTGTTTTTTGGCTAAAGCCTACATCAGGGTGAAGCTGTCACACCAAGTGCATTTAACCAGCAATAGTCTGTTCATTTTTTGGCCATATACAAAATCAGGGGCAAGCTGCGCCTGTCACCAAGTGCATTTAACCCTCAATGGTGTGGTTGTTTTTTGGCTAAAGCCTACATCAGGGTGAAGCTGTCACACCAAGTGCATTTAACCAGCAATAGTCTGTTCATTTTTTGGCCATATACAAAATCAGGGGCAAGCTGCGCCTGTCACCAAGTGCATTTAACCCTCAATGGTGTGGTTGTTTTTTGGCTAAAGCCTACATCAGGGTGAAGCTGTCACACCAAGTGCATTTAACCAGCAATAGTCTGTTCATTTTTTGGCCATATCCCAGTCTAATTCTGTCACTAAATCCATACCGGTCACCCAGCGCCTAAATACTAGGCCTCAAATTTATATCCAGCTAAATCTGTCCCTAGTGCTGTAGCTGGGCGAGTTATTTAGTGTCCGTTCAAGCACATTTCTTGTTCTGGGTTGAAATACAATTCTCAATTTAGCAATTTCATAATTTAGTGGTTCCTGCTATATCAGAGCTCTTTGAAATCTATCCCAAAAAGGGTATATAATATTGAAGGTGCACATAGGGTCATTCAGAGTAACTTCACACACACCCGCTACTGTGTATTTCCAAGTCTAATTCTGTCACTAAATCCATACCGGTGACCCAGCGCCTAAATACTAGGCCTCAAATTTAATTCCCTCTAAATCTCTCGTTACCCACCGCTGTACTGTTGTTGCTGGGCAAGATATTTAGTGTCCGTCAAAGCACATTTTTTGTTCTGGGTTGAAGTACAATTCCCAATTTAGCAATTTCATAATTTAGTGGTTTCTGCTATATCAGAGCTATTTGAAATCTATCCCAAAAAGGGTATATAATATTGAAGGTGCACATAGGGTCATTCAGAATAACTTCACACACACCCGCTACTGTGTATTTCCAAGTCTAATTCTGTCACTAAACCCATACCTGTCACCCAGCGCCTAAATACTAGGCCTCAAATTTAAATCCCTCTAAATCTCTCGTTACCGTTGTCCTGTTGTAGCTGGGAAAGTTATTTAGTGCCCGTCAAAGCACATTTTTTGTTCTGGGTTGAAGTACAATTCCCAATTTAGCAATTTCATAATTTAGTGGTTCCTGCTATATCAGAGCTATTTGAAATCTATCCCAAAAAGGGTATATAATATTGAAGGTGCACATAGGGTCATTCAGAATAACTTCACACACACCCGCTACTGTGTATTTCCAAGTCTAATTCTGTCACTAAATCCATACCGGTGACCCAGCGCCTAAATACTAGGCCTCAAATTTAATTCCCTCTAAATCTCTCGTTACCCACCGCTGTACTGTTGTTGCTGGGCAAGATATTTAGTGTCCGTCAAAGCACATTTTTTGTTCTGGGTTGAAGTACAATTCCCAATTTAGCAATTTCATAATTTAGTGGTTTCTGCTATATCAGAGCTATTTGAAATCTATCCCTAAAAGGGTATATAATATTGAAGGTGCACATAGGGTCATTCAGAATAACTTCACACACACCCGCTACTGTGTATTTCCAAGTCTAATTCTGTCACTAAATCCATACCGGTGACCCAGCGCCTAAATACTAGGCCTCAAATTTAATTCCCTCTAAATCTCTCGTTACCCACCGGTGTACTGTTGTTGCTGGGCAAGATATTTAGTGTCCGTCAAAGCACATTTTTTGTTCTGGGTTGAAGTACAATTCCCAATTTAGCAATTTCATAATTTAGTGGTTTCTGCTATATCAGAGCTATTTGAAATCTATCCCTAAAAGGGTATATAATATTGAAGGTGCACATAGGGTCATTCAGAATAACTTCACACACACGCTTCTGTGCATTTCCAAGTCTAATTCTGTCACTAAATCCATACCGGTGACCCAGCGCCTAAATACTAGGCCTCAAATTTAAATCCCTCTAAATCTCTCGTTACCCACCACTGTACTGTTGTTGCTGGGCAAGATATTTAGTGTCCGTCAAAGCACATTTTTTGTTCTGGGTTGAAGTACAATTCCCAATTTAGCAATTTCATAATTTAGTGGTTTCTGCTATATCAGAGCTATTTGAAATCTATCCCTAAAAGGGTATATAATATTGAAGGTGCACATAGGGTCATTCAGAATAACTTCACACACACCCGCTACTGTGTATTTCCAAGTCTAATTCTGTCACTAAATCCATACCGGTGACCCAGCGCCTAAATACTAGGCCTCAAATTTAATTCCCTCTAAATCTCTCGTTACCCACCGGTGTACTGTTGTTGCTGGGCAAGATATTTAGTGTCCGTCAAAGCACATTTTTTGTTCTGGGTTGAAGTACAATTCCCAATTTAGCAATTTCATAATTTAGTGGTTTCTGCTATATCAGAGCTATTTGAAATCTATCCCTAAAAGGGTATATAATATTGAAGGTGCACATAGGGTCATTCAGAATAACTTCACACACACGCTTCTGTGCATTTCCAAGTCTAATTCTGTCACTAAATCCATACCGGTGACCCAGCGCCTAAATACTAGGCCTCAAATTTAAATCCCTCTAAATCTCTCGTTACCCACCACTGTACTGTTGTTGCTGGGCAAGATATTTAGTGTCCGTCAAAGCACATTTTTTGTTCTGGGTTGAAGTACAATTCCCAATTTAGCAATTTCATAATTTAGTGGTTTCTGCTATATCAGAGCTATTTGAAATCTATCCCTAAAAGGGTATATAATATTGAAGGTGCACATAGGGTCATTCAGAATAACTTCACACACACCCGCTACTGTGTATTTCCAAGTCTAATTCTGTCACTAAATCCATACCGGTGACCCAGCGCCTAAATACTAGGCCTCAAATTTAATTCCCTCTAAATCTCTCGTTACCCACCGGTGTACTGTTGTTGCTGGGCAAGATATTTAGTGTCCGTCAAAGCACATTTTTTGTTCTGGGTTGAAGTACAATTCCCAATTTAGCAATTTCATAATTTAGTGGTTTCTGCTATATCAGAGCTATTTGAAATCTATCCCTAAAAGGGTATATAATATTGAAGGTGCACATAGGGTCATTCAGAATAACTTCACACACACGCTTCTGTGCATTTCCAAGTCTAATTCTGTCACTAAATCCATACCGGTGACCCAGCGCCTAAATACTAGGCCTCAAATTTAAATCCCTCTAAATCTCTCGTTACCCACCACTGTACTGTTGTTGCTGGGCAAGATATTTAGTGTCCGTCAAAGCACATTTTTTGTTCTGGGTTGAAGTACAATTCCCAATTTAGCAATTTCATAATTTAGTGGTTTCTGCTATATCAGAGCTATTTGAAATCTATCCCTAAAAGGGTATATAATATTGAAGGTGCACATAGGGTCATTCAGAATAACTTCACACACACGCTTCTGTGCATTTCCAAGTCTAATTCTGTCACTAAATCCATACCGGTGACCCAGCGCCTAAATACTAGGCCTCAAATTTAAATCCCTCTAAATCTCTCGTTACCCACCGCTGTACTGTTGTTGCTGGGCAAGATATTTAGTGTCCGTCAAAGCACATTTTTTGTTCTGGGTTGAAGTACAATTCCCAATTTAGCAATTTCATAATTTAGTGGTTTCTGCTATATCAGAGCTATTTGAAATCTATCCCTAAAAGGGTATATAATATTGAAGGTGCACATAGGGTCATTCAGAATAACTTCACACACACGCTTCTGTGCATTTCCAAGTCTAATTCTGTCACTAAATCCATACCGGTGACCCAGCGCCTAAATACTAGGCCTCAAATTTAAATCCCTCTAAATCTCTCGTTACCCACCGCTGTACTGTTGTTGCTGGGCAAGATATTTAGTGTCCGTCAAAGCACATTTTTTGTTCTGGGTTGAAGTACAATTCCCAATTTAGCAATTTCATAATTTAGTGGTTTCTGCTATATCAGAGCTATTTGAAATCTATCCCTAAAAGGGTATATAATATTGAAGGTGCACATAGGGTCATTCAGAATAACTTCACACACACGCTTCTGTGCATTTCCAAGTCTAATTCTGTCACTAAATCCATACCGGTCACCCAGCGCCTAAATACTAGGCCTCAAATTTATATCCCGCTGAATTTGAATACAATACATTGGGCCAAATAATATATTTGTTGTTGTGGTGAACCATAACAATGAGAAAAACATCTAGTAAGGGACGCGGACGTGGACATGGTCGTGGTGGTGTTAGTGGACCCTCTGGTGCTGGGAGAGGACGTGGCCGTTCTGCCACATCCACACGTCCTAGTGTACCAACTACCTCAGGTCCCAGTAGCCGCCAGAATTTACAGCGATATATGGTGGGGCCCAATGCCGTTCTAAGGATGGTAAGGCCTGAGCAGGTACAGGCATTAGTCAATTGGGTGGCCGACAGTGGATCCAGCACGTTCACATTATCTCCCACCCAGTCTTCTGCAGAAAGCGCACAGATGGCGCCTGAAAACCAACCCCATCAGTCTGTCACATCACCCCCATGCATACCAGGGAAACTGTCTCAGCCTCAAGTTATGCAGCAGTCTCTTATGCTGTTTGAAGACTCCGCTGGCAGGGTTTCCCAAGGGCATCCACCTAGCCCTTCCCCAGCGGTGAAAGACATAGAATGCACTGACGCACAACCACTTATGTTTCCTGATGATGAGGACATGGGAATACCACCTCAGCATGTCTCTGATGATGACGAAACACAGGTGCCAACTGCTGCGTCTTTCTGCAGTGTGCAGACTGAACAGGAGGTCAGGGATCAAGACTGGGTGGAAGACGATGCAGGGGACGATGAGGTCCTAGACCCCACATGGAATGAAGGTCGTGCCACTGACTTTCACAGTTCGGAGGAAGAGGCAGTGGTGAGACCGAGCCAACAGCGTAGCAAAAGAGGGAGCAGTGGGCAAAAGCAGAACACCCGCCGCCAAGAGACTCCGCCTGCTACTGACCGCCGCCATCTGGGACCGAGCACCCCAAAGGCAGCTTCAAGGAGTTCCCTGGCATGGCACTTCTTCAAACAATGTGCTGACGACAAGACCCGAGTGGTTTGCACGCTGTGCCATCAGAGCCTGAAGCGAGGCATTAACGTTCTGAACCTGAGCACAACCTGCATGACCAGGCACCTGCATGCAAAGCATGAACTGCAGTGGAGTAAACACCTTAAAACCAAGGAAGTCACTCAGGCTCCCCCTGCTACCTCTTCTGCTGCTGCCGCCTCGGCCTATTCTGCTGCTGCCGCCTCGGCCTCTTCCTCCGCCTCTGGAGGAACGTTGGCACCTGCCGCCCAGCAAACAGGGGATGTACCACCAACACCACCACCACCACCTCCGTCACCAAGCGTCTCAACCATGTCACACGCCAGCGTTCAGCTCTCCATCTCACAAACATTTGATAGAAAGCGTAAATTCCCACCTAGCCACCCTCGATCCCTGGCCCTGAATGCCAGCATTTCTAAACTACTGGCCTATGAAATGCTGTCATTTAGGCTGGTGGACACAGACAGCTTCAAACAGCTCATGTCGCTTGCTGTCCCACAGTATGTTGTTCCCAGCCGGCACTACTTCTCCAAGAGAGCCGTGCCTTCCCTGCACAACCAAGTATCCGATAAAATCAAGTGTGCACTGCGCAACGCCATCTGTAGCAAGGTCCACCTAACCACAGATACGTGGACCAGTAAGCACGGCCAGGGACGCTATATCTCCCTAACTGCACACTGGGTAAATGTAGTGGCAGCTGGGCCCCAGGCGGAGAGCTGTTTGGCGCACGTCCTGCCGCCGCCAAGGATCGCAGGGCAACATTCTTTGCCTCCTGTTGCCACCTCCTCCTTCTCGGCTTCCTCCTCCTCTTCTTCCACCTGCTCATCCAGTCAGCCACACACCTTCACCACCAACTTCAGCACAGCCCGGGGTAAACGTCAGCAGGCCATTCTGAAACTCATATGTTTGGGGGACAGGCCCCACACCGCACAGGAGTTGTGGCGGGGTATTGAACAACAGACCGACGAGTGGTTGCTGCCGGTGAGCCTCAAGCCCGGCCTGGTGGTGTGTGATAATGGGCGAAATCTCGTTGCAGCTCTGGGACTAGCCAATTTGACGCACATCCCTTGCTTGGCGCATGTGCTGAATTTGGTGGTGCAGAAGTTCATTCACAACTACCCCGACATGTCAGAGCTGCTGCATAAAGTGCGGGCCGTCTGTTCGCGCTTCCGGCGTTCACATCCTGCCGCTGCTCGCCTGTCTGCGCTACAGCGTAACTTCGGCCTTCCCGCTCACCGCCTCATATGCGACGTGCCCACCAGGTGGAACTCCACCTTGCACATGCTGGACAGACTGTGCGAGCAGCAGCAGGCCATAGTGGAGTTTCAGCTGCAGCACGCACGGGTCAGTCGCACTACAGAACAGCACCACTTCACCACCAATGACTGGGCCTCCATGCGAGACCTGTGTGCCCTGTTGCGCTGTTTCGAGTACTCCACCAACATGGCCAGTGGCGATGACACCGTTATCAGCGTTACAATACCACTTCTATGTCTCCTTGAGAAAACACTTAGGGCGATGATGGAACAGGAGGTGGCCCAGGAGGAGGAGGAGGAGGATGAGGAAGAGGGGTCATTTTTAGCACTTTCAGGCCAGTCTCTTCGAAGTGACTCAGAGGGAGGTTTTTTGCAACAGCAGAGGCCAGGTACAAATGTGGCCAGCCAGGGCCCACTACTGGAGGACGAGGAGGACGAGGATGAGGAGGAGGTGGAGGAGGATGAGGATGAAGCATGGTCACAGCGGGGTGGCACCCAACGCAGCTCGGGTCCATCACTGGTGCGTGGCTGGGGGGAAAGGCAGGACGATGACGATACGCCTCCCACAGAGGACAGCTTGTCCTTACCCCTGGGCAGCCTGGCACACATGAGCGACTACATGCTGCAGTGCCTGCGCAACGACAGCAGAGTTGCCCACATTTTAACCTGTGCGGACTACTGGGTTGCCACCCTGCTGGATCCACGCTACAAAGACAATGTGCCCACCTTACTTCCTGCACTGGAGCGTGATAGGAAGATGCGCGAGTACAAGCGCACGTTGGTAGACGCGCTACTGAGAGCATTCCCAAATGTCACAGGGGAACAAGTGGAAGCCCAAGGCCAAGGCAGAGGAGGAGCAAGAGGTCGCCAAGGCAGCTGTGTCACGGCCAGCTCCTCTGAGGGCAGGGTTAGCATGGCAGAGATGTGGAAAACTTTTGTCAACACGCCACAGCTAACTGCACCACCACCTGATACGCAACGTGTTAGCAGGAGGCAACATTTCACTAACATGGTGGAACAGTACGTGTGCACACCCCTCCACGTACTGACTGATGGTTCGGCCCCATTCAACTTCTGGGTCTCTAAATTGTCCACGTGGCCAGAGCTAGCCTTTTATGCCTTGGAGGTGCTGGCCTGCCCGGCAGCCAGCGTTTTGTCTGAACGTGTATTCAGCACGGCAGGGGGCGTCATTACAGACAAACGCAGCCGCCTGTCTACAGCCAATGTGGACAAGCTGACGTTCATAAAAATGAACCAGGCATGGATCCCACAGGACCTGTCCGTCCCTTGTCCAGATTAGACATTAACTACCTCCCCATAACCATATATTATTGGACTCCAGGGCACTTCCTCATTCAATCCTATTTTTATTTTCATTTTACCATTATATTGCGATGCTACCCAAAGTTGAATGAACCTCTCCTCTGCCTGTGTGCTAGGCCTAAATATATGCCAATGGACTGTTGCAGTGGTGGCTGACATGAAGCCTGATTCTCTGCTATGACATGCAGACTAATTCTCTGCTGACATGAAGCCAGATTGTCTGTTACGGGACCTCTCTCCTCTGCCTGGGTGCTGGGCCTAAATTTATGACAATGGACTGTTGCAGTGGTGGCTGACGTGAAGCCTGATTCTCTGCTATGACATGCAGACTGATTCTCTGCTGTCATGAAGCCAGATTGTCTGTTACGGGACCTCTCTGCTCTGCCTGTGTGCTAGGCCTAAATATATGCCAATGGACTGTTGCAGTGGTGGCTGACGTGAAGCCTCATTCTCTGCTATGACATGCAGACTGATTCTCTGCTGTCATGAAGCCAGATTGTCTGTTACGGGACCTCTCTGCTCTGCCTGTGTGCTAGGCCTAAATATATGCCAATGGACTGTTGCAGTGGTGGGTGACGTGAAGCCTCATTCTCTGCTATGACATGCAGACTGATTCTCTGCTGACATGAAGCCAGATTGTCTGTTACGGGACCTCTCTGCTCTGCCTGTGTGCTAGGCCTAAATATATGCCAATGGACTGTTGCAGTGGTGGGTGACGTGAAGCCTCATTCTCTGCTATGACATGCAGACTGATTCTCTGCTGACATGAAGCCAGATTGTCTGTTACGGGACCTCTCTGCTCTGCCTGTGTGCTAGGCCTAAATATATGCCAATGGACTGTTGCAGTGGTGGGTGACGTGAAGCCTCATTCTCTGCTATGACATGCAGACTGATTCTCTGCTGACATGAAGCCAGATTGTCTGTTACGGGACCTCTCTGCTCTGCCTGTGTGCTAGGCCTAAATATATGCCAATGGACTGTTGCAGTGGTGGGTGACGTGAAGCCTCATTCTCTGCTATGACATGCAGACTGATTCTCTGCTGACATGAAGCCAGATTGTCTGTTACGGGACCTCTCTGCTCTGCCTGTGTGCTAGGCCTAAATATATGCCAATGGACTGTTGCAGTGGTGGGTGACGTGAAGCCTCATTCTCTGCTATGACATGCAGACTGATTCTCTGCTGACATGAAGCCAGATCCTCTGTTACGGGAGCTCTCTCCTCTGCCTGGGTGCTGGGCCTAAATTTATGACAATTGACTGTTGCAGTGGTGGGTGACGTGAAGCCTGATTCTCTGCTATGATATGAAGACTGATTCTCTGCTGACATGAAGCCAGATTGTCTGTTACGGGACCTTTCTCCTCTGCCTGGGTTCTGGGCCTAAATTTATGAAAATTGACTCTTACAGTGGTGGGTGACGTGAAGCCTGATTCTCTGCTATGATATGAAGACTGATTCTCTGCTGACATGAAGCCAGATTCTCTGTTACGGGACCTCTCTCCTCTGCCTGGGTGCTGGGCCTAAATTTATGACAATGGACTGTTGCAGTGGTGGCTGACGTGAAGCCTGATTCTCTGCTATGACATGCAGACTGATTCTCTGCTGTCATGAAGCCAGATTGTCTGTTACGGGACCTCTCTGCTCTGCCTGTGTGCTAGGCCTAAATATATGCCAATGGACTGTTGCAGTGGTGGGTGACGTGAAGCCTCATTCTCTGCTATGACATGCAGACTGATTCTCTGCTGACATGAAGCCAGATCCTCTGTTACGGGAGCTCTCTCCTCTGCCTGGGTGCTGGGCCTAAATTTATGACAATTGACTGTTGCAGTGGTGGGTGACGTGAAGCCTGATTCTCTGCTATGATATGAAGACTGATTCTCTGCTGACATGAAGCCAGATTCTCTGTTACGGGACCTCTCTCCTCTGCCTGGGTGCTGGGTAGTGTTGAGCGCGAATATTCGAAAAGCAAATTTTTTTCGCGAATATCGCAACTTCGCGATTTCGCGAATATTTCGAATATAGTGCTATATATTCGTAAAAACGAATATTCGTTTTTTGTTTCCCCCCCCCCCCCCACAAAATTACAGTACACATATAATTGATTGTTTCCCAAAGGTCCAACAGCTCAGATCTTACTCACATTGCCTAGAAAGTGATTGAGGCGCGAATCTTCGTAAGGCGATTTTATTAGCGCACATGCGAATATCGGCACGTCCCAGAACAGAGGCAAAGGGCTTTGCATTCATACATTAGTGAATTGAGTTGCGAATCTTCGTAAGGCGATTTTATTAGCGCACATGCGAATATCTACACTTGTCCCAGAACAGAGGCAAAGGGCTTTGCATTCATACATTAGTGATTGAATTGAGCTGCGAATCTTCGTAAGGCGATTTTATTAACGCAAATGCAAATATCTACACTTGTCCCCAGAACAGAGAGGCAAAGGCCTGTGCATTCATATAGTATAGCACCATATTCGCGAATACGTAGAACTTCGTAAAAGTCGATTTACGAATATTCGTATTTTTTATTTTACTTTCCACCTTACAGATTACATTGATCTGTACTCTGTCAACTACTGTCATCACCCCCCACTGTATCTCGATTGATTCCCAAAAGTCTCACATTCCCTAGAAAGTGATTGAGGTGCGAATCTTCGTAAGGCGATTTTATTAGCGCACATGCGAATATCTACACTTGTCCCAGAACAGAGGCAAAGGGCATTGCATTCATACATTAGTGATTGAATTGAGTTGCGAATCTTCGTAAGGCGATTTCATTAGCGCACATGTGAATTTTGCATAGCATATGTATTATGCGATAATTCGAATTATCGCATATGCGAAATAATAACGAATTTGAATAATCGCGAATATTTTACGAATATTCTTTCGAATATTCACAAAATTTCGCGAATTCGAATATGGGACATGCCGCTCAACACTAGTGCTGGGCCTAAATTTATGACAATGGACTGTTGCAGTGGTGGGTGACGTGAAGCCTGATTCTCTGCTATGACATGCAGACTGATTCTCTGCTGACATGAAGCCAGATTGTCTGTTACGGGACCTCTCTCCTCTGCCTGGGTGCTGGGCCTAAATATATGCCAATGGACTGTTGCAGTGGTGGCTGACGTGAAGCCTCATTCTCTGCTATGACATGCAGACTGATTCTCTGCTGACATGAAGCCAGATTCTCTGTTACGGGACCTCTCTCCTCTGCCTGTGTGTGTGCTGGGCCTAAATATATGCCAATGGACTGTTGCAGTGGTGGCTGACGTGAAGCCTCATTCTCTGCTATGACATGCAGACTGATTCTCTGCTGACATGAAGCCAGATTCTCTGTTACGGGACCTCTCTCCTCTGCCTGTGTGTGTGCTGGGCCTAAATATATGCCAATGGACTGTTGCAGTGGTGGCTGACGTGAAGCCTCATTCTCTGCTATGACATGCAGACTAATTCTCTGCTGACATGAAGACAGATTCTCTGTTACGGGACCTCCCTCCTCTGCCTGGGTGCTGGGCCTAAATATATGCCAATGGACTGTTGCAGTGGTGGCTGACGTGAAGCCTCATTCTCTGCTATGACATGCAGACTAATTCTCTGCTGACATGAAGACAGATTCTCTGTTACGGGACCTCTCTCCTCTGCCTGGGTGCCGGGGCCTAAATATCTGAGAATGGACTGTTCCAGTGGTGGGTGACGGGAAGCCAGATTCTCTGCTATGGAACCTCTCTCCAATTGATTTTGGTTAATTTTTATTTATTTAATTTTTATTTTAATTCATTTCCCTATCCACATTTGTTTGCAGGGGATTTACCTACATGTTGCTGCCTTTTGCAGCCCTCTAGCTCTTTCCTGGGCTGTTTTACAGCCTTTTTAGTGCCGAAAAGTTCGGGTCCCCATTGACTTCAATGGGGTTCGGGTTCGGGACGAAGTTCGGATCGGGTTCGGATCCCGAACCCGAACATTTCCGGGATGTTCGGCCGAACTTCTCGAACCCGAACATCCAGGTGTTCGCTCAACTCTACTTACAGCTTATGAAAACCCCAAAGTCACAATTTTGAGGTACCCTTTGCTCAGGGGGTATGGATTAATTAGCTGACTAGAGTGTGACACTTTGAGCTGGAGCTGTTAGTATTTAAAAGTGAGGGCAGCAGAAAATTGGTAACAGATTCCCTGTAAGGTGACTATGCCAACCAGTCAAGCTCTGGCTGGGCAGCTGATCAGAGAGTTAGGACACTGAGACATTCAGAACTCTGGCTCAGCAGGTGTAGGCAGATTTAAACCAGGCACTAACACTAGGTCAGTGCCTGTGATTGTGTATCTTGTCCTGGCTCTTGTTTGTGTTTCTGTGCCTTGTGCTTTAACTCTATACCTAATCGTTTACCCTCTGTGTACTGACCTTGGCTAGTTCCACTGATTAATCTGTCATCTAATGATTTGGCCACATCTATACTCTCCAAATTTGGACTTTGGCTTGTTCTACTGAATAATCTCTTATCTGTCAATTTAGCTATATCTTTACCCCACTGGTTTTCATTCTGTCTTGCTTTATAATTTTTTTCAGCTTTTCTTTGAGCATCTAGTTATGGCTACATGCACACGACCGTGGTGTGTTTTGCGGTCCGGAAATTGCAGATCCGCAAAACACGGATGGCGTCTGTGCGCGTTCCGCAATTTTTGGAACAGCACAGACAGCCTTTAATGTGACTGCCTATTCTTGTCTGCAAAGCGCTGACAAGAATAGGACATGTTATATTTTTTTGCAGGGCCACGGAACGGAGCTACGGATGTGGACAGCACACAGAGTTCTGTCCGCATCTTTTGCGGCACCATTAAAGGGAATAGGTCCGCATCCGAACTGCCAAAACGGCAGCTTGGATGCGGACCAAAACAACGGCCGTGTACATGAGGCCTATATCTGTGACCTGCAAAGTCACACATACAGTCAGGTCCATAAATATTGGGACACCAATATTTATGCTAACATTTTTGGCTCTCTACACCACCACAATGGATTTGAAATGAAACGAACAAGATGTGCTTTAACTGCAGACTGTCAGCTTTAATTTGAGGGTATTTATATCCAAATCAGGTGAACGGTGTAGGAATTACAATAGTTTGCTTATGTGTCTCCCACTTGTTAAGGGACCAAAAGTAATGGGACAGAATAATAATCATAAATCAAACTTTCACTTTTTAATACTTGGTTGTAAATCCTTTGCAGTCAATTACAGCCAAAAGTCTGTAACGCATAGACATCACCAGACGCTGGGTTTCATCCCTGGTGATGCTCTGCCAGGCCTCTACTGCAACTGTCTTCAGTTCCTGCTTGTTCTTGGGGTATTTTCCCTTCAGTTTTGTCTTCAGCAAGTGAAATGCATGCTCAATCAGATTCAGGTCAGGTGATTGACTTGGCTATTGCATAACATTCCACTTCTTTCCCTTAAAAAACTTTTTGGTTGCATTTGCATTGTCCATCTGCACTGTGAAGCGCCATCCAATGAGTTCTGAAGCATTTGACTGAATATGAGCAGATAATATTGCCTGAAACACTTCAGAATTCATCCTGCTGCTTTTGTCAGCAGTCACATAATCAATAAATACAAGAGAACAAGTTCCATTGCCAGCCATACATTCCCATGCCATGAAACTACCACCACCATGCTTCACTGATGAGGTGGTATGCTTAGGATCATGAGCAGTTCCTTTCCTTCTCCATACTCGTCTCTTCCCATCACTCTGGTACAAGTTGATCTTGGTCTTATCTGTCCATAGGATGTTGTTCCAGAACTGTAAAGGCTTTTTTAGATGTTGTTTGGCAAACTCTAATCTGGCCTTCCTGTTTTTGAGGCTCATGGTTTACATCTTGTGGTGAACCCTCTGTATTCACTCTGGTGAAGTCTTCTCTTGAATATTGACTTTGACACACATGCACCTACCTCCTGGAAAGTGTTCTTGATCTGGCCAACTGTTATGAAGGGTGTTTTCTTCACCAGGGAAAGATTTCTTCCGTCATCCACCAGTTGTTTTCCTAGGTCTTCCGGGTCTGTTGGTGTTGCTGAGTTCACTGATGCGTTTTGTTGTGCTTTTTCATAAGTATACCCGACAGTTTCTTCTTTTTAAGAATGTTCCAAACAGTTGTTTTCGTCACGCCTAATGTTTTTGCTATCTCTCTGATGGGTCTGTTATTTCAGCCTAACGATGGCTTGCTTCACTGATAGTGACAGCTCTTTGGATCTCATCTTGAGAGTTGACAGCAACAGATTCCAAATGCAAATAGCACACTTGAAATGAACTCTGGACCTTTTATCTGCTCATTATAATTGAGATAATTACGGAATAACACACACCTGGCCATGGAACAGCTGAGAAGCCAATTGTCCCATTACTTTTGGTCCCTTAACAAGTGGGAGGCACATATGCAAACTGTTGTAATTTCTACACCGTTCACCTGATTTGGATGTAAATATCCTCAAATTAAAGCTGACAGTCTGCAGTTAAAGCACATCTTGTTTGTTTCATTTAAAATCCATTGTGGTGGTGTATAGAGCCAAAAATGTTAGAATTGTGTTGATGTCCCAATATTTATGGACCTGACTGTATTTTCTGTCATCTTACTCAACAGCTGTAAACTAGATCCCCAGAAGCCAAGCCTGTGCTGCATATGGTGGGCTCTGGGGAATACCTAGGCGTAGTGCTAATCTCTGCTAACTAGAGCTGTGGTTCCAGTCAGTGTTCTCTGTAGTTATCAAGCAATAGCTGCCTATGTTATACATTTATGGCTCAAGTACTGAATGAGGGGGCTTATGATCAGATGAACGTCCTTTATAAAGTCCACATGCACTACCGTGCATATGGGCAGGGGTTTTCTTCATGAGAAAACCCATTAGTGATTTTTTTTTTTTTACTAATTCCATTTTTTTAAAACCTGTTTATAGTATCTTTTATCTCAAATGTGCTGTGTTATAAGAAAGCAGTCTGCTGAGTAGCAACTCATATATACCACAGTTTTTTTGAGATGAGATGGTTGAATGGGATGATTCTTGAATATGAGACTCTCAATGTGTAATGTACCATGCATCAATTTTTCATAAGATTTTTATAAGATGCAACGTTCAACTAAGTAAGGTCAGTTCAGTGAAGTAAAACTTGAGCTAAAACAGAGATCTCAGTAATTTGCATGAAGAATGTTATTTCTCAGTAAACACATACAATGTGCCATTGAATCTGGTATAAATCAGGAAAGGCAGCATATATATGAAAATACAAATAAAGGGGTTTTCCAGGATTAGAATGTTGATGGTCTATCCTCAGGATAGGTCATCAATATGTAAGCCTTGGTACCGGAGTGGGCTCCCTAGAATACAGCAAAGTCACGAACGATGAAAGCAACCCCAAAAACTGTATTTTACTTAAACGTGGCCATGAGCACAACCACAAATGCTGGGAACATGCAACTAATTTACATACACCCAACTCGAAGGCTGAGACCCTTGTGCTGCACAGCACGGCGCCCTCTGATAGATGCCAGAGGAAAGTGCGTTAATTTACCTACTGCAGGGCACAATTAAACACACCTTACCTGTTATTACCCTAAAAGAGACTGTTTGGATGTATGGTACGGGCTAGCCTGTGGTGCAGCACAACAGCTTACAAACTTACAATGCTCTACAGAAATTCCCCCTCCCATAACTAGTCTTGTAGAAACACCAGCCTGGCTTGAGTTTGTGGGGAAGCTTATTAGCTCTCCAGTGTGAAATGTCACTTTAAATTGTGGAGTCCATGCAATAAACAGCCAGCAACACTTGTGGCCTGACACAAACAGAAATCCTATCTAACTAACTACAGTCCTGGTCTCAGTCTCTATTCTAGGTGCCAACACTGTGATGAGGTGCATGCATGATCAATCTTACAGACGCGGGTCTGCTCTGCCTCCGCTGGTGGCTGTGAACTGAACAAAAGCTTCTCCAACAAGCATGCGGTACTGCAGTGTATGTTGCTTTTTTCCTCAGCTTTCATCAGCGTTCCTGAAAGCGATCCTCGTTACTCTGGACAGGATCAGGGCCTTAGACACACTCAGCTTCACTGGGATGTAGTTCTGGTCACTGAAGGATGCTCCCACACCTTGATGTTGATGGATCCTCCTCACACACAGCTCCTGGATCCTCTTGCAAGCTCTCCTCCATACACACGGGCTCATCAAAATTACAACACCTCAACATGCTACGTTTCAAGTTTCATGCTAACCCCCCAGTCTCTATTGGCTCTACCTCATAGACCAGGATGGCAGGGTCTACCCCCCTCTTAACTGTGTATGGGACTGCCTCCCACCACCCATCCTACTTCCCAGATGGCCGCTTGTCTCAGACCATCATTCGATCAACCAGTGCATACCCATCCCTCTGCACTGGTCTTGGGTTAGGGTGTACCACTAGTCTCAGGCACCCCCCACAGCCTTGTGGATTGCTCTCAGCCAGCGGCAGTGCTCTTGCACCCACGCAGTGGTATTTCTCATGTGCGTCTCATTTTTCCTTTCTTCTGACAGATCAGAAGAAAGGTCAAATAAATAATGATGTAAGCCATGCCAAAAGCCAAAATAGTGGACCAGTCATGAAGTGGGGAGCGTGGGAACAGCATGAGAAGTCCACAGAGTGGACCTATGACATAGTGGTGAGGTGGAATCAGCATGAGGAGACCACAGAGTGGCCCAATGACAGGGTCTGGAGTTGGCAGCAGTATAAGGAGGCCAACAAGTGTCACAATGACAGAGTCTGGAGGTGGCGGATGCAGCAGCAGCATCATGAGAAGGCCACCGAGTGTCACAATGACAGAGTCTGTATATGGCAGCAGTATGATGAGGCCAGCGAGTGGCAAGGTCACATAGCGTGAATATGGCAGCAGCATGTGGAGACCACAGAGTGACAAGGTGACGTAAGAGCTGGTTTTTCTCAAGTGTCATTATTGCAGATTGCAGTCTGACACTTCAGCTGTTTAGTATATGAGTAGTCAAAAGTGCTGGGTAGGTGGCTAATCCCCACAGTTCCAGGACGGGTCTTGGCAGGCTTATAAGGCAGTCAACACTAGCAGGTGGGGTGGATCTACCTCCATCTGACAGTGAAGCTGTGGAGTCCTCTGTGCTGAAGGCTGAAGACTGCAAAAAGGTGTGCAGGCCGCCTGGAAGCCTGCCAGTGAACGTTCTGTAGCTGAGCATTCAGCCAGGTGTGAACTGACACCTAGGATTCCAGGTGAACATTGTTTTGTTTTGCTGTGTATGAACAAGCAGCAAGACTGTGTGTGAATAAAACACTGACGTTTGATTTACAACCTGGTTCCTTGCCTCTATACTCCGTCCGCTAACCTGTCTACCAGAGCAAATCCCCACACTACATAGAATGTCTCTGTAGTAGTTTAGTTTGTCCTCCCTCTCGTGGGTGTCAAAAAGGCCCCCATGCTGTACCGTTAGCGAGGGTCCAACAAGGTGGAGAGCCAGAAGTCATCCCTCTGCCGAATGGTGACAAATCGGCTGTCACTACACAAGCAAGTGAGCATGCAGCGGGCCATTTGTGCAAGTGACTCGGAGGGACTCCCTGTCTCCATTTCCATTGCATACTGCCACGGTGTGTCCGGGTCCTCTGTCTCGTCTTCCTCATCGTCCTGTAGCTCCTTTGGCTGCTCCTGCTTCTCCTGTCCTGTCAGCTGAGTAGAAAAACCACCCATTTGGCTACACAATGTCTGTGCTCCAATGTCCTCCTTCCCCGCCTCTTCAAGTTCAGCCCCCACAGGGCTCATGTGGCTGTGAGATCGAGGCGCCACGTCTCCTGTCCCCTGACCAGCAATTGTTACCACCATCTGTTCCAGGACATGAAGCAATGGAATGACGATGTTCATCACGTAGTCCTGGCGACTGACAAATAATGTGGCGTCCTTAAAGGGCCTGAGCAAACGGCAGGTGTCACGCATGAGCTGCCACTGGCTGGCATCGAAGTTACACAGGGGAGTACTCCTATGCACTTGCATCATCAAGAAATCGTTGATGGCCTTTCTCTGTTCGTATAGTCGGTCCAACATATGGAGGGTGGAATTCCAACAGGTGGAAACATCGCAGATCAGCCTATATTGGGGGATGCAGTTCTGCCGCTGCAACTCAAGGTGGGTGTGCTTTGTAGTATACGAGTGGCTCAAGTGCATGCAAAGTTTCCTGGCCATTTTTAGGATGTCTTGCAGATGGGTGGAAAACTTCAGGAACCGCTGGACAATCAAATTGAACACGTGTGCCATGCAGGGCGCATGACTCAGACTTCCTTTACACAGCACCAACACAATGTTCTTCCCATTGTCGGTCACCATAGTGCCGATTTTGAGTTGTCGGGGAGAAAGCCAGGGTTCAATTTCTTGATGCATCACACAGAGCAGTTGCTCCCCTGTGTGACTCCGTTCGCCAAGGCAAACAAGGTGCAGAACAGCATGACACCGCCGAGCACTGCACATGTGGTATGCTGGAGGGGCACTGTGACTTGTCCCTGCAGTGGAAGCTGAGGACATGGTGGAGGATAAGGAGGCAGAGGCGGACATTTTTTCGCAGGACCAATGGCGTAACAACCTGGAAGAGGATGCGTCGTGACCTGTCCAAGTTGCTGGTGTGGCCGTGCAGGAACCACACTTACCCAGTGAGCCGTAAAGGACATGTACTGTCTCTGACTGTAGTTACAGCTCCACATGTCGGCGCTGCCATGCACTTTGGCAGACACCGACAGGCTCAAGGACTGGCCCACCTTCTGTTCTACATGTGTGTGCAGGGATGGTACTGCCTTTTTCGCAAAGAAATGACGGCTTTGGACTCTCTACCTCGGCTCGGCACAAGCCATCAGTTCTCTGAATGGTGCAGAGTCCACCACTTGGAAACGGAGGAACTGAAGCACCAGCAACTTAGACAGGAGCACATTCAGCTTCTGCGCCATTGGATGCGTGCACACATACTGTTGTCTCTTGGTAATCGCTTCGGTGATCGATTGCTGACAGAATGACTGACTAGGAGTGTGATCAGGAGCATCTGGACCAGCAGAAGATGGGATTGACAAACAGCTCCCTTCGGCTGAGGTGGTGGAGCCTTGACTGGCTTAAACTGGGTGCGTGCCACTGGGTGATGTAGCATTTACTGCGGCAGGCTGGACCACCACATCGGAGCCACGGTTCTCCCAGGCCACTGTATGACGACGCTGCATATGTTGACTCAGGGCCGTAGTGCCAACATTGGCATCCTGGCCACGCTTCACCTTCTGCTCAAAGATGTAACATATGGCCATGTTCACCTCCTCTGGCACTTTGAAAAAAAACTGCCACACCGCCGAGTAGGTGATTTCCCCCCCGTACTGACTGATTGCTACCGCCACTGCCTCCGTGAAACCCTGCACCACTACTTCCCGGGCAGGTAGGCTGCTGAGAAGGAGGTGGTCTGCCCCGGGCACGTTTGGCTCCCGACCTCCTACTGCTGACACCCTGCTGACACCCATCCATGCCACCACCTTGCTGACTCTGCCGCTGCCTTACGGGCAAGCTGCCACCCTCTTCTCCTGATGATGATGAAGCCCCTTCTGCACCTAGCTCCCAAGTGCAATCGGCTTCATCATCATCGATTAGTGTCTGCACATCACTTATGTCCTCCTCAACAGCCTCTGAGTCAGGAGCCTGACCACTCGCAGCACAAGTTCCCGTGCCACTCTCCTCATCACTACTTTCCGGACTAGAAGAGGAAGCTTCAGATGTCTCCTCCAGATCTTGGCTGGGCAGTAGCTGCTGACTGTCCTCTAGTAGCTGTTCCTCGCTGAAAAATGGAGCACCGCCTACAGCATATACCACTTCTCGCGGTGAGGGAACAGAAAAGTACAGAAGCAGTTTGAGGACAGGTGAGGGCACAGCGCCTGCTCCCGACTCTTGGCTGGGGGTGTCTGATGTCACTTGGGATGACGTGGATGACCGAATTAACCGATCAAGAACCGCTGGGTTGCTGATCAAGACACGATCGGTAGATGACATCGGGAGCTCAGGCTTCTCACTGCGACTACTACTGCTACGACCTCTTACTCTGCTGCAACCTCTGCTTGCGCCAGAAACATTCATGCCTCTGCCACTCCTCTGTGCATGGTCTGGCATACTTGTAGCTGAACTAAACAAATGAAACGGAAATGAAAACACCCCTAAAAGCAACAAATATATTTTTCTTTTTGTACTAACATAGGCCACTAAATTATTTCTGCGCAAATGTGAACTGAGTATATATTTCTCGTATTGTACTGAAATAGGCCACTAAATTATTTCTAAATAAATACAAGCAAACGTCACTTGTGTATATATTTCTCGCATTGGACTAAAATAGGCCACTAAATGATTTCAGAATAAATAACAGAAAAAGTGAATTGCTTATATTTTTCTCTTTTTCTACTGAAATATGGCAGTAAATGCTTTTAGCGCAAATAACACTAAATGTTAACTGCGCTTATTTTTCTCGTATTGTAGTGAAATATGACAATAAACGCTTTAAGTGCAAATAACACCAAATATGAACTTAGTCTATTTTTCTATTTTTCTCTAGAAATATGGCAATAAATGCTTTTAAAGAAATTAAAAGATCGTAGAGATGGTATAGATAGCAGACACGTAGTTAATTAAATTTAAGTAAGTAGAAAGAATGTAACGTGCTTATTAAAACAATACCTTTATTAATATTAGGGGGTAACGAAGCAAGAAACTGCTCAAGTGATATCCTATGCTTAAAGATAGATACTTTAACAAAAAACTCCCACCATGAATAAAATAACCGGATAAATACTTACAGGGAGAGATAGATAATCACATAGGTAACTTATATAGCTAAGAGGAGACAGGTGATCGAAGAATTTTGAACAGGAAAAGAGTATCTTTCCCTAGATGTCCCTGGAGACCTAAGCCCTGTGTCCAGGGATACCCCCTGATGATGGAAGTACCCTGTCCCCGTACCTATGTCTATTTTCAACCCTGGTAAGGTCCTACTTAGATGATAAATACATATAATGTCCTATGGGATATAAATTAGCCCAAGGAAGGAAACATAAAACATGAAGGAAACATGAAACATGATGTCTATATGTTTATAATAAACCTATTCTATTTTTCTCGTATTGTAGTGAAATATGACAATAAACGCTTTTAGCGCAAATAACACCAAATGTGAAATTAGTCTATTTGTCTCTTTTTCTCTAGAAATATGGCAATAAACACTTTTGGCGCAACACCAAATGTGAACTACTTCGAATTTTTCTCGTATTGTAGTGAATTATGACAAGAAACGCTTTTAGCGCAAATAACAGCAAATATGAACTTAGTCTATTTTTCTCTATAAATATGGCAATAAACGCTTTTAGCGCAAATAACACCAAATGTGAACTGCTTCTATTTTTCTCATATTGTAGTGAAATATGACAATAAATGCTTTTAGCTGTCGGGTTGTAATAATTCAATTAAGAATTATTAATTATGGTCATAAAAATTATTAACCATAAAAATTTTTTTTTATAAAATTTGTCATAAATTCTTAAAATCATGACCTGGTGAATTGTAGACAACCTAATTGATACAATTCACATCTGAGGCCGACTATTTCCTCAGATAAATAAGTTCTTTTTGACGTGAGATGACGTTAATGATAAAACATGTAGTTCTGCATTATACAATAATACACAGGTTTATAAAAATATGCAGATTTATTGGTTACAAGGTTACAAACATATATAAGTAAATAAACACAATGATACATGCAAATGAATATATATAGCGTTAATATAAAGCATTACAAGCTTAACAATACATGTGAGTGGAAATAACTTGTCACATTATAACCAAGCTATTATTAGGTTAGGATATCAAATAGGAACATAATTTATATATTACCTCTGTTCAGAGAAAGCCTCATGATATCAGGACGGGCATGTCTAATCCTAGACATCAATATGGAATGCTAAATACATTCCACCCCCCTCTAACCAACTACACGTCACATGACTTCAGGCATGGGCAAATCCATTCAAGGATATAACTTAGAAGAGATAACTGTATCCTTCCGCCCAATCCTGGACTATTTTCACACATATGACTTTGGTAAGACTATTAAGACAAATGACAGGGATATAGGATCTTTGCTAGACCATATCTTAAATGGGAAGGACTTGAAATAAGTCTTTCCTGTGGGAATCCATCACTTAGCTTGGCGAAGAATGTTCTATCAATATATGTATATATATATATATATATATATATATATATATCTAAGCAATTATTTAATGCTTTGCTAGATTATGAGTCTTGATTCTTCTGCAGGTAGAATGAAGCCTCACAATATCCTAAAACTACATCTCAATATGGAGATGATCAATTAATTAATGTATTTATTCGCCAATCTAGATGGTATAATTTCACCCACACTATCAAATTAGTCTTAATAAGATTAAATATAATTTTCTGTGTCTCTTACCAAGTCCTAGTAGAAATCTCACTTCTGCTTCTAGGAAAGCTGGGTGGTCCATCATAGCGCATGTAACCATGGCTTTCATCCTGATAGACACCTCTAGAGAGCTCAACTTCTCTTTCCTCCCTTTCTTTCTTCCCTGTGTTCCCCCTGTGTATGGTTTATGAACACAAACTTATCAGTTAGACACACCTTCCTAGTTTGGAAGTTTCCAATCATAATCGGATGGGCGTGACTATTGATAAGAAATGACATCATAACCTTACCCAGAATGCACTTTTGCTACTGTTGTAATGTCACCTACTCATACCTAGGTGGCACTGCTGTGTAAGCTATTTGCATCCTAGTATAAAGGGTTAACTTCTGTAAGTCTGAATAAAGGTATAATATACAATTGACCTTAAAAGCTTTGATTCAAGGCTATAGGGATTAGATTTGACACTTGTAGCAATTAGAGACAGACCTATAGGCGTCTCTGAATGTTTCTCACGCTGTTTATTTGTTGATCGTAAATAACTTGAATAGCTTTGTTTTTTCAGAGATATCAGTACCTCCTCTCATACCAAAGAGGTGAATAATTGTTACAAAACACACATCTTCACAGACACTCTTTTAGAGACAAAGATTCTCCTAATGAGAAATATATATAATATACTGGATACATGTTGTCTTCATAACATATAACAGTATAATATATATTATATGTCCTACTGATTGTCTTATGCTAAGGACTAAGGCTCATTAAATGAATACATGAATATTATATATTTTGCTTCATTAATAAATGCCTAATTGTATAGGTAATTATCACCAGCTGCATAGAGCTTATCTTTACCTCCCTGTCATAAATTTTAAAGTAGATAAGAAGGCCTCTTCTCAGACTGGTACATTCATGAGAAGAATAACACTAAAAAGTAGAAACCTTCGTGTGACCTTACTTTGGCCTTCTCAAGACATACAAAATTGTAACTATAGTCGAGCATGGCTCTTAAATGTAATGAACATCCATCTTGACTAAAAATGAATTGGATATCAATGTATTTACCTATGAAAAGGCACGACATAGCGCAAATAACACCAAATGTGAACTTAGTCTATTTTACTATTTTTCTCTAGAAATATGGCAATAAATGCTTTTAGCGCAAATAACAACAAAAGTGACCTGCGTAAATATTTCTGGTATTGTATTGAAATAGGCCACCAAATGATATCAGCGCAGTTAACAGAAAGTGACCTGTGTATATATTTATCTTTTTCCACAGATAAAAGCCACTAAAGGCTTTTCAAGATAGCACCCCAATAACTAATTGCTGGAATGACAGAGCTATATTATGAGACTATCTGGATCCCCAAGTAATGTTTCCCTGCACTTTCCATGCAAGCGCTTTTTTTCATAATGAGGATTTTTCTATGACTCTCCCTAGCATCTGCACACGTCTCTCCCTGCCTGTGACATGATTCCTCTCACTATCCTTTCCCTGCACTAGTAAATTGCTTCACTCTCCCTAGCGCCCTCATACACGTCTGTCCCTGAACAAAGTACGATAGTGAATGGTAAACTCTAAGATAGCCGCCATATTTATAGGGCTGTGACATCACAGGGCCGGCTGGCTGCTGATTGGCTGCATGCATGGCATTATGGGTCATCCCGCCTTCCTAGAGTTCCTTTCCCTATGTCCTCACACGTGTAGCCGCCATTGTAGCCGCCATTGTAACTGGCTAGCAGCCATGTTAGTAAAAATTGTGATTCATTACCACGAAGCTGAAATTCAGAACAAATTTGACTTCGTCAGCTTTGATTTGCTCATCTCTACTCCTCATGTGTAACGGTCACATCCACACACACACAGGGGGAAGGATAGTGACCACTGCGCTCCACCCTCACCCCTGGCCCTGCCTACTTGCCTCACGAGTCCTGATGACAGGGGACAACTGGACGACAGTCCCTTACTAAGAATATGTGCCGGGAAGACAGACAAGACAAAATACGGAACGTGAACGGACCGTGTCAGAACCAAGATAGCTACGCAGTACAAAGGGTTAAGCAAAGAATGGTCAGGAGAAGCCGGGGTCAAATACCAGGAGAGTAGAGAAGTACCAGAGGAGTCCGCAAAGAGTAGTCAGGTGGGAGCCGAGGTCACAATACCAGGACGGATGCGCAGTACAGGAGGAACAGGCAAAGGATCGTCAGGGAACAGGATCAGGTGAGTATTCAGTAGTCCAACAAATAGCCAAGAACCTAGAGTTAACAGGCAACCTGTGGCCAGCAGGCTGCCTGTATTTATAGTGGGGAGTGAGGGTCATGTGACGTGGCCAGCATCACATGACCGACAGACCGACCAGTTGAGCACCGAGTGATCAGCTGGGCGCTCAAGGCAGACCTAGGAGCAGGTAGCCTCCCAGCTAGCAAACACAGATCCTCGCTCCCGAAGCTAAGCAGCAGGTCTGCGGCTGATAGGAGACCGAGTGCGCCTTCGGCAACCCGTTACATCAGTCTCGAGAAAACCTCCTAAAACTCTTCCAGCAACTTCTATTGTCCTGGAGTCAGGGTCTTGCAGTCCACCCCTATCCGGGCCATGATTACTCGGCCGTTTCACTACGCTGTTGGGGTCTTCCATTTTATCACTCTACTCTTTCTGGGGAGTTTCATATTTTCCTGCCTGGTGTTTAAGCTCCTCATCTCTCTGTGCAACAATCTCCATCAACTTAACACAACAGGACAATACCATTCCTTTTCTCTTTTTCTCTCTAATTTACTTATCAAACACTTCCCTATCCAGAAAACATGCAATCTCATCGCATGAACTTTTTCTTTCCTGTGGGATCTCATATAGTCCACCATGACTTTTTATGTAAATATAGTATACTCACTAGCCTTTTTGGCACCAGAGTCCACCAATGTTCACTGTATTCTTGGGTTATGGGGTCCAGAACTTCCTTCTGGGTTGTTTCTTGTTATAACAGGCGCAGATTCCACCAGACTGTGGGTCACAGCACTTCTGGGTTACACACTTTACAGTTTTTTCTGGTCACTTGTCATGGCATGAACAACCTCGGCGGTAGATTCACATGTAGGGGAGTATCAACTAGAACTTCATTTTAAATACCTTCCCACTTGTATAAAATACAACTTTTAATAAATACTTTTTAAAACATAATAAATAAGCTCAGATCAAGCCCAAATAAAGTAGGTCTTACATACAGATACAAATGGTACACTTATTGTCTCAAAACTGTAAAACTGATTGCTTTGTTGAGATTCCTCACAGTTTGTTGAAATCTCAGCACTTCCACGGATGTGGATCTCGGGTAGGTAAAACCTTCAGGATGCAGATAGGGGGCCAGGAAAGAACAGAACAGAAGATACCTATACTCTCCCTATAAGCTCCTCCGTAAACCTCAGCCCAAGGACACCCCTTAGTGGAAGGTGTTCCCTGTCCTCGTGCCTAGCCTAAAATTCCCTGTTTTACCCTATACAAAAAGGTAAAATAGATAGAAAAATAATGATAGGCTATATCAGCTGCTGAGATATTTGTTAACAGTGTACCACAAAAAGGCTAAACCAAATAATATTGATAAACATATACTTAATAAAAAAATTACTTGTCACTGCACCAAAATGTTTTTAATAATGGAGTGAAGGTAGGCCACGGCACCAAAATAATTACATGAATTCTGATGAAAACTGATGAATGATGATGGCAGCATTTCATGGTTCTTTTCCAGAGATGAAGCTTTATTCTGATTATCAGACCCAGATACAGCAAGGTTATAGCTCTTAAGATGAATGAACCTACTTATACCCAGAATGATGTTACCTCAGTTCATTCATCTCAGTTCATGTCTCCCAGTCCATTCTCCTCAGTTCATTCCCCATTAACCTTGCTTCTTATACCATTTTTAGCCATTGACTAACATGTGGAGGACATCTAATTGGCTAGTACAAAATTTCAACCCTAATCATAAGCCTGTTAACTTAAAATGTGGAGGGAAAATTCTCATCCGGCCACTTGTGTTTACACCCTAGGTGACAGACAATAGTCACATCTTTCTGGAAACAGAAGTCCCTCTAGACAGAAACCATTGTTCTCACCGCCAGACAGTCTCAGCTGGCCCAGAAACACTCAGGTCTACATTTAATTTAAACAAAAGGATTCTAATCTCACCTCTAGACATCACCTTGGAGTTGTAAACAGCTTCTGACTGTAATTATGATTATCGCCTGATTAAATGTTCTCCAATGTTAGATCCATGTAATGCCCATGTGCCAATATTGTATATAATACATATATAAAAATATGTAATATACCAATAGCATATGCCTATACTCTTGTTATCCTCACAAGCTTTACCATATTCTTACATGTTCTATAGCAAGATCAAGGGGATAACATATGGTATCAGCGAGATCAGATCATTATCCCTCCAGTTAACCATACAACTTATCTTATCATCAGTACACTATGAAAGTAAAGCTCATTATTCATCCATCTGATATCTATATGCATAAAAAGGAATCACTCAGCCAGCCTGCAATCGTTACATTCTCCAGGATACTAACATACCTGAATAAATGTGTTTCGAAAAGTCTGATGTTGATGACTGATCATTCTAGTGGCTCATAATTTGTGTGACCAGGCCGTCATCTGTTTTCTTTTACTGTACTGATGAAGTGAGTGATAGAAAGCCAAACTGTATTGTTTCAGGCAAAAGATATAGAGAGAACTTGCATCTGTTTCATGTTAGGACATGAGCCAACCAAGGCTAATGACTTAATGTTAGTACCTATAGAATTATGTGAGAGCCTGAAAATTAATATTTTATAGCATGATATGTGTATGTTTTGGATAATAAACACAGAAATCAATATAAGTCAGTTTTGAAAAGGTAATACCAATAGTAAACCTGTTTTCTCACTTTAGTATAACAATTCTTGCTAAACAAATGTTATCAAAAAGTCACTGTACTGTCACACAATTTCATTTTATTTAATAGAGAATGGTATAACTAACACATTTCTAATTCACTTTATTAAAAAAAATATGCCTACATCGACCTGAAAAAGCTGTAAAGTCATGGCCACTAGGGGTCTCACTTCCACCTTGCAGACCGCTGCCTGTTGTCAGGCAAGATCCGTCTCTAGTAACAGAGACACAGAAGATGGCTGAGACGAAGTGTGGGCATGTCAGAGCTAGCTGAGATCGTGACCCTGATAAAGCAACTGCTTCTACGCAGCTTCTGAACATCACAGGGGCCTCTTGTGTGTCTACAAATGAACTCCAGAGCTGAAAGCAACCATAGTGGGAAGTAAGGGGAAGGATATCACAGCAGTGAGTGCTGGAACAAGAGTGATACCCCCTGCTTCTGAATGAAATGTATCTAGCTTTGCAGCTGAGGCTACTTTCACACTAGCCGCCGGAACTCCGCCCCTCCCCTATTACAGTCAATGGGCCCGGAGTGGTAGTCCGGGGGCACACGTGCGCTAGCGGCAGCATGGATACGACAGGCTGTTCACCCGCTGGAACAGCCTGCCGGAGTTCCTTGCCGCTAGTGTGAAAGTACCCTGAAACAGGGAATAATATGGCTGAAAAAAACATTACGAAAGACTAAACATAACTGTTCCTTCACAGTTATGATTGTAAAAAGAAGTACAGCCGTTATGCAAACTTTTTAAAAGAAAGTTTATGTATGCTTTAAGAGTGCTGCAACATTATATATACTCTAGTTTTTGGGGGTGGATTTTCTAAAAACATTTGTTTGGTGATATGTGCTTTAGTCACACACTTTATTGAGTTTTTCAGACTTTTTTCCTATAGAGAAGTTTGTGGCAAAATATCTGAAAAACACCACACCCAGAAAATGCTATGAATTCACAAAATGCCAGGGCGATAAAAAAATTGTGTTTATAGGGTATTTTATAATTTCTTACTAGCCAACATGTAACATCTGGCAACATCATGCTGATTATCAAAACCATGCCCCTTTTTCACAAAACCACATCCACTTTTTGGATGATGCATGAAAAGCTTAGAAAAGTATCTAAAACATTATAAATGCTGAGCAAAGCATGTACCCCAGTTTTTTGGGCCATACTGTGCCAAAATACTATCGCATTTTCAATACTCAGGCCTCATGCACACAAACGTACTTTAATTCTGTGTCCGTTCCGTTTTTGTTTTTTTTGAGGACCGTATATGGAACCATTCATTTAAATGGGTCCGCAAAAAAAAACTGAAGGTACTCCGTGTGCATTCCGTTTCCGTATGTCCGTATTTCCGTTCCGCAAAAAAAATTGTAGATGTTCTATTATTGTCTGCATTACGGACAAGGATAGGAATGTTCTATTAGGGGCCAGCTGTTCCATTCCGCAAAATACAGAATGCACATGGATCTCATCCGTATTTTTTGCGGATCCGTTTTTTGCGGACTGCAAAATACATACGGTCGTGTTCATGTAGCCTAAATCTGCCCTGTTGTGTTTAGCCTCTACATATACCAGATGCCCTTTTCTGGGGATGTCTGTGTCAAGATGCAATTACATGTGTCTTCTAGTAGCATTAGAGCTTGTACACTCCTGAGCTTGCCTCAAGTTTCTCCAGTATATGGCTGGTTCTGCTACTCTACTGCTGACACTCCCTAGGTCATGAGACCATAACTTTCCCTCTTGTGGCTTTAATTCTCCTATGTGACAACTCTGGTACTTGGACTCTGGCTCTGACTGAGCTACACACCCAATCTTCGTACACATATGCACACACTGAAACAGTACTGTCTGCCCTTCCTTTCCTTCTCTGGCCATCCTGACCAAGGACCTGGTGTCCTCTGTTGGAGGCAATAGTTACAACAGCATCTATGTGTGTTACCTGAAGATCCAGCACTGCAGCAATCCTATGAAATGGAACCTTTATTGATACATGTTAAGACTGCATACAGAAAAAAATCACAAACATCAGGAAAATGCTAAAATAACACAAAGACACTGAGATTAAAATATATACAGCCACATCTGACCAAACCAATGGCATATTAGCATCAATTATCAGTTGAATTGGATACAGATGCGTTAAGAATAAAACAAGTTCGCTACAGGGAATCTTAATTACATGAGATAAAACATTATACAACATAAATCATGCGCTGTAAGGGAATATTTTTATATTCAATATATTTATATATACCATGTGTACATTCATGTTGTGGTCGACCCCCCCACCCCAGGTTTTCCAACCACATTTTTTCTTTTTTCTGGACAATTTGTCCAAAAATCACAGGCAGCCAACATTTTTCATGGACAAATCGGAAAGCCGCAATAAATGATAGAGATTATAAATAGTACATGCTCAGTATACTGATAAGAACTCATTACCAGCATTTACTGTAAACTGTAAAATGATGATAATTACAACCAAAATAATCTAGTCAGGCACCACCAGCCTCAAAAAAATCACGGACACATCTGTTTTTTTTTCATGGACACAAGAAAAAAATTACCTATTTTTAAGGACTGTCCAGAAATTTCTGGAAGGTTTGGCAACTCTGCCCCCCATGTAGATTTTTTTACTCTCTCCACTCCCCTGAAAACAAATCCACCTATATGGAATAAAACTGGATATTGGTATTAGCCACGCGACAACCGCAATGTCTAAATTCTAGACAGGATATAATTTATTGCTATAAAAGAGTCTTTTATGCTTTTAAAGGGCTTCTGTCAGCAGAGTTGTACCTATGAAACTGGCTGACCTGTTGTATGTGCCCTTGGCAGCTGAAGACATCTGTATTGGTCCCATGTTCATACATGTGCAACGGGCGGCCTCCCCCCAGGGCCCTACTATAACGCACGACCCAGGTGTAGGAATGCCGAGTGGTATAATGCGGCCTAAAATGTCCCTTTATGTGTGTCATGGTGCTCCTACCTGGATACTGCTGGATCCCAGGCTTTGGCTCTGAAGCAATAAATAGAGGGAATAATTGATGGATTTGAAGAAAAATTTAGTCCAGACCTTGTAGTTGAACAGCAGCTTTACTTTGCATAAACGTTCTCCAAAACGGTTTATAGACGTTGACTACATATGTTTCTCTCTAGCTCTGCTGTACTGACAGGCTGACTGTATGACTTTGCTTCTTCTGGATGCTGCACTTCTCTTCTGAAGTCTGTCTCTAGATTAGGCCAGGGAAATTTCCTCCTGGCTGCTGAGGCTTTAAGCTTTGGCCTCCATGGCCAGCAGAGCTAAGGGTACTCTGGCTGGCTTGAGCACGTCCAGCAGAGACGTTCCCTGCACACCTTCCTCAAGCAGGGGGTAAGCTCTACTAACTCTCACTGGTCCCCACCCTTCATACAGGACGTAGGACTCGCCCACTTCTCTCCAAGGGGGGGTTAGAATAGAATGGGAAGCTCCATTCTACCTTACTGCAGCTCTGCCATGTTTTCTGCCACCTGCTGGTGAACCAGGAACATTACATGGGAAGATAGCAGTTACAAACATTAGAAATGCACAGTGTATAGGACCTGAACAAAATACATAAGATGACGCTTTGTTAGCCCATTAGAGATAGTAGCAGGGTGCAGAAGTGGTAATGCAACTCTCACACATGCCTGCATTGCTGAGAAAAATGAAGTTTAAATACATGCAATTGAGCCTCTAGGAGCAATGGGGGCTTTGCCTTTACACCTACAGGGAGTGCAGAATTATTAGGCAAATGAGTATTTTGACCACATCATCCTCTTTATGCATGTTGTCTTACTCCAAGCTGTATAGGCTCGAAAGCCTACTACCAATTAAGCATATTAGGTGATGTGCATCTCTGTAATGAGAAAGGGTGTGGTCTAATGACATCAACACCCTATATCAGGTGTGCATAATTATTAGGCAACTTCCTTTCCTTTGGCAAAATGGGTCAAAAGAAGGACTTGACAGGCTCAGAAAAGTCAAAAATAGTGAGATATCTTGCAGAGGGATGCAGCACTCTTAAAATTGCAAAGCTTCTGAAGCGTGATCATCGAACAATCAAGCGTTTCATTCAAAATAGTCAACAGAGTTGCAAGAAGCGTGTGGGAAAACCAAGGCGCAAAATAACTGCCCATGAACTGAGAAAAGTCAAGCGTGCAGCTGCCAAGATGCCACTTGTCACCAGTTTGGCCATATTTCAGAGCTGCAACATCACTGGAGTGCCCAAAAGCACAAGGTGTGCAATACTCAGAGACATGGCCAAGGTAAGAAAGGCTGAAAGACGACCACCACTGAACAAGACACACAAGCTGAAACGTCAAGACTGGGCCAAGAAATATCTCAAGACTGATTTTTCTAAGGTTTTATGGACTGATGAAATGAGAGTGAGTCTTGATGGGCCAGATGGATGGGTCCGTGGCTGGATTGGTAAAGGGCAGAGAGCTCCAGTCCGACTCAGACGCCAGCAAGGTGGAGGTGGAGTACTGGTTTGGGCTGGTATCATCAAAGATGAGCTTGTGGGGCCTTTTCGGGTTGAGGATGGAGTCAAGCTCAACTCCCAGTCCTACTGCCAGTTTCTGGAAGACACCTTCTTCAAGCAGTGGTACAGGAAGAAGTCTGCATCCTTCAAGAAAAACATGATTTTCATGCAGGACAATGCTCCATCACACGCGTCCAAGTACTCCACAGCGTGGCTGGCAAGAAAGGGTATAAAAGAAGAAAATCTAATGACATGGCCTCCTTGTTCACCTGATCTGAACCCCATTGAGAACCTGTGGTCCATCATCAAATGTGAGATTTACAAGGAGGGAAAACAGTACACCTCTCTGAACAGTGTCTGGGAGGCTGTGGTTGCTGCTGCACGCAATGTTGATGGTGAACAGATCAAAACACTGACAGAATCCATGGATGGCAGGCTTTTGAGTGTCCTTGCAAAGAAAGGTGGCTATATTGGTCACTGATTTGTTTTTGTTTTGTTTTTGAATGTCAGAAATGTATATTTGTGAATGTTGAGATGTTATATTGGTTTCACTGGTAAAAATAAATAATTGAAATGGGTAGATATTTGTTTTTTGTTAAGTTGCCTAATAATTATGCACAGTAATAGTCACCTGCACACACAGATATCCACCTAAAATAGCTAAAACTAAAAAAAAAAACTAAAAACTACTTCCAAAAATATTCAGCTTTGATATTAATGAGTTTTTTGGGTTCATTGAGAACATGGTTGTTGTTCAATAATAAAATTAATCCTCAAAAATACAACTTGCCTAATAATTCTGCACTCCCTGTAGAGGCTCTGCTCTCTCTGCAACTGCTGCACCCTCTGCACATTGATTGACAGGGCCAGGCAGTGTAAACATGATCATGCCTGGCCCTGTCAGAGGGTGCAGCCTCCTAGAGGCTCATTTGCAAAAACTAAAATTATTTTTTTCAGCAGTGACGGCACATATGAACATGGGACCAACACAGATGCCTTCAGCTGCCAAGAGCACATGTAACAGGTCAGTTTCATAGCTGACAGACACCTTTTAAGAGTATAGCTCTTTACTTGCCACAGTATGAAAGAACACATAATAAATATATAAATATTCTGAATACGTAAATATATAAAATATATAGATATTGTCTTCCAGTCTTTCATTATTCTTACTACATTTGTGTCCAATTCAATTGATAATCAAGCTGTTATCGCACTGGTTCAGTCAGATGTGGCTGTGTCTATTTTAATCTAAGTGCATGTGTGTTATTTCAGCTATAACTAAGGGCAAGGGTTGCCTGAAACGTGTGGGATGTTTATAATCTTTCCTGTATGAGGTTTTAATAAATGTCCCATTTTATGGGATTTCTGCAGTACTGGATCTCCATGTTCCCGAGCATGGACTCATTTGGACCGCCCTGGGTAATACATGGGAGAGCTGACATTGGCGTCCCATGCTACAGGTAGCACTAAGCTGTTATTATAGCATATATAGTGTTTATAAATGTTTCCACTCCTGGACATTTTTGAGAGCTGTATATATTGGTGTTGGGTGGTAGGTCCTTACAGTCACCTGAGAATTGGCAAGATTTTTTTTAAACAATTAAGGCTACTTTCACACTCGCATTTTAGCTTTCCGTTTGTGAGTTTCGTACAGGGCTCTCACAAGCGGTCCAAAACGAATCAGTTTTGCCCTAATGCATTCTGAATGGAAAAGGATCCACTCAGAATGCCTCAGTTTGCCTCCGTTCAGTCACCATTCTGCTTGGGAGGCGGACACCAAAATGCTGCCTGTGGCTTTTTGCTGTCCGCTTGACGAAACTGAGTCAAACGGATCCGTCCTGGCACACAATGTAAGTCAATGAGGACAGATCCGTTTCCTCTGACACAATCTGGCACAATAGAAAACTGATCCGTCTCCCATTGACTTTCAATGGAGTTCATGACGGATCCGTCTTGGCTATGTTACAGATAATACAACCGGATCCGTTCATGACGGATGCATGGGGTTGTAATATTGTAACAGATCCGTTTTTGCAGATCCATGACGGATCCCCCCGAAACGCCAGAGTAAAAGTGAAAGTAGCCTTAGTTCCAATTGTCATATTTCAGAGGCCCTCTGGAAAATGAAAGCAGCAATTGATTAGTTGACATGGGCAACTACTCCACTTTTTCTTTCCACTAGTTTTGATATATCTCCCTCAATATGTTTATTATGCAAATTACATATATGCAGCAAATTAGCAATGTGTCCGACTGATATGCTACATGGGTGTAATCAATGGAAATTCACGTGATTACAGAAATATTTCTTCAACATATTTAAAATATACTCTAATATTAGATTTGTCATAGATTTTAAACAGCAAATGCCATTCTTATCTTGCTCACATAAATAACTAAGCCAGTGCTGTTAATAAATGAATTAGTCTAAGGATTTGTTAAGTAAATAAGATAAACTATATAAATGTGATTTCACTCCAACAAAATGCAGACAGACTCGCAGATGTTTGGATAACCCTGTCAGGCCACCAGACTGTGGAAACTTAGCACAACAATCTTCCGACTTCCTTTTCAATGGTTCTCCTTAGTAAATGTAGTATGCTGCTTTGTTGTGGTATATACCATGTCATTTATTTTACATCTTTGCCATAGACATTGGATACATTTGGACGTGTTGTATGTGATGTCATGGAGGGGAAAGTAAATGTATTGGTGATCCAAGATTAGGGGCTCATGCACACAAACGTATTTTCTTTCCGTGTCTGTTCTGTTTTTTTTTGCGGACCGTATGCGGAACCATTAATTTCAATGGTTCCCCCAAAAAATCGAAGTTACTCTGTGTGCATTATGTTTCCGTATGTCCGTTCCACAAAAAAATAAAACATGTCCAATTATTGTCTACATTACGGACAAGGATAGTACTGTTCTATTAGGGGCCAGCTGTTCCGTTCTGCAAAATACAGAATGCACACTGACGTCTTCCGTATTGCATGAGCCCTAAGTAGCTGCAGAAAGAGCAGTGACCTGTGTTTAGGCACATTAGAGAATAGCATCCTTGGGAACGGGAAGCCCGCTGTCAATGATAAATGGGATCCCCATAGAGAAGGCAGGGATGTTTTTTTTATATGGCACTCAGTGAGCCTTGTGTATAAAGATCAGGAAGTGGCAATGCCACCTCCTATTCCTGTCCCAGTGATCAAGTGATCACCAGTGGCTGGGTATTGCATTGCTCTGGGGCCTGTATTATCCCTGTGATTGGAGCTAATATGTCAGCCCCCTTAAAGAAGAAAATAGGAATAAAAAAATGTATGGGGTCATTGATCAAACTGGTGTAAAGTAGACCTGGCTTAGTTGTCCATAGCAACCAATCAGATTCCACCTTTCATTTTCCAAAGAAGTAAAAAATGAAAGGTGGAATCTGATTGGTTGCTATGGGCAACTAAGCCAGGTCTACGTTACACCAGTTTGATAAATAACCCCAGTAATGTTTAAATGCTTCCCATTTAATGTTTAAATTCTCCCCAAAAGTCTTGTATGCCCTTATAAGAGGCACAAAATCTAAAAAATAAAGACAAAATAAAATATAATTAAGAAAAATGCCACCATACGCTGCACTGCAGATTCTAGCCAGCCCCTGCAGGGGGGTAAATGGCCTGGTCTTTAACCCCTTAAGGACTCAGCCCTATTTCACCTTAAGGACTTAGCCATTTTTTGCAAATCTGACCAGTGTCACTTTAAGTGCTGATAACTTTAAAACGCTTTGACGTATCCAGGCAATTCTGAGATTGTTTTTTCGTCACATATTGTACTTCATGACACTGGTAAAATGAAGTTGAAAAAAATCATTTTTATTTATAAAAAAATACCAAATTTACCCAATTTTTTTTAAAAATAGCAAATTTCCAAGTTTCAATTTCTCTAATTTTATAATACATAGTAATACCTCCAAAAATAGTTATTACTTTACATTCCCCATATGTCTACTTCATGTTTGGATCATTTTAGGAATGATATTTTTTTGGGGGGGATGTTACAAGGCTTAGAAACTTAGAAGCAAATCTTGAAATCTTTCAAAAACCCAATTTTTAGGAAGCAGTTCAGGTCTGAAGTCACTTTGCAAGGCTTGCATAATAGAAACCACCCAAAAATGACCCCATTCTAGAAACTACACCCCTCAAGGTATTCAAAACTGATTTTACAAACAGTCGTTAACCCTTTAGGTGTACCACAAGAATTACTGGAAAATAGAGAAACAATTTCAAAATTTCACTTTTTGGGCAGATTTTTCATTTTAATAATTTTTTTCCAGTTACAAAGCAAGGGTTAACAGCCAAACCAAACTCAATATTTATGGCCCTTGATTCTGTAGTTTGCAGAAACACCCCATATGTGGTCATAAACCGCTGTACGGGCACACGGCAGGGCGCAGGAGGAAAGGAATGCCATACGGTTTTTGGAAGGCAGGTTTTGCTGGACTGTTTTTTTTTGACACCATGTCCCATTTGAAGCCCCCCTGATGCGCCCCTAGAGTAGAAACTCCATAAAAGTGACCCCATCTAAGAAACTACACCCCTCAAGGTATTCACAACTGATTTTACAAACGTTGTTAACCCTTTAGGTGTTCCACAAGAGTTATTCGCAAATGGACATCAAATTTCAGAATTTCCATTTTTTGGCCAATTTTCCATTTTAATCAATTTTTCCCAGTAACAAAGCAATGGTTAACAGCCAAACAAAACTCTATATTTATGGCCCTGATTCTGTAGTTTACAGAAACACCTCACATGTGGTGGTAAACCGCTGTACAGGCACACGGCAGGGCGCAGAAGGAAGGGAATGCCATACGGTTTTTGGAAGGCAGATTTTGCTGGACTGTTTTTTTTGACACCATGTCCATTTGAAGCCCCCCTGATGCACCCCTAGAGTAGAAACTCCAAAAAAGTAACCCCATTTTAGAAACTACGGGAAAGGGTGGCAGTTTTGTTGGTACTAGTTTAGGGTACATATGATTTTTAGTTGCTCTATATTACACTTTTTGTGAGGCAAGGTAACAAGAAATAGCTGTTTTGGCACCGTTTTTATTTTTTGTTATTTACAACATTCATCTAACAGGTTAGATCATGTGATATTTTTATAGTACCAGGTTGTCACGGATGCGGCCATACCTAATATGTATACTTTTTATTTATTTATGTAAGTTTTACACAATGATTTCTTTTTTGAAACAAAAAGAATCATGTTTTAGGGTTTCCATCATCTGAGAGCCATAATTTTTTCAGTTTTTGGGCGATTACTTTGGGTAGGGTATGATTTTTGCGGGATGAGATGACGATTTTATTGGCACTATTATGGGGTGCATATGACTTTTTGATTGCTTGCTATTAAACTTTTTGTGATGTAAGGTGACAAAAAATGGTTTATTTAGCACAGTTTTTATTTTTTATTTTTTACGGTGTTCATCTGAGGGGTTAGGTCATGTGATATTTTTATAGAGCCGGTCGATACGGATGCGGCGATACCTCACATGTATACCTTTTTTTATTTATGCTTTAAGTTTTACACAATAATATCATTTTTGAAACAAAAAAAATCATGTTTTAGTGTCTACATATTCTGAGAGCCATAGTTTTTTTCAGTTTTTGGGCGATTATCTTAGGTAGGGTCTTAACTTTTGCGGGATGAGATAATGGTTTGATTGGCACTATTTTGGGGTGCATATGACTTTTTGATGGCTTGCTATTACACTTTTTGTGATGTAAGGGACCCCACCGGCGTTGTGACAGGATGCCCCCTGAATGATTTCAGAGGACATACTGTTGCGATTAACCCCCGCCGCAATCGCGATTTAAACTTAGGACGTATTGGTACGCCCTGAGTCCTTAAGGACTCGGGAAACAGGGCGTACCGGTACGCCCTAAGTCCTTAAGGGGTTAACTGGTTAAGGCCCCTTTCACACAAGTGAGTATTCCGCGCGGGTGCAATCAGTGATGCGAAGGCATTGCGCCCGCACGGAATCTGGACCCATTCATTTAAATTTGCATTGGTTTTTACGCATCACTTGCGTGAAAATCACAGCATGTTCTATATTCTGTGATTTTCACGCAACGCTGGTCCCATAGAAATGAATGGAGCTGCGTCAAAATTGCATCGCATCCGCAAGTGCGGATGCAATGAGTTTTTCACGGATGGTTGCTAAGAGATGTTGTTTGTATACATTCAGTTTTTTATCACGCACGTGCAAAATACATCAAAACGCATTGCAACCGCACAATAAAAACTGCACGACCGAATGCGATCGCAGGCAAAACTGAATAACTTTGCAAAATCACGCATTTTTCACTGAACGCATTCGCACCGCATCCGGACCTAATCCAGACACGCTCGTCTACGAGGGGCCTAAAAACAATCTGTGACCATAAAGACGGTCCTGAAGTACTCGACTTTATACTCTAAAATCATCCATTTTTGTACAATTACGATGGATTCTTTTAATTTGTCTTTTCCGTATGTTTTGAAGCCAGGGACCGTAATGGCAGCTGCTAGTATCAATATACCCATTTACATCTGTATCTTTATAGAAAGTTTTTGTTTTAAAACAGTTATTTTCAATAAATATCATTTGGTCTAAAAAATTGACAGGTGATGCACTTATATTACTAGTAAATTTTAAGTTCCAGTTATTCCTATTTAGTTGGGTAATAAAATCCTCCAACCCTTGTTTCTCTCCCTTCCATATAAGTAAACAATCATCAATGTACTGGCGCCACACGGTTAGTGTACCCCCATCGCGGTCCCAGTCTGCTGCAGATAGTAAATGCTGTTAAACCAAAAATAGTTATGGCAAAGGCAAAAATCTACACAATCAATAATGAATTTTTCCTGTTCACTGGACATTTGGGATCCTTATTTAATTCAGTTTCAATCGCCTTGAGACCAAGGTCTTTCAGAATTACTGTATATAGGGAGGTTACATCAACTGTAGCTAGCCAGGTATTCTCATCACTGGACCTCAAACTGCTGATTAGTTTAATCACACTACTAGAGTCTTTAGGATATGAAGGAGCCTGGGCTACATATTTTTGGAGAAAAAAGTCGACATATTCTGTTAATCTACTGGTTGATGAATTAATCCCCGAGACTATCGGTCTTCCTGGAGGATTACTTAAGTTTTTATGTATTTTAGGCAGATGATATATCACTGGGCTAACTGGGAATTTTGTAGTCAGATATTCATATTACTTTTTATTTAGAATCCCATCTTTATACCCTTTCAAAAGTAGCCTATCCATTTAAAACTTAAAATCTACAGTTGGATTATTTTTTAATACTAAATAGGTGTCCCGATCAGATAACAATCTCTGCATTTCTGCTTAATATTTCTCGACATCCATCACCACTACCCCTTCCCCTTTATCTGCTGGTTTTATAACAATACTAGCATTATTCTCCAAATGTTTTAATGCTTTCTTCTCTTCTAATGGCAGATTAAATTGCCTGGGCTGCATTTAGATTATCTAGTTCCTTTAAGAGGCCCCTCTTAAAAAGCCTCTATACACCCTTTGCCTTTATCACGCAAATTAGTGTGAATCATCCCATTTCCTGCATCTGCATTTTTTTAAGGGGGTGCTTGATTGTTAATATAATATTTCGCAATATTAAGTTTCCTTATATACTTATGTATTTCCAAAAAAGCCTCGGATTTGTTGAACCTGTTGGTAGGTGCAAATTTTAAACCCTTCTGTTAAAGGGGAATATTATTCACCAATATTTATGCAAATATCGATAATTAATATTCATAAATAGGAGGAGCCGTCTATTGATGACTCCGCCTATTTATGCCTAAATCATAATATATATATATATATAGATACCTCTGTTATCTATACACCACACTGAACTACACTACGTGCGACTTACTATCACTATACTAGGGCAGCGACTAGTAAAAACAACATACACTGTATTGTGAACAATAAGGAATATTTATTACACAATACAATTATACCAGTCTAGCATCTATATATATTCATAGATCAATGGATATGAATATACATACATATAGACATACACACCGCAGAACAGAAACAGTACTACAATAAACACAATACAAGCCTAACTACACTACACAGCACAATCCCAAATTCCACCCCACATACTATCTATACATTGCAATAATACACTTCCATACATACAATTATCGGTTAACCATAACCCACCCGTCTGTCTACTCACTGTCCCTACGGGGTTACAAGAGGGTTAAACACAACAATGGCTCTGCAGGGGTTAATACCTGCAGGCCATGAAATACAGGGTTCTTAGGTTTGTTTGCAGAGCAGAGGCATGCTCTACAGCGCAGCAGTGCAGGGGTTAACGAGGGGAATGCAGGGGTTATGCAGGGGTTAACCAAGGTAGGGAAGGAGTATTCCAGGGGCAAGGGTTCACAAGGGTTAACCAGGGGAAATGCAGGGGTTAACCAGGGCTAATGCTAGCAGGGGATCAGGGAAGGAGTTTTGGGCAGGACAGGGGAACAGGGCATTGAAGGGGTTAATGGGGCAGTGCTACTTAGCCATCCAGCAGGACTCAGCACACTGCTCGATTCCCTCTCCTTCCTGTCTTCACTGGAGCAGATCGATTGCTCGGTCCTCCCCTCCTCTGGCCTGGTGGAGCTAATGCAGAGCAGCTAGTGAGTACTGCCTGCGTTCTTCTGTGTCCGGAAGCTCTCTCCTTCAGGAAGGGATGTCGGGGGTCCTGTGTCCTAGCGCAGCGCAGCCAGGGTGGCTGCCTGCGCTCTCTTCTATATCGGGGGGGAGGCAATGGACTTCAGCGCCGGATGCGCTCACCTTCAGGGGGGGGTTGCCGAACTGTCCGAGCGCAGTGCTGCTGGGTATTTAGACCCTGCAGCGCTCGCGCCCGTTTTACCGCCCTGCGCCAGCCCACGCTCCCAGGCAGGGGGATCCTTTGATCCTCCCGCCTGTGGAGATATCGCACATCTCTGGCGCTGTAATTACAGCGCCGGAGGTGAGCGGCACACAGGGGCATGGGAACTCTGTTCCCATGTCCCTGTTAGGCATACCATCTCCAGCGCTGCCGGACATGGTGACAAAGGGCAGAGGATCTTTATTGATCATCTGTCCTTTGAAGAGGCCGAAACTGGACATAATTGTCCAGTTGTCAGTCTCTCCCCACCCAGCAGGCACATTCCAGAGGGGGGGTATCCATGGGAGCCTTCTGGGGACAGTTAACTGTATATATATACACTTATAGATGCTTGGGGCACATCCATAAGTATATATATATATATATAACACAGGGGGTCTCAATGGGCAGCAATAAGCCCACCTATACATATATTATATACATAGAGATGTATGCTGACAAAGGGGCATACATACATCTCTATGTATACACCTACTACCTGGACGGGCCCATGCAAAAGGGACAATATATATATATGCATATATGTAAGGGCATATATACATATATATTTAAATCCAACACTCCCCTCAACAATCCCCCTGTTGTCGAAATACGACAATAAACTTTGGGGAAGTGTTTGGATATATTTGCCCCCTCAACCCCCCTCTTGGTAACAGTTCAGGAAGGACTGAAGTAATATGACCCTTAGGTACCTAGTCATCACCCATCGCGCACTAACACCTCCGACCTGCCCTTCAACGTAACCAGGCGTCTCCATCCACAGAATACACCGTCTTCTTCTCTGGAACTTTCTTGGTCTGTGGTCTGTCAGTGTCAATCTTCAGGTATCAGCCTCTCCCAATGACTCTGGAATGGCTTCACCCTCACAGTCTATAGGTCGATCCACGTAGCAACCGTGGACTGTCCTCCTTTCGTTCCCGCGGTCAGTGTCGATCTTTAGGTACCTGCCGCCGTCTCCATCTTAGTCTTTATTTAGTCAGACTCTGGGATAGCTCCACCCTCACGATCTCCAGGTAGTACGGTCAACCGTGGAATGGCTTCCTGTTAGTAACGGCACGACTTTTCTTCCGACACTGCTTCTTCCATCTTGATTGAAGAATCAGTTGTTGGGGAGGTTCTCCCATGGACGGATACGTAGGTCTTTACAAGGCAGGTCAGAATTTCTGGTAAGAAGTGATGTCATGGTACCTAAATTCTAACTGCGGGAAAGAACACCGCACTCCCTGACATTCAGTCCAACCCTTACAAACGTCACCGTTCTTGGGGTTAAATTGGCAAATGAACTTGGTAAAGGAGGGGGCCTGTCCCTAGGGAATCTACTCTTCCCCATTCACACAAAAACAGGTCACATCCCTCCCAACACCACCAAATTTCATTAAATGTGTGTACCCATAGAGACTCATGCACCCTGGCCTATCTCTCTACACCTCCAAAGACACAGGTAGGTCACAGACCCCCGTGTCAATGGGAAACGACTATAGGATGCAAATGTGTACAGCCAAGTTATAACTCACCGCAGTGTGTTGGGCGAGTTTTCCTGAGTATAGGTTGTCACACATTTGTACCTAGAGTGTCCATGGGTACACAATCAACAACAAACAAAATCAAAATATATATATAATGTGCTATGGGGTTTCAGGGTAGTACAATTTATACGTCCCGAACCCTCATAGGAAACAAAGTGTCCATAAAATATTTGGCTACAGGACAAAGTTGGAGTTATGTCCTGAGCCTCCTCCTCCGGTTAGTTCTGTAAAGTTCTGCCTGGTTCTGGTGTATTTGGTCAATAAGTCCCTTGAACCTCCGATATGACGATGACCAGAACCAGAAGAAACAAGTGATAATAAGCTCTTCCACCCGAACGTCTCCAAGTCTTTTTCCAGAGCCTGAGATAATGCTCCCGCTGGATTGTGGCACAGTCTTCCATCTCTAGAACACCTCTAGACAGAGGTCGCTTGATTGCCAGAATCCAGTGGGATCCTCTGGAGCCTCACAAGAGTGTCAGGGGGAATAGCTGGTCTCTTCTATGGCATCTCCTGGGTTTTTCTTCCACTTCATATTGAACACACCTATGGCAGAAGAAAATACCAGGCGCTCCTGGGAGATTTCTCCCCTCACGGTGCAATTAGATGTCAAAAATCTAAGCACCAATACCTTTGACCCATGGGTAGAGAAAGGTATTGGGCTGCCCTTTATCTCACAGGACTCCTCGTTATCCTAACACTGGTGTCTGAACACCCTACCTTCAGAGGATTGCGTCCTCTGCTACACATCCCTCTGCAACAACAGATAAGGATGGCCACCCTACTAGGTTAGGATAACTGGAGTTCTGTGGACAAAGCACCATCTTGCTATTGATGGCACCGTATCCCCGTCCACTCATGTGTATCTAGGCTGATTTCCCCCTGTGATCCTGTCTTGTGGAGGACTGCAGAACCAATGGCATAGTCATGCCCCGGCTCCCCAGGACCCCACAACACAAGAACACAGTCCACACTCTGCTGCCAAACACTCTGCGTCCAATCCCTATCAGAGCTGTGCTACCTGAACGGACTAGAATTAAGTGCGCAGCACAACATTACACCAATGTTGTCTGTCCGCCCCAGTCCCCAGCGCAACACAGCCCTACCGAAAACCTTGAGCACAACAGTGTTATCTGTATCGATCTGAGACCCTGGCTGCCCAGAATAAAATCACATCATCCTTTGTGCAGGATTTCCTGTGTGAAATTATCTGCTCACGAACCTTTACGTTCTCGATCCACAGTATAACACTGTTCCACTCCAAGGGGACACAGAATGAAACACAAACAGCAGACGGGACTTACAACAAACTACATAAATCAGCATGGTAGAACACATCCGTACACAAGGACTACCACCATCAACAGCAAGAAAAACTTACAAACAGATAACAAAAACACACAACATGGACATACACTGGAAACAAACGGTTTAACAAATAGTACAGGGGTGTCAAATGTTGCCTAGCCTAGCTTGGCCATTCTGACCCCTCAACAGCTGGTGATGCTGCCGAGAGGTAACTCCTTTATGGCCAGGCTGACTAGACCCCACTGCACAATTTGTTACCTGGCTGATACTGTTGGACACATTGCGATTTCTTGCACAAGGGCAATTCCTTGCAATGTGTCCTTTGTTCCCACACCTGAAACACGTGACTTAGTTTCCTGTCCTGTGTGTTATGTTCCTATCTGTTTTGCAGTGTCTCGATATGTGACCTAGGCCACCACATGCAAAACATCTGATGTTTGCGCTGCATGGCCCAGGTCCATCTACACTGCAGCCGTGCTCCCTTCTCCTGAATTGTTCCATCCTCAGGGACGCATTCTTCACAACAGTTCTTTTTCCCAAAGTCAGGGAAAAATCTCTGTTAGTCTGGACCGGCTTAGTCTGATGATTTGACCGGTCACAGACTACTCTCCCCCCTTTTTGCCCGGCACAGGGCAAACTTTTGGGAGATTTCGACCCTGACTTTACAGAAAAAGAAAGGGCCGGCACCAAATTGGTGATAACCTGTTGCATGCCAGACATTAGCTGGGACCTTACAGCAACCTCAGCCTTCAATTTGGCTACCGTCACGTCAGTAGAGGCAGCTCGCTCCTTGAAGGCCTTGACCTCAGTATAAGACTGAGTCAACTTAGCCTCAATTTCCTCCTTCTGCCTCTGCAGCTCTACTAACTGTGACTCTATCCTAGCCACCTGCGCATCTCGGTCAACAGTAGACTGCACATTCTCTGCCAGCTGTGCCCGCAATGCCGAAACCTGGTCCGAATTACTGGCACAGCATTGGCAGTGAATGTTCGGAGGAATTGTCTCCGTTGACCGAGACACCAGCGCAACTTCCTTTGGCTTGCAGATGCTAACCTCAAATGTTTGCACAAGTTTGGCTAGCATCCGAAGCCGTTTGGTGGCTTTGTTCAACACCGTCCATTTGTTAACACAAAGCTTGTCGTAACTACAAGCCTGTGTTAACAAATCGGACCACAGCATTTCTGCTGACTTGTGAGTGGTGGGGAGGATGGGGTTAAATGTGCTGTGTTTAGCTAGCTGGTGTAGTGTGGAGAAGTCTATACTCACGTTTTGATGAGAGGTCATCTTCCTTGGTGCTGTCCTTTGTTGTCCCTTGTGTGCTGCGTGGAGGAGGTCCTGTAATATCAGGAACGTCTTCTCCCGCTCAGCCGGATTTCTCTGTTCAGCTCCAACGGCGATGGTCCTCTCTTCAGTGACGTATGCAACGACTTCTCTCCAGTGTTCAGTGGGCATGCAAGGCAATCAGAAAATCGTTAATACACAAATCAGAAAGATTTAAATTCTCTGCTGTAGAGATTGCTCTGTGTTTGGTTCTGATTGAACAAAACGCTTTACCTGTACGAACTATCAGGCAATGGACGCTCAGAATCCACTGAACACGTCCCTCCCGCCTGACTACAGCGTAATCGATTTTTTTTCACCAAAAACAAACACAGAAAACAAATTCCTAGCAGTGGGCCTGGCTCGCCAATGTTAAAGGGGAATATTATTCACCAATATTTATGCAAATATTGATAATTAATATTCATAAATAGGAGGAGCCGTCTATTGATGACTCCGCCTATTTATGCCTAAATCATAATATATATATATATATATATAGATACCTCTGTTACCTATACACTACACTGAACTACACTACGTGCGACTTACTATCACTATACTAGGGCAGCGACTAGTAAAAACAACATACACTGTATTGTGAACAATAAGGAATATTTATTACACAATACAATTATACCAGTCTAGCAATACGCTATATCTATATATATTCATAGATCAATGGATATGAATATACATACATATAGACATACACACCGCAGAACAGAAACAGTACTACAATAAACACAATACAAGCCTAACTACACTACACAGCACAATCCCAAATTCCACCCCACATACTATCTATACATTGCAATAATACACTTCCATACATACAATTATCGGTTAACCATAACCCACCCGTCTGTCTACTCACTGTCCCTACGGGGTTACAAGAGGGTTAAACACAACAATGGCTCTGCAGGGGTTAATACCTGCAGGCCATGAAATACAGGGTTCTTAGGTTTGTTTGCAGAGCAGAGGCATGCTCTACAGCGCAGCAGTGCAGGGGTTAACGAGGGGAATGCAGGGGTTATGCAGGGGTTAACCAAGGTAGGGAAAGAGTATTCCAGGGGCAAGGGTTCACAAGGGTTAACCAGGGGAAATGCAGGGGTTAACCAGGGCTAATGCTAGCAGGGGATCAGGGAAGGAGTTTTGGGCAGGACAGGGGAACAGGGCATTGAAGGGGTTAATGGGGCAGTGCTACTTAGCCATCCAGCAGGACTCAGCACACTGCTCGATTCCCTCTCCTTCCTGTCTTCACTGGAGCAGATCGATTGCTCGGTCCTCCCCTCCTCTGGCCTGGTGGAGCTAATGCAGAGCAGCTAGTGAGTACTGCCTGCGTTCTTCTGTGTCCGGAAGCTCTCTCCTTCAGGAAGGGATGTCGGGGGTCCTGTGTCCTAGCGCAGCGCAGCGCAGCCAGGGTGGCTGCCTGCGCTCTCTTCTATATCGGGGGGGAGGCAATGGACTTCAGCGCCGGATGCGCTCACCTTCAGGGGGGGGTTGCCGAACTGTCCGAGCGCAGTGCTGCTGGGTATTTAGACCCTGCAGCGCTCGCGCCCGTTTTACCGCCCTGCGCCAGCCCACGCTCCCAGGCAGGGGGATCCTTTGATCCTCCCGCCTGTGGAGATATCGCACATCTCTGGCGCTGTAATTACAGCGCCGGAGGTGAGCGGCACACAGGGGCATGGGAACTCTGTTCCCATGTCCCTGTTAGGCATACCATCTCCAGCGCTGCCGGACATGGTGACAAAGGGCAGAGGATCTTTATTGATCATCTGTCCTTTGAAGAGGCCGAAACTGGACATAATTGTCCAGTTGTCAGTCTCTCCCCACCCAGCAGGCACATTCCAGAGGGGGGGTATCCATGGGAGCCTTCTGGGGACAGTTAACTGTATATATATACACTTATAGATGCTTGGGGCACATCCATAAGTATATATATATATATAACACAGGGGGTCTCAATGGGCAGCAATAAGCCCACCTATACATATATTATATACATAGAGATGTATGCTGACAAAGGGGCATACATACATCTCTATGTATACACCTACTACCTGGACGGGCCCATGCAAAAGGGCCAATATATATATATGCATATATGTAAGGGCATACATACATATATATTTAAATCCAACACTCCCCTCCTATATGTAAGGGCATATATACATATATATTTAAATCCAACACTCCCCTCCTATATGTAAGGGCATATATACATATATATTTAAATCCAACACTCCCCTCAACACCTTCCCCTAGGACATTTTTTTCTTGTTCAGAAAGAGTATACGAGCTCAGGTTAAAAATCCCTTTTACTTCTCCCTGCTTTTTTGGGGATTTGGACTCAGACTTCCCTCTTTCCCTTTTTCCTCTATATGATTTCTTTTTTTGGGGGGGGGGGGGGGGTCATCACTGCACTTCATTACATTGTTCTTTTGTGTTTTCTGCTCTCTGGTTCCCTCTCATCGCCTGGTGGGAAAATTTTTGTTTTTTGGCAGGTAAATCTTTCTGAGTATGTAATTGCGAAGTTATATCTCCTTTATATTCTTGATTCCGGTACTAGGGCTGTTGTTTATAACCCCCATAGTACCGTGTAAAAATAGGGTTTTGGAAAATAGAAAGAGATGAAAATACCATACATTCCACCAATGAAAATCAGAGGATTAACATTAAATAAGAGAATAAAATAAGAGGATAAATTACCTGTGAGAACTATCTATTGGAGTGCCCGTGTGGACTCCAATATGCAGGACGAACCATGAGAAAATTAAAAATGAGGGTCTAAGAACATATTAGGAATGTCAGAAAGGGTCTTGAGACACATAGTGTGTCACTGCATTTTAAAAATATCCGCAAAAAAATCCTAGAGGTTTAAAATGTATCAGTATTGAACTGGTTAAACCTCACTGGCGTGGAGGAGACGCTATTGCACAGATTAACCGCTGCAAAGTGGACTGGATATATAAACTCAATACGTTATAACCACATGGGTTAAATGTGGAGTTTGCCCTTAAATCTTGTTTAATCTGAACGTGTCTGTACCGAATACTGAAGTTAATATACGTTTGAAAGCTTGTAAATAAGCGAGTGATCAGCTAGGATCTTTATGAATGGAAGATGAGTAGTCTATGATAGGTAGAGATGGCCTTGTTGTTTGCCTGGTGGTCGTTTTGCGGTGAACTTTACTCGTTCATGATTCGCCGAGGCCACTCTTTACCTTTCCTTGTGCCAGACCGCTTCCAATGAATGTAGTGAGAGCAGGCAACAGCTTTATACTGAAACTAATTAAAATCAACCTATGGGGCAGACAGGCTAATCAGGACTGCACGCCGGAGTCCCACATCTCCAGCATTGTAAATCTACAAAAACAGGGAGTTAGTCAGCACCTCCCAGTGTGCAGGTGCACGCCGCCATGGCAAAGACTAATTTATTTTTAGTATAAAGCTGTTGCCTGCTCTCACTACATTCATTGGAAGCTGTCTGGCACAAGGAAAGGTATAGAGTGGGCTCGGCATGCATGTTGGTACCTGCATCCCTTGTAATGGAGGCCATTATGGCACCAAAAATGGTAAAAAGCAGAGTGGATCCAGCATGCATGAGGATCCAACACTCCCTGAACTTTATGGTGGCAATTATGGCGCATAAAAGGTAGTATTGTCATGACCCGGGTTGTATTCGAACCGGGATCTTCCTGGTCTCTTAAACCATAGCCTTACCTGTTGTGCTACAGAAGAGATCTAGACTTTGGGAATGTCCTTACTGTGTTCAACACTACATCATACTCTCTAGCTCCACCTGCTGCCAGCTGTGGACAATTCTCAATCTGGACAGCCTTTAAATAGGAAGTGAGGTCATCACTCAGTGCCCGTTTATTTGGATTTCTTCCCTGGGTGTTTTGACTTCAGTGATCTTCCTTGTATTGAACTCCTGCCTGATATCCCGACTATTCTACAGCCTGCTGATTTTGTACCTTGCCGCCAGATCGTGAATGACCTTAGCCTGCCTGACTCTTCTCCGGATTTTGATTCTGAACTATTTGCCTGACGACGCTTTGCCTGGATCTCAAGCACACTATTTCCACTTCAGACACTACCTTTTACAGGTACCTTACATAATAAACGGGCCACAATGGCAGTGGACCCTGCTGAGATTGTTAAGGCGATTACACGTCAGGGACAATTGATCGGAGCTCATGAACAGCATCTTTCTTCCCTGGACGCCAAGTTAGATGAACTTTGCACCATGCTCAAATCTTGTTTGCCTGGTTCCTCTGCAACGGTTCAGACTCCGGATCCTACTCCTACTACGGTCCAACCCGCCTCTTCTGTACCACCAAAACTTCCCTTGCCTGACAAGTTTGGTGGTGATACTGAGGACTGCAGAGGCTTTTTAAATGTTTGCCGTTTGCATTTCCGCAACAACCCTGCAACTTTTAGCACTTCGTCTGCCAAAGTGACTTTTGTAATTTCCTTGTTAAAGGGGAAGGCCCTGGCCTGGGTCTCTCCTTATTTGGAACGCAACGATCCTGTACTCCAAGATGCTGAAAAATTTCTGGCCTCTCTCCAGATTGTATTTGACAAGCCAGGTAGAGTTTCTGCAGCTGAGTACTCCCTCTTGGACATACAACAAGACACCAGATCTGTGGCACAGTATGCTATTGAGTTCCGTACCCTTGCTGCTGAAACAAATTGGGACTCAAGGGCATTACGTGCAGCCTTCCGAAAAGGTCTTACGGATCGCATCAAGGACGAATTAGTCTATAAGGATCTCCCAGAAGACCTTGAGAAATTCATAGAGCTGTGTGTTCGTCTGGATGTCCGGTACCATGAAAGGTGCCAAGAGAGACTTAGAACCCGCAAGTTTCCTAGGCCAGCTTACCGTTTGGCCCCTAACTTCCAAGCACCACCTCAGCCAGAACCTGAAACCTCTGTTGAACCCCAGACACCTGTGGAACCCATGGAGGTGAGCCGTCTCCACCTAACTGAGTCAGAGAAACAAAGGAGGCGTTCGTTGGGCCTATGCCTGTACTGCGGACTTAAAGGACATTTAGTATCTGTCTGCCCCTCCCGTCCAGTAAAAGGCAGGGTCTAACCAGTGTTGGAGGAGCTGGCTTAGACCTTACAGGTAGATCCTCCAAGACCAAGATTACTGTTCCGGCTACTATCCATTTATCTTCTAAGCTTGTTTTCTGTGAGGCTTTTGTGGATTCCGGAGCTGCGGGTATATTCTTGGACTACACTTTTGCAAGAAAGAACAACATCCCGTTTGTTCCTAAGTCTAGACCCCTGAACATTACCACCCTGAATGGACAGCCCTTGGGAGATGGTATTGTGAAATTCGAGACTACGACAATCACCCTGCAGGTAGGCCTCCTCCACAAAGAGGAAGTTGTCTTGTCTCTTATTGATTCTCCGCTTCTGCCTATCATCCTTGGTTACCCATGGTTACAACTTCACAACCCCTCTTTTGATTGGGAAAATGGAGAACTAACCTCCTGGGGATCGTCCTGTCGCCTTCGCTGTTTGTCTCAACCCAAAAGACTTTCTGCTTGCATGTTGGCTCCTGTGACTATCCCACCTACCTTGCCTCGTGAATACCATGACTTTGCAGACGTATTTTGCAAACAAAAGGCAGAGGTGTTACCCCCACATCGTCCTTTTGACTGTACAATTAAATTGATTCCCGGAGCACCTCTTCCCAAAGGAAAGACCTACCCCCTGTCTCTGCCCGAACAAAACTCTATGGAGGAATACGTAAGAGACAACTTGGAAAGAGGTTTTATCCGACCCTCTTCTTCTCCAGTAGGAGCAGGTTTCTTCTTCGTTGAAAAGAAAGATGGGGGCCTTCGACCATGCATAGACTATCGGGGGTTAAATCAAATCACCGTAAAGGACTCCTACCCTTTGCCACTCATTCTTGAACTATTTGATCTACTTAAGGGGGCTGTTATATTCTCCAAGCTAGACCTACGAGGGGCTTATAACCTGATTCGAATTAATGAGGGGGACGAGTGGAAGACAGCATTCAACACTCGTAATGGACACTTTGAATATTTGGTCATGCCATTTGGCTTGTGTAACGCACCTGCAGTCTTTCAACGTTTCATGAATTAAATTTTTCATGATTTCAGCAACCGTTTTGTGATCATCTACTTGGACGACATTTTAATCTTTTCCAAGACTCTTCCAGAGCACATCTCGCATGTGAAACAGGTATTACAACGGCTTAGAGAAAACCATCTTTATGCAAAAATCGAGAAGTGCAGTTTCCATCAAAGCTGTATTCCTTTCCTTGGGTACATCATAAGTGCTGACTGTTTCCAAATGGACCCTCAAAAACTTTCCGCTGTCTTGCAATGGCCCCAACCGACCACTTTAAGAGGACTCCAAAGCTTTTTAGGATTTGCAAATTACTACAGACGCTTCATTAAGAGTTTTGCCTCCATTGCGGCACCCCTTACTGCCATGACTAAGAAGGGTACAAATTGCAAGGCGTGGTCTTCAGAAGCAAAATCAGCTTTCCAGCGATTAAAGGACATGTTCAGTAAAGCTCCAATTCTTCTGCATCCAAATCCTGACCTCCAGTACACTGTTGAGGTTGATGCCTCTGAGGTTGGAGCAGGTGCCGTACTCTCCCAGAGACAGCCAAAGTCTGGTAGAATCCATCCAGTAGCTTTTTTCTCTAGAAAGTTTTCTCCGGCAGAGATGAATTATGATGTTGGGAATCGAGAACTACTGGCCATCAAATTGGCATTGTCTGAATGGCGACATCTTCTGTAAGGGGCTTCCAAACCTTTTACTATCCTCACTGACCATAAAAACCTACTGTATCTTCAGACTGCTAGACGTCTGAACTCACGTCAGGCTCGATGGGCTCTGTTTTTCTCCCGTTTTAATTTTGTCCTTTCTTACGTTCCAGGGCATAGAAACAAAAAAGCCGATGCTCTTTCCAGACAGTTCGCTTCCTCTGAAGAAGATCAAACAGCCGAGCAGTATATAATCCCACCTCACAAAATTGTCGCACAGATTTCTACGGCCCTTTCCCAACAACTACAAGAAACCCAGAATCGTGTTCCCCAGGGCTTGAAGATACCACTAGATCGCCTGTACGTAGCCCCTAGTCTCAGAAAACCTATACTCCTCTGGGCACATGATGGCGTGTTATCCGGTTATCCTGGTGTCACCATCACTCTTAAGACCTTGCAGCGTCATGTCTGGTGGCCTCGTATGAAAAAGGATGTTACTGACTATGTGGCTGCCTGCCCAACTTGTGCTGCTAATAAAGTACCCCGCACATTACCTGCTGGACTGTTACATCCACTTCCGGCACCTCGCCAGCCTTGGACCCATTTGACCTTGGACTTCATTGTAGACTTACCCAAGTCCGAGGGCATGACTGCTATATGGGTCACAGTGGATCGCTTTTCCAAAATGTCTCATTTTGTGCCGATTCCGGGATTACCTACAGCGAAAGCACTGTCCACTCTTTTCCTTTCCCATATTGTAAGACATCATGGCATACCTACCAATATCATCTCAGACCGCGGATCCCAGTTCGTTTCCCGATTCTGGAGAGCGTTCTGCAAAAAACTGGGAGTAACGCTCTCACTCTCTACCTCACATCACCCTCAAACTGATGGTCAAACCGAACGCATGAACCAGACCCTAGAAACCTACCTTCGACATTATGTCAATGCCTTACGCTCCAACTGGTCTGAGTATTTGCCTTTAGCTGAGTTTGCCCTAAATTCCCGTTGGCACAGTGCTCTTCATACCACACCATTCTACGCAGCCCTAGGCTATCACCCTCAGACTTTTCCCCTACTCCAGCCTTCTTCTGGTGTACCAGCAGCAGATCAGCGGGTGAAAAATATTCTACTACATTGGAAGAAGATTCGTTTATTACTACGGAAGTCAGCAGGCAAGTACAGGCTTTTTTCCAACAGACGAAGACGCCATATACCTCCATATGTGGTGGGGGACAGAGTTTGGCTATCAACCAAGTATGTGAGACTGAAACAACCTTCTACCAAATTGGGCCCTCGATTCATCGGTCCTTACAGGATCATTGCTCGAGTTGGACCAGTTTCCTATCGCTTAAGATTACCTTCTTCTCTCCGGATACATCCCGTCTTCCACGTTTCACTCCTCAAAAAAGCTATTTTCAACCGCTACTCCAGATCACAACAACTACCTCCTCCTGTTCTTGTTGATGGACAAAATGAGTTTGAAGTCTCCAAGATTCTTGATTCCAGAAGACAGGGCCGTGGCCTTCGGTATCTGGTTCATTGGAAGGGGTATCCTGTCACAGACCGCTCCTGGGTTCCAGCCAAAGATCTGCATGCCCCTTCTCTTATACGAGACTTCCATACCTCGTTTCCCACTAAGCCCCGCTAGGCCCCCGGAGGGGTCCATTGGGGAGGGGGCCCTGTCATGACCCGGGTTGTATTCGAACCGGGATCTTCCTGGTCTCTTAAACCATAGCCTTACCTGTTGTGCTACAGAAGAGATCTAGACTTTGGGAATGTCCTTACTGTGTTCAACACTACATCATACTCTCTAGCTCCACCTGCTGCCAGCTGTGGACAATTCTCAATCTGGACAGCCTTTAAATAGGAAGTGAGGTCATTACTCAGTGCTCGTTTATTTGGATTTCTTCCCTGGGTGTTTTGACTTCAGTGATCTTCCTTGTATTGAACTCCTGCCTGATATCCCGACTATTCTACAGCCTGCTGATTTTGTACCTTGCCGCCAGATCGTGAATGACCTTAGCCTGCCTGACTCTTCTCCGGATTTTGATTCTGAACTATTTGCCTGACGACGCTTTGCATGGATCTCAAGCACACTATTTCCACTTCGGACACTACCTTTTACAGGTACCTTACAAGTATTTAGTGTTAGGACCCATCTTACAGAGATCGCCTTGACTTTCGGCAGACGGGCTCAGATGGTTTCGTGCAAAAGGCATTGGCCAAGCATCTCACTTTATAAATAAGCGTAGCATTAGCACTATAATTTTTGGCATTATTGTACTTTATCTGATTTGCAGGGTGCTGCTGCATTGTCTCTTTGTTTCCTCTAGGGATTGATAAAAAAAACACATCTGTGTGAAAAAACACATGAAAAACGCACAGAAATCTCATATGCGTTTTTTAACAGTATGTGATTACATACAGTTATGGCATATAACAAAAACAATAGAGACAATGTATCTGATATCAGATTGATCACATTTTATGCTATTTTGGGCTTAACAGTGCTCTAAAAATCTTTGTGAATGAACTCCATGTCAGGTCTTTAGTTGGGTTTATTTCAAGTGGGTATATAAGAGGGAAGTCCTATATTCCAAAACATGGCCACTGAGGAAGAGGTTGGAGTACCTCGAAACGCGTCTGGCGATACTGTGACTACCCACCAAGACCCACATTGTCCGACTCTAAGGGATATTATCTTTTATAATATCTAAAATCCTGATCTGATAATAGAAGCAGTGAAGCAATTACACAGGAATACTGCAATAACTGATCCGAAAGCAGGAAAACACGTGACGTGGAGTACAACCCGTGGGACGCCAACTTCAGTGTACAGCCTATGCAGCCAGAACTATGGAATATACCACGTGGGATACCAACTTCAGCGCACAACTTACAATGCTAGAACTCCAGAGATCGCAAGCTGCCGGCAAGTAGGGTGAGTGAAGCTGATTACCGGGTGGGACGCCACCGGCATCAGTTCACGACAAATCACTTAACAGTGAATAGCAAACTAATTGACTCACCATCTATATTCTACAAGTTTGGCCGCATTAACATCATTTTAACAGAGAGCAACAAGCCAGACTAACATACTTACTCTCTATGATGTGCAATATGAAACATTAACCGCAGCACCAATCGTATGAACTATTAACCATTTAACCATTTACTCATTTGTAATATATACATGAACCTGAGTGGTATATATGCGAATGAACATAGACCCCCCCTCCCTCCCCAGTATTAAAATCATTGGTGGCCAGTGTGGCCCCCCCCTCCCTCCCTCCCCAGTATTAAAATCACTGGTGGCCAGTGCGGCTCCCCCACCCCAACCATCCCCTGTTAAAATCATTGGTGGTTGGTGCGGCCCCCTCCCATTAAAATCATTGGTGTCCAGTGCGGCCTACCCTCTCCCCCCTAATTAATCATTGGTTAACAACCCTCCTCCCCCTAATCATTGGTGGCAGCGGAGCCGCAGTTCCGATCGGAGTCCCAGTTTAATCGCTGGGGCTCTGATCGGTTACCATGGCAGCCAAGAAGCTACTGCAGTCCTGGCTGCATGGTTACTTAGCACTTACGTGCGCTGTCTGTGGCCGGCCGGGCGCTCCTCCTACTGGTAAGTGACAGGTCTGTGCTATAAGCAATGCGCCGCACAGACCTTTAGGGGGGAGAGGGGAGGCCGCACTGGACACCAATGATTTTAATAGGGGGTGGGGGGGCCGCACTAGCCACCAATGATAGGGGTGGGGGGCCGCACTAGCCACCAATGATTTTAATAGGGAGGGGGGGCCGCACTGGCCACCAATGATTTTAATACTGAGGAGGGAGGGGGGTCTGGACCCCTGCTGCCTGGAAGCACCTGATCTCTTACAGGGGGCTGTGATCAGCACAATTAACCCCTCAGGTGCAGCACATGAGGGGTTAATTGTGCGGATCACAGCCCCCTGTAAGAGATCAGGTGCTGCCAGGAAGCAGGGGACCGTTATGTCCACAATTCTTAGTATATTCTAACTTGAATCGTCCCCATCACTATGGGAACGCCTCTGTGTTAGAATATACTGTCAGATCTGAGTTTTCACGATCTAACTCAAATCCGATGGTATATTCTAACATAGAGGCGTTCCCATGGTGATGGGGACGCTTCAAGTTAAAATATACCATCGGATTGGAGAAGACTCCGATCCAATGGTATATTAATATTACCCGAACTTTACAGTTCGGGTTCGCTCAACCCTACCCCCAACGAAGCGCAGAATGAAACCCGCGTCGGGTGAAAGCAGGAGAAGCATCTGATTGTTTGACATGCTTGTGATTTTAGCTCGTTTGTGAGTATATTCAATGCTTTTATATTTGACCCTTGGTGCCAGTGCTTCACTATTGCGATTCTTTGGTGTTCTGCAGTATTGTCCAAACAAAAAAGTGGATATCTGTGATTGATGTTTTCCTATACCCGCACATATTGATAGCTTTGAATTAAGGAGCATTACCACCTGAACAATAAAGGCAGCGCAGTCTAACCTAAAAGTATATACCTACTCACTCCCTGTAGCTTCACCACTGTTCGTTATAAAAATACTTAGAGGGTCATTTATGAAGCTGAAATGATTAGTCTAAAAAGTTGGCATGGTGTGAGCGTGGAAGGGGACCGGCTGGCAGGCCCATCTCATTTACCATTTTCTATGTGTAGGAAAATGTCTAAATGTAGGATAGCTAGGAAGCTGTCTTACATTTAGATACGGGGGAGGATCCGCTGAAGTTATGAAGTGGCAGGCGCCACATCATAACTCCGGCGGATCCACCGCCAGCTTAGGGGCTTATTAGGACAAGCGTCTAAAACACCGGTCTTAATAAATGTGCCCCTTAGGTCTTCTGAAAGTCTCTTCAATAATAACATTTGTATTATAGCTATTTGTTTTATAGCTATTAATAACTTACATGTACTGTTATTGTATTATGAGGAAACAACATTAGTGCTTTTGGCTGGGTTGTAATGGAGAAGTATAGTTTAGTTGTACCATAGTTGAAGTCCTTTGCTTTGTCTAATGTTCCATTCCAGACCCATTTACTGTTAATTAAATGCAATTAATGAAATTTATGTTTTTTTCTAGTGCTGCATTTGATCCCATATTTAATGGAATTCGTTGTGTATTGTGTTTGGAATTTGATGGGCAAAACATTTACATTCTTGGTTGTTTTACTAAAACAATGTCTGTACAGTTGTAATAATATATTAATTTTCAGGCCTTTTTTCCACAGATTTTGCATATCTTTCTGAATTTTTTTCATGAAAGATGGATGAATTTATGAAGGCTATATTACTGAGTATAAGGGGAAAAAAAGAAGGAACAAGTCAGATGGATTAAATTGGTCTTTAATGGACTGAGGTAACATAATTTGTATTCTGTATCTATCTAGCCACCTACAGTGGTGCTTGAAAGTTTGTGAACCCTTCCAAATGTTCCCTATTTCTGCATAAATTTGATCTAAACTACATCAAATTTCCATATATGTCCTGAAAGCAGAGTAACCAAACCAATTGAATGAGTCAAAAATATTAGACTATTAGTTATTTTTTTTATTGAAGAAAGTGTTTCAAAATTACATTTGTGAGTGGTAAAAGTATGTGAACCTTTGCTTACAGTATCTGGTGTGACCCCCCCCCCCCCCATGCAGCAATAACTTCAACTATGGACACGTTGTGGATCATGTGCAACTTTTCCACACTGGTTTTGCTTGCAGAAAAATGCAGCATAAGTCAATAAAAGCAAGTGGATGAAATTTCATAAGTCTCATGTACACTTTGCTTTCTTCATGCAGAAATTGACCAGCTTTGCAGGTTTTGAAGTCCGCAGCACATCGGTTGTTTCAGTGATTTTTTTTTTTTTTTTTTTTTGTGGATTCCACCCCTTGCCATAAAATTCACAACAAAAACTGCAAGTAAAATGTGGATTTTAGTGTGGATTTGGTTTGAAAATGCACGAAAATCTGCAGAATTTCTGTTTATCAACTTGCACTTGTGTGCAGGTAGCCCAAACGTTTCCAGTAATTGTTAATTAGTCCTGCACATCAGGCTTGAAGGAATTTTAGCCCTTTCCTCCATACAAAACAGCTTCAACTCTGTTATGTTGGTGGGTTTCTTCCCATGAACTGCTTGCTTCAAGTCCTTCTACAACAATTCTGCTGGATTAAGGTCAGGACTTTGACGTGGCCATTCCAAATCTTTAAATGTATTCTTCTTTAACCATTCTTTGGTAGAATGGTAGAATGACTTGTGTGCTTAGGGTCATTGTCTTGCCGCATGATCCGCTTTCTCTTGAGATTCAGCCCACAGACAGATGTCATGACATTTTCCTTTAGAGGTTACTGGTGTCATTTAGAATTCATTTTTTTTATCAATGACTGTGTTACAGTGGTGGCTTGTAGCCACCGCCTCTCACTGTCCTTTTCCCAGTTGGTCCAGCCACTGGGTCTGCTCTGTGCTTCCACACAGGCTCTGGCCTGATTGCTGGCAAGGCCTTTCCTCCTCTGGTCATAGGGTATGTACTCCCTTTGGTTGCCTGATCTCCATCTTGATGCTTTATTGCATGCTTTGATCTTGGACCACTGACCATATAGCACGTTCTCGGCCTGCCCTGACCTCAGCCTGTCCCTGACTACAATTCTGCCTGTCCCCTCAGTGCCCTGAGCAACCTAAGTGCCCTGTACTGGTATCTGACCCATGGAACAGCTGTCAATCACACAGAGACTACTCCAGGAAGTAGCAACCTGGTGGATCCCTTGCTGCGGTTTAGATCCCTGTACAGGGGATAAAGGGTGAATACTGGGGCACTGCCAGGGTAAAAGCTATAGGATTAGCCCAAAGTCAAATCTTTTGGTTGATACAGTGCTTTCACACCCACTGCCATTACAGATGGCATCCCATCTCTGCCCAGGCGTAGCAAAGCAGTCCCAAACTATGATACTACCACCACTGGGTTTCACAGATGGGATGAGGGTTTTATGCTAGAAAGCAGTGTTTTCCTGTCTCCAAACTCAATGCTGTTCATTTAAACCAAAATATTTTGGTCCCATTAATGTATCCACAAAACATTGTACCAATAGCCTTCTGGTTTGTCCAGGTGATCTTTAGTGCTGGAGAGCAATGGTTTTCTCTTTGCAATCCTGCCATGCACACCATTGTTGCTCACTGTCCTCCTGATGGGGGACTAATAAACATTAGCTACAGTAATGTGAGAAAGGCCTTTAGTTGCTTAGAGGCAGACCTTGCAGACTAATACTCACTTTGCTCTGGATGTGATCTTGACCGCTCCTGGGGAGGGCCTTCCTCTATTTGTACACAGTCTGGATTGGTGGGGTCCGACAGTTTTGTAACCTTTTCCAGCCTGATGACCATCCACAACTTTCCTTCTGAAGTCCTCAGAAATATCCTTTGGGCCTGACATGATGCACTTCCAAAATAAGATCAGACTTTTATAGATTCCAATTCTTTAAATAAAACAGGTCGCTCACTAATACCTGATTGTCATCCCATTGAAAACACCTGACTCTAATTTCACCTTCAAATTATCTCTTATTAAAGCAATGCACATACTTTTGCTGCTCACAAACATGATACTGGATCATTTTCCTCTATAAATAAATGAATGACTAGGTCTAACATTTTTGTCTTGCATTTGATTTGGTTATTTTTATCTATTTTTAGGACTTTTCTGAAAATCTGATGTAGTTTAAGATCAAATTTATGTAGAAATTTAGAAAATTCTAACTGCCATAATACACTTTTCTTTCTTTTTTTACAAACCTCAGTTTTCCTACATAAGTAGCTTCACTACTGATGTATGAACTACATATAAAAGGATACAACACTTGTACTCTGCATGCTGCTAGCACAGTAAGTGCTGTGTTCTTAAAACATGAAATATTGTCATATTTGCTCCCATATTGAACCTGATATTTACAATTCTTGCAGTGGGCAGATGCAAGTGCTACATTTGTTAACACATATATCCACCCTTAAACGTTATTTTACAGTTTACATGTATGATGTTTTGCTTACCTATCTATTGTGCTGATCATATGTTACAACTTTTAATAAATTACAGAACTCCATTCATTATTTTGAATGCCTCAGAGTTGAAGTTTACCAGCATTCCTTACTGGTTAAATGTCCACATTGTATGAGTGATTGGCTTTCTGTGTCTTTACATCACACACTGTACAGAAAAACACATTCTCCCACAGAATTATATGATATCAGTAAAAATCAAATGTGTCTGATGACAAGCTTGTAGTAGACCATTGGATATAGCTCCTGACCATGATACAGGCAAGATAAGCCATGTCTATACAAAGTTAGGCCTCCTGCACACGACCGTTGTGTGCACCCGTGGCCGTTGTGCCGTTTTCAGTTTTTTTTCGCGGACCCATTGACTTTCAATGGGTCCGTGGAAAAATCGGAAAATGCACCGTTTTGCAGCCGAGGCCGTGATCCGTGTATCCTGTCCGTCAAAAAAATATGACCTGTCCTATTTTTTTGACGGACAACGGTTCACGGACCCATTCAAGTCAATGGGTCCGTGAAAGAACAAGGATGCACACAAGATTGGCATCTGTGTCCGTGATCCGTGTCCGTAGGTTGATTTCATACAGACGGATCCGAAGATCCGTCTGCATAAAAGCTTTTTCTGATCTAAGTTTTCACTTCGTGAAAACTCATTTCCGACAGTATATTCTAACACAGAGGCGTTCCCATGGTGATGGGGACGCTTCTAGTTAGAATACACTGCAAACTTTGTACAAGACTGCCCCCTGCTGCCTGGCAGCACCCGATCTCTTACAGGGGGATATGATAGCACAATTAACCCCTTCAGGTGCGGCACCTAAAGGGGTTAATTGTACTATCATATTCCCCTGTAAGAGATCAGGGCTGCCAGGCAGCAGGGGGCAGACCCCCCCCCCCCTCCCCAGTTTGAATATCGTTGGTGGCACAGTGTGCGCCCACCATCGCCCCCCCCTCCCTCCCTCTATTGTAATAAATCGTTGGTGGCACAGTGTGCCCCCACCATCGCCCCCCCCCCCTCCCTCTATAGCAGTAACATTGGTGGCAGTGTGCGGTCTCCCATTCCCCCCCCCTATCATTGGTGGCAGCGGAGTTCCCATCGGAGTCCCAGTTTAATCGCTGGGGCTCCGATCGGTAACCATGGCAACCAGGAAGCTACTGCAGCCCTGGTTGCCATGGTTACTTAGCAATAGTACAACAGTAGAAGATTCATACTTACCTGCTTGCTGCTGCGATGTCTGTGAACGGCCGGGAGCTCCTCCTACTGGTAAGTGACAGTTCTTTAGCAATGCGCCGCACAGACCTTTCACTTACCAGTAGGAGGAGCTCCCGGCCGGACACAGACATCGCAGCAGCAAGCAGGTAAGTATGAATCTTCTACTGTTGTACCGCACACTGCCACCAATGTTACTGCTATAGAGGGAGGGGGGGGGCGATGGTGGTTGGCACACTGTGCCACCAACGATTTAATACAATAGAGGGAGGGAGGGGGGCCGATGGTGGTTGGCACACTGTGCCACCAACGATTTAATACAATAGAGGGAGGGAGGGGGGGGCGATGGTGGGGGCACACTGTGCCACCAACGATTTAATACAATAGAGGGAGGGAGGGAGGGGGGGGGCGATGGTGGGGGCACACTGTGCCACCAACAATTTATTACAATAGAGGGAGGGAGGGGGGGTGCGATGGTGGGCGCACACTGTGCCACCAACGATATTCAAACTGGGGAGGGGGGGGGGCTGCCCCCTGCTGCCTGGCAGCCCTGATCTCTTACAGGGGAATATGATAGTACAATTAACCCCTTTAGGTGCCGCACCTGAAGGGGTTAATTGTGCTATCATATCCCCCGGTAAGCGATCGGGTGCTGCCAGGCAGCAGGGGGCAGTCTTGTACAAAGTTTGTAGTGTATTCTAACCTGAAGCGTCCCCATCACCATGGGAACGCCTCTGTGTTAGAATATACTGTCGGATCTGAGGTTCACGAAGTAGCTCATATCCGACAGTATATTCTAACATAGAGGCGTTCCCATGGTGATGGGGACGCTTCAAGTTAAAATATACCATCGGATTGGAGAAAACTCCAATCCGATGGTATAAAAGAACTCCAGACTTTACATTGAAAGTCAATGGGGACGGATCCGTTTGAAATGGCACCATATTGTGTCAACATCAAACGGATCCGTCCCCATTGACTTGCATTGTAATTCAGGACGGATCCGTTTGGCTCCGCACGGCAAGGCGGACACCAAAACGACTTTTTTTTCATGTCCGTGGATCCTCCAAAAATCAAGGAAGACCCACGGACGAAAAAACGGTCACGGATCACGGACCCACGGACCCCGTTTTTGCGGACCGTGAAAAAAAACTGTTGTGTGCAGGAGGCCTAAATCAAAGTCTTATTGATTTTATAACTATCTTTAAATAGTGACCTTCTACCTTACTCATCTTCTTCACGTCGATGAAGAGGAATGATCAATATAATAGTATTTCCAGCTACTTAGTAAGAGGACACCCTTGTGTTAAAAAGGGTTTAGAGAAATTGCTAAATAAATCACAAATTTAAATAATAGCTAGTGTTTGGCGAGCATGCTTGGCCGAACACTAATTTTGCTCGGCCGAATACCGCGTGTGCTTGAGCGCGATGCTCGAGTCTCCTCTCCGCACATTTGTTGGCTGCTATGCAGCCAATAAGCATGCACGTAAGTATTGCCATTCACTGTAATGCCGTAGCCATGTTGGCTACTGGCATTAGTGATTGGCTGGCCGGAATGCGTCATCGGGTGCTATATAGCTAATGCCAGGTAAAGGCAAACGCACTCAAATCTAACAAGTCAGAAACAAAAAAATAAAAAAATATAGCGGCAATTCTGGAGGAGCTGCTCAGCCCCTGACACTGTGGCGTGTCTTTCATTGGGGGAGCAGCCCGACCGCATGTGGACCGCAGTAATCGACTAACCCCAGCAAAGTATGCATACAATGGAGGATGTCGGCGCGGTCCACATGCACCACAAGAGCAAACTACACAGAATGTAGCAAACATATGAAACACAGAGAGAGAATGCACCAAACAGATATAACACTGACTATGCTGGCAAGACATAAATGCAGGTATTAAAAGCTGAGACTTTTGCCAATATATTCCAGTCATGAAGATATCGGAGCCCATCATGCACCACGTCAAGGTTCTCAGCATGGCAAGGGGTCCTAACCGCTGCTCTAACTATGGTGTGAACACGGTCTGAAGGTGATATAATTCAACTCGCAGCAAAGCTTCCACACAAATGCCCAGCATGAATACTGCGGTAGTACAATGTGAATGAAGCCAGGCCGTGAGCCACACCCACACCAGACCATGTGATGGAGGTTACCAGGTGCAAAAGAGTGTTAGAATGCCAAGTAAAGGCAAACGCACTCAAATCTAACAAGTCAGAAACAAAAAAATAAAAAAAAATATAGTGGCAATTCTGGAGGAGCTGCTCAGCCCCTGACACTGTGGCGTGTCTTTCATTGGGGGAGCAACCCGACCGCATGTGGACCGCAGTAATCGACTAACCCCAGCAAAATATGCATACAATGGAGGATGTCGGCACGGTCCACATGCACCACAAGAGCAAACTACACAGAATGTAGCAAACTACACAGAATGGGGCTGCTCCCCCAATGAAAGACACGCCACAGTGTCAGGGGCTGAGCAGCTCCTCCAGAATTGCCACTATATTTTTTTATTTTTTTGTTTCTGTCTTGTTAGATTTGAGTGCGTTTGCCTTTGCCTGGCATTCTAACACTCTTTTGCACCTGGTAACCTCTATCACATGGTCTGGTGTGGGTGTGGCTCGCGGCCTGGCTTCATTCACATTGTACTACCGCAGTATTCATGCTGGGCATTTGTGTGGAAGTTTGGCTGTGAGCTGAATTATATCACCTTCAGACCGTGTTCACACCATAGTTAGAGCAGCGGTTAGGACCCCTTGCCATGCTGAGAACCTTGACGTGGTGCATGATGGGCTCCGATATCTTCATGACTGGAATATATTGGCAAAAGTCTCAGCTTTTAATACCTGCATTTATGTCTTGCCAGCATAGTCAGTGTTATATCTGTTTGGTGCATTCTCTCTCTGTGTTTCATATGTTTGCTACATTCTGTGTAGTTTGCTCTTGTGGTGCATGTGGACCGTGCCGACATCCTCCATTGTATGCATATTTTGCTGGGGTTAGTCGATTACTGCGGTCCACATGCGGTCGGGCTACTCCCCCAATGAAAGACACGCCACAGTGTCAGGGGCTGAGCAGCTCCTCCAGAATTGCCACTATATTTTTTTATTTTTTTGTTTCTGACTAGGGATGAGCGAACTCGAACTGTATAGTTCGGGTTCGTACCGAATTTTGGGGTGTCCGTGACACGGACCCGAACCCGGACATTTTCGTAAAAGTTCGGGTTCGGTGTTCGTCGCTTTCTTGGCGCTTTTGTGACGCTTTCTTGGCGCTTTTTGAAAGGCTGCAAAGCAGCCAATCGACAAGCGTCATACTACTTGCCCCAAGAGGCCGTCACAGCCATGCCTACTATTGGCATGGCTGTGATTGGCCAGAGCACCATGTGACCCAGCCTCTATTTAAGCTGGAGTCACATAGCGCCGCCCGTCACTCTGCTCTGATTAGCGTAGGGAGAGGTTGCGGCTGCGACAGTAGGGCGAGATTAGGCAGATTAACTCCTCCAAAGGACTTGATTAATCAATCGATCTGCAGCTGTGCATCATTGAGCTGCTGAAATTCAATTGCTCACTGTTTTTAGGCTGCCCAGACCGTTTGTCAGTCACTTTTTTCTGGGGTGATCGGCGGCCATTTTGTGTCTTGTGGTGCGCCAGCACAAGCTGCGACCAAGTGCATTTAACCCTCAATGGTGTGGTTGTTTTTTGGCTAAAGCCTACATCAGGGTGAAGCTGTCACACCAAGTGCATTTAACCAGCAATAGTCTGTTCATTTTTTGGCCATATACTACATCAGGGGCAAGCTGCGCCTGTCACCAAGTGCATTTAACCCTCAATGGTGTGGTTGTTTTTTGGCTAAAGCCTACATCAGGGTGAAGCTGTCACACCAAGTGCATTTAACCAGCAATAGTCTGTTCATTTTTTGGCCATATACTACATCAGGGGCAAGCTGCGCTCGTCACCAAGTGCATTTAACCCTCAGTAGTGTGGTTGGTCAAGCTGTCACACCAAGTGCATTTAACCAGCAACAGTGTGGTTATTTTTTGGCCATATCCCAGTCTAATTCTGTCAGTAAATCCATACCGGTCACCCAGCGCCTAAATACTAGGCCTCAAATTTATATCCCGCTAAATCTCTCTCTCGTTACCGCTGTACTGTTCTGGCTGGGCAAGTTATTTAGTGTCCGTCAAAGCACATTTTTTGTTCTGGGTTGAAATACAATTCCCAATTTAGCAATTTCGTAATTTAGTGGTTTCTGCTGTATCAGAGCTATTTGAAATCTATCCCTAAAAGGGTATATAATATTCAAGGTGCACATAGGGTCATTCAGAATAACTTCACACACACGCTACTGTGCATTTCCAAGTCTAATTCTGTCAGTAAATCCATACCGGTCACCCAGCGCCTAAATACTAGGCCTCAAATTTATATCCCGCTAAATCTGTCTTTACCGCTGTACTGTTCTGGCTGGGCAAGTTATTTAGTGTTCGTCAAAGCACATTTTTTGTTCTGGGTTGAAATACAATTCCCAATTTAGCAATTTCATAATTTAGTGGTTTCTGCTGTATCAGAGCTATTTGAAATCTATCCCTAAAAGGGTATATAATATTCAAGGTGCACATAGGGTCATTCAGAATAACTTCACACACACGCTACTGTGCATTTCCAAGTCTAATTCTGTCAGTAAATCCATACCGGTCACCCAGCGCCTAAATACTAGGCCTCAAATTTATATTCAGCTGAATTTGAATACAATACATTGGGCCAAATAATATTTTTGTTGTTGTGGTGAATGATAACAATGAGGAAAACATCTAGTAAGGGACGCGGACGTGGACATGGTCGTGGTGGTGTTAGTGGACCCTCTGGTGCTGGGAGAGGACGTGGCCGTTCTGCCACATCCACACGTCCTAGTGTACCAACTACCTCAGGTCCCAGTAGCCGCCAGAATTTACAGCGATATATGGTGGGGCCCAATGCCGTTCTAAGGATGGTAAGGCCTGAGCAGGTACAGGCATTAGTCAATTGGGTGGCCGACAGTGGATCCAGCACGTTCACATTATCTCCCACCCAGTCTTCTGCAGAAAGCGCACAGATGGCGCCTGAAAACCAACCCCATCAGTCTGTCACATCACCCTGATGCATACCAGGGAAACTGTCTGAGCCTCAAGTTATGCAGCAGTCTCTTATGCTGTTTGAAGACTCCGCTGGCAGGGTTTCCCAAGGGCATCCACCTAGCCCTTCCCCAGCGGTGAAAGACATAGAATGCACTGACGCACAACCACTTATGTTTCCTGATGATGAGGACATGGGAATACCACCTCAGCATGTCTCTGATGATGACGAAACACAGGTGCCAACTGCTGCGTCTTTCTGCAGTGTGCAGACTGAACAGGAGGTCAGGGATCAAGACTGGGTGGAAGACGATGCAGGGGACGATGAGGTCCTAGACCCCACATGGAATGAAGGTCGTGCCACTGACTTTCACAGTTCGGAGGAAGAGGCAGTGGTGAGACCGAGCCAACAGCGTAGCAATAGAGGGAGCAGTGGGCAAAAGCAGAACACCCGCCGCCAAGAGACTCCGCCTGCTACTGACCGCCGCCATCTGGGACCGAGCACCCCAAAGGCAGCTTCAAGGAGTTCCCTGGCATGGCACTTCTTCAAACAATGTGCTGACGACAAGACCCGAGTGGTTTGCACGCTGTGCCATCAGAGCCTGAAGCGAGGCATTAACGTTCTGAACCGTAGCACAACCTGCATGACCAGGCACCTGCATGCAAAGCATGAACTGCAGTGGAGTAAACACCTTAAAACCAAGGAAGTCACTCAGGCTCCCCCTGCTACCTCTTCTGCTGCTGCCGCCTCGGCCTCTTCTGCTGCTGCCGCCTCGGCCTCTTCCTCCGCCTCTAGAGGAACGTTGGCACCTGCCGCCCAGCAAACAGGGGATGTACCACCAACACCACCACCTCCGTCACCAAGCATCTCAACCATGTCACACGGCAGCGTTCAGCTCTCCATCTCACAAACATTTGAGAGAAAGCGTAAATTCCCACCTAGCCACCCTCGATCCCTGGCCCTGAATGCCAGCATTTCTAAACTACTGGCCTATGAAATGCTGTCATTTAGGCTGGTGGACACAGACAGCTTCAAACAGCTCATGTCGCTTGCTGTCCCACAGTATGTTGTTCCCAGCCGGCACTACTTCTCCAAGAGAGCCGTGCCTTCCCTGCACAACCAAGTATCCGATAAAATCAAGTGTGCACTGCGCAACGCCATCTGTGGCAAGGTCCACCTAACCACAGATATGTGGACCAGTAAGCACGGCCAGGGACGCTATATCTCCCTAACTGCACACTGGGTAAATGTAGTGGCAGCTGGGCCCCAGGCGGAGAGCTGTTTGGCGCACGTCCTTCCGCCGCCAAGGATCGCAGGGCAACATTCTTTGCCTCCTGTTGCCACCTCCTCCTACTCGACTTCCTCCTCCTCTTCTTCCACCTGCTCATCCAGTCAGCCACACACCTTCACCACCAACTTCAGCACAGCCCGGGGTAAACGTCAGCAGGCCATTCTGAAACTCATATGTTTGGGGGACAGGCCCCACACCGCACAGGAGTTGTGGCAGGGTATAGAACAACAGACCGACGAGTGGTTGCTGCCGGTGAGCCTCAAGCCCGGCCTGGTGGTGTGTGATAATGGGCGAAATCTCGTTGCAGCTCTGGGACTAGCCAGTTTGACGCACATCCCTTGCTTGGCGCATGTGCTGAATTTGGTGGTGCAGAAGTTCATTCACAACTACCCCGACATGTCAGAGCTGCTGCATAAAGTGCGGGCCGTCTGTTCGCGCTTCCGGCGTTCACATCCTGCTGCTGCTCGCCTGTCTGCGCTACAGCGTAACTTCGGCCTTCCCGCTCACCGCCTCATATGCGATGTACCCACCAGGTGGAACTCCACCTTGCACATGCTGGACAGACTGTGCGAGCAGCAGCAGGCCATAGTGGAGTTTCAGCTGCAGCACGCACGGGTCAGTCGCACTACAGAACAGCACCACTTCACCACCAATGACTGGGCCTCCATGCGAGACCTGTGTGCCCTGTTGCGCTGTTTCGAGTACTCCACCAACATGGCCAGTGGCGATGATGCCGTTATCAGCGTTACAATACCACTTCTATGTCTCCTTGAGAAAACACTTAGGGCGATGATGGAAGAGGAGGTGGCCCAGGAGGAGGAGGAGGAGGAGGAGGAAGAAGGGTCATTTTTAGCACTTTCAGGCCAGTCTCTTTGAAGTGACTCAGAGGGAGGTTTTTGGCAACGGCAGAGGCCAGGTACAAATGTGGCCAGCCAGGGCCCACTACTGGAGGACGAGGAGGACGAGGATGAGGAGGAGGTGGAGGAGGATGAGGATGAAGCATGGTCACAGCGGGGTGGCACCCAACGCAGCTCGGGTCCATCACTGGTGCGTGGCTGGGGGGAAAGGCAGGACGATGACGATACGCCTCCCACAGAGGACAGCTTGTCCTTACCCCTGGGCAGCCTGGCACACATGAGCGACTACATGCTGCAGTGCCTGCGCAACGACAGCAGAGTTGCCCACATTTTAATCTGTGCGGACTACTGGGTTGCCACCCTGCTGGATCCACGCTACAAAGACAATGTGCCCACCTTACTTCCTGCACTGGAGCGTGATAGGAAGATGCGCGAGTACAAGCGCACGTTGGTAGACGTGCTACTGAGAGACTTCCCAAATGTCACAGGGGAACAAGTGGAAGCCCAAGGCCAAGGCAGAGGAGGAGCAAGAGGTCGCCAAGGCAGCTGTGTCACGGCCAGCTCCTCTGAGGGCAGGGTTAGCATGGCAGAGATGTGGAAAAGTTTTGTCAACACGCCACAGCTAACTGCACCACCACCTGATACGCAACGTGTTAGCAGGAGGCAACATTTCACTAACATGGTGGAACAGTACGTGTGCACACCCCTCCACGTACTGACTGATGGTTCGGCCCCATCCAACTACTGGGTCTCTAAATTGTCCACGTGGCCAGAGCTAGCCTTTTATGCCTTGGAGGTGCTGGCCTGCCCGGCGGCCAGCGTTTTGTCTGAACATGTATTCAGCACGGCAGGGGGTGTCATTACAGACAAACGCAGCCGCCTGTCTACAGCCAATGTGGACAAGCTGACGTTCATAAAAATGAACCAGGCATGGATCCCATAGGACCTGTCCGTCCCTTGTCCAGATTAGACATTAACTACCTCCCCTTAACCATATATTATTGTACTCCAGGGCACTTCTTCATTCAATCCTATTTTTATTTTCATTTTACCATTATATTGCGAGGCTACCCAAATTTGAATGAACCTCTCCTCTGTCTGGGTGCCGGGGCCTAAATATATGCCAATGGACTGTTCCAATGTTGGGTAACGTGAAGCCTGATTCTCTGCTATGATATGAAGACTGATTCTCTGCTGACATGAAGCCAGATTGTCTGTTACGGGACCTCTCTCCTCTGCCTGGGTGCTTGGCCTAAATTTATGACAATGGACTGTTGCAGTGGTGGCTGACGTGAAGCCTGATTGTCTGTTACGGGACCTCTCTCCTCTGCCTGGGTGCTGGGCCTAAATTTATGAAAATGGACTGTTACAGTGGTGGGTGACGTGAAGCCTGATTCTCTGCTATGACATGCAGACTAATTCTCTGCTGACATGAAGCCAGATTCTCTGTTACGGGACCTCTCTCCTCTGCCTGGGTGCTGGGCCTAAATATATGCCAATGGACTTGTCATGGAACCATGAACCAGACGTACAACAAGAGATAAGTGGAAATAAGAAGGCTTTATTGACAATCAAGCTGTAAGGCAAAAGTCCAAACGGATGGCTAAACCGAAGCCGGGTCTTGCGAAGCCAGAGGTCAGGAACCAGAAGGGTAGTCAGACGAAGCCAGGATCAGGAACCAGCAGGGTAGTCAGACGAAGCCTGGATCAGGAACCAGAAGCAGCAGCAGTCTTAGAAGCATGTGAACACAGGAGGACCAAGCAAGGAACTGAAGCCACAGACCTCCTATATATGTATATGAGCTAGGCATCCAGCTCCTCCCAGTGGGAAGGAGAATCCGCAGGGTGGGAGGCTACAAGAAACCCAGAAACCAAGATGGCCGCCAGCACATGTCAAACGATTGAGAACAGCAAGAAGGTAAGACCATGACAGTACCTCCCCCTCAAGGGCCCCTCCTCCGCGGAGTAAAGAACGGTTTCTGAGGGAAGCGTGCGTGGAAGGCTCGGAGCAAGGCAGGAGCATGGACATCTGCGGAGGGAACCCAGGAACGCTCCTCTGGACCATAACCATGCCAATGGACCAAAAACTGCACCCGACCGCGGACCAGGCGTGAGTCCAGGATATTGCTCACCTCATACTCCTCATGATTGCCCACTTGGACCGGACGAGGCCGAGGAACCGAGGAAGTGAAACGATTACACACCAGTGGCTTCAACAGGGAGACATGAAACACGTTGGAGATCCGCATGCCAGGAGGAAGCGCAAGGGCATAGGCTACCGGGTTTACCCTGCGAAGCACTCGGAAGGGACCAACAAAGCGAGGCGCCAGCTTGGGAGTGGGCACTCGAAGGTTGAGGTTGCGGGTGGACAACCATACGCGGTCTCCGACCTGGTAGGAAGGAGCGGGCGCTCGTCTGCGATCAGCCTGGAGTCTCTGGCGCTGCGCAGAGACCTCAAGGGACCTCTGGATCTGTACCCAAGAAGCACGTAGGACGGAAAGGTGATCCTCCACAGCCGGAATATCCTGGGGAGAGAATACCTCCGGTAACACGGCAGGTTGGAACCCATAATTGGCCATGAAGGGAGACGTCCCAGAGGAAGAGTTCACCGCCGTGTTCCTGGCAAACTCAGCCCAAGGCAGGAGGTCAACCCAATTGTCTTGGTGATCGGAGACATAGCAACGAAGGAATTGCTCCAAGGCCTGATTGGATCGTTCTGCGGCCCCATTGGACTGAGGGTGGTAGGCCGAGGAGAAAGAGAGATGAATCCCCAACTGGGAGCAAAAGGCGCGCCAGAACCTGGACACAAACTGACTCCCCCGATCCGACACAATCTCCTTGGGCAAACCGTGCAACCGGGAGACCTCCCTGGCAAAAATCATGGCCAACTCTTGTGCAGAGGGTAACTTCTTGAGAGGAACACAGTGGCACATTTTGGAAAACCGATCCACAATCATGAGAATGACCGTATGGCCTCGGGATGCAGGGAGGTCCACAATGAAATCCATCCCCAGGTGTGACCATGGACGCTCCCCGGTGGCTATGGGTTGCAAAAGGCCCAACGGAAGGTGCCGAGGGGACTTACTCTGGGCACAAACGGAGCATGCCGCTACATATGCGGCGATGTCGGAACGTAGAGAAGGCCACCAGAACAGACGTGAAACAGCCCAGGACAGCTGATTCTTTCCAGGATGCCCCGCGGCCTTGGAGTTATGGTAGGTTCGCAACAACCGAGTGCGCAACTCCTCAGGCACAAAACATCTGCCGTTGGGTCTCCCAGAGGGAGCACCAGATTGAGCCGCCAAAATCTGCTCACCCAGGGGAGAGGTCAGGCTGGTGCGAATAGCGGCCAGGATCTGATTCGGAGGTATGACCGAAGTCGGAATCGACTCCTCCCCGGACAGCTCGGAGTACTGCCGTGATAAGGCATCCGCTCTGATGTTCTTGGAACCGGGTAGGTAGGAGACCACGTAATTAAAACGTGACAAGAACAGAGCCCATCTGGCCTGACGTGGTGTCAATCTCTTGGCCTCAGAGAGGTAGGTCAGATTCTTGTGGTCCGTCAGGATGAGAACCGGAACCACCGAGCCCTCGAGCAAGTGCCTCCATTCTTTAAGGGCCTGCACGATGGCCAATAACTCCCTGTCACCAATCTGATAGTTGCACTCCGCGGAAGACAGTTTCCGGGAGTAAAACCCACAAGGAAGCAGAGGACCCTCTGGTGTTCTACGCTGAGACAGAAGGGCGCCTACTCCCGTCTCAGACGCGTCCACCTCGAGGGCAAAAGGCAACCCAGGGTTGGGATGCGACAGAATCGGAGCCGACACAAAGGCGGACTTTAGAGCCTCAAAAGCTCGGATGGCCTCGAGCGGCCAGACCTGGGGATTACTGCCCTTCCTGGTCAGATCCGTGAGAGGCTTGGCTAGCATGGAAAAGTTCCTGATGAACTTCCGATAATAATTGGCGAAGCCCAAAAAGCGCTGCAGGGCACGAAGACCACTGGGCTGGGGCCACTGTAAGACAGCCGAAACCTTCTCAGGATCCATGGAGAACCCCTCAGCGGAAATGATGTAACCTAAGAAGGTCACCTGGGATCGGTGAAATTCGCATTTCTCAAGCTTACCGAACAGCTTGTTCTCTCGTAACCGTTGCAACACTCGTCTGACATCCAGAATGTGGGCCTCCATGGATTCAGAATATACCAAGATGTCATCCAAATAGACCACCACACACTGCTGCAACAGGTCACGGAAAACATCGTTGATGAATTCCTGGAAGACTGCGGGCGCATTGCACAACCCAAAGGGCATAACCAAGGATTCATAATGACCGGTCCTGGTGTTAAACGCGGTCTTCCACTCATCGCCCGCCTTGATCCTTACCAGGTTATATGCCGCCCTCAGGTCGAGTTTGGTAAAGACCGTGGCCCCTTTGAGGCGATCGAACAGCTCGGAAATCAAGGGTATCGGGTAAGCGTTCTTGATCGTGATGCGATTGAGACCCCTGTAATCGATGCAAGGCCTCAACTCACCGCCCTTCTTTTTCACAAAGAAAAATACAGTGGTGGGTGACGTGAAGCCTGATTCTCTGCTATGATATGAAGACTGATTCTCTGCTGACATGAAGCCAGATTGTCTGTTACGGGACCTCTCTCCTCTGCCTGGGTGCTTGGCCTAAATTTATGACAATGGACTGTTGCATTGGTGGCTGACGTGAAGCCTGATTCTCTGCTATGACATGCAGACTGATTCTCTGCTGACATGAAGACAGATTCTCTGTTACGGGACCTCTCTCCTCTGCCTGGGTGCCGGGGCCTAAATATCTGAGAATGGACTGTTCCAGTGGTGGGTGACGTGAAGCCAGATTCTCTGCTATGGGACCTCTCTCCAATTGATTTTGGTTAATTTTTATTTATTTAATTTTTATTTTAATTCATTTTCCTATCCACATTTGTTTGCAGGGGATTTACCTACATGTTGCTGCCTTTTGCAGCCCTCTAGCCCTTTCCTGGGCTGTTTTACAGCCTTTTTAGTACCGAAAAGTTTGGGTCCCCATTGACTTCAATGGGGTTCGGGTTCGGGGCGAAGTTCGGATCGGGTTCGGATCCCGAACCCGAACATTTCCGGGAAGTTCGGCCGTACTTCTCGAACCCGAACATCCAGGTGTTCGCTCAACTCTATTTCTGACAAGTCAGGAGGATGAGCAGAGTGAGGAAGTGGAAGAGGAGGTGGAGGACGATTAAGTCACTGACCCAACCTGGGAAGGTGGCAAGCCGAGTAAGGACAGCAGTACAGAGGGGGAGGGATCTGCAGCACCGCAACAGGCTGGAAGAGGCAGTGGGGTGGCAAAAGGGAGAGGGCAGGCCACACCAAACAGGCCCGCAACTGTTCCCCGGAGCATCCTCTTGTGGCAATCTCCCTTGCCTTGGGGTAGGTGTTCCGCAGTCTGGCAGCTTTTTTTAGGAAAATGCGGACGATAAAAGAATTATCATTTGCAACCTGTGCTGTACCAAAATGAGCAGGTGCGTGAACACTAGCAACCTCACTACCACCAGCATGATCCGCCACACGGCTTCAAAGCACCCTAATAGGTGGGCTGAACGCCTGGGTCTACAACCAGTGTCTGCGGGTCACACCACTGCCTTCTCTTCCCCTGTGTTACATGCTGGCCAATCCCCTGTCCAAGACGCAGGCCCAGATGCCTCCCGCCATTCACCTGGACCTTCACAAGCACCATTAGCTAGCACATCCACTTCTGTGTCCTAGCGCAGCGTACAGATGTCTATATCCCAGGCCTTTGAACAAAAGTGCAAATACCCAGCCACCCATCCACAGACCATAGCACTAAATGCGCACCTTTCCAAATTGCTGGCGTTGGAAATGTTACCATTTAGGCTTGTGGACACCGAGGCCTTCCGCAGCCTGATGTCTCCAGCAGCCAATATTTTTTGAGGTGTGCAGTCCCAGCCTTACACCAGCATGTGTCCTGTAACTTCATCCATGCCCTGACCAAAGCAGTTATTGGGAAAGTCCACTTAACGACTGACACATTGTGGAGGCCGGGAGCGAGGTGTACCCTGGGATGGCACAGGTGCTACCGACGGCAAGGATTGCAGGCTCTACTTCCATCAGGGTTTCCCACCGCCACCTACGTTAGTGGCTGCAACCCCCTTTTCTCCTGTTCCGCCTCCTCCTCCACTTCCACCTCTTAATTATTATCTTGCAGCACCAGTCAGCCATCAGCCAGTAGCTGGAAGCAGTGTAGCACTGCAGTGGGTAAGCGAAAACAGTTTGCAGGGTGGCGCAGGACTCCACTCTCGAAGTCAGACCAGTGCGACCAGGTGGTCGGTTGGAATGCAGCAGGATTGCGGCTACAGGCCGCGCTTAAACTGACCTGCTTAGGTGACAAACAGCACACCGCCGCAGAGCTGTGGCAGGGGATAAGGGACCAGACTGAGCTGTGGCTCTCGCCACTCAACCTACAACAAGGCATAGTTGTGTCTGATAATGGCCGTAACTTGGTGGCGGCTTTGGAGCTCGGCAAGCTCACATACATACCATGCCTAGCCCACATGTTCAACCTAATGGTTCAGCAGTTTCTCAAAACCTACCCCAATTTGCCTGAGCTACTGGTGAAGGTGCACCGCATGTGTGCCCATTTTCGCAAGTCATCGACAGCTTCCGCCAGTCTGGCAACGCTGCAGCAGGGCTTGCAATTGCCAGCTCACTGACTTTTGTGCAACGTGAGCACGCCCTGGAACTCCACGTTCCACATGTTTGCCAGACTTTGTGAGCAGCATAGGGCAGTAGTGAAATACCAGCTGCAACATGGTCGTGGCCTTTCCAGTCAGCTTCCGCTCTTCAGAAGCAACGAATTGGCATTGATGTCTGACCTCTGAGAGGTTTTACGCAACTTTGAGGAATCAACACAGATGGTGAGCGGTGATAATGCTATTATCAGCGTAACCATCCCACTTCTGTGTCTACTCAAACGCTCGATGCTCACAATGAAGGCGGACTCTTTGCATGTGGAAGAGGTGGAAATGTGGGAAGAAAGTACACAGGGTTATAGCCAGACGACCCTCTTCTCAGCGCAAGTTCATCTTCTCAGCGCAAATTGAATGATGAGGAGGAGGAGCAGGAGAGGGTTGCCTCCGCTACAGAGGGTAGTACCCATCGAAGTTTAATTCCATCTATTCAGCGTGGAGGGGCAGAAGAGAAGGAAGAGGATGAGGAGATTGAGAGTCATCCTCCTGATGAGGACAGCGAAGTCTTGTCTGTTGGGACTCTGGCACACATGGCTAACTTTATGTTAGGCTGCCTTTCCCGTGACCCTCGCCTTGTACGCATTTTGGCCAACGCCGATTACTGGTTGTTCACACTTCTCGACCCCCGCTACAAAGAGAACTTCTCATCTCTCATTCCTGTGGTGGAGAGGACAAGCAAAAAGGTCCAATTCCAGAAGGTCCTTGTGGAAAAATTGACAACGCTGGCTGCAGAGTACGTTGTTCCTTGGCCAACCGAGGAGGGGAGACGAGGGGAACACACAGCAGTTCCAACAGAGCAGAGCAACACTCTCCAAGGCCTGGGACAGTTTTATGACACCCCACCAGCACCCTCAACCTGATGTGTGGCCTAATGTCACAAGGAAGAAAAAATTTGGGAAGATGGTCCTCAGTGATCCCTGTGTGCCTTACAACTATTGGGTGTCCAAGCTGGACACGTGGCACAAATTGGCGCTCTACGCCTTGGAGGTGCTGGCCTGCCCCGCCAATGTATTTAGGCATAATAACTGATAATCGCATCTGCCTGTCAACTGAAAATGCTGACTGGTTGACTCTTAAAAAAATGAACAAGGCCTGGATTGCCCCTGACTTCTCTACTCCACCAGAGGAAAGCAGCTGAATATAAAGGCACTCTAAATGTGGCTTTTATGGTGTATTGAATACACTATATTCCCATGCACCCCTTCCACCACTAGAGAGGGTATATGGTTCAATCTCTCTTTTCTTGTCCTCCTCCTCCATCATATCAACATGCTTATTAGGCTGCCCTCGCTCCTAATCTTTTAGAGGGTCACCAGCAGGCCCTCACCCATAATGTTTTTGAGGGTCACCAGCAGGCCCTCAACCATAATGTTTTAGAGGGTAAGATCAGCAGCAGACCCTTAGCCCTTAAATTTTTAGATGGTCAGCTCAGCAGCAGGCCCTTGCCCCTAATGTATTAGAGGGTCACCAGCAGGCCATCAATCATAATTTTTCAAGGGTGTGTATGATGCCCTCCTTTATTTGTAATAAAGGGTGTATTGGAGTGCCGGTTCCTTGTAATTTTTGGCCGCCCTTTCACTTAGTGCATAGGCTTTATGAGTGTAGGAGTCCCACTACCTGAACAATTGTACCACAATGTGAATGAGGGCCTCCTTTATGTGATATTCAGGTTGTATCGGAGTGCCTCTTCCTTGTATTTTTTGGCAGCACTTGCACTTTATATACCAGTAAATATACATGAAAGAATGTTTCCTACCAATTTTTCCTCTAAAATCGATTTTATCTTCAGTCTGGTGCGTATTATTGTCACTCTGTAAAAGTGGCGTACTATTTGAACATCCCGAGGTGTTCTACTCGAGCACCCGGGCACTTTCGTGTTTGACCAACACTAATAACAGCATATTCTGAAATTAACATAACTCATATCATGGTTTAGTTCTATATATTTCAGGTTTTATATAACATTGTCAAATATCATTTACTTTTCTACAAATTGTAACTCTTTTGTTGGATAAGCCAGATTTTTGTTCAGCAAAACTTTCCCACAGTTTTCTCAAATGAAGCAGTTCATTAAAAAAGTAGAAAAAAGCTCTTCAGGAAAACAATACTTCAACACGTAACAGGAAACATGCCTCCTTGGAGAAAATGTTTAATAGTCTCCATATGACAAGCTGATTGTATATACACTGTGCATGTAAAAGTAGTCCCTTGGTTATTTTCTTTAAAAGATCACAGAGGACTTCCATCTGTGACAGATTTGTGGTTTTATTAAGTGCATTAAGGAAAATAATATCTGTTACTAGTGACAAGAAGAAGGAAAAGGATGCTTGGAGGAGCAGTGGGATTTGCATTTATATTAATATATTATCATGCCTTCAAAAAAACATGTGTTTAGGTGTTAGGCAGGATGTTGCAAACTGAGATGCAGTGCTTGTCATGTCATCATTTCGATATCACTTCATAGGGTCATTATCTACAGTGACAATAGATACCGAATACTGCATTCAAATTCTAAAATAAACAATAAAATCATTTACTTAAAGGAATTGCTGACTTCTCTGACACATACTGTATATAGCAACACGTTTGTACGATTATTTGCTGTGCCAACTTGGCAGCCTCTACAAGGAGAAGCCACATTTTTCCACACCCACGTCAAAAGCCTGTTGTCCAGCCTAAAAAGTACCCTGATCTACACTGACAAGAAGCAAAAACCCCATAACAGAGTTTGCAGATGGGTGTCTTTTTTCTTATGCAAAAGACTCTGATTCTTTATTGTATATCAAGTCAGTGTTTCATGGTTTGCTTAAAATGTAACTGTTGATTCCATTAATTTATATGAAAGTATAGGGATGGGGATGTTAACATTTTTATAATATACTTTATAAGGGAAAGATGTTTCTTTGTTCTATAAAGAAGGTTGTAAAGAGTCTTCTTAGCAAAGCTCTAACAGCGTTGCTAAGGATATTCGGTCTTCAGTCTTCAGTGTTTTACTGAGCACAGATGACACCTATGTGTAACATGCAGAGGATTCAAGCCTGCGTCTTGTCACTACCCCAATACCTGACTATGTACATGTGCCCTAAATATCACTGTCCATCCCCCTGGCTATCTGACTTGTTAGACTGAAGATAGAATGAATATATATTTTACTTAGCTACACTCAGAGTTTTTTAAGAGAACTCTTTAAACTGAAACAACAGTTATACTTTAAAAAGGCCAGACACTGACTATGCTAGTCTTCCAACAGGTGACACCAGGCAGTAAGATTTTGTCCTCCTGCATAACAATGTACAGGGTGGGCCATTTATATGGATACACCTTAATAAAATGGGAATGGTTGGTGATATTAACTTCCTGTTTGTGGCACATTAGTATATGTGAGGGGGGAAACTTTTCAAGATGGGTGGTGACCATGGCGGCCATTTTGAAGTCGGCCATTTTGAATCCAACTTTAGTTTTTTTAATACGAAGAGGGTCATGTGACACATCAAACTTATTGGGAATTTCACAAGAACAACAATGGTGTGCTTGGTTTTAACGTAACTTTATTCTTTCATGAGTTATTTACAAGTTTCTGACCACTTATAAAATGTGCTCAATGTGCTGCCCATTGTGTTGGATTGTCAATGCAACCCTCTTCTCCCACTCTTCACACACTGATAGCAACACCGCAGGAGAAATGCTAGCACAGGCTTCCAGTATCCATAGTTTCAGGTGCTGCACATCTCGTATCTTCACAGCATATGCTGAAAACCATGCAGGCTACTCGTGTGAGATAGGAAAATAACCATAAGGTCCGACTCCTAACACATCCGCTGTGGTTATGTGATGTCTGTTGGATCCAGATGGAGGTCACTGAAATGAAAAAATAGTCCAGGCATTACCAATAGGCTTTAAATGTGCATATATGTATATTTGTAGCCTTTAGTTGTATCCCATTTACACATAGGTCTGTGGATGCTGTGACCTGCATGTAACATAGTAACATAGTTTATAAGGGCGAAAATAGACATTTCCCCCCAAATCCATTATTTAAAATATGTAAAAAAAATAGAAGAAAAAAAAAAAATAGACATATTTTGTATTACCGTGTCTGCAACGACCGGCTCTATAATAAAATCATATGATCTACCCCATCAGGTAAAAACCATAAAAAAATTAAAAATAAACATTGAACCAAAACAGATTTCTTTTTAGAGAGCTCACCTGGTAGACATAAAAATGGCACCTCATCCTGCAAAAAATGAGCCACCACACAAGACCATAGCCAGAAAAAATATGGCTTTATTAAAATTGCAATACAAAAACATGATTTTTTTTTCTAAAAATGCTCTTATTGTGTAAAATATAAAAAATCTAAATAAAAAAATAGACATATTTAGTATCGCCGCATCCATAAAATTTGGCTCTACAAAAATATCACATGATCTACCCCATCAAGTCAACGGTGTAAAAAAAAAAAAAAAAAAAATTATGCCAAAACAGGTATTTTTTAGTCACCTCACCTCACAAAAAACATAATATCAATCAATCAAAAAGTCATATGTACCCCAAAATGGTAGCAATAAAAACGTCACCTCGTCCCACAAAAAACAAGCCCTCACACAAGACTATAGCCAGAAAAATTTAAAACATATGGCTCTAAGAAAATGGTAACGCAAAAACATTTCTAAAAATATTTTTATTGTGTAAAACGTAAAAATATATATTTTTTTTTTACATATTTGGTATCATTGCTTCCGGATCTATAAAAATGTCACATGATCTACCCCATCAAGTGAACTGTGTAAAAAAAAAAAAAAAAAATGTTGTGACTTCACCTCCAACAAATGAGTTAAAAAGCAACCAGAAAGCCAAATGTACCCCAAAATGGTGGGAATAAAAACCACAGCTTTCCTACTGTATTCAGGAGAAAGTGAGTAGCAAATTGGGGGTGGATATTCTCCTGTTATCTTTTGTGAAAAAGAAAGTTTGGGCCTAAAGCACAAAAAATTCATTTTCACACCCAAGTATTAAAAATTGCTCGTTGATCCCCTTAAAAATTCCTTGGGTCGTGTAGTTTACAAAATATGGTCTCTTTTTGGGGGTTTTCACTGTGGGGTTACCTCAGGGTCTCTTCAAATGCAACATGGTGCCCAAAGACCATTCCAGCAAAATCTGTCGTCCAAAAACCATATGGCTCTCCTTGCCTTCTGTGCCCTGTTGTGTGCCCAAACAGCGATATACGACCACATATAGGGTGTTTCTGCAAACTGCAAAATCAAGGTAATAAATAGTTGTTTTGTTGTTAACCCTTGTTAAAAAATCATTAAAATTGAAAAACTGCAAAAAAAAGTGACCTTTTGAAATTTCACCTCTATTTTGCCTTAATTCCTGTGGAATACCTAAAGGGTTAACAATTTCTAAAAACAGTTTTTAATAGTTTGAGGGGTGTCATTTCTAAAATGGGGTCATTTATGGGTTGGTTCTATTATGTAAGCCCCACAAAGTGACTTCAGAACTCGACTGGTCCTTAAAAAAGTTGACTTTGGAAATTTTCTTAAAAATCTAAATTCTAAACGTTCTAGCGTCCTAAAAAATTAATTACATTAGATTTAAGCCTTTTTTTTTTTTTTTTAGACATGTAATCATTTGCCTGGCAGTTATATAATTTTTTTCTTTTGAACGCCATTCCCAAATGAAACATTATGTATAAATATATACCAGTAGAGTCCATTATAGAAATATATTAGAGATTTGGCTCATATGGCAACATATGTACACTATAACTCTTTGCTGACAATAACTCCTAGATGGACATCACTCAAACAACAGATCATTTTTTCTTTTATTTTCCAAAGAAGCATTTGATAAATTACCTGTTCTATGTTACAGATGTGCATCAAAGCAGATACTAAGCTTTTGACTATTCTCCCTTGAATTCATAACATATGATCCACATGTGAAAGAAGCAAAGCAGAATCTGTTGAAATGAATCACTGTACATTAGGGACAATGTGCATGATTTATTCAAACTTCATCTTAACATTAAAATTATGTTGCATATGTATATCTAAAAAATATAATTTGCCACATAAACAGCATATTCTAGGTTGGAGATCTTGTTACAGAATTTGGATGAATTTAAAATTTTCAGTCCTAAATACACATTTACAGTAATAGGTAATAACAACTGCTTTTTTAGTAGATAAGTAGATCTATCAGGCTAACAAGATTAAATCAACAATTGGTTAAAAAATTCTGTTGCTATAACTAGTTTGTATTAGTGATAAATAGAATTGAGCAAAGTTTTGAAAAATTTGATTTGGCTGCTTACGAATTACTTCGGCATGAATTGCTTTCCATTGTATGGAGGGAACACAATAACGGAGAACAGCAATCACAGCCCCCCTGCTTGGGCTCAAGCTCTAACAATAATGGTCCTTAAGATCCTATATATACATAGGGTGGAGCCTAAGGACTTCAGACTTCAGTAAAATCAACGTTTAGGGTTTAGTTATTAAAGTAAAGGGGAATTTTGTAAATCTGGTGCAAAGAAAAACTCTCATTTTGCAGCGCCCCTTTGGAAAATAAAAGGTGGGATCTGCAATGGGCAACTAAGCCAATTTTCCTTTGCACCAGTTTTTATAAATCTCCCCCAAAGTTTTTGTTTTATTACTCATATATTTTACGGCATCTGGTATCAGTCTCAGCCAGGCTTCTTAAGTAGATTTGCATGTGATCTTTGTTGAAGGGAAATGATTATTAAAGAGATTATTGCACATTATTAAACAACCGGCAGTTCTCATTCATATCTATTACTGTGCTTGTGCCCCCATGTAGTATGTCTCCTTTCCAAAAGAAAAGTAAAACTGAGTGCCTCATACCACTAACCCAGCTCTTTCTGGGTAACTACCCTTTAGCAGAGCTTAGCAAAGAAAATTTGCTTGGCTGCCTAAAGGGCCTTGGTTGGGTACTATTTCTCTTTAAGGAGGAAGCCAAGTATGCATGATGAGTATCATAAGCCAGTCAACGTTCCTCTGGGTTTCTGGGAAAATATATGAAAATCCGCATACCTTACATCTGCCGACATCAGATAGGCTTAGGAAAAATAATTTGAATGTCTTTCTCAGAAAGCCTCTCTCAACGCCTCAGAGGGGCGTTGATTGATCTACAATACTCTATACACGTATTATGCATAGCTCCGTACAGTATTAGAATGTATTGGCTCTGATGAGTCAAAGTTATTACTTTGCAAAGTCTTGCGAGACTTTGCATAATAACTTCATAAATTGATTTCTACTGTAGAAAAACATTTCCCTCAACTCATTCTAATACTGTACGGAGTGCTCGCGCTGTACAGTATTCAAACATAGTTTTATGCAAATCGACTTCGGATATTTCATCCAAAGTCGATTCGCTCATCCCTAGTGATAACCTCTTTTTATCATAGAGGACTTTAGTATACCTCAAAACAGCAGCCCAGGGAGGAAATTCTGGCATTCTCTAATAAAATAAAAGCAGAAACTATACATGGACTTACAAGTTCACTGGATAAGAGTTGTTTAAACCTGTCACCTGGATTTTGGGTATAGAGCTGAGGACATGGGTGGCTAGATGGCCGCTAGCACATCCGCAATACCCAGTCCCCATAGCTCTGTGTGCTTTTATTGTGTAAGAAAACCGATTTGATACATATGCAAATTACCCTGAGATGAGTCCTGTCCCTGACTCATCTCACATACAGGACTCATCTCAGGTTAATTTGCATATGTATCAAATCGTTTTTTTTTATACAATAAAAGAACACAGAGCTATGGGGACTGGATATTGCGGATGTGCTAGCGGCCATCTAGCAACCCATGTCCTCAGCTCTATACACAAAATCCGGGTGACAGGTTCCCTTTAAACCATCTCAAAGAAAGGCTCATATATCAATATGTAACTTGATCTGGAATTTAAACTTTTTGATTTAAGCATTACTCTAGTTTGGGAGCATATGTTTAGGCCTAATATTCATGCCATAATGAATTAACATTGTGATCTAGGTAGGGGTATGATTTACAGTAGTGTTTCACCCCATTTTATAGAATGCACTATGGAACACATGTATTATCAGTATGTCAGACACATGCTACTTCTTTACTGTGGAACTCATGGTGGAGCAAATGTGATGTCTATCGGTACATTGGGAGCATGCGCTACTTTGTCTTTTCCTTAGGGCCCGGGGACATCACTGTGCATGAGAGATATGTGGAACATGCAAGTTGCTAACAGTCTTCCTTTTGTGAATATAATCAATAATTGCATGTTTAAAATGACTGTATATAATATATGGCAGATGCATTTACATATATTGGCTAGCCACTGTGTTTCTTTAATGTGGGAGGGAGCTATCCCTCGGATAAAGAAAGAAGTCCTTCAGCTTCCAGTGCGGGATGGAGGATTAGCGGTTCCTAATCTGTTTTTCTACTATCTAATAACACAATATGGGAATATAAAGGGTAGTTTAGAAAGTTTGGTGGTTAATCAAGAAATAAATAGATGGGGATGGAAAGAGGAGTGGAATCACTTAAAGGTGCTGAAATCATTTTTTTTGGGAAAAAAAAAATACTGGTAACAGAATATTAAATTTAATGGAATACGTATGGGGGGAAATTAAAAAAATATTAGAGATTAAAGGGTTTTTGCACTATACACCGATTTGGAAAAATTTTAATTTAAAGGAACTAGAAACGATCAGGGTTTATATAGATTGGGGAAAAAAAGGAATGAAATACTTAGATCAGATTGTCAAGGAAGACAATTTGAAGGACTTTAATACAATGGTAATGGAATTTGGGATTCCCCATAGAGATATGTATAAATACTTTCAGCTTAGGAATGCGCTGCGGACAGTGGACCAAGATGATAGGTATAGAAGGGAAAAATCAGATATGCTGGATAAATTTAGGGGAAGGAGGAGGAATAACCGCAAGGAGATATGAGATTTTGATGGAGGGAAGGAAAAAAAGGATCATAATGCCGGCCGTAAGAAAATGGGAGAAAGAACTAGAATCTTTTACGGAAGAGAAATGGAGAGATGCCCTTAGAAACTATGCGAGGGTCTCGGATAGGGGTTCACACAAGATCTCACAATTTTTCATAGTGCATAGATTACATCGATCTCCATGGATGTTGAAACGAATGGGTGTGAGGGAGTCAGATAAGTGTCTAAAATGTTGGGAGGAGAAAGCCGATTTAATACATTGCTTTTGGAGATGCCCCAAACTTTTTAGATATTGGACAGAAATAGTAGAAATCATATTTTTGCGTCTGAAAGTTCAGCTGCCCAATGACCCAGTCATTTGTATTTTAGGGGCAACTGAACACTTGAAGGTAGATAAAAAAAATACGATTGGTTTTGAATAAAGTATTATTTCAAGCCAGACTTCTTATACTTAGGAAATGGATAATGGCAGATCCACCGACAGTGGGACAGTGGTAAAAAGCAATAGATAACTTAATTATAGAAGAACGTGCGATGGAGAGTTATACAAAAAAATCACAAAATTTGGATGAAGTATGGAAAAATTGGCTACTCTAGGGCTAGATGTGTTTTTTTTTTTTTTTTTTTAAGTTATCTATTGCTTTTTTCCACTGTCCCACTGTCGGTGGATCTGCCATTATCCATTTCCTAAGTATAAGAAGTCTGGCTTGAAATAATACTTTATTCAAAACCAATCGTATTTTTTTATCTACCTTTAATGTGGACTTCTGAGGAAGCTGGCTGTGACCAGAGATATGGGTGGAGCTTTTTGATGATGCATACTTCCTCTGCCTGGACCGAGCAATACATGTATTTGGTATAGGGAAGATGTATGGAAAACGTGACAAAGGTGGAACTTTTAGCACAACATTTTTGGGGTCATTTATCAAACTGGTATAAATTAGAACTGGCTTAGTTGCCCATAGCAACCAATCAGAAGCCACCTTTCATTTTTGACAGCTCCTTTAGAAACTGAAAGGTGGAATCTGATTGGTTGCTATGGGCATCAAGCCAGTTCTACTTTACCTCAGTTTGATAAATGATATGTTTACAGGAAAAAGAACATTGCACGCAAACACCAAATTGTCATCCCATCTGTGAAGCATGGTGGAGGGAGCAACATGGTTTGGGGCTGCTTTGCTACCTTAGGGCCTGGAGTGCGGTCATTGAGGGAACAATGAATTCTAAGGTGTATGAAAGCATATTACAGGAGAATGTAAAGGCAACAGTCTACATATGACTTCAAGCTGAAGAGACATTGGGTAATTCAGCAAGACAATAGCCTAAAGAACATGAGTAAATCAACTAAAGAATGATTGAAAATAAATAGATTTGTGTTTTGGAGTAGCCAAGTCAGAGTCCTGACCTTAGGCTACTTTCACACTCATGTTTGGGGATCCATCATGGATCTGCACAGATGGATCTGTTCAGATAATGCAACCGTCTGCATCCGTTCAGAACAGATCCATTTGTATTACCTTTAACATAGCCAAGACGGATCCGTCTTGAACACCATTGAAAGTCAAAGGAGGATGGATCCGTTTTCTATTGTACCAGATTGTGTCGTAGAAAACGGGTCCATTCCCATTGATTTACATTGTGTGTCAGAACGGATCCGTTTGGCTCAGTTTCGTCAGACGGACACCAAAACGCTGCAAGCAGCGTTTGGTGTCTGCTTTCAAAGCGGAATGGAGACGGATCAGAGGCAAACTGAGGCAAACTGATGCAGTCTGAGCAGATCCTTTTCCATTCAGAATGCATTAGGGCAAAACTGATCTGTTTAGGATCGCTTGTGAGAGCCCTGAACGGATCTCACAAACGGAAAGCCGAAACACCAGTGTGAAAGTAGCCTTAACCCCATTGAGATGCTGTGGCATGAGCTGAAGAGGGTTGTGTGTGCACACAGGGAATCCCTTATTAAATTATTATGAATTATTTATGAATTATTTATGATTTGATATAAGGCAGGAAAGGGTTAAGGGATTAATGCTGCAATGTAAAAATAAATATGTAGTAACAGCAAATGACACAAAGCACTTATGTGACAGATGCATCTGAGCAACACTGGTTGGAGATTGTAGTAGGATTTAATGACCCATTGAAGAACAGTCATGAGGAGGAAAGATTATTCAGACTAATAGAGAGGAGACAAAAACAATAAAAACAAGGGTCGGGTCAGTAGGGTGGGATAATGTTCATCTCCTGTCTTTTATAAAATCTATATTTTCCTTCATGAAAACCAGGAAAATCTTCAATTTTATATCAAGGCAGGAGACTCTATTATGCAAGTTCAAAGCTTATGCTCTATAATATAATTCTAACAATAACTATAGATACCAACTAATGGTTACTGAAATAATACAGTGGAAACGTGTGGATCAGGTTGGAAATAAAAGGCATTAAACATAGATTCTAAAGCCCAGTTGGCCGCCTTTAGAATGTCTGATAAGGATCCTCCAGATCGTCTAATTTTTGTGGACATAGCTCCTCTAGTGGAGTGCACCCCAAAAAGAGAAGTGTCCACCCCTGCTAAGGACATAGTTCGAGAAACCGATCTAGCTAGGGTTGCCGATGGCACTGGTAGATGGGGTCTGCAATATGAAATGAGGAGTTGCGATACAGATGGACTCCTTAGAGGTAAAGTTCTATGTTCGTTGGATCGTAGAGACCTGACCACACAAAGCTTCTCTTGTGGAGGGAAAGCAGGGTAGAAAACAGAAGAGATATTAGTTTTGGTGCGACAGACAATAGAAAACTGAACTCCTTGTAGTAGAAATTGCCTACGAGATATGTCTAAAGCTTGGACGTCCGAAACACATTTAAAAGATATTAGACCTAATAACATGGTTAACTTAAAGGACAATCACTTCAGAGGGTGAAGATCATTATCTTTCCAAGTTAAAAAAAGGTCAAGCACCAAGTTAAAGTCCCAAGTAGAGTGATATTTGGGGGTAGGAGGCCTTCGAAATGTAATGCCCTTCAAAAGTTTGCAAACTAAAGGATGTTTGCCTATTGGTAAAGACTGGATAGGTGCATGATAGAAAGAGATTGCCGATCGATAGACATTAAAGGGAACCTGTCACCTGGATTTTGGCTATAGAGTTTAGGACATTGGTTGCTAGATGGCCGCTAGCACATCCGCAATACCCAGTCCCCATAGCTCTGTGTGCTTTTATTGTGTAAAAAAACAAAACGATTTGATACATATGCAAATTAACCTGAGATGAGTCAGAGCTTGAAAATATGACTCTTCTCTGGTCACACAAGTCAAATATGACTCTTTTATGTTAATTTGCATAAAAGGCGGGAAGTACAAAAATGCATAATACTTATTGAATTTGTCTGCAAATGAAATTAAAAGTGTAATTTATATGTTTAGGGTAACACAATAAACATTTAGAAACGCTCAGTGAGGGTAGCACAGTAGAGGTGACAGGTTCCCTTTAATATTCCGATATGCCTTCCCTGCGTCGAAAGAATCAGAAAGGAAGTTTATAATAAGGTGCACATACAGGGTCCAATGTCTATTGACTGCACCAATCAGACCAAATCTTACAGGCTGATCTGTAAGATGATCAGGTGCCTGGAGCGCAGGCGTCAGAGAGGATGTTGCTAGCTGACTGTGAAATTCCATAATCAAGTCCTGCTGGCCTGAAATGAACCAGGCTACTAGAGACAAAAGATCCAATAGAATCAGAGGATGTTGATGTCCAGTCGGGTCTAAAAGGATCGATGGATGAATCGGAAGGATTTGTGGATAATCTATAGTCATTGCCAGAATCTGGGGGAACCAGGTCTGAGTTGGCTAGAGTGGAGTTATTAACACAAGAGTTGCTTGTTGAGACATGGTTAGAAGGAGAATTATCCAGATAAGAGTGAATGGAGGGAAAGCGTAAAGGACCTCCGTAGGCCACAATTGTGACAGGGCATCAGTACCTAGAGATTCTGGATCGGAGTACCAGCTGAAGAAACAAGGTAGCTGACGGTTTGGGGGGGGGGGGGGGCGGGGGCGAAAAGGTCCATATATAGTGGACCTCAGAGGGAATTGATCTGATGGAAGATGGTGGGATCTAATCTCCAGTCGCTGGTGTCCGGGAATTCCAGTTCGCAATAGTATTGGACAAACCCGGTACACCGCCTTCAAAATGATATGTTTGTCTAGACAGAATTGCCAAAAATCTTTGGCAATATTGGCTAGAATCTGATCTGGTTCCTGCTAGACGGTTGGTATACTGTACCGCTGCTATATTGTCCATCCGAAGAAGGACACAACAATGGGATTTGTCCTTTGTGAAGCTTTTGAGGGCAAAAAATCCTGCCAAGAGCTCTAGGCACTTGATGTGAAGGGAAGTTTCTTCTACGGACCATTTTCCTCCTGTGGAACGGGAGCTGCACCGAGCACCCCAACCAAGTCGACTGGCGTCCGACTTGATAATTAGGTCTGAGGTAGAATTGAATATGGTCTTGCTGTTTCAGTCTTGGATGTGTTTCAGCCACCACAGGAGCTCGTCCCTGGTATCCTGAGCTAGAGTTACCTCGTCTGAGTAACCCAACCCTTCCCTCAAATGTCGAGCTTTCAAATGTTTGAGAGCTCTGTAGTGTAGAGGAGCAGGAAAAATCGCTTGAATTGAGGCAGAGAGTAGGCCTACAATCCGAGCAATGGTTCGGAGAGACACTAAATTTCTTTCCTTATGGTCTTCAATTTCCTGGATGGAAGGCTCAGAGTAGCAGACTGAGTATCCACTAGAAACCCTAAAAACTCCATCTGTCTCGATGGGGTTAGAATCGATTACTCATGGTTGATCAAAAACCCCAGGTTGGTTAAAAGAGTTAATGTCCAGAGGATGTGAAGGAGAATTAATGAGTGAGACTGAGCCATGATGAGGATGTTGTCTAGGCAAATGATGAGATGTAAACCCCGAGTCCGGAGATTTGCTATTGCTGGTTTCAAGAGTTTCGTGAAACACCATGGTGCGGAGGACAGTCCGAACGGTAAGCTGGTAAATTGGTATTTAGGACCTTCCCATAGAAATTGAAGGTAGGGTTGAGACATGGAATGCACTGTGAGATAGGCGATTTTTTGGTCTATTTTTGCGAGCCAATCTTTTTTTAAAAGTAGATCCCTATGGATACCTTTCATTTTGAAATGTCGGTAGAAGACATAATTGTTGAGGGTCTTCAAGTTGATGACAGGTCTGTGGCCGCCATCCCTCTTTTTCACCAAGAAGAGGTTGCTGAGGAAACCCAGTGATTTTACAGGTATTTCAACAAATGCCCCCTTTGAACAAAGTTCCTTGATTTCTAGTTGTATCCGACCTTGATCTGTCTGTGAGAATATTATAGGATGAGGGAGCTGTGTTTGCATTGGTTGACAGATAAAATCAATTTAATAACCCCTCACAGTGTTTAGGATCCATGCGTCTGCTGAGATCATAGCCCAGACGTGGATAAAATGTCTTATTCGACCTCCCAAGGGAATGTGGGAAGAATACGGAAGAAGATCTCTTACCTGCAGAGGATCTTGATCTTGAGAATCCTCTATTGCCTCTGGAACGCCATGGTCTTCCTCTTGTGAGGAAGAAAGGAGTGATGGCATAGGAGGTGGTTGGGAAGGTAGGATGTTCTGGCCGAGGAGGGGGGAGAGGGGGGGGCCTCTGTAATATTGTCCCTCCTGGGACACCCGGCTAGGTAATCGGCCCCTCCGTTTCCCAGCCCTTGTAAAAACACAGCCTTGGAAGACACGTTTTAGTGAATTCTGGGCCTTTTCTAGGGATGAAAAGATCCATAAGTATTTACTTATGTCCTTCACAAAGGAATCTCCGAAGAGTAAACCTTCTGAGGATGGGGTATTGTCTGAAGCGGCCAGGTGTACTAGCTGCGGGTCTAGCCGCATGAGGATAGACCTCTTCCTTTCCATGCAAATGGATGCATTGGTGTTGCCCACTAAACATACTGTCCTCTGGGCCCAACCCTTTAGGACCGATAGGTCCTCCGGAGGTAGAGGCTTGTTCAGTCAGGTCTAAAATTTTTGTTAGTGAACCGAGTATGTCCAACAGTCTGTCCTGGATCGTTCTAAAAGAACGATCGACTCCTTTTTTAGGATTTTTGCCAGATTTGGACAAAAATGTTATAAGAGTTGGATCTATTTCAGGTGTATCTGCAATTTTGTGTGGGAGCGTGGGCCTAGGGCATTCAGAACGCAGCTTACTTCTAGCTGTCTTGTCTAATGGTTTCTTAAGCCATAATGAAACAAATTTGGATACTTGAGGTTGAGGTACCCACTCACCTGACCGAGGATGTTTGATCATCCCAGGGTCAAAGAAAGGGGTACCCGACCCATCCAAGATAAGGGATGAAGAACTTTCCTCTTCTCCCAAAATTTCGGCTCCCTCATCAGAAACGTCCTCAGACAGGGCATAGAGTTATATGGGTCTGGCTTAACTCTCAAAGCCTTAGAAGCCCGCTTCATGTCGACAACCTCAGGGGCGGAGGGTTCAATATTGACTGCTTTAGCAGCGGTAATTATACTTTTTGAAAAAGCTTTAGTAGTATCCTGATCCCTTTTTGTATGTAATTTTAGCAATTTCGTAGGGGTGGGATTGGTAAGAAAGCGCATTTTCTGAGTGGCTTTACCCCTATTCATACCTTACGCTAAACGGGAAGTGGATTCCTCCATAGACCAAAATTGGTCAGAAGGGGTAGCAGGGTCTTTAGGAGACTGCATGGTTTGGGCATTGGTGATAGCCATGTCTACAGATTGTGCAATCGCCTCTTGTAATGAAGATTTGGCGGTATTGACCGCACATTGAACAGAGTTTGTCAGTGAATTATTAATCGTGGACTGTAGGATTTCATCTTCCACTATGACTGAACCTGGAGTCCCAGGTATTTTATTGGTATCCTCAGCGGACATGGTAATGGTAAGTATATGGATAATTAATTAGGAATATAATAAAAATTTTATCATTAAAGAAAAAAGTATATATATATATATATATATATATATATATATATATATATATACACAATATATATATATATATATATATATATATATATATATAAAAATGAAAAATCAGACACACACAGATATTAAGGCATTGAAAATGATATTTCACTCAGAGTAGTTGAGGAGCGTTGAAGCTGACAGGACTGCAGAGCGCATCTGACAGTGTGAGAAAAAGGGGCATGCAGGCTGAGGACCAACCAGAGGTCGCTCACTGGAAAGAACGGAGCGGTGAGGTAAAGTGAAAGTAAACTGTGATGTCGCTATGGAAGTAAGGTTAGTAAAGGAAACTGTATGGAAAAAAGGGTGGTGTATGGAGGGGAGTATCAGCGGGAATATCGATAAATAAACGCTGCACAGTATATAGAGAAAGAGAGAAAGATTTGCGAACAGATAGTGGGTCAATAGATATTCAGAAAAAACATGGAATATATATATATATATATATATACTATAGGGAACTTATTAATAAGGTGAGCTATATATATATGTACATATATTCATATATATATATATATCAGTACATACAGGGTGGGCCATTTATATGGATGCACCTTAATAAAATGGGAATGGTTGGTGATATTAACTTCCTGTTTGTGGCACATTAGTATATGTGAGGGGGGAAACTTTTCAAGATGGGTGGTGACCATGGCGGCCATTTTGAAGTTGGCCATTTTGAATCCAACTTTTGTTTTTTCAATAGGAAGAGGGTCATGTGACACATCAAACTTATTGGGAATTTCACAAGAAAAACAATGGTGTGCTTGGTTTTAACGTAACTTTATTCTTTCATGAGTTATTTACAAGTTTCTGACCACTTATTAAAGGGAACCTGTCACCGGGATTTTGTGTATAGAGCTGAGGACATGGGTTGCTAGATGGCCGCTAGCACATCCGCAATACCCAAACCCATAGCTCTGTGTGATTTTAATGTGTCAAAAAACCGATTTGATACATATGCAAATTAACCTGAGATGAGTCCTGTCCCTGACTAATCTTACATACAGAACTCATCTCAGGTTAATTTGCATATGTATCAAATCGTTTTTTTGACACAATAAAACACACACAGAGCTATGGGGACTGGGTATTGCGGATGTGCTAGCGGCCATCTAACAACCCATGTCCTCAGCTCTATACACAAAATCCCGGTGACAGGTTCCCTTTAAATGTGTTCAATGTGCTACCCATTGTGTTGGATTGTCAATGCAACCCTCTTCTCCCACTCTTCACACACTGATAGCAACACCGCAGGAGAAATGCTAGCACAGGCTTCCAGCATCCGTAGTTTCTGGTGCATATGCTGTGAAGATACGAGGTGTGCAGCACCTGAAACTACGGATTACGACTAAGGATTTTATCCGAAACGCGTCAACTGTCTGTATACCAGGTGGATGTATCTGCTGTAAACTATATGTTTGAATAAAGAAGACGTTTTTAGAAGACCTCTATGAGAATCCGGAGCCGTTCTTTTCCATATAAATGGATATTTCAGACTGCAGTGAAGTTGATATTGAGATATATATATATATATATATATATATATATCTATATGAGGAGAAAAATTTTATGTATGTTTCTGGGAGTCAAGCATCAAGAAAGAAGGACGTTCACATGTTTGATTAGACCTTATATGACCTATGCTGCCTGTTGATTGGCTGTTTGTGAACACTGATTTACATATATTATGTAAATTTTTCTGTTTTACATTATTAACCATTTGCTGCTGGGAGTAGAAAAGAAAGATCTTAAAGGAGTCTCCTGCCTTGATATAAAATTACAGACCGTCTTTCTATGTACATTATCACATTTACCATTCATTGTTGTTCTCATCATATAGCAACATAAATGCGCTCTAGTCCTCCCACCATAACAATACCTTATTTTGCTGCTTGGGCGTTTACGTGACTATTTCTGTTATGTGTGCATTTGTCTAAAGAGTGTGGTCTCTTACTGACATTTACCACTTGAAGTGTTAAATATTCACATAACTGTTATGTTTTGTGGTTGTCAAATCTACACATCAGAAAGTGAAATGTTATCATTACCACGAACAGCTCTAAAATATGCAGTTCAAACTATATAGTAATTATGGGAACCACGAAACGCATCATGAAGGTAAGATGGAGGCCCTTAACTTGTAATTACAGTAGATAGAAAGCTAAAGAAACCAAGCAAAAAAATCTTAACTATAGGTCAAGAATAAAACAGATGTCTTCTAAGGAGCTGCAAAAGGAGAACATAACATTCAGCAGAACTCAGAGGCTGGCAATGTTGTAATATCTACTAACAACATTGGTAAAAATGACTACTGAAAATGCTTGTTTTCCAGGTCTGTAACTTGTCACTACATTAAATAATTATCTTCCATTATTACTTACAAAAAATATTTCTTTTGGGCAAACTTAATATCCCACAATTCTATATTTTAACTGAAACTTTCTGACTACTAATCCTGTTATCCGTCCAAGCATCTTTGAGCAGACTCTAATCAATTTGCCATCCTTACTGTAAAAGTAACAGGTCTTGCTGCTTCTGTCTTCTAGAAAACCTTTGACTAAGTACCCAGAAAGCATAATTTTCCATAGTGAACAGTACTAACTAAACATAAAAACCAGTTCACAGTTCAGTGATGCTAGACTACTGTTACACACAGTATTTGCTGATATGGCACAGTATCATGGATCTACTCCAGATACAGTGTCATAGTCTAGAAAATCTTGGCAGTGTCTATTATAATAGCCGACATGAGTGTTCTTTATTGTCCTCCTGGAAGACCCCAAACCTCCATTGTCTTAGAGGAATGACCTTACCCAGTTTTCCCCAAACATTTTCCAATAATTTGTACACAAAATTCTATGATTGTTTTAAGGAATCCTTCCAGTCTTTCTGTTACATTAATACTACATTGCATATAGTATTCAGTCTCTACTTGGATGCCGTTGGTTATGACCATTTCAAGACTATAAAACAGATTGAAAAATGCAGCTGTTTTAGCTTTTAAATAAGCATGGTCCTTTAAGTCACACCATTAATTAGTTCTGGCATGACCATTGTTGTAATTTGAGACCATTACTCAATAAAAAAAACGAATTGGTTTAAAAACATCCAAACCGTCATCCCAAAATAAAAATGAAAAAATGAATTAATCAAATAACTAACAGATAAAGCAAGCCCTTACAAATACAAGTCATACATGGCAATTGAAAACTGTTCTTCTTCAGGTTCTTGTACTGTATATACAATGTATTAATAGAATAAAAATTAAAATGGAGCTGCCCTCATCTTCTGTCCAAAGGAGTAGCTCATATTTTCTCAGGAAACTAAAGCACCTTACTGAGGACATTCAACTATTGGATGCAGAGTCTCGGTAACATTGCATGGTGAATGTGGTTTCAAGTTCCAATGGTCCCGGAAAGACCAGTGTCTGTTGGAAGATTTTGTATTATAAGGCCATTGTACTGTAACTGTAGAGAATAAACTTTTTGAAGAAAGCCAAGGTATACTTTATTTTGGGAGTTACGTGTCTACAGTTCATTCAAGGAATTCTAATTAATGAAAGCATGTAGGTTGTTATGTGTAACATTCAGGAAGTTAGTTATTTTACCTTCAACAAGACTAAGATAGTGCCCTCCAACATAAATTTTCCCTTGAAGTGTTTATCGAAATATCAGATATTTAAAAAAGATCTGGTCTGTGTCTATAAGCTACTAGCAATGATGTGCCATGCCAGCACATGACTGTAGGAGGCAGTCAGTTAAGCTTTGAAGCCAGTAGCACAACAGCAGAGGCCACTGATTGGCTGCAGCTGTCGCATACAGTCCAAGCACATTGCCGGCAGCCTATAAACAAAGAATGGCAGGGGATTATGGGAGTATCTACAGTGGATCCATTTGGGATTAGAGAGGCAAGTAGCTATTTTTTTCATTTATTTTGTAACATGTAGTTTTTTTTTCCAAAGACGTCCTATAAGTATCTCATATTTTATTAGAAACTTCAAGGGAATATCCTATTTAGAGGATATCATATTGATTTACTCTAGAGGGAAGTAGCATTTTTATAATTTTTTATAATTAGTTTTTTTCAACAACTGGACAGCCCCTTTGAGACGCTAGTTAAACTGGGGCTAATGACATCTGGATCTATAGGTGGAGGCTCAGAGGAACCAGTTTAATAAAAATGTTGGACTGCAATGTATGTGATATAGGAAATGCAAGTGTCTTCTAGAAGATGCAATAAAAGGGATATTTAATAGGCAGAGTATTCAATAAAAGGTGTCATGCATACATCTGCATTACAACTCTGCACAGCCTCTGAGTTGTATGGAACCATAATGCAGCACCTATGAAAGTTATGCAGCCGCATTAAAACTCTGTAGGCTTTGACATTTCATAAAGAGCCATAAAAAGTTTTTTACGTATATGAATTTCAACAGAAATAAATCATGACATGCTCTATTGGATGTTGTTTTCAGAGGTGTTCTCTCCTAAAAGCATTGCTACTAGGGAAGAATGTCTGTTCACTGTAATAATATGGAGCGCCCATGAAGTGGCACACAGAGTAGAAAGGTGTAGGGAGTTTTTGTGCCTCTGTATAGTCTTCTTAAACGTGGCACTGAAATATGCATGATGAGACATAAAGCTTATAGCACATGTTCTTAGCATTCGTGTTAAGAGCATCTGACAGACAAGGTATTGCTCTGAAAATCCTCCCCCACACTCTGGCTCTGTGCATTTAATAGTAGAAGATCTTGGATCCCACTAATCTAGTTTTAAGGGAAACTACCATTACATAAAAATAAAAATAAAGTATATATATATATATATATATATATATATTATTATTATTATTTTTTTTACAATAATAATAAAAATATTATTTTTTTGGGATGGTTTTCTGGATATAATTTTTCGAAGTCACTTCATGTATTTTACTTCTTGTACTGGTGTTAACTTCCTCCTATGTTTGGACTTTTATCACGTTGAACAGCCGCCATTGACTTTCTCAGTCAGATCATAGTTACATAGTTGCTAAGGTTGGAAAAATTCTAAAGTCCATCAAGTCCAACCTATAATTCTGCTATATCGATCCACAGATCGATCCCTGAATCAATGTCTATCTTCATTTTTAAAAGGGGTTGGGCCAAAGGGTGTGTAGAACAAGATTTCTATACATTGTCATAAGCCTCAATGTTATTTTGAATTAAAAAGTCATCTAAACCTTTTTTGAAGCCATCTACTGTATTTTCTGTGACCAGCTACTGATGTAGGCTATTTCAGAGATTTACAGATCTTACTGTAAAGAATGCTTGTCACCTCTTATGACTGAATCTTTTTTTGTCCAGGCGTAGGCAGTGGCCCCTTGTTTTTTGAGGGGGTTTAACACAGAATAGCTTCCCTAGATATTTTTTTTATGGTCCATTTATATATTTGTACAGGTTAATCGTGTCAGTTAATTTAATCTTTGCTCATAGCTAAGATCTTCCAGGCCCTTTATGAGTTTAGTTGCTCTCCTCTGTACTTTTTCTAACTCCAGGGCATCCTTTTTATGGACTGGTGGCCAGAACTGAACTGCATATTCCAGTTGAGGCTGCACCAGCACTTTGTATAGTGGCAATATTACATCCTAGTTCCGTGAGTCCATACCTCTTTTAATACAAGACAAAATTCTGTTAGCCTTAGAGGCAGCTGACTGGCATTGCATGCTGTTATTTAGTCTATGATCTACTAATACACCCAGATCCTTTTCAACAAGTGACTCTCCCAGTTTTACTCCCCCTAGGACATATGTTGCATGCAGATTATTAGCCCCCAAGTGCATAACTTTACATTTATATATTGAACCTCATTTGCCAAGTGGAGGCCCAAACAGAAGTTTATCCAAGTCAGCTTGTAACTTATTAACATCTTCCATAAAATGGAAATTACAAAGTTTGGTGTTATCTGCAAAAATAGAAACAGCACTATTAATCCCATCCTCTATGTCATGAATGAATAAGTTAAATAATAGCGGACCCAGCACAGAACCTTGGGGTGCACCACTTATAAAAGGGGACCATTCAGAGTAAGAATCATTGACGACAACTGTTTGGATACGATCGTGAAGCCAATTTTCAATTCAATTACAAATTATATTTTGTAAACCAATAGACCTCAATTTACCCATTAGTCATCCATGTGGGTCAGTATCAAACGCTTTTGCAAAGTCCAAAAACACAATATCGACAGCCTTCCCTCTGTCAATGTTTCTACTCACCAACTCAGAGAAACAAATCAGGTTAGTTTGACAGCTTCTGCTCTTAATAAAACCATGTCGGCTATCACTTATTATCTTATTTACAGTTACATAATCCTGTATAAAGTCCCGTAGAAGGCCCTCAAACATTTTCCCCACTATGGATGTTAAGCTTACTGGTCTATAATTTCCTAGTGAAGACCTAGCACCCTTTTTGAAAATGGACACTACATTTGCCTTGCACCAGTCTCTTGTTACAATGCCTGTCATTTACTCAGACCAGAGAGAGAAAGGGCTGAGTGTCTCAATTAGAGCATCACACATTACATTGATAAGCAGGGCCAGACTGGGACTGAAATTCAGTCCTGGCATTTTAAAGCAAACAGGCCCACTTGTGTGGTGAATGTGAAATATGTTTGTGTGTCTCCACCCCACCAGCAGTGCTAATGGCATACCTGGATGAAGATTACATTAAAGGGGTTGTCCCACTTTGCTGTTTCAATCTTACCAGCAGTAAATGTCCTGATAACTTCCTGGTTCTCAGGCAGTTGAGTGAAGGCCACGCCTCCTCATGACTCACCCTCAGAGCTCAGTCCGTGCTCGTTCATGTGGATGAGTCATCCACATGGAGCCTGCAGAGTATGTAAAGCCCATCCCCCTGCTGGGGAATCACTCAGTGACCACTGACCAATGCTAGTGAACTAATGGAGTAACTTGTGGCTGTCCTGCATTCTAATACACTTTTACACATAAAACCTGTGTTACAAACCCCTTCTGTGCAGCAAAAACAATAAATCACTACAGCCCAAATGCATGTTAGCTAGTAGCCATATGATCTGTGCTAGATATAGATAGATATATTCACTGACTTATTACCCAGCTTTCCCGATGTCTGATATTATCACTGACTTAGTACCCACCTTTCCCGGTATCAGATATTATCACTGACTTATTACCCAGCTTTCCCGGTATCAGATATTATCACTGACTTATTACCCAGCTTTCCCGGTATCAGATATTATCACTGACTTATTACCCAGCTTTCCCGGTGAACAATATTATCACTGACTTATTACCCAGCTTTCCCGGTATCAGATATTATCACTGACTTATTACCCAGCTTTCCCGGTATCAGATATTATCACTGACTTATTACCCAGCTTTCCCGGTGAACAATATTATCACTGACTTATTACCCAGCTTTCCCGGTATCAGATATTATCACTGACTTATTACCCAGCTTTCCCGGTATCAGATATTATCACTGACTTATTACCCAGCTTTCCCGGTGAACAATATTATCACTGACTTATTACCCAGCTTTCCCGGTGAACAATATTATCACTGACTTATTACCCAGCTTTCCCGGTATCAGATATTATCACTGACTTATTACCCAGCTTTCCCGGTGTACAATATTATCACTGACTTATTACCCAGCTTTCCCGGTGAACAATATTATCACTGACTTATTACCCAGCTTTCCCGGTATCAGATATTATCACTGACTTATTACCCAGCTTTCCCGGTATCAGATATTATCACTGACTTATTACCCAGCTTTCCCGGTGAACAATATTATCACTGACTTATTACCCAGCTTTCCCGGTATCAGATATTATCACTGACTTATTACCCAGCTTTCCCGGTATCAGATATTATCACTGACTTATTACCCAGCTTTCCCGGTGAACAATATTATCACTGACTTATTACCCAGCTTTCCCGGTATCAGATATTATCACTGACTTATTACCCAGCTTTCCCGGTATCAGATATTATCACTGACTTATTACCCAGCTTTCCCGGTGAACAATATTATCACTGACTTATTACCCAGCTTTCCCGGTGAACAATATTATCACTGACTTATTACCCAGCTTTCCCGGTATCAGATATTATCACTGACTTATTACCCAGCTTTCCCGGTGTACAATATTATCACTGACTTATTACCCAGCTTTCCCGGTATCAGATATTATCACTGACTTATTACCCAGCTTTCCCGGTGAACAATATTATCACTGACTTATTACCCAGCTTTCCCGGTATCAGATATTATCACTGACTTATTACCCAGCTTTCCCGGTAAAGCTGGGTAATAAGTCAGTGATAATATCTGATACCGGGAAAGCTGGGTAATAAGTCAGTGATAATATCTGATACCGGGAAAGCTGGGTAATAAGTCTGTAATATTATTGTACACCGGGAAAGCTGGGTAATAAGTCAGTGATAATATTGTACACCGGGAAAGCTGGGTAATAAGTCAGTGATAATATCTGATACCGGGAAAGCTGGGTAATAAGTCAGTGATAATATCTGATACCGGGAAAGCTGGGTAATAAGTCAGTGATAATATCTGATACGGGGAAAGCTGGGTAATAAGTCAGTGATAATATCTGATACGGGGAAAGCTGGGTAATAAGTCAGTGATAATATCTGATACCGGGAAAGCTGGGTAATAAGTCAGTGATAATATCTGATACGGGGGAAGCTGGGTAATAAGTCAGTGATAATATCTGATACCGGGAAAGCTGGGTAATAAGTCTTATAGACTTATTACCCAGCTTTCCCGGTGTCTGATATTATCACTGACCTATTACCCAGCTTATATGGGGGGGGGGGGGGCATCTGTGGAGGGCACTTATGGGGTGGGGGCATCTGTGGAGGACACTTATGGGGTGGGGGGGCATCTGTGGAGGGCACTTATGGGGTGGGGGGGCATCTGTGGAGGGCACTTATGGGGTGGGGGGGCATCTGTGGAGGGCACTTATGGGGTGGGGGCATCTGTGGAGTGCACTTATGGGGTGGGGGGGGCATCTGTGGAGGGCACTTATGGGGTGGGGGGGGCATCTGTGGAGGGCACTTATGGGGTGGGGGCATCTGTGGATGGCACTTATGGGGTGGGGGGGCATCTGTGGAGGGCACTTATGGGGTGGGGGGGGGGGCATCTGTGGATTGCTGCCTGGACTCCTTCTGGGCGCCGGAGCACACGGCGTCCTCGGTTGCTATGACGCCGTGCGCTCCCTCATGCTGCCGGAAAACAGTAATACACTGCTATGATCTATAAGATGTATCACTGTATTCCGGCAGCATGAGGGAGCGCACGGCGTCATAGCAACCGAGGACGCCGTGTGCTCCGGCGCCCAGAAGGAGTCGGCCCGTGACTAATAGGGCCCAGGGGAGCATATCAATCACTAACCTCTGCCACCGTGATCTTCCAGGGCCCTCCTCCCTCCTCTAGAATCTGCAGGACAGCAGCGTAGCAGGCAGACAGTCTCTCTCCCCGGCACTATCTCCAGCATGCAGGACACGCCTCCCCAGCTTGTAAAACAGCCATGCGTGCGCGTTCTCGAGCGGCCGGCTGGGGAGAAGGTAGGACATTGTGCGCAGGCGCGGCACATACAAGCCCCGCAAGTAGCTGGCCGTATCCATGGGATACAGGTAGACAACAGAGGCGCAGATGAAGGCATTTTTCAGGAGAACCGTGCAAGTTAGGAAATTGAAGTTATTTAGAAGATTATTCAAGGACACTTGGGGAAACTGATTAACAGCAATTAATGAAATGGGACAACCCCTTTAAGCACTACCACACATACAGGAGTATAAAGCACTACATACTTATGGCATCCAGTGATGTCACCTCTAATGAGAGATTCAAGTTCCTTATGTTCTCTATTGGGAGCAGGCCTCCATGATGACATCTTTCAGCCACTTCTCATCTCTGCAGAGTTTGCTACACAGCCATCTTAGATACCTGACTTTTTCATCACCCCCCTCTCTTGGTGGCCCAAGACCTGTTGCTGCCCCTTATTACTGTGCCCATTGTGCTCCCTGATGCCCTGAAGTAACAGTACTATACATATAGTCCCCCACATACTAATAGTGCTCCCAAAAGTCCCACAAAATTGCGGTCCCCAATGAATGCAACGGCTGTGTGCATGAGGCCTTAAGTTTAGCATGCTGTTTGATAATCTCTGCAACTATATTACAATTTATTCCTGTATTCATATTATTCACATAGCCGTATTCCACAGCTGTGTTCTGAGTGTATTCACTTACATCAGTCCCTGTCTCCAGAGAGGCTGCTAATCCAAATTCCTGTATCCATACCCTAATGCTAATTTTATAAGAAGCCAATTGGCCTAGTATTATGTTACTAGGGTGTGGGATGAAGCCAGAGTAGCCAATGGAAACCCACACAAATACAGGGAGAAAATACAAATTCCATGCAGATGTTGCCCTGGTCTGCCAGAACGCAAGTGCTGTAAGGCTGTGGTGCTGAACATTGAGCCAGCGTGCCATCTGAATATTTTTAACTTTTTGTACATGCTGGTAAACTACGGAATATGGCAAATTACATAACGTAAGTATAAAAATGAATCAAACAACCCCACACAAATGAAATAATGCTCCCTGTCCATGTCACATACACAGTTAAAAAATGGTCATATGGTTCATTTTTACATCACATAATGGTCAAGCGCGGTCTGGTTTATACACAGAAAGATGGACTGTACTCAAGATAAATATTTCTTTTATTAAATCATTTGTGGCTCTATTGTAACAAAGTGATAACTTCTACTTTATGGCTATGTAATAGAGAGCAATAGACACTCAAGAAAACAGTATAGATCACAGCACAGATTTCACATCTGGCATCTGTTAGCCTTTATTCACATAATAAATACGGGATTCGTGTAACTGAGGCTAAAATGCAATTTGGATTTCCTGTTCTTCAAGCAAAGTTTACTTCTGTCTCAAGTTCTGTACGGCTTCAAGATTTCAGTTGTGCAAGTCACAGTCTGATACTCATATGTAAAGGAACGAGTGAGAGCTTTATCTACATTTTGTAATCTGAAACCTTAATTTGAGTTTTGGGAGCTACGAGAATTTAAATGAATAAAATGAATAAAAAACTGTAGTCCCAGAGCAATAGCACTGGTGTAAGGGGGAGCCGGCGACGCACGTTCTCCATGCAGCGCCGCCGGCATTCCACTGGCAAGGAGAGAGGACGCGGCCTCGTCTCCATGGTGAAGGCGGAGTGGGGAGGTCCTCCATCCCCTAGGCAACGAACAGGGAGAGAACTGAGCGCCGATAACAGTGAATCGGCTCTCGGGTATAGTGAGGGGCAGGACATGAGTCACGTGACGCTGGCCACATCAGCCAGGGGTATTTAAACAGGTAACCTGCTGGCCACAGGTTGCCTGTAATTGGTCTATTTACCCTCACTAGTGTTCTATGTACTTTGGACTTCTGTTTTTGACCTCGACTTGGTATTTCCCCCCTTGTACTGACGTGACTTCTTGGCTTCTGACCCGGTTCGTATCGACCTTGCTTTGTTTCTTCCCTTAGTGCTGTTGTTATATTCTGCCTCTGTGCTTCTTATTCAGTGTTTGTGTGCCTGCCTGTCACTCCTTTTATTGTTCTTTAGGCCCCTGAATACGCAAGCTAGGGACTGCCGCCCAGTTGTACGCTGTCGGTTAGGACGGGCCGTGCAAGTAGGCAGGGACAGAGGTGTGGGTGGAGTTCAGGGCTGCATGCATCCCCACCCCCACCGTGACAACTGGGCCCCAAAATCAAAACAGTAATACGTTAGAACGTGGGAAAACAGAATATGCTATATAGTAGTGGCACTTTTTACAGCGAAAATTCTTAGCCTAAGGGTCCATTCACACGTCCGTTATAACACTCCGTTTCCGTTCCGATTTAAATCGGAACGTTTTTTCGGATCCATTAATTTCAATTGCCTCTGCAAAAATGCGGACACCAATCATAGTGCTGTCCGAATCACGGAATCCGTTCCGTTTTCCAATTTTCGAGTATGCGGATCCTGAAAAAAAATTAAGCTTGTCCTACTTTCTGTCAGTTTTTTCGGGTCCGTTATCCATTCAAGTAAATGGATCCGCATAAATGCGGATGACATGCACAAAACGATCCAAATGTCATCTGATTTTGCGGGTCCGTTGGAAAATGGATGGAAACCCCCCCAAAAAAAAGGGAATAACGGAAACACGGAACAGATTTGGAAGCACTTTAGGAAAAAAACGGAAGGTTGTACTGAAAAACGGATCCGCAAAAAAAGACGTGTGAATGGACCCTAAAGGAAACCCCTATTCAACTGTTTGTATAGATATATAGATGTGGTTTACCTGATAAAAAAGGTAGGTTTCTTTGGTTGATCTGAGGCTTGGTTCTGATACTTTTTTCTTAATATGCTAATTAGGTCTGTGGTGCAACGAGGTCATCATCATTGCTCCTGTCTCACCTAAGCTCTACTGCTCTGCCACTTCCCTGGCCCTGTCAATCAAAGTAGCGAGACTCTGTCAATCAAAGCAGTACATCCCTAGCAAAGCTAACCGCCAGGGGTTCTGGGAGTTGGTCCTCAACCAATATTGCAATAATGTAATATTCGGGACATACCCGAAGGAAAGTACATGAATACAAAAATTCTGGAGAACCTCTTTGAATACATGGTTTGATGACAACACAAAAAAAATGTTTTAAGAATTTGATATAATAGCACCTAGGCAAAAATTCGGATTCGTTACAAAAATGTCACAAAAAAAGTCTGCCAAACAAATCCAAATTTTATTTGATTTGGATGAATTGCACTAAAACAGAGCCAGATCCATTACACTGTGCAGATTACTGTGTTCGCCCAAGAGAGGCCCAGGCTGTAATTGATGTCTGTCATCCAATACAGGCTGGGCGTCATTCCCCGGCCATGCTCTCTCCAGTAGGTGCGATACAGTGACATCATTGCATATACTGGACTGAGAAGAAGAGCGCCTGGGCTGAAGATCATCCCCCAGCCTGTCCTCTTCTACTCATCCTAGCAGGTGTGACGATGTCCCTGAATGTGCTCTGTTCTTTTGGAGAACAGGGGTAAGTGAATATTACTGTTTATTTTATTTGTATCACAGGGGGCCTTCACGTATATATATAGGGGGAGCACTACTGTGATGATGGACTAAGGCGGTGTAACTGCTGTGTGGGGGCATTAAGGGAGCAAGACTACTGAGTAGGTAGAAGGTTCTATGATCAGAATGGGCCTTCTTGACTAGCCGTGGGAGGGGGCGTTATGGGGAAGTTGCTTGGGGGGAGAGGCAGCAGGTTCAAAAATGTACTATTAGGCCCAGCCATTTTTAGTTACGCCCCTGCTCCCTATAGGCTCCACATTATTATTGAAGGCAAAGTGGATAGCATTGTGGACTGGATGGCTTCTTCCTTAGTCACAGCAGAATGATGTCGAGGTCACCTCTGAGTCTGGCAATGGAACCTTGGAGCCAGGGGTCACAGCATTCCTGCTCCTCCTCCTTAAAGCCACAGAAAAGATTTTCAGTTACGTCATCTCTGTCTTCACTGTCCTTCCTAGTGGGGTTCCTTTTACCTAAGAAAAGGCAACAAAACCCCACATGGTATGGAGCATACTCAAAATAAGCCATGGGCTTTCAAACAAAAACGTAAGCACCACATCTCTTTTGCAGCAAATGAAGCAGCATCACTAGATTCGCCAATCAAGAAGAACAAGGGTATCCTCGTTATCCGGGCTTCCTGTGCTGCAGTCAGGCTGCATCCACATGCAGTACAGGGTCCTTGTCATCGTCATTATCAGTTACCAACAAAAAGAGAAACATCAATCACACATCCACATGCTATGAATTAATATATCATTGCTTCTCAGCATAATGTTTGACATTAAAAATAAAAGAAAAACGGCAAGGATGATGTTAAAATAATAACTCACTGGTTCACACCTCTTTTTTCACCACCACAGCTCCAACAGCTACCTAGGCAGGAGGTAGCTGTTAAAGTTAAACAGGCAAAAAAGGCGCACTATAGGGTGAGTATGTCAAGGGCTGTGGGCTATAAAAACCCTCTAAATTGGAGGCTCACCTTTAGAAGTTGTGCTAATCAGGCACAACTTTAATGTTGGCATATCAGGATCGCATGAGTTATCGGGAATGTAGCCGCAGCCAAAGGAATTTTAAGGACAGTTACCCAGACTTCTAAGGAGAAATGAAGAGCTGAAGAGGATGAAATGCCAGGCGCAAGCCCCTAAACTGAAGACATGAAGAGGCGCAGATCCTCTGCCAGTTCTAAATGTAAGACAGCTTCCTAGCGGTCTTACATTTAGACTTTTTTCTATGCCTAAAACAGGCATAGAAAATGGTAACTGAGACGGGCCTCTGGTCCGTCCCCTTCCCCGCCCACACCACACCCACACTTTTAGACTGGTGTGAGTGTATTAGTCGCAGATTGAAGAGGCCCAACCAACTCTTGCACCGCAGTCTGCACCTGAAATACGCCTTAGGCTACTTTCACACTGGTGTTTTAATTTCCGTTTGTGAGATCCGTTTCAGGGATCTCACAAACAGTTCAAAATGGATCAGTTCAGCCCCAATGCATTCTGAATGGATAAGGATCCATTCAGAATGCATCAGTTTGGCTCCGTTCCGCCTCCATTCTGCTCTGGATGCGGACACCAAAACGCTGCTTGCAGGGTTTTGGCGTCCGCCTGGCGATGCGGAGCCAAACGGATCTGTCCTGACTTACAATGTAAGTCAATAGGGACGGATCCGTTTTCACTGACACAATATGGTGCAACTGAAAACGGATCCGTCCCCAATTGTCTTTCAATGTAAGTCAGGATGGATCCGTTTTGACTTAGACTTAAAAAAAAAAAAAGAATAATGCAAACGGATCCGTTCTGAACAGATACAAGCGTTTGCATTATAGGTGCGGATCCGTCTGTGCAGATACCAGATGGATCCGCACCTAACGCAGGTGTGAAAGTAGCCTAATTTAGGCGTATTTCAGATTAATAAATGATCCCCTAATCTCCAAGATGCGTTTGTACTTTCAATAAAAGAATCTTTGATTGCAGTTCAACTTCGTCTTGGTCCGTTTGTTCCTGGCAGTTCATCCTCTTCAGCTCTATGATATCCTAGGGCACAAAACCGTTGAAATGGTTTTCAATGTTTGCATAAATTGGAAGGGACATTCTGTGTAATAGTCACCCACCTACCCATTTGATTCCCTTTATGATATGTATGAAAATACAGTCATTTTTGTTCCAAAGAAAATTAGTACACAGTGTTTGTGCTTTCTAAAAGAAGGAAGTGGGGGCCAGATTGGCCAATGTTTGTAACAGATTGAGCAATTTAGGTTTTTGGAAAGCTTTAAGAAGGCTTTTCTGTGCTATTCACAACATTTATGGCAATTTTAAAGATTGTAATGGGTTGATGATTTCCTGAAGCCGAGGCAGAAAATTAGATTGACATACACTGAACAAAAATATAAACGCAGCACTTCCCGGTCGCACTTACAGGTAGCGTCATGTCTGTGTAACACCCCAGAGTTGTGTTACTAAACTCTTTTACCCCGCTACAATCTGTTAAGAGCTTTAACTCTGTCATCTCATGTAATTTCACATAATATCCTCACAACTGTGCATTATAAGCCTTGTTACATGTATATTGTTGTCATTTTCCATGTTCACCAGCGGGTGGCAGCAATGTTCTGGCAGGGACTTAAGTCAATTTAGTGTTTCTAGGCTGGAATAGTATATTCCAGTTTCGCATACCCCTCTATGAGCAAAGTGGGCTGTGCCCATATCCTGCCTCATGGGTGGAGAAGGAAGTTACTGTCAGTGTGCCAGCCACCCCTGCTAGGGAAAGGCTGTGCGTGTAGGAGCTCCCAAATATAGGGAACTAAAGCCAGGATCTTGTCTCGGCTGAGACATTGATCATCATCCCCAGCCTGAGCCCTTTAGCCTCAGCTGGAAGAAGCAAGCAGACAACTCCAGTTTCAGGAAGAATAATATCCTGTGAAGATAACTGTGAGTGCAGACCAGAGACCCAGGAGAAGCCATATTCCTCCTCAGCTAGTCAGTCCCAAGACAGCAGAAGATGGAAAGTGCAGAAGCTAAATTCCTGCAACAGTTTAGAGCTAACAAGCAGACGTCCTTACCTGCAAAGCTCCAGATAGAGCAGAAGATAAATTCCTGCCAACCATTGCAAATACCTGCTGGGACCTAAGACTAAAGCTGTATCTTTCTTCCAATCAGTAAAGACAAGTTTGAACTTCACCAAAAGTCTGGATCTCAATTACTGCTCCAAACCCCTCTATTACTCCTACTAGCACTTTACTCAATTTATTGCAAGTAAGCCAGGATCCAGGAATCCAGCCGTACCCAGGTAGGAGACACCGTTGACACCATTACTACTACCATACAGAGACATTGCACCACTCTGGCATTCCTAACCTGGGGCGTGAGTTACAACACCTTAAAGTGCCCTGTAACAGTACCCTGTGCACGCTGCAATTGGCGTCACAAACAAAACTATAAACTATCACCTACAACCTACCCAGCCATTGCATAATATGGCATCAGAGTGCATACCCCGTTCCAGCTCACTGCATTTTTGGCGTCACTGGAACAGGATCGGATTGAATTGTGTGCCTATCCCTGCCAACCGGATCCAACTGTGTGCCAACAGAATTGGATCGAATTGTTTACCAACAGGATCAAATTGCATGTACTGCAAGATCTGAGAATTGTGCCAAAACCCTGAAAATTGACTTTATTGCTGTAACATAAAGCGCTATCCAGTGAGCACCAGCATTCCAAGGGTTAATTCCCCATATTCGCAAAATGGCGCCGCTTCTTCATGCCCTTCAGAAGCGGGAAAACTCAAGAACGCCCTCTCAAGAGCTCGAAGATGCCGAATACGCCTCCCTAGAAGCGGGAACTCTCAAGCCTGCCCACCAAGAACTTTGCAATGCGAGCCAAGGGAGTGCAGATTCCTCCCTCTGGGCTTCACCCTCATGCCCTCTACCGAGTGAGAAGGGAGACGCAAGAAATATGGCGCTCCCATCACCTAAGTGGGACCAGATGGCAATACAGGGAGAACTCGTCTACGAGGCTACCTTACCTGAGATCTGGGTCTTCCAGGTCGTGAAGAGAGCTGGGCCCTGCACGTTTGGAGTGTCCCTGGAGCCTGCACATGCTGCAACTGGTGGAGAGACAGCCGTCGACGGCCAGACATCCTCCAAGATGGCTGCCGATGCTAAGCTTGCTCCCGCGGAAGATGCCGCGGACCAAGTCGCCCAGGCCTTGGACCAGCCTGCACAGCATACGGCACCTGAAGCCCCAGATGACCACCAGGAGGCACCGGAACCGGCTGCCTGGCCGCGACATCAGGTAGGAGCAGTCGCGCTCCCTGAGGCCCAGGCCCGGTCCGAAGCTCCCCCTGAATCAGGCCCAGTGGACTTCCCATACCATAACCCCACCGCCACCATGGGCCACTTGTTCCACAACATTGGCGTCAGCAAACCGCGAGCTCATCCACACGACGCCACACACGCTGTCTGCCATCTGCACTGAACAGTGAAAACTAGGACTCATCCGTAAACAGAACGCCTCTCCAACGTGCCACACACCATCGAATTTGGGCATTTGCCCACTCAAGTTGGTTACGACGACGAACTGCAGTCAGGTCCAGACCCCGATTAGGACGACGAGCATGCAGATGAGCTTCCCTGAGATGGTTTCTGACAGTTTGTGCAGAAATTCTTTGCTTATTGCCATGCGTTTATTGTATACCAAAAGTGTATACATTAACAGATGCCTCAGACTGACGCTGTACAGTCGCATCCATTCACCATACAATTCATTGTAAGAAAAACATATATGTTAACGTATGTATAGTATTTTTTACTGGACTCTGCAGGATACAAAAACGTGGTGTGCTGCGCATTTGTATACATCAAACGGATAGGAAAAAAGTGATATGAACCCACTGGGAAAGGGTGGGGACGTACAAAAGTTTGCTGTGGGGCCCAGTCAGTTCTAGCTACATCACTGCACAACGCCTTCTCTCCTCCAGGCCCATCACCTAAGCTGCGGTTAGTGAATGACAGGACCGCCGGCTCCCCTGCACTCCAGCAATGAAAGGTATGTGAGGGAGCCACTGGGGGGTCATTACACTGTGAGGGCCCCTTACACAGTATAATGACCCCCAGTGCCCATATTTAGTATAATGATCCCCAATGACCCTCCATTCAGCATAATGACCCCCAGGGACCCCCCTACAGTATAATGACCCCCAGGGCCCCTCCATACATTATAACCCCTAGTGTCGGGGCCACTGGGGGTCAGTATTCTAAATGGGGGGCGAATGGGGGTCATTATTCTGAATGGAAGGCCACTGTGGGGTCATTATACTGTGTAGGGGGCCAGTGGGTACTGACCTAAATGCCCCTAATCTATTCCGGCATTAACTACTACATATTGTGGGGTCCTTTCCTTCCTTAGGTTATATAGTCATGTGTGCTAAAGATTGTGCCGTTACAGGGTTTCCGGTTAAAAGGGTATTACACAAATTGGTGAGGCATGGAATAAGGATTATTTAACATTTTTTATAGTAGTATATGGAGAAATAATCATTGTTTTTTTTTTTTTTTTTTTTTATCAACCCGGACAACCCCTCTAATCATGAGAAGGTGTCACTCTAATACTGGTATTTTCAGTCTGCGGTAAAGTGATGTAAAGCTCACATATGTTACCAGTTTCCCAAAATTTGGTATTGGGACATTTTGGGAAAACACAAAATCCCAGTCATTTTTGAGAAATCTATCTTAAAGATTTGATTTCCTAAGTACCCAGCTGCTTTCTCAAGTTTCTTATTCCACATCTTTAATTCAGTATCAACTGATGTCAAAGGCTGAGTCAGGGAAATAATTACATTTTTGTGAGAATTATCCCAAAATGTTTTTTCAATTAGTATTTGTTTGAACGCTTTTATTATTTAACACATTTTGTACATTTTATAACATAAGGCCTCCTTCACAGACATGTTTTTTCAGTGTTTTAAAATGCTTCTTAAAAAACCCTTTATGCATTTTGAGCATTTAAGGAAACATTTTGGTGGTATGTTTTATGTAAAACTGTTTTTTTTTTGGCTTTTTTGAAGTGTTAAATGCCAACAGGAAAAAAGTGCCATGAAGAATAAAAAAATACAACAAAAATGCAACAACAATGCCAAAACCCAAGAGCTACATGCACAGACTTTACAGCTATTTGCCATACATCAATTTCTGCAGTAGCATTTTTGACAAAAAACACTGTTAAACTGAAAATATATCGAAATGCTGTGGTGCTTTGCTTCCAGTTCCACAATTTAGTTTTACATTGTGAAACTTGTGCTGCTCCTTAAAGGCTATGTACACCTTTGGTGGTAATTTTTTTAATGATTGCATTGTACCAATTTTAAGCTAGAAATCATTGGTATTGTACGGAGACAGCATTAAAATTTAAGTTTTAGAAGGAATTGACTTCAGATCAATGATCCAAAGCTCAATTTGCTTAAGACTAAAACTGGCTGACCTGTTACATGTGCTCTTGGCAGATAATGGCATCTGTGTTGGTCCCATGTTCATAAGTGCCCACATTGCTTAAAAAATGATGTTTTAATATATGCAAATGAGCCTCTAGGATCAACGGGGGTTTTGTCATTACACCTAGAGGGACCACTCCATATTCATTAAATAAATCAAATATGTGCCCACAGGATGAGAAAGGCGCTCATAGGGTAAATAGGTAAAGATGAAACAGCGTTCTTCAATTTAAGATGAGTATGTGCTGCTCACCTGTTTAGGTTGCACCGATTGGGTGCAACCGTGATGAGGGTCCGCTGGATTAGCTAGGTATCAGGTTGGAGCTGCCGCGTCCAAAGGAACCAAGGGGCGAGGGCCAAGTCGCCACTTCGTTGATTACTAGAAATACTGACAGTGCCTGTACCGACCTATGTGGTCTGGCAAGCTGGTGGACGTGAGGCGCAAATCACAACCGGTTTTGACAAGTACGGGTTTATTGAGAGACAACGCGTTTCGGGGTGCGCATGACCCCTTTATCAAGTCTGGTGTGCTGCAGGTGCAGCTGGATGTTTGCTGTTCGTTTAATGCTCCCCGGTCACTTTTCCTGACAATGTAGTACAATGCTTTGCCAGAGATAAATTAGATATGGCTGAAGCGCTGTGGCTTTGCTATTATACTTGGTTAGGCAATGCTGTTGCGGTGGTGAGGCTGATGTAGCTGGGGTATTGAGACCCGGCTACTGCACGTGGTGCTCCTGTGTCCTTACAGCAAGCACCACGTTCAGTAACCGGGTGTTTACCTCTAAGATACCAGAAAAAATGGGAGTCCATATAATGTGTGCTAGAATAACTTATTTTTATTATTTTATGTTCATATAATTTTTTTGTCATGTCATTTCAGGTCCGTCACCCTTCCTCTGTCCTGTCCAGAGGGATCTGAGTGGATTGGTAGGGATGCTTGTGCCTATTCATCATCTGGGAGCCTGTAGATACCCTCTGCTTGATATATTACTGCCAACACCTTGATATATTACTGCTAACATTCCTTTATGGAATGTGAAGGGGCTTGTATCCCCCAAAAGGATGAAGGTACTCCGTTACATAAAACAGCTAAAAGCAGATATTGCTTTACTGCAGGAAGCAAACTTGAGGACAGAAGACTTCTTTAGAATGCAAAAGCTTTGGGTTTGCATGGTGTATGTCTCCCTGCACTGAATGGCAAGGCAGAGGTGTTAACATTAATCCACAAGTCTCTAGTGCATTCTGTGATACTTATGAGGCTGGTGCTATTGGACGGCATTCCAGGTTGCATATTAGGTGTCTTATTGGGAAACTCCCTGTTTTCATTGTAAATGCCCCTAACCAGGCGCATAGGCCTTTTTTTTTCTTAGAGTTGGAATCTAAATTGCTGTTAGATTTCATTCCTATATGTGGAGATTTGCCTCTTTTCTCATTAAAGATGAGTTTTTGGCTTTGTTAGGGGAATGGTGGTCTGAGTACACTTTTGATAATACTATACATGCTTAAAAGCATCTCCTGTTTTGGAGACAGCTAAAGCTGTTCTCCGAGGTCATATAATTGCTCATGTTCCGGGACTGAAGAGGGTAACAGCCGAGCAGTAAGCGGCTTCTAGTAAGTAACTTCAGGAGGCCTATTTCTCATTTCTTGCATGTCTTTGCCATCAGCCAAAACTGCTTGGTGTGTAGCCAAGAGAGATTTTGATATTTGGCTAGAGAGGAAGGAGAATGTTTATACCTCAGAACTTGCTCTCAAACACGCCATAAGTTTGGTAAAAAGTCTGGTAGGTTATAAATACATTCATCAATCCCTTAGATAGGTGTGTAGCCCCATGTGACCACTGGACCACCGCCGAGTATAATGTCTGTGGGAGGCAGAGTCTCTTCCCTATCCTCCAGATGCTGTCTTCCTGCACAGCTCCTTGTTCTTTACACTTCTGTTATTCTTCTTTGGAGCATCTTTTTGGAACTTCCCCAGCAGATTCCTGTCCACTGGGATCATTGAAAGGACTGGTGTTAATTGTTCTCTTTCTCCTTCTTCACAGCTGCTCTGTGCTTCCTCTTCTTGCTTCGTTGCCGCCTGCTTAGCCGCCTGATCTGCTTGATAGTTTCCCATCACCTCTTCTGTCATCAATCTTCCATGGGCCTTTACTTTTAGGACAGCCACCTGTTTTGGAAGCAGGAGTACTTCCAGAAGATCATTGATGGCTTTACCGTGCTTCACTGGAGTACCGGCTGTGGTAAGGAATCCTCAGGTTTTCCAGATCAGCCCAAAGTCATGAGCCACGCCTAAAGGGTATTGGGAATTTGTGTAGATATTGGCTCTCTTCCCTTTGGCTATCTGGCAGGCTTTGATAAGTGCCTGAAGCTCAGCTTCTTGTGCTGACATGGTAGAGGGCAGAGGATCGGCTTGTAATATTGCATTTTAAGATGTTACTGCATATCCAATATGCTATTGTCCTTTCTTATCAGCAAACTGGGATCCATCCACAAAAAGGATCAGGTCTGGATTTTCCAGAGCGGTATTGTGGCCCATTGTAAGATGTGTTGTTTCCATCCTCATGAGTTCAAAACAGTCATGGTCAAAGTCTGAAGGACTCACTTCCTCCTCCTCATCCTTTCCATTATCTCTACTACCCACTAGGAAGGAGAGTAGCAGGGTTTAGTTGATGACAGCCCATGAGAGTGACATTGTCTGGAATAAGAAGGGAACATTGGAGTCTCAGATGTCTGGCCGCGGAGAGGTGTTCTGGCTGTACCTGGTTAAGGATAGCAGAGATGTCATGAGGTACCAGGAAAAAAAGTGAATGGCCCAGGATAATGTCTGCAGTTTTGTCCAGTAGGGCCTGGGCTGCAAAGATAGCTCAGATACAGGATAGGCTTCCTCTTGCTACTGGATTCAGTCTGTAGGAGTAGTAGCCCAGAGGTCTCAGGTGGGTGCCATGGGACTGTGTGAGAACTCCAGTGGCATGTCCCTGTCTTTCTGACACAAAAAGTTTAAAAGGCTTCTCGTAGTCCGGGAGGCCCAGGGCAGGTGCTGTAGCAATGGCTTGTTTTAACTGGAGAAAATGTGTTACTGCTTCTTCTGACATCATGAAAGGTTCACTTTTTAGGGCCTCATACAGGGACTGCAACAGGAGGGAGGCATCTGGGATCCAGGCTCTACAATAAGAAATTAGCCCAAGAAAATCATGAAGGGGTCTGTCGCCCTGGGGTTGTGGGATGTATTTTATGACCTGGACAATATCTTGGGTGAGGTGTCTGGTCCCCTGTGAGATGCTGTGGCCTAGGAACACTATGGTTGGGGAGCACCACTTTCCCTTTGAAGCCTTGCATCCCTGCTCGGCCACAAAGATTAGGAGGGAGGTGGAAGCATCTTCTGCGGTGGGAAGGTCAGAAGCACAGAGGAGCAAGTCATCCACATATTGGAGGAGTGCCACTTCCGGGTCTTGTTTCCAGATGTCCGGGATGGAAGCCATGGCTTTAGAAAAGTGACTGAGTGAGTTCTTTGCTCCTTATGGCATGACTGCCCACATGTATTGTCTGCCATCATGGGTAAAGGCAAAGAGGTATCTGCAAGAGGGATGTTGGACAAATCTACTACAGTGAAATACAGTCAGGTCCATAAATATTGGGACATCGACACAATTCTAAAATTTTTGGCTCTATACACCACCACAATGGATTTAAAAATGAAACGAACAAGATGTGCTTTAACTGCAGACTGTCAGCTATAATTTGCGGGTATTTACAGCCAAATCAGGTGAATGGTGTAGCAATTACAACAGTTTTCATATGTGCCTCCCACTTGTTAAGGGACCAAAAGTAATGGGACAGAATAATAATCATAAATCAAACTTTCACTTTTTAATACTTGGTTGTAAATCCTTTGCAATTACAGCCGGAAGTCTGGAACGCATAGACATCACCAGACGCTGGGTTTCATCCCTGGTGATGCTCTGCCAGGCCTCTATTGCAACTGTCTTCAGTTCCTGCTAGTTCTTGGGGCATTTTCCCTTCAGTTTTGTCTTCAGCAAGTGAAATGCATGCTCAATCGGATTCAGGTCAGGTGATTGACTTGGCCATTGCATAACATTCCACTTCTTTCCCTTAAAAAACTCTTTGGTTGCTTTTGCAGTATGCTTTGGGTCATTGTCCATCTGCACTGTGAAGCGCCGTTCAATGAGTTCTGAAGCATTTGGCTGAATATGAGCAGATAATATTGCCCGAAACACTTCAGAATTCATCCTGCTGCTTTTGTCAGCAGTCACATCATCAATAAATACAAGAGAACCAGTTCCATTGGCAGCCATACATGCCCACGGCATGACACTACCACCACCATGCTTCACTGATGAGGTGGTATGCTTAGGGTCATGAGCAGTTCCTTTCCTTCTTCATATTATTCTCTTCCCATCACTCTGGTACAAGTTGATCTTGGTCTCATCTGTCCATAGGATGTTGTTCCAGAACTGTGAAGGCTTTTTTAGATGTCGTTTGGCAAACTCTAATCTGGCCTTCCTGTTTTTGAGGCTCACCAATGGTTTACATCTTGTGGTGAACCCTCTGTATTCCCTCTGGTGAAGTCTTCTCTTGATTGTTGACTTTGACACACATACACCTACCTCCCGGAGAGTGTTCTTGATCTGGCCAACTGTTGTGAAGGGTGTTTTCTTCACCAGGAAAGAATTATTCAGCCATCCACCACAGTTGTTTTCCATGTGCGTTTCTTCTTTTTAAAAATGTTCCAAACAGTTGTTTTGGCCACGCCTAATGTTTTTGCTATCTCTCTGATGGGTTTGTTTTGTTTTTTCAGCCTCATGATGGCTTGCTTCACTGATAGTGACAGCTCTTTGGATCTCATCTTGAGAGTTGACAGCAACAGATACAAATTGCACCTTTGAAATTAACTCTGGACCTTTTATCTGCTCATTGCAATTGGGATAATGAGGGAATAACACACACTTGGCCATGGAACAGCTGAGAAGCCAATTGTCCCATTACTTTTGGTCCCTCAACAAGTGGGAGGCACATATGCAAACTGTTGTAATTCCTACAACGTTCACCTGATTTGGATGTAAATACCCTCAAATTAAAGCTGACAGTCTGCAGTTAAAGCCCATCTTGTTTGTTTCATTTCAAATCCATTTTGGTGGTGTACAGAGCCAAAAATGTTAGATTTTTGTCGATGTCCCAATATTTATGGATCTGGCTGTAAGTGGCTGTAAGTGGCACATTTGAAAGGAGAGTGTGTGGATTTGGGACAATTGGTGTCTCCAATATGGTGGCTTCATTGACTGTCTCAGATCCTGTACTATCCGGTATTTGTCTGGTTCTCCCTTGGGGGTCTTCTTCTTTACTTGAAACAGGGGTGTATTGCAAGGTGAGGTACAGGAGACCAGAGCTCCATTTGCCAATAGGAGTTTTATTTCTTTGGAAATGGCATCTGTTTGTGCGAGTTTTAGGGGATATTGTGGCTTTTGGAAAGGGGGGCCCCAGGTTTCAGATGCCCAATCACAGGGGTGGTGTTAAACCTCCCTATATCTTCTGGACCTGTGGACCACAGTTTCTTTGGAAGAGTGTGAGTAATAGTAAGATGGGAAGTGAACAAAGGAAAGAAATATCATCTTCAAAGAATGGCGTACTCATTTGGATAGTACCATCTGGGTTGTAGATGATAGAGGCCTGCAGTCTGGACAGGACATCTGCTCCAAGCAGATTCAAGGGACAAGTATCTGAGACTACAAAGCGAGATAAGAGGTCAGGTAGTACACCAACCTGCAATGGGCGGGTTAGGGGGTTGGAACGGGATTGTCCATCCACTCCCACACAGGAAACATCAATGTTTGACAAGTAAGAGACATCTGGCAGGTCTTGCTTTCTGATTACACTCCGGGCTGCGCCTGTGTCGATTAGAAATTGTGGGGTGGCCTTCAATGGATATGGTGACCTGGGCTAAGGGTCCACCCTTGCTTATGGTTGACACTGCCATGGTGGGGGTAGGTGACACAGGCTTGCCGAATCCCTAGCGGAAGAGGCCCCTTGTGCAGGAGGTGGCTGAGGGTTTCCTGTCCATCGTGAGATGTCCTAGCGGCCCAGCACTCTTTTCTGAAATGACCTGGTTTCCCACAGTTAAAGCAAGTTGGGATTGACCTCGGGTAGTCTAGATTGGGGCTTGGGGAGAAGGGTATCAAGCTGCATGGTGGGATACTCAGGGCGGGCCATCATCAAGCCTTTCTTTGTGAATTCCCTGAGGCCAGACACAAAGGCTGTTGAAAGCATCTGGGCATGTGTTTTATTATGTTGGTCACAGCTAGAGTTGAGCGGACACCTGGATGTTCGGGTTCGATGGGTTCGGCTGAACTTCACAATAAAGTTCGCATTCGAGACCGGAACTTGACCCCGGACCCTATTGAAGTCAATGGGGACCTGAACTTTGGAGCACTAAAATTGCTCTAAAAAAGTAATGGAAAAGGCTAGAGGGCTGCAAAATGTGGTTAAGAGCATGGCAAGTGCTCTGCAAACAAATGTGGATATGGAAATGACTTAAAATAACATAAAATACGTAACAATAAAAAATAATAATCTTGATCTCGGAGAACAAGGTCCATCTGGAGTAGGAGGTTGAGGAGGTGGTGAATGTGGCGGTGGAGGTGGAAGCGGCGGTGGAGGAGGAGGGGGTAGCCAACACTGCTTTTTGGTTTAAATTTTATAAACTTTTTGGTTTAAATTAGGGTATACCCCAAAACATTGGGAAATATAACCTGTGATAACCCCCTCCAGCTGTGCTAAACAAACGTTTCAGACAATACACTGGCTGCAGGGCAGGCCAGCACCTCCAAGGCGTAAAGGGCAAGCTCAGGCCATGTGCCCAATTTGGAGACCCAGAAGTAGAAGGCGGCAGACCCATAAGTCAGTACGTGTAGGTGTGTGCACACATACTGCTCCACCATGTCGCACGTCCCCGTGATGTCCACGATCCAATTAGATATCTGCTCTATCAACTTTTGACTCTTAATGTTCTTTTCGGCCCCTCCCATGTTGATCATGGTTAGTGGCGAATCAAGGTTCCACGCCGGAGAGGGAACGTAAGAAAGGGATACCACATCCAAGGGAGGTCAATGTATGAAATTAATTGTGATCGTGTGGAAATGTGGGACAAATTATTGAAGCCAAAGCTTCCAAGTAAAGGAGGGGGCGTGCAGCAATTACCCACTCCCGACTCGGGGAGGTAGTGACGATAAATAACAATACAGGACTCTTAAGATGCCCTGTGTATTGGAATGACTAATAAAAAATTATAGGGAATGTCACTGGGGTATTTTGGATGTTCTTTTCTGCGCCTACCATGTTGATCACGGTTAACGGCGAATCAGGGTTCCACGCCGGAGAGGGAGCGTGAGAAAGAGATATCACATCCAAGGGAGGTCAATGGCTCCAATGTGATCGAGCGGAAATGTGGGACAAGTTGTTAAAGTTGAAGCATCGAATGAAAGGAGGGGGTGCACATCAATTAAAGACACATTTTTGAAATTTTATTCCCTGTCACCTATGCAGAGCAGGGGGTTTTCATTGCCAAAAATGGGTTAATGTTACCCACCAATGGAACAGACGATTTTTAAAAATTTTGGTCCCTGTCAACTATGCAGAGCAGGGGTTTATTCATGGCAAAACTGGGTTCATGTCACCCACCAATTGAACAGACAATTTTACAAATATTAGGTCCCTGACACCTATGCAGAGCAGGGGTTTGTAAACGGCAAAATTGGTAAAATGTCACCTGACAATGTAACTGATGATTTTTAAACATTTATGTCCCTGTCACCCCTGCAGAGCAGGGGTTTATGCACAGCAAAAATGTTAAAATGTTACCCAAGAATGTAACAGACGAATTAGTGAAATCTATTTCCTTGTCCACTAGGTAGAGCAGGGGTATATCACAGGAAATATTGGTGAATGTCACCCAACTATGTAACAGAAAAATTAGTGAAATTTATTAACCTGTCCACTAGGTAGAGCAGGGATATGTCACAGCCAAAAATTGGTGAACATCACCTGACAATGTAACAGAAAAATTAGTGAAATTTTTAACCTGTCTACAAGGTAGAGCAGGGGTATATCACAGCCAAAAATTTATGAATGTCACCCAACAATGCAACAGAAAAACTAGTGAAATGTATTAACCTGTCCACTAGGTAGAGCAGGGGTATAGCAAAGCCCAAAATTTGGATTATGTAACCAAAAAATGTATCAGACAAATGAGTGAAATGACTTAAAATAAAATAAAATACGTAAAAATTAACAAAAAATAATATTGATGTATGAGGTGGAGGTCCTTATGGAGTAGGAGGTTGAGGAGGCGGTGGACGTAGCGGTGTAGGTGGAAGCGGCGGTGGAGACAAGGTAGCCAACACTGGTTTTTGGTTTTAATTTTTTAATTAAATTTTTTTTAAGTTAGGGTACACCCCAAAAGAGTGGGAAATATAAAAAATACAACAATTAGCAATTGCGCTGTAGTATAACAATGGCTGGGCAAGGCCGGTATACATGTCTATTCTGCACAAGGTACGGACAAGTCCTGTGGGATCCATGCCTGGTTCACTTTAATGAATGTGAGCTTGTCCACATTGGCTGTAGACAGTCGGCTACGCTTGTCTGTGATAACGCCCCCTGCCATGCTAAACATACATTCAGACAATAAACTGGCTGCAAGGCAGGCCAGCACCTCCAAGGCGTAAAGGGCAAGCTCAGGCCATGTGCCCAATTTAGAGACCCAGAAGTTGAAGGGGGAATACCTGTCATTCAGTACGTGTAGGCGTGTGTACACATACTGCTCCACCATGTTGCTGAAATGCTGCCTCCTGCTAAGACGTTAGCTGGTGGTGGTGGTGGTTGTTCTGGCATGCTGACAAAGCTTTTCCACATTTCAGCCATGCTAACCCTGCCTTCTGAGGTGCTGGTGGTGCCCCAGCTGCGTTGGTGACCTCTTCCTCCTCCTCTGCCTTCGCCTTGTGCTTCCACTGTGCCCCCACTGTCAGGTGGGAATGCCACCAGCAGAGCGTCTACTAGCGTGTGCTTGCACTCGCGCATCTTACGATCACGCTCCAGCATCGTGGCCACCCAATAATCAGCACAAGTTAGAATGTGGGCAACTCGGTGGTCGTTGTGGGACACTGCAGCATGTAATCGCTCATGTGTGCCACGCTGCCCAGAGGCAACAAAAAGCTGTCCTCTGTGGTAGGTGTATGGTCTGTGTCCTCTGTATCCCCCCAGCCACGCACCAGTGATGGCCATGAGCTGGTCTGGGTGCCACACTGCTGTGAACAAGGTTCCTCCTCCATCTCCTCATCCTCCACCTCGTCATCCTCCCGAACTGTGCCCTGGCTGCACAATTGTGTACCATTTGTGGGTGCAGGAACCCACCCTCGGAGCCACTTGTGAATGACTGGCTGGAAACCCTATGAAATGATCCCTCTTCCTCCTCCTGTGCCACATGCTCTTCCATCATAGCCAGCAGCATTTTTTTAAGGAGGCATAGAAGTGGGATAGTAACGCTGAGAACTGCATTATCGGCACTGGCCATGTTGGTGGAGTACTCAAAACAGCGCAACAAGGAACACAGGTCTCGCATGGAAGCCCAGTCATTGGTGGTGAAGTGGTGCTGTTCCGCAGAGCAACTCACACATGCGTGCTGCAGCTGAAACTCCACTATCGCCTGCTGCTGCTCGCACAGTCTGGCCAGCATGTGCAAGGTGGAGTTCCACCTTGTGGACACGTTACATATGAGGCGGTGAGCGGGAAGGCAGAAGTTACGCTGCAGCGCTGACAGGCGAGCAGCAGCAGGGTGAGAACGCCGAAAGCTCGCACATTATGCAGCAGCTCTGACATAGGGTCATTTTTAAGGAACCTCTGCACTACCAAATTCAGCACATGTGCCAGACAAGGGATGTGTGTCAAACCTGCTAGTCCCAGAGATGCTACGAGATTTCGCCCATTATCGCACACCACCAGTCCGGGTTTGAGGCTCACTGGCACCAACCACTCATTGGTCTGTTGTTCCATGCCCGTCCACAGCTCCTGCGTGGTGTGGGGTTTGTCCCCTAAACAGATAAGTTTAAAAACTGCCTGCTGTCGTTTACCCCTGGCTGTGCTGAAGTTGGTGATGAAGGTATTACACTGACCAGATGAGGAGACGGTAGAGGATGAGGAAGCGGAGTAGAAGGAGACAGCAACAGGAGGCAAAGAGAAGCGCCCTGCAATCCTCGATGGTGGAAGGACATGCCCCAAACTGCTATCCGCCTCAGGCCCAGCCGCCACTGCATTTACCCAGTGTGCTGTTAGGGAGATATAATGTCCCTGAACGTGCTTACTGGTCCACATATCCGTAGTTAGGTGGACCTTGCCACAGATGGAGTTGCGCAGTGCACACCTGATTTTGTCCTCCACTTGGTTGTGCAGGGAAGGGATGGCTCACCTGGAAAAGTAGTAGCGGGTGGGCACGACGTACTGTGGGACAGCCACCGCCATAAGGCTTTTAAAACTCTCAGTCTCCACCAGACGGAATGACAGTATTTCAAAGGCCAGTAATTTTGAAATGTTGGAAATCAGGGCCAGGGATCGCAGGTGGGTAGGGGGGGGGGTACTTCCTCTTCTGCTCCAGTGTTTAGGAGATAGAGAGCTGAACGCTTCCGTGGGACATTATGGAGATGCTTGGTGACCCAGGTGGTGGTATTGCTGGCAGATCCTCTGTTTGCGGGGTGGCAGGTGGCACTGTCACTCCAGAGGTGGATGAAGAGGCCGAGACTGCAGCAGAAGAGGAAGCAGGAGGAGCCAGAGACCTTTCTTGGTTTTTGAGGTGTCTACTCCACTGCAGCTAGTGCTTTGCACTTAGATGCCTGGTAATGCAGGTTGTGCTCAGGTTGAGAACGTTTATGCCCCGCTCCGGGCTCTGATTGCACAGCATGCAAACCACTCGTGTCTTGTCATCAGCACATTGTCTGAAGAACTGCCACACCAGGGAACTCCTTGGAGCTGGCTTTGGTGTGCTCAGTCCCTTGCTGCGTTGGGCAGTAGCAGGCGTACTGTCTAGGGCAGGCATCCTCAAACTGCGGCCCTCCAGCTGTTGCAAAACTACAACTCCCAGCATGCCTGAACAGCCTACAGGTATCCGCCTACAGCAGGGCATTGTGGGAGTTGTAGTTTTACAACAGCTGGAGGGTCGCAATTTGAGGATGCCTGGTCTAGGGGACAGCCGCTCCGCTTTTGCACCCTGCTCCCTCTTCTGCTGTGCTGGTGGCGCTGTGCGACCACCGCCTCTTCCTCCGAACTACACAGGTAACTCGCATTACCTTGATTCCATGTGGGGTCGAGGACCTCATCGTCCTCCACATCATCTTCCACCCAGTCTTTACCCCTGCCCTCCTTGTCGGTCTGCACACTGCAGAAAGACACAGCAGTTGGCACCTGTGTTTCGTCATCATCCGAGACGTGCTGCGGTGGTCCTCCCATGTACTCATCTTGAAACATAAGTGGTTGGGCATTGGTGCACTCAATCTCTTCCACTTCTGCTAGCAGAGTCATCAAAAAGCATAAGAGACTGGTGCATGACTTGGGGCTCAGACTGCTTGGCTGATTTGCAAGGGGGTGAGGTGAAAGACTGATGGACATCGGTTGCAGGTGCCAACTCTGATCTTTCTGCAGGAGACTGGGTGGGAGACAATGTGAAGGAACTGGAGGCACTGTCAGCAACCCAATCTACTATCGCCTGTACTTGTTCTGGCCTCACCATTCGTAGAGCCGCATTAGGCCTGACCAAATACCGCTGCAGGTACTGTCGCCTACTCGCACCTGAGGAAGGTGTTTCACTTGTGCGTGTACCTGTCACAGATCGACCACGTCCTCTCCCTCCAACAGGAGTTCCACCAGCAGCACCACGACCGGGGCCACGTCCCTTATTTGACGCTCTCCCCATTCTCCGCAAATCTAGGATCTTTCCCAAAATGGGTGTTTTTTTTTAATAACAGAATATAACAGCAGTATCTAAGGCTTGTATTTCACACTGACAAATGCAGCAAAGGCCGCTAATTTTGTATTTTGCCCAAAATGGGTGTTTTTTTTTAATAACAGAAAATAACAGCAGAATCTAACGCTTGCATTTCACACTGACAAATGCAGCAAAGACCGCTTAGTTCCTTTTTTGCCCAACATGGGTGTTTTTTAAACCCAGAATATTGCAGTATTTCAAGCTTGTATTTCACACTGACAGATGCAGCAAAGGCTGCACATTTAGTATTTGGCCCAAAATGTTTTTTTTTTTATAACAAAATATTATTGCAGTATTTCAAGCTTGTATTTCACACTGACAGATGCAGCAAAGGCCCCAGATGTAGGTTATTGGCAAATATGTATTTTTTATTTATTTTTTTAAACCCAGAATGTTATTCCAATATTTCAGGCTTGTATTTCACACTGACAGATGCAGCAAAGGCCCAAGATGTAGGTTATTGCCAAAAATGTTTTTTTTTTTTTAAACCCAGACTATTATTCCAGTATTTCAAGCTTGTATTTCATACTGACAAATGCAGCAAAGGCCGCAGATGTACTAGGGCATTGCCAAAAATTGTTGTTTTTTTAAACCCAGAATATTATGGCAGTATTTCAACCTTGTATTTGGGGAATACACCCTGAGGAAGGTGTTTCACTTGTGCGTGTACCTGTCACAGATCAACCACTTCCTCTCCCTCCAACAGGAGTTCCACCAGCAGCACCACGACCGGGGCCACGTCCCTTATTTGACGCTCTCCCCATTCTCCGCAAATCTAGGATCTTTCCCAAAATGGGTGTTTTTTTTAATAACAGAATATAACAGCAGTATCTAAGGCTTGTATTTCACACTGACAAATGCAGCAAAGGCCGCTAATTTAGTATTTTGCCCAAAATGGGTGTTTTTTTTTTATAACAGAAAATAACAGCAGAATCTAACGCTTGCATTTCACACTGACAAATGCAGCAAAGACCGCTTAGTTCCTTTTTTGCCCAACATGGGTGTTTTTTAAACCCAGAATATTGCAGTATTTCAAGCTTGTATTTCACACTGACAGATGCAGCAAAGGCTGCACATTTAGTATTTGGCCCAAAATGTTTTTTTTTTATAACAAAATATTATTGCAGTATTTCAAGCTTGTATTTCACACTGACAGATGCAGCAAAGGCCCCAGATGTAGGTTATTGGCAAATATGTATTTTTTATTTATTTTTTTAAACCCAGAATGTTATTCCAATATTTCAGGCTTGTATTTCACACTGACAGATGCAGCAAAGGCCCAAGATGTAGGTTATTGCCAAAAATGTTTTTTTTTTTTTTAAACCCAGACTATTATTCCAGTATTTCAAGCTTGTATTTCATACTGACAAATGCAGCAAAGGCCGCTAATTTTGTATTTTGCCCAAAATGGGTGTTTTTTAATAACAAAATATTATTGCAGTTTTTTAAACTTGTATTTCACACTGACAGGTGCAGCAAAGGCCGCAGATGTACTAGGGCATTGCCAAAAATTGTCGTTTTTTTAAACCCAGAATATTATGGCAGTATTTCAAGCTTGTATTTCACACTGACAAATGCAGCAAAGGCCGCTAATTTAGTTTTTGCCCAAAATGGTTTTTTTTTAATAACAGAATATAACAGCAGTATCTAAGGCTTGTATTTCACACTGACAAATGCAGCAAAGGCCGCTAATTTAGTATTTTGCCCAAAATGGGTGTTTTTTTTTTATAACAGAAAATAACAGCAGAATCTAACGCTTGCATTTCACACTGACAAATGCAGCAAAGACCGCTTAGTTCCTTTTTTGCCCAACATGGGTGTTTTTTAAACCCAGAATATTGCAGTATTTCAAGCTTGTATTTCACACTGACAGATGCAGCAAAGGCTGCACATTTAGTATTTGGCCCAAAATGGGTGTTTTTTTATAACAGAATATTATTGCAGTATTTCAAGCTTGTATTTCACACTGAAAGATGCAGCAAAGGCCGCAGATGTACTAGGGCATTGCCAAAAATTGTTGTTTTTTTAAACCCAGAATATTATGGCAGTATTTCAACCTTGTATTTCACACTGACAAATGCAGCAAAGTCCGCTAATTTAGTATTTTGCCCAAAATGGGTGTTTTTTTTATAACACAATATAACAGCAGTATCTAAAGCTTGTATTTCACACTGACAAATGCAGCAAAGGCCGCTAATTTAGTTTTTGCCCAAAATGGGTGTTTTTTTTAATAACAGAAAATTATTGCAGTATTTCAAACTTGTATTTCACACTGACAGATGAAGCAAAGGCCGCAGATGTAGGGTATTGCCAAAAATTGTAGTTTTTTTTTAAACCCAGAATATTATTCCAGTATTTCAAGCTTGTAGTTCACACTGACAAATGCTGCAAAGGCCCCATATGTAGGGTCTTGCAAAAAAATGGGTGATGCTGGTGCACTGAACTTGCACAAAATGGCCACCGACACCCACCTAACTAACAGACGGATAAAAGCTATTTTTCTGTGTCACTGGACTCAGGGCAGAGTAAAAAGATTGTGCATTGCACCCACAAAAAAAAAGATTCTTTCCTATTCTCTCTCTCACAGCAGTAGCATCCTATCCCTACAGTAATCAGAGCAGAGTGACGTGCAGCGCTACGTGACTCCAGCTTATATAGAGGCTGGGTCACATGCTGCACATTAGTAGGCATGGCTCGGATGGCTTCTAAGGGCACACGAGTTAAACGCTTGTTGATTGGCTGCTCTGCAGCCTTTCAAAAAGCGTAATTAACTCGCCGAACACCAAACCTGAACCCGAACTTTTACTGAAAAGTTCGGGTCTGGGGTCCAAAAATCCTAAAGTTCGGTACTAAAACAGTTCGGGTTTGCTCAACCCTAGTCAAAGCCTAAATCTGCGAATGTTTGCATCAACCTAGAATTATATTTCTCTCCTGATTCTCCCTTGTCCCAAGTCACATCTTGCAAGCTTATAGCCTGGTCTGTCAGGCGTTCTCTTGCCCATTCACGTAATTGGCCACAGAATTCTAACCCGGAAGCATAAGTTATGTCAGATGTGATCCACCCAGGTTTAAGGCTTTTCTCCATTATGGGCCAGTAAGTGTCACCTGCTTTTATCTCACACAGACTCACTAAATCCCTCCAGGCAGCTGAATAGGTCTTCTGTATTTGGGCAATGCGTCTATAGAAGGCATTGGTTATCTCGGGGTTCAGAAATCTTGTGACCAGTGATGAGGCTTGGGATGTTGTGAATGACACATAAATGATAGGATCCTCATCCCTTAAGTTCTGTAGTGGCTGTGTCCGGGCGACATTCGGGGTTAGGATCGGGGCAAAAGCAGTTGCTCATGTGTTGCATTTACCTCAGACCTGACCTCAAATAAAGCCTTGGACATAAGGTCTGGTGGGTCTTGGTAGGAATGAGGGGTGGTGGCTGTTACTATACCTGGAAGAAGGGGCTCGGGGAGGGAACGCACTGGTTCCTCTGCCTGGGTGAGTACAGGGTACAATGATGTGGCTGTGAGAGGTGTACCAAGATGGCTGCCGGGGGCGGGCTAGGACAAAAGTGTAGTGGTGGAGGCAGCAGGTGCGAGTACAGGGTACAATGATGTGGCTGTGTGAGGTGTACCGAGATGGCCGCCGGAGGCGGGCTGGGATGAAAGTGCAGGGGTGGAGGCAGCAGGGGCGGAGGCAGTAGGGGCTTGACTGCAGTGACGGCATGATTTGCTCCACCCCGGATTTTGAGTATAAAATCTGGTACATGCCCAGAGAATGGAATCACATTCTAGACAGAAATCGGGGAGGTCTGGGTGAGGGCGGCCAACCTTCCCACATGCGTCACATTTCCAGGAAGGCCCGTCATCATAGGGTGGGGGTGGAACCTTTCTGGGCATCTCACTTCCTCTATGGTACATGTATACAGCTCCTCCTCCATATTCTATTTCCTCTTCTACCCATCCTTCTGCGTGCTTACTCCAAGCAACATTAAACCAGGCTTCTGCTGGTTTTAGTAAATCTTGTTTCAGCAACAAACCTTCAGCAATATTCTCCACTCTTCTGGTTGTAACCGGACGCCACCTTCTCCTATTTCACATACTTTCACCAACTTGTTTAATTTCTTCATGTACTCTTCCCCCTCTCTTTCTGCTACCAAGTCGCAGAGTGGGCGGCCTCTACCTATCCTACTGACTTTCTGACCCATGCCCTCTTGCTCTTCCTGTCTGTCAGAGCTCCTAAAGTATATCCCAGTTGTCTCACTCTCTCTTGTACAGTTTTAGGTGGCACCAAGGGCAATCTATAGGATATCGTCCAGCCTCTCTTTCTCGCTATTACACCTCCTCTATTGACTGGCCCGGGGGTTCCTCCACCTGATTATGAACATTCAGTCTAATTGCCTGAAGGTTTAGGGCTACCGGGTTGATATCTTTTAACCCTATGAGGTGTTTCGGGTATCCCCCTTAAACAACCTTCACTAATCCCCAACCCTTCTCATGGACACTAAACATTAACTCACAAACACATTCAAGATAAGACTAAGCTATTTTCTTGAGTTCGTCAGTATTCCCATACTTTTACAGTTTGTCTATTTCCCTGCTGCCACTTCCTTATGGCGCGTATATCTTCCCCGCTGCCACTTCCTTATGAAGTGTATTTGTTTTTTAAATCCCGACAACCTCTCTTAAACTACTTATCTTCTGGCAAGGACTCTTTGTGTCGCCCTCAGACAGACTCATAAACAGCAGACAATATACACACAAATCAACCGGCAGATGACCTGTAATAACAGGTGAATTCAACTTAGACTAGTACATTTACCTGTCATTGGTGGCCTTCAACAGCCGGACAAGACTATGACCCCACCGAACCACACCACGGGGATACACAGGTAAGGAACTAAATTATAGAATCTCTTACCGTGTTCGGAGGTGATAAGGCTCCGTCCCCGTCCGTGGTTTAGATGGTGTCGCGGTCCCTCTCGGTCGGCGAGTTGTCGATCACAACTCGGAGTCCCTGTTTGGGCACTAGACTGATTTGGATCTGATCAACCTCAGATTAAATGTGGTGATCTGCCGTTGAGCCTAATTAGTAGAATGTGTGCATGCCGGAAAAACACGGCACCATTTTGAGTAAGCAATGTATAGGCAAGTGAAATGAGCATTTTATAATTCCCTCACGGTCCCTCACAACTGGCCTTTTCAACTTGTTTATGAAGCATGACCTCCACATCTTAATACTGCCTATATAAATCTGCTGCCTAAAGAGAGCAAGAATTTAGAGCAGGCAGCCTCATATTGAGCAATCTCCCAAAGTAATGGGTGATAGGTTTGCTAATATCTTGCTTTCCCTGATGTATCGGGGGATTTTATAAAGCTAGGTCTGCAGTTATTAGTTTCAGGAAGGTTTTGTTAGATTTAGATAGAACATTGTTAGATGACTCCTTGGGTCTGGCGCCTGATCTGGTCACTATTGATATCAAAAAGACCTTTGATTGTGTACAATGGCAGTTGCTAGAGCGGTGCTGGGTAATTTGGGTTTTTCAGGAGCCTTCCGCTCTTTTTTTTTTGAAGGTGTTATATGCTAATCCACAGGCACGGGTCAACACTTTAGGCTTTTTGTGTACACCTTTCCTATTGCAAAGAGGTACTAGGCAGGAGTGTCCTCTGTCACCCCTTCTTTTTAATCCTTAGAACCCCTAGCTCACTATTTAGTACAACACAAGGTCTATAAAGGTGAACAATAAATCCTTATCCACGGCACTGTTTGCTGACAATATTGTCTGATTTTGTGTTGTCTGATTTTGGAATTTTTTCTAGTTTCAGGGTCAACATGTCCAAGTGTGCCATTTTATATATAGACCCAAAAAGTCATAGTCAGTGCTATAAATCCTTTATTATGTGGATCCCAGTGGTTGAATCTCATAATATATGCTTGGGAATATGGATCGGTCATACTTATGATTAGGGATGAGCGAACTCGAACTGTATAGTTCGGGTTCGTACCGAATTTTGGGGTGTCCGTGACACGGACCCGAACCCGGACATTTTCGTAAAAGTCCGGGTTCGGGTTCGGTGTTCGTCGCTTTCTTGGCGCTTTTGTGACGCTTTCTTGGCGCTTTTTGAAAGGCTGCAAAGCAGCCAATCAACAAGCGTCATACTACTTGCCCCAAGAGGCCGTCACAGCCATGCCTACTATTGGCATGGCTGTGATTGGCCAGAGCACCATGTGACCCAGCCTCTATTTAAGCTGGAGACACATAGCGCCGCCCGTCACTCTGCTCTGATTAGCGTAGGGAGAGGTTGCGGATGCGACAGTAGGGCGAGATTAGGCAGATTAACTCCTCCAAAGGACTTCACTTGATTAATCGATCGATCTGCAGCTGTGCATCATTGAGCTGCTGAAATTCAAATGCTCACTCACTGTTTTTAGGCTGCCCAGACCGTTTGTCAGTCACTTTTTTCTGGGGTGATCGGCGGCCATTTTGTGTCTTGTGCGGTGCTGCGACCAAGTGCATCCAAGCTGCGACCAAGTGCATTTAACCCTCAATGGTGTGGTTGTTTTTTGGCTAAAGCCTACATCAGGGTGAAGCTGTCACACCAAGTGCATTTAACCAGCAATAGTCTGTTCATTTTTTGGCCATATACTAAATCAGGGGCAAGCTGCGCCTGTCACCAAGTGCATTTAACCCTCAATGGTGTGGTTGTTTTTTGGCTAAAGCCTACATCAGGGTGAAGCTGTCACACCAAGTGCATTTAACCAGCAATAGTCTGTTCATTTTTTGGCCATATACTAAATCAGGGGCAAGCTGCGCCTGTCACCAAGTGCATTTAACCCTCAATGGTGTGGTTGTTTTTTGGCTAAAGCCTACATCAGGGTGAAGCTGTCACACCAAGTGCATTTAACCAGCAATAGTCTGTTCATTTTTTGGCCATATACTAAATCAGGGGCAAGCTGCGCCTGTCACCAAGTGCATTTAACCCTCAATGGTGTGGTTGTTTTTTGGCTAAAGCCTACATCAGGGTGAAGCTGTGCACACCAAGTGCATTTAACCAGCAATAGTCTGTTCATTTTTTGGCCATATACTACATCAGGGGCAAGCTGCGCCCGTCACCAAGTGCATTTAACCCTCAGTAGTGTGGTTGGTCAAGCTGTGACACCAAGTGCATTTAACCAGCAATAGTCTGTTCATTTTTTGGCCATATACTACATCAGAGGCAAGCTGCGCCCGTCACCAACTGCATTTAACCAGCAATAGTGTGGTTATTTTTTGGCCATATCCCAGTCTAATTCTGTCACTAAATCCATACCGGTCACCCAGCGCCTAAATACTAGGCCTCAAATTTATATCCCGCTAAATCTCTCGTTACCGCTGTCCTGTTGTGGCTGGGAAAGTTATTTAGTGTCCGTCAAAGCACATTTTTTGTTCTGGGTTGAAGTACAATTCCCAATTTAGCAATTTCATAATTTAGTGGTTCCTGCTATATCAGAGCTATTTGAAATCTATCCCTAAAAGGGTATATAATATTCAAGGTGCACATAGGGTCATTCAGAATAACTTCACACACACCCGCTACTGTGCATTTCCAAGTCTAATTCTGTCACTAAACCCATACCTGTCACCCAGCGCCTAAATACTAGGCCTCAAATTTATATCCCGCTAAATCTCTCGTTACCGCTGTCCTGTTGTGGCTGGGAAAGTTATTTAGTGTCCGTCAAAGCACATTTTTTGTTCTGGGTTGAAATACAATTCCCAATTTAGCAATTTCATAATTTAGTGGTTTCTGCTATATCAGAGCTATTTGAAATCTATCCCTAAAAGGGTATATAATATTCAAGGTGCACATTGGGTCATTCAGAATAACTTCACACACACCCGCTACTGTGTATTTCCAAGTCTAATTCTGTCACTAAACCCATACCTGTCACCCAGCGCCTAAATACTAGGCCTCAAATTTATATCCTGCTAAATCTCTCGTTACCGCTGTCCTGTTGTGGCTGGGAAAGTTATTTAGTGTCCGTCAAAGCACATTTTTTGTTCTGGGTTGAAATACAATTCCCAATTTAGCAATTTCATAATTTAGTGGTTTCTGCTATATCAGAGCTATTTGAAATCTATCCCTAAAAGGGTATATAATATTCAAGGTGCACATAGGGTCATTCAGAATAACTTCACACACACCCGCTACTGTGCATTTCCAAGTCTAATTCTGTCACTAAACCCATACCTGTCACCCAGCGCCTAAATACTAGGCCTCAAATTTATATCCCGCTAAATCTCTCGTTACCGCTGTCCTGTTGTGGCTGGGAAAGTTATTTAGTGTCCGTCAAAGCACATTTTTTGTTCTGGGTTGAAATACAATTCCCAATTTAGCAATTTCATAATTTAGTGGTTTCTGCTATATCAGAGCTATTTGAAATCTATCCCTAAAAGGGTATATAATATTCAAGGTGCACATTGGGTCATTCAGAATAACTTCACACACACCCGCTACTGTGTATTTCCAAGTCTAATTCTGTCACTAAACCCATACCTGTCACCCAGCGCCTAAATACTAGGCCTCAAATTTATATCCTGCTAAATCTCTCGTTACCGCTGTCCTGTTGTGGCTGGGAAAGTTATTTAGTGTCCGTCAAAGCACATTTTTTGTTCTGGGTTGAAATACAATTCCCAATTTAGCAATTTCATAATTTAGTGGTTTCTGCTATATCAGAGCTATTTGAAATCTATCCCTAAAAGGGTATATAATATTCAAGGTGGACATTGGGTCATTCAGAATAACTTCACACACACCCGCTACTGTGTATTTCCAAGTCTAATTCTGTCACTAAACCCATACCTGTCACCCAGCGCCTAAATACTAGGCCTCAAATTTATATCCTGCTAAATCTCTCGTTACCGCTGTCCTGTTGTGGCTGGGAAAGTTATTTAGTGTCCGTCAAAGCACATTTTTTGTTCTGGGTTGAAATACAATTCCCAATTTAGCAATTTCATAATTTAGTGGTTTCTGCTATATCAGAGCTATTTGAAATCTATCCCTAAAAGGGTATATAATATTCAAGGTGCACATAGGGTCATTCAGAATAACTTCACACACACCCGCTACTGTGCATTTCCAAGTCTAATTCTGTCACTAAACCCATACCTGTCACCCAGCGCCTAAATACTAGGCCTCAAATTTATATCCCGCTAAATCTCTCGTTACCGCTGTCCTGTTGTGGCTGGGAAAGTTATTTAGTGTCCGTCAAAGCACATTTTTTGTTCTGGGTTGAAATACAATTCCCAATTTAGCAATTTCATAATTTAGTGGTTTCTGCTATATCAGAGCTATTTGAAATCTATCCCTAAAAGGGTATATAATATTCAAGGTGCACATAGGGTCATTCAGAATAACTTCACACACACCCGCTACTGTGCATTTCCAAGTCTAATTCTGTCACTAAACCCATACCTGTCACCCAGCGCCTAAATACTAGGCCTCAAATTTATATCCCGCTAAATCTCTCGTTACCGCTGTCCTGTTGTGGCTGGGAAAGTTATTTAGTGTCCGTCAAAGCACATTTTTTGTTCTGGGTTGAAATACAATTCCCAATTTAGCAATTTCATAATTTAGTGGTTTCTACTATATCAGAGCTATTTGAAATCTATCCCTAAAAGGGTATATAATATTCAAGGTGCACATTGGGTCATTCAGAATAACTTCACACACACCCGCTACTGTGTATTTCCAAGTCTAATTCTGTCACTAAACCCATACCTGTCACCCAGCGCCTAAATACTAGGCCTCAAATTTATATCCTGCTAAATCTCTCGTTACCGCTGTCCTGTTGTGGCTGGGAAAGTTATTTAGTGTCCGTCAAAGCACATTTTTTGTTCTGGGTTGAAATACAATTCCCAATTTAGCAATTTCATAATTTAGTGGTTTCTGCTATATCAGAGCTATTTGAAATCTATCCCTAAAAGGGTATATAATATTCAAGGTGCACATTGGGTCATTCAGAATAACTTCACACACACCCGCTACTGTGTATTTCCAAGTCTAATTCTGTCACTAAACCCATACCTGTCACCCAGCGCCTAAATACTAGGCCTCAAATTTATATCCCGCTAAATCTCTCGTTACCGCTGTCCTGTTGTGGCTGGGAAAGTTATTTAGTGTCCGTCAAAGCACATTTTTTGTTCTGGGTTGAAATACAATTCCCAATTTAGCAATTTCATAATTTAGTGGTTTCTGCTGTATCAGAGCTATTTGAAATCTATCCCTAAAAGGGTATATAATATTCAAGGTGCACATAGGGTCATTCAGAATAACTTCACACACACGCTACTGTGCATTTCCAAGTCTAATTCTGTTAGTAAATCCATACCGGTCACCCAGCGCCTAAATACTAGGCCTCAAATTTATATCCCGCTGAATTTGAATACAATACATTGGGCCAAATAATATTTTTGTTGTTGTGGTGAACCATAACAATGAGAAAAACATCTAGTAAGGGACGCGGACGTGGACATGGTCGTGGTGGTGTTAGTGGACCCTCTGGTGCTGGGAGAGGACGTGGCCGTTCTGCCACATCCACACGTCCTAGTGTACCAACTACCTCAGGTCCCAGTAGCCGCCAGAATTTACAGCGATATATGGTGGGGCCCAATGCCGTTCTAAGGATGGTAAGGCCTGAGCAGGTATAGGCATTAGTCAATTGGGTGGCCGACAGTGGATCCAGCACGTTCACATTATCTCCCACCCAGTCTTCTGCAGAAAGCGCACAGATGGCGCCTGAAAACCAACCCCATCAGTCTGTCACATCACCCCCATGCATACCAGGGAAACTGTCTCAGCCTCAAGTTATGCAGCAGTCTCTTATGCTGTTTGAAGACTCCGCTGGCAGGGTTTCCCAAGGGCATCCACCTAGCCCTTCCCCAGCGGTGAAAGATATAGAATGCACTGACGCACAACCACTTATGTTTCCTGATGATGAGGACATGGGAATACCACCTCAGCATGTCTCTGATGATGACGAAACACAGGTGCCAACTGCTGCGTCTTTCTGCAGTGTGCAGACTGAACAGGAGGTCAGGGATCAAGACTGGGTGGAAGACGATGCAGGGGATGATGAGGTCCTAGACCCCACATGGAATGAAGGTCGTGCCACTGACTTTCACAGTTCGGAGGAAGAGGCAGTGGTGAGACCGAGCCAACAGCGTAGCAAAAGAGGGAGCAGTGGGCAAAAGCAGAACACCCGCCGCCAAGAGACTCCGCCTGCTACTGACCGCCGCCATCTGGGACCGAACACCCCAAAGGCAGCTTCAAGGAGTTCCCTGGCATGGCACTTCTTCAAACAATGTGCTGACGACAAGACCCGAGTGGTTTGCACGCTGTGCCATCAGAGCCTTAAGCGAGGCATTAACGTTCTGAACCTGAGCACAACCTGCATGACCAGGCACCTGCATGCAAAGCATGAACTGCAGTGGAGTAAACACCTTAAAACCAAGGAAGTCACTCAGGCTCCCCCTGCTACCTCTTCTGCTGCTGCCGCCTCGGCCTATTCTGCTGCTGCCGCCTCGGCCTCTTCCTCCGCCTCTGGAGGAACGTTGGCACCTGCCGCCCAGCAAACAGGGGATGTACCACCAACACCACCACCACCACCTCCGTCACCAAGCGTCTCAACCATGTCACACGGCAGCGTTCAGCTCTCCATCTCACAAACATTTGAGAGAAAGCGTAAATTCCCACCTAGCCACCCTCGATCCCTGGCCCTGAATGCCAGCATTTCTAAACTACTGGCCTATGAAATGCTGTCATTTAGGCTGGTGGACACAGACAGCTTCAAACAGCTCATGTCGCTTGCTGTCCCACAGTATGTTGTTCCCAGCCGCCACTACTTCTCCAAGAGAGCCGTGCCTTCCCTGCACAACCAAGTATCCGATAAAATCAAGTGTGCACTGCGCAACGCCATCTGTGGCAAGGTCCACCTAACCACAGATACGTGGACCAGTAAGCACGGCCAGGGACGCTATATCTCCCTAACTGCACACTGGGTAAATGTAGTGGCAGCTGGGCCCCAGGCGGAGAGCTATTTGGCGCACGTCCTTCCGCCGCCAAGGATCGCAGGGCAACATTCTTTGCCTCCTGTTGCCACCTCCTCCTTCTCGGCTTCCTCCTCCTCTTCTTCCACCTGCTCATCCAGTCAGCCACACACCTTCACCACCAACTTCAGCACAGCCCGGGGTAAACGTCAGCAGGCCATTCTGAAACTCATATGTTTGGGGGACAGGCCCCACACCGCACAGGAGTTGTGGCGGGGTATAGAACAACAGACCGACGAGTGGTTGCTGCCGGTGAGCCTCAAGCCCGGCCTGGTGGTGTGCGATAATGGGCGAAATCTCGTTGCAGCTCTGGGACTAGCCAATTTGACGCACATCCCTTGCTTGGCGCATGTGCTGAATTTGGTGGTGCAGAAGTTCATTCACAACTACCCCGACATGTCAGAGCTGCTGCATAAAGTGCGGGCCGTCTGTTCGCGCTTCCGGCGTTCACATCCTGCTGCTGCTCGCCTGTCTGCGCTACAGCGTAACTTCGGCCTTCCCGCTCACCGCCTCATATGCGACGTGCCCACCAGGTGGAACTCCACCTTGCACATGCTGGACAGACTGTGCGAGCAGCAGCAGGCCATAGTGGAGTTTCAGCTGCAGCACGCACGGGTCAGTCGCACTACAGAACAGCACCACTTCACCACCAATGACTGGGCCTCCATGCGAGACCTGTGTGCCCTGTTGCGCTGTTTCGAGTACTCCACCAACATGGCCAGTGGCGATGACGCCGTTATCAGCGTTACAATACCACTTCTATGTCTCCTTGAGAAAACACTTAGGGCGATGATGCAAGAGGAGGTGGCCCAGGAGGAGGAGGAGGAGGAGGAAGAGGGGTCATTTTTAGCACTTTCAGGCCAGTCTCTTCGAAGTGACTCAGAGGGAGGTTTTTGGCAACAGCAGAGGCCAGGTACAAATGTGGCCAGACAGGGCCCACTACTGGAGGACGAGGAGGACGAGGATGAGGAGGAGGTGGAGGAGGATGAGGATGAAGCATGGTCACAGCGGGGTGGCACCCAACGCAGCTCGGGTCCATCACTGGTGCGTGGCTGGGGGGAAAGGCAGGACGATGACGATACGCCTCCCACAGAGGACAGCTTGTCCTTACCCCTGGGCAGCCTGGCACACATGAGCGACTACATGCTGCAGTGCCTGCGCAACGACAGCAGAGTTGCCCACATTTTAACCTGTGCGGACTACTGGGTTGCCACCCTGCTGGATCCACGCTACAAAGACAATGTGCCCACCTTACTTCCTGCACTGGAGCGTGATAGGAAGATGCGCGAGTACAAGCGCATGTTGGTAGACGCGCTACTGAGAGCATTCCCAAATGTCACAGGGGAACAAGTGGAAGCCCAAGGCCAAGGCAGAGGAGGAGCAAGAGGTCGCCAAGGCAGCTGTGTCAATGCCAGCTCCTTTGAGGGCAGGGTTAGCATGGCAGAGATGTGGAAAACTTTTGTCAACAAGCCACAGCTAACTGCACCACCACCTGATACGCAACGTGTTAGCAGGAGGCAACATTTCACTAACATGGTGGAACAGTACGTGTGCACACCCCTCCACGTACTGACTGATGGTTCGGCCCCATTCAACTTCTGGGTCTCTAAATTGTCCACGTGGCCAGAGCTAGCCTTTTATGCCTTGGAGGTGCTGGCCTGCCCGGCGGCCAGCGTTTTGTCTGAACGTGTATTCAGCACGGCAGGGGGCGTCATTACAGACAAACGCAGCCGCCTGTCTACAGCCAATGTGGACAAGCTGACGTTCATAAAAATGAACCAGGCATGGATCCCACAGGATCTGTCCGTCCCTTGTCCAGATTAGACATTAACTACCTCCCCTTAACCATATATTATTGGACTCCAGGGCACTTCCTCATTCAATCCTATTTTTATTTTCATTTTACCATTATATTGCGAGGCTACCCAAAGTTGAATGAACCTCTCCTGTGTCTGGGTGCCGGGGCCTAAATATATGCCAATGGACTGTTCCAATGTTGGGTGACGTGAAGCCTGATTCTCTGCTATGACATGCAGAATGATTCTCTGCTGACATGAAGCCAGATTGTCTGTTACGGGACCTCTCTCCTCTGCCTGTGTGCTGGGCCTAAATATATGCCAATGGACTGTTGCAGTGGTGGCTGACGTGAAGCCTCATTCTCTGCTATGACATGCAGACTGATTCTCTGCTGACATGAAGCCAGATTCTCTGTTACGAGACCTCCCTCCTCTGCCTGGGTGCTGGGCCTAAATATATGCCAATGGACTGTTCCAATGTTGGGTGACGTGAAGCCTGATTCTCTGCTATGACATGCAGAATGATTCTCTGCTGACATGAAGCCAGATTGTCTGTTACGGGACCTCTCTCCTCTGCCTGTGTGCTGGGCCTAAATATATGCCAATGGACTGTTGCAGTGGTGGCTGACGTGAAGCCTCATTCTCTGCTATGACATGCAGACTGATTCTCTGCTGACATGAAGCCAGATTCTCTGTTACGAGACCTCCCTCCTCTGCCTGGGTGCTGGGCCTAAATATATGCCAATGGACTGTTGCAGTGGTGGCTGACGTGAAGCCTCATTCTCTGCTATGACATGCAGACTGATTCTCTGCTGACATGAAGCCAGATTCTCTGTTACGGGACCTCTCTCCTCTGCCTGTGTGTGTGCTGGGCCTAAATATATGCCAATGGACTGTTGCAGTGGTGGCTGACGTGAAGCCTCATTCTCTGCTATGACATGCAGACTGATTCTCTGCTGACATGAAGACAGATTCTCTGTTACGGGACCTCTCTCCTCTGCCTGTGTGTGTGCTGGGCCTAAATATATGCCAATGGACTGTTGCAGTGGTGGCTGACGTGAAGCCTCATTCTCTGCTATGACATGCAGACTGATTCTCTGCTGACATGAAGACAGATTCTCTGTTACGGGACCTCCCTCCTCTGCCTGGGTGCTGGGCCTAAATATATGCCAATGGACTGTTGCAGTGGTGGCTGACGTGAAGCCTCATTCTCTGCTATGACATGCAGACTGATTCTCTGCTGACATGAAGACAGATTCTCTGTTACGGGACCTCCCTCCTCTGCCTGGGTGCTGGGCCTAAATATATGCCAATGGACTGTTGCAGTGGTGGCTGACGTGAAGCCTCATTCTCTGCTATGACATGCAGACTGATTCTCTGCTGACATGAAGCCAGATTGTCTGTTACGGGACCTCTCTCCTCTGCCTGTGTGTGTGCTGGGCCTAAATATATGCCAATGGACTGTTGCAGTGGTGGCTGACGTGAAGCCTCATTCTCTGCTATGACATGCAGACTGATTCTCTGCTGACATGAAGCCAGATTCTCTGTTACGGGACCTCCCTCCTCTGCCTGGGTGCTGGGCCTAAATATATGCCAATGGACTGTTGCAGTGGTGGCTGACGTGAAGCCAGATTCTCTGCTATGGGACCTCTCTCCAATTGATTTTGGTTAATTTTTATTTATTTAATTTTTATTTTAATTCATTTCCCTATCCACATTTGTTTGCAGGGGATTTACCTACATGTTGCTGCCTTTTGCAGCCCTCTAGCTCTTTCCTGGGCTGTTTTACAGCCTTTTTAGTGCCGAAAAGTTCGGGTCCCCATTGACTTCAATGGGGTTCGGGTTCGGGACGAAGTTCGGATCGGGTTCGGATCCCGAACCCGAACATTTCCGGGATGTTCGGCCGAACTTCTCGAACCCGAACATCCAGGTGTTCGCTCAACTCTACTTATGATCAATTCTACAAGCTAAACTTTCTTCCCATTGCCACTAAAATACTTCAAGATTTAGAACGCTGGAAAAATATCCCCCTTAATTTTGTGGAAAGATGTCATCTAGTAAAAACGATGTCTAAACTACTATACCCTCTCCAGACTATTCTATGTTATTATGCCATTCATGTGTTTTAAAATTAGATTTATGCTCCCCCCCTGGGACCTTTGCGCTCTCTTACATACACCAATACCTTCTCTTCCGGGACGCTTTTGGTCCTTTGCAGTCCTGAGAAACACCATACATACCTGAAAAGCCATCCGAAAAAAGTTTAATCATCTGCTAAGGTTTCTAATTACCTAGCTTTACGGGGACACCTGGAATTTCCAAAGGGCAAGCAAAACGCCCTTTTTTCTGAGGTGAGGAGGGAAGGGGTTCAGACGGCTCATCAACTTATGCCCCCACAATCCCACAGGTAGTATACTGCAGATGAAATAACCTCAATATACAAGTTAAGTCCTAATCATGGGTGGACTGGCCATAGACCCTACAGGGAAATTTCTGGGTGAGCTGATGCCCAGAGGGCTGCCCAAGCCCTCATCTTGGCCGTCAGCCAGGTACAGTACATAAAGATCTGATGCTGTCAGCATTAATTAATGTAAGAGTATAAGGCATTTATGCCCATGGCCAGCAGCCACAGGTGCCCTCCTGAATTCAACAGTATTGCTGTCCTCCAGATGATGGTACAGTTTCATACTGTGTTCCAGGAGGCAGTATTTTGTTCTGTATAGTACTGCTGGTCACACTGCTGGTTGCCCTGCCTTCTGTCAATTTGGACTGGCTTACTACATGGGGCTACATTTAGTTTTTTTCTCCTGGGCCACTTTAAGTATCTAGTTCACCCTTGGTCCTAATAGTTGGCTTCAGTCTCATCAGCTTAGATTGAAGTCAGTCATGAAGTAGTTCATAATGATATGGACCGGTTACTGGTGTTACATTCTACTAGCTTTTCGGTCTCTGGAATCTATTCTTTTCTTACAAAGGAACTCTTTGGACATAAGTCTGCATCTTTTTCTTCGTAGATAAGGACCTCCGGGTTCCCCCACTCTCCTCCATGGCCTATATTTTTCACTTTTTTGAGAATACTAGTGGTGTGTGAGCTCCAAAAGTTAAGTATCCTTCTTATTTTTCCCATGCTATTTTTTTTTATAGCTAAAAGATATATTTTACAGCTTTGGCTACAGCCCACTTTTCTTACAATGGACAGGCTGGTGGGCTGTCTGAAATCCCTAATGATGTTGGAAAGGTTGGATGCCGAGAAACATAAAAGTAGGCCCACAGCTCTGTTTTTTAGAAAATGGTCACCCTTTATTGTCAAACATCTCACAGGTGACAAATTAGTCCACCTAATGTCCCCACTCACATTCCCCGACTGGTATCTAACTAAGCTTCTGGGTACTCTCAGTCCGTTACTACATCCATGCTGATTACTCAAGGGAGGTTGAGGGGGCTTCATAAGTAGCTTGTGCTGGATTGTGTCATGGTTTGGGTTTCACGGATCTGCTTCAACTTAATCTCAAAAATTTTGAGGACTGTTTTGATGACCTTTTGAGACAAGTTGTATTATTGTTTTTGTGTTTATGTTTTTAACCTAATAGTCATTTTTAAAGTGTCTAAAAATTAATAAAATAATATAAAAAAAAACAGGTGGCTATGGCATCCGATTTGCTCTGGAGCGGGCACCATCTTTAAAGACCCAACAAGGTCAGGAAGAGGTTAATTAACAGGATCAGCTCTACCAGAAAGTATGCCTGCTTTAAATGGGTTGATTCTGCTGATTGATGTTCTTTCATTGGCAGTTCCCTCACTGGAAAATTTATTTTGGTTTCTTGCAAATCAAGAAATTATTCACAATTGAAAATAACTGTAAATGTTTAGATTTTGTATTTTAATTTTCTGAAACTCAGCACCTTACAGTTTTTTAACTAGTTCTAGTGGTTTGCAGTCATACTAGTGTAGTATGAACTGTGCCTTTAACAACTATTTTTGAACATAAGATATTGTATAGATTTTGTTCCCCATAGTTGTACCTTAGCCTGCTTCCAGTGTAATTTGTGCCTGACATACAGGATTTCAGGTCAACATGTGTGGGCAAGGTCAAATTTTTTGCAGCCTCTGTTAAATAAATTCCAGACCTAGCAAAATGTTTAAGAGGGGAGATTGCAAGACATTTAAATTAGGCAAGTACACATGATACACAATGTGAAATAATGTGAGGACTAGTTTAGTGTCCAAATTAATTAAATTTTTTTTTTATTTGATTTGTGTCAGAATCGATTCTACATGAATCAAACGTACTACAAATGGCCTGAAAATTTATATATGGCACTATGAGGTCTCTGAAGACTGTGTTTTTTTTCTTTCTCTTTCTCTTTTTTTTTTTTTTTTGCTCTTTCTCTCCTCCTCCCCTCCTTTTCATCTCTTTAACCCCTTATTGACCAGCCTGTTGGGGCCTTAATGACCAAGCAATTATTTATATTTTTTGATTGTCGTATTCCAAGAGCTATAACTTTTTTTTTTTTTTTTTTTAATGTAGTTGTATGAGGGCTTGTTTTTTGAAGGACAAGTTGTAGATTTCAATTGTGCCATTTTGGGGCACACATAACTTACTGATTTAACTTTAACTATTTCTTGGAGAGGGATGGCAAAAAAACAGCAATACTGCCACTAAGTTTTTAGGTTATTAATTGTCCAGTGTTAATATTTTGGCATAAATAACACGATAACTTTACTTTCTGGGTCAGTATAATTTACAGTGATGCCAAATATATATATATATATATATATATATATATTTTTTTTTTAGCATCGCCGCATCCCATTACCCATAATTGTTCACTGTACTTGATAAATTACATGGAAATTGTGTAGTGTGGGCTGTAACGGACGTGGTGAAATCTGTGTGATAACCACACACAATGTTATCAGACAGTGGCTTGTTGGGAAAAAGCATCACAAATTATGCCTTAAAGGTGGCAGATGCCTGCCCCTGTTTACACACACAAGAGTTAGAGTGTCAGAAAAAACTGTGGTTTGTTCTGCACAAGCCTGAAAAAATTCTTATTATTATTTGGGAGTGCAGCAGTACAGTGTGGATGTGGACAAGGCAACGTCTAAAGTGTGTATGGATAATAGTGGCATGTGGCAGCAATCATAGCGGCAGTAGTAGAAGCACAGCATGGAACAGACAAGGTAGTAGATGTGTGTGTCCGACTGTGTTAGGGTAGTAGAATATTAGTGGCAGCTGTGTAGAGGGAATGGTAGTGGCAGTAGGGGTAATGGAAGTAGGGGCATTATCATCAGGGAGTAGCAGCTGCAGTGCTGAAGGCAGCAGCAGCCATATGGTACAGAACATGATGGTAGGCAGGTAGACAGCGTCAGTGGCGTGATGGGGCTAGCGATCAATGGCCACTGTAAGCAATAGTAGATCTATTCAACAGCCTCAGCCGAAGGTGTGTAAAAATCCTCATGGATCCATGCCTGATTTATTTTGACAAATCTAATGTTTTGTACACTGGTGGAGGAAAACGTTGTTGTTTTTTTGGTTGAGATCACGCCACTTACAGCTCTGTAAGCCCTATTTGAGATGACACTGGAGGCTGGACAAGACAGTGACAGCAAACTGGGCCAGTTCTGGCCACAACCAATCTGCCTGCCCAGAAGTCCGTAAGGTCTATATACCGAGGAAAGGCCACAGTCATTTAGAAAGCTAGACAATTTAAACAATACAGAAAAGTCAGACCGATGGAATATGGCAAGAGCTGTGGTTGATAACATACAAAACAATTCATTTTTTAAAAATTATAAAATTTTGGTAAAGACATGGAACTTTGCCACTATGGACAACAGGCCAAAAGTCCAACGGATGGGATATGGCAAAAACTGCAGCTTTTGGCATAGAGAAGAATTACATTTTAGAGAAGAATAACATTTTGGAGATGGCATGGAACTGTCTTACCTAAAGTGGTACAGCATCCACTACACTGCCATCAACTTCAGCAGATGAGAGCTCAGTCTACTCACAACTGAATTGCAGAGCGTGCAGAGTTGTTTTCTGGACATACTTTACATTTTTGATAACTGACGACAGAGTGGAACAAGGAACAGAAGCCTGCCAGCTCTCGCTGTATGCACGCCGCACGGGAAAGAAGCAGACTCCAACGTTTGACATGTAAAAGATACCAGCAACGGTGTCTTTAAAGGTATATTCTTTTATTGTATTATCCTCTCAATATGTCCTACAATCAGCCAGGAAGCGTTTCGGCAAACATGCCTTTATCAACAGGTAGTCCCTAATACAAATGCATGTCATATATAAATAGTTCATTGCGCCGCCCCTGTGACATCAGACGCCCAAAGCGAGCGGTAATCAACAGGTGGTCATCAATAAAATACAAAGCAAAGCAAAATAATTCAGGATCTCGCTCTTAACAGGTATCTCAATCAAACAAATATATATTATATATTCATATATAAAGAATACCACTGTATAGACTTGAGGATCCTTCAATGGAGGATCAGACTCTAGGAAAATACAATATAAAATGATTAGTCATAAAATAGACCAATCAATAGACAAATTCTCATATATGCATAATCGCATAGTCCCTATTTAGTCCCCTGGGATGTAATGTATCCAATATGTGGATCCAGTAGGCCTCCCTACGTAGAAAAAGTTTCTTGATGTCTCGCCCTCTTCTTGGTCTTTTTACTTGTTTCAATACCTGAAACCTTAATTGGGCTATAGTATGTTTACATTTGTCAAAGTGATATGGAATGGGCAACATCAGATTTCTCGTCCTAATAGTGGATTTTTGCTTACCAATCCGATCCCTGATTGTCTGCATTGTTTCCCCAATGTACAGCATTTTATAAGATAAATCACATTTGTGTATTCACACGTAAAAAAAACTTCCACTTCATACACATGCTCTGTGCGGGGATGATGGAAAACCGAAACCTTCATTATGTAAGAACACTATAGACAATGGAGACACGGAAGATGCCCTTCCGCTGTGCTGACAATCAGCATGAACCACCTTATGTTTATAACTGGAGTTCCTCTTGTTACATATTAGAGGTGGATTTTTAAATTCTTCCACCTGCGGATATGCTTTCCCCAATAAATTCCAGTGTTTTGATTTCCAAACACTCCTCCCAAGAGGACTAAATTCGGATTTTGAATTATTTGGCTTCTTGTAGACATTGGAGAGGGGTGCCTAGTAAAAGCCCCCTCCCCTTATTCTTCAAACAATGAAAAGTACACAAGTACTAATAATCATCTGATAATGGGAAGTATTAACAATACAATTTATAATATAGTTCTACCCAATAACTATTTGAATTTGGGCCCTAATTATGGAGGAAACATACCAGTTTATATGGAAACTATGGAGATTGATATGGGGGGTGGAAATCCATAGAAAACGCATAGAAAACGCATAGAAAACGCATATGCGGTTTTTGATATGTGATGCGGTTTTTGCGGTTTCTGATGCGTTCTTGGATTTCTTTAGGACCTGGATTTCCTATAATAAAGAAATAGACGGATAGTTGCCAATGTTGAGGATAAGGAGAATTTGACTGACAAATGTAGGACCCAATTGAACATGCAGCTAATGAAACATACCTCTAATCTAATTGAGAGAGAACAAAGGGAAGGAATGGAGTCCAACAGAATAGGTTCTCTAAGTTTATTTTAAGTCCATGGCATTTTAATCTATTTATGTTTTTATAAATAAAAGATATTATATTCTTAAATGAAAGGTAAAGAAATCTATATGAGTAAATAGATATATATGAACAGTATGTACCGAGGGTATAGGGAAGAGTCAAATTTGAATAGGAGAAATCCTTGTCGGGTTTTGGTGGGGGGTTTGGAAGCCGCAGTATTTAAAGAAGAAGGGTAGTACTCGCACTATAGCCACTGAGGAAGAGGGCGGACCCTCAAAACGCGTCTGGCTGGTCCTGCGAGTGTCAAACTACCCACCCAAACCTGAATACAGACCTACAAATTACAGTATTGGTCATTGGAAGATCTCCATACGTCTTGAAACACGCCAGTGAAAGTAAAGCAGGTTCAAGGTATCGCAAGATCAAGCGAACCTTGCAGACTACTTCCTGGTCGGTGACACGCAAGGAAGTAACCACCTGGAACGCCGAGACCAGCGAGCAGAAATCCTGTAGTATCGGATCCCATACAAGTTTGGGAGATACAAAGGACCTAGCGACCATCAGAGCGGCAACCCCGTTAAGGACAGTCACTCTCAAGGGCAAGGTAAGAGGGTTTGAAAAACAAGGGGGACGCCCAAGTTATAAAACCCGACTACCTTTTGTACCTTACCTAACCCTAACTGCATATTCTGTGCACAGAGCTATTGACACAAAATTGTTCCATCGGATGGACACAGTTACAAATGATTTATATGCACAATTGAGCACTTTTTGCATATTCAGGATTTTTCATATTGATGAAGAGTAATATATCCATCCAGATAGCTAGTACATTGAATATACTGAGATAGACCCAAATTTATTGTTCCCAGTGCAATATACATACTGCATTTTATTTGTAATTTTTATGTGTAATATTTTGCGCAATTTTATATGCTATTGTATTATATAAAGATATCACTTATAGATCTGCCAGCTGGTGAGTGCCTGTTTTTACCTTTACTGTATATTATATTTGCTATATAGGATGAACAGGTGAAGCATCCATAAAAACAGAGCACCCTAACCATAGTAACAGATACGGGTGAGCCACGATATATATATATAATATATAATCTCATTTCATTCACCTAATATCGGCGAGCTCCCCAGTGCCTGTTAGTATGGACATCTGGCAGTTTATAGAGAACCAAAACACCAGGTTGGAGACATTCACTTTTGAAGAAGCTAGCACAAACAATTTAAATGGATCCAGTGAGAGATCCGTCACAGAGTCGTTTAGAGAGCTGGAAACCTTGCTGATCAAGCAATTAAAACAAAAATGGGAAATCAAATCCCTAGGGAAACATCTAGAATTGGGTATAATACCCAAAGGATTACAGCTCTCTAAGAACCCAGCGACGGATCTAATAAATGATTCCTTCAGGGAGGAATGGGATAACCTCTTGATGAAACAATCTATAGCATTGGTAGAACTAATTATCAAAAGGAGGAACAAAATTTTAGAAGAAGCCTCAGAAAAAATCCCAAAAATTAGGGAATTGATACAGACATTCCCTATGAGTAAAGAAACCACAAACTGGCAACAAAGAATTTGCAAAAATTTAGGATTAATAGAACAAGAGATAATTAGTAAAAAAAAAAGTAAGAAATTAAAGAAAACTACCAGAGGAGAAATAGATAAACAGTCATCAGGCGTAAATCAACATATATCTAGACTTTAAATGAAGAACCCATTAGAGAAAATAGAGAAAATAGACAATGCATAGAATATGAAATCCCAGTGAGAAATAGGTACTAACCAATCATGAACAACCATTTTTTAGATGGGACCCCTCCACACCACAAAACGAAAACACGCCAAACGAGACATACAACACCAGAACGGGTGAAATCCCCTCCGAAAATGAGTCATCACCGAGAAATGGGTCACCAATACAACCTGAGACACAGGGACCAACACCAAGGAACACAATACAACTGGAGGGAGGGGGAGTATCAGGGAAGGAGGGAGAAATACATCCCAAATCGGTATCAATACCATCACGATCAAAGGGGACAAGGAGGGGAAAGGGAAAAGGTAAGAAGGAATTACAGAGAATAAAAACTCAGAAAGAGACAGATTCAATTATTAATTTGAGCCAAACATCACTTACCTCAACACAGATCCAATTATTGAATAAGGGACTAAAATTCGCCCCTACGGCACAAGCCAACAAATTTGATACCTTTTTTGGAATAGAGAAATTTGTTAGAAAATTGTGCCTCAAGAAACACTTTATGAGGAACCCCATATCCATGAACTCTACGGAAAATGATACTTTCCTCCATACAAACCTAAAATTAAGGAGTAAGATGTACCCGAGACAGCAAATAGGCCATGAGATGGCAGCATTCAAAAAGTCTGTAGAAACAGATATTAGGAAATTAAAAACTAATGGAAGATTAGGGAATAATGTGTCCACACAAGAAATTCAGGCCTTGAAACAATTACAAAAGACAGAGAACATCACTATACGACCTGCGGATAAGGGAGGGGCCATCGTCATTCTGGAGACACAAAAATATGAGGCAGAATGTCTAAGACAATTGTCGGACACTGACACATACTCCAGACTTACGAAGGACCCCACGAATGAATACATGGGGGAATTGATGGACTATGCCAGAGATGGCTGGGAAAGGGGAATTCTAAATGAACATGAGTTCAAATATATCACCAAGACTCACCATAGATTGCCAATATTTTATTGCCTCCCAAAAGTTCATAAAGATCAAATGAATCCCCCAGGGAGACCAATCATCTCTGGCATAGGGTCATTAACCTCGAATCTATCGGAGTATATTGACAAACTCCTACAACCTAGTGTAAAAAAGAACTTTGCATACATTAGGGATACGACTCAAGTTATAAAAAATAGTGGAGGGTCTTAAATACGAGGAGGACTGGATATTAGGGACCTTAGATGTAAGTTCACTTTATATGGTTATAAATCATGATCAAGGAATTCAAGCACTAAGGAAACAGCTAAAGACGCATAGTGATCTCGTGGAGAAACAAATTGACTTTATAGCAGAGGGGGTAAAATTTATTCTGACCCACAATTACTTTGCATATAATTTGGATTACTATCTCCAGACCAGGGGGACTGCCATGGGTACCAGGTTTGCCCCCAGTTATGCAAATCTATTCATGGCACAGTGGGAAGAAGAGAAGATCCTGCCCATGGTGGGGGCAGACCTGGTACTCTGGCATAGGTTTATTGACGACATCCTGTTTGTCTGGAGAGGCACGAGAGGGGATCTTGATAGATTCCTTGGAAGAATAAATAGTAATATTTATAACCTCAAATTTTCTGCCAATTTAAGTGAAGAAAAAATAGAATTCCTGGACTTATTAATTAGGGTGCAAAATAAACAGCTATTCTGCAGTACATACCAAAAAGAGGTTTTTCCGAAACAGTTACATCCTTTTTTCAAGCTGCCATCTACCAAGATGGTTGCTTGAAGTCACAACAGGACAATTTAAGCGAATAAAAAGAAATTGTACTGACGTAACAGATTTTGAGAGGGAGGCCGAAATTATGAAGGAGCGTTTTTTGGACAAAAATTATCCCAGTAATGTATTGGATAAAGCACTCACTAAAGTGAAAAATACACATAGGGAGATCTTCTTTATAGAAAGTATAAAAGAAGATAAAAAAGAAAAGAAGATCAGCTCAGAATCATATTACCTTTTAGTAAACAACATAAAGAAATAGAGGGAATTGTGAGGAAGCACTGGCATCATTTACTGAGTGATAAAATAATAGGCCCTCTGGTCAGTGATGGTCCCCAAATTACATATACAAGGGCTCAGAATCTATCTTTAAAGGTAGCACCATCAGTTAAAAATAAAGGGAATAAATCATCCATGCAAAGCTGGTTGAATTTGAGTGGCTTTTATAGATGTGGGAAATGTGGGATCTGCAAACTCACATAATTTTCTAGGAAGACCATGGAAATTCAATCACGGGTAAATTCCTTTGCGTGGAAAATAAAAGAATTTCTGACCTGTAGCTCAAGTAATATTCTATACATGATAGAATGCCAGTGTAAAAAACAATATATTGGGAGGACTAAACGCTCATTGAAAAAAAGACTGTCAGAACACATCACCAATATAAAAAATTGCTATGAAAAGCACTCTCTTTCATTACACTATAAACAATGCCACAACAAAAATCCTGAAGGTATGGTCTTCGCGGCCTTTGAAAAGGTGGATGTCCATTGGAGGGGCAGAGACCATATCACCAGGATGTCCAGGCAGGAATCCAGGCGAATTTTTGATTTCCAAACACTCCTCCCAAGAGGACTAAATTCGGATTTTGAATTATTTGGCTTCTTGTAGACATTGGAGAGGGGTGCCTAGTAAAAGCCCCCTCCCCTTATTCTTCAAACAATGAAAAGTACACAAGTACTAATAATCATCTGATAATGGGAAGTAGTTACAATACTATTTATAATATAGTTCTACCCAATAACTATTTGAATTTGGGCCCTAATTATGGAGGAAACATACCAGTTTATATGGAAACTATGGAGATTGATATGGGGGGTGGAAATCCATAGAAAACGCATAGAAAACGCATAGAAAACGCATATGCGGTTTTTGATATGTGATGCGGTTTTTGCGGTTTCTGATGCGTTCTTGGATTTCTTTAGGACCTGGATTTCCTATAATAAAGAAATAGACGGATAGTTGCCAATGTTGAGGATAAGGAGAATTTGACTGACAAATGGAGGACCCAATTGAACATGCAGCTAATGAAACATACCTCTAATCTAATTGAGAGAGAACAAAGGAAAGGAATGGAGTCCAACAGAATAGGTTCTCTAAGTTAATTTTAAGTTTATTTTAAGTCCATGGCATTTTAATCTATTTATGTTTTTATAAATAAAAGATATTATAGTCTTAAATCAAAGGTAAAGAAATCTATATGAGTATATAGATATATATGAACAGTATGTACCGAAGGTATAGGGAAGAGTCAAATTTGAATAGGAGAAATCCTTGTCGGGTTTTGGTGGGGGGTTTGGAAGCCGCAGTATTTAAAGAAGAAGGGTAGTACTCGCACTATAGCCACTGAGGAAGAGGACGGACCCTCAAAACGCGTCTGACTGGTCCTGCGAGTGTCAAACTACCCACCCGAACCTGAATACAGACCTACCAATTACAGTATTGGTCATTGGAAGATATCCATACGTCTTGAAACACGCCAGTGAAAGTAAAGCAGGTTCAAGGTATCGCGAGATCAAGCGAACCTTGCAGACTACTTCCTGGTCGGTGACACGCAAGGAAGTAACCACCTGGAACGCCGAGACCAGCGAGCAGAAATCCTGTAGTATCGGATCCCATACAAGTTTGGGAGATACAAAGGACCTAGCGACCATCAGAGCGGCAACCCCGTTAAGGACAGTCACTCTCAAGGGCAAGGTAAGAGGGTTTGAAAAACAAGGGGGACGCCCCAGTTTTAAAACCCGACTACCTTTTGTACCTTACCTAACCCTAACTGCATATTCTGTGCACAGAGCTATTGACACAAAATTGTTCCATCGGATGGACACAGTTACAATCTTCACATAAGGAGTTGATATTAGAGTTGAGCGAACACCTGGATGTTCGGGTTCGAGAAGTTCGGCCGAACATCCCGGAAATGTTCGGGTTCGGGATCCGAACCCGATCCGAACTTCGTCCCGAACCCGAACCCCATTGAAGTCAATGGGGACCCGAACTTTTCGGCACTAAAACGGCTGTAAAACAGCCCAGGAAAGGGCTAGAGGGCTGCAAAAGGCAGCAACATGTAGGTAAATCCCCTGCAAACAAATGTGGATAGGGAAATTAATTAAAATAAAAATTAAATAAATAAAAATTAACCAAAATCAATTGGAGAGAGGTTCCATAGCAGAGAATCTGGCTTCCCGTCACCCACCACTGGAACAGTCCATTCTCAGATATTTAGGCCCCGGCACCCAGGCAGAGGAGAGAGGTCCCGTAACAGACAATCTGGCTTCATGTCAGCAGAGAATCAGTCTTCATGTCATAGCAGAGAATCAGGCTTCACGTCACCCACCACTGTAAGAGTCCATTTTCATAAATTTAGGCCCAGCACCCAGGCAGAGGAGAGAGGTCCCGTAACAGACAATCTGGCTTCATGTCAGCAGAGAATCAGTCTTCATATCATAGCAGAGAATCTGGCTTCCCGTTACCCACCACTGGAACAGTCCATTCTCAGATATTTAGGCCCCGGCACCCAGGCAGAGGAGAGAGGTCCCGTAACAGACAATCTGGCTTCATGTCAGCAGAGAATCAGTCTTCATATCATAGCAGAGAATCAGGCTTCACGTCAGCCACCAATGCAACAGTCCATTGTCAGATATTTAGGCCCAGCACCCAGGCAGAGGAGAGAGGTCCCGTAACAGACAATCTGGCTTCATGTCAGCAGAGAATCAGTCTGCATGTCATAGCAGAGAATGAGGCTTCACGTCACCCACCACTGCAACAGTCCATTTTCATAAATTTAGGCCCAGCACCCAGGCAGAGGAGAGAGGTCCCGCAACAGAGGATCTGGCTTCATGTCAGCAGAGAATCAGTCTGCATGTCATAGCAGAGAATCAGGCTTCACGTCAGCCACCACTGCAACAGTCCATTGTCATAAATTCAGGCCCAGCACCCAGGCAGAGGAGAGAGGTCCCGTAACAGACAATCTGGCTTCATGTCACCAGAGAATCAGTCTGCATGTCATAGCAGAGAATGAGGCTTCACGTCAGCCACCACTGCAACAATCCATTGGCATATATTTAGGCCTAGCACACAGGCAGAGGAGAGGTTCATTCAACTTTGGGTAGCCTTGCAATATAATGGTAAAATGAAAATAAAAATAGGATTGAATGAGGAAGTGCCCTGGAGTCCAATAATATATGGTTATGGGGAGGTAGTTAATGTCTAATCTGGACAAGGGACGGACAGGTCCTGTGGGATCCATGCCTGGTTCATTTTTATGAACGTCAGCTTGTCCACATTGGCTGTAGACAGGCGGCTGCGTTTGTCTGTAATGACGCCCCCTGCCGTGCTGAATACACGTTCAGACAAAACGCTGGCTGCCGGGCAGGCCAGCACCTCCAAGGCATAAAAGGCTAGCTCTGGCCACGTGGACAATTTAGAGACCCAGAAGTTGAATGGGGCCGAACCATCAGTCAGTACGTGGAGGGGTGTGCACACGTACTGTTCCACCATGTTAGTGAAATGTTGCCTCCTGCTAACACGTTGCGTATCAGGTGGTGGTGCAGTTAGCTGTGGCGTGTTGACAAAAGTTTTCCACATCTCTGCCATGCTAACCCTGCCCTCAGAGGAGCTGGCCGTGACACAGCTGCCTTGGCGACCTCTTGCTCCTCCTCTGCCTTGGCCTTGGGCTTCCACTTGTTCCCCTGTGACATTTGGGAATGCTCTCAGTAGCGCGTCTACCAACGTGCGCTTGTACTCGCGCATCTTCCTATCACGCTCCAGTGCAGGAAGTAAGGTGGGCACATTGTCTTTGTAGCGTGGATCCAGCAGGGTGGCAACCCAGTAGTCCGCACAGGTTAAAATGTGGGCAACTCTGCTGTCGTTGCGCAGGCACTGCAGCATGTAGTCGCTCATGTGTGCCAGGCTGCCCAGGGGTAAGGACAAGCTGTCCTCTGTGGGAGGCGTATCGTCATCGTCCTGCCTTTCCCCCCAGCCACGCACCAGTGATGGACCCGAGCTGCGTTGGGTGCCACCCCGCTGTGACCATGCTTCATCCTCATCCTCCTCCACCTCCTCCTCATCCTCGTCCTCCTCGTCCTCCAGTAGTGGGCCCTGGCTGGCCACATTTGTACCTGGCCTCTGCTGTTGCCAAAAACCTCCCTCTGAGTCACTTCGAAGAGACTGGCCTGAAAGTGCTAAAAATGACCCCTCTTCCTCCTCCTCCTCCTCCTCCTCCTGGGCCACCTCCTCTTCCATCATCGCCCTAAGTGTTTTCTCAAGGAGACATAGAAGTGGTATTGTAACGCTGATAACGGTGTCATCGCCACTGGCCATGTTGGTGGAGTACTCGAAACAGCGCAACAGGGCACACAGGTCTCGCATGGAGGCCCAGTCATTGGTGGTGAAGTGGTGCTGTTCTGTAGTGCGACTGACCCGTGCGTGCTGCAGCTGAAACTCCACTATGGCCTGCTGCTGCTCGCACAGTCTGTCCAGCATGTGCAAGGTGGAGTTCCACCTGGTGGGCACGTCGCATATGAGGCGGTGAGCGGGAAGGCCGAAGTTACGCTGTAGCGCAGACAGGCGAGCAGCGGCAGGATGTGAACGCCGGAAGCGCGAACAGACGGCCCGCACTTTATGCAGCAGCTCTGACATGTCGGGGTAGTTGTGAATGAACTTCTGCACCACCAAATTCAGCACATGCGCCAAGCAAGGGATGTGCGTCAAATTGGCTAGTCCCAGAGCTGCAACGAGATTTCGCCCATTATCACACACCACCAGGCCGGGCTTGAGGCTCACCGGCAGCAACCACTCGTCGGTCTGTTGTTCAATACCCCGCCACAACTCCTGTGCGGTGTGGGGCCTGTCCCCCAAACATATGAGTTTCAGAATGGCCTGCTGACGTTTACCCCGGGCTGTGCTGAAGTTGGTGGTGAAGGTGTGTGGCTGACTGGATGAGCAGGTGGAAGAAGAGGAGGAGGAAGCCGAGAAGGAGGAGGTGGCAACAGGAGGCAAAGAATGTTGCCCTGCGATCCTTGGCGGCGGAAGGACGTGCGCCAAACAGCTCTCCGCCTGGGGCCCAGCTGCCACTACATTTACCCAGTGTGCAGTTAGGGAGATATAGCGTCCCTGGCCGTGCTTACTGGTCCACGTATCTGTGGTTAGGTGGACCTTGCTACAGATGGCGTTGCGCAGTGCACACTTGATTTTATCGGATACTTGGTTGTGCAGGGAAGGCACGGCTCTCTTGGAGAAGTAGTGCCGGCTGGGAACAACATACTGTGGGACAGCAAGCGACATGAGCTGTTTGAAGCTGTCTGTGTCCACCAGCCTAAATGACAGCATTTCATAGGCCAGTAGTTTAGAAATGCTGGCATTCAGGGCCAGGGATCGAGGGTGGCTAGGTGGGAATTTACGCTTTCTATCAAATGTTTGTGAGATGGAGAGCTGAACGCTGGCGTGTGACATGGTTGAGACGCTTGGTGACGGAGGTGGTGGTGGTGGTGTTGGTGGTACATCCCCTGTTTGCTGGGCGGCAGGTGCCAACGTTCCTCCAGAGGCGGAGGAAGAGGCCGAGGCGGCAGCAGCAGAATAGGCCGAGGCGGCAGCAGCAGAAGAGGTAGCAGGGGGAGCCTGAGTGACTTCCTTGGTTTTAAGGTGTTTACTCCACTGCAGTTCATGCTTTGCATGCAGGTGCCTGGTCATGCAGGTTGTGCTCAGGTTCAGAACGTTAATGCCTCGCTTCAGGCTCTGATGGCACAGCGTGCAAACCACTCGGGTCTTGTCGTCAGCACATTGTTTGAAGAAGTGCCATGCCAGGGAACTCCTTGAAGCTGCCTTTGGGGTGCTCGGTCCCAGATGGCGGCGGTCAGTAGCAGGCGGAGTCTCTTGGCGGCGGGTGTTCTGCTTTTGCCCACTGCTCCCTCTTTTGCTACGCTGTTGGCTCGGTCTCACCACTGCCTCTTCCTCCGAACTGTGAAAGTCAGTGGCACGACCTTCATTCCATGTGGGGTCTAGGACCTCATCGTCCCCTGCATCGTCTTCCACCCAGTCTTGATCCCTGACCTCCTGTTCAGTCTGCACACTGCAGAAAGACGCAGCAGTTGGCACCTGTGTTTCGTCATCATCAGAGACATGCTGAGGTGGTATTCCCATGTCCTCATCATCAGGAAACATAAGTGGTTGTGCGTCAGTGCATTCTATGTCTTTCACCGCTGGGGAAGGGCTAGGTGGATGCCCTTGGGAAACCCTGCCAGCGGAGTCTTCAAACAGCATAAGAGACTGCTGCATAACTTGAGGCTGAGACAGTTTCCCTGGTATGCATGGGGGTGATGTGACAGACTGATGGGGTTGGTTTTCAGGCGCCATCTGTGCGCTTTCTGCAGAAGACTGGGTGGGAGATAATGTGAACGTGCTGGATCCACTGTCGGCCACCCAATTGACTAATGCCTGTACCTGCTCAGGCCTTACCATCCTTAGAACGGCATTGGGCCCCACCATATATCGCTGTAAATTCTGGCGGCTACTGGGACCTGAGGTAGTTGGTACACTAGGACGTGTGGATGTGGCAGAACGGCCACGTCCTCTCCCAGCACCAGAGGGTCCACTAACACCACCACGACCATGTCCACGTCCGCGTCCCTTACTAGATGTTTTTCTCATTGTTATGGTTCACCACAACAACAAATATATTATTTGGCCCAATGTATTGTATTCAAATTCAGCGGGATATAAATTTGAGGCCTAGTATTTAGGCGCTGGGTGACCGGTATGGATTTAGTGACAGAATTAGACTTGGAAATGCACAGAAGCGTGTGTGTGAAGTTATTCTGAATGACCCTATGTGCACCTTGAATATTATATACCCTTTTTGGGATAGATTTCAAATAGCTCTGATATAGCAGGAACCACTAAATTATGAAATTGCTAAATTGGGAATTGTATTTCAACCCAGAACAAAAAATGTGCTTTGACGGACACTAAATATCTTGCCCAGCAACAACAGTACAGCGGTAACGAGAGATTTAGCAGGATATAAATTTGAGGCCTAGTATTTAGGCGCTGGGTGACAGGTATGGGTTTAGTGACAGAATTAGACTTGAAAATACACAGTAGCGGGTGTGTGTGAAGTTATTCTGAATGACCCAATGTGCACCTTGAATATTATATACCCTTTTAGGGATAGATTTCAAATAGCTCTGATATAGCAGAAACCACTAAATTATGAAATTGCTAAATTGGGAATTGTACTTCAACCCAGAACAAAAAATGTGCTTTGACGGACACTAAATATCTTTCCAAGCAACAACAGTACAGCGGTAACGAGAGATTTAGCAGGATATAAATTTGAGGCCTAGTATTTAGGCGCTGGGTGACAGGTATGGGTTTAGTGACAGAATTAGACTTGGAAATACACAGTAGCGGGTGTGTGTGAAGTTATTCTGAATGACCCAATGTGCACCTTGAATATTATATACCCTTTTAGGGATAGATTTCAAATAGCTCTGATATAGCAGAAACCACTAAATTATGAAATTGCTAAATTGGGAATTGTACTTCAACCCAGAACAAAAAATGTGCTTTGACGGACACTAAATAACTTTCCCAGCTACAACAGGACAGCGGTAACGAGAGATTTAGCGGGATATAAATTTGAGGCCTAGTATTTAGGCGCTGGGTGACAGGTATGGGTTTAGTGACAGAATTAGACTTGGAAATACACAGTAGCGGGTGTGTGTGAAGTTATTCTGAATGACCCTATGTGCACCTTCAATATGATCTACCCTTTTAGGGATAGATTTCAAATAGCTCTGATATAGCAGAAACCACTAAATTATGAAATTGCTAAATTGGGAATTGTATTTCAACCCAGAACAAAAAATGTGCTTTGACGGACACTAAATAACTTTCCCAGCTACAACAGGACAGCGGTAACGAGAGATTTAGCAGGATATAAATTTGAGGCCTAGTATTTAGGCGCTGGGTGACAGGTATGGGTTTAGTGACAGAATTAGACTTGAAAATACACAGTAGCGGGTGTGTGTGAAGTTATTCTGAATGACCCAATGTGCACCTTGAATATTATATACCCTTTTAGGGATAGATTTCAAATAGCTCTGATATAGCAGAAACCACTAAATTATGAAATTGCTAAATTGGGAATTGTACTTCAACCCAGAACAAAAAATGTGCTTTGACGGACACTAAATATCTTTCCAAGCAACAACAGTACAGCGGTAACGAGAGATTTAGCAGGATATAAATTTGAGGCCTAGTATTTAGGCGCTGGGTGACAGGTATGGGTTTAGTGACAGAATTAGACTTGGAAATACACAGTAGCGGGTGTGTGTGAAGTTATTCTGAATGACCCAATGTGCACCTTGAATATTATATACCCTTTTAGGGATAGATTTCAAATAGCTCTGATATAGCAGAAACCACTAAATTATGAAATTGCTAAATTGGGAATTGTACTTCAACCCAGAACAAAAAATGTGCTTTGACGGACACTAAATAACTTTCCCAGCTACAACAGGACAGCGGTAACGAGAGATTTAGCGGGATATAAATTTGAGGCCTAGTATTTAGGCGCTGGGTGACAGGTATGGGTTTAGTGACAGAATTAGACTTGGAAATACACAGTAGCGGGTGTGTGTGAAGTTATTCTGAATGACCCTATGTGCACCTTCAATATGATCTACCCTTTTAGGGATAGATTTCAAATAGCTCTGATATAGCAGAAACCACTAAATTATGAAATTGCTAAATTGGGAATTGTATTTCAACCCAGAACAAAAAATGTGCTTTGACGGACACTAAATAACTTTCCCAGCTACAACAGGACAGCGGTAACGAGAGATTTAGCAGGATATAAATTTGAGGCCTAGTATTTAGGCGCTGGGTGACAGGTATGGGTTTAGTGACAGAATTAGACTTGAAAATACACAGTAGCGGGTGTGTGTGAAGTTATTCTGAATGACCCAATGTGCACCTTGAATATTATATACCCTTTTAGGGATAGATTTCAAATAGCTCTGATATAGCAGAAACCACTAAATTATGAAATTGCTAAATTGGGAATTGTACTTCAACCCAGAACAAAAAATGTGCTTTGACGGACACTAAATAACTTTCCCAGCTACAACAGGACAGCGGTAACGAGAGATTTAGCAGGATATAAATTTGAGGCCTAGTATTTAGGCGCTGGGTGACAGGTATGGGTTTAGTGACAGAATTAGACTTGAAAATACACAGTAGCGGGTGTGTGTGAAGTTATTCTGAATGACCCAATGTGCACCTTGAATATTATATACCCTTTTAGGGATAGATTTCAAATAGCTCTGATATAGCAGAAACCACTAAATTATGAAATTGCTAAATTGGGAATTGTACTTCAACCCAGAACAAAAAATGTGCTTTGACGGACACTAAATAACTTTCCCAGCTACAACAGGACAGCGGTAACGAGAGATTTAGCGGGATATAAATTTGAGGCCTAGTATTTAGGCGCTGGGTGACCGGTATGGATTTAGTGACAGAATTAGACTGGGATATGGCCAAAAAATAACCACACTATTGCTGGTTAAATGCACTTGGTGACGGGCGCAGCTTGCCCCTGATGTAGTATATGGCCAAAAAATGAACAGACTATTGCTGGTTAAATGCACTTGGTGTCACAGCTTGACCAACCACACTACTGAGGGTTAAATGCACTTGGTGACGGGCGCAGCTTGCCCCTGATGTAGTATATGGCCAAAAAATAAACAGACTATTGCTGGTTAAATGCACTTGGTGTGACAGCTTCACCCTGATGTAGGCTTTAGCCAGAAAACAACCACACCATTGAGGGTTAAATGCACTTGGTGACAGGCGCAGCTTGCCCCTGATTTTGTATATGGCCAAAAAATGAACAGACTATTGCTGGTTAAATGCACTTGGTGTGACAGCTTCACCCTGATGTAGGCTTTAGCCAAAAAACAACCACACCATTGAGGGTTAAATGCACTTGGTGACAGGCGCAGCTTGCCCCTGATTTTGTATATGGCCAAAAAATGAACAGACTATTGCTGGTTAAATGCACTTGGTGTGACAGCTTCACCCTGATGTAGGCTTTAGCCAAAAAACAACCACACCATTGAGGGTTAAATGCACTTGGTGACAGGCGCAGCTTGCCCCTGATTTTGTATATGGCCAAAAAATGAACAGACTATTGCTGGTTAAATGCACTTGGTGTGACAGCTTCACCCTGATGTAGGCTTTAGCCAAAAAACAACCACACCATTGAGGGTTAAATGCACTTGGTGACAGGCGCAGCTTGCCCCTGATTTTGTATATGGCCAAAAAATGAACAGACTATTGCTGGTTAAATGCACTTGGTGTGACAGCTTCACCCTGATGTAGGCTTTAGCCAAAAAACAACCACACCATTGAGGGTTAAATGCACTTGGTCGCAGCTTGTGCTGGCGCACCACAAGACACAAAATGGCCGCCGATCACCCCAGAAAAATGTGACTGACAAACGGTCTGGGCAGCCTAAAAACAGTGAGCAATTGAGGATCAGCAGCTCAATGATGCACAGCTGCAGATCGATCAGTTAATCAAGTCCTTTGGAGGAGTTAATCTGCCTAATCTCGCCCTACTGTCGCAGCCGCAACCTCTCCCTACGCTAATCAGAGCAGAGTGACGGGCGGCGCTATGTGACTCCAGCTTAAATAGAGGCTGGGTCACATGGTGCTCTGGCCAATCACAGCCATGCCAATAGTAGGCATGGCTGTGATGGCCTCTTGGGGCAAGTAGTATGACGCTTGTTGATTGGCTGCTTTGCAGCCTTTCAAAAAGCGCCAAGAAAGCGTCACAAAAGCGCCAAGAAAGCGACGAACACCGAACCCGAACCCGGACTTTTACGAAAATGTCCGGGTTCGGGTCCGTGTCACGGACACCCCAAAATTCGGTACGAACCCGAACTATACAGTTCGAGTTCGCTCATCCCTAGTTGATATTAAGTCTTTCAAAAAGACTCCCTTCATACGACACAGGATTTTTATATATTATTTCTTCTTTTATTTTTCACAGGACACTTATTGTTGTATTGGATTTTTATTCACAGGTTATTTCTATTATCACAAATGATTTATATGCACAATTGAGCACTTTTTGCATATTCAGGATTTTTCATATTGATGAAGAGTAATATATCCATCCAGATAGCTAGTACATTGAATATACTGAGATAGACCCGTATTTATTGTTCCCAGTGCAATATACATACTGCATTTTATTTTTAATTTTTATGTGTAATATTTTGCACAATTTTATATGCTATTGTATTATATAAAGATATCACTTATAGATCTGCCAGCTGGTGAGTGCCTGTTTTTACCTTTACTGTATATTATATTTGCTATATAGGATGAACAGGTGAAGCATCCATAAAAACATAGCACCCTAACCATAGTAACAGATACGGGTGAGCCACGATATATATATAAAAATATTGTTTCCAAATTGTATTATCAATTTATCCTCTAAAAGTCTCTGACTTGATTAGATGGAAGCTATGCAGAAAGGCCTTTCCTTTAGCCCTACCACTAGTTTCGATAGTTTTCAATTTGATATAGACTTGCATCAATTTTTTCGCAAGATAAGATTGAAAGCACATTTTTTAGAACCAAGTGGAGAACCACATAGTATGAACAGTGATGTGTCTATGAGATTATGCATATACAGTATGAGAATTTGTCTTTTGATTGGTCTATTTTTTTACTAATAATTTTATATTGTATTTCCCTAGACACTGACCCTCCATTGAAGGATCCTCAAGTCTATAAAGTGGTATTCTTTATATATGAATACATAATATATACCTGTTTGATTGAAATACCTGTTAAGAGCGAGATCCTGAGTTGTTGTTTTGTTTTTGTTTTGCTTTGTATTTGATTGATGACCACCTGTTGATTACCGCCCGCTTTGGGTGTCTGACATCACAGGGGCAGCGCAATGAACTATTTATATATGACATGCATTTGTATTATGAACGCTTCCTGGCTGATTGTGGGACATATTGAGAGGATAATACAATAAAAGAATATACCTTTAAAGACACAGCTGCTGGGATCTTTTACATGACAGAGTGGAAGAGTCTGAAAGGGAGGCCATGTAAGTGATGAGGACGATGACAAAGACACTGTACTGGTTGTGGATGCGGCCTGACTGCAACTAAGAAGACTGGACAGACTTGTTCCACTTTTTGTGGAGGTTCTTACTGTTCATTGCCTCTGCTCTTAATTGCTGCCATTGCCACCATCCTCCACCTCTGCTGTTACCTCCTTCTCCACAGCACCCCGATCCAGCACCCAGGTCCTGTAGAGTCTTCATTCTCCCTGCCACTTTTATCAGCGTGTGATATATCATGGTGGGCTCCTTGGCCGTCTTCCCAATCCCCTCCTCTGTATTAGCACCGACTGCAATTGTCTCTGCCCCCAATGCCAATACCGTAGCTACGGACGACACTATTATCACCACCAACACAGCTTTGCATGGGGTCCCCTACCTGCTCCTGAACCTGCTCCTCACGGCAGTCTAAATGCTGACTGCTCTCACACAAGTCTTCAACAGGGAGACCCTTATAGGGCGTTGTGAGGGTTTGTTGCCTCTTCTTAGGAAAAAACAAGGTCCCCACGAGGAAGGGGCAGTGGAGACAGAGAGGACTCCACTAAAAGGCTTCTCTGGGTCTGCAAGAAGAAAACACAAGAAAAACATGTAGGGTATTGTTGCAATCATACTGACACAGGGAATAAAAGTAACAGGTCAGTTTTAGCACATAGGAAATGCTGTAAAAACAAAACCCATAAAACTGGCGGTATTTTTATTTTTTTTATAATTTCCCCCCATTTGGAATTTTTTCCTCACTTCCCACTACATTATATGCAACTGTAAATGGTGCCATTAGAAAGTACAACTGGTCCTGCAAAAAACAAGCTCGCATGCAGCTATGTATGTATGGAAAAATAAACAAAGCAAGGCTGGGAGAAAAAAACTAAGTAATTGAAAATGTCCTGGTCATTAAGGAGTTAAACATATATATGTAACACCGCAAGAAAATCAGCTAAGTCAGCCTTAGGCCTCTTGCACACGAACATGCCGTGTTTTGTGGTCTGCAAATTGCGGATCTGCAAAACACGGATGCCGCCCATGTGCCTTCTGCAATTTGCGGAACAGAACAGCCGGCCCATTATAGAAATGCCTATTCCTTTCTGCAAAACGGACAAGAATAGGACATGCTATATATTTTTTGCGGGGCCACGGAACGGAGCAATGGATGCGGACAGCACACGGAGTGCTGTCCGCATCTTTTGCGGCCCCATTGCAGTGAATGGGTCCGCACCCGAGCCACCAAAAATGTGGCTCAGATACAGAACCAAACCACGGTCGTGTGCAAGAGGCCTTACATCTGCAAGTAGTTATTTTAGGAGAAAAGCACTTAATCAGAAAAGAGAAGATGAGAACATTTCTATTATGGAGACCAGTTGATATACGTGACAACTATTGTAGGCTAGACAGCGTTCCTCTGCATTTCTGGGTAAAATATATGCAAATTATCATATATAACATCTGCCGGCATCAGATAGGTTTAGGAAAGCTAATTTGAATATCTTTCCCAGCAACTCAGAAGGACATCGCTTGGCCTACAATACTGTGCACATGTACTCGGAATACCAGGTGCATCACATGCGCTACAATACTGCACATGTGTACTCTGCCTCAGGAAAAAAAAGCCTTAGAAAATGCCATACCCAGAGCATGCTGCTTTTTGCCAAATATGCCAACAAATACCACGCAAAAAATGTCTTGCCTGTAGTGAATTTAATAATACACTATAGACAGCGTGAATAAAAAATGCTGCAAAATACGTAGCATAATTTTTTGGAAATATGGCTAAAAAAAAACTATAAATACAAGATGTGTGAAACCACCCTAATGTAAATTGTTAGTTTTTTTCATAGCTAGGGGAGGCTTGTAGCAAGAGTCATTTGATATGTGCCAGCAAGAAATGATCTAGTTTTTTTATACACAGTTCTGTAACCTTTGCTGACAGAAGAAAAGCAGATCAGATTTAGGTCAGAGAGAAGAAGTAGGATTGCAGGGAGAAAATGGCTTGGTGAGAACATAGAATGAATAACTAGATCTGCTGTCTCATCCCATTTTTATTGCTCAGTGAACTAGATCAAAGAATTGGGCTGGCTGGTGCATTTATTTCCTGTCTAATCTTTTGTGTTAGTAGATAATAGGCCACGTGTAACATGGTAAGCCAAGAAACAGAGCACATAGCACATGCATATTTATGTACTTGTATAGTGGATTTTGTCTATATATTGTCATAGGAATTATATATGCTTCGAGATTAGAGCAATATTGCTGCACTCTATGAGAAAAACATACTGAAAGGCTTGCCTAAGGCTATAGTCAGGATTTTACCATCATTAGGCCTCTGGCACCCCGTGGGTCCACGATGCGGCCGTTCCGCAAAAAGATAGGACCCCGTAGTGCTTCCGTAGGGTTATGTTCCGTGCTTCCGTTCCACATCTCCGGATTTGCGGACCCATTCAAGTGAATGGGTCAACATCCGTGATACGGAATGCACACGGAACGGTGCCCGTTTATTGCGGATCTGCAAATGTGGTCCGCAATACGGCCACGGGGCGCACACGTTTGTGGGCAAGAGGCCTTAGGCCCCTTGCAGACTAGCGTGTCCGCATTAGGTCCGGATGGTGATAGATCATGTGACGGACCATGTGATGAGCGTAGTGATGTCATCAAAGGTCCTATTCCTCACAAAAGAAGACAGAAGAGATGCCGGCTGCGCAAACAAGTAGATTAAGGTGAGTTAAATCATTTTTATTTATTTTTTTAACCCCTCCAGCCCTATTGTACTATGCATTCTGTATTCAGAATGCTATTATTTTCCCTTATAACCATGTTACCACGTCATCTAGCAACCGTGCGTGAAAATTGCACCGCATCCGCACTTGCTTGCGGATGCTTGCGATTTTCACGCAACCCCATTCATTTCTATGGGGCCTGCGTTACATGAAAAATGCACGAAGAGGAGCATGCTGCGATTTTCACGCAACGCACAAGTGATGCGTAAAAATCACTGTGCACATCCCCATAGAAATGAATGGGTCCGGATCCAGTGCGGGTGCAATGCGTTCACCTCACGCATTGCACCCTTGCGGAAAACTCGCCCTTAGGGTGGATTCACAGGTTGTTTTTTTAGCTCTTTTGTCTTTTGTTTGCACTCCATCAGATGTTAAATGAAAGTCCATGGGAAATATGAAAAGCAGGTTTTATTTTCAGCTACTGGTATTTTTTTTTCATTTGGTGGCGTTTTTTGTGTCTCTGGCTTTTTGTAAAAAAACTTAGTGTGCAGGTGTTTTTTCATCCCTTCTCCATACAGAAAATATACCTTAAAAAATTCTGGCGTGTAAGGCCTCTTTCACACTGGCATCGCGTGTGAGGGCCGGATAGGATGCGGATGTGTTGCGGGAAAATTGTGCGATTTTGCCTGCGAGTGGGGTGAGTCCTGTATGCGATTGCCTTGCATTCTTCAGTTTTTTCTGCACGAGTGCAATGCCTTTTGCACTCGTGTGAGAAAAAACTGAATGTGGTACCCAGACCCAAACCCTGACTTCTTCACTGAAGTTCGGGTTTGGGTTAGTTATTCTGTGGATTTTGATATTTTCCCTTATAACATGGTTATGAGGGAAAATAATAGCATTCTTAATACAGAATGCTAAGGAAATTAAGGATGGAGGGGTTAAAAAAATATATATTAAACTCACCTCACCCACTTGTTTGCGCAGCCCAGCTTGTCTTCTTTTTTCTTCTTTGAGGACCTGGGAGAAAAGGACCTTTGGTGACGTCACTGCGTTTATCACATGGTCCATCACTATGGTGATGGACCATGTGACGGACCATGTGATGAGCGCAGTGATGTCACCAAAGGTCCTTTTCTGCCAGGTCCTCAAAGAAGAAGAAAGAAGACAAGTCGGGCTGCGCAAACAAGTGGATGAGGTGAGTTTAACCACTTCAGCCCCGCTAGGTGAAACCCCCTTCATGACCAGAGCACTTTTTACACTTCGGCACTACACTACTTTCACCGTTTATCGCTCGGTCATGCAACTTACCATACAAATGAATTTTACCTCCTTTTCTTCTCACTAATAGAGCTTTCATTTGGTGGTATTTCATTGCTGCTGGCATTTTTACTTTTTTTGTTATTAATCAAAATGTAACGATTTTTTTTGCAAAAAAATGACATTTTTCACTTTCAGCTGTAAAATTTTGCAAAAAAAACGACATCCATATATAAATTTTTCGCCAAATTTATTGTTCTACATGTCTTTGATAAAAAAAAAATGTTTGGGTAAAAGTTATAGCATTTACAAACTATGGTACAAAAATGTGAATTTCCGCTTTTTGAAACAGCTCTGACTTTCTGAGCACCTGTCATGATTCCTGAGGTTCTACAATGCCCAAACAGTAGAAAACCCCCACAAATGACCCCATTTCGGAAAGTAGACACCCTAAGGTATTCGCTGATGGGCATAGTGAGTTCATAGAACTTTTTATTTTTTGTCACAAGTTAGCGGAAAAGGATGATGATTTTTTATTTATTTTTTTTTCTTACAAAATCTCATATTCCACTAACTTGCGACAAAAAATAAAAAATTCTAGGAACTCGCCATGCCCCTCACGGAATACCTTGGGGTGTCTTCTTTCCAAAATGGGGTCACTTGTGGGGTATTTATACTGCCCTGGCAATTTAGGGGCCCAAATGTGTGAGAAGAACTTTGCAATCAAAATGTGTAAAAAATGACCGGTGAAATCCAAAAGGTGCACTTTGGAATATGTGCCCCTTTGCCCACCTTGGCAGCAAAAAAGTGTGACACATCTGGTAACGCCGTACTCAGGAGAAGTTGGGGAATGTGTTTTGGGGTGTCATTTTACATATACCCATGCTGGGTGAGAAAAATATCTTGGTCAAATGCCAACTTTGTATAAAAAAAATGGGAAAAGTTGTCCTTTGCCAAGATATTTCTCTCATCCAGCATGAGTATATGTAAAATGACACCCCAAAACACATTCCCCAACTTCTCCTGAGTACGGCGATACCAGATGTGTCACACTTTTTTGCTGCCAAGGTGGGCAAAGGGGCACATATTCCAAAGTGCACCTTTCAGATTTTGCAGGCCATTTTTTACACATTTTGATAGCAAAGTACTTCTCACACATTTGGGCCCCTAAATTGCCAGGGCAGTATAACTACGCCACAAGTGACCCCATTTTGGAAAGAAGACACCCCAAGGTATTCCGTGAGGGGCATGGCGAGTTCCTAGAATTTTTTATTTTTTGTCACAAGTTAGCGGAAAATGATGATTTTTTTTTTTTCTCTTTTTTCCTTACAAAGTCTCATATTCCACTAACTTGCGACAAAAAATAAAAAATTCTAGGAACTCGCCATGCCCCTCACGGAATACCTTGGGGTGTCTTCTTTCCAAAATGGGGTCACTTGTGGCGTAGTTATACTGCCCTGGCAATTTAGGGGCCCATATGTGTGAGAAGTACTTTGCAATCAAAATGTGTAAAAAATGACCGGTGAAATCCGAAAGGTGCACTTTGGAATATGTGCCCCTTTGCCCACCTTGGCATCAAAAAAGTGTCACACATCTGGTATCGCCGTACTCAGGAGAAGCTGGGGAATGTGTTTTGGGGTGTCATTTTACATATACCCATGCTGGGTGAGAGAAATATCTTGGCAAAAGACAACTTTTCCCATTTTTTTATACAAAGTTGGCATTTGACCAAGATATTTTTCTCACCCAGCATGGGTATATGTAAAATGACACCCCGAAACACATTCCCCAACTTCTCCTGAGTACGGCGATACCAGATGTGTGACACTTTTTTGCAGCCTAGATGCGCAAAGGGGCCCAAATTCCTTTTAGGAGGGCATTTTTAGACATTTGGATCCCAGACTTCTTCTCACGCTTTAGGGCCCCTAAAAAGCCAGGGCAGTATAAATACCCCACATGTGACCCCACTTTGGAAAGAAGACACCCCAAGGTATCCAATGAGGGGCCTGGCAAGTTCATAGAATATTTTTTTTTTTTGCATAAGTTAGCGGAAATTGATTTTTATTTTTTTTCTCACAAAGTCTCACTTTCCGCTAACTTAGGACAAAAATTTAAATCTTTCATGGACTCAATATGCCCCTCAGCAAATACCTTGGGGTGTCTTCTTTCCAAAATGGGGTCAGTTGTGGGGTGTTTGTACTGCCCTGACATTTGAGGGTCTCCGCAATCATTACATGTATGGCCAGCATTAGGAGTTTCTGCTATTCTCCTTATATTGAGCATACAGGTAATGAGATTTTTTTTTCCGTTCAGCCTCTGGGCTGAAAGAAAAAAATGAACGGCACAGATTTCTTCATTCGCATCGATCAATGTGGATGAAAAAATCTCTGCCAAAAAAAAAAAATGGAGGGGAAAGGCGTCTGCCAGGACATAGGAGCTCCGCCCTACATCCATACCCACTTAGCTCGTATGCCCTGGCAAACCAGATTTCTCCATTCACATCAATCGATGTGGATGAATAAATCATTGCCGGGATTATTATTATTTTTTTTATATATATATATACAAAGTGCTTGCCAAAGCATAGGAACGCCGCCTCCTCCTCCTCAGCTCGTATGCCTCGGCAAACGTATCTGTCACTGCAGAGGAGAAAATCCCGTCTTGCAGCGCCGCATACACCGACTTGCGTGTAATCTGACAGCAGCGCAATGCTTCTGTCAGAATGCACATCGGTGCTGCAGCTAGTCAATCGGTTGGTCCACCTGGAAGGTAAAAAAATTAAAAAATTAAAATAAAGAAAAAAACAGGCCGCAACGCAATAATTTTATTAACTTTGCAACAGAACATATAAACTTTAACTTTTTTAACTGAACATTAACCTTTTTGCTTACTGGTGTGTTTTTTTTTTTTTTTTTTTTTTTTTACCTTTATAGAACAAACCTCTCCTTCCCCATGGGTCAATGTGCAAAGCGCAAATCGCCCAAAGATGTGGCGAAGTGCGTTATGCACTTTGTCCCATGTGAAAGGAGACGTTTGCAGCAGCAGTGAGTGAATGGGCCCTAATAGCCCTGTGTGCCTGTCCTGGTGAGATGATCCCTATGCTAATAGTGTACCTGTGAGTGGTACTTCCGGAAACACTCTCCAAAGCATAGGGCAGGGTGGTCCGGACAGTCAGGACAGAAATAGCGGGTGTCACGCCTTATTCCACTCCTGCTACAGACACGACATCTTTTTCGGGGTGACTGTTGGGTTGAGGTACCAGGAACGACATTGGGGAAATGTCGCTCGTGTAGACGGCTAACTACACTGGTGGTTGGGGCCACGGAACCTCCTGGATACAGGAGGTTCTCGATGATCTCTTCCTGAAATTTGAGGAAGGATCCAGTTCTCCCAGCCTTACTGTAGAGAACAAAACTATTGTACAGAGCCAATTGAATTAAATATACAGACACCTTCTTATACCAGCGTCTGGTGCGTCGGAAAACTAAATACGGAGACAACATCTGGTCATTGAAGTCGACCCCTCCCATGTGGAGGTTATAGTCGTGGACTGAGAGGGGCTTTTCAATGACACGGGTTGCTCGCTCAATTTGTATTGTCGTGTCTGCGTGAATGGAGGAGAGCATGTAAACGTCACGCTTGTCTCTCCATTTCACCGCGAGCAGTTCTTCGTTACACAGTGCGGCCCTCTGCCCCCTTGCAAGACGGGTGGTAACGAGCCGTTGGGGGAAGCCCGCGCGACTAGTTCGCGCGGTACCACAGGCGCCAATCCGTTCTAGAAACAAATGCCTAAAGAGGGCCACACTTGTGTAAAAATTGTCCACATAAAGATGGTACCCCTTGCCGAATAAGGGTGACACCAAGTCCCAAACTGTCTTCCCACTGCTCCCCAGGTAGTCAGGGCAACCGACCGGCTCCAGGGTCTGATCTTTTCCCGCATAGACCCGAAATTTGTGGGTATAGCCTGTGGCCCTTTCACAGAGCTTATACAATTTGACCCCATACCGGGCGCGCTTGCTTGGGATGTATTGTTTGAAGCCAAGGCGCCCGGTAAAATGTATCAGGGACTCGTCTATGCAGATGTTTTGCTCTGGGGTATAAATATCTGCAAATTTCTGGTTGAAATGGTCTATGAGGGGCCGAATTTTGTGGAGCCGGTCAAAAGCAGGGTGGCCCCTGGGACGGGAGGCGGTGTTGTCACTAAAGTGCAGGAACCGCAGGATGGCCTCAAAACGTGCCCTGGACATGGCAGCAGAGAACATGGGCATGTGATGAATCGGGTTCGTGGACCAATATGACCGCAATTCATGCTTTTTTGTCAGGCCCATGTTGAGGAGGAGGCCCAGAAAAGTTTTAAGTTCGGAAACTTGGACTGGTTTCCACCGGAAAGGCTGGGCATAAAAGCTTCCCGGGTTAGCGGTGATAAATTGTGTGGCATACCTGTTTGTTTCGGCCACAACTATGTCTAAAAGCTCCGCAGTCAAGAACAGCTCAAAAAATCCCAGGGCCGAACCGATCTGAGCCGTCTCAACCCGAACTCCAGACTGGGCAGTGAAAGGGAAAACTACAGGTGCGGCTGAAGTTGGGGACTGCCAATCAGGGTTTGCCAGCACCTCTGGGATTCTAGGGGCTCTACGGGCACGTCTTTGCGGTGGCTGCGACGGGGTCACTACTGCACGTGCCACCGTACCAGCTTCAACTGCCCTTCTGGTGCTCGCTACTTCACCAGGTTGTACGGCAGTGCTGGTACTAGGTCCAGGGAGGGCTGGGCTGCTGGTGTATGCCTCACCACGTAATCCGACAGCACCAGCCCCACTCTGCTGCTCTTGAAGCGGATCCTGCGCAACCTGCGGTCTAGCGACACAGGGGCCGGGTACGCCTGGTGGTATCAGGGACCTCAGCCTCCTCGTCCGAACTTTGGGTCAGAGAGCCACTGCTTTCTACAGGTTCGTATTCTGACCCGCTGGATTCATCAGATGAGGGTTCCCACTCCTCATCCAACTGGGTCAGAAGCCTGTAGGCCTCTTCAGAGGAATACCCCCTGTTAGACATGTGGGCAACTAAATTTAGGGGTATTCCCTGAGACTACCCAAGAAAAAAAAAGCAAGCCTGTCTTACAAAGGGGAGGCTAGCGAAGTACCGGAGGCCGCTGCGGTTGATAAAAAATATCAAAACTGATTTTTTTATCGCCGCAGTGCGTGTAAAGTGAATGTGCAGTGATCAAAAAAAAAATTTTTTTTTGTCACTGCGGTGGGGCGGGTGTGGGCGAACGCACGTGTGGGCGACCGATCAGGCCTGATCGGGCAAACACTGCGTTTTGGGTGGAGGGCGAACTAAAGTGACACTAATACAATTATAGATCTGACCGTGATCAGTTTTGATCACTTCCAGATACTATAAAAGTACAAATGCTGATTAGCGATACGCTAATCAGCGAATAACGGACTGCGGTGCGGTGGGCTGGGCGCTAACTGATCGCTAACTACCTAACCAAGGGGCCTAAACTATACCTAAAACCTAACGGTCAATACCAGTGAAAAAAAAAAGTGACAGTTTGCACTGATCACTTTTTTCTTTTCACTTGTGATTGACAGGGGTGATCAAAGGGGTGATCAAAGGGTTAATTGGGGTTCAGGGGGGTGATCAGGGGTATAGTGTAGTGTTGGTGTACTCACTGTGAAGCCTGCTCCTCTGCTGGATCCAACCGACGAAAAGAACCAGCAGAGGAGCAGGCAGCCATATAACAGATCATATTTACTAATATGATCTGCTATCTGGCACTTTGATTGGATTTTTAAAAAATCAGCAACCTGCCAGCCACGATCATTGGCTGGCAGGTTGCTGACGAAATACTTCTGTGCGAAATGCCGGCGCGAACTGCGCATGCGCACGCGCATAGTCGCGTCATCTCGCGTCTCGCGAGATGACGCGTATATGCGTGACTCTGCGCAGCGCTGCCACCTCCGGACCGCACATGTGCGTTAGGCGGTCCGGAGGTGGTTAATATATATTTTTTTAACCCCTCCATCCCTAATTTACTTAGCATTCTGTATTAAGAATGCCATTATTTTCTCTTATAACCATGTTATAAGGGAAAATAATAAAGATCGGGTCCCCATCTCGATCGTCACCTATTAACCATGCGTGAAAATCACACTGAATCCACACTTGCTTGCGGATGCTTGCGATTTTCGCGCAGCCCCATTCACTTCTATGGAGCCTGCTTTGTGTGAAAAACGAACAATATAGAGCTTGCTGAGATTTTCATGCAACGCACAAGTGATGTGTGAAAAAAAAAAAAAACGCTCATGTACACAGCCCCATGGAAATGAATGGGTCCAGATTCAGTGCGGGTGTTCACCTCACGCATTGCACCCGCGTGGAATTCTCACCCTTGTGAAAGGGGCCTAAGGCCTCATGCACACTGTATACAGCGGGTCGGCAATACACAGGCACCGGCCGTGTTCACCCCGCATCACTGATGCGGACCCATTCACTTAAAAGGGTCCGCAATACGGAGCTACGGAGCTATGGACTTCCGTGGTGTTTCTGTCCGTGCCTCCGCACCGCAGAAAAATAGAACATGTTCTATTTTTTTACGGTGCGGACAGATCAAGACCCATTCATGTTGAATCGGTCTTGATCCATCTCGGCCGCGGAGCGTATGTTGCCCGTGCATTGGGGACCGCAAATTGCGGTCCCCAATGCACGGATTGGCCGCACTACGGCCGTGTGCATGAGTCCTAAGGCATGATAAAGTCTGTGGCAAAACCAAGCAAAGTCAACAGCTACACAGAGTATCTAATTTCTTCACAAGATTTTAGGGCTTCGTGACCAAGCAATTTTTTTCATTTTTTGATTGTCACATTCGAAGAGCTATAACTTGTTTTTATTTTTCTGTCAAGGTAGCTGTATGAGGGCTTGTTTTTTTTTTATTTAGGACAAGTTGTATTTTTGAATGGCACCATTTTGAGGTACATATAATTGTCATTAGTTAACTTTTATTAACTCTTTCTGGGTAGCAGTAGAAAAAAACAGCAATGTCGCCTTTAAGTTTTTATGTTTCAAACGTTCACTTTGCAGCATACATAATATGATAACTTTCTGGGTCTGTACAATTACAGCAATACAAAAAACACATATTTTTTCTTTTAAGTTTTACTACTTTTGCACCATAAAAATAGTTTTTCTCTCTATGCAGCTGTGTGATGGCTTGATTTTTTGTGGGGTAGTTTTCATTACGATCATCGGGATAAGTCTTTTTGATCATGAATTGTTTTGTGGCAGATGAGAAAAAAGCAATTTTGACATAGTTTTTTGCTTATATTTTAACAGCGTTCAAAATGCAGGAAAATTATGTGATAACTGTATATTTTGGTAACAATAAAAATGATGGCTGGCTCACAGTAATTTGCATACAATTCCGCTATTTAATATAAATCCACACTGTCCGATCAGGAACTGCCATCAGACGCGTTTCGGAAAAAAGCATTGCTTTTTTACCACTCAGGAAGGAACTACTAGTTCCGAAACGCGTCTGGTGGAGGTTCCTGATCGAACAGTGTGGATTGTCATTCACAAAGAACTCCTCATATAGCGCAACTCTAGGCAAGTCCAACACGCATGCATGGAAAGATGCTCAGTAAGGAGCAATACAACTAAATCATCACGATCCAAGGCTGGTCGGAGGTAAAGCAGCACAAAATCGCAATAAGATCGTGAGTAATACACACAGTAAGCGTTGTGTAAACTAACTGTAGACTATTGTGTGCTATATATGCACATAACAAGCGAGCTAATTGCAAACCAGCACTGCACATGTAATAATACAACAGACTGAGAAAGCTCTGCAAGTCCATAACTAATTAAGAGAACTGTGTAAATGCAACTAAATAACAATTAACAACAGCAACCGCACGTCCAGAGAGAAGAAATTAATAAGGGAATCACGTTTTTTATTTTTATATCTTTTGATATAAGCATGAGCTCCGCATTTCAAGGGACCTGGTTTATAAAATGGATGACATGAATTGTGCTTTTTAGTTGTATATGTAGGCATATGTTAATGTATTACATTTTATATTAAATAGTGGAATTGTATGCAAATTACTGTGAGACAGCCATCATTTTTATTGTTACTTTGGTTATAGTAATTCTGAAGGGTGGTCAGTGGGCTCCAGGACAGCTGGTGAGCTTCCTCTACCACATTGTAACATTTTTAAAATGGTATACTTTGGGTCGTTATGGATGCAGCAATATCAAATATGTGGAGGATATTTTATTTTTCCGTTTTTTTCCCCCTTGAAAAGCATTTTATTAATGGAGAAAGATGTTTGTATTTTTTAAATTCGAGATTTTTTAAAATAAAACTTTCATTGTTCATTTTCCTACTTATTAGTTCCACAAGGGGACTTTGACATGTGATTCTATGATTGCTTACATAATACAGTATATGGCCGAATGCACACGGCCGTGTTCCGCGGCCGAGAGCAGTCCGTGGTAACACGGCCTGGCATCCTGTTGAGAGCAGGAGCGCACGGCGTCATTGGTTGCTATGACAGCGTGCGCTTCATGATGCCGCTGGACTACAGTAATACACTATACGAGTGTATTACTGTAGTTCAGTGGTGGCATGAAGTGCACGGCGTCATAGCAACCAATGACGCCGTGCGCTCCTGCTCTCAACAGGATGCCAGGCCGTGTTACCACGGACCGCTCTCGGCCGCGGAACACGGCCATGTGCATTCGGCCTATAACTAACGTAGTCCAGTGTATTATGCTGTCACTATGAAACTGTCAGGCAAGCTATTAGGCTGTGCTTCTTAGGCCCCTTTCACACGAGTTTTCTGCATAGCACCTGCACTGAATCCTGACCCATTCATTTCAATGACCCATTAATTTTCACGCGTCAGTTCTGCGTTCTATATGTTCTATATTCAGCATTTTTCATGCAGCCCTGGCCACATAGGCCCCTTTCACACGGGCGAGAATTCTGCGCGGGTGCAATGCATGAGGTGAACGCATTATACTGGCACTGGGACCCATTTCTTTCAATGGGGCTGTGCAGATGAGCGGTGATCTTCACGCATCCCTTGTGCGTTGCGTGAAAATCGCGACATGTTCTATATTCTGCGTTTTTCACGCAATGCAGACCCTGTAGAAATGAATGGGTCTGCATGAAAATTGCAAGCATCCGCAAACAAGTGCGGATGTGGTGCGATTTTCACGCATGGTTGCTAGTAGATGATAGGGATGAGCAACCCCATTAAAGTCTAATCACTGTATTATTTTCCCTTATAACATGGTTATAAAGAAAAATAATAGCATTCTTAAAACAGAATGCTTAGTAAAATGAGCCTTGAGGGGTCAAAAAATAAAAAAATAATTAACTCACCCATCCACTTGATCGCACAGCTGGCATCGTCTTCTTTCTTCTTCTTTCAGGACCTGCAAAAGGACCTTTGATGACGTAATCCTTCTATCTTCATTCAGCAGGACCTGCGCTGACAGTCACCAGGCTCACCATGTGGTGAGCGCGATTACGTCATCAAAGGTCCTTTTGCAGGTACTGAAAGAAGAAGAAAGAAGATGATGCTGGCAGCGCGAACAAGAGGATAAGGTGAGTTAATTTATTTCTTTTTTTAACCCCTCAAGCCACATTTTATTAAGCATTCTGTATTAAGAATGCTATTATTTTCCTTTGTAACCAGGTTATAAGGGAAAATAATAAAATCTACAGAACACCTAACCCAAACCCGAATTTCAGTGAAGAAGTCCGGGTTCGGGTCTGGGTACCACATTCAGTTTTTTCTCACGCATGTGCAAAATGCATTGCACTTGCATGGTAAAAACTGAACATCGGAACGCAATCGCAGTCAAAACTGACTGCAATTATGTGCCTACTCGCGTGCTTTTCCCACAATGTACAGTCGTGGCCAAAAGTTTTGAGAATGACACAAATATTAGTTTTCACAAAGTTTGCTGCTAAACTGCTTTTAGATCTTTGTTTCAGTTGTTTCTGTGATGTAGTGAAATATAATTACACGCACTTCATACGTTTCAAAGGCTTTTATCGACTATTACATGACATTTATGCAAAGAGTCAGTATTTGCAGTGTTGGCCCTTCTTTTTCAGGACCTCTGCAATTCGACTGGGCATGCTCTCAATCAACTTCTGGGCCAATTCCTGACTGATAGCAACCCATTCTTTCATGATCACTTCTTGGAGTTTGTCAGAATTAGTGAGGTTTTGTTTGTCCACCCGCCTCTTGAGGATTGACCACAAGTTCTCAATGGGATTAAGATCTGGGGAGTTTCCAGGCTATGGACCCAAAATGTCAACGTTTTGGTCCCCGAGCCACTTTTGCCTTATGGCACGGTGCTCCATCGTGCTGGAAAATGCATTGTTCTTCACCAAACTGTTGTTGGATTGTTGGAAGAAGTTGCTGTTGGAGGGTGTTTTCGTACCATTCTTTATTCATGGCTGTGTTTTTGGGCAAAATTGTGAGTGAGCCCACTCCCTTGGATGAGAAGCAACCACACACATGAATGGTCTCAGGATGCTTTAATGTTGGCATGACACAGGACTGATGGTAGCGCTCACCTTTTCTTCTCCGGACAAGCCTTTTTCCTGATGGCCCAAACAATCGTAAAGAGGCTTCATTGGAGAATATGACTTTGCCCCAATCCTCAGCAGTCCATTCACCATATTTTCTGCAGAAGATCAATCTGTCCCTGATGTTTTTTTTGGAGAGAAGTGGCTTCTTTGCTGCCCTTCTTGACACCAGGCCATCTTCCAAAAGTCTTCGCCTCACTGTGTGTGCAGATGCGCTCACACCTGCCTGCTGCCATTCCTGAGCAAGCTCTGCACGGGCGGCACTCCGATCCCGCAGCTGAATCCTCTTTAGGAGACGATCCTGGCACTTGCTGGACTTTCTTGGACGCCCTGAAACCTTCTTAACAAGAATTGAACCTCTTTCCTTGAAGTTCTTGATGATCCTATAAATTGTTGATTGAGGTGCAATCTTAGTAGCCACAATATCCTTGCCTGTTAAGCCATTTTGTATGCAATGCAATGGAGTATATGCAAATTGCTATTATAAAAACTTAAGCAGCAACTTTTCCAATTTCCAATATTTATGTAATTCTCAAAACTTTTGGCCACGACTGTACACGCGGCGCATCCGGAGCAAATCCAGGATGCCTGTGTGAAAGAGGCCATAGAAATGAATGGGGCTTCAGTGAAAAACGCATTGCATTCGGAAGCAAGTGTGGATGCAATGCGTTTTTCACTGATGGTTGCTAGGAGATGTTGTTTGTAAACCTTCAGTTTTTTTATCACGCGAGTGAAAAACGCATCAAAACGTATTGCACCCGCGCGGAAAAAACTGAACGCAATCACAGGCAAAACTGACTGAACTTGCTTTCCCTGAACGTACCCTGAACACATCCGGACCTAATCAGTCACGCTCGTGTGAAAGGGGCCTAAATAACGGCTTTAAAAAGGTGTATCAACAGTCATTAAGAGGTTCAACATGCCAGATGTTAGAAGAGTTTTAATCTCTGTAATTTAGTGAATAAGGAGATAATTCGAAAACAAAAAATCATAATATCTAGAAGGCTACTTTCACACTAGCGTTTTGGCTTTCTGTTTGTGAGATCCGTTCAGGGCTCTCAAAAGCGGTCAAAAACTGATCAGTTTTGCCCTAATGCATTCTGAATGGAAAATGATCCGCTCAAAATCCATCAGTTTGCCTTCGTTCAGTCACCATTCTGCTCTGCAGGCGGACACCAAAACGTTGCCTACAGCGTTTTGCTATCCGTCTGATGGAGCGGAGCCAAACGTCCCGTCCTGGCATACAATTTAAGTCAATGGGGACGGATCCGTTTTCTCTGACACAATCTGGCACATCAGAAAATTGATCCGTCCCCCATTGACTTTGAATGGTCTTAAAGACGGATCCGTCATGGCTATAGAAGACATAATACAACCGGATCCGTTCATGACTGATGCATGTGGTTGAATTATTGTAACAAAAGCGTTTTTGCAGATCCATGACGGATCCGCAAAAAACGCTAGTGTGAAACTAGCCTAGTGCTACAGTTTGATAGAAATGTCACTGACTCTAAAAGCACTGCAAAAGCACCAGAAACAAAAAGAAACGGTGTATGGTAAAATTTTTATATTTCACTCTTGACTTTTAACCCTTAAGGCCTCTTTCAGACGGGCGTTGCGGGAAAAGGTGCGGGTGCGTTGGGGGAACATGCACGATTTTACATCGCGAGTGCAAAACATTGTAATGCGTTTTGCACGCGCGTGAGAAAAATCTGCATGTTTGGTATCCAAACCCCAACTTCTTCACAGAAGTTCGGGCTTGGGATCGGTGTTCTGTAGATTGTATTATTTTCCCTTATAACATGGTTATAAGGGAAAATAATAGCATTCTGAATACAGAATGCATAGTACAATAGCGCTGGAGGGGTTAAAAAAATATAAAAAATTTAACACACCTTAATCCACTTGCTCGCGCAGCCCGGCATCTCTTCTGTTTGTCTTCTGTGCTGTGTGCAGGAAAAGGACCTGTGGTGACGTCACTCCGGTCATCACATGGTCCATCACATGATCTTTTACCATGGTGATGGATCATGTGATGACCGGAGTGATGTCACCACAGGTCTTTTTCCTGCACACAGAACAGAAGACAGACAGAAGAGATGCCAGGCTGCGCGAGCAAGTGGATTAAGGTGAGTTAAATTATTTTTTATTTTTTTTTAACCCTTCCAGCGCTATTGTACTATGCATTCTGTATTCAGAATGCTATTATTTTCCCTTATAACCATGTTATAAGGGAAAATAATAATGATCGGGTCTCCATCCCGATAGTCTCCTAGCAACCGTGCGATTTTCACGCAGCCCCATTCACTTCTATGGGGCCTGCGTTGCGTGGAAAACGCACAATATAGAGCATGCTGCGATTTTCATGCAAGTGATGCATGAAAATCACCGCTCATGTGCACAGCCCCATAGAAATGAATGGGTCCGGATTCAGTGCGGGTGCAATGCGTTCACTTCACGCATTGCACCCGCGCGGAAATCTCGCCCGTGTGAAAGAGGCCTAAGGCCTGTTCGCTGTCTTTTCATGGCAGAGCAGGTCCTTAGTCTCCAGTAACTTTTTTTAATGTTACATCTTTAACTTTCGACAGTTTTTACTTTATAAAAACGATACCTCACACTGTAGCCCATGTTCCCTACATGTCATATCGCAAATTTTTTTCATGATATGCTCCTCCGCTGTGCCACTGTGCCCCTCATTCTGTTTAGGCACCCTGTATGCTAATTAATAGCATCTGAACTGGGAGGAGGAGACATCAGCTTTTCTCAGGGGGCGTCTCTTCTCCCTGGCTGTGGCGCTGCCCAATCACAGCAGACTGCGTCACAGCCAGGGAGAAGGTGAGCTGTTCTTTCTCAATGCCTTTGAAGCGGTCCGCTGTGATTGGACACAGCGATATGATTGAAAAAAAATAGCGATATGACATGTAGGGAACATGGGCTACAGTGTTAGGTATCTCTTTTATAAAGTAAAAAACTGGTGAAGGGTCCTCTTTAAAAAACTTTGACAAGAGCATGTTTTCAATTTTCCCTTGCCTCTTACTATCTCTGTCTCATTCTTCAAACTGCAGGCTGGTTTAACACATAGGGGGTCATTTATTAACCTGAAATACTGTATGCATATATTAGTTGTATTTCATGCTCACATTGCAGCGCAACGGTTAGTTGTGCCACAGTCTATGACTTCTCCCCGCTCACGCCAGGTCTAAAAAAGTGAGCGCGGCATGGGCAGGGAAGGGAACAGGCCAGCAGGCGCAGAAAATGGTCTAAGAGCTCATGCACACGACGTATGTATTTTGTGGTCTGCAAAAAACGGATACGCAAAAAATACGAATGACATCCGTGTGCATCTGTATTTTGTGGAATGGAACAGCTGGCCCCTAACAGCACTATCATTGTCCTTAATGCGGACAATAATAGGACATGTTCTATTTTTCTGCATACGTTCATCAAAACTTTTTTTACGGACACGGAAAGAAAATACGTTTGTGTGCATGAGCCCTAAATGTAAGCCAGTTAGGAAGCTGTCTTGCATATAGAGGCGGCGCTAGATGCACCAAAGCTATGGAGAGGCTGGCACCTCTTCATAATTTCGACGATCCTCTGCCACTGCCGGGACATTATTAAGACCAGCTGGTTTTTATGAATGACTCCCATAGTTTTTTTTGCCGTTTTTCCTATTTTTGCTTTTTTTACTTTTTTGAGCTGTTTTTTATGGAAAACGCACCAACTCTCGGTGTTCGCTGTAACTGAGCAGCACAAACACATTTTTTCTCCCTTATCTATTTTTGTTATTTGCAGCATGCTATGGAGTTTTTTTCTCTGTAGGGAAATGTTTGTAAAATAAAAGAATTTTGTGGTGTTTCTACAACCCCTCCTTTCACTGCCTGAAAATAGGGGTTTTAACTATTTTGAAGGCAGTGAAAGTATTACATACTGCTGGCAGAAAGAGATACAGAACTTTCTTTCTGTTACCCTACAAGCCCCCCCCCCCCCCCAAAAAAAAAAAATGCGTATTTTGCGCTTGTGTTTTTGGTGCATTTTTATGCTGCAAATATATCAAATGTTAGCAAAAAATTTGAGGGAAACATGAAATGCATATTACAACTGGGGTTTTCTAAAAAATGTTGTGCCTCTGCCATTTCTTTTTAAAATGCAGCATGTTGCAGCAATAGTTTTATTTTCATGCTGTTTTAATGCCAGTTAAACATGAGTTAACACAAAAACACCACAAAAAAATACACCGTAAATTTGTAGCACATGTCCAAGCTACACTCACCCGCCGCAGCCAATGCCTCATAATTTTACTGCAAAATCCTGCAACCAAGATGTAGCTAAAGGCTCACGGGCCCTGGTGCAAGAGTTCAGCTTGGGCCCCACTTCCCTCAGGGCTTTGTATCCAGGGGCAGGGAGGCACTTATCCTTTGTGGTGTCTGAGGCAAAAATTAAAATGGCACCCCCCCAAAGCTAAATTCTTTACCAGCCAGAGATGTAACTTGACCTGCATGCACTTTATATAATATTGGTGTCCTCTTATGCAGCACAAGGGTTTTTGGGCCCCATCAGGCTCCTGGGCCCAGTAGCGACTGCTACCTCTGCAATCCCATGCGTGCAGCCATTGGTTTCCGCGGGAGACCTTTACACTGGAAATGTTTTTAAAAAAGCTGCAAATTCACTCCAGTAGGGGGAATGGAGTAGAAAAACCGGAGTAGAATTTCTAGAATTTCTTTTAGGATTAAAGATGTCCAGAATTTAATAAACAATGTGCAACATTTCATGAGTTTTGCACAACACAGATTTAAGCAAAACTGACCTCAAATATTACCCTGATAAATTACCCCCCAAAACGGTATTGTTTGTTAAGATTTTGCAGCGTATGTTCTGTTACATATCAACAGTATAGATGAAAGTTGTATCCAATATATATAATGTGTGCAGCACTATGGCTCAGTGGCTAGCACTGGTGCCTTGCAGTGCTGGGGTCCTAGGTTCGACCAAGGACATCATCTGCATGGAGTTTGTATAAGATTTGACATCACAGACATGCCTCAAGTTACAGTATAATTTCATTCTGGGACCACTATAAATTCCCTGAAGTAGGTAATCACCAGAGCCCAACACAAGGCAGAAAGGTCTGGGCTGCCTGGGATCCATGTTATGTCTGCGGAGTAAGGTCACAAAAAACAAGTGTGAGTTGGCAGGAGCAGACCTAATCAAATGACCAAAGGAAAGCTGATAGGATAATCAAACAAGCCTAAGTCCAAACCAGGAGATTATGGATACAGCCAAATCTGTACAGGGCCGGCCTTAGGTTTTCAGGCGCCCTGTGCGAGCTAATCTCGTGGCGCCCCCCCCCCCCCCCCCTCTTCCCCGGTTCACCTAAACATACACAAAGAGGAAAACAATCTTTGTAACAAACAGTTTTCTTTAATTACAGATAATTTAAGTGCAAGTGCAAACAAGTACAATCATACCCAGTGTCACCCATAGCCAGTCTCCTGCCCCCCTTAATCATACCCTGTCACCTTTGCCCAGTCCCCTGCCCCCCTTAATCATACCCAGTGTCACCCAGAGCCAGTCCCCTGCCCCCCTTAATCATACCCTGTCACCTTTACCCAGTCCCCTGCCCTTCTTAATCATACCCATTGTCACCCTTACCCAGTCCCCTGCCCCCCTTAAATTAAGGGTGACAGACACTGGGTATGATTAAGGGGCAGGGGACTGGCTTTAGTTGACACTGGGTATGATTAAGGGGGCAGGGGACTGGGTAAAGGTGACAGGGTATAATAAAGGGGGGCAGGGGACTGGCTATGGGTGACAATGGGTATGATTAAGGGGGGCAGGGTCTAATTGAGGGGGCAGGAGACTGGGTAAAGGTGACAGGGTATGATTAAGGGGGGCAGGGGACTGGCTATGGGTGACACTGGGTATGATTAAGGGCCTTAATCATACCCAGTGTCACCCATAGCCAGTCCCCGGCCCCCCTTAATCATACCCTGTCACCTTTACACAGTCCCCTGCCCTTCTTAATCATACCCAGTGTCACCCTTACCCAGTCCGCTGCCCCCCTTAATCATGGGCAGGGTCTAATTGAGGGGGCAGGGGACTGGGTAAAGGTGACACTGGGTGTGATTAAGAAGGGCAGGGGACTGGGTAAAGGTGACAGGGTATGATTAAGGGGGGCAGTTGACTGGCTCTGGGTGACACTGGGTATGATTAAGGGCCTTAATCATACCCAGTGTCACCCATAGCCAGTCCCCGGCCCCCCTTAATCATACCCTGTCACCTTTACACAGTCCCCTGCCCTTCTTAATCATACCCAGTGTCACCCTTACCCAGTCCGCTGCCCCCCTTAATCATACCCAGTGACTGTCACGGTGTCACCCACCTTATCTAGTCCCCTGCCCCCTTAATCATACCCAGTGTCTGTCACCCTTATCCTTATCCAGTCCCCTGCCCCCAGGCCCCATTTAAAGAAAGATATTTGGTTAAAAAAAAAAAAAAAAAAAGAGTACCGCACATACCTGTTACATACAGTGACGTCTCCAGTGAAGTAGACTTTCCTCAGCATCTTCATTCGGAGATAGGACCGTCATGATAACTTCTTTCAGCCGCGTCTCGTCTCTGCAGAGTTTCACAGAAATTTATGGGGATTTCTCACTTTACTATCATCCTCAGATAACAGACCTCCCCAGTAGTGCCCATAACTATAATGCCCTCTGTATAATTATAATATATACTGGCCCCTTTATATTATTATTATTTCCTCCTCTGTATTATTATTATTAATATTATAATGGCCCCCTCTGTAGTATTATAGTAACAATTTTGCCCCCACTTCAGCCCCTCCAGCATACAGTCCCATGTAAGATACAACCTTCCCCCTGCCTTCAGCCCCTCCAGCATACAGTCCCATGTAAGACACATTACTTCCCTGCCATCAGCCCCTCAAGCATACAGTCCCATGTAAGGTAGATCACTCTCCTGCCTTCAGCCCCTCCAGCATACAGTCCCAAGTAAGGTACATCACTCTCCTGCCTTCAGCATACAGTATCGTGTAAAATACATCATTCTCCGCCTTCAGCCCCTCCAACATACAGTCCTATGTAAATAATATCACACTCCCTCTCTTTGCCGTCTGCCTTCAGCCCCTCCAGCATACAGTCCCATGTAAGATACATCACACTCCTGCCTTCCAGTCCTTCTTGCACAGTCCCATGTAAAATGCATCACTCCAGCCCCTCCAGCATACAGTCCAATGTAAAATATATCACTCCCCCTGCCTTCAGCTCCTCTAGCATACAGTCCCATGTAAGATACAACGCCCCTCCAGCATACAGTCCCATGTAAGACACATCACTTCCCTGCCTTAGCCCCTCCAGCATACAGCCCTATGTAAAATAATGTCACCCTCTTGCCTTCAGCCTCTTCAGCATACAGTCCCATGTAAATAATATCACCCCAACTACCCTCTCTTCAGACCCCTCTAACATACAGTCTCCAGTACAAAGATGATTCCTTCTCCCTTCAGCCCCTGCAAAAAGCCCCCCAAGTAAAAATAACAGTCACTATTCTCCTCCACATACTTGCCTGCAGACTCTGCTCCTGCTCTGTAGAATCTCCCGCACATCGTTAGGCCACGCCCCCTGGGTGACAAGACTCCGCCTCTTCCCCTGACATCATACCTCCTAGGATCAACTACATTCTACACACTACGCTCGCTCTACTGCCTCATAGGCTTCAGGCCACTAGCCTGAAGCCTATGAGGAAGAACAGAGGGGACGGGAGCCATAGGCTCCCATGATCCTCATTTTAGTGTTTGCTGCCTGGCGCCCCCTGCAATTTTGCACCCAATCTCGGCTCAGGTCAGGCCGGCCGGCTGCTGTAGTCTGTAGAGACCGACTGCAAGCTGTGTCGGCCGCCAGGCGCCTCTGTTGCCATGGCGCCCTGTGCGGCCGCACAGCTCGCACACCCCAAAGGCCAATTCAAAACCTGGAGAGTAGCGATGTAACCAAATCAGTAGTTTTGATAGAGCACCAAAGTGCCCGGGTGCTCGGGCCAAACACCTCGGGGTGCTCAATAGAAGTCAATGAGAGAACCCGAGCATTAAACCAGGCATCCCCTGATCTGAAGAGGGGAGGGTGTCTGGTTCATAGGGAAAGGTCATAAATTAATGGAACACCAACGAAATGGTTTGGGAACAGCATGGAGAGGATGTCTGGATGCATCTTGGACTCCCAGGTCGCTGCTGGGAACAATGTTGTCCAAGTAGTACGCCACTTTTACAGACTGACAATAATACGCCCCAAACCGAAGAAAACAATTGTTAGGAAACCTTGTCTCCTGTATATTTACTTGTATATAAAGTGCAAGTGCTGACAAAAATTACAAGCAAGAGGCACTCCGACACAACCTGTATATCACATAATGGAGGGCCTTATTCACATTGTGGTACAATTGTTCAGGTAGTGTGACTCCTACACTCATAAAGCCTATGCACTAAGTGAAAGGGCGGCCAAAAATTACAAGGAACCGGCACTCAAACACACCCTTTGTTACACATAAAGGAGGGAATCATACACATCCTTTAAAAATGATGATTCATGGACTGCTGGTGACCCTCAAGGGCCTGCTGATCTGACCATCTAAAACATTAGGGGGCGAGGGCCTGCTGCTGAGATTACACTCTAAAACATTAGTGGTGAGGGTCTGCAGGTGAGCTGACCCTGAAAAGATTGTAGGTGAGGGTCTGCTGGTGAGCTGACCCTGTAAAAGATTGTAGGTGAGGGCCTGCAGGTGAGCAGACCCTGTAAAACATTATATGTGAGGGCCTTCAGGTAAGTTGACCCTGTAAAACATTATATGCAAGGGCCTGCAGGTGAGCTGACCCTCTAAAAGGTTGTAGGTGAGGGCCTGCAGGTGAGCTGACCCTGTAAAACATTATATGCGAAGGCCTGCAAGTGAGCTGACCCTGTGAAAGATTGTAGGTGAGGGCCTGCAGGTGAGCTGACCCTGTAAAACATTATATGCAAGGGTATATACAGTTGCAAGAAAAAGTATGTGAACCCTTTAGAATGATATGGATTTCTGCACAAATTGGTCATAAAATGTGATCTGATCTTCATCTAAGTCACAACAATAGACAATTACCGTCTGCTTAAACTAATAACACACAAAGAATTAAATGTTACCATGTTTTTATTGAACACACCATGTAAATATTCACAGTGCAGGTGGAAAAAGTATATGAAGCCTTGGATTTAATAACTGGTTGAACCTCCTTTGGCAGCAATAACTTCAACCAAACGTGTCCTGTAGTTGCAGATCAGAAGTGCACAACGGTCAGGAGTAATTCTGGACCATTCCTCTTTACAGAACTGTTTCAGTTCAGCAATATTCTTGGGATGTCTGGTGTGAATCGCTTTCTTGAGGTCATATCACAGCATCTCAATCGGGTTGAGGTCAGGACTGTGACTGGGCCACTCCAGGCGGCGTATTTTCTTCTGTTTAAGCCATTCTGTTGTTGATTTACTTCTATGCTTTGGGTCGTTGTCCTGTTGTAACACCTATCTTCTGTTGAGCTTCAGCTGGTGGACAGATGGCCTTAAGTTCTCCTGCAAAATGTTTTGATAAACTTGGGAATACATTTTTCCTTCGATGATAGCAATCCGTCAAGGCCCTGATGCAGCAAAGCAGCCCCAAACCATGATGCCCCCACCACCATACTTCACAGTTGGGATGAGGTTTTGATGTTAGTGTGCTGTGCCTCTTTTTCTCCACACATAGTGTTGTGTGTTTCTTCCAAACAACTCAACTTTGATTTCATCTGTCCAAAGAATATTTTGCCAGTACTGCTGTGGAACATCCAGGTTCTCTTGTGCAAACTGTAAATGTGCAGCAATGTTTTTTTTGGACAGCAGTGGCTTCCTCTGTGGTTTCCTCCCATGAAATCCATTCTTGCTTAGTGTTTTACGTATCGTACATTCGCTAACAGGGATGTTAGCATATGCCAGAGACTTTTGTAAGTCTTTAGCTGACACTCTTAGGATTCTTCTTCACCTCATTGAGCAGTCTGCGCTGTGCTCTTGCAGTCATCTTTGCAGAACGGCCACTCCTAGGGAGAGTAGCAGCAGTGCTGAACCTTCTCCATTTATAGACAATTTTGTCTTACCGTGGACTGATGAACAGCAAGGCTTTTGGATATACTTTTATAACCCTTTCCAGCTTTATGCAAGTCAACAATTCTTAATCATAGATCTTCTGGGAGCTCTTTTGTGCGAGGCATCATTCACATCAGGCAATGCTTCTTGTGAAAAACAAACCCAGAACTGGTGTGTGTTTTTTATAGTGCAGGGCAGCTGTAACCAACCCCTCCAAATTCATCTTATTGATTGGACTCCAGTTGGCTGACACCTCACTCCAATTAGCTCTTGGAGATGTCATTAGTCTAGGGGTTCACATACTTTTTCCACCTGCACTGTGAATGTTTACATGGTGTGTTCAATAAAAACAAGTTAATATTTAATTATTTGTGTGTTATTAGTTTAAGAAGACTGTGATTGTCTATTGTTGTGACTTAGATGAAGATCAGATCACATTTTATGACCAATTTGTGCAGAAATCCATATCATTCCAAAGGGTTCACATACTTTCTCTTGCAACTGTATGTGAGGGCATTATATGCAACGAATAAGCATGTTGATTTGATGGAAGAGGATGAGGAGGATGAGAAAAGGAAGATTAATCCATATACCCTTTTTGTGATGGAAGGGGTGCATGGGAATACAGTGTATTCAGTACATCATAAACAACACATTTAAAGTGCCTTTATGTTAATCAGCTTTCCTCTGGTGGAGTCGAGAATTCAGGGTCAATCCAGGCCTTGTTCATTTTTATAAGAGTCAACCTGTCAGCATTTTCAGTTGACAGGGGGATACGCTTATCTGTTATATTGCCATCAGCAGCACTAAATACCCACTCAGACAAAATGCTGGTGGAAGGGCAGGCCAGCAACTCCAAGGCGTAGAGCACCAGTTCGTGTCACGTGTCCAGCTTGGACACCCAGTAGTTGTAAGACACGGAGGGATCATTAAGGACACTGACACGGTCTGCTATGTACTCATTCACCATCTTCCAAAATTTTTCCCTCCTTGTGACAGTAGGCCGCACATCAGGGTGAAGGTACTGGTGGGGTGTCATGAAACTGTCCCAGGCTTTGGAGAGTGTTGCCCTGCCTCTGTTGGAATCTCCACTCTTCGGTTGCCCAAGGAACTACGGACTCTGCCGCCAGCATTGTCAGATATAAATTTTAGGAGCAATTTTTCAACACGGACCTTCTGGTATTGCACCGTTTTGCTTGTTATCTCCACCAGAGGAATGAGAGATGAGAAGTTATTTTTATAGCAGGGGTCGAGAAGGGTGAACAACCAGTAATCCGTGTTGTCTAAAATGTGCATAACGCTCGGAAAAGGCACGCTAACATGAAGTCAGCCATGTGTGCCAGAGTACCAGCAGGCAAGATTTTGCTGTCGTCATCAGGAGGATGACTCTCAATCTCCTCATCCTCTTCCTCCTCTTCTACCCATCCACGCAGAACAGATGGAATTAAACTTCCATGGGTACTACCCTCTGTAGCGGAGGCAACCGCCTCCTGCTTCTCCTCCTCCTCTTCATCGTCCAATTCGTGCTGTGAAGACGAACTGAGGGTGGTCTGGCTATCACCCTTTGTAATGTCTTCCCCCATTTCCACCTCTTCCACATGCAAAGTGGCATCCTTAATTGTGATCAGTGAGCGTTTGAGTAGACACAGAAGTGGGATAGTTAGGCTGATAATAGCGTTATCACCGCTCACCATCTGTGTTGATTCCTCAAAGTTTCTTAAAACCTCACAGAGGTCAGACATCCATGCCCAATCCTTGCTTGTAAATAGCAGAAGCTGACTGGAAAGACGATGACCATGTTGAAGCTGGTATTCCACTACTGCCCTCTGCTGCTCACAAAGCCTGGCCAACATGTGGAACGTCAAAGCTGTCAATGATTTGCGGAAATGTGCACATACGCGGTGCACCTAGACCAGTAGCTCAGGCAAATTGGGGTAGGTTTTGAGAAATCACTGAACCAGTAAGTTTAAGACATGGGCTAGGCATGGGATGTGTGTGAGCTTGCCGAGCTCCAAAGCCGCCACCAAGTTACGGTCATTATCAGACACATCCATGCCTGGTTCTAGGTTGAGTGGCGAGATCCACTGCTCAGTCTGGTCTCTTATCCCCTGCCACAGTTCTGCGGCGGTGTGCTGTTTTGTCCCCTAATCATATCAGCTTCAGCACGGCCTGTTGCCGCTTCCCCACTGCAGTGCTACACTGCTTCCAGCTACCGACTGATGGCTGACTGGTGCTGCACGCGGATAATTTGTAGGTGGAAGTGGAGGAGGAGGCAGAGGAGGAGAAATGGCGGTTAGAGCCACTAGCGTAGGTGCTGGCGGAAACCTTATCGGCGTAGGTCCCGCAAACCTTGTTATCGGTAGCACCTGTGCCATCCCAGGGTATGACTCACTCCCGGCCTCCACAACGTTCGCCCATTGTGCCGTCAGGAAAATGTAGCGTCCCTGGCCGAATGCACTTGTCCATGTGTCCGTGGTTAAGGGGACCTTCCCAGTAAATGCGTTGGTCATGGCACGTGTGATGTTACAGGACACATGTTGGTGTAAGGCGGGCATGGCACAACCGTCACGCTGGACAACCGTCAACATCAGGCTGCTAAAGGCCTCAGTGTTCACAAACCTAAATGACAACATGCCAGGGCCAGTAATTTGAAAAGCTGCACATTTAGTGCTATGGCCTGTGGGTGGGTGGCTGGGTATTTGCGCTTGCGTTCAAAGGCCTGGTGGTGGTGAGGTTGCTAGTGTTTATGCCCCGGCTCATTTTGGTATGGCATAGGCTGAAAACTACTATTCTTTTGTCGTTCACACTTTCCTCAAAAAAGTCCCATACTGTGGAACACCTGCCCATTGGCAAGGGAGATTTCCGCAAGTAGGTGCTCCACGGAACAGTTGCGGGCCTGTTTGGTGTGGCCCGCCTTCTCCCTTTTGCCACCCCATTGCCTCTTCCAGCCTCCCCCCCCCCTCTGTACTGCTGTCCTTGCTCGAATTTCCACCTTCCCAGGTTGGGTCAGTGACTTCATCGTCCACCACCTCCTCCTCCTCAACTTCCTCACTCTGCTCATTCTCCTGACTTGTTGACCTAACCACAACCTCAGTAATTGACAACTGTCTATCATCCTCTTCATCAACCTCTTGAGACAGTAATTGCCGTTGAATTATTGGCAACTGTGTCTCATCATCATCCACCTCATTAAACAGTAATTGCCATTTACCACCGTCATCTTCTTGTGACTGTGGCTGCTCAAGAGTTTGGGAATTAGGGCACAAAATCTGTCCCTCTTCAAGCCTGCTTGGCGAGAGAGCCAAATCAAGGAATGGCACTGAAAAGAGGTCCTCGGAATATCCGAGTGTGGGATTACTTGTTTGCCAAGACTCTCCACGGTGGGAGGAAGGAGTATCAGGGTGAGGATTGTGTTGAGCAAACTCTTGGCTACTCAGACTGGACTTGGTGGAAGACAGGGTGGTGCTTAACCGACTGGAAGCATTTTCCTGCTGCAATCCAACCGACCACCTAGTCGCACTGGTCTGACTTTGAGAGCGTTGTCCTGCGCCGCCCTGCAAACTGGGACATGAAGATAGGTATCGTGGATGATTGTTTTTTGTGTGCTCTGGCTGCAGGCACAGTTTCAACACTTCCAGGGCCACAGCCTCTGTATGCACCATCAGCATCACGGCCACTTCCCTGTCCCTTACTGCTTGCCTTCTTCATATTAAATGTTATATATGCTTAAAAGTATGTCACACGTACAGTAGAATAGAATTTGGAAGTGTATGCACAAACAAATTTAAAAAGGTATTTAAGATGTGGAAACGTCACACACGAGATATCCCACAGATAATGTCAACGCTGTCACCAGCGGCTAATAAAAAATTGCAGGGAATGTCACAGATATTTGGGATGAGAAAACGTTATACGGGAGAGGTACGACCGGTAATGTCTCTGTCCGCAGCATCTGCAGAAAAATTACATTGTATGTCACAGATAAAAATGTTGTGCACACACGTTACACTGGAGATGTGGCACTGGTAATGTCACTGTCAGAAGCGGACACCATCTATTTCAAAAATTTCACTGTATGTCACAAATAAATTTTTTAAGCGCATACTTTACACTGGAGATGTGGCGCTGGTCATGTCACTGTCCGCAGCGGACACCGTCTGTGGAAAAAGTACACTGGATGTCACAGATATTTTTGAGATGCGCACACTTTACACTGGAGATGTGGTGCAGCTAATGTCCCTGTCCGCAGCGGACACCGTCTGTGGAAAAAGTACACTGGATGTCACAGATATTTTTTGGATGCGCACACTTTACACAGGAGATGTGGTGCAGCTAATGTCGCTGTCTGCAGCGGCCTAACTATTGCACGCTATTTAGCGCATGATGCGCTAAAAATAGTTATTGCTGCCACACAAAACAGTCCTTAAAAGGACTTTTGGGTCTGTAAAGTTTTAGCAATTTCTAATAAAAATATTCCTTTATCACTCCCTACACTGTCTGTCCCTTCCTCAGCACAGTTCTCCCTGACAAAGACTGAGCTAAACACGCGTCATCGGGTGCCAGTAACCAACATGCCTACGACATTACAGTGAAAGCAGTACTTACCTGCACGTTTTTTGGCTACGTAGCAGCATTGTGCGTGTGGAAATGCTCTTAATTTCACTATTAAACATAGCCTGAGTTCTACTGTTGTTTTTCTTCGATTTGATTTCACCAAACGTTTAACCCCTTAAGCACTTAGGGCGTACCGGTACGCCCTATTTCCCGAGTCCTTAAGGACTCAGGGCGTACCGGTACGTCCTAACTTTAAATCATGATTAATCGCAACAGGATGTCTGCTGAAATCATTCAGCGGGCATCCTGTCACCTGCGGTTTGCGGCTTTTACCTTATCCGGCGGGCGGATCTCACAGGCAGGAAGCTGTATGAGTAATACACAGTGTATTACTCATACAGCCAATGCATTACAATACAGAAGTATTGGAATGCATTGTAAAGGATTAGACCCCCAAAAGTTGAAATCCCAAAGTGGGACAAAAAATAAAGTAAAAAAAAAGGTTTTTGGGGTTTTCCCCCCAAAAAATTAAAAGTTTCAAGTAAAAATAAAAAAAACATAATTTTCCCCAAATAAAGTTTAAAAAAAAATGGTAAAAAACTGGGGAAAATAAAATAATACATATTAGGTATCGCCGCGTCCGTATCGACCGTCTCTATAAACATATCACATGACCTAACCCCTCAGATGAACACAGTAAAAAATTAAAACTGTGCTAAATAAACTATTTTTTGTCACCTTACATCACAAAAAGTGTAATAGCAAGCGATCAAAAAGTCATATGCACCCCAAAATAGTGCCAATAAAACCGTCATCTCATCCCGCAAAAATCATACCCTACCCAAAGTAATCGCCCAAAAACGTAAAAAATTTTGGCTCTCAGACTATGGAAACACTAAAACATGATTTTTTTTGTTTCAAAAAAGAAATCATTGTGTAAAACTTACATAAATAAAAAAAGTATACATATTAGGTATCGTCGCGTCCGTGACAACCTGCTCTATAAAAATATCACATGATCTAACCTGTCATATGAATGTTGTAAATAACAAAAAATAAAAATGTTGCCAAAACATCTATTTCTTGTTACCTTGCCTCACAAAAAGTGTAATATAGAGCACCCAAAAATCATATGTACCCTAAACTAGTGCCAACAAAACTGCCACCCTATCCCGTAGTTTCTAAAATGGGGTCACTTTTTTGGAGTTTCTACTCTAGGGGTGCATCAGGGGGGCTTCAAATGGGACATGGTGTCAAAAAAAACAGTCCAGCAAAATCTGCCTTCCAAAAACCATATGGCATTCATTTCCTTCTGCGCCCTGCCGTGTGCCCGTACAGCAGTTTGCGACCACATATGGGGTGTTTCTGTCAACTAAAGAATCAGGGCCATAAATATTGAGTTTTGTTTGGCTGTTAACCCTTGCTTTGTTACTGGGAAAAATGTATTAAAATTGAAAATTTGCCCAAAAATTTAAATTCTGAAATTTAATCTCCATTTGCCAATAACTCTTGTGGAACACCTAAAGGGTTAACGACGTTTGTAAAAGCAGTTTTGCATACCTTGAGGGGTGTAGTTTCTTAGATGGGGTCATTTTTATGGAGTTTCTACTCTAGGGGTGCATCAGGGGGGCTTCAAATCGGACATGGTGTCAAAAAACCAGTCAAGCAAAATCTGCCTTCCAAAAACCGTATGGCATTCCTTTCCTTCTGCGCCCTGCGGTGTGCCCGTACAGCGGTTTACGACCACATATGGGGTGTTTCTGTAAACTACAGAATCAGGGCCATAAATAATGAGTTTGGTTTGGCTGTTAACCCTTGCTTTGTAACTGGAAAAAAATTATTAAAATGGAAAATCTGCCAAAAAAGTGAAATTTTGAAATTGTATCTCTATTTTCCATTAATTCTTGTGGAACACCTAAAGGGTTAATGTAACGACGTTTGTAAAAGCAGTTTTGCATACCTTGAGGGGTGTAGTTTCTAGAATGGGGTTTGGGTGGTTTCTATTATGTAAGTCTCGCAAAGTGACTTCAGACCTGAAAATTTCAGAAAAATTTCAAGATTTGCTTCTAAACTTCTAAGCCTTGTAACATCCCCCCCAAAAATAAAATATCATTCCCAAAATGATCCAAAAATGAAGTAGACATATGGGGAATGTAAAGTAATAACTATTTTTGGAGGTATTACTATGTATTATAAAAGTTGAGAAATTGAAACTTGGAAATTTGCTCATTTAAAAAAATTTGTAAATGTAGTATTTTTTTTATAAATAAAAATGATTTATTTTTACTTCATTTTACCAGTGTCATGAAGTACAATATGTGACGAAAAAACAATTTCAGAATGGCCTGGATAAGCCAAAGCGTTTTAAAGTTATCAGCACTTAAAGTGACACTGGTCAGATTTGCAAAAAATTGCCAAGTCCTTAAGGTGAAATAGGGCTGAGTCCTTAAGGGGTTAAGTGATTGCCGATCACAATCATTCAGGATTTTATTTCCGCCACATTTCTTCCTCGAATACGATGGGTCCCCACTATCCTTCCATTTTTTTTATAATGCGTTGGACAGTTCTTAACCCAATTTTAGTAGTTTCTGCAATCTCCTTAGATGTTTTCTCTGCTTGATGCAGGCCAATGAGTTGACCCTTCTCAAACAGACTTTTCCACGACCACGAGATGTGTCTTTCGACATGTTTTTTTAAGAAATGAGAAGCAACTCATTGCACCAGTTGGGGTTAAATAACTTATTGCCAGCTGAAAGATAATCGCCCATGCAGGAATTATCCAATAGGAGGCTCATAACTATTTGCTTAGTTAAATCCAGGTGGCGACTTTTTTTTTGGACAGGCAGTGTATCATCAGCCAGTAGATTCAGTTTTTCTTTTAATATTAATTGGGCTGCTAGCTGTCTCTGGCACATAAAAATGGAGTACTGATGTGTGAACAGCACAATCCCTGTAACATTCAGAATAAACTAACTCAACCTATCCTGTCCCTAGTGCTAAAACATGTCTTTCTATTAAGTAATTCAATTTACTTAACTAACTATATTTTCACAGTCCCTATAACTGTAACCAGCAAGCGCTTAAACTGGCTTTCTTGTATGTCTAATTGCTGTGTTTGTGGCAGACATGTTCTATCTCATCAATGGCTGAGCTCTGAACAGTGTCTCTGCTTGGAAACTTAGGTAGTGCCTAATAGACAGGTCTAGATCATTCCTCCTGATTGTCTGCGAGGCTGACTGCTAGTCATTGTGGACTCTGCCCAGGGTCATGTGATCTACTGTCTTCATCTACCGTGCCCTGTTTCCCCCACTAGTTGATATTTAAAAGTTGATATGTAAAATGGTGTGTGCCATTTTGTGTGATTCATCTGAATCAAATCACCAAAACTTTGGCTTTATTTGGAAGTAGAATTTTTGGTACATTTGTAATGAGTACGATTAGTTTATAATCAATTCATCCATCTTTTGTAAGTTTATAACAGTAAATGTAGTGATTGCTTCCAAAAGCACAAACCCCCCAAAAAAGTTTTACAGAGGAAGTGACTACAGGAAGAAGAGGCAGGCAAACAAAAAGACCATTTAAAAAAATACCAGGTGCTAACATACAATATGCGGACAAAAATGCCCCAAAACACATTAAAAAGGCAACTAATTGATAACCGATTGATTCAAGCATTTTTGCTGTGTTTTTTTGGTCCAAAAAATACCAGGAACAAAACTGTGTATAAAGGAACATTAACCCGTTCTCAACCTGGCCGGGTCTTTAAAGGTGACGCCCGCTCCTGAGCAGAGCGGGCGCCATAGCCGCAGGGAGTCTGCAGTTTCTTACAGCAGACACCAGCGGCTAATGTCCGCAACCAGCGGTAATTCCGATCGTGGACATTTAACCCCTCAGGTGCAGTTGACCACGGCATCTGAGCGTGCGAAGCGTCGGAAGCGCGCGCTACCGGTGATGCTCTGGCTCTCCCGTGCAGTGATCGGAGGAGCCGGAGCTTGTGTGCAGCAGCCCCTGTCTTTGTGAATGACAGGAGGCTGCTGCATAGTATTTCCTATGGACCCATTGCCTGTAATAGGGCTCCATAGGAAACTAACAATTTTCTCATAGACTCCAATGCTAATGCATTGAGGTCTAATGATTGCTTGTTATAGTTCCCTATGGGAACTATAAAAAAGTGTAAAAATAAAAAAAGTTTTTAAAAATAAAAAAAACATAAAAATTCAAATCACCCCCCTTTCCCCAAAATTAAAATAAAAGAACTAAAAAAATAAAAAAAATACACATCACGTGTATCACCATGGGCGAAAACGCCCATAGTATAAAAATATCTTCCCATATGACAAACAGTGAAAGGGAAAAAAACATCAAAATGACCAATTCACAGTTTTTGGTCGCTTCATTTTCTACAAAAAAATTTAATAAAAAGTGATCAAAAAGTCATACACACCCCAGAATGGTATCATTGAAAAGTTCAGACCTCCCCCCCCTGCAAAAAATGGACCCCCATACAGCTTTGTACACATAATTACAAAAAAGTTATAGGGGTAAAAATATGGCGACCAAAAAATAAAACTGATTTTTTCCACCATTTTTATTATTTTATCACTATCAAAACACAAGAAAGACTATACATATTCGAGATTCGCCGAACATGCGAACATATGACGATATTTGCACACGCCATTTTTTTTGCATAGCGCCAAACTTTGACCCATGACACATCCATCAGGTGGGACAGGACAGCAAATTGAGACGTTTCAGCACATGGACATACTCCCTACCCTATAAATAAACCCGATCTCGCAGCCATTTTACATTCTGTTTTTTGCCAGTGTAGGGAGAGGTTGCTGTGTGGAGCAGGGACAGACTGTTAGGGACACCAAACACTAGCTAATAGGGCCACAAAAGTTCTTTTAAGGACTGGTATAGTTGTGCTATCGATAGATGTGACATACTGAGGGTGTGATATACTTATAATATACTTTCTAACATAGAAAATATATTATAGTGCATTTGTATTGTGCAGCAGTTGTGTGCGGTTCTGCTGCTATACTGCAGCTAGATAGAGGGACAAACGCTATTGGAATAACTAATTGCAACTGGTGTGATATACCGGTTGCCCCTCCCCCCCAAAAAAAAACTGATTGAGAGGTGTGATATACCTATCATATACCTTCTAACATAGAAAGTATATTAGAGTGCATTTGTATAGTGCAGCAGTTGTGTGCAGTTCTGCTGAGATACCACAGCAAGATAAAGGGACAAACGCTATTGGAATAACTAATTGCAACTGGTGTGATATACCTGTTTCCCTGCAAAAAATAACTGATTGAGGGGTGTGATATACCTATAATATACCTTCTAACATAGAAAGTATATTATAGTGCATTTGTATTGTGCAGCAGTTGTGTGCGGTTCTGCTGAGATACCGCAGCTAGATAGAGGAACAAACGCTATTGGAATAACTAATTGCAACTGGTGTGATATACCTGTTGCCCCCCAAAAAAAACTGATTGAAGGGTGTGATATACCGTATTTTTCGCCCTATAAGACGCACCGGCCCATAAGACGCACCTAGGTTTTTAAGGAGGAAAAAAAATTAAAAAAAATTTGAACCAAAAGGTGTGCCTAATGGTGTTATGTGGGATCTGGGGATGGCACTGTTATGGGGGGTCAGTGGATCGCATTGTTATGGGGGTCTGTGGATGGCACGGTTATGGGGGTCTGTGGATGGCACGGTTATGGGGATCTGTGGATGGCACGGTTATGGGGGCACTGTGGATGGCACTGTTATTGGGGACTGTGGATGGCACTGTTATTGGGGACTGTGGATGGCACTGTTATTGGGGACTGTGGATGGCACTGTTATGGGGGATCTGTTGATGACACATAAATAGCATTTTCCGCTATGTGTCATCCACAGACCCCCATAACAGTGCCATCCACAAATCCCCATAACAGTGCTATCCATAGAATGACCCCCAATAGGGAGGAGGGGCCGGCATCTAGCTCTGTAATTACAGCGGGCCCGGTGCAGTCACTGTATTCTGCTACACCGGGCCCGCTCACTGTAGGAATCCTAACAGCAGACAATGCTGTATGCTGATTAAGGTACCGTAACAGTAGTCTTTTATGCAGCCTGTACTTACGATACTAACTTTCCGGCAGGCAGCAGGCAGGAGGCTGAGCTGGCGGGCGGGCGCTGAAAACGTAACTCACTATGTCACGCGCTGGCTCTCCCTTCTTCATTCATAAAGTGGGCGGAGCCGGCGCGTGACATAGTGAGTTACGTTGTCAGCGCCCGCCCGCCAGCTCAGCCTCCTGCCTGCTGGCTGCCGGAAAGTTAGTATCGTAAGTACAGGCTGCATAAAAGACTACTGTTAGCATTGCCTGCAGTTAGGATTCCTACAGTGAGCGGGCCCGGTATAGCAGCATACAGTGACTGCACCGGGCCCGCTGTAGTTACAGAGCTGGATGCCGGCCCCTCCTCCCTCATCCATGCCTACTAATACACCCGCACCGCGCTGCGCAGCATGCGGTCGGCGGTATACAAACTGAAGTATTCGCCACATAAGACGCACTGCCTCTCCCCCGCCCAATTTTGGGGGGGGGGGGGGGAAAGTGCGTCTTATAGGGCGAAAAATACGGTACCTATAATATGCCTTCTAACATAGAAAGTATATTACAGTGCATTTGTATTGTGCAGCAGTTGTGTGCGGTTCTGCTGAGATAACGCAGCTAGATAGAGGGACAAATGCTATTGGAATAACTAATTGCAACTGATGTGTTATACCTGTTGCCCCCCAAAAAATTAAATAAGTGGTGTGATATACCTGCTTCCACCAAATACTGATTAAGGGGTTTGATATACCTGTTTCCACAAAATACTGATTGAGGGGTGAGATACACCAGTTTCCGCAAAATATTGATTGATTGGTGTGATACACCGGCTTCCACCAAATATTGATTAAGGGGTTTGATATACCAGCTTCCAGCAAATACTCATTAGGGTTGAGCAGCTCCCCCAGATTTGCCACTATATTTCTGTGTTTTTAAGTGGCTCACTCAGCCTACTGCTTCTGTACCCTCCTCATCCTCTGTATCAGCACCCTCCTTACTCTCTGCTGTGTGTACCCCTAAGGACATCACCACCACCACCACCATAGCCCCTCCACTCGAGTCAGAGGAGTTATTTTCCCATACATTCCCAGACCTTACCGATGTACAGCCATATTTGACATCAGATCAGAGGAGGTAGCAACGGCCGCCACCCAGCGGTCTGATGACAGTACCCAGATCAGCCCAAGGACGGAGGTCCCCACTGTTGCTGCCTACTTTGAGATCTCTAATGTCAGTGGTGGTGAAGGTGACGATGATGATGTGTCAATGGATGTCACGTGGGTGCCCACAAAAGAGGAAGAGGAGGGGAGTTCAGAGGGAGAGACAGAGCAGCAGATGGGGGTAGAAGGAGGAAAAGCAGGCAGAACTCGAAGTGCACAAGAGGCAAAAAGCAGACTGCAAATGTATCTGGAGTGAGCCATCCACCATGCACGGTCACATCTGGCGCTCCCAGGATGCCGGCACATGGTTCCGCAGTGTGGGCTTTTTTAATGTATCCGCTGCTGACAATAGTGTTGCCATCTGCAGCCTGTGCAGTCAACGCATAAGTCGCGGTAAGCCCAACACTCAAATAGGGACGACCGCATTAAGAAGGCACCTGGCCTCCCATCACCGAGCCCAGTGGGAGCAACACTGTCAAGTGGCAACGTACTTAGACCCTCGGTACAAACACAAAATCGCGGACATGTTACCAGCATCCCAGAGAGCTGTCAGAATGCAGCATTTCCAGGCCTTGCTGCGAGAGATGCTGCATTCTGCTGTTGCAGGCGCTGGCACAGGAATTTCCACCCACAGAGAAAAAGTTGCGCATGCAAGAAGCGGGCGGTTTGAAGATGTGTTGGTCACTTCGGATATGAGATCATTTTTGCAGCCAAAGTATCGACAGCCACCCTCCGGATACAGCCTCAGGGAACGCCTAGACCGACAGGTGTCTGAGTACATCGAGTTAACGGCCGATGTGGACACTCTGAGAAGCGAGGAACCCCTGGACTACTGGGTGTGCAGGCTTGACCTGTGACCAGAGCTGGCACAATTTGCCATAAAACTCTTGGCTTGCCCCTCGTCCAGTGTCCTGTCCGGAAGGACGCTCAGTGCAGCAAGGGGCATCGTGACCGACTATCTCACATTTCTAAAAATTAATGAGGCATGGATCTCGAAGGAATTCAACACCTGTGACGACCACGTTTAATTGAATTTCCTCATGTCAGCCCACACATATCCGCCACCACCCAGAACAAAGAATGATCCCTGTCTTATGTAAATAGAGTGGCATAAAAGGCCTTTTCTTTCCGGTGAATGCCTAATGTTTGGGGCCTGTAGTCCACTGGCCTGCAGTAAAATTGGTATCCAATGACCGTCTAATATACCTCCAGCCACATAATCACTTTATCTTTTCTGTATGGTGAATGCCTAATTGTTGGGGCCTCGGAGGAATTCAACACCTGTGACTACCACGTGTTATCGAATTTCACCTATTATCATTTGGGGTTTATTCAAGAGGGGGGATTTCGTTAGCCATGCTTTTAAACATATTTATTTGTACTGGCTTACAGTAAAATTGTTTTCCAATGACCGTCTAATATACCTCCAGACACATAATCACTTGATGTTTTCTGTCCGGTGAATGCCTAATGTTTGGGGCCTGTACTCCATTCGCCTGCAGTAAAATTGTTATCCATTGACGGCCTAATATACCTCTAGCCACATAATCACTTGATCTTTTCTGTCCAGTAAATGCCTAATGTTTGGGGCCTGTACTCCAGTGGGCTACAGTAAAATTGCTATTCAGTGACCGCATAATGTACCTCGAGCCGCATAATCACAATTTCTTTTATGTCAGGTGAATGCCTAATTTTTAGGGCCCGTACTCCCGTGGCCTAAAATAAAATATTTCTAGGCTCCAGCAGGGCACATAATAATGGCCCATGATTAAAATGCATATTTTTTTGTTGAATTTTTTGACATTGATCCCCCTCTATTATGTCACTGTCCATGTTGTGGGACTATTTGTGCACTTCTAGTAAGTATTTGGTGGCTGCAAATATGAGCTGAAGGTTTTTCAGGTTCGCCTGCCATTACAGTGAATGGGTCCCACCGCGAACTTGCGAATCGCCCCGGCCGATGTTCGTCCATCAATATTAATAGTACTGATAAGCAAATTTCTTGAAATTAGATTAGACTAAATCAGTTGAATAATTCAATTCGGGTCCAAATAAATTTGACCTGACTGGAAAGTGCTCCAATTGCCCTGAAGAGTTGTGGATCATATTTTGGGGTCTACTAGGACTGTATGCAACTCATTTCAATCTCTTTAAAGGGGTATTCCCATCTTCACCTTTCATACTTACCTTCGTTGAGCGTGACGTTCACTTCTTGGATTCTCTCCTGGCCGGGCCGCACTTGCGCAGAAGACTGAATATTTTCTCCTGGCCTGTATAGTACAGAGCTGGAGTGCGCGTTCGCGGCTCTGTACTATACTGGCCAGGAAGAAGTCATCATGGCGCATGTGCGGCGACGTGCGCGTTCAGGACATTGCGCAGCCAGGCCGGGAGAAAATCTTCATTCTTCTGCGCAAGCACGGCCCGGCGGGATTTGACAGGAGAGGTGGCCGTAACAGGGGAGACGAAAGTCAACGATCAGGTAAGAGGGGACTTATTTTCTCAAGAAGGGTGGGAATTGGGTAATTAAATGTATTTACAAAAATGATCACTGTCAAATCATTAACAGATTTAACATTGATCATTGTGATGGGAATACCCCTTTAAGGCCAATCCAGCATTAGTAATCTTAAAGTGACAGTGTCATATATAAGCGCATGGTGGCAGGCAGTAACAAACAGACTGCACTGTAGGGTCTTTTTCATTAAATAATGGTATGAAAATGTTCGCTTTTTGGAGGCAAATGCCTGCTGGTGTGTATACACACACATCCTGAGGTCATCCTTCTTCATCTTTCCTGTCTTCTAATAATGGCTGCCATTTTTAGACATTCACCAGAATCGAATTGCCAAAAATTCGGATTTGACCAGAATTCGATTAATTTAGAATCAATTCACTCATCTCTATTTACTAGCATTGTACAATTAACCTGGAATAATTATGTTAAGTACATACCCAAATGGATTTTATAGCTTCTTTGCAGTCTTGATCCCCTGAAACAGATGTGTTAAACCCACAATGATATGCTCAAACAATGACCTTCTCTTATTCAGCACTTTGCATTATATGTGTCTAAAAGTTTTGACCTGAACCATGTCCTACTAGGTACAGTATTTGGCAGATGCTAAGTGGCAGTGACAGCTAGTTGAAAGGAACTTGCTTCCACTGGTCTGTAGAGTCAAACACTGTGCCAATATTATGTATTTCCAATTCAAACCAACACAGAACTTAGGTGAAAACCATCATTGGATATAATACGTTATTTTTTGGAGGGGGTTATAAGCTTAACAAGTTTTGCCTATTTTAACCATAAAGGGTTGGATTTGCAGAGGCTTGCTAGTTATGGCAATTCATATATAGCATAAAAATAGCATATATGGCTCTCATTCAGCAAGGGTATGCAATTGTAGTCATCTATATATAAGGGGCTAGTTGAGTATACCGTGGAAGAATTATATACTTACAATGTGAAATATTGCCCTTGAAGACAATGGGACAGATTTACTAATCCTATAGATGGCAATAGCTTAGATAAGGATATCTAGGGCTGCACCAGATTTATCACAGTGGGTCAGGCTGGATGATAGATGTAGTTCAGGGATAGACACTTTTCTCTGACTCTATACCAACTATTAGTTGGCTTTCTTCCAGGCAAATTTTTTCACTAGAATTGTGGTGCAAAATGGTGGATCTTAGGCCCTCCCCCCTTTTCTGTGAAGCCCCACCCTTTCTTCTAAGCCCCACCTACTGCTGAGCATGTGTAGATACCATAAATGCTCAAAATTACACCAATTTGCGCCAGGTTTTAGACAAATTTATGGCAGACACATTAGTAAATCAGGTCCAATGTTCTAGCCCAATGTTCTAGTACATAATCTCATAATGACTGTCTTTTATTACCTGTACCTGTGGTGGGGTTGTGCTTATACAGACTATCAGAACAGGCAAAGCTACAGTGTCACTTTTCCGGTCATTTCTGTTTTAGACAAATTGTATTAGAATGCTACTTTGTTCCTTCATTATTACACCTGGAACCGTTTCAGTAAATCAGTTCTACAATTTTCACTTTACACTCTAACACTGGCCATGAGGTGCTGAAGACTATATAGGCACTTTACAATGAACTACAATAACTAGTACTACAAATAACTTTGGTTGTGGGAATAAGAAATAGCTGTAATAAATAGCACAGCAAATAAGCCTTTATCACATGGTAATTCTGACTCCCGACTATCAGTGTATTTTTGCTCACTAAAATGCAGGCAGCAAATCTTATTCTGTATTCTAGGGAGTTTACTTATAATAGCCAAATCATGCACAATGGGATGAATTTATTAAAGGTTCTACACCAATTTTCTGGCATAGAAAATGCACACATTTTTCCACCAGTTTGCCCAAAAATGTGTAACTTATATGCTGCACTTGACACTGCAGAGAAAAGTCGGGAGTGAGCAGGAAGGGATGATTTCAGATATTGGTGCACGGACCTGATAAGATTGATTGTGCTATTGTGCTATGTGCCTCTTAAAAAATTTGCCTCACCTCAAGCCACTGCATACTAGATCAAGAAGAAATGCTATTCTTGATAATTTCCCCCCAGTGTGTTCTTCAGCTCTGCAGTGGGAGTGCGCTGCACAGGAGACACTACTCCTCATACATAGCACCGGTAGCAACAACGTGTGGCAGCACCCCAACAAGAAGAAACACAAAAACTGTAATATCATAAATGGCAAAGTATTTTTATTTTAAATATACTGTAGGATTGTGTCCTAGATCTAAGCAAAGCAAACTACTGTACAAGTTCATCACATGCTGATATGTTTTTCCTCATGACCAAGTGACTGTGTTGGCCACATCCTTTAACAGAAAATGCAAGGTCTTTTTTGACAAACATGTAACTTTCAGTCCTGGGAAAGGTCACTCTCAAACATTCACTAGGCAAGATGTCTTATAAAGGGTCTTATCTGCATAAAATACTGTTTGGGCCTTGAAGAAGACAGTCTAGTAGTCACCGATGCACTGTGGGGGACAGGAGGAAGCCAGAATTGGAGCAAGGATGGATTCGTAAAGCAAGTAAATTTAACAACTGAATTCCAAAAAGAGAGAAAACATGAATTATACAACCACAATATATCCATTGATCTGTTGCTTTTCAGCATAATTACTAGCATAGAAAGCCATAGACCACTTAATGTACACAAATCCATTTGTATACATTGTGATCAAAGTGCATAAGCCCACCCACTATGTCGGAAGTTGCTTAAAGGTGGTTTCTGGGACCTACTCTAATTTGGAGCAGCACCACGTGGCAACCACCATCGCTAAAACACTGCACCCAAAGGCGGTGAGACCCAGCAGGCTAACAGCAGCCCTGCTGTCAGACTGAGCCCCCTTGGCACTGTGCCCCACCAACCCACATGCACAGCATCAAAGCAACAGCAGCAACCACGCAATACTGCACCATGTGAATAGGTGTCTAGAACTCAACTATCCTTGTGGTCTCAGAACTTAAACTGAGAACAAGAGGCAACCTTGACATAGTGAGTGGGCTTATGCACTTTGATCAAAATGTATACAAATATCTTTGTGTACATTAAGTATACAATTATGGCATTGTATACTAGTAATTATGCTGAGAAGCAATGTAAATTGCAACAGATTAATTCAGAGCTTGTGGATGAGCGATCCACGTTTTATTTTTTTATGGAAATTTAACAATTTAATGTGTTTATATGGTCAACAATCTCTGGTGACCCTTGGAGACCTTTAGCTGGTATAGTATCAAATCTTAAACTGGCAAAAAAAAAGTGTTACTGTTTAACCAATGCATTCAATTCATATTCCTGTGCTAGTGTCAGCAGTCCATAACAGTGTTCTTACTTATCATCTGTCTGCTGCCGTTCACCTTAAAAACTTACTTTTATAGATATGCTAATGAGCCCCTAGGTGCTATGTGGGCGTCATTAGCTCCGTCCACTAACCATTTCAGCCGCCCATCGCGTCCCTCCAGCCCGCCCCGCTCCTGTTGATTGACTTGAAACTTCTCAGTATCTCGTACCAATTCCCGTGCCTGCGCCGTGCACTTCTGTATTCTCCCGGCGCCGGCTTCCTCACTGCGCCTGCGCCAACTACGTTACAGTGAGGAAGCCGGCACCAGGAGTGCGGCATTCACTCACTGCGCCTGCGCCGAATACAGAAGCGCACGGCGCAGGCGCGGGAATTGGTACGAGATACTGAGAAGTTTCAAGCCAATCAACAGGAGCGAGGCGGGCTGGAGGGACGCGATGGGCGGCTGAAATGGTTAGTGGACGGAGCCCTCTAGGTGCTAATGACGCCCACATAGCACCTAGGGGCTCATTAGCATATCTATAAAAGTAAGTTTTTATGGTGAACGGCAGCAGACAGATGATAATTAAGAACGCTGTTATGGACTGCTGACACTAGCACATGGCTAGTGTCAGTCAGCTAAATAGGACCACATCTGGAGGTAGAAACCCTTTAAACACACCAAAAATTAGCACCAACCACATGTACATATAAACATGAAAAAATCTTTATTTAACATACATTAATTTACCTTTGTATAAAAATATACTTTGTAAAAACAGCGGCAAGGGAGGAGGAAACCTTCAGTGAGGAAAAAACAACCCTACAGGGGGCTGAGGGGTCAACACACAAGGGTATATGGATTGCAAAGAGAAGCCACACACAAGCAAGCCAGTAAGACAGTAGGAGCTATCAGACATTAAAATCCAAAAATAAGGCATAAACAGACCTATGTGTGAAAAGGATAGGCAAATAACTACCCAAGAATGCGTGTGAAACCCTCAGCCGCCTCCTCCCGACGTCGTTTCGCCAATAACACCTGCCTTCTTCCGGGAAACGATTACACAAACTCCTCTTTTTATAGTGTCTTCCAATAGTGTTGACCCCTCAGTTCCCTCTAGGGTTGTTTTTTCCCCACTGAAGGTTTCCCCCTTCCTTGCTGCTGTTTTTACAAAGTATATTTTTATACATGTTAAATTAATGTATGTTAAATAAAGATTTTTTTCATGTTTATATATACCTGCTCCCCAATAACACATGAGACCTTGTAACACTAACGAGTCACATCCTACCGGGGAGGAAAAATGGCTAATTGGGAACAATTTGGCTATTTTCACTTAGGGGTGTACTCATTTTTGTTGCCAGCAGTTTAGACGTTAATGGCTATGGGTTGAGTTATTTTGAGGGCACACCAAATTTACACTGTAATACAAGCTGTACACTGACTACTTTACATTGCATCAAAGTGTCATACTGTATCTTCAGTGTTGTCCCATGAAAAGACATCATAAAATATTCACAAAAATGTGAGGGGTGTATTCACTTTTGTGGGATTCTATACTTTAGCCACAGTCCATAAGAGGCCTACACATCCAGAAGCTGACTAGCCAATTATGGGGCAAGAACTAGAAAGGGGAAGGATGCTGAATGGCACTATGGATTTTACATTGTATAAAAGGATTGTTGTTAGAAATATATTAGAGCATTCTGGTTTACGATAAATTCCGTAAATACTATCTGGAACAATCAGAGTCATTTGCAATATCCAGGTAATAGCACCGTGATACAAAACTATTAGGGCCACAACATATCACTCAGCATTTCTAGATACTTGGACTTGACCGGCCCTGGGGGGCGGCACGCCGCAATTAGTCTATGGATTTTATTATACTGTCCACTATGTGAAGGAGCAGCTCCTAGCCCATCTTCATAGTCAGTACTGCACTGTACTATACTAGGAAGACAGATGTGCCTTAGTAACGCTCATTTAAGAGATCGCTGCTAAGGGAGATTTCTGGGCAAGTTTTCTACTGTAAATGTACAAATTCTCAAAAAAAAAAAAAAAACAGAAAAATGTTCCCTATCTCTGTCCATACACATTAGGAAGAAAAAATGTATTGATGAAAGCATGCTCATGGTTCTCAAGGAGCTCTGTGCTTTGCAAATTCGCAGTAAGGTTGTTATTATGGTACTTGCTGCATAGTCTGCTAAAAACAGCCTTGCAACAACTGTAGTTCATTTGATCTATCACTTATCATAACTTCAATAATTATACACATGGTAAGCACTGAAGTAAACGTTCACAATCTGTGTTTTGGCTGAAGACACCAACCTTTTTCCAGAAAGAAGCAGTCTGGTTTTATAAAAGAGTGTAATTTGTGTTTGAGGCAAGTGCTTCTTCTGCCCGTTAGCAGAGAAACGTTACACATATTTAGCAAACCCATATGAGGGTAGAAGACAGGAGTGATAACAGCAATGATGGTGGCAGTAGTTACACACGCTGACACTCTCCTGACCCATGCAATGATTAGGAGGGACACACCTCTCTTCCCTTCAGGGGCACTGCTTGGCTTTGGGGATTCTCCTGGCTGATAGTGATTCGGGGCCCTTGATGGTGTTAGGTTTTTGAGGTATGAAGCAGGGTTCCCTGAAACTTGAATCAATGATTAGGCGAGTACAGTTCACTGCACTGCAGCAGTTAGTAGATGGTTCACACAGGCACTGTACACATTACCTGCAGTCATTACAGTCATCATAGGCAATTCCCAAGGTTGTATATTGGAGATAGCGTGCTAAGTCTCTGAGTCTTCAAGATCTTCCCAACTCAAACAAGGAGAGCAACTTATCTCTCTCACTATTTAGGTGTCTTCCTCAATATCAGTTGATCGGTAGTGTTGAGCGCGAATATTCGAATCGCGAAATTTTTTCTCGAATATCGCAATTTCGAGATTTCGCGAATATTTAGAATATCGTTCTATATATTCGCGAATTCGAATATTCGTCTTTTTTTTTTTTTTTTTTTTATTATTATAATTTTTTCCTTTCCCACTTCCCTAAAGTTGTTCTTACCTGTCCTTTGGATTCCTGGCTTCCTGGCTGCTCCAGTCAGTGGCGTTTTCAACTTACTGCTATATTCAATATTAGCTAAATTACAATCTAATCTATATGTGTATTTTACGAAATTTCGCAAAAGCCGAAATTGCGATGCGAGTAATATAATACGAAATAATCGCATGAAGATTTCAATTTAGCACTGCTATATTCCATATTCTAGCCTAATATGGAATATAGCTGTGCTAAGTTAGCACTGCTACATTCCATACTAGGCTAGAATATGGAATATAGCAGTGCTAAAGTTGAAATCTTCATGCGATTATTTCGTATTATATTATTTGCATCGCAATTTCGACTTTTTCAAATGTTCTTATTATTGCTCTAACTTCGTCTTTTCGAAATTTCGTAATATATTCTGAAAGACGAAGTTAAAGCAATATTACGAAATTTCGAAAAGACGAAGTTAGAGCAATATTACGAAATTTCGTAAAATACACATAGATTGTATTTAAGCTAATATACTGCTATAGTAATATTTTTTAATAGTGTACATATTTTACAAAACTTAAGTTCAGAAGAGGCAAAAAAAAACTTAGAGGAAAAAAAAGGGATTATAGCACTATATAAGCTAAATTACAATCTATATGTGTATTTTACGAAATTTCGTAATATTGCTCTAACTTCGTCTTTTAGAATATTCGTAATATTGCTTTAACTTCGTCTTTCAGAATATTACGAAATTTCGAAAAGACGAAGTTAGAGCAATAATAAGAACATTTGAAAAAGTCGAAATTGCGATGCGAATAATATAATACGAAATAATCGCATGAAGATTTCAACTTAGCACTGCTATATTCCATATTCTAGCTTAGTATGGAATATAGCAGTGCTAACTTAGCACTGCTATATTCCATACTAGGCTAGAATATGGAATAAAGCAATGCTAAATTGAAATCTTCATGCGATTATTTCGTATTATATTACTCGCATCGCAATTTCGGCTTTTGCAAATGTTCTTAATATTGCTCTAACTTCGTCTATTAGAATATTACGAATATTCTAAAAGACGAAGTTAGAGCAATATTACGAAATTTCGAAAAGACGAAGTTAGAGCAATATTACGAAATTTCGTAAAATGCACATATTAGCCTAGCCATTGTCAGTTAGCATAGGAACGTTGCCTTATACTATCAAGATAAATAATCGCAATACGCGAAAATTTTTATTCGTATATTATTCGCGATAATTGGAATAATTACGAATATTCGATTTCGACGAATATAACACGAATATTCATTCGAATATTCGCGAAATATCGCGAAATCGAATATGGCACCTCCCGCTCATCACTATTGATCGGTCTTTCTAAACAGGTGATATGAGGAATATGGATTATCATTTACTGGCAGCCCTGATTGTCATTTCATTCACCTTTTTTCATGTACACAGTCAATATGGATTATCATTTACTGGCAGCCCTGATTGTCATTTAATTCACCTTTTGGCATGTACACAATTAGTGTCATGCAAAATATGTTTTCTCCCCCCAGCCATCTGCTGTCAGGTAGCAACGGAGGAATCCCCAGGGGTCCAGGATTCAAGGAGGCCCCAGGTGGATAAAGTCACACCTCAACCAGCCAGTTTGGAGGCAAGCTAATCCTGCAGGAAAACCCCCAGCAGGAGGTCTCAGCCCTTGCCCAGGATCAATGATACCTCCCAGACATGTTGGCACCTACATTTCATAAGGAATTATGAATCATCCGTCCATCCCAAGCTTAATTTGGTTATCTTTTTGCGATCCTGGGGCAAAGCCAAACATCCACGTAGTCCTGGCTTGATGCTAGGATGCCCGGGAGGGTAGATGTACATATCTCCCCACAGAAACCACATAGCAGCACCATGTTTGAACTCTAGTTGTAGTCAGAACCCAGGCAGATAAACTGGGCCCGGAACTATCTTCCTGCGACATTCTGGTCTGGGGTTATGAGCCCTAATGGGTTTTATGGGTCATTTTCTGCCAGCACCCGAGAAGGAGGAGTGGTCCCTACCCATAGGTGGGGAGGGGAGCGGACGGCTACAGGTCATAAGCCTATGCAAGCCAGCGGGCGGGGTCTTTTCTGAAGTGGGTCACATCGTGCCAATGTGTTTGGAGAGACCGGGAACCAGCTGACATCACTGCCCCCACGTGACTGCAGCCAAGGACTATTCCACCATTATAACCCAAAGGAACTTGCTCTGCTTAACCCTGTTGTACCTATATCACCTGTATCTGTAACCTCAGACCACTGTATATATTCTCTGTGTATATTGTATCATCTAGTGTGCCCTTAAGGCGAATTAAATTTATAATTTAATCTTGTGATATCTTGTATCTCGATCACGAATCCCCACGTCCATGTTTCTGCCTAGTTATAAGCTACCGCGGGTTGGTTTCTCACTCTATATAATCCCGTTAGCGGACCGGGCTAATAATAAACGAGAAGCTGGTGGCAGATTTCCTGGGCTGAGGACGCGCTGTTTCACTGCGGCAGTGAAAAGGCTCTCTCAGCTTGTTGCCTCTCTGTGCCCACGTGGACAAGAGGTGTCTGTGTAAACTGTACCAAGCTGACCTTACCTGCTCCTCTGGAGGGCGTAACGTCACGCTTTGGTAACCCGTGACCATAACGTGTCTCATGAGCTCGACGTAGGTGACGTGAAGCGGGCACGAGGTCTGGTATACGTCACAGGTGATTAATGCTTTTCTATTTGCATGATGGGAAGCCTGAAGCTTATTTCTCTCACCAGTATGCAGAGAAGTATGTAGCCTCAATGTAGGTATGTTACTTTTCTCTGACAAATGCTCTGCAATCCTTCTTGTATGGCTGCTGAACATTTTGCTGCATTCTATTTCCCTGAAGGACTGGCACATATGCTGTCACTTTTGCTGCTTGTAATCCACAGGGTGAGGTTTTTCCTGACAAATCTACTCCATGATGCTTACTTATCCACAGCTAGCACTAAACTGACTGCTACTTTCTCCTAGACAGGAAAGGGTGGTGCCAGCTCTGCTTAGCAACAGTAGCTAGGGACCAACTCCATATACAGTAAATAATATAATGCATGGAATAAAGTACATTATTACTTGCAGTGGGTACACTGCACAGATACTTCACTAACTCCCTATATCACTTCATTAGTTCATCCTTGCTTTACATGATAAGCCGAAAATATAAGGTCTCTTTCACGGGTCAGTGACTAACGAATGTGTGCAGTCATTTGGATTTCCAGTGGTTTTTCATGGATTGTGGGTCCGTGGTAACACCACAGAAGCATGCTCTATTTTTGTCTGTGATTCAGGATCACTCATTTGCAATAAAGTCTTTTGTTTGGTCCATGGTTTTCTCAGACCATTGGAAGGAGATGCTCTGGAAATTCATTTTTAACCTAGCATTGTCTGTGGAATACTGTGACTCACAGAGGGCAAAAAATGTACACATGGACCAAAACAGAACTCTTCATGGATATCTTCACAGATAAACCATCAAGCATCTTTTTACAGATGTCATCATGGACATGGATGTGTGAATGAAGCCTGAGACTGTACCAAGCAAAAACAAACTAAAAGGAAAAAAATCCAAGAAATAAAAATCTGTAAAAATATTTGAGAGTTTACATTTAATGATTATTATAGTCAAAATTAAACCTTCTTACAAAAAACAATACATAGATCATAGAGAAAAACGTATGGATGAGATGCATGTAAATGTCGTCCTCACTCACCTTATAAGTTACAACCAGTATAGCTGAGAACTTTGATTGTAATAGGGCATTTTTAGAAGAAAGATATTACTTATGCGCATGGTGGTAAACATCACTTATGTTAAAAATTGGTGCTTCAAAAATCCTTTTTAAATGTGTTGCAGACAGTAAGGGCTGTTTCACACGAGCGGATGCTGTGCATGTCATCCGCAACGTGAATGACAGCCAAGCCCTGCACTGGACAGCAGAGACACGGAGCATTAACATGATTGATAATGCTCCGTGCCTCTCTGTGTTCTTTTTACTACAAAACCACATTGAGATAAAGTTGTCACTGTGATTTTGTAGTAAAAAGGTCACAGAGAGGCACGGAGCATTATCAATCATGTTAAAGGGGTTGTCCGAGTTATGAAAAAAAAAATATATAGCACATAAAATCTGATGGGCAGCAATATATAACTAAGCTCAGCAAGTTTCAGGCAAAAATATATATATATACCGTATTTTTTGCTTTATAAGACGCACTTTTTCCCCAAAAAATGGCTGTGCGTCTTAAAAAGCGGATACTTCGCTGGCCGCTATGCTGCACAGCGCGGCCAGTGAAGTATCAGTGTGGAGGGAGGAGGCGGGGACAATCATGGCGGGGCCCTGTGCAGTGACTATACTCTAATACACCGGGCCCCGCAGCTGTTAAGTACATTCAATTCGAATAAGTCCGCAACTACTGTACTGTACTTACTGTAGTACCTTATGTATAGCATTAATACGGCGCAGACCGGCAGCTCCCTCGGTCATGCGCCGCCTGCCCAAGCTCCCTCCTTATGCGCCGCCTGCTGCAGCTCCCTCCTCATGCGCCGCCTGCTCTGCCTGCCTGTTCATTCATGAAGTCAGATAAGCAGGCAGGCGGGCAGGTGGAGCATAAGGAGGGAGCTGCGGCAGGCGGGGCAGACGGCACATGACCGAGGGAGCTGCCGGTCTGCGCCGTCAATGCTATACATAAGGTACTACAGTAAGTACAGTATAGTAATTGCGGACCCATTCAGATTGAATGTACTTAACAGCTGCGGGGCCCGGTGTATAAGAGTAGAATCACTGCACTGTGCCCCGGCATGAGTGTCTCCGCCTCCTCCCTTCACACTGATGCATCTGATGGGGGATCTGTAGATGACACTTATGGGGATCTGTGGATGACATAAGTGTCATCCACAGAGCCCCATAAGTGTCATCCACAGATTCCCCATCAGTGTAATCCACAGATCCCCCATCAGTGTAATCCACAGATCCCTCATAACAGTGCGTCATCCACAGATCCTCCCATAACAGTGCGTCATCCACAGATCCTCCCATAACAGTGCATCATCCACAGATCCTCCCATAACAGTGCGTCATCCACAGATCCCCCCCATAACAGTGTGTCATCCACAGATCCCCCATAACAGTGCGTCATCCACAGATCCCTCATAACAGTGCGGCATCCACAGACCACCATTAGTTCAAAACCTACCAAAAGCACACCTTTTGGTTCAACATATTTTTTTCTTATTTTCCTCCTCAAAAACCTAGGTGTGTCTTATCATCAGGTGCGTCTTATAAAGCGAAAAATATGGTATTTCCTCATTTCCCTGGTTCTCTTCTGGCCCTTTGTTTACGTTCAATAAAAACAATCTCTGCCCCTCCCCCTGCACTGCTAAGGGAGTGAATACCAGAGCTCCCCTGAGTGCTGGGAGAATCAGCAGCAACTTGTATGTGTAGAACTACAAGTCCTAGCTGTATAATGACACTGCTAAGGGAGTGAATACAAGAGCTTCCCTGAGTGCTGGGAGAATCAGCAGCAACTTGTATGTGTAGAACTACAAGTCCAAGCTGTATAATGACACTGCTAAGGGAGTGGATACAAGAGCTGCCCTGAGTGCTGGGAGAATCAACAGCAACTTGTAAGTGTAGAACTACAAGTCCCAGCTGTATAATGACACTGCTTATACACACACAGGATCTTCCCCCTACCTTTCGTGCAATGCTCTCTCTAGTCTGTCAGCTCCTGTGCCCAAAATTTTCACTGCCTGCTGCTACCCAGTCTGTGCAGCTGAAGGGGTTAATAATTCTAGGAGAGAGCAGACAGCCCAGAGCAGTGATGGCCAGTTCGCAGTGTTCGCAAAGGAACACATGCGGGCTGCCATCTTTAGTAAGGTTAGACTCACCCGTCCGGCGATGCACAGGTAAGCCCTTACCTGTGCCTGTGCCGCGAGCCGGTCTGAAATCAAATGCGGTCACCGGGAGCAGGCAGTTCCGAGAACAGCCCGATGAAGGCAGTGAAGGGGCGTGGCCAGCACAGTGACGTCTCGTTTACAGGCTTGTAAACAAACTCTATCAGAGCAGGGAGAGCAGCTGTAATCACAGGTCATGTGACCCTCAGTCAAATCTGATAAACCAGGCACTACAGATAAAGTGAGTTAATTGTAAAGTTGTTATATTTGCCAAGTTAGGAACAGAAAGAACAAATAAATTACTCGGACAACCTCATTAATGCTCTGTGTCTCTGCTGTCCAGAGCTTGGCTTGGCTGTCATTCACGCTGCGGATAACACACATGGCACCCGCTCGTGTGAAACAGCCAAAGGACAAAGGAAATACTAATACCTTGTTTGAACATTGCAGGTTTGGTTTATTTTCTTTCTCACAGTTTAGAGTACCAAGGAAACATATGAAGGACAATCTGAATTGGGCCCCCTTGGAAGTGACCCATAGCACCCATTAGGGTATGTGCACATCTGCTGCAGAGGTTCAAGCAGAAGCCTCCGTTGCAGATTCTGGCAAAACCAAAGCAGTGTTTTGCATATGCTGGATCTGGCGATTCTGGAATTCAGCTGGTATGCTGGAAAAGAACACTAAAATCTGTTCACAAGTGATTACCTAGCCTTACCCAAAGAACTGTACCAGCTGCTGCTACTTTTTATATGCTCCTCCGATGCTGACTTACTATTTGTGCTGCTGGCAGAGCGCAGTCAGGGTGGGGGGCAGATCATCACCGAGCTGGACTGGAGTCTGGACTGGTGACACTGCTGGATCAGGTCAGGTCCAGACTGGTCAGTCAGGGCATTGTACTGGCAGAGGAACAGGACAGGAACATTTTACAAAGTGCAGACTCCGAAAACAAAAGGACTTAATCCAGTCACAACTGATGTTTCTCTGACTGCTGCAGAACCACCTAATACACACATCAGATGCTGCAGAACTTCATAATACACACATCAGATGCTGCAGAACTTCATAATACACACATCAGATGCTGCAGAACTTCATAATACACACATCAGATGCTGCAGAATCACCTAATACACACATCAGATGCTGCAGAACTTCATAATACACACATCACCTGCTGCAGAACTTCATAATACACACATCAGCTGCTGCAGAACTTCATAATACATACATCAGCTGCTGCAGAACTTCATAATACACACATCAGCTGCTGCATAACTTCATAATACACACCTCAGCTGCTGCAAAACCTCCTAATAAACACCTCAGCTGGTGCATAACTTCATAATACACACATCAGCTGCTGCAGAACTTCATAATACACATCTCAGCTGCTGCAGAACTTTATAATACACACATCAGCTGCTGCAGAACTTCCTAATACACACCTCAGCTGCTACAGAATCTCCTAATACACACTTCAGCTGCTGCAGAACATCATGATACACACCATAGCTGCTGTAGAACCTCCTAATACACACCTCAGCTGCTGCAGAACCTACTAATACACACATCAACTGTTGCAGAACTTCATAATACATACATCAGCCGCTGCAGAACTTCATAATACACACCTCAGCTGTTGCATAACGTCACAATACATACATCAGCTGCAGCAGAAACTCATAATACACATATCAGCTGCTGCAGAACCTTCTAATACACACCTCAGCTGCTGCAGAACCTCATAACACATACCTCAGCTTCTGCAGAACATTATAATGATGCTAGAGAACATATAAGGCTTTGATCACATCTGTGTTGGGGCCTCATTGGCAGATCAGATCATAAATGCTAGACACAATTTTATAACCTGGCTGATGCAACCCTATAGATCTCATCATAGTCAGTGGGATCCATCAGGTGTTGTTGTCCATGAAGTGTCAGATCTGGAATTGCGGTGATTTTCATTGTTCTGCTGCTATGACAGGTAGAACTGTGAACGTCACCAGCACAGATGTGAACGAAGCCTAATACACAACTCAGAAGCTGCAAAACATTATAATAGTGACAAGGAAACTACAAGTCTCATAATCATCAGATTTTTATTATTGTAAATTAGGGGGCAACACAGAGAGGTAAAGGTGGAGAGAACTACAACTCACTAGATATTACACAAAGAGTGTATTAGGCCGGGTTTACATTACTGTTTAGTCTTCTGTTCTTCTGATCCATCAGGTGTGCATATTTGGCATCCGTTTATGCCATTTCTGTCTGAGATCTATTATTTTAGACGGAAAAAAGTCCTGCAAAATGGAAAACTGAATGGTGATGTGAACCCAGCCTAAAATGAGAGAACTACAACTCCCAGCAGGTCCAGATTTTTATAGGACTAGGTGAGAGCTTTAAAAGGAAATAACTATAACCCCCAGTATAGCCAGACTTATTATGGGGCATCAGTATACATTACAAAGAGGAGGTATGAGTGAACTACAACTTCCAGCATTGCCAGACTGTACTAGGGCATACATTGAAATTACATGGACAGGACAGAACTACAACTCCCAGCTTTTATAGGATGTTATATGGGTTATCTCTGGACAACACTAATCTCTCCTTCAGCAGGCAGCATACAGACGCTCCGCCCCCTCACAGCGACATCCACTCAGGGCTTTCACCAGTCCTCTGCACTGGTAACATGATGATGACATCACAAAAGGTCCTTCAGACTTCTACTGCTCAGCTATTCCTTGGCTTCCTGTGCTGGTCACATGGTTGATGACATCACCAAAGGTCCTTCACCACTTTTTACATTCTCTTTTCACAGGTATCTATACAACTGTATCTAGTGGGCGGGGCCTATACTCCACTGCAGGTTCTTTCCCCCCAGGGGCCCCATAGCAGCTGTGTGGTTTGCCTCTATTGGAGGTACGCCACTGCCTGCACTATATGATAGTAAATATGCGCTGGATAGGTGGGCACAGATATGTTTTGATCTAAATATATCGGCTAAGAGTCTAAGATTTTATCATCAGAGTGAGGGCTTAGTCCATATGTTATGTTTGCATCTATTGCTACAATCTAGCTTTAACCCAAATACACGTTGAAAGCAAAATACCATTAAGTTCATAGTATGGAGGAATCCCATATATTATGGAGGGATCCACATTGGCTAAAATTTCATTGCACTGCACACACTGTCCCTAGCACTTGCCACATCTCTCCCTATGCTCAGTTTACAGTAAAATGGTGGCGACCGGGCAGGATGAGGCGCTAATAAAGCTGTGACATAATAGGGCATTATGGGTCATATCACGTTCAGGGACTTCTTACTTTCACTTTGTAACACATGTAGCTGCCATTTTAGGAAAAAAATTATTTGTTACCACGAAGTGCAAGAAAATTCGGGTTTGTGGCGAATTGAATTTTTCCTGAAAGTCGGATCGAAGTCAATTTGTTTCACTTCAATTCAATCAACCATAGACATAACTACTGTGAGGGCGTACAAGGAAGACATAACTACAGTGAGGGGGCACAAGAAGGATATAACTACTGTGAGGGGGCACAAGTAAGACATAACTACAGTGAGGGGGCACAATGTGGGTTAACTACTCTGAGGGGGCACAAGGAAGACATAACTACTGTGAGGGGGCACAAGGTAGGCATTACTACAGTGAGGGAAATACAAGGAGGACGAAAATACTGTGAGGGGCTACAAGGAGGACATAACTACTGTGAGGGGTGTGGGGTTTTGCTCTGGTAGACAGGATTAGCAAACGCAGTATAGAGGCAACAACAAGTTCTTTGGATCAAAACGTGCAGTTTTTTATTCACACTTTAGACAAGTGACAAAACGAGTGACAAAACGAGCAGTCATAATTAAAACAAAAAGTCACCTTGCGATGTTGGTGGTAATTCATACCATGCGGCAATTCTGCCTCAAAGAGTCCTTGACCATAGCAGCACCAACCCATTTTCACTCCAAACAGGTAGCAAGCCTTCATCCAGACACAGAGACACGGCTTCTGAGCCCAGCTGACTATTTAACCTCTTACGGACACAGGGCGTACAGGTATGCCCTGATGTCCGAGTCCTTAAGGACTGGCGGGCGGTGATCGGAACAGGGTGCTTGCTGAAATCATTCAGCAGGCACCCTGTGACAATGCCGATGGGGGGCCTGTGACCCCCCCATATCGGCGATTGCTGCAAACCGCAGGTCAATTCATACCTGCGGTTTGCAGCGTTTCCGGGTCATTCGAGTCTCCAGTGATATACACCACCAATCACCCTCTGTAGATCCTGTGAGTGGCTGGACAGACGGATGGACCGAGCGCCGCTCACCCCGCCCACAGACTTCCGTGTGAGCGAGGAGAGAGGAGCCCCGTATCGGTCCCTCTGCCTCCCACGCGATCCGCCGCCATCCGTGGACTCTGAGCCACCATAAAGTGCCATCTGGCACATTTAGGGAGAGCTTTAGGTTAGGCAGGGAGAGTGAAAAAAAGGTTTTTATTTGTGTGCAGCACCCGTCTCTGAGGGTGTCTGGGGTCCACAGCCCCCCAGGGGTGCTGCAGCTTGCCCCCTTTTCTTTTTTGTAGGTACGCTGACTGTGGCCAGCACTCTTAGCCGTAAAAGAGCGTCCGGCCACTGTTTAGCGCAGCGCCCACCCCATCGCAGGGTATATTTAAAAACACACCGTCCCCCCCCCCCCCACACACACACACACTAAATAAAGTTTTACACACACACTTATTTACGGGGGATTTCTAACATAAAGACCCTCAAATTCACTTCGAAACTGAATTGGTCCCTGAAAAAAATCTGATTTTGAAGTTTTCATGAAAAATAGGAAAATTGCTGGTCAATTTTGAAGCCCTCTAACTTCTTCAAAAAGTAAAAACATGATGCCAATTTATGATGCCAACATAAAGTAGACACATTGAATATGAGAATCAATATATAATTTATTTGGCATGTTTATTTTTCTTACAAGCAGAAAGTTTCAAATTTAGAAAAATGCTAAATTTTCTAATTTTTCATGAAATTTTGGAATTTTTCACAAAGAAATGAGGTAAGTATTCACAAAAATTTACCACTAACATAAAGTAGAATATGTCACGAAAAAACAATCTCGGAATCAGTATGATAGGTAAAAGCATCCTAGAGTTATTAATGCATAAAGTGACACTTGTCAGATTTGCAAAAAATGGCCTGGTCCTTAAGGTGAAAATGAGCCCGGTCCTTGAGGGGTTAAGGACAGCCAGCTGCTGCTAAAACTTGAATCGGCACTTAAAATCCGGTCCTGTATTTGACCTCACCTGGCTGTAAATCAGCCCAGCAGCACATGCTGGGAGGAAAATACCTGTTTTCACAGGCAAAACCTCTCACTGTGTCACATGGGGCACAAGGAGGACATAACTACAGTGAGATGGGCACAATATGGGTTAACTACTGTGAAGGGGCACAAGGTGGGCATTATTATAGTGAGAGGGAACAATGTGGGTCTTTCTACTGTAAGGGAGCACAATGTAGGCATAACTACTGTGAAGGGGGACATTGTGAATATTACTACTGTGAAGGAGGCACAATATAGGCATTACTACTGTAAAGGGGCACAATGTGGACACAACTACTGTAAGAGGGTACAATGTGGATATTACTACTGTGAGGGGGAACAACGTGGACATTCCTGCTATCAGAGGGCACAGCATGGGCATTAGTAATGTATGGTAGCAGTAAGGGGAAAGCAATGCCCTAAATGACCCCGTTCTACAAAAGCAATGCTTAGCGCATTTAGTTGCATTTAGTTTAGATAACATGTCTCATAAAGCATGTGTGTTAACCCTGCTACATCCGTACATGGGGATTGCTAGGTCTTATAGGGCCAGCATAGTTCCCCCTGCTAGGCATTTAGTCACCATCCCCTATTTATGTGGTTGTTCTTTTTGCTCTATCACCACAGCAACCTTGTTCAGGATCCAGTGGACATCACACCAACACGCCAGCGAAACCCTGGATGCTGTAGGCCCAGTTGGTTCTTTCATTTATCGCAAGGTGTATTAGTACCGCAGTATACCATTTGACAGATTTTATAGGGTGAGTGGGACTGGGTAAGTATAGTTATGCACTGGGTGGAGTTTTAAGGAGCAGCTTAGTGTCCACGGTGCTAGAAAGCCTAGCTACACCACGGGTTACACCTAATAATACTATTATAAATTAAAGGGTAGGAATGTTTATGCAAATAATCTTTTTTTTTTTTAAATATTTAAATAGTGTGCACCAATTTCTGTAAACCTAATTTAGCTTTGTCATTATGGTACATTAATGATAACAAAAATGACTATTAATTAGTTTAGATGCTACCTTTAACATAATAACAGAAAAGGGCAATACTTTTTAATGCATTGTATGTTTCAGTGAGTTAGGCTGACCTCACACTTGCGCAGTTTATTTCATTTTTTTCAGCTTCATAATAGGAGTGGAACCATAAAAAAATAACTGTGCCACCAGATCCATCATATGCCGGACCTACGGTGTCTAACAGACGCCATTGAGTAAAATGGGATTAATTTAGTTTCCATCGTAGTGTCTAGCATTTTTGTTGGAATCTGGGACGGAAGTTCCTAATGTAGCCTCCAAAGCAGATCTGAACAAAGCCTACCTTAAAATGCATTTTTTAATTAATTAATTCATTCATTCAGAATTTTCATATGAAGGGTACTGTCTGGGCTTTTAGGATGAAGCTATATATATTATTTTTCTTCCTCATTCGATGTCAAGAATGGCTGCGCATCGGTAAGGTCTGAAAATGGATGAGGAAATAATTCCTCTGACTCGAGTGGAGGGGCTATGGTGGTGTATTTAGGGGTGCACACAACAGAAAGTGAGGAGGGTGCCGATACAGAGGATGAGGAGGGTGCAGAAGCGGAAGGGTGAGTGAGCCACTCAACCAACTCTGGTGCGCCCTTTGAAGTAATTGCACGCGCCTTCTCCAACTTCCCACTTAGGCCCCGGCCCGGTGCACCTTCCTGACCCCTACCATCCCTGTGGAATGGCCTGCCTCTTTCTCTGCCTGTAATTTTCAAAATGAGCCTGTGCCTAAGTCCCTAGAGAAGAGCAGTATTTGTATATCGCAGGTCTCAATCAATATTTGGTGGAAACAGGTATATCAAACCCCTTAATCAGTATTTTGTGGAAGCAGGTATATCGCAGCCCTCAATCAGTATTTTGTGGAAGCAGGTATTCAAACCCCTTAATCAGTATTTTGTGGAAGCAGGTATATCACAGCTCTCAATCAGTATTTTGTGGAAGCAGGTATATCAAACCCCTTAATCAGTATTTTGCGTAAGCAGGTATAACGCAGGCCTCAATCAATATTTGGTGGAAGCAGGTATATCGAACCCCTTAATCAGTATTTTGTGGAAGCAGGTATATTGCAGTCCTCAATCAGTATTTTGTGGAAGCAGGTATATCAAACCCCTTAATCAGTATTTTGTGGAAGCAGTTATATCTCAGCCCTCAATCAATATTTGGTGGAAGCAGGTATATCGAAACCCTTAATAAATATTTTGTAGAAGCAGGTATATCACACCCCTAAATTATTTTTTTTGCCACAACAGTTATATCACACCACCCTGTTTATTTGGGGCAACAGGTATATCGCAGCCCTCAATCAGTATTTTGTGGAAGAAGGTATATCACACCCCTCAATCAGTTATTTTTCAGGCAACAGGTATATCACACCCATTGCAAATAGTTGTTCCAATAGCGCTTTTCCCTCTTTATAGCTGCGGTATCTCAGCAGAACCGCACACAACAACTGCACAATACAAATGCACTATATACTTTCTATGTTAGAAAGTATATTATAGGTATATCACAGCCCTCAATCAGTCTTTTTGGAGGCAACAGGTATATCACACCCGTTGCAATTAGTTGTTCCAATAGCGTTTGTCCCTCTTTATAGCTGCGGTATCGCAGCAGAACCGAACACAACTGCTGCACAATACAAATGCACTATAATATACTTTCTATGTTAGAAAGTGTATTATAAGTATATCACAACCCTCAGTATATCACACCTCTCAGTATATCACACCTATCGATAGCACATTTATACTAGTCCTTAAAAGGACTTTTGTGGCCCTATTAGCTAGCGTTTGGTTTTCCTAACAGCCTGTCCCTGCTCCACAAAGCATCCTCTCCCTACTCTGGCAAAACACAGAATGTAAAATGGCTGCCAGATCGGGTTCTTTGATAGGGTGGGGGTGTGTCCATATGCTGAAACGTCTCAATTGGCTGTCTTGTCCCAACTGATGGATGTGTCATGGGTCAAAGTTCAGCGCAATGCAAAATAATATGGCACTGGCGGACATCGCTTTTTGTTCGTATGTTCGGCTAATCACGAACGCGCAAAGTTCACCACAAAACGACCGCTGGGTTAACCGCAAGGCCATCTCTACTAGTAAGCATGAGAAAAACATTCTCAGTAATGTAATTTAAAATATTAGCAAGCACACTTTCAAATGGAGTACATATTTATTAATCTACATATTAAAATAAATATTGAAAATCTGCACAAAATAGTTGATCAAAAAATGTACAATAGCAGCTTGGATATACAGTATAAATACGTACTCCATTTGAAAGTGTGCCTGCTAATATTTTAAATTACATTTACTGATCAGAATGGGTGTGTCTTAGCAGTAGCACCTTGTTCATTCAAACTCTTGGTTGAGCAACCCAATACTCCTTTATTCTCAGTAATGTATACCACAAACAGCTATCTCAATAGTGAAGTAAAGCCATCACACATCCATCCTCAGTGTCAGGAATTGTGTATTGCGATTGTGCACTGCCACTGTGATGGATTGTGTATGCAGAAGCAGTGCCAGAGATCGAGTGCAGGAGAACAGCGCCTGTGCTTGGTATCCGAGACAAGTTGCCCATATCTGTATCTAATGCAGTTGCATCTATTATTAGAATGTAAGGATCCCAAAAACCACTAGCGCATGCACTCTCCACTTACAGAGCATGATATAAGTGACAGATTGTGACTGAAATTAAAGTATGCATGAATAACATTGTGTCATGTAACATCATAAAATATGAAGTATAAACGGGGAGAATAAGACAAAATATAAGGCTCTCAAACAGAGGCACAATCTAGCAGAATTAAGATTAGGCTAGTTTCACATTTGCAGCACGACATTCCAGCAAGCTGTTGAGGCAGAGAACAGCCTGCCAGAGTTCTCCAGGTCCGGCATTGCCAGATGCTATCGGAAAGTCCTCTGGCCCCATTTACTATAATGGTGTCTGGCAGAGATCCGGCTGCAACCCGGCAAATATGCCAAGAATCAGCACTCAGCGGTATTTGTCTGGGCGATTCGCGGCATGGTATGCCATAACAGCCTGCCGGAAGGCTGTAACTCATATGTGAAAGAAGCCTTAGTTGATGAGAAACTAAGCAGTTAAATACATTATATAGTATCAATAATGACGCCTAGAAATTATTAGTATATAACCCTCCTAGGGGACTATACATCACTATTGAGATAGCTCTTTGTGGATATTATTGAGATATTTCTCGCTTCCTAGCACTTTCTTGAAATATATTTACTGAGATGTTTGTATACATTGTTTTTTCATTCTTACTAGGCAATCAACATTTACACTTTGTTATCATTGGTCATTTCCTGACCATTATGTAATTGGGGTCAATTCTATGTTACACTTTAATGATAATATATATATATATAGATATATATATATATATATATATATATACACACAGTACAGACCAATAGTTTGGACACACCTCTCATTCAAAGAGTTTTCTTTATTTTCATGACTATGAAAATTGTAGATTCACACTGAAGGCATCAAAACTATGAATTAACACATGTGGAATTATATACTTATCAAAGTAGCCACCTTTTGCTTTGATTACTGCTTTGCACACTCTTGGCATTCTCTTGATGAGCTTCAAGAGGTAGTCACCTGAAATGGTTTTCACTTCACAGGTGTGCCCTGTCAGGTTTAATAAGTGGGATTTCTTCCCTAATAAATGGGGTTGGGACCATCAGTTGCGTTGTGGAGAAGTCAGGTGGATACACAGCTGATAGTCCTATTGAATAGACGGTTAGAATTTGTATTATGACAAGAAAAAAGCAGCTAAGTAAAGAAAAGCGAGTGGCCATCATTACTTTAAGAAATGAAGGTCAGTCAGTCCGAAAAATTGGGAAAACTTTAAAAGTGCAGTCACAAAAACCATCAAGCGCTACAAAGAAACTGGCTCACATGCGGACCGCCCCAGGAAAGGAAGACCAAGAGTCACCTCTGCTGCGGAGGATAAGTTCATCCGAGTCACCAGCCTCAGAAATCGCAGGTTAACAGAAGCTCAGATTAGAGACCAGGTCAATGCCACACAGAGTTCTAGCAGCAGACACATCTCTAGAACAACTGTTAAGAGGAGACTGTGTGAATCAGGCCTTCATGGTAGAATATCTGCTAGGAAACCACTGCTAAGGACAGGCAACAAACAGAAGAGACTTGTTTGGGCTAAAGAACACAAGGAATGGACATTAGACCAGTGGAAATCTGTGCTTTGGTCTGATGAGTCCAAATTTAAGATCTTTGGTTCCAACCACCGTGTCTTTGTGCGACGCAGAAAAGGTGAACGGATGGACTCTACATGCCTGGTTCCCACCGTGAAGCATGGAGGAGGAGGAGGTGTGATGGTGTGGGGGTGCTTTGCTGGTGACACTGTTGGGGATTTTTTTAAAATTGAAGGCATACTGAACAAGCATGGCTACCACAGCATCTTGCAGCGGCATGCTATTCCATCCGATTTGCGTTTGTTGGACCATCATTTATTTTTCCAACAGGACAATGACCCCAAACACACCTCCAGGCTGTGTAAGGGCTATTTGACCATGAAGGAGAGTGATGGGGGGCTGCGCCAGATGACCTGGCCTTCACAGTTCTCGGACCTGAACCCAATCAAGATGGTTTGGGGTGAGCTGGACCGCAGAGTGAAGGCAAAAGGGCCAACAAGTGGTAAGCATCTCTGGGAACTCCTTCAAGACTGTTGGAAGACCATTTCTCAAGAGAATGCCAAGAGTGTGCAAAGCAGTAATCAAAGCAAAAGGTGGCTACTTTGAAGAACCTAGAATATGACATATTTTCAGTTGTTTCACACTTTTTTGTTATGTATATAATTCCACATGTGTTAGTTCAGACTTTCAAAGTTTTCCCAATTTTTCGGACTGACTGACCTTCATTTCTTAAAGTAATGATGGCCACTCGTTTTTCTGCCATAATACAAATTCTAACAGTCTATTCAGTAGAACTATCAGCTATGTATCCACCTGACTTCTCCAAAACACAACTGATGGTCCCAACCCCATTTATAAGGCAAGAAATCCCACTTATTAAACCTGACAAGGCACACCTGTGAAGTGAAAACCATTTCAGGTGACTACCTCTTGAAGCTCATCAGGAGAATGCCAAGAGTGTGCAAAGCAGTAATCAAAGCAAAAGGTGGCTACTTTGAAGAACCTAGAATATGACATATTTTCAGTTGTTTCATACTTTTTTGATAAGTATATAATTCCACATGTGTTAATTCATAGTTTTGATGCCTTCAGTGTGAATCTACAATTTTCATAGTCATGAAAATAAAGAAAACTCTTTGAATGAGAAGGTGTGTCCAAACTTTTGGTCTGTACTGTATATATATATACAGTCACTGGTATATGTTTATGCTTGAAAAAGGCTTGGTTAGCTGAAACATCACATCTGGAATAAAAGGATCATCAGCATTTTGCAACTTGGAGTGCTTTCTCCATCCTTTATTTTGGATTATATATTAATTGGGGTACTTGGACCTTGCCTCATGATGGCATGCATTCACCTTCCTTGATTATCTGGACCGCTGTCTATATTGTTATATTGTCGCATAATAGGGCTGAGTTCACATTACCGTTTAGCTTTATTTTCTTCTGATCCGTCAGAGGAAGAAGAAAGAGAAAAAAAAACAGGATCCTGTAAAAAACTAATCTTGTTGCATCAGTTGTCAGAGCTTTTTGCATCTGAGATCAGTTTTTTAGATGGAAAAAAGTCATGCATGCAGTACTTTTTTCCCCCCCATCTAAAATAACGAATCTCAGATGGAATTGGCTCAAACGGATGACAACTGATGCAACAGGATTCGTTTTTTACAGAATCCAGTTTTTTTTTCTCTCTCTTCTTCTGACGGATCAGAAGAACATAAAGCTAAACAGTGATGTGAACTCAGTATAAACTTGTCATGTAATCTTTTTGTGGAAATTGAATACCATAAAAACTAAACCTGAGAAACCTTGGTGGTTTTTATACCACCCAACAAAGATATTTTTTTTTCAATACAAGATATGGTAAATTAAAAAATACGTTTTCAGCAAAACATAAGACTTAATAAGGCTACATGAACGGAAAATGTAAAAAGTTATCTGTCTTGGAAGGCGGGGAAACAGAAACAAAAATGCAAAAATTAAAATTGGCCCAGTCCTTAAGGGGTCAAGATAACAGACAAACTGATTTACGTGTGGAAAATTTGTTTGGAAAATGTAAGATTTCTTTTGTAAATATTGTTAATCTTTGCCTTTATCTAACTCATGAAGTCATTTGATTTTAGGGAACATTAGAGCAAACATTTTGTGCTTCTTGTTGATTCAAAGTTACTACAAGTAAAATATACAGAACAATTGATGTTATTACTTTGAAAAATAAAAAAGATGGCTCTCTGTCTTTACTGGAAAGGCTACATCCTTGACAGTTTGTTTTATTGTGGTTTCAAGATATACAACATTTATGTAAGCAACAACGGAAAGCCATAAATTTTAGCATTTAGTAAACACTCATCCCAGCATCCGTTTCATCATGAGAAAAGAGGATGACTCAGATCTCTGCTCTTCGTAGATCTAGTGATCTACAAATCTGTAACCTTAAAGGGTTTGTCTCACTTCAGCAAATAGCATTTATTATGTAGAGGAAGTTAATACAAGGCACTTACTAATGTATTGTTATTATCTATGTTGTTTCCTTTGCTGGCTGGATTCATTTTCTATCACATTATACACTGCTCGATTCCATGGTTACAACCACCCTGCAATCCATCAGCGGTGGCCGTGCTAGTAGACAATAGAAAAAAGCGCTGGCCTCTCTGGTGGCAAGGATTATGGGACCGCATATAGACTAGTGCTTTTTCCTATAGTGTGCAAGTATGTATTTGGGTATAAAAGGAGGAGGTGTTGACTGTGGTTCTTTATCCCCTGAAGAAGCCTTAGGGCGAAATGGCATTGGGAAGAAGACTCTGCAGAGTCGGTCTGTAATCCATATGAAGTTGTTATATGCTATGTAATGACATGATCCCCATATCACTACGTCTAAGCTATTAACTGGCTCTCTTGAGCTTTTTTATATGACCATTGTAAGTGTTGGGTGCATAATAAGTTATTTGACTTTTGACATAGGTGAATTTGTGTAGACTGACTCTGCAACTAACTTTATGTCCTCTTTTGGAGTATCGACTGCTGCTATATTTATGTCTATGTACAGGGAGTGCAGAATTATTAGGCAAGTTGTATTTTTGAGGATTAATTTTATTATTGAACAACAACCATGTTCTCAATGAACCCAAAAAACTCATTAATATCAAAGCTGAATATTTTTGGAAGTAGTTTTTAGTTTGTTTTTAGTTTTAGCTATTTTAGGGGGATATCTGTGTGTGCAGGTGACTATTACTGTGCATAATTATTAGGCAACTTAACAAAAAACAAATATATACCCATTTCAATTATTTATTTTTACCAGTGAAACCAATATAACATCTCAACATTCACAAATATACATTTCTGACATTCAAAAACAAAACAAAAACAAATCAGTGACCAATATAGCCACCTTTCTTTGCAAGGACACTCAAAAGCCTGCCATCCATGGATTCTGTCAGTGTTTTGATCTGTTCACCATCAACATTGCGTGCAGCAGCAACCACAGCCTCCCAGACACTGTTCAGAGAGGTGTACTGTTTTCCCTCCTTGTAAATCTCACATTTGATGATGGACCACAGGTTCTCAATGGGGTTCAGATCAGGTGAACAAGGAGGCCATGTCATTAGTTTTTCTTCTTTTATACCCTTTCTTGCCAGCCACGCTGTGGAGTACTTGGACGCGTGTGATGGAGCATTGTCCTGCATGAAAATCATGTTTTTCTTGAAGGATGCAGACTTCTTCCTGTACCACTGCTTGAAGAAGGTGTCTTCCAGGACTGGGAGTTGAGCTTGACTCCATCCTCAACCCGAAAAGGCCCCACAAGCTCATATTTGATGATACCAGCCCAAACCAGTACTTCACCTCCACCTTGCTGGCGTCTGAGTCAGACTGGAGCTCTCTGCCCTTTACCAATCCAGCCATGGGCTCATCCATCTGGCCCATCAAGACTCACTCTCATTTCATCAGTCCATAAAACCTTAGAAAAATCAGTCTTGAGATATTTCTTGGCCCAGTCTTGATGTTTCAGCTTGTGTGTCTTGTTCAGTGGTGGTCGTCTTTCAGCCTTTCTTACCTTGGCCATGTCTCTGAGTATTGCACACCTTGTGCTTTTGGGCACTCCAGTGATGTTGCAGCTCTGAAATATGGCCAAACTGGTGGCAAGTGGCATCTTGGCAGCTGCACGCTTGACTTTTCTCAGTTCATGGGCAGTTATTTTGCGCCTTGGTTTTTCCACACGCTTCTTGCGACCCTGTTGACTATTTTGAATGAAACGCTTGATTGTTCGATGATCACGCTTCAGAAGCTTAGCAATTTTAAGAGTGCTGCATCCCTCTGCAAGATATCTCACTATTTTTGACTTTTCTGAGCCTGTCAAGTCCTTCTTTTGACCCATTTTGCCAAAGGATAGGAAGTTGCCTAATAATTATGCACACCTGATATAGGGTGTTGATGTCATTAGACCACACCCCTTCTCATTACAGAGATGCACATCACCTAATATGCTTAATTGGTAGTAGGCTTTTGAGCCTATACAGCTTGGAGTAAGACAACATGCATAAAGAGGATGATGTGGTCAAAATACTCATTTGCCTAATAATTCTGCACTCCCTGTATTTGTTTGTATTCAGTAAAGCTGAGTTTTGATTAATTTATGTGGAGGTATTTTTTTTATTCAAAATAGTAGATATACTTTCACTACATATAAAGTGGTGTATCCCGGTTAGTATATTAGGTGTGTATCATCTTGAAAAGTGATATATATTTATTACTAAAATTAAATATAAAATGGTTGAATGCATCATTCAAGTAATTTGCAGAAAGTTAAAGGAGTTGTCTCACTTCAGCAAATAGCATTTATTATATAGAAGAAGTTAATACAAGGTGCTTACTAATATATTGTGATTGTCCATATTGCTTTCTTTGCAATTCTTTTTTCCATCAAATTATACACTGTTCGTTTCCATGGTTACGACCACCCTGCAAATCTGGAAAAAAATTCAAATTTCTAAGTTTCAATTTCTCTACTTCTATAATACATAGTAATACCTCCAAAAATAGTTATTACTTTACATTCCCCATATGTCTACTTCATGTTTGGATCATCAAACCTCCATATCAGATCTTAACCTGTTCCGGACACAGGGCGTACAGGTATGCCCTGATGTCCTGGTACTTACCTGTATTTCCGATCACCGTCGCGCAGAGGGCGGTGATCGGAAGCCGTTGCCTGCTCAAATCATTGAGCAAGCACCTCGGCTAAATGCGCGGGGGGGTCCCTGCGGTTTGTGGCTTTTTTATGGTGCGGGCGGCGGCGGTGCCATCGGGTCCCCATGGGGCTGTAGGGGGGACCCGATGGCATGGAAGGCAGCGTGATGCCTTCCTGAGGCATCGCCGCTGCCTTCCTGTGACATGCCTGTGAGATCCAGCCCCCTGGATCTCACAGGCCGGAAGCTGTATGAGTAATACACACAGTATTACTCATACAGCCAATGCATTCCAATACAGAAGTATTGGAATGCATTGTAAAGGATTAGACCCCCAAAAGTTGAAGTCCCAAAGTAGGACAAAAAATAAAGTGAAAAAAAAAGTTAAAAAAAAATTACGTTTTCCCCCCAAAAAATTAAAAGTTTCAAGTAAAAATAAGAACACAGTAAAAAATTAAAAATAAAAACTGTGCTAAAAATACAATTTTTTTTGTCACCTTACATCACAAAAAGTGTAATAGCAAGTGATTAAAAAGTCATATGCACCCCAAAATAGTGCCAATTAAACCGTCATCTCATCCTGCAAAAATCGTATCCTACCCAAGATAATCGCCCAAAAAAACTGAAAAAACTATGGATCTCAGACTATGGAATTGTTTTTTAAAAATGAAATCATTGTGTAAAACTTACATAAATAAAAAAAGTATACATATTAGGTATCGCTGCGTCCGTAATAAGTTACTCTATAAAAATATCACATGACCTAACCCCTCAGGTGAGCACCGTAAAAAAAAACTGTGCTAAATAAACAATTTTTTGTCACCTTACATCACAAAAAGTGTAATAACAAGCGATCAAAAAGTCATATGCACCCCAAAATAGTGCCAATCAAACCGTCATCTCATCCTGCAAAAAATGAGACCCTACCTAAGATAATCGCCCAAAAACTGAAAAAACTATAGCTCTCAGACTATGGCGACACTAAAACATGATTTTTTTGTTTCAAAAATGAAATCATTGTGTAAAACTTACATAAATAAAAAAATTGTATACATATTAGGTATCGCCGCGTCTGTGACAACCTGCTCTAAAAAAATACCACATGATCTAACCTGTCAGATGAATGTTGTAAATAACAAAAAAAAAAAACGGTGCCAAAGCAGCTATTTCTTGTTACCTTGCCTCACAAAAAGTGTAATATAGAGCAACCAAAAATCATATGTACCCTAAACTAGTACCAACCAAACTTCCACCCTATCCCGTAGTTTCTAAAATGGGGTCACTTTTCTGGAGTTTCTACTCTAGGGGGGCATCAGGGGGGCTTCAAATGGGACATGGTGTCAAAAAAACAGTCCATCAAAATCTGCCTTCCAAAAAAACGTATGTCATTCCTTTCCTTATGCGCGCTGCCGTGTGCCCGTACAGCAGTTTACAACCACATATGGGGTGTTTCTTTAAACTACAGAATCAGGACCATAAATATTGGGTTTGGTTTGGCTGTTAACCCTTGCTTTGTAACGTGAAAAAAAATATGGGTGGTTTTTATTATGTAAGCCTCACAAAGTGACTTCAGACCTGAACTGGTCCTTAAAAAGTTGTTTTTTGAAAATTTCTAAATTTACTTCTAAGCCTTGTAACGTCCCCCAAAAATAAAATGTCATTCCCAAAATGATCCTAACATGAAGTAGACATATGGGGAATGTAAAGTAATAACTATTTCTGTAGGTATTACTATGTATTATAGAAGTAGAGAAATTGAAACTTGGAAATTTACTAATTTTTCCAAATTGTTGGCAAATTTTGGTATTTTTTTTATAAATAAAAATTATATTTTTTAAATCCATTTTACCAGTGTCAGGAAGTACAATATGTGACGAAAAAACAATCTCAGAATGGCATGGATAAGTCAAAGCGTTATAAAGTTATCACCACTTAAAGTGACACTGGTCAGATTTGCAAAAAATGGCCTGGTCCTTAAAGTATAACTGTCATATATATTTATTTATTTTTTAGTATTGGATTGTGGTGATTAATATCACCTTGGTGGCCCTATTGCAACTTTTCACTGGGTATTCAATTACCCCTTAATTCCACATTTTTGTTCCCTGTACTGCCTATTTTTACCTGTGCATAAAATAGGGTTGCTAGGCATGTTCCGTCTATGTGTTGAAGGACGGAGGACGCAGAAGCAGGCTGCTTGCAAGGTCACATTACTGACAGCCAGGGACTGTATGTAAATGATTAAAGCCAGGTCCTCCCCAGCAGCTGATAACAGTGCCTGGGCTGTGTGCACTTCTCCCTGTCCCTGCGCTTGGCAGACGCTCCCTCACTCAGCAGAGCTGGAGAATGCAGAGTTGGAGCAGGGCAGACCAGGGAAGGGAGATCTGCCATCTGCTCAGTGTATAAATGAAAGCAACATGTGGTAAGAGGACCCCTTTGTGCTGCAGGAGATTAACCCTTTAGGGGGAGGGTTCTGGTTACTGACACTTTTGGGGGGCTATTGTTACTGTCTAGTGAGGGCAGGCAGGATTAGCCTCAGGGTGAGGGCAGTGGCGGCCATCTTAACTGAATAGTGAGATTGCAGTTTTATGCAGACTGGTTGCTAAGGGCTGAATCTTATTAAATATGGGGTAAGTCAGTCTAATAGTAACTGATTCTGGAATATCATGTTATTAGTAACTACATATATGAAAATTTAAATTAGGGTCTAAATGTGACAGTTATCCTTTAAGGTGAAATAAGGCTGTGTCCTTAAGGACTTAAGATCAGATCCCCAAATCAGATGATCAGATTAGACCCCTGTATCAGATCCTCAGATCTGACCCCATATCAGACCTCAAATCAGACCCTCATATCACACTTCAGATCAGACCCACTTTTTCAGGTATCTTAAGATCAGATCCCCATATCAGATGAGACCCCCATATCATATCCTCAAATCAGACCCCCATATCAGACCTCAGATCGGAGCCCATATCAGACTCTCACATCATATCCTCAAATCAGACTCTCATATCAGATCATCAGACCCCCATAGCAGATCCTCAGATTAGACCCCCATATCAAACCTCAGATGAGACCCCATTCAGACCTTCATGTTATATCACCCACATATCAGACCTCTGATCAGACCCCCTTTGGACCTCCATGTCAGGCCCCAGTTTGAGAACCCCATTAGATCTTCATGTCAGACCCCCACCAATATCAGACATCAGATCCCCATTAGATCTCCGTGTCAGACCTCCCCATATCAGACCTCAGATCAGACCCCCTTTAGATCTCCATGTCAGACCCCCGTTAGCTCTCCATGTCAGACCCCCATTTCAGACTTCAGATCTGACCCCTTTAAACCTCCATGTGAGACTCAGGTATTAGACCTTAGATCTGGACTCTATGGCAGACCTCAGATCAGACCCCGTTAGACCTTCAAGATGGACCCCCAATTATCATACCTCAGATCAGACCGTAAATAAATTAACTTACCTCTCCTGCTCTGGCGCTCCTCTCCAGGTCTAGTGGTCTCCCCTGCTTCTTCTCTCCCTGATCTTCTATGGGCACATGCTGCACTGTCACCTGACTGCCTGCAGCATCAGGGCAAGGTGCAAGCACCACGTCCTGACACTGTACGCAGTCAGGACAGGGCAGCGTGGCCCAGAGAACATCAAGCAGGGAGAGGTGAGTGCACTTGGCAGGGATCCGCGTTTTGCGGATCTGTAATTTGCGGACCACAAAACAATTTTGGCCACACACGTCGCAGCTGAGCTGTGGTTTTGGTGCCTTCCATCAAAGAGTAATACACTGCAAAACTGAATTACATTATTTACAAAATAAAGCAAAACGTTCTTTGTTGTCCATAGCAACCAATCAGAGCTCAGCTTTCATTTTACCAGAAAAGTTTAAGAAATTAATCCAGATCTTTGATTGGTTGCTATAGTCAACAAAGACAGTCTAAAGCTTGGTTCACATCACATTTTTGTCTATGAACAGAGGACTCTGACAGATGTCATACAGTGGCATCCATCACCATAGAGTTCCACTGTAAAAAAAAAAAGCATATGTTAACGTATATGTTTTTTGCCGCAGTTTACAGTATGTTAAAGCATAGTGAGCTACACTTTTACAATCTTTTTTCCCGAACATACAGTGCCTTGCAAAAGTATTCACCCCCTTGACTTTTTTCGTATTTTGTTACATTACAACCTTAAGTTCAATGTTTTGTTAATCTAAATTATGTGATGGATCAGAACACAATAGTCTAAGTTGGTGAAGTGAAATCAGAAAAATATATAAATAAAACTATTGTTTAGAAATAGAAAACAGAAAATTGGCATGTGCATATGTATTTACCCCCTTTGTTAGAAAGCCCAGAAAAAGCTCTGGTGCAACCAATTACCTTCAGAAGTCACATGATTTGTGAAATGATGTCTACCTGTGTACAATCTAAGTGTCACGTGTTCTGTCATTACATTTAAACACCTTTTTTGAAAGGCCCTAGAGGCTGCAACACCTAAGCAAGAGGCATCACTAACCAAACACTGCCATGAAGACCAAGGAACTCTCCAAACAATTAATAGACAATGTTGTTGAGAAGTACAAGTCAGGGTTAGGTTATAAAAAAATATCCACACCTTTGATGATCCCCAGGAGCACCATCAAATCTATCATAACCAAATGGAAAGAACATGGCACAACAGCAAACCTGCCAAGAGACTGCCACCCACCACAACTCACAGACCGGGCAAGGAGGGCATTAATCACTGAGGCAGCACAGAGATCTAAGGTAACCCTGGAGGAGCTGCAGAGTTCCACAGCAGAGACTGGCGTATCTGTACATAGGACAACAATAAGCCACACGCTCCATAGAGTTGGGCTTTATGGCAGAGTGGCCAGAAGAAAGCCATTACTTTCAGCTAAAAACAAAAAGGCACATTGTGAGTTTGCGAAAAAAAGGCATGTGGGAGACTCCCAAAATGTTTGGAGGAAGGTGCTCGTGTCTGATGAGACTAAAATTGAACTTTTCGGCCATCAAAGAAAAACACTATGTCTGGCACAAACCAAACACATCACTCAAAGAACACCATCCCACAGTGAATCATGGTGGTGGCTGCATCATGCTGTTGGGATGTTTCTCAGCAGCTGGGACTGGGAAACTGGTCAGAGTTAAGGGAAAGATGGACGGTGCTAAATACAGGGATATTCTTAAGCAAAACCTGTACCAGTCTGTGCGTGATTTGAGGCTAGGACGGAGGTTCACCTTCCAGCAGGACAATGACCCAATTACGCCAAACACACTGCTAGAGCAACACTTGAGTGGTTTAAGGGGAAACATGTAAATGTGTTGGAATGGCCTAGTCAAAGCCCAGATCTCAAGCCAATAGAAAATCTGTGGTCAGACTTAAAGATTGCTGTTCATCCAACTTGAAGGAGCTGGAGTAGTTTTGCAAGGAGGAATGGGCAAAATCCCATTGGTAAGATGTGGCAAGCTCATAGAGACTTATCCAAAGCCACTTGGAGGTGTAATTGCCGCAAAAGGTGGCTCTACAAAGTATTGACTTTAGGGGGGTGAATAGTTATGTGCATTGACTTTTTCTGTTATTTTATCCTTTTTGTGGGCATGTTCTGTAAATTTAATTATGCAAATCCTCAAACAATCCTTTTTAATTCCAGGTTGTGAGGCACCAAAATATGAAAAAGTCAAGGGGGTGAATACTTTTGCAAGGCACTGTATATGTTAAATGTATGCAAAAATGTCTCTTTATAGGCGACCACACTGTAGATGTGTATCCAATGCTAGGGACACCAATTTTGAGCCAAAGTGGAGAGCTCCTCACAAAGGGCTGCTCATTTGAATGACCTGCATGCTATATTGCATGTTCCTTGCAGTGTTGGCCAGGGATAAAACATGATTTTTATTTTAAAAATGGTGGACTTAAAGGGGTTGTGTCTCTTCAGTAAGTAGATTTTATTATGAAAGTTAATAAAAGCCACTTACTAATGTACTGTTATTATCCATATTGTTTCCTTTGCTGGCTGGAAATCATTTTTCCATCACAGTATGAACTGCTCGTTTCCATGGTTACGACCACCCTGTATTCCAGCAGTGCTGGTCGTGCTTGTACACTATAGGAAAAGGTCCCAGCCTACCTGATGGCTGGAACTGTGGGAGCGTGCATAAGCTACTGCTTTTTCCTATAGTGTGCAAGCACAGCCACAGCTGTTGGATTGCAAGGTGACCATAACCATGGAAATGGGCTGTTTCTAATGTGATGGAAAAATGAATCCAGCCAGCAAAGGAAGCAATATGCACCATCACAATACAGTAGTAAGTGGCTTGTATTAACTGTCTCTACATAATAAACGCCATTTGCTGAAGTGAGACAACCCCTTTAAAGGGAATCTGTCACCAGTTTTATGGTGTCCTAACTAAGGGCAACATAAACTACTGACAGGTCTCCTTAGCAAAATGCTGGCAAACTTTCTGTAATTGACCCGGTCATTTTGCCAAAATCTTGAATTGATCAGCTTCAGCGCATGCCGACTAGTCCCCATATTTGTGAGCTCATGGCTTTTCCCGCCCACCTACCATCAGCAGCAGAGAGCTGTAAAGTCATGAATATGAGGACTCATTGGCATGTGCTGGAGCTGTTAGGATTTAAAAGTTAGGGCAGCAGAAAACTGGTGACAGATCTTCTTTAAGATTCAAAATGGAAGATTTCATACTTTTTGGATTAAAACAAATATCTATGTTAAATACTAAAACCCTGCATCACAATAAAACAGTCAAACGTCACATTGTTCAGTTAGCTGCAAACTATTTTTTCAGCTGGAGAACTGGTATTTCCATGTTGGCACTGTCCTTATAGCAGGAGATCTCTGCAGCAGAAGGCCAGGACTCCAGCTGCATCCATCCCTTCACTCCTCACCCAATCTAAATAAACTTTAGTCTCTTTGGTGTGAACAGAACATCAAAGCTCATTTACATTCACTGCTCATTGCTTCATATCTACAAGCATACGTAATTCAAAATAAAGGATTATGAGTGCTTCATACAAAATCATTGGGTGCTTTGTATGGTGTCCTCAGATCAGCAGATCTACCGGTTTATTTTTTTAATGTTCAGAAGAATAAATGAATTCTATCTGTTATTGGGTCCATAAGGATAACATTTCCTGTTCCACCAGGTTCACACAAGGCAGAAGAAGTATTTTCTTAATGGTGGTTCCATTCATTTGTTATCTTTGGGTGCTTGCTGTCATAAAGATCATCTCTCCACACAGTGGGACATTGACACAATTCTAACATTTTTAGCTCTATGCAGTGTTTCGGGCAATACATACCTGACTGTATGTCCAGTGACCAGGCCCAGTTTCCAGAAAATGCTGGAGAGAACCTGAGCCTACAGTAGAACTGATCTCATAGTTACTTATGTGTTGGTCATATTCATCCAGTGCATCCCAGATGTCAAATAGAGCCAAAGAGAATAATGCTGCATGCTGCGTTCTTCTGCGGGACTATTACTCTATAGACGCTGGACTTCTGCACTAATTATACAGGGAGAAAATCTTTATTTAAAAAAACAAGACAAGAAAGTAAAACAATTTTCTGATTCCTTGACTGTGTTATGTAGTACCACTAGACTGAATGTTCATTGTAGAGACATTTCATGTTGACCTTGCGAATTTCAATTAAATCAATCATACATATAAGTTCTTAGGGTGCTACTACATGTGGCGGCTGTGCTGCGTTTTTGATGTGGCAAAAAAAAAGCACACAAAAGAACTCATGCTTTTTTGCAACAACATACCTGCATTTATGCAGCATTTTCTTTCAGTATAGGATAGAAGAAAAAAAAAATATCACACAGCAAAACTGAATTACATTAGGGTACTTTCACACTAGCATTTTTGTTTTCCGGTATTGAGTTCCATCCTAGGAGCTCAATACCGGAAAAAACTGATCAGTTTTATCCTAATGCATTCTGAATGGAGAGCATTCTGTTCAGGATGCATGAGTTCAGTGTACAGGCCACTTTCACACAGTCAAAGTTTGGTCAGTGATTTCCATCAGTGATTGTGAGCCTAAACCAGGAGTGGAGGTTACACAGAGATAAGGTATAAGGGAAAGATCTGCACTTGTTTTATGTTTTTGACCCACTTCTGATTTTGCCTCACAATCACTGATGGAAATCACTGACCAAAATGCTGACCATATGGAAAAGGACTAACAGGTGGACTATCCTGTTCCTCTTAGGCTTTGGCAGGGGCGTTGCTAGGGTCTCAAAAGATCCGGGGTCCAAGCCCCAATGAATATGGCCCAGTTCTCTAATTCGCCCCCCTACCTCCCCCCACACATAGCATTTTGCTGTATTTGGTATACAGCAGCGCATACCTCCAGGTGACATCTCCTCCGATGTAGATCTTCTTTGTCATCATTTTCTCTATTTGGTCCGTACAACTTCTTTCAGCCGCTCCTCATCTCTGCAGGCTGTAACATACAGACATCTTAGCTTCTTCACATTTCTATCATCATCCCCCAACCTGGAGTCCCCACAGTGTTATCCTGCTCGCTGTACTCCCCAATACCCCCAAATACTATCCTGAAGAAATATTAGTGCCCTCATAGTAATAGTGTTCCTCATAGTCCCACCAATAGTAATTCCCTTCTAGAATGCCCTCATTAATAATACTGCCCCGTACAGTGCTCAAAACAGTGATAATGCTCCCCAAGAATGCCCCCATTAGTAATAATGCCCCCTACAGTGCCCCTAACAGTGATAATGCTCCCCAAGAGTGCCCCCATTAGTAGAAAAGTCCTCCAGTATTAATAATACCCTAAAAGAGCACCCAGTAGAAATAAGGCCCCCTATTGTGCCCCCAGTGGTAATAAAGCTATCTAAAGACACCTCAGTAGTAATAAGGCCCCATAGTGTTCTTAGTAGAAATAAGGCAGATCTATAAAAGGTTATTATATAAAATGAGAATGCTCGGACTGGGAGAAAACATCTGTATGTGGGTAAGTGTAGATATAGGTAAAGACCACGGCACTCGTATTGAAGTAGTCAGAAAACGTTCATTTTATTGTCCATCCCAAAATTAAATTTATAACACTGGCCAACGTTTCGGTCCACCAGGACCTTGTTCACGGCCTTAGTGGTGTGGATTTGGAGACATCGGGTGGACTCCAAATCCACACCACTAAGGCAGTGAACAAGGTCCTGGTGGACCGAAACGTTGGCCAGTGTTATAAATTTAATTTTGGGATGGACAATAAAATGAAGTTTTCTGACTACTTCAATACGAGTGCCCTGGTCTTTACCTATATCTACACTGATCATTACCACTGAGCACCGGAACCTATACGGAAAAAGGAGTGCCATCCACTATATATTATTGTATGTGGGTAAGTAACTGGCTCAATGATAGAAAACAGAGGGTGGTTATTAACGGTACGCACTCAGATTGGGTCACTGTCACTAGTGGGGTACCTCAGGGGTCAGTATTGGGCCCAATTTTCTTCAATATATTAATGATCTTGTAGAAGGCTTGCATAGTAAAGTATAAATTTTCGCAGATGACACTAAACTGTGTAAAGTAATTAACACTGAAGAGGACAGTATACTACTACAGAGGGATCTGGATAGATTGGAGGCTTGGGCAGATAAGTGGCAGATGAGGTTTAACACTGACAAATATATTATGGTTATGCACATGGGAAGGAATAATGCAAGTCACCCGTACATACTAAATGGTAAAATACTAGGTAACACTGACATGGAAAAGGATCTAGGAATTTTAACAAAACAGCAAACTAAGCTGCAAAAAACAGTGTCAGACAGCTGCTGCGAAGGCTCATAGATACCCGTGATAAGAACATAGTCCTACCACTTTACAAATCGCTAGTCAATCCACACATGGAGTACTGTGTACAGTTCTTGGCTCCTGTAAACAAGGCATTAGAAAAAAGACGAATGGGGGGGGATCTAATAGCTATGTATAAATATATCAGGGGTCAGTACAGAGATCTATCCCATCATCTATTTATCCCCAGGACTGTGACTGTGACGAGGGGACATCCTCTGCGTCTGGAGGAAAGAAGGTTTTTACACAAACATAGAAGAGGATTCTTTACGGTAAGAGCAGTGAGAATATGGAACTCTCTTCCTGAGGAGGTGGTGATGGTAAGTACAATAAAGGAATTCAAGAGGGGCCTGGATGTATTTCTGGAGTGTAATAATATTACAGGCTATAGGGGTCGTTGATCCAGGGATTTATTCTGATTGCCTGATTGGAGTCGGGAAGGAATTTTTTATTCCCGTAAAGTGGGGAAAATTGGCTCATACCTCACAGGTTTTTTTTTTTGCCTTACTCTGGATCAACTTGCAGGATGACAGGCCGAATTGGATGAAGAAAAGTGTCTTTTTTCAGCCTTATGTACTATGTTACTATGCTAATATAAGTCACTCATATAGAGCCCCCAGTAGTAATAAAAATGCCTAATGTTCCCTGGATTTATAATACCCCTACAGTGCCCCCAGTATTGATACTGCCCCCTACTGTTATAATGCTCAGCCTGAAGTGCCCCTAGTATTTATGTCCCTTGCAGTGCCCCCTGTAGTTATTTTCCTCCCTCCACCATACACTCCCATTTAAGTAACATCAAACCATCTCTCCTGCCCCCTCCAATATACAGTCCCATGTAAATAACATCTCTCTCTATCTACATCCCCCTACAAAATACAGTCCCATTTAAATAACAGCACCTCCTCCCCAGCCGCCTTCAACATACAGTCCCAAGTAAATAATATCACCCTCCCCAGCCGCCTCAAACATGTAATCCCATGTAAAGATCAACCCCTAACATTCAGCCCCATGTAAATAACATAATTCCCCCCACCAGCCACCTTCAACATACAGTCCCATGTAAATAACATCGCCCCCTCAACATTCAGTTCCATGTAGATAACATCACTCCCTCCCTCAGACCCCTGTAGCATTCAGTCCCATGTAAATAACATCAATTCCTCCCACAGCTGCCATCAACTTACAGTCCCATATAAATAACATCACTGCCTCCCCCAGCCCTCTCCAACATACAGTCCCATGTAAATAACATCACTCCCTTCCACAGCTGCCTTCAACATACAGTCCCATGTAAATAACATCACCCTGCCCCAGCCCCCTCCAACATTCAGTCTCATGTAAATAACATCACTCCCTCCCACAGATGCCATCAACATACAGTCCCATGTTACTAACATCACTCCCTCCCCCAGCCCCCTCCAACATTCAGTCCTATGTAAATAACATCACTCCCTCCCACAGCCACCATCAACATACAGTCCCATGTAAATAACATCACTCCCTCCTACAGCCACCATCAACACCTCTGCCTCTCCCTCCACTTACCTCTCATGCAGCAGACATCACCACAGCTTTTTCCCCCAAAATTTCTCCTCTTCACCACCGTCCTCTCCTGCAATGGTCACATGATGGTGACATCATTGCAGGTCCTTTTCAACCACTGCTTGTTTTACTGGTCACATGACCTGTGATGTCATCACAGGTCCTTTAGCTCTACCAGTGCATTAGATTCAATTATATTGCCATCCTGAGGATGACAATACAGTTGTATGTAGCAGGCAGGACATTCGGGGCCTGGGACAAAACATCAGGGGCCCATGCCCTGAATGTTTTAACCTATCAAAGCCCCTGGGGTTTGGTATCAGATTTTGCCCAGTTTAGTCTCAGTGACAACATTTCCTCCTTATTACTTGCAAATTGTAATGTTGGCACAGGGTAGGCCATCTGTAGATTGTCGTGGGTCTGATACCACCACACCTCTGCCGATCAGTTGCTATAGTGTACCATTATCACAGAAGGGGCGCCATCATCCTTGTAGTAGAGGGAGCTTGTTATTACAGCACTGTATTAACAAGATCCCTCCTCTACAAAGCTGATGGAGCTGTGTAGTTCCGGCGTCTACTTATGGTGATGGAGCTATACCTTGACAGTTGATTGGCTGGGGCGTGGGGTGTCAGACCCCCGCAGATCAGCTAGTAATAGCCTATCCTTAGGACAGGCCATCAATAAACCACCTTTAGTAAAAACTGGACTTGGTGTACAAACATAAAACATGGGGATATTTTCTGCGCTAAGCATAATTTCGTCTCATTTTGCACCAAAAATTACCATGTCTTGTGTCACAGATAGTTTTAACCCCTTAACGCAAAACACTGTGCATGTACTAAGGATCTGCACCTATAGTGATCCGAAACCGGTCGATTTCTTGCATTGCTGTACGTTGGTTTTTATCTGCACGGGATTTAATAAAGCCTCAAGTATTTTCAGTGAAGCAGGACAGTTTTTCTCTTCATTCTGGGACTTGTTGTGCGCCAAGGTTCAGGGCAAGGTCCGGGCTCCTGGCCTCCTGTGGATGAGCGCGACATTCTCTAGTGTTGTTTCTACTGTGCATGTATGGCGGGGGTTGCATTGCCAGAATGCATTCCGCCGTACATGCAAGGTGGGTTGATCGGTCGGGCACCGGAGCGGTGCGTGCCGGATTACTGCAGGGGTCCGGCAGTTCCTGGTAGCCGGCGAATTAACCCCTTTTATGCAGCGGTCCGCGCTGACCGCGACATAGAAGTGGTTTGTGGCAGGTGAAGGAGCGCATCTAGTCCCCACGCTGCTGTGGTGGGGACCTGATGTGTCAGAAGGCAGCCTGATGCCATGCAGAGGCTGCCCAATGCTTTGCACGGCATCGGGACCTGCCTTCTATGGGTGCTCAGGAGATCCAGCCTCAGGCTGGGTCTCCTAGGCCAGTGTTTCCCAACCAGTGTGCCTCCAGCTGTTACAAAAGCCAAATGCTGTTCGGGCATGCTGGGAGTTGTAGTTTTGCAACAGCTGGAGGCACACTGGTTGGGAAACACTGTCCTAGGCAACCTGTTTATGTACTACTCACTGTAGTACACGAACAGGCAATAAAAAAATGAAAAAACACAGATATTAGGTATCGCCATGTCCATAACGACCGGCTCTATAAATATATGATATGCACTAAGTATTGTTGTGAACTTGACATTGCTTCCTTCTCATTTGCCCACAAGCAAGAAGCAGAGAGGAATCATGTGTTCAGATGCCGAATATTCGATATAACGAATATATAGCACTGTATTCTAAATATTCACAAATTCTCGAAGTGGCGATATTCGTGGTCAAAATTCGCTTTTCGAACATTCGTGCTCAACACTACTCATCTTCTGCCTAACAATATCATAACTTCAGGAAATAGGCAAATAATATTACCTGAAATTAACAAAATGTGAAACTGACATTATAGTGTTCTACAAATGTACCCGCACCACAGAGCACATTATCGGATATCAAAATGTAATTCCAGTCACCAGATTTAGGTTGTAAATTACAGAATTTTGTTCCTATTGTGATCACTTGATAGTTTCAGACCTTCATGAATGTTAAAACTGCTGACAATTTGAATACTAGAAGAAACCTAAGTAAAAGCCAAATAAAACAGATTTTCATTTCAGTGGGGACTTTTGTTTTGCAGATTTTTAGGATGTAATCTGCTCAGAGAGCCTGCAACAAAGTTGTATACTGCAACAGATTGTAGGCACGCTGCAGATTTGAGAATTCACAGCATACATGATCTGTTGTGGGACTTTGCTATGCAATGCAAATGATGAAATACTTCGCATAATCATTGCAATAACAGATGACGAGTGATGTGAAACCCTTACCATATGACACTGTGTGACCCAGATATTTCATATGGCTGCCCTGTGGGTCATTACTGTAACATTCTGTTGTCATGTCTTTATAGCCACGTAACAAAAAGGAAATACTGGCAGTCATGGAATGTGATCTGTATTTTACATTATTGCTTAATTTCAACCATTAAACTTTTTACGCTGTTACTATGAGAGTCGTGTGGGTTTACTATCTGGTTTAAGTATTTCTCAAAGTTATTTTCGGGAAGCAATAAATGTGTATTATGAAATCTTTCTGACAGCATCTTCCTATTTGAAAAAATTGAATCCTTAATTAATTACTTTGAATTTGGGAAACACTGGCCTTTGAAAAAAAAAATCAGCAGTCTGGTTTGAAATACCGTCTATTTATGATACGCGCGGTCCGAACCCTATATGTATATCCCATCAAAGTGTGATCAACCCCACAACACTCCTTGGACCTGCAGCAGAATTTTTGCGGACTGGTGATTAAATATCTTTCTTTTTTACTGGTTTGAAATTGTCCAACAGCAGCGTTAGCGTGTTTGATGTCAGATGTGTGTTTGTATTAAGTGTGTGACTTAAGATTGAAGAGTGACTTTAGATTCGTGGACTTTAGAAGGGGACAGTAAGTCCATTTTACATCGCTTTGTGTTATTGTAATTTTTCTTTTTCTCTTGTGTAATCCCCATTAGTATGTGTTCCACTACTTACAAGAAAGTCCAGTGCACATCTTGGCAAATGTACGCAGTCCTGGAACAGCCGTTTGAGGGTGCATATCTCTTTTCAAAATGTGAGCAAATTGCACGTTTCGAATCGCACATCCTGTATCAAGACGACCGAATTTCAGCATTGAGATGCATTGACAATTTGGAAAAGAGTTCGCTGCTCACTGAGCAAGCACTCTATGGGGTATATGCAGAGGAGTGTGGTAGCAAGAAGGCTCAGGAAAGTGAGATAGATAGCTGGATAACATTTAGAAAGCAGGGCAGATGGAAGAGTGCCAAGGAGGCTTGCCCTGATCTGACATCCCAACAAGTTTGCCAGATGAGGGGGATGTCAGTTCAGGGAGAGCACTGCTGAAGCCAGACACTTCCTCTGCCAGTCTGGGGAATGTCAGCTCCAGTAAGGAGGGGACCAAGAAAGCAGGGCAGGCCAGACAGGTGCTAGTAGTGGGAGACTCAATTTATTAGGGTACAGATAGGGCCATTTGTCCAAACAGCAAGATTGTTGAACGATGTGTTGGCCTCTTGGCGCTTGAGTTCGACATATCACAGATCGTGTTGATAGATTACTGGGAGGGGCTGGCAAAGACTCAGTGTTCATGGCCCAAATAAGAACCAGTGACAAATTAAGAAGTATATGGAGTGTCCTTAAAAATTATTTAAGGGATTTAGGTCACAAGGACCTCAGAGGTAGTACTACCAGTACCACAAGCCACACCAGAAAGGCAGCTGGAGATTAGGGAGGTAAACAAGTGGTTCAAGAACTGGTGTAGAAAGGAGGGTTTGGGGTTCCTGGAGAACTGGGCCGACTTCTCTTTAAACTAGGGACTGGGGAGGGTACGAGCGCACACGGTTTCCAGCCAAACTCCGCGATGTGCCGAGCATAGCGATTCTCGAGCCGAACTGGTGTTCGGCTAAGCATGCTCGCTCGACACTAGTAAGAGAGACTTGTTCTGATTGATGCTGGCTAGTTCTATTTTTCCACAGGATTCAGTGTTGCCGCCTCATAGAGCAATAGAGCCCTGGTTCCTATGTTTGCATTTGAATGCCTCTGGCTTATTTTAATCTTGCAGATCTTGCACACTGCTGTTGTTCTGTGTGCTGGCCTTGTGGACGAAAAGCACCATATGGCAGTTGCTTGCACAGAACTAGATGTACCAACGCTTCGCCTAGGTCAGGTTTTATACCTGCATCCACAGTATCAGCACATCATCAGTTCCTGAGCATATCTGGCCCTTCCAGTCCTTTGAAGGTTTTGGCTGTAAATACCTTTGCTTTTTATTGCCACCATGTCCACCACCCTTTTCTCATCTGATGTCTCTTCATCAGCACACTGATTCAGCTGCCATATCCTGTCCAACACACAATCATTGTCATAGTCCTCACCCTCCTTGCCACTTTTATCAGAGTGTAATATATATTGGTGGGATCTATGGCCACCACCGCCACCACTGTGGCAACCAGTTCCATCAGCACTACAACCAACACAGCTATGCATGGGGTCCCCCTCTCCCTCCAACTTTCTCCTCTTTACAGTCCAAACACCGACTGTTCCCACTGAAGTCATCAATAGGGAAACACTCTTGACTATCTGATGTGTGGTGGAGTTTTGTTGCCTCTTCTTAGGAAGCAAAGAAGGAACCCCACTAGGAGGGGGCCATGAAGACATAGAGGACGCCACTGAATGGCTTCTCTGGGCTGCAAGGGGAAGGAGCTGGAGGAATGATGTGATCCTGGCGCAAGGCACAGTGTCAGATTCAGAAGTCACCTCTATGTTATCCTGCTGTGATTGAGAGGAGGAGTGAGCCATGCAATCCACAATATTATCCACTTTCTCATCAGTGATAATATTGTGCCTTTCCGAAGCCAGGGAGAACTGTGGCCTACTACTACTACCACTTCTGGACAGATATCTAATGCTGCCACTACCCACATACATTCTAGCTTTGGTAAGACAAGACCTTTTTTAAACCTTCCACATTTCAGACATTTTATTTTGAAGCTAAATGTAAACTCACGATTTACCTAAATGGAAAGTCATAGGTTTGGTACACAGCAAATTATGGAACGTTTATAGCAAAATTGTAAGTTTGTTTTCTGTTACTTGGAGATAGAGGCACAATTAAATACTCTTCCCCTTCTACAAACACAATGAATACTGCTATTGAGAATTTACTTTGGGAATAATGAAACATAGAGGTATTATTTGCATTTAAAAGAAAGTTTCAGGAAAGACCTTTCTCTACTATAAAACACATTGCAAACTTGTAATGCAATTATTCACCCCCCTTCCCCGACAACATTATCCACTATCACCAATATAACGATGCAGGAAAAGTTGTAATATTTCTGTAATTTGCATTTAATTTCACTGGTATAAAAATGGTGTTAATACTATAAAATGCTTTTGCTATATATTGCAAGGCATTTAACAAAAAGATGGGCTCAGCAGCAGAATGCTATTGGGGTGCTGTGCTGGCAACAATAAGTAGAAACTTCAGGTTTTGAAAAAATAAAATAAATCAATTATTTCTATTCTTTCCCTACACTGTCCCTGTTACACTAAAATAGATGCTTGCTTGTGCCTCTGTTTACTGTCTATTATCGTTTTCTGAGATAAATGCAAATACAGCCAGCGCTAGCTGCTAAAGGTCAGCGTTGCTGCGGGAAGGAGCGGAGCTCCTCGAGAACAAAAGTGAAAGTAAATCCCGGCAACTGCTTGGATATGCTGAATCTTCTTCTTTTTATTTTATATATACAAAGAGGTTACAACAACGCATTTCGGCACACTGCTTTTTTCAAACAGGTACATTCAACATGTGTTACATTTAGATAAATATAGACAAATCAATTACAGGTACAAGTGACGTCATCCACCCACTAATAGGCGGGTATTCACTAACCCACCAATCAATCACCTAGTTTCTATTCATCAAGAAGAGCACCAGAGAGTAAAGGATACCCAGTGCCAGAGAATAAAGATCAGCGAGTCTGCTGTGTCTAAATAGAGAAAGAAAAAGAGAGAAAGAAACACATATCATTAGTAATACCATAAATTACAGTCTAGCAACCTCATAATCACTGTTTAAACCTTTTGGATGCAATGTATCCAACGTATGTATCCAATAGGCTTCGCGGCGGAGGAGGAGTTTTTTGATATACCCTCCTCTCCTTGGTCTCATCACCTGTTCCAGGACCTGGAATCTTAACTGCTAAATTCTATGTCTGCACTTGTCAAAATGATAGGGTAGTGGTAATAGGAGATTTTTAGTCCTAATAGTGGACTTGTGTTTACAAATCCTGTCCCTCACTGTCTGCATTGTTTCTCCCACATACCGCAGGCCGCACGGAAACTTAATCAAGTAGATCACATTTTTCGATTCACAGGTAAAATACCCTTTCACTTTAAACGCTTGACCTGTGCGTGGGTGGTGAGATTCAGGGCCTTTGATGATATGGGAACACTGCAGCAGAATGCTATTGGGGTGCTGTGCTGGCAACAATAAGTAGAAACTTTAGGTTTAGAAAATAAAATAAACCTCAATTATTTCTATTGTTTCCCTACATTGTCCCTGTTACACTAAAATAGATGCTTGCTTGTGCCTCTGTTTACTGTCTTTTATCGTTTTCTGTCAGATACTGCATACACCCATCCAATCTCATTGAAGGGAACCTGTCACCATGTTCTGACATATAAAACCGAATGTACCATAATGCTTTGTTACCCTGATAGTTGCCAGCGATCGATCCATAATCTTCTCAGGACTAACCTGTCCTATTTTATTGCCCTATAAACCTTTCCCGCCTTTTATGCTAATTGACATAGAAGAGTCATATCTTACTTGTTTGACGTGAGAAGAGTCATATTTTCTTAGAGTCAAGCACCTCAGCTCTGCCTATAGATAAGATCTCGCGCATGTGCAATATTCATTTCGGGCAGAGCTCCGTTGCAAAGCGGATATTTGAGAATATTCCAGCACATATTGGCGTGAGGGGACATGCACTAATCTATCTGATTGGTCTAACAATTAAAGGGCAAGTGCGTGATTTCGGATGAGATTACACGCAATTAGGGCATAAATCGGCTGTCAATCAAAGTTTAGGGGGTGGGAAAAAGGCTATGATGGTGTGAGGGGAAATAAAAATTTATGCAAATGAGCCTAACGGCGGGAAAGGTTTATAGGGCGATAAAATAGAACAGGTTAGTCTTGAGAAGATTATGGATCAATCTCTGGGAACTATTAGGGTAACCAAGCATTAAAGTACATTCGGTTTTATATGTCAGAACATTATGACAGGTTCCCTTTAAGAGCGCCACACATAATGACATTGTGCTTGTTCAGCAAAGGTACCTCCCTGCCTGCTGCCCCATTGATTGACTGATCCAGGCTGTCAGCCTGTGAGGTAATCAGGGCAAGCCCCAACTTCCTCTGAAGATCATGTGAGCATACTTCTTCTTTCTCCCTCAAGGCTTGGCCCACCAACATTGCTGTAGAATGGCGCTGCATGCAATTTTACTGGAATCTTTAAAAACAAGCTTAAAAAGCTTCAAGTTCATTTGGAAGACACATTTTATGTGAAATTTGCAACAAACCAAGTTTGTTATAAATTGATTTGCCGACCGTTACATAGCTCAATGGATGGAAATATAGCAAAGGTATGGGTGTCAGATTATGGAGATACAAAGAAAACTTTTTTGAAAAGTGTTTTATTTTTCTAAAATTATTAAAAACATAGCAAAAATTATAAATAAATGTTGTATTGTAATCACACTGACTAGCACAATAAATGTAACAGGAAATTTTTACTGCACAGTGAACACCGTAAAAATGAAACCCCTAAAGCAATGGCACAATTGAATTTATTTTTCAATTCTTCCCCATTACTAAGCTTTTTCAGGTTCCCAGTGTTTCATATGAAATATGAAATGGTGCCATTAGCAAAAAAAAATAAGTCTAGTGGCTCACCCCAAATACCAATTAAGTGGCAACTTTATGGACTCCCTATCTAATAGACACCTCCCAAAACATACTGCTAGTTTAAAATTGTGTTTATTGCAGAAAGCTATGTGAATGGAAACATTAAAAAAGTTATGGCTTTCTGAAGACATAAAGATGAAAAAATAAAAAAATGAATTAAACCTGCATGAAATATACATGAAACCGTGTTTGCTCTGCTGTTAACACTTACCTGTAGTGTATTTAAGTTGTTCTACATAACATTGTCTAATGATATTTCTTCTCACAATTAACTTAATTACAAACCACAAGTTTAAGACGTTTATTTTATCAGCCTAATTATTTGTATGTTAGAAGATGTTAGTGGTGCATGGTGTGGAGTCATTTCCTTAAGTTTGCCTTGTCAATGTGATAGGGATGTTAAGGTTCATGTTATTAATACAGTAAAGCTGTGCCTTGAGGGAGCAGTATAATGATTTGCAGCTGCTGGTAGAAATGATGTTCTGAGCAGTGTGTGCTAATCATACAAGAAAAGGAACATTCGCATTAACATTTGCTGATGACACAAAGCTATGTAGGATTCTCAAAGCTCAGCTGGCTTGTAAAACATTTCAGAAATACGTAGGTAAGCAGTCAGCCTGGGCAAGTACATGGCAAATTAAATTTAATATTGATAATGTAATGTACCTATTGGGACTAATTTTCGATACTACATTGTAAAAAGAATACTTGATAACGTAAAACGTTGCAAAAGTAGGCAACTAGAAAAACACATGGGACGGCAATTCTCTTTTACAATGAAGGGTAGTATACCAGGGGTTAGCAACTTCCGGGACTCCAGCTGTTGTGAAAGTGCATCTCCCAGCATGCATACTTGTTTAGCTGTTCTTGGAACTCCCACGCAAAAGAATGGAGCATGCTGGGGGTTGTATTTTCACAACAGCTGGAGTGGCGGAGGTTGCTGATCCTTGTAGTACACACACACACAAAAATGGGACCCTATTACGCCTTTACCATATACAGTAAGGAACAGAAGTATTTGAACACCCTGCGATTTTGCAAGTTCTCCCACTTAGAAATCATGGAGGGGTCTGAATTTAACAATGCAGCTGCATTCCCACCTGAGAGACAGAATAAAAAAAAAAGAAAGGGAAATCCTATTGTATGATTTTTAAAGAATGTATTTGTCTTGCACTGCTGAACATAAGTATTTGAACACCTGAGAAACAGCAAGAATTCTGTCTCTCAAAGACCTGTCACTCATTAATCTAAGGCCTCGTTCACACTTCAGTGTTTGGTCAGTGATTTCCATCAGTGATTTGTGAGCCAAAACCAGGTGCAACTCTAAACACAGAACAGGAGCAGATCTTTCCCTTTTACCTCATGTCTGTGGAGGCTCCACTTCGGGTTTTGGCTCACAAATCACTGATGGAAATCACTGACCAAACACTGTAGTGTGAATGAGGCCTTACTTAGTAGCACATGTCTGAGCTCTTTAACCACCTCCCGACCGCCGTACGCGTATATGCGTCCGGGAGGTGGTTGCTTTATTCCTCCTGGACGCATATACGCGTCTTCTCGCGAGACGCGAGATTTCCTGTGAACGCGCGCGCACAGGCGCGCGCGCTCACAGGAACAGAAGGTAAGCGAGTGGATCTCCAGCCTGCCAGCGGCGATCGCTCGCTGGCAGGCTGGAGATCCGAATTTTTTAACCCCTAACAGGTATATTAGACGCTGTTTTCATAACAGCGTCTAATATACCTCCTACCTGGTCCTCTGGTGGTCCCTTTTGTTAGGATCGACCACCAGCGGACTCAGGTAGGTCAGTACAGTCCCACCAAACACCACACTACACTACACTACACCCCCCCCCCGTCACTTATTAACCCCTTATAAACCCCTGATCACCCCATATAAACTCCCTGATCACCCCCCTGTCATTGATCACCGCCCTGTCATTGATCACCCCCCTGTCAGGCTCCGTTCAGACGTCCGCATGATTTTTACGGATCCGATCCATGTATCCATGGATCCGTAAAAATCATGCGGACGTCTGAATGGAGCCTTACAGGGGGGTGATCAATGACAGGCGGGTGATCACCCATATACACTCCCTGATCACCCCCTGTCATTGATCACCGCCCTGTCAGGCTCCATTCAGACGTCCGCATGATTTTTACGGATCCGATCCATGTATCCATGGATCCGTAAAAATCATGCGGACGTCTGAATGGAGCCTTACAGGGGGGTGATCAATGACAGGCGGGTGATCACCCATATACACTCCCTGATCACCCCCTGTCATTAATCACCCCCCTGTCATTGATCACCCCCCTGTCAGGCTCCATTCAGACGTCCGCATGATTTTTACGGATCCGATCCATGTATCCATGGATCCGTAAAAATCATGCGGATGTCTGAATGGAGCCTTACAGGGGGGGTGATCAGTGACAGGGGGGTGATCACCCTGATTACCCTGATCACCCCCTGTCATTGATAACCCCCCTGTAAGGCTCCATTCAGACGTCCGCATGCGTTCTGTGGATCCGATCCATGTATCCATGTATCCGTAAAAAATCATGCGGATGTTTGAATGGAGCCTTACAGGGGGGGTGATCAGTGACAGGGGGGTGATCACCCTGATTACCCTGATCACCACCTGTCATTGATAACCCCCCTGTAAGGCTCCATTCAGACGTCCGCATGCGTTTTGTGGATCCGATCCATGTATCCATGGATCCGTAAAAAATCATGCGGATGTCTGAATGGAGCCTTACAGGGGGGGTGATCAGTGACAGGGGGGTGATCACCCTGATCACCCCCTGTCATTGATAACCCCCCTGTAAGGCTCCATTCAGACATCCGCATGCGTTTTGTGGATCCGATCCATGTATCCATGGATCCGTAAAAAATCATGCGGATGTCTGAATGGAGCCTTACAGGGGGGGTGATCAGTGACAGGGGGGTGATCACCCTGATTATCCTGATCACCCCCTGTCATTGATAACCCCCCTGTAAGGCTCCATTCAGACGTCCGCATGCGTTCTGTATCCATGGATCCGTAAAAATCATGCGGACGTCTGAATGGAGCCTTACAGGGGGGGTGATCAGTGACAGGGGGGTGATCACCCTGATTACCCTGATCACCCCCTGTCATTGATAACCCCCCTGTAAGGCTCCATTCAGACGTCCGCATGCGTTCTGTGGATCCGATCCATGTATCCATGGATCCGTAAAAATCATGCGGACGTCTGAATGGAGCCTTACAGGGGGGGTGATCAATGACAGGGGGGTGATCAGGGAGTCTATATGGGTGATCACCCCCCTGTCATTGATCACCCCCCCCCCCCCCCCCCCTGTAAGGCTCCATTCAGCCATTTTTTTTGGCACAAGTTAGCGGACATTTTTTGTTTGTTTTTGTTTTTTTCTTACAAAGTCTCATATTCCACTAACTTGTGTCAAAAAATAAAATCTCACATGGACGCACCATACCCCTCACGGAATCCAAATGCGTAAACATTTTTAGACATTTATATTCCAGACTTCTCACGCTTTAGGGCCCCTAAAAAGCCAGGGCAGTATAAATACCCCACATGTGACCCCATTTCGGAAAGAAGACACCCCAAGGTATTCCGTGAGGGGCATATTGAGTCCATGAAAGATTGAAATTTTTGTCCTAAGTTAGCGGAAAGTGAGACTTTGTGAGAAAAAAAAAAAAAATCAATATCCGCTAACTTATGCAAAAAAAAAAAAAATTCTAGGAACTCGCCATGCCCCTCATTGAATACCTCGGGGTGTCTTCTTTCCAAAGTGGGGTCACATGTGGGGTATTTATACTGCCCTGGCTTTTTAGGGGCCCGAAAGTGTGAGAAGAAGTCTGGGATCCAAATGTCTAAAAATGCCCTCCTAAAAGGAATTTGGGACCCTTTGCGCATCTAGGCTGCAAAAAAGTGTCACACATGTGGTATCGCCGTACTCAGGAGAAGTTGGGGAATGTGTTTTGGGGTGTCATTTTACATATACCCATGCTGGGTGAGAAAAATATCTTGGTCAAATGCCAACTTTGTATAAAAAAATGGGAAAAGTTGTCTTTTGCCAAGATATTTCTCTCACCCAGCATGGATATATGTAAAATGACCCCCCAAAACACATTGCCCAACTTCTCCTGAGTACGGCGATACCAGATGTGTGACACTTTTTTGCAGCCAAGGTGGGCAAAGGGGCACCTTTCGGATTTCGCAGGCCATTTTTTACACATTTTGATTTCAAGGTACTTCTTACACATTTGGGCCCCTAAATTGCCAGGGCAGTATAACTACGCCACAAGTGACCCCATTTTGGAAAGAAGACACCCCAAGGTATTCCGTGGGGGGCACGGCGAGTTCCTAGAATTTTTTATTTTTTGTCACAATTTAGCGGAAAATGATGATTTTTCTTTTTTTTTCTTTTTTCCTTACAAAGTCTCATATTCCACTAACTTGCGACAAAAAATAAAAAATTCTAGGAACTCGCCATGCCCCTCACGGAATACCTTGGGGTGTCTTCTTTCCAAAATGGGGTCACTTGTGGGGTAGTTATACTGCCCTGGCAATTTAGGGGCCCAAATGTGTGAGAAGAACTTTGCAATCAAAATGTGTAAAAAATGCCCTGCAAAATCCGAAAGGTGCACTTTGGAATATGTGCCCCTTTGCCCACCTTGGCAGCAAAAAAGTGTGACACATCTGGTATCGCCGTACTCAGGAGAAGTTGGGCAATGTGTTTTGGGGTGTCATTTTACATATACCCATGCTGGGTGAGAAAAATATCTTGGTCAAATGCCAACTTTGTATAAAAAAATTGGAAAAGTTGTCTTTTGCCAAGATATTTCTCTCACCCAGCATGGGTATATGTAAAATGACAGCCCAAAACACATTCCCCAACTTCTCCTGAGTACGGCGATACCAGATGTGTGACACTTTTTTGATGCCAAGGTGGGCAAAGGGGCACATATTCCAAAGTGCACCTTTCGGATTTCACCGGTCATTTTTTACAGATTTTGATTGCAAAGTACTTCTCACACATTTGGGCCCCTAAATTGCCAGGGCAGTATAACTACGCCACAAGTGACCCCATCTTGGAAAGAAGACTCCCCAAGGTATTCCGTGAGGGGCATGGCGAGTTCCTAGAATTTTTTATTTTTTGTCGCAAGTTAGTGGAATATGAGACTTTGTAAGGAAAAAAGAGAAAAAAAAAATCATCATTTTCCGCTAACTTGTGACAAAAAATAAAAAATTCTAGGAACTCGCAGTGCCCCTCACGGAATACCTTAGGGTGTCTTCTTTCCAAAATGGGGTCACTTGTGGCGTAGTTATACTGCCCTGGCAATTTAGGGGCCCAAATGTGTGAGAAGAACTTTGCAATCAAAATGTGTAAAAAATGCCCTGCAAAATCCGAAAGGTGCACTTTGGAATATGTGCCCCTTTGCCCACCTTGGCAGCAAAAAAGTGTGACACATCTGATATCGCCGTACTCAGGAGAAGTTGGGGAATGTGTTTTGGGGTGTCATTTTACATATACCCATGCTGGGTGAGAAAAATATCTTGGTCAAATGCCAACTTTGTATAAAAAAATGGGAAAAGTAATGGGAGACAGAATTAAAAAAACATTTCAGGAAATCACATTGTATGATTTTTAAAGATTTTTTTTGTCTTGCACTGCTGAACATAAGTATTAGGCCTCCTTGCTTCAAGTCAAGCTAAGCCCGCCCTTTACCCGTCCTCCCTTCACTGTGATTGACATCCTGCTGTGAGGCTGGGATTGTGCAAGTCTCGCGCATGAGCGGTGCGCTCCTTGTCACTGCGCGATCCCGTCTCCATCTCCCGCACTCAGCCGGCTGCTTTCCTCTCTCTGTGCATACGCTGGGCACGTGCGCACGATGGAAAAGCCTGGCGCATGCGCAGAGAGAGGAAAGCAGCCGGCTGAGTGCGGGAGTCGGAGACGGGATTGCGCAGTGACAAGGAGCGCACCAAGCATGCACAAGACTTGCACGATCCCAGCCTCACAGCAGGATGTCAATCACAGTGACGGGAGGATGGGTAAAGGGCGGGGTTAGCTTGACTTGAAGCAAGGAGGCTGCTGCCCCCTTGACTTCAAACTGACTCTTAGGATAGTGAAAACACAGATTAAAACAGCGTTTTTATAAAGAATACAACAACCAGTGGAGGAATAAAAAACACGATTAGGAACACACTGGGGGCTACTGTAAGGTAATTATGTCATTTTAAAATGTGTTTTGAAGGTGACAGGTTCCTTTTAAAAACATATAAATGGCAGCAAGGCTTACATGCTTAAACTTAGGGGGCAATAAAGCATATATAAGCTTTATAGTACACCATTCTGTTATGGCAGTGGGTGTGGAACCACTGTGTCAACCAACCAGTGTAACCTTGGACTAAATATAACAGTGTTATTTTGGCATTCCCCTGGTATTCACCCTTTAACTCATGCACAGGGATTTGGACTTCACCGCAGGGGAGCCACCAAACCACTACCTCTTGGAGTAGACCAAGTTTGGTTGACAGCTAACCTGTGGGGGTCAGAGACACCAGTGTGGATGTCACCGCCAGCTTTCTGAGAAGGTCTGGCAGACATTCTTCTGTCCCTCTTGCATGATGTTCTTTGTTTTGGTTTCACTTTGTCATCTCTTTTGCCTCTCCCAGCTGTCACCTATTCACACTAATTCCCTCCCATACTGCCTCACTTTCCGGTTTATACTACTTCCTGGATTGAAGTGATCACTGCTGGAGACTTCTGTTACTGCTTGTTCAGATAAGTCCTTTCTTGTATTGTGTTTCTTTGCTGGCTTGATTCTAGGTGACCCCGACTCCCTCCATATTAAGTGCAGGGAGCCGGTGGTCGTGTCCCCTCACTATTATAGGGTTTTCAGGTGTCACACAGTCTAGGTACGAGAGCATGCAATCGTCTACCTCTGAGACCCTTGTATGTGCTTAGCAGTCAGGGTGAGCTCTTAGGGTTTTACAGGGGTCACCTTTATGCTCCTTAGTTTGGGATCAAGCCAGTCGGATGTTTATCCATAACTTCCAGCTATCTGCAATATCATCCGTGACATTATAAACCGCCGATACCGTCTTAAGCATGGATCCGGTTTCAGCCTTGATTGACCGCATGCAGGGTCTTTCACTGGAGGTAGCAGATCTCCGTAAAACTGTGTCTCAGTTTCAGGTGACCGGTTCTGCTTGCGTTCATGGAGTTTGTTCAGAGCCTAAGATCTCGCTTCTGGATACGTTCTCCGGGGTAGTGAGAATTTTGTTCGCTTTAGAGAGGCTTGCAAACTCCATTTTCGCCTACTTCCCCATTCCTCTGGTGATGAGGAGCAGAGGGTGGGGATCATCATCTCGCTGCTCAGGGATAACGCTCAGTCTTGGGCCTTTTCGCTGCTGGTGGGGGCACGGCCTCTCCGATTGGTGGATGAATTTTTTGTAGCCCTGGGGCAGATATATGATGACCCGGATCGTATTGCTTTGGCTGAATCTAAACTGCGTCTTTTATGCCAGGGAAAACAGTCCGCAGAGATATATTGTTCTGAATTTCAGAGATGGGCAGCTGATACTGGTTGGAACGATGCTGCACTCCGAAGTAAATTTTGCCATGGTCTTTCGGAGAGATTGAAAGATGCATTTGCATTTCATGAGAGACCTGCCTCGTTGGACTCTGCCATGTCTCTAGCTGTCCGTATTGACAGGCGTCTTAGAGAAAGAGGAGAGACCACTCATTCATGTCATATTCAGTCCAAGGACAGTGGAGCAGTCTCATTCAGTTCGCAGGTTCCTCAGTCTCTCTCAATCCCCTCTGAGCTGGGTTTGCTTGCCTCTGATAGTAGAGGATTCAGCTCTCAGAGGAGGGTTTGTTTCTCTTGTGGGGGAATAAATCATTTGGCTAATGTGTGCCCCTTTAGAGGGTTTTTAGAAAAAACCCTCTAAAAACTTTCCATTTGCTACTATTGGCAAGGTTGATGCGGAAATTGAAGGTTTGCCGTTTTCTTGTAGTTCCCGTTTTGTCCTACCTGCCAGGGTGACGCTAGATAGCAAGAACATTGTTTGTGAGATTTCTGTAGATAGTGGAGCAGCTGTCAATCTCATTGATAATCAATTTGCTATAACACATGGTTTCCAGGTATGCACTTTGGAAAAGGATATACCTGTTTTTGCTATCGATTCCGCTCCACTTTCTCAGAAATCGTTAAAAGGCATAGTTCACAATATCAGTTTGACTGTGGGTGATGCTCATGTTGAGGATATGTCATGTTTCATCTTAAGCGGATTGCCTACTCCTCTAGTGCTGGGGCTACCCTGGCTCACTAAACATAACCCCACCATTGATTGGCAAGCAAGGCAAATAAATGGTTGGAGTGACTTTTGCAGAGAGAATTGCCTCACAGCGTCTATTTCAGAGGTTTCTACCAAGACTGTACCATCTTTTCTCTCAGAATTATTGAGATGTGTTTTCCGAGAGTGGTGTCCAGGAGCTGCCCCCTCACCGGGAGTGCGATTGCCCTATTAATCTCATCCCAAGCGCAAAGCTGCCAAAATCTCGTTTATACAATCTCTCCCAACCTGAAAGAGTCGCTATGCGTACTTATATCACTGAGAGCCTGAGAAAGGGACACATCCCACCCTCTAAGTCACCTGTTGCCGCTGTTTTTTTTTTGTTAAGAAAAAAGATGGTTCTTTAAGACCTTGTCTGGATTTCAGGGAGCTGAACTGTATCACAATTCGTGACCCATATCCGCTTCCTCTGATTCCGGACCTGTTTAACCAGATTGTTGGGGCTAAAGTTTTTTCTAAGTTGGATTTAAGAGGGGCATAAAACCTAGTCAGGGTCAGGGAAGGGGACGAATGGAAGATGGCCTTCAATACCCCTGAGGGTCATTTCGAGAATTTGGTTATGCCATTTGGTTTGATGAATGCTCCGGCTGTCTTCTAACATTTTGTGAACAGCATTTTTTATCATTTAACGGGGAAATTTGTACTGGTGTATCTAGATGACATTTAGATTTTTTCTCCCGATTTCAAAACTCATAGGGACTACCTACGTCAGGTCTTGCTCATTCTGCGGGAGAATAAATTGTACGCTAAACTGGAAAAATGTGTGTTTGCGGTTCCGGAGATTCAATTTCTTGGTTTTCTTCTCTCCGCTTCTGGTTTTAGCATGGACCCTGAGAAGGTCCGCGCTGTGCATGATTGGGAGCTTCCAGAGAATCAGAAGGCGCTGATGCGGTTTTTGGGTTTTGCCAATTATTACAGAAAGTTCATTTTGAATTATTCCTCTGTTGTTAAGCCACTCACTGATATGACTAAAAAGGGGGTCGATTTTTTCCTCCTGGTCGGTAGATGCGCTTAAGGCCTTTTCTAGTATCAAAGAGAGTTTTGCTTCCGCTCCCATTTTGGTACAACCTGATGTCTTTCTACCTTTTATTGTTGAGGTGGACGCCTCTGAGGTGGGTGTGGGTGCGGTCTAATCTCAGGGTCCCTCTCCTGCCAAATGGCGACCGTGTGCCTTTTTCTCAAGGAAACTCTCCTCCGCAGAGAGAAATTACGATGTGGGAGATAGGGAGTTGTTGGCCATCAAATTAGCTTTTGAGGAATGGCGCCATTGGCTAGAGGGATCCAGACACTCTATTACCGTGTTTACCGACCATAAGAATCTGGCCTACTTGGAATCAGCCAAGCGTCTGAACCCGAGACAGGCCAGATGGTCCTTATTCTTTTCTAGGTTTAATTTTGTTGTCACGTTCAGCCCTGGTGTTAAAAATGTGAAGGCTGATGCCCTGTCAAGTTGTTTTCCGGGAGGGGGGAACTTTGAAGACCCGGGTCCCATTTTGGCTGAAGGGGTGGTTGTCTCTGCTCTTTATCCTGATTTGGAGGCAGAGGTTCAGGCAGCCCAGGCAGAGGCTCCTGATCTTTGTCCTCCTGGGAGGTTGTTTGTGCCTCTCGCTGTACGACACAAGGTTTTTAAGGAGCACCACGATACTGTCCTTGCTGGGCACCCGGGGAGTAGAGCCACAGTGGATCTCATTGCTCGGAGATTCTGGTGGCCGGCTCTTCGTAAGACGGTTGAGGGTTTTGTGGCAGCCTGCGAGACCTGCGCTCGTGCCAAGGTCCCTCATTCACGGCCATCGGGTTCTCTCCTCCCGTTACCCATTCCTTCCCGTCCTTGGACGCATCTGTCCATGGAATTCATTACGGACCTGCCTCGTTCCTCGGGGAAGACTGTGATTCTTGTAGTAGTGGACCGTTTTAGCAAAATGGCGCATTTCATTCCCTTTCCTGGGTTACCCAATGCTAAGACGCTGGCGCAAGCATTTGTTAATCACATTGTCAAATTGCATGGCATTCCTTCAGACATCGTTTCTGATAGGGGCACGCAATTTGTTTCCAGATTCTGGAAGGCCTTCTGTTTTCGCTTGGGGGTTCGGTTGTCGTTCTCTTCTGCTTTTCACCCGCAGTCGAATGGTCAGACCGAACGCGTCAATCAGAATCTGGAGACATATCTGCGCTGTTTTGTGGCAGAGAATCAGGAGGACTGGTGTTCTTTTTTTATCCCTTGCTGAGTTTGCTTTAAATAACCGTCGCCAGGAGTTCTCTGATAAGTCACTATTTTTTGGTGCATATGGGTTTCATCCGCAGTTTGGGACATTCTCTGGAGAGGGGAGATTTTCCTTGTCTTTGTCATTTATTTGGCAAAAGATTCAGGGTAATCTGAAGAGGATGAGTGAGAGATATAAGCGTGTGGCGGATAAGAGACGTCGGCCTGGTCCGGACCTCAATGTGGGTGATCTGGTGTGATTGTCTACAAAGAATATCAAACTGAAGGTTCCCTCCTGGAAGTTGGGTCCTAAGATTATTGGGCTTTACAAGATCTTGTCCGTCATCAATCCCGTTGCTTTCCATCTTGATCTTCCTCAGACCTGGAAGTTCCATAATGTTTTTCACAGGTCCCTATTAAAACCTTATGTCCAACCCACTGTACCCTCCTCTTTGCCTCCTCCTCCAATTGTTGTTGACGGTAATCTTGAATTTCAGGTCTCTAGGATTGTGGATTCTCGCATTATCCGCGGTTCTCTCCAGTACCTCGTTCATTGGGAGGGTTATGGTCGTGAGGAGAGGATGTGGGTCCCAGTGGCGGACATTAAGGCCACTTGTCTCATCAGGGCTTTCCATAGGTCCCATCCTGAGAAGGTGGGCTCTGAGTGTCCGGGGTCCACTCGTAGAGGGAGGGGTACTGTCATCGCCAGCTCTCTGAGAAGGTCTGGCAGACGTTCTTCTGTACCTCTTGCATGATGTTCTTTGTTTTGGTTTCACTTTGTCATCTCTTTTCCTTCTCCCAGCTGTCACCTATTCACACTAATTGCCTCCCTTTATATTCCCTCCCATACTGCCTCACTTTCCGGTTTATACTACTTCCTGGATTGAAGTGATCACTGCTGGAGACTTCTGTTACTGCTTGTTCAGATAAGTCCTTTCTTGTATTGTGTTTCTTTGCCGGCTTGATTCTAGGTGACCCTGACTCCCTCCGTATTAAGTGCAGGGAGCCGGTGGTCGTGTCCCCTCACTATTATAGGGTTTTCAGGTGTCACGCAATCTAGGTACGAGGGCATGCAATCGTCTACCTCTGAGACCCTTGTATGTGCTTAGCAGTCAGGGTGAGCTCTTAGGGTTTTACAGGGGTCACCTTTATGCTCCTTAGTTTGGGATCAAGCCAGTCGGATGTTTATCCATAACTTCCGGCTTTCTGCAATATCATCCGTGACAGTGGAGCACTGAAGGATCCACCAAAACTTGTAGTCAGTAACAGTTCAAAGTCAGGAAAGGCAGAGTTCATGCGAATATGTAAAACAGGTGTGAGGTCGGGGCTGGCGAGAGAGGATAACAATGGTAAAGAGGTTTAGGCGAGGTCAGGCAGAGGAGGGACAGAATGCAGTAAACGGCAGTGGTCGGTACACAGGAATACAACAGAGAACAAACACCTAAGCCAGAAACTAGGAAGCTATGAAGATAATTGCTCAGGCAAGGAGTAAGAAAAACCGCACAGCATATATAGTGGGAACTAATTAGCACAGCTTAGCAGAAGCATCACACAGAGACAGAAAATATGCTAACCCTTGCTGCACTCCAGAAGGAAGTGAGGTTCAATGAACAGAGACGTGGTGAGTGGAGCGGTGTCCATGCCCGCCCGAAATAGCAGAGCAGCAGCGAGCACAAGCTGCAGACATAACACATACATTAAGTCACTAGGAAATAATGAGATTGCATAATGAAGTGCAAAAGTGCATAAACAGTGACAATTTAAGTAATCGGCATGCCTAGTATAAAGATGATATAAACAGCTTTAAAGCAGACAGTGATAAACAACAATAGCCTATGTTTTCACCAGTCTGATCTCTGCACTCTAATGTGTTTTGTAGCGTCTTCATTCATTGGAATAGAGGAACAAGACTATTTAAAAATATTTAATGAAAGGGCCCACCAATCAAAACATAAATCTACCTATGGTGCAGGTATGTTTGGAACAGTGTTGTACACGAGCTCCTGATATCTCCAGGCCACAAGAAGAAGAATGTAATGCCACTAGAGAATGGGATGACCATCCACAATGTAGTGACGATTCAGTTCACCATGGAATGCATCAAAATAAAAGAAAGAAATACAGAATCTATCAGAACAATTCAGTTTGTGGTTGAATAAAGGACAGAGTTAGTTAATAGCTATGATGATGCATTTTAGCATGCAACACATCACCAGAAAAACAAAAAAGCAATGTGCATGCCTAGGGGGCATATACAATACCCACAAAGTATTTTAAACTGAACACACCCAAATAGAAAACATTTATCAAGTTTACCTAAGTAGTAAGTGTCGATAATAAATCCTACTGTGTCCTTCCTCCATACCTTGTAGATTGAAAGCCCTCACGGACAGGGCCCTCTCTCCTTCTGTACCAGTTTGTATCGCGTCTTATTCATGCTTATTGCAATTGTCTGTATTATGTATGTATACCCCTTTTCATATGTACAGCGCCAATGAATGGCCCTATAATAATAAATAATAATAAAGGAGGAAAACAAAAGAAGGATATCTATCTGGCAAGAAAGTAGCACATTTTGGTAATAATAAAGATATATAGACACAAGATCAAATAAAAATGTACATAAGTGTCTTTACAATTCACGATAAAGCACCTATAAATAAATTAACAAGTACCGGTACATAAAAATATTATACCTAATAAACCCATATGTATGTTCATAAATTGCAAAAAAAAGCAAGGTGAAAAATACTAACGTGCAAGTGCTTAAGTGACAGTGATATGTAGTAAAAGTGCCAAATAAAAACATAGTTAAGTATTATTACCCATATTCAAAAACCGATAAACATATATACCCCAATACATAAAAGAATCCTGAAATATAATACACATAATGACCCTGTATAAAATAAAATTATATATATATAGTAAGCATTCAATGGGTGAGGTCATTGATGACAAGCATGTATCACTGAGGTATGTTTCTATGTATCTCTTCACTCAGTTTGTGGTAGCTGGAGTTTGGGTCCGGGATTTAGGAGTGACTGAGGAGCTTGGGTGGGAAGGTCACTCCCATACTCTATGCCGGGTGTTTCTACCTCAAACAGGTGGAAAACGAATTAAAAGAGAGCAGTGTGTGTGCTGGTCTGAGAGGAAGACCCTCGGACAAGACCACTATACAAAGTGGAACCTCTAGGTGAAAGTGAGAAGCCTATATCACCGCATTTTTTCATTATTTTCATGAACTGTTATTTTGTTTGCTGAAGCAAGCCTGTATTGTTTTGCTGTGCATGCCCAATACACCCTGGGTAAAGAGACTGTCTGAATGGTCCTGTCTCACTATATATATATATTTATATACAAATACAAAATAGCTGCAACTTGTGAATAGAGTCATTATACATATCAATTTAGACACAATGGGCCTGATTTATCATATATTGGGGGTGTACGCCAGTCTATGACAACCGTCAGCAATCCGTGCGACTGAACTGAAATCTGTGCCAACCCCTGGTGGGCATATATTTGTCTTCTTCTATGTCAGAATACTGGCATAAAAGAAGATGAATTTGGCAGGGCCACTGGCTCTGCCATGCCCCCTTTTTGGGAAAGTGGAGAAGATGGTGGAGAATCGCCACTAGCATTAAAACTTTAGTGCAAGTGGTGTTTAAAAAGTCAATTACACAGTGTTTGTGAGTTTTTCATGCCAGAAAAAGCGGCGTTATATAATGATAAATTAGGCCCGAGATTTTCTTTCAATGTATGATGTTGATTATGAGTTATGAGAATTTGTTCTGTCACACAATTTTTTCTCTTCAGGGAATCGTTCTTCCGGCAGCTGCAAAGTATCTCTATGGGGGTGTCTTGTGCGCCTTCATATGATACATTTTTCTTGGGGCTGTGGGAGAGGAGGATTTTTCTGACAGACATAATACCACAAATTGAATGATTTTGAGGTTGTTACATTTATGATATTCTGATCATTTGGCATCTTTCCCAGAATTTCTGTATTAAATTTATTGATTTAAAAAACGCCAATGATCAGAATATTCAGTTTACTTGCAAATCAGGCCACGAACAGATTGACCTTTTGGATCTTTCACAAAATGTGGACCAACATGGCTTTATCCAGACTGATGTGTCCAGAAAAGACTACAGAACCTCCATTAATTATCTACTGCATGCTTGTTCTTCACATTCTAGGAAGTTCACAGGGGGTATAGCAACTGGACAATTTCTATGCGTGAAATGCAAGCACAAGATTTTAAGATGAGATTAGGAGAGAGCAAAAATGAATGATGCATTGATATTCTTTATGGTAAGAAGCACCACCCTATGCAGAGAGAAGTAAAGGTGAGGTACATTTCTTCTTACATCTCTAGTGAAACATTTAGGCACCTTTCACAAGAGTTAGTTTTTCGCACGGGTGCAATGCATGAAGTGAATGCATAGCACCCCCACTGAATCTTGACCCATTCATTTCAATGGGTATGTACACATAAGCGTTGTTTTTCACGTAAAATTTCTGTGTTAAATGGCAATTGCGACATGTTCTATATTCTGCGTTTTTTACGCAGCCCTGGCCCCATAGAAGTAAATTGGGCTTCAGTGAGAAAACGCATTACAACTGGATGTAACCTGGATGCAATGCATTTTTCACTGATGATTGATAGGAGATGTTGTTTGTAAATCATGAAAAACGCATCAACACTGATTGCACCCGCGCGGAAAAACTGAAACAACTGGACGGAAATAGAGACAAAACTGATTGTGTTGTGTGCCCGAGTGTTGAGAGAGCCCAGATATTTACTAACTCTACATACAGTATAGAAGAGAGTACAAGATGACTCATTCCATTTTCTACAGACCATCAGGCGTGATTACTGTGTCAGCTGCCCATGCGGGCTCTACTATGTGGGTCTCACTTCACGGGAACTGAGACCAACATGGGAGAATGTACTGGGGATGGAGACTACAAAAGAGGAAAATGATGCATGCAAACAAACTGAAGACAGTCCCAACACGCTTTAAACTTCATCATCAGTGCATCAGCTCGCATTTCAAATGTCAAGGAACTGGACACATGTTGATAAATTAAGGCCTCATGCATCCGATCCGCAGGCCAATTCATTTCAATAGGGTTGCAAAAGATGTGGACAGCACACTATGTCCTTTCCGCAGCCACGCAAAAAGGTAGAACATGTCCTATTCTTGTCTATTTTGCGGACAAGAATAGGCATTTCTAACAAAGGGAAGGACGTGTGGATCCCCAAAATGCGGAACACACACGAACGTTATCTGTGTTTTGCAGATCCATGATTTACGGACCACAAAAACTGATACAGTTGTGTGCATGAGGCCTAAATAGGAGGAACTTGTAAGACGCTGTAAGCACAGAGTACAGTCACACCCAAAGTTTGAAGGATATTGTTACACCCCTTCCTGTAACTATGTTAATTCTCATATGTTATTTATTCTTGTAGTTGTTTCCTGCTGCTCATCATCATGTTGTTTTCAAGTGATTGTATATTCCGAATCTTTACTATTTTTTTATGTTCTTTCTATAGGATCTGACCATAATGTGAGAAATTGAATGTTGTGTCACAGTCTGATGAATTACCCATTGGATTTGCTGTGGTGCTCCTTTCTTTTTATTTTTTAATCTTGCTTTTCCAGCTATTTTTTATTGAGGTCTATGACATCTATCTATCTATCTAATTATATATATTTGTTTAATTTATATGTATCAAATTTGGGAATTTTTTTATGTATGGGAATATATATTTCTAAGTGTTATTGAGTATGGTTAGTGTCAGAAAATTATGTGAACTGGGTATCTTAAAACATAACTTTTACTATATATTATTTAAAATAGGTATCATATACACCACATTGTTGTGAGACAAGAAATGCAATTTAGATGGAAGCGCCACTATCTAATGTCACAGGATAAGTGAAAAAAATGGGTGGATCTTACCACGTCCTGTAGGGAGAGCCACACCTGGTGGCGAAATGGTCCTTTTCTGAGGTGGCAGAAGGACACTGGTGACCGACACACTTATGTTCAAGGCATTGGTTTGTTCTCCTGTTTAACCCTTAAATAGGTCCCTACCTAAGTGAAGGGTAGGGGGCTACGCTGGTTACCTGCCTATCAGACACAGAGCACCCGCCCCAACAGGGGCGACCCCATACGGAACCTTTTCCTGTGTAGGGGCTTAATCCCTATTTATACCCTATTTATAAAGGCCTACCTGCCATGTTTCATTCCGAATTACCGGAGCTCATCAGGGGACTTCAATGAACATTCAGGGATAATAGAATCGAAGGTGAGTTCCCCGTCGTATTCTATATATGTACAATAAATGGCATATGTAGATACTAGGTGTAGGGAAGTATCCCATATACACCTATGTCTCGCCGCAATTGGTGACGGTTTAGGCTCTCCCAAACCATCCAAGGCTGTTAATGTAGTCTTTATTATATGTCACTAAATCACAAAGTATGCAAAATCCTTTTGCACAATTCCAGGAGCTTCAATGGCCATTTTTGCAAATAAAAGCCCCGGATGTTTTGTCCCATTGCCCCGAATGTCCGGCCTGCCTGCTAGATACAACTGTATTGCCGTACACAGAACGGCTATACAATTGAATCTAATACACTGGGAAGAGATAAAGGACCTGTGGTGACATCACAGGTCATGTGATCAGCAAAACAGGCTGTGATAGGATGACCTGGATGATGTCACCATCATGTGATCAATGCAGGATTGGACCGGAGTGAAGAGGAGAAGGAGCCTAATGGTGATGTCTGTACATGAGAAAAAGTAAGTGAAGGGAGAGGCAGAGCAATGCTGGGAGTTGTAGTTATTTAACTGGGATGTATGTTAGGGCTGAAGGGAGGGAAGTTATTGACATGGAACTGTGTGCTTGAGGTGGCTGGGGAGGGAGTGATGTTATTTACATGGGACTGTATGTTGAAAGTGGATGGTGGGGGGGAATGATGTTTATGTACATGGGACTTAATGTTTAGGCTACGTTCACACTTACGTTTGGGGATCCGCTTGTGAGATATGCCCCAAATGCATCAGTTTAACCCCAATGCATTCTGAATGGATGCAGATCCATTCAGAATGCATTCGTTCGGCTCCGTACGGCCCCCCGTTCCGTTTTGGAGGCGGACCCCAAAATGCTGCAAGCAGCGTTTTTGCGTCCGCATGGCCTTGCGGAGCCAAACGGATCCGTCCTGACTTACAATGTAAGTCAATGGGGACGGATCCCTTTGCATTGACACAAAATGGTGCAATTGTAAATGGATCCGTCCCCTATTGACTTTCAATGTAAGTCAGGACGGATCTGTATTGGGACTTAGAAATTCAAATCTAATACAAACGATTCGGTCCTGAACGGATGCATTTGTTTGTATTATCGGTCAGAATCCATCCTGTACAAGTACAGGACAGATCCGCATGAACGCAAGTGTGAAAGTAGCCTTAGGGGGTGATGTTTACATGGGATTGTGCGTTGGAGGCGGCTAGGGAGGAGGTGATGTTATTTACATAGGACTGTATGGTGGAGGGAGGATTATAACTGCAGGGGGCACTGCAGATCCAGAGGACATTATAGGCGGTCTTATTACTACTGGGGGCTCTATAGGAGGGTCTTATAGATCCACCTTTTTTCTACTAAGCACACTATGGGGGCCTTATTACTACTGAGGGGTCTGTAGGGAGCATTATTACCACTGGGGGAACAATAGGGAGCCTTATTTCTACTGGGGACTCCGTGAAGGTATTATTAATATGGGAGGGCTCTTCTAATAATGGGGGCATTGTTGAGGAGCATTATCACGGTTGGGGCAGTGTTACTAATGAGGGCATTCTAGAAGGGAATTACTATTGGTGGGACTATGAGGAGCACTTTTACTATGGGGGGGCAGTAATGTTTCTTCAGGATAGTATTTGGGGGTATTGGGGGGGGGGGAAGGGCATAACTAAAGGCTCATGGGCCCTGGTGCAAGAGTTCAGCTTGGGTCCCCCTTCCCTCAGTGCTTTGTGTGTCTTCTTATGCGGCACAAGTGTCTTTGGGCCCCTTCAGGCTCCTGGGCCCGGTAGCGACTGCTATCTCTGCACCTCCTATAGCTACACCCCTGGGGGGGGCACAGCAGGCAGCAGGATAACACTGTGGGGACTCCAGTTGGGGGATAATGATAGAATGTGAGGAAGCTAAGATGTCTGTGTGTCACACTCTGCAGAGACAAGGCGGCTGAGAGAAGTTGTCCAGACCGAGTGGAGAAGATGATGAGAGAGAAGATCTACAGAGAAGATGATGACAGAGAGGAGACGTCACCTGGAGGCCCTGGATGTGACAGGTAAGTGCCGCTGTATAGCATGTACAGCAAAGTGCGGGGGGGCAACATATTTATTGGGGCTTGTGCCCCGGATCTTTTGAGACCCTAGCAACGCCCCTGCTTGTACCCACAATAGCATGCATTTTATCTCATGACTTTTAGGACCTCCTTGTTTAATCCACACCTCTGCCTCATCTGTTATTGCAATTGTGGTTTTCTGTGAATCACAGTCAAATAACATATGAGAAAGGCTCAAAGCCAAGAAAATAATGTCACACAGTCAGTAGTGCATCTGCAGATTTTCCCTTAGTTCTGGTCACTGACAGGTCTGCAAATGTTCTTTGCATATTAGCAACGAAATTATGATGTTCTGCTCTCTGGAGAAATCATTCATCATGCATTTCCATTCATATTCACAACCATGTCTGGACGCCTATTTGGAATAAATTCTTAGAAAGTATTACATGAGGAGTTTATTTTTTAATGCCTTGTTAAATTAAGTCTTTGGCTATTTTCAGATACCAAAGATGAGAATTTGCAGCTCTACATATGGATTCAAATGTGGATTTTCAAATAGATAGGACATGATATAGTTTAATAACCCACAGTGCATCTCAAAATCTGCAGAGATTTTTTTTTCCATAAAAGCATGGGTTTTAAAGGGTTTTTAAATTAAAATACTGGAATTTGGCGATTTTTTTCTTGTTTATTCCTATCAGCCGTGGCAGAAATTGGAAAAGTGCTGAATTTTCTAATCCCTTAAAATCTATCAGTGTAGGAAATATGGTAGTTACATACCATACCACTAACAGTTAAAATTTTACCCCAACAACTGCACGGTATTTCCAATAAATGACAAACAAAAGAAAGATCAGTGCAACCACTAAGAAAATGGAAATTGCATTAGACGCTGACATGTAAAACTATACCGTATGCCTTAATAGAAAGCCAATATACTAGGTCAGGTAAACAGGAATTCAATGGGGGTATAGATTTGTCACTTATGCAGAGGAAGCAGCCCTAATTATTATACTCCGGCTTTGTATTTTTTGCATGTCCCCTTATTAGAAGTGCATTACACACAAACTCCATCAGTCTCATCTTTCTGATGGATTTAGAATTTTTTTTCAGTTTCAGTAAATTGAACTATAAAATCATAGCTATGAAAGCTTGGCATTACACCCTCAGTGGTGTCACTAAAAGCTCATGGGCCCCGTGCAAAAGTTTAGTTAGCCCCGACTACTCTTTACAAGTTTTCTTCATGCCCGACAGCTACTGCACATCAATACCTTTATAGCAGCATCGCCAAATCTCTTGTGACCCATTGATGCAGCACCATTGGTCCTAAAAGATCAGGGGCACAAGCCCCAACACTTAAAGGGGTTCTGGACTTTGTTTTAACTGATGATGTATTCTCTAGATAGATCATCAGCATCTGATTGGTGGGGGTCCGACCCCCGGGACCGCTTGCCGATCAGCTGTTTGAGAAGGCAGCAGCGCTTCAGCAACGCTGCGGCCTTCTCACTGTTTACCTCCGGCCCAGTGACGTCATGACTAGTATGAACTACCATGGGTGAGGCTAAGCTCCATTTAAGTGAACAAGGGTCTCTGTAACCTCCGATCTTCCCAACATAGCAGGCTTAGATACAGCTCTTCATTAGTATTTGCCCCATAAGATGCAGGGGCATTTTTCCAGGGTATATAATTTTACCTATAGCTTATCAACAAGCCTTAAAGAGGATCTTCCATCTGGCAAAAAATTGTGAACTAAGCGTCATGATGTGTACAGCGGCGCCCAGGGATCTCACTGCACTTACTATTATCCCAGGGCGCCGCTACGTTGTCCTTCTATGCCCTCCGGTATGTTCGGTCACTTGGTTATAGTAGGCGGAGACTTCGGGGACTTGGTTATAGTAGGCGGAGTCTGCCCTTGTTCTCCTGGGCGTCTCCTTCTCCCAGGCTGTGAGCTGTACGCTGCGATTGGCCAGCTCTACAGCCTAGGAGAAGGAGACGCCCAGGAGAACAAGGGCAGTCTCCTCCTACTATAATCCAGTAACCGAACATACCAGAGGGCATAGCAGGAGAACGGAGCGGCGCCCACGGATAATAGTAAGTGCAGTGAGATCCCTGGGCGCCGCTGTACAGATCATGACACTTAGTTCACAAATTTTTGCCAGATGAAAGGTCCTATTTAAAGGCTGTGGACACCTTGTGGTGGCAATTTTGTTTTAAATTATTGCATTGTACTTATTTTGAGCTAAAAATAATTTTTAATTGGTCTTTTTATTACACATTTTTAGCACTTTTCTCTGTATAGTTTTGAAATTCTCTAGTAGCATGGCTTCTTATCTACAGCCTTATAAACACTCATTACAGCTCAATTCTTATCTTACTGAAGTTGACCTTTTATGACTAAGCTGCTGAATATCTTTAACCGCTTCCCGACTGCTCATTGGCTATATATGTCCTATCTGCACATGCCCCACGCAGATAGCAAGTATATAAACTTGCAGACAGCGCTTTAATCTCAGCGCTGATCAGCACTGGGATTAACGCTGGGTTCACACCTGAGCGTTTTACAGCGCGTTGAAACGCGCTGTAAAACGCTCAACACATGACAACCAATGCTTCCCTATGGCCCTGGTTCAGACTTGAGCGTTTTACAGCGCGTTTGAACGCGCTGAAAAACGCCCTACGCTCAAAAAAGTTCTTGAGCTTCTTTGGGGCGTCTTGTCGCGCGTTCCTGTACATAGACTTTCGGGAACGCGCGACAATGGGCGTTCGCTTGTCTCTGTATGCGCGATTGTAAACGCCGGTACAATCGCGCATACAGAGCGCTCCTTTCAGAACGCTCAGGTGTGAACCCAGGGTAAAACTTCTTCTCCTGCAATCTAGCAGGAGCAGGTTGGGTCCTGGCTGACAGACACAGCGGGGACCCTGAGGAGAAGACAGGAGCATTTTTTACCGCTTCTGCCTTCTCCTATGTCGGCAGGAGATCGTTGAGGAGTGCAGGGAGAAAAGCAGAAAGGGGCACAGCCGCAGGAGCAGATCTGCAGGGTCTAAGGAGACCCTGATCAGGTCTGCCTATCTATAATGTGCCCACAGGTGGCTGTTTTCCCCTGTAGCTGGGGCTCCTGTGGATGCCCCAGTTATAGTGGAAAAAAAAAATGTTATATATCAAAACGATCGTCACAAAATAGGGAACCCATTGCAATAATTAATTTTTGTCTGTTATAATATTTAAGTAATAAAAATCTAATATTAATAAGAATTACTTTTTTAATAAGAATTAATAAAAATGATTAGGCCCGAAGTAAATAAAATGAAATCATAAAAATATCCCTGAATGTGTACATAGCCTTTAACCTCTTCAGGACCATACCATTTTTATTTTTTTGCTTTCATATTTTACTCCCAGCCTTCCCAGTGCCATAATTTTTTTTATTTTTCGATTCACATAGCCATATGAGGGCTTGTTTTATTTGCCACCATTTACTGTTACATATGATATAGAGGGAAGCTGGAAAAAAAATCTAAATAGGGTGGAATTAGTAAAAAACACAATTCCACAACTGTTTTATGGGTTCGTTTTTACAGTGTTTTCTATGTGGTAAAACTGATCTGTTATGTTTATTGTCTGGGTTTGTATGATTTAAAAAATACCACATTTTGTTTTTCTTGCCTTTAAATATTGAAGAAATAAAACTATATAAAATAGAACTTTGGAAAAAAACTTTTTTTTCTTTGCATAGCCAGATTAGGACCCCATAACGATTTTATTTTTATGTGTATGAAAATGTGTGGGGCTCATTTTATGCAGGACGATCTGTAGTTTTTACTGATATTTTGAAGTATGTATGACTTTTTGACCACTTTTTATTACATTATTTGAGGAGGTGAAGTGACAAAAAAGTGCCAAATTGGCGTTTTTTTGGATTTTTTCCATTATGCCATTCGCCGTATAGGATACATTTTTTAATATTTTAATAGTATGGGCATTTTCATTGTGATACTTATGTTTAACTTTTCATTGTTGTGGGGTTTCACTCTGGTAGATAGGTAAGCGGACGCAGTACAGAGGCAAAAGACAAGTTTTTGATGCAAAACTTCAGTGTTTGTTCACACTTAAGGCAAATGCAGAAAAACAATGCGTTACTTTGCAGTCTTGGTGTTTACTTCACACGCAATGGAAAGTACATCTTGGTGTTACATCACACAAATTGGAAAGTTCATATAAGACAAGTCACCTTTGATGTCAGTTCTGCCTCCAGCAGTCCACGGCAGGCTTTAGGGAGCCTGTTTCCTCGGCCCATGGGTCTCAGCCCTCCAACTTAGCACCAAGCGTCAGATCCCAACACAGAGATCCTGCTGCTGAGCCCAGCTGCCTATTTAAGGACAGCCAGGGGCTGCCAAAAACCCAGATCGGCAATTAAAAGCCAGTCAAGTATTTGACCCCACCTGGCTGCAAATTAGCCCAGCAGCACACGCTGGGAGAAAAATACCAGATTTCCCAGACCATTCCCCTCACTATGTCACATTGTTTATTTTTATTTCAGTTTTGGGGAAAGAAGGGGGTATTTTTTTATATATTTGTATATATTTTTAAAAAACGTTTTTATTTCTTTTACACTTTTTAATAGCTCCCCTAGGGATCTTGAACAAACAATCATTAGATTACTTCTCTTATAGACTCCAATAAATTAGCACTAGAATATATGAGAATTTCACTGTGCACTGCCACAGGTAGTGGTCTTCATAGGAACCTAACCGCGGCAGCCTTGGATCATTCAGGATTTGGATGCCACTTACAATATCTGGATCCCCCGGTCTCCACTAGGGGGACCTCCTGTACACCTGGGAGCGCGCTCCTGGGATATTGAGGGTATTGGACCCCCTCAGATCAGATATTGATGGCCTATCCTGAGGAGAGGTCATCAATGTATACTGCTTGCACAGCACCTTTAATATTATGTAATGTAATGTTATTCTACTATATATATTGTTATGTTGTAGCCGTGTATGGATGGCACAACTAGAGTTAATAATTCTGGGAAAGAAAGAAAGAAAGAAAACATAGGGGTCAGCAAGGTAATCTGCAACTACCACCATTGAGACTTTGCTGCTGTAGGGAACACTATTAAGATACCTATTATCACAATTGGACTAGTCCTGGCCAGACATGCCTTCAATACCCTGTATCCCGCAGTTAACACTACAGCCATTATTGCCACGGTACTGTTTCCAGCCATACATTTTAGTAAGAGAGACTTTATTAGGATAGAGTACAAAGAGGGCCCTTCCTTGCCTAAATTTATGCATCTCTATCTTGGAGAGAATTGCACTAAGTACAGTTTGAACCGTGTCTGCTATAATTGGATGTATTATCACACCCATTTTGCACATGAGTAAAGAGAGACATTTATTCTGTTAAATGTGTCCTGTTACTGATTCCTACACCTTACATTGTAGATGGCGCTCTCTGCCTTATACCCATACAGACATCATCATGGTCAACCCAACTACCATCAAGCAGAAGCCCCAGAACTATGTTTTGCCTTGATTAAAGAAAGGGTGTGCCCTCCTTTCACTGCACAGCTCAGGGAGCAACGGTGTACAGAAAGTCACTGTGATTGACTGTAACAGCCACAGCCACTTCCACACCCCGCTCTGGCTCCTCCTGGGCTGCTGCATATCCATGAACATTAATTCTTGGAAAACTCTAAGAAGCTGGTCATAGACAGGGGCGTTGCTAGGGTCTGAAGACATCCGGGGCACGAGCCTACGTGAAGCCATGCCCCCCACCCCGTGAAGCCACACCCACATCGCCACCAGGGGGGCTTCACAGTAGTTATTAACCCCTTTCAGCAGTCCCCCCTTCAGTGAATGGGGGACTGCTGAAAGGTGTTAATAACTACAGTGAAGGGCCTAGCCGTCTGGGCAACCCCACAGATCATCCTATCCTATGGTCAGCCTAATTTAAAATTAAGTAAACCCTCCAACTATAAACTTATCACAGAAGTTGGAACCTCCCGCGGCGGGTCTCGCGGGATCACGCACCGCAGAACAGAATTGCGGACCACAGTGACTGAAGTTCTGAACTCATCCCCGTGCAGCCTGCAAGTAGCGTAACGAGTACAAGGGGGGTTGGGGGATGACTGTGGGATTGCCCAGACGGCTAGGAATAGCCTTATAAATGCCCCGAATGTTTTGATCTAACGATGCCCCTGGTCATAGATATATAATGTTAGGTCTGCCTGATGATCCCCGGATGTCTAGGATATAGAAGGGTGATGACTGATCCCCATCATACTTTTTTTTTACTGAAGAATAGTGTTGATCGAGCACCAAAGTGCTCGGGTGTTCGGGTGCCTGGGTCGAACACCTCGGGATGCTCCGGTGCTCTAACGAGCACCCGAGCACAATGGAAGTTAATGGGAGAACCTGAGCATTAAACTAGGTACCCCCTGCTCTGGAGAGGGGAGGGTGTCTGGTTCATAGGAAAAGGTCAAAAATTGATAGAAACACCACCGAAATGGTTCAGGAACAGCATGAGGAGGATGTCTGGATGCATCTTGGACTCTCAGCTCGCTGCTAGGAATGATGTTGTCTGAGTAGTTCACCACTTTTACAGACTGATAACAATATGCACAAAACCGAAGATAAAATCGATTTTAGAGGAAAAATTGTTAGGAAACATTCTTTCCTGTATATTTACTTGTATTTAAAGTGCAAGTGCTGCCAAAAATTACAAGGAAGAGGCACTCCGATACAACCTGTATATCACATAATGGATGGCCTCATTCACATTGTGGTACAATTGTTCAGGTAGTGGGACTCCTACACTCAAAGCCTATGCACTAAGTGAAAGGGCTTCCAAAAATTAAAAGGAACTGGCACTCCAATACACCCTTTATTACACATAAAGGAGGGCATCATACACCCTTAAAAAATGTTGATTGATGGCCTACTGGTGAGCCTCAAAAACATTAGGAGCAAGGGCCTGCTGGTGACCCTCTAAAACATTACAGGCAAGGGCCTGCTGCTGACCTGACCATCTAAAACATTAGCGGCGAGTGCCTGCTGCTGATCTGAGCATCGAAAAAATTATGGGCAAGTGTCTGCTGCTGAGCTAACCATTGAAAAAATTATGGGCGAGGGCCTGCTGGTAAGCTGACCCTCCAAAACATTATATGCGAGGGCCTGCTGGTGAGCTGACTCTCTAAAAGATTGCAGGTGAGGGTCTGCTGGTGAGCTGACTCTGTAAAACATTATGGTTGAAGGCCTGCTGGTGAGCTGACCCTCTAAAAGATTTTAGGTGAGGGCCTTCTGTTGAGCTGACCCTCTAAAATATTGTAGGTGAGGGCCTGCTCGTGAGCTGACCCTCTAAAAGATTGTAGGTGATGGCCTGATGAAGAGCTGACCCTGTAAAACATTATGGTTGGGGTCCTGCTGGTGAGCTGACCCTCTAAAAGATTGTAGGTGAGGGCCTGCTGGTGAGCTGACCCTGCAAGACATTATGGTTGAGGGCCTGCTGGTGAGCTGACCCTTAAAAACATTATATGCAAGGGCGTGCAGGTGAGCTGACCCTCTAAAACAATTGTAGGTGAGGGCCTGCTGGTGAGCTGACCCTCTAAAAGACTGTAGGTGAGGGCCTGCTGGTGAGCTGACCCTCTACAACATTAGGAGCGAGGGCAAACTAATAAGCATGTTGATATAATGGAAGAGGAGGAGGACGAGAAAAGGAAGATTGAATCATATACCCTTTTTTGTGGTAAAGGGATGCATGGGAATACAGTGTATTCAGTACATTATAAAAAAAACATTTAAAGTACCGTGTATTCAGTACATTATAAAAGAACATTTAAAAGTGCCTTTATGTTCAGCCACTTGCCTCTGGTGGAGTAGAGAAGTCAGCGGCAATAATTTTTATAAGAGTCAACCTGTCAGCATTTTCAGATAACAGGCAGATGTGCTTATCAGTTATTATGCCCCCAGCAGCACTAAACACGCTCTCACAAAATGCTGACGGCAGGGCAGGCCAGCACCTCCAAGGTGTAGAGTCCCGGTTTGTGTCACGCGTCCAGCTCGGACACCCAGTAGTTGTAAGGGACAGAGGAATTATTGAGGATGCTGACATGGTCTGCTACGTACTCCTTCACCATCTTCCAAAATGTTTCCCTCTTTGTGACACTAGGCCGCGCATCAGGGTGAGGGGGCTGGCGGGGTGTCATGAAACTGTCCCAGGCTTTGGAGAGTGTTGCCCTGCCTCTGTTGGAACTGCTGTGTGTTCCCCTCGTCTCCCCTCCTCGGTTGGCCAAGGAACTGCGTACTCTACATCCAGCGTTGTCAGATGGAAATTTTTGGAGCAATTTTTCCACAAGGACCTTCTAGTATTGCACCATTTTGATCATCCTCTCCACCATAGGAATGAGATATGAGAAGTTCTCTTTGTAGCAGGGGTCGAGAAGGTTGAACAACCAGTAATCGGTGTTGTCCAAAATGCATAAAACGCGTGGGTCACGGGAAAGGCAGCCTAACATAAAGTTAGCCATGTGTGCCAGAGTCCCAACAGGCAAGACTTCGCTGTCATCATCAGGAGGATTACTCTCAATCTCCTCATCCTCTTCATCCTCTTCTGCACATCCACGCTGAACAGATGGAATTAAACATCCATAGGTACTACCCTATGTAGCGGAGGCAACCATCTCCTGCTCTTCCTCCTCCTCCTCCTCATCACCAAATTTGCGCTGAGAAGACGAACTGAGGGTGGTATGGCTATCACCCTGTGTAATGTCTTCCCCCATTTCCACCTCTTCCACATGCAAAGTGTCAGCTTTGATTGTAATCAGTGAGCGTTTAAGTAGACACAGAAGTGGGAAGGTGATGCTGATAATAGCGTTATCACCGCTCACCATCTGTGTTGATTCCTCAAAGTGGACAGAGGTGAGCTGGCAATTGTAAGTGCTGCTGCAGCGTTGACAGACCGGCGGATACTATCGATGACTAGCGGAAATAGGCACACACGTGGCACACCTTCACCAGTAGCTCTGGCAAATTGGGGTAGGTTTTCAGAAACTGCTGAACCACTAAGTTGAAGATGTGGGCTAGGCATGGGATGTGTGTGAGCTTGCCGAGCTCCAAAGCTGCCACCAAGTTACGGATATTATCAGATACAACCATGTCTGGTTCTAGGTTTAGTGGTGACAGCCACAGCTCAGCTCATTCATATATTTGTACATTATAATTAGGTCTCCCCATTGCAGTTTTTTCCATATTAAACAAAATGCAATTTCGATAACCTGTTTTAGTACTGAAATCCACCCATTCTCTTGATTGCCTCCTTTCCATCAGCTCTACTTCTGCTATGTCCTTCAGGTGCCCAGAATTTTACACAATATTCCATTAATAGTTATAGAGTACAAGGCGCATACATTCAGGAGGTTGCTAAGGAACCCCATGACATCAGTCAAACAGGGATTCCCTCAGCTATCTACAGATAGATAGCTGCAGCAGAAAGGACATAACCCTGAGTGGCGAAATTACAGAGAGAGAGAGCTGCAGCAGAAAGAAAACATTCCCAGAGCAGCTACGTTACAGAGACAGAGCTTCAGCAGAAAGGACATCATACCACCTGAGCATTACCAGTTACAGTTAGATAGCTGCAGCAGAAAGGACACCATACCACCTGAGCATTAACAGTTACAGTTAGATAGCTGCAGCAGAAAGGACACCATACCACCTGAGCATTAACAGTTACAGTTAGATAGCTGCAGCAGAAAGGACACACTCCCCAAGCTGCCAGCCTGAAGAGAATCTGGCAGAGTAATTGGGGCAATGAATGGCAGACGCTCTGGATCCATGTGAGGTACAGGGCTTGTTCTAGCTTTCTTAGAAAGAGATTGTCATTTACTGTTGATTTTTATTTGCGTTAATCATGATATAATCTCTTTACAGAGATGTTTTATATAAGACTTGTGAGCTACACATTCACAGAATTTCTATATCATCTGGTACATTAAGTGTTTAATGGATGGAAAGCCTAATTCATACAGTAACTTCCTTATTACTTCAGCATAATTTGCTGTGATTGGTAGTTTCTACTGAATCAGCTGTGTTAAATATAACGCTTAAAATCTGCGAATGCTCATAGTGCTACATTTGACTCATGATCCATATCTGTATTTGACACATAATCCAGATTGTTTGCAAAACCATTTTTTCTTTTTAATTCATTCATTATGAGTGGTGACTTGCATACATAACATGCATGGCAATCTACCAATGCTTACAGGGCCTTAGAATAGTATTCACCTCCGTTGATCTTTTTCCTGTTTTGTTGCATTACAAATGCACCAGCGTTTTCAATTCCGCTATTGAGATCCGTCATAGGCTCTCAAAAGCGGAAGAAAACGCTTCAGTTTTGTCCCCATTCATTGTCAATGGGAACAAAACTAAACTGAACGAAACGGAGTGCACCAGAACGCATTCCATTCCGTTTGGTTGCGTCCCCATTGCGGACAGAATAACACTGCAACAAGCGTTTTTTTTATGTCTGCGATGTTGTGCAGAGCAAGACGGATCCGTCCTGACACGCAATGTAAGTCAACGGCGACAGATTTGTTTTCTCTGACGCAATAGAAAACAGATCCGTCCTCCATTGACTTTTAATGTTGTTCATGACGGATCCATCATGGCTTTAGAAGACATAATACAACCAGATCCGTTCATGACAGATGCATGCGGTTGTATTATTGTAACGTAAGCGTTTTTGCAGATCCATTATGGATCCGCAAAAAAAAACACTAGTGTGAAAATAGCCTAAAAATGGATTTTGGGGGGGATCTGCACCATTTTCATCTACACAACATGCCTACGGCATTGAGTGTGCAAAATATATTTTACTGTGACACAAACAATAATTACGACCAAAATAGAGAAATGTAATGGAATTCAATACTTTATGGAGCCATCTTTTGCTGCAATTATGGTACGGCCACACGGTGAAGTTTCCCGAGCCAAAACCAGAAGTAAATTAAAAAAAAGAGGAGAAGTCATATCTATACTTGATACTGTCTCACTTTTTCTGATCCACTTCTGATTGTGGCTTCTAAAAGGAAACGTGTGGATGTACCCATACAGATGCAGGTCTCTTTAGTTATGATACTATTAGACTAGCACCTCTAGACATCTGGAGCTTTGCCAATAATTCCAGGCAAAACTGCTTCAACTCCTTCATGTTCGATGGTTTGCGTCCTCCAATTATGCCACAGATTTTCAATTGTATTGAGGTCTGTGCTGTAACCAGACGCCCTGCACACATCTGCATCTACAATGCTTGATAAAGGGCTTTGGATTATAAGCCCGAAACGTATGTGATGCATTCTGCTTCGCCTGGAACAATATATTCATATTTTATTTGCAACTGTTACAAAAACAGAGATGTTGCCATTGGCCATTGCGCTTTGACTGGTCCATTCCAAGATACTTCAATATTTCCCCATAAAGGGGTTCTCTGTGAATGACTTAAAATGGCTGTAAGCAACCCCTCCTAGAATGTGAATAGGACAGGTTAGGTCAATTTGAAGGGCTGCCTGAGGGGAAGAAGGGTAAAAAGGAGCGAAGGTGATCCTGCTCCCTGTTCCTGTCTGGCTGCTCAGCCATAACAGTATATCGTAGACAGGATTGCATCATTAGTCTGTTGAAGGATGAGCTCTTGTCACAGTTGCAGGTCCAGGCTACAAGCAATCCATCCTAGAATATGAATAGGACAGGTTATCTGAATTTTCAGAGCTGTCTAATAGATAAATTAAAGGGGGTCTAGCCTAACTACACCATCAACCTATCAAGCACGCCAATAACCCCATGAAATGAAAAACACTCAATATATAAAAGTGTGAACGTTTATTTTATATTACATACAAATAACATACAAATCAAATAAAGTTCATATGATGCAACGATAAACCGACTGTCAATTGATTTGATTTGTATGTAATATAAAATAAACTTTCATACTTTTATATATTTGGTGTATTTCCTTTCATGGGGTTATTGGCGTGTTGGATAGGTTAATTGGCTGCTCGATAATATCATAGGCAGGATCTCACCATTAGGCTCCATTCACACATTCGCAATTCCATTCCGCATTTTGGGGAACGGAATTGCGGACCCATACATTTCTATGGGGCCGCATGACGTGCGGCCCCATTCCGGAATTGCGGACCCGCACTTCCGGGTCCGCAATTCCGATCCTGAAAAAAATAGAACATGCAGTAACTCGTGTAGGTGTGATATATAGACCACCTGGTCAAGTTAAAGAACTAGATGATCTACTAGTTGAAGAAATAGCTAAAATGACAATGAAAGGAGAAGTTATCATCATGGGAGATTTCAATCTTCCAGATATAAACTGGAAAACCAAAATAGCAAGTTCTACCAGGAGTACAGATATTCTAAATTCCCTACTGGGGTTATCCCTACAACAAATGGTTGAGGAGCCAACCCGGAGGGAGGCCATTTTGGATTTGGTATTCACAAATGGGGATTCGGTATATGATGTCATTGTAGGCGAAACCTTGGGATCTAGTGATCACCAGTCAGTGTGGTTTAATAAAGGAACTGTGAAAGAGTCCCACCACACAAAAACAAAAGTTTTAGATTTTAGAAAAACAGACTTTTCAAAAATGAAATTAGTCATAAATGAGTCCTTATCAGACTAGAACGGATTACATGGAGTCCAGGAGAAATGGGACTACTTAAAAGGTGCATTATTGAAGGCAACAGAAAATTGCATTAGACTTGTCAATAAAAGCAAAAAAAGGAAGAGACCACTGTGGTACTCAGCAGAAGTGGCCCAAATCATTATAAATAAAAAGCTAGCATTTTGTAATTATAAAAAAAAACAGAGCAATGAAGATAAGGAAATCTACAAGATTAGGCAGAAAGAGGCCAAGCAAGTTATAAGAACTTCTAAAGCGCAGGCAGAAGAAAAACTAGCTCAGTCTATGAAAAAAGGGGATAAGACATTCTTCAGATATATAAATGAAAAAAGGAAATTAAAACAAGGAATAACTAAATTAAAAACAAAGGACGGGAGGTATGTAGAAGAGAATAAAGGGCTAGCCGACTGCCTTAATGAATACTTCTGTTCAGTTTTTACAAAAGAAAAAGAAGGAGAAGGACCTCCACTAGAAAGGATGACTAATAAATCGTTTGATGCATGTGTCTTTACAGAGGAAGATGTTCTAAGTTTGCTGTCTAAAGTGAAGACAAATAAGTCACAGGGGCCTGATGAGATACACCCAGCTTAGTGGTGAGCTGGCAAAACCGTTAACAGATTTATTTAACCAATCATTAGTAACAGGAGTCGTCCCGGAAGATTGGAAATTGGCAAATGTCGTGCCCATTCAGAAGAAAGGTAGTAGGGAGGAACTATAGACCAGTGAGTCTGACATCAATAGTAGGCAAATTAATGGAAACCCTATTAAAGGATAGGATTGTGGAACATCTAAAATCCCATGGATTGCAAGATGAAAAACAACATGGGTTTACTTCAGGGAGATCATGTCAAACAAATCTTATAGATTTTTTTGACTGGGTGACTAAAATAATAGACGGTGGAGGTGCAGTAGACATCGCATATCTAGATTTTAGTAAGGCTTTTGACACTGTCCCACACAGAAGACTTATCAATAAACTGCAGTCATTGAGCATGGACTCCCATATTGTTGAGTGGATTAGGCAGTGGCTGAGTGACAGACAACAGAGGGTTGTAGTCAATGGAGAACATTCAAAACAAGGTCATGTTACCAGTGGGGTTCCACAGGGATCTGTACTGGGACCAATTTTGTTTAATATCTTCATAAGTGATATTGCAAAAGGCCTCGATGGTAAGGTTTGTCTTTTTGCTGATGACACAAAGCTATGTAACAGGGTTGATGTTCCTGGAGGGAAACGCCAAATGGAAAAGGATTTAGGAAAACTAGAAGAATGGTCAGAACTCTGGCAACTGAAATTTAATGTGGATAAGTGCAAGATAATGCACCTGGGGCGTAAAAACCCAAGGGCAGAATATAGAATATTTGACACAGTCCTGACCTCAGTATCTGAGGAAAGGGATTTAGGAGTAATTATTTCAGAAGACTTAAAGGTGGGAAGACAATGTAATAGAGCAGCACGAAATGCCAGCAGAATGCTTGGATGTATAGGGAGAGGTATAAGCAGTAGAAAGAGTGAAGTGCTTATGCCGCTGTACAGAACACTGGTGAGACCTCATTTGGAGTATTGTGCTCAGTACTAGAGACCATATCTCCAGAAGGATATTGATACTCTAGAGAGAGTTCAGAGAAGAGCTACTAAACTGGTACATGGATTGCAGGATAAAACTTACCAGGAAAGGTTAAAAGACCTTAACATGTATAGCTTGGAAGAAAGACGAGACAGAGGGGATATGATAGAAACTTTTAAATAAATAAAGGGAATCAACTCGGTAAAGGAGGAGAGCATATTTAAAAGAAGAAAAACTACCACAAGAGGACACAGTTTTAAATTAGAGGGGCAAAGGTTTAAAAGTAATATAAGGAAGTAATACTTCACTGAGAGAGTAGTGGATGCATGGAATAGCCTTCCTGCAGAAGTGGTAGCTGCAAATACAGTGAAGGAGTTTAAGCATGCATGGGATAGGCATAAGGCTATCCTTCATATAAGATAGGGCCAGGGACTATTCATAGGATTCAGATATATTGGGCAGACTAGATGGGCCAAATGGTTCTTATCTGCCGACACATTCTATGTTTCTATGTTTCTATTCTTGTCCGCAATAGCGGACAAGAATAGGCATGTTCTCTTAGTGCCGGCATTATGCGGTCCGCAAAATGCGGAACGCACATTGCCGCTGTCTGTGTTTTGCGGATCCGTAGATCCGCAAAACACACTCGGATGTGTGACTGGACCCTTACTATGCTAAAGGATGAGCTATGTAGAATGGGCTGCCCAGCCATAATAGTATATTGTAGGCAGGATTGCATAATCACTATGGTAATTAGTAATGGACCAATCCTGTGTGCAGTATGCAGTCAGGCTGAGTAGCCTGATAAGAACACTATGGGGAGAATGGCCCTGCTGATCTCACTTATCTTCGCCACCTTATGCAGCCTGGAAGTGGAGGCAACCCACCTCCAGGCTGCTTAAGGTGGTGAGGATGACAAAGAAGTTTAGAAGCAAATTTAGAAAATTCGAAAACCTACTTTTTTATGGACCAGTTCAGTTATGGAGTCACTTTGTGGGACTTAAATAGTAGAAACCACCCATAAATGACCCCGTTTTAGAAACTTCCCCCCTCAAGGTATTCAGAAACTGATTTTACAAACCTTATTAACCCTTTAGGTGTTCCACAAGAATTAAAGCAAATTGGAGGGGAAATTTTAGCATTTCATTTTTTTGTTCAGCTTTTCCATTTAAATCCAATTTTCCTGTGACACAGCAAGGGTTAACAGTCCAAGAAACCTCTTTATTTATTACCCTGATTTTGCAGTTTACAGAAACACACCATATGTGGTTGTAACCGGCAGTATAGGCGCATGGCAGGGTGCAGAGGGAAAGGAGCGCCGTATGGTTAACGGAGGGCAGATTTTGCTGGTATTGTTTTCAGGTGCAATGTCACATTTGAAGAGACCCTGAGGTACCCCTAGAAAGAAAAACCCAACAAGCGCTTCATAAAATTTAGAAATACATGGCTGTAAAAATGCAAAATAAATTTTTATTTCCAATATAAAGAACACCATATATGTGGTCATAAACCGCTGTTTGGGGACACGGCAGCACTCAGAAGAGAAGGAGCGGCATCTGGATTTTAGTAAGCATTCTGTATTAAAGGGTTTCTACCACTTTGATTTCACATAATTAGGTGTCAGACACTAGCGATCCGCTAGTGTCTGCTCTGCCAAACAATCCTGCTATAATAGCTTTTGGGGCAGCCGTTTACCTAAAAAAAGAACTTATATTAATATGCTAATGACCCTCTAGGTGCTATGGAGGCGTCATTAGCACCTAGAGAATCGGTCTACCTTTACAAGATGCCGCCGCCCAGCGCGTCCCTCCAGCCCGCCCATCTCCTCCGGAATGCGATCAAACGGACACTTCACGCGCATGCGCCATGCGCGGCTGTATTCGGCGCATGCGCAGTGAATGTCCGACCGCTTCCCTGCTCAGACATCTCCACTGCGCCTGTGCCGATGACGTCACAGTGCTCCATCGGCGCAGGCGCAGTGGAGATGTCTGAGCAGGGAAGCAGTCGGACATTCACTGCGCATGCGCCGAATACAGCCGCGCACGGTGCATGCGCGTGAAGTGTCCATTTGATCGCATTCCGGAGGAGATGGGCGGGCTGGAGGGACGCGCTGGGCGGCGGCATCTTGTGAAGGTAGACCGATCCTCTAGGTGCTAATGACGCCCCCATAGCACCTAGAGGGTCATTAGCATATTAGTATACAGTCATGTGAAAAAATTAGGACACCCTTTGAAAGCATGTGGTTTTTTGTAACATTTTTAATAAAAGGTTATTTCATCTCCGTTTCAACAATACAGAGAGATTAAAGTAATCCAACTAAACAAAGAAAACTGAAGAAAAGTCTTTTCAAGATCTTCTGTAAATGTCATTCTACAAAAATGCCTATTCTAACTGAGGAAAAAGATAGGACACCCTCACATGTATTCCCTCTTAAATTGGCTCAGATCTCACACAGGTATATCACACCAGGTGCACATAATTAGTAGATCGTTACTCTGCATGTTGAATGAGGCTTGCCCTATTTAAACCTCAGACATTTAGTTTGGTGTGCTCCTGACTGTTGAAGTGAGAGTGAGCACCATGGTGAGAGCAAAAGAGCTGTCAGAGGACTTCAGAAAAAAGATTGTAGCAGCCTATGAGTCTGGGAAGGGATTTAAAAAGATCTCAAAAGATTTTGAAATCAGCCATTCCACTGTCCGGAAGATAGTCTACAAGTGGAGGGCTTTCAAAACAACTGCCAACATGCCCAGGACTGGTCGCCCCAGCAAGTTCACCCCAAGAGCAGACCGCAAGATGCTAAAAGAGGTCTCCAAAAACCCTAAAGTGTCATCTCGAGAACTACAGCAGGCTCTGGCTACTGTTGATGTAGAAGTACATGCCTCTACAATCAGAAAGAGACTGTACAAGTTTAACTTGCATGGGAGGTGTGCAAGGAGGAAACCTTTGCTTTCCAAGAGAAACATCGAGGCCAGACTGACATTTGCCAGAGATAAAGTTGACAAAGACCAGGACTTCTGGAATAATGTTCTTTGGACAGATGAGTCCAAAATTGAATTATTTGGACACAACAGCAGAGGACATGTTTGGCGTAAACCAAACACAGCATTCCAAGAAAAGAACTTCATACCAACTGTGAAGCATGGAGGTGGAAGTGTCATGGTTTGGGGCTGCTTTGCTGCAGCAGGACCTGGTCAGCTCACCATCATAGAATCCACGATGAATTCTACTGTGTATCAGAAGGTGCTTGAAGAACATGTGAGACCATCAGTTAGAAAATTAAAGCTGAAGCGGAACTGGACCATGCAACATGACAATGACCCAAAACATACTAGTAAATCAACCAAAGATTGGCTGAAAAAGAAGAAATGGAGAGTCCTGGAATGGCCAAGTCAAAGTCCAGATTTGAATCCCATTGAGATGCTGTGGGGTGACTTGAAAAGGGCTGTACGTGCAAGAAACCCCTCAAACATCTCACAGCTGAAAAAGTTCTGCATTGAGGAGTGGGGTAAAATTTCCTCAGACCGATGTCGAAGACTGGTAGATGGCTACAAGAACCGTCTCACTGCAGTTATTTCAGCCAAAGGAGGTAACACTCGCTATTAGGGGCAAGGGTGTCCTATCTTTTTCCTCAGTTAGAATAGGCATTTTTGTAGAATGACATTTACAGAAGATCTTGAAAAGACTTTTCTTCAGTTTTCTTTGTTTAGTTGGATTACTTTAATCTCTCTGTATTGTTGAAACGGAGATGAAATAACCTTTTATTAAAAATGTTACAAAAAACCACATGCTTTCAAAGGGTGTCCTAATTTTTTCACATGACTGTAAGTTCTTTTTTTAGGTAAACGGCTGCCCCAAAAGCTATTATAGCAGGATTGTTTGGCAGAGCAGACACTAGCGGATCGCTAGTGTCTGACACCTAATTATGTGAAATCAAAGTGGTAGAAACCCTTTAAGAATGCTATTATTTTCCTTTATAACCATGTTATAAGGGAAAATAATACAGTAAATTGACTTAAATGGGGTTGCTCATCCCTATCATCTCCTAGCAACCATGCATGAAAATTACACCGCATCCCCACTTGCTTGCGGATGCTTGCGATTTTAACGCACCCCAATTCATTCTTATGGGGCCTGCGTTGCATGAAAAACGCAGAATATAGAACATGCTGCAATTTTTACGCAACGCACAAGTGATGCATTAAAACCAACACTCATCTGAACAGCCGCATTGAAGTGAATGGGTCCGGATTCAGTGCGGGTGCAATGCGTTCACCTCACGCATTGCCCCCGCACAGAATTCTCGCCTGTGTGAAAGGGGCCTAAGGCTGATCAGACCCTCAGGGCCTTTGCAAGGCATCCGGTTGCCATGGTAACCACTGGGGCACTGCCATTGCAGAAACGGCGGCCTGATGGAAGAGAGAGAGAGGAAGCTCCCTCTCAACCCCATGGATGCTGCGGGGCAGCTATTGACCACGGCATCTATGGGGTTAAACGGCCCACATCGGTACGAGCGCCGAATTTTGACTGTTGCAGCAAAGTGTTAGGCCTCATGCACACGACCGTTGTGTGCACCCGTGGCCGTTGTGCCGTTAGACGTGTTTTTCTGCGGCTCCATTGACTTTCAATGGGTCCGTTGAAAACTCGGCTTCTGCACCGTTTTTACACCGCGCCCGTGACCCGTGTTTCCAGGCCGTGAAAAAAATATGACCTGTCCTATTTTTTTCACGGCCAACGGTTCAAGTCAATGGGTCCGTGAAAATCACGGATGCACCCAAGATTGTCATCCGTGTCCGTGATCCGTGTCTGTTTTTTCCTATCATTTCAATGGCAAACTTGACTTAGAATTTTATTTCATTTTTCATGTCCGTGGATCCTCCAAAAATCACGGCAGACCCACGGAAGAAAAAACGGGCACAGATCACGGTACAACGGAACCACGTTTTGCGGACCGTGAAAATAAACTGTCGTGTGCACGAGGCCTTAGCTGTAAGGTACAGCTAACACTCTCTGCTGATGGCCGTCCGTTCCTGAGCCGCTGCCATCACAGCCGGCACAGAGGATCAGGGGGAAGGGGGGAAATGGCGGCATCTTGGGGCACTCCAGGGGCACTACGGCACACAGGGGGGTCTTACCCTATTTTAGGCTGCGAGTGCAGATCGCAGCCTGAAACCGGCATTTTTTACAGTGCTGCACTCCGATTGGTTAGTTGGTCCCTTGCCAGCTTCCCAATCAGGGCCGTCTTTACCAAGGGGCAAAAGGGGCAGCTGCCCCGGGCCCAGTTGCTCCTGGGGGGCCCAAGGCAGCTGCCTCTTGAGCCCTGCTAGCTACTGCCCCGGGTGTCAAGCTGTCAGCTACACAGGGGGTGCTGGCATGCCATGCCTGCCGGCACTGAGTCCAGGCATCATGATCGTACTGTGTTAAAGTTGTGATCTAGGACCTTAATGACATCATCACCATGTGACCAGTAACCTAGCAATTACTGGTCACATGGCTATGAGGTCATCACAGGTCCTAGCAGGAGTTTTGCAGAAGTTAACTGTGGAGACTTTTTGTGTGAAGATGACATCAGAAAAAGGTGACAGGGGCTGTTATGTTAATATACTGTAAACTACTGTATAGTGGTGGGCTGTATACTGTGTGGAGGGCTGTATACTGTGTGGTGGGCTGTATACTGTGTGGGGTCTGTATACTGTGTGGGGTCTGTATACTGTGTGGGGGCCTGTATACTGTGTGGTGGGCTGTATACTGTGTGGGGGCTGTATACTGTGTGGGGTCTGTATACTGTGTGGGGGCCTGTATACTGTGTGGGGGCCTGTATACTGTGGGGGGCTGTATAGTGTGGAGGGCCTGTATAGTGTGGGGGGCTGTATAATGTGGGGGCTGTATACTGTGTGGGGGTCTGTATACTGTGTGGGGGCCTGTATACTGTGTGGGGGCCTGTATAATGTGGGGGGGCCTGTATAATGTGGGGGGGCCTGTATAGTGGGGGGGCCGTATATTGTGGAGTGCTATACTGCTGTACTACATTCTGTGGGGGTCTGTATACTGTATACTGTGGGTGTGGTATAGTGTGGAGTGCTATACTGCTGTACTGTATAGTGTGGGGGGCTGTATCGTGTATAGTTTGGCTTGCTGTATACAGTGAGGTGTTGTATACTGTGAGGTGTTGTATACTGTGGGGTGGTGTATACTGTGGGCTGCTATACTGCTCTACTATATACTGTGGGGTACTGTATAGTGTGAGGTACTATACTGCATTCTGTGTGGTGCTGTATACTGTGGGCTGCTATACTGCTCTACTATATACTGTGGGGTACTGTATAGTATGGGGTGCTATACTGCCTACTGTGTGGTGCTGTATACTATAGGGTGCTATACTGCATACTGTGGGTTGCTGTATACTATAGGGTGCTATACTGCATACTGTGGGTTGCTGTATACTATAGGGTGCTATACTGCATACTGTGGGGTGCTGTATACTATAGGGTGCTATACTGCATACTGTGGGTTGCTGTATACTATAGGATGCTATACTGCATACTGTGGGGTGCACTGTAACACTAGGGTGAGCCGAGCCCTGGTCTCCTTCCTGCAGAGCGGTGCCCACTTCCAGCATGAGCCCAGCTGCCCAGAACACTGATCCTGAGCCGCTGGAGCCTTCAGAACTGGAAGTATTTACAGTCATTCACTGTACTCTACCAGATGTGTGGATTTTTTGTGTGTGTGTTGTGGTGGAGAGCCTGATTGCCTGCTAAGGTGTGGGAAGGCGGGATCCAGGGGGCCCAAGTAAATTTTTGCCCAGGGTCCAATCAATATTAAAGACGGCCCTGTTCCCAATTTGTCTCTGCTCTCTGGGAGAGCGGAGACTCTGGGTCACTTGCAATTTGGATGTACAGTAATGTCCAAATGTGTGAAGGGGTTAAAGGGAACCTGTCACCAGTTTTATGGTGTCCTAACTAAGGGCAACATAAATAAGTGACTGATTCTCTTAGCGAAATGCTGGCTCACTTTCTTTAATTGACCCAGTCAATCTGCCAACATCTTGTATTGAAAAGCTCCAGCTGATAATGATGATTTATGAATATTCATAAGCTTCTGACTCTCCCCGCCCACCTGCTGCTGAGTGACAGTTTGTTTCCATAGGAATCAGCAGCAGGTGGGCAGGGGAGTGGCTATAGCTCTGAATTAAATATACGCTGGACTCAGTGACATCACGCTGGACTCCAATCAGCTCATTAGCATGTGGCATCTTTGTGTGTATATTATGAGGTAACCATCTGTCACATCAGTAAGTGAATACATCTAGGGTACTTTTTAGTAGTTAATGATTGTATATAATTAGTTACATTATAATCAAATATCCGCATGACAGGTTCCCTTTAAGCATCAACTGCCCTTGATACGAGATAATTTTTGAAAGCTTTGGAATATGAAAAAGCATGAGACTGGTGCTGATGCTGTGTCTTTTTAAACACGCTTTATAATACACCGTCAAATGTGCCTTTACCCATAGCTATGTATGTCAGTGCAACTCAGACATGATTTACTATTGCTGTCCTTGCATTCCAGTAGAGTTGAGCGAACCCGAGATTGGGTTCGTACCGAACTTTGCGAGTTCGGGTACCCGGACCCGAACCCGGACTTTTTCACTGACGTTCGGGTACGGTGTTTGGGTGGTTTTATTATTTTCCGTTATAGCATGGTTATAATGGAAAATAATAGCATTCTTAAAACACAATGCTAAATAAAATGTTTACTGAGGGGTTAGAAAAATAAAATAAACTCACCTCATCCACTTGATCGCCCAGCCGGTATCTTCTTTTCTTCAGGACCTGCGGTGACATCACCGCGCTCACCATGTGGTCCTGCTGAATGAAGATAGAAGGACCTGCGGTGACATTCGGGTCCCCATTAAGTTAAATGGGGTCTGGGTTTGGGGTGAAGTTTGAGTCCCGAACCCGAACTTTGACCTGAAGTTCTGCCGAACCCGGCGAACCCAAACTTCCACGGGTTCACTCAACCCTAATAACAAGTTTTCCTAAAGATTATGGGGGAGATTTCCCAAACTAGTGTTAAGTAGAACTTGCTTAGATGACTAAAGGAGCTGTGAAAAATGAAAGGTGGAATCTGATTGGTTGAACTAAGCCAGTTCTACTTTATACCAGTTTGATAAATCTCCCCCTATGAGTCCTAGGAGGCTAGAGGGGGTTATATACCAACTTTCAGGGCAATTGGAGCAACGTCGGTTCGGGACAGAAATTCTGCAAACCAAACACAAAACTATACATACACTGAAATAGGAATTATGCAAAAGATTTATAAATTATTTCATATTTTTATTTTGGTATTTATCGGAATAAATTTATTATGAAATACATGGTTTAGCAGAGAAATAAGTATCTTAGGTTACTTCAGAATGAACATTTTCTGGATCTACTAGATGTTGGCCAAATGATGGTACAAAGTTAACATTAATCATTATAGTCAATTTTGAATTTAAAAACGACTGCAGGAAGAAGCAGCACAATTCACTTCTATCCCTGTCTCATCCTGTCCGGCCTCTGAACTTTGTGACTACATCTGTGTGGCAGTCAGAGTATATGAAGCTGGTGGGAAGAAGACATTTGCAATCTGCTGTGGGTGGTTTTCTCCAGTGAATTGTTGTTACTCTGCTAAGTTTTTTTAACTGAAGGATACTTTATTTTCCCAAGAAACTGATAGAACACAGCTGTCCTACTGATGTAGCTTTTGGAATCTAGTAATAACTTCACTTCCATATAGCTTTATTTGTTGCAGAATATGCAATCAGTGCTAACACACTTAAAGGGAATCTGTCACCTTCCCAAAGCACTACTCCATACAGTAGTGCATGCATAGTACTGCTAACACTGACCTAGGATTGCTAATTAATGCCTTGATTTCTCAACCCTTCCTCCCCTCCTCCTTTGTACCCCTGGAAATCATTGACAGGACTCCTGAGCTTGTGCTCATAATGGGGAAGACATTCTGAGTGTGAGCTCAGAAGTCCTCTTGTAATGACCCGTAGTGCCATTACCACTTCCGCACCCCGCTACTGTCTCCTATGGTCTAATATAATGTCAACTTCTGTATTTATTGCAGGTCCATCACAATGTGCATATCTATTTCTTGTAACTGTTATGTTCAGATGTAATGTACTTGGTTCACCAGAGTTAGCAGCAAACAGAGGAGGAGACTAGTTAGTTAGTGTTAGTTGAGAGTCACCCACTGCCAAGGGAGGAAGCAGGTACACGTCCCTGCTGGACGTGTCCTGTCCATGCCAGATAGAGTACCTTCAGCTCTGCTGGATATGACGGCCATAGCCTAGAGCACGGGTGTCAAACACAAGGCCCGCGGGCCGAATCCGGCCCGCCAGACCTCGTCATGTGGCCCGCGTAGCCGCCGCCGGCCGCCAGCCTTCACCTTTTATTATCACTTCCTGCAGGCGGCCCCTGCAGGAAGTGATAATAAATCGCATAATGAGCGGCAGGGCTTTTTTTCTGGCGGAGCGCACGGGAACGGCGTTCCACCACCTTTTGACATCGCAGCCTGCCATGCTCCAGCATCGCAGGCTGCGATGTATCAGCGGGGAGGGACTGGGAGGAGGAGCTGGGGGCCGGTTCGTTCACTGTGCTCCGGCCCCGCCGCTCCAGTAGTTATAAAATGTGTACAATTAATAAGGATTCTATTCATGAGGCCCCCTCTGCAGTAGAACATTCAATATAGCCACATCCTACTCACAGGGCTGTTATCTTAATGCTGGCCGGCAGGGCAGACTAGCGGCAGCGTCATGACTGACGTCATGTGCCCGGCCTACTTTCTGAATGAAGGAGGCGGCGCAGGCATGTGACGTCAGTCGTGACGCTGCCGCTCGTCTGCCCGGCCGGCCAGCATTAAGATAACAGCCCTGTGAGTAGGATGTGGCTATATTGAATGTTCTACTGCAGAGGGGGCCTCATGAATAGAATCCTTATTAATTGTACACATTTTATAACTAGTCTGTACTGGAGTGGCAATGGGGGGGTCTGTGGATGGCACTGTTATGGGGTGGGTGGGGGTCTGTGGATGGCACTGTTATGAAGTGGGGGGGTCTGTGGATGGCACTGTTATGGGGTGGGGGGGTCTGTGGATGGCACTGTTATGGGGTGGGGGGGTCTGTGGATGGCACTGTTATGGGGTGGGGGGTCTGTGGATGGCACTGTTATGAGGTGGGGGAGGGGTCTGTGGATGGCACTGTTATGGGGTGGTGGGTCTGTGGATGGCACTGTTATGGGGTGGGGGGGTCTGTGGATGGCACTGTTTTGGGGTGGGGGGGTCTGTGGATGGCACTGTTATGGGGTGGGGGGTCTGTGGATGGCACTGTTATGGGGTGGGGGGTCTGTGGATGGCACTGTTATTGGGTGGGGGGGTCTGTGGATGGCACTGATTTGGGGTGGGGGGTCTGTGGATGGCACTGTTATGGGGTGGGGGGTCTGTGGATGGCACTGTTATGGGGTGTGGGGTCTGTGGATGGCACTGTTATGGGGTGTGGGGTCTGTGGATGGCACTGTTATGGGGTGGGGGATCTGTGGATGGCACTGTTTTGGGGTGGGGGGTCTGTGGATGGCACTGTTATGGGGTGGGGGGTCTGTGGATGGCACTGTTATGGGGTGGGGGGGTCTGTGGATGGCACTGTTATGGGGTGGGGGGGGTCTGTGGATGGCACTGTTATAGGATGGGGGGGTCTGTGGATGGCACTGTTATAGGATGGGGGATCTGTGGATGCCATCCCCAGATCCCCCATTAACAGTGCCATCCCCATCTGAGGGGTTTCTTTGCTGGGCTGGACTTTTATAGCCCCCCCCAAATTTTACTTGCATCCCTGTTCTCTAAAGGGGCGGTTTTAGGGGGCGGTCCTAGGGGTGGGCAGATCCCCCATAAGTGTCACCCCCAGATCCCCCATAAGTGTCACCCACAGATCCCCTACAAGTCCGATACAACCGGCCCTTTGAGGATGACCAAACTGCTGATGCGGCCCCCGATGAATTTGAGTTTGACACCCCTGGCCTAGAGCCTCGTCAGCCAGGAGGAAAAGTTCCCTGGATTGATCTAGAGTCACACTACAGAGAGAGAAGTTGCAGCCTAAAGCAGAAAGCAAAGATTCCATTTGAGCCTGTCAGCACAGCAGAGCCAGAGAGCAACAGATGTAGCAGAGTTAAGTTTGTTTGCCTGTCAGAGTTATGCTAATTCCTGCTGGAACCAAGATAAAGTCTGTAATCTGTTTGGAGAAATGTTTATCCAAAGTAAAGCTGCTATTGAACTTCACACAAGGTCTGGACTCAGTATATTACTTTTATTTTGCATCTAACGGTGCTGGCATCAAAAACACCAGGAACCCTGCAAACAAGACACCTCAACAAAAACCCATTCCAAAAAAGTCCACACCAAAATGCCCAACTTTGTAAAAATCTGCACCTGCATATTTTCTGGCAGATTTTTCCTCCATGTATGATTCATCCAACCTTAAAAGGGTTATGTACTTTTTCATTCCTTTGGATAGATCATCAGTATCTTATCGGCAGGGGTCTGACACCCAGGACCCCCCCTGATCCACTGTTTGAGAAGGCAACGGTACCCACAGTAGCACTACAGCCTTCTCGCTGTTTACTGCAGGCCCAGTGACGTCACAACTATTATCACTGGCCTGAGTGCAGCTCAGCCCCATTTAAGTGAACGGGCTGAGCCGCGTCTAGGCCAGCGATAATAGTCGTGACATCACTAGACCTGCGGTAAACAGCAAGAAGACAGCAGCACTAGTGTGAGCCCTGCTGCCTTCTCAAACAGCTGATCGGTGTTTTGCACTGCCACCGATCAGATACTGATGATCTATGCTGAGCATAGGTCATCAGTAATAAAAAGGTGTAGAACCCCTTTAATGTTGGTATGTACACTCACCTAAAGAATTATTAGGAACACCTGTTCTATTTCTCATTAATGCGATTATCTAGTCAACCAATCACATGGCAGATGCTTCAATGCATGTAGGGTTGTGGTCCTGGTCAAGACAATCTCCTGAACTCCAAACTGAATGTCGGAATGGGAAAGAAAGGTGGGCTACAACAGCAGAAGACCCCACCGGGTACCACTCATCTCCACTACAAATAGGAAAAAGAGGCTACAATTTGCACGAGCTCACCAAAATTGGACTGCTGAAGACTGGAAAAATGTTGCCTGGTCTGATGAGTCTCAATTTCTGTTGAGACATTCAAATGGTAGAGTTCGAATTTGGCGTAAACAGAATGAGAACATGTATCCATCATGCCTTGTTACCACTGTGCAGGCTGGTGGTGGTGGTGCAATGGTGTGGGGGATGTTTTCTGGGCACACTTTAGGCCCCTTAGTGCCAATTGGCCATCGTTTAAATGCCACAGGCTACCTGAGCATTGTTTCTGACCGTGTCCATCCCTTCATGACCACCATGTACCCATCCTCTGATGGCTACTTCCAGCAGGATAATGCACCATGTCACAATGCTCGAATCATTTCAAATTGGTTTCTTGAAGATGACAATGAGTTCACTGTACTAAAATGGCCCCCACAGTCACCAGATCTCAACCCAATAGAGCATCTTTGGGATGTGGTGGAACGGGAGCTTCGTGCCCTGGATGTGCATCCCTCAAATCTCCATCAACTGCAAGATGCTATCCTATCAATATGGGCCAACATTTCTAAAGAATGCTATCAGCACCTTGTTGAATCAATGCCACGTAGAACTAAGGCAGTTCTGAAGGCAAAAGGGGGTCCAAAACCGTATTAGTCCCTATGCAGTCTGAAACTGTCAGCAGTGAGCAACAGTGTACAAGTGTGTAGGGAAACCTCCTTTTTACAGTGAGAATGCTTATTTATTCAGACATTTCAAGGAGGAATAACAGAGGAAGAATGTATTGCATTTTTTTCCATTATCGAAATGATTGTTGTTGATTGGGCAACTTTAAATGCAGTAGTTGAGGCACTGATAGGAGTGGTAGTGTTTCAGCCCTTTCTGCAAGCAGTAAAATCTTATTGCCATAGATGGCAATCGGTGCACATCCTTGATGGTTCTAAACCTTCTAAGATGTCTGATCTCTTTCCCTCAGGGGTAGTCTTTAAGTTAATTTGGTCTCTGGCAGAATTTAAGTCTCAGGAATGGTGTTTCCTGGATGAGGCTTCACTTTGGGGCTGTTTCTCAGGAGCTTACACATGTATGTATTATTTCTAGCTCTGCTCTGATCATTAGACACTCCATTAGACCAGCCTTGGAAACCAAGCTAACGCTGGCAGTGTTAACTGTTTGTTTTCCATTCATAACCATTTGGAGCACACAGGAGAAAGTGGCGAGGGTAACTGAGAAACTGCACTTGCAACACAATTTGTCGAAAGTGACGTTAAAAAAGTCCCAATCACAAGGTTTGTGACATTTTTACACCAGAAAAGTGACATTGGGAGAGTGATAAAGCCCCTCTATAGTGCTTAAAAGAATAAGTGCTTCTACATTAAATCACAACATTTAACTTGTTGCAAATAATGAACTTTTTGGCAGTAATCCCCCGGGGTCACCGCATAAGTATACTGACTGTCATTTTTAAAATTGCTCTGCCGCTGATTTGTGAGCATTTACAGTAGCGGCAAAGTGAAAGACAATTTACCAAATCTCAGCCACACGCTGTGTTAAAATCCTTTTGAAATCTGCAGTGAAATGTACCCTTAGGTGCAGATTTTAAATCTGCATCATGACAATTTATGCTTCAGATTTTTCACCATGGATCTTACCCCTTGCAATGCATAGGCTGAATTCTATATCAAATATGCAACAAAATCCTAAACAAATCTGCGTGTAACACATGATTTTGCTGTGGATTTTGCAATGGATTTGCGGACAAATCTGTATTGGAAATGTCACTGTGGAAGACGTGGTTGTTTCCCATTAAACTTTTATATCTGTTAAAGGGGTTGTCCGACCTGTCCTCAGGATAAGTCATTATATCTGATTGGAGGGGTCTGGCTCCTGGTGGGACCGGTGGGCACTGCGGCCCTTGTACTTGAATAGTACTGAACTGTGTCTAGGCCATGTGACCGATGATCATGACATCACTGGCGGAGCACTCCTGCATTTACAAATATGACCAGGTGTTGGTGACCTATGCTGAGGATAGGCCATCAATATCAAACTCTCAGACAACCCCTTTAAGGCGATAAAGTTTAAAGCTAATCTTCTCACAACTATGCTGCAATGTCTGATGACAAACATCCAGTGAGTCACTGACGAGTCATAAAAATTATTTGTCATCTCAGTAATTTAGGATTAAAACTTTGTTCTCTTTGGAGTCAACCTCATAGCAACTCCCAAACAGCAAATTAATAGTTATTAGGAAGCTGGTGGAAGGACGCTGGACGCTCTGCTGCCATGCTCCTACACAGTTGTCCAGCTCTCCATGGAGCTGACTAATACATTTTTTAGGTCTCATGACCACAATAGTTTGCCACATAATCTGCTACTAGATGTTTTTGGGGATGTTCACACTACGGATTTTAAAAACCCACTGAAAAAAATCAGTGCGGAATTCGCGCTGATTTTCTGCACAGTTTTGGTCCACTTTTTTCTGCTTCCTATTTTTTCAGCTTCCTATTCATTGCAATGGGAGAATTAGTGCGGATTCTGCTCCAAGAGAGAGCATGCAGCTTCTTTTTTCCATGCTGGTTGGGCCGGCCCTGCTATTATCTATCTATTCACACACTACCCAAAAATTTAAAAAGAAAACCTAGAAGGAGTTAAAGGGGATATCCAGGAAAATACATTTATGACTTATCCTCAGGATAGGTCATCAATATCAGACCCCGCCAATAGCTGTTAGAAGAGGCCTTTAAGCGGTGCAGCCTCTTCCTAGGCCAGTGACATCACTGTACATTGGTCACATGGCCTAGTTGCAGCTCAGCCCCATTCAAGTCAATGGGGCTGAGCTTCAATACCAAGCACTGCCACTATATGATGCACAGCGCTGTCCTTGGAAAGCTATCGGAAGCCTGCATCGCTCACTAGAGATTCGGTGAGCGCAGTGGCTCCCTGAAACAGCGGATCGGTGGGGATGCTGGGACTTGGACCTCCACTAATGTGATAATGATGACCTATCCTGAGGATAAGTCATCATTATCTTTTCCAGGATAACCCATTTAAGATAAAAATCCTATTTTACAACATAAAAATGCTGGAGGGAGTTACATGTAATGATTCCAAGTTCCTTTACATACAGATGCTCCATAAACTTTTTATGGCATCACTGTTGTTTTTGTCTGACAGCACTGTTTTTTCATCTTCTCTTATACAGGACTGTTGACTGGGTGTTGTTGAATTGTTTACTTTACCTGACAGACAAAGGAATGCCCCATTCGTGCAATTAATGGACTTTGAAAAGAGACGAAAAAAGCTGGATGGTCCATCTGTCAAATCTCGGAAAAAGCTGGACGAGAAGTTCCTTTAGAGCAGGGGTGCACAACCTGCGGCCCGGGGGCCACATGCGGCCCTCGATTCCATTCTTTGCGGCCCCCAACCATATGGTAACAGATTTGTATGCCTATGTCTAGTGTCTGCTCACATGTATCTTTCATATATTTTCCCATTAGATGGGAGTACTAGAAGTGTAACCAGACATTAATTATATATACTGTATGTTTAATATGCCATAAACACAGTATTTCAGTTGGTAATACCTCCTTTAAGAAATATATTTGCGGCCCTTGGAATTGGTTCAGGCTGACCATGTGGTCCCCAACTAGAAAAGGTTGGGCACCCCTGCTTTAGAGCATTGGTGCTGCCGTCCATGGTCAGAATATGGCATTCTCACATGTATAGAGGGTTCGGGATGGTTCAGAAAGATACACCCCAAGATCTCCATAAGAGCTGCTTTATCTCAATGAACAGCCATGGGATTACAAATTGGTTCTGCAGCATCCCCTGTAGTGACTGGACCATAAGAAACTGTCTTTTTGAAGCAGGACAGTATTCACCCACTCCACTAGCTCATTTGCCACTGGTGCTACAAGAAAGCCCATTGAAGGCAGGGAGGACAAACAATAGTGTTCAGTGATAAAAAGCAGTTTCTGCCGGGGTATTAAAGATGGCCACATCAGAGATCACAGGAAAGCTGCAAAGCACCTATGGCCATTATGCATAATGCAGGAGATACTCACCAGGTTTCATGATGTTGGGGAATATTAGTTACTATGCCTGATTCTGTTTGGTATTCACGGAGGGTAGGGTTGAGTGAACCCAAACCGTAAAGTACCGAACTTTAGGATTTTTGGACCCCAGACCGAAATGTTCGAGTTCGGTGTTCGGCTATTTCATGGCGCTTTTTGAAAGGCTGCAGAGCAGCCAATCAACAAGCGTTTAACTCGTATGCCCTTAGAAGCCATCACAGCCATGCCTACTAATGGCATGGCTGTGATTGGCCAGTGCAGCATGTAGCAATGCACGTCACTCTGCCAGGGCCGTCTTTAATATTGATTGGACCCTGGGCAAAAATTTACTTGGGCCCCCTGGATCCCGCCTTCCCACACCTTAGTAGGCAATCACACACAAAAAATCCACATATCTGGTAGAGTACAGTGAATTACTGTAAATACTTCCAGTTCTGAAGACTCCAGCGGCTCAGGATCAGTGCTCTGGGCTCAGGCTGGAAGTGGGCACCGCTCTGCAGGAAGGAGACCAGGGCTCGGCTCACCCTAGTGTTACAGTGCACCCCAGCAACCCACAGTATGCAGTATAGCACCCTATAGTATACAGCACCACACAGTATGCAGTATAACACCCCACACTATACAGTACCCCACAGTATATAGTAGAGCAGTATAGCAGCCCACAGTATACAGCACCCCACAGTATACAACACCTCACAGTATACAGTAGAGCAGTATAGCACCCCAAACTATACACGATACAGCCCTCCACACTATACAGTACAGCAATATAGCACTCCACACTATACAGCACCCACAGTATACAGTATACAGACCCCCACAGTATACAGTACAGCAGTATAGCACTCCACAATATACAGCCCCCCACAGTATACTGCCCCCACACAGTATACAGCCCCCCCAGTATACAGCCCCCCCCACAGTATACAGCCCCCCCCCACAGTATACAGCCCCCCCCACAGTATACAGCCCCCCCACAGTATACAGGCCCCCACAGTATACAGACCCCCACACAGTATACAGCCCACCACACAGTATACAGCCCACCACACAGTATACATCCCCCCACAGTATACAGCCCCACACAGTATACAGCCAGTGGCGTACCAAGGGGGGGCGGGGGGGGCGGGCCGCCCCGGGTGCCACTCACAAGGGGGGTGCCAGGCCGCCTGTCTTTAAAAAAAATTTTTTATTTTTTATTCTTCAGGGCCGCACCGCCGATCGCCACAGGCGGCGCGGCCCTGGATGTAATTGCGGCCGTGCTGTGGGGCAGGGGAGGGAGAGGCGTGTCCCTCCCCTGTTCTTCTGATAGGCCGCAGGCACTAATGCCTGCAGCCTATCAGAGGCCGGCTCAGGCAGCGCAATGATGTCATTATCATCGCGACGCCTGACTCCGGCAGCACACAGCAGGAACACAGGCCGAAAAAGGCTTGCATCGCTGCTGAGCTGATGGAGGTAAGTATTCGTTTTTTTGTTTTTTTTTCCCTCTTTGCGGGGGGGGGGGGGGGCCTGGCACTATGGGGGGGGAGCTGGCACTATGGGGGGGGGAGCTGGCACTATGGGGGGAGATCTGGCACTATGGGGGGGAGCTGGCACTATGGGGGGGGAGCTGGCACTATGGGGGGGAGCTGGCACTATGGGGAACTAGCACTATGGAGGGGCACTATGGGGGAACTAGCACTATGGGGGGAGAGCTGGCACTATGGGGGGGGAGCTGGCACTATGGGGGGGAGCTGGCACTATGGGGGGAGCTGGCACTATGGGGGGGAGCTGGCACTATGGGGGGGAGCTGGCACTATGGGGGAACTAGCACTATGGAGGGGCACTATGGGGGAACTAGCACTATGGGGGGAGATCTGGCACTATGGGGGGGGGAGCTGGCACTATGGGGGGGGAGATCTGGCACTATGGGGGGGGAGCTGGCACTATGGGGGAACTAGCACTATGGAGGGGCACTATGGGGGAACTAGCACTATGGGGGGGCACTATAGGGGGAGCTGGCACTATAGAGGGAGCTGGCACTATAGGGGGGGCTGGCACTATGGGGGAGATCTGGCACTATGGGGGGAGATCTGGCACTATGGGGGGAGAGCTGGCACTATGGGGGGAGATCTGGCACTATGGGGGGAGATCTGGCACTATGGGGGAACTAGCACTATGGGGGGGCACTATAGGGGGAGCTGACACTATAGAGGGAGCTGGCACTATAGGGGGGCTGGCACTATGGGGGAGATCTGGCACTATGGGGGGGGGCTGGCACTATGGGGGAACTAGCACTAGGGGGAGCTGGCACTATAGGGGGAGCTGGCACTATGGGGGGGCTGGCACTATGGGGGGGGCTGGCACTATGGGGGGGGCTGGCACTATGGGGGGGGAGCTGGCACTATGGGGGCATTTCTTACTGGCACATTATGGGGGGGCACCATGGGGGAGAGGAGCACTATGGGGGTATCTGTGGGCTTTTTTTTAATTATTGGCACATTCTGGGGGGCACTATAGGGGAGAGCAGCACTATGGGGCATCTGGTGTTACTATAGGGGCATTATTTGGGGGCACTATGGGGAAGTGGGGGCTCTAAAGTGGTCTTTTGTATTGGAACATTATGGGGGGCACTGGCATTTGGTGGCACTAAGGGGGCATTTTTTACTGGCACATTATGGGAGGCACTATAGGGGAGAGCGGCACTATGGGGGAGTGGAGCACTATTGAGGCATATGGTGGCACTAAGAAGGGGCATTTTTTTACTGGCACATTGTGGGGGAGGAGCACTATAGGGGCATCTGCTGGGGGCACTAAGGGGCATTTTTTTACTGGCATATTATGGGGGACACTATGGGGAAGGGGGAGAGGAGCAGTATGAGGGCATTTACTGGGGCACTATATAGGGGTATTTTATACTGGCATACATTATGGGGACATTAGCTCAACTGCGGGCACTAAGTGGGGGTATTTCATGTACTGTCATATTATAGGGAAAATTAGTACCACTAGGGGGTATTATGGGGAGCTTTACTACTACTGGGGGCTATGAGGAACATGATTACTAGGGCACTATAGTAGTATTCCCAGGGGGACTGTTTCTGCAGTATAGTATTGGGGGTGGCAGGAAACTAATGTCTGTTTCTCAATCTCTGCAGAGACGGGAGATGGCAGAAAAATCATCATGGCAGTCTGGTCTGAATGGAGAAGATGAGGAAAGAGAACGTCTACATCAAAGGTGACATCACTGGATGTAAGAGGTATGTGGCGCTATGTAGGAGAGGAGATGCCCCTTATGAACCACTGATCACCCCATATAGACTCCCTGATCACCCCCCTGTCATTGATCACCCCCCTGTAAGGCTCCATTCAGAGGTCCGTATGATTTTTACGGATCCACTGATACATGGATCGGATCCGCAAAACACATGCGGATGTCTGAATGGAGCCTTACAGGGGGGTGATCAATGACAGAGGGGTGATCACCCATCTGGACTCCCTGATCACCTCCGTCATTGATCACCCCCCTGTAAGGCTCCATTCAGACGTCCGTATGATTTTTACGGATCCACTGATACATGGATCGGATCCGCAAAACACATGCGGATGTCTGAATGTTTTGTAATAAATATTATTGAAAACATTGAAAAAAGTTTGTGCATGTTTTCTTAACTTTCTTGGGGGGGGGGGGGCAAACAAAGGGTTCGCCCCGGGTGCCAAATGCTCTAGGTACGCCCCTGTATACAGCACCCCACTACTACAAACTACTACAGTAGTTTGCCAGTATAATAACATAACAGCCCCTGTCACCTTTTTCTGATGCAATCTTCACACAAAAAAGCTCCACAGTTAACTTCTGCAACACTCCTGCTAGTACCTGTGATGACCTCATAGCCATGTGACCAGTAATATTGCTAGGTTACTGGTCACATGGTGATGATGTCATCTAAGGTCCTAGATCACATTCACAGCTCTAACACAGTACGATGCCTGGACTCAGTGCTGGCAGGCATGGCATGGCAGCACCCCCTGTGTAGCTGACAGCCTGACACCCGGGGCAGTGGCTAGCAGGGCTTAAGAAGGCAGCTGCCTTGGGCCCCCCAGAAGCAACTGGGCCCGGGGCAGCTGCCCCTTTTGCCCCTTGGTAAAGACGGCCCTGCACTCTGCTGTGCTTAGTGTAGGGAGAGGATGTCGCTGCTGTGAGGGAGAGAATAGGAAAGAATCTTTAATCAGAACTCCAATTGAACTCGGCGATCTACATATATTTAGTTGTGTGGGTGCAGTGCACAATCTTTTACCCCTGCCTAGTGACAGGGAAAAATAACTTTTATCCGTCTGTTAGTTAGGTGGGCGGCGGCGGCGGCGGCCATTTTATGCAAGTTCAGTGCACCAGCACAGCATATGTGCTTTTGTGACTTTCAAATCCAAGCTTGAAATACTGGAATAAGATTCTGGTTTTTAAAAAAAACACCCTTTTTTTGCAATATCCTACATCTGGTGCCTTTGCAGCATTAGTCAGTGTGCAATTTAAGCTAGAAATAGAGCTATCATTTTCTGGGTTTTAAAAAACACCCTTTTTGGGCAAAATACGAAATTTTACAGCCCTTGCTGCATCTGCACGTGTGAAATTCAAGCGTTATATACAGCTGTCATATTCTGTTAGTAAAAAAAAACACCCTTTTTGGGCAAAATACATAATATTGCAGCCCTTGCTGCATCTATTATTGTTAAAAACAAGTTTGAAATACTTCAATAATTTTCAGGCTTTGAAAAAACACCCATTTTGGCAATAACCTTCATCTTGGGCCTCTACCGCATTAGTCAGTGTGCAATTTAAGCTAGAAATACAGCTATAATTTTCTGGGTTTTAAAAAACACCCTTTTTGGGCAAAATACAACATTTTACAGCCCTTGCTGCATCTGCACGTGTGAAATTCAAGCGTTATATACTGCTGTCATATTCTGTTATTAAAAAAACACCCATTTTGTTGGTAAAATTTTTTTTTGCAGCCTCTGCTGCATATGTCATTGTGAGATACACCCTTTAGATAATGTGGTTCTATTCTGCTATTAATAAAACACCCTTTTTGGGAAAAAAATAATAATTTTGCAGCCTTTGCTGAATATGTCATTGTGAGATACACCCTTTAGATACTGTGGTTCAATTCTGTTATTTGAAAAACAGCAATTTGGGGCAAAAATCTTTAATTGCGGCCTAGTCTGGATCTGTACGTGTGAGATACACCCTTTAGATACCGTCGTTCTATTCTGCTATTAATAAAACACCCATTTAGGGCAAGATCCTAAATTTGAGAAATATGAGGAGAGCGTCAAATAAGGGACGTGGCTCAGGTCGTGGTGCTGCTGGTGGAGCTCCTGTTGCAGGAAGAGGACGTGGTCGATCTGTGCCAGCGAGGCGACAGAACCTGCAGCGGTATTTGGTCTGGCCTAATGAGGCTTTACGAATGGTGAGGCCAGAACAAGTACAGGCGATAGTAGATTGCGTTGCTGACAGTGCCTCCAGTTCCTTCACATTGTCTCCCACCCAGTCTCCTGCTGAAAGATCAGAGTTGGCACCTGATGTCCATCAGTCTTTCACCTTACCCCCTTGCAAATCAGCCAAGCAGTCTGAGCCCCAAGTCATGCAGCAGTCTTTTCTGCTTTTTGATGACTCTGTTAGCAGGGTTTCCCAGGGCCATCCACCTATCCCTGCCCCAGAAGTGGAAGAGATTGAGTGCACCAATGCCAAACCACTTATGTACATTGGAGGACCATCGCAGCATGTCTCGTATGATGACAAAACACAGGTGCCAACTGCTGGGGCTTTCAAAAGTGTGCAGACCGACAAGGAGGGCAGGGGTGAAGACTGGGTGGAAGATGATGTGGAGGACGATGAGGTCCTCGACCCCACATGGAATCAAGGTAATGGGAGTGACCTGTGTAGTTCGGAGGTAGAGGCGGTGGTCGCACAGAGCCACCAGCACAGCAGAAGAGGGAGCAGGGTGCAAAAGCGGAGCGACCGTCCCCTAGACAGTACGCCTGCTACTGCCCACCGCAGCAAGGGACCGAGCACACCAAAGCCAGCTCCAAGGAGTTCCCTGGCGTGGCAGTTCTTCAGACAATGTGCTGACGACAAGACACGAGTGGTTTGCATGCTGTGCAATCAGAGCCTGAAGCGAGGCATAAACGTTCTCAACCTGACCACAACCTGCACGAGCTGCAGTGAAGTAGACACCTCAAAAGCAAAGAAAGGTCTCTGGCTCCTCCTGCTTCCTATTCTGCTGCAGTCTCGGCCTCTTCACCCACCTCTCGAGTGACAGTGCCACCTGCCACCCCGCAAACAGAGGATCTGCCAGCAACAACACCATCTGGGTCAGCAAGCATCTCCACAATGTCCCACGGAAGCATTCAGCTCTCCATCCCCCAAACATTGGAGTGGAAGAGAAAGTACCCCCCTACCCACCCACGATCCCTGTCCTTGAATGCCAGCATTTCAAAATTACTGGCCTTTGAAATGCTGTCATTCCATGGAGTTTTAAAAGCCTTATGGCAGTGGCTGTCCCACAGTACGTCGTGCCCAGCCGCCACTACTTTTCCAGGTGTGCCATCCCTTCCCTGCACAACCAAGTGGGGGACAAAATCAGGTGTGCACTGTGCAACGCCATCTGTGGCAAGGTGCACCTCACTACGGATACGTGTGTAGCGGTCAGAGGAGGGAGAGACCGCAAAGCAGGATTCAAGTACAGTACAGCGGACAAGGAGACTGAAGCAAAAACCGTCTTTATTAAAAAAAAACAGATGTAACTGCCGGAAAACCTGAGTAACAATACAGTACCACCGCACCAGAGGCACAATGGGTCAAAGACAGGAATGGTATTAACAGGTGAACATAAATCAACAACAATGGCAATGGAGTTTTGCATATACACAGAATAAGCTCAACAGTAAGCAGTCAGCTTGCAAGCTACTCTCACTACCAATTTCCTATCTAGCCCTGCTACCCAGGGGACGCTTCTACAGCGCACTGACTAAGTCCCTGACTCTTTAACCTATCACAGAAAAGCACCGGTGCCACTCACAATTTTGCAGATTCTCCTGGGTACAATAAGATGCAGTCTGGATCCAGGTCCGGTCGCTTGCTTGTCTGTCTTTCTCTCTCTGGTCACAACAGATGCAGATCTCCACCTAGTTCCAGCTCTGGCAGGAAGGATCCGGCTTGTACTGGTCTCTACATACAGTCCCACTGCTCTGGAACACACAGTGAAGTCCTCTGTGTGCAGCTCCACAGCTATCAGGGAACTCTCAGCTATTATAGCCTCCTGCTGCTCCAGTCTTTTACTGTTATCTCTCAGCAGTCCATCTCTCCCTGTTATCTCAGCAAGGCCCCCAGCAACTTCTGGAACAGCCCGGGAAAAGCTTCTTAACTCTTTCTTAGCCTCTGGCCAGCACAACTCAGGTTCCTGTTTAGTCACAGTGGCCTCTGTTGGCCGGACAGAAACATGACAGTCTGCATAGATATAAGTGCTGGAAATGCTGCTGATTGATTCAGGGCTGCCTCTTACACCACCAGCTGATATGGAACGTCTTAGCAGGAGGCAGCATTTCACCAACATGGTGGAGCAGTATGTGTGCACACGCCTACACGTACTGAATGACGGGTCTGCCCCCTTCAACTTCGGGGTCTCCAAATTGGGCAAATAGCCTGAGCTTGCCCTTTACGCCTTGGAGGTGCTGGCCTGCCCTGCAGCCAGTGTATTTTCTGAACGTGTGTTTAGCACACCAGGGGGCATTATCACAGACAAGCGCAGTCGCCTGTCCACAGCCAATGTCATTAAAATGAACCAGGCATAGATCCCACTTGTCTGTACCTTGTGCAGAATAGACATGTATACCGGCCTTACCCAGCCATTGTTATACTACAGCGCAATTGCTCATTGTTGTATTTTTGATATTTCCCACTCTTTTGGAGTGTACCTTTATTCAAAATTAAAATTAAAACCAAAAACCAATGTTGGCTACCTCGTCCTCCTACATCGCCGCTTCCACCTACACCGGTACGTCCACTCTAATATGGACCTCCACCTCATAAATATTTTTTATATATATATTTTTTTTTTATTTCTACGTATTTTATTTTATGTCATTTCACTAATTGATTTGTTGCATTTTCGGGGGAAATTCACCAATTTTTGGGTGCGATATACCACTGCTATACCTAGTAGACAGGTAAAAAAAATTCACTAATTTGTCTGTTACATTTTAGGGTGAAATTCACCAATTTTTGGGTTTGATATACCACTGCTATACCTAGTAGACAGGTAAAAAAAAATCACGAATTTGTCCGTTACATTTTCGGGTGAAATTCAACAATTTTTGGGTGTGATATACCACTGCTATACCTAGTAGACAGGTTAAAAAAAATTCACTACTTTGTCTGTTACATTTTCAGGTGAAATTCACCAATTTTTGGGTGTGATATACCACTGCTATACATAGTAGACAGGTAAAAAAATTCACTAATTTGTCTGTTACATTTTCAGGTCAAATTCACCAATTTTTGGGTGTGATATACCACTCCTATACCTAGTAGACAGGTAAAAAAAATCACTAATTTGTCTTTTACATTTTCGGATGAAATTTACTTATTTTTGGGTGTGATATACCACTGCTATACTTAGTAGACAGGTAAAAAAAAAACACTAATTTGTTTGTTGCTTTTTCAGGTGAAATTCACCAATTTTTGGGTGTGATATACCACTGCTATACATAGTAGACAGGTAAAAAAATTCACTAATTTGTCTGTTACATTTTCAGGTCAAATTCACCAATTTTTGGGTGTGATATACCACTCCTATACCTAGTAGACAGGTAAAAAAAATCACTAATTTGTCTTTTACATTTTCGGATGAAATTTACTTATTTTTGGGTGTGATATACCACTGCTATACTTAGTAGACAGGTAAAAAAAAACACTAATTTGTTTGTTGCTTTTTCAGGTGAAATTCACCAATTTTTGGGTGTGATATACCACTGCTATACATAGTAGACAGGTAAAAAAATTCACTAATTTGTCTGTTACATTTTCAGGTCAAATTCACCAATTTTTGGGTGTGATATACCACTCCTATACCTAGTAGACAGGTAAAAAAAATCACTAATTTGTCTTTTACATTTTCGGATGAAATTTACTTATTTTTGGGTGTGATATACCACTGCTATACTTAGTAGACAGGTAAAAAAAAACACTAATTTGTTTGTTGCTTTTTCAGGTGAAATTCACCAATTTTTGGGTGTGATATACCACTGCTATACATAGTAGACAGGTAAAAAAATTCACTAATTTGTCTGTTACATTTTCAGGTCAAATTCACCAATTTTTGGGTGTGATATACCACTCCTATACCTAGTAGACAGGTAAAAAAAATCACTAATTTGTCTTTTACATTTTCGGATGAAATTTACTTATTTTTGGGTGTGATATACCACTGCTATACTTAGTAGACAGGTAAAAAAAAACACTAATTTGTTTGTTGCTTTTTCAGGTGAAATTCACCAATTTTTGGCTGTGATATACCACTCCTATACCTAGTAGACAGGTAAAAAAAAATCACAAATTTGCTGTTACATTTTCGGGTGAAATTCACCAATTTTTGGGTGTGATATACCACTCCTATACCTAGTAGACAGGTAAAAAAAAATCACTAATTTGTCTGTTACATTTTCGGATGAAATTTACCTATTTTTGGGTGTGATATACCACTGCTATACCTAGTAGACAGGTTAATAATTTTCACACATTTTTGGGTTGACATTTTACAATTTTTGACGTGAATAAACCCCCGCTCTGCATACAGTTGTGTTCAAAATTATTCAACCCCCAATGCTCCAATGCTGTAAAGGGTTTTAGGGAATTTAGTGTACATTTGTAATTGTGTTCAGAATGAAATCTTACAAGGACTTTTTAAAGAACCAAATGCAACTAAAAAGACATCAATTGTTTTTGTAATAAAGTATTAAATGGTTTTTTTTTGTGATTTCTTCATTGACACAATTATTCAACCCCTTAAAGACTACCACTCTTAAGAAAAGAGGTTCATTCAAGTGTTTTCGATCAGGTATTGAAAACACCTGTGGATGTCAAGGAGCAGCAATCAAGCATAATAATCACCAATTAGGCAGATTTAAAAGGACTGTGATACTCAGCCCCTTCTAGACATTTACTGGTGTGTTTACAAACAGGGTGAAGTCAAGAGAATGGTCCAGGAAGACAAGAGAAGAGGTGATTTCTCTTCACAGGAAGGGCAATGGCTATAAGAAGATTGCAAAGATGTTAAACATACCAAGAGACACCATAGGAAGCATCATTCGCAAATTCAAGGCAAAGGACACTGTTGAAACGCTACCTGGTCGTGGCAGAAAGAAGATGCTGACTTTGACTGCTGTGCGCTACCTGAAGCGCAAAGTGGAGAAAAGTCCTTGTATGACTGCTGAGGAACTGAAAAAAGATTTGTCAGATGTGGGTACTGAAGTTTCAGCTCAGACAATAAGGCACACACTGCATAATGAAGTCCTCCATGCCAGAACTCCCAGGCGCACCCCCTTGCTGTCTCCAAAGAATAAGAAGAGTCGACTGCAGTATGCCAAAAGTCATGTGGACAAACCACAAAAGTTTTGGGATAGTGTTCTGTGGACTGATGAAACAAAATTAGAACTGTTTGGGCCCATGGATCAACGCTATGTTTGGAGGAGGAAGAACAAGGCCTATGAAGAAAAGAACACCTTGCCTACTGTGAAGCATGGCGGGGGGTCAATCATGCTTTGGGGCTGTTTTGCTTCTACAGGTACAGGGAAGCTTCAGCGTGTGCAAGGTACCATGAATTCTCTTCAGTACCAGGAGATATTGGATGAAAATGTGATGCAGTCCGTCACAAACCTGAGGCTTGGGAGACGTTGGACCTTTCAACAGGACAATGATCCCAAGCATACCTCCAAGTCCACTAGAGCATGGTTGCAGGAACATTTTGAAGTGGCCATCGCAGTCACCAGACTTAAATCCGATTGAGAACCTCTGGTGGGACTTAAAGAAAGCAGTTGCAGTGCTGCAAGCCTAAGAATGTGACTGAACTGGAGGCTTTTGCCCATGAAGAATGGGCGAAGATACCCATAGATCGCTGCAAGACACTTGTGTCAAGCTATGCTTCACGTTTAAAAGCTGTTATAACTGGAAAAGGATGTTGTACTAAGTACTAAGATTGAATGTCACTTGGGGGTTGAATAAAACTGATAATGATGTGAGCACAGAAAAGACATTTGTGGTTATTTCATTATAAATGTTATGTTATATTTGTCTGACTTACAAGTGCCTCTTTGATTTAATTGTAAACAAGATGACTGAAATGATCAAAATCAATGTCAAACTGGCCAAAACACTCAATTTCAGTGGGGGTTGAATAATTTTAAACACAACTGTAGGTGACAGGGACCGAATTTTTTAAAGATAATCTGTTCCATTAGTGGGTGACATTAACCCATTTCTGGCGGTGAAAAACCCCTACTCTGCATAGGTGACAGGGACTTAAATTTCAAAAATTTGTCTTTATTTGGCCCTTTCGATTCTTCTGCTTTAATAAATTTTCCCATATTTCCGTCGATCAAAATTAAATTTCATCCATTAGATGTGGTCTCTCTTTCTCACACTCCCTCTCCGGCGTGGAACCCTGATTCGCCTATAACCGTGATCAACATGGTAGGCTCAGAAAAGAACATCGAAAGTCGATAGGGAAGATATCCAAATGGATGGTGGACGTCACAGGGACGTGTGATCAGGCAGAAGTTATCTAGAGTCAACAAAGCGGCAGCAAGGCCTCTCCTGTCTAACGAAAATGCATATGCTTATATATCTTGCTTGTACTATACCATTTGCCATACCGGCCGGTACCCAGTGACTTGAGCATTATCCCCTTGCAATTGAGATTGCCTGAATTATCTGATACGTCAGTCAGTCTATAGGTCTCACTCCAAGTGCCACTGATTCAAGCGATTCCTTTGGATCCACCAACGATTGGGATCCCCTAGGTGGTACGACATATATTTTGATCTTTAGGGACTCATGCAATATTTATCCACCACCTTTATTAGTGTTGATCGTGGCCATTTTGTTTTATTGTGTTTTTATTGATTATTTTTTCACTGATACATGTGCCTTACCCAGGGTCAATAAACGTATATATATTTTATCTCCCACTTTGTTGTCCGGTGCCCCCTGATATTTGAGTCCCCCTCTATACGTTATATTTACTTCTCTCTTGGATTTGGGATTTAATATCAGCTTAAAAAAGTTATTTAAATGTAAAAAATAAAATTTCTAATCACCCCTTTCCTCATCTTACAAATAAATAAACACTGTGTGTCCCAAAATGTCCATACTATTAAAATCTAAACATATTTATCCTATACGGTGAACGCTGTAATGAAAAAAAATCTAACTTTTTCGCTTTCCCAAACAAATTGAATGAAACAAGATCAAAAAGACATACACACTCCAAATTGGTATAATTGAAAAATATAGTTCAATCTGCAAACAAAGAGCCTTAACACAGCACTGTGAACGTAAATATAAAAATGTTAAAATAAAGGGTTCATAACCTTGGTTGTGTGCTCAATCACATTAAAGGGGATGCCTCACTTCAGCAAATAGCATTTATCAGTTCGAGAAAGTTAATACAAGCCACTTACTAATGTATTGTTATATTATCCATATTGCCTCCTTTGCTATCTGTAATCACATTTTACACGTCTCATTTCCATGGTTACAACCACCCTGCAAGCCATCAGTGGCAGCCGTCCTTGCACACTATAGAAAAAAGCACAAGCCATCATAGAGGCCGGCACTTTTTCCTATAGTGTATAAGCACGGCCACCACTGATGGATTGCAAGATGGTCATAACCATGGAAACGAGAAGAGTATAATGTGATGTAAAAATGAACCAAGCCAGCAAAGGAGGCAATATGGGTAATAACAATACATTAGTAAGTCTGGGTGGAGGAACAGACTGCCCGGGTTCACTGTAACCAGCATAGTCGGTTACCACCATGCACCGCCAAATCCCCATTCACTATAATGGGATCCAGCGGTAATCCGGACGCTTTCTGGCATATATCCTAACTTTCGGCAGGACAAGAAATGTTGCGTGTAGCATTTTATGTCCAACTGAAGGCTGGCATGTACGCCGGATACAGTGACTAAATAGCAGTGCCGGACTTCACAACCGGACTTCGCAGATGTGAATCCCGCCTAAGTGACTTGTTTTGACTTTCTCTTCATGATAAATGCCACTGGCTGAAGTGACACAACCCCTGTAAGTTTTCCAGATGTGTTTTTTTTCTGCCAGTGCTAACTGGAATACAAGGTAAATTTCATGAAGATAAAGAATAAACATTAACTTTATAGCAACCATATGAAATTCAAAATATGGAGTTTCAGGATAGAACTCAATGACAGATTCTTAGGAACTGGCAGCACTAAAAGGAGGGTGGCACTAAAGCAATAGCAGAAACTGAACTGTGCCCATGAAAATCTAAAGTGACTTCAACCCTAACATTCTTGTCTACAAAGAGGCAACATTAACCCCTCTGCGACTCTGACTGATACTTTCCCGGTTTGCTGACTTTTAAGCCCCAGTTGACTCAGGAAAGAATAAGCCTTGAACCCACAACCATTTGCTGGGATAACAGCTGCTATACCAATCACAGAATTATCACTCAGCTCCTTGAGCGGGTCTACCCTAGCTTGAGCGCTCTGCTACTTTTCAAGATCACAAAACTCAGTTCAGAAAAGAGAGGGGCTGGAAATCACAGCATGTTACTGGGAAAGCAGTAAGTAGTACCATCAAAGCCACCTCGCACCACTAAGTGCCCTGCTGCTCCACACTGACAAGTTGACCTTTCCCTGGTTTTCAAGCCCTGGCTGACAAAAACAATACTGAAAGGGGTTTGAAGAATACCATCCTAAAAAGAAAAGCACTTGAAGCACAGAATTCAAGGATCTGCATTCACAAGAGCCAGAACAAGTCAAGGCCATTGTTACACTGCTCAGGTAAGAGAAGAAGTGTAGCTCAGCCTCAGTGGTTAGCATAGCAAAGTTCATGGGTTTGAATCACTTGGTGGCACAGACACAAATCTGGAGTGACTGAAGAAATGATGGAAGCTACACAATTACACATAATCCAAAACAGTCCAGTAAAAGGAATGTATGAATCCTGCTAGTAACATCAGTGTATGGCTTTCTTGTTTGCTTTAGGCAAATAGAGCTTAAAGGGCTTTTCCAAGTTCCCAATATTGATGACCTATCAGGATAGGTCATTAATATCTGATAAGTGAGGGTCTGGCACCCTCACAGATCAGATGTTCCCTGAAGTCGCTGGAACTAGCACTTTGAATGGCATGCGAAGCAAAGCTCTGTTGAAAGTGCAGTTGTTGCGTTAGGTTACTGAAGTGAATGGGAGCTGAGCTGCAGTAACCTGGCCCTTTAAACAGAGCTGTGCTTCCTGTTCCGTTCAATGTGATGCTTCCCGCACCAGAGGACATAGGACAATCTGATCAGAGGGGATGTGGCGATACCAACTGCAATTTTTTATAGTTTATATTTTTATTATAATATGACAGAAAGGCTCTTTGCATATTTTATTCAATTTAAAAAAAAGTTTTTATACTTTTTTTTTGTCCCACTAAAGGACTTAGCTATTTCTATGCCTGATGATCATCCTATTAGTTCATGTCTCTTAGTCTACCAGGAGTACTAAGATTGCAGACCTACTGTAGGTGCCACAGCAACCATCAGCAACCCATCATTGCATCTCCTTCACTCTGTAAGCCACTTAGATGTCACAGTCAGCAATGACCTGGCATCTAAGAGGTTAAATGGCCGGGATTGGAGTTATCTCCAATTCCAGCCGTTGCAGCAGGAATATAGTTTATGGTGTACATTTATTACATTTTGTGGGAAACAACCTCCCTCTAATGACGTACGTGTAAGTGAAATGTTAGGGAGGGGTTACCCTAGTTCTCACACAAGGATTGACATGTGGGCAAAAGCTGCAAATCCTGTTTAATTTAAATCTCCAATCCTATCTCAACATCAGCCCAGTTGTTGAAAGCTGAGCTGGCACAACTCATGACAGACCATGGCAATACATACAAAGCATTTTGCGGAAACTACCTCCTGCTGATGATGAACATGTACGTCAAATGTTAAATCTGGTTTACCAAAGTTCTCACACACGGAATGACATCTGGACACAAGCTGCAGCATTACCCAAAGGTTCATGATATAATTAAATCTGTCTGAAAAACAGCAGACCTTCTGAAATTGTAATATGTCAGCATTTTATTTTCATTCTAAATATAGGCCAGAATTTGTAAGCCTTGAGAAATGATTTATGCATTATTTACTCATATCCCGTATGTTTAAGAATTTCAGAAAGAGTTCTCATGCTCTATGCCAAGAACGGTAACTAATTTCTAGAACAAAGTCCTATGATCTTCTTCACATTTTATGAAATGTACACTACAGTGTAGAATCACTGAGAATTTCTAGGTGGAAATGGCTGCCTTTTAACTCCTTAGTGACCACTAAAACAGTTTTTATGGCAGTCACTAAGGGGCCCTAAGCTAGACCTTTGTGTTTTTATGGAGGTGTCTAATGAAATGCATTTTATCAAATGATCATATGTTCAAGTCACCCACTAGGAATAAAAAAAAATATTAAAATAGTTCAATAAAGCGCTTTGAAAAATTAAAAAAGTTAGTTTAAAAAAATCCCAATCTCTCATATTATTATTATTATTTATTATTAAAGTGCCATTCAGTCCATGGCGCTGTACATATAAGGGGTGCACATACATAATGCAGACAATTGGACTAAGAATGAACAAGACGAGTTACAGACTGGTACAGAAGGAGAGAGCACCCTGCCTGTGAGGGCTTACAATCTACAAGAGCTCTATTATTATGAATCTTGAAATATAGGAACACAAAAACATTTTATTATTTTTTTTAAAAGTTATTTTTATTGTGCAAACGTAGTAAAACTGGAAAAAAAAATTAAATATAGCTAGTATTGTCGTTACCATATCTATATGGAAAAATAAATGTATTATGTATCATGTAGATTGTAAGCCCTCACGGGCAGGGCCCTCTCTCCTTCTGTACCAGTTTGTAACTCGTCTTGTTTATGCCTAGTGCAATTGTCTGTATTATGTATGTATACCCCTTTTCTTATGTACAGCGCTATGAAATGAATGATGCTTTAATAATAAATAATAATAATAATAATAATAATAATGTTAAAATCCCTCATGATAACCACTTTAAAAAGAAGACGAAAAAAAAACAATGCCATCCCGCCTCCCATAATATGAAGAAAAAAAGGTATTAAAATGTTGTATGTACCCCATGAAAGCTACAAGTCATCCCACAAAAATATACCCTCAAACAGCAACACCGATGGAAAAAAAAGGGAAAATAATGACGAAAATGCTTTTTTTTTCCACCCCAGCTCATTCAAAAAGAATAAAAGTTATATATAAAATATTATTTGTACTTCAAAATGGTGCCATACAAATTCTGAATGGGAGTGGCATGGGATGGTTTCATACATTACTTAACATCCTTGCAGAGATGGCAGCTGTACACTAATTTAGCAGCTTCAGGAGCAGGAAGCCTGCTGTTAGTGAAGGTAGGGCTCCTCATAGAGAAGGCAGGCCATTTTTTTTTACTGTCCCTTCCTTTTCCATTGCTATGTACACAGCGTTCCATGAGCACTGCATATACAGATCAGGAACGACAATGAAGCCTTTTCATGCTCCAGTCCTAGAGATCATTGCAGACCCAAATTAGCTCTGCAATGAGGCTGAACAGGGCGCTGTATTACCCCTGCAACTGAGCCTAATATGTCAGTCCAAGTTACTGGAGAAATCAATACCCCAAAAAATCTAATGTTCAAAATCTCCCTAAAGCCCTCTTATGGGGGCACAAATTATAGCAAAAAAAATAAAGATAAAATAAAAAAAAAATAGAAATAAAAAAGGCCACCACATCCCACACCGCTGCTTCTAGTCCTGCCCCCACTGACCAGAACCCATACATTCACCGTTGTGGAAAAGGGACAAGTCTAAGAATGTATTTTAGTTGCCCATTGTGCTATAAAAAAAAATGCAAAAATGTAAAAAAGAATATCTTCCATTTTTTGTAAAAATTTTCTCAGGTATAAAAAACACTAAAATACAAAAATAAAAATTATACAAACTTGAATATCTCTGAGAGATGGTGCAAAAAATTTTTTTTTCATAATTGAACTGAAAAAAGTTATGGCTTTCAAAACAAATGCACTAAAAATTTTGGGTTGGGGAAGGGGGGTTAAATGGCCTGATCTTGATCTGGTTCAAGAAATTAATAAAAATCCACCAGGCGAACTCTTTAAGCACCAAAAATGCCTGGTCACTAAAGGGTTAAAGGAATGTCTACATAGGGAAAACCAAATTCCAGCAGACATCACTCCTGGGTTCCAATTTGTCCTAAAAATGACAATATTTATTTTGTGCAAGGGTTTGCTAATGATGAATTATACTGTAATGGGTTATTCTCATATTATAGAGTGATGTCATATCCTTCCAGGTCAAAGAATATATTATAAGGTTGAGAGAACCAGTTTGGACCGAACAGGGTTCGATCCAAACTTTGCTATGTTTCGGACGGCAGACAAACCCGAATGCTTTCAGGTTTCATTTCGGATGAATCCTTTTAAAACAGCACATTTGTTTAGTGCACATGTTGGCGGGAAAAAAGCAATAGGAAGGAAGGGCTCTCACATGACCTCAAGAGGAAGTTTGGGGGAGGGCTTGCCCTGATTGGCTCCCAGGCTGACAAGTGCTGCAGTAAGCAAGATTGCATTCTATTGCCAGAGAGTGAAGGTACTTAATGTTTTAATTTTGGGGGGCAGTGGGTTCAATTTAATTAATCAAAGTATATATATTCTGGGGGAATTGTTAAATTTAAATAAACCAGTATATATATATATATATATATATATATATCAATACACACACAGAGTAGGGTAGCAATCTACCTGTGAGTGTTATTATGAAATTGAGCATCAAGCTGCAAGCGTCCATTTAAGTTAATTCCATTTGCACACAGTTGCAATATAATTTTTTTTGGGGGGGTTTAGTTTAATTAACCAGCATATATACGTGATTACTGCAGACATGGTATAGCAGCAATCTACCTGTGAGTGTTAACGTGAAATTGAGCGTCAAGCTTCAATTGTCAGTTTCCATGAATTCCATTTCCACACGGTTGGATTTTAATTTTTTGGGGGGGATTGTTCAATTTAATTAAACCAGTATATATATATATATATATATATATATATATATATATACATATATATATTTATATATAGGCTTGTATTAACTTTCTCTACATGATAAATGCAACTTAGTGATGTGAGACAGCCCCTTTAAAGGATATGTCCACCTTTGCATGCTTTTATTGATCCTGTGCATGTAAAATTAAAAAGAATCAACTTTTACAAACATTATTAATAAAAACAATATAATATGGTACCTTCTAAGCCTGTCTCCCATGCAGGCCTATGTGTATCCATGGTTAAAGGGGTATTCACATCTAGACATATCCACTTGCTATAAATGTCCAATAGATGTAGGTCTCACCTCTGGAACCCATACCTATCTTGACAAGGGGGCCCTGTCATATGCCACTTGTGAATGGAGAGGTATCATCTCATGCACAACTCTCTCCATTCACTTCTATTGGAGTTCCAAACATGCTTACTTCGCTATTTCAGACCTCCCATAGCAGTGAATTGAGAGAGCACCACATGTACTGCCATCTCTCTATGCGCAGTAGCCAAAATGTGCCAGTTCTCGAGATAGGTGCAGGTCACAGCAGTTCACCTATCGGACACTTGTAGCATATTCTATGGATATTGTCCAGATGGGAATATCCCTTAAAATCCTAAGAAAATATAATGTATGCCTTTGTGCAACAACAGATATCATTATCCCTATTGTTAGCAAGGAATGTATAATATCCTTATATATATTAAGATATGGGCTAAAAGCTTACCTATATATAAAGCCCTCTATATACTCTTTCAGAGTAGCCCTACTGTCTGCCTTTATTGTTCAGGCAGTACTTTAAAGGAATATACAGGTGTAAATAGTGAAGTCCAGCCAAGCTAAAGATGCCAATACATATTAGATCTAAATTGTCAGTACCCAATTATGTTTTCTACGGCCTCAATTTCCCCTGACAGAGATGTCAGGAGAAAGAAGGTTTAGTTGGCTGGACTTCAATATGACAGAGTACCTTCAACAGTGTAAAACGTAACCTTTACTGATGATCATTAAAAATCACCAAATTTAAAAGCAATTACCAATGAGGCTGGGTAGGACAGGGAAAGGAAAATTGACGCACCCTCACACTTGCCCTATCAAGCTATAGGCCCTGCCTAACAAAACGAAATGGCCGTCCTGATAGGTGGCGATCCCGTGTCAGGAACCTCCTGATAGAGCCTATATGTTCCTGACAAAGGATAGATACCGCCACCCGAGAAGAGAACTAAAATGACTACAGTCCAATAGTAAGGTCCTAAGTCAATGCATGTATCAAAAAATAATAAAGTTACAACAAAAATAATCGCACATAATACATATATGCTCCAAAATAAACCAGTGGCGTCCAGGTTTTGATCACCAGTGGGGAAAAAAGGAGCACATACCATGTGTGCCAGGAATTTTAACTTTGGCCCGACGCGTTTCTCTGAACCGTTCTCTGCGGTCATTTCATAAGAGGACCACATATAACAAAAAGACTGCAACAAACAAGCAATAGAGGATGGAGGCAATAATATGTGTGCAAATCAGATTATATTCTTGTAGTAATACCCAAATGATAAATACAAATCTCATGGCCATAATGAAAGACAATTACCACATATTTGGGACCAAGTATAATCTGCATCACATACCAAATGTCCACAGTGCTGCTACTACTGAGACCCTTTTAAAAATCTACCACACACCATTTAAATACTGATAATCAAAGTATGGCTTTCAACAAAATCAAAATAACAACAGGATAGGCCAATAAACATAAAAATTGCTATGACAGAAAGGGGAGGATATGATTATACTTCCCTAAATCCTAGATGAGATGCCAAGCCTGGAGAGGGTACGATAAGGGATCAGTCTGGGTCAGCACAGGAGCATTGGTGGTGCAGTGGGGGCCATCTTAATGGAAAGTATGGTCTCTGTCCATGTCAGCATGCAATCAGCGTCGCTCTAAATACCCGCGTGCCAGGCGGTGCACTGCATGGTGAATCGCAAATACAGGAAGAGAAATCTGAATCAAATCATTAGAGATGAGCGAATCGAAGTTGACGAAGTGGATCAGAATTTCAGGAAAAATTTGATTAGCACCGAATCCGAATTTCCAAATGCTTTGTGGTAACAAATCAAATTTTTTCCTAAAATGGCTGCTGCACATGTTATGACATGGAGCAAGGAACTCTGGGAATCACCCACATTGCTATGCATGCAGCCAATTATCAGGCAGCACTGTGATGTCACAGCCCTATAAATAGCCTCAGCCATCTTGGATGCAGCCATTTTCCAGTGTGCTTAGTGCAGGGAGAGACGTCAGCGGGCGCTAGGGACAGTGGTAGAAAAAACTTTTATTTTGCTGTATAGAAGTTCAGGGAAAGGATAGGGAGCAATCATTCCACAGCATTGAAGCAGAACAGGGTTCAGTAGGGGAGGTTACAGCCTAGGTAACAGGAAAAATCCTATTACACCTTGCTGCAATGACTGCGGATCTAAATTGCCATTATACAGCTCTGTAATTCCAGCAAACCGTTCTTATTAGGGTGCAAGTGCTGTTTGATACAGGCATTAACAGGGTTTATTACAAGGAAATATTTATACGTCTTATTTGTCCTTGTGCGGTGCAGTTATATGTTCTAAAGCATTTTTTGGCTTGTATTAGTGGGAACTACAAGACAAAATAGCGTGGTCCTAAGAGGCAGGAAATGAACAACACCATATGCTGTTGTACATCTATACCCGGGAAACCAAATCCTGCACATGTGGTCTTTTGCTAATGGCGATCCCCAGCAAAAAATGTTTGCAATGGAGGATGCCCGCAGCGGACCACAAGTAACACAAAGACATCCTAAACCAGATAGCAAAATGTGTGGATGTAATTGAGTATATAAAATATACATTTACAAGAATAGGTGCACTACTGTGGTGGATGCAATCAACAAAATCTGACTAAACCCTCACACTGATGTTAAAATAAGACTTTAGCCAATATATCCTTGTATTAAGGACATACCAGAGCCCGCGCAGCCCGTCAAAGTATCTTAAGTGGCACGGGACCTAATGCTAACCTACCTAAGGGTTTAGTCAGATTTTGTTGTTTGCATCCACCACAGTAGTGCACCTATTCTTGTAAATGTTTATTTCATATACTCAATTACATCCACACATTTTGCAATCTGGTGTAGGATGTCTTTGTGCTACTTGTGGTCCGCTGCGGGTATCCTCCATTGCAAGCATTTTTTGCTGGGGATCGCCATTAGCAACGGATCACATGTGCAGGATTTGCTCCCCTGGGTATAGATGCACAACTGCATATGGGGTTAAGCATTTCCTGCTTCTTAAGACCACTTTATTTTGTCATGTAGTTCGTATATGTATGCCTGGAGGTGTATAAGCTCCAAATTTGAATGTGCCTTGATTTTCATCCATAGGGAACATTTAGGTGCATCTGTCAGGCCTGCGTCATATTAGTCAGCCATGGGTGGGGCTCACATTGCTTCCCTCCTCATAGTGTGAGGGTTTAGTCAGATTTTGTTGATTGCATCCACCACAGTAGTGCACCTATTTTTGTAAATGTTTATTTGTATTAGGTGGGAAAAAAGGGCTTATTAGCCGTTGTGTGGTGAAGTGAGAAAATGACAGTCCTTTTTGGCGTGTATTAGTGGCAAAAAAATATGTATTATTTGCCTTTCTGCATTGCAGCTATATGTTCTAAATCCCTTTTTGGCATGTATTAGTGGCAAAAAAATATATATTATTTTCCGTTGTGTGGTGAAGTGAGAAAATTAAAGCCCCTTTTGGCGTGTATTTGTGGCAAAAATATATATATTATTTGCTGTTCAGTGGTGCAGTTATATGTTCTAAAGCCCTTTTTGGCGTGTATTAGCGGAAAAAAAATATATATTTGCTGTTCAGTGGTGCAGTTATATGTTCTAAAGCCTTTTGTTGTCTGTATAATTGGAAAAAAATAAGGGCCAATTTGCAGTTCAGCAGTGCAGTTACAGTATATGTTCTAAAGCCCTTTTTGGCATGTATTAGTGGCAAAAAAATCATATATTTGCAGTTCAGCGGTGCAGTTATATGTTCTAAAGCCCTTTTTGGCGTGTATTATTGGCAAAAATATATATATATGCCGTTCAGCGGTGCATTTATATGTTGTAAAGTCCTTTTTGGCGTGTATTAGTGGACAAAAATATATATATTTGCTGTTTAGTGGTGCAGTTATATGTTCTAAAGCCCTTTTTGGCGTGTATTATTGGCAAAAATATATATATATGCCGTTCAGCGGTGCATTTATATGTTGTAAAGTCCTTTTTGGCGTGTATTAGTGGAAAAAATATATATATTTGCTGTTTAGTGGTGCAGTTATATGTTCTAAAGCCCTTTTTGGCGTGTATTATTGGCAAAAATATATATATTTGCCGTTCAGCGGTGCATTTATATGTTGTAAAGTCCTTTTTGGCGTGTATTAGTGGCAAAAAATATATATATTTGCTGTTTAGCGGTGCAGTTATATGTTCTAAAGCCCTTTTTGGCGTGTATTAGCGGCAAAAAAAAATATATTTGCTGTTCAGTGGTGCAGTTATATGTTCTAAAGCCTTTTGTTGTCTGTATAATTGGAAAAAAATAAGCGCCTATTTTCCGTTCAGCAGTGCAGTTACAGTATATGTTCTAAAGCCCTTTTTGGCATGTATTAGTGGCAAAAAAATATGTATTTGCAGTTCAGCGGTGCAGTTATATGTTCTAAAGCCCTTTTTGGCGTGTATTATTGGCAAAAATATATATTTTTGCCATTCAGCGGTGCATTTATATGTTGTAAAGTCCTTTTTGACGTGTATTAGTGGCAAAAAATATATATATTTGCTGTTTAGCGGTGCGGTTATATGTTCTAAAGCCCTTTTTGGCGTGTATTATTGGCAAAAATATATATATTTGCCGTTCAGAGGTGCATTTATATGTTGTAAAGTTGTTTTTGGCGTGCATTATTGGCAAAAAATATATATATTTGCTGTTTAGCGGTGCAGTTATATGTTCTAAAGCCCTTTTTGGCATGTATTAGTGGCAAAAAAATATATATTTGCTGTTCAGCGGTGCATTTATATGTTCTAAAGCCCTTTTTGGTGTGTACAAGTGGGAAAAAAGGGACTTTGTTGGGGTGTTTTAATTTCCCTTTTATTTATTTGATAAAAAAAGTAGAAACATAGAATGTGTCGGCAGATAAGAACCATTTGGCCCATCTAGTCTGCCCAATATACTGAATACTTGATCTAACAGTAAGTCAGACAGAGAAGTGCCAGGCCCTGCACAGCAGAGTGGCAGAGGTCTAAATGTTTTTGGCGTAGGCACAGGTCGCAGCAGAGTGGCATGGCAGAAGGAGTTGTAGCGAGAGGCCTGAGCTTCCGGTGTCATCTAGCGGTTGTGTCTTGACCAGCAACCCAGCGGTTCTTGAATGGTTGACTCGGTCTTCCACTTCGTCCCAAGTGACATCATACACCCCCAGCCAAGAGTCGGTGGGTTCGTCAGACACAACCCTTAGTTGGCATGGCCCAGGAGCAGGCCCTGTGCCCTCACCTGTCCTCAACCTGCCTCTGTACTTTTCTGTTCCCTCAGCCAGAGAAGTATTATATCTGTGGGCTCAGCTCCACTATACAGGACGAGCTACTAAAGAACAGTCAGCAGATACTGGCCAGCCAAGATATGAAGAGAGTGATGTGGGAGATGGTGTTGCGAGCAGTCAGGCTCCTGACCCAGAGACCATTGAGGAGGACATCAGTTACGTACAGACAGTACTCGATGATGATGATGTAGCTAACTGCACTTGGGAGCCGGGTGAATTAGGGGCTTCATCAACATCGGTAGAAGAGGGTGGCAGCTTGCCCTTGAGGTAGCAGTGGAGCCAGCAAGTCGCTAGCATGGCCAGGAGTCAGCAGGATGGCAGCAGTGGGAAGTCGGGAGCCAAACGTGCCCGGGGTGGGCCACCTGCTACACCTACCTGCCCGGAAAGTAGTGGTGCAGGGGTTCACGGAAGCAGCGGCAGTAGCAGGCAGTCAGTGTAGAGTGTTTGGGATAAAATTACCTACTCTGTGGTATGGCAGTTATTTTTTAGGCCGAGAGGAGGTGAACATGGCCATTTGTAGAATCTTCGGGCAGAAGGTGAAGCTTGGCCAGGGTGCCAATGTTGGCACCACGGCCCTGCGTTCACATATACAGCGTCACCATAAAGTGGCCTAGGAGAATCCTGGCTCCGATGTGGTGGTCCAGCCTGCTGCAGCAACTGCTACATCACTCAGTGGCACGCAACCAATTTAATGCAGTCAAGGCCCAGCCAAAGGGAGCTGTCTGTCCTTCCCATCATCTGCTGGTCCTCATTATCCTGCTCCTCGTCCTACTCCTCGTCAGTCATTACGTCAGCAATCGATCACGAAGCGACTGCCAAGAGACAACAGTATGCGTGCACTCATCCAACGGCGCAGAAGCTGAATGTGCTCCTGGCCAAGTTGCTGGTCCTGCAGTCCATCCCTTTCCAAGTGGTGGACTCTACACCTTTCAGAGAACTGATGACTTGTGCTGAGCCATGGTGGAGAGTCCCAAGCCCTCATTTATTTGCCAAAAAGGCAGTACCAGCACTGCACACATATGTAGAACAGAAGGTGGGCCAGTCCTTGAGCCTGTTAGTTTCTGCCAAAGTGCACGGCAGAGACGACGTGTGGAGCTGTAACTATGGTCACAGCCGCACCAGCAACTTGACAAGGTTGCCTCTACGTTCAAACGCCATTGGTCCTGCGACAATGTCCGCCTCAGCCTCCTCAACCTCCACCATGTCCTCAGCCTCCACTGCAGGGACAATTCAGCACACCACATGTGCAGGGCACAGTGGTGTCACGCTATTCTGCACCTCCACGACAACTCAAAATCGGAACTATGGTGACCGACAACGAGAAGAACATGATGTCAACGCTGCATCAAGGAGGGCTGAGCCATGCGACCTGCATGGCACATGTGTTCAATCTGGTTGTCAAGCGGTTCCTAAAGTCTTCCACCAATCTGCAAGACTAAAAATGGCCAGGAAACTTTGCATGCACTTCAGCCACTCGTACATCACAAAGCACACCCTCCTTGAGCTGCAATGGTAGAACGACATCCCCAAATATAGGCCGATATGAGATGTTTACACCCGTTGGAATTCCATTCTCCATACTGTATGTTGGACCTACTATACGAACAGAGAAAGGCCATAAACGATTTCTTGATGATCCAAGCGGACAGGAGTACTCCCCTCTGTAACTTTCATGTCATCCAGTGACAGCTCATGTGTGACACTTGCCGTTTGCTCAGGCCCTTTGATGAGGCCACGTTATTTGTCAGTCACCATGACTACGGGATGAATGTCGTCATTCCGCTGCTTCATGTCCCGGAACAGATGCTGGTAAATCTGGCAGGTTAGGGTACTGGAGACATGGCGCCTAGATCTCATGGCCACATGAGCCCTGTGGGGGCTGAACTGGAGAAGGAGGAGGACATTGGAGCACAAGCAATGTGTTGCTAAATTGGTGTTTTTTCTACACAGGTGACAAGAGAGGAGGAGCATAGCAGCCAGAGGAGCTACAGGGCAATGAGGAAGATGGGGCAGAGGACCCAGACACACCGTAGCAGTATTTTGATTTGATTTGATTCAACTTTGTCATTACACATGTATAATACGGGGAAATGAAATACAGTTTGCATCCAATCAGAAGTGCAAAGAGCAGCAAGTGCAATAAAAAACAAGTTATATACAGATAAGGATAGTATAGAAAGTAGTAATAGTTATTTACAGATTATGTACAGATAAATTAAGTAAACAGGTGTTTATATTGATATATAGAGAGCAAATATACAGATGTAGTATGAACAAGTATACAGATGTACTATGAACAAGTAAACAGATGTGCTACGTATATACAAATTTATAGATGTATAGTAAACTGACCTGCAGAATGCTATCAATATAGCTCCAGAAGTGGAAGAGTAGTGCTATAAACAGTCTATAATAGTGAACAGTGTAAGTGTACGTACTATAAGTGAAAGTACTTACTATAACAGAGACTTATGCTATGACAGTGTCCCAACTATAGCAGTAACCAATGTGAACATACCGTGAATGTTGAAAATGCATGACAGTCATGATCATGGTCATTGGGAAGAATGGAGGGGAGGAGGAGTGTAGAGAGTTAAGTGAGTGTGGATGAAAAGGTTCAGCGGGGGACTGAGTTCAGTAGGGTAACAGCTGTGGGAAAGAAACTGTTCCTAAACCTGCTGGTTTTAGTCTGAAGGGTCCTGTAGCGCGTTCTGGAAGGAAGGAGCTAGAAGAGTTTATTGGCAGGATGAGAGGAGTCCCTAAGAATAATGCGTGCCCGACGTAGACATCTCTTCTTGTAAACATCCTCAATAGCAGGAAGTGGCGTCCTTATGATGCGTTGTGCAGTTTTCAACACCCTCTGCAGCCCTTGCGGTCAGCAACAGAGCAATTCCCATTCCAGACTGTAAGACAGTTGGTCAGGATGCTCTCTATCACACAGCGATAGAAGTATGTCAGCAGACAGGTGGTTTTTCTTCATTGTTCTAAAAAAAAAAAGAGGCGCTGATGTGTCTTCTTCACCAGGCTGGAGATGTTGGTTGACCAGGACAGATTCTAAGAGATGTAGGTCTCCAGGAACTTAAAGCTGGAAACCCGTTCAACAGCCCTGCCATTTATGTGGATGGGGTCATGGGTGTCTCTCTTCTCCTTTCTGAAGTCCACAGTGAGCTCTTTTGTTTTGCTGGTATTTAGGAGCAAGTTATTGTCAGCGCACCTCACAGCTAGGTTTTTTACCTCTTTCCTATAGTCAGACTCATCGTTGTCAGTGATGAGTCAATCACCGTGGTGTCATCTGCAAACTTATTGAAGGAATTGGATCCATACCTAGGCCTGCAGTCATAGGTGAAAAGGGAGTAGAGGAACGGGCTCAGCACACAGCCCTGTGGAGTGCCAGTGTTGAATGTGATGGTGGTGGAACAGTTGTTTCCTGACCTAATATACTGAGGTCAAAAAGTCCATGATCCAGTTACAGATAGGGTTGCTGATTCTATGATCCACAAGTTTAGTGATCAACTTAGAGGGAATGACTGTACTGAATGCTGAGTTGAAATTAACAAACAGCATTCTTGCATAAGTATTCTTGTTATCCAGGTGTGAGAGTACACAGTGAAACGCTGTAGATACAGCATCCTCTGTAGTGTTGGGCTCGAATATTCGAATAGCGAATATTAATATTAATATCGGCACTTCCAGAATTTGCGAATATTTAGAATATAGTGATATACAAACCGGTTTTCAAAAAAGTTGGGACACTATACAAATCGTGAATAAAAATTTAATGCAATGATGTGGAGGTGCCAACTTCTAATATTTTATTCAGAATAGAACATAAATCACGGAAAAATATGTTGAATCAGAATTTCATGGTGTCAACAAATCCCCAAAAAGTTGGGACAAGGCCATTTTCACCACTGTGTGGCATCTCCCCTTCTTATTACAACACTCAACAGACGTCTGGGGACCGAGGAGACCAGTTTCTCAAGTTAAGAAATAGGAATGCTCTCCCATTCTTGTCTAATACAGGCCTCTAACTGTTCAATCGTCTTGGGCCTTCTTTGTTGCACCTTCCTCTTTATGATGCGCTAAATGTTCTCTATAGGTGAAAGATCTGGACTGCAGACTGGCCATTTCAGTACCCGGATCCTTCTCCTACGCAGCCATGATGTTGTGGTTGATGCAGAATGTTGTCTGGCATTATCTTGTTGAAAAATGCAGGGCCTTCCCTGAAAGAGATGACGTCTGGATGGGAGCATATGTTGTTCTAGAACCTGAATATATTTTTCTGCATTGATGGTGCCTTTCCAGACATGCAAGCTGCCCATGTCACACGCACTCATGCAACCCCATACCATCAGAGATGCAGTCTTCTGAACTGAGCGTTGATAACAACTTGGGTTGTCCTTGTCCTCTTTGGTCCGGATGACATGGCGTCCTAGATTTCCAAAAAGAACTTCGAATCGTGACTCGTCTGACCACAGAACAGTCTTCCATTTTGCCACACTCCATTTTAAATGATCCCTGGCCCAGTGAAAACGCCTGAGCTTGTGGATCTTGCTTAGAAATGGCTTCTTCTTTGCACTGTAGAGTTTCAGCTGGCAATAGCGGATGGCACAGTGGATTGTGTTCACTGACAATGGTTTCTGGAAGTATTCCTGAGCCCATTCTGTGATTTCCTTTACAGTAGCATTCCTGTTTGTGGTGCAGTGTCGTTTAAGGGCCCGGAGATCACGGGCATCCAGTATGGTTTTACGGCCTGCCCTTGACCCTTATGCACAGATGAACAATAAATAAGGATTTAACCTTCCTTATTTATTGTTGCTGCTCCCACTGTGCTGTGTGACTTATAGCCTCAGTTTCAGTTGTGGACTGCTGGTGTGTGGGTCTCAGCAGAGTTCCTGGTGCTTCCATAGCCCTTTTGAAGTTAGGTCTTTCCTTTCCCTTTTGTATTTTGTTTGGGTTCTGTGTGTTGCATTTCCCTATTGTTTGTTTTAGGCCTGAAGGAGACACCTGTTCATCCTTCCTTTCGAAGGAACAGGTAGTTTTGTCCCTGCCATTAGTACCAGGGTCCTATAGGGCTAGGTATTCCTGCTTATGAAAATGCAATCGAGCAGGACTGTGGTACGGCTACACGGACGCTAAATTATGCAGTGGGTCCGGATATGGGTATATAAGTCTATAGTTTTTGTTCGTGACGCTGTCACAACCAGACAACTGAGAAGCTCTGACAGAAGCCTTTCAGAACCTCCTCCTTGAGTTTCTTTGGTGTGATGTTCAGTTCCTCATCTCGTTAGCCTCTCTCAGCTGTCATGTGGTTGGACTGATTGCATCCCTTTAAATTCCGCCCCATAATGCATTACTGGGCGGCTTATAATACTTCCTGGAGTGTGTGTGCATGCTGATCTTGTTTTCCAGTCTGCTACAAAGTTAAGTGCTGAACATTTATCTGTTATTTTCTGTTTGCTGGATCCCAGGTGACCCTGACTCCCTCCGTGTCTGGTGTAGGGAGCCGGTGGTCGTGTCCCCTCACTATTGTAGGGTGTTCAGGGGTTATATAGTCGAGGTACATGGATATGCAACCATCCACCTCTAGGATCGTTGCATAGGCTGAGCAGCCAGGGAAAGTCTCAGGTCTTGTGCAGGGGTCTCCCTTATGGTTCCTTAGCTTTGGATCCAGTGAGTCATATATGCATGTTGCTTTGTCTTGTTTCCTGTACACCGTCCGTGACATTATAAGCCGCCAAAACCGTCTCAAGCATGGATCCGGTTTCACTTTTGGCTGAACGCTTCCAGGGCTTTTCATTGGAGGTAGCTGATCTCCGTAAGACTTTTTCTCAGCTTCAAGTGACCGGTTCAGCTTGCGTTCATGGAGTTTGTTCTGAGCCTAAGATCTCGCTCCCGGGGCTTTTCATTGGAGGTAGCTGATCTCCGTAAGACTTTTTCTCAGCTTCAAGTGACCGGTTCAGCTTGCGTTCATGGAGTTTGTTCTGAGCCTAAGATCTCGCTCCCGGATACGTTCTCCGGGGGTAGTGAGAATTTTGTGCGTTTTAGAGAGGCTTGCAAACTCCATTTTCGCCTTCTTCCCCATTCCTCTGGTGATGAGGAACGGAGGGTGGGAATCATTATATCGCTGCTCAGGGGTAACGCTCAGTCTTGGGCCTTTTCGCTGCCGGAGGGGGCACGGCCTCTCCGTTCAGTGGATGAATTCTTTTTAGCCCTGGGTCAGATATATGATGATCCGGATCGTATTGCTCTGGCTGAGTCTAGACTACGTCTATTATGCCAGGGTAAACAATCCGCAGAAATATACTGCTCAGAATTTCGGAGATGGGCAGCTGATACTGGTTGGAATGATGCTGCACTCCGAAGTCAATTTTGCCATGGTCTTTCAGAGGGATTGAAAGATGCATTTGCCTTTCATGAGAGGCCTATTTCTTTGGACTCTGCTATGTCTCAGGCCGTTCGTATTGACAGGCGTCTTAGAGAGAGAGGAGAGATGTCCCCTTCCTTTCATACTCAGTCCCAGGACAGTGCAGCGGTCTCATTCTGTGCGCAGGGGTCTCGGTCGCTGTCAGCCCCTGCTGAGCAGGAGCCCATGCAGCTGGGGTTGATTGCTTCTGACAATAGAAGATTCAGCTCGCATGGGAGGGTTTGTTTTTGTTGTGGAGGTATAAATCATTTGGCAAATGTTTGTCCTTCTAGGAGATTCAGGCAGTTTTCTGGGAGTAATAAAGAAACAAACAGGAAAAATTCTTTTAAAAATGTTCCGTCTGTTACTATTGGCAGGGTTGAGGCGGAGATTTAAGGTTTTCCGTTTGCTTGTAGTTCCCGTTTTGTCCTGCCGGCTAGGGTGGCGCTAGAGAGCAACAACATTTTTTGCGAGATTTTTGTGGATAGTGGAGCAGCTGTCAATCTCATTGATAATCAATTTGCAATAACTCATGGTTTCCAGGTGCGCACTTTGGGAAAGGATATTCCTGTTTTTGCTATTGATTCCGCTCCACTTTCTCAGAAATCATTAAAGGGCATAGTTCACAATATCCGTTTAATTGTGAGTGATGCTCATGTTGAGGATGTGTCATGTTTCGTCCTTAGCGGTTTGCCTACTCCTCTAGTGTTGGGGCTACCCTGGCTCACTAAACATAACCCCACCATTGATTGGCAGGCGAGGCAAATAAATGGTTGGAGTGACTTTTGCAGAGAGAATTGCCTCACAACATCTGTTTCTGAGGTTGCTACTAAGACTGTACCATCTTTTCTTTCTGAATTTTCGGATGTCTTCTCTGAGAGTGGAGTTCAGGATTTGCCCCCGCACAGGGAGTACGATTGCCCTATTCTCATCCCAGGCGCCAAACTGCCTAAATCTCGTTTATACAATCTTTCCCAACCTGAGAGGATCGCTATGCGTGCTTATATCTCTGAGAGTCTGAGAAAAGGACACATACGACCCTCGAAGTCACCTGTTGCTGCTGGTTTTTTCTTTGTTAAGAAAAAAGATGGTTCTTTAAGACCTTGTCTGGATTTCAGGGAGCTGAACAGTATCACTATTCGTGACCCTTAGGCTACTTTCACACTAGCGTTCGATCGGATCCGTTCTGAACGGATCCGATCATAATAATGCAGACGGAGGCTCCGTTCAGAACGGATCCGTCTGCATTATATTGGCATATAAAAGCTAAGTGTGAAAATAGCCTCGGACGGATCCGTCCAGACTTTCAATGTAAAGTCAATGGGGGACGGATCCGCTTGAAGATTGAGCCATATTGTGGCATCTTCAAACGGATCCGTCCCCATTGACTTACATTGTAAGTCTGGACGGATCCGCACGCCTCCGCACGGCCAGGCGGACACCCGCATCCATTCAGACTGCATCAGGGCTGGACGGAAGCGTTCGGGTCCGCTCGTGAGCCCCTTCAAATGGAGCTCACGAGCGGACAGCCGAACGATAGTGTGAAAGTAGCCTTATCCGCTTCCTCTGATCCCGGACCTGTTTAACCAGGTTGTTGGGGCTAAAGTCTTTTCCAAATTAGATCTAAGAGGGGCATACAACCTGGTCAGGGTCAGAGAAGGAGACGAATGGAAGACGGCCTTCAATACCCCTGAGGGCCATTTTGAGAATTTGGTTATGCCTTTTGGTTTGATGAATGCCCCAGCCATTTTTCAGCATTTCGTGAACAGCATTTTTTATCATTTGATGGGAAAATTTGTATTAGTGTATTTGGATGACATTTTGATTTTTTCTCCTGATTTCAAAACTCATAAGGAACATTTACGTCAGGTCTTGCTCATCCTGCGGGAGAATAAATGATATGCAAAACTGGAAAAATGTGTGTTTGCGGTTCCAGAAATTCAATTTCTGGGGTTTCTTCTCTCCGCTTCTGGTTTTCGCATGGACCCCGAGAAGGTCCGCGCTGTGCTTGAGTGGGAGCTTCCTGAGAATCAGAAGGCGCTGATGCGCTTTTTGGGCTTTGCCAATTAATACAGGAAGTTTATTTTGAATTATTCCTCTATTGTTAAACCACTCACTGATATGACCAGAAAGGGGGTAGATTTTTCTTCTTGGTCAGTAGAGGCGCGTAAGGCTTTTTCTAATATCAAGGAGAGTTTTGCTTCCGCTCCCATCTTGGTGCAACCTGATATTTCTTTACCCTTCATAGTTGAGGTTGATGCTTCTGAGGTGGGTGTGGGGGCGGTCTTGTCTCAGGGTTCCTCTCCTGCCAAATGGCGACCGTGTGCCTTTTTCTCGAAAAAACTCTCCTCCGCAGAGAGAAATTACGATGTGGGAGATAGGGAATTGTTGGCCATCAAGTTGGCTTTTGAGGAATGGCGCCATTGGCTAGAGGGAGCCAGACACCCTATTACCGTATTTACTGACCATAAAAATCTGGCCTACTTGGAGTCAGCCAAGCGTCTGAACCCGAGACAGACCAGATGGTCTTTGTTCTTTTCTAGGTTTAATTTTGTTGTCACGTTCCGCCCTGGAGTTAAGAATGTGAAGGCAGATGCCCTGTCACGTTGTTTTCCGGGAGGCGGGAATTTTGAAGACCCGGGTCCCATTTTGGCTGAGGGTGTGGTGGTCTCTGCTCTTTTTTCTGAATTGGAGGCAGAGGTGCAGGCAGCCCAGTCAGAGGCTCCTGATCTTTGTCCTCCTGGGAGGTTGTTTGTGCCTATCGCTTTAAGACACAAGATTTTTAAGGAACACCACGATACGGTCCTTGCTGGGCACCCGGGGGCAAGAGCCACACTGGATCTCATCGCTCGGAGATTCTGGTGGCCTGCGCTTCGTAAGTCGGTTGAGGGTTTTGTGGCAGCCTGCGAGACTTGCGCTCGTGCCAAAGTCCCTCATTCACGGCCATCAGGTCCTCTCCTTCCCTTACCCATTCCTTCCCGTCCTTGGACACATCTGTCCATGGACTTCATAACGGACCTGCCTCGTTCCTCAGGGAAGACTGTGATTCTGGTGGTGGTGGACCGTTTTAGCAAAATGGTGCATTTTATCCCTTTTCCTGGTTTGCCCAATGCTAAGACGCTGGCGCAGGCATTTATTGATCACATTGTCAAATTGCACGGTATTCCTTCAGACATAGTCTCTGATAGGGGCACGCAGTTTGTTTCCAGGTTCTGGAAGGCTTTCTGTTCTCGCTTGGGGGTTCGGTTGTCATTCTCTTCTGCTTTCCACCCGCAGTCGAATGGCCAGACAGAGCGCGTCAATCAGAATCTGGAGACATATCTGCGCTGTTTTGTGGCGGAGAATCAAGAGGATTGGTGTTCTTTTTTGTCCCTTGCTGAGTTTGCTTTAAATAACCGTCGTCAGGAGTCCTCTGATAAGTCACCATTTTTTGGTGCATATGGGTTTCATCCGCAGTTTGGGACTTTCTCGGGAAAGGGGTCTTCTGGTTTACCTGATGAGGACAGATTCTCCTCGTCTTTGTCATCTATTTGGCAAAAGATTCAGGATAATCTAAAGAGCATGAGTGAGAGATATAAGCGTGTGGCAGATAAGAGACGTGTGCTTGGTCCGGACCTGAATGTTGGTGATCTGGTGTGGTTGTCTACCAAGAATATCAAATTGAAGGTTCCCTCCTGGAAGTTGGGTCCTAGGTTTATTGGGCCTTACAAAATCCTGTCTGTCATTAATCCTGTTGCCTACCGTCTTGATCTTCCTCAGACTTGGAAGATCCATAATGTTTTTCATAAGTCCTTATTGAAACCTTATGTTCAACCCATTGTACCCTCGCCTTTGCCTCCTCCTCCGATTATGGTTGATGGGAATCTTGAATTTCAGGTCTCTAGGATTGTGGATTCTCGGCTTGTCCGCGGTTCTCTCCAGTACCTTGTTCATTGGGAGGGTTATGGTCCTGAGGAGAGGATGTGGGTCCCAGTGACGGACATTAAGGCCTCTCGTCTCATAAGGGCTTTCCATAGGTCCCATCCTGAGAAGGTGGGCTCTGAGTGTCCGGAGTCCACTCCTAGAGGGAGGGGTACTGTCACAACCAGACAGCTGAGAAGCTCTGACAGAAGCCTTTCAGAACCTCCTCCTTGAGTTTCTTTGTTGTGATGTTCAGTTCCTCATCTCGTTAGCCTCTCTCAGCTGTCATGTGGTTGGACTGATTGCATCCCTTTAAATTCCACCCCATAATGCATTACTCGGCGGCTCATACTACTTCCTGGAGTGTGTGTGCATGCTGATCTTGTTTTCCAGTCTGCTACAAAGTTAAGTGCTGAACATTTATCTGTTATTTTCTGTTTGCTGGATCCCAGGTGACCCTGACTCCCTCCGTGTCTGGTGTAGGGAGCCGGTGGTTGTGTCCCCTCACTATTGTAGGGTGTTCAGGGGTTACATAGTCGAGGTACGTGGATATGCAACCATCCACCTCTGGGATCGTTGCATAGGCTGAGCAGCCAGGGAAAGTCTCAGGTCTTGTGCAGGGGTCTCCCTTATGGTTCCTTAGCTTTGGATCCAGTGAGTCATATATGCATGTTGCTTTGTCTTGTTTCCTGTACACCGTCCGTGACAGATGCCAATTGCAGTGTGCGCAGGGTTCAGTCTCAGGGCCCTTTAAGATGTTGCAACTCATGTACCAGGTGAGGAATGCCAGGAGTGGTATAATGTCTCTGTTTGCTAATGGCAATAGTGTCAACGGTGTCTCCTACCTTAGTACGGGTGGATTCCTGGGTTCTGGCTCACTTGCAATAAATGAGTGTTGCTAGTAGGAGTAATTGAGGAACTTGGTAGCAATGAATGAGATACTGAAGGGAGCATTAATCCATATGAGATACAGCATTAGTATTTTAGGTCCCAGCAGGTATTTGGCAATGTATGGCAGGGATCAATATCTCTTCTGCATCTAGCATGTGCCTGGAGCTCTCTTGCAGCATTAGTCGTCTGCTTATGGCTCTGTAATATGTGGCAAAAATCTGTCTTCTGCTCTGTCTATCTTCTGCTTGGTATGGGACTGACGAGCTGAGGAGGGATTTGGCTTCTCCTGGTCTCTGGATAGTTACTCACAGTTATGCTCACAGGGAATGACTCTTCCTGGAGGTTTGGAGGTGGCTGCTTGCTTGTCAACCAGCTGAGGCTGAAAGCTCAGGCTGGGAATAGAGATCTTTGGCCTCAGCCGAGGCACGATCCTGGGTTGGGATCCCTAAACTGGGAGCTCCTACTTGCACAGCCTTCCGCAAGCAGGGGTAGCTGGCACACTAACTGAACTTCCACCCCTCCCCATGAGATTGGACATGGGCCAGCCCAGTTCTGCCCATAGAGGGGGAGCTAAACTAGAATATACTATTCTAGTTTAGAAACACTAAACTGTCTAAGGTCCTGCTGACACATTGCTGACACCTGCTGGTGTACATAGAAAACTACAGCAAATATATATAACAAGCTTAGGAAATGCACATTATTGAGGATGTGATGTAAAATTATACAAGATGACAAGATAAACACACTTAACATGTGGTAGCAGGGAAGAGAGTGTAGTAACATAACTCTGGGATGTTACATTCCCCCTTACTTTAAGTTAAGCTGCCCTCGGCTTACGTTTAAGAGGGTGAGAAAGAACCAGCTCTGGGGTACCCAAATAAATACAAAGTGCTGTGTGAATTACATATAAAGACATACAAAGACAAAACATATAACGGCTTTCCCCAGGTTCCTGCCCGCTAGAGTAAGGAGTCTAACACACAGTTTCCTTCTCTTGGTATAACCAGTGAACCTAAATACTGCACTAAGCAAACATTACTGACTGACTTTGAAATGTTCTGGATCCTTTAAACACCAAAGAAAGCATGGGGGTGTCTTTACGCTGTAGTCCCACCATTGTGTAATAAAATGCTCGCAAATGAAAGGGTGGCTTTATCCTGTATTCCCTTTCCTGCACCAAAGCCTGAGAAATTTGGCTTAAAGCACGATCACTATGGTGAATATGGGGTAGCTAAAATAAGGCTCTAAGGTTTGAGGGCCTATACCTTAGGCAAAAGGCTAAGAAGGGGAGGTATCTGTTGTCTCCGTATACTTCTGGCAATGTCACAGGAGGAGGGTATTATAATTCCGTCGCTCTCCTGGAAATAAGACACCTCAGGATGGGAGCAATCCTGAACATAAAACAAGCAGGAAGGAGCAGTCTAGGACTTCTAACGATTCCTGAAGCAGCGGGGTTACCGGTGTAGTTACTGGACCTGCCAGGACTTACCACTTGGTCCTACCTGTGCACTAAGAGTAGGCCATTAGTTTTTAAGCGTCCGCATAAAGGCAGTCCGTATAAAGGAAGGAGAGAACAAGAGCTGTCAAATAAGGCATAATGAAGTAAGTTGCTACATTTTTTTGTTAAGTGCAATTGTTAAGTGCAGGAAGGTCACATTGCGGCACCTGGAAAAGAATACACACAATGGGCATGTTATCTTAAACATTGCATAACCTGTAAACTTGAAATGAAATTACTGCAAAAACATTATGCAAATATTAATGCAATAATATGCTCAAATAAGGCTTGAGTCTTTTTTCTTGAAGTGCTTGACTGTGGACAGGAAAAATAAGTCCATAAGTCACTTGTAATCCTCTGAAAATAAACCCAAGTCACTTGTAATCCAATGGGCAACAATAGAGTTAATTATAATCCACACAAGGTAGTGGGTAATTGCTATAGTGGGTAGTTTTCCTCACAGGAAAGTCTGGAAATTTTCCTCCTGGATCCCATATTTGAGGACGCAAAAGTTCTTTCTTAACCTGGGTGCTCTCAGCAGCTGTAGTGGTGCACCATTGCCCTCTTGAGGTGTCTTTTGGAATTGGCTGAGCAGTAAGCCTGGTGAATGCAGCTGTGGCATGCTGCAAGCCGGGATCCCTAGCTGGTGCAGAGGTGGACAAAACTTCTGGCTGAAAGGGCTCTGGTAGGCAAACTGAGGGTGCCTGTGGCAGCTTCCAGAGAAGTAGGGTTGCACTCTGGGATTGAAAGTCAGGACAGAGTTATTTATTTGCCCCACCTGTAGAGTTGGAGCCGCAGGGATTTCAGGGCTCACTATGGGGACCTCAGGATTGAGGTGTCCTGCTCTGGAGGTGTTGATTCTGGGCGGCGGAGTGGAAGTTCCGACCGCCTCCGCCGCACCAGTATGTGTGCATGACGGAGCAGGCTTGGGCCTATCAGGGGTTTCGGGACCCACAGGGAGTGGTGCAGGGGCAGCTTCGGACTGGGCCTGAGCCTCAGGGAGCGCGTCTACTCCTACCTGATGTCGCGGCCGGGCGGCCGGTTCCACTGCCTCCTGGTGGTGCGCGGGGACCTCTATGGTAGGTGACGTCATCGCGGCTGTCTCCGAAGCTGTAGATGCCGTCATCGATGCAGGTATGTTCAGGGCCTGGGCAGCTTGGCTGGTGGTGGTATCCGCAGGAGGAGGCTTGACGCTGGCGGCCATCTTGGGGGACGTCTTGTCTGTGCGTTCGGCCATCGCAGAGGGATCCTCAGCCTCCGGGCTCCGGACTGGAGATAGGACATCTTCATCCGCGGGAGCGGGTACCAGAACGGCGGACATATTTGTTTGAGCAGCGGCGGCCGTCTCGCCACCAGTTGAGGATCTCACAGCCTCCGGGGACACTCCAAAAGCGCTGGGGCCAGCTCTCTTCACAAGCTGGGAGACCCGGATTTCTGGTGGATGAGCCTCGTACACTGGTTCTTCTGGTATCGCTATCTGGTCCCACTTTGGCTTTGGGGGCTGCACCATCTTCCTTGGCTCCTCTGTCACAATCAGTGCAGGACATGAGGGTGGAGCCCAGAGGGAGGAGTCTGCATTCCCTTGGCTCACAATGCAAAGTCCTTGGTAGGCAGGCTTTAGATTTCCCGCTTCTAGGGGGGCGTAGTCATTATTTTCACGCTCTTGCAAGCCATGAAGACACTGCGCCATGAGGGAAAAATGGCTGATTAACCCTTGCAGTGCTGACACGCACAATGCAGCGTTTTCTGGTCCTGCAATGAAAGTAATAAAGTCAATTTTCAGGGTTTTTGTACAATTATCAGAACTTAAAGTACTGTGAAACATGCAATTTGATCCAGTTAAGCACACAATTGGATCCAGTTCTGTTGGCACACACAATTGGATCTGGTTCAGTTGGCACACAGCTCGATCCTGTTTGTGACGCCAAAAATGCAATAGAGCAGTACCGTGGTACGGCTACATGGACGCCAAATTATGCAGTGGGTCCGGATATGGGTATATACAGTAAGTCTATAGTCTTTGTTCGTGACGCCAATTGCAGCATGCACAGGGTACAGTCTCAGGGCCCTTTAAGATGTTGCAACTCACGTACCAGGTGAGAAATGCCAGGAGTGGTATAATGTCTCTGTTTGTTAATGGCAATAGTGTCAACGGTGTCTCCTACCTTGGTACGGCTGGACTCCTGGATCCTGGCTCACTTGCAATAAATGAGTGTTGCTAGTAGGAGTAATTGAGGAACTTGGTAGCAATGAATGAGATCCAGACTTGAAATATAATTCAACTTGTCTTTACTGAAGGCAGCATTAATCCATATGAGATACAGCATTAGTCTATAACAGGCTTAGAAAATGCACATTATTGAGGATGTGATGTAAAATTATACAAGATGACAAGATAAACATACTTAACATGTGGTAGCGGGGAAAGAGAGTGTAGTAACATAACTCTGGGATGTTACTAACACACCTACCTCTGGGGTCAGTTCATACTGGTAGTCAGTCAGGATTTGGGTTAGGGTTTTACTAGGAGGTATCCATCATGATTCCCTGTTCTCCCCTTCCTTCTTATGCTCGTGTGGTGTTTCCCTCCCACACCAAAGTGTGACACCACCTAGTGAAGAAACTACTCACCAGCAGCAGCAGCAGCTAGACCTGGAGCAGGACCTGAACCAGCAGGTGGTGGCATAATTGGACAGCACTCTGCCACCCCATATTGAAGATACGCTGGACTACTGGGCAGCAAAACTGAATTTGTGGCCGCAACTGGCAGAGTTTGCCCCGGAAAAGCTGTCCTGCCCGGCCAGTAGTGTGGCATCAGAGCGGGTGTTTAGTGCGGCAGAGGCCATAGTTACCCCAAGAAGAACTTGCCTGTCCACCCAAAATGTGGAGAGACTGACCTTTGTCAAGATGAACCAGGCATGGATCAGCCAGGATTTCCACCCACCAATGCCTGATGCATCAGAGTAGATCATCTATGGTGCCACACCAACACTTTGACAAAAGAGATCGGTTTCCTCTGGCTACCTGCCTCAGCTACTATTCTGATTCTGCCACCCGCCTGATGCTACACATCTGATGCCAAGTGCTCCTTCACCCATCAACTTTAGCTGGTACTGGTATTGCCACCCACCTCCCCACTCTGTCAACGGGTCACTGTGGTCTCATGATGCTGCTGCTACCTCACCACTCACGTCTCCTGAAGCTGCTGCTGCTGCCACCCCCACACTGTCATTGTGCCACCCTGTGGCCTCCTCCTGATGCTGCTGCCACCTCCAGTCTCTGTCATTGGGCCACTCTGTGGTTTCCTTATGCTGCGTTCACCTCACCACTATGTTCCCACCCTCCCCAGTTCATGACTGGGCCATTATTTTGCCTTTCGGCCTGGCTAACATTTTCATTTATTTGACCCTTCTTCTGATCTGTCAGAAGGAAGGTAAAATTAGATGCACAACGGATCCTGTCTACGTACCAGCTGTAAGGCCTGCATGACAGGGTCCCTATTTTGCATCAGAATTGGCTTATGATTTGGCAGCCAAAATCAGGAGTGGGTACAAAACACAGAAGACATGAAAATATTCCATTCACGTGTCATCTCTGTTTTGGCTTTAGAAATACTGATGAATTACTGACCAAATGCTGACCTGGTGAAGGTGGATGTTCCACAGACAGGATCCGTTTTTTGGGGGTTATTGTTCTGACAGATCAGAGGAAGGGCAAAATAATTAGTGATGTCAACACAAACTTACTGCTGACACCCACTCCTATGAACCTTTAGCTATGCCCCCCTTTTGTCTATGACCTGCATTCTCTGACATGTCTGCATGCGGACCCGTACATTGAGAGCTCAGTGGTTGCCCTGATTCTTACTCACTCTTCCTGTGCAATCTGCTCTTTTCTGTCTAAAGCTTCTCATACAGATTTATTAGCTGTTGGACGTATGATCATTTGGCTGACAGCTATCTCTCCCAACTCCCATGTACTCTATGGGGAGACCAGAGAAAGCGCCTGCTAGACAGTTCTGGCAGTGGCTTATTTCCTGAGGGAACAAAAAGGAACTAAAGGATCTAACAAAAATATTCATTTCGCTCGATCCTTGAACTTCCTACACACATTAGTGTGCATAGTTGCTGTACACATAGAAAACAGCAGGATATTTTATATGGAGCATTTCCAAATATTTTTATTTTTATTTTAAATTTATTAGAAAATAAATTCTTACATAGATCACTTCAATGTACATCAGTGGGTGCTAGTGGGCCATTCAAAGCAAACATTACTGTATATGTAAATGATGTGTGTCTCCTGATCTGGTTGGCCAAGGGGAAATATTTGGTCAAACAAGTGATGTGGATGGAACAACATGGTGTCTTTTGGTCATTCAGAACATATCACGCATGGTTTTAAAAAGTCTGAACAAGAACCCAATAATATCTTATAGATGCTCTCCATAAAAGGGAGATACATTCCCTTTAAGGTAATAATCTTGCACATTGAATTTCCAAATTAATAACTTCAAAATTGGTTGATGCTTCTTCCAAGAAAGGAATGCAGTATGCATTTATGAGTAATAAAGAGCTGAGGAAAGATCAATATTACATTAACTCTAAGCAAAAACATATACACTAATGATATAAGTATATGGAAAGATAGGCTATTGATTACATGAAGACACCTTATCTGATTTACAGTGAAAGGATGGAAACATTGCTTAAAGAAGAATATTGTTTAATTATTTATTATGTTGAAAAGTCCCTTAATTATAATATATACTTTAGTCTTGTTTTCTAATGTACTGTAGTTATTTATTTTTTAACAATAATTGGTGTTGGGCATTTGAAATAGTTCTCTAACTGTACAGTTTGTCAATGAAGCATTAAAGAGTATCTGTCACCATGATCAACCTGATTAAGACACAGACAGTTTTCACCTTGCTGACATAGCTTAATTTTGCAAAAATACAAGTGTCACTTTATGTGATAATAATTTTAGAATGATTTTACTTATCCAAGTGATTCTGAGATTTTCATGACACATTTACTTTCTGCTAGTGGTAAATTGGGGTAGTGGTAAATATGTTTTATAAAAAAAAAAAAAAAATTAGATTTTTTTTTTGCTTTTAAAGCAGATAGTGTTACTTCGCAAAGTAATTATTTTAAATATTTACCGTATGTCTACTTTATGTTGACCTCATTTTGTAAATGTCATTTAATTTTTTAGAAGAGAGCTGGAAGGGAGCAGGTGGTGAGGAGGATGGTCTTGGCTCAACTAGTGAAATTGCAGAATATTGCTTCTAGTGCAGTTGGAGGTGGGGTTTTTGGATATTTGGGGTCTTAGGCAAGTATTCTTCTGCATGTAGAGAAATAGTTTAGGCTGGGAAATGCTACTGAACAGGTGTGAGGCCAACCGAGAGACAGGAGCTCTTGCAGAACACATCTCCTCAGCGTCATGTCCAGGGCATGCCCTGCAGAATTTCTATTTGTATCATTTTTCTTCCTATAACACAGCAAGGTTTAACAACAGAACAAACCTCAATATTGATGACCCTGATTCTGCAGTTTATAGACACATTTCATATTTGGTCACAAACTGCTGTATGGCACATAGCAGGGATGGAGCGTCATTTGGGTTTTGGAGGGCAGATTTTGCTGGAATTTTACTTGGGTGCCATGTCACATTTGTAGAGCTCATGAGTAGTGTTGAGCGAACTTTTGTTTTAAGTTCGGCGTCTAAAGTTCGGGTTTGAGTTATCGAAGAATCGCGTTTTGGATTCCGCTACCACGACATGGTCCGTGGTAGCAGAATCCTTAACGCCATTTTTTGATAACCCGAACCCGAACTTTAGATGCCGAACTTAAAACAAAAGTTCGCTCAACACTACTCATGAGGTACCTCTACAATGGTAACATCCAAAAAGTGAAACAAAACAAAACCCTTCAAGGAATCTATCTAGGGTTATAATGATTGGCTTGACCCCACAGGTGTTTCATAGAATTTTCTTTTAAATTGGGACATGAAAATTTGTCATTCTCTCTAGTGATAATATGAGAAAAAAAGCACCCTAAATTTAGTTACATAATTTTTCCAGATATTTACAATATAATGTGGTCATAAACTGCAATTTTGTCAAACTGCAGGGTTTAGAAGAGAAAGAGCAAGCCCCTGAGGTGCCAGAGTAGATGATGGGAGTGGAATCGGCCCTGATGAAGTGTTGCGTCACAGTGTACTCCCTCAGGCCTAGGGATTGGTGCAGTGAAAATGTAATTTTGAAGAACAAGACCAGAGTTTAAAGTAACAGTCTTTTTTACTAAGTGCAACATAAAACTTTAAATACATATGGTAGCAGCCAGCTTTAACTGAAAATTTTTGGTTGGTGGCAATACAGCACTTAGGTGCCACTGGCCTTGAGCATGTTTGGTGATGGATGGCTTAGCTGTAATCCAACACCTAGCAGCAGCATCTTTAATGCTGATAGTAGCAGTTCACACTGTTGTCTGGAATCTCAAGGCTTTGCTTGAGGCTTAAACAAAGTTGATCTCTATGGAAAACCCTCTGAAGGAACAGGAGCTTGGAAGTTTGCTTCCTCTCCTCTCTAAATCTGGATAGGCACCCACTTATTGGCAGGGAGCCCACTCCTACTAAGAGGGGAGGAAGAGGGTGGTTAGCCTTGTTACTTGCCAACCATCCATTGCTGTTACCTATAGCTATAAGTAAATAGTATAATACATGACAATATAAACATTATATAAATTGTAGAACCCCAAGAGTGTCAGTCTTTATCTGATCATCTACAGGTGAAACTCGAAAAATTTGAATATTGTGCAAAGTTCATTTATTTCAGTAATTGCAACTTAAAAGGTCAAAATAACATATGAGATAGACTCATTACATGCAAAGCGAGACATTTTAAGCCTTTATTTGTTATAATTTGGATGATTATGGCTTATAGCTTATGAAACCCCAAAGTTACAATTTTGAGGTACCCTTTGCTCAGGGGGTATGGATTAATTAGCTGACTAGAGTGTGACACTTTGAGCCTAGAATATTAAATCTTTGCACAAAATTCTAATTTTAAGCTGCATTAATGCAATTCCTTTTAATTTGCATTGCTAAAATAAATGGACTTTTGTACAATATTCAAATTTACAGTTTCACCTGTATAGTACTGTGCTGACATCATCATAGCCAGTGCAAAATGTTGCTACAGAAGCTGTTTTAGTAGACAAGTATTTTACAGTAACTTTAAGCGAATCAGTCACCATGAAATGCAGTGCAATAGGCACGCAGAATGTTATAGAGCAGAAGGAACAGAGCAGATTAATATACACTCTTTGACAAAACAGGGTACCAAGAAGGAGTTGGGCACATTTATTGCAGCTGAGCCTGTAGATCTCGCACACTCATAGGTTGCCGAACGATTCAGCTGGTCCCATAAATGCTTGACTGGTTATAAATCTGGTGACTGGGCAGGCCACAGGAGTGTTGCAATCTGGCAGAGACCTTCCTAGAAAACTCTTGCTGTGTGTGGGCAAGTATTATCTTGCTGAAAAATGCCAGATGGAAGCCCTGCCATGAGAAGTACACACGTGGCCGCAGGATGTCTTGCACCCACTAAGCTGTGTCCCTAGTATCACTACTACGATTGACCAACTGTTGTAAAAAAATGGCTCCCCAGATCATCACACCAGCATTAGGGACAATGTATCACTCAATACAAAAAGCAGTATTGAAGCACTCACCATGCGGCCTCTGTACTCAAACCTGACCATTGTGGGATCTCAAACAGATCCTGGATTTATCGCTAAAGATGATATGCAGGGGCATAGCTATAGTGGAAGCAGGGGAAGCAGCTGCTATGGTGCCCAAACTCAGAAGTGGCCCATCCAGAAGGAGGACTAAAAGATTTTTATTTTATTTTATATACAGTGACAGAATATACAGTGACATGACATACAGTATATACATGCAGGAAACAGATGGAGCAGCTGCCAGGCCAGGTCTGAGAAAGCTTGACAAGGCCACAGGTGTGGGGGTTGCACCGTAGGTGGGAGTTGTGAAGAAGTTGTTGTGTGGAGGGTCCCTATTAAAAAATATGCTGTAAGGCCAAATCATTACTAGTTACTCCACTAATGATACGATTCCAGTCCATAGCAGTCCAAGTATCTTGTTCACCATAACACTACAAACAAAGGCGACGGTGGCTGGCTGTCAATGGCTGGACACATCATGGGCAACGTGACACCAAATTTCCTTCTGCTAAGCAGCAGGAAATGGCCCGAGCTGAGACAGGAGAGTGTAATGAAGATTGTGCTTTTTGGCAGATCAAATGATCCTCTCTTTCTGGACCATCTGGAGCCTGTTCGGCATGTATGCATGACCTCAAATAACCACTGCTGCTAACAGCAAGGTCAAGATGTCGTTGAAACAACCATTCTGCTTCTCTCAGTCCAATTAAACGTCCCTTTTCAAAGTCTGTAAGTCTAGTTTCACATCTGTGTTTAAAGGATTCGGCAGGCTGTTCCGGCAGAGAAAAACGGAGTTCATCGGATTCAGACAGATGCTTCCGTTCAATGCTAGCAGCATGAGGAGACCACAGAGTGGCCCAGTGACATAGTGTTGCGGTAGCAACAGCATAAGGAGACCACAGAGTGGTGATGTGGAAGCAGCATGAGGAGACCACAGAATGGTAAAGTGGCAGCAGCATGAGGGGACCACAGAGTGGCCCATTGACATAGTGGTGAGGTAGCAGCAGCATGACGAGACCACAGAGTGGCCCAGTGGCAGAGTAGGGAGGTGGGGGCAATACCAGTACCAACTGAAGATGGTGGCTGGCAGTAGGAGCATCTGGCAGCAGGTGGGGCATCAGGCGGGTGGTAGCATCAGAACAGTAGCTGAAGCAGGTAGCCAGAAGAAACAGGTCTCTTTTGTTAAAGTGTTGGTGTGGCACCATAGATGATCTAGTGTGATGCATCAGGCACTGGTGTTTGAAAATCCTGGCTGATCCACACCGGATTCATCTTTACAAAGGTCAGTTTCTTCACATTTTGGATGGACAGGTGAGTTCTCCTTGGGGTAACTATGGCCCCCGCCTCCCTAAACACCCACTCTGATGCCACACTGCTTGCCGGGCAGGGAAGCTTGTCCAGGGCAAACTCAACCAGTTGCGGCAAAAAATCGAGTTTGGCTGCCCAGTAGTCCAGAAAATCTTTGATGTGGGGTGGCAGGGTGCACTCCAAGTATGCCACAACCTGCTGTTTCAGGTTCTGCTCTATGTCTACCTGCTGCTGCTGGTGAGTGGTTTCTTCAGTAGGCGGGTGAAGAAAACAAGGTTGCTGCTGATGGTGGGAACGTTGCATATCAGCCTATGTTGGGGGACGCCGTTCTGCGGCTGCAGCTCTAGGTGGGTGTGATTTGGGGTGTACGAGTGGCTGAAGTGCATGCAAAGTTTCCTGGCCATTTTCAGGATGTCTTGCAGATGGGGGGAAGACTTCAGGAACCTCTTTACAACCAGATTGAACACGTGCGCCATGCAGGGTGCATGGTTCAGCACTCCTTGACGCAGCGCCGACACCATGTTCTTCCCGTTGTTGGTCACCATGGTTCCGATTTCGAGTTGTCAAGAAGAAATCCAGGATTCTATTTCTTGATGAAGGACGTAGAACAGTTCCTCCCCTGTGTAACTCAGTTCGCCCAGGCAAACTAGGAGCAGAACAGCGTGACACTACCGTGCCCTGCACATGTGGCATGCTGGAGGAGCACTGTGAATTTTCCCTGCAATGGAGGCTGAGGACATGGTGGAGGATGAGGAGGCAGAGGCGGACATTGTCGCAGGACCAACAGTGTGAGAACGTGGAGACGGAAGCAGCATCACACCCGGCCAAGTTGCTGGTATGGCTGGGCAGGAACCACATTTACCCAGTGGGCAATAAAGGACATATATTGTCCTTGACCATAGTTACAGCTCCACACTGAAAGATGCAAAGTCCACCACTTGGAAAGGGGAAGGACTGCAGCATCAGCAACTTGGCCAGGAACATATTCAGCTTCTGCGCCGTTGGATGAGTGCACGCATACTGTTGTCTTTTGGCAATCGCTTCGTGATCGATTGCTGATGGAATGACTGACAAGGAGTAGGAGAATCAGGGGCATCGGGACCAGGAGATGATGGGAAGGACAGACAGCTCCCTTTGGCTGAGGTGGTGGAGCCTTGACTGCATAAAATTGGGTGGGTGCCACTGAGTGATGCAGCGGTTGCTGCTACAGGCTGGACCACCACGTCTGAGCCACGGTTCTCCCAGGTCACTTTATGGTGACACTGCATGTGTTGACGCACGGCCCACACTTCACCTTCTGCCCATAAATTCGGCAAAGGACGGCTAATAGGACGTACATATCTATCAGTACAAGAGTAGTACAATGTAACCTCACCGTGAACAGCAATTATGACATATATTTTTCCATTTTTTTCCCTATTAATACACCCAAAAAATAATAAAAGGTAAATTAACGCAGAACAGCTAATGGGACGTAAGTATATTTCCTATTAATACACCCCGTAAATGGCTGTAGTACAATGTAACTTCACCGCTGAACAGCACTTATGACATATTTTTTTAAAGTTTTTTCCCCTATTAATACACCCCCCCAAAGAAAGTAAAACAATGTAAAAACCAACGCAGGACGGCTAATAGGACGTACTAATCTATCCTATTAATAGACACCATAAATGGCTGTAGTACAGTGTAACTTTGCCGCTGAACGGCAATTATGACATATATTCTTCCCTTTTGTTTTTCCTATTAATAAACCCCCCAAAAAAGGAAAACAATGTAAAATCAACGCAAAACGGCTAATAGGACGTACGTATCTTTCCTATTAATACACCCCGTTAATGGCTGTATCACAAAGAACTTGCACCCCAACGACAAACAAGGTTTGCTGAAATTAGTGATGTATAATATTGTAAGCCGTGTACCGAGGTGGGCACCCCAGGATACAGCGAAGTCACAAACGAGGAAAACAACTCTACCGCCAGCTTTTGCCCAAATTTTTTTTCCTAAACGTGGTAATGAATACAACCACATATGCTGGGAACATACAATAAATTTACATACACCCATCCCGAAGGCTGAGACCCTTGTGCTGCACTGCGCAGCACCCTCCGATGTATGCAGGAGGAAAGTGTGGTATTTACCTACTGGCAGGCACAACTAAACTGCCACACCTTACCTGTTATTATCCTAAAAAAAAACAAGAATAACTGTTTGGGTGTGTGCGGCGTGCTAGCCTGCGGTGCAGCACAACGGCTTACCATCTTACAAAGCTCTACAGAATTCCCCCTCTCATAACTGGTCCTGTATCACATGCCTGAGTATTCCTCCTGAGCAAAACGACAGCCTGGCTTGAGTTTGTGGGAAGTTTATCAGCTCTCCAGTGTGAAGTGTCACTTTAAGTTGTGGAGTTCTTGCGATGGACAGTAGCAACACTTGTGGCCTGACACAGAGACCCTAACTAACTACAGGCCTGGTCTCAGTCTCTAGGCACCAACACTGTAATGAGGTGCGTGCACGATATTACCCACCCGGGTGTGCTCTGCATCCGCTGGTGACTCTGAACAGAACAAATGCCTCTCCAACAAGCATGCGGTCCCGCAGTGTATATAGCTTTGCTCCTCTGCTTTCATCAGCGTTCCTGGAAGCAATCCTCCTTCCTCTGGACAGGATCAGGGTCTTGGACACGATAAGCTTCACTTAGCTGAAGCTCTGGTCACTGATGTATGCTTCCACACCTGGATGCCGTCTGATCCTCTGCTGACACAGTTCTTCAGTCTCAACTCCCTCTAAGATGGCTGCTCCCTTTCTCTTTCTCTCCAGACTCTGTGTGTAACTCCACCTCTCATGAATATAGAAATATGCAGTCTGTAGCTGTGTTTAGGAAACAGTGGCATCTTGTGGCCAAACAGCAGAATGTCAGTCCAGATCATTGCATTTAGTCTACACAAACATTGTTCAGACAAGGAGAGCTGTTTCTCCATCTCATAATATATTGCAAACAGCCTAAAATCATGAGTATAGCATTAATTTGGAACCCCAATTAGTGTAGCAAGGTGTAATAGAATCACTCCTATTACCCAGACTGTACACTACCCTATTGGAGCCTGTTTAGCTTTTATAGTGTGGATAATGCCTCCCTATTAGAGTTGAGCGGACACCTGGATGTTCGGGTTCGAGAAGTTCGGCCGAACTTCCCGAAAATGTTCGGGTTCGGGATCCGAACCCGATCCGAACTTCGTCCCGAACCCCATTGAAGTCAATGGGGACCCGAACTTTTCGGCACTAAAAAGGCTGTAAAACAGCCCAGGAAAGGGCTAGAGGGCTGCAAAAGGCAGCAAGATGTAGGTAAATCCCCTGCAAACAAATTTGGATAGGGAAATGAATTAAAATAAAAATTAAATAAATAAAAATTAACCAAAATCAATTGGACAGAGATCCCATAGCAGAGAATCTGGCTTCACGTCACCCACCACTGGAACAGTCCATTCTCAGATATTTAGGCCCCGGCACCCAAGCAGAGGAGAGAGGTCCCGTAACAGAGAATCTGTCTTCATGTTAGCAGAGAATCAGTCTGCATGTCATAGCAGAGAATCAGGCTTCACGTCAGCCACCACTGCAACAGTCCATTGTCATAAATTTAGGCCCAGAACCCAGGCAGAGGAGAGAGGTCCCGTAACAGACAATCTGGCTTCATGTCAGCAGAGAATCAGTCTTCATATCATAGCAGAGAATCAGGCTTCACGTCACCGACCACTGTAAGAGTCCATTTTCATAAATTTAGGCCCAGCATCCAGGCAGAGGAGAGAGGTCCCGTAACAGACAATCTGGCTTCATGTCAGCAGAGAATCAGTCTTCATGTCATAGCAGAGAATCAGTCTTCATGTCATAGCAGAGAATCAGGCTTCACGTCACCCACCACTGTAAGAGTCCATTTTCATAAATTTAGGCCCAGCACCCAGGCAGAGGAGAGAGGTCCCGTAACAGACAATCTGGCTTCATGTCAGCAGAGAATCAGTCTTCATATCATAGCAGAGAATCAGGCTTCACGTCACCCACCACTGTAAGAGTCCATTTTCATAAATTTAGGCCCAGCACCCAGGCAGAGGAGAGAGGTCCCGTAACAGACAATCTGGCTTCATGTCAGCAGAGAATTAGTCTGCATGTCATAGCAGAGAATGAGGCTTCACGTCAGCCACCACTGCAACAGTCCATTGGCATATATTTAGGCCCAGCACACAGGCAGAGGAGAGAGGTCCCGTTACAGAGGATCTGGCTTCATGTCAGCAGAGAATCAGTCTGCATGTCATAGCAGAAAATCAGGCTTCACGTCAGCCACCACTGCAACAGTCCATTGTCAGATATTTAGGCCCAGCACCCAGGCAGAGGAGAGAGGTCCCGTAACAGAGGATCTGGCTTCATGTCAGCAGAGAATCAGTCTGCATGTCATAGCAGAAAATCAGGCTTCACGTCAGCCACCACTGCAACAGTCCATTGTCAGATATTTAGGCCCAGCACCCAGGCAGAGGAGAGAGGTCCCGTAACAGAGGATCTGGCTTCATGTCAGCAGAGAATCAGTCTGCATGTCATAGCAGAAAATCAGGCTTCACGTCAGCCACCACTGCAACAGTCCATTGTCAGATATTTAGGCCCAGCACCCAGGCAGAGGAGAGAGGTCCCGTAACAGAGGATCTGGCTTCATGTCAGCAGAGAATTAGTCTGCATGTCATAGCAGAGAATCAGGCTTCACGTCACCCAACATTGGAACAGTCCATTGGCATATACAGTGGAGGAAATAATTATTTGACCCCTCACTGATTTTGTAAGTTTGTCCAATGACAAAGAAATGAAAAGTCTCAGAACAGTATCATTTCAATGGTAGGTTTATTGTAACAGTGGCAGATAGCACATCAAAAGGAAAATCGAAAAATAACTTTAAATAAAAGATAGCAACTGATTTGCATTTCATTGAGTGAAATAAGTATTTGAACCCCTACCAACCATTAAGAGTTCTGGCTCCCACAGAGTGGTTAGACACTTCTACTCAATTAGTCACCCTCATTAAGGACACCTGTCTTAACTAGTCACCTGTATAAAAGACACCTGTCCACAGAATCAATCAATCAAGCAGACTCCAAACTCTCCAACATGGGAAAGACCAAAGAGCTGTCCAAGGATGTCAGAGACAAAATTGTAGACCTGCACAAGGCTGGAATGGGCTACAAAACCATTAGCAAGAAGCTGGGAGAGAAGGTGACAACTGTTGGTGCGATTGTTCGAAAATGGAAGGAGCACAAAATGACCATCAATCGACCTCGCTCTGGGGCTCCACGCAAGATCTCACCTCGTGGGGTGTCAATGGTTCTGAGAAAGGTGAAAAAGCATCCTAGAACTACACGGGAGGAGTTAGTTAATGACCTCAAATTAGCAGGGACCACAGTCACCAAGAAAACCATTGGAAACACATTACACCGCAATGGATTAAAATCCTGCAGGGCTCGCAAGGTCCCCCTGCTCAGGAAGGCACATGTGCAGGCCCGTCTGAAGTTTGCCAATGAACACCTGAATGATTCAGAGAGTGACTGGGAGAAGGTGCTGTGGTCTGATGAGACCAAAATAGAGCTCTTTGGCATTAACTCAACTCGCTGTGTTTGGAGGAAGAAAAATGCTGCCTATGACCCCCAAAACACCGTCCCCACCGTCAAGCATGGGGGTGGAAACATTTTGCTTTGGGGGTGTTTTTCTGCTAAGGGCACAGGACAACTTATTCGCATAAACGGGAAAATGGACGGAGCCATGTATCGTGAAATCCTGAGCGACAACCTCCTTCCCTCTGCCAGGAAACTGAAAATGGGTCGTGGATGGGTGTTCCAGCACGACAATGACCCAAAACATACAGCAAAGGCAACAAAGGAGTGGCTCAAGAAGAAGCACATTAAGGTCATGGAGTGGCCTAGTCAGTCTCCGGACCTTAATCCAATCGAAAACCTATGGAGGGAGCTCAAGCTCAGAGTTGCACAGAGACAGCCTCGAAACCTTAGGGATTTAGAGATGATCTGCAAAGAGGAGTGGACCAACATTCCTCCTAAAATGTGCGCAAACTTGGTCATCAATTACAAGAAACGTTTGACCTCTGTGCTTGCAAACAAGGGTTTTTCCACCAAGTATTAAGTCTTTTTTTGTTAGAGGGTTCAAATACTTATTTCACTCAATGAAATGCAAATCAGTTGCTATCTTTTATTTAAAGTTATTTTTTCGATTTTCCTTTTGATGTGCTATCTGCCACTGTTACAATAAACCTACCATTGAAATGATACTGTTCTGAGACTTTTCATTTCTTTGTCATTGGACAAACTTACAAAATCAGTGAGGGGTCAAATAATTATTTCCTCCACTGTATTTAGGCCCCGGCACCCAGACAGAGGAGAGGTTCATTCAACTTTGGGTAGCCTCGCAATATAATGGTAAAATGAAAATAAAAATAGGATTGAATGAGGAAGTGCCCTGGAGTCCAATAATATATGGTTAAGGGGAGGTAGTTAATGTCTAATCTGGACAAGGGACGGACAGGTCCTGTGGGATCCATGCCTGGTTCATTTTTATGAACGTCAGCTTGTCCACATTGGCTGTAGACAGGCGGCTGCGTTTGTCTGTAATGACGCCCCCAGCCGTGCTGAATACACGTTCAGACAAAACGCTGGCCGCCGGGCAGGCCAGCACCTCCAAGGCATAAAAGGCTAGCTCTGGCCACGTGGACAATTTAGAGACCCAGAAGTTGAATGGGGCTGAACCATCAGTCAGTACGTGGAGGGGTGTGCACACGTACTGTTCCACCATGTTAGTGAAATGTTGCCTCCTGCTAACACGTTGCGTATCAGGTGGTGGTGCAGTTAGCTGTGGCGTGTTGACAAAAGTTTTCCACATCTCTGCCATGCTAACCCTGCCCTCAGAGGAGCTGGCCGTGACACAGCTGCCTTGGTGACCTTTTGCTCCTCCTCTGCCTTGGCCTTGGGCTTCCACTTGTTCCCCTGTGACATTTGGGAATGCTCTCAGTAGCGCGTCTACCAACGTGCGCTTGTACTCGTGCATCTTCCTATCACGCTCCAGTGCAGGAAGTAAGGTGGGCACATTGTCTTTGTAGCGTGGATCCAGCAGGGTGGCAACCCAGTACTCCGCACAGGTTAAAATGTGGGCAACTCTGCTGTCGTTGCGCAGGCACTGCAGCATGTAGTCGCTCATGTGTGCCAGGCTGCCCAGGGGTAAGGACAAGCTGTCCTCTGTGGGAGGCGTATCGTCATCGTCCTGCCTTTCCCCCCAGCCACGCACCAGTGATGGACCCAAGCTGCGTTGGGTGCCACCCCGCTGTGACCATGCTTCATCCTCATCCTCCTCCACCTCCTCCTCATCCTCGTCCTCCTCGTCCTCCAGTAGTGGGCCCTGGCTGGCCACATTTGTACCTGGCCTCTGCTGTTGCCAAAAAACTCCCTCTGAGTCACTTCGAAGAGACTGGCCTGAAAGTGCTAAAAATGACCCCTCTTCCTCCTCCTCCTCCTCCAACTGGGCCACCTCCTCTTCCATCATCGCCCTAAGTGTTTTCTCAAGGAGACATAGAAGTGGTATTGTAACGCTGATAACGGCGTCATCGCCACTGGCCATGTTGGTGGAGTACTCGAAACAGCGCAACAGGGCACACAGGTCTCGCATGGAGGCCCAGTCATTGGTGGTGAAGTGGTGCTGTTCTGTAGTGCGACTGACCCGTGCGTACTGCAGCTGAAACTCCACTATGGCCTGCTGCTGCTCGCACAGTCTGTCCAGCATGTGCAAGGTGGAGTTCCACCTGGTGGGCACGTCGCATATGAGGCGGTGAGCGGGAAGGCCGAAGTTACGCTGTAGCGCAGACAGGCGAGCAGCAGCAGGATGTGAACGCCGGAAGCGCGAACAGACGGCCCGCACTTTGTGCAGCAGCTCTGACATGTCGGGGTAGTTGTGAATGAACTTCTGCACCACCAAATTCAGCACATGCGCCAAGCAAGGGATGTGCGTCAAATTGGCTAGTCCCAGAGCTGCAACGAGATTTCGCCCATTATCACACACCACCAGGCCGGGCTTGAGGCTCACCGGCAGCAACCACTCGTCGGTCTGTTGTTCTATACCCCGCCACAACTCCTGTGCGGTGTGGGGCCTGTCCCCCAAACATATGAGTTTCAGAATGGCCTGCTGACGTTTACCCCGGGCTGTGCTGAAGTTGGTGGTGAAGGTGTGTGGCTGACTGGATGAGCAGGTGGAAGAAGAGGAGGAGGAAGCCGAGAAGGAGGAGGTGGCAACAGGAGGCAAAGAATGTTGCCCTGCGATCCTTGGCGGCGGAAGGACGTGCGCCAAACAGCTCTCTGCCTGGGGCCCAGCTGCCACTACATTTACCCAGTGTGCAGTTAGGGAGATATAGCGTCCCTGGCCGTGCTTACTGGTCCACGTATCTGTGGTTAGGTGGACCTTGCTACAGATGGCGTTGCGCAGTGCACACTTGATTTTATCGGATACTTGGTTGTGCAGGGAAGGCACGGCTCTCTTGGAGAAGTAGTGGCGGCTGGGAACAACATACTGTGGGACAGCAAGCGACATGAGCTGTTTGAAGCTGTCTGTGTCCACCAGCCTAAATGACAGCATTTCATAGGCCAGTAGTTTAGAAATGCTGGCATTCAGGGCCAGGGATCGAGGGTGGCTAGGTGGGAATTTACGCTTTCTCTCAAATGTTTGTGAGATGGAGAGCTGAACGCTGCCGTGTGACATGGTTGAGACGCTTGGTGACGGAGGTGGTGGTGGTACATCCCCTGTTTGCTGGGCGGCAGGTGCCAACGTTCCTCCAGAGGCGGAGGAAGAGGCCGAGGCGGCAGCAGCAGAAGAGGCCGAGGCGGCAGCAGCAGAAGAGGTAGCAGGGGGAGCCTGAGTGACTTCCTTGGTTTTAAGGTGTTTACTCCACTGCAGTTCATGCTTTGCATGCAGGTGCCTGGTCATGCAGGTTGTGCTCAGGTTCAGAACGTTAATGCCTCGCTTCAGGCTCTGATGGCACAGCGTGCAAACCACTCGGGTCTTGTCGTCAGCACATTGGTTGAAGAAGTGCCATGCCAGGGAACTCCTTGAAGCTGCCTTTGGGGTGCTCGGTCCCAGATGGCGGCGGTCAGTAGCAGGCGGAGTTTCTTGGCGGCGGGTGTTCTGCTTTTGCCCACTGCTCCCTCTTTTGCTACGCTGTTGGCTCGGTCTCACCACTGCCTCTTCCTCCGAACTGTGAAAGTCAGTGGCACGACCTTCATTCCATGTGGGGTCTAGGACCTCATCGTCCCCTGCATCGTCTTCCACCCAGTCTTGATCCCTGACCTCCTGTTCAGTCTGCACACTGCAGAAAGACGCAGCAGTTGGCACCTGTGTTTCGTCATCATCAGAGACATGCTGAGGTGGTATTCCCATGTCCTCATCATCAGGAAACATAAGTGGTTGTGCGTCAGTGCAGTCTATGTCTTCCACCGCTGGGGAAGGGCTAGGTGGATGCCCTTGGGAAACCCTGCCAGCAGAGTCTTCAAACAGCATAAGAGACTGCTGCATAACTTGAGGCTCAGACAGTTTCCCTGATATGCATGGGGGTGATGTGACAGACTGATGGGGTTGGTTTTCAGGCGCCATCTGTGCGCTTTCTGCAGAAGACTGGGTGGGAGATAATGTGAACGTGCTGGATCCACTGTCGGCCACCCAATTGACTAATGCCTGTACCTGCTCAGGCCTTACCATCCTTAGAACGGCATTGGGCCCCACCATATATCGCTGTAAATTCTGGCGGCTACTGGGACCGGAGGTAGTTGGTACACTAGGACGTGTGGATGTGGCAGAACGGCCACGTCCTCTCCCAGCACCAGAGGGTCCACTAACACCACCACGACCATGTCCGCGTCCTTTACTAGATGTTTTCCTCATTGTTATGGTTCACCACAACAACAAAAATATTATTTGGCCCAATGTATTGTATTCAAATTCAGCTGAATATAAATTTGAGGCCTAGTATTTAGGCGCTGGGTGACCGGTATGGATTTACTGACAGAATTAGACTTGGAAATACACAGTAGCGTGTGTGTGAAGTTATTCTGAATGACCCTATGTGCACCTTGAATATTATATACCCTTTTAGGGATAGATTTCAAATAGCTCTGATATAGCAGAAACCACTAAATTATGAAATTGCTAAATTGGGAATTGTATTTCAACCCAGAACAAAAAATGTGCTTTGACGGACACTAAATAACTTGCCCAGCCACAACAGTACAGCGGTAACGACAGATTTAGCGGGATATAAATTTGAGGCCTAGTATTTAGGCGCTGGGTGACCGGTATGGATTTAGTGACAGAATTAGACTTGGAAATGCACAGTAGCGTGTGTGTGAAGTTATTCTGAATGACCCTATGTGCACCTTGAATATTATATACCCTTTTAGGGATAGATTTCAAATAGCTCTGATATAGCAGAAACCACTAAATTAGGAAATTGCTAAATTGGGAATTGTATTTCAACCCAGAACAAAAAATGTGCTTTGACGGACACTAAATAACTTGCCCAGCCACAACAGTACAGCGGTAACAACAGATTTAGCGGGATATAAATTTGAGGCCTGGTATTTAGGCGCTGGGTGACCGGTATGGATTTACTGACAGAATTAGACTGGGATATGGCCAAAAAATAACCACACTATTGCTGGTTAAATGCACTTGGTGTGACAGCTTGACCAACCACACTACTGAGGGTTAAATGCACTTGGTGACGGGCGCAGCTTGCCCCTGATGTAGTATATGGCCAAAAAATTAACAGACTATTGCTGGTTAAATGCACTTGGTGTGACAGCTTGACCAACCACACTACTGAGGGTTAAATGCACTTGGTGACGGGCGCAGCTTGCCCCTGATGTAGTATATGGCCAAAAAATTAACAGGCTATTGCTGGTTTAATGCACTTGGTGTGACAGCTTGACCAACCACACTACTGAGGGTTAAATGCACTTGGTGACGGGCGCAGCTTGCCCCTGATGTAGTATATGGCCAAAAAATGAACAGACTATTGCTGGTTAAATGCACTTGGTGTGACAGCTTCACCCTGATGTAGGCTTTAGCCAAAAAACAACCACACCATTGAGGGTTAAATGCACTTGGTGACAGGCGCAGCTTGCCCCTGATGTAGTATATGGCCAAAAAATAAACAGACTATTGCTGGTTAAATGCACTTGGTGTGACAGCCTCACCCTGATGTAGGCTTTAGCCAAAAAACAACCACACCATTGAGGGTTAAATGCACTTGGTCGCAGCTTGTGCTGGCGCACCACAAGACACAAAATGGCCGCCGATCACCCCAGAAAAAAGTGACTGACAAACGGTCTGGGCAGCCTAAAAACAGTGAGCAATTGAATTTCAGCAGCTCAATGATGCACAGCTGCAGATCGATCGATTAATCAAGTCCTTTGGACAGAGGTGTACATAGGAATCACTGGGCCCCATAGCAAAAATCTGAATTGGGCCCCTTAACCCCGCCCACTACCCCCTCCCACTTCCTGACTTTGCTCCTCCCATGCCACACCCCCATTAAATAAATTTATACATGACCTACAGAAACTGTTAGGGGTTTCCTGGGGGTGACCTGTCACATGGGATATCTGCTGCAGCCTGCAGGTCTCCTTATTTGGGGTGCCATGTTAGGCTACTTTCACACTTGCGTTCGGGTCTCCGCTTGTGAGTTCCGTTTGAAGGTTCTCACAAGCGGCACCGAACGGATCCGTCCAGCCCTAATGCATTCTGAGTGGATGCGGATCCGCTCAGAATGCATCAGTATGGCTCCGTCTGTCCTCCGCTCAGCAGGCGGAAACTTGAACGCTGCTTGCAGCCTGGCCGTGCGGAGGCAAACGGATCCGTCCAGACTTACAATCTAAGTCAATGGGGACGGATCCGTTTGAAGTTGACACAGTGTGGCTCAATTTTCAAACGGATCCGTCCCCCATTGACTTTCAATGTAAAGTCAAAACGGATCCGTTTGCACTATCATGAACAAAAAAAAAAATTTTTTTTTTTTTTTTTGTTCATGTTAATGCAAACGGATCCGTTCTGAACGGATCTAAGCGTTTGCATTATAGGTGCGGATCCGTCTGTGCAGACACCAGACGGATCCGCTCTGAACGCAAGTGTGAAAGTAGCCTTAAAGGGAATCTGTCACTAGCAATTTACCCCCAATTTTTTTTTCATGAATCCATGTTTAACAGAGTACCTGTTTTCCATCTGTCTTGTTCTTTTGATTGTGAGTCTTGTCATGTCTTCAAAAAATCGATTCTTATGATATGTAAATGACGCTGTTATTCTTTCTCCACGGTGCCCAGGAACGCCCCTCTGAAGTGCCGTGCCCGGCTAAGTTTGAAAACTAATAACGCCTCCAAGTTCATCTAAATCGCCTCCCAGAGGCACGGCTAAGTGCTCAACACCCCCCTCCTCAGTGCCGCGCTCTGCGGCAAACACCCCGATCCTCCTCTCGCCGGCATCCCAAATCCCGCGCAGGCGCAGTGCCGTCAGTCATCTTATCATAGCGCAGGCAATCGCCGGCACTGCGCCTGCGCGGGATTTGGGATGCCAGCGAGAGGAGGATCGGATTTGGGAGGCGATTTAGATGAACTTGGAGGCGTTATTAGTTTTCAAATTTAGCCGGGCACGGCACTTCAGAGGGGCGTTCCTGGGCACAGTGGAGAAAGAATAACGCCCCTCTGGGCTCCTTACAGCGTCATTTACATATCATAAGAATCGATTTTTTGAAGAAATGACAAGACTCACAATCCAAAGAACAAGACAGATGGAAAAAAGGTACTCATGGATCCATGTTTAATAAAGTACCTTTTTTCCATCTGTGTTCTTCTTTTCCATGTCAGTCTTGTCCTTCAATCGATTCTTGCTGTAAGGACTGGAGCCCAGAGGGGCGTTTTTCTTTCTCCACGGTGCCCCTCTGATTAGTGCCGTGCCCGCCTAAATATGAAAACTCTAACGCCTCCATCATTTAGCTGAATCGCCTCCCAGAGGCGCGGCTAAGTCCTAGACACCCGCCCCCCTCCTCAGCGCTGCGCTCTGAAACACCCGATCCTCCTCTCGTCGGCGTCCCAAATCCCGCGCAGGCGCAGTGCCGGCGATTGCCTGCGCCTGCGCTCTGATAATACGGCTGAGGGCAACAGCTTCAACATCGTCACTGGGCTCGGCGCATGCTCAGTGACGATGTTGAAGCTGTTGCCCTCAGCCGTATTATCAGAGCGCAGGCGCAGGCAATCGCCGGCACTGCGACTGCGCGGGATTTGGGACGCCGACGAGAGGAGGATCGGGTGTTTCAGAGCGCAGCGCTGAGGAGGGGGGCGGGTGTCTAGGACTTAGCCGCGCCTCTGGGAGGCGATTCAGCTAAACATGGGGGGGCCCTGGGGAGAAAAGCAGCCGCATAGCCGGCTGCTGGTCATCAGTGGGCGGGGCCTTATCTGCGCTACGGGCCCCCCAGTGCCGCGGGCCCCATAGCAGTGGCGTGGTCTGCCTCTATGGGCGGTACGCCACTGCCTTTGGAGGAGTTAATCTGCCTAATCTCACCCTACTGTCGCAGCCGCAACCTCTCCCTACGCTAATCAGAGCAGAGTGACGGGCGGCGCTATGTGACTCCAGCTTAAATAGAGGCTGGGTCACATGGTGCTCTGGCCAATCACAGCCATGCCAATAGTAGGCATGGCTGTGACGGCCTCTTGGGGCAAGTAGTATGACGCTTGTTGATTGGCTGCTTTGCAGCCTTTCAAAAAGCGCCAAGAAAGCGTCACAAAAGCGCCAAGAAAGCGACGAACACCGAACCCGAACCTGGACTTTTACGAAAATGTCCGGGTTCGGGTCCGTGTCACGGACACCCCAAAATTCGGTACGAACCCGAACTATACAGTTCGAGTTCGCTCATCCCTACTCCCTATCCTTTCCCTACACCTTGACTAATCTTTCCCTGAACTTGTAAATAGTTTTTTCAGCACAATAAAGTCTTTCCTAGCACTGTCCCTAGCGCCAGCTGACGTCTCTCCCTGCACTAAGCCAACTGGAAAATGGCTGAATCCAAGATGGCTGAGGCTATTTATAGGGCTGTGACATCACAGGAGCTGGCTGGATGCTGATTAGCTGCATGCATGGCATTGTGGGTGTTTCCTCGTTCCTAGAAATCTTTGCTGTATGTCCTAACCCCTGCAGCAGCCATTTTAGGAGAAAATACGATTTGTTACCACAAATCGTGAGGAAATTCATATTCGGTGTGAAACAAATTTTTCCAGAAATTTTGATCGAATTCCACTTCGTCAACTTCGATTCGCTCATCCCCTTTAACTTCCAGATGTGGGATGTAATACTTCACTTTAAATCTCGTAAACCAATAAGGGAGTTCCCCTCCGCAGCTGGCAAACACTTCTGCTACATTCTTTGACAGGTTGCTAATACACTCATCAACCTTGGGATGCGGAAGTATTCACAAGTGCGCCAAACTGTGTGCTCAGGCACCAGAGGCTTCTTCTGAACATAGGTGCCTTAGGCCACTTTCAGACTGGGGTATATCTTTTCTGGCAGGCTGTTCCAGCAGGGGAACAGCCTGCCGGATCCATACTGCCATTTGCCCATGTGTGCTGCCGGAAGTCTGCCCACCCCCATTCATTATAATGGGGAGCGACGGAGATCCGGTCTCAGTATGGCAAATATGCTGAAAGGCAGCCGAACAAATACCGGTGATGAGTTAAATAACTCCTTTATAAAACTGCTCACCTCTACAGGTATTTCTCTATACCTCTCTAGCATCTAGTCTGATTTGAATATGTTCTTTCTCTATCCTGGGTGGATCCAGGTCCAGGATGAGGTAAAATGTCAGCTTTACATCTTTTGGCATGTGTCCTAGTTGCTCTGTCTTTCTCAGACTAGCTTACACTGGAATGACCTGGCTTAGACTGGCTCTAGAATGTTCTGCCCCCTCCTTATATAGAGGGTGACACCAGCCCCATTTAGTAGTGTCTAAGAGATATGACCTATAATTACCATGTGCTTACACAGTAAATGAATACATGACAAATGTATTTTTGCACTTTGCAGTATACGCGACTCTTGGAGCAGGTTGCTGCTGATTGCACTGTATTTGCAGCTTAAAATTAGAATTTTGTGAAAAGTTTAATATTCTAGGCTCAAAGTGTCACACTCTAGTCATCTAATTAATCCATACTCCCTGAGCAAAGGGTACCTCAAAATTGTAAATTTGGGGTTTCATAAGCTGTAAGCCATAATCATCCAAATTATAACAAATAAAGGCTTGAAATATCTCGCTTTGCATGTAATGAGTCTATCTCATATGTTAGTTTCACCTTTTATGTTGCATTACTGAAATAAATTTTTTATTTTTTTTTATTAAATAATTTTTTATTTGAATTTCACATAAAGAACAGATCCATAAAAATGGAGATAACACATTATTCTAACACTAAACATAGCAGTTACAATTCTTTTTCCTTTTCTTTTCCCTTCCCCTCCCTCCTCCCCCCCCCCACCCTCCACGTGGGGACGCGGAAAGAAGAAAAAAAAAAAAAAAAAAAATTTAATTAAAACACCTCCAACACTAAAGCAGCCAATTTTTCCATACCTGGTCGAGATTTAATGACCTTTTTTTGTGATTCTTCATCACTCGTTCTTCTTTAATTAAGTTATCTATCATTTTTCTCCACTGTCCCACCGTCGGTAAATCTACTTTTATCCATTTCCTTAGTATAAGTAATCTGGCCTGGAATAATACTTTATTCAGAACCAGTCGTGTTTTTTTATTTAGCTTCAAATGTTCAGTTGCCCCTAGGATACAAATTATTGGATCCCTGGGCAGCCGAACCTTCAAAAGCAAATATACGGTTTCCATTATTTCTGTCCAATATCTATGGAGCTTGGGACATCTCCAAAAGCAATGTATTAACCACCTCCGGACCGCCTAACGCGCCGATGCGTCCGGAAGGTGGTTGCTTTTCTCCTCCTGGACGCATCGGCGCGTCATCTCGCGAGACGCGAGATTTCCTGTGAACGCGCGCACACAGGCGCGCGCGCTCACAGGAACGGAAGGTAAGCGAGTGGATCTCCAGCCTGCCAGCGGCGATCGCTCGCTGGCAGGCTGGAGATCCGAATTTTTTAACCCCTAACAGGTATATTAGACGCTGTTTTCATAACAGCGTCTAATATACCTCCTACCTGGTCCTCTGGTGGTCCCTTTTGTTAGGATCGACCACCAGAGGACTCAGGTAGGTCAGTACAGTCCCACCAAACACCACACTACACTACACTACACCCCCCCCCCCTCCCCCGTCACTTATTAACCCCTTATAAACCCCTGATCACCCCATATAAACTCCCTGATCACCCCCCTGTCATTGATCACCGCCCTGTCATTGATCACCCCCCTGTCAGGCTCCGTTCAGACGTCCGCATGATTTTTACGGATCCGATCCATGTATCCATGGATCCGTAAAAATCATGCGGACGTCTGAATGGAGCCTTACAGGGGGGTGATCAATGACAGGCGGGTGATCACCCATATACACTCCCTGATCACCCCCTGTCATTGATCACCCCCCTGTCAGGCTCCATTCAGACGTCCGCATGATTTTTACGGATCCGATCCATGTATCCATGGATCCGTAAAAATCATGCGGACGTCTGAATGGAGCCTTACAGGGGGGGTGATCAGTGACAGGGGGGTGATCACCCTGATTACCCTGATCACCCCCTGTCATTGATAACCCCCCTGTAAGGCTCCATTCAGACGTCCGCATGCGTTCTGTGGATCCGATCCATGTATCCATGGATCCGTAAAAAATCATGCGGATGTCTGAATGGAGCCTTACAGGGGGGTGATCAGTGACAGGGGGGTGATCACCCTGATTACCCTGATCACCCCCTGTCATTGATAACCCCCCTGTAAGGCTCCATTCAGACGTCCGCATGCGTTCTGTGGATCCGATCCATGTATCCATGGATCCGTAAAAAATCATGCGGATGTCTGAATGGAGCCTTACAGGGGGGGTGATCAGTGACAGGGGGGTGATCACCCTGATTACCCTGATCACCCCCTGTCATTGATAACCCCCCTGTAAGGCTCCATTCAGACGTCCGCATGCGTTCTGTGGATCCGATCCATGGATCCGTAAAAAATCATGCGGATGTCTGAATGGAGCCTTACAGGGGGGGTGATCAGTGACAGGGGGGTGATCACCCTGATTACCCTGATCACCCCCTGTCATTGATAACCCCCCTGTAAGGCTCCATTCAGACGTCCGCATGCGTTCTGTGGATCCGATCCATGGATCCGTAAAAAATCATGCGGATGTCTGAATGGAGCCTTACAGGGGGGGTGATCAGTGACAGGGGGGTGATCACCCTGATTACCCTGATCACCCCCGGTCATTGATAACCCCCCTGTAAGGCTCCATTCAGACGTCCGCATGCGTTCTGTGGATCCGATCCATGTATCCATGGATCCGTAAAAAATCATGCGGATGTCTGAATGGAGCCTTACAGGGGGGGTGATCAATGACAGGGGGGTGATCAGGGAGTCTATATGGGTGATCACCCCCCTGTCATTGATCACCCCCCTGTCATTGATCACTCCCCCCTGTAAGGCTCCATTCAGACATCCGCATGATTTTTTACGGATCCATGGATACATGGATCGGATCCACAGAACGCATGCGGACGTCTGAATGGAGCCTTACAGGGGGGTTATCAATGACAGGGGGTGATCAGGGTGATCACCTCCCTGTCACTGATCACCCCCCCTGTAAGGCTCCATTCAGACGTCCGCATGCGTTCTGTGGATCCGATCCATGTATCCATGGATCCGTAAAAAATCATGCGGATGTCTGAATGGAGCCTTACAGGGGGGGTGATCAATGACAGGGGGGTGATCAGGGAGTCTATATGGGTGATCACCCCCCTGTCATTGATCACCCCCCTGTCATTGATCACCCCCCTGTCATCTGGTAAGGCTCCATTCAGCCATTTTTTTGGGCACAAGTTAGCGGACATTTTTTGTTTGTTTTTGTTTTTTCTTACTAAGTCTCATATTCCACTAACTTGTGCCAAAAAATAAAATCTCACATGGACGCACCATACCCCTCACGGAATCCAAATGCGTAAACATTTTTAGACATTTATATTCCAGACTTCTTCTCACGCTTTAGGGCCCCTAAAAAGCCAGGGCAGTATAAATACCCCACATGTGACCCCATTTCGGAAAGAAGACACCCCAAGGTATTCCGTGAGGGGCATATTGAGTCCATGAAAGATTGAAATTTTTGTCCTAAGTTAGCGGAAAGTGAGACTTTGTGAGAAAAAAAACAAAAAAAAATCAATATCCGCTAACTTATGCAAAAAAAAAAAAAATTCTAGGAACTCGCCAGGCCCCTCATTGAATACCTTGGGGTGTCTTCTTTCCAAAGTGGGGTCACATGTGGGGTATTTATACTGCCCTGGCTTTTTAGGGGCCCGAAAGTGTGAGAAGAAGTCTGGGATCCAAATGTCTAAAAATGCCCTCCTAAAAGGAATTTGGGCCCCTTTGCGCATCTAGGCTGCAAAAAAGTGTCACACATCTGGTATCGCCGTACTCAGGAGAAGTTGGGGAATGTGTTTTGGGGTGTCATTTTACATATACCCATGCTGGGTGAGAAAAATATCTTGGTCAAATGCCAACTTTGTATAAAAAAATGGGAAAAGTTGTCTTTTGCCAAGATATTTCTCTCACCCAGCATGGGTATATGTAAAATGACCCCCCAAAACACATTGCCCAACTTCTCCTGAGTACGGCGATACCAGATGTGTCACACTTTTTTGCAGCCTAGGTGGGCAAAGGGGCACCTTTCGGATTTCGCAGGCCATTTTTTACACATTTTGATTTCAAGGTACTTCTTACACATTTGGGCCCCTAAATTGCCAGGGCAGTATAACTACGCCACAAGTGACCCCATTTTGGAAAGAAGACACCCCAAGGTATTCCGTGGGGGGCACGGCGAGTTCCTAGAATTTTTTATTTTTTGTCACAATTTAGCGGAAAATGATGATTTTTCTTTTTTTTTCTTTTTTCCTTACAAAGTCTCATATTCCACTAACTTGCGACAAAAAATAAAAAATTCTAGGAACTCGCCATGCCCCTCACGGAATACCTTGGGGTGTCTTCTTTCCAAAATGGGGTCACTTGTGGGGTAGTTATACTGCCCTGGCAATTTAGGGGCCCAAATGTGTGAGAAGAACTTTGCAATCAAAATGTGTAAAAAATGCCCTGCAAAATCCGAAAGGTGCACTTTGGAATATGTGCCCCTTTGCCCACCTTGGCAGCAAAAAAGTGTGACACATCTGGTATCGCCGTACTCAGGAGAAGTTGGGCAATGTGTTTTGGGGTGTCATTTTACATATACCCATGCTGGGTGAGAAAAATATCTTGGTCAAATGCCAACTTTGTATAAAAAAATGGGAAAAGTTGTCTTTTGCCAAGATATTTCTCTCACCCAGCATGGTTATATGTAAAATGACACCCCAAAACACATTCCCCAACTTCTCCTGAGTACGGCGATACCACATGTGTGACACTTTTTTGATGCCAAGGTGGGCAAAGGGGCACATATTCCAATGTGCACCTTTCGGATTTCACCGGTCATTTTTTACAGATTTTGATTGCAAAGTACTTCTCACACATATGGGCCCCTAAATTGCCAGGGCAGTATAACTACGCCACAAGTGACCCCATTTTGGAAAGAAGACACCCCAAGGTATTCCGTGAGGGGCATGGCGAGTTCCTAGAATTTTTTTTTTTTGTCGCAAGTTAGTGGAATATGAGACTTTGTAAGGAAAAAAGAGAAAAAAAAAAAAAATCATCATTTTCCGCTAACTTGTGACAAAAAATAAAAAATTCTAGGAACTCGCAGTGCCCCTCACGGAATACCTTAGGGTGTCTTCTTTCCAAAATGGGGTCACTTGTGGCGTAGTTATACTGCCCTGGCAATTTAGGGGCCCAAATGTGTGAGAAGTACCTTGCAATCAAAATGTGTAAAAAATGCCCTGCAAAATCCGAAAGGTGCACTTTGGAATATGTGCCCCTTTGCCCACCTTGGCAGCAAAAAAGTGTGACACATCTGGTATCGCCGTACTCAGGAGAAGTTGGGGAATGTGTTTTGGGGTGTCATTTTACATATACCCATGCTGGGTGAGAAAAATATCTTGGTCAAATGCCAACTTTGTATAAAAAAATGGGAAAAGTTGTCTTTTGCCAAGATATTTCTCTCACCCAGCATGGTTATATGTAAAATGACACCCCAAAACACATTCCCCAACTTCTCCTGAGTACGGCGATACCACATGTGTGACACTTTTTTGCTGCCAAGGTGGGCAAAGGGGCACATATTCCAAAGTGCACCTTTCGGATTTCACCGGTCATTTCTTACACATTTTGATTGCAAAGTTCTTCTCACACATTTGGGCCCCTAAATTGCCAGGGCAGTATAACTACCCCACAAGTGACCCCATTTTGGAAAGAAGACACCCCAAGGTATTCTGTGAGGGGCATGGTGAGTTCCTAGAATTTTTTATTTTTTGTCGCAAGTTAGTGGAATATGAGACTTTGTAAGAAAAAAATAAAAAAATAAAAATCATCATCATTTTCCGCTAACTTGTGACAAAAAATAAAAAGTTCTATGAACTCACTATGCCCATCAGCGAATACCTTAGGGTGTCTACTTTCCGAAATGGGGTCATTTGTGGGGTTTTTCTACTGTTTGGGCATTGTAGAACCTCAGGAAACATGACAGGTGCTCAGAAAATCAGAGCCGTTTCAAAAAGCGGAAATTCACATTTTTGTACCATAGTTTGTAAATGCTATAACTTTTACCCAAACCATTTTTTTTTTGCCCAAACATTTTTTTTTTATCAAAGACATGTAGAACTATAAATTTAGCGAAAAATTTATATATGGATGTCGTTTTTTTTGCAAAATTTCACAGCTGAAAGTGAAAAATGTCATTTTTTTGCAAAAAAATCGTTACATTTTGATTAATAACAAAAAAAGTAAAAATGTCAGCAGCAATAAAATACCACCAAATGAAAGCTCCATTAGTGAGAAGAAAAGGAGGTAAAATTCATTTGGGTGGTAAGTTGCATGACCGAGCGATAAACGGTGAAAGGAGTGTAGTGCCGAAGTGTAAAAAGTGGCCTGGTCATGAAGGGGGTTTCACCTAGCGGGGCTGAAGTGGTTAAGTCAGCTCTCTCCTCCCAACATTTTGGACACTTATCTGTTGCTTTCATTCCCATTCTTTTCAACATCCAGGGAGATCGGTGTAATCTGTGTACTATAAAGAATTGTGAGATTTTATGTGAGCCCCTATCCGAAATTGTCGCATAATTTTTGAGAGCATCTCTCCAATTATCTTCTGTAAGGGAGTCTAGATCCTTCTCCCATTTTCCTACAGCAAGCATTGTAATCGTTTTTCTCTTACCTTCCATCAAAAGCCTATATCTCCTTGCGGTTGTTCCTCCTCCTTCCCCTACTGTAGTAAACTTATCCAACCTGTCTGATTTTTCCCTCCTGTACCTGTCCTCCTGTACCACTGTCCGCAATGCATTCTTGAGTTGAAGATATTTATAGGTATCAGTATGGGGGATCCCAAATTCCAGCACCATTGTATTAAAGTCCTTCAGCTTATCTTCCTCGAAGATCTGGTCTAAATATATCATTCCTTTTTTCCCCCAGTCTATATAGTCCCTTATTGTTTCTAATTCTTTTAAATAAAGATTTTTCCATATCGGTGTATATTTCAAAAACCCTTTAATCTCCAATATCTTTTTAATTTCCCCCCATACGTGTTCTATTAGATTTAATATCCTATTATCAGAATTTTTTTTGTCCAAAAAACCGGACTCCAACACCTCTAAGTGATTTCCTCCCTCTTTCCAACCCCATCTATTTAATTCTTGCCTACCCACTTGACTATCTAAACTACCCTTTATATTCCCATATTGAGTTATTAAATAGTACAGAAACAAATTGGGGACCGCTAATCCTCCCTCCTGCACTGGAAGCTGAAGGACTTCCTTCTTTATTCGAGGGATCGCACCCTTCCAAATAAAGTCCTCCATTAGTCTATCAAATAGTTTGAAGGTAGTCTGCGGTATTCTCACAGGAGCGTTTTGAAGCACATAAAGTATCTTTGGGAGAAAGACCATTTTTATTAAATTTACCCTACCTTGGATTGACATTGGCAGTCTTTTCCATATGTGTATTTTCGTTCTTAGTTCTTTTACTAAGGGAAGGACATTTAGTTTTTCATATTCTTCTATGTTTCCGGAGATTTGTATGCCGAGATATTTAAAATTTTCATGTTTTTTGAGAATATGCACCCGTGTATCTCCCTGTAATTGTCTATCTCCTAATAATAACATATGTGATTTCCCCCAATTTATCTTTAGACCAGAAAAGAACCCAAACTTATCTATTATCTCTATCACTCTATTAAACTGGTCCCCAGTGTTTTGCAAAAAAAGTAATATATCGTCCGCATACATTAACAATTTTTCTTCTCCACCCGCATATTGAAAACTTTTAATCTCCTTGTCATTTCTTATTATGGTTGCCAGGGGTTCAATTGCAATGGCAAATAGCAGTGGGGAGAGAGGGCATCCCTGCCTGGTGCCCCGAAATAGGGCAAAAGGCAGGGACAAGCTCCCATCCACCGCCACTCTAGCCCTGGGATTTAGATATATTAACTGAATCCACCCTATAAATCCTTCCCCTATACCAATTCTCCTTAATACTGCCCATAAATACTCCCATTCAATACAATCAAATGCCTTTTGAGCATCCAGTGAGAGTATCGCTTTCTCCCCTGCATCCAATCTGTTGGCTTCAATATTGAGGAATAGCCTTCTTATATTGGAGTATATTGTTCTACCCGGTATAAATCCTGTCTGATCTTTATTTATTATTCCTTTAATGACCCTTGAAAGCCTGTCAGCTAGGACTTTTGCGAGAATTTTAACATCCGTGTTCAACAGGGATATTGGCCTGTATGAACCGGGATCTGTTGGTTCTTTTCCTTTTTTTGGGATTAGTGTGATAATTGCTTCCTTCATAGAATTCGGTAGGTCACCCAATTTTTGAGCTTCATCCAATGTTGTCTTTAATTCTTGTACCAAAACCTGGGAAAAGGTTTTATATATTTCAAAGGGGAGCCCGTCCCCACCCGGTGCTTTCTCAGATTTAACCTTCCCCAGAGCTAGATTTATTTCTGCCACCGTTATTTCTTTTTCCAAATATTCTTTTTGGGATTTAGATATCCTACTAAGGGCAATCTCATCCAAGTAAAAATCTAACTCTTGTTTTGAGTATTGTACCCTGGACTTATATAGCTCTAAGAAGTGCTCCCAAAACACTTTTTTAATACCTTCAGGTGTGGTGATTAGTTTACCCGTTTTATCTTTGATTGCACCTATCCATGATTTCCCTTTTTGATTTCTCACTATATTTGCTAATATTTTGCCAACCTTTTCACCCTCCGAAGCTAGTTGGATGCCTTGAAAGAGCAATTCATTCCTACTTTTCTCTAATTGATATATCTTCATCTTTTCCTGTTCTTCCTCCCAGACTCTCTTATTTAGTGCAGTAGGATTTCTCATACTTGCCATTCCTGCCTCTTGCAATTTTTTCTCCAATACCTTCCCATTCTCTCTAGTTCTTTTTTTCCAGTAATTTACCCTTTTGAACAAAACTCCCCTCAAAAAAGCCTTGAAAGTGTCCCAAACCACAAGTCTACCGGCAGAACCGTTATTTTCCATAAAAATTTTTTTAATTCCTCAATTATACTCTCTGTATCTGAAATCAATGGCAGCCAATGAGAGTTGAATTTAAACACCGACAGAGTATTATCTTTGTTCAAATCCAGCTCAACCACCATTGCATTATGGTCTGACAGAGCCATGGGTATATATTTTGTCGTGATCCTATTTTGGGACATTAAATTTTTATTTCCAAAGGTCATATCTATTCTCGACCAAGTTTGGTGTGTTTTTGAATAGCAAGAATATCTAATTTCATCCGGGTGCTGAACCCTCCAAACATCTACCCAATTGAATTCATGGGCTACCTTACATAAGTCTACATTTTGTACTCCCCCCCCCCTGTTAGATGTCCTATCCCTGAGTGGATCCATAACCGCATTATAATCGCCTACCGCAATCAATATACATTCCTGTTTGTTTAACATAAATCTATACAATTGATACAGAACATCTGGTTTATATGGTGGTGGAATATATATATTTGCAATTACAGTTTTAATCCCTTCTAAATAACAATATAAAAAGAGATATCTGCCATAGTCGTCGGCCTCACGTGCCAAAAATTCAAACTTAATCTTATTATGTACCAAAATTGAGACCCCTCTAGAATAAGTGGTATATACAGAATGATATGCCGCCACTACCCATCCCCTCTCTAACCATCTTACTGATTCCTTATCCAAATGTGTCTCCTGAAGGCAGATGATGGCTGGCAGAAACCTCTTCATCCACTCAAGGATAGCATATCTTTTAACCTTCTCACGGAGCCCCCTCACATTCAGCGAAAGGATCCTAGCCATCTAACAGAAGGGGAGGAAAAAAAAAAAAAAAAAAAAAAAAAAAAAAAATTCTCCACGTCCCCACCCCCCATATATGCCCTCCCCTCAATATAGTCCCCCCTTCTGCTGGCCAGCAGTCCAGGCGACTCCATAACTTAGCGTGACTCCTATCACCCCCCCCCCCCCGCCACCAGCCTCAAAGACCCTCTCCATCCGCCCATTCACTAACTTCCTCCGGAGTCTGACAAAATGAGGTCTTGCCTTTATATTCCACCCTTAATTTCGCCGGAAAAAGTAAGCTATACTTTATGCCTGCCTCCCTTAATCTTTTTTTGACCGACATGTACTCTCTTCTTTGCGCATTAGTGCTAAATGAGTAATCTGGAAAAAGTTTGATCTTTACCCCCTGTATATAATATTTTTCCGAGGTTCTTGCATCAGATAATATTTCGTCTCGATCTTTAGATAATAAGAATTTCACCAGTATGGGTCTGGGATAATCCCCTGGCGCCCTATTTTTTGTGGGGACCCTGTGTGCTCTTTCAATAGAGAACAGGGGAGAAAGGGTACCTTCTTTACTATTTTCCCTAAACCACTTTTCCATAAATTCAGTACAGTTTCCTCCTTCTGCTCGCTCTGGGATCCCCACGCATCTTATGTTAGCTCTTCTTGATCTATCCTCCTGGTCTACCAGTTTTTGTTCCATCTTAACGTTTGTTTGTTTTAAATGAGCCACCTCCTTCTCTAATTTCTGTACAGATTCCTCTAGGATGGGAATCCTTTTTTCCATCTCTTGTAAGCGCTGTCTTACTTTTTCCATCTCGGCTCTAATAACCATAACGTCCGTCTGCACTGCCCCAAGCTGGGTTACTAAATTACCCATTAAATTTTCCATCCTTGAGACAGTGCAGAGTATATCCTGCACCATTTTTACGTCCGTTTCTGTATATGTCACTGGTGTTCCCCTGTCCCCCTCCCCCCCCTCCACTGGCGTCTCCTGTGTCAAATCCTGTACTCTGGCATCCGCCATTTTTTCTTTTTGTGGGGATCTAAGCCCAGGTGAACTCGGGACCAGGTACTTATTGAGACCCGCTTGTTTAGGCCCACTTTCAAACCCTCCTGCTGATCGCCTGGTAGTACCCCCCATGGGGCCACGCTGCTCCTCCCTTTTTTTCGACGGCATTTTAAGATCTCTTCCCTCTTTTCTTAATCCTCTTTCACCCTCTCTTTTTTCCTTTTTTTTTTCCCCCCCTTCCCCTCTCTTTCTTCCTGTTTTTTCTGTCTCCCTTCCCCTCCTCCTTCCTTTTATTTTATTTCTTTCCCTTTTCCCCCCCCTATTCCTTTCTTCCCTTCTACCCTTTTTTCCTCCCCCCTTTATTTTTTCCTTTCTTTTCTACCCCCTCTCCCTCCCACCCCCTCTTCCTCTCCCCTTCTTCTTCTTCCTTTTTTAGTTAATCGAAAGAAAAAGAAACAGAAACCAAATATAATCAATAAATTACTTCCGTATTTAGATACGCAAGCTAGTTCAGAGAGGAAAAAAAAAAAAAAAAAAAAAGAGGTCCATAATATCAGCAGAATCCAGCCGAAAGAAGAGAGGCTTCTTAAAGGGTTGAGGGTCGAGGTCTGGACTCCAAACGTATAGGAGATATAATCCGATGGCAGGTTAATTCGGAGAAATATGATACAGTTAAATATCTTGAGGGGGGGATAGGGATTTCAATCGGGATTATTGGAATTATTGAGCGTAACACCGCACATCCCAAACCCCCTCCCCCACTCTCTTTTCTTTTTTCTTTTTAAATTCAATTCAGATCCCACTGGCGCAGTCCACTCTCAATAGCTGTCTGCAGATATCTCAGTGCAGGGTTTACTTCTGTCACTCCACGGCAACTTCAATCTGCACCCCCATAGTTACAGCCACGTTCACGGCAACAAAATTAACACGCTGTCAGCTGCAAACTCATGGGTACGCAACAGGGGCTCCCAGCATCACCACAAGAGCCTGTGGACAGTCCTCCACTTCCAGACAACTGAAGTGGCCCCCTTTCAAACACTACAAGCGGAACTGGCCTCACCGCTCCAAGGTCAGCAAGTGTCAGCAAGTGTCAATAGGGGTTAGTATAAATCAAATCAGTAGGGCAGGATCTCAGGGACCAAGCACCCCCCGGACATCATCTCCAGCAGTGCCAGGACCCCACCACTTCACCATCAGCAGGCACGTGCCGACCAGGGCTCCCCTTTAGCACAAATGGTTAGTGCCCTATGTTCCGACCCCAACAACCTTCGTCCCGCCAGCGCTTTTTTTTTTTTCTCCTCACACAACTAGAGCTGCGATAGCTCACTGCTCACCACACGACGGCTCGGATCTTCCAGGGACAGAAGTCGGGGTCCGGACACCGGCGTCAAACTCTGGGGCGATCAGGGAGGCAGTCAGGGCGGCCACAGCCTCGGTACATGGCTGTGATGGACGGCAAGCTAGCGTGGGCTGCGGCGGTCAGGCATTCCGGGCGGTGGTACGAGCGGCCGGCGTACAGGAGAGGCGGGGGGCGGAGCCCTAGCGTCCCACGTCAGACGCTCTCACGCATCCTCTCAGCCCCATCAGTTAATTACTGAAATAAATTAACTTTGCACAATATTAAAATTTTTCGAGTTTTACCTGTATATATATACAGTGGATATAAAAAGTCAGGTTTCTGTGATGAGACAAAGATAAATCATTTCAGAACTTTTTCCACCTTTAATGTGACCTATAAACTGTACAATCCAATTGAGAAACAAACTGAAATCTTTTAGGTAGAGGGAAGAAAAAAAGTACCCTTAAACTAATACTTTGTTGAAGGACCTTTTGATTTTATTACAGCACTCAGTCTTTTTGGGTATGAGTCTATCAGCATGGCACATTTTAACTTGGCAAGATTTATCCACTCTTCTTTGCAAAAACACTCCAAATCTGTCAGATTGCGAGGGCATCTCCTGTGCACAGCCCATTTCAGATCACCCCACAGATTTTCAATCGGATTCAGGTCTGGGCTCTGGCTAGGCCATTCCAAAACTTCAATCTTCTTCTGGTGAAGCCAGTCCTTTGTTGATTTGGATGTATGCTTTGGGTCGTTGTCATGCTGACAGATGAAGTTCCTCTTCATGTTCAGCTTTCTAGCAGAAGCCTGAAGGTTTTGTGCCAATATTGACTGGTATTTGGAACTGTTCATAATTCCCTCTAGCTTAACTAAGGCCCCAGTTCCAGCTGAAGAAAAAGAGCCCGAAAGCATGATGCTACCACCGCCATGCTTCACTGTGGGTATGGTGATCTTTTGGTGATGTGCAGTGCTGTTTTTGGGCCAAACCTTTTTGGAATTATGGCCAAAAAGGTTCAATCTTGGTTTCATCAGACCATAACACCTTTTTCCTCATGCTTTTGGGAGACTTCAGATTTGTTTTTGCAAAATGTAGCCTGGCTTGGATGTTTTTTTTCGTAAGAAAAGGCTTTCGTCTTGCCACTCTACCCCATAGCCCAGACATATGAAGAATACGGACGATTGTTGTCACATGTACCACACAGCCAGTACTTGCCAAATATTCCTGCAGCTCCTTTAATGTTGCTGTAGGCCTCTTGGTAGCCTCCCAGACCAGTTTTCTTCTCGTCTTTTCATCAATTTTGGAGGGACGTCCAGTTCTTGGTAATGTCACTTTTGTGCCATATTTTCTCCACTTGATGATGACTGTCTTCACTGTGTTCCATGGTATATCTAATGCCTTGGAAATTCTTTTGTACCCTTCTCCTGACTGATACCTTTTAACAATGAGATCCCTTTGATGCTTTGGAAGCTCTCTGTGGATCATGGCTTTTGCTGTTGGGATATTTCAGGAAAGACCAACTAGAGCAGCTGAACTTTATTTGGGGTAATCAGAGGCACTTTAAATGATGGCAGGTGTATGCTGACTCCTATTTAACAGGATTTTGAATGTGATTGCTCAATTCTGAACACAACTACATCCCCAGTTATAAGAGGGTGTGCACACTTATGCAACCACATTATTTGCGTTTTTTGTTTATGTTTTCTTCCCTTCACCTAAAAGATTTCAGTTTGTTTTTCAATTGAGTGGTACAGTTTATAGGTCACATTAAAGGTGGAAAAAGTTCTGAAATGATTTATCTTTGTCTCATTTGTTCACAGCACAGAAACCTGACATTTTAACAGGAGTGTGTAGACTTTTTATATCCACTGTATGTATATATATATATATATATATATATATATAATCCAAATAAATGTAACGCAGCACTCCTTAAATAAAAAGTGAAAAAATACAAAATGTATTCAACACATGTTGATACAGGCAACGTTTCAGCTCTCTTACAGAGCCATTATTAAGCCTCACTTGGCTTGATAATGGCTCTGTGAGAGAGTTGAAACATTGCCTGTATCAACATGTGTTATATACATTTTGTATTTTTTCACTTTTTATCCAAGGAGTGCTGCGTTACATTTATTTGGATTGTGTTCGGACCCCAGGACCCAGGGGAAAACGCTGGCACCTGAATAATTTGCATCACTTGAAGTGAGGAGTGCTGCCCAGCCATCTTTTGGATATATATATATATATATATATATATATAGAGAGAGAGAGAGAGAGAGAGAGAGAGAGAGAGAGATAGTACATATACAGTACAGACCAAAAGTTTGGACACACCTTCTCATTCAAAGAGTTTTCTTTATTTTCATGACTATGAAAATTGTAGATTCACACTGAAGGCATCAAAACTATGAATTAACACATGTGGAATTATATACATAACAAAAAAGTGTGAAACAACTAAAAATATGTCATATTCTAGGTTCTTCAAAGTAGCAACCTTTTGCTTTGATTACTGCTTTGCACACTCTTGGCATTCTCTTGATGAGCTTCAAGAGGTAGTCACCTGAAATGGTCTTCCAACAGTCTTGAAGGAGTTCCCAGAGATGCTTAGCACTTGTTGGCCCTTTTGCCTTCACTCTGCGGTCCAGCTCACCCCAAACCATCTCGATTGGGTTCAGGTCCGGTGACTGTGGAGGCCAGGTCATCAGGCGCAGCACCCCATCACTCTCCTTCATGGTCAAATAGCCCTTACACAGCCTGGAGGTGTGTTTGGGGTCATTGTCCTGTTGAAAAAGAAATGATGGTCCAACTAAACGCAAACCGGATGGAATAGCATGCCGCTGAAAGATGCTGTGATAGCCATGCTGGTTCAGTATGCCTTCAATTTTGAATAAATCCCCAAAAGTGTCACCAGCAAAGCACCCCCACACCATGACACCTCCTCCTCCATGCTTCATGGTGGGAACCAGGCATGTAGAGTCCATCCGTTCACCTTTTCTGCGTCGCACAAAGACACGGTGGTTGGAACCAAAGATCTCAAATTTGGACTCACCAGACCAAAGCACAGATTTCCACTGGTCTAATGTCCATTCCTTGTGTTCTTTAGCCCAAACAAGTCTTTTCTGCTTGTTGCCTGTCCTTAGCAGTGGTTTCCTAGCAGATATTCTACCATGAAGGCCTGATTCACACAGTCTCCTATTAACAGTTGTTCTAGAGATGTGTCTGCTGCTAGAACTGTGTGTGGCATTGACCTGGTCTCTAATCTGAGCTGCTGTTAATCTGCGATTTCTGAGGCTGGTGACTCGAATGAACTTATCCTCCGCAGCAGAGGTGACTCTTGGTCTTCCTTTCCTGGGGCGGTCCGCATGTGAGCCAGTTTCTTTGTAGCGCTTGATGGTTTTTGTGACTGCACTTGGGGACACTTTCAAAGTTTTCCCAATTTTTCGACTGACTGACCTTCATTTCTCAAAGTAATGATGGCCACTCGTTTTTCTTTACTTAGCTGCTTTTTTCTTGCCATAATACAAATTCTAACAGTCTATTCAGTAGGACTATCAGCTGTGTATCCACCTGACTTCTCCACAACGCAACTGATGGTCCCAACCCCATTTATAAGGCAAGAAATCCCACTTATTAAACCTGATAGGGTACATCTGTGAAGTGAAAACCATTTCAGGTGACTACCTCTTGAAGCTCATCAAGAGAATGCCAAGAGTGTACAAAGCAGTAATCAAAGCAAAAGGTGGCTACTTTGAAGAACCTAGAATATGACATATTTTCAGTTGTTTCACACTTTTTTGTTATGTATATAATTCCACATGTGTTAATTCATAGTTTTGATGCCTTCAGTGTGAATCTACAATTTTCATAGTCATGAAAATAAAGAAAACTCTTTGAATGAGAAGGTGTGTCCAAACTTTTGGTCTGTACTGTATATATATGTTTACAGTATAAATATATATATATATATATATATATATATATATATGCAATGGCCCTCAAAACTGTGTTATTCTGTAAACCATATAGAACAGACACATAAGAATCAGTTGAGATGGTATTTAACGCCAAGTAAGATGAAAATAATGAATTCTTGTAATATTGATAAATGTTGGAGGAATTGTGGAAAGTTAGGTTAAATCCATATATGGGGGTCTTGTTCAAAAGTGAAATGCTGTTGGGAAGATATTTTGCACCTAATTTCTGGATTGTGTCACATCAGTATCTCCCACTTACCAGAACTGGTTTTATTGGATATTGGTGTGATAGATATTGCCCCTAGGTATAGGGTTTTTACTGCCCCAAGGGCATTGATAGTGAAAAACTGGAAAAGTAATGGGAATCCAACACTAGAAAAGATAATATGGGAGGTTAATAGTTATCTCCGATTTGAGATGTGTTTAGATAAGAATAACATACTCCCAGTAAAGAACCTGCAGTATAGATGGAAAAATTTTTAGGCGATTAATATTCTGTACACAGGAGGACCCTCTAAAAGAAAAGAAAACGTACAAACTTCTCTTTTTTTTTTCTCTTCCTCCTCCAAACGCTTCCCTCTCTTTTTTCTTTTTTCATTCTTTCTTATTGTGCTACCAAGCAGTACCCCTTGGGAAACTGAAAACTTTGAGGCTAAAGCATAAATTTATTGCAAAAATGAAATTTTCATAGCCAAGTGGCTCTAAATTTCATGAAATGCCTGTTGAGTCAAAGGGTGTAATACACCCTTCAAAAAAAAGTCTTTGAGGGGGTAGTTTACAAAATGGGGTCACATTTGGGGGGTTTCCACTCTAGGGGTACTTCAAGGTCTTTTCAAATGAGACAGCGCCCAAAAACCAGTCCACAAAAATCTGCCCTCCGAAAACCATATGATGCGCCTTCTCTTCTAATCCCTGCAGTATGGTCATGGAACAGTGTATGACCACATAATGGGGTGTTTCTGTAAACTGCAGAATCAGGCTAATCAATATTGAGGTTTGTTCTGCAGTTAATCCTTGCTGTTGAAATGTAAGCCTTCTACAATCCGGAATTTTTCTTTTTTTATTTACAAAGTGATGCCAATATAAACTTGACATATGGTGAATGTTAATTTTTTGAGGTATCACTATCTGTCTTAAAAGTAGAGAAATTCAAATTTACAAATTAGTGAATGTTTCAAAATTTTCTATAAATGTTGGATTTTTTTTTAAAATAATGGTAAAACATATTGCTTCGAATTTACCACTAAGATGAAGTGTGATGTATCACAAGAAAACATCTCAGAAAAGATATTTCCACATAGAGTGACGCATGTCAGATTTGAAAAACTAATCTCTTCTTAAAGTAAAAGATTGCTGGCTCCTCAAGGGATTGATGTATACGTTATATATATATATATATATATATATATATATATATATATGTATGTATATACACACACTGCATATATTACACAGTATTATGGATGCAATATGTACAGATATATGGTATATACAACAGTGTACTGATATGTGAGGTACCGTATGAGGTATAAATTACACCTTGTACACTATTGTATATACTATAGTTCTATACCCACTGCATTTATAATATAATAATAATATTATATATGTATATATATATATATATATATATATATATATATATATGTGTGTTTATTATATATGCAGTGTATATATGCAAACCGGATTCCAAAAAAGTTGGGACACTATACAAATCGTGAATAAAAACTGAATGCAATGATGTGGAGGTGCCAACTTCTAATATTTTATTCAGAATAGAACATAAATCACGGAACAAAAGTTTAAACTGAGAAAATGTACAATTTTAAGGGAAAAATATGTTGAATCAGAATTTCATGGTGTCAACAAATCCCCAAAAAGTTGGGACAAGGCCATTTTCACCACTTTGTGGCATCTCCCCTTCTTCTTACAACACTCAACAGACGTCCGGGGACCGAGGAGACCAGTTTCTCAAGTTTAGAAATAGGAATGCTCTCCCATTCTTGTCTAATACAGGCCTCTAACTGTTCAATCGTCTTGGGCCTTCTTTGTTGCACCTTCCTCTTTATGATGCGCTAAATGTTCTCTATAGGTGAAAGATCTGGACTGCAGACTGGCCATTTCAGTACCCGGATCCTTCTCCTACGCAGCCATGATGTTGTGATTGATGCAGAATATGGTCTGGCATTATCTTGTTGAAAAATGCAGGGTCTTCCCTGAAAGAGATGACGTCTGGATGGGAGCATATGTTGTTCTAGAACCTGAATATATTTTTCTGCATTGATGGTGCCTTTCCAGACATGCAAGCTGCCAATGCCACACGCACTCATGCAACCCCATACCATCAGAGATGCAGGCTTCTGAACTGAGCGTTGAAAACAACTTGGGTTGTCCTTGTCCTCTTTCGTCCGGATAACATGGCGCCCCAGATTTCCAAAAATAACTTTGAATCGTTACTCATCTGACCACAGAACAGTTGTCCATTTTGCCACACTCCATTTTAAATGATCCCTGGCCCAGTGAAAACGCCTGAGCTTGTGGATCTTGCTTAGAAATGGCTTCTTCTTTGCACTGTAGAGTTTCAGCTGGCAACGGCGGATGGCACGGTGGATTGTGTTCACTGACAATGGTTTCTGGAAGTATTCCTGAGCCCATTCTGTGATTTCCTTTACAGTAGCATTCCTGTTTGTGGTGCAGTGTCGTTTAAGGGCCCGGAGATCACGGGCATCCAGTATGGTTTTACGGCCTTGACCCTTACGCACAGAGATTGTTCCACAGATTCTCTGAATCTTCGGATTATGTTATGCACAGTTGACGATGATAGATGCAAAGTCTTTGCAATTTTTCGCTGGGTGACACCTTTCTGATATTGCTCCACTATCTTTCTGCGTAACATTGTGGGAATTGCTGATCCTCTACCCATCTTGGCTTCTGAGAGACACTGCCACTCTGAGAAGCTCTTTTTATACCCAATTATGTTGCCAATTGACCTAATTAGTGTTAATTGGTCTTCCAGCTCTTCGTTATGCTCAAATTTACTTTTTCCAGCCTCTTATTGCTACTTGTCCCAACTTTTTGGGGATTTGTTAACACCGTGAAAATTTGAATCAACGTATTTTTCCTTTAATTGATACATTTACTCGGATTAAACGTTTGATCTGTCATCTACGTTCTATTACAAATAAAATATTGACATTTGCCATCTCCACATCATTGCATTCAGTTTTTATTCACAATTTGTTTAGTGTCCCCACTTTTTTGGAATCCGGTTTGTATATATATATATATATATATATATATATACATATATATATACAGTACAGACCAAAAGTTTGGACACACCTTCTCATTCAAAGAGTTTTCTTTATTTTCATTACTATGAAAATTATAGATTCACACTGATGGCATCAAAACTATGAATTAACACATGTGGAATTATATACATAACAAAAAAGTGTGAAACAACTGAAAATATGTCATATTCTAGGTTCTTCAAAGTAGCCACCTTTTGCTTTGATTACTGCTTTGCACACTCTTGGCATTCTCTTTATGAGCTTCAAGAGGTAGTCACCTGAAATGGTTTTCACTTCACAGGTGTGCCCTGTCAGGTTTAATAAGTGGGATTTCTTGCCTTATAAATGGGGTTGGGACCATCAGTTGCGTTGTGGAGAAGTCAGGTGGATACACAGCTGATAGTCCTACTAAATAGACTGTTAGAATTTGTATTATGGCAAGAAAAAAGCAGCTAAGTAAAGAAAAACGAGTGGCCATCATTACTTTAAGAAATGAAGGTCAGTCAGTCCGAAAAATTGGGAAAACTTGTGTCCCCAAGTGCAGTCACAAAAACCATCAAGCGCTACAAAGAAACTGGCTCACATGCGGACCGCCCCAGAAAGGAAGACCAAGAGTCACCTCTGCTGCGGAGGATAAGTTCATCCGAGTCACCAGCCTCAGAAATCGCAGGTTAACAGCAGCTCAGATTAGAGACCAGGTCAATGCCATACAGAGTTCTAGCAGCAGACACATCTCTAGAACAACTGTTAAGAGGAGACTGTGTGAATCAGGCATCCATGGTAGACTATCTGCTAGGAAACCACTGCTAAGGACAGGCAACAAGCACAAGAGACTTGTTTGGGCTAAAGAACACAAGGAATGGACATTAGACCAGTGGAAATCTGTGCTTTGGTCTGATGAGTCCAAATTTGAGATCTTTGTGCGACGCAGAAAAGGTGAACGGATGGACTCTACATGCCTGGTTCCCACCGTGAAGCATGGAGGAGGAGGTGTGATGGTGTGGGGGTGCTTTGCTGGTGACACTGTTGGGGATTTATTCAAAAATTTAAGGCATACTGAACCAGCATGGCTACCACAGCATCTTGCAGCGGCATGCTATTCCATCCGGTTTGCGTTTAGTTGGACCATCATTTATTTTTCAACAGGACAATGACCCCAAACACACCTCCAGGCTGTGTAAGGGCTATTTGACCATGAAGGAGAGTGATGGGGTGCTGCGCCAGATGACCTGGCCTCCACAGTCACCGGACCTGAACCCAATCGAGATGGTTTGGGGTGAGCTGGACCGCAGAGTGAAGGCAAAAGGGCCAACAAGTGCTAAGCATCTCTGGGAACTCCTTCAAGACTGTTGGAAGACCATTTCAGGTGACTACCTCTTGAAGCTCATCAAGAGAATGCCAAGAGTGTGCAAAGCAGTAATCAAAGAAAAAGGTAGCTACTTTGAAGAACCTAGAATATGACATATTTTCAGTTGTTTCACACTTTTTTGTTATGTATATAATTCCACATGTGTTAATTCATAGTTGTGATGCCTTCAGTGTGAATCTACAATTTTCATAGTCATGAAAATAAAGAAAACTCTTTGAATGAGAAGGTGTGTCCAAACTTTTGGTCTGTATTGTATTATAAAAGTATTTTCCATATTTCCCCCTCCAACAAACTGGTGGGTCTAGACTGTCTGTCCTGGCCATTGCAGGGATTGCAGCAGTCATCGGCTGTGATCAACCGTCTGTAGTCTTAGTAGTTCGTGTTGTATCTGACATGATTTATGGTCTGTCCATCTTCTGAGTCACCACTCCTGGTACCACGTGTTGTTTTCCACTTAATAGTAAGGCTACTTTCACACAGACGTTTTGGTTTCCGTTTGTGAGATCCGTTCAGGGCTCTCACAAGCGGTCCAAAACAGATCAGTTTTGCCCTAATGCATTCCGAATGGATAAGGATCCGCTCAGAATGCATCAGAATGCATCAGTTTGGCTCTGTTCCGCTCCATTCCGCTTTGGAGGCGGATACCAAAACGCTGCTAGCTGCTTGTCCATCTGACGAAACTGAGCCAAACAGATCCGTCCTGACACACAATATAAGTCAATGGGGACGGATCCGTTTTCACTGACACAATATGGCGCAATAGAAAACGGATCTGTCCTCTATTGACTTTCAATGGTGTTCAAGACGGATCCATTTTGGCTATGTTAAAGATAATACAAACAGATCTGTTCTGAACTCATGCATGCGGTTGTATTATCAGTGCGGATCCGTCTGTGCAGATCCATGACGGATCCGCACCAAACGCGAGTGTGAAAGTAGCCTTATGTGTCAAGTTCTTGAGTATACAGTATATTATTTTTTTAAGTCTTGCACCTACAGTAAAAAATGGCTTTTCTGTCTGCTAACTAAACTGTACCTACCATCTGGCTGTTGGTTCTGACAGCTGACCCTCCTGCCCCTACCAAGCTCCTGTCTATAAGATGTATTAACATTCATCAACACATGGACAACCCCTTTAAAGCAAGGAAAAGGCAAATAAAACCAGAACCTTCTGTCCACGGCATAGTTTATGGTGCAAATGGCTTCCCAAAACACCAATCTGATAATAATGACCAATCCTAAAGATAGGTACTGGAAAACCCTTTTAATGCCCCACACTTTGTAAACCTCCCCACGTAGTGCACTTGTCTATATTAATAGATTTACACTCCTCAATAGTGAAATCCACCACCAAGAAAGAAAACTCATGGAAATGACAGGATTGATTGATGTTTTAATTATATGCAAATGATAAACAAAAAAGGAAACAATATATTCAAAACATTTAGATTTATAGAGTATCAAGTATAAGTACACAAGCAGAGATGCATGCATTTATATGCCTCAGCATGATACCTGTCAGGTTATTAATGATTGCATGAGGAATTTTCTGCCAAGCTGAATGCACTTGGGAATGCAAATCATCAAGATCCGCTGCACGAAGCTCTTTTGCAGTTGCTGATCAATGAAGTCAAAGATGTTAACAACATGAGACAAGTCCGTCGACACTGCAGCCATGGTAGTTTGTTTAAGCCACAATGTCAGATAGGTGCAGGCCCTACCTCTGGGACCCTCTCCTATCTCCAGAATAAAGCCCCTAAAGTGAGGAGAGCACATTCCAGATTGCTCTCCATTCACTGCTATGGGCCTCCTGAAAAGAGCAAGTGTCGCTTGACTAATTTTGGAAGTCCCATAGTATCGGAGAGGTGGTGGTGGTGATGCAATAAAAAAAAATCTTTTTTTTTAAGTTTTAAAAGAAGAAAACATAGAAATGTTGGTATCACTGTAATTGTTCTGACCCACAGAATAAAGTCAACATGTCGGTTTTACCAGGATAGTTAGATTTTTTTTTTTAGCTCTCCACTATGTTATTTGGAATATTAAATGGTACCTTTCGAAAGTACAACTAGTTCTGCAAAATAACAAGCCATGCAAGCAAATAAATACAGAAAAGGTTATAGCTCTTGAATAGCAAGGAGTAAAAAATGAAAACAATAAAATGAAAAATGACTGCTTCAGGAAGGGGTTAAAGGGGTTTACCAGGATTTTTATGTTGATGTCCTATTCTCAGGGCCGGCGTTAGGGGGGGCAAACTGGGCAATTGCCCTGGGCCCCCATCATCTTAGGGGCCCCCTGCTTCAATGCTGCTGTTCAGCTGAAGCAAAGAGGCGGACAGCTGAAAAGCTGCACTTTACAATGCAGAGTAAGGCCCTTCCCTGTACACATAACACAAATCATTACCACAGTGCTGCTCTGCAAACTGACAGCTCCGGACACCAGCAACACTTTTCTACTGGATCTGTAGGACCTGCGATGATGTCACGTGCAGGAGGCGGAGCTCAGCAGAGAAGAGGGGATAAAGGACCTGTGATGACATCACCATCATGTGACCAGAACAGGAGGAGGAGCAAAGCAGTGCAGCAAAAAAAAAGACCAAGACCAGTGATGTATGGGAAGAAATGAAGGATTCAATGTAAGTGCCAGGGAAGTGCTTGGAGTTGTAGTCCTCTCCTCCTATAACTCCTGTTATATAATATCAGAGCACATTACAAGAGGAGGTATAACAGGACTACAACTCTGAGCATGTCCAGGCCATTATTATGTAATGTCAGGGTATATTACAACACCCTGGATATGCTGGGAGTTGTAGTCATATCCTCTTATACCTACTTTTATAATGTACTCTGATATTACATAATAACGGCTTGGACATGCTGGGAGTTGTAATCCCATCCTCTTATACGTCCCCCTGTAATGTGCTCTGATATTAAATAATAATGGCTTAGACATGCTGGGAGTCCTCTCATATTATACCTCTTGCGGTAATGTGCTCTGCATTAAGGCCAGGACAATGGATAGGCGAGGTTAGTCATCTGCCTAGGGCACCACTTCGCTACCCATAAAGTGAGACGCAGATAATAACACTGTCGTTTTCATCGCAGACAGAGGCGGGGAAAACGGGAGTAACATAGTAACATAGTACATAAGGTAGAAACCAATTTTCCCCACTTTAGGGGAATAATAAATTCCTTCCTGACTACAATCAGGCAATCGGAATAACTCCCTGGATCAACGACCCCTCTCTAGTTGCTATATCCTGTAATATTATTACGCTCCAGAAATACATCCAGGCCCCTCTTGAATTCCTTTACTGTACTCACCATCACCACCTCCTCAGGCAGAGAGTTCCATAGTCTCACTGCTCTTACCGTAAAGAATCCTCTTCTATGTTTGTGTACAAACTTTTTTTTCTCCAGATGCAGAGGATGTCCCCTCGTCACAGTCACAGTCCTGGGATAAACAGATGATGGGAGAGATCTCTGTACTGACCCCTGATATATTTATACATAGTAATTAGATCTCCCCTCAGTCGTCTTTTTTCTAAAGTGAATAGCCCTAATTTTGATAATCTTTCAGGGTACTGTCGTTGCCCCATTCCAGTTATTACTTTAGTTGCCCTCCTCTGGACCTTCTCCAGCTCTGCTATGTCTGCCTTGTTTACAGGAGCCCAGAACTGTACACAGTATTTCATGTGTGGTCTGACTAGCGATTTGTAAAGTGGTAGGACTATGTTCTTATCACGGGCATCTATGCCCCTTCTGATGCAACCCATTATCTTATTGGCCTTGGCAGCAACTGCCTGACACTGGTTTTTGCAGCTTAGTTTGCTGTTTATTAAAATTCCTAGATCCCTTTCCATGTCAGTGTTACCGAGTGTTTTACCATTTACCATGTACGGGTGACTTGCATTATTCCTTCCCATGTGCATAACTTTAGATTTGTCAGTGTTAAACCTCATCTGCCACTTATCTGCCCAAGCCTCCAGTCTATCCAGATCCCTCTGTAGTAGTATACTGTCCTCTTCAGTGTAAATTACTTTACACAGTTTAGTGTCATCTGCGAAAATTGACACTTTACTATGCAAGCCTTCTACAAGATGATTAATAAATATATTGAAGAGAATAGGGCCCAATACTGACCCCTGGGGTACCCACTAGTGACAGTGACCCAATCTGAGTGTGTACCGTTAATAACCACCCTCTGTTTTCTATCCCTCAGCCAGTTACTTACCCACATACAGACGTTTTCTCCCAGTCCGAGCATTCTCATTTTATATACTAACCGTACCGTGTTATATGCTTTGGAGAAGTCCAGATATACGACATCCATTGATTTGCCGCTTTCAAGTCTAGAACTTACCTCCTCATAGAAACGGAATAAATTTGTTTGGCATGACCGATCCCTCACGAAGCCATGCTAATATGCCGTTATGTGCTTAATTCCGTGAGGTGAGTGAGGTGAGTTTTTTATTTTTTACTAAATGTCCGCACGTCTGGGAAATCTTGACTTAAAGTTACCTTTATTCAACCAGCAAATCATTTTTTGACGGGAAATGACATCCTGTAGGTGTCTCCCAAAAGGTAATAAGACGATGTACAAGAGGTATTATTGTGGTAAAAAAAAAAAAACATTTCTCAGCTTTTATTTACATTTTAGCAAAAAGTATCCAGTTGGCGTAAAAAAGGAGAAGCCTTCAACCCAAAGAACACCATCCCCACTGTCAAACATGGTGGTGGGAACCTAATGCTTTGGGGGTGTTTTTCAGCCAATGGACCAGGAAACCTAATCACAGTAAACGGCACCATGAAAAAAGAGCAATACATGAGGATTCTCAAGGACAACATCAGGCAGTCTGCAGAGAAACTTGGCCTTGGGCACCAGTGGACATTTCAGCATGACAAAGACCCAAAACACACAGCAAAAGTGGTGAAGAAATGGTTAGCAGACAACATTAACGTTTTGGAGTGGCCCAGCCAGAGTCCAGACTTCAATCCAATTGAGAATCTGTGGAGGGAGCTAAAGATCAGGGTGATGGCAAGAAGACCATCCAACCTGAAAGATGTGGAGCTCATTGCTAAAGATGAATGGGCAAAAATACCTGTGGAGACATGCAAAAAGCTGGTCTGCAATTATAAGAAGCGTTTGATTGCTGTAATAGCCAATAAAGGCTTTTCTATTGACTATTGAGAAGGGTATGAATAATTTTGTACTGAACACTTTTTGATCAAATGTAAATAAAAGCTGAGAAATGTTTTTTTTCCACAATAATGCCTCTTATACATCATCTTATTATCTTTTGGGAGACACCTATGTCATTTCCCGTCAAAAAATTACTTGCTGGTTGAATAAAAGTAACTTTGAGTGAAAATTTGCCAGGGGTATGAATAATTATGGGCAGCACTGTATATACTGACACTATGGAGGGGAGCATTATATGGAACTAGTAGGAGGCACTACAGTAGGAGGCACTGGGAGCATTAGGCCCTTTTCACACAAGCGTATTGGGTCCGGATGTGTTCAGGATGCGTTCAGTGAAACTCGCACCATTTTGCAAGCAAGTTCAGTCAGTTTTGTCTGCAATTGCGTTCAGTTGGTCAGTATTTTCTGCGCGAGTGCAAAACGTTTTGATGCGTTTTTCACGCGAGTGATAAAAAACTGAAGGTTTACAAACAAAATCGTTCTTCACTGAAGCCCCATTCACTTCTATGGGGCCAGGGCTGCGTGAAAAACGCAGAATATAGAACATGCTGCATTTTTTCACGCAATGCAGAACTGATGCGTGAAAAAACGCTCATGTACACAGACTCATTGAAATGAATGGGTCAGGATTCAGTGCGGGTGCTATGCCTTCACGTCACGCATTGCACCCGCACGGAAAACTCGCTCGTGTGAAATGGGCATTCTGGTTGTATTATTACTACTAAGGTAGTACTGCCGATCAGCTGTTTGAGGAGACGGCGAGGGCTGTCCGCACGTGTTGTTTCCCTCCTCTCTTCCTGCACACCGCTGTATGTCTATGGGACAGCAGCAGTAAACAGCACGCGCCATTTGCTCAAACAGCTGATCGGCGGGGCCGGGGTGTCAGGTGTCGGACTGTGTTTTTAGCACATTATTACAAGATTTGGGGCCCCACTTTTGATTTTGCCTAGGGCCATATTTTGTCTAAAACCGGCCCTGCCTATTCTCATGTAATACAGTATGGAGCCTCCCAACTGTAACGCTGACAGCATATGAGTTATTTCAACTGTCTGATCCTTTTGTTCTCGAGTAGATAAGCTGCTGCCAGAGGAGTCTGAGGCAGTCTTCTCCCTTTCTTCCTACTGTCAACACGTGCTTGGTTGGCAAAGCCAAGAAGGCATGTGTGTGAGGGGATCGACAGTCATAGCCGTCGCCAAAACGCTATCTTATGGAGTCTGGAAAGTTGTCTGTGGCTAATTCTGAGTGTCATGCTGAGGACATTTTCATGCACACCCTGCCAGCAACAAATTGTAAGCTTGGTATTTGTAAGTTTTAGATACTAAACATACATAATTAAGATTTGACATGTGCTCATTCTACATCTATATGCAGTATAATTTTATATATACAGTACAGACCAAAAGTTTGGACACACCTTCTCATTCAAAGAGTTTTCTTTATTTTCATGACTATGAAAATTGTAGATTCACACTGAAGGCATCAATACTATAAATTAACACATGTGAAATTATATACATAACAAAAAAGTGTGAAACAGCTGAAAATATGTCATATTCTAGGTTCTTCAAAGTAGCCACCTTTTGCTTTGATTACTGCTTTGCACACTCTTGGCATTCTCTTGATGAGGTTCAAGAGGTAGTCACCTGAAATGGTTTTTACTTCATAGGTGTGCCCTGTCAGGTTTAATAAGTGGGATTTTTTGCCTTATAAATGGGGTTGGGACCATCAGTTGCGTTGTGGAGAAGTCAGGTGGATACACAGCTGATAGTCCTACTGAGTAGACTGTTAGAATTTGTATTATGGCAAGAAAAAAGAAGCTAAGTAAAGAAAAACGAGTGGCCATCATTACTTTAAGAAATGAAGGTCAGTCAGTACGAAAAATTGGTAAAACTTTGAAAGTGTCCCCAAGTGCAGTCACAAAAACCATCAAGAGCTACAAAGAAACTGGCTCACATGCGGACCGCCCCAGGAAAGGAAGACCAAGAGTCACCTCTGCTGCGGAGGATAAGTTCATCCGAGTCACCAGCCTCAGAAATCGCAGGTTAACAGCAGCTCAGATTAGAGACCAGGTCAATGCCACACACAGTTCTAGCAGCAGACACATCTCTAGAACAACAAGAGGAGACCGTGTGAATCAGGCCTTCATGGTAGAATATCTGCTAGGAAACCACTGCTAAGGACAGGCAACAAGCAGAAGAGACTTGTTTGGGCTAAAGAACACAAGGAATAGACATTAGACCAGTAAAAATCTGTGCTTTGGTCTGATGAGTCAAAATTTGAGATCTTTGGTTCCAACCACCGTATCGTTGTGCGACGCAGAAAAGGTGAACGGATGGACTCTACATGCCTGGTTCCCACCGTGAAGCATGGAGGAGGAGGTGTGATGGTGTGGGGGTGCTTTGCTGGTGACACTGTTGGGGATTTATTCAAAATTGAAGGCATACTGAACCAGCATGGCTACCACAGCATCTTGCAGCGGCATGCTATTCCATCCGGTTTGCGTTTAGTTGGACCATCATTTATTTTTCAACAGGACAGTGACCCCAAACACACCTCCAGGCTGTGTAAGGGTTATTTGACCATGAAGGAGAGTGACGGGGTGCTGCGCCAGATGATCTGGCCTCCACAGTCACCGGACCTGAACCCAATCAAGATGGTTTGGGGTGAGCTGGACCGCAGAGTGAAGGCAAAAGGGCCAACAAGTGCTAAGCATCTCTGGGAACTCCTTCAAGACTGAAATAAAGAAAACTCTTTGAATGAGAAGGTGTGTCCAAACTTTTGGTCTGTACTGTGTATATATATATATATATATATATATATACACACACACACAGTTGTGTTCAAAATAATAGCAGTGTGTTTAAAAACGTGAATAAAGCTCAAAATCCTCCTAATAGCTTTTATTTCCATACACACAAATGCATTGGGAGCACTACACATTCTATTCCAAATCAAAACATGAAGAAAAATATATCAAATTTGTGTTGTTCCTCTAAAGAAATTGAAGAAAAGTGAATATTAGACTGTTCAAAAAAATAGCAGTGTTTGTATTCTTCTTTACAAACTCAAACATTCACTATATAAACTGAAAAATGTTTGAAGATTTAGCTTTAATTTGAATCACTAAACTAATATTTAGTTGTATAACCACATTTTTTTGAGAACTGCTGTACATCTGTGTTGCATGGAGTCAACCAACTTCTGGCACCTGTGAACAGGTATTCCAGCCCAGGATGATTGGACTACATTTCATAGTTCTTCTCTATTTCTTGGTTTTGCCTCAGAAACTGCATTTTTGATGTCACCCCACAAGTTTTCTATTGGACTAAAATCCGGGGATTGGGCTGGCCACTCCATAACGTCAATCTTGTTGGTCTGGAACCAAGATGTTACACGTTAACGTTTACAGGTGTGTTTGGGGTCGTTGTCTTGTTGGAACACCCATTTTAAGGGCATTTCCTCTTCAGCATAAGGGAGCATGACCTCTTCAAGTATTCTGATGTATTCAAAGTGATCCATGATCCCTGGTATGCGATAAATAGGCCCAACACCGTAGTATGAGAAACATCCCCATATCATGATGCTTGCGCCACCATGCTTCACTGTCTTCACAGTGTACTGTGGCTTGAATTCAGTGTTTGGGGGTCATCTGACAAACTGTCTCCGGCCACTAGACCCAAAAAGAACAATCTTACTTTCATCAGTCCACAAAATGTCTCTTTAGGCCAGTCAATGTGCTCTTTGGCAAATTGTAACCTCTTCAGCACATGTACAGTGGGACTTTGCTGGGGCTTCTTGCAGATAGTTTGGCTTCACATAGGCCTCTTCTAATTGTAACAATACTCACAGGTAACTTTAGACCTTCTTTGATCTTCCTAGAGCCGATTGTTGGCTGAGTCCTTGCCATTTTGGCTATTCTCCAATCCAATCAAATGGTAGTTTTTCGCTTTCTTCCACGTCTTTCAGGTTTTGGTTGCCATTTTAAAGCATTTGCGACAATTTTAGCTGAGCAGCCTATCATTTCTGCACTTCTTTATATGTTTTCCTCTCTCCAATCAACTTTTTAATCAAGGTGTGCTGTTCTTCTGAACAATGTCTGGAAAACCCCATTTCCCTCAGAATTTCAGAGAGAAATGCACTGTAACCAGCATGTACAACATTTACTGCCTTCCTTCCTTAAATAAGGGCAATAATTGCCACCTGTTTTTCAAAGAATGAATGGCCTCACTCTATGAACTACACACTGCTATCATTTTGAACATGCCCCTTTCAATAAGTGATTGAATTACAGAGACTCAGCAGCATGCATGTCATGACTGTTGGGTCTGTTGGGTTTCTATTACTCTACTACACCTGCTAGTAAATTATTTGCCATGTAAAAATATAATTTCTACCAAAAACAGTGATTGATCAGATTAGTGATGTCTGACTGCTATTATTTTGAACACAACTGTAGATATATATATATATATATATATATATATACATATATATATATATATATATATATATATAAAATAAGAAATTCCGCAGCACATCCAGGTTGTAAGAAAGTAAAAAAAGACTTTATTCACCAAGCATGCGACGTTTCAATCCTCTCAATGGGATTTTCCTCAGGCAGTGACAAATCCCATTGAGAGGATTGAAACGTCGCATGCTTGGTGAATAAAGTCTTTTTTTACTTTCTTACAACCTGGATGTGCTGCGGAATTTCTTATTTTTATACGTTTGGAGGTGGATCGCCTACCCAGCCGCTGGCACTCCGCATATACCTTACGGATAGTGGTGCTGCCCACACTTTCTCTCTATATATATATATATATATATATATATATAAAATGGAAAATGAAAACGCAGCACACTATCAGTCGGGTGCAGCATCAGGCCAATACGAACCGACACCAAGGTCCATCCTAACAGGTAATGGAGCAGAAAACCACTTCCAAACATCTCTGGCAGTAGCTTATCTCACCACAAGCAAGAGGATCCAACTGACTATCCTTGTCTTCAGGGAGAGCTGAACAGGTTTGGGTAACATTTTTCTCATATTCATGGCCAGCTTGAAGGGATTGTCCAGCTTTTTCATATATTATTATTATTTTTTTATTTCAACCCCAGCCGACTTTATTTATGGGGGGAAAAAACACCCACGTTCTGCTGCTCCATTTGGCCCTCTGTCTCCCTGGCTTCTTTCATTGGACTTTTGGTTCCTTCTGAGCTGCAGCCAATGACTGTCCTCAGCAGTGACGTGTGTCCAAGCAGCTTGTGACGCCGCAGCGACATTATGCTTGTGGACAAGTCACTACTGGGCTAGTCATAGGCTACAACAGGACACGTGACCCTGTCCATCAGGTAGTTCAGTGTTTCCCAACCAGTGTGCCTCCAGCTGTTGCAAAACTACAACTCCCATCATGCACGCACAGCCAAAGGCTGTCCAGGCATGCTGGGAGTCGTAGTTTTGCAACAGCTGGAGGCACACTGGTTGGGAAACACAGAGGTAGTTTATAGGTGGAGGCTAGAAGTCTAGGGAAGAGAGCCAGGGAGCGTGAACGGAATAACAGAGAGCAGGGAATGTTTTTTTTTTTTTTTTTTTCACATGTACAGAAGTATGGGGTTAAAAATGTTTAAAAAAAAAACTTTAAGGCCGGTGCTCCTACTACAAATGTCAATATGATTACATTCAAAGTACATTTCCTTTTCACTTACAAAAAAAAAGCACGCCATCTCATGTTTCCATGCACTGATTATCACAGGTAACCCTCAGATTATCATCAGTCAATATGATTGCATGAGAATATTTATATGGTGCGACTAATGTAAAATAGTATAGAAAATAAAAGAGCACTTGCTAAGTGTATGTCTTTTTTACAACTGTTTGTAATATTAGATATTTATAATGAGATGTGTAATATTCTGAATATGTCATAGACATCCATCAAAGCACTTTTTACTTTATTTCTACAGTACCAAATCCTGCCCCTCCAAACAGTGTGGATACATCTGCCTCAGTTTGTGAAATATGTATTTTGTACTACAGTCTATATACAGCACACTATAACTAGCGTTGAGCGAGGCAATGCATCCAAAGCGGAATTCGGTCTGAAGTTCAATGAATTCAAATTTTCTCGCACTTTGTGGCAATGAATCAGGTTTCCTAAAATGGCGGCTGCATGTGTTAAAAAGTGAAAGTAAGAAGCCCGGGAGCGCGAGATCACCCTTAATGCCATGCAGCCAGCCAAATCCGCAGATAGCCATCCCCTATGAAACCCTCATCCGGTGCGGTGTCCACCATTGTCCTGTGAGCTGAGCATAGGGAGAGACGTGGCAAGCGCTCATGCACTAGGGATAGTGTTGCAGCCATAATCCAGTGGCCATGTTTGAGACATCCACCATCTTGTCTTAACCATAATCATTTTTAAAGCAAAATACCACTAGGTTCATAGTAGGGAGGGATCCCAGACTTTATGGAATTATGGCCATCCCTGTTGTGGATCCCTCAATTTTATCGCCTTGAGGAAGGTTTTCCCATCTTAATGCTGTGTACCATCTCTGGTACCATCACACAGGAGGACAGGGGCTGCTGCATATATGCTCCAGCATCCCTGATCCCCGTATGACTGTGGCATCTGAAGGGTTAAAAGTCTGCGACCGACATTACCGCCTGTCACGGACATTAGTGCCGGGTGTCTAAAACAGCAGACACCGGGCGGTCATGGCGCCCGCTACATGCGCCAGCGGTCGCCATAATCAAAAAGCTCAGCTGCCTACGTAATTTACTGTCAGCTGTGGGGAACGGGCTAACTTCCAAGCCTTCACAGTGAGATTAGGCCACCAAGTGGGAAGAATATGACCAGGCAGAGTGGCCTGGGTATAGGAATTGTGTACGTCCTAACTTAAAGCTCCTAGACCTCATTATAAAATGCCCCTGCCAGTGATAATACTGACGTCTTCTTATGGGACAGAGTGGCTTTTCAGCACCCTCAGGCTCCAAGGTCTACGTGTGACTGCTACATCTGCTGTTCTGTAGAGCTGCAAGTAGAATATGAAAGTTTGAACAGTTATTTTGCCACCTACTAAAAAACAATGCCCTTTGACAATGTAGAATTACCATCACAATGTTATTCATAGGAGCTGGAGGGAGAGCATTACAGTGGAGGAGGAGGCACTATAAGGGAAGGCTGGGACGTGCTGCCCTCATTCACATCCTACAGAGTGGCCAGACAACATCTGTTTAGGACAGAGAAACCCTCAGAAAGGAGGATAAACTCATCCTACAGCCTTCTTCTGATCGGTGCTCATACATCCTGATACATTACTCTTCTGGAGGGGGGGAGGTACGATACACGTAAACCTGGAATTACAAACTAATTTAGAATTTGCACTATTAGAAAGCATTAAGCACTTGAGGTAAGTTACTAAACTACATGTCTCTACCTCTTTTTCATTTTAAAGAATTCTGCATATATTTAATATGTGTCCATATTCATCTGTCTATATTCTGTATGTATCCAACCTTGTTCCGAATATTCTTATATTCTTAATACTGCCACATAGTTCTGTATATTTACTCTATGCTTTCCTAACCATCTGTATACAATTTGCACAGATGCCTAAGTCTCTATATATGTCACATCTCTTCTCTTATACTCCATGATCTGTACATTTAACATATGTTTTCTGGGTATATATGCATTGGTATGTCCTAACCTTGAAGGTGACTAGAGCTAGCTTTCTTGAGTAAATTCTAAACTAGTTAAGATGACAGTAACATAGTGATAATACTATAGAAGTACTATAAGAAATGGATTCCATCAGACAGAACTGGCGAAATAGAGGTTAATGGCATAATTCTGAGGATGCCAATGTAAATTATAGCCCGACTGCAAGATTACTACCATTGCCAGGAACAGTCCTAAGATTTCACGAACATCATTTTGCTTTTTTAGATGTTTATATTCCACATTTTCCCATTGAGTTTGTATGATGATTCATAGGAGTCTTTTAGCTTTTTGTCAGACCTTCGCCTGAATAAAAGACAGCTTGCTGCACATCATTCAGTCTGAACCGCCTCACTGGATATATTATTTTAAAGAGCTTTGTTTCTACGGTTCATGAAAGGGCCACTGTACTGCGTATCTATGTGATGAGCTAGTCCCACTAGTCACAATGCTGGAATCAAAAGCTCTTGGTAGATAATGTGCTAGGCTAACCCTTATTTCTATTTCATTAGAAATCCCCTATTATATGAATCAAATAGGAATCTATCTTCCGCCTTCCATTGTGGTTGATTTGGGGAAATTTGACTATTCGACTCATTTGGCTTTAATATTCTGATTATTCTTTTTATATGTTTTAGGCACTTTTTGTTTGACGCTTTTCAAAAGTGAGTAGAAAAGGGAGCATGGCTTTAAAAAAAAACGCACCAGATTTATCAACGGCCTGCACCGTTTTTTGGTTGCAGAATAATGGTGCAAAGTAAGGAGCCTTTAAAAGAAATTTCTAGCAAGAAGTGAAAAATGTATCACATGGCGTGCGACACGGGGATAAATTTGGCGCATCTTCATACCATAAATTTGGTGCATCTTCAGGCTGCCTTGTCTAATTTTATGCTGTCTAAATTCTGGACAACATTAGTAAATCTGTCCTATTTTCTTTTGTATATATAAAGTTTCTACTTCAGTTGAACTTTTGACAATGAGCATGGACTTGGACACACATAGTCCTGTTACCATCACCTACTACTGAAGGTGGTGGCTACCTCTTATTGTTCATTTGATAAAAGCTCATACAGTCCAATAATATACAGTATTTAATGGGTTATCTGGACTACAGATCTTGAGGACCTATCCTCAGGATGGATCATCAATATCAGATCGGTGGGGATCCGGCACCCAGCACTCCCACCAATCAGCTGTTTTGGGCTGCTCCAGCGCCGGAATTTACAAGTATACAGAGTGGAAGCAGAAGGCTCCGTACACTTAGGGAACTGGCGTACTGAATGAGAGCTGAGCTGTGTTACCTGACATAGCCACTACACAGGGTATGGAGCTATATGCCTCCCGCTCTGTACACTATTTCTAGCACCATGGCAGCCCAATGATCAGTGGAGGTTCTCGGTGTCAGACTCCCACCTATCTGGTATTGATGACCAATCCTCAGGAAATGTCATCAATATCATTCTGTACTCCAGAAAACCCCTTTAACTACTTTGTACTACATACAATTTTATACGTCAACGGTAGTGTCTGTGATTGGTGATAACGCAGATCGCAGACTTTTGACCCCTCAGATGCCATGGTCAAATGTGACCACGGCATCTGAGGCTGCAATGGTTCCCCCATAGGCAAACGCCTATACTATTAAAATATAAAAGTATTTATCCCACGCAGCAAACGGCGTAACAGAATGGATATCAAAATGGCTGAGTCACCATTTTTCTATTAGGCCACCTCTGCCAAAAAAATGTAATAAATAGTGATCGAAACATTCTACACACTTCACAATGGTATAAATAAAACGATTGTCCCGCAAAAAATGGGGTTCAAAATATGTAAATAAAAAATACATTTTTACAAAGTTTATATATTTTTTTTCAGTATTAAAACAAGAAAAACGCTATAAGTGTGGTATCATTTTAATTGCACTGACTCGGAAAATGAAGTTAACAGGGTAACAACCCATAAAAGGGAACGTTGTAAAAACAAAACCCATAAAACTGTGGTGGAATTGTGTTTTCTTCCAATTCCACCCTATTTGGAATTTTTTTGCAGCTTCCCACGACATTGTATGCAATATTAATTGTTGCCATTAGAAAGTACAACCTGTCGCACAAGAAAAACGCCCTCCTACAGCTATGTGCACAGAAAAAGAAAAATATTACGGCTCTGGAAAGGCAGGGAGTAAAAAATTTACATAAAATCACCCGATAATGAAGCGATTAATCTAGACTCAGGTGCCATTAACATCGATGGATCCAATATGTATGTACCCTGCAGTATTGAAGTAAGGTGAGAACGATATGAAAAAAGATCCTGCAGAATGACATTACATCCAGTCGTGATGGATACACAATGGCATCTGGTCAGACAGATACCTTGCTTGTTGGCTGCTGGGTTTGTAAGCAGGGAAAAGAAGTATGCAAAGTATTCTTACATTTAATGTGTGCCATTGTTACTGAACGCAAGCAACGTGGTAGAAATAGATGACTTACGTATGGACTTATATCAATGTCATCTGTCATAGCGGTGTCAAACTTTCCAGAAACATGAGCCATAGATTAAAAGTGAACACTATTCCCAGTGACCTACTTATCATCAATCATGGTATAGTACTGCACTGGCTCGACTAAGGTTACCAAAAACTAGACAAGGGATCAGTCATGGAAGTAATTTATATAGATTTTTTTATTTTTTGTTTTGTTTCCTGCAGCTAATTGTGAAAAGTATTGATAGCTAATTAACTGTCATGTAATGATTTAATGATATTTAGTACGTTAAAGAATAGCCATATAAGGCCTCCTGCACACGACCGTTGTGTGCACCCGTGGCCGTTGTGCCGTTTTCCGTTTTTTTTGCGGACCCATTGACTTTCAATGGGTCCGTGGAAAAATCGGAAACTGCACCGTTTGGCAGCCGCATCCGTGAGCCGTGTTTCCTGGCCGTGAAAAAAATATGACCTGTCCTATTTTTTTCACGGCCAACGGTTCACGGGCCCATTCAAGTCAATGGGTCCGTGAAAATCACGGATGCACACAAGATTGTCATCCGTGTCCGTGATCCGTGTCCGTGATCCGTGTCCGTTTTTTCCTATCATTTCAATGGCAAACTTGACTTAGATTTTTTTTTCATTTTTCATGTCCGTGGATCCTCCAAAAATCACGGAAGACCCACGGAAGAAAAAACGGGCACGGATCACGGACCTACGGACCCCGTTTTTGCGGACCGTGTAAAAAAACGTTCGTGTGCAGGAGGCCTCACACGTGGATTTTGCTACACACTGTGCTGCATATATGCAGTGGATTTCGTCCAGGGGTGGTCCAATTTTTTTTTTTTTTTTTTTTTTTTCCACCTCAACCAACTCTACCTGTGGAAAAATCCACACTCACCTGCTCCCTGCTGCTTCATTAAGGCTACCTGGTTCTCTTCACTTCCAGTCCCATCGGGGTCCCATGTACCGCTGCAGCCAATGACTGGCCTCAGGGGTGATGTGTCCCCAAGTGGCATGTGACCCAGCAGTGATATGTCACCTCTAAGGTCAATCATTGGTTGCAGTGGTGCATCCATGTAGAAGCTGACAGACGGAGAAGGGACGACCAGTGAAGTCAGGAAGCCAGAACAGAGCAGCAGAGACCAGGTGAGTAGAGAACTTTGCATAGGTACAGTTGGCTGAGGTAAAAAGCTGGATAACCCCTCAGAAACCTGGAAAATCAGTGGCTTTTCCACAGTATAATGATAGGATTTTCAGCTCATTAGTCTGGGTCTTTTGTACTTTAAATTGTTACGTATTTCCAGTGCAGAATCCACACTATAATGGTGGGTTTACACGATCCGATTTTCAGGCCGACTATCAGAAACAAACGTTTGTACAAATGCTGCCCGTGTGAAGGTGCCACAGATCACCCGATGAACGAGCAAAATACTTGTTCATAGGATGAAATGAACTTTGATACGGACACCTCAGTCATTGTTTCTGGGCAGCAGATCGTGCTGTGTAAATAGCATTCTTCTGCCCAGAAACAATGGGGGAAATTTATCATACTGATGTAAAGTAGAACTGGCTTAGTTGCCCATAGCCACCAATCAGATTCCTCCTTTTATTTTTCACGCTCCTTTAGAAAATGAAAGGTGGAATCTGATTGGTTGCTATGGGCAACTGAGCCAGTTCTACTTTACACCAGTTTGATAATTCTCCCCCAATGAATCTGTATGCAGTAGCCATCACTCATCCCCATACAGCGGAGGAAAGCTTCCTTCCTGATAAATGTCTGCTTGTCGGCACAGTGTAAATGCGCCTTAAATGTGCAGCAATTCTACCAGAATATTGCCTTAGGCTACTTTCACACTAGCATTTCTATTTTCCGGTATTGAGATCCGTCATAGGGTCTTAATACCAGAAAAAAAACACTTCAGTTCTGTCCCCATTCATTGTCAATGGGGACAAAATGTAACTGAACAGAACGGAATGCTCTAAAATGCATTCTGTTCCATTTGGTTGCATTCCCATACCGGAGAGCAAACTGCAGCAAGCTGTGGTTTTATTTCCGTCATGGGATGCGGAGCAAGACGGATCCGTCAGACGCATAATGCAAGTCAATGGGGTCAGATCAGTTTTCTCTGACACAATCTGACACAATAGAAAATGGATCCGTCCTCCATTGACTTTCAATGGAGTTCATGAGGGATCCGTCTTGGCTATGTTAGAGTACTTTCACACTTGCGTTGTAAAGATCCGGAAATCCGTGTGCAAACGGATATCATTTGTAGACAGATCCAGATGCGGATCCGTCTAACAAAAGCATTATAACACTGGATCCATCTCTCCTGAGTCATCTGAAAAAACGTATCCGGTATTTTTTTGGGGGCGCATGCGCAGACCGGAAAACCGGATCCGTTTTGCCGGAACACGGTGCATACTGAACGGAATGCGCTCCATTCAGAAGGCATTAGGATAAAGCCCCTAGGACGGAACTCAATACCGGAAAACTTTATCGCAAGTGTGAAAGTACCCTTAAAGATAATACAACTGGATCCGTTCATAACAGATGCAGACGGTTGTATCATCAGTAACGGAAGCGTTTTTGCTGAACCCTTCCGGATCCAGCAAAAACACTAGTGTGAAAGTAGTCTTAGGGTACTTTCACACTTGCGGCAGGACGGATCTGACAGGCTGTTCACCATGTCGGATCCGTCCTGCGGCTATTTCGCCGTGCCGCCGGACCGCCACTCCGTCCCCATTGCACAGCGAAAGCCGCCGGACTAAAAAGTCGGACATGCAGGACTTTTTAGTCCGGCGGCTTTCGCCGTGCACCGCCGTGCTGCGCCGGAGCTCCGCCCCTGTCCCCATTAAAGTCAACGGGGACGGAGCGGCGGTCCGGCGGCACAGCGAAATAGCCGCAGGACTGATCCGACATGGTGAACAGCCTGTCGGATCCGTCCTGCCGCAAGTGTGAAAGTAGCCTTAGTCTACAGTCAGCAGACACGATCTTATAAGGCGGATGCAATAGAATTACACTACTTTTAGTTCTATGTATTAGATATGTATCTTGAGAGCTTTGCAGTTTATCCTTAGGATACTTTCACACTAGCGTTTTTCTTTTCCGGCACTGAATTCCGTCAAACGGGCTCTATACTGGAAAAGAACTGATCAGTTTTATCCCCATGCATTCTGAATGGAGAGCAATCCGTTCAGGATGCATCAGGATGTCTTCAGCTCATTTATTTTGACTGATCAGGCAAAAGATAATACCGCAGCATGCTACGGTTTTATCTCCGGCCCAAAAAACTGAAGACTTGCCTGAATGCCGGATCTGCCATTTTTTTCCATAGGAATGTATTAGTGTTGGATCCGGCATTCAGAATACTGGAATTCCGGAACCGTCCTTCCGGTCTGCGCATGCGCAGACTGAAAAAAAGGTGAAAAAAATAAATGCCGGATCCGTTTTGCTGGATGACACCGGAAAGACGGATCCGGCATTTCAAAGCATTTTTCTGACCAGGCATTTTTAAGACTGATCAGGATCCTGATGAGTCTTACAAATGCCATCAGTTGGCATACGTTTTGCCGGATCCGGCAGGCAGTTCCGGCGACGGAACTGCTTGCCGGATCACTCTGCCGCAAGTGTGAAAGTAGCCTTAAGGATTCATGCACATGAACGTAATGGCTCCGTGACCGTGCCACTGACCGCAAATAGCGGCCCACAATGCACGGGCACCGGCCGTGTGCACTCAGTGCTGCAGACCCATTGACTTGAATAGGTCCATGATCTGCAGAATACGGCAAAATAAAGGACATCTTCTGCGGTGCAGAGGCATGGACCCGAAAGCCTGCGGAAGTGCTTCGTAGTGTTTCCATGGGCTTCAGATCCTTGCCTCAGCTCCGCCCAAAAAAAACGACAAGTCAATGGGTCCAAACTACGGGCACGGAGCCCTTACTGTTGTGTGCATGACACATACTTTGAATTTAGTCATTATATTTTACATTATATTCATATGCAGGTCAAATAATAGTCTTCATTACGTCTTGCAATGAATATGTACTGTATAGGGCATAGTGTCAAATGTTTCAAGCAAATCCAAATTTTAAGGAAAGAATTTAACTAGTAAAATTTAATACTGGCTACTTAAAGGGAAGCGAGAATGGAATTTGCTCTAGAGGAAGTAGTTACAGCAAATTCACCAGGGGAATTTAAGATGAAATAGGATAGGTTCCTTGAGAAAAGTCTCAGAACTATAGGAATCTGAAGGTCACGTTAGAGTTCTCTATCAATAAACATATCATCTCCAGGGCCCATTAAGACCCTCTTGCTTGTCCCCACACCGAGAGTGAACAGAAAACAGCACATATGCTTCTTGTTTTAGGCAATCAGTGTGTAGATATATATATAGTCCTTGAATGAGTACAATGTTTCTTGAACGTATGCTTAAAATCCCAGGAAAGGTCTTAAGTATGTTGTTAATCACATTATGAAAATAAAATTATTGTCATAATGGTTGCCCTGAATATGCCAGTAAAAGTAAGACCCTCGGGATTTTGATATTGATGGCCTAACTTCTGGATGGGTCACCAATATCTGATCAGCAGGCATCCAAATTAAGTGTGGTTAATCTAAGGCTACATTCACACAAACATATTTTGTTTCTGTGTCTGTTCAGTTTTTTTTTTTTCGGATTGGATGAGGACCTATTCATTTCAATGCGTCCGCAAAAAATACGGACAGCACACTGTGTGCTGTCTGCATCTGTATGTCCATTCCGTAGCCCCCCCCCCCCCCCAAAAAAAAAATAGAGAGCATGTCCTATTCTTGTCCATTTTGCGGACAAGGATAGTCATTGTTACAATGGATCCGCAAAAAATAGATGCAATACGGATGCCAAAAGGACGTCATCCCTATTTTTTGCGGATCATTGTTTTGTGGAACGTAAAATATACGGTCTTGTTATTGTAGCCTGAGAGACCACAAAGTACTACAATTCTAAGAAAAAAGAGCTTTTAAAGTCAGGCAATCATGATCCGTTTTAGTCGCGCCTCCAGGCTACTAATTTCAGCATGTCATCTATTAACCTAATAGTACATCTGGGTAACTGTAACTAAAGCTATTCTTTTCTGCCCTGTTCGCATGCAAGTAGGGAGCACACCCTCTCTTTTCAAAGATCTTGTCCTTTGTAGAGGCCAGCACATGGCCCCTTTCACTTATAATGGCCGCCTGTTTTGGAAACATGCATTACATTCAAGTGGCAATGAGGACCTCATCTAAACAATCATTTTGGAAATCCAAAGGTACATATACAAATGGCAGGTGTAGCATACTGAAGTATGCTGAAGCACACTGAAAGTTCATTAAAACCAAAGCATTTTTGAAACAATGTCTGCCTACAAAGAGATATCTGATGTGATTTCAGGTCATACACAAAGGGGTCAATCAAGGGAAAAAAATGGAGGAGATTCATCAAAACTGGTTTAGATTAAAACTTAGTTGCCCATAGCAACCAATCAGATTCCAGCTTTCATTTTTCAGAGCATCTTTGGAAAATGAAAGGTGGAATCTGATTGGTTGCTATGGGCAACTAAGTCAGACTTCCTTTACACCAGTTTTGATAAATCTCCCCCAACATTGGTGGAGATTTATCAAAACAGGTGCAAAGGAAAACTGGCTTATTTGCCCAAAATAACCAATCAGATTCCACCTTTCATTTTTCAGAGCTTCTTTGGAAAATGAGACTATCAATCTGATTGGTTGCTATGGGCAACTAGGACAGTTTTCCTTTACACCAGTTTTGATAAATCTCCCCCCGTCTTTGAGACAAATGGTGAGGGTTGCCCGTTCCTAATGCTCACTAAGTTCTGACTTAGGCTTCATGCACACGACCGTTGTTTTGGTCCACATCAATCGGGCCGCAAAAGATGCAGCCAGCATTATGGTGCTCTCCGCATCCGCTGCTTTGTTCCGTGTCCCTGTAAAAAAAATAAAAAATAGAACCTGTTGTATTCTAGTCCGTTTTGCGTACAAGAATAGGCATTTTTATCACAGGACGGGACGTTCCATTCCACAAAATGCAGAACGCACACGACTGGTATCCATGTTTTGCGGATCCAGAATTTGCGGACCGCAAAACACGGTACAGTCGTGTGCATGAGGGCTTAGGGTATGTTTAGATGGTGAAAATACGTGTTGAAAAATTCCAATGTGTTTTTGCAGAAGAATCTGCAGCAGAAATCCAAGGTTGACCCTCGGATTTCGGAAACTATTTTGCATGCCGCTGATCCACCTGGAGATTTTGCCCAATTCAATTAAACTAAGCCATGTGCAGCTATCCACCTGTCACGTAAAGGTATTTTTTGCATATGAATTGCAGTCAGAGAAAATGATCACCTAGGTATTCTTTTATATTTTAGTGGGGTTTTTTGTATACATTTTGTCTTTATAATATAGAACCTTTATATAATGATAGTGTGGTCTGCGAGTCATATATACAGTCATAGGTCGTTCTTTTTAAGAGGGGCATTTTCCACTCTTCAGTTTCCATATCAAAAGATAAAACATGCCTGCAGCTCCCTTAAGCCAATGCTGCCTAAGGCAAGGTGCTTGCTTTGGTTTCCATCAAGAAGGTTGCCCTACCCTGACACATAATAAATGATGTCTAGCATCTGGCTGGTGGCTTCACTTTGGTTTGTTCCCAGAACAGCCATTTGTAGCACTAAACAGCCAGTAATGAGTTTAATGCACACCATTCCCGTGATAAGATGAAGAAGGAATCGCACTCATTTCCATCTTCGTTGCCCATTAACTCCAAGAAACACTGGAAGTATTCCCTGATCATAATGATCTAGTTTCTCGTAACATTTTTCGCTCCGGGCCCAGTTGTCTGAATGAGTTCACAAATAGTCTAAGGATAGTTTGGAATTCTGAGGATTTACAAGCAAAACCCCAGGTGGTGGAAGCTGTTGAGGGGCTTCAGCAGTAGGCCCAGGCTGGAATGTAGAAGGTCATGACCAGGGACTAGAGGTGTTTTCTTTACTAAACCTCATGTATGTGGCTGTATCATAGCTCTGTACTGAAGTGTAATCTGGCATCAATAGAAGTCTAAGGGGCAATAACATACTCCACCTTAAGCCGTCTTGGAAAAGTATTGTAATATCTGTAAGGTGGTGTCACACAAAGACACCAAATGGTGGAACCTGGTTTGACGATAGGGCTTGAACAGACTCCATGCTCCTCTGTACATGTTCCATACACAGATCTCTGCTGTGTGCTTCCCTCTTTAGCTATAAGACTGATGATGTGGAAGTTACAAACCTCATACCACAAGACAGATCGGAAACACAATCATGTAGCAGAGCTGAATGTGCCTTAAATTCACTGTGATAACTCTTTGAGTTGATTAAGAACTATGACAAATCCTTATGAATTGTATAGGCAAATGACAAATTTATCTCTGCTATACAACTGCAGCTCAAAAGAACTTTGGAACCTAAAAAACGCAATTTGCATATAAGGCCTCTTTCACACTACAGTATGTCCATTTCAGTGTTTTGCGGTCCGTTTTTCACTGATCCGTTGTTCCGTTTTTTTGCTTCCGTTGTTGTTCCGTTTCCGTTCCGTTGTTCCGTTCCGTTTTTCCGTATGGCATATACAGTATACAGTAATTACATTGAAAAAATTGGGCTGGGCATAACATTTTCAATAGATGGTTCCGCAAAAAACGGAACAGATACGGAAGACATACGGATGCATTTCCGTATGTTTTCCGTTTTTTTTTGCGGACCCATTGACTTGAATGGAGCCACGGACCGTGATTTGCGGCCAAATATAGGACATGTTCTGTCTTTCAACGGAACTGAAAAACGGAAATACGGAAACGGAATGCATATGGAACACATTCCAATTTTTTGCGGAACCATTGAAATGAATGGTTCCGTATACGGACCGTATACGGAACTGCAAAAAACGGACCGCAAAACGGAAAAAAAAAACGGTAGTGTGAAAGAGGCCTAAATGGGCACAAACATGAAGGACAATGTTTAACATTAACAAAAAGAATGGTGTTGATTCCCCGCTGTAACAAAATGTCTGATTTAGTAAGTCATTACATTCCCCATATAATACCAATTCTGGAGCATCTATTCTCATGACTCTATGTTGTACCATTTCTCTATTATTCCTACTAGAAGACTATGAATGAGTTGCCAGTAAATATATCTGTCTGGGTTTACCAGTTGGGGGTGTGTTTCTGACTATCCAATCAGTATTGCCGGTGTGATACTGTGCAGGGACACACCCCCAACTGGTAACACCCAGATGGACCTTCATTGCAGACTGTTGGCAATTCATTCATAAAATTCTAAAAGGAATAACAGAGGAATGGCACAACATAGAGATATGAGAAAAGATGCCCCAGAATTGGTATTACATGAGGAATGCAAGTAGTTACTAAAACTGACATGTCTGGAGAGGCGACAGGTCCTCTTTAAGTTGCCACATACAACTAATATGCTGCTTTATATTTTAATGCGATTAAAAGAAGCATATAGATTTTATGTGTGACTTAGGGTTTATGCATGCAAATATATTTTTTGTCTGCATCCGATTTGCATTTTTTTTTCGGGACGGATGTGGACTCATTCACTTCAATGGGGCCGCAAAAGATGCTATCCATTCCATGGCATCTGCGAAAATATAGAACGTGTTCTATTCTTGTCCCCATTACGGACAAGGATGGGACAGTTCTATAGAGGGCTGGACATTCCCTTCTGCAAAGTGCAGGACACACGTGGCCGATATCCATGTTTTACGGATCTGCAATTTGCAGACCACAAAATTGTCTACAGCCGTGTGCATAAGCCCTTATAGACTGGAGAGAAGCAAACTATTATAGTGTGTACCTTGTAAAATAATTATAAAACTCATTTGTCTTTTATTTTGCAGGCTCTCACTCTGCCTTGCAAGATGTTCAACTCACTCCCAGCAGTTCATTCCAAAGAGAAGTTGCAGAATATGTGGCTGCAGTGCCCTCTAGTGGATTGTGTTTAAATTACAGCATTGAAGGTGGCAATCTCTCTTCCAATCTCAACGACCATGGGCGCTGATTACCTAACTTCTACTAATCTGATTGTCCAAGAACATCAGAAATGTGACATTACAATCAAACTTCATTATAACTACACAGGGAGGTCTCTAAAAATCAATGGGGATCGGATGGACAAAACCAGTTTGTTATTTCTTATCATATGCAGCTTTATAGTCCTGGAAAACCTCATGGTACTGATTGCCATATGGAAAAATAACAGATTCCACAACAGAATGTACTTTTTCATTGGTAATTTAGCACTTTGTGACTCGTTAGCTGGCATTGCCTACATAGGAAACATCCTCATGTCCGGAGTTAACACCTGTAATATCTCATTGACGGCCTGGTTCGTGCGTGAAGGCAGTATGTTCATAGCCCTTGGTGCATCCACCTTAAGTTTGCTGGCCATTGCTATTGAAAGGCATTTGACAATGATAAAAATGAGGCCTTATGATGCCAACAAGAAATACCGTGTATTTCTTCTCATTGGGACCTGCTGGCTTATTTCGTTTTCCTTAGGTGCCTTACCAATCCTTGGCTGGAACTGTCGGAACAACTTGGAGGACTGCTCCACGGTGCTGCCATTGTATTCTAAGAAGTATGTTGGCTTTTGCATCAGCATTTTCATAGCCATCTTGATTGCAATAGTCATCCTCTATGCCCGGATCTATGTCTTGGTAAAGTCCAGCAGCAGAAGAGTCACAAATCACAGCAATTCGGAGAGATCCATGGCCCTGCTCAGGACAGTTGTCATCGTGGTCGGTGTATTCATCGCCTGCTGGTCCCCGTTGTTCATTCTTCTCCTGATCGATGTCGCCTGTAAAGCAGGCGAGTGCCAGATCTTATATAAAACGCAATGGTTTATCGCTCTAGCAGTGCTCAATTCAGCCTTGAATCCTCTCATCTACACTTTGGCCAGCAAGGAGATGCGCCGGGCTTTCTTCCGCCTAGTGTGTGCTTGTTTGGCCAAGTCCAGCACCTCAAGGTCTTTGCCGATTCAGCCAACGCCAGATCAGAGCAGGAGCAAATCCAGCAGCAGCAGCAATTCCCCGAAACACAAAGGATTCCTACAATCCCAGTTTCAGAGTAAAGAGGACAAAAGCGAATCTTCATTTCAGAATGGGAATATCATCAAATGACTGACGCCCATGAGACAATCACTTCCAGCTCTACCTTAAGGAGTTTTTATTTTATACATTGGTTTCTGCACTTAAATTATGGCAATTTAGTGGATTCTAGAAGAATTTGCATTTCTCTATTTAATGCATGGATTCTCATCAAGCGCCCTAACTCAGGAAATAAAGGGCATGCTCCACAGTTGCATTCTATACGTTACCTTGAAGAACGACTTGTCTCTTGTCTGTAACTCTAAATAATAAAGACTTACGTATCTGTCCATTATAACAGTAATATATTCTAGTTATGTAGGTGGCCTTCTGGTGTGCATGTGATGCATGACCCATATCAATGCTTCTAGAGGAGTATTCTGATTAGAGAAGGTTGAGTGCATACTGTAAGATTGGTGGGGGTCTGACCACTGGGACCTCCACTGATCACAAGAATGGGGGGTCCTATGCCCCTGTATGAATGGAGAAGCAGGTAAAGCATGCACACTGACGTTCTATGAATCTCTATTGGACTGCTGGAGATAGCCAAGTTTATCACTTAGTTATCTCCAACAGTCCCATGATTGACCATTGCACAAAGCAAACAAGGGACATAGGATTCCCGTTCTTGTGACTGTAAAGGCAGTCAACATTCATGTTTAGCTTGTAGTGAAATTATAATGGTTTGCTTTTAAAATCTGGCCAAGCATCCTGCAACTTATTTATAAAAAAGTGCCATTTTGATGATTTTCTGTGCACCAAAATGGTGTAAATTTTCCCCGACGTTTGTAACATTCTGTAGCTCATTGCAGAATTTACTATTTAGAACGAGCTGACTATGCTGCATTCCTGATATGATCTGGTGTTGGCTAGAGCAGAAAATTGAGTCACCCATTCCTGAGATCTCCACCAAAGTGGAAGCTGATGGGCATTAGGCAGAACATAAAAAATGGTGAGAAGACACTGGATAAACTTGGCCGTCATTTTCTACTCCAAATCTACTCAAAGGACCTTTTTCTTGTATACTATATAATAATACTGATGAATGAAATGAATGGGTATAAGTGAGTAAAGGTTACTGTTTTACCTTTTACCTATTTTGGCTTTTATCGTGTGAGATGAAGCACCCGTAGGTCTTCTGAATCAATTTCTTGAGAGGAGATAACATTTGAACATATAGATCAAGGTCAAGTACAGCAGGTTTGATTGTTGTGTCTAACAACAAGTTTTAACAGGGAATCAGCTACTTTCATGTCATTATATCAAATTCCCTTCCGAGACAACTAATCAACCAGGCCCCAGAGCCACCAGCCGTAGTCTAGTCAACCAGAGCAGTATTTTCTAACTGGACCATTAGTTTGACAGGCGCATCATTTGGAATTACAATGTTTCCAGCACATTTTCATTGCCTCTATAAGTGTGATTGCTTCCCGAACGTTCAGTTGCTCCCAAGCTTTCATGGATTTGTAGGCGCTTTTCTTAACGTTATCGGCTGAACAAAGACAATGGGGGACATTTATCAAGACTGGCATTCCCACAGGCTAGTCTTGATCCTTTGTGTGCTGGAGTGAGATGCATCTTAATAAATTAGGTGCATCTCTGGCATTGTGTGCGCCGGAAACTCAAATCTGTGCTACTCTAGGGGCTGGTGTGGACAAACTATAACTTATGCCAGTTTCTGGTATAAGTTATGGTAAATCTTGCGGGCCGCGATAGGGTCCACCCCTTCCCTCTTCTTTAGAAAAGTGTGAAAAGCTGAAAAAGTTACAAATGATATCGCAAATATGACGTGTGCCATAATTTGCAACTTTTTAACGCAAAATGGATAAATGCCCTCCAAATTCTTTTGTAGATGTCAAATGTTTAGTCGACAGAGAAAACAATGAGGGAGATTTATCAAACTGGTGTAAAGTAGAACTGGCTTAGTTGCCCATAGCAACCAATCAGATTCCACCTTTCGTTTTCGACAGCACCTTTGGAAAATGAAAGGAGGAATCTGATTGGTTGCTATGGGCAGCTAAGCCAGTTCTAGTTTAGTTTGATAAATGACCCCCAATGTCTTGCTCTATTGGATATTTTCTACTATTCCTTAGAAGGGCACATCAGAGCGAGCGACATTTGCTAGATCTACGGTAGCTTTATATTACAATATGATGGCTCCTATTATACTACATACTTAGGGTCCATTCACACGGCCATATTTCTCTGTCCGCATCCATTCCGCAATTTTGTGGAAAGGGCACAGACCCATTCATTTCAATGGGGACACAAAAGATGTGGACAGCACACCGTAGTTCCGTTCCATTTCCCACAAAAAAATATAGATCATGTCCTATTCTTGTGGACAAGAATTAGCTTTTCTATCATAGCACCGACCATGCTCTATCTGGAGTTTGCGGACCGCAAAACACTTACGGACGTGCGAATGCACCCTAAGAGTCTGTTCATGTTTTATGGAGGAAAAATTTGTGAGGTGTTTTTTAGCCATTTATAGACCTATAAATGACATAATGGTATTTAGTCAATGCAGTTGATTTAAATGTAGACTATTGTGGAATTGCGGCCATCATTGGACATAGACTTAAAAAAAACTTGTGGGCTATTATGATAAGTCATAGGTTGTGATCAGTGGGGATCTGAGCTCGGAGACCCCCCCGATCGCTATGAGAAAGCAGCTTTCCCGCAGAGCACTGTCCTCACTGCAGTAGATGGATTCTGTAGAAAGTCTATGAGCCCAATCTATCGACTGCAACGAGGAGAGTCAGAGCTCCCTCCTCATTCTAGTGATCAGTGGGGGTCTCATCACTCGGACCTTCACCGATCAAAACCTTTCATATGTCATTTCAAAGGTGTTTTCTAAGTGCAAGCGCAGTTTAACTCATCATAATATCAAGTTCATGAATTACATCCCAAACATCTAATTGTAAACCTACTCAAACAGATAGATCTATGTATTGGAGGCTCCATCGCAGATTTAATCGCCTTTAGGCTACATGCACACGAACGTTGTTTGTTTCTGTGTCCGTCCGTTTTTTTGTTTTTTTTTTTGCGGATAGGATGCAGACCCATTAATTTCAATGGGTCCTCAAAAAATGCAGTCAGCACACCGTGTGCTATCCGCATCCGTATGTCCGTTCTGTAGCCCCACAAAAAAAATATAACATGTCCTACTTTTGTCCGTTTTAGGTATTGTTGCAATGGGTCCGCAAAAAAAAAAATGAATGGCATACGGATGTCATCCGTTTTTTTTTTTTTTGCGGATCCGCAATTTGCGGACAGAAAAACACATACGGTCGTGTGCATGTAGCCCTAAGGGAAAAATTGTGATAGACACCTCAAGACATCCGGATGGATCCCACTTATACGTTAATGGGGTCCATCAGGTGCCATTGGCGTCCCTCATGTAATGGATCCAGCCATGCATCTTGGTTTCTATTATAAATGAAAATGACAATGCAGATGTGAACAGAGCCTAAGTAGCGGAGGTTCTACAGAAGCCGGCATCAAACGCCCACACTCAAGCTCTTGTGGAACTACAGTTGCCAGCATGCTTCGCTCACTTCTATGGGAGGTCTGAGAGCAGCCAAGTAAGTGCACATACTGGGAATTTCACAGAAGCTGGAGTGCGGAGGGTTGCTGACCCCTGTGCTACAGATCCAGGAGGTCTGGAACTACCGTCATTTACTGCTTTCTGTAGAACTGCAATGTAGAATGGAATTTCTGAAGACCCATATGAGACATTAGGCTGGAAAACATATTTTTGTTACCGAATACATGATATGACATTATTAATATTTTATTATTATAGATATTGTCCATTACAAGGATTAGGAATAGCCTTTTGTGGGGCTGCACCAACTTTACTTTAAAGCTTTTGATAATTGGATAGGAATATTCTGGGATCTGCTGAGCAGGGCTATGTGGCAGCTGTACCCACTCAGTATTAGAGCTCAGGCACATGAACGTGTTTTCTTTCCGCTTCCGTTCCATTATTATTTTTTTGCGGACCGTATGCGGAACCATTCACGTCAATGGGTCAGCGAAAACAACGGAAGGTACTCCGTGTGCATTCCGTTTCCCTATTTCCGTATTTCCATTCCGCAAAAAAGTAGTGCATCTCCTATAATTGTCTGCAATTTATAGTCCGAGGCCTCATTCAAGTCAACGGGTCCGCAAAAAATACGGAACGCACACGGAACACATCCGTATGTCATCCGTATTTTGCGGATCCATACTGTAGAAATGCTATGACCAGCCCATATTGCTCATGTGTTTGGTGATTAATAAGTTACTGTTTCCGATCTGCAAAAAACGGATCAAATACAGAAACCATTCGGATATGTTTAGTGGAATAACGGAACGGAAGAGGACTTAAATCAGAGAAAAAAAAACTCATATGCTGAACAACGGATCCGTGAAAAACAGACCGCAAAACAACAACGGTCGTGTGCCTGAGCCTTTAATACAATGGACTTGCCTGTGAAAAGTAGTTTAGGTGATCTCAACAAAGCCTACAGGACTGTGGTAACAATGGCCGAATCCAATGCCAACCCAGCATTAAGATGGCACACTCTTGGTTTCATTTCTTTTCTTGAGATCTAACATCTCTCCTGGATAAAAGATGAGATGTACTGCTCCACTGTGACACCATATAGCACTGTTACCATTGATGGCATAGAAGTAGCCTCTCCTTAGCACACTAGTATGAGAATACAGGTAAGATCTCCATTGAGAGGTTTATTTCAGGCCTCATGCACACAAACGTATTTTCTTTCCGCGCCCCTTCCGTTTTTTTGTGAACTGTATGCGGAACTATTCACTCAACGGGTACGCAACAAAAAACGGAAGTTACTCCGTGTGCATTCCGTTTCCGTATGTCCACAATTGCTGACAATAATAGGAAGTTCTATGGGGGTGCCGGCCGGGTGTATTGCGGATCTGCAATACACTACGTAAGTGTGAATGGACCCTAAAGTGTAACTAAGGCCTCTTGCACACGACCGTATGGCTTTTTCAGTATTTTGCGATCCGCAAAAAACGGATCCACAAAAAATACGGATGACGTCAGTGAGCATTCCACTTTTTGAGGAACGGAACAGCTGGCCCCTGATAGAACAGTACTATCCTTGTCCGTTATGCAGACAATAAGGGTCTATTCACATGGCCGCAAAATGGGTCCGCATCCATTTTGCAATTTTGTGGGCCGGAATGTGCTGTCCGCATCCTCATTTGCGGATCTGCACTTCTGGATGCGCACTTCTGTTCCGCAAAAAAATAGAACAAACAAGTCCTATTCTTGTCCGCTTTTGCGGACAAGAAAAGGCATTTTCTATGAGAGTGTCGGCGATGTGCGGTCCACAAAATGCGGAACGCTCATTGCCAGTGTCCGTGTTTTGCGGATCCGCAATTTGCAGATCCGCAAAACACATATGAATGTGTGAATGGACTCTTAGGTCTCTTGCACATGAAAGTTTTTTTTTTCCGTGTACGTTCCGTTTTTTGCGTTCTGTATATGGTCCATATACGGAACCATTAATTTCAATGGGTCCGCAAAAAAAACGGAATGTACTCCATATGATTCCATTTCCGTATTTCCGTTTTCCGTATTTCCAAAGATAGAACATGTCCTATTATTGTCCGCATAACGGACAAGGATAGTACTCTTCTATCAGTGTCCAGCTGTTCCGTTTCGCAAAAAATGGAATGCACACGGACGTCATCCGTATTTTTGCGGATCCGTTTTTTGAGGACCATTAAATACTGAAAAAGCCATAAGGTCGTGTACAAGAGGCCTAATAGAACATGTTCTATCTTTGAACGTAACAGAAAAAAAGTGGAAATACGGAAATGGAAGGCATACGGAGTACCTTCCGTTTTTTTGGGCGGATCCTTTGAAATTCATGGTTCCGTATACAGTCTGTATACGGAACGCAAAAAACGGAACGTAATCTGAAAAAAAAAAGTTTGTGTGCAAGAGGACAAAGGGCTTGTTCACACAACCATTGCCCCTCCGTTGCCGTATTGCGTCCTGCATACAGCAGGTCCGCATCACACGGGGCACCGGCCGTGTGCATTCCGCATCACAGATGCGGACCCATTCACTTGAATTGGTCCGCAAATCCAGAGATGCGGTGCAGGACGGAACGGAACCCTACGAAAGCACTATGGAGTGCTTCCGTGGGTTCTGTTCCATTCCGTGCCTCCGCACTGCAAAAAGATAGAACTTGCTCTATCTTTTTGCGGAACGGACGGATCGCAGACCCCATTCAAGTGAATGGGGTCGCGATCTGCACACGGCAGCCCCACGGCTGGTTCCTGTGCATTGCGGGCTGCAATTTGTGGTCCACAGCACGGGCACGGAGGGGCAACGGTCGTGTGAACAAGCCCTAATATTCAAGGCGCATACCATTGTGTTGAGATTTGATCTACATGTCATCACATGGCTGTGGGTAGACTTGCACGAATTCCGTGTGGATTTCTGTGAATTTCTGCACCAAATCCACATCAAAATCCACATGTGTTACTTGCAATATTGTTGTGGATTTGATGTAGTTGTGCCCCAGATCTCACTCATCTATTGAAAAGGGAGAAATCCAAACCAAAACTCACACATACAATTGACATTCAAAGTCTTCAAAGTCCACACAGCAGAATAAAGCAAAGTGTACAAGAGATTTGTCTATATCTCATAGAGTACATTCATGGAACAGTGCGGAACGGAAGCACGGAACGGAACACTACGGAAGCACTACGGAGTGCTTCCTGGGTTCCGTTCTGTGCCTCCGCACCGCAAAAAGATAGAACATGCTCTATCTTTTTGCGGAACGGAGGGATCGCGGACCCATTCAAGTGAATGGGTCAGCGATCTCCATGAGGCTGGGCCACAGCCAGTGCCCGTGCATTGTGGACCGCAATTTGTGGTCCACAGCACGGGCTTCACACGGTCATGTGAACGAGCCCTTATGCTGCGGTTGTTCATACGAGAATCCGCGCAAAAAAACTAACATAATCTGCAATGTTTACAGGTAGCCTAAAGGCCCTTTTACGTGAGAGATCTGGTAATGATCGGGAACAAACCTTCCTATGACTGTTTATTCCTGATCATTCCCACCTCATTAGTCGCATTTACATGAAACATGGTGAAGGTCATTCAGCCACAACCAGCCCTGGTCATTGCCGCATGTACAGTACATTGAAGCAGTGATCAGTTTCCTTGTCTGTCGGTGGCACATCCTTGTTTGCTCATGTGCTGGATGCTCAGAGGCACCTTTACATGGGGCAACCACCAGGAATGAGCGTTGGTGCCATCAGTCATCCCAGTACTTGTCCAGGTCCTCATCCTGGATAAAAGGGCTTTTATTGTCGCACATTTTTTATAGCATTAATGTCAGAACGGACGTTTGAAGACAAATAACCCTGGACTACGTGAAATTGCTTATGCATGCATGTTGAGTAAGAAAATGGTAGATATAATAGCATGAGGTTATATGCATTGTATGCTGTATGGTTTATATTGTAAAACGATATTTACACTACTAAGTAGTATTTTCCAATTTAGCTGTGAAATATCAATTAGTTTTCTCAAAATCTCAAATCAAAATTCATTTTATTTTTTATACTTAATCTTGTCCGTTGTAAAAAAAAATATGCATAAAACTCATTATATATACAAGTTCTGTAAATTAATTAATAATTTTAACCCCCCCCATCCCCTTTGCTTTCATGACATGGAATGATGTCAATAATGTATATGTTTTTTGACTCCACATTATGCAAAAATGTATTTTTGTAGACTAAATAAACATGTATGAAATTTCTTTTCTGTTTCTATTGTTATGAGAATTCCAATATTTAGCTATTTGATTGCGACACAGCTGCAAGAAAAAGTTAGTGAACCCTTTGGAATGATCTGCATTTCTTTATTTATGGAGTAAAACAGTTTGCTTTGGGGGTACCTAGGATACTCATCTGGACACCAGTTCCCATATCGAAATACTTTTCATAAAAGGATGAGTTATTTTTGAAAATACATTGGGGCAGATTTCTTAATACTGTTTTAAATAGAACCTCTCACCATAAAAATGCAGCGGCAGCATTATAGAGCAGAGGAGGAGGGCAGACTGATATATTGTTTTATGGAAGTACGTACATGTGGAAGGTGTTATCAGTGGTGGATAGCATTGTGTGTGTAATTATGTATGTACTGTATAGAGAGCTGTCAGTCACTGATAGTTGTACACACAATATTCTAAATTTTCGAGTTTTACCTGTACATAGATAGTAGGGATGAGCGAATTGACTTCAGATGAAACATCCAAAGTCGATTCGCATTATACTTCTTCTAAATACTGTACGGAGCGAGCGCTCAGTACAGTATTAGAATGTATTGGCTCCTATGAGCCGAAGTTATTACTTTATGATAACTTCATAAATCAATTTCTACTGTAAAAACCAATTTCCCAAACTCGGGTTCGGTTCCAAGTGGTTCCAAGAGCACTTGCTCCGTACAGTATTCAAATAAAGTATTACGCGAATCGACTTCGGATGTTTCATCCGAAGTTGATTTGCTCATCCCTAATAGATAGCTGTCAGTCACTAATAGTTGTACATGGGGAGGTGTTATCAGTAATTGATAACATTCTCTCTGTAAGTCAGTGGTGTGCCTAGGGTGTTTGGCACCTGGGGCGGGTCATTTCTTTGGCAACATACCCAATACCTTTAAAAAATGGTACCGCCTCACAGTAGTATTGCCCCCATTGTACAACCTTCACAGTAGTTTATTTGTACAGATGTGTGCCGCCTCACAGTAGTTTTGCCCACATTGTGCCCCCTCACAGTAGTTATGCCTTCTCGGTGTGCCTTTCACAGTTGTAATGCCCTCTTTGTGCCACCTTCACAGTAATAATCCCCATAGTGCCCCCTTCACAGTAATAATCCCCATTGTGCCCCCTTCATAGTAATAATGCCCATTGTGTCCCCTTCACAGTAATAGGGATTATTGTGGCTCCTTTATAGTAATAATGCCGACTGTGCCCCTTCATAGTAATAATGCCCATTGTGCCCTCTTCACAGTAGTAATGCTCATTGTGCCCCCTTAATAGTAGTAATGCCCACTGTGCTAGTAATTCCCTCTGTGCCCCCTCCATAGTAGAAATTCCTATTGGGCCCCCTTCATAGTAATAATGCCCACTGTGCCCACTTCACAGTAATAATACCCTCTGTGCCCTGTTCATTGTAGTAATGCCTTCTGGCTCTGTGGCCCCTTTCATAGTAGAAATGCTCATTGTTCCCCCTTTACATTAATAATGCCCTCTGTGCCCCCTCCATAATAGTAATGCCCTCAGTGTCCCCTCCATAGTAATAAAGTCCTCTGTGCCCCCTCCATAGTGTAATATCCTCTGTGCCCGCTCCATAGTAATAAAGTCCTCTGTCTGTGCCCCCTCCATAGTAATAAAATCCTCTGTGCCCCCTCCATAGTAATAAAGTCCTCTGTGCCCCCTCCATAGTAATAAAACCTTCTGTGCCCCCTCTGTATTGAAAAAAAAAACCACAGTAACTACTCCCCTTGTTCCATTCCTGAAGCTCACAGTCCTCTTTTCCCTAGACTGTGTGGGCAGAGCTTATGCAGATTTCTGGCTGCAGGCTCCGCCCACACCGGCCGGCAGAGCGATCTGTGTCTGCAGGCTGAATGGTGGAGCAGTGAGAAGTCTTCCTGCTTCACCATTCTGTGCGCTGCCGGACTGAAGGAGGGGAGGAGCGTGGGGAGTGAGAGGACCCAGCTCCCTGCGCTCCAGCAATGAGTGATTCAATCTGTATTGATGGAAGCGCCCACTGCTTCTGGAACCACTCTGAGAGCAGGCACCCGGGGCAGACCGCCCCCCACGCCTCCCCCCTCCTTAGTACACCAATGGTGTAAGTGTTTATACAGAGATAACTGTCAGTCACTGATATCTTTACATGGGGGAAGTGTTATTAGTGATTGATAGCGTTCTCTGTGTATGTGTGTATACATAGATAGCTGTAAGTCACTGATAGTTGTACACAGGGGAGGTGTTATAAGTGATGGATAGAGTTCTCTGTGTAAGTGTGTGTACATAGATAGCTGTCAGTCACTGATAATTGTACACAGGGGAGGTGTTATCAGTGATTGATAACATTCTCTGTGTAAGTGTGTATACATAGATAGCTGTCAGTCACTGATAATTGTACACAGGGGAGGCGTTATCAGTGATTGATAGCATTCTCTGTGTAAGTGTGTATACATAGATAGCTGTCAGTCACTGATAGTTGTACACAGGGGAGGTGTTATCAGTGATTGATAACATTCTCTGTGTAAGTGTGTATACATAGATAGCTGTCAGTCACTGATAATTGTACACAGGGGAGGCGTTATCAGTGATTGATAGCATTCTCTGTGTAAGTGTGTATACATAGATAGCTGTCAGTCACTGATAATTGTACACAGGGGAGGTGTTATCAGTGATTGATAACATTCTCTGTGTAAGTGTGTATACATAGATAGCTGTCAGTCACTGATAATTGTACACAGGGGAGGCGTTATCAGTGATTGATAGCATTCTCTGTGTAAGTGTGTATACATAGATAGCTGTCAGTCACTGATAATTGTACACAGGGGAGGTGTTATCAGTGATTGATAGCATTCTCTGTGTAAGTGTGTATACATAGATAGCTGTCAGTCACTGATAATTGTACACAGGGGAGGCGTTATCAGTGATTGATAGCATTCTCTGTGTAAGTGTGTATACATAGATAGCTGTCAGTCACTGATAGCTGTACACAGGGGAGGTGTTATCAGTGATTCATAGCATTCTCTGTGTAAGTGTGTATACATAGATAGCTGTCAGTCACTGATAGCTGTACGCAGGGAGATGTTATCAGTGATTCATAGCATTCTCTGTGCATGTATGTATACATAGATAGCTGCCAGTCACTGATAAATGTACACAGGGGAGGTGTTATCAGTGATTGATAGCATTCTCTGTGTAAGTGTGTATACATAGATAGCTGTCAGTCACTGATAGTTGTACACAGGGGAGGTGTTATCAGTGATTGATAACATTCTCTGTGTAAGTGTGTATACATAGATAGCTGTCAGTCACTGATAATTGTACACAGGGGAGGCGTTATCAGTGATTGATAGCATTCTCTGTGTAAGTGTGTATACATAGATAGCTGTCAGTCACTGATAATTGTACACAGGGGAGGTGTTATCAGTGATTGATAGCATTCTCTGTGTAAGTGTGTATACATAGACAGCTGTCAGTCAATGATAATTGTACACAGGGGAGGTGTTATCTGTGATTGATAACATTCTCTGTGTGTGTATACATAGATAGCTGTCAGTCACTGATAATTGTACACAGGGGAGGTGTTATCAGTGATTGATAGCATTTTCTGTATAAGTGTGTATACATAGATAGCTGTCAGTCACTGATAGTTGTACATGGGGGAGGTGTTATCAGTAATTGATAGCATTCTCTGTGTAAGTGTGTATACATAGATAGCTGTCAGTCACTAATAGTTGTACATGAGGAGGTGTTATCAGTAATTGACAAAGGAAGTGTGGGTGGGCACTCAGACTATGGACTAGGCAGAAAGGCATTTATTATAAGGTCAATAAAATATAAAATATATAAAATGTTACAATAAAATACAAACATAAACAATCCTAGTATTGATAGGCAAATCGCATGTGTGTTACATATACAATCCTAGTATTGCTAGGCAATACAAATCACAATAAATATATCGAGACCTGCAACATATACAATCCTAGAGTTGTAGGCAATGCAAATCGCAATATGTGTACTGGGACCTGCAACAGTATTTCAATAAGACTGAGACTTGCAACAATGTGAGGATTGAGTAGTTTGAGACATCCAAACAGTCAATAAGGACCAGTACTGGTGAATTCTATCACGATCTCTCTAATCATGGAGTTTAACAGTAGTATATTATGTCACAATGTCTCTGGTAGTAAATGCAAGGCTAAACAGCCGTCAGAGGAATTCCTTCTGGATGAAATCCCATATGGACCAAATAGCCAGCCTATATGTAGGTAGATATGCGAGGTAGTGTAACAACTTACGTACCAATATCTTCCTGTGCAGCTTCCCGCATCGACGGTACAGTGGACTCACCTCTATGTCCGTGTATTAGATATTGGAAGCTAACCTCCTCTCCGCCAAGGTTCAGCGGTTTCACTTGTCAGTGGTGGCAGGGGAGCAGACTGCAATCACTGTTCGATTTTCATGCACCAGTCTCACGATAGTTTGCAGCGTTGATTTCGGATGTATTGCCGCTCCAGCTGGAAAATTACTTCAAACGAATTCCATCAACTATATACAGCTTGGTAGTTCCTACAGCATATATTTCCACGCCAAACGCGTTTTGAAACAACCAAATTCTTCATAGTTGTACAGAGGGAGGTGTTATCAGTGATTGATAGCATTCTCTGTGTAAGTGTGTATACATAGATAGCTGTCAGTCACTGATATATGTACATGGGGAGGTGTTATCAGTGATTGATAGCATTCTCTGTGTAAGTGTGTATACATAGATAGCTGTCAGTCACTGATAGCTGTATACAGAGGAGGTGATATCAGTGATTGATAGCATTCTCTATGTAAGTGTGTGTACAGAGATAGCTGTCAGTTACTGAGAGTTGTACACAGGGAGGTGTTATCAGTGATTGATAGTATTCTCTATGTAAGTGTGTATACATAGATAGCTGTCAGTCACTGATAGTTGTACATGGGGGAGGTATTATCAGTGATTGATAGCATTCTCTATGTAAGTGTGTATACATAGATAGCTGTCAGTCACTGATAGTTGTACACGGGGGAGGTGTTATCAGTGATTGATAGCATTCTCTATGTAAGTGTGTATACATAGATAGCTGTCAGTCACTGATAGTTGTACACAGGGAGGTGTTATCAGTGATTGATAGCATTCTCTATGTAAGTGTGTATACATAGCTGTCAGTCACTAATAGTTGTACATGGGGAGGTGTTATCAGTGATTGATAGCATTCTCTGTGTAAGTGTGTATACTGAGATAGCTGTCAGTGTGTATACAGAGATAGATGTCAGTCACTGATAGTTGTACACAGGGGAGGTGTTATCAGTGATTGATAGCATTCTCTGTCTAAGTGTGTATACATAGATAGCTGTCAGTCACTAATAGTTGTACACAGGGAGGTGTTATCAGTGATTGATAGCATTCTCTGTGTAAGTGTGTATACAGAGATAGATGTCAGTCACTGATAGTTGTACACAGGGGAGGTGTTATCAGTGATTCAATGCATTCACTGTGTAAGTGTGTATACATATATAGCTGTCAGTCACTGATAGTTGTACACAGGGGAGGTGTTATCAGTGATTGATAGCATTTTCTGTATAAGTGTGTATACATACATATCTGTCAGACACTGATAGTTGTACATGGGGAGGTGTTATCAGTGATTGATAGCATTCTCTGTGTAAGTCTGTATACAGACATAGCTGTCAGTCATTGATTGTTGTACGTGGGGGAGGTGTTATCAGTGATTGATAGCATTCTCTGTGTAAGTGTGTATATATAGATAGCTGTCTGGCGATGTCCCCCTGCTTACCACCACGGTCTTAGGCTCAGTGTTCAATAGTGAACCCATGGGCGTAGGGATCACCATAGCAGCCATAGCAATGGCTATGGGGCCCAACGCCACTGGGGGCCCGGGCCGCCGACTAAGGATTATTATTTTTTTTAAATTCATGTGGCGTAGCTACAGGGGTCGCAGGCCCCTCTGGGACAGACAGAGAAAGTGCTATCTGCAAGGCCTGCAGGCTGTGGGCGGTGCAATAAGGCGCAGCCGGAGGCAGAGAGGCATACCTGCAATGAGGAGATGGAGTGGTCCCGCTCCCAGTCTCGGCGGCAGTCCAACTGGCCGGAAGTGGAGGAGGCGGAGAGTACAGCAAAGCTGCGTGCTGCTGGGCCTGGCAGCTCTGCTGGAGTGTGGGCGCGCAGACCTTCAAGTGGCTGTGAGGTGAGGGCTGGCTGACTCTGGGACTGATAAAACTTACTGTGGAGTCCTGGACCATTATATCTGGGGAGGAGGGGGAAGCAGCACCCTGGAGGTCTGGACCAGTACATTTAAGGAGAAGGGGGGAGCAGGACCCTGGAGGTCTGGACCAGTACATTTAAGGAGAAGGGGGGAGCAGGACCCTGGAGGTCTGGTCTGGACCATTTTATAGGGGGGAAAAGGACACTGGAGGTCTGGACCATTATATCTGGGGAGGAGGGGGGAGTGGGATCCCCGAGGTCTGGACCATTATATCTGGGTAGGAGGGGGGGAGCAGGACCCTGGAGGTCTGGACCATTATATTTAAGGAGAAGGGGGGATCAGGACCCTGGAGGTCTGGACCATTATATTTAAGAAGGGGGGAGCAGGACCCTGGAGGTCTGGACCATTATATTTAAGGAGAAGGGGGAGCAGGATCCTGGAGGTCTAGACCATTATATAGGGGAAAACAGGACACTGGAGGTCTGGACCATTCCATTTAGGGGGAGCAGGACCCTGGAGGTCTGGACCATTATATTTAGGGAGGAGGGGGAAGCAGGACACTGGAGGTATGGACCATTCTATTTAGGGGGGAGCAGGACCCTGGAGGTCTGGACCATTATATAGGGAGGAGGGGGGAGCAGGACCCTGGAGGTCTGGACCATTATATATTGAGAGTAGGGGGAAGCAGGATCCTGGAGGTCTGGACCATTATATTTAAGAAGGGGGAGCAGGACCCTGGAGGTCTGGACCATTATATTTAAGGAGAAGGGGGGAGCAGGATCCTGGAGGTCTGGACCATTATATAGGGGGGAACAGGACAATGGAGGTCTGGACCATTCTATTTAGGAGGGAGCAGGACCCTGGAGGTCTGGACCATTATATTTAGGGAGGAGGGGGAAGCAGGACCCTGGAGGTCTGGACCATTATATAGGGAGGAGCAGGACCCTGGAGGTCTGGACCATTATATATTTGGAGTAGGGGGAAGCAGGATCCTGGAGGTCTAGACCATTATATATGGGGAGTAGGGGGAAGCAGGATCCTGTAGGTCTAGACCATTATATATGGGAAGTAGGGGGAAGCATGAACCTGGAGGTCTGGACCATTATATAGGCAGGAGGGGGGAGCAGGACACTTGATGTCTGGACCATTATATCTGGGGACTGGCAGTGGAAGATTTAGGGTGGGAGGTCTAGGAGGGGTGTGGGGATGTTGGGGTGGGAGGTCCTGGAAGGGTGTTTGGGTGGGAGCTCTGGAAAAGGGGTGGGGGTCTGAGAGGTATGTGGGGGTGGGAGATCCGGGAGAGGGGGGGCCCATAAAAAAATGTTGCTATGGGGCCCAGTCATTTCTAGCTACGCCCCTGAGTGAACCCTCTCCATGGTTTCCTTCCAGCCCTGGGCACAGCATGCTTTTAGCTTGTTCCCTGTAGCACTTCATTTAAGAGCCGGCATGCATCACTTCCTGTAATTTATGTGTTTAGCATATGTGATCAAGCTGACTAATACTAGCCCTCCAAGTAGTCCAGCCCCCAGGTGTCTGAGTGGCAAGGTCCTTGTGTCCTGCAAAGGTTGCTGTTATCTCTGCCTGTGTTTCTGGACTCCGCTACCTGTTTGATCTCTGCCTACTTACCTTGACTATCCTGTTGCCGATTTGGATTGCCTGACCTGTACCTGTGCCACCTGCCCTGACCTTCTGCTTGTTTGAATTCGCCTCTGCCTCATTCTTCGGTGCTGCACTGTTGCTCCTAGTTAAGACTTGGCCTGCTGACTACATCTTTGGAACAAGAGGTCTGGGCACCCAAGGTAGATAGGACCATAGAGGCTGGATCCATCAATAGCAGAAGGGGTGCTTTCAGGGGAAGGAACACAGCAGTAACAGTGATCTGACATAGTACAATTTAGTCTACATGTTAAAGGGGTTGTCTCACTTCAGTAAATGGCATTTTACATGTATCCAGAGGTTACGGCCACCCTGCAATCCTAGAGGCTCTACCCTCCACTTCTTCTGCACTTTGACAGGGCCAGGCAATGAGAACATCAAAATGCATGGGGTGAGGCAGTTGCAGAGAGAGCTGAGCCTCTAGGTGTAACAGGAACGCCCTCATTGCTCATTTGCATATCTCAAAACTTAATTTTTCTGAGCAATGTGGGCATTATGTTCGCATTCATAATTATGTAAAAAGATCATCTTTTACTGTCAACAGCAGCATTTACATGATAATGTAAAAAAATATAATTTATTGTGTAGTGATTACATTAGAGATTAAGCATAGTACAACAGTGCCATCTAGTGTCCATACTTATTATTGCGTATGAATAAAGATTATTCCTAAACATGGTGACCTTGAAAATTATATTCTTTGCTGAATCATTTTTTGTTTCAGAACTTTCTGAATTCAGATATGCATGAATTATTTAACTACTTATATAAATTGACCTACATTAATATTTATTTATTGCAAACTTATTTTTAATTGAACCTCTTTTTAATTTTTTATTATGTTATAAAGAATTTACTTCCCGTTTAATAAGTTCAATAAGGGGGCATGTTTTTAAAGCTAAGTTCTTTTTATACTTGGAATTTATTTTTACTTAGTTTCATCGACTCATAAAAGTCACCACTAGGTCAATGGCTACTGTTAATGTTCAAGCTGTACATAGTAAAGACCCCTATTTATTGTATGTCATATTTCATGGGCACTACTATCTCACTGAAAAGACACCGTGGTGTAGGGAGACTTCTTTTCAGGCAGTGCATCATGGGGGAAAAAAGATGCAAACTAGCCCATACCTGTCCTGTACTGTCTCTGGTTTGGCTGGTATGAGTTACTTTGCATACTTTTTCTTCATGGAACATTGCTTGAAAAATAAGTCTCCACAGACAGTTCCTCTTCTGTGCCCCCGTTATGTATATAGTGTCTCTTCTGTACCCCTTTATATACACTGTATAATGCCACTTCTGTGCTCCATTTCTATATGGTTCATCTTCTGTGCCCCCCTTTATATATATATAGTGCCTCTTCGGTGCCCTTTTATGTATATATATATAATACCTCTTCGGTGCTCCCTCCATATATAGTGCCTCTTCTGTGCCTGTCTTTATATACATAGTGCCTCTTCTGTGCTACCTTTATAAATAGCGCCTTTTCTGTGCCCACCTTTTTTATATATATATATATATATATATATATTTATATATATATATATATATATATATATATATACAGTCCTGATCAAAAGTTTAAGACCACTTGAAAAATGGCAAAAAATCATATTTAGCATGGCTGGATCTTAACAAGGTTCCAAGTAGAGCTTCAACATGCAACAAGAAGAAATGGGAGTGAGACAAAACATTTTTTGAGCATTCAATTTAATGAAAACAATGAATAAACTGAAACAGGCTGTTTTTCAGCTGATCAAAAGTTTAGGACCACACCTCCCAAAAAAATCCAAACATGAACTCAGTAATGAGTAGCTTCGCCGTTATTGTTTATCACTTCAAAAATTCATTTTGGCATGCTTGATGCAAGCGTTTCCATGAGGTGAGTGGGAACATTTCTCCCAAGCATGAAGGCCATCTACTATCTGGAACTGTTGTCCATTTTTGTAAACGTCCCATGCCATCCATCCCCAAAGGTTCTCAATTGGATTTAGATCAGGGGAACACGCAGGATGGGCCAAAAGAGTGATGTTATTCTCCTGAAAGAAGTCCCTTGTCCTGCGGGCATTGTGTACTGTAGCATTGCCCTGTTGAAAAACCCAGTCGTTACCACACAGACGAGGGCCCTAATGCTCTCAGCAACATCTGGACATAGCCAGCGGCCGTTTGACGCCCCTGCACTTCCTGAAGCTCCATTGTTCCACTGAAGGAAAAAGCACCCCAGACCATTATGGCGCCCCCTCCACTGTGTTGCGTAGAAAACATCTCAGGTAGGATCTGCTTGTCATGCCAGTAACGTTGGAAACCATCAGGACTATCAAGGTTAAATTTTTTCTCATCAGAGAATAAAACTTTCTTCCACCTTTGAATGTCCCATGTTTGGTGCTCTCTTGCAAAGTCCAAACGAACAGTTCTGTGGCGTTCAAGGAGACGAGGTCTTTGAAGACGTTTTTTGTTTTTGAAGCCCTTCAGTCTCAGGTTCCGTCTGATGGTTATGGGGCTGCAGTCAGCACCAGTAAGGGCCTTAATTTGGGTCGAGGATCGTCTAGTGTCTTCACGGACAGCCAATTGGATCCTCCGGCTCAGTGCTGATAAAAAATTTTGGGGTCTTCCACTTGACTTTTTTGTTCCATAACCCTCAGGATCATTTAAGAAATTCCAAATGACTGTCTTACTGCGCCCCACCTCAGCAGCGATGGCGCGCTGTGAGAGACCCTGCTTATGCAGTTCAACAACTCGACCACGTCCAAAAAAAGTTTTTTTTGCCTTTGCCATCACAACATGTGACTACCTGACAGAAAATGACAATGAATCCACATCTTTGCACAGATTTGGCCTTTTAACCACCTCCCGACCGCTGTACGCACCGATGCGTCCGGAAGGTGGTTGTTTAGTTCCTCCTGGACGCATCGGCGCGTCCTCTCGCGAGACGCGAGATTACGTCACAGCCGGCCCGCGCATGCGCATCGCGGGCCGGCATTTCGCAGAAGACTATTTCGTCAGCAGCCTGCCGGCCACGATCATTGGCTGGCAGGCTGCTGATTTTTAAAAAAACCAATCAGCAGCCATATAACCCCACATATTAGTAAATATGATGGGGTTATATGGCTGCTGTGCTCCTCTGCTCCTTCTTTTGGTCGGTTGGTTCCAGCAGAGGAGCAGAGGAGCACATCTACTGTGAGTACCCACCACACCACATTTAGCCCCCAGATCACCCCAATTAACCCTTTGATCACCCCTTTTATCCCCCCTGTCAATCACTAGTGAAAGGAAAAAAGTGATCAGTGCAAACTGTCACTTTTTTTTTTCACTGTTATTGACCGTTAGGTTTTAGGTATAGTTTAGGTCCCTTGGTTAGGTAGTTAGCGATCAGTTAGCGCCCAGCCCACCGCACCGCAGTCCGTTATTCGCTGATTAGCGTATCGCTAATCAGCATTTGTACTTTTATAGTATCTGAAAGTGATCAAAACTGATCACGGTCAGATCTATAATAGTACTAGTGTCACTTTAGTTCGCCCTCCACCCAAAACGCAGTGTTTGCCCGATCAGGCCTGATCGGTCGCCCACACGTGCGTTTGCCCACGCCCGCCCCACCGCAGTGACAAAAAAATTTTTTTTTTTGATCACTGCACATTCACTTTACACGCACTGCGGCGATAAAAAAATCAGTTTTGATATTTTTTATCAACCGCAGCGGCATCCGGTACTTCGCTAGCCTCCCATTTGTAAGACAGGCTTGCTTTTTTTTTCTTGGGTAGTCTCAGGGAATACCCCGAAATTTAGTTGCCCACATGTCTAACAGGGGGTATTCCTCTGAAGAGGCCTACAGGCTTCTGACCCAGTCGGATGAGGAGTGGGAACCCTCATCTGATGAATCCAGCGGGTCAGAATACGAACCTGTAGAAAGCAGTGGCTCTCTGACCCAAAGTTCGGACGAGGAGGCTGAGGTCCCTGATAGCACCAGGCGTACCCGGCCCCGTGTCGCTAGACCGCAGGTTGCGCAGGATCCGCTTCAAGAGCAGCAGAGTGGGGCTGGTGCTGTAGGATTACGTGGTGAGGCATACACCAGCAGCCCAGCCCTTCCTGGACCTAGTACCAGCACTGCCGTACAACCTGGTGAAGTAGCGAGCACCAGAAGGGCAGTTGAAGCTGGTACGGTGGCACGTGCAGTAGTGACCCCGTCGCAGCCACCGCAAAGACGTGCCCGTAGAGCCCCTAGAATCCCAGAGGTGCTGGAAAACCCTGATTGGCAGTCCCCAACTTCAGCCGCACCCGTAGTTTTCCCTTTCACCGCCCAGTCTGGAGTTCGGGTTGAGACAGCTCAGATCGATTCGGCCCTGGGATTTTTTGAGCTGTTCTTGACTGCGGAGCTTTTAGACTTAGTCGTGGCAGAGACAAACAGGTATGCCACACAATTTATAACCGCTAACCCGGGAAGCTTTTATGCCCAGCCTTTCCGGTGGAAACCAGTCCAAGTTTCCGAATTTAAAACTTTTCTGGGCCTCCTCCTCAACATGGGCCTGACAAAAAAGCATGAATTGAGGTCATATTGGTCCACGAACCCGATTCATCACATGCCCATGTTCTCTGCTGCTATGTCCAGGACACGATTTGAGGTCATCCTGCGTTTCCTGCACTTTAGCGACAACACCGCCTCCCGTCCCAGGGGCCACCCTGCTTTTGACCGGCTCCACAAAATTCGGCCCCTCATAGACCATTTCAACCAGAAATTTGCAGATATTTATACCCCTAGAGCAAAACATCTGCATAGACGAGTCCCTAATACATTTTACCGGGCGCCTTGGCTTCAAACAATACATCCCAAGCAAGCGCGCCCGGTATGGGGTCAAATTGTATAAGCTCTGTGAAAGGGCCACAGGCTATACCCACAAATTTCGGGTCTATGAGGGAAAAGATCAGACCCTGGAGCCGGTCGGTTGCCCTGACTACCTGGGGAGCAGTGGGAAGACAGTTTGGGACTTGGTGTCACCCTTATTCGGCAAGGGGTACCATCTTTATGTGGACAATTTCTACACAAGTGTGGCCCTCTTTAGGCATTTGTTTTTAGAACGGATTGGCGCCTGTGGTACCGCGCGAACTAGTCGCGTGGGCTTCCCCCAACGGCTCGTTACCACCCGTCTTGCAAGGGGGCAGAGGGCCGCACTGTGTAACGAAGAACTGCTCGCGGTGAAATGGAGAGACAAGCGTGACGTTTACATGCTCTCCTCCATTCACGCAGACACGACAATACAAATTGAGCGAGCAACCCGTGTCATTGAAAAGCCCCTCTCAGTCCACGACTATAACCTCCACATGGGAGGGGTCGACTTCAATGACCAGATGTTGGCTCCGTATTTAGTTTCCCGACGCACCTGACGCTGGTATAAGAAGGTGTCTGTATATTTAATTCAATTGGCTCTGTACAATAGTTTTGTTCTCTACAGTAAGGCTGGGAGAACTGGATCCTTCCTCAAATTTCAGGAAGAGATCATCGCGAACCTCCTGTATCCAGGAGGTTCCGTGGCCCCATCCACCAGTGTAGTTAGCCGTCTACACGAGCGACACTTCCCCAGTGTCGTTGCTGGTACCTCAAACCGACCGCCACCCCGAAAAAAATGTCGTGTCTGTAGCAGGAGTGGAATAAGGCGTGACACCCGCTATTTCTGTCCTGACTGTCCCGACCACCCTGCCCTATGCTTAGGGGAGTGTTTCCGAAAGTACCACACACAGGTACACCTAGCATAGGGATCACATCTCACCAGGATAGGCACACAGGGCTATTAGGGCCCATTCACTCACAGCTGCTGCAAACGTCTCCTTTCACATGGGACAAAGTGCATAACGCACTTCGCCACATCTTTGGGCGATTTGCGCTTTGCACATTGACCCATGGGGAAGGAGAGGTTTGTTCTATAAAGGTAAAAAAACAAAAAAACAAACAAAAAAAAAAAAAAACAGGTAAGCAACAGGTTAATGTTTAGTTCCAAAAGTTAAAGTTACATGTTCTGTTCCAAAGTTAATAAAATTATTGCGTTGTGGCCTGTTTTTTTTTTTTTTTTTTTTTTTGTCTTTTTACCTTCCAGGTGGACCAACCGATCGACCAGCTGCAGCACCGATGTGCATTCTGACAGAAGCATTGCGCTGCTGTCAGATTACACGCAAGTCGGTGTATGCGGCGCTGCAAGACGGGATTTTCTCCTCTGCAGTGACAGATACGTTTGCCGAGGCATACGAGCTGAGGAGGAGGCGGCGTTCCTATGCTTTGGCAAGCACTTTGTATATATATATATATATATATAAAAAAAAAAATCCCGGCAATGATTTATTCATCCACATCGATTGATGCGAATGGAGAAATCTGGTTTGCCAGGGCATACGAGCTAAGTGGGTATGGATGTAGGGCGGAGCTCCTATGTCCTGGCAGACGCCTTTCCCCTCCATTTTTTTTTTTTGGCAGAGATTTTTTCATCCACATTGATCGATGCGAATGAAGAAATCTGTGCCGTTCATTTTTTTCTTTCAGCCCAGAGGCTGAACGGAAAAAAAAATCTCATTACCTGTATGCTCAATATAAGGAGGATAGCAGAAACTCCTAATGCTGGCCATACATGTAATGATTGCGGAGACCCTCAAATGCCAGGGCAGTACAAACACCCCACAACTGACCCCATTTTGGAAAGAAGACACCCCAAGGTATTTGCTGAGGGGCATATTGAGTCCATGAAAGATTGAAATTTTTGTCCTAAGTTAGCGGAAAGTGAGACTTTGTGAGAAAAAACAAAAAAAAAATCAATTTCCGCTAACTTATGCGAAAAAAAAAAAAATTCTATGAACTTGCCAGGCCCCTCATTGGATACCTTGGGGTGTCTTCTTTCCAAAGTGGGGTCACATGTGGGGTATTTATACTGCCCTGGCTTTTTAGGGGCCCTAAAGCGTGAGAAGAAGTCTGGGATCCAAATGTCTAAAAATGCCCTCCTAAAAGGAATTTGGGCCCCTTTGCGCATCTAGGCTGCAAAAAAGTGTGACACATCTGGTATCGCCGTACTCAGAAGAAGTTGGGGAATGTGTTTTGGGGTGTCATTTTACATATACCCATGCTGGGTGAGAAAAATATCTTGGTCAAATGCCAACTTTGTATAAAAAAATGGGAAAAGTTGTCGTTTGCCAAGATATTTCTCTCACCCAGCATGGGTATATGTAAAATGACACCCCAAAACACATTCCCCAACTTCTCCTGAGTACGGCGATACCAGATGTGTGACACTTTTTTGATGCCAAGGTGGGCAAAGGGGCGCATATTCCAAAGTGCACCTTTCGTATTTCACCGGTCATTTTTTACAGATTTTGATTGCAAAGTACTTCTCACACATATGGGCCCCTAAATTGCCAGGGCAGTATAACTACGCCACAAGTGACCCCATTTTGGAAAGAAGACACCCCAAGGTATTCCGTGAGGGGCATGGCGAGTTCCTAGAATTTTTTATTTTTTGTCGCAAGTTAGTGGAATATGAGACTTTGTAAGGAAAAAAGAGAAAAAAAAAAAAAATCATCATTTTCCGCTAACTTGTGACAAAAAATAAAAAATTCTAGGAACTCGCCATGCCCCTCACGGAATACCTTAGGGTGTCTTCTTTCCAAAATGGGGTCACTTGTGGCGTAGTTATACTGCCCTGGCAATTTAGGGGCCCATATGTGTGAGAAGTACTTTGCAATCAAAATCTGTAAAAAATGACCGGTGAAATACGAAAGGTGCACTTTGGAATATGCGCCCCTTTGCCCACCTTGGCATCAAAAAAGTGTCACACATCTGGTATCGCCGTACTCAGGAGAAGTTGGGGAATGTGTTTTGGGGTGTCATTTTACATATACCCATGCTGGGTGAGAGAAATATCTTGGCAAACGACAACTTTTCCCATTTTTTTATACAAAGTTGGCATTTGACCAAGATATTTTTCTCACCCAGCATGGGTATATGTAAAATGACACCCCAAAACACATTCCCCAACTTCTCCTGAGTACGGCGATACCAGATGTGTGACACTTTTTTGATGCCAAGGTGGGCAAAGGGGCGCATATTCCAAAGTGCACCTTTCGTATTTCACCGGTCATTTTTTACAGATTTTGATTGCAAAGTACTTCTCACACATATGGGCCCCTAAATTGCCAGGGCAGTATAACTACCCCACAAGTGACCCCATTTTGGAAAGAAGACACCCCAAGGTATTCCGTGAGGGGCATGGCGAGTTCCTAGAATTTTTTATTTTTTGTCGCAAGTTAGTGGAATATGAGACTTTGTAAGGAAAAAAGAGAAAAAAAAAAAAATCATCATTTTCCGCTAACTTGTGACAAAAAATAAAAAATTCTAGGAACTCGCCATGCCCCTCACGGAATACCTTAGGGTGTCTTCTTTCCAAAATGGGGTCACTTGTGGCGTAGTTATACTGCCCTGGCAATTTAGGGGCCCAAATGTGTGAGAAGTACCTTGCAATCAAAATGTGTAAAAAATGCCCTGCAAAATCCGAAAGGTGCACTTTGGAATATGTGCCCCTTTGCCCACCTTGGCAGCAAAAAAGTGTGACACATCTGGTATCGCCGTACTCAGGAGAAGTTGGGGAATGTGTTTTGGGGTGTCATTTTACATATACCCATGCTGGGTGAGAAAAATATCTTGGTCAAATGCCAACTTTGTATAAAAAAATGGGAAAAGTTGTCTTTTGCCAAGATATTTCTCTCACCCAGCATGGGTATATGTAAAATGACACCCCAAAACACATTCCCCAACTTCTCCTGAGTACGGCGATACCACATGTGTGACACTTTTTTGCTGCCAAGGTGGGCAAAGGGGCGCATATTCCAAAGTGCACCTTTCGGATTTCACCGGTCATTTCTTACACATTTTGATTGCAAAGTTCTTCTCACACATTTGGGCCCCTAAATTGCCAGGGCAGTATAACTACCCCACAAGTGACCCCATTTTGGAAAGAAGACACCCCAAGGTATTCTGTGAGGGGCATGGTGAGTTCCTAGAATTTTTTATTTTTTGTCGCAAGTTAGTGGAATATGAGACTTTGTAAGAAAAAAAAAATAAATAAAAATCATCATCATTTTCCGCTAACTTGTGACAAAAAATAAAAAGTTCTATGAACTCACTATGCCCATCAGCGAATACCTTAGGGTGTCTACTTTCTGAAATGGGGTCATTTGTGGGGTTTTCTACTGTTTGGGCATTGTAGAACCTCAGGAAACATGACAGGTGCTCAGAAAATCAGAGCCGTTTCAAAAAGCGGAAATTCACATTTTTGTACCATAGTTTGTAAATGCTATAACTTTTACCCAAAGCATTTTTTTTTTGCCCAAACATTTTTTTTTTATCAAAGACATGTAGAACTATAAATTTAGCGAAAAGTTTATATATGGATGTCGTTTTTTTTGCAAAATTTCACAGCTGAAAGTGAAAAATGTCATTTTTTTTGCAAAAAAATCGTTACATTTTGATTAATAACAAAAAAAGTAAAAATGTCAGCAGCAATAAAATACCACCAAATGAAAGCTCCATTAGTGAGAAGAAAAGGAGGTAAAATTCATGAAACGGTGAAAGGAGTGTAGTGCCGAAGTGTAAAAAGTGGCCTGGTCATGAAGGGGGTTTCACCTAGCGGGGCTGAAGTGGTTAAAGGCATGTGGTCCTAAAATTTGGATCAGCTAAAAAACAGCCTGTTTCAGTTTAATCGTTATTTTCAATTAATTGAATGCTCAAAAAATGTTTTGTCTCACTCTCATTTCTTCTTGTTGCATGTTGAAGCTCTACTTGGAACCTTGTTAAGATCCAGCCATGCTAAGTATGATTTTTTGCCATATTTCAAGTGGTCTTAAACTTTTGATCAGGACTGTATATATATATATATATACAGTGGATATAAAAAGTCTACACACCCCTGTTAAAATGTCAGGTTTCAAAGATAAATCAAAGATTTTTCCACCTTTAATGTGACCTATAAACTGTACAACTCAATTGAAAAGCAAACTGAAATCTTTTAGGTAGAGGGAAGAAAAAATATAAAAATAAAATAATATGGTTGCATAAGTGTGTACACTCTTAAACTAATACTTTGTTGAAGCACTTTTTTATTTTATTACAGCCCTCAGTCTTTTTGGGTATGAGACTATTAGCTTGGCACATCTGTCAGATTGCGAGGGCATCTCCTGTACACAGCCCTCTTCAGATCACCCCACAGATTTTCAATCGGATTCAGGTCTGGGCTCTGGCTGGGCCATTCCAAAACTTTAATCTTCTTCTGGTGAAGCCATTCCTTTGTTGATTTGGATGTATGCTTTGGGTCGTTGTCATGCTGAAAGATGAAGTTCCTCTTCGTGTTCAGCTTTCTAGCAGAAGCCTGAAGGTTTTGTGCCAATATTGACTGGTATTTGGAACTGTTCATAATTCCCTCTAGCTTAACTAAGGCCCCAGTTCCAGCTGAAGAAAAACAGTCCCAAAGCATAATGCTGCCACCACCATGCTTCACTGTGGGTATGGTGTTCTTTTGGTGATGTGCAGAGTTGTTTTTGGGTCAAACATATCTTTTGGAATTATGGCCAAAAAGTTCAACCTTGGTTTCATCAGACCATAACACCTTTTCCCACATGCTTTTGGGAGACTTCAGATGTGTTTTTGCAAAATGTAGCCTGGCTTGGATGTTTTTCTTCGTAAGAAAAGGCTTTCGTCTTGCCACTCTACCCCATATTATGGTATTAATGAGCAGGCACTCTAATTATGGGTACATGGAGGACAATTTATTATTTAAAAATATATATAAAAATATATAGACATACAGCAATCACAATGTTCATATAAAAATCACAATGTTCATAAAAATGATTAAATATCCATAGAAATAGTATTAGCAGCAATAGCAATGGTTAATATCAATAATGGCAGTAACAGTTTAAGGATATCAGCAATATTACAATGAATATACAAATAAAAATTAAAATAGAAAGCAGGAACAACTTGGATTAGTGGCAATTAGTTCCATGTACTAGTCCCCATAGAATATATATTGCACTGTTTGGAGTTCTTTGGATATCTCAGCAAAATAGCAACAATGTTTGTAGCAATTGTAGCAGCTTTGTTATTTACTTGTGGCAGTGTTTGTAGCAATTTTACTACCAGTTGATTGCTAGATATCCACACGCTCAGATGCAGTCTCACTTGTTTTAAGTATAGAGATAGGGAATGTTCCGTCTGTGCACATTCAGTGCTTAGTTTACTCACAGTTCAGCTGTTCTCTGGTGCGGCGTCCCGCTCCTGCTGTGAAAACAGCCTGACCTTAGTATTGCAGATCCTCCGGTCACAGCTTATTCAAAGAGGTCGGCGTGCCACGTGTTATGGCAGCGTCCCTGTTGAGTGTCAGTTTCAGCTGTCGGGGTTCCGTTTAGGTCAGTTATCGTGAGTTCAATGTGTTCAATTCCTCTTGGAGCGCTCCAGTAGTGTAGTTTTAAATCTTCATATGCTTGTTCACCCAAACATGTTTCGGAGCGCAGACTTGCTCCTTCCTCAGTGGTCAAGCATATTCACATCCTATTTCCCTTTTATCCTGTGTCGGTCTGTTGGAAAAGCCGGAGTCTACTCCTACTCCAAATATTGCTGATATCCTTAAACTGTTACTGCCATTATTGATATTAACCATTGCTATTGCTGCTAATACTATTTCTATGGATATTTAATCATTTTTATGAACATTGTGATTTTTATATGAACATTGTGATTGCTGTATGTCTATATATTTTTATATATATTTTTAAATAATAAATTGTCCTCCATGTACCCATAATTAGAGTGCCTGCTCATTAATACCATAATTTTAACTATTCAAAAGTGACAAGGGTGAGTCATAATTGAGCAAGAGCACCTGTTTCCAGAAAACCAGTGGAGAGCCGCCTTTTTTTGCTATTTTTTTTGCTATTTATTTTAACACTCTACCCCATAGCCCAGACATATGAAGAATACGGGAGATTGTTGTCACATGTACCACACAGCCAGTACTTGCCAGATATTCCTGCAGCTACTTTAATGTTGCTGTAGGCCTCTTGGTAGCCTCCCAAACCAGTTTTCTTCTCATCTTATCATGAATTTTGGAGGGACGTCCAGTTCTTGGTAATGTCACTGTTGTGCCATATTTTCTCCACTTGATGATGACTGTCTTCACTGTGTTCCATGGTATATCTAATGCCTTGGAAATTCTTTTGTACCCTTCTCCTGACTGATACCTTTTAACAATGAGATCCCGCTAGTGCTTTGGAAGCTCTCTGTGGACCATGGCTTTTGCTGTGGGATGCGAATTAGAAAATTTCAGGAAAGACCAACTAGAGCAGCTGAACTTTATTTGCGGTTAATCAGAGGCACTTAAAATGATGGCAGGTGTATGCTGACTCCTATTTAACATGATTTTGAATGTGATTGCTTAATTCTGAACACAGCTACATCCCCAGTTATAAGAGGGTGTGCACACTTATGCAACCACATTATTTTAGTTTTTGTTTGTTTTCTCTTCCCTCTACCTAAAAGATTTCAGTTTGTTTTTCAATCGGGTAGTACAGTTTATAGGTCACATTAAAGGTGGAAAAAGTTCTGAAATGATTTATCTTTGTCTCATTTTTTGTACAGCACAGAAACCTGACATTTTAACAGGGGTGTGTAGACTTTTTATATCCACTGTCAATATATCTATAGCACTTCTCGTGCCCCTTTAAATAAATATAATGCCTCTTTGACGCTCCCCTTATATAGTGCCTCTTTGGTGCCTCTTTATACATATATAGTGCCTCTTCTGTGTGTCCCCTTATATATATAGAGAGAGAGAGAGAGAGAGAGAGAGAAAGAAGAAAAATTGCAGTACCAGACAAAAGAAGGCAAGAAGAGGTGCATGCCCAATGAGACAATGGCATATATAAGTATAAAGTGCAGGTACATAGCATAATCAATCAATAAACATAAATATACATACAACTGTGAAATAAAGTGCTAACATAGTGCAAAAAATGTATCAGTGAACATGATTACATCATATCATACATGATTATACAACAGTGTACCCAATAAGAATACCAATTCATAATGCAATTAATCATCATGTTTGGAGTGAGTATTGGATAGACAGCGGGGGGCACTCTATATCGGGCGACTAATGAACAGCAAATAAAACTAATGACTAATGGACAATAAATAAAACAATTTATTCTAAATTGTATAAAACTAGGAAATACGTAGATAAGAAATCGATAAAATGTACAGATATGTCCTCCAAAAAATGGCAGCATAAACACTTTAAAATATGATCTTTACATATGATGGCACTCTCATATGTCCCTCTGTATCAATTCTCAACGGGGCTATATTGTAACCTCAATCCAAGTTCAGAGGACCCCCTAATAATCATATAAAGGTAAAAGGAGGAGGGGAAAGCATGGGTTTCCTAAAAATTAGAGCCCTCCCAACTCAAGATTAATGCCCACATGGTAATATGTAGACTAGCGGTAATGTCATCAGCAGAGGCTTTATAGAGCTATCTCTGCCCCTCCCAAACACACTCTGCCCAATTCCCTTTAAGACGCCAGTTTGACTGGTGAAACATGTTGGGGGGCAGTGTTTGAGTTTCTTTTAGCATAGCTAGTGCACACAGGGAATGAAGTAGCACTTAGGATCTAGACAATCTATATAGCGAAGGGTTTAAAGTACAGTGAGCTGTGAACTAGCGCGCAGTACCGGCTCATTGCCCCCAAGCTAGTGAAAGTGGACTGTCAGTTAAACAGTTTATAGTAGAGAGAACAATACAAAGTTCCCATGTGACATAGCAGATTTGTTCAAACATCTTTATTTTGTTTATTGATATTTTAAATAATGGATTTAATAAATGTTTTGTTTTAATAATTGGCACAAAAAAGGTGTTATTGGTCTTATGGGGATTTTTTTTTACTTGAAACTTTATTTCTTATTTTTTTATTATGAAAAACAAACTTTTTTTGTCCCACTCCGGGACTTCAACTTCTGTATTCTGATGCCCTCTGCAATGCATTACAATACATCCTGTATTATAATGCATTGCCTGTCAGCTTATATGCTGACAGCCTGCCTGTGAGACCCAACCAAAGGGGCTGGATCTCACAGCCTTCCGTAGAAGGCAAGCACCAGTGCCTTGGAAAGCATCGGTCTTCCTTCTCTGCCATCGGGTCCACATCACTGCAGCGCGGGGACCCGATGGAGATGCATACAAAGGGGGTAATATGCCGACAACAGTGTTTTCACCGATGCCGGCGTATGCAGCAGGGGCCCAGCTATCAGTGACTGCCGGGTCCCTGCCGCTGATCGGGTGGGTGTAGCTCCTGCCCCCGCCCGATCAGCCTGCCGTACATGTATGGTGCTGGTCCTTAAATCACGTCCACCAGTGCCATACATGTACGGCGCGGGTCCTCAAGGGGTTAAATTCCTAGACCTCCGGTATAAAAACACTGGTGATGTTTTAAACTCTGGAATATGTCTCAGACAGCCATGCAACATAGGCCAATGGTGGGGAATGATGGCATTGATTCTTGTGCTGTACTCATTATAAGTGGAGATAAAGGGTATCCTATTAGCAACCCTATGTCTAGTCATCAATTGTAAAGTAGTTGCTCTATCTAAAGCCAAAACTCTAGTTTGTATAGCTGTAATAAAGATATGGGATACCCTTTCCTATAGAATTTAACAGCCATCTCATTCAGAGATTAAATCAAAACACTATCATTGGACACAATACATTTTACCCATAGAAATTGACTGTATGGTAAATGTCTCATCATGTTTCTTGTATTGTATTGTAATAGAGAATTGCTATCGGAGGGTTTCACATACAGTACAGACCAAAAGTTTGGACACACCTTCTCATTCAAAGAGTTTTCTTTTTTTTCATGACTATAAAAATTGTAGATTCACACTGAAGGTATCAAAACTATGAATTAACACATGTGAAATTATATACATAACAAAAAAGTGTGAAACAACTAAAAATATGTAATATTCTAGGTTCTTCAAAGTAGCCACCTTTTGCTTTGATTACTGGTTTGCAAACTCTTGGCATTCTCTTGATGAACTTCAAGAGGTAGTCACCTGAAATGATCTTCCAACAGTCTTGAAGGAGTTCCCAGAGATGCTTAGCACTTGTTGGCCCTTTTGCCTTCACTCTGCGGTCCAGCTCACCCCAAACCATCTCGATTGGGTTCAGGTCCGGTGACTGTGGAGGCCAGGTCATCTGGCGCAGCACCCCATCACTCTCCTTCATGATCAAATAGTCCTTACACAGCCTGGAGGTGTGTTTGGGGTCATTGTCCTGTTGAAAAATAAATGATGGTCCAACTAAACGCAAACCGGATGGAACAGCATGCAGCTGCAAGATGCTGTGGCAGCCATGCTAGTTCAGTATGCCTTCAATTTTGAATAAATCCCCAACAGTGTCCCCAGCAAAGCACCCTCACACCTCCTCCTCCATGCTTCACGGTGGGAAACAGGCATGTAGAGTCCATCCGTTCACCTTTTCTGTGTCGCACAAAGACACGGTGGTTGGAACCAAAGATCTCAAATTTGGACTCATCAGACCAAAGCACAGATTTCCACTGGTCTAATGTTCATTCCTTGTGTTCTTTAGCCCAAACAAGTCTCTTGTGCTTGTTGCCTGTCCTTAGCAGTGGTTTCCTAGCAGATATTCTACCATGAAGGCCTGATTTACACAGTCTCCTCTTAACAGTTGTTCTAGAGATGTGTCTGCTGCTAGAACTCTGTGTGGCATTGACCTGGTCTCTAATCTGAGCTGCTGTTAACCTGCGATTTCTGAGGCTGGTGACTCGGATGAACTTATCCTCCGCAGCAGAGGTGACTTGGTCTTCCTTTCCTGGGGCAGTCCGCATGTGAGCCAGTTTCTTTGTAGCGCTTGATGGTTTTTGTGACTGCACTTGGGGACACTTTCAAAGTTTTCCCAATTTTTCGGACTGATTGACTTTCATTTCTTAAAGTAATGTTGGCCACTTGTTTTTCTTTACTTAGCTGCTTTTTTCTTGCCATAATACAAATTCTAACAGTCTATTCAGTAGGACTATCAGCTGTGCATCCACCTGACTTCTCCACAACGCAACTGATGGTCCCAACCCCATTTATAAGGCAAGAAATACCACTTATTAAACCTGACAGGGCACACCTGTGAAGTGAAAACCATTTCAGGTGACTACCTCTTGAAGCTCATCAAGAGAATGCCAAGAGTGTGCAAAGCAGTAATCAAAGCAAAAGGTGGCTACTTTGAAGAACCTAGAATATGACATATTTTCAGTTGTTTCACACTTTTTTGTTATGTATATAATTCCACGTGTTAATTTATAGTTTTGATGACTTCAGTGTGAATCTACAATTTTCATAGTCATGAAAATAAAGAAAACTCTTTGAATGAGAAGGTGTGTCCAAACTTTTGGTCTGTACTGTATATGTAACTCCGTATGTAATGCCCCATCCACAAGTCTGGCAGTAGTGTCGACATCATACTCCAGATGACGCATATACATATTAGCATATGTCGGGTCACATTTGACCACATGGACACGCTGCACATAAAATCGATCTTGAAATAAAAAATAATTAGAGTGCAACACAATCTCCAAAAGTGAAATGATAAAATGTTTGGCAGCACAAGCTAAAGCAAAACTAGGTAACTGTTCATCTACCACCCTAATGCTTCTATTTTGGTCAATCAATGTGTAGAGACTTGTCACATCTAAAGATGCCAAAATGACATCAGTACGACCCGACAAGTCCACATCCTGGATTTTAACTGAGTGTAAAATTCTATCAAGGAAAATCGCTATGTGTGAAAATATAGAATCAAAGCCCGACACAATTGGACGCCCAAGTGGATCTGTTAGTGTCTTTTAATTTTGGGTAGAATATATATAACAAGATATTCTACAATCAGAAATTTCTCCAGTTCATTATCAATAACGTCCAGCATCGATGCTTCAGTGATAACCCCTTTGACCTGACGAGCAATGTCAAATTTCGATCACGCAATACCGGTTCATAAATTGTCAGTATATTTCCACAATGTATTTACTAGTGTCCATTGCCACAGTCGCTCCACCTTTATCGGCTGGTTTGACTGTAAAGCTATGGTCCAGTTGATGGACTAAACCTCCTCTCTAGTTAAGTTTGGATATCTGAAATTAGTCATGTTAGGGGATCATTTCAAATCATCAACATCATTCTTGACAGCAGACATAAAGGCATCAATAACAGGTATGTCCATAACAGGAACAAACTGACTTTTCTTGCTCAGGTCAACCTGCCCAAGTGTTAATTAAGTAGTTTTGGGCGGCGTAGCCTGAGCACGCTCATGGAACCACACCCTTAATTTAATAGAATGAAAAAACTAAAATAAATCCATTTCTAAGTCAAACCAATTAATGCGAGCGTTAGGGCAAAAGAACAATCCCTTACTCAAAACGCTCAGCTGAGCAGGGGAAAGGGCTTTGGATGAATTGTTGACTACAATCATATCTTCCTGGATGATGGAGTTCTGGTTGTTGGAAGTCGTGCTTTGTTGTTTCGTAATTTTCCGACTTCTACTATGTTTGCATCCACCTCGTCTGGTATGTTGTCTTTGGATCTTTGAAGTGCTGGGTGTATTCCTAAAAAAAAATCCTTGAATACAGATTAAGTACCCAGGTTTTTGGTGATTCCTACATTTACATATAGCAATTTTCCTTGATAGAATTTTACACTCTTATGCCACAGATGCTTTGTCATATATCCGTGACACTTCAGATTTTGTAGTTAAAATCCAGGATGTGGATGTCATTTTGGCATCTTTCGATGTGACAAGTCTCTACACATCAATTGACCATGATAGAGGCATTAGGGTGGTTGATGAACAGTTACATACTTCTGATTTATTTTGTTCGGCCAGACATTTTATCATTTCAAGATCAATTAACGTGGATAGCTCACCATCCTTCTCTGTATGGCAAAGGTGCTCTAGTCAGAAACTGATCACCCAATCAGTCAAAATGTATGATAGAAATGTGTTTCAGGGACTTCACTCCCCTTCCTATAGCCACTGAGGAAGGGGAGTGAAGTCCCCGAAACGCGTTTGGCGTTATATCCCTGCTTTGATAAAGAATCCGGACATGATTGGGACAATCTAAACAATCTTAAACTTGGAGCGCTCCATTTATTCTTGTTGTGAGTATCATCCCACCTTAATAGCGGAACGAAGACACGAAATCTTGCGATATCTCTGGAGAGATCACGTGACACATACCAGAGAGCGAGGACGCCGGGAAGCAGCTACAGCCGTGCGGTGGAGAGAGGAGAGCGGGACAACCAGACTGCCGGACATTAACCTATACCGGTAAGCGACATCCCCCTCTAGCACCGAGCACCAGGTGACATTGCTGCTATTATTATTACAATCTTGAAAAGGCGCTCTGTTCCACAAGGACCGGACCGCAATCTAGTGTGGACATTGTACTTTGATTAGACGGACTTTCGGGAGCCCTCACCGTCTGGATGCACATTATATTTAAAATTTAAAGGAACAGTGTCCAAACGTCAATACAGAACCTGCTGACCATATAAGTCATAAAAGCAGGACGTGTGCAACACAACTATACTCAGCTAAAAGGATCTTCATTTAATAGGCATTTTTATATACAGATGACCTTACCCCATATATAGGACTTTATCACCAGTGGATTGCTTATTTTATATATACTTTTATGGGATATTTTAGGGGTGATTATACTATTCCGGAAATAGTGATGTTTTAATAGTGTGATTTATATATTTTTATCAGTGTGATTGGCATTGAATTCTTGCTGTATAAATTTTGCTGTTCCATTTTATTAGGATTAAATGCTGTTGATGTGACCTGCATAGCGAGTGCCAGTCGTATATTCAGTTATTTTATCATTTCACTTTTGGAGATTGTGTTGCACTCTAATAATTTATTATTTCAAGATCGATTTTATGTACAGTGGAGAGGTGGCCCCAACATATGCTAATATGTATATGTGTCATCTGTAGGAGGATGTCATCTATGTCTCCTACCTCTTTATACATGTATTAAGATTGTGGCGGTACATCGATGACATCTATCTCCATTTTCTAAACCAAACTGACCCCAAGGTAAAGTAAGTGGCATTTATCATGTAGAGAAAGGTAATATAAGCCACTTACTAATGTATTGTTATTGTCCATATTGCTTTCTTTCCTGGCTGGATTCATTTTGTCTATCAATTATACACTGCTCGTTTCCATGGTTATGACCACCCTGCAATCCGGTTTCTATTAAAACAAGAAGAATCCATCCACTAAGACCGTTTCTACCTGTGATTTCGCGCCGACGCAGAACTTCTTTCTTTTACCATCCGATTTTTTTAATATATATATATATATATATATATATATATATATAAAAAAAACGGACTGCACTCCAAGCGTATCTTCTCAAAAGATGTTTTTAATCACCCATGTGATGGCAAAAGCGACGTTTCGGCTCAAGCATGAGCCTTTTTCATGCATGAGCCTGTTCTGTGCCCACTGTATATACAGTGCCTCTTCTGCACCTCCTTTATATACAGTGCCTTTTCTGGGCCCATTTATATATACATGGTGCCTCTTTTGTGCTTCCTTGATATATACAGTTGCAAAAAAAAGTATGTGGACCCTTTGGAATGATATGGATTTCTGCACAAATTGGTCATAAAATGTGATCTGATCTTCATCTAAGTCACAACAATAGACAATCACAGTCTGCTTAAACTAATAACACACAAATATTTAATTGTTACCATGTTTTTATTGAACACACCATGTAAACATTCGCAGTGCAGGTGGAAAAAGTATGTGAACCCCTAGACCAGGCATGTCCAAACTGCGGCCCTCCAGCTGTTGCAAAACTACAACTCCCAGCATGCCTGGATAGCTTACAGCTCCCAGCTCCCCGCTTCTCCCATTGAAGTGTATGGGAGCGCAACGCGCATTCGCGGCCAACGCTCCCATTCATTTCTATGGGGCCGACGGAAATAGCCGGCGGCTCCATAGAAATGAACAGAGGGCGGCTGCGCATGTGCAGTGTGCCCTCCTCCACTTTCTCTGCTCTGTTCTCCTTGTAGGTGCGGGTCCCAGCGGTGGGACCCGCACCTATCAGACAATGGGGGCATATCCTAGCGATATGCCCCCATTGTCTAAGATGGGATAACCCCTTTAAGTGAAAATATTACACCCCACATCTGGCAATTAGTAAAGTGCAGGATAAGAAACACTGCTTAAAACATGTAAAGAGACACCAGTTTGGTATATGGTTACATGTGCAGCTCTGAGAACTGTAACATCTGAGAATACTGTAATTCTGTGAAAAAACATAGACATTTAAATTAACAACTTGTACTTTGCCTCTGTACTGCACCCGCTTATCCCAATTACCTGAGCGAATCCCCACATGGTACATTGGCTCATACCATATAGTCAGGCTGGAACTGGCCCACAGGGCTACAGGTGAATCCTCGGGTGGGCCCCTAGTCTCCCACCATAGGGCACATAACACAGTAGACTTACTGCACTACATACATATATTCAATGTACAGCACCTTAACCAGCCTATGTTCATATAAAAACCTAATAGATTATTAAAGAAACTCCCCATTCTAGGTATAGAGGAAAGTTAGTCAGTATCCTCTATTCCCCAGAACCTACCTTCTCAAAGTTGCTGCAGGAACCCCCATATTCAATCATCTGGTAGCATTTGCTGCTGTGGGAGCAGGTAATATTTGAACGTACCTGTATGGTGGACCCTCAAAATAAATTATACTGTTGGGCCCTAGGCGCCCCAGTCCGACACTGCATGTAATTATTATTGAAGATTTTTGCAGACATAAATGCAATATATAAAATAAAAATATTCATCAAACTTTCTGCCTGTTGCAACACACTGCACCACGTCATTGAGCAAAGCCAAGGAGGCAGACCTGTCACGTTCACACTTATAGTACTTTTCTGCTTCCATCCTCTATGAAACAGAAGGAGCCTGGTACATTAGATGTAAAGATGGGATACAAGAGCACTCTCACATAGGGGGGTAACTATAATTCATAGGGTCCATGGCAAAATATGATGGGGCCCCCATCGCCTAGTGTAAGAAAATTAAAAAAGCAGCATAAGTAGCCATAATTAATGGTATGTATAAAGTACTATAAATTACAAACCCATATTTTGTCAAAAAGCCAAAATATTGTTATCCCCCACAAAAAGGTACAATGTTCTTCCACCTGATTGCACCCCTAACCTCTGGGCCCCATAGCAACTCAGGGATCCCATCTATGAAGCAGGATCAAGAAGAAGGATGCTGTTCGGGAATGTGTCTTTATGTTAAAGATGCTTGAGGAAGTCCTGTTCTGATCAGTTTGTGTAAGGGGACACAAAGGGGACAATAATAATATAGGGGGCACTAATGTGCCACTGTTAATATGTGCTACACTATAATTGTGTGGGATGCTATAAACATGTATGCGCTAAAGGGCAGTAGTAAACTCTGCAGAGACAGATCACGTCTGTTAAAAGTCATCCTAGTGGTCTGGAACAGATAGAGAACAAAAGGGAAAGTAAAATGCTACAATTGGAGTCGACATCACCTGGAGTCAAAGATATGCTATAATTCTAGGCATGTTTGTGGGCTTGTGGCCATATCTCCACCAGTCCACATTATAGTTTAATGGGGCCAGACGGGAATGCAGTGGCTTCTAGAAATGCCAGATCCAGAGAGACCCAGGGTGCTGTTCCCTGCATAACAGCCTGCTGGATCTCACAATGCTAGTGTGAAACTAACCTTAGAGAGTCTGGTCTGTGGTCAGTATTAAGGGGATCTGGTCTGGGGTTCTGTATTTAGGGTCTGGTGTGGCTTCTATTTAAGGTGGTCTATCTAGGGGTTCTATATTTGTTTAGAGGACCTGATCTGGAGTTTGTATTTATTGTGGTGTACATATATATCCAGTTGGGTTTGCGAACTGTATTTATTTTGGGGTCTGTAGTATTTATTATGGGGTATTGGGTCTATACTTATTCTGAGATCTATATTTATACAGGCGTCTGTAATAGGGGGTCTGGTCTGAAGCATGTTTTATTCTATGATCTGCTTTATTTAGGAGGCCTGGGGTCTATATTTATTTAGGGGGTCTGTTTTGGTTCCATTTATTTTGGGATAAAGTCTGAGTCTGTAGTCTATTATTTAGGAGTACTGGATACCATCATATGGAAGAGCTCCAAAAAAGGGGGAAAAAAGCAGCACTGTATAAAGTCCAAATGTATTTGTTTCAAAGTAATATTTCAATCCCTCAATGGGACCATTTTAAGCTTCACATTGCCATTTCTTTGACACTGGATAATACATTCTCAGTTGGCACTTGGACTTTTTTTTTGAATGCTGATTCTCCTTTTTTCGAGTTGTGAAATGGAGTTCAGAAGTCTGACTTTTTAAGACTTGCATCCTGTTGTTTTTCCTACTGCTTAAATACATCTTGTTCTATCCTGTATTGTATGGAAGAGTAGTCTATTACACCATCTGTCCAAATGGCATGCTACTCTATTTGTTGTGCCAAGGCACATTATGCTATGTGCCTAGTGTGCCATTCTAAAAGTATTATTATTAGAATGGCACACTACACAAACAGTACTGCACGCTATGGCATGATATTCAAATAGAATAGTACGGTTTGCATATATCATGTTTTCCACATCGGTATACCAAACAGACACACGCTAAAAAGACACTCTTTTGGCCTCTATTAGGCTTATGGAACCCTATGGATAAATTTAGTGTTTAGGTTGGGAGATTTTTGGGTGTACACGCTAGACAATCAGAGCGTAACTCTGTGAAGGGTCTCCAATCAAAGTATACGTCACCTGTAAGTTAAAACCTTATTACATCAACATGTCTTAAAAAGTGTCCCTAAATAGATGTTTTTATAACACTGAGCAATAGTTGGGAGCTGCCTGCTATCCAAGAGACAACAATGCCATTCATATAGCTCCCTTATGCATAGATAGTGACTGCTGGGATCTTCCTTTGTCTACATCACAGGTAAGTGTTCTCTTTCATATTTTAAATATGGTGTATTTGTGCCTTTTTTTGAAGACCATGATAGGCATATATTAATTACCACTGAACGTCTTAATTTGAAAAATTGTGAACAGGACCCGGACTCCACTTCAGCACTCATGTTGTGGCTTGTACTTCTTGCATGTCTTAGCCTGTGCTACCATCTAGTGGGCAAAGAACAAAATTGCTTCTTATGCCACTCCTGGCTTTTTCAATGCCTTGAAACAGTATTATTAACCCTTGACCTTTTCCACATTTGTTTGCGTTACCACCACAACCTTAAATTTATTTTATTGGGATTTTATGTCATAGACCAAATGAAAGTAGCAAGCATGTGTGAAGTGAAAAGAAAATGGTACAGGGTTTTCAAAATTTCTAATGAATACAAATCTGAAAAGTGTGGTGTGCATTTGTATTCAGCCCCCTGTACTCTGTTACCCCTAAATAAAATCCAATGTGACCAATTGCCTAAGTAAATTAGTCAATTAGATAGCGCCCACCACACAGGTTGTATCGGAGTGCCTCTTCCTTGTAATTTTTGGCAGCACTTTATATACAAGTAAATATACAGGAAAGAATGTTTCCTAATATTTTTTCCTCTAAAATTAATTTTATCTTTGGTTTTGTGCGTATTATTGTCAGTCGGTAAAAGTGGTGAATTACTCGGACATCACCGTTCCCAGCAGCAACCTGGGAGTCCAAGATGCATCCAGACATCCTCCCCATGCTGTTCCTGAACCATTTCGGGGGTGTTTCCATCAATTTCTGACCTTTTCTTATGAACCAGGCACTATCCCCTCTTCAGAGCAGGGGGTGCCTGGTTTAATGCTCGGGTTCTCCAATTGACTTCCATTGTGCTCGGGTGCTCGGTAGAAAAACACCCGAGCATCCCGAGGTGTTCTACTCGAGCACCCAAGCTGTTTGGTGCTCGGCCAACACTAATATTCATGTGTTAGAATAGCCCAGTCAAGACCAGATCTCTAAATCCCATTGAGAATCTACGGCAAGAATTGAAAATTGCTGTTCACAGATGCTCTCCGTCCAATCTGACTGAGCTTCAGCTATTTTGCAAAGAATAATGGTCATAAATTTCAGCCTCTAGATGTACAAATCTGGCAGAGACATAGCCCAAAAGACTTGCAGCTGTAATTGCAGCGAAAGGTGGTCCTACAATGTATTGACTCATGGGGGTTAATACATTAGTAGGACCACCAGATTTTTATTTATTAAACATTTTAAAAACCATGTACCGTTTTCTTTTCACTTCTCACATACTGTACTTGCTACTTTGTGTTGGTCTATCACATAAAATCCCAATAAAATACATTTGTAAGTTTGTGAGTGTAATGTGAAAAAATTTGGAAAAGATCAACGGGTATGAATACTTTTTCAAAGCACTGTATGTAGTGTGTTTGTAGAGTGTATATGTAGTATGTATTTCTAAGTATGTATATAGTAGTTGTATATTCAGTACTGTGCAAAAGTTTGGAAAATGCTGCCAAGTGAGAATTTTTAAAAACAAATAGAAATGTAATAGTTTATTTTTATCAAGTAACAAAATGCAAAGTGAATGAACAAAAGAGAAATCTAAATGAAATCATTATGTGATGTGACCACTCTGTCTTTAAAACAGCATCAATTCTACTATGTATACTTGTACACATTTTTAAGGAATTCAGTAGAGAGGTTGTTCCAAACATCTTGAAGAACTAACCAGAGATCTTCTGTGGATGTAGGCTTGCTCAAATACTGTCTCTTCATGTAATCCCAGACAAACATGAATTTAAAGGGTTACTGTCACCAGAATTAACCCTATTAAACTAGCTGACAATAGCGATGTGCTAATGCCAGCTGAACCTATCTAGTCTATTCCTAGTTTTCTCCATGCCCCCGTTACTCCAGAAATATTACTTTTACAATATGCGTTGCCCCTGCTCCTAGAGGCTCCGTTCTCCCACCTCTGGCCACGCCCTGCTACACTAGATTAACAGGGCCAGGCAGCATTGGTTTCCTACTGCCGGCCCTGTCTGCCGTGTAAATCTCGCGCCTGCACCGTCTTGTTCAGTATTCAGTGAGTGAAGGGTGCTCACCGGCTGCCGGCTTCCTCACTGCGCCTGCGCATAATACTGAATGGCGCGAGAATTCCCCAGCGCGCAGGGTCCGGCAGTTGGAGGTGAAGGTTGGCTAGCCCTGTAGTGTAGCCCTCTAGTGTAGCAGAGTGTGGCCAGAGGTGGGAGAACGGAGCCTCTAGGCAATGCCCCCAATTAGCATATTATAAAAGTTATATTTCTGGAGTAACGGGGACATAGATAAAAGTAGGAATAGACTAGTTAGGTTCAGCTGACATTAGCACATCGCAAATGTCAGCTAGTTTAATAGGGTTAATTCACTTCCAGGACTCCTTTTTCTTCTTTACACTGAATATAATTCTTAATGACATTGGCTGTATATTTGGGTCTCTTGTACTGCTGCAGAATAATTTTAAATTTAAACTACAGGGAGTGCAGAATTATTAGGCAAGTTGCATTTTTGAGGATTAATTTTATTATTGAACAACAACCATGTTCTCAATGAACCCAAAAAACTCATTAATATCAAAGCTGAATATTTTTGGAAGTAGTTTTTAGTTTGTTTTTAGTTTTAGCTATTTTAGGGGGATATCTGTGTGTGCAGGTGACTATTACTGTGCATAATTATTAGGCAACTTAACAAAAAACAAATATATACCCATTTCAATAATTTCTTTTTTACCAGTGAAACCAATATAACATCTCAACATTCACAAATATACATTTCTGACATTCAAAAACAAAACAAAAACAAATCAGTGACCAATATAGCCACCTTTCTTTGCAAGGACACTCAAAAGCCTGCCATCCATGGATTCTGTCAGTGTTTTGATCTGTTCACCATCAACATTGCGTGCAGCAGCAACCACGGCCTCCCAGACACTGTTCAGAGAGGTGTACTGTTTTCCCTCCTTGTAAATCTCACATTTGATGATGGACCACAGGTTCTCAATGGGGTTCAGATCAGGTGAACAAGGAGGCCATGTCATTAGATTTTCTTCTTTTATACCCTTTCTTGCCAGCCACGCTGTGGAGTACTTGGACGCGTGTGATGGAGCATTGTCCTGCATGAAAATCATGTTTTTCTTGAAGGATGCAGACTTCTTCCTGTACCACTGCTTGAAGAAGGTGTCTTCCAGAAACTGGCAGTAGGACTGGGAGTTGAGCTTGACTCCATCCTCAACCCGAAAAGGCCCCACAAGCTCATCTTTGATGATACCAGCCCAAACCAGTACTCCACCTCCACCTTGCTGGCGTCTGAGTCGGACTGGAGCTCTCTGCCCTTTACCAATCTAGCCACGGGCCCATCCATCTGGCCCATCAAGACTCACTCTCATTTCATCAGTCCATAAAACCTTAGAAAAATCAGTCTTGAGATATTTCTTGGCCCAGTCTTGACGTTTCAGCTTGTGTGTCTTGTTCAGTGGTGGTCGTCTTTCAGCCTTTCTTACCTTGGCCATGTCTCTGAGTATTGCACACCTTGTGCTTTTGGGCACTCCAGTGATGTTGCAGCTCTGAAATATGGCCAAACTGGTGGCAAGTGGCATCTTGGCAGCTGCACGCTTGACTTTTCTCAGTTCATGGGCAGTTATTTTGCGCGTTGGTTTTTCCACATGCTTCTTGCGACCCTGTTGACTATTTTGAATGAAACGCTTGATTGTTCGATGATCACGCTTCAGAAGCTTTGCAATTTTAAGAGTGCTGCATCCCTCTGCAAGATATCTCACTATTTTTGACTTTTCTGAGCCTGTCAAGTCCTTCTTTTGACCCATTTTGCCAAAGGAAAGGAAGTTGCCTAATAATTATGCACACCTGATATAGGGTGTTGATGTCATTAGACCACACCCCTTCTCGTTACAGAGATGCACATCACCTAATATGCTTAATTGGTAGTAGGCTTTCGAGCCTATACAGCTTGGAGTAAGACAACATGCATACAGAGGATGATGTGGTCAAAATACTCATTTGCCTAATAATTCTGCACTCCCTGTATTAACACTATTTTTGAAAGCATTCTTACTTTGCAGCAGTTTTCCACACCTACTTACACAATAATATATAATAGGGAAAATTTGTGTGTTTATATTTGTATTGGGCAACAGAAAAAACTGCATTGCAATTGATACCACAATAATTATCTACTGTATAGAATGAACATGGCTTATGGGATCGTGATATCTCTCCATGAAGAGGGGGAGGAATATTACCTTATCGATTATTCTTCTCTGACCTGCTATGACATTTGATTGTAGAATGTTTTTTCTCTGTGGAGCCATGTGTTTCTGTAATTATATTTTATATATTTTTTATTTTATAGAAATTGTATTGGAACTAGCACAGTATTGGGAAGTGTTTTTGCGAGATATACAGTATAGACCAAAAGTTTGGACACACCTTTTCATTCAAAGAGTTTTCTTTATTTTCATGACTATGGAAATTGTAGATTCACACTGAAGGCATAAAAATTATGAATTAACATATGTGGAATTATATACATAACAAAAAAGTGTGAAACAACTGAAAATATGTCATATTCTAGGTTCTTCAAAGTAGCCACCTTTTGCTTTGATTACTGCTTTGCACACTCTTGGCATTCTCTTGATAAGCTTCAAGAGGTAGTCACCTGAAATGGTCTTCCAACAGTCTTGAAGGAGTTCCCAGAGATGCTTAGCACTTGCTGGCCCTTTTGCCTTCACTCTGCGGTCCAGCTCACCCCAAACCATCTTGATTGGGTTCAGGTCCGGTGACTGTAGAGGCCAGGTCATCTGGCGCAGCACCCCATCACACTCCTTCATGGTCAAATAGCCCTTACCCAGCCTGGAGGTGTGTTTGGAGTCATTGTCCTCCTGAAAAATAAATGATGGTCCAACTAAACGCAAACCGGATGGAATAGCATGCCGCTGCAAGATGCTGTGGTAGCCATGCTGGTTCAGTATGCCTTCAATTTTGAATAAATCCCCAACAGTGTCACCAGCAAAGCACCCCCACACCATCACACCTCCTCCTCCATGCTTCACGGTGGGAACCAGGCATGTAGAGTCCACCCATTCACCTTTTCTGTGTCGCACAAAGACACTGTGGTTGGAACCAAAGATCTCAAATTTGGACTCATCAGACCAAAGCACAGATTTCCACTGGTCTAATGTCCATTCCTTGTGTTCTTTAGCCCAAACAAGTCTCTTCTGCTTGTTGCCTGTCCTTAGCAGTGGTTTCCTAGCAGATATTCTACCATGAAGGCCTGATTCACACAGTCTCCTCTTAAGAGTTGTTCTAGAGATGTGTCTGCTGCTAGAACTCTGTGTGGCATTGACCTGGTCTCTAATCTGAGCTGCTGTTAACCTGCGATTTCTGAGGCTGGTGACTCGGATGAACTTATCCTCTGCAGCAGAGGTGACTCTTGGTCTTCCTTTCCTGGGGCGGTCCGCATGTGAGCCAGTTTCTTTGTAGCGCTTGATGGTTTTTGTGACTGCTCTTGGGGACACTTTCAAAGTGTTCCCAATTTTTCGGACTGACTGACCTTCATTTCTTAAAGTAATGATGGCCACTCGTTTTTCTTTACTTAGCTGCTTTTTTCTTGTCATAATACAAATTCTAACAGTCTATTTAGTAGGACTATCAGCTGTGTATCCACCTGACTTCTCCACAACACAACTGATGGTCCCAACCCCATTTATAAGGCAAGAAATACCACTTGTTAAACCTGACAGGGCACACATGTGAAGTGAAAACCATTTCAGGTGACTACCTCTTGAAGCTCATCAAGAGAATGCCAAGAGTGTGCAAAGCAGTAATCAAAGCAAAAGGTGGCTACTTTGAAGAACCTAGAATATGACATATTTTCAGTTGTTTCGCACTTTTTTGTTATGTATATAATTCCACATGTGTTAATTCATAGTTTTGATGCCTTCAGTGTGAATCTACAATTTTCATAGTCATGAAAATAAAGAAAACTCTTTCAATGAGAAGGTGTGTCCAAACTTTTGATCTGTACTGCATATAACTATGTAATGCTTTATTTAAAAAAAAGATGCCTCTTCTTCATTGTTAAGTTTGACCGATCCCATGCCACCTGATTATTTTACATAATATTCATTATTTGCTTAGATTCACTTGGTCACAGATGTGTTTTGATTGTTTTTCGCTAAGATTTGCAGATTTTATCATTAGAGTGAGGGCTTAGTCCATATGTTATGTTTGCATCTATTGCTATAGTGCATTATTTTCTGTGATTTTACAAATGTAGCCATGCACATCCGCATATTTACAATCATATTGTGCTGGATGTTTTGTATCTTTTTTCCGTGATGTATTTATATTGTATTTATATTAATCATGATGTTATTTAGGTCTCTATCATGTATGCGCAATGCACTTTTCTCACTCCATTGCTATAACTATAATAACTGAGTTGTTATGACATCACTCCAATATAGCGATTTATTTACCGTTGTTTGTATGTCACATTGCTTGAAAAAAAGTTCCATCTTGGGGTTGAAAAATTCACTGGACTCAGGTAAATAAAGCATCATTGTTTTTTTTCATCTACGTTTGGAGTGCTGCAATCTTTTCTTCTTTTTGGCACTTTATGGACTGTTGATCAAGGTCTGGATTGAATGCACACATTTTTTTTATGTGTGTGTATACAAAAGCTTTTTATAAATATATTTTTTCCTAGCTGCCATGTGCTGTATTGTATGCAGAATCAGTGCAAAGCTATATTTACTAGTATATATAGACTTTTCCTATATACAATATAGAATGTCCTGTTTACAGATATTTTACAAATTTAAAAAGACTAAAATTGTGTTACATAGTAGTATACCAATTCAATAATATTATAAAATAAAAGAGACAAGCAGGAATGCCAAGATTATTTCCCAAATGGGTTTTTTCCATTAGCATATTTTATTAAAGATAATTATTTAACAGTGCCCTTAACGCTCATTTTCAACAAATTCAAATGCAAAAGATACATTGGTACAGAAAGCATACTGGAAACAAAAGAAATTGATCTGACCAAGTTTTATTCTAATATATGCTCCACTATATAGGATGCTGGACTGATTTAAAGCTGTAACGGTAACAAGTTTTGTTTCAATAGACTATAAGGAACAAAAGGTTTCCAATACCAATAAAGAACAGAAATGACTTTTCTGGATATGTAGATTCTTTACTCGTGCTCATTCTACAGGTTTGTATGGAGGTTAAGAGACTACCTTTATTATCAATTGAACAAACTGTACAAGATACTAATTTCCTTCAGTATTCATATGCAAATAATGCCAAAGCCAGCATAGCAAGCATTCATTTCAAAATTGCTGTTGTCTGTGTTCTGCATTAAGGCATTTGCTTAGAAAATCTACAAAGATGACCATGGTAAGGTGGCCCTTGTAATATTATTACATTCATATGTATAGTTAAAAAGTGTGTTGAGCCAGACTATTAAAAAAAGTCAAATTTGGTAACACCATGGCTGAAAACTAGCCATGATTGTCACTTCCAAAAAAGTTTTATAGATTTCTGTGATTTACCCATTGAATACAGATGTGTATCACTGGTAGGTGATAAAGCAACAGGAAGTAAAAGTTATAATATGTCAAGAACTAGAAGCATTGTGGACAGCTCCTTAGGTTCCAGGAAGGAGCTTAAGGAAATAAAACACTCCAAATTCATGTGTGTTTATATATATATATTGCAAAACCGAATGTATATGAAAGAATACAGCTGCTGTGAGATTGAACAGAAACCAACATTTTACATTACAGGAATTAGCATCATTTTGACACCATTTTCACATTTGCATGATGAATAAAATAAATACAGTATACACAGCTTTAACATAGTAACTACTAGGAATAAATAGTAATAAATAGACATTATATATATATATATATATATATATATATATATATGTTCCTGGACAATTATATAAATACACAGCAGGCATTAACTTGAAATTTTTTTTATGATATTTACAAGCTTGTATAATGAAGGATTTCTAGACTGATAAATACTTTCCAGAAACAAGTGAACAAGTGTCATCGTTGAAATGGGTGGCGAGAGCCACCAGAAATAAAAGGCCTTACTTAAAAACTTGCTACACGTAAAGTTGCCCTTATTCATAAAAGTGCCAAGTACGTTGAAAAAAGCAACCTGATAAAAATAGAGCTTCCTTTGTCTTAACAAATGTGACGTGCCTTATGTTCAAAAAGCATTTTATCCTAAAAATCATTGGATTCACTCTGTGAATGCACATACCATGTCTAGAACGGAATAAAGATTCAGGCATAATCAAGGGATGCGTTGACGTAAACCATTCGAAAGAAACCCAAAAGCACATCATCTATTCACAAGGCTAAAATTATTAAGAATTATCAATAAAATTGCATAGCAACAGTGGAGTCATGGTATAAAGGTTCATATAGAGGAAATTGAGTAGAGCAAAGACATATGTAGTAGAATACAACTGTAAAGCATAGATATGCACATTGCAAAAGAATGCAGAGTATAGACATCCTCCCTGCTTACTGCTGGTTGGACACATGTGCCTTTTTGAAGACTAGGGATAGGCAAACTTGTGTCTATTTATTACTATTGATTCTTAAGTTATGGTCCGTGGTAGCGGAATCCATAACGGAATTCTTAGATAACCCAAACCTTATATGCCAAACTTGAAAACACAAATTCGCTCAACACTAATGAAGACAACTCCATGCACCCAAATGAACTGAGGTTCAAGGCATATGTTGAAGTCAAGTACATAGGGTGTCTAATGTCTGCCTCCTGACCACCTAGCTCTCCATATTCATTTTCCAATACATTATAACTATCCCATATGCATTTGCACAAAAAAATGTGTTAACGGAGCATGAAGATGCTCAGCAGTATGATTTCTAGTTGCATTATTGCATTTTTCAATTTTACAACTGATCACTGTAAGAATACAGACGCACCAGTCAAGGACACAGGATGGAGCTGACTGGCCATTTTTGCTGCATCTAATACATTATTACTTACCTTAGTTCAAGAGTACATGCAATTTCAAATCTCTTGAAGTTTTAAGTAAAAATATTTCTATAAGCCTCAATGTCATCTGCTAGATTTTTAGACTATTTATCCAAACCATGACCACATAGGTAGTTTGTATTATTTATCCATATTTACAATGATTAGTGAAGTTATAAAACTGATTCTCATATTACTTTACATTATAATGGTGGCACAAAATGAAGTGCCTACTATTGTATATGTACAAAAACAGCGTGCACTCTATTTCCCATGAGTGCAATGAATAGTAAAGAATGGAAATACAGATATACATGTGAAAACATACCTCAACATGATAAAAGTAACCAGTGGCGTGCCTAAGGGGGGTGGGGGGGGGGGGCGGTCCGCCTCGGGTGCCGGCTCTCAGGGGGGTGCCAGAAGCAATGAGTGCTTCCATCAATACAGATGGAAGCGCTTATTGCTGGAGCGCTGACGCCCACATACTGCGGCCGATCACCGCGGCCGATCACCGCCTTGGGCTTCAGGCTTAGTAGGCTTGAGGCCTATGCAGTAGTGAAATCCCAGCGCAGGCGTGCGTGATGACATCATCGCGCGTGCCTGTGCCGGGACGCAGCAGCACAGGGAAGTGTGCGCGCCTTCCTCTCCTCTGCAAGCGCAGGTGAGCATTTAGCTTTTAGATTTTTTTTAAAAAATGTATGTGCCAAATTTGGGGGACATAGAGGACATGTGGGGGGGCACAGGAGGACATGTGGGGGGAAAATATTATGGTGGAATACAGTGTGAGGGCAAATTATTATGGGAGGGGTCACTATGTGGGGGCAAATTATTATGGGAGGGATTACTATGTGAGGGGCAAATTACTATATGGGGCAATGTGGAGGAAACTACTGTGTGGGGCAAATTACTATATGGGGCAATGTGGAGGAAACTACTGTGTGGGGCAAATTACTATATGGGGCAATGTGGAGGAAACTACTGTGTGGGGAAAATTACTATATGGGGCAGTGTGGGGGAAATTACTGTGGGGGGCAGTGTGTGAGAAACTACTGCGTGGGGGAAACTACTGTGTGGAGGGCAATGTGGGGGAAATTACTGTGTGGGGACAGTGTGGGGGAAATTACTGTGGGGGAAACTACTGTGTGGGGTAAATTACTGTGTGGGGGCAGTGTGGGGAAAACTACTGTGTGGGGGCAGTGTGGGGAAAACTACTGTGTGGGGGCAGTGTGGGGGAAAGTACTGTGTGGGGGCAGTGTGGGGGAAAGTACTGTGTGGGGGCAGTGTTGGGAAAATTACTGTATGGGGCAGTGTGGGGGAAATGACTGTGTGGGGGAAATTACTGTGTGGGGTGGGGGAAATTACTATGGGGGATTACTATGGGGTGCAGTGTGGGTAAATTACTATATGGGGGCAGCGTAAAGGGTCACTATTGGGGAGGCACTGTAGGGGCAATTCTATTATTTCTGGGGACACTATACAGGGATTATTACCTGGAGCACAATATAGGGTGTTATTATTACTGGGGGCACTCTAGGGGACATTGTAGCTGCTGTAGACACTATAGGGACATTTGGGGTAATTTATCAAACTGGTGTAAATTAGAACTGGCTTAGTTGCCCATAGCAGCCAATCAGATTCCACCTTTCATATTTGACAGTTCTTTTGGAAATCCAGTTCTACGTTACACCAGTTTGATAAATGACCCCAATTATGTTTACTGGGGTCACTATTTTTTCAGCAGTATAGTACCTGGGGCATTAGGGGGGCACAACGTGCACAGTATTGGGGGTGGCAGCAGGATGACACTGTGAGGACACCAGGATGGGGAGGTTGATGGAAAACTGAGAAATCTAACGTGTCTGTGTTACAAACTCTGTAGAGACGAGATGCGGCTGAAAGAATTTGTCATGGAGATGTCCCTGGATGTAAGAGGTTGTGCCAGAGAAAGGACCCGCCCCGGGTGCCAAACACCCAAGGCATGCCACTGAAAGTAACCAATTTACTGTCTTCCGGTACACTGGTTTTAATGCCATTATGTTACTTCTGAAAATAATACTTTAATGGGGTATGCTTAGCTTAGATGAAGATTCTAAAAAAGGCAATGCAAATATGTATTTTTTAAATAGATATGAAATATGAAGCATATAATGATATATGTTTACTGAATTATTTCTCACTGCAATTCAGTGATTGTCAAAAAGTGTCCTTAAAATTCTCCACAGAACAATAAACAGCAGAACAATGGAAGCTAAAACCATACTCATAGGAGCCAATGATGGAAATCTGGAAGTAAAATTAAATGTAAGACATCATACTTGTTAAACGGGTTCTCTGGCCCATCAATGGTCTCAGCATTGACACGTAGAGGCAACTCACATGACCGCTGCTACCAGTGATCCCATTGATTGGCAAACAGTGGTGACTTGCTTTTGACTGCATATTTTGCCTATAGTCCTAAGACTGTTTTCGCCTTATCTTGACATATGCCTTTCACTCCCATAAAACTTTTATTACAGCTGAATCATTATTACTGACCATTAAATCTACCCATTTAAAAACTGTTGTGTTGCCTATTTTTTGTTAATGGATCAATTTATACTCAGTTCATTATCTGGACTGTAAGGGGCTGGAAGCTGTGCGCTGGCTCCAGACTCCCCCCTATTCTTATGCTGAATACACTTGTGTTTAGCCTGAATACACTTGATGCCAAATACACTCCATTATTTGGCTTTCTTGTTCAAAAGCTTCATCACTAGAACAGTTTATCTTGGCTCATTGATACTGGTCCAAAGGAATTCCTCTTTTGAGAGGTCATGGATGATAGCTTTGCCAATCTAAGAGACTATTAGTTGAGGTTGGTTTTCTATATATCTCTGTCAACACACTTCCATCTAATTGCAAGGTCAGCGTTAGATCTAAAAAGTTGAGTTTAGTTTTCATCTAATTCTGCTGTAAATTTGAAGCCTATTATAGTCTCATATAGAATTGTCACAAATTTTTTCGAAGTCATCTTTTGTGCCATCCCCAAAAATTAAAATGTCGTCTATATAACGACCCCAACATGTGATATATTTTGTGAGATTCACATGTTATTCTGTGAATACTGTATGTTCTTCCCACCACCCTAAAAACAAATTGGCAAAATTCGGTGCGCAAATCATGTCCATCGCGGTTCCTGCTTTTCTCTCATTGATGGTGGGATTATTATTATCTGCTTTTTTTGTTTCAATCTTTTGCATATCAGCCATCACTAGATCTACGAATGTTTGAATATTACCATAATTAGTAAATGGTGGAGTAAATGTGGACTGTGGAGTTAACGTTGAGAAAGGTGCTGATGGGGAATTCATTTCACCCATCTGTTCACTTTAGTTCTTCTAGAATTTGTATCGCTCTAGCTTCTTTTTTCTAAATTTCCTGTGGATCTCTTTCTTTCTTTTTAAACTCTTTATGTAGTCTAATTAACGCCCCCAGGAAGAAGCTCAGGCGAAACATGCATTGGGGTTGGTGAGTCCTGCGATTCCCCCAGTCTGTATGACTATGTTAGCTATTTTTTGCACAGTTATTTTTGCAATGTAATACTATTAAGAATATTGCCGTGTTGATTTGAAGTGCGCTGTGGACTACATGTTGAGGACGTTGTTCCCTATGTACAGGCACACAGCAGTGCAACCAACCTGCATAGCAATACTAATTATCGACATGGTATGTGAATTACCTGTGGAACAATGAGGCCCATAGCTATTTTACACATGCATCAGTGCTGATGGCAGTGCCTTACGAATTGATTTGTACGGTGGAGTGCATATTGAGGACGTTGTTCCCTGTGCACATATTCACAGTTGTGCAATTTACCTGCATGTAATTGGATGTAATTAGTGGCATGGTGTAGTAGCTACCTATGGGACAAAATAGCCTGGAATATAATATGCAACATCGTAAATTATATTAAGATCTACCAGTGTCTATTGTCTCTTGTTTGGTCATACTTTGTACTGGGAGTTAGTTTTTTCGGGTTTTGTAGTGCTAATTTTCTAGCAAAAAAATGAATATCTTTAACCCATGTGAAACAATTAAATTGAGGTGCTGGTGTGCTCGAAAGACCTTTTTGTATTAGTTTTTCATGTTCCGAGTCTAGGGTAAAAAATTTTAGATTTATGATCTGCATACCTGTATCTTGTACCTCTACATTTAGGTTTTCTGCTGTTGATATCCCCATTTGTCCCAATCTCTGAATAGTACTCCCGGTATTAAAAAAAGGGGTCACCGATGGTTGTGGTTGGCAGAGGTGTTTGTGACGATAGTATAAACGCATAAAGAGATGAGGACAAGGATATAGATGTTACAGTTCCCTCTCCTCTCTGTATGTCTTGAGCCCCATTGGATGAATATTGATTTGGTTGGTATTTTGGTAAATTATTTGGGTTATGCTTCCTTTGTGTTATACCCGGTTTACTTTTTGCCTTACGTTTTATTCCAGATTTTGAATTATACCCACTTGCTTCTAACTCAGACACTTCAGATTTAGATATATCTGTATAATATGCACGTCTGTTGTTATAATTTTTTCCTCCTCTATTACTAGTGTTTTTTAAGTCGATTTGACCAGATTCTAAATCTTTCCAATCACGATTATATTTACGATGTTTCCTTTCTATCTTTAGCTTCTATCCTTTCCTTTTACTTTATAAGCTCTGTATATTTTTTTGAAGTCTATTCTCTAGTTGTGCAAAGTCAGAATGGGTTTGGAATATTTTAATTTCACTTTCCAGTTGTTAAGAAATGTTTCCTATTATTTTTTTTTCATAATTAAGTAGGTACGATTGTATGCAGAAATAATTCTCAGTTAATAGTGCTTCCCACCCTTGGATAAATTCTAAATCCTTCTGGTGCGACTTGGGTGTAATATTAATTTGCATGCCTCTATATACAATATTCTGCTGTAAATATGTTTCTAAGCTTGTAATTTCCCATATGGACCTAATATATTGCTTGTAAGTTTTGTTCAATTCCTTAAAACGCTTGATTAATATCTAGCACATTAACTGGAAGACAATAAACCTGCCATGCTAGGAACTACCGTTTTTCAAGAAATTTGATCTATTTAGTGGCAAAAGATAGTGGTCACTTTCTCGGGTTTTCCCCTCTATCAACAACTCAATACAAAATATTTGACCCTGACATATGTAAAGGCACTTAATTCATAATTTGCCTATAGTCCTAAGACTGTTTTTGCCTTATCTTGACATATGCCTTTCACTCCCATAATTTTGCCTTATCTTGACATATGCCTTTCACTCCCATAATTTTGCCTTATCTTGACATATGCCTTTCCCTCCCATAAAACTTTACTTTTATTTCAGCTGAGTTATTATTACTGACCATTAAATCTACCCATTTAAAAACTATCATTTGTATTGCCTATTTTATCTTAATGGATCAATTTATACTCAGTTTACTATCTGGACTGTAATTCAATAAGGGGTTGGAAGCTGTGCGCTGGCTCCAGACTCCCCCCTATTCTTATGCTGAGTACACTTGTGTTTAGGCTGAATACACTTGATGCCAAATACACTCCATTATTATGCTGAATACACTTCTAGCCCCTTATTGAATTACAGTCCAGATAGTGAACTGAGTATAAATTGATCCATTAACAAAAAATAGGCAACACAACTGATAGTTTTTAAATGGGTAGATTAAATGGTCAGTAATAATGATTCAGCTGTAATAAAAGTTAAGTTTTATGGGAGTGAAAGGCATATGCCAACATAAGGCAAAAACTGTCTTAGGACTATAGGCAAAATATGAATTAAGTGTCAGGGTCAAATATTTTGTATTGAGTTTGACGGCATATCACACTTCCGATCCAGCCTGGACCAGAAGCAGAGGAGACGGGACCTTGGTGCTAGAACCACAACCACAGTGATAGTTGAGTCTTTTTCTTAACTCATGCTCCCTGCCTGATAATATTAAAAGAGGGGCCTGGTACTTTGGTAGTTTGTGTATTTAATAACATTGAACAGTATACAACAGCTCTGTTTGCTACATTTCCCATGTACTGTACAACAATTTCACATATAATACTGTACATTTGGCGACTAAAGGAATAAGACTGGGTTCACACCCGCATTGTTGTTTCCTTTGACCCGCTGCGTTATATGTCATTCAGGACATAATTTAAACTATTGTTGTCGTACTATGAAGGGGTCAGTCATGTTTCCATTTTAGGTTACCATGCTGCGTTATTTCGTCTGGCGTTTTTGAGAGAATCTACGACAGACTGCCCAATTATAGCGGATGTGAAAGAAATGTATTCAGCTTACCATCAGACCATATACAAGTAAATCTAAAAAACTACCGTACCTAACTCAAAGCTCGATTTCCTGAATAATCTATCAATTGGTACCACACAGGGTTGACAACCAGAATTTATCTTTTTTCTGGACAAATTATCCCAAACTCTCAAAAACAGGCAAAACATTTTACGGAAATTTTTTAAAACCATAATGAATGATAATGATTATAAGTAATCCATGTCTATAGCTCAATATACTGAGAACACCTTATTACCATCATTTACTGTGAGCTGTAAAATGATGATAATTACCTAATCAAGCCTAATCTAGTCAAGCACCACTGCCCATTTTTACGGACTGTCCAGAAATTTCTGGACGTTTGGCACCCTGGTATCACAATATACATTTCAGCTGTAAGGTGTGACATATGCATTGATGAGAGAAGCAGGGCCATCTCACCTGGATGAACGGGGTCATCAACCTGCCCAGACATTTAGTCTACTGATATTATTTAGAAGCTAGTGTCATTAAACCTATCACTCAATGTTGACATGCAAGATATACCGTTTACTGGTGCAGATATTGAGGTCTTGTGGTTACAAATTCAACTATGCTGCCTGTCTGATTCAGATATCCAGAATTATTAATATAAATGTAAAGTTTTTATGGGAGTTTTACAGATTTAGAAAATCATGGTTGTCTTTTTTTCAAAACAGTGTCCCTTACAGGTTGTATGTGGTATTGCAGCTCAGCCCTATTCATTTCATTGGCATGGATTTATAATACCGGGCACAGCTTATTGACAGGTGTGCCATTGTTTTTGGAAGTGAGCAACCAATTTTTTTATAATCCTGTGGAGGCCTAATAATGATAATTTACTCTTGTAACACATTGAGTACTAAAGGGAAACTGTAAGGACAGTTACAGGGGACAAAAACCCTAGGAGTGCTTGTTCCTGTTAATTGCTGTGGGTGAAGGTGCCCTCGATCATCCAATGAACAAGCAAACGGATGAAAGCATCACTGGTTTGTCGGGTGAAAGCGGCGTTGATGCAGAAGCCTAAGATTAGGGTCCTTTCACACATCCGCAATTCTGTTCCTCATTTTGCGGAACGTAATTGCAGAAACATTCATTTCTATGGGGCTGCACGATGTGCTGCCTGGATCTGGAAATGCGGACCTGCACTTCCAGGTCCCCAAATCCGATCCCCCAAAAAATAGAACATGTCCTATTCTTGTCCGCAATTGTGGATTAGGCATTTTCGATTAAGTGCCCGCAATGTGTGGTCCGCAAAATGCAGAACGCACATTGCCGCTCTCCGTGTTTTGCGGATCAGCGGATCCGTGGATCCGCAAAACACACACGGATGTGTGAATGGTCCCTAAATCATTGTTTCTGGACAGCAGACTGTGCTGTGTAAACTGTGATCTTCTGTCCAGAAACAATGAATCTGTATGGAGACAATCGCTTGCCCCCATAAAGCAGAGTGGATTGCTGCATGTAAGTGACAAGCATGCAATTATCAGGAACCAGCGGTTTCATTTGCAGTAATTTATTACTTGGTAGCCACATGTAAAAGGGCCTTTAGACTTTCCCAATAGATCTATAGACTCCCATATAATGTCCTTACTTTGTCGTTGCTTGCCTGTCTTAATGTTTTTAATAACACACTGACAACTGTATCTACATGAGTCACTCATCTTAGACGCACTAGCATGTCACCCTATGCGGCAGTGCTGGTGATGACTATAAAGAGAAGAAAATGATTTTGTAGCTTAAAGTGTGTCGTTCCAAGTGAACGTTTCAGTTTCCCCTCTGCAGACTCCATCTCTAATTCTCATTTTTTCTAGGCTAGTAGGTGGCGATTAACTTCTACTAGGATAAACATACTGCCTGCGCAGCAAGGTCAGGCGCCTAGAGAGGAGGGGCCCCTCCAGCAGACACAGGCCTCTCTGTTCACTGCTGAGTGTTCTGTGTAGCTGATCAGGATGGGTACAGCATGGGCGGAGGGGGTGTAGCCTCACTCACACAGTCCAACCCAGGAGAAGGCAGCTTGGTTGGGGTTGTGAGACTACAGCATCATGTAAGCCGTCTTCCATACACAGCAAGTAATCACAGAAAACTTCACTATGTACTGCTACGTAGTTCCTCCAATCCTGGAGCCTCTGTTATCCATATCTCGTCTGCTTCACCTGCAGCTACTCTGATGTCATGAGATAAGTCCCGCCAGGTCACGGTGCTATAGTCACTTTGATACTGTCTCTGCTGATAGGACTATGACGTGTACAGAATTTACATTATGGTTGAATGGTGTTTGTTTGCTGTATTTTTTTTAATGTGTGAGGGGTCTGTCTGTCTGTAGCAGGTATCTAACGTGTTAGAGCTCTTTGTGTAGCATGTATCCAATGTGTGAGTGATGTGTGTGCAGCATGAATCTAATATGTAAATGGCATGTTTGTGGCATGAGTCTAATGTGTGAGCAGCTGTAGAACATGTAAGGCTAATGTTCACATCTCTGTCAGAGTCTCTTTTAGGGGCCTCTGTCACCAATTTTATTAAAAAGATGAAAAAGAAAGTCCAGCATGCTACACTATTTTGTCTGTGCCCCCTGACAGGAACTGTATTCCAGTTGGCTGCCGGGGAGCTGAGCCAATGCGGGTAAGGCACAGTGCAAAGAGAGACACCAGATCACAAGTTAGAGAACTGGATTACGAGCTGTACCACCAGCTAAGCGCTAAAGACTTCTGGCTGTGCCGTGCCACCCTTCTCATCCACATTACAAGTGCTCTTACCAGGGTTGCTGCTACAAAAAGACACAAGAGTCTTTGAGTCAATAAAGTTAAAGGCAGAGGGATCAGTGGCTCGGCTAGGAGTTCCTCCATGGAAGGAGAGGCACAAGTTGGTTTGGGTGGAAGAATCAACAAGGCTAGAGTTGATTTAGGCAGCACTGGATCTTCAGTTAGAAGGAACCAGGGCTGAAAACTCCCCTCAGTCTTGCAGTGTAGAAGGGAAGATGACAGCTGGATATGGAGAATTTATCTTTGTACAATGTAGTTGTGAGGTACAGGCTCCAGTCACCATTACTGTCTCCCCTGAGGTTCAGGCTGTGTTCAAGTCATTTGGAAACTTGCAAATGGTTAATACACCCCCTTATAAACTAAGTTGTATTATAATGTTTGTGTGTTTTATTTCCAGGTTTGACTGATTCCTGCCTAGGAAGGCGCTTAAAAAAGTGGAGGGGGGTTAAAGATGTGGAAAGTCACATGCACTTTTTCTGAAAATTTGCAATGTCATGCAATAATGTAATAAAGTCAAAGGGAACCTGTCATGTTAAACATGGGGTTTGAGCTGCAGGCAGCATATTATAGAGCACGAGGATCTGAGCAGATTGATATATATATATATATATATATATATATATATATATGTGTGTGTATATATATAGTCTACAGGAAAAGATTCAGTATAATTTTTTCATTTATTCAAATTCCTGCTCCTTCTGGACTTTGAAGACCAGGAAGCGGTCCTATCAGTGATTGACAGTCTTCCCCTATAATTGTGTATACAGAGATAGCTGTCAATCACTGATAGGACCGCCTCCCTGACTTCAAAGCCCAGAATAACCATGAAGTTAAATGACTAAATTACACATTATACTGAATCTTTTCCCATAAAACTAAATATATCAATCTGCTCAGCTCCTCCTGGCCCTATAACATGGTGTCTGTAGCTTACATTGCATTTTTATGGTGACAGTCCTCCTTTAATGTTATGTAATGGCGGGGTGTGATGGAACTAAAACCACCTAGGATGGGCTAGCACAACTCATATAGGTGAGGGAGGAGTCACTGACATACCTCGGGGAGAATAAGAATTAACCAGTTAAAAGTCCCTGTTCCCATCAAAGTAAAGAGTGTGTAAAAGGCATGGTCAGCAGTAATGGCAAGTTAGCTGATCTAAGAAGATGAAGGAATACGTATTCCAGTTGAATGACAAAGATGAGCAAGCACAGAAAGGGGGCAGTGCAAGTAGAGGCATCAGACTGCAACTGTATTACGTTAACCGATCTATACCGCCACCTGGGAAGAGCAAGCGACTGCTAGCTATGCTGTTCCACCCAGACTCATCCACATTATAAGTGCTGAACCCAGGGCTGCTGCTGCTAAGTGACCTATGAGGTTGTGTTTCAGTATAAACTAGAGATGAGTGAATCAATTCGTAATTGATCCTGAAACAATTTGGATTCTAACTAACCTGAATTTTTTTGCAATTCATTTTGGATGAATCAAATATTCTCCAATTGTCCTGAAGTTGTTATATAAGAGTCCCTGGTCTCTGGTTTTCTGAAATGAGTCTGAGAAACAATATGAAGAAAATATGAGAATATATGATGACATTCACATCTCTCATCTCTTTAAGGAATCCTATTTTCTACATAGTTTTGCTCAGAGTCTGTTCAGAAACAAAATGTGATTCCTTGGAAACCAGAGACTTTCATATATCAATTTTCAGGGCAACTGAGGCATATTTGATTTGGACCTGAATCAAATGTCTTGCCAAATCAAAGACAAAATTAATTTTAAAAAATTTGCCCATCTCTAGTATAAATCTCTCCTCCGGACTGATAAAGTATGTTTTCCGGAGAACTGCATCCCTCAGTTATTATTTGAGTGTCCACTCCTGGGTTGCTATGATGTCTTCCATTGCTAATAGATGCAGAAATCATGAGATTCTGCACCTCTAAATCTCTCTGTAGCACACCTCAGAAGCAGCACAGATGGAGGACATTATGCAGCACAAATAAGCTATGTAGATATGAATCCAGCATTGAGTTGAGATTGTAGGTGACTTAGGCAACTTTCACACTCGCGTTTGGTGTGGATCCGTCATGGATCTGCACAAACGCATCCGTTTAGATAATACAACCGCATGCATCTGTTTGTATTATCTGTAACATAGCCAAAACTGATCCGTCTTGAAAACCATTGAAAGTCAATGGGGGACGGATCCATTTTCTATTATGCCATATTGTGTCAATGAAAACGGATCCGTCCCCATTGACTTACATTGTGTGTCAGGACGGATCCGTTTGGCTCAGTTTCGTTAGACGGAAACCAAAACGGTGCAAGCAGCGTTTTAGTATCCGCCTCCAAAGTGGAATGGAGGTGGAACGGAGCCAAACTGAGACAAACTGATGCATTCTAAGCGGATCCTTATCCGCAGGAGTGAAGCCTAATATGTTGAAAAAAATACATTTTTCACTGATACGATATATTACAAAGTTTCTTATATTAAACTGTACTGTTATGTACTTTATGAAAATGAAATGCCAGTTACTCCATAAGAGTGCAACAGATAAAATGATGCAATAGTAAACATAAAGTATGTAAAAATGCAGATTTTTTAATAACTCACTGACGCACACAGTCAGTTGGAGGATACTGTGAATACAGCTGTTACAATTGCAGATTTTTTACTTTATTATACGAATATTTATCAGCTTTGGTGTGTATACTTTTAAAGGCACCTTTTCATTTTTCTTTTTTTTTTTCACACTCCTGGTCCCCAATGAATTGTATAGTCACATAATATATGATAGAACATTCATACATAATGATAATTGTAGTTATATTTATTAAAGTTCAGTCTTTATTATGCCAACAAATAGAGTATACCTACTCCAGAATGAAGAAAATGAATCTTTAATGCCAACTTCAAGTCAATGTCAGACCTTTTGTTTTTTTGCGAGGCAATAAGTAAAGTACTGAAAAATAATATCAAGAATTTTGACTGGCTGACTAACAAAACAATAAAAAAATATATATTTATGTCACATACCCTTTGACATACCTTTAAAGTGTAATTGTCATTTGAAGGGAATCTGCCACATCATTTTCACCTATATAACTAACAGCATTTCCCCACAGAAGATTACAAAAACATTTCAGACACACCTGTGTGTGCTTTGTGTCTTTATTTTAATTTCAATAAAGTGCCTTTATTCTGCTGAAAAACAAGCTTTCAGACAATACCAGAATCACATCATTATATCAATTACATCTGAAGATATACAGTGCTGCCCATAATTATTCATACCTCTGGCAAATTTTGACTTAAAGTTACTTTTATTCAACCAGCAAGTAATTTTTTGACGGGAAATGACATAGGTATCTCCCAAAATGTAATAAGACGATGTACAAGAGGCATTATTTGGGGAAAAAAACATTTCTCAACTTTTTTTTTACATTTGAGCAAAAAATACACGATGTTCCGCACTGTGGAAAATCTCAGAGGACGTGGTCGGAAGCCAAAAGTGACACCTGTGCTGGTCAGGAGGATAGTTAGAGAGGGGAAAAAGAATCCAAGGATCACCGCCAAGGCCATCCTGGTGAATCTGGGCTCTGCTGGTGGCAATGTCTCAAGGCAGACAATCCAACGGACACTGCACAATGCAGACCAAGGAGGACGCCACTTCTCCAGATAAGGCACACAAAAGCTTGCTTGGCCTTTGCAAAAGCTCATCTGGACAAAGAAGAAGACTTCTGGTCTTCTGTGTTATGGTCAGATGAAACAAAAATTTTATTGTTTGGTCACAATGATGTTTCCTTCATTTGGCGTAAAAAAGGAGAAGCCTTCAACCCACAGAACACCATCCCCACTGTCAAACATGGTGGTGGGAACCTAATGCTTTGGGGTGTTTTTCAGCCAATGGACCAGGGAACCTAATCACAATAAACGGCACCATGAAAAAAGAGCAATACATGGGGATTCTCAATGACAACATCAGGCAGTCTGCAGAGAAACTTGGCCTTGGGCACCAGTGGAAATTTCAGCATGACAATGACCAAAAACACACAACAAAAGTGGTGAAGAAATAGTTAGCAGACAACAACATTAACGTTTTAGAGTGGCCCAGCCAGAGTCCAGACTTGAATCCAATTGAGAATCTGTGGAGGGAGCTCAAGATCAGGGTGTTGGCAAGAAGACCCTCCAACCTGAAAGATTTGGAGCTCATTGCTAAAGATGAATGAGCAAACATACCTGTGGAGACATGCAAAAAGCTGGTCTGCAATTATAGGAAGTGTTTGATTGCTGTAATAGCCAATAAAGGCTTTTCTATTGATTATTGAGAAGGGTATGAATAATTTTGGACTGGACACTTTTTGCTCAAATGTAAATAAAAGTTGAATTTTTTTTTTCCACACTAATGCCTCTTGTACATCGTCTTATTATCTTTTGGGAGACACCTATATAATTTCCCATCAAAAAATTACTTTCTGGTTGAATAAAAGTAACTTTAATTCAAAATTTGCCAGGGGTATGAATAATTATCAGCAGCACTGTAGCTATCAGAAATCGAGTCAGGGGTGAAATCAGAGTGAAACCTGTTTTTACTTTCACTTTCATCTGCATTCTCTGCTATTCCGATTTTTAACAGCTATATCTTCCGGCCTAGTGCGGAGAAATGTGTCCCTATTTGTTTGTTTACAAAATTGGGAGGTATGTACTAGGTATTGTTTGAAAGCTTGAAATGCCAGCTTTCAAACAAGACCAGGCCTATATCTCTCTAATCCCAATATATGAGCAGCTACTTTGGGCACTTGGGCACTTGAAATCACAAAACCTGCCCACCTGGGCACTTAGGAACTATTTTCCAGCAGAAAAAAAAAACACTTTTTCTGGACATACAATAAAGACACAGAGCATACACAGGTATGTTTGAAATGTGTTTGCAATCACAGTCTTCTGTGGGGCAATGCTGTTAATTATTTATGTGAAAATGATGCGTCAGATCAGATTCCTTTTTTTTTTGTAGGGGGGGTGACAAGGAAAATTTTTCAAATACGCTTTCTTAAGTAAATATGTACATTTGTAAGAAAAAAATGGCTCTGAAGTGCCCCTTAGCAGCACTTTCTAAATGAGCATTGCTAAGAAAACCAGCAACAAAAGATATGTATATATATATATATATACACGAATATATGTACATAGTATATAGTGTGTATATATATATATATATATATATATATAGAGAGAGAGAGAGAGAGAGAGAGTTTATATTGTTAGTAGGCAGCAGTAAGTTTAGGAGCACTGAACCCAGCGTCTACAATGACAGTACTGCGCTGTGCTGTGAAGATGGGTTTTCCTTAGCAATGCTCATTTTGGAGAGTGTTTCACTCCCCTACAAATTATGGGGGGGAATATTAAATGAAAGTTAAAGGGGTTTTCCGGGTTTTTAACACGCTCATGTAGTTTTTTTTATTTAGACTCTCCTGACCTGTTTTTACCATGTATACAGATCACTCTAGTTGGTTTACATCCTGTATGTAGCACTTCCTGCTGCTGTATCCAACCAAACCCATGATTCACTTCTTCTTTCTCTGCCACAGCTCCAGGACTGCCCCTAACAACACCCAGCTAGTTTATAGCTCCTCCCACCAAGCTACTTACATAGACACTGCCCTATCACTGCCCTTAATACCCAGCTAGTTTATAGCCCCTACCACCAGCTAATTACATGGATACTCCCCTATCACTGCCCCTAACAACACCCAGCTAGTTTATAGCTCCTCCCACCCAGCTAGTTACATAGACACTCCCCTATCACTGCCCCTAACAACACCCAGCTAGTTTATAGCTCCTCCCACCCAGCTAGTTACATAGACACTCCCCTATCACTGCCCCTAACACCCAGCTAGTTTATAGCTCCTCCCACCCAGCTAGTTACATAGACACTCCCCTATCACCACTTTAACATGCCTATGGATAACATCACAGGAAATAAGAAAGAGCTGGTAAAAGAAATACATCGCGGGTGACTCTAGGGAGGCTGGTCACCGTCACAGCCTGCTATTGGCTGCTCCCCCCATCGCCGGATGTTTTGATCCACAAAATGGGGAGATGCAGTGGTGGCCATGCAGGGATCTGGAGGGACGCCGGTGCCAGGGACTGGGTAAGTATAGTCTATAGGAGAGGCCCTGGCATTGTGGAGGGTATTTGTACTATTGGATAGTAACTGGGTTGGTCATCAAATTTTACCAATGCTTTATTATGGCATGCATACTATGGCATGCATACTATTATGGCACATATACTGTACTATGTGGCCTATGAGAAAAAGGGAGCCAGGTCACTCACTTTTGTTAAGGGCTACCTACTTTCAAAATCACAGCAACATCTGTGAACCAGCAAAGTGGGGGATATACTGTTCCCTATTTAGTTTTTTGCTTTGATGTCTACATGTGCTACGATATGGATCTATGTTAATAATATAATGCAAATAATATAATGTTAATGCTAATAATATGAAAGGGGGTTTTACCATTTTTAATATTGATTTAAATGGTAACACTTTGTAGTAAAATGTTATTGTGAAAAAAAAAAGTTTTTTTTTTCTTTTTGCATACATGATATAATACCCTACACACATTTCTGCAGGAATAACACAATCTTAAGTGTTATTTTTTTATATTAATCTGACAGACCTCACTTAGGCTACTTTCACATTGGCGTTTTGGTTTCCGTTTGTGAGATCCGTTCAGGGCTCTCATAAGCGGTCCAAAACAGTTTGGCTCCATGCCGCCTCTATTCCGCTTTGGAGGCGGACACCAAAACACTGCTTGCAGCGTTTTGGTGTCCGTCTGATGAAACTGAGCAAAACAGATCCGTCCTGACACAAAATGTAAGTCAATGGGGATGGATCCGTTTTCACTGACACAATCTGGCACAATAGAAAACGTATCCGTCCTACATTGACTTTCAAGGATGTTCAAGACGGATCCATTTTGGCAATGTTAAAGATAATACAAACGGATCTATTCTGAAGGGATGCATGCGGTTGTATTATCTGAACGGATGTGTTTGTGCAGATCCATGATGGATCCACACCAAACGCGAGTGTGAAAGTAGCCTTAAATAAATAGGGTTTGCCAGGATCCATTTAGATCCGCCAGCAGTCATAAATACATTATAGATAGATGCAATGATGACATTATGAACAGAGTCCTCTCATTTTATGTCTAGGTATTGTAACGGATGGTGTAACAGATAAAAAGAATCTTACAAATAAGGATCCGACTGGCTTGATCCGAAACTAAGGAACAAAAGGGTGACCCCTATTTAAGCCCTGAAACTCTCCCTGTCTTCTCAGCCCATGCAAAGATCTCTATGATAAAAAATTGCATTCCCTCGTGCCTCGACTGTATGACACCTGAACACCCTATAATAGTGAGGGGACATGACCACCAGCTCCCTACACTTAATACGGAGGGAGTCAGGGTCACCTAGGATCAAGCAAACAGGAAAACACAAATAAATGAACAGACTTATCTGTAGAAGCATCAGTTGTAGCATCCAGCATGTACACACTCCAGGAAGTTGTATAAACCGCAAAGTAATGCAGTATGGGAAGGGATTTAAAGGGATGCAATCAGTGCAACTAGATGACAGCTGAGAGAGGGAAACGAGATGATAAAACGAAAGCAAAACAAAACAACCTCAAGCAGGAGGTTCTGAAGAACGTCTGTCAGAGCTTCTCAGATGTCTGGCGGTGACAGTTATACGACAAATATTCAGGTTGTTTGCAGGTAGTAGAATATGTAACATGAAAAAACAGGCTGATATTTTTTCTGGAACTAAAAACGGAGTGCTGGAGACAATAGTTTTTAGAATATTCAAAGTATTATTCTTATTATTATCATTTTTCTTTTGTACATGAAATTATTCAGCTGCCATACATAAAAATTATTTATTAAAGTTATCATAATAGAGATGTTAAAAGTTGCATATGTGTGCATTATAGAGTCCGTCATGCAAGGACTTTGCAGAAAAAGTTTATTATTATCTTTATAGTTTATTTATCATTTATCCTTATGACAAATGTATAAAAAATGTAAAGCAAAGCAAACATCTGATTGGCTGCTGTTTAAAATAGTGTTCTGTTCACCAGTTTGTCAATGATGTTTATAACAGGATATTCTGTAAAATATCATTATTACAGAAAACAGGCCAGCCTTTATGAATGTACAGCCCACAAATTTATAGTACAGCTCCACTCCATTGCTCTCAATATTAGGAAATGTATTATTCCCAAAACTACATTACTACTTGCAGGATTACCAAATCCCTCTGCATCTCATCCTGCCTGCAGCAATCTGTAGTGTTCATAGTTGGCAAGTTGGGTGTCTGATTGCAGTAAAATCCAAAAGTGTCAGAGAACCTAGGCAGGTGGAGACAGGTTTGCCAATCTCCAGTTTGTCTGGACAACTAAAGACAAACATTATTATAGGAACAAATTATGCACTGGAAAACCAAAATGAATGATAAAAATTGCTGAGAATACTTATATGAACTAGTACTAATTACTGTGAACTGTAAAATTATTATAAATACAGTCACAAAAATCTTCAACCAATATCTCCTTCAACTTCAGAAGCATCAAAGACCAATCTATTTATTGTTCTGGACACTGGCCATGTGTCCCCTATATCTACTAGCTGTATGCATTTTTGGATGGTTGGCAAGCCTGTCTGTGGGAACTTTGCCATCCAGTAGCTACCAGCTCAACGCTTTAGAATAGTTCAGTTCATGAACCATTCCCAAATAATAAGAGAAGTATACCTCCAAAGTAAGCTACACCTTGAAGTAGAAAAAAAAGTTTCTCATTGAGTAATGAAACATTAAACTTTACTTAAATTCAAAAGTTGATCTAACCATACTAACACGGTTGTACAGATATCTATGTCATGTCCATTTGGTTTATATATCACAAAACCTATTTGGTTACCATACGGTATATCCTTGACTGAAATTCAGTTTCGTAAGTTCCAGTGAGTATAAATTTCCCAACTCAGAGAAAGTGGCGTACCACCGTCTACAATGCCAAGTTCAATGATTAGGTTTAAAGCGCATCTTGTAGCATGCACCAACATTAGAACATGATGTACAATGTATGGGAAGAAACTTGATGAGATTCTACAGTACATAATGCTACCGTTCACAGGCAGCCAATGCTACATACTAATAATGCATTATAAAGATGAAAAAATACCTATGCTTTTCACTTACGTGATTGTAGGAATATACATATAAAACTATTTAGAAATGTGTACAAGAAATTGTAGATAAAAATAACAATTTCATAGGCTGGGACACAAATAGGCCTTCAAATATAGTATCATATATAATATATATTTTGTTACATACAGCAATACACCTGAAATACAATAAACCAAACACTGCATCGTATCAAGTGATGCCTTAAAAGATACCGCTTTATACATTTATTTTTTGATAAAATGCTTTTTGAATAAATAGGTACCACTATGCTAGCCTTATCAGTGCAAAGATAGTTTAAAATTTGTAGTACAATGGGATAGTTAATACCCCGACCCTATAACCAGCTCAGACAACCTGTGGCTCATAGCAGCTAGAAAGCTGCATGTTCTGTAATCGTGCTCTATGTAAACTTCTTACCATTTAAAAGCTTACAGTACAAAAAAAAACAAATCACTGGATTTTTTTTAATGCAATATAACAGTACATATTGGATGGTGTGTCAAAGCAATCACATCCACCAAGAGAAAAAAAAATCCTTTCGAATGCTGCAGGTATCTCCAAAGATTCTCAACACCTTACAGCACCAAATAGTATTTTGCTAACTTTTGTCCATTCTTCTTGTTTTGTGCTTATTAGGTAAAACCGTGATCAGATCATGCAGCATTATATTTATTAAATCAGAATGCTGCGTTCAATATCAAGCCAAAGTACCACAATTATTGTTCTGTTATCATTAAAACATTACCAGCCTTATTTGTTTCCCATAGTCTCCAAAAATATAAATATATTTATATCTATATATACATATATCAGTGTATTTATACACACACCTTATATATTCACATTAAGGGATCAAACAATTTTATAAAAATTATGGTTCAAGAAGTGCCACTTATTGTATGGGTCAAGTATATTGGGTTTGACTCATACGATCTGTGTTCCTATTGCACTGACTTCTGATGTGGACTCCATAAAAATACACTTGCGTGGCGGAAGTGACGGTAATATCAAGGCTTCCCCTCCACTGGCTGTTTCAAGCATAATTCACTTCCGGAGGATACAATGGGCAAATGGTTTTCCAGGTGGTGATTGATGAGATGACCAATGCTATCAAACACACGATCTTTAGTTCTAACCTGAAAGAAGAAAAAGATTCTTAAAGATTCTCTTTTTTAAGATTTACATTATTATTTTTTTTACATTTTTAAACAGTACAAATTAAGTGATATTGAAGTAAACCAGAGGCTGGAATATAATGAACATAACAGAAATGCTCTGATTTTGCAGATGAAGATCATTTTCCAAAATGTCTTTTAGCTTTAGCACAGATAGGCAAGGTATTAAAAAAAATCAGTGGCAGGAGGGTGGAGAAAGCCAGAAGCTCATGAATATCAGGACTCATTGGCATGTACTGGAGCTGTTAGAACCTGAGAACGACTCTGCATCATGCAGTATCTAGTATCTTTAGCATTCAATAGAATACTGAAGACGGATTCTCCTTATCAACCCTCAGTTAGAGGGTTGCAAAGGGAAGACTATACATACAGACTTTTACACAGTTAAACTTTAAGGACCAAAGTTACCCAAATACATATATCTCCTATTGTTTATGTATTTTAATTGTGATATGCCAGCAGAGCAATTTTGTAGGTGCACAGTAAAGTGCAAACGTCTTAGGCAATAAAACCTGTAAAGTAAGATGCTACCTTTTAAAATATCAAAGGGGTTCTCTGGGCTTTTGATATTGATGACCTATCCTCAGGGTAAGTCATCAATATTAATCGTGGGGGACCGACACCCAGCACCCCCGCCAATCAGCTGTATAATGAGACTACACGCACAGTGTGCACAGCAGCAGGAAGAGAGTAGGGAGGTGGCACGTGCCACTGCGCCACTGCGCGCTCAGTCTCCTCATACAGCTAATCAGTGGCGGTGCCAAGAAAATAAAGTAAAAAAGCTAAATCATATCAATATTTGGTGTCATCAGACATGTGTCAGTTCAATTAGAAAAACTAGTAGTTTTTCTCATTTCATAAAAGTATGTGTCAAATATAATGGAATACAGTAGTAGACCACAACATCAATTTCCATTCTAACTAGCTAAGAACAGCAAACTGGTTTTGTAAACCTTGATTTCTGCTGAAAATACCTCTGATTACCATTTAGAACCAGTATATGAACCTCAGAACCATTTAGAACCAGTATATGAACCTCAGGTTGGGGCAATGTTGCATTGTCACATTGCATCTAATGATGGCCACGTTTTGACATGAGAGTTCCCATGACTGTAACAAAACTGACACAATAAATCTAACCCTTAAGGATTTTTGCTAGCAAGTCATGAGTCACATGCGACTTTGCCACCATAGACGACAATGCCAGTCACATGTGATTGAGACTTGTCTGTGACATGTTTGTGATTTGGCAAATTTTTTACCACCAAAATGCAGCTCTAAAATGATCGGGCATCAGCAATTCGTAGACAACTTGTCTAAAGCAAAGTTGCCACATAGCCCTAGCCTTAGTCCTATAGGTCTATTGTGGATATATTGGTATCCCAATTTGACATAGTAGATTACAGCAAAATAATTAGTTGCTTTAATTTACTAAAACAACTTTACCTAAACAGTTTTTGGTACATACTATATACTATACTGTTTTGGTATATTTACACCAAACAACACAAATTATATGGCAAGAGTAGTTGCAGGTTTTGTGTTTCTTCTCATGTACTTCCAGATAATGATTGGTGACAGAACACTGAGGTGAAACGGACATCTTGTAAAATGATTATTATAATAATAATAATGTACAGTACATTGATCCCCTTTGTGACCACACACATTTTTAAAAAATCGCATTCCAAGAGCTGTAACTTTGTTTTTTTCATCAATGTACTTGTATGAGGTCTTATATTTTGCAAGACAAGTTATAGTTTTTAATGCACCATTTTGGGTACATGTAATGACTGATTAAAGTCAGTTGTTTAGCTAAAACCCCCGTTGTTTACGTCAGTAAAAAAGGCATATTAGTGGTCACTAAGTGGTTAATGATGTTCTTAAATAAAAAGGAAATGTCCAATTTGTTGCTCTACCATCATTTCTACATTGCTACATTTTACTAAAGTCACAATTATTAAGTGGACTTCTTTGTATAAGGTTCCTTTAATATAAAGTCTTGGGTCTTGAAAGGCAGAGAGGATAAAAATCAAAAACACAAAAACATGAATTGGCCCAGAAGTAATGAGTTCTGAATTCTTCAGAAATAATGAGTTTTTCGCAAGTGCCAGCAGCCTGCCTCTCTAAACAGAAGATTCATACTTACCTGCTCCCCACCACTTTGGTCCCACATGCTGCTTCCAGTGTCCCCATGCTGCACCTGATATAAACACAAAACTCATTATTTTTGTAGAACCCCTTTGTAACGAATCTCCTAGCACCCCGACCGGGTACCTCCATTGATGGATGCTCTCAGTGCTTCCCGAGGACTCCAAGCACTCTGCTCTACACCAAAACCACCACAGGAACCAGGAACAGCCCTTACAAGAGCTAGTAGTTATAGCCAGGGGAGTATAGCAAATCTTCAGCGTATAGCAATCCCCACACACATGAGACAAGGCTCTATGTTGAATGTAAAACAGGAACTCTTTAATGGGTTATTTTTCAGCCTTTTATGGAGGTCTCCTAGCAAGGGACACTCCCCCTGGGGCCCTTGTATAAGACTGTGACAGTTTATATTTTAGCCAATCACATGCATTTACAGTATTGAAACCTTCCCAGCAATTGTACACAAAACCCCCTTCCCTCTGTCTGTAACGCAATCAACAAAATACAATGAGCATTGTCTTTGATGCAATTAACTAACACACTGGCATTGTCTGAGACGCAATTAACTAACACACTGGCATTGTCTGAGAAGCAATCAACAAAATACAATTACCAAACGTAATGGGCTAACTTAATCACTCACAGACAGAAAACACACATTTTTCCCAACACACAGAAAACACCTCAAAACCCCACACATCCCCATAATGTATACATCCATGGATAGCTCTGATCTGGGTGAACAACATATCCAAAAATCATGGAAGTCACATTTGGCTGGCCGCAAGCATGTCTTCTCCTTCAAAGTTAGTATGGGCCATAATCCTGGGGCAAGAGGCTGGCAACCAGGCCCCTCCAAAACCGAGAGGCGAGGTTGGTTTCGCCACACCCTTTAAGGGCTTAAAGGGAACCTGTCACCAGTTTTATGGTGTCCTAACTAAGGGCAACATAAATAAGTGACTGATTCTCTTAGCAAAATGCTGGGTCACTTTTTTTAATTGACCCAGTCAATCTGCCAACATCTTGTATTGAAAAGCTCCAGCTGATAATGATGAGTCATGAATATTTATGAGCTCCTGACTCTCCCCGCCCACCTGCTGCTGAATGACAGTTATTTTCCATATGAATCAGCAGTAGGTGGGCAGGGGAGTGGCTATAGCTGTTAATTAAATATACGCTGGACTCAATGACATCACGCTGGACTCAAATCAGCTCATTAGCATGCAGCATCTTTGTGTGTATATTATGAGGTAACCATCTGTCACACCAGTAAGTGAATACATCTAAGGTACTTTTTAGTAGTTAATGATTGTATATAATTAGTTAGATTATAATCAAATATCCACATGACAGGTTGCCTTTAAAGTGGATTTCTGGGAGTTAAAGGGGTTTTGTCATCTCAGACATTGGTGGCATATCACTGGGATATGCCACCAATGTCAAATAGGTGCGGGTCCCTCTCTCCAGAATGGGGCCCTGAAAGTGAGGTAGAATGCACCGCGCATGTGTGGCATGCTCTCCATTAATTTCTGTGGGAATTCTGAAAATAGCAGAGCACTCCATTCAGTTATATGGCGCTTGGCTATTTTTGGCAGTCCCACAGAAATGAATGCAGAGTGGCCGGACATACAAGGCTGCTCTCCACTCACTTTCGGGGGTCGCATTCTGGAGATGAGTGCTGGTTCCACCACCTAGCGATGTGCCACTAATGTCTAAGATGAGACAACACATTTAAATGTTGATGAGCTATCTTCAAGAGAGGTCATCACTATATAATCAGTATCCAACACAAGGGGCACTTTTAGACATGAAAGTCTTGCAACATTTGGTATAATCATTACCAAATGTTGCAACATGGTGCAACTTTGATGTGACAGATGCAAAAAATCCAGACATGATGGCTTTTGTTGTTGAAGGTCCCAAGTTACTCCACTGACTTTAATTGGCTGTTTGGTTTTCTCAGTGCTAAAACAGTCACACAACAGCAACTTGCAGACAAGTCAAATGGTGTTTCCAAGAACAGCGGAGCAGGTGTACATACAGGGGGACGTAGTTTCACAAAAGCTAGAATGCTGAAGGTTGTTGACCCCTTTAATAAAACCTTTAGACATAACTCCCAACCTTCCCTTATTCAGCTGGGCAGTTGCAGAATTCTGTGGCTGTCCTGCAGTCCCAGACATGGGTATGTCCCTCTTTCAACTCTCTCTGCATCCTGTCAGCTCCTTGTTCCACCAGTCACCCAGCTGGTGCTCTACCCAGCAGGTGTGATGATGACCTTATCAACCCTGCAGCACTAACTAACAAATCGCATAGGCCAGGGAATGATGATCACCTCCTGAGTCCTGACCTGTGTGTTCTTGTGCTCAGAGCAGTAGGTAGGATGACATCACTTTGTTGACCCTGCTGCTGGTGAGAGTAGGATGTTCTCCATTCGCCAGGGGAATGTTCTTTTCTTATATTAACAACCCAGGCTTCACTGCTGTAAAGAGGCATTCCACATTGTGGGGACAATCAGGAGGCATATGTAATATGTGGTGGCAATCATAGAGACAATCAGAAGGGCATATCTACTGTGTGGGTGCAATATGGAAGCATATCTACTGTGTGGGGACACTAAGGGGGCATAACTACTGTGAAGGGGCACTAAGGAGAAGTAACTAATATGAGAGAGCTTGAGTACTGTGTGAGGGCACTAAGGGGGCATAACTCATCAGCTGCTAAAGAACATAGAGATATACACCCAGCATGATAATACACACTTCAGCTGGGAGGGTTGCATTCTGGAGATGAGTGCTGGTTCCACCAAGTAGCGATATGCCACCAATGTTTATGAGAAAACACATTTAAATGTTGATGAGCTATCTTCAAGAGAGGTCATCAATATATAATCAGTATCCATCACAAGTGGAACTTTTAGTTATATTATATATATTCTATTAATGGTGTCGCAATACATAAAAACAAAATGTGTCGGCAGATAAGAACCATTTGGCCCATCTAGTCTGCCTAATATACTGAATACTATGAATAGCCCTCGGCCCTATCTTATATGAAAGATGGCCTTATGCCTATCCCATGCATGCTTAAACTCCTTCACTGTATTTGCAGCTACCACTTCTACAGGAAGGCTATTCCATGCATCCACTACTCTCTCAGTAAAGTAATACTTCCTGATATTACTTTTAAACCTTTGCCTTTTAATTTAAAACTATGTCCTCTTGTAGCAGTTTTTCTTCTTTTAAATATTCTCTCCTCTTTTACCTTGTTGATTCCCTTTATGTATTTAAAAGTTTCTATCATATGTCCTCTGTCTCGTCTTTCTTCCAAGCTATACATGTTAAGGTCTTTTAACCTTTCCTGGTAAGTTTTATCCTGCAATCCATGTACCAGTTTAGTAGCTCTTCTCTGAACTCTCTCTAGAGTATCAATATCCTTCTGGAGATATGGTCTCCAGTACTGCGCACAATACTCCAAATGAGATCTCACTAGTTCTGTAGAGTGGCATGAGCACCTCCCTCTTTCTACTGGTAATGCCTCTGCCTATACACCCAAGCATTCTGCTAGCATTTCCTGCTGCTCTATGACATTGTCTGCCTACCTTTAAGTCTTCAGAAATAATGACTCCTAAATCCCTTTGCTCAGATACTGAGGCTAGGACTGTATCACTGATTTTATATTCTGCTCTTGGGTTTTTACGACCCAGGTGCATTATCTTGCACTTATCAACATAAAATTTTAGTTGCCAGATTTTTGACCATTCCTCTAGTTTTCCTAAATCCTTTTCCATTTGGTGTATCCCTCCAGGAACATCAACCCTGTTACAAATCTTTGTGTCATCAGCAAAGACACACCTTACCATCGAGGCCTTCTGCAATTTCGCTGATAAAGATATTAAACAATATGGGTCCCAGATCCCTGAGGTACCCCACTGGTAACAAGACCATGGTCTGAATATACTCCATTGACTACAACCCTCTGTTGTCTGTCCTTTTAGCCACTGCCTAATCCATTCAACAATATGGGAGTCCAAGCACAAAGACTGCAATGTATTGAAAAGCCTTCTATGTGGGACAGTATCAAAAGCCTTACTAAAGTCTAGATAAGCTATGTCTACTGCACCTCCGCCATCTATTATTTTAGTCATCCAATCAAAAAAATCAATAAGATTAGTTTGACACGATCTCCCTGAAGTAAACCCATGCTGTTTTTCATCTTTCAATCCATGGGATTTTAGATGTTCTACAATCCAATCCTTAAAGCATAACTGTCACACTTAGACCCTAATTTCAATTTTCATATATGTAGTTACTAATAACATGATATTCCAGAATCAGTTACTATTAGACTGACTTACCCCATATTTAATAAGATTAAGCCCTTAGCAACCAGTCTGCATAAAACTGCAATTTCACTATTCAGTTAAGATGGCCGCCACTGCCCTCACCCTGAGGCTAATCCCGCCTGCCCTCACTAGCCAGTAACAATAGCCCCCCAAAAGTGTCAGTAACCACAGCCCTCCCCCTAAAGGGTTAATCTCCTGCAGCACAAAGGGGTCATCTTACCACATGTTGCTTTCATTTATACACTGAGCAGATGGCAGATCTCCCTTCCCTGCTCTGCGCTGCTTCAACTCTGCATTGTCCCAGTCTGCTGAGTGAGGGAGCGTCTGCCAAGCACAGGGACAGGGAGAAGTGCACACAGCCCAGGCACTGTTATCAGCTGCTGGGAAGTACCTGGCTTTAATCATTTACTTACAGTCCCTGGCTGTCGGTAATCTGACCTTGCACGCAGCCTGCTTCTGCGTCCTCCATCCTTCAACACATAGATGGACCCTGCATAGCAACCTGATTTTAAGCATAGGTAAAAATAGGCAGTACAGGAAACAAAACTGTGGAATTAAGGGGTAATTGAGTACACAGTGAAAAGTTGAAATAGGGCCACCAAGGAGATATTAATCACCACAATGCAATACTCAAAAAAATTATAATATGACAGTTATACTTTAAGTATGGTTTCCATTAATTTCCCCACTATTGATGTTAGGCTTACTGGCCTATAGTTGCCCGATTCCTCCCTACTACCTTTCTTGTGAATGGGAGCAACATTTGCTAATTTCCAATCTTTTGTGACGACTCCTGTTACCAGTGATTGGTTAAATAAATCTGTTAATGGTTTTGCTAGTTCTCCGCTGTAACGGATCTCCTGGCACCCCGACCGGGTACCTCCATCGATAGGTGCTCCTAGTGCTTCCCGAGGACCCAAAGCACTCCACTTGACACTGTACGCACTGCAGACCCCACGAACCGCCAAAGCTTGGTTGAGGTCTCACCGTCTCCTACCCACCCTGGACCTACGACAAGGCTCCGGGCTCCAGTGGGTGAACCTCTCCTAAATCCCGAGAGCAGGAACAGCTCTTACAAGAGCTAGTAGTTATGCCAGGGGAGTATAGCAAATCTTCAGCGTATAGCAATCCCCCGGTGTCGATCAGTTACCCAAACAGCAGCCTCAACTTGGAAAAGGGTAAAACAGGAACTCTTTATTTGAACACACAGCATTGATTTATACACATCTTACAACAAGGTTACCACCCACAGGGTTTTGTAAACGCGCGTTGAGGAGTAACTTCACCTTGCCCGCAGCCCCTGCATCTGGTAGGTAACATTGCTATGTAGTGCACCTTTTCGGCTCCTTTTAAATCCGCAGATTAGAGCCGTATAAGTAAGGCACAGTTTTACATAGATAGCATGCGTGCAATCAAACTGTTTGCCTTGATCCAGATCCCCCAGCATGATCCCATTTGCCGGGAGTTTTCCGGAGAGTACAAAGCAAGGGGGCTGGTCTCGGCATAATTAGTGCCATGGGTCTGTGGAATAGGTGATGTACATCTGTGATTTGTCCCCGTGTACACATATTTATGTACTTTGAATACAAGTGTTTTTTATCAGTTATAAATAAAATATTGTTGTTTTAATCCCTGAAAATTGATGTGGTTGCACTCCTTTCTGTGTGTGTAAATTTATAATTTTGAGGAGTGTACCTCTTGAACTAGAGACCGTTTATGGTGTTATTTACAGTATTGACACCTTCCCAGCAATTGTACACAAAACCCCCTTCCCTCTGTCTGTAACGCAATCAACAAAATACAATGAGCATTGTTATTGACGCAATTAACTAACACACTGGCATTGTCTGAGACGCAATCAACAAAATACAATTACCAAACGTAATGAGCTAACTTAATCACTCACAGGCAGAAACCACACATTTTTCCCAAAAAAACTGAAAACCCCAAACCTCAAAACCCCACATATTCCCATAATGTATACATCCATGGATAGCTCTGATCTGGGTGAACAACATATCGAAAAATCACCCAGATCCGAGCAGGGGTTCCCGAATTCCATGGAAGTCACATTTGGCCGGCTGCAAGCATGGCTTTCCTGCCCAAAACAGTTCCACAGATTTAAGCTGTGCGGCTAGTCTGTCTTCTCCTTCAAAGTTAGTATGGGCCATAATCTTGGGGCAAGAGGCTGGCAAACAGGCCCCTCCAAAACCCAGTGGCGAGGTTGGTTTCGCCACATCTGCTAAGCTCTTTTAATTGTCAAGCGAATTTTATGCAACTTGCTTTCGCGCGACACATGTTGCCCTGTACTTGAACCCTTATTGACTAACCAGAAAAATATATATTTGCAAGCTTTTGGAACACAGAGGCCTCTGTGCTCTGAGGGCTTGCATACATATATCAATTTTCTGGTTAACCAATAAAGGTGAAATTATAGAAAAAATACACAAGCCATCCCATTGCGTATCAAACGTGGCTACATGCTGGGATAAAGGGAGACAAGTAGTGCTCACCTATTCGTGTTGTGCAAGTCAGGCACAAAGCTGAATGGACTTGTAGAAATAGTTTTACAGCTGCAGCCAGATCCACACCACAGCATTAACAATGTCCACAGTTGTAGAGACAAACTGGAGAAAAAAGCAGAAGATCAGCACTGCTGATGAGTCGAATGATGATTTATTGAAAGAACAATAAAATGGCAATGTGTTTTTCGATGTCTGCATCACATCAAAAAGCATCATCATTTTATTGTCTTCTCAATAAATCACCATTCATCTCATCAGCAGTGCTGATCTTCTGCTTTTTCTCCAGTTTGTTTCAACCAATCACTCCTATTAGGTTCCATTCACACGTCCGTATGTGTTTTGAAGATCCGCAAATTGCGGATTTGCAAAACACGGACATCGGCAATGTGCGTTCTGCATTTTGCGGACCGCACATCGCCAGCACTCTCATAAAAAAAAAAAAGCCTTTTCTTGGCCTCAATTGCGGACAAGAATAGGACATGTTCTATTTTTTGGTGGAAAGGAAGTGCGGATCCGGAAGTACGGATATGAAAATGCAGATGCGGACAGCACATTCCCGCCCCATTGAAAATGAATAGGTCCGCACCTGTTCCGCAAAAATGGTGGAACGGATGTGGACCCATTTTGCGGACGTGTGAATGGACCCTTATACTTTTTTAACACGTTTTTAACATCACATAGATTTTTCTGGACAACACAATACTATGGAAGTGCTATTTTGCTATATATAGTTATATTCGATTGTAGATACTGAGTGTGATTTAGTAGACCCTTTTGTTAAAAAAAAAAGGTAAAAGTGTTTTTACTATCTTTCCTATTTCTTTATTTTTGGATGTAATATTGGTTATATTAGGTCTCAGCTCTTTATGTTTTCTTCCACAACAGCCTGTTTAATTTATTTTTACTCTTTTTGACCTTTATCAACCTCTGTAACTTCCTCGCTCACCATAGAAACCCAGACACTCTCTTTCTCTTGTGGATGCCATCACGTGACACCAGCTTTTTCGGCTGAGATCACTATGGCAACCTAGATGCTCATGCTTAGGCTACATCTACAGGACAGTGAAAACAAGATGAACAATGGTTGTCTAAGGGGTTATTCATACAGCTGCTTATTTGACAGCCAGTAAATAACGGACGTAAAAAAATAGAACATGTTCTATTTTGTCTGTTTCAATGGATCGGCCCCCCCCCCCATACAATTGAAGGGGATCATTTCTAACATTCATTTCTCAGAAAGGCATCAGTGAAAAAAATGTAGAAAGAATATAGAAAAGGGCTTACACCCAGACGTAATAGATGCTGATGAGCGAGCACCAAAGTATTCGGCCCGAACACATTGCTATATTCGTGTGCTCAGCCGAGCACTTGAGTATAATGGAAGTCAATAGGAGACAACCAGGCACCCCCTGCTCTGAAGAAAAGAGGGTGTTTGGTTCATAAAAAAAAGGTTAGAAATTAACGGAAACCCCATCAAAATGGTTTGGAAATAGCATTAACCCCTTAGTGACCAAGCCTGTTTGGGCCTTAATGACCAAGCCAAATTTTGGAAATCTGACATGTGTCATTTTAGCTTAGAATAACTTTGTAACGGTTTTGCACATCAAAGTAATTCTGACATTGTTTTCTCGTCACATATTGTACTTTACTTAGGTGGTAAAATTCTACCGATAAAATATGCGTATCCTTATTAAAAAAGTGAAATTTTATGAAAATTTGTAAAAAACGGCACATTTTCCTATTTTCAACTGCAATATTTCATATACATACATAAATACTATTCAATATTTTTTTTATCAGAAATTTATTTCCACATCTTTACTTTATTTTGGCTGCACTCACAAAAATTTTTACTTTTTATTTTTTTTATTTAGGAGACTTTACATTTTAACATAAATGTTAAAATTTTTGAAGTACATATTTTTTCCTGAAACAAGCCAAGTTTGCAGAGGTTTATAAGTGTCAGAATAATAGAAACCCCCCAAAAGTGAACCTATTTTAAAAACTAGGCCCCTTAACGTATTTTTTTTTTTAAACTCGTTTTATTGAAGTTTAACAACAGACATGGTACATCACAGCCTGAAACAGTGACAACCCGCGCAGGGGAGCCACGTGTTTCCCATCATATCATCAAGTCACACAGTGTATTAGGCAGGTATCTATAATATCGGGCAACTAAGCATTAAGGCATTCTAGATCAACAGTACAGAAATCACACATCCATTGCAACAAGATCCTCCGACACGGAGCGTAAATGCACAGACAGCAAAGAGTGCGGTGAGGAGCACCACTCCCCCCATACCTTCTGAAATTTCTGAGGACATTTTCTATGAATATACACTACTTTCTCCATTGCCATTGCATGATTCATTAAGGTCTTCCACTGACCCACCGTAGGGGTCCTTTCCGCCATCCACCGCAAGGCGATCGCCTTCCTAGCTAGGAAGAGCGCCTCTCCCAAAAATACTCTTTGATGATGTGTCCACCTTTCTTCCTCTAACACTCCCAAAATGCATATTTTGGGGCAGACCCCTATCGACACCGGCACTATCGCAGAGAGTATCTCAACTATCTTGCCCCAAAACACCTGCAAGTGCATGCAACCCCACATCAAGTGCCAGAAATCCGCTCCCCCCTCCTGACATCTGTGACACCTACTGCTCGTTGATCTTCCCATTCTGAGCAACCTGACAGGGGACAGGTAACTCCTATGTAGAATGAACAATTGCGTTAACCTATTATTTACCGAAGGGGAAACCTTGGTGGGCACCAACATAGCCTCCTCCCAATCTTCAGCGTCAAGAGTTGGGATATTAGTCTTCCATTTCGCCTCAACCTCCAGCGGATGCAAAGCCATGTGTTCCCCCAGTAGATATGTATATAATATTGAGACCATGCCCCTAGGCCCCTGTGATCTCAGCACTCCTATGAGCGGGTACTTGGAAATACTGCGGCTTGCACTCCTAAATTGAGTGCCCAAAGCGTGCCTTAATTGAAGGTATCTGTAAAATAAAGAGTGAGGAATCTCAAACTTCTCCTGGAGTTGCTGTAAGGACCGCAATACACCCCCATCATACAAGTCAGCTAATGTGAGCACCCCACACCCTTTCCACGTCTCCACACCCTCCAGATTCACCAAATGTGGGAACATGGGGTTATCCCAAAGCGGTACCGAGTCCGGCAAGTCCGCATATGAGTTAAACTTAGTCGCCTTCCAGACCTGGTGAGCCAACCTGTGGGCAGGCAGTAGTCTCCCCGAGACCGATCCTGGGGACTCCAGCACAGGCCAGAGGGTAGACAGGCCAAGATACTCCCTCAGCCAGTACTCCGGGCCAGGTAGCTCCTCCTGTTTCACCCATGCTGCCACATACTTCAGTTGCCCGGCCAGGTAGTAAAGAAAGAAATCGGGTAAAGCAGCCCCCCCATTTGTTTTAGACCTCTGTAGCACTTTCAATGAGAGCTTCCGTCTAGCCTTCCCCCAAACAAAAGCCGCCACTAATGAATGTAGTCTGTCGAAAAAGGCCTTAGGTACCGGGGCGCACGCGTGCGACAGGAGATATAGACCCTTGGGGAGCAAAATCATTTTAACTAGGTTTAGTCTCCCCATCACCGAAATCGGCAATGCCTTCCACGTTTTAAATTTGTCTATGAATAACGACTCTATTGGGTCAATATTTCTTGCCACAGACGCACAGGGGTCCCTTGTAATCACGATACCCAGGTACTTAAACTGATCCACCACCAGTAGGTTATGTACGCACTCCGGCCAGTTGTGGTCCCATAGAGGCATAATAGCCGATTTCGTCCAGTTTATGTGCAAGCCCGAGTATATGCCAAACCTCTCAATTACCTCAATAGCTCTGGGAAGTGTGCGCTCAGGCTCGGCCATAAACAGAAGGAGATCGTCCGCGTACAGGCCAACCTTCTCCACTCTGTCTCCCTTTGCGACCCCTATAAAAGACTCATCCTGCCTAATACGCAATGCTAAGTGCTCTATTACTACCGCAAACAGGAGGGGGGAAAGGGGGCAGCCCTGCCTAGTTCCTCTTTGCAAAGTGAAAGAATCCGACTGGGTTCCGTTTACTAATATATTCGCCTTAGGTCTCTGATACAGAATCTCAACCCACCGCAGAAACCCCGATCCAAACCCAAATTCCCTAAGGATCCGCAGGAGGAAAGGCCACTCCACAGAGTCAAAGGCCTTGGCTGTGTCAAGAGACGCCAGAGCCCATTCACAACCCTCCGCTACCCCAACCTGAGCTATAACCTGGGCCCTCCTGATGTTGTCAGAGGTGGTCCTTCCGGGCATAAACCCTGCCTGGTCCTGGTGAACTATTGACGTGATCACCCTGTTCAGACGGGAGGCAAGTATCCTGGTCAATATTTTGTAATCTAAATTTAGTAGTGAAATTGGCCTGTAGGAGCCACACACAGTAGGATCTTTGTCCGGCTTTAATATGACAACAATAGTTGCATCATACAGAGTCTCGGGCAGCTGATGACGCTGAAATGATGCCAAATACAATTTAAGAAGTTGAGGACTGAGGATCTCACTATACCGCGAATAAACTTCTATCGGGATCCCGTCAGGACCTGGCGCCTTCCCAGCAGGGAGATCACGAATAGCCATCTGAATTTCTTCCAGGGAAATATCTCTGTCTAACAGGGCCGCATCCGCAGCGCCAAGCTTGGGGTGGTCCACCTCTACAACATAGTCATTCAATTCCCCCTCCGTATAGTGTGCTGCTGAGCTATACAACGACTTAAAAAACTGCTTAAATCCCTCAAGTATCCCCTCCACCGTTTCCGCCATCTGACCCTCCGGATTCAGAATCCGTAACACTGGAGGAGACGACTGATTGGTCCTAGCGATCTGAGCCAGAAGCCTGCCCGCTCTATCACCCGCTTCAAATGACTGCTGCTTCATGAAAAATATTTTCCGTTCACTCTTCTCCTTGAGGTACATCATATACGCCCTACCCTTAGACATCCACTCCACCCTATTACTCTCTGTGGGAGCAGCACAAAAAAGGACCTCAGCCTCCCTACACTGAGTATGCAAGTCTAATTCCTTACGAGCCGAGTCCCTCTTAACAAATGAGATGGAAGACTTCAAGCAGCCCCTCAAGTAGGCCTTCAGTGTGTCCCATAGCAGTAGTTCTTCCGTCTCCTCCCCCTGTACATCCAAAAAGACCCTCAGCTGGTCAGGGATCCTATCATTTTGAGTCAATAGGGAAAGCCAAAAGGGATGTATTCTCATTTTCCCCCCACCAGACGTAGCCCCAGGAATATTAAAGCGTGCCACAACCGCAGCATGATCTGAGGGGCCCCGCGGCTCATAAGTGATATCTATTACATCCGTACTTACAACAGCGTTACCAAATACGTAGTCAATTCTCGAAAGCGCCCCCCTAGCGGGAGTGAAACATGAATATTCCCTCAGTCGCTGGTTTCTAAGTCTCCACAAGTCCAGCCATCCCAGTTCTGTCGTGACCCTAAACAACGTTGTCACCGAATAAGCCCCAGTTCCTCCTTCACCAGCTACTCTATATCTATCTAGCTCTTCCTGCATGACCATGTTGAAATCTCCCATACAGAGCAGTCTGGCAGTGGGGTACTGTGCTGCAAACCCTAAGATCACTTGAAGAAGTGAAATACTGGCTGGAGGAGGATTATATAAGTTAATAATAACGTACGGGATGTGGTTAATAAAGGCATACACTAACAAGTATTGACCTTCCGGATCAGTAACACATTTCTGCGGCTCCCAAAGGAGTCCCTTACGCACCAGTAAAGCAGTTCCTCTAGAATTCGATGTGCCATATGATTGAAGTGAACACTGCACCCATTGTTTAGCAATTCTGTGCCCAGTGTCAGCTGTCAGATGAGTCTCCTGAAGTCCCAGAACGTGAGGGCAATACCGTCTCACATGCGAAAATACCGCTATCCTCTTATGCGGTGCGCCCAAGCCTCTCACGTTCCAGGACATCACAACTAAAGAACCCATAATGCAATCAGGAAGCTATTCCACCCGTAACACAGGATGCCAGCCAATGGGCAAAAAGAAAACCTGCTCAGTCTAACAGCTCGCCTTCTGCCCACACTCTCAGCGTGAAAAAGATGTGACCATGTCTTCAGTATTCTAATAAACATATAACCGAACAGTGGAACAACTAACACCACTAAACATACAATCAGTGCACATATCATAGTGTCAGTGATGTGGCAATGAAATCGGGGACCAGCACGGGAGGAAAGTTGTTATACCCGTGCAGGTAGCCGACCATTCCCCATTCAATGCAGATGATGAAGCTGCAGGTACAATCTAGCTTCAATAAATGCATGTATGCTTATATAACCCCTCAGGACTCAATTTCCCCACGCATCTAAATCGGAGGCCTCAGAAGATCTGAAAGCCCGCCAAGCAGCAATACACGCGTAAGTGAAGCTTTAGATTGCCCCATTAACAAAATAACATTAACTGAGTGGCAGGGCGCCCGTGTCATACATCACAGGGACCCAGTAATACTTGCAGCTCGGAAGTCAAGTCCCGTATCAGCGCGGCCTAGGGCGCCTGGCGACCCAATCCTCAGCTTCCTTCGGATCTATGAAAAATATAGGCCGGTCTCCATCCACCACTCGAAGACGCGCCGGGTAGGCCATAGAATACTGTAAGTTCAGTTCTCTGAGGCGCCTTTTGACCGATACGAAAGTGGCTCTTTTCTTTTGTAGATCCGCAGAAAAATCCGGGAAAAGTGACACATTGGCGTTGTCATGCGAAATGGCCCCTTTGCTCCTTGCTTGACTAAGGATTAGATCCCGATCCTTCCAATTCAGCAATCTGGCCAGCAGAGGCCTCGGTGGTGCGCCCGGCGGCGGAGGTCTGGCCGGAACTCTGTGCGCCCTCTCAACTGCATAGGCCACGGAAAACGCAGCGTCGGGGAATTGGGCCTTAAACCACGTCTCCAGGAATCCAGCCGGGTCTCTCCCCTCCGCCCGCTCTGGCAGCCCCAGGATTCGCACATTATTGCGCCGCGCCCGGTTCTCCATATCGTCGCACTTCTGTCTCCATAACCCGACGGCTCTCTCCACCTCCGTCAGTCTGGAATCCAGCGGCCGCGTGTAATCCTCCAGCTCCGACACTCGATCCTCCGTCTGCTTGACCCTCTCCCTCAGCTGCTGCACGTCTTGCCTCAACAGGCCTAGGTCAACGCGCACCTCCTCAATCTTGCAGGTAAGGGAGGATTGGCAGGATGATATCGTCGTAAGCAGCTGTTCAGAGACCGCTTTCAGGGTGATCTCAGGTTCCCCAGCATCCTCAGGCTCCATCTTCTGTGCGGCCTGCCCGCGCGTCACCGCTGCACGTGGAGTGGCGGGAGCCGCGGCGCCATGTTGGTTCTCCTGCCGGGCATACTCCTTGAGCTTGTCTGCCGCGGACTGAGCCTTGCTGGGTCCCATGTCTTGGTGCCTGGGCTTCCTCCTTCTCCTCTGCACTTGCCACTCTAAGTTTGAAGAATGCAGCTTGCCAGGATTAGTCAGGATAGAAGTCAGGGAACGGAGCCGCTCTCAAGTGCGTGCGCTCATGTCCGCAGTTAGCCACGCCCCCCCCCCCCCCTTAACGTATTTATCTATGGGTGTAATGAGTTTTTTGACCCACTAGTTTTTTGTAGAAATTAATGCTAAGAAGGTGAAAAAATAGCTCCACGAACCATCCCAAAGGGATCCCTCCCTCCCTGGAAAGCCCACAAACTAAACAGAAAATGAGAATAAATTGAATTCCTGACCCCCCCCCCCCTGTTCTTTTTGGTATTAAATAAAATTAATAATTTGCAACCGTATGATACGTTTCAAAGCAGGGGTAATTACAGAGCCCTGGTTGTGATGGGCAACTGGAGCAGTAAATCCGGGTGTCCCTCCTCCTTCCATGTTTGCTACACACCCGGCATCTTTTCTGTGGATACGTTTTGCTGGTAGTGGCAGGGACGGGGTGAGGGAAATGGCGTTCTAAAAGCCTTCGAACGTCCTCCGATTTGAAGGCTTGCCTAGGTGCGGGGGACTCAAACAGGAGACTCTCAATCACCTTCTCCTGGTACTCGAGGAAGTTAAGGTTTCCCTGGGACTTTTTGAATAAAATAAAACTATTATAGGTAGCAATCTGGATGAGGTAGATTGCTACCTTTTTATACCAGGCCCTGTTTTTTCGCTTCACCAGGTAGGGGTGAAGCGCTTGGTCCGAGAGGTCTACACCTCCCATAAATTTATTGTAGTCTGTCACACAGACCGGTTTGTGCTTGTCCGCCGTAGCCCCCCTCTCCCTAACTGCCACTGTGGTGTCTGCATGCAAGGTGGTCAGCATGTAGACATCCTTCCTGTCCTTCCACTTCACGGCAAGCAGCTGGTCACTTGCGAGGGCAAAGGATGTTCCTTTCTCCAAACGTTTGGAGACCAACGGTTGTGGGTATCCAACTCTATTTTTGCGGACTGTCCCACAAGCCCCTGTGTTTGCAGCATGGAGGGATTTATAAAGGGGTATACTAGTGTAAAAATTATCGGTGTACACGTGGTACCCTTTGTGCAGGAATGGTGCCAATAAATCCCACACAATTTTTCCCGATGTGCCAATATTTTCGGGGCAGCCTGGGGGGTTAAGTTGGGAGTCTCTGCCCTCATAAATAGACAGGCCACAGGTGTAGCCGGTTGTGCTCTCGCACACCTTATACAACTTTACCCCATATCTGGCACGCTTGGAAGGAATATATTTCGGAAGGAAAGGCGGCCTTTAAAACTAAAAAGGGACTCGTCAACTGATAATTTTTTCTCAGGGGTATATAATTTCAAGAATAAATCTGTAAGGAGGGAAATAAGGGGTCTCAATTTATTTAGGCGGTCGAAGGCTGGGTCAGTTCTGGGGGGGACTTGGGAATTGTCTGAAAAATGCATGAACCGCATTAGGACTTCATAGCGGTTACGGGACATAACTGCTGCAAACACAGGGGTTGAGTGGACAGTACTCGCAGCCCAATAGGATCGGACAGAGGTTTTTTTTACAATGCCCATGTCCAGGGTAAGCCCCAAATTTTTTTTTATTTCAGGGACACTTGTGGGGGTCCACCGTCTTACATAAATAGACGTGGGCTTTTGTACAGCAAACTGTGTGGCGTACAAATTAGTTTGCTGCACAATTAACTCCAGGACTTTATCATCTACAAATAAATGAAAAAAATCATAAGGGGTAAAATTGCCGACATCCACATTAATTTGGGAAGTGGGTAAAAATTGGGGTACTTGGGGGGGAAAATGAAGTGGCAGGAACCCACGTAGCAGAAGGGACGGGACCGCTGGGTGGAGAATGAGGGGAGGTGGTGACTTCTACCACCATAGGGCTATGGGGTCTGGGGATGGAATCAGAGTCCCCGCTATCTGAAAATATTTCCGCCTCTGAAGCGGTGCCAGATTCAGAGTGGTCAGAGCAGAGAAATTCGTATGCCTGCTCCGCACTTAACAATCTCCGAGCCATTTTTTTTTTCTGTACAGCTCAGAAAAATTCAAATAACTGACCGTCCCTAAAAATGACTGACACCCACCGACTGACGGAGTGACACCCACCGACTGACGGAGTGACACCCACCGACTGACGGAGTGACACCCAACAACTCACTGACTGACACCCACTGACCGCCAGTAACAGACGAACAGGGTCCCTAATAAAGATAAATGACTGTAACTAATAGACGTCTAATGACGGACGCCTAATCACGGACATCCACTGACCGCCAGTTACTGACGGACAGTTTATAATTTGATTTTTTTTCTTTTTTTTTTCACAGTATGTAATCACAGAGCCAGGACAGAAGTCTGATCTCTCTCTCCTCACAGAACAACTGCGCTGAGGGGAGAGAGAAGCACAGCCCCTGTCCTGGCCATGTTTTGTAAATATAATGGATGTGATCTCCATGATAGGTTTATCATGGAGACCACATGATCAGGGACCATTATTATTGGTCCCTGATGGTTACTGTGCTGAAGGCAGATCTTCAGCAGAGTAACCAGTGCGCATGTCTGTGCCATTTTTTTTTTTTTTTTATTAGATGGGGGGGGGCGCCCTAATAACTTTATTAAAATATATCTAAGGGCCCTATTGCTGGGGGACCCGATCGGGGTGCTGGGGACCCGATCGGGGCATAACTTGAACTTCTCTCTCCTCTCCTGAGAGAGACCTTACAGTAAGCGGCGTTGGCCGGCTTTCAGTCTGCGCATGCGCCGGGCCGCCGCCGCCATCTTCCTTGAGGGTAAGGGGGGTGGGGGGGTGAGGATCGGGACCCAGCTTAGGGACAGAAGTGCTGGGGAACCCGATCCTAGCACCGGAGACTTTCTCCCTCCTCTCTCACATGAGAGGAGGGAGAAAGTTTTAGTTCAGGCATCATTTTCGGTGATCGCCGTGATAAAGTGTATCACGGCGATCACGTGATCAGAGACCGCTTGTCACGGTCTCTGATCACTGCCCCGAGCCCTCAGCTACCTCCGGTAGCTGCGGGCACGGAGCTACTACGCTTGATTTTAGCGTTAACTCGGGCTGAAGTGCCGCCGTAAAAAGGCGGCGCTCCAGCCCAAGGCCCCTTAGTGACCACCGTAAAAACACGTATGGGTGGTCACTAAGGGGTTAAAAGGATAGCTGGATGTGTCTTACACTCCTATTATGTACAACATACAATAGACAGCCACACAAAGGCTATATGCCTAAACCCAGGTATGTGCCCAATCTATCCATGAGACAGATGACAGGCTTAGTCAGCATACCTTACAATGGCAGCCTTGTGGTTTTTGGGTATGCCAATTATTATCAAAGTTCATTTTGAATTATTCCTCTGTTGTTAAGCCACTCACTGATATGACTAAAAAGGGGGTAGATTTTTCTTTGTGGTCGGTAGATCTGCTTAAAGCCTTTTCTAGTATCAAAGAGAGTTTTGCTTCCGCTCCCATTTTAGTACAACCTGATGTCTCTCTACCTTTTATTGTTGACGTGGACGCTTCTGAGGTGGGTGTGGGTGCGGTCTTATCTCAGGGTCCCACTCCTGCCAGATGGCAACCGTGTGCCTTTTTCTCAAGGAAACTCTCCTCTGCAAAGAGAAATTATGATGTGGGAGATAGGGAGTCGTTGGCCATCAAATTAGCTTTTGAGGAATGGCGCCATTGGTTAGAGGGAGCCAGACACCCTATTACCGTGTTTACAGACCATAAGAATCTGGCCTACTTGGAATCGGCCAAGCGTCTGAACCCGAGACAGGCCAGATGGTCTTTGTTCTTTTCTAGGTTTAATTTTGTTGTTACGTTCCGCCCTGGGGTTAAGAATGTGAAGGCGGATGCCCTGTCACGATGTTTTCCGGGAGGGGGGAACTTTGAAGACCCGGGTCCCATTTTGGCTGAAGGGGTGGTCGTCTCTGCTCTTTATCCTGATTTGGAGGCAGAGGTTCAGGCAGCCCAGGCAGAGGCTCCTGATCTTTGTCCCCCTGGGAGGTTGTTTGTGCCTCTCGCTTTACGACACAAGGTTTTTAAGGAGCACCACGATTCTGTCCTTGCTGTGCACCCGGGGAACAGAGCCACAAAGGATCTCATTGCTCAGAGATTCTGGTGGCCGGCTCTTCGTAAGACGGTTGAGGGTTTTGTGGCAGCCTGCGAGACCTGTGCTCGTGCCAAGGTCCCTCATTCACGGCCATCGGGTTCTCTCCTCCCGTTACCCATTCCTTCCCGTCCTTGGACGCATCTGTCCATGGACTTTATTACGGACCTGCCTTGTTCCTTGGGGAAGACTGTGATTCTGGTAGTAGTGGACCGTTTTAGAAAAATGGCGCATTTCATTCCCTTTTCTGGGTTACCCAATGCTAAGACACTGGCGCAAGCGTTTGTTGATCACATTGTTAAATTGCATGGCATTCCTTCAGACATCGTTTCTGATAGGGGCACGCAATTTGTTTCCAGATTCTGGAAGGCCTTCTGTTCTCGCTTGGGGGTTCGGTTGTCGTTCTCTTCTGCTTTTCACCAGCAGTTAAATGGTCAGACCGAACGCATCAATCAGAATCTGGAGACATATCTGCGCTGTTTTGTGGCTGAGAATCAGGAGGATTGGTGTTCTTTTTTGTCCCTTGCTGAGTTTGCTTTAAATAACTGTCGACAGGAGTCCTCTGATAAGTCACCATTTTTTGGTGCATATGGGTTTCATCCGCAGTTTGGGACATTCTCTGGAGAGGGGTCTTCTGGTTTACCTGATGAGGAGAGATTTTCCTCGTCTTTGTCATTTATTTGGCAAAAGATTCAGGGTAATCTGAAGAGGATGAGTGAGAGATATAATGTCACTACCAGAGCTTTGAGACGTTCTCACAGCTCTGTGTCTCCACCCCTGTGATGATGTCACTTAGAGCTTGGAGGTGTTCTCACTGTTCTGTTTCTCCGCCCCTGTGATGAGGTCTTTACTCCCAGCTGTTCCTCCTGCGTTTGATTTCCCTACCTTTAAATCACCCCTCCTCCTATTGCAGGGCGTGGATTATATTTCTCATTTCAGTTGTAGCTCTGGCTTGAGTATCTTCACTTGTAAGCTATCAGTTCACTGGACCTGTGTTCTGCTGCAGCAAGCACTCCGGATATTGCCAGCTGTCCTTGGATCTGTCTTCTCTGCGGCTGCAGCTCCTTCAGCTAAGTGTGCAGACATTGTTGTGTACCTGGTTATTTTCTGACTGGATCTGAGGTGGCCTCGGTTCCCTCCATATACTGAGCAGGGCACCGGTGGCCGTGCCCCTTCCACTATTGTAGGGGTTACAGTGGTCATCAGTCTTAGGTAAGCGGGCATGCCTCGTTCCACCATTTGGATCCGGGCATGTGCTTTAGCAGCATAGGGAGAGCTTTGAGGGTCTGACAGGGGTCACCCTTTATCTTCCCTAGTTTGGGTCCGGTCAGTAGCGCTTTTTACTGTGTATGCTCTTGTTACTCTCAAACAGCCGTGACATATAAGCGTGTGGCGGATAAGAGACGTGTGCCTGGTCCGGACCTGAATGTGGGTGATCTGGTGTGGTTGTCTACAAAGAATATCAAACTGAAGGTTCCCTCCTGGAAGTTGGGTCCTAAGTTTATTGGGCCTTACAAGATCTTGTCCGTCATCAATCCCGTTGCCTTCCGTCTTGATCTTCCTCAGACTTGGAAGATCCATAATGTTTTCACAGGTCCCTATTAAAACCTTATGTCCGACCCACTGCACCCTCTTCTTTGCCTCCTCCTCCGATTGTTGTTGATGGTCATCTTAAATTTTGGGTCTCTAGGATTGAGGATTCTCGCATTATCCGCGGTTCTCTCCAGCACCTCGTTCGTTGGGAGGGTTATGGTCCTGAGGAGAGGATGTGGGTCCCAGTGGCGGACATTAAGGCCACTCGTCTTATCAGGGCTTTCCATAGGTCTCATCCTGAGAAGGTGGGCTCTGAGTGTCCGGAGTCCATCCGTAGAGGGAGGGGTACTGTCACCGCCACTTCTGTGAGAAGGTCTGTTATATGTTCTTCTCTACCTGCATAACGTTCTTTGTTTTGGTTTCATTTTGTCATCTCCTTTCCTTCTGCCAGCTGTCACCTATTTACATTAATTGCCTCACTTTGCAGTTTATACTTCTTCCTGGATTGTGTTCACTGCTGGATGCTGCTTCTGCTGATTCCTCAGATAAGTCTGTTTCCTTTAATTGTGTTTCCTTGCTGGCTTTATTCTAGGTGACCCTGACTCCATCCGTATTAAGTGCAGGGAGCCGGTGGTTGTGTCCCCTCACTATTATAGAGTTTTCAGGTGTCCTATAGTATTAGGTACATGGACATGCAATTGTCTACCATAAAGACCTTTGCATGGGCATAGCAGTCAGGGAGAGCTCTAGGGGTTTTATAGAGCTCACCCATATGCTCCTTAGTTTGGGATCAAGCCAGTCAGATGATTATTTATAAGTTCCAGCTTTCTGCAACACCATCCATGACACCTTGTGCACTATGAGCAAGAAGGTAAGACCATGACAGTACCTCCCCCTCAAGGGCCCCTCCTCCGCGGAGTAAAGAACGGTTTCTGAGGGAAGCGTGCGTGGAAGGCTCGGAGCACGGCAGGAGCATGGACATCTGCGGAGGGAACCCAGGAACGCTCCTCTGGACCATAACCACGCCAATGGACCAAAAACTGCACCCGACCGCGGACCAGGCGTGAGTCCAGGATATTGCTCACCTCATACTCCTCACGATTGCCCACTTGGACCGGACGAGGCCGAGGAACCGAGGAAGTGAAACGATTACACACCAGTGGCTTCAACAGGGAGACATGAAACACGTTGGAGATCCGCATGCCAGGAGGAAGCGCAAGGGCATAGGCTACCGGGTTTACCCTGCGAAGCACTCGGAAGGGACCAACAAAACGAGGCGCCAGCTTGGGAGTGGGCACTCGAAGGTTGAGGTTGCGGGTGGACAACCATACGCGGTCTCCGACCTGGTAGGAAGGAGCGGGCGCTCGTCTGCGATCAGCCTGGAGTCTCTGGCGCCGCGCAGAGACCTCAAGGGACCTCTGGATCTGTACCCAAGAAGCACGTAGGACGGAAAGGTGATCCTCCACAGCCGGAATATCCTGGGGAAAGAATACCTCCGGTAACACGGCAGGTTGGAACCCATAATTGGCCATGAAGGGAGACGTCCCAGAGGAAGAGTTCACCGCCGTGTTCCTGGCAAACTCAGCCCAAGGCAGGAGGTCAACCCAATTGTCTTGGTGATCGGAGACATAGCAACGAAGGAATTGCTCCAAGGCCTGATTGGATCGTTCTGCGGCCCCATTGGACTGAGGGTGGTAGGCCGAGGAGAAAGAGAGATGAATCCCCAACTGGGAGCAAAAGGCGCGCCAGAACCTGGACACAAACTGACTCCCCCGATCCGACACAATCTCCTTGGGCAAACCGTGCAACCGGAAGACCTCCCTGGCAAAAATCGTGGCCAACTCTTGTGCAGAGGGTAACTTCTTGAGAGGAACACAGTGGCACAGTTTGGAAAACCGATCCACAATCATGAGAATGACCGTATGGCCTCGGGATGCAGGGAGGTCCACAATGAAATCCATCCCCAGGTGTGACCATGGACGCTCCCCGGTGGCTATGGGTTGCAAAAGACCCAACGGAAGGTGCCGAGGGGACTTACTCTGGGCACAAACGGAGCATGCCGCTACATATGCGGCGATGTCGGAACGTAGAGAAGGCCACCAGAACAGACGTGAAACAGCCCAGGACAGCTGATTCTTTCCAGGATGCCCCGCGGCCTTGGAGTTATGGTAGGTTCGCAACAACCGAGTGCGCAACTCCTCAGGCACAAAACATCTGCCGTTGGGTCTCCCAGAGGGAGCACCAGATTGAGCCGCCAAAATCTGCTCACCCAGGGGAGAGGTCAGGCTGGTGCGAATGGCGGCCAGGATCTGATTCGGAGGTATGACCGAAGTCGGAATCGACTCCTCCCCGGACAGCTCGGAGTACTGCCGTGATAAGGCATCCGCTCTGATGTTCTTGGAACCGGGTAGGTAGGAGACCACGTAATTAAAACGTTACAAGAACAGAGCCCATCTGGCCTGACGTGGTGTCAATCTCTTGGCCTCAGAGAGGTAGGTCAGATTCTTGTGGTCCGTCAGGATGAGAACCGGAACCACCGAGCCCTCGAGCAAGTGCCTCCATTCTTTAAGGGCCTGCACGATGGCCAATAACTCCCTGTCACCAATCTGATAGTTGCACTCCGCGGAAGACAGTTTCCGGGAGTAAAACCCACAAGGAAGCAGAGGACCCTCTGGTGTTCTACGCTGAGACAGAAGGGCGCCTACTCCCGTCTCAGTACATGCAACGGCCCTCGCGTCTCCGGAGTACCCTCTCCCCCTCGGACAGGCGAGCAAACCCCAGCTGCATGGGTTCACCCCCAAACAAGTCATCCCCAGGAGGCGTGGGAGGAGAGGGAAGCACGGGTGGGACAGCAAACGTAGGCGCCAATCTGTTAGAAGACCTCCGCAGGCTCTCCTTAAAGGAAGGTCTCTCCCTGAGTCTGGTGTCAATCAAAATCAGGAAAGAAATAAGAGACTCGAGCTCCACTGGTAGGTCCTTAGCTGCAACCTCATCCTTCAAGGCATCCGAGAGACCATGTAAGAAAGCAGCGACCAGAGCCTCATTATTCCAGCCCACCTCTGCTGCCAGGGTACGAAACTCAATGGCGTGAACCCTGTCTGATGGACATAAGGAGCTTCGCAGCAGAGGCAGCACGAGCCGGCACATCGAATACCTTCCGAAGAGAAGCAACAAAACCGGAAAACTCGGCAACCACCGGATTGTTGTTCTCCCATAAAGGGCTGGCCCAGGCCAAGGCCTTGTCCGAGAGCAGCGAGATCAAGAAGCCCACCTTTGATCTCTCAGTAGGAAAGGCATGTGGCAGCAACTCGAAATAAATGCCCACCTGGTTAAGGAAATCTTGGCACTGAGTTGGCTCTCCCCCAAAGCGCTGTGGAAGGGGGGCAGAACCGGTCATACCCCGAAACACCGCAGGCGCAGCAACAGGTGTCGGGGTAGACTCTGGCGCAACAACCGGAGCGGCAGTAGGAGCGGGCCCAGGAGCGACAACCGACCCATCGGCAACGGAAGCTAAATGAGCCGTGCGTTCAAGCAGGGTTTGCAACGCCACAGCGAACCGACCCAACAGGTGATCCTGCTGATCAAGTCTGGCAACCAGCGTAGGTAGCGAGGATGGCCCTGTACCATCAGAATTCATGGCTTGGTCCTAATGTCATGGAACCATGAACCAGACGTACAACAAGAGATAAGTGGAAATAAGAAGGCTTTATTGAAAATCAAGCTGTCAGGCAAAAGTCCAAACGGATGGCTAAACCGAAGCAGGGTCTTGCGAAGCCAGAGGTCAGGAACCAGAAGGGTAGTCAGACGAAGCCTGGATCAGGAACCAGCAGGGTAGTCAGACGAGGCCAGGATCAGGAACCAGAAGCAGCAGCAGTCTTAGAAGCATGTGAACACAGGAGGACCAAGCAAGGAACTGAAGCCACAGACCTCCTATATATGAGCAGGCATCCAGCTCCTCCCAGTGGGAAGGAGAAGCCGCAGGGTGGGAGGCTACAAGAAACCCAGAAACCAAGATGGCCGCCAGCACATGTCAAACGAAGGAGAACAGCAAGAAGGTAAGACCATGAAAGTCTGGAAAGGCACCATCAATGCAGAAAAATATATTCAGGTTCTAGAACAACATATGCTCCCATCCAGACGTCATCTCTTTCAGGGAAGACCCTGCATTTTTCAACAAGATAATGCCAGACCACATTCTGCATCAATCACAACATCATGGCTGCGTAGGAGAAGGATCCGGGTACTGAAATGGCCAGTCTGCAGTCCAGATCTTTCACCTATAGAGAACATTTGGCGCATCATAAAGAGGAAGGTGCAACAAAGAAGGCCCAAGACGATTGAACAGTTAGAGGCCTGTATTAGACAAGAATGGGAGAGCATTCCTATTTCTAAACTTGAGAAACTGGTCTCCTCGGTCCCCAGACGTCTGTTGAGTGTTGTAAGAAGAAGTGGAGATGCCACACAGTGGTGAAAATGGCCTTGTCTCAACTTTTTGGGGATTTGTTGACACCATGAAAGGCCTCATGCACACGACCGCATCCGTGGCCGTTGTGCCGTTTTCCGTTTTTTTTCGCGGACCCATTGACTTTCAATGGGTCCGTGGAAAAATCGGGAAATGCACTGTTTTGCAGCCGAGACCGTGATCCGTGTATCCTGTCCGTCAAAAAAATATGACCTGTCCTATTTTTTTGACGGACAACGGTTCACGGACCCATTCAAGTCAATGGGTCCGTGAAAGAACACGGATGCACACAAGATTGGCATCCGTGTCCGTGATCTGTGGCTGTAGGTTACTTTCATACAGACGGATCCGAAGATCCGTCTGCATAAAAGCTTTTTCAGAGCCGAGTTTTCACTTCGTTAAAACTCAGATCCGACAGTATATTCTAGCACAGAGGCGTTCCCATAGTGATGGGGACGCTTCAGGTTAGAATATACTAAAAGAACTGTGTACATGACTGCCCCCTGCTGCCTGGCAGGTGCTGGCAGACCCCCCCCTCCCCCCTTCCCCTGTAGTTAACACATTGGTGGCCAGTGCGGCCGCCCCCCCCACTCCCCTGTAGTTAACTCATTGGTAGCCAGTGGGCCCCCCCCCTCCCTCCCCTGTAGTTAACTCGTTGTTAGCCAGCCCCCCCCCCCTCCCTCCCCTGTAGTTAACTCGTTGGTAGCCAGTGGCCCCCCCCCCTCCCCTGTAGTTAACTCATTGGTAGCCAGTGGGCCCCCCCTCCCTCCCCTGTAGTTAACTCATTGGTAGCCAGCCCCCCTCCCTCCCCTGTAGTTAACTCATTGGTGGCCAGTGGGCCCCCCCTCCCCTGTAGTTAACTTGTTGGTGGCCAGTGGGCCCTTTCCCCTCCCTCCCCCTCCTAATTAAAATCTCCCCCCCTATCATTGGTGGCAGTGGAGAGTACCGATCGGAGTCCCAGTTTAATTGCTGGGGCTCCGATCGGTAACCATGGCAACCGGGACGCTACTGCAGTCCCGGTTGCCATGGTTACTTAGCAATTTGTCGAAGCATTATACTTACCTGCAAGCTGCGATGTCTGTGACCGGCCGGGAGCTCCTCCTACTGGTAAGTGACAGATCATTAAGCAATGCGCCGCACAGACCTGTCATTTACCAGTAGGAGGAGCTCCAGGCCGGTCACAGACATCGCAGCTCGCAGGTAAGTATAATGCTTCTACAAATTGCTAAGTAACCATGGCAACCGGGACTGCAGTAGCGTCCCGGTTGCCATGGTTACCAATCGGAGCCCCAGCGATTAAACTGGGACTCCGATCGGTACTCTCCACTGCCACCAATGATCGGGGGGGAGATTTTAATTAGGAGGCGGAGGGAGGGGAGAGGGCCCACTGGCCACCAACGAGTTAACTACAGGGGAGGGAGGGGGGCCCACTGGCCACCAATGAGTTAACTACAGGGGAGGGAGGGGGGCCCACTGGCTACCAATGAGTTAACTACAGGGGAGGGAGGGGGGCCCACTGGCCACCAACGAGTTAACTACAGGGGGGGGGCAGACATGTACACAGTTTTTTTTGTGTATTCTAGCCTGAAGCGTCCCCATCACCATGGGAACGCATTTGTGTTAGAATATACTGTCAGATCTGAGTTTCACGATGTAACTCATATCCGACAGTATATTCTAACATAGAGGCGTTCCCATGGTGATGGGGACGCTTCAAGTTAAAATATACCATCCGATTGGAGAAAACTCCGATCCGATGGTATAAAAGGGACTCCGGACTTTACATTGAAAGTCAATGGGGGACGGATCCGTTTGCAATTGCACCATATTGTGTCAACGTCAAACAAATCCGTCCCCATTGACTTGCATTGTAATTCAGGACGGATCCGTTTGGCTCCGCACGGCCTGGCGGACACCAAAACGACCTTTTTTTCATGTCCGTGGATCCTCCAAAAATCAAGGAAGACCCACGGACGAAAAAACGGTCACGGATCACGGACCTACGGACCCCGTTTTTGCAGACCGTGAAAAAAAATTGTCGTGTGCATGAGGCCAAATTCTGATTCAACATATTTTTCCCTTAAAATGGTACATTTTCTCAGTTTAAACATGTGTTCCGTGATTTATGTTCTATTCTGAATAAAATATTAGAAGTTGACACCTCCACATCATTGCATTCAGTTTTTATTCACGATTTGTATAGTGTCCCAACTTTTTGGGAATCCGGTTTGTACATGACAAAACTGTTTAGAAAGGTTATTGATATTATGTTAGGACAATTGGAAAACTTTTTGTCACCCTAATGATATTGATCTAGGTCCACCCAAGCCATCCAACAGATACCAAATAACTTTGAGGTTTACTGGTTCTCAGTCAGATGAGAGCTGGTTTGGAATATCTCATAGTACACAAGACTGGAATTGTAAGGTATGCTGGCTGTTATCTGTCTCATGGATAAATTGGGCACATACCTGGCTTTTGGCATATAGTCTTTGTGTGGTTATCTATTGTATGCTGTAAAAAATAGAAGTCAAAGATGCATCCAGCTATCCTCTTAATGCTGTTGCCAAACCTTTTTTATCAACCAGACACCTTCTTCTCTTCTGAGCAGGGGGTGCCTGGGGTTCTCCCATTGACTTCCATTATAATTAATAGTATTCAAACACCCAAATTATTCAGCCAAGCACTCGGATCTGCTGAGCATAGCGATGCTTGAGCCGAACAGGTATTCGGCCGAGCATGTTTGCTCATCACTATTCACCACCCTAGTGGGTCACCCAGTCCCAATAAAGAATAATTGATAAAGTTGAAAAAATAAGGTGTGCACACCTTAGTAACATAGTACATAAGGCTGAAAAAAGACATTTGCCCATCCAGTTCGGCCTGTCATCCTGCAAGTTGATCCAGAGGAAGGCAAAAAAAAAAAAACTGTGAGGTAGAAGCCAATTTTGCCCATTTTAGGGGAATAAAAAATTCCTTCCCGACGCCAATCAGGCAATCAGAATAACTTCTTCTAGTTTTGCATATAGGATCATGTATTTAATAATAAAAATAAAAAAAAACATTAAAAAACATAAAAAATCATATATATACATAGTTCATTCCCAATTGCAGTGCATGATTCTGATTTTAATACATGATTGTATGAATAGACCGATCATAAAAAAATATAATAAAATAAATGACTAGATACCTAAATTGATAAGTACTTAATTCATACAAAGATGTAAATCATCATATGCATACATAATTCACACTTAATTGCAGTACACGATCAAATAAGCAAGAGGGTAAATGAATGCCAATTTCAGTACATGATTGTATGGATGAATTGATTATAAAGATCTACTGTATATAGATATATAAATGAGTGCCTATATAGTGAGCACTCAAAATCACACAAGGAGGTAGAGCATTGGCATATAATATCCTTAGCAGTTCACAATATTTAGCATATATCCACAACAAAGATTGTATACCATATAAATAATCAGAATTATTATGGTAAGCCTTTATACTATAAAAAATGCCCAAAAACTTAGTCCATAATTCCAATAGTGTTTGATAATGCCTAATTCATATATTCAAAATAGGTCACTCCACATTTATTCAACAGAAGCCCTGGCCAGTTGAAGCGCCTATCAATTAATGTGAACAAGCCAGGTACATGTGTCTTGCTTGGCTTACAATGCTCCACAACACTCAATAGGAGGCAGGAAACGGGTTCCACACTAGTGACATGCTCGATATCAATGTCCTGCTTCAGTCATCCAACATCAATGATTCATATCACCAGCACAATGCGTAGTGTCATTTCCTCACCTGGAGCGCAGACCGCCAATCTCGCAAATCTATGGGGTTTGTGGACTTACCCCTCCTTCTTTAGTGTCAGCGCTGATTAATCCTTATAGAGATTCTCTATGGCTTTAGGTGCGTTACCTCTTTCAACCGCAGCGAGTTCGCTCCACAGTGAGCAATACTGTATATACAGTTGTGTTCAAAATAATAGCATTGGGAACACTACACATTCTATTCCAAATCAAAACATGAAGAAAAATATATCAAATTTGTGTTGTTCCTCTAAAAAAAAAATTGAAGAAAAGTGAATATTAGACTGTTCAAAAAAAATAGCATGTGTTTGTATTCTTCTTTACAAACTCAAACATTCACTATATAAACTGAAAAATGTTTGAAGATTTTGCTTTCCTTTGAATCACTTTACTAATATTTAGTTGTATAACCAGTGTTTCTGAGAACTGCTGTACATCTGTGTTGCATGGAGTCAACCAACTTCTGGCACCTGTGAACAGGTATTCCAGCCCAGGATGATTGGACTACATTCCACAGTTCTTCTCTATTTCTTGGTTTTGCCTCAGAAATTGGGGATTGGGCTGGCCACTCCATAACGTCAATCTTGTTGGTCTGGAACCAAGATGTTGCACGTTTACTAGTGTGTTTGGGGTCATTGTCTTGTTGGAACACCCATGTCAAAGGCATTTCCTCTTCAGCATAAGGCAACATGACCTCTTCAAGTATTCTGATGTATTCAAACTGATCCATGATCCCTGGTATGCGATAAATAGGCCCAACACCGTAGTATGAGAAACATCCCCATATCATGATGCTTGCGCCACCATGTTTCACTGTCTTCACAGTGCACTGTGGCTTGAAGTCAGTGTTTCCTTAGGCCAGTTAATGTGCTCTTCAGCACATGTTTTTTTCAACAGTAGGACTTTGTGGGGGCTTCTTGCAGATAGCTTGGCTTCACATAGGCATCTTCTAATTGTAACAATACTCACAGGTAACTTTAAACCTTCTTTGATCTTTCTGGAGCTGATTGTTGGCTGAGTCTTTGCCATTTTGGCTATTCTTCTATCCATTCGAATGGTAGTTTTTCGCTTTCTTCCACTTTCAGGTTCTGGTTGCCATTTCAAAGCATTTGCGATAATTTTAGCTGAGCAGCCTATCGTTTTCTGCACTTCTTTATATGTTTTCCACTCTCCAATCAACTATTTAATCAAGGTATGCTTTTCTTCTGAACAATGTCTGAAACAACCCATTTTCCTCAGAATTTCAGAAAGAAATGCAGTGTAACCAGCATGAACAACATTTGCTGCCTTCCTTCCCTAAATAAGGACAATAATTGCCACCTGTTTTTCAAAGAATGAATAACCTCACTCATTGAACTACACACTGCTATTATTTTGAACATGTCCCCTTCAATTAGTGATTCAATTACACAGAATCAGCAGCATGTATGTCATGACTGTTGGGTCTGTTGGGTTTCTATTACTCTACTATACCTGCTAGTAAATTATTTGCCATGTAGAAATATAATTTCTACGAAAAACAGTGATTGATCAGGTTAGTGATGTCTGACTGCTAATATTTTGAACATAACTGTATCTTAGGTCCAGACCGTATGAAAAAATATATATAGTGTAGGAAAGCGCAAGGGGCCGACATTGACGGAAGATATGTGTCACCGAGGTTCCTGGCCTCGGAGAGGTAAGAGCCGGTAATTTTAAGCGTTAGCAGCAGCTAGTGCTGACTGACACTATTGGTTATTTAGTGTGGCTGTAAAGTTCATCCGGGCCGGCTCTTACTGGGAGCAGCCAAAGTGCAGGGTGGGTGGCTGTTTCCCACGTTCCAGGCCAGGTTTTGGTTAGGGATATAAAACCCAGCCAGCAGTCTCAGCTGTGGGTGGATTATCCTCCATCTGACAGTGGAGCTTTGCCAGTCTCTGTGTTGGGGCCTGAGAATGTGGGCCGGGATTAAGGCCTGCTATCTTGTTTGGATGAAAGCATGTGGGCTTCTGTTTCATCCAAGGACTTATGTGTTGCTGCCTGGTGTGAACAAACACCAGACTCAAGGTGACAGTTTTTTCCTTGAAACTGCCTTTTTGTGTGAATTTTGTGCCTTTTCCTTATGTGTGAATAAAACACTGAACTGAAATTGGCATTAATTTACCCTCTTGCTTACTTGATCATGTACTGCAATTGAGAGTGAATTATGTATGCATATGATAAATTACATCTTTGTATGACTTAGGTACTTATCAATTTAGGAATCTAATCATTTATTATATTTTTTTATGATCGGTCTATTCATACAATCATGTATTAAAATCAGAATCATGCACTGCAAATGCAACCATGTATATATATATGATTTTTATGTTTTTTAACCTGTTACGGACACAGGGCGTACAGGTACACCCTGATGTCCTGGTACTTGAGGACACATGGCGTACCTGTACGCCCTGTGTATTTCCGATCACCGCCGCACGGCGGGCGGTGATCGGAACCCGATGACTGCTCAAATCATTGAGCCATTGAACCTTGGCTAAATGCGAGGGGGGGTCCCGTGACCCCCTCGTGACGGCGATCACCGCAAACCGCAGGTAAATTCAGACCTGCGGTTTGTGGCTTTTACCTTATGCGGCGGAGGTGCCATCGGGTCCCCATGCGGCTGTAGGGGGGACCCGATGGCATGGAAGGCAGCACGATGGTGACGAGCGTGTGAGAACCAGCCCCCTGGATCTCACAGGCCGGAAGCTGTATGAGTAATACACACAGTATTACTCATACAGCCAATGCATTCCAATACAGAAGTATTGGAATGCATTGTAAAAGGGATCAGACCCCCAAAAGTTGAAGTCCCAAAGTGGGACAAAAAATAAAGTAAAAAGAAAGTTGAAAAAAAAGTTTCCCCGAAAAAAAGTTAAAAGTTTCAAGTAAAAATAAACAAAAAACTTCATTTTCCCCAAATAAAGTAAAATCGCCGCGTCCGTATCGACCGGCTCTATAAACATATCACATGAGCTGACCCCTCAGATGAACACCGTAAAAAATAAAAAATAAAAACTGTGCTAAATAAACAATTTTTTTGTCACCTTACATCACAAAAAGTACAACAGTAAGCGATCAAAAAGGCGTATGCCAACCAAAATAGTACCAGTCTAACCGTTACCTTATCCCGCAAAAAATGAGCCCCTACCTAAGACAATCGCCAAAAAAAATAAAAAAACTATGGCTCAGAATATGGAGACACTAAAACATCTTTTTTTTTTGTTTTAAAAAAGCTGGTATTCTGTAAAACTTAAGAAAATAAAAAAAGTATACATCTTAGGTATCGCTGCGTCCATATCGACTGGCTCTATAAAAATATCACATGACCTAACCCCTTTCGGTGAACACCGTAAAAAAATAAAAGTAAAAACGGTGTAAAAAAAGGCAATTTTTTTCATCTTACATCACAAAAAGTGTAATAGCAAGCGATCAAAAGTCATATGCACCCCAAAATAGTGCCAATCAAACCCTCATCTCATCCCGCATAAAATGAGACCCTACCTAAGATAATCGCTCAAAAACTGAAAAAACTATGGCTCTTAGACTATAGAGACACTAAAACATGATATTTATTTTTGTTTCAAAAATGATATTATTGTGTAAAACTTACATAAATAAAAAAAGTATACATATTAGGTATCGCCACTTCGGTATCGACCGGCTCTATAAAAATATCACATGACCTAACCCCTCAGATGAACACCGTAAAAAAAATAATAATAAAAATGGTGTAAAAAAAAGCAATTTTTTGTCACCTTACATCACAAAAAGTGTAATAGCAAGCGATCAAAAAGTCATATGCACCCCAAAATAGTGCCAATCAAACCCTCATCTCATCCCGCAAAAAATGAGACCCTACCTAAGATAATCGCCCAAAAACTTAAAAAACTATGGCTCTCAGACTATGGAGACACTAAAACATGATTTTTTTTGTTTCAAAAATAAATCATTGTGTAAAACTTACATAAATAACAAAATTGTATACATATTAGGTATCGCCACGTCCGTGACAACCTGCTCTATAAAAATACCACATGATCTAACCTGTCAGATGAATGTTGTAAATAAAAGAAACTGTGCCAAAACACTATTTCTTGTTACTTTGCCCAACAAAAAGTGTAATAACCAAAAATCATATGTACCCTAAACTAGTACCAACAAAGCTTTCACCCTATCCCGTAGTTTCTAAAATGGGGTCACTTTTTGGGAGTTTCTACTCTAGGGGTGCATCAGGGGGACTTCAAATGGGACATGGTGTCAAAAAAAACAGTCCAGCAAAATCTGCCTTCCAAAAACCGTATGGCATTCCTTTCCTTCTGCGCCCTGCCGTGTGCGCGTACAGCAATTTACGACCACATATGGGGTGTTTCTGTAAACTACAGAATCAGGGCCATAAATATTGAGTTTTGTTTGGCTGTTAACTCTTGCTTTGTAACTAGAAAAAAAAATATTAAAATGGAAAATCTGCCAAAAAGGTGAAATTTTGAAATTGTATCTCGATTTTCCATTATCTCTTGTGAAACACCTAAAGGGTTAACGACATTTGTAAAATCAGTTTTGAATACCTTGAGGGGTGTAGTTTCTTAGATAGGGTCACTTTTATGGAGTTTCTACTGTAGGGGTACATCAGGGGGGCTTCAAATAGGACATGGTGTCAAAAAAAACAGTCCAGCAAAATCTGCCTTCAAAAAAACATATGGCATTCCTTTCTTCTGCGCCCTGCCGTGTACCCGTACAGCAGTTTACGACCACATATGGGGTGTTTCTGTAAACTACAGAATCAGGGCCATAAATATTGAGTTTTGTTTGGCTGTTAACTCTTGCTTTGTAACTGGAAAAAAATATTAAAATGGAAAATCTGCCAAAAAAGTAAAATTTTGAAATTCTATCTCGATTTTCCATTATCTCTTGTGGAACACCTAAAGGGTTAACAACGTTTGTAAAATCAGTTTTGAATACCTTGAGGTAGCCTAGCCCGTACTAAGCACCCAACCAATTCTTCGTGTTTGTTTTTAGAGTAATAATAGGTACAGTGAGGCAGTTTTAGTTGTGCCCGCCAGTAGGTAAATTAACGTGAAATTTCCTGCTAGCATCCATCAGGGGAAGGCTTGCTGTGCAACACAGGGGTCTCAGCCTTTGGGCTGAGTGTATGTAAATTTATTTTATGTTCTCAGCATTTGTGGTTGTGTTTATTATCATGTGTTAGTAAAAATTCAGTTTTTCAAAAACTGGTGTCAGAAGTTGCTTTCCTCGTTGGTGACTTCGCTGTATCCTGGGGAGCCCACACCGGTACACGGCTTACAATAATACACACTTCAGCTGTTGCAGAACATGATAATGCACACCTTATCTGCTACCCAAAATTCTAATACATAACTCAATCACTAAAAAACATCATAACAAACTCCTCAGCTGCTGAAGAACATAACACATAGTTCAGCTGCTGCTGAGCACAAGAATACATGCTTCAGCTGAAGAACATGATAATGCACACTCAGCTGCTGCAGAACTTTATAATACGTACCTCAAACACTGCAGAACATCATAATAAACATATCAGCTGCTGAAGAACATAATACAAACTTCAGCTGTTGAGGAACATTATAGTAAACACTTCAGCTGCTGCCGAACATGATAATACACAGTTCATCTGCTGCAGAACCTCCTAATACACACCTCCGCTTCTGCAGAATATGGTAATACACCCTTTAGGGTACTTTTACACTAGCATTATTCTTTTCCAGCATAGAGTTCCGTCACAGGGGCTCAATACCGGAAAAGAACTGATCAGTTTTATCCTAATGCATTCTGAAAGGAGAGTAATCCGTTCAGTATGCATCAGGATGTCTTCATTTCAGTCTTTTTGACTTTTCAGGACAGAGATAATTTTTATCTCCGTCCAAAATTCCGGAACACTTGCCGGAATGCCGAATCAGGCATTTTTTCCCCATTGAAATGCATTAATGCCGGATCCGGCCCCGAGTGTTCCGGCAAAACGGATCCGGCATTGCGGTCTGCGCATGCTCAGACCGCAAAAAATGTGAAAAGAATAAATAAATGCCGGATCCGTTTTTCTGGAGACACCGGAGAGACGGATCCGGCATTTCAATGTATTTGTCATACGGATCAGGAGCCTGATCCGTCTGACAAATGCCATAATTTTGCATACGTTTTGACGGATCCAGCAGGCAGTTCCGGCGAGAAAGTACCCTTAGCTGCTGAGGAACATTATAATACAAACCTCAACCGTGAACTATTTATCATATAGATAAAGTTAATAATAGGTATTTACTAATATATTGTGATTGTCTATATTGCTTACTTTGCTGACGCGATTCATTTTTCCATCACATTATGCACTCCATGGGGATTTTACCAGGGATGATTTATAATGTATTGGTCCCTATAGCAAAAATCTGAAATGGGCCTCTTGCCCCATGCTCCTTCCCATCCCTCCACTACTTGTGTCTTTGCCCTCCCCTGTCCCACCTATGAACTGTCTGCTGCTGTGTATTATATAGTGTGCCATAGCCCCCCCCCCCCCCCCCAACTACTGTGCATGTTGCTGTATATTATACAGTGTGCCGTACCCCTTATATTAACTGCACTTGCTGCTGTGTATTATAGAGTGTACCATACCCCCTATGAACTGTGCCTTCTGCTGTGTATTATAGAGTGTACCATACCCCTATGAACTGTGCCTTCTGCTGTGTATTATAGAGTGTACCATACCCCTATGAACTGTGCCTTCTGCTGTGTATTATAGAGTGTACCATACCCCTATGAACTGTGCCTTTGCTGTGTATTATAGAGTGTACCATACCCCTATGGAACTGTGCCTTCTGCTGTGTATTATAGAGTGTACCATACCCCTATGAACTGTGCCTTCTGCTGTGTATTATAGAGTGTACCTACCCCTATGACACTGTGCCTTCTGCTGTGTATTATAGAGGTACCATAACCCTATGAACTGTGCCTTTTGCTGTGTATTATAGAGTGTACCATACCCCTATGAACTGTGCCTTCTGCTGTGTATTATAGAGTGTACCATACCCCTATGAACTGTGCCTTCTGCTGTGTATTATAGAGTGTACCATACCCCTATGAACTGTGCCTTCTGCTGTGTATTATAGAGTGTACCATACCCCCTATGAACTGTGCCACTTCTGCTGTGTATTATAGAGTGTACCATACCCCTATGAACTGTGCCTTCTGCTGTGTATTATAGAGTGTACCATACCCCTATGAACTGTGCCTTCTGCTGTGTATTATAGAGTGTACCATACCCCCTATGAACTGTGCCTTCTGCTGCGATTATATAGTGTGCCATACTACCTATGAACTGTGCCTTGTGCTGAGATTATATAGTGTGGTATACCCCCCACTTTTTCCCTGACAAAGCCGTTGGCGACACGCGTTGGGCAAGTTGAGGAACTCCATGCAGACAGTGGGTTTTGATGTATGTTTTTTCAACATTCACTACTTTGTGGCTTGTGGTACCGGGTCCTATGTGCAGCCTATTGTGAGGTTGCTGTATACCCTATGTGCCTTTAAGTTTAGGCATAATCCACTTGGATATGATGCTATTGTAATATCTCGTTTCCTGGTATTTTCATATAAACTTGCCCTGGTCTGCATATGAGTTAGTCCACTACTAGTTTGGTTATTTTAACCCTTTCTTCCTTTACAATCATGTGGATTCCTCCAATTTTAATTTGCTTGTATTTTAATTAAATTTAATAAAGGAAATATATTTTTATTTCTGTGGTGGATGACTTTTTGTATGGGCTACAGCACTAATACTTACTGTAGGTTTAGATGAAATTTCTGTGTGTGACCGCTAATAGGTCGGGTTGATATAGGATGTATCACATAATATGCCATACCCATCCAGAGACTGTGCCTCCTGCTGCATATTATAGATCCAGAGACTGTGCGTCCTGCTGCATATTATATAGTGTGCTATACCCATCCAGAGACTGTGCCTTCTGCTGCACATTATATAGTGTGCTATACCCATCCAGAGACTGTGCCTTCTGCTGCATATTATATAGTGTGCTATACCCATCAGAACTGTGCCTTCTGCTGCTATTATTAGTGTGCTATCCATACCAGAACTGTGCCTTCTGCTGCATATTATATGTGGCTATACCATACCAGAGACTGTGCCTCTGCTGCATATTATATAGGGTGCTATACCATCCAGAGACTGTGCCTTCTGCTGCATATTAATGTGTGGCTATACTCCCATCCCCGAACTGTCCCTTCTGCCTGAATATATATAGTGTGCATACCCTCCGAGAATCTGCCTTCCTGCTGCTATTATATAGGTGCTATACCCATCCAGAGACTCGCCTTGCTGCTGAATATTATTTAGTGTGCTATACCCATCCAGAGACTGTCTTCTGCTGCATATTATCTAGTGTGCGATACCAGCCAGAGACTGCTGCCTTCTGCTGATATTATATAGTAGGTGCTATACCCATCCAGAGACGGTGCCTTCTGCTGCATGTACTTAATAGTGTGGCTAGTACCCATCCAGAGACTCTGCCGTTCTGCTGATATTATATAGGGTGCTATACCCATCCAGAGACTGTCCCTTCTGCTGCATATTATATAGTGTGCTATACCCCATCCAGAGACTGTGCCCTTCCTGCTGCATATTATATAGTGTGCTATACCCATCCAGAGACTGTGCCTCTGCTGCATATTATATAGTGTGCTATACCCATCCAGAGACTGTGCCTCCTGCTGCATATTATATAGTGTGCTATACCCATCCAGAGACTGTCCCTTCTGCTGCATATTATATAGTGTGCTATACCCATCCAGAGACTGTGCCTTCTGCTGCATATTATATAGTGTGCTATACCCATCCAGAGACTGTGCCTTCTGCTGCATATTATATAGTGTGCTATACCCATCCAGAGACTGTGCCTTCTGCTGCATATTATATAGTGTGCTATACCCATCCAGAGACTGTGCCTTCTGCTGCATATTATATAGTGTGCTATACCCATCCAGAGACTGTGCCTTCTGCTGCATATTATATAGTGTGCTATACCCATCCAGAGACTGTGCCTTCTGCTGCATATTATATAGTGTGCTATACCCATCCAGAGACTGTGCCTTCTGCTGCATATTATATAGTGTGCTATACCCATCCAGAGACTGTGCCTTCTGCTGCATATTATATAGTGTGCTATACCCATCCAGAGACTGTGCCTTCTGCTGCATATTATATAGTGTGCTATACCCATCCAGAGACTGTGCCTTCTGCTGCATATTATATAGTGTGCTATACCCATCCAGAGACTGTGCCTTCTGCTGCATATTATATAGTGTGCTATACCCATCCAGAGACTGTGCCTTCTGCTGCATATTATATAGTGTGCTATACCCATCCAGAGACTGTCCTTCTGCTGCATATTATATAGTGTGCTATACCCATCCAGAGACTGTGCCTTCTGCTGGCATATTATATAGTGTGCTATACCCATCCAGAGACTGTGCCTTCTGCTGCATATTATATAGTGTGCTATACCCATCCAGAGACTGTGCCTTCTGCTGCATATTATATAGTGTGCTATACCCATCCAGAGACTGTCCCTTCTGCTGCATATTATATAGTGTGCTATACCCATCCAGAGACTCTGCCTTCTGCTGCATATTATATAGTGTGCTATACCCATCCAGAGACTGCTGCCTTCTGCTGCATATTATATAGTGTGCTATACCCATCCAGAGACTGTGCCTTCTGCTGCATATTATATAGTGTGCTATAACCCATCCAGAGACTGTGCTCCTGCTGCATATTATATAGTGTGCCTATACCCATCCAGAGACTGTCCCTTCTGCTGCATATTATATAGTGTGCTATACCCATCCAGAGACTCTGCCTTCTGCTGCATATTATATAGTGTGCTATACCCATCCAGAGACTGTGCCCTTCTGCTGCATATTATATAGTGTGCTATACCCATCCAGAGACTGTGCCTTCTGCTGCATATTATATAGTGTGCTATACCCATCCAGAGACTGTGCCTTCTGCTGCATATTATATAGTGTGCTATACCCATCCAGAGACTGTGCCTTCTGCTGCATATTATATAGTGTGCTATACCCATCCAGAGACTCTGCCTTCTGCTGCATATTATATAGTGTGCTATACCCATCCAGAGACTGTGCCTTCTGCTGCATATTATATAGTGTGCTATACCCATCCAGAGACTGTGCATCCTGCTGCATATTATATAGTGTGCTATACCCATCCAGAGACTGTGCCTTCCTGCTGCATATTATATAGTGTGCTATACCCATCCAGAGACTGTCCCTTCTGCTGCATATTATATAGTGTGCTATACCCATCCAGAGACTGTGCCTTCTGCTGCATATTATATAGTGTGCTATACCCATCCAGAGACTGTCCCTTCTGCTGCATATTATATAGTGTGCTATACCCATCCAGAACTGTGCCCTTCTGCTGGCATATTGATTAGTGTGCTATACCCATCCTGCTGCATATTATATAGTGTGCTATACCCATCCAGAGACTGTCCCTTCTGCTGCATATTATATAGTGTGCTATACCCATCCAGAGACTCTGCCTTCTGCTGCATATTATATAGTGTGCTATACCCATCCAGAGACTGTCCCTTCTGCTGCATATTATATAGTGTGCTATACCCAATCCAGAGACTGTGCCTTCTGCTGCATATTATATAGTGTGCTATACCCATCCAAGACTGTCCCTTCTGCTGATATTATATAGTGTGCTATACCCATCCAGAGACTGTGCCTTCTGCTGCATATTATATAGTGTGCTATACCCATCCAGAGACTGTCCCTTCTGCTGCATATTATATAGTGTGCTATACCCATCCAGAGACTGTGCCTTCTGCTGCATATTATATAGTGTGCTATACCCATCCAGAGACTGTGCCTTCTGCTGCATATTATATAGTGTGCTATACCCATCCAGAGACTGTGCCTTCTGCTGCATATTATATAGTGTGCTATACCCATCCAGAGACTCTGCCTTCTGCTGAATATTATATAGTGTGCTATACCCATCCAGAGACTCTGCCTTCTGCTGCATATTATATAGTGTGCTATACCCATCCAGAGACTCTGCCTTCTGCTGCATATTATATAGTGTGCTATACCCATCCATATCTGTGCCCCCACCCCCACCCCTCTCTTCTCATTAAAGTTTTCATGCTGGATCCTCCTTCTAACCACCACAATCTCCCTGGCAGGCACCAGCCCCCAGGAACTTTTCTTATCAAGCTCAGACATCCCAACCTGCAAAAACTCATTTCAGGGAGGTGCACTTCTCATTTCAGGGAGTTTTTTTTTTGGTTTTTTTCACGAACTTTTTATTACATTTTCCAAACATATGAAGTATCTGCACACTTTGCTCTATGGTGTGGAGGACCGGGCTCATTACCCTGCCCCAAATTATCATATTTATATATATATATGATTAAAGCATCTAGGGGGTGTGAATTTAACACTGGGGTAAATAATATAATTAAAATGGAGGGTTAAAAAAAATGCATCTCTCTCAATAGTTATATAGCTACTGAATGAGACAGAAGGGATGCCTTTAACATATATATCTCCTTGAGAAGCCAATTTGACCCTAAAGGGTTAATTCAACCTGTAATCTAAACTCTGTCCTGTCACTTCTCTTATCTCTCTGCTCTGCTATCTGACTGAGATAAACCTTTCCGGGAGATATTGTTTCACATGGGTGTCAGGGAGCCGCTATCTAATAGCGGGAGACTCCCTGAACCTCCGGGAGAGTTGAGATCCCTGCAAGCTTGACAAATGACTTACAGCAGAACACAGAGATCTCTCTTCCGTGCTTCTCTTTCAGCCAGAGCGCAGCAGTCAGGGCCCTGACACACTGTAGATCATGGAGCTGGACATCACCCTAGGTCAGGGCAGGTCACAGGTTGTAAGTTGAGGCAGACAATTGACAAAGTTTCTCTGAGCGCTCATCGGTAACCACTGTCACTGATGGCAGGGGAGCACCGACAGGGGGTCCAACAGGTCGGGACCCCCCTAGAACCATTCATTTTTTTTTATCACTCAGGGCCGCACCACCGATTGCCACAGGCGACGCGGCCGTGGATCTAAGTTGCGGCGTTGGCCAGGCTGCGGCAGTAGGAGATAAGCGCTTCCATTGTGGAAGTGCTCATTTCCATATCCATCTGTATCGCCGTCGTCAGGACGGCGATACAGATGGCTGTGCTGTGGCGGGGCAGGGGTGGGAGAGTTGTCTCCCTTCCCCATTCTTTTGATAGGCTGCAGGCACTAGTTCTTGCAGCCTATCAGAGGCCAGCTTATGGGGGACACTATAGGGGCATCTGCTGGGGACACTAAAAAGGGACATTTTTTCTTGGCACATTATGGAGGAGAGGATCACTATAGGGGCATCTGCTGGGGGCACTAAGAAAGGGCATTTTTTACTGGCATACTATGGGGGGAACTATGGTGAAGCGGGAGAGAAGCACAATGGAGGCATGTGCTGGGGGCACCAAGATCTTTTTTCTTTAGAGCACTGTGTGCCAATAACTGTTGAAGGGGGCAGTATCTCTGTGTAACATAAGGCCGAAAAAAGACATTTGTCCATCCAGTTCGGCCTGTCATCCTGCAAGTTGATCCAGAGGAAGGAAAAAAAAAACCCTGTGAGGTAGAAGCCAATTTTCCTCAATTTAGGGGAATAAAAATTCCTTCCCGACTCCAATCAGAAAAAAATCCATGGATCTACGATCTCTCTCTAGTAGCTATATCCCTATCCTGTGGTACTAGTATTTTCAGGGGGACAGTTTCTCCAGTATAGTATTGGGGACCACAGTATTAGGGCTGGCAGGAAAGGGTGTTCAGAAGATGTGAAGATGATGGAAAAGTGGGAAACAAATGTATGTTTGTTAATCTCTGCAGAGACGGGAGATGGCTGAAAAATCATCATGGCGGTCTGGACTGAATAGATAAGATGAGGAAAGCGAACGTCTACATCAAAGGTGACATCACTGGATGTAAGAGGCATGTGGCGCTATGTAGGAGAGGAGATGATCCGGCTCCCCCCCTGCAATTTGCAGAAGGAGGATTCAGAGCTGGGCAGCTATAAGCATGGTGGTGGCTGGAAATGGGGCAAGGGGCTTCGGCCTGGGGAGGAAGACCGAGGGGGACAGCAGGCCACGGGCGGGTCACGGATGGTGGAGGGGAACCACAAGCCTCGAGCAGGATCCAGGAAGGGAGGAAAGTGGAGGAGCTTCCTGGCTGTAGCCTGCCGGTTTCCCTCGCATCTCTGTATGATGTGTAGAGTCGGGTTTCTACACCCGGTCCTACACACCTTAAATATCACGCAGCTTCTCCTCCAATCCTCTTTTGGTGCCTTCAGGACTAGTAGAGAGGAAGTGAAGCTGCAATAGCTCCTGCCGTGGAGCTATGTGGGGGCACTGTGTGAAACAGAACAGGATGGTGAAGAAGCGTTTGAGTACAGGAGCTTTATGTCAGGACCCTGAGTATTGAGTACAGTGTGTCTACGGAGGATGAGGGTGAGACTCTTAACTTCATCCTCAATTATGTAATTTCAGCTGTACGGTGTATGTTGGGAGTGGCCTATTATATGTAGGAGGCAAATTTAACAATGGGAGGGGCCAAAAATGTTGGGCGGCGTGCTACGCGTGCCACAGTTTGTTTTAACCTCGGACCCTTCCCCCCCCAGGCAAAATTTCTGGGTGCTCCCCTGACTGACGGTCTGGATAAGGAGGGGCGGCCTAAGCACAGGGAGCAAGTAGCCAGAAGGGGGCAAGGCCATTCTTCCACGGGCCCCATAGCAGCTGCGTGGTCTGCTTCTATTAGAGGTACGCTACTTGATGCGTTCACCACTGCAGCGCAGATATAAGGTAGCCGGGACAGGAGCTCCTGCACATGTGTGTCTATGTGCACTCCCACAGTCCTGGCCACCACAGAGGCTGACACTTTTTTTGATAGTGTGCAAGCACGCCCACCTTTGTTGGTTGCAGCAGATGCCATAACCCCTGGAAAAGAGCAGTGTATAATGAGATGGAAAAATAAATCAAACCAGCAAACAAGGCAAAAATAGACAATCACAATACATTAGTAAGTGTCTTCTATTAACTTTCTCTACATGATAAATGTTATTTGCTGAAGTGAGACAACCCCTTTAAGCTTGATACACAAGTTTTATTTCAGTATTACATGCAGTGATACATTTAACAGGAGCATATACACTATGGAGGACATTTACTAAGACCAGTATTTTGTATATTAATCTTAAAGAGGTTGTCCAGTTTTTAGACTTTCTTAACATTCTCTAGTAGCGTATCTGTTAAAAAAAAAAAAACACTCACCTGCTCGTCATCTCTCCATTCTATGATCTTCCAGTCTCAGCCCTATAAACTTGAAGGAGACTGACTAGTGGTCCGCAAGCAGTATGTGACCAGGGTAGAGAAGGCCAGAGGACTGGATGCAGCAGCTGGGGAGAATAGCCCAGAGGACTGAAGACAGCATCTGGAGAGGGGATCCAGAGGACTGAAGACAGCATCTGGAGAGGGGATCCAGAGGACTGAACAGCATCTGGAGAGGGGATCCAGAGTACTGAAGACAGCATCTGGAGAGGGGATCCAGAGGACTGAAGACAGCATCTGGAGAGGGGATCCAGAGGACTGAAGACAGCATCTGGAGAGGGGGCCCAGAGGACTGAAGACAGCATCTGGAGAAGGGATCCAGAGGACTGAAGACAGCATCTGGAGAGGGGATCCAGAGGACTGAAGACAGCAGCTGGAGAGGGGGCCTAGAGGACTGAAGACAGCAGCTGGAGAGGGGGCCCAGAGGACTAAAGACAGCAGCTGGAGAGGGGGCCCAGAGGACTGAAGACAGCATCTGGAGAAGGGATCCAGAGGACTGAAGACAGCATCTGGAGAGGGGATCCAGAGGACTGAAGACAGCAGCTGGAGAGGGGGCCTAGAGGACTGAAGACAGCAGCTGGAGAGGGGGCCCAGAGGACTGAAGACAGCAGCTGGAGAGGGGGCCCTGAGGACTGAAGAAAAATGGATGGCTGCTAGTGGCAGCAAATGCAAGAGGTAATTCTTGTTGTACGTTCTATCTCCATATGAAGATTCCTCTCTCTCTCCTTCTGTTAGTGCTGACTACAGAGCACTCTTTGTAGCAGAAAGATAGACTACTTTAACAGTGCGAGGAAGAAGGGAAGACAGGTTCTGCAGTGACATACAGCACAGAGCCCTGGCTGCACTAAGAAGCAGCCAGGCAGCTCCATACAAGGTCTATGTTGGTAGACAAGACTTATATCACTTGACTACTAGAGTATTGAAACCAGCAGGAGATGTACTGGACTAATGTGCAACAATTTTTTTTTTTTCTCCCTTTTTTTTTTGCCTGGAATAATTAGGGAGGGTATGAAGCAGGAGGGGAGTATAACAAGGGAACTTGTTTGTACTGATTTAGTTAAATGTCTTATGGTAAGATTTTTATAAATGAAAACAAAGATTTATATTAAAAACATGTCCATAACATTTAATGTTCCGGGTAGAAGTTAAAGTGTATCAGTCGGCAGATTTGTACCTATGAAACTGGCTGACCTGTTACATACGCGCTTGGCAGCTGAAGACATCTGTGTTGGTCCCATATTCATAAGTTTAAAAAAATTATGTTCTAATATATGCCAAAGAGCCTTTAGGCCCAACAGAGATGTTGCCAATACATCTAGAGGCTAAGCTCTCTCTGAAATCGCTGCACCCTCTGCACTTTGATTGACAAGACCAGGCGTGATAATATTTTCATTAAAACATCATTTTTCTCAGCAATGTGGGCACATATGAACCTGGGACCAGCACAGATGCCTTCAGCTGCCAAGCACACAAGCAATAGGTCAGCCAGTTTCATAGGTACAAATCCGCTGACAGATGCCCTTTAAATATACTGAACCACTGTATCTCTTTACCCACAGGTGAATACACAGAGCCTATTCCCATGGTTAGCACTAGAAATACTGTAAAATATACTGTTTCCAGAGACTTATCTGAATATATCAGGTTTTGATAGCATTCCATAGAAACCAAGTCAAGTAGTACTACAATATATGCTTGTATTGGAATCCCTCTCTTCCACCGGTAATAGACCACAGTTCCATTATTTTGCTACAGAAGAACTTAAGGCCCTATTCTTCAAGTTGCCTTTTTATTAGGGCAGTTTTTCAGTATTTAGCTGCTTCTGATCTCTGAAGCAGAGGCTGCTGATATCCATGGTAGTTCAATGTGGTAAAGCCTATGAGCAGTTGAGTAGGCTGCAGGGGTTTTTAACATTCATGCTACTGGGGGAGCAATGCACCAGAACACAGGAGCAAGAAATCGAACCTCCAAACCTTAAATACTGTAAACAAAAAAGCATGCGTTTAACAAAGCAATCAAACAGGTACCATTTAGCATGCTAGGTTATTTCCAATGTAATATAGAAAGTACTTACTGTGCCTTCAGGATCTACCAGAAGAAGATGTTTGGCTTGACCATTATGCATGCCAGTTAGCACATAAGAACCAGGATTATTGATGCTTTTTCTGACAAGGAAATCGCCATCCTTCTTAAGTAGTTTCTCTGCTTCTTTTCTGCACATTTCCCCAACATACCAGGTTTCTGATTTCAGTTCTTCATTAATAGTTAAAATGGCAGCTCTGGATAACAATGGACTGGAGCAGTCTACTGAAGCATCTTTATGTAACATGGGCTGGTTCTTCAGAGCATCTTCAAATGGTTCTGTAGGAAAGTTTTAGGTCAGTGTTTAAGGTGGTTGTCCAAGACACAGTAAATTTTTCAGACCGCATGGGAAGGGTGTAATAGTAAAAAAAAAGCACACCTTATATTATCCTGGTTCCAGTGCCATGGCTCTTGTCTCCTCCCCTTCCCTGTAGCCAGTGTCGGACTGGGGTACCTAGGGCCCACCAGTGAAATTTTTCTGGGGGGGGGGCCCACCCATATGGATACATTCAAATATAATAAATCATCTAACAAGTTTTTTATATGAACATAGGCTGGTTGATGTGCTGTACATTGAATATATGTATGTAGTGCAGTAAATCTAATGTGCTATGTGCCACTTGTGCAGGGGGCGGGAGACTAGGGGCCCACCTTACTCAGGGGCCCACCGGGGGATTCCCCTGTACCCCTGTGGGCCAGTCCGAGCCTGCCTGTAGCGGTCACATGCAAGTAGACAGCATGTCACACTTCCAACTGGAAGAGGCAGGATGGGAGCTGTAGTGCTGGAACAGGGACACTTGAAAAAGGTAAGTGGCTTATATTTCTTATTATACCCTCTCCATGTGGCCTGGAAATTTTCCTGGGTCCCTGACAACCCCTTTAAATTATGGCCCTAAAGGACCGAAATATTATTTTATGGCTGAATAAATGGAGGTTTAAGATTAGAAAGGATAGGAATACAAAATATACATATACAGTATTTTGTAAAGTATTTGCCATATTCAGAAGTCCCCTATGATAGTACATTAATACATATTGTACCTTTACATTTATTAGAGGAACATATCGTCCATATGAAAATGTAGCTGCTCTTTCAGACGGTATTTTCACATGACATTTTTGTGTGGCAGAGTAGTATGGCATAAAGTGGCTGCTTTGTAGATGTCATTCACATTTCAATTGATGTTTTTAAACATAATGTTGCATTAAAAAAAATTGCTTTATACCATTAAATGCATACAGCCAGCACACAGAAATAATCCCAAAGGCTCACATTAGACATGTACAGTAAAATAATGCATCACATTAAATTTTTTTACCAATAGTCAAGCGTGGTGGTGTTTGTGTGATGATTTGAGGGTGCTTGCTTTCTTTGGCCTATACAATTAATGAATTCTGCATCAGAATTCAGTTTAAGTCATCAGTCCATAATATTCATCTGAAGCACAATTCGTTTACGAAGGCAGAGAATGATTCAAAATTCAAAAGCAAGCACTTCTGGTTTTGGCCCTAGCGTGTAAGGACATGGGAGATTGGAGCTTCACCACAGCAGAGAATTATATATATATACTAGCAGAAGGACCAGGGCCGGTGCAAGGATTTTTGCACACACAAGCGAAGCTACATTTTGCCCCCCCCCCCCCCCCAGCCCCCCCACAACTCGGAGGGGGTATTGTAAAAAGGAGGGCGTGATGTGACATGGAGGGGGATGAGAAATGTGACATGGAGGGGGATGAGAAATGTGACATGGAGGGGGATGAGAAATGTGACATGGAGGGGGTTGAGAAATGTGACATGGAGGGGGGGGAGAAATGTGACATGGAGGGGGAGGAGAAATGTGACATGGAGGGGGGGGGAGAAATGTGACATGGAGGGGGAGGAGAAATGTGACATGGAGGGGGGAGAAATGTGACATGGAGGGGGGAGAAATGTGACATGGAGGGGGGAGAAATGTGACATGGAGGGGGGAGAAATGTGACATGAAGGGGGAGAAATGTGACATGAAGGGGGAGAAATGTGACATGAAGGGGGAGAAATGTGACATGGTGGGGGAGAAATGTGACATGAAGGGGGGAGAAATGTGACATGAAGAGGGAGAAATGTGACATGAAGGGGGGAGAAATGTGACATGAAGGGGGAGAAATGTGACATGAAGAGGGAGAAATGTGACATGAAGAGGGAGAAATGTGACATGAAGGGGGAGAAATGTGACATGGAGGGGGGAGAAATGTGACATAGGGGGTGATGTGACATGGAGGGGGAGAAATGTGACATAGGGGGTGATGTGACATGGAGGGCGAGAAATGTGACATTTCTCCCCTCCATGTCACATTTCTCCCCTCCATGTCACATTTCTCCCCCTCCATGTCACATCACCCCCTGCTTTTTACATCACACTCTTTGTGTCACATTTCTCCCCCTCCATGTCACATTTCCCCCCCATGTCACATTTCCCCCCTCTATTAATGTTGTGTAAAAATAAACATTATGCTCCTCACCTGGCTCTGGTCGTCTGCAGCAGCTCCCCTTCTCTTCTTTGTGGTCCTGGTATCTTCTCTCTGTGCTCCCGACAAGACTTTGAGGACCTTTCCCACTCAGCCAATCAGTGGCTGCAGTTGTGTCATATGTCAGACCAGTGATTGGCTCAGCAGGAAATCACTGCCCTGACATGTGTCACAGCTGCGGCCACTGATTGGCAGAGTGGGAAAGGTCCTCAAACAACTTGTCAGGACTCGGGAGCCCAGAGAGAAGATATGAGGACCACCACACAGAGGAGAACAGCCGCAGGAGGCCGGCGGCATGCAAGTGATTAAAAATAAAAAAAAGTTTCATTTTTCCGCCTTCTCAGCGCCCTAAGGTGGCCGCTTGGTCTGCCTTTTTATAGCAACGGGCCTGAGAAGGACCCAGCTTTGCACTGGTATATTTGATCTATTTCATTTAATGTGTGTGTGTCGTTAAAAGATAGACAGTATCCACTATAACAGTGATATCTACAGTACCCCACCCCTTTAACAGTGACCTCCACAGTGGCCTGCCCCCTTAACAGTAACATCCACATCGCACTCCCCTTTAACAAACACCTCCACAGCGACTGCCCCTTTATTAGTGACGTCCACAGTACCCCGTCTTGTTAACAGTGATTTCCACAATAACCCACCCTCTTAACAGTGACCTCTACAGCACCCCACCCGTTAGCACTGAGCTCCGTAGCAGACCGTCCCCTTAACTGTGACCTCCACTGTTCCATGCCCCGTTAACAGAGATCTCCACAACACCCACCCCTTTAACAGTGACCTTCACAGCATTCCACCCCTTGAACAGTGACCTCCACAGCATTCTACCCCCTTAACAGTGACCTCCACAGCAGCGCCGTCCTTTAGCAGTGACCTCCACAGCAGCCATACCTTTATTAAAGATTTTCACAGTACCCCATCTCCTTAACAGTGATTCCCACAACACGCTGTCCCCTTAACAGTGGCCTCGACAGCAATCTGCCCCTTAACACTGACCTCCATAGCGGACCGTCCCGGTAACTGTGACCTCCACAGCAGCCTGCGCCTAGGGTGGCTAGAGGTCCGGTTTTAGGGCCTGGGTAGACACAGGAATATCCTTTTTGAACAGCTCACTCTCAGACAGCAGCACTGTGCTGTCTGAGTGTGAGCTGCAGGGAGAAAGTCACCCTCCCTCCCACCCCTGCAGCTGACAGAAGTTGATTTTTACCTTCATTTTTTCAATCCCCGTCAGCTGGGGAATGGGTGTGGCCTAACCGAGTCATGGGCGTGGCATAGCAGGACCTGGGTTCAGGGTTTTTAAGTCCGTCTTTTGAGGGTGCCTTGAATGGGTGCCCTACCTGCCCCCTGAACTATGACCTCCACAGTACTCTGCTCCCTTAACAGTGTCATCCACAGCGCCCTGCCCCTTTAAAGCTGACCTACAGCAGTGAAGAAAAATGGCTGGGTTGTTATCGAAACCTGGTGTAAAACTGTGTGTATTTTTCCAATCTGTAGAAACCAGATAAACATTAAATGCAACTAATAATTATAACCTATCTTTAACTTTAATATAATCATGTTTCCTATGGAGAAAGAAGCAGAACTTCTTACAAATTTTTTCATTCTCTTACAAATGATGTCTGTCGAGTCCACTATGCAGACAGTAGAGAGTATTTGCATTATTCACAATATGCCCACCAGTCCAGGACCAGAATAGATTGTATTCTGGTGGATTCCCACTGCCTCATTGTATGACACAACCGGGTATAGAGGAACTAGCTAATTCACACTATTGTAAATTATAAATGTGGGAGGCACTCATAAATACCTAGGGTTGTGTATAATAACCACAATATGTATAATACTGTTAACAGTACGTCCAGTTGCCTTGATTTATTCTTTACAGATATATACCATGACCTGGATAAATGAGAACCTTCACAGACACCTATCCAGAGGTTTCTCAGTTTGGTGTAGCCACTGATCCAGTTTCATTACTTTAAATCACACTATTCCCTAGTCTGTATAGAATTAATAGACATTCACTTCTATGGCATTGACTAGGCGTTTCCTTCCATAAAAAAAAAAAAAAGAAAAAAAAGTGTCTTCCTCAGATCTGGAAGCAGTGGCTGGAATTTTTTACCACCAGTGCTCAGTTTGAATTGCTATTAGATCACAGGAAAGAGTTTGTCCACACCTCACCAAGATATAAGACAGGGCAAGTAACCTACACACTGATCCTCAAGTGTGTTTTTTTCAATACAAATTTTTCAAATCCTGATTGCAACCCATTCTTGCCTAATCAGTGTTTGGAGTTTATCACAATTTCTGTGTTTTTGTTTGTTGTCCACAGGCTCTCAATGGAGTTTTCCTGGCCAAGGACACAAAATGTAAATTTTTTTGTTTTAAACAAACCACTTTGTTATCACTTTTACCTTGTAACATTGTGCTCAATCGTGCTGGAAAAAGCATTGTTCATCACTAAATTGTTCCTAGATCTTTGGGAGAAGTTGCTGTTGGAGAATGTTTTGATACCATTCTTTATTCATAGCAATGTTCTCAAGCAAAATTGTGAGTGAGCCTAGTGCCTTAGATGAGAAGCAACTCCACACATGAATGGTCTTGGGATACTTTACTGTTGGCATGACACAGCAGACACCTTTTTTTCTATCGATAATAATTTTTCCAGATGTCTGAAACAGCCTTCGTCAGAGAAAATAACGTTACCCAGCCCTCTGCAAATGAATTCCTATACCTCCTCCAAAATGTCAGTCTGTCCTTGATGAGGCCTCTTTGCTGCCCTTGACACCAGGCCATCCTCCAAAAGGCTTCATTTCACTGTGCATGCAGATTCACTCAAACTTGCTTACTGCCATTCCTGAGCAAACTCTGCACTGGTAGTGACCCGATCCCATAGCTAATTCCTCTTTAGGATATGGTCCTGGCACTTGTTGGGCTTTCTTGGCACCCTGAAGCCTTCATAGCAATTGAACCTCTCCTTGAGGTTCTTGATGATCTGATAAATAGTTGACGTACTGTAGGTGCAATCTCACATACAACAATGTAATTGCCTGTGAAGCTCTTTTGATGCAAAGCAATGATGATTGCATGTGTTTCCTTGGATGTAACCATAGATAACTGAAGAAGACAATGATTTCAAGCACTTTCCCCCCTTTTAAAGCAACCAGTCTGCTTTTCTAATTCAGTCAGCATGACAGAGTGATTTCAGCTGCCTTGTTCGCAATAACATGTTCTCTTGAGCTAACGAGAAGATCACTAAAATTATGTTAGCAGGTTATTTTGGTAAGGCTTAAATGCAGTAGACATGGGGGTTTTGTGATAAAATTTTCATTGCAAGGAATGATTTTAAAAATTAATTACAATTCACCTGATCACTCTTCATAACAATCTATATTTAATTGCCACCACAAAAGATGAAGCAACAAAATTTGTGTTAGTCTTAAAACTTTTGTCCACAATTGTAAAAATTGATAAGGCTTCAAATTTCTCAATCCTTAGCAACCTACTATAACTCAATCCTAAATGGGTCAACTACTCATGAAGTAGAAAATATATCCCATAACTAAGTTCTTCTTATCCCCTTCACGGCCAGCGCCGTACATGTACGGCACTGGGCGGGTGTTTAAAGATGGTGCCCGCTCCTGCACGCTGCGGGCGCCATAGCCGCGGGTGGCCGCCTGCTTCTTTTAGCAGAGACCTGCGGCTCATGTCCGCAACCGGCAGTTATGCGGATCACGGACATTTAACCCCTTCAGGTGCCGTGGTCAATCCTGACCACGGCACCTGAGCACGCTGAAACCAAAAGTGCGCACTTTCGGTGGTGCTCCCGCTCCTCTGTGTGGCGAGGAGCCGGAGCTTGTATGCAGCAGCCCCTGTCTTTATGAATGACAGGAGGCTGCTGCATAGTATTTCCTATAGAGCCCTTGCCTGCAATAGGACTCCATAGGAAAGTAGTAAAATCATCATAGATTCCAATGCAAGTGCATTGGAATCTGTAATAATAGCAATCAGATGATTGATTGTTATAATTCCCAGTTTCCAACTCCAGGTAAGCCCTCACAATCCTTGATGTATCTCAACCCCACCAGGCTAAGGTTTTCTAATAGCTATAAATGCTGAAAAAGCATCCAACAACATCTATGTGGCTGGATCTGCTCCTTCCAAACTCAAAGCAAATTTAGAAATTTCCTCCATTCGGTTTTATTCGGCTTGTTCCAAGCATCTACAAATCTTTCAGTAGACACTGCTTCAAATTTTTCACCCAAAGGCATACACAGATCTCATAGGTTCCTTAGCAAAAATTAGTACGGAACCTCTGCCCTACCCAGTTTTCTAGAATGGCCCTCCCAGGCAATGCAGAATGCATAGATTGACTCCCCAGATTTCTTCCAAATTTACAATGTTGTTTTATTAAGTGGACAAAATTATTTCACACATTAGAGGGATGGAGGCCTATCATACAAAAGCACGTTGTGGGGTTTTGCTCTGGTAGACAGGATTAGCGGACTCAGTATAGAGGTGTAACATCCCAGAGTTATGTTACGAAACTATTTTACCCTGCTACAACCTGTTAAGGGCATTAACATTGTCATCTTGTGTAATTTTACATTACATTCTCACAATTGTGCATTGTAAAGCCTTGCAAATGTATATTGCTGTAATTTTCATGTTCACCAGCAGGTGGTAGCAATGTGTTAACAGGGACTTAGCTACAGTTTAGTGTTTCTAAACTGGAATAGTACACAGAGACCTGGCTTCTGAGCCCAGCTGCCGATTTAAGGACAGCCAGGTGCTGCCAAAACACGGACTGGCACTTAAAATCCGGTCCGTTATTTGACTTCACCTGGCTGTAAATCAGCCCAGCAGCACATGCTGGGAGCAAAATACCTGTTTTTTCCAGACCAAACCTCTTACTGTGTCACAACGTACTCAGTGAAAAATTGAGGGAATCACATTTTAAACTTATCTGTGCAGCCTTTTTTGTTTCTAATGTCCCTGCCACCAGAGATGACCCAGATAGTTTAACCAGTTGTCCAAAGTTTCAGCAAGCAGGTGTAGACCTACATCATTGTATCTGAGTCAGCGAAAAAGTACATATTTTAAAGGAAGGAAGTTTGTAGATACATGGATAGAATGTGGAATGAGATTATACATGCCAGGGGCATAGCTAGAACTGACTGTGCCCCACAGAAAATTTTTGTACACTCGTTACTAGCAAGTAGATAACCTCAAAGCTCAGGCAAGGAGGTGGATCCGCAGCTTACCTAAGTAGGAAGGTTGATCAGCTCCTTAATCAACAGCTGGGCGGAGAGCACAAGGAAAGGATTAACACTTGTAGTGCTGAAGGACATTCACTAAGTACTAGTCCTAGTTCACACAAGGAGAGTAGAGCAACATCTGCGCCTGCTCAAGACAGCAAGACAGTGGCAGGCTTTGATCGCTGGCACGACTGGTAGACTATTCCACAGATTTACAGTTCTTACAGTAAAAAAGCCTTGAGACCTCTGGAGACTGAACTTTTTCTTCTCCAGTCGATGGCAGTGGCCCCTTGTCTTTTAAGGGGATTTTACATGGAACAGCTTGTCATGATATTTTCTATGGCCCATTTATATATTAGTATAGGTGATTCATGTCCCACATTAGACATCTCTTCTCAAGACTAAATACATTTTATTATTTTAATCTTTCCTCATAACTTTGACCCTTCATGCCTCTTATCAGTTTAGTTGCTCTCCTTTTTACTTTTTCCAGCTCTAAGGGATCCTTTATATGGACTGGTGCCCAAAACGGAACTGCATATCCCAGATGAGGCAGCACGAAAGCTTTGTAAAGTGGTAATATCACATTCCTGTCCCGCGAGTCCACGCCTCTTAGTATATGACAATATCCTGGTAGCCTTAGAAGCAGCTGATTGACATTGTATACTGTTATTTAATCTGCGATCTACAAGGACACCCAAATCCTTCTCTACAAATAACTCTCCAATTGTTACTTGACCTGAGACATATGATGTATGTAGATTATTATTATCCAGATATATAACTTTACATTTATCCACAATGAACCTCATTTGCCAAGTTGTGCCCAAACACTCAGTGTTCAAGTCAGCTTGTGGTTTATGGAAATTTTCAAAACTGCAAAAGTACTACATAGCTTGGTGTCATCTGTAAAAATAGAAACAGTGTTATTAATCCCATCCTCAATATCATTAATAAGCTAAATAATAGAGGACCCAGCACTAAACCTTGGGGTCAATAATAATAGGTGGTTTGATGGTACGAATTGGGTTTATGCTATTTTTTATTTTTTTCTCATTATACATTTAATTTTTTTTTATTCTCCTTTCTAGCTTGACAAACATGATGGCACTTGTATTATGCCAAATGCTTATATGTCATGGTGTGTTTGTTGTACCTTTAGCTGAATGTATACTCCTTAAAATAAATAGAAAGTATGTTAAAAAAAAAACTCAAAAGAAAATATACATATGAATAGTTAAAAAGAGCCTTCATTTGGATACACATAATTTTTTTGGGTTTCCAAAAAAGAGATGGTACTTACTCATATCAAATAGATCTTTTCTAGGACTTATATCCTTGCAGCTGTCCACTGACCCACAAAACATTCCATCTACACTTCGCTGAAGAGCTCCTAGCATTTTCTTGTTCATGTGTTGGGTGTTGACATATGTGGGTGCATTGCTTCCATGATTAGCTGTAAACTTTCCTTCTGGAACACTGTATATGTCCAAAGAAGCTGCAAAATGTATTAGTATATTATTCTAAAAACGCCACAAAATGAAAATTATATTATGTCTCAAACCATTGTACATAATACCATAACTTTGGAGTTATACATGGGGCTCATCTCAGGACTCATCTCAGGTTAATTTGCATATCTATCAAATCGTTTTCTTTACACAATAAAAGCACTCAGAGCTTTGGGGACTGGATATTGCAGATGTGCTAGCGACCATCTAGAAACCCATGTCCTCAGCTCTATACACAAAATCCCGGTGACAGGTTCCCTTCAATTCTAAGGTTAAAGTAGCACTCCTACAAAAAAATTATTCTTTGCCCTGTAAGAAAGGTACATGATGTAAACTGCAGTTAAGGTAATCTTCTTACTGATGACTGTAAGTTATAACCTCCCTTCTGATCCTTAGCAGTGTCATGTGACCAGCACTCTGAATTTCCAACTGACACAGGACAGGAAGTCAGTTACTTCTCTATTCATTCTTGAGACTGACATTGAGGGTTCCGTAGGAATACATACAGAAACTGGCTTCCTGTCCACACATAAGAAGTTGTATTATTTGGAAAGGCAGACTGTTGGTCGCATGACACAGCTGAGAATCAAAAGGGAGGGGATAACTCACAAATGTTGTCACTGGAAAGAAAATTACCTTCACTATAGTTTATATTATGCACCTTTCTAAAAGGTCAGAGAATAAAAAAAATTTGTGGGAGTGCTTCTTTTAATATAAGGATGAAATAGAAGAAAACTTGGATTTCTTCATAAGAACAAACCTTGACCCATAATAAGTCCTATATGTGTCAGAGAAGGGTCCACCATCCAGACCTCTCTATGAGCCTCGAATGCCCTCCACCCTCCAGAGAACCCTACCTATCCCCCCAGAGCCTATCGATACATTACGTGGCTGGCCATTCATTTGAATAACACCATATAATGCTATATTTCCCCTACAGAAGTTCTCTAGGAATAGCAGTTGATGATCAGGGATTATAAAAGCCACACCTTCCTTTCAAAAGGAGTTGTTATGGTGAGATAACACTTTTAAGAAAATAGAGTATATTAATTATAATGACTCCTTTAATATAGTCCCAAATGACTATAAAAGTGTATTGATCACTTGCAAAAAGAGTACATAGATCACACTTAGGCCTAATGCACACGGCCGTGTGCAGTGTATCACTGTACTGTGGCGGCAGCAGGGAGCGCACGGCGTCATAGCAACCAATGACGCCGTGCGCTCCTGCTCTCAGCAGGAATCCAGGCCGCGGTTCCACGGACTGCTCACGGCCGTGTGCATTCGGCCTTAAGGGCCTATTACATCAATAGATAATCAATAAGATGATCACTAATGAGCGCTTGTAGTAATGCTCGTTAGTGATCATCTGGCAGTGTAATACTGCTGCCGATCACCCGATGAACGAGCAAACACTCGTTCATCCGGTAATCAGGATCTTTCAATATGTTTAAAAATCCTTGTGTGCCGGCGACAGATTGCATTGTGTAATAGACGATCTGCTGCCAGCAAACAATCACATACACCCCTTGAGGAAGCTTACGCGAAACGTGCGTCGGGGCTCTCTGGATCACCACTTAGGTATTTATGCCATTGTTTTTTCAGTAACCGTTCATTATATTATCCATATACCATGTACTTTGCACTTTATATTGATGTACTGTATCTGACTGGGTCCATATATTATATGCCCATTTTGGGTTATTTACTTATTACATAGTATCTCTGTGACCTTGTCAGTATTTGTGATCACATTGCCTAGTGGTGTTCCGTTTTTATCCTGTGTGTTCTTCATTCACCATTGTATTATTTTTCATTGTATTTTATCGGATTCTCAGTCTCTTTTTTGAGAATATAATAAAGTTTATATTCATTGCTATTTGCGCTAGTCTCTCTCTCTCTTTTGGTGTTACACATGCCAGCAAACAATGATAAGTATAGGGATGAACGATGGCATTAACGATTGTTCCTCTTTATATTGAGGAGGAGATCGCTGCATGTAATAGCAGCAGTCGCCTCCTCTAGCGAGCAGGCGGTGGACGGGAGGGAACACTTCACTCCCGACAATCGCCTGACTGATCTGTCAGTGTATCAGTACCTTTAATTCCAATTAATAAGTTGGTAATGTTACAATGTCCCACTGAGTAATTCACAGGTTACAGATTGTTACAGTCAATCAGTTTGCAACTGTGTATCGTAGAGCTGTGGTGTCTCACAGTATGTATACTGATCCCTGCATATGTGTCACAATGCAATGAATCATACAGCGCTCTCACGTTCACGCACCACATCTTCATACGGACGATTCTCTGCATATGAATACCAGTCCGTACACGGCATTATAGTGCCTAGAAGAGCTCACTATCATTTCCTTTGTAAAATATTCATTTCGTCCAATTTTTGTCAGGAGTTGGAAATTCTCCACATACAATTTAGTGCCGGCCAAACCCACCATTTTTGCTGGATTCGGCTGACAAAAGACTACTAGGTATGGCCAGTTTAAAGGGGTATTCCATTCACATCAAGTTATCCCGTATACACAGGACAGGGGATAACGATTAGATTGGTGGGGGTCCTGTTGTAAGACACCGTAACCGGTGGGGCTCCCCAGGATACAGCGAAGCCACAGACGAGGAAAGCAACACCAACACCAGCTTTAATGAAAACGGAAACTTTACTGAACAGTTGTATTGAACACAATCTCAAATGTAGTGAACATATAATAAAGTTACATACACTCGGCCTGGACACCGAGACCCCTGTGCTGCACAGCACGGCGCCCCAAGATGGCCGACAGACACCACTTGCAATGATTTACCTATTGCTGGCACAACTATCACTGACCCTCTGTACCACTTATTACCCTAGGAAACAGGAACAATTGTCTGGAGGGCAAGATACAGGCAGCACAAGAGCTCACAATCTTACAGATTTATACAATAGTTTTCTCTTCCCTTACTCCTAAACCGACACTGTAGCAAGTGTCCGTAATACTTCCAGTCAAGACGCTGGAGTAGCTGAAGTTTGCAGTGATGTCTATTGTTGATCCAGCTGTGAACTTTAACCTTATAACTAGTAAGTCCTGGTGTTGGGTAATTTCAGAATCTTTGTAGCACAATCCTTGCAGTACAATCCTTGCAGCCTGCCTCACATAGGATCTCTATCTGACTAACTAAATGCAGGCTAGATCACAGTCTCTAGTTTTTCCATGCTCCCACAATATACTGCAGTGCGTGCACGATCTGGCTTACTGACCCGGGTCTGTTCTTCATCCGATGGTGACTTAAACCAAATAACAAGTTTGTCCATCCACAATGAGGCCCTGCAGGGTCTGTAGCTCCATTCCACAGCTTTTCCAGCCTTCTGGGAACCGATCCTCTTTCCTGGATGACATCTGGATTGCTGACAGTCATCAATCACTTCCAACAGTGACTCTGGCCACTCCAGGTCTCAATGACGCCTGGGTGCCACTAGATGTGGCCTTCCAGCTCCTGTCTCTACAAAATATGTCTGCCGAGTCATTTCCTGGTTCTTCTTCAGCTAGTAACCACACCTCTCAATGCATATTCAATTACTTGCAGTATGTTAGCTGTGTGGGGAAACAGCGGACTCTTATGGCAAAAATGCAGAATGACAGTTCTAATAAAGTAATGTATACAGAAACAGTATGAACTGTTTTTCCATCTTGCATTCCACCCCACTAGAGGTCCTCGGCAACCCTCCCCACCCACACTATTTCCGTGTATAGAGCTGTGAGGGTACATCAGCGTTGGCCCATGTTGACCTTTGCAGAGTAAAAGGCCCAGAAACACTGGGGACATCAGACACATCTGACATGGAAGGATATGCTGACTGCTCAGCATTCACTCTCTCCTAATCATCCAGCAACACCGACCTCTCGGACTCCACCCCACTTAAATGTGCCACATAACAGGGCTGATGGCATACAGGTTGTGCAATGGGGCTCAGCAACTGTACTACTTTGGCATGCCCCCCTGGACTCTCTCTAGCATGGAGAATATTTTCTCCAGGGCATCTTTCCTGGACTCGGGCCTTACCACCACAGTCCCTCTAATGTCACCCTCTATGGTTCCCAGTGCAACCTCGGTCTGCATCTTGTGGGTTAGATTACACATTTTAAACACACTCCGCACCCTCTCAGTCCAGCCCTGCAATATCATGTTTCTGCCATTAACTTCGAACATGGCAGGGGCATGCTGGCCTTGCACTGGTGCACCCTGAGCTGGGTCCTGTTCCGGTGCCACTGGCGCCGGGGGAAGATCTCCCGCCGCGTTCCCGTCCATAATGGTCACTGTATCCTGCTGAATATGCCAAGTTCTAAGCCATGTACCGGGGTGGGCTCCCCAGGGATACAGCGAAGTCAAGAACGAGGGAAAAAACTCCAACACCAGCTTTCACCAAAACTGAATTTTACTAAAACGTGTTAATGAACACAACCACAAATGCTGGGAACATAAGATACATTTACATACAGCCAGCCCGAAGGCTGAGACCCTTGTGCTGCACAAAACGGCGCCCTCCAATGGATGCAGCAGGAAAATGCTGTAATTTACCTACTGGCAGGCACACTAATCTGCCACACCTTACCTGTTATTACCCTAAAAGAACAAAAATCACTGTATGGGTGTACGGTACGGGCTAGCTTGTGGTGCAGCACAACAGCTAACAATCTTACACAAATCTACAGTATTTCCCCTCCCATAACTGGTCCTGTAGCACGTGCCTGAGTATTCCTTCTGCACAAACCGCCAGCCTGGCTTGAGTATTTTGGGATTTGATCAGCTCTCCAAGGTGAAATGTCCCTTTAAGTTATGGAGTCCTTGCAAAGAACAGTATTAACTCTTGTGGCCTGACACAAACAGAAACCCTAACTAACTAACTACAAGCCTGGTCTCAGTCTCTAGGCGCCAACACTGTGATGAGGTGCGTGCACGATCTTACCGACCTGGGTCTGCTTTGCATCCGCTGGAGACTCCGAACAGAACAAACGTTTTTCCAACAACCATGCGGTACCACAGTGTATGTTCCTTTGTTCCTCTGAATTCCTGGATGCAATCTTCCTTCCTCTGGACAGGATCAGGGTCTTGGACACAATCAGCTTTACTCATCTGCAGCTCTAGTATGTGAGGGTTGCTCTCTTCTCTGCTCACACTTCTACTCAGTTTCTCACAGCCTCCTTCTAAAATGGCTGCTGCCTTTTCCATGCTTTGAAAAACCACACCTCCTTTGAATATTCAAATATCTGCAGTCTATTAGCTGTGTTAAAGAATCAGCGGCCTCTTGTGGCCAAACAGCAGAACGTCAGTCCAGAACATTTAATTTAATCCACACACAAACAGTGTTCAAAACAATAAGAGCTGTTTCTCAATCCCACACTATTGCTGGCCCCCACTGATCACAAGAACAGGGGCTCCTTACCCTGCAGCCCCTTGAAGTGAATGGAGCAGTCGGTCAGGCGTGCTTATGGGATTATGGGAATTCCGGAAATAGCCTCATACAGTGCTCGGTTATATCCAGAGTTCCCATAGAAATGAATGGAGCATGTCTGACTGGCCACTCTATTCATTTTAGGGGCTGCAGGGGGTACTGGGCCCCCATTCTTGTGATCGTGGGGGTCCCAGTGGTAGGAACTCCACTGATCTAATAGTTATCCCCTATCCTATGGATAGAGGATAACAATGCAACTGGAATACCCCTTTAAAGAGGCTCTGTCAGTATGATCTAATAGTCTAATGAGATAATGATCAACCCTAATAAACCTGGCTCATTATGCTGATTTAAAAAATACTTTTCTTTTGTCTGTATGCTAAACAGCTGCAGATACATCTGCATTTTTATTCATGTGTAAATAAGCAAGTAGGAGCCCTTGGGGCAGGACTGAATCTTTGGAGCACTGCTTTTGTAACACCCCCTGTGCTCTGCACATAGCCCCCTTCCCTTGATTAACAGGGCTAGACATCAGTATGTTGAGGGCCGAGCGAGCTGTGTTATAGAGTTGTGTACATATCATATACCTGGTTTAATAGGGTTGATCATGCTGACAACCCTCAACAACAAAAAATGGAAAAGAAGAATCAAAAGCAAAGCAAACAGAGACAACCACTAGATTCTTACTACTGGATAAGAAAGCACCCAAAATAAATGCTGTAAGCCATTGACAAGGCAGCAGGTTTAGGAAAACATCTTACCTTGCCTTTTTATAGCTTGCTGAAAGTTTTCATTAGACTTATCAACCAGATGACGACCTTGGTAATATGTTTGTTCTATTCCAGCAGAGGTCATAAACTAAATTAGTGAAAAAAAAGCTCTTGTGATTTCTTTGAACATGTTTCATTAAAGGGGTTATCTAATTTATCAAAAACCCCCCCACATGTGCCGGGCCCCTCACCAGTATTATACTTGCCCCACTCCCGGCGCCGATCCTGGTCCCCGCACCGCCGCTGCTGCTTCTCCCTGCACACAAATGAAAACATCTGGTGTTGGGGGGAGTAGCCAATTGCAGGCGGGGATAAGGACGAGCCTCCCTAGCGTCACAGGTGACACTAGGGAGGCTAGTCCCCGCCCCTGCCTGCCATTGGCTGCTCGCCCCCAACACCAGATGTTTTCATCTGTGTGCAGGGAGAAGCAGCAGTGGTGGTGCGGGGACCAGGAGCGGCACCGGGAGTGGGGAAAGTATATTACTGGTGAGGGGCTCGGCACATGTGGGGGGATTTTGAGTAATTGGACAACCCCTTTAACTTCATTCAGCATTGTCAAAGGTGAATGGAAGAGTTACAAATTCATTTTAACCCCTTGAAGACTTACCTATTTTTGGCCTTCACCAGTTCAAGACCTGGCTATTTACCCCCTCTTTATGACTAGACACATTGTGGGAAATTTATCAAAACTGATGCAAATGGAAACTAGCTTAGTTGTCTATAGCAGCCAATTAGAATCCATTTTTCAGAGCTCCTTTGGGAAATGAATGAATCAATCTGATTGGTTGCTATGGGCATCTAAGGCTACTTTCATACTAGCGTTTTAGTTTTCTGGTATTGAGATCCGTCATAGGTGCTCAATACCGGGAAAAAAACGCTTCAGTTTTGTCCCCATTCATTGTCAATGGGGAAAAAACTAAACGGAATGCTCCAGAATGCATTCCGTTCCATTTAGTTGCGTTCCAGTACCAGATAGCAAACTGCAACATGTTGTAGTTTGCTTTCCATCCTGAGATGCGGAGCCACAATCTGACAGAATAGAAAACGTATCCGTCCTCCATTGACTTTCAAATGAGTTCATGACGGATCCGTCTTGGCAATGTTAAAGATAATACAGCCGGATACATTCATAACGGATGCAGATGGTTGTATTATCAATAACGAAATTTGCGCTCCCCAATGCTCGGAGAAAGTTTGTGCGGCCTCCGGAACAGATCCAGACCCATTTAACTTGAATGAGTCCATGATCCGCCCGTTCCGCAAAAAGATAGAGCAAGTTCTATTTTTTTGCGGAACTGAAGTACGGAACCCCACTCCGAAGTGCTTCCATAGGGTTCCGTTCCGTGCTTTCGTTCCGCACCATTCCGCATTTCCAGATTTGTGGACCCATTCAATGGGTCCGCATCCGTGATGCAGAATGCACACGGAACGGTGTCCGTTTATTGTCGATCCGCATATGCGGTCCGCAATACGGAAACGGAACACCTACGTTCGTGTGCAGGAGGCCTTAGTCAGTTTTCTTTTGCATCAGTTTTGATAAATCTCCCTCGTTGTTTTTTTTTTTCAGTTCCTGCTGTTTTGAAAGCTTTTTTTAAATAATTTGGTTATTTAAATACTATTTCAATGATGTCTGGGAGAATTTTTTATTCCAAATTTATTTTATCATTTTTTGTACTTGGGAAAAATAAAAAGAATTACCGTATTTTTCGCCCCATAAGACGCACTTTTTCCCCCCCAAAAAATGGGGGAGAAATGCCCCTGCGTCTTATGGGGCGAATGCTGACAAGTTTAACATCGCTGGATGCGATGTAGAGCGAGCGGGGGCCGGGGGAGGGACTGGTAGGAGGACCTGGGGGCCGGGAATAGCGGCGGGGCGGTGCAGTCAGTGTACTATAGCCCCGCCCCGCCGCTCCGGTATAGCAATATAAAATATCTTATTCAATTAAAAGGTATTACATATGCCCCCTCTGCCCCTCACTCCTAAAAGTACCTTACATCCTATCCCTAATAGGTTCTGTACGATGCCGGCAGGCCGGGCGGGCGGCAGCGTAATTCTCTTATCTCACTTGCCTGCGCCGCCTACTCTATGAATGAAGCAGGCGGCGCAGGCAAGTGACGTCAGTGAGTGACGCGCCGGCCTGCCTGCTGGAACACCGGCGTTGTACAGAACCTATTAGGAATAGTATGTAAGGTACTATTAGGAGTTTAGGAGTGAGGGGGCATATGTAATACATTTTTATTGAATAAGACATTTTATATTTGTATACTGGGGGGGGGGGGGTTGGCTGATCCGTGGATGGCACAGTTAAGGAGTGGGGGGGGGGTCTGTGGATGGCACTGTTATGGGCTGGGGGGTCTGTGGATGGCACGGTTATGGGGTGGGGGGTCTGTGGATGGCACATATATAAACAGTGCCATCCACAGATCCCCCCTGTAACAGTGCCATCCACAGATCCCCCCTGTAACAGTGCCATCCACAGATCCCCCCTGTAACAGTGCCAGCCACAGATCCCCCCTGTAACAGTGCCAGCCACAGATCCCCCCTGTAACAGTGCCAGCCACAGATCCCCCCTGTAACAGTGCCAGCCACAGATCCCCCCTGTAACAGTGCCAGCCACAGATCCCCCTGTAACAGTGCAAGCCACAGATCCCCCCGTAACAGTGTCCGTCATCCACAGATCCCCCCATAACAGTGTCCGTCATCCACACATCCCCCCATAACAGTGTCCGTCATCCACACATCCCCCCATAACAGTGTCCGTCATCCACAGATCCCCCCCCATAACAGTGTCCGTCATCCACAGATCCCCCCATAACAGTGTCCGTCATCCACAGATCCCCCCATAACAGTGTCCGTCATCCACAGATCCCCCCATAAGTGTCCGTCATCCACAGATCTCCCCATAAGTGTCCGTCATCCACAGATCTTCCCATAAGTGTCCGTCATCCACAGATCCCCCCAATAACAGTGTCTGTCATCCACAGATCCCCCCATAACAGTGTCTGTCATCCACAGATCCCCCCATAACAGTGTCCGTCATCCACAGATCCCCCATAACAGTGTCCGTCATCCACAGATCTCCCCATAACAGTGTCCGTCATCCACAGACCACCATTAGTTCCAAACCCACCAAAAGCACACCTTTTGGTTAAAAATATTTTTTTTCTTATTTTCCTCCCCAAAAACCTAGGTGCGTCTTATGGGCCGGTGCGTCTTATAGGGCGAAAAATACAGTAGTCTGTTTTTCCAAAATGTTTCTGCATAAAAAATGCATAAAAAATAGTTTTACTATTTACTAAACCTTTATTTATAAAAAAAGAAATCCCCAATTTTTTTTAAAAAAATTGGCAAATTTGAAATTTGTTAATTTTAACTTCTCTGCTTTTAAGACAGATAGCAATATCTCACAAAATAGTTATTAAGTAAAATTCATGTAAATGTCATTTTATTTTTGAAAAGGCTTAGAATTTTAGAAGCTATTTTTCTGATTTTAAAGAGAAAATCAGTTTTAAAGTGACTTTAACCCCTTAAGGAACAGGTAATTGTCCACCTTAAGGACCAGACTGATTTTTGCAAATCTCACATGTGTCACTTTATGTGGTGATAACTTTAAAACACTTTTACTTACCAAGGCCATTCTGAGATTGTTTTCTCTTCACATATTGTACTTTATGACAGTGTTAAATTTGAATCCGAATATTTCATTTTTATTTATAAAAAATACCAAATTTACTAAACATTTGAAAAAAATTGTAACTTTCCAAATTTTAATTTCTCTGCTTTTAAAACAGACAGTAATATCTCATATAATAGTTATTACTTTACATATCCTATAAGTCTACTTCATGTTTGGATTATTTTATGAATGCCATTTTATTTTTTGGGGACGTTAGAAGGCTTATAAGTTTAGAAGCAAATCCCAAAACCCACTTTTTAAGGACCAGTTCAAGTCTGAAGTCACTTTGTGAGGCTTACATAATAGAAACCTCAGAGAAATGACCCCATTTTAGAAACTACTCCCCTCAAGGTATTAAAAACAAATTTTACAAATGTTGTTAACCCTTTAGGTGTTTCACAAGAATTTATGGAAAATGGAGATGACATTTCAGAATTTCACTTTTTTGGCAGATTTTCCATTTTAATAATTTATTTTCCGCTAACAAAGCAAAGGTTAACAGCCAAACGAAACTCTATATTTTTTGCCCTGATTCTGTAGTTTACAGGAATACCCCATATGTGGTCGTAAACTCCTGTACAGGCACACGGCAGTGTGCAGAAGGAAAGGAACGCCATATGGTTTTTGGAGGGTAGATTTCACTGGGATAATTTTAACTTGCCATGTCACATTTGAAGACCCCCTGATGCACCCCTAGAGTAGAAACTACAAACAATTTCTGTTTTGTAGCATGACATAATAAAAGTAGAATTGCACTGAAAAAATAGCTATTATATTTGTGCCTGGAACGCTGAGTGGCAGAAGTCTGATTTGATTGTTTCCATTTGTGCAACAGACATTTATGGAAACTGACCATAATTAAGTGTCTTCTTCTCCACCAGGAATAGGGGACGAGTATCATTATTCTTCAGATGAGTGTGGATACCATCTGATGTTTAAAGTCTATGGGCAGTGCGGAACTGAATTACGGGAGTCTTTTAGTGATTTTGTTGATGCAAAACTGCTGATAAGTAAGGGCAAGGTGCTGTAGCATCCAACCAGGAGATCACTACAGCCATCACCCCCAGCAGAGATGGCAGGTTGTGGACGTGTAGACATTCTACATAATGGAATAAACCAAGTACTAATAAAGGGGTTATCGGACCCCTTTAATGACTCCCCAATGCCTGAGCACCTCATATAGGTTATACTTACCCTGCTCCCCGACACCCGTGTAGCTCCTTATCCCCGCACGGCCACCGCTGCATCTGCCTGCTGCACAGGGTGGCGGGTTGGTTGTTAGCAGGCCTCGATAGGGATGAGCCTCCATAATATCACCAGCGATGCTAGGAAGGCTTATCCCCATCGTGGCCTGCTATTGGCTGTCCACCCCCTCCGTTGCCAGATGTTTTAATCCGTGGGACGGAGAGATGCAGCAGCCGTGTTGGGATCCAGATATATGCGGGTGTCGGACTGCTGGGCAAGTATAACTCATATGAAGTGTTCGGGCACTGAGGGGTTCATTATAGGGGTTGCAGAACACCTTTAACCCGTAGAGGACCCGCGCCATGTACGGTGTAGCTGGACGGGACTTAAGGACCAGCAACGTACATGAACAGCGCAAGGTCCATCGGGTTCTGAGGCAGGATCGCGGAGGAACCGGAGTGCGATAGCCTGGAAAGGCGAAACGTGTGTCGAGGTGCAGCTCCGGTCACATACTCTGGGTTCCAGCATACCATGGGTAACTTTGCATATGTTGTCATGCCTTGTTAGTTAGTTTGTTATCTTAAGGATACTGATCACACCTAGCACTTTTGCCCTGCCTTATTCTGTGTGATTTGGCCACCTGCAATTCCATGCAGCCTTTTTATTATTCTGGGGTGGGCAATCTTGGCTACGTGTGACCTTTTTTACCTTGTATAAGCATGAAGCATACTTACCATTATATGTCACTTTGGGTGTACCTACAGTTCACCCATATCTATGCGGTCTCATACCCAGGGCTGTGACCCCTCTTTCCCTGTCAGTTGGGTTTTGTGAGGGTGGTTGCTTTTGACCCTGCTACACGGGGGCCCCTCACCCTCCTCTATTCTTGTGCCTTATGTCATTGTATTTTTTGCTATTTGATTATGTCTTAATAAATTACATATATTTTACATGTGCATTTTTCATCTTCTTTGGGGTTATTGGTCTGGTTCTTTTGTTTGGTTGAGTATAGTATAGTGTTATCTTACATACCATTTGAGTGAGTTCTTCTTTATAGGTTGGTCTAACAGATTGTGCGGGCTTCACTGAACTAGATTTTTTCAAAATCTTCTTCTCGGAAGATTTTGTAAATTTAATGGTGGCCCAAACCAATTTATACACCTAACAAATCATCAATCAGAACCCTACATTGCCATATGCTAGATTATGCGAGATTATGAAGTTTTGGGAACTTGTGCTGCATATGGCCGTTGTAAAAAAAAAAAAACGTTAGACAATATTGGAGTTTGGACATTTTCAACCAGACTCCAATTTACAGTAACACCATGACCCAGAAGCGATTTGAGTCAATTTGGAAATTCCTACACTACAACGACAATGCACAGTACCCGACTTTACATTTGACCGTCTGTTCAAGGTTAGGCCTTTCGTTGACCACTTTAACACCATGTTTGCTGAGGTGTACAACCCTGATAAAAATTGTCTGTGTAGGTGAGTTCCTATTTCTTTTCAAAGGGAGGGTTAGATTCCGCCAGTACCTGCCTAGCAAACGGGCAAGATATGGCATAAAGATTTACAAACTTTCTGAGAGTAGCTTAGGGTACACCCACAAGTTCTGCATTTACGAAAGGAAAACGTTTGCGGATAGAACCCCCAGAATGCCCTTCCCCGTCCTAGGAGTTAGTGGGAAGATACTCTATTATTAGGGGAACAAATAGGGCAATCTGTCACAAAGACCGTGATCGCCGAACAGTGTGCTGTCTTCCTGGCGCTAGAGTTCGACACATCGCGGATCGGGTTGACAGATTACTGAGAGGGGCTGGAGAAGATCCAGCGGTAATGGTCCATATCGGAACCAATGACAAAAGTAGGGGTAGGTGGAGAGTCCTTAAAAATGATTTCAGGGATTTAGGTCAAAAGCTTAGGGCAAGGACCTCAAAGGTAGTATTTTCCGAAATACTACCTGTACCACGGGCTACACAAGAAAGGCAGCGGGAGATTAGGGAGATTAACAAGTGGCTCAAGATCTGGTGTAGGAAGAAAAGGTTTGGGTTCCTGGAGAACTGGGCCGACTTCTCTATAGGCTACAGGCTCTATCGTAGGGATGGGCTGCACCTCAATGGGGAAGGGGCAGCTGTGTTGGGGAAGAAAATGGCTAGAAGGTTGGAGGAGTGTTTAAACTAGGGACTGGGGGAGGGAAATTACATTATAGGAGGGGAAGATAGTGCAGATAGAGACTGGGGGCAAGGTAGTGGGACTGGGGGTAGAATGGAAGGAGGGACTAGAACAGTTCAGAGGGAAAGGTGTAGGGTAAAAAAATATACATAAACCTCTCAAATATATGTATACTAATGCCAGAAGCCTGACAAATAAAACTGGGGAACTGGAATTAGTGATGTGTAAGGAGGACTATGACATAGTGGGAATAACTAAGACATGGCTGGATGATAGCTATGACTGGGCAGTTAATGTACAGGGTTACAGTCTGTTTAGAAAAAAACTGAGAGGGGGAGGGGTCTGCCTTTATGTAAAGTACTGTCTAAAGCCCACACTTCGGGAAGATATAAGTGAGGGACATGAACATGTGGAGTCACTGTGGGTAGAGTTACATGGAGCTAAAAACAATAATAAATTACTAATAGGAGTTTACTATAAACCACCTAATATACCAGAGTCCACAGAAAATCTACTACTAAACGAGATAGACGAGGCGGCAAATCATAATGAGGTGGTTATTATGGGGGACTTCAACTACCCAGATATAGACTGGGAAACTGAAACTTGTATATCTCATAAAGGAAACAGGTTCATGGCAATAACCAAAAACAATTACCTCTCTCAACTGGCTCAGGACCCAACTAGAGAGACAGCCATACTGGACTTAGTATTAACCAATAGACCTGACAGAACAACAGACGTGCTGGTTGGGGGACACCTGGGAAATAGTGACCATAAAGTCATAACCTTCCAATTATCATTCAAAAGAGCGTTTCTACAGGGAGGAACAAAAATACCAAACTTCAAAAAAGCTAAATTTAGCCAACTAAGAGAGGCCATAGGCCGAACTAACTGGGACAAAGTCCTCAAAAATAAAAATACAGCCACAAAATGGGATATCTTTAAAAACATCCTAAAATTTCATTGTGAGAGGTACATACCGTATGGGAATAAAAGGTTAAGGAACAAAAAGAAACCAATGTGGATAAACAGAACTGTAAAGAAAGCAATAAATGACAAAAAGAAAGCATTTAAAACACTAAAACAGGAGGGTAGCACGGAAGCAATGAAAAACTATAAGGAAAAAATTGAACATGTAAAAATCTATTAAAAGCGGCCAAACTAGAGACCTAGAGATTAATTGTCAAAGAGAATAAAACTAACCATAAAATGTTCTTCAATTATATAAATGTTAAAAAGTATAAATCTGAAGGTGTCAGCCCTTTAAAGAGTAATGAGGGGGGAGTCGCAGAGAGCGACAAGGAGAAAGCAAAGCTGTTAAATATTTTTTTCTCCAATGTATTCACTGAGGAAAATAAACTGTCAGATGAAATGCTGAATGTAAAAATAAATTCCCCATTAAAAGTGTCCTGTCTGACCCAGGAAGAAGTACATCAGCGACTTAAAAAGATTAAAATAGACAAATCGCCAGGACCGGATGGCATACACCCCCGTATCCTAAGGGAATTAAGTAATGTCATAGCCAGACCCTTTTTTCTGATATTTGTGGACTCTATACTGACAGGGAATGTCCCACAGGATTGGCGCATAGCCAATGTAGTGCCAATATTCAAAAAGGGTCCAAAAACAAAGCCTGGAAACTATAGGCCGGTAAGTTTAACATCTGTTTTGGGTAAACTGTTTGAAGGTTTTCTGAGAGATGCTATGTTAGAGCGTCTCAATTGAAATAAGCAAATAACGCCGTATCAGCATGGCTTCATGAGGGCTCGGTCATGCCAAACAAATTTAATCAGTTTCTATGAGGTAAGTTCTAGACTTGACAGCGGCGAATCAATGGATGTCGTATATCTGGACTTCTCCAAAGCATTTGACACTGTACCACATAAAAGGTTAGTATATAAAATGAGAATGCTCGGACTGGGAGAAAACATCTGTATGTGGGTAAGTAACTGGCTGAGTGATAGAAAACAGAGGGTGGTTATTAACGGTACACACTCAGATTGGGTCACTGTCACTAGTGGGGTACCTCAGGGGTCAATATATTTATTAATGATCTTGTAGAAGGCTTGCATAGTAAAATATCAATTTTCGCAGATGATACTAAACTGTGTAAAGTAATTTACACTGAAGAGGACAGTATACTACTACAGAGGGATCTGGATAGACTGGAGGCTTGGGCAGATAAGTGGCAGATGAGGTTTAACACTGACAAATGTAAAGTTATGCACATGGGAAGGAATAATGCACGTCACCCGTACATACTAATTGGTAAAACACTCGGTAACACTGACATGGAAAAGGACCTAGGAATTTTAACCACTTCAGCCCCGCTAGGTGAAACCCCCTTCATGACCAGAGCACTTTTTACACTTCGGCACTACACTACTTTCACCGTTTATCGCTCGGTCATGCAACTTACCATACAAATGAATTTTACCTCCTTTTCTTCTCACTAATAGAGCTTTCATTTGGTGGTATTTCATTGCTGCTGGCATTTTTACTTTTTTTGTTATTAATCAAAATGTAACGATTTTTTTGCAAAAAAATGACATTTTTCACTTTCAGCTGTAAAATTTTGCAAAAAAAACGACATCCATATATAAATTTTTCGCCAAATTTATTGTTCTACATGTCTTTGATAAAAAAAAAAATGTTTGGGCAAAAAAAAAAATGGTTTGGGTAAAAGTTATAGCATTTACAAACTATGGTACAAAAATGTGAATTTCCGCTTTTTGAAACAGCTCTGACTTTCTGAGCACCTGTCATGATTCCTGAGGTTCTACAATGCCCAAACAGTAGAAAACCCCCACAAATGACCCCATTTCGGAAAGTAGACACCCTAAGGTATTCGCTGATGAGCATAGTGAGTTCATAGAACTTTTTATTTTTTGTCACAAGTTAGCGGAAAATGATGATGATTTTATTTTTTTTATTTTTTCTTACAAAGTCTCATATTCCACTAACTTGCGACAAAAAATAAAAAATTCTAGGAACTCGCCATGCCCCTCACGGAATACCTTGGGGTGTCTTCTTTCCAAAATGGGGTCACTTGTGGGGTAGTTATACTGCCCTGGCAATTTAGGGGCCCAAATGTGTGAGAAGAACTTTGCAATCAAAATCTGTAAAAAATGACCGGTGAAATCCGAAAGGTGCACTTTGGAATATGTGCCCCTTTGCCCACCTTGGCAGCAAAAAAGTGTGACACATCTGGTATCGCCGTACTCAGGAGAAGTTGGGGAATGTGTTTTGGGGTGTCATTTTACATATACCCATGCTGGGTGAGAAAAATATCTTGGTCAAATGCCAACTTTGTATAAAAAAATTGGAAAAGTTGTCTTTTGCCAAGATATTTCTCTCATCCAGCATAGGTATATGTAAAATGACACCCCAAAACACATTCCCCAACTTCTCCTGAGTACGGCGATACCAGATGTGTCACACTTTTTTGCTGCCAAGGTGGGCAAAGGGGCACATATTCCAAAGTGCACCTTTCAGATTTTGCAGGCCATTTTTTACACATTTTGATTGCAAGGTACTTCTCACACATTTGGGCCCCTAAATTGCCAGGGCAGTATAACTACGCCACAAGTGACCCCATTTTGGAAAGAAGACACCCCAAGGTATTCCGTGAGGGGCACTGCGAGTTCCTAGAATTTTTTATTTTTTGTCACAAGTTAGCGGAAAATGATGATTTTTTTTTTTCTCTTTTTTCCTTACAAAGCCTCATATTCCACTAACTTGCGACAAAAAATAAAAAATTCTAGGAACTCGCCATGCCCCTCACGGAATACCTTGGGGTGTCTTCTTTCCAAAATGGGGTCACTTGTGGTGTAGTTATACTGCCCTGGCAATTTAGGGGCCCATATGTGTGAGAAGTACTTTGCAATCAAAATCTGTAAAAAATGACCGGTGAAATCCGAAAGGTGCACTTTGGAATATGTGCCCCTTTGCCCACCTTGGCAGCAAAAAAGTGTGACACATCTGGTATCGCCGTACTCAGGAGAAGTTGGGGAATGTGTTTTGGGGTGTCATTTTACATATACCCATGCTGGGTGAGAAAAATATCTTGGTCAAATGCCAACTTTGTATAAAAAAAATGGGAAAAGTTGTCTTTTGCCAAGATATTTCTCTCATCCAGCATGGGTATATGTAAAATGACACCCCAAAACACATTCCCCAACTTCTCCTGAGTACGGCGATACCAGATGTGTCGCACTTTTTTGCTGCCAAGGTGGGCAAAGGGGCACATATTCCAAAGTGCACCTTTCAGATTTTGCAGGCCATTTTTTACACTAGACTTGACAGCGGCGAATCAATGGATGTCGTATATCTGGACTTCTCCAAAGCATTTGACACTGTACCACATAAAAGGTTAGTATATAAAATGAGAATGCTCGGACTGGGAGAAAACATCTGTATGTGGGTAAGTAACTGGCTCAATGATAGAAAACAGAGGGTGGTTATTAACGGTACACACTCAGATTTTTTTTTTTCTCTCTTTTTTCCTTACAAAGCCTCATATTCCACTAACTTGCGACAAAAAATAAAAAATTCTAGGAACTCGCCATGCCCCTCACGGAATACCTTGGGGTGTCTTCTTTCCAAAATGGGGTCACTTGTGGGGTAGTTATACTGCCCTGGCAATTTAGGGGCCCAAATGTGTGAGAAGTACTTTGCAATCAAAATCTGTAAAAAATGACCGGTGAAATCCGAAAGGTGCACTTTGGAATATGTGCCCCTTTGCCCACCTTGGCAGCAAAAAAGTGTGACACATCTGGTATCGCCGTACTCAGGAGAAGTTGGGGAATGTGTTTTGGGGTGTCATTTTACATATACCCATGCTGGGTGAGAAAAATATCTTGGTCAAATGCCAACTTTGTATAAAAAAAATGGGAAAAGTTGTCTTTTGCCAAGATATTTCTCTCATCCAGCATGGGTATATGTAAAATGACACCCCAAAACACATTCCCCAACTTCTCCTGAGTACGGCGATACCAGATGTGTCGCACTTTTTTGCTGCCAAGGTGGGCAAAGGGGCACATATTCCAAAGTGCACCTTTCAGATTTTGCAGGCCATTTTTTACACATTTTGATTGCAAGGTACTTCTCACACATTTGGGCCCCTAAATTGCCAGGGCAGTATAACTACGCCACAAGTGACCCCATTTTGGAAAGAAGACACCCCAAGGTATTCTGTGAGGGGCACTGCGAGTTCCTAGAATTTTTTATTTTTTGTCACAAGTTAGCGGAAAATGATGATTTTTTTTTCTTTCTCTTTTTTCCTTACAAAGTCTCATATTCCACTAACTTGCGACAAAAAATAAAAAATTCTAGGAACTCGCCATGCCCCTCACAGAATACCTTGGGGTGTCTTCTTTCCAAAATGGGGTCACTTGTGGCGTAGTTATACTGCCCTGGCAATTTAGGGGCCCATATGTGTGAGAAGTACTTTGCAATCAAAATCTGTAAAAAAATGACCGGTGAAATCCGAAAGGTGCACTTTGGAATATGTGCCCCTTTGCCCACCTTGGCATCAAAAAAGTGTCACACATCTGGTATCGCCGTACTCAGGAGAAGTTAGGGAATGTGTTTTGGGGTGTCATTTTACATATACCCATGCTGGGTGAGAGAAATATCTTGGCAAAAGACAACTTTTCCCATTTTTTTATACAAAGTTGGCATTTGACCAAGATATTTTTCTCACCCAGCATGGGTATATGTAAAATGACACCCCGAAACACATTCCCCAACTTCTCCTGAGTACGGCGATACCAGATGTGTGACACTTTTTTGCAGCCTAGATGCGCAAAGGGGCCCAAATTCCTTTTAGGAGGGCATTTTTAGACATTTGGATCCCAGACTTCTTCTCACGCTTTAGGGCCCCTAAAAAGCCAGGGCAGTATAAATACCCCACATGTGACCCCACTTTGGAAAGAAGACACCCCAAGGTATCCAATGAGGGGCCTGGCAAGTTCATAGAATTTTTATTTTTTTTGCATAAGTTAGCGGAAATTGATTATTATTTTTTTTTCTCACAAAGTCTCACTTTCCGCTAACTTAGGACAAAAATGTAAATCTTTCATGGACTCAATATGCCCCTCAGCAAATACCTTGGGGTGTCTTTCCAAAATGGGGTCAGTTGTGGGGTGTTTGTACTGCCCTGGCATTTGAGGGTCTCCGCAATCATTACATGTAGGGCCAGCATTAGGAGTTTCTGCTATTCTCCTTATATTGAGCATACAGGTAATGAGATTTTTTTTTTCCGTTCAGCCTCTGGGCTGAAAGAAAAAAATGAACGGCACAGATTTCTTCATTCGCATCGATCAATGTGGATGAAAAAATCTCTGCCAAAAAAAAAAAATGGAGGGGAAAGGCGTCTGCCAGGACATAGGAGCTCCGCCCTACATCCATACCCACTTAGCTCGTATGCCCTGGCAAACCATATTTCTCCATTCACATCAATCGATGTGGATGAATAAATCATTGCCGGGATTTTTTTATTTTTTTTTATATATATATATATATTTACAAAGTGTTTGCCAAAGCATAGGAACGCCGCCTCCTCCTCAGCTCGTATGCCTCGGCAAACGTATCTGTCACTGCAGAGGAGAAAATCCCGTCTTGCAGCGCCGCATACACCGACTTGCGTGTAATCTGACAGCAGCGCAATGCTTCTGTCAGAATGCACATCGGTGCTGCAGCTAGTCAATCGGTTGGTCCACCTGGAAGGTAAAAAAAGAAAAAAAAAAAAAAAAAGAAAAAACCAGGCCGCAACGCAATAATTTTATTAACTTTGCAACAGAACATATAAACTTTAACTTTTTTAACTGAACATTAACGTGTTTGCTTACTGGTGTGTTTTTTTTTTTGTTTTTTTGTTTTTTTACCTTTATAGAACAAACCTCTCCTTCCCCATGGGTCAATGTGCAAAGCGCAAATCGCCCAAAGATGTGGCGAAGTGCGTTATGCACTTTGTCCCATGTGAAAGGAGACGTTTGCAGCAGCAGTGAGTGAATGGGCCCTAATAGCCCTGTGTGCCTGTCCTGGTGAGATGATCCCTATGCTAATAGTGTACCTGTGAGTGGTACTTCCGGAAACACTCTCCAAAGCATAGGGCAGGGTGGTCCGGACAGTCAGGACAGAAATAGCGGGTGTCACGCCTTATTCCACTCCTGCTACAGACACGACATCTTTTTCGGGGTGACTGTTGGGTTGAGGTACCAGGAACGACATTGGGGAAATGTCGCTCGTGTAGACGGCTAACTACACTGGTGGTTGGGGCCACGGAACCTCCTGGATACAGGAGGTTCTCGATGATCTCTTCCTGAAATTTGAGGAAGGATCCAGTTCTCCCAGCCTTACTGTAGAGAACAAAACTATTGTACAGAGCCAATTGAATTAAATATACAGACACCTTCTTATACCAGCGTCTGGTGCGTCGGGAAACTAAATACGGAGACAACATCTGGTCATTGAAGTCGACCCCTCCCATGTGGAGGTTATAGTCGTGGACTGAGAGGGGCTTTTCAATGACACGGGTTGCTCGCTCAATTTGTATTGTCGTGTCTGCGTGAATGGAGGAGAGCATGTAAACGTCACGCTTGTCTCTCCATTTCACCGCGAGCAGTTCTTCGTTACACAGTGCGGCCCTCTGCCCCCTTGCAAGATGGGTGGTAACGAGCCGTTGGGGGAAGCCCACGCGACTAGTTTGCGCGGTACCACAGGCGCCAATCCGTTCTAGAAACAAATGCCTAAAGAGGGCCACACTTGTGTAAAAATTGTCCACATAAAGATGGTACCCCTTGCCGAATAAGGGTGACACCAAGTCCCAAACTGTCTTCCCACTGCTCCCCAGGTAGTCAGGGCAACCGACCGGCTCCAGGGTCTGATCTTTTCCCTCATAGACCCGAAATTTGTGGGTATAGCCTGTGGCCCTTTCACAGAGCTTATACAATTTGACCCCATACCGGGCGCGCTTGCTTGGGATGTATTGTTTGAAGCCAAGGCGCCCGGTAAAATGTATCAGGGACTCGTCTATGCAGATGTTTTGCTCTGGGGTATAAATATCTGCAAATTTCTGGTTGAAATGGTCTATGAGGGGCCGAATTTTGTGGAGCCGGTCAAAAGCAGGGTGGCCCCTGGGACGGGAGGCGGTGTTGTCACTAAAGTGCAGGAACCGCAGGATGGCCTCAAAACGTGCCCTGGACATGGCAGCAGAGAACATGGGCATGTGATGAATCGGGTTCGTGGACCAATATGACCGCAATTCATGCTTTTTTGTCAGACCCATGTTGAGGAGGAGGCCCAGAAAAGTTTTAAGTTCGGAAACTTGGACTGGTTTCCACCGGAAAGGCTGGGCATAAAAGCTTCCCGGGTTAGCGGTGATAAATTGTGTGGCATACCTGTTTGTTTCGGCCACAACTATGTCTAAAAGCTCCGCAGTCAAGAACAGCTCAAAAAATCCCAGGGCCGAACCGATCTGAGCCGTCTCAACCCGAACTCCAGACTGGGCAGTGAAAGGGAAAACTACAGGTGCGGCTGAAGTTGGGGACTGCCAATCAGGGTTTGCCAGCACCTCTGGGATTCTAGGGGCTCTACGGGCACGTCTTTGCGGTGGCTGCGACGGGGTCACTACTGCACGTGCCACCGTACCAGCTTCAACTGCCCTTCTGGTGCTCGCTACTTCACCAGGTTGTACGGCAGTGCTGGTACTAGGTCCAGGGAGGGCTGGGCTGCTGGTGTATGCCTCACCACGTAATCCGACAGCACCAGCCCCACTCTGCTGCTCTTGAAGCGGATCCTGCGCAACCTGCGGTCTAGCGACACGGGGCCGGGTACGCCTGGTGGTATCAGGGACCTCAGCCTCCTCGTCCGAACTTTGGGTCAGAGAGCCACTGCTTTCTACAGGTTCGTATTCTGACCCGCTGGATTCATCAGATGAGGGTTCCCACTCATCATCCGACTGGGTCAGAAGCCTGTAGGCCTCTTCAGAGGAATACCCCCTGTTAGACATGTGGGCAACTAAATTTAGGGGTATTCCCTGAGACTACCCAAGAAAAAAAAAGCAAGCCTGTCTTACAAAGGGGAGGCTAGCGAAGTACCGGAGGCCGCTGCGGTTGATAAAAAATATCAAAACTGATTTTTTTATCGCCGCAGTGCGTGTAAAGTGAATGTGCAGTGATCAAAAAAAAAATTTTTATTTGTCACTGCGGTGGGGCGGGTGTGGGCGAACGCACGTGTGGGCGACCGATCAGGCCTGATCGGGCAAACACTGCGTTTTGGGTGGAGGGCGAACTAAAGTGACACTAATACAATTATAGATCTGACCGTGATCAGTTTTGATCACTTCCAGATACTATAAAAGTACAAATGCTGATTAGCGATACGCTAATCAGCGAATAACGGACTGCGGTGCGGTGGGCTGGGCGCTAACCGATCCCTAAACTACCTAACCAAGGGACCTAAACTATACCTAAAACCTAACGGTCAATAACAGTGAAAAAAAAAAGTGACAGTTTGCACTGATCACTTTTTTCTTTTCACTTGTGATTGACAGGGGTGATCAAAGGGGTGATCAAAGGGTTAATTGGGGTTCAGGGGGGTGATCAGGGGCTATAGTGTAGTGTTTGGTGTACTCACTGTGAAGCCTGCTCCTCTGCTGGATCCAACCGACGAAAAGAACCAGCAGAGAAGCAGGCAGCCATATAACAGATCATATTTACAAATATGATCTGCTATCTGGCACTTTGATTGGATTTTTAAAAAATCAGCAACCTGCCAGCCACGATCATTGGCTGGCAGGTTGCTGACAAAATACTTCTGTGCGAAATGCCGGCGCGAACTGCGCATGCGCGCGCGCATAGTCGCGTCATCTCGCGTCTCGCGAGATGACGCGTATAAGCGTGACTGTGCGCAGCGCTGCCACCTCCGGAACGCACATGTGCGTTAGGCGGTCCGGAGGTGGTTAATAAACAGCAAACTGAGCTGCAAAAATCAGTGCCAGGAAGCTGCTGCCAAGGCCAACAAGATAATGGGTTGCATCAAAAGGGGCATAGATGCCCGTGATACCTACCACTTTACAAATCATTAGTCAGACCACACATGGAGTACTGTGTACAGTTCTGGGCTCCTGTGAACAAGGCAGACCTAGCAGAGCTGGAGAGGGTCTAGAGGAGGGCAACTAAAGTACCCTGAAAAATTATCAAAATTAGGGTTATTCACTTTAGAAAAAAGACGACTGAGGGGAGATCTAATTACTATGTATAAATATACAGTATCAAGGGTCAGTACAGAGATCTATCCCATGATCTATTTATCCCCAGGACTGTGACTGTGATGAGGGGACATCCTCTGCGTCTGGAGGAAAGAAGGTTTGTACACAAACATAGAAGAGGATTCTTTACGGTAAGAGCAGTGAGACTATGGAACTCTCTGCCTGAGGAGGTGGTGATGGTGAGTACAATAAAGGAATTCAAGAGGTGCCTGGATGTATTTCTGGAGTGTAATAATATTACAGGCTATAGTTACTAGAGAGGGGTCGTTGATGCAGGGAGTTATTCTAATTGCCTGATTGGAGTCGGGAAGGTATTTTGTATTCCCCTAAAGTGAGGAAAATTGGCTTCTACCTCAAAGGTTTTTTTTTTGCCTTCCTCTGGATCAACTTGGAGGATGACAGGCGAACTGGATGGACAAATGTATTTTTTTGGCCTTATGTACTATGTTACTATAGTGTGGGACTTACTGCATCCACTGCTGGATAAGGGTTACCACCTCTATGTGGATAACTATTATACCAGCATACCCCTATTCATGTCCCTAACTGCCAGTGGTACTGTGCCTTGCGGCACAGTGCGCAAAAATAAGAGAGGCCTCCCTAGATCCCTGGTAAGGCAACCACTGAGAATGGGTGAAAGTAGGGCTCTCCTCCATGAGAACATGCTGGCGGTTAAGTTCAAGAGGGATGTCCTTTTACTGACCACCATTGACACTAACACCAGCTCCCCTGCCTCTGTATGTGGTACCACTACCACTGTCCCCAAACCAGTTTGCATCCTGGACTACAATAGGCACATGGGAGGGGTTGATCTTTCAGATCAAGTTCTGAAGCCCTACAGTGCCACACGAAAAACGAAAGTGTGGCACAAAAAGCTGGCCATACACATTGTACAGATGGCAATGTACAATGCGTACGTGCTATTTCAATCTGCAGGCCACACAGGAACTTTCCTTCAGTTCCAAGAGGTGGTTATCAAGGCCCTAAGCCAGGCCGTGGAGGGTCCCAGTACTTCAGGAAGTCATGGTGCCCATGTTGTACCAGGGAAACATTTTCCAGGTCAGGTTCCCCAGACAGCAAGGAAGGGAAGGACCCAAAAAAGATGCAGGGTGTGTTCCAAAAGGGGGGATAAGGAAAGACACCATTTACCACTGCGAAACCTGGCCTGTGCATGCAGGAGTGTTTTTTTTAAATCTACCACTCATCCATGGAGTATTAATTTAATTTCATCCTTTATATTTAGTTTTACCATCTGATATCTCTGATTTAGTCCGTATAGCTTACAGATCCCCTTTTCACCAACCACTATATATTCATTTCTGTGAAACACCTGTTAGGTCAAGGGTGCCCTTTCCACCCCTTAAAATGTTCGTACGGGGTGCACTTTCCAAAATGGGGTCACTTCTTGGGGTTTTTAATTTCTGGGGACCTTAGGAATTTTTTTAATGTGACATGGCACCTAAAATCCAGGTCTGCCAATTCAGGCGTGCTAGCAAAATCTATATTTTGCTGTTTGCCTGCTGTGCGCCCATACAGCAGGCTACAAGCACATATGGGGTGTTTCCTGAAAGGGAAGAATATGAGGAACACATACTGGGGTGCATTTTTCCTTTAATTAACCCCTTGTGAAAGTGAAAAATTGGGGTCTGCTAGTAATTTTTCATTTTCACAAATGTGTGCTTTGAAATCCTTTAACAAGTATTTCTGCCTTCTGTGAGACACCTGCTTGCTGAAAAGTACCCTTTCCACCCTTTAATTTTTTTAATGCGACATGGTACCTAAAATCCATGTCTGCCAATTCAGGTCAGCAAAATACATATTTTGCTGTTTGACTCTAGAGCCCTGCTGTGAGCCCCCATACATCATTTTTTGAGCACATATGGGGTATTGCCATATTCAGGGGGAAATGGGGAACAGAATGGGGGGTGCATTTTGTCATGTTACCTGGTGTAAAGTAACTTTTTCTAGAAAAAAATGCAATTTTTTATTTTTCTTTGAGGGGTGTAGTTTCCATAATGGATGTAACAATGGAGAAATGAGCGAGCCCTCATACACTTGGCAACCAAATTGACATATGCAGAAAATATTTATTAATAAATCCCCATAAAATTCAAGTAATAAAAATAATAAAAACAGTGTATTATAGCAATGACATACAAAAACTACAATCACATAAACTATGATAATGTATTGAATGATAAAAAATTTAATAAAATATTCAATACTATTCAATAATATAAAGTCGAAAAAATTCACTGATATCAATTACACACCAAAAACGTCAAGTGTTGTCCAGGTCTTATATATGCTGTTATTGTGAAGGGGGAGGTATTTCCTCTGTGACTCAATCCCAGATTGGGAAAATGAGTGTCACTTTAAATATTGTAGGTGTATTTCCCCTGGGAACGTAATGTATTCATAAAGTGTCCACAGGAATCCTGATAATGTTGGAATAAAAAGTCTCTTATGGTATTTCCTTTTAAAGTTGAGGTAAACTTTAAATCGGTATTTGGCTTACCGTCTGGTGTCTGCTGTCTACCTGTTGCTTAAGTGAAGCTTTAAATGTCTGCTGGTTTATTTGATCAATCCTTCCAGCAAACTGATTCAAATTTTGCGGGAGTTCCAAAGATCGCGGGAGTTGACACTCTGTTCTGCAATTTCCTTCGGTACAGCTTTTCGACGATAAAAGTAGTTGTTCCTCTACTATAAGAATTTTTTTCTTTCTCTGTATGGCCATACAGTTTTATCGGAGGCTTCTCAATACAGGTACATCACTTGTTTCACCATACGCGTTTCGGGTAGATTCGCTCTCCCTTCCTCAGGACCACTGAGGAAGGGAGAGCGAATCTACCCGAAACGCATATGGTGAAACAAGTGATGTACCTGTATTGAACCAGTTTGCTGGAAGGAGCGATCAAATAAGCCGGCAGACATTTAAGGCTCCACTTAAGCAACAGGTAGACAGCAGACACCAGACGGTAAGCCTAATACCGATTTAAAGTTTACCTCGATTTTAAAAGGAAATACCATAAGAGACTTTTTATTCTAACATTATCAGGATTCCTGTGGACACTTTATGAATACATTACGTTCCCAGGGGAAATACACCTACAATATTTAAAGTGACACTCATTTTCCCAATCTGGGATTGAGTCACAGAGGAAATACCTCCCCCTTCACAATAACAGAATATATAAGACCTGGACAACACTTGAAGTTTTTGGTGTGTGATTGATATCAGTGAATTTATTCGACTTTATATTATTGAATAGTATTGAATATTTTATTATCAAATTTTTTATCATTCAATACATTATCATAGTTTATGTGATTGTAGTTTTTGTATGTCATTGCTATAATACACTGTTTTTATTATTTTTATTACTTGAATTTTTGGGGGATTTATTAATAAATATTTTCTGCATATGTCAATTTGGTTGCCAAGAGTGCTCGCTCATTTCTCCGTTGTTACATTCACTTTTTAACAGAGGGTGGGGTGATTCCCTCTATATGAGCTTGCAGCACCACCCTGTAACTACTAAGGAGTGAGCCACTACAACCCACTACTATTTTCTGAAGTTTCCAAAATGGGTTCACTTTTGGGGGGTTTCCACTGTAGGGCCACCTCAGGGTGTCTTCATATGCGACATAGTTCCCAATTACCATTCCAGATAAATCCGCTCTCCAAAAGCCATATGGTGCTCCTTCCACTCTGAAGCCTGCTGTGCATCTATACATCAGTTTTTGAGCACATATGGGGTGTTTCTGTAAACTCCAGAATCAGGGTAATAGATTTTTAGTTTTGTTTGGCTGTTAACCCTTGATGTGTTGCAGGAAAAATAGATTCAAATGTAAAATCTGCTAACAAAAGTGAAATTTTGAAATTTCATTCCCATTTTCCTTTAATTCTCATGGGACATCTAAAGGGTTAACAAAGTTTGAAAAATCCGGATTGAATAGCTTGAGGGTGTAGTTTTTAAAATGGGGTGATTTATGGGTGGTTTCTAATATTTAAGCCCCACAAAGTGACTTCATAACTGAACTGGTCCTTAAAAAATAGGGTTTTGGAAATTTTCTTACAAATTTTAAGATTTGCTTCTAAACGTCTAAGCCTTCTAACGTCCCAAAAAAGTTAAATGTAATTTTCAAAATGATCCAAACATGAAGTAGACATATGTGGAGAATGTAAAGTAATAACTATTTTTGGAGGTATTACTATCTATTTTAAGAGTAGAGAAATTGAAATTTGTAAATTTGGATTATTTTTTGTAAATTTGGTATTTTTTGATAAATAAAAATGAAATATTTTGATTAAAATTTACCACTGTCATGAAGTACAATATGTGACGATAAAACAATCTCAGAATGGCTTGGATAAGTAAAAGCGTTTTAAAGTTATCACCACTTAAAGTGAAAAACCAATGAAGGTCGAAACGTCGCTTGTCCCATGCTGATTTGTGACTAAATCGCCACTCTGATTTTCCACACTGGCGAGTGCTGCAGATTATTGTATTTTACCTTTTATAAAGTGACACGTCAGATTTTCTAAAAATTGCCTGGTCCTTAAGGTGAAAAATGGCAGGGTCCTGAAGGGGTTAAGGTGCCTTTACACACTGGATTTTGTTGCAGAAATTTCAGCAACCGAAAATCTGTTCCATTCATTTAAATGGGGCGGAAAGCACATGGATCTCTGTAGCATATTTCAAACTGATTTTCAGTCATGGAAATTTCTGCAACAAAATCCACAGTGTGTGAAGGCACCCTTATTGTTAGGCTTGGATTTGTAGAGATTTCAGTGAAACCTATTGCACATGTGATGCTTTCTATATTAATAATGACCATTCACATTTATTCAAAATATACATGCAGTAAACTATCCCCATGCAGGTTTTTATTCAAATGCCCATAAGATTTATACTGGGGTGTAGAAAACAATAGGCATAATAAAAAGTAGCACACAAAATTACACGGTTAAAAATAAAACATGTAAAGGTTGTAATAGGGCAACTGTATATTTTTGTGGGGCCTACTTACCTCTGTATGCTTCAGGTTTCATGTTAAAGTTGTCATACACTAGTAGATGACATGTTATGGAGGCATTTTCCAGCATCTGGAGAATAGCTCCAACATAGTGTACTACATGGAGTATCAAAGAAACAGACTAAGCAGCTGAAACCCTTTCGGAAAAGCTAAACCCATATGTGGAATTACTTTATGGCTTATGGTTTATACCTGGGAGTTATCTCCTTGATTTGGATGCTGAGCTCTAAGTCTCTCATCAATAATCCCTCCTGGAGGTGGCATTTTATTTGGAATACTGTTGTAATATTGAGGTTCTGTTGAAGCCCCATCTTCATCTACCCATAATGGGTCATCTAAGCTTTGCATTCTGAAAAATAAACCCAATTTTTATGATGAATGTACATACATGCTGCTTTGCTTTATTGTAGAAATTAAAGTTAAAACTACTGTATGAAGATGCCTAAAACTTAAAGGGAACCTGTCACCGGGATTTTGTGTATAGAGCTGAGGACATGGGTTGCTAGATGGCCGCTAGCACATTCGCAATACGCAGTCCCCATAGCTCTGTGTGCTTTTATTGTGGGGGGAAAAACGATTTGATACATATGCAAATTAACCTAAGATAAGTCCTGTCCTTGACTCATCTCAGGGACCGGACTCATCTCAGGTTAATTTGCATATGTATCAAATCGTTGTTTTTTTTTTACACAATAAAAGCACACAGAGCTATGGGGACTGGGTATGGTGGATGTGCTAGCGGCCATCTACCAACCCATGTCCTCAGCTCTATACACAAAATCCCGGTGACAGGTTCCCTTTAATGTATTCTGTGGCAAGTATTAGAAAACAGTAATTAGTAAATATAAGAACACATCATACTGTTGTTATTATAATCCTACTATACCATTAAAGGTAATCTCTCCCTTTTATAGTATTGACCATGCTAAACTAGCAGAATAAAAGTTCATATTCACGCTACCCCGGATAATAAAAACTCCACATAACTGCTGACATATTCCCTTTAAACCTTGTACACAACTTTCAACAACTGCAGCACATCAACTTAGAGGGTATTCCGGTTACCATAAATATAACTTATGTCTTAGACTAATTTGTCATCAATAATTATCTAATATAATGTCAATTTCACATATTTACCGTTCAGTAGTTATAAAAGTAGTTTTCTTCCTCTGCTACCCACTGTGTTTCCTCATAAATTACCATGGCATCGACCTGTAGTTCTGAGCCTTTGTTAGGTCGAGCATGCTCAGTGTGTTGCTATCAATTCTATAGCTAAATGTCTTGTGAAACAAAGGGCGTGTTAGTGTGCTGGTGATTACTGAGTAGAGGGGGCGTGACCGGACTAATATCAGGCAGCCAATCAGTAAACATTAACACTCACAGCAGGAAAACTAGGGATTGTGGGGATTGTAGTTTTGTGAGGGAAGATCAAAACCCATGATACTTTCAGTGTGCTGCAGGCTCACACAGGAGCTAGACAAATGGATTGCAAGGTAAATCGAAGCTCTGGTTATATGTATAGGTATGGTTTTTGGTTGGGGCATAGCTTGCAGCCTTAATGCAGTTTTTTTAAAATGTTGTTACGTTACCAAAATACCCCTTTAAGGGCTCACTCAGACGAACGTAAGGGATCTGTGCCATTGCTGCAGACCGCAAATAGCCGTGTGAACTCTGTGGTGCGGATGTGGACCCATTCACTTGACCCATTGACTTGAATGCCCAAAAGCCCACGGAAGCGCTTTGTAGTGCTTCCATTGTGCCTCTGTTCTGCAAAAGATAGGATATGTCCTATATTCGGTTGTATCTTGCGGATTGAGGACCCATTCAAGTCAATGGATCCACGCCACGGAGTGCACACGGCTGGTGTCCGTAGATTGCGGCCCCGCCGTTTGCGGTCCGCAATATGGACACGGAGCCTTTATGGTCGTGTAAATGGGGCCTTAGAGTGATGAAAACTGTAAATGTGTAAAATGATTCAAAATGCTGCCAAAGGCACAATGGAAATGTATATTCTGTGCTTTAAAAGGGTTATCCAACAAAGAATTACTCTGCAATGAATAGGGAAATTCAAATGAAGTATTATTGCAATATACATGCAATAAAAATATTGTTAGGTTTCTTATATACATTACATTTTCCTCTTTATCCTTCTTTTTTGACAGACCAATATCGTGACTTTCTTCACTCAAGTGCAAAAAAGTGCAGCCTATAGCAAGTCCTATCTGTAAGAGAGGAGCCCCCATAAACCAATTCCCATTTCTCAGAGCCTAAAGGCCCTGCAAGGGTCAGAGAAAGGTATAATAATATTTGCAAAGGACATGTTGGCTAATCTCTCAATTTTAACATCAGTATGAGTGTTTAGTAAGACCGCAGAGTGCACCTGCCTTTGCAAATGTTATATTGGTTATCAAATCCACATAATTGCTATCTTGTGTAGGATGTTTATTGTGGTACTTATGGTCCGCTGCGGGCATCCTCCAATGTATGTCTTTTTGCTGGGGATCGCCGTTAGCAACGGGCCACAAGTGCAGGATCTGCTCCCCTGTATACACATGCACAACTGCATATGGGTTTGAGCACTTCCTGCCTGTTTAACACCACGCCATTTCCTCTGTTTGTTAGTCAGAGAAAGGTAGCCATCCTACACCAAAGCTTAGGAAGAGCCCGGTCAAGCTGCGGCTTCCACCTGGACTGCCACACCAAGTGTTCGCCAGGAGCCCCAGTTGAGGTTTAGGTTCCAGAGAAGAAAGGGGCCAATGGGTTGCAGGGGGTAAAGATCCTAAGGGCACACACCCTCTAGACCTGGGCACTACATCCTGAAAGATCCACAAGACAAACAAATGTGGAAAGTGAACACATAGTGAAATAAAAGTAAATGTGTGCAGTTATGGCCTGGACATTTGTTCTCATCTTAGTTAGTTTAGGCGCCTCATGGTCACCACTCCTGGAGCACTTTTGTATCTTGGGCTTTCAAACAACTCAGCTCATGGCTTTGATCTAAAGAGTCTAGGCCACCTACAAGTAGCCATCAGTTACACAAGATTCCACTCCTTGTGCATTCCTTGTGTATTGTACTTGTTCAATGCCAGTGGCTAAAACTCTAACCACTGAAAAGAGCAGATACTACACTCAATTTTAGTCAAAAGGCCAAGAAGTAAAAAAAAAAGGTTGCATGCTTCCATATGAAGGCACACAGAAATACATACATACTCTTATACTCAGCCTTATTTCTGTTTTATACAAAGCACAGCCATATTACAGCTGCCTGCTTGAGCCTTAAAGGATATTAACACCATCAAAGGCTATTTTTTTATGATTGCATTTTACTCAATTTGGGCTAAAAATCTTTTTTTCAATCATTCTTTTTTTAAAATATTGTGCTGTTTTGTCACAAAGGGATAACTGTTTATCTAGCTGTGTCATCTAATAACCCTAATCTGTAATTTACTAAAAGGTCATAAACACTTATTTAAGCCACATTCTTATCAGTAAGAACTGAGCTATGATGAGTATTTATAACATAACATAGATGGCTGACGGAAAAGAGAGAAAATTTATATCCTGCTACTAGAGAAACACAAGGCTCTACAGAAAAAAGGGTTCCATATTTTTAATAAAGACCAATTTAAAAATGATTTTTAGCTCAAAATGAGTACAATGCAATAATTTAAAAAATGCTCAGGGCTTTCACAAACTCTGCATCTTCAAACAGCTGATTTGCGGGGACCCTGCCATGGCGCGAAGGACCACTTCCAGCTTCTTAGAAGATGAAGATACTCTTGCGTCATTCAAAATAGTACAACGTGTTTCAGGGTTTACATTTCCCCTTCATCAGGTACAATACATATATACATATATATATATATATATATATATATAGTCAGGTCCATAAATATTGGGACATCGACACAATTCTAACATTTTTGGCTCTATACACCACCACAATGGATTTAAAATGAAACTAACAAGATGTGCTTTAACTGCAGACTGTCAGCTTTAATTTGGTGGTATTTACATCCAAATAGGTGAACGGTGTATGAATTACAACAGTTTGCATATGTTCCTTCCACTTGTTAAGGGACCAAAAGTAATGGGACATAATAATAATAATAATAATAAATCAAACTTTCACTTTTTAATACTTGGTTGGAAATCCTTTGCAGTCAATTACAGCCGGAAGTCTGGAACGCATAGACATCACCAGACGCTGGGTTTCATCCCTGGTGATGCTCTGCCAGGCCTCTACTGCAACTGTCTTCAGTTCCTGCTTGTTCTTGGGGCATTTTCCCTTCAGTTTTGTCTTCAGCAAGTGAAATGCATGCTCAATCGGATTCAGGTCAGGTGATTGACTTGGCCATTGCATAACATTCCACTTCTTTCCCTTAAAAAAATCTTTGGTTGCTTTTGCAGTATGCTTTGGGTCATTGTCCATCTGCACTGTGAAGCGCAGTCCAATGAGTTCTGAAGCATTTGGCTGAATATGAGCAGATAATATTGCCCAAAACACTTCAGAATTCATCCTGCTGCTTTTGTCAGCAGTCACATCATCAATAAATACAAGAAAACCAGTTCCATTGGCAGCCATACATGCCCATGCCATGACACTACCACCACCATGTTTTACTGATGAGGTGGTATGCTTAGGATCATGAGCAATTCCTTTCCTTTTCCATACTCTGCTCTTCCCATCACTCTGGTACAAGTTGATCTTGGTCTCATCTGTCCATAGGATGTTGTTCCAGAACTGTGAAGGCTTTTTTAGATGTCGTTTGGCAAACTATAATCTGGGTTCCTGTTTTTGAGGCTCACCAATGGTTTACATCTTGTGGTGAACCCTCTGTATTCACTCTGGTGAAGTCTTCTTCTCTTGATTGTTGACTTTGACACACATACACCTACCTCCTGTAGAGTGTTCTTGATCTGGCCAAGTTATGAAGGGTGTTTTCTTTACCAGGGAAATAATTATTCAGTCATCCACCACAGTTGTTTTCCGTGGTCTTCCGGGTCTTTTGGTGTTGCTGAGCTCACCGATGCATTCCTTCTTTTTAAGAATGTTCCAAACAGTTGTCTTGGCCACGCCTAATGTTTTTTCTATCTCTTTGATAGGTTTGTTTTGTTTTTTCAGCCTAATGATGGCTTGCTTCGCTGACAGTGACAGCTCTTTGGATCTCATCTTGAGAGTTCACCTGATTTGGATGTAAATTCCCCTTAAGGCCCCATGCACACGGCCGTGTTTCACAGCCATGTGCGGGCCGTGGAACCGCGGCCTGGATCCCTCCTGAGAGCAGGAGCGCACGGCGTCACTGGTTGCTATGACGCCGTGCGCTCCCTGCTGCCGGCACAGTACAGTAATACACTGGTATAGATCATACCAGTGTATTACTGTATTGCGGCGGCAGCAGGGAGCGCACGGCGTCATAGCAACCAGTGACGCCGTGCGCTCCTGCTCTCAGGAGAGATCCAGGCCGCGGTTCCACGGCCCGCACAGGGCTGTGAAACACGGCTGTGTGCATGGGGCCTAAATTAAAGCTGACAGTCTGCAGTTAAAGCACATCTTGTTTTTTTCATGTGGTGTATAGAGCTAAAAATGTTAGAATTGTGTAGATGTCCCAATATTTATGGACCTGACTGTATATAAATATATATACACCTAAAACAAAGTCTGTTTGAGACCACCCACCATGAGCAATTGTCAAAAATAATCAAAAACAATCACCACAATATAAATTGCTTTACACAAGCACATCATTTTAATACCACACAAACTTCCTTTGTTTAAAATTGATGTAAGATATCAAACTGAGATGGAAAACAAAGCAAAACATGTTATGTGACTTTGCAAGCCAAATAATGTAACTGAAGGGGCCACTGCTTTATATACTAGTATTAAGATGAGAAGACTCTAGTTTCATGGAGGAGACCCAAAGCTGGTCACATGGTCTGCTGTTTCATATATTTGTGTTAGGCTGGGTACACTTAGATATCAAAAGGAGAGGTGGTCATGTGACATAGGGCCAGTCACATGGTATATTACCCATGGCAACTGAACACTACAAGGACGTATAGGGGCATTAGATATAATAAAAAGATTAATATAAGAAACTAGCTGAAGGACCCAGCTTCGCTCCGGTATATTTAATCTATTTCATTTAATGTTTGTGTATGTCGTTAAAAGATATCAACACATCTACAGCACCCCGCCCCCTTAACATAACCTCCACAGCACCCACCCCTTAACACTGACCCCCCACAGTGCACTGTCCCTTAAAATTGGACCTCCACAGCAGCCCACCCCCTTAGCTTTGACCTTTAAAGCAGCCTTCCCCTTTAACAGTGAGTTTCACAGCACACCACCCCCTTGACAGTGACCTCCATAGGGGCCCGCCCCCTTAACAGTTGCTTTTACAAACATCTGCCCCTTAACACTGACCTCCATAGCGGACCATCCCCCCAACTGTAGCCTCCACAGCAGCCTGCTCCTAGGGTGGCCAGAGTTCCAGTTTTAGCCTGGACAGTCCGACTTTCAGACTCCCTGTCCTCCGTCTGGCGCAGGGCTTGGATGGACACAAGGATGTCCTTTTGAACCGCTCACTCTCAGACAGCAGCACTGTGCTGTCTGAGTGTGAGCTGCAGGAGGAAAGTCACCGTCCCTCCCACCCCTGCAGCTGACAGAAGTTTATTTTTAACTTAAGTTTTTCAATCCTTGTTGGCTGAGGAGTGGGAAGGGCCATGGCCTAACCAGATCTGGGCGTGGCTTACCGGGACCTAGAAGTTGATTTTTAACTTCATTTTTTCAATACTTGTCGGCTGAGGAGTTGGAGGGGGCATGTCCCAACTGGATCTGGGGAGTGTCCTTTTAAACAGCTCACTCTAAGACATTAAGACAGCAGCACTGTGCTGTCTGAGTGTGAGCTGCAGGGAGAAAGTCCCCCTCCCTCCCACCTCTGCAGCTGACAGAAGTAGATTTTTAACTTCATTTTTTCAATCCCTGTCGGCTGAGGAGTGGGAGGGGGCATGGCCTAACTGGATCTGGAGCATGTCCTTTTGAACAGCTCACTCTAAGACAGCAGCACTGTTCTGTTTAAGTGTGAGCTGCAGGGAGAAAGTCACCCTCCCTCCGACCCCTGCAGCTGACAGAAGTTGATTTTTACCTTCATTTTTTCAATCCCCGTCGGCTGAGGAGTGTGAAGGGGCGTGGTCTAACCAGACCAGGGGCGTGGCTTAGTGGGACCTGGGGGCGGAGTTTTAAGTTCATCTTTTGAGGGTGGAGACATTGTGGCAGGGGGCATGTCTGGGCTCCTTCCTGCAAGAGTGACGCCCCTCTGGGCACCTTACTGGCTAATTTGCATACCAAATAAACTGGATTTTCAGAGGATAAAAACATCCATTGCTAGAACAAAGGCACATCTTGAAGTAACGTACTAAGTGCTATTAGGCCACGGCTTTACTTCAATAGCGATTATCCTGGTGACAGATTTCCTTTACAGCTCATCTATAGCAGTGAAGATAAATGGCTGGGTTGTTATGGAAACCTGGAGTAAAAGCGGACATACAGTACATACACACATACACTCAGCTTTATATATTAGAAGATGATTTCAAATCAATGATTCAGATCAATAATATAAAAAAATAATAATAAGTGATAAGGCGGAAGTGTAATCCCCAAAACACGTTGTACAGCATACAGTATTTTGAATAAAGCAAGAATATCTTCACCTTCTAAAAAGTTTGAAGAAATTTATGGAATATCCCCTTTAAAATTACCTGTCAGGAAATGCAGGCATCTTAGAAGGGCACTGCAAATATTGTTTGAATCGGAGTTCAAATGCTTGGCCTATAGTGCTGATGACATCTTGAGCCAGTCCATCACTACATTCCAGAATGTGACAAGCTGGGGAAAAATGAAGTCATATATTAATAAGCAAGTATGTGCTAACCCTCTAATATCAACACTAACGTAAATTTATCTTAAAGGGAGTCTGTCACCTCCATATGGCCATATACAGTGCTCACATGGCTCTGTAGCACACCTGTACAGGTTTGTAACGGTACCTTTGTTCTTTGTCTTTAGACTTGCACCAGCAGGAAAAACGAAGTTTAATTCATATGCAAATTAGCACTGGCAAGTGCCCAGGGGCAGGTGTTCAGTGTGTAGGTGCCCAGGCTGCTCTGCCTTCTTCTCACTTTACTCCTCCTCAGCCTCTTCCTTTGCCCGCCCTCCAAGTCCGGCCCTATCAATGAGGCAAGAGACTTGGAGGGCGGCCAAAGGAAGAGACTGGGGAGGAGTAAAGTGAAAAGAAGGTAGAGCAGCCTGGGCACCTACACACTGAATGCCGCCCCTGGGCACTTGCGAGTGCTCATTTGCATATGAAATAAACTTCGTTTTTCCTGCTGGTGCAAGTCTAAAGAAAAGAACAAAGGTACCGTTACAATCCTGTATAGGTGTGCTACAGAGCCATGTAAGCACTGTATATGGCCATATGGAGGTGACAGACTCCCTTTAAAGTGTACCTAAACTTCTACTGTAAATGCCCTAAAATGAATGTTTCTAATATACTTTTTTTTTTTTTTTCCATGCGATATAGATACTTGAAGTTCAGATGCCTATAGCACTGCTGTGTATGGGAGTGTGGATTCCCCTATGGCCGCACTGAGCGCTGTACAGGCGGGAGCTCCATAGCACATCACTGCTCCTTTCTGTACCAGCGCTGCTGTCCTAAAGCCTGGCACAGATGTTCTATCCCAGGCTTTAGCAGAGCATGTGCAGCCAGAGGAGCAAGGTGCTATGGAGCTCCTGCCCCCCTCGTTCTGCTCTGCTAAAAACTTGCATTGTGCAGGGTCTAGCAGAGCGGGAAGAGCGAGTGCAGGGCAGGAGCTCAGCATAGCACATCGCTCCTCTGCCTGCGTCCACTCTGCTAAAGCCTCACATAGCATATCTACAGCAGACTATAGAAGAGCAGTGCTGGTACAGACAGGAGCAGCGATGTGCTATGCAGCTCCTGCCGGTACAGCGCTCAGTGCGGCCGCAGGGAGAGTGTCCAGAGTCCCATACACAGCAATGTACGCAAGTATAGAATGCAAAGCGCTATAGCTACCTGAATTTCAAGTGCCTATATCGCATGGAAAACAAAAAATAAAGTATATTAGAAAAAAATAGTTTTAGGGTTTACAGTAGGTTTTAATAAACCTTATAAACTTAGATAAACTTTTATAGATCTTACCTCGACGATTAACAGGATCTTTTGCCACATAAGCAACATAGTCTGTAGCATCCTAGTAGACAAATAACAAAGTTATAGATTTTTTTGGTTAGTTTTTTTGATAGCTTTTGGATTTTATTTGATGTTTCAGTTTATTATCTCATGTTTCACTTTCATGTGACATGCATGCTGCTGCACATGGAACAGTCTGTGGTCTCCTATGTGTTTTAAAACGGCATCTTTGGTAACTTACTGTAGCATCCTACTCTGAATTTGGAATAATCTATATCACGGATGCCCAACTTGTGGCCCTCCAGCTGTTGAAAAACTACAATTCCCCTGCATTCTCGGGCGGCTTACAGATATCAGGGCATGTTGGGAGTTGTTGTTTTGCAACAGCTGGAGGTCCGCCGGTTGGGAATCCCTAATCTATATAATTTTAACTACTGATAGATCTGATCTGGCCACACTAGTATTTAAAATCTGGACTTGTCATTAACACAGCAGAATGTCATAGATTCTCTCCTGAAAAACAAGTAAGTCTACTTTCACATCTGCCGCTGGGTACTCTAGCAGACAATTTCGGGAAGCGGCCGGAGAAAAAAACATGTGTGCAGCGGTTTATGTCCGGACGATTCTTGGCATATTTGCCGGGGAGCAGCCAGATCTCTGCCTGAACCCACGCTCAGAATGTGTGAATAAACACATTACAATCAATGGATATGTGTGGTGACCTGTGAAAGAGGCCTTAAGAGCACGGCTTGTGTGTTTCCAGCCTCATGCCTCATTCACATGTCAGGGATTCTCGGATGTGTGCTGTCCATGTTCTCCATTTTAATGTGCATATTAACACATCCGTGTTTTAGCACAGTCCGTTGGTCCGTGGTTTTAGCACAGAAGCATGCTCTATTTTGTCTGCGCTTACAGATCCATCACTCCCATTATAGTCTATGGGTCAGGGAAAAGCATCGACACATCACGGATGCCATCCGTCTTTCACAAACCAATCGGAGAAGATGCTATGAAAATTAATTTTCAACTGTGCAGTGTCCGTGAAACACAGATGACACATGGAGAGCCAAAAACGGACACGCGAAGCAAACACGGATCCTTTATTGCATCTTCACTAATGAATCACTGACCATCTTATTACGGATTTCATCATGGACATGGATGTGTGAGCTAGGTAAGTGGTGGTAGGAATGCGGGCATTTCTCTTTTGTGTTATTACGTGAAACAGAAAGTGTTAGGTACTCACCGGGTCACCGCCAGATGCAAAGGAAATGGACTGCATATGGTGGTTTGCTATAATCTGTAAATGAACAAACAGTAAAAATAAGTATCTTGGTCGTGTTTATATTTAAAGGGGTTTACCACTTTCCGGTTATTGTTGACCAATGGTTATTGTGCCAATTATATGGCACTTACTTATATAGTCTTTGTTGAAATTCTGCACCATTTTCAATATTTCATAAGGTATGCCACCTTGTTTACAAAGTCTTTTCTGCAGTCCACACAGTGGCCCTGTCCATAAAATGGCTGCTGATGGCGGGTCATGTGACCAGGCAAGTCACTTCTATGCGATGCCTCCTTCCTTCAAATACACTGCCCCTGCCTTCTGCACTTGTTCTGTTGGGATTTTAGAGCAGGTGTGGTGTGTTTGAATGAAGGAGGCATCACATGGAGGTGATTTGTCCGGTCACATAACCCTCCATCAGCGGCCATCTTATGGACAGGACCTCTGTGTGGACATCACAAAAGATTTTGTGCACAAGGAAGCATGCCATATAAAATGGTGAACAAAGTCTATATTAGTAAGTGCCATATAATCATCTTACAAACACATTGGTCGAAGATAACCAGAAAGTGGCCAACCCCTTTAAGGTTTGGGTTTACATCACTTTTTTTAATTACGTGTCTACATCATGCAGAGTCCTTCTATTTCTGAATGTGGGTGTTATCCACACAATGTGAATGGCAATGGGGTTTGTGTGAAATTAGGACTCCAGATGACCACAATTATAATAAAGCTCCAGAATTATATTATCAATTCCCATATATAAGCATACAGCTACATGCACACGACCGTATGTGTTTTGCGGTCCGCAAATTGCGGATCCGCAAAAAAACGGATGACGTTCCGTATGGAATCGGTTATTTTTGCGGATCCATTGTAATAATGTCTATCCTTGTCCGCAAACTAGAAAAAAATAGGACATGCACTATTTTTTTTTCGTGGCAACGGAACGGACATACTGATGCTGTCCGCGTTTTTTGTGGACCTGTTGAATTGAATGTGTCCGCATCCTATCCGCAAAAAAACGGAGCGGACACGGAAACAAACAACGTCCATGTGCATGTAGCTTACTGCAGTAATCGCTCTTTATAAACGGAATGGTTTAGGAACTAAATCCGGGCCACATCAGAGAAATCAAATCCTCTGCCACTCTCATATAGGCACCACCGGCAGCAATATGAGTATTTTTATGGAAGCTCGGATTTGTAAATGTGGAGCACAAAGGGAATAGCACAAGGCTGTGGACCAAATAACTAGTTGCATTCATGTAAATACTGGAGTCTATGTTGTGTCATACCTTTATTACTCCTACTAGAAGTTTATAAATCAATTGGCACCAGTCTGCTATAAGGCTGAGTTCACACTTCAGTTATTTGATCAGTTATTTCCATTACTGATTGTGAGCCAAAACCAGCTTACACAAAGATAAGGTATAACGAAAACCCCAACGGAAGCACTACGGAGTGCTTCCGTTGGGGTTTCATCCCATACTTCCGTTCCGCAAAAAGATAGAACATGTCCTATCTTTTTGCGGAGCTGCCGGATCGCGGACCCATTCAAGTGAATGGGTCCGCGATCCGCTGTGGCTGCCCCACGGACTGTGCTCGTGCATTGCTGCCCGCATTTTGCACACGCCCATGGGAAAGAGGCCTAACCCCTTCCCTTCAGCTGCCCCCCTCTTGCCCTTACCTGGTGCTGCCTGAGGCCTCATTGGTGGTGCACCCATGGTCCCTGCATGTCTGACATTGGCAACACTGATTGGATTGTGTTAGATTATGCAGTCCCCCCCCCCCCCCCAAAATGGTAACACTCAGTTGGACCTATATTGCAGACTGCTGGCTGCTCATTCAGAAACATCTAGTAGGAATGGCACAGCCTATTTTAATAAGAATGGATGCTCCAGAATTGTTATTGCATGAAAGTAATTATGAAACGGACATGTCGGGAGAGGTGACAGCTTCCCTTTAGGACATTTCCAGGAATATGAAATAGTTCCACAGCAATTGGAAACCAAGGCGGTCACCATGCTGACTGCATGTAGCATTCATGGCAGTAACTTCAAATGGTAAGCACCGTTCAGTCAATGCTTCACAATCCCGCCCTTCTCCGTTACTATGTCAGTCAATGCATTTCTTCATTGTGTACATGTACTGCAGACACTGATACTTGGGCGCTCTGCCATCTATCCTGCTCCATGACAAATAATCTTCCAACTGTTGCTCTGGCAACCACTGCCAGCCTCAGCCAACACATTCTGCAGAGGCATTTCATGTTCATTCATTGATTCCATTTGCTTTAGGAATACAATACATGCAAGCAAGATTCAAGGAATAGAGGTCATTACCTGACCGGCCAAATATCATATTCTGTAAGGATAAAATGGCTTCACCTCCACAAAATCAACACATTTATACCCGGATTTCGACAATAATTCTGCATTCGCATGAACAGTAGGGAGATTTATCAAAACTGATGTAAAGGTAAACTGTCTTAGTTGCCCATAGCAACCAATCATTACTCCCCCATCTTATCCCCCACCTCTTCCAGCTCCATCACTCTGATCCTCCCCGCCGGCTTTGTTTGTTTAGCTATAGAGAAGATGTGCCTGTCTATATACTCCACATGATCACTGCAGCCAATCACCGTCAGACTAATGTGACAAGCTACATACCACTGAGGCCAGCGATTGGCTGCAGCGGTGTCCAGTGTATATGGGCACATCATCACTGCAGCCAAGAAGATGATGTCATGGCTGCAGCAGTGGGAGGATCAGGATTCTAATTTTATGAATTGGTGGCATAGTAGAATGTTTTTTTTAATAAGTCAGACAACCCCATAAATAAGTAGCAATGACTTTCTTTATCTGCTTGCCATATCCATATGGTGATATGATCATACCTGTTTTGAATCTGGAGTCATCATATTTAAGCTGGTCGTAGATATATTCAGCGTTATACACATTCCCGCAAATTGGAGGTTGCTCTTTCCAAGGATGCTAGAGAGGATTTTATTTGCTGGCTAGAAAGAAAAAAACAAACATTTGAGCTTGTACTCATTGGTGGTATTCATATTTTTCTTCCTGTATTTACAGTATTGAAAAAGATCTATACAAGAACCATAGGAGCTACATCACAGGTTGAAAGGTACGCCGAAAAGTATTAAAGGGAAACGACTGCGTCAACTCTCATTGTAACTATATACTTTGAAAGGAAAGTGTCATAAGAAAATGACCTATTGTTTAAATCAGGTTCTTATGTTAACCCCTTAGTGACACCCATACGCCTTTTTACGGCTGTCACTAAGGGGCCTTAGGCTGGGCCACCGCCCTGCTCTAACAGCCCAGACCGGACGAAGGGGGGATGCCGATCCGGGCTGTTTAACACTTTACATTGGCGCCCGCCGCATGTGAGGTGCTGACAGAGGCACTACGCAAATGCGATTGTAGGGTTCCGATGTGTGTGAAGGCTGGAAGGGCCCTGATGTAGGCCCCCGACCAGCCTTCAGTAATTCTTCTCTGGTGCAGCCTGCTGGTCAATGTTAGAATAGCATTGCCATTAAAATGCAATGCACTATAAGCATAATGCATTGCATTTTAAAAGCAATCAAAATATTGTCTGTTATAGTCTCCTTGTGGAACTATTAAGTGGTAACAAAAATAAAAAAATAAAACATTTCTCAAATTTAAAAAATTACATTAAAAAATGTAGCTTTTGTTTCCCATTGAAAATACGCTTTTCAACAGCAAAAAATAACCATCCCCCATATGTTTGGGTATTTCCGCATCTATAACGACCCAGACTACATAAATATCACATAAATTATCCTCTACGTAAAAAAAAAAAAAAAAAGACAGAATATTATGTTATTTATACCGAAAAATGAACGCCGTTAAATTTATAACGTAAAAACGCAGTGGCAGTATTGCTGTTTTTACCATCTAAACCAGAAAGAGTTAATAAAAGTTAATCATAAAGTTATGTGTACCCCAAAATTGTGCCATTAAAAACTACAACTTGTCCAGCAAAAAACAAGCCCTCATAAAGCTATATAGACGGAAAAATAAAAAAGTTAAAGCTCTTGGAACGCGACGATGAAAAAAGGAAGAAAAACGCTTGGTCAGTAAGGCCCAAAACAGGTCACTAAGGGGTTAAACATATTTTACTGAATTTTTGCTAATGTTATTTTAAACTTTCCATGTCAATATCTACTTACAATAAAAACTAAAATCCAGCAGTTATTGAACTAACCACTAAGCCTAATAATAGGCACCACTACTTCATCTGTACTGGTCACTTTACTGCAGTTATCTTCTTATAATTACAGGCAGGATTATAATGACACTTATCACCTATATATACAGATAACACTGGATTCACAATTGGTAATATCACAGCTTATCAACTCCCTCCTGACCTGTGCACAGGACACAGGGAATGCCTAGTAAAAACTCTCCCATAGACATCAATGAGATCCCCTCCTGTCCATTGTGGCTATGGCCCATGGTGGAGAAGAGGAAGAGAGAGGAGGTGGCACTCGTGCGACTGCTGCTTTCTCTTCAACATTACACTGAATGTCATCTCACTTATATAGGACAAGTATAGGACATGTTCTATTTTTTTGCGGGCACAGTGGAATAAACAAACATGTGTGCTGTACACATCTTTTGTGGCCCCGGTCAAGTGAATGGGTCTGCATCTGACCTGTAAAAAATGCGGATCAGATGCGGACAAAAAACATGGCCTTCATGAGCCCTAAACCTGAGGATAAGTTATCAATATTTAAAAAAAAACTTTAATGACCAAGCATATAATTTCCAAATATTTTAGTAAACGAGAGAACGCTAGAAAAGTTTTTTTGTTTAGTTCAAATAAATTTGTTTTTCTTATACCTTAGGCTTTATTTTTATGCTATTTTTATATTAGTACCATATTTTATTCTTTGTGAAATCTGTGAAAATATAAAGAAGCAAATATATGTCTGTTTTTAAAAAAATTGAATATCACAAAGTGCTTTTGCTATATAGAGCTGTGGTTTTCTTTCTTTTAATTTTTTATGTATTTATTTTTCATATACATTGTACTCCTCTTAAGGGACCAATAGGGAATATTTTATCTTTACATTTTTTTTGCTAAGTTTCTCTGTAATCTGGGGCTGACATGTTATTCCCAATTACAGGGGAAATGTGGTACAGCCTCCTGCTAAAGACTGCAGCGATAATCTGGGTATGCTAAGACCCAGCAGTTCCTGCAGCTACCTGGCACTGCCACTTCCTAAACTGTATACAAGGCACTCATTGAGCACCATCTCTGCCTTCTGTATGGGGATTCCAGTCTGACAAACGACTTCCCTCTCCTTTAACTGCATGATTGCAGTTCAGAAATTCCTCTGCAAACTTATATGTGGACCAGCCAGATGTTTTAAGATGTTCTGCAGGTGGTTTATTTACATTATCCACAATATCATTAAAAACATTATGCATGGCAAGTACTGGATCTACTTATTAATGGCACATATTAAAGTAACCTGTCAGGAAATTCAATGTACCCTAACCATGGGTAGCAAGAAATACTGACAGGCTTCCCTATTAAGAAAGATCTATATTTTACTGTGAAATGCTGCAGCCTTCCAGGGAGCCAGGCACAGGGAGAAGTGACTCCCGACCAGCTCCCTGATGGCTTTTTCCTGAGTTGCTCAGCTTCACTGACGAGTCTCTCCCTATATGTGTATAGGGAGAAATCTATAAATCAAGTCATGTAGGGAGAAGCCAGCGGGGAGCCACCCAGTGGACACTTCTCCCCATGCCCAACTCATTATAAATTATGTTTTCTCTTACATCCTGCCATGTTTCAGAATAAGAGACAGGTAATGAGGAAGACTGTTAGCTTTTCATGCTGCCCCAGGATAGGCAACAAGAACCTCCTGGCAGCTTCCCTATAAATATGTTCAAAGGAAATAACAAAGGCCACTTCTGCTCAAATATGAAATTAAAAACCTGTATACATAAAATAAAAAAAATTGTCAAAGTCATCTGAATGGTGCCGTAATCTACTATTTATACCTACATCTTCACACAAGATTAAGAAAGTGATATAATCTCACTGCCAGCAAAATTATTCTTTGTTCCTCAGATTTGCATAGTATGAGTCACGAATCTCAATTTATACAAGTGGATATAAAAAATCTACAAACCCTGTTAAAATGCTAGGTTTTTGTCATCTAAATAATCAGACAAAGAAATATCATTTCTGAACTTTTTCCACTTTTAATATCATCTATAATCTGTACAATTCAATGGGGAAAAATAAAAAATAATGAACTAAAATAAATATAGGTGCAGCGAGCTCCAGAGGAACAGGTGCAGAGGAGAGGTAGTTTCCACAATGAGATGTTGTGTCACGGTGTGCTCCCTTAGGCCATCGCTCCCTAGGGCTGGATGCAGTGTAAAAGTGGATTGAAGAAACCAGGCAGGCATAAGAAAACAACAGCTTTATTTACTGAGTGCAAAAAATAACTTGGGTTACATCCTGCAATAATAAATACAAGGTTCAGTCTCTGTCACCAGATGATGAGGTGGCTGGTTAGATGCCACCCAGAAATATGCTAGCTGACAAAGTCTCGCTCTCCTGATTCTTCTTTACTACTGTAAAGCTGGCACCTACGACTGTTGATGTCCACTAAGTAATGCTGGCTTATATATTTGCCTATCCAGCCGTGGGGTGATGGGTGTCTGGGTGTCCCCCCACCTTGTAGCGGTTTCTGTAGAGCTGATTGTATCTGCTATCTGGAACGCCATAGATTTGATGGATTCTGCGATCCTTGGACCATTCTGTCACTCTGGAGCAGTGATCTTCTCAGTGAAGATGGATTCCTAGCCCTAAGGCCCTTAGGGACATGGGCTGATAGACGTGCCCCCTGTCTCCTCACTAGCCTAGCTAGCTCTCTCTACTGACAGGAAGTCGGACCAGCCCAATCCTATCAAGGGGGGAGGGTGGGTGGACTGGTTAGCTCCATTCCTAGTGCCATTCATCTGCTGGTGCAACAGTACATGACATAAGTAAAACATTACCATTGCATTATAAACCAAACAATTTGCAAATTTTCTATCTAAGGTATTGCACATGCAGACCCTTAAACTAATACTTTGCTGAAGTACCCTTTGAATTTATGACACCATTTAGTCTTTTTGGGTAGGATTCTATCAGCATGGCATATCTAGACTAGGAAATCTTTGCCCACGCTCCAAATCTTTCAGACTGCGAGGGCATCTCCTGTGTACAGCCCTCTTCAGGTCAACCCACAGCTTTTTAATTGGGTGCAGGTCTGGCCTCTGGTGGGCCAATCAAAAACTTTGATCTTCATCTGGCGAAACTTTTCTTTTCTTGATGTGGAGGTATGCTTTGGGTCATGGTCATGATGAAATGAGAAATTCCTCTTTATCTTCAGCTTTTTAGTAAAGGCTCATAATTTCCACCACCTTTACTAAAGCCCCAGTTTCAGCTGCAGAAAAGTAGCTACAAAGCATCATGTTGCCTCCATCATGCTGTCAGCACCAGACATCTGAGAAGCTCTGACAGACGTCTAGAACCTCCTCCTTGAGGTTCCTTTGTTTTGCTTTCATTTTCTCATCTCGTTAGCCTCTCTCAGCTGTCATGTAGTTGCACTGATTGCATCCCTTTAAATCCTTTTCCTATAGTGCATCACTTTGCGGTTTATACAACTTCCTGGAGTGTGTGCATGCTGTTCCTACTTCTCAGTCTTCTACAAGATAAGTTTTGTTCATTTATTTGTGTTTTTCTGTTTGCTGGATCTCAGGTGACCCTGACTCCCTCCGTATCTAGTGTAGGGAGCCGGTGGTCATGTCCCCTCACTATTATAGGGTGTTCAGGTGTTATACAGTCAAGGTACGAGGATATGCGATCATCTACCATTGGGATTTTCGCATAGGCTGAGCAGTCAGGGAGAGAGCCAGGTCTGATGCAGGGCTCTCCCTTTTTGTTCCTTAGTTTTGGATCCAGTCAGTCGTATATTCATTTTGTGTTTTCTAGTTTCCTGCACACCTTCCGTGACATTATAAACCGCCAAAACCATCTCAAGCATGGATCTGGTTTCACTTTTGACTGAACGCATGCAGGGTCTTTCATTGGAGGTAGCAGATCTCCGTAAGACTCTTTCTCAGTTTCAAGTGACCGGTTCAGCTTACGTTCATGGAGCTTGTTCTGAGCCTAAGATCTCGCTCCCGGATACGTTCTCTGGGGGTAGTGAGAATTTTGTGCGTTTTAGAGAGGCTTGCAAACTTCATTTTCGCCTACTTCCCCATTCCTCTGGTGATGAGGAACGGAGGGTGGGGATCATCATATCGCTGCTCAGGGATAACGCTCAGTCCTGGGCCTTTTCGCTGCCGGTGGGGACACGGCCCCTCCGTTCAGTGGATGAATTCTTTTTAGCCCTGGGTCAGATATATGATGATCCGGATCGTGTTGCTCTGGCTGAGTCTAGACTATGTCTTTTATGTCAGGGTAAACAATCCGCAGGGATATACTGTTCAGAATTTCGGAGATGGGCAGCTGATACTGGTTGGAATGATGCTGCACTCCCAAGTCAATTTTGCCATGGTCTTTCAGAGAGATTGAAAGATGCATTTGCCTTTTATGAGAGGCGTACCTCCTTGGACTCTGCCATGTCTCGGGCCGTTCGTATTGACAGGCGTCTTAGAGAGAGAGGAGAGATCACTCCTTCCTGTCATACTCAATCCCAGGACAGTATGGCGGTCTCATTCTGTGCACAGTGGTCTCAGTTGCTGTCAACCCCTTCTGAGCAGGAGCCCATGCAGCTGGGTTTGATTGCCTCTAACAATAGAAGATTCAGCCCTCATGGGAAGGTTTGTTTCTGTTGTGGAGGTATAAATTATTTGGCAAATGTTTGTCCCTCTAGGAGATTCAGGCAGTTTATTTGAGAGTAATAAAGAAACAAAAAGGAAAAAATCCTTTAAAAATGTTCCATCTGTTACCATTGGCAAGGTTGATGCAGAAAATGAAGGTTTTCCGTTTGCTTGTAGTTCCCGTTTTGTCCTACCTGCCAGGGTGGCGCTAGAGAGCAAGAACATTTTTTGTGAGATTTTTGTAGATAGTGGAGCAGCTGTCAATCTCATTGATAATCAATTTGCTATAACTCATGGTTTCCAGGTATGCACTTTGGGAAAGGATATACCTGTTTTTGCTATTGATTCCGCTCCACTTTCTCAGAAATCATTAAAGGGCATAGTTCACAATATCCGTTTGATTGTGAGTGATGCTCATGTTGAGGATGTGTCATGTTTCGTCCTTAGCGGGTTGCCTGCTCCTCTAGTGTTGGGGCTACCCTGGCTCACTAAACATAACCCCACCATTGATTGGCAAGCGAGGCAAATAAATGGTTGGAGTGACTTTTGCAGAGAGAATTGCCTCACGACATCTGTTTCTGAGGTTTCTACTAAGACTGTACCATCTTTTCTCTCTGAATTTTCGGATGTCTTCTCTGAGAGTGGTGTTCAGGACTTGCCCCCGCACAGGGAGTACGATTGCCCTATTAATCTCATCCCAGGCGCCAAGCTGCCTAAATCTCGTTTATACAATCTCTCCCAACCTGAAAGGGTTGCTATGCGTGCTTATATCTCTGAGTGTCTGAGAAAGGGACACATACGACCCTCGAAGTCACCTGTTGCCGCTGGTTTTTTCTTTGTTAAGAAAAAAGATGGTTCTTTAAGACCATGTCTGGATTTCAGGGAGCTGAACAGTATCACAATTCGTGACCCTTATCCGCTTCCTTGGATCCCGGACCTGTTTAACCAGATTGTTGGGGCTAAAGTTTTTTCCAAGTTGGATCTAAGAGGGGCATACAACCTGGTCAGGGTCAGAGAAGGAGACGAATGGAAGACGGCCTTCAATACCCCTGAGGGCCATTTTGAGAATTTGGTTATGCCTTTTGGTTTGATGAATGCTCCAGCCGTCTTTCAGCATTTTGTGAACAGCATTTTTTATCATTTAATGGGGAAATTTGTATTAGTGTATCTGGATGACATTTTGATTTTTTCTCCTGATTTCAAAACTCATAGGGAACACTTACGACAGGTCTTGCTCATCCTGCGGGAGAATAAATTGTACGCTAAACTGGAGAAATGTGTGTTTGCGGTTCCAGAAATTCAATTTCTGGGGTTTCTTCTCTCTGCTTCTGGTTTTCGCATGGACCCCGAGAAGGTCCGCGCTGTGCTTGAGTGGGAGCTTCCTGAGAACCAGAAGGCGCTGATGCGTTTTTTGGGCTTTGCCAATTATTACAGAAAGTTTATTTTGAATTATTCCTCTGTTGTTAAACCACTCACTGATATGACTAGAAAGGGGGTAGATTTTTCCTCCTGGTCGGTAGAGGCGCGTAAGGCCTTTTCTAATATCAAGGAGAGTTTTGCTTCCGCTCCCATCTTGGTACAACCTGATATTTCTCTACCCTTCATAGTTGAGGTTGATGCTTCTGAGGTGGGTGTGGGTGCGGTCTTGTCTCAGGGTCCCTCTCCTGCCAAATGGCGACCGTGTGCCTTTTTCTCGAAGAAACTCTCCTCCGCAGAGAGAAATTACAATGTGGGAGATAGGGAGTTGTTGGCCATCAAATTGGCTTTTGAGGAATGGCGCCATTGGCTAGAGGGAGCCAGACACCCTATTACCGTGTTTACTGACCATAAGAATCTGGCCTACTTGGAGTCAGCCAAGCGTCTGAACCCGAGACAGGCCAGATGGTCTTTGTTCTTTTCCAGGTTTAATTTTGTTGTCACGTTCCGCCCTGGGGTTAAGAATGTGAAGGCGGATGCCTTGTCACATTGTTTTCCGGGAGGTGGGAATTTTGAAGACCCGGGTCCCATTTTGGCTGAAGGTGTGGTGGTCTCTGCTCTTTATCCTGAATTAGAGGCAGAGGTTCAGGTAGCCCAGTCAGAGGCTCCTGATATTTGTCCTCCTGGGAGGTTGTTTGTGCCTCTCGCTTTAAGACACAAGATTTTTAACCACTTGAGCCCCGCTAGCTGAAACCCCCTTCATGACCAGAGCACTTTTTACACTTCGGCACTACACTCCTTTCACCGTTTATCGCTCGGTCATGCAACTTACCACCCAAATGAATTTTACCTCCTTTTCTGCTCACTAATAGAGCTTTCATTTGGTGGTATTTTATTGCTGCTGACATTTTTACTTTTTTTGTTATTAATCAAAATGTAACGATTTTTTTGCAAAAAAATGACATTTTTCACTTTCAGCTGTAAAATTTTGCAAAAAAAACGACATCCATATATAAATTTTTCGCCAAATTTTTTGTTCTACATGTCTTTGATAAAAAAAAATGTTTGGGCAAAAAAAAAAATGGTTTGGGTAAAAGTTATAGCGTTTACACACTATGGTACAAAAATGTGAATTTCCGCTTTTTGAAACGGCTCTGATTTTCTGAGCACCTGTCATGATTCCTGAGGATCTACAATGCCCAAACAGTAGAAAACCCCCACAAATGACCCCATTTCGGAAAGTAGACACCCTAAGGTATTCGCTGATGGGCATAGTGAGTTCATAGAACTTTTTATTTTTTGTCACAAGTTAGCGGAAAATGATGATGATTTTTTCTTTTTTTTTTTTTCTTACAAAGTTCCATATTCCACTAACTTGCGACAAAAAATAAAAAATTCTAGGAACTCGCTGTGCCCCTCACAGAATACCTTGGGGTGTCTTCTTTCCAAAATGGGGTCACTTGTGGCGTAGTTATACTGCCCTGGCAATTTAGGGGCCCTAATGTGTGAGAAGAACTTTGCAATCAAAATGTGTAAAAAATGACCGGCGAAACCCGAAAGGTGCACTTTGGAATATGTGCCCCTTTGCCCACCTAGGCTGCAATAAAGTGTCACACATCTGGTATCGCCGTACTCAGGAGAAGTTGGGGAATGTGTTTTGGGGTGTCATTTTACATATACCCATGCTGGGTGAGAGAAATATCTTGGTCAAATGCCAACTTTGCCATTTTATAAAAATGGAAAGTTGTCATTTGACCAAGATATTTCTCTCACCCAGCATGGGTATATGTAAAATGACACCCCAAAACACATTCCTTAACTTCTCCTGAGTACGGCGATACCAGATGTGTCACACTTTTTTGCTGCCAAGGTGGGCAAAGGGGCACATATTCCAAAGTGCACCTTTCGGATTTTGCAGGCAATTTTTTACACATTTTGATTGCAAGGTACTTCTCACACATTTGGGCCCCTAAATTGCCAGGGCAGTATAACTACGCCACAAGTGACCCCATTTTGGAAAGAAGACACCCCAAGGTATTCCGTGAGGGGCACTGCGAGTTCCTAGAATTTTTTTTTTTTGTCACAAGTTAGCGGAAAATGATGATTTTTTTTTTTTCTCTTTTTTCCTTACAAAGTCTCATATTCCACTAACTTGCGACAAAAAATAAAAAATTCTAGGAACTCGCCATGCCCCTCACGGAATACCTTGGGGTGTCTTCTTTCTAAAATGGGGTCACTTGTGGCGTAGTTATACTGCCCTGGCAATTTAGGGGCCCATATGTGTGAGAAGTACTTTGCAATCAAAATCTGTAAAAAATGACCGGTGAAATCCGAAAGGTGCACTTTGGAATATGTGCCCCTTTGCCCACCTTGGCATCAAAAAAGTGTCACACATCTGGTATCGCCGTACTCAGGAGAAGTTGGGGAATGTGTTTTGGGGTGTCATTTTACATATACCCATGCTGGGTGAGAGAAATATCTTGGCAAAAGACAACTTTTCCCATTTTTTTATACAAAGTAGGCATTTGACCAAGATATTTTTCTCACCCAGCATGGGTATATGTAAAATGACACCCCAAAACACATTCCCCAACTTCTCCTGAGTACGGCGATACCAGATGTGTGACACTTTTTTGCAGCCAAGGTGGGCAAAGGGGCACATATTCCAAAGTGCACCTTTCGGATTTCGCAGGCCATTTTTTACACATTTTGATTGCAAGGTACTTCTTACACATTTGGGCCCCTAAATTGCCAGGGCAGTATAACTACGCCACAAGTGACCCCATTTTGGAAAGAAGACACCCCAAGGTATTCCGTGAGGGGCACGGCGAGTTCCTAGAATTTTTTATTTTTTGTCGCAAGTTAGTGGAATATGAGACTTTGTAAGGAAAAAAGAAAAAAAAAGAAAAATCATCATTTTCCGCTAACTTGTGACAAAAATAAAAAATTCTAGGAACTCGCCATGCCCCTCACGGAATACCTTGGGGTGTCTTCTTTCCAAAATGGGGTCACTTGTGGCGTAGTTATACTGCCCTGGCAATTTAGGGGCCCAAATGTGTAAGAAGTACTTTGCAATCAAAATCTGTAAAAAATAGCCTGTGAAATCCGAAAGGTGCTCTTTGGAATATGTGCCCCTTTGCCCACCTTGGCTGCAAAAAAGTGTCACACATCTGGTATCGCCGTACTCAGGAGAAGTTGGGGAATGTGTTTTGGGGTGTCATTTTACATATACCCATGCTGGGTGAGAGAAATATCTTGGCAAAAGATAACTTTTCCCATTTTTTTATACAAAGTTGGCATTTGACCAAGATATTTTTCTCACCCAGCATGGGTATATGTAAAATGACACCCCAAAACACATTGCCCAACTTCTCCTGAGTACGGCGATACCAGATGTGTGACACTTTTTTGCAGCCTAGATGCGCAAAGGTGCCCAAATTCCTTTTAGGAGGGCATTTTTAGACATTTGGATCCCAGACTTCTTCTCACACTTTCGGGCCCCTAAAAAGCCAGGGCAGTATAAATACCCCACATGTGACCCCACTTTGGAAAGAAGACACCCCAAGGTATTCAATGAGGGGCCTGGCGAGTTCCTAGAAATTTTTATTTTTTTGCATAAGTTAGCGGAAATTGATTTTTTTTTGTTTTTTTCTCACAAAGTCTCACTTTCCGCTAACTTAGGACAAAAATTTCAATCTTTCATGGACTCAATATGCCCCTCACGGAATACCTTGGGGTGTCTTCTTTCCGAAATGGGGTCACATGTGGGGTATTTATACTGCCCTGGCTTTTTAAGGGCCCTAAAGCGTGAGAAGAAGTCTGGAATATAAATGTCTAAAAATGTTTACGCATTTGGATTCCGTGAGGGGTATGGTGAGTTCATGTGAGATTTTATTTTTGGACACAAGTTAGTGGAGACTTTGTAAGAAAAAACAAAAACAAAAACAAACAAAAAATTTCCGCTAACTTTGGGCCAAAAAAATGTCTGAATGGAGCCTTACAGGGGGAGTGATCAATGACAGGGGGGTGATCAATGACAGGGGGGTGATCAATGACAGGGGGGTGATCACCCATATAGACTCCCTGATCACCCCCCTGTCACTGATCACCCCCCTGGTAAGGCTCCATTCAGACGTCCGTATGATTTTTACGGATCCATGGATACATGGATCGGATCCGCAAAACACATGCGGACGTCTGAATGGAGCCTTACAGGGGGGTTATCAATGACAGGGGGTGATCAGGGTGATCACCCCCCTGTCACTGATCACCCCCCCTGTAAGGCTCCATTCAGACGTCCGTATGATTTTTACGGATCCATGGATACATGGATCGGATCCGCAAAACACATGCGGACGTCTGAATGGAGCCTTACAGGGGGGGTGATCAATGACAGAGGGGTGATCACCCATATAGACTCCCTGATCACCCCCCTGTAAGGCTCCATTCAGACGTCCGTATGATTTTTCACGGATCCACGGATACATGGATCGGATCCGCAAAACACATGCGGACGTCTGAATGGAGCCTTACAGGGGGGGGGGTGATCAATGACAGAGGGGTGATCACCCATATAGACTCCCTGATCACCCCCCTGTAAGGCTCCATTCAGACGTCCGTATGATTTTTTACGGATCCACGGATACATGGATCGGATCCGCAAAACACATGCGGACGTCTGAATGGAGCCTTACAGGGGGGGGGTGATCAATGACAGAGGGGTGATCACCCATATAGACTCCCTGATCACCCCCCTGTAAGGCTCCATTCAGACGTCCGTATGATTTTTTACGGATCCACGGATACATGGATCGGATCCGCAAAACACATGCGGACGTCTGAATGGAGCCTTACAGGGGGGTGATCAATGACAGGGGGGTGATCAGGGAGTCTATATGGGGTGATCAACCCCCTGTCATTGATCACCCCCCTGTAAGGCTCCATTCAGACGTCCGCATGTGTTTTGCGGATCCGATCCATGTATCAGTGGATCCGTAAAAATCATGCAGACGTCTGAATGGAACCTTACAGGGGGGTGATCAATGACAGAGGGGTGATCAATGCAGGGGGTGATCAGGGAATCTATATGGGTGATCACCCGCCTGTCATTGATCACCCCCCTGTAAGGCTCCATTCAGACGTCCGTATGTGTTTTGCGGATCCGATCCATGTATCAGTGGATCCGTAAAAATCATGCGGATGTCTGAATGGAGCCTTACAGGGGGGTGATCAATGACAGAGGGGTGATCAATGACAGGGAAGTGATCAGGAAGTCTATATGCGTGATCACCCCCTTGTCATTGATCACCCCCCTGTAAGGCTCCATTCAGAGGTCCGCATGTGTTTTGCGGATCCGATCCATGTATCAGTGGATCCGTAAAAATCATGCGGATGTCTGAATGGAGCCTTACAGGGGGGTGATCAATGACAGAGGGGTGATCAATGACAGGGAAGTGATCAGGAAGTCTATATGCGTGATCACCCACTTGTCATTGATCACCCCCCTGTAAGGCTCCATTCAGACGTCCGTATGCGTTTTGCGGATCCGATCCATGTATCAGTGGATCCGTAAAAATCATGCGGATGTCTGAATGGAGCCTTACAGGGGGGTGATCAATGACAGAGGGGTGATCAATGACAGGGAAGTGATCAGGAAGTCTATATGCGTGATCACCCCCTTGTCATTGATCACCCCCCTGTAAGGCTCCATTCAGAGGTCCGCATGTGTTTTGCGGATCCGATCCATGTATCAGTGGATCCGTAAAAATCATGCGGATGTCTGAATGGAGCCTTACAGGGGGGTGATCAATGACAGAGGGGTGATCAATGACAGGGAAGTGATCAGGAAGTCTATATGCGTGATCACCCACTTGTCATTGATCACCCCCCTGTAAGGCTCCATTCAGACGTCCGTATGCGTTTTGCGGATCCGATCCATGTATCCGTGGATCCGTAAAAATCATACGGACGTCTGAACGGAGTCTGACAGGGGGGTGATCAATGACAGGGGGGTGATCAATGACAGGGGGGTGATCAGGGAGTTTATATGGGGTGATCATGGGTGATCAGGGGTTTATAAGGGGTTAATAAGTGACGGGGGGGGGTGTAGTGTAGTGTGGTGTTTGGTGCGACTGTACTGAGCTACCTGAGTCCTCTGGTGGTCGATCCTAACAAAAGGGACCACCAGAGGACCAGGTAGCAGGTATATTAGACGCTGTTATCAAAACAGCATCTAATATACCTGTTAGGGGTTAAAAAAATCACATCTCCAGCCTGCCAGCGAGCGATCGCCGCTGGCAGGCTGGAGATCCACTCGCTTACCTTCCGTTCCTGTGAGCGCGCGCGCCTGTGTGCGCGCGTTCACAGGAAATCTCGCGTCTCGCGAGATGACGCATATATGCGTGACTGTGCGCAGGGCTGCCACCTCCGGAACGCACATCTGCGTTAGGCGGTCCGGAGGTGGTTAAGGAACACCACGATACTGTCCTTGCTGGGCACCCGGGGGCAAGAGCCACAGTGGATCTCATCGCTCGGAGATTCTGGTGGCCGGCGCTTCGTAGGTCGGTTGAGGGTTTTGTGGCAGCCTGCGAGACCTGCGCTCGTGCCAAAGTCCCTCATTCACGGCCATCAGGTCCTATCCTTCCCTTACCCATTCCTTCCCGTCCTTGGACACATCTGTCCATGGACTTCATTACGGACCTGCCTCGTTCCTCGGGGAAGACTGTGATTCTGGTGGTGGTGGACCGTTTTAGCAAAATGGTGCATTTCATCCCTTTTCCTGGCTTGCCCAATGCTAAGACGCTGGCGCAGGCATTTATTGATCACATTGTCAAATTGCATGGTATTCCTTCAGACATAGTCTCTGATAGGGGCACGCAGTTTGTTTCCAGATTCTGGAAGGCTTTCTGTTCTCGCTTGGGGATTCGGTTGTCATTCTCTTCTGCTTTCCACCCGCAGTCGAATGGCCAGACAGAGCGCGTCAATCAGAATCTGGAGACATATCTGCGCTGTTTTGTGGCAGAGAATCAGGAGGATTGGTGTTCTTTTTTGTCTCTTGCTGAGTTTGCTTTAAATAACCGTCGACAGGAGTCCTCTGATAAGTCACGATTTTTTGGTGCATATGGGTTTCATCCGCAGTTTGGGACATTCTCGGGAGAGGGGTCTTCTGGTTTACCTGATGAGGACAGATTCTCCTCGTCTTTGTCATCTATTTGGCAAAAGATTCAGGATAATCTAAAGAGCATGAGTGAGAGATATAAGCGTGTGGCGGATAAGAGACGTGTGCCTGGTCCGGACCTGAATGTTGGTGATCTGGTGTGGTTGTCTACTAAGAATATCAAATTGAAGGTTCCCTCCTGGAAGTTGGGTCCTAAGTTTATTGGGCCTTACAAAATCTTGTCCGTCATCAATCCTGTTGCCTACCGTCTTGATCTTCCTCAGACTTGGAAGATCCATAATGTTTTTCATAAGTCCTTATTAAAACCTTATGTCTAACCCATTGTACCCTCGTCTTTGCCTCCTCCTCCGATTGTGGTTGATGGTAATCTTGAATTTCAGGTCTCTAGAATTGTGGATTCTCGTGTTGTCCGCGGTTCTCTCCAGTACCTCGATTATTGGGAGGGTTATGGTCCTGAGGAGAGGATGTGGATCCCAGTGACGGACATTAAGGCCACTCGTCTCATCAGGGCTTTCCATAGGTCCCATCCTGAGAAGGTGGGCTCTGAGCGTCCGGAGTCCACTCGTAGAAGGAGGGGTACTGTCACCACCAGACATCTGAGAAGCTCTGACAGACGTCTAGAACCTCCTCCTTGAGGTTCCTTTGTTTTGCTTTCATTTTCTCATCTCGTTAGCCTCTCTCAGCTGTCATGTAGTTGCACTGATTGCATCCCTTTAAATCTTTTCCCATAGTGCATCACTTTGCGGTTTATACAACTTCCTGGAGTGTGTGCATGCTGTTCCTACTTCTCAGTCTTCTACAAGATAAGTTTTGTTCATTTATTTGTGTTTTTCTGTTTGCTGGATCCCAGGTGACCCTGACTTCTTCCGTATCTAGTGTAGGGAGCTGGTGGTCGTGTCCCCTCACTATTATAGGATGTTCAGGTGTTATACAGTCGAGGTACGAGGATATGCGATCATCTACCATTGGGATTTTCGCATAGGCTGAGCAGTCAGGGAGAGAGCCAGGTCTGATGCAGGGCTCTCCCTTTTTGTACCTTAGTTTTGGATCCAGTCAGTCGTATTTTCATTTTGTGTTTTCTAGTTTCCTGCACACCTTCCGTGACACATGTTTCACTGGAGGTATGGTGCTATACTGGTGATGGTGGGTATGGTGTTCTTTTGGTGATGCGCAGTCTTGGCCTTGCGCCAAACATACATTTTTTAATTATGACCAAAAAACTCTACCTTGGTCTCATCAGACCACAAGATGTTTTCCCACATGCTTTTGACAGACTTGATGTGTACAAATTTTTTTTGTATCCTTCTCCTGACTGATACCTTTCAACAATGAGATCCCTTTGATATTTTGTAAGTAGAGATGAGCGAATCGAAGCTGACGAAGTGGAATTCGATCCGAATTTCAGGAAAAATACTATATCATCTTGCTGCACTGACTGGGCACCCAAATTGCTTTTATACAGCTCTGTAATTCCAGCAAATCGTTCTTGTTATTGGGGTGCAAGTGTTGTTTGATACAGCCATTAACAGGGTTTATTACAAGAAATATTTCTACATCTTATTTGCCCTTGTGCGGTGCAGTTATATGTTCTAAAGCAGGCATCCTCAAACTGCGGCCCTCCAGCTGTTGTAAAACTACAACTCCTGCAATGCCCTGCTGTAGGCTGATACCTGTAGGCTGTTCGGGCATGCTGGGAGTTGTAGTTTTGCAACAGCTGGAGGGCCGCAGTTTGAGGATGCCTGTTCTAAAGCATTTTTTGGCTTGTATTAGTGGGGGGAAAAAGGGCTTATTAGCCGTTGTGTGGTGAAGTGCGAAAATTACAGCTCTTTTTGTCATGTATTAGTGGCAAAAGTAAAATATATTTGCCGTTCAGCAGTTATATATTCTAAAGCCTTTTGTGTCGTGTCTAAGAGGAAAAAAGAAAAATATATTTGCCGTTCAGCTGTGAAGTTATATGTTCTAAAGCCCTTTTGTGGAGTGTATAGGTGGAAAAAATAAGGGCCTACTTGCCGTTCAGTGCTGCAGTCATATGTTCTAAAGCCCTTTCTTTGCGTGTATTAGTGGCACAAAAAAAGTATTTCCCGTTCTGTGGTGAATTGAGAAAATGAAAGACTTTTTTGGGGTGTTTTAATTTACTTTTTATTTATTTATTCGATTTTTTGAGGCATTAGCAATACTGATGGATTACTGACTAAATGCTGAAGGGAGTGAAGGCGGATGCTCAACAAACAGGATCCGTTTTTGGGGGTCATTGTTCTCATGGATCAGAGGAAGGGCAAAATAATCAGTGACATCAACACAAACTTACTGCTGACACCCTCTCCCCTCTGTCGGGGGGCTCTACTTGTATAAGTATTTAATAGAACAGGTTCTGTAGATATCTATGTGCAATCAGCTGACGACGGTGTAAAAGGAGTGCACTTCTTCTAGGCGCTAACATCGACCTGTAAGGCTGAGTTCATAATTGAGTTATTTGGTCAGTTTTGGCCCTGTGACTGCCCAAATAAGTGAAGTGTGCAGTATTTTAATGGCTAACAAAAAGTTTTGTTAGCCATTAAAAGGTATCAAACCTGCAATACACTTATTTTGTTTCTCTTAATGAGAGCACTCAACTAGTTTTCTATTAGCTAACACAGTACCAGACTTTTTTGCGATTCTAAGAGCGACGCCTGTCATCTACATGTCATACTGACTCACAGTATTATTTTACTACAACAGCAGACTCCCTATGCGTGTAACTGCAAGGCACAGTGTTCTACACCACTATAAAGGCTCTCTGCAGCCAGGAAAGAGCTGTTTGTTAATGCGATTCACCGCAAATAAATTCAGATGGAAACACATTTTTTCCAAAAATTTGGCGAACCGGCCAAAACGAATTTTTGAAAAATTCGCTCATCTCTAGTTGTAAGATGTTTATGGACCATGGTTCTTGCTGTAAAATGCAACTAATAAAGTGTCAGGAAAATCGTACTTGAACAGCTGATTTTTATTTGGGGTTCTTCAGAATCCCTTTAAATGATAGCAACGGTGTACTGATTACTATTTAAAATGAACTTACATGTGACTGGCTAATTCTGAACACAACAACCAATCTCCAATTATAAGAGGGTGTTCACACTTATACAACCACATTACACAACACATTTAAAGGGAACCTGTCACCAGTTTTATAATGTGTCCTAACTAAGGGCAACATAAATAAGTGACTGATTCGCTTAGCAAAATGCTGGGTCACTTTCTTTAATTGACCCAGTCAAACTGCCAAAATCTTGTATTGAAAAGCTCCAGCTGATAATGATGAATCATGAATATTTATGAGCTCCTGACTCTCCCCGCCCACCTGCTGCTGAATGACAGTTTGTTTCCATAGGAATCAGCAGCAGGTGGGCAGGGGAGTGGCTATAGCTGTTAATTAAATATCAGCTCAATTAAAGAATCAGCTCATTAGCATGCGGCATCTTTGTGTGTATATTATGAAGTAACCATCTGTCCCACCAGTAAGTGAATACATCTAAGGCACTTTTTAGTAGTTAATGATTGTATATAATTAGTTAGATTATAATCAAATATCCACATGACAGGTTCCCTTTAAGTTTTGTTATTTTTATTTCCCCCGTCTAAAGGATTTCAGTTAGGGGTCACGTTGAAGGTTTAAATCTGAAATAATTTGTCTTGGTCTGATTTTTTTGATCGTCATAGTAATGCCATAAAGATAATTATCAGTGGCATGATTGTGACATTTACTTCTCGTGCACAACCAGGTCCTGTTTTCAGTGGTGCGGACTGTGATATCTAAAAGTCAAGTGCTCTATTGAGAAATACAGGGTGCACCAGTGGTGTCCCAAGTGGGGGGGGGGGGGGGGGGGGGCGCCTTGCACCGGGTGCCGGCTGAGTCGGCTCTCAGGGGGGTGCCAGAACGGAAGCAATGAGTGCTCATACAGATGGATGCGCTCATTGCTTTTCCCTTTATAAGATGCAGTGCATCTTATAAAGTGCTCACTAGTGTGCAGGAGAAGGGGGAGAGAAGCGCTGTACAGTACTTACTCCTCCTCCTGCTTGCTCTTCTTAGGGCCCGTGCTGCTGTGTCCTGGCTGCCTGCAGCGTCAGGACATACAAAGTGCACTTTGACCTGATGCTGCAGGAGAAGAGAAGATAGCCAGGACAGGGAGAGTGGAGACAGGAGAGGTAAGTGACTTTATTTTTTTACAGTCTGATCTGAGGTCTGATATGGAGGTATAATGGGGGGTCTGGAGAGGTCTAATGGGGGTCTGGAGGTCTGACTGGGGGGTCTGGAGTGGTCTAATAGGGGGTCTGGAGGTCTGATTGGGGGCATGGAGGTCTAATGGGGGTCTGGAGGTCTAATGCGGGTCTGATTGGGGGTCTGGAGGTCTGACTTGGGGGTCTGGAGTTCTAATGGGGTTCTGATTGGAGGTCTGACTGGGGGGTCTAGAGGTCTAATGGGGGTCTGGAGGTCTAGTGGGAGTCTGGAGGTCTGTGTGGTACCAGTATTTTCAGGGGGACTGTTTCTGCAGAAAAGTATTCGGAAGCACAGTGGACACGGTATTGGGGGTAGCAGGATTGTGTGTTGAGAAGGTGGGAGGATGATGGAAAAGTAGGTAAGTAAGATGTTGTTAAACTCTGCAGAGACAAGGCACAGCTGAAAGAAGTCACCATGGTGGTCTAGTCAGGAGAAGAAGAGAAAAGATAATATCTACATCAGAGAAGAGAAGTCACTGGATGTAACAGGTACATATATGGCGCTGTATGACCCTGTATGTTCTGTAGCGCTGTATGTAATGTTTTCCAAATATGTCTTTAAAGGGGTTGTCCGCTTTTTTTTTTGTATAAGCGCTGCCTTCTCTGCTCTGTTTACCTGCTCATCTCTGCAAATGCTACGGCGAGCAGGTAAACAGAACAGAGAAAGCAGCTCTCATATGAGCGCTGCCCTCTCTTCAAACAGCTGGAGGCTGGGGGCACAGAGGGCATTACTAATGTGAAGGGGGCACAATTTTGTTAAAGTATTGGGGGGGTGCCAGAGAAAGGACCCGACCCAGGTGCCAAACATACTAGGCACACCACTGGGGTGCACTATACTGTACAGAATCTGTATGATATCTGTTCTACCCCCAAATAAAGATAAATACAGTTGTGGCTAAATGACCACCATACAGTGAATGAATAATACCACCATATCACCATTTACCATAAGCGAATAACCATAATCAGATGTCACCTCCATCCTGTATAAAGATTACAGTTAATAACAAAGAGTCCTTGAGATAGTTCACAATTAAATAGGTGCACAGCAGGAGAAATGCCTGCCCTGTTCCTATAACAATACTGAATTTATACTGAAATAAGAGAATATCAAGACTAGTATTTGGGGCTTTGATGTTAATATGCTCTGCGTTCAGATACAAGCAGCTATTCATGAAACATATGCATCATTACTGGTGACTTCTATTTAACCTTTAGGCGATCCTCAATCTCCTATATGGATCCGGGCAGAAAGCCTTCAGTAGTGAAGCCCTGTAACACTATATGATTTTTCCAGAGATTTATTGGGTAAAACCACATAAAACATCAGTCATATGGCGTCCTGCTACATGATAGGGCTGATCATGTGGCAGGATGCTTTATGACTCCTCTGTTTTTATGTGATTTTAATTTTCTGAGCTTGTGTGTGCGGAAATACATCCTCAGAAAAAAATCACTTGTGTTATTGTGCTTCACTATTGTAAGTTTTCCTAAAGGAGGATTGCCTAAAGATTAAAGGGGCTGTCTCGCTTCAGCAAATGGTATTTATCATGTAGAGATAGTTAATATAAGGCACTTACTAATGTATTGTGATTGTCCATATTACATCCTTTTGCTGGCTGAATTCATTTTTCCATCACATTATACACTGCTCGTGTCCAGGGGTTATAACCACCCTGCAATCCAGCAGCGGTGGTCGTGCTTGCACACTGTCGGAAAAGGCACTGACTTCTTTGATGGCTGAGACCACGGAAGTGTGCATAGACTGGCGCCTTTTCCTATAGTGTGCAAGCATGGCCACCACTGCTGGATTTCAGGGTGGTCATAACACCTGGGTATGAGCAGTGTATAATGCGATGGAAAAATGGATCAAGTAAGCAAAGGAGGCAACATGGACAATCACAATACATTAGTAAGTGCCTTGTATTGGCTTTGTCGCTTTGTCTACATGATAAATGCCATTTTCTGAAGTAAGACAATCCCTTTAAGTGAAAGTTACCAGTACAGATGTGTATGTTTGATGAATAGCTGTTTTCATCTGAATGCAAAGCATATTAACCCCTTAAGGACCCAGGACAGGAATGCTCGTCCTAAATGGCCGGTACTTTGTGTCCCAGGACGAGCATTCTCATCCTGTGGTCCTTCCTCCCCAACCACGTGCGGTGCTGCGATCAGCAGCACGGATCCGGCTGTTACGGACAGTGGGATCCCTGCTGCATGCACGGTGATAACGCCGATGCCGGTGGATTAACCCCTCATATGCCACATTCAGTTTTGCCCTCCCTCTCCTCATCCATTGGGTCCCCGTGCTGCTGTGGACCCGATGGTTGCCATGGCAGGCCCAAGCCATTCAAAGGCCTTGGGGCCCGGCATGTATGGAGGCCTATGGGGCCCAGCCCCCAGGCTGGGTCTCATAGGCAAACTATCAGCGTATTACACTTCGTAATACACTGATAGTCAATGCAATACAGTACAGATGCATTGTGCTGCATTGAAACAGGGATCAGACCCTGTAATGTTGAAGTCCCGTAGTGGGACAAAAATTAAAAATTGTGAAATAAAAGTGTTTTTAACAGTAAAAAATTCAAGTTTCAATAAAAAAGTCCCTTTCCTATAACAAGAGACATATAAAAATTGTAAAAAAATGGAAAAAAAACAGACATATTAGGTATCACCACGTGCGTAACAACCTGCTCTATAAAAGTATCACATGATCCACGCCATCTGGTCAACACCGTAAAAACAAATTAATAAAAACTGTGCTTAAAAAAGCTATTTTATGCAACCTTTTATCACTAAAAGTGTAATACCAAGTGATCTAAAAGTAATATTTTTTTGGCTTCAAAAATGCTTTTATTGTTTAAAGCCAGAATATATATATAAAAAAAACAGACATATTAGGTATCGCCGCATCCGTAACAACCTGCTCTATAACAATATCATATGATTTACTCTGTCAGGTGAAAATCTAATAAAAAAAACAAGCCAAAAAAATATTTTTTTTGTCACTATACATCACAAAAAGTGTAATACCAAACAATCAAAAAGTAGTATGCACTCCAAAATAGTACCAATCAAACCGCCACCTCATGCTGCAAAAACTGAACCCCTACATAAGATAATTAGCCATATTAGGTATCGCCACATCCGTAACAACCTGCTCTATAAAAATATCACATGATTTACCCTGTCAGATGAAAACAGTAAAAAATAAAATTAAATGAAAAAAAGTGCCCAAAAAATAAATTTGTTGTCACCATACATCACAAAAAGTGTAATACCAAACAATCAAAAAGTAGTATGTACTCCAAAATAGTACCAATCAAACCGTCACCTCAGGCTGCAAGAACTAAGCCCGTACATAAGATAATCGTCCGAAAAATTAAAATAATATGGCTTTCAGAAAAATGAGACACAAAAACATGATTTATTTAAAAAATGCTTTATTATGTAAAACTGAAACAAAAGAAAAATTCAAGTACAGTGATCCCTCAACATACAATATTAATTGGTTTTGCAACGACCATTATATGTTGAAACCATTGTACAGGTCGTTCTAAAAAAATTAGCATATTGTGATAAAGTTCATTATTTTCTGTAATGTACTGATAAACATTAGACTTTCATATATTTTAGATTAATTACACACCAACTGAAGTAGTTCAAGCCTTTTATTGTTTTAATATTGATGATTTTGGCATACAGCTCATGAAAACCCAAATCTCAAAAAAATTAGCATATTTCATCCGACCAATAAAAGAAAAGTGTTTTTAATACAAAAAAAGTCAACCTTCAAATAATTATGTTCAGTTCTGCACTCAATACTTGGTCGGGAATCCTTTTGCAGAAATGACCGCTTCAATGCGGCGTGGCATGGAGGCAATCAGCCTGTGGCACTGCTGAGGTGTTATGGAGGCCCAGGATGCTTCGATAGCGGCCTTAAGCTCATCCGGAGTGTTGGGTCTTGCGTCTCTCAACTTTCTCTTCCCAATATCCCACAGATTCTCTATGGGGTTCAGGTCAGGAGAGTTGGCAGGCCAATTGAGCACAGTAATACCATGGTCAGTAAACCATTTACCAGTGGTTTTGGCACTGTGAGCAGGTGCCAGGTCGTGCTGAAAAATGAAATCTTCATCTCCATAAAGCTTTTCAGCAGATGGAAGCATGAAGTGCTCCAAAATCTCCTGATAGCTAGCTGCATTGACCCTGCCCTTGATAAAACACAGTGGACCAACACCAGCAGCTGACATGGCACCCCAGACCATCACTGACTGTGGGTACTTGACACTGGACTTCAGGCATTTTGGCATTTCCCTCTCCCCAGTCTTCCTCCAGACTCTGGCACCTTGATTTCCGAATGACATGCAACAGTCCAGTGCTGCTTCTCTGTAGCCCAGGTCAGGCGCTTCTGCCGCTGTTTCTGGTTCAAAAGTGGCTTGACCTGGGGAATGCGGCACCTGTAGCCAATTTCCTGCACACGCCTGTACACGGTGGCTCTGGATGTTTCTACTCCAGACTCAGTCCACTGCTTCCGCAGGTCCCCCAAGGTCTGGAATCGGTCCTTCTCCACAATCTTCCTCAGGGTCCAGTCACCTCTTCTCATTGTGCAGCGTTTTCTGCCACACTTTTTCCTTCCCACAGACTTCCCACTGAGGTGCCTTGATACAGCACTCTGGGAACAGCCTATTTGTTCAGAAATTTCTTTCTGTGTCTTACCCTCTTGCTTGAGGGTGTCAATGATGGCCTTCTGGACAGCAGTCAGGTTGGCAGTCTTACCCATGATTGCGGTTTTGAGTAATGAACCAGGCTGGGAGTTTTTAAAAGCCTCAGGAATCTTTTGCAGGTGTTTAGAGTTAATTAGTTGATTCAGATGATTAGGTTAATAGCTCGTTTAGGCTACTTTCACACTTGCGTTCGGGGCTCCGCTTGTGAGTTCCGTTTGAAGGCTCTCACAAGCGGCCCCGAACGGATCCGTCCAGCCCTAATGCATTCTGAGTGGATGCGGATCCGCTCAGAATGCATCAGTCTGGCACCGTTTGTCCTCCGCTCAGCAGGTGGACACCTGAACGCTGCTTGCAGCGTTCGGGTGTCCGCCTGGCTGTGCGGAGGCAAACGGATCCGTCCAGACTTACAATGTAAGTCAATGGGGACGGATCCGTTTGAAGTTGACACAGTATGGCTCAATTTTCAAACGGATCCGTCCCCCATTGACTTTCAATGTAAAGTCAAAACGGATCCGTTTGCACTATCATGAACAAAAAAAAAAAAAAACGGAGCCACCGTCTGCATTAATATGAGCGGATCCGTTCAGAACGGATCCGATCGAACGCTAGTGTGAAAGTAGCCTTAGAGAACCTTTTCATGATATGCTAATTTTTTGAGATAGGAATTTTGGGTTTTCATGAGCTGTATGTCAAAATCATCAATATTAAAACAATAAAAGGCTTGAACTACTTCAGTTGGTGTGTAATGAATCTAAAATATATGAAAGTCTAATGTTTATCAGTACATTACAGAAAATAATGAACTTTATCACAATATGCTAATTTTTTGAGAAGGACCTGTATGTTGGAACCATAAGTCTATGTAAAATGGGTAATTGGTTCCAAACCTCAAAAATGTCAACCCGGAATAAGAAAAAAAGGGAGGATTGAGGCACATTAAGCACAAAATTAATAGAAATAAAGCAGGTTATTACTTAGCAGTCAGAAGAAGCTTCTGGATTACTCTCTACATGTATGGGAGCATCTTCAAGGTCTTTTATTGGCCTTTTGGTACTGCTGAAAAAAATGTCCTATGTAACTTGTTTCTGGCGTTTTTTCTGAAGATTCATGAAGAAGCTTAACACCTTGTCTTCATAATCACAGGCTTTAAGCTCAGCAACAGCGATGTCTGTGTGTTTTCGGACAACACTCTTCACAACTTCCCAGGAAGAAAACAGATTCTTCATCTCTTGAGCTGTAATAACATGGTCATCTTTACAATACTCCTCTTCTCCACTATCATGCTCTGTTGACTGTTCAAGCTCAAGTAAGGCCCCTTTCACACGAGCGAGTATTCCGCGTGGGTGCGATGCGTGAGTTGAACGCATTGCACCCGCACTGAATCCTGACCCATTCATTTCTATGGGGCTGTTCACATGAGCGGTGATTTTCACGCATCACTTATGCGTTGCGTGAAAATCGCAGCATGCTCCTCTTTGTGCATTGCGGTGCGATAATCCACGCAACGCAGGCCCCATAGCAGTGAATGGGGTTGCGTGAAAATCGCAAGCATCCGCAAGCAAGTGCGGATGCGGTGCGATTTTTCACGCATGGGTTCTAGGTGACAGTCTATTCACTGTATTATTTGCCCTTATAACATGGTTATAAGGGAAAATAATAGCATTCTTAAGACAGAATGCATAGTATAATAGTGCTGGAAGGGTTAAAAAAATAAAAAAGTTAACTCACCTTCTCCTATTGATCGTGTAGTTCCCGGTCTGTTCTTTGCTAGCTCTGGGCTAAAGGACCTGTGGTGATGTCAGATCACATGCTCCATCACCATGGTGATGGACCATGTAATTGGAGCATGTGATCTGACGTCGCCACAGGTCCTTTAGCCCACAGCTAGCAAAGAACAGACCGGGAACTACGCGATCAAGAGGATAAGGTGAGTTAACTTTTTTATTTTTTTAACCCTTCCAGCACTATTATACTATGCATTCTGTAGTCAGAATGCTATTATTTTCCCTTATAACCATGTTATAAGGGAAAATAATACAATCTTCAGAACATCAATCCCAAGCCCGATCTGTGAAGAAGTTCGGGTTTGGGTACCAAACATGCGCGATTTTTCTCACACGAGTGCAAAACGCATTACAATGTTTTGCACTCGCGCGAAAAAATCGCTCATTTTCCCGCAACGCACCCGCCTCTTATCCGGGCAAAAAACATGACGCCTGTGTGAAAGAGGCCTAACTCTTCTGTAGTCCGTTTGCTCTCATGGGCTTGAATGAGCTCTTCTACATCATCTTTATCAACTTGCAGACCCATAGACTGAGCTAAATTGACAATCTCCTGCTTAATCTTATTTTCTGTATAAACCACAGAAACAGTGGCTTCATGCACAACAGAGGGCCATAAAGGTCTCCAAGCAGAATTAAGGACACAAATAGAAACGTCATTCCATGCACTAACAATTAGCCTCACACAGTCCAAGATGTTAAACCTTGTTTTCCAAAACTTTTTCAATGTCAAGTTTTTGTCTCCCTCAGTCGCTTCAAAGCATTTAGCAAACATCTTGGTGTACTGTTTCTTGAAGTTTGAGATGACCTGTTGATCCATAGGTTGAAGAAGAGGAGTGGTGCTTGGAGGTAAAAATTTTATTGTGATGAAATTAAATTGGGCCTCCAATGATTCTGACAGTGCTGGGTCATGACCAGAAGCGTTGTCTAACAGCAGCAGTGCTTTTAGTGGCAGTCTGTTTTTCTCCAGGTATGATTTCACTGAAGGACAAATGACTTCTGTTGCTCATTCATTAAAGACATGTCTGGTCACCCAGGCCTTCCTATTGCAGCTCCAGAACACTCCTAAATTGGCTTTAATGACTTTTGATAAACCAACGATTGGTTAGCTTAAAATGTCCTGATGCATTAGCACCCAGCAGGAGTGATAGTCGGTCTTTCATAGGCTTATGTCCAGGAAGACTAGCTTCTTCTCTGGTGATGTATGTTCACTTGGGCATTTTCTTCCAGAATAAGCCAGTTTCATCACAATTAAAAACTTGTTGTGGAAGGTACCCTTCATCATTAGAGTTGAGCGAACACCTGGATGTTCGGGTTCGAGAAGTTCGGCCGAACATCCCGGAAATGTTCGGGTTCGGGATCCGAACCCGATCCGAACTTCGTCCCGAACCCGAACCCCATTGAAGTCAATGGGGACCCGAACTTTTCGGCACTAAAAAGGCTGTAAAACAGCCCAGGAAAGAGCTAGAGGGCTGCAAAAGGCAGCAACATGTAGGTAAATCCCCTGCAAACAAATGTGGATAGGGAAATGAATTAAAATAAAAATTAAATAAATAAAAATTAACCAAAATCAATTGGAGAGAGGTTCCATAGCAGAGAATCTGGCTTCCCGTCACCCACCACTGGAAAAGTCCATTCTCAGATATTTAGGCCCCGGCACCCAGGCAGAGGAGAGAGGTCCCGTAACAGAGAATCTGTCTTCATGTCAGCAGAGAATTAGTCTGCATGTCATAGCAGAGAATGAGGCTTCACGTCAGCCACCACTGCAACAGTCCATTGGCATATATTTAGGCCCAGCACCCAGGCAGAGGAGGGAGGTCCCGTAACAGAGAATCTGTCTTCATGTCAGCAGAGAATTAGTCTGCATGTCATAGCAGAGAATGAGGCTTCACGTCAGCCACCACTGCAACAGTCCATTGGCATATATTTAGGCCCAGCACACACACAGGCAGAGGAGAGAGGTCCCGTAACAGAGAATCTGGCTTCATGTCAGCAGAGAATCAGTCTGCATGTCATAGCAGAGAATGAGGCTTCACGTCAGCCACCACTGCAACAGTCCATTGGCATATATTTAGGCCCAGCACACACACAGGCAGAGGAGAGAGGTCCCGTAACAGAGGATCTGGCTTCATGTCAGCAGAGAATCAGTCTGCATGTCATAGCAGAGAATCAGGCTTCACGTCAGCCACCACTGCAACAGTCCATTGTCATAAATTTAGGCCCAGCACCCAGGCAGAGGAGAGAGGTCCCGTAACAGACAATCTGGCTTCATGTCAGCAGAGAATTAGTCTGCATGTCATAGCAGAGAATGAGGCTTCACGTCAGCCACCACTGCAACAGTCCATTGGCATATATTTAGGCCTAGCACACAGGCAGAGGAGAGAGGTCCCGTAACAGACAATCTGGCTTCATGTCAGCAGAGAATTAGTCTGCATGTCATAGCAGAGAATGAGGCTTCACGTCAGCCACCACTGCAACAGTCCATTGGCATATATTTAGGCCTAGCACACAGGCAGAGGAGAGAGGTCCCGTAACAGACAATCTGGCTTCATGTCAGCAGAGAATCAGTCTGCATGTCATAGCAGAGAATGAGGCTTCACGTCAGCCACCACTGCAACAGTCCATTGGCATATATTTAGGCCCAGCACACACACAGGCAGAGGAGAGAGGTCCCGTAACAGAGGATCTGGCTTCATGTCAGCAGAGAATCAGTCTGCATGTCATAGCAGAGAATCAGGCTTCACGTCAGCCACCACTGCAACAGTCCATTGTCATAAATTTAGGCCCAGCACCCAGGCAGAGGAGAGAGGTCCCGTAACAGACAATCTGGCTTCATGTCAGCAGAGAATTAGTCTGCATGTCATAGCAGAGAATGAGGCTTCACGTCAGCCACCACTGCAACAGTCCATTGGCATATATTTAGGCCTAGCACACAGGCAGAGGAGAGAGGTCCCGTAACAGACAATCTGGCTTCATGTCAGCAGAGAATCAGTCTGCATGTCATAGCAGAGAATGAGGCTTCACGTCACCCACCACTGCAACAGTCCATTGGCATATATTTAGGCCTAGCACACAGGCAGAGCAGAGAGGTCCCGTAACAGACAATCTGGCTTCATGACAGCAGAGAATCAGTCTGCATGTCATAGCAGAGAATGAGGCTTCACGTCACCCACCACTGCAACAGTCCATTGGCATATATTTAGGCCTAGCACACAGGCAGAGCAGAGAGGTCCCGTAACAGACGATCTGGCTTCATGTCAGCAGAGAATCAGTCTGCATGTCATAGCAGAGAATGAGGCTTCACGTCAGCCACCACTGCAACAGTCCATTGGCATATATTTAGGCCCAGCACCCAGGCAGAGGAGGGAGGTCCCGTAACAGAGAATCTGTCTTCATGTCAGCAGAGAATTAGTCTGCATGTCATAGCAGAGAATGAGGCTTCACGTCAGCCACCACTGCAACAGTCCATTGGCATATATTTAGGCCTAGCACACAGGCAGAGCAGAGAGGTCCCGTAACAGACAATCTGGCTTCATGACAGCAGAGAATCAGTCTGCATGTCATAGCAGAGAATGAGGCTTCACGTCACCCACCACTGCAACAGTCCATTGGCATATATTTAGGCCTAGCACACAGGCAGAGCAGAGAGGTCCCGTAACAGACGATCTGGCTTCATGTCAGCAGAGAATCAGTCTGCATGTCATAGCAGAGAATGAGGCTTCACGTCAGCCACCACTGCAACAGTCCATTGGCATATATTTAGGCCCAGCACCCAGGCAGAGGAGGGAGGTCCCGTAACAGAGAATCTGTCTTCATGTCAGCAGAGAATTAGTCTGCATGTCATAGCAGAGAATGAGGCTTCACGTCAGCCACCACTGCAACAGTCCATTGGGATATATTTAGGCCTAGCACACAGGCAGAGCAGAGAGGTCCCGTAACAGACAATCTGGCTTCATGACAGCAGAGAATCAGTCTGCATGTCATAGCAGAGAATGAGGCTTCACGTCACCCACCATGTCCGACCATGTCCACGACCATGTCCACGTCCGCGTCCCTTACTAGATGTTTTTCTCATTGTTATGGTTCACCACAACAACAAATATATTATTTGGCCCAATGTATTGTATTCAAATTCAGCGGGATATAAATTTGAGGCCTAGTATTTAGGCGCTGGGTGACCGGTATGGATTTAGTGACAGAATTAGACTTGGAAATGCACAGAAGCGTGTGTGTGTGAAGTTATTCTGAATGACCCAATGTGCACCTTGAATATTATATACCCTTTTAGGGATAGATTTCAAATAGCTCTGATATAGCAGAAACCACTAAATTATGAAATTGCTAAATTGGGAATTGTATTTCAACCCAGAACAAAAAATGTGCTTTGACGGACACTAAATAACTTTCCCAGCCACAACAGGACAGCGGTAACGAGAGATTTAGCAGGATATAAATTTGAGGCCTAGTATTTAGGCGCTGGGTGACAGGTATGGGTTTAGTGCCAGAATTAGACTTGGAAATACACAGTAGCGGGTGTGTGTGAAGTTATTCTGAATGACCCAATGTGCACCTTGAATATTATATACCCTTTTAGGGATAGATTTCAAATAGCTCTGATATAGCAGAAACCACTAAATTATGAAATTGCTAAATTGGGAATTGTATTTCAACCCAGAACAAGAAATGTGCTTGAACGGACACTAAATAACTCGCCCAGCTACAGCACTAAGGACAGATTTAGCGGGATATAAATTTGAGGCCTAGTATTTAGGCGCTGGGTGACAGGTATGGGTTTAGTGCCAGAATTAGACTTGGAAATACACAGTAGCGGGTGTGTGTGAAGTTATTCTGAATGACCCAATGTGCACCTTGAATATTATATACCCTTTTAGGGATAGATTTCAAATAGCTCTGATATAGCAGAAACCACTAAATTATGAAATTGCTAAATTGGGAATTGTATTTCAACCCAGAACAAGAAATGTGCTTGAACGGACACTAAATAACTCGCCCAGCTACAGCACTAGGGACAGATTTAGCGGGATATAAATTTGAGGCCTAGTATTTAGGCGCTGGGTGACAGGTATGGGTTTAGTGCCAGAATTAGACTTGGAAATACACAGTAGCGGGTGTGTGTGAAGTTATTCTGAATGACCCAATGTGCACCTTGAATATTATATACCCTTTTAGGGATAGATTTCAAATAGCTCTGATATAGCAGAAACCACTAAATTATGAAATTGCTAAATTGGGAATTGTATTTCAACCCAGAACAAGAAATGTGCTTGAACGGACACTAAATAACTCGCCCAGCTACAGCACTAAGGACAGATTTAGCGGGATATAAATTTGAGGCCTAGTATTTAGGCGCTGGGTGACAGGTATGGGTTTAGTGCCAGAATTAGACTTGGAAATACACAGTAGCGGGTGTGTGTGAAGTTATTCTGAATGACCCAATGTGCACCTTGAATATTATATACCCTTTTAGGGATAGATTTCAAATAGCTCTGATATAGCAGAAACCACTAAATTATGAAATTGCTAAATTGGGAATTGTATTTCAACCCAGAACAAGAAATGTGCTTGAACGGACACTAAATAACTCGCCCAGCTACAGCACTAGGGACAGATTTAGCGGGATATAAATTTGAGGCCTAGTATTTAGGCGCTGGGTGACAGGTATGGGTTTAGTGCCAGAATTAGACTTGGAAATACACAGTAGCGGGTGTGTGTGAAGTTATTCTGAATGACCCAATGTGCACCTTGAATATTATATACCCTTTTAGGGATAGATTTCAAATAGCTCTGATATAGCAGAAACCACTAAATTATGAAATTGCTAAATTGGGAATTGTATTTCAACCCAGAACAAGAAATGTGCTTGAACGGACACTAAATAACTCGCCCAGCTACAGCACTAAGGACAGATTTAGCGGGATATAAATTTGAGGCCTAGTATTTAGGCGCTGGGTGACAGGTATGGGTTTAGTGCCAGAATTAGACTTGGAAATACACAGTAGCGGGTGTGTGTGAAGTTATTCTGAATGACCCAATGTGCACCTTGAATATTATATACCCTTTTAGGGATAGATTTCAAATAGCTCTGATATAGCAGAAACCACTAAATTATGAAATTGCTAAATTGGGAATTGTATTTCAACCCAGAACAAGAAATGTGCTTGAACGGACACTAAATAACTCGCCCAGCTACAGCACTAGGGACAGATTTAGCGGGATATAAATTTGAGGCCTAGTATTTAGGCGCTGGGTGACAGGTATGGGTTTAGTGCCAGAATTAGACTTGGAAATACACAGTAGCGGGTGTGTGTGAAGTTATTCTGAATGACCCAATGTGCACCTTGAATATTATATACCCTTTTAGGGATAGATTTCAAATAGCTCTGATATAGCAGAAACCACTAAATTATGAAATTGCTAAATTGGGAATTGTATTTCAACCCAGAACAAGAAATGTGCTTGAACGGACACTAAATAACTCGCCCAGCTACAGCACTAGGGACAGATTTAGCGGGATATAAATTTGAGGCCTAGTATTTAGGCGCTGGGTGACAGGTATGGGTTTAGTGCCAGAATTAGACTTGGAAATACACAGTAGCGGGTGTGTGTGAAGTTATTCTGAATGACCCAATGTGCACCTTGAATATTATATACCCTTTTAGGGATAGATTTCAAATAGCTCTGATATAGCAGAAACCACTAAATTATGAAATTGCTAAATTGGGAATTGTATTTCAACCCAGAACAAGAAATGTGCTTGAACGGACACTAAATAACTCGCCCAGCTACAGCACTAAGGACAGATTTAGCGGGATATAAATTTGAGGCCTAGTATTTAGGCGCTGGGTGACCGGTATGGATTTAGTGACAGAATTAGACTGGGATATGGCCAAAAAATAAACAGACTATTGCTGGTTAAATGCACTTGGTGTGACAGCTTCACCCTGATGTAGGCTTTAGCCAAAAAACAACCACACCATTGAGGGTTAAATGCACTTGGTGACAGGCGCAGCTTGCCCCTGATTTAGTATATGGCCAAAAAATGAACAGACTATTGCTGGTTAAATGCACTTGGTGTGACAGCTTCACCCTGATGTAGGCTTTAGCCAAAAAACAACCACACCATTGAGGGTTAAATGCACTTGGTGACAGGCGCAGCTTGCCCCTGATTTTGTATATGGCCAAAAAATGAACAGACTATTGCTGGTTAAATGCACTTGGTGTGACAGCTTCACCCTGATGTAGGCTTTAGCCAAAAAACAACCACACCATTGAGGGTTAAATGCACTTGGTCGCAGCTTGTGCTGGCGCACCACAAGACACAAAATGGCCGCCGATCACCCCAGAAAAATGTGACTGACAAACGGTCTGTGCAGCCTAAAAACAGTGAGCAATTGAGGATCAGCAGCTCAATGATCCACAGCTGCAGATCGATCAGTTAATCAAGTCCTTTGGAGGAGTTAATCTGCCTAATCTCGCCCTACTGTCGCAGCCGCAACCTCTCCCTACGCTAATCAGAGCAGAGTGACGGGCGGCGCTATGTGACTCCAGCTTAAATAGAGGCTGGGTCACATGGTGCTCTGGCCAATCACAGCCATGCCAATAGTAGGCATGGCTGTGATGGCCTCTTGGGGCAAGTAGTATGACGCTTGTTGATTGGCTGCTTTGCAGCCTTTCAAAAAGCGCCAAGAAAGCGTCACAAAAGCGCGAAGAAAGCGACGAACACCGAACCCGAACCCGGACTTTTACGAAAATGTCCGGGTTCGGGTCCGTGTCACGGACACCCCAAAATTCGGTACGAACCCGAACTATACAGTTCGAGTTCGCTCATCCCTATTCATCATCTATAAGACGCTGAAATTCCAGCTTAAAAGAATCAGCTGCTTCGCGGTTTGAGCTAGCTGCCTCTCCATGTCGTATCACACTCTTCACCTCACATCTTTGCTTGAAACATTCAAACCAACCTTTGCTGGCTCTAAATTCTTCATAACGAATTGTACCAGCGGCATCACCACTTGACTCTGCCTTTGCTTTCAGTTCTTCAAAAATGCATTTTGCACGTTCACAGATAAAGTTTCCTGGAACAGTGTCCCCTCTCATTTGCTTTTCATTAATCCATAAATACAGCAACCTCTCCATCTCAACAATAAGATCTCTGCCTTTGTGCACTGTGGTTGATTTGTCAGTCACTTTAAGGCTGCGTTCACACAGGCGAGATTTCCACGCGGGTGCAATGTGTGAGGTGAACGCATTGCACCCGCACTGAATCCGGACCCATTCATTTCTATGGGGCTGTGCACATGAGCTGTGATTTTAACGCATCACTTATGCGTTGCGTGAAAATCGCAGCATGCTCTATATTGTGCGTTTATCATGCAAGGCAGGCCCCATAGAAGTGAATGGGGCTGAGTGAAAATCGCAAGCATCCGCAAGCAAGTGCGGATGTGGTGCGATTTTCACGCATGGTTGCCAGGTGACAGTCTATTCACTGTATTATTTTCCCTTATAACATGGTTATAAGGGAAAATAATAGCATTCTGAATACAGAATGCTTAGTAGGTGGTCAATTGAGGGTTAAAAAAAAAAAAAATTAACTCACCTTCTCCTCTTGATCGCTTAGTTCCCGGTCTCTTCTTTGCTTCTTTAATGATGAACTACCGGCTAAAGGACCTGTAGTGACGTCAGATCACATGCTCCAATCACATGGTCCATCACCACGGTTTTATTTTTTTTAACCCTCAATTGACCTAATCGCGCGGGTTTGCCGCAATACACCGGGACGCATCCGGACATGCTCGTGTGAACCCAGCCTAAGGCTAGTTTTACACTAGCCGCAGGGGAGTCCGGCAGGCTGTTCCAGCGGGGGAACAGCCTGTCGGATCTGTCCTGCCGCTAGTTCACATGTGCCCCCGGACTGCCACTCCGTCCCCATTGAATATAATAGTATAATAGGGGAGGGGCGGAGTTCCGGAGGCAGTGCACGGCAAGAGGCAGCAGGACTTAAAGTACTGCATGCCCCCATTATAGTCAATAGGAAGGAGCGGCAGTCCGGAGGCACACGTGAACTAGCAGCAGGATGGATCCGCCAGAACAGCCTGCCGGACTCCCCTGCTTCTAGTGTGAAAGTACCCTAATGCTGTTAAGTGTGTCTCTCTTCTTCACAACTGTAGAAATGGTTGATTGTGAGAAACCATACTGTTGCACTAACTCACTTATCTTCATGCCATTGTCGTGTTTTTTTTTTCATAATTTCCTGTTTTATTTTTAAAGTAATTGTATTTTTTGCCTGTTTGGGAGGCATAATGTCCCTTCACACTTTAGGTGCTCTACTAAAAAAAAAAATATTTGCCACTGTTAACCACTTAAAGACAGGGACTATTTTTATTTTTACATTTGGGATTTTTCCTCCCCACGTTCCAACAGACATAACTTTTTTATTTTTGCGTTCACATAGTTATGTGAGGGATTATTTTTTGCTGGACAAGATGCATTTTTTTATGCCACCATTTAATTTACCATGTCTTGTATTAGAAAACAGGAAAAAAAAATCTTTGTGTGGCAAAATAAAAAAATAAAAAAAAAACTGAATTCCTTCAAGGTTTTGGGGATTTTGACATCACAGCATTCGCTATGCACTAAAAATGACATGATGTCCTTATTTTGCGGCTCAATACAAATGCTGTGATACCAAACTTGAATATTTTTTTGTTTTGCTACTATAAAAAAAATAAAAACCTTTGGAAAAATCAAAATTTTCATTGCATCGCTATATTCTGACAGCCATAACTTTTTAATATTTTGGTCTACAGAGCTGTATGAGGCCTTTTTTTTTTTTGAGTAACAAACTGTAATTTTTATTGATACCATTTTTGTAGCATGTATGACTTTTTTATCACCGTTTTTCAATTTTTTGGGGGGACATTGGGGGGACAAGATGACAAAAAAATGACAAATTGTGTGTTTTTCATTTTTTTCCATTATGGCGTCCATCGCACAGGAATTTTTTATTATATTTTAATAGTTCAGATATTTTCGGATGCGACGATACCTAATAGGTTTATTTTTTATTAGTTATATCTTTTTATATCTAAAATTGGGAAAGAGCAGTGATTTAAACTTTTAATATATTGGTGGTTTTTTAACTTTTTTTTTATAACTATTAGACCCCTTAGGGGCCTAGTACATGGGATCTTTTGATCCCCTCTCCTATTCATGCTAATAGATCTCTAACAGGGTGAATAGGATTTTTACAGTCTCCATTCTGAGCTATGTATTGTGCATAGCTCAGTATGGAGATTGCTATGGCAGACCTGAAGTGCTTCAGCAGCGTCCAGGCTGCTATAACAAATGATAGGAGCCCCGCAATTTCACTGTGGGGGCTCCAATCAGAAGGCAGAGGGAGCTGCATCCCTCTGCCTTCACTCACAGGTGACGTAATCAGCATTGAACGCCGCTTCCTGTCAGTGCGGGCGGGTGCCAGCTGTATCCATTGGAGGACCGCTCCATATACTCACAGACGCATAACGCTGTACATGTACGGCAGTACGGCTTAAGGGGTTAAAAAGAATCCTTTATGGTGCTAATTCCACAGCTAAATTTGTGTGTATGAGGGGAGGTGGGGATAGGGGCTTTACTGTTCAGCCTGATTCTGGGGTATTTTATAGTAAAATATATGTACAGTGTGCTTGTGTACTGTATAGTACTCTACAGTATGCATAGATGCAGTGTCCCAGGGGGTCAGTAGTGTGTGCTGGGCTTTGTAGTGCAGATTGACCACTAACCTGGGATCCACTGTCGTCTTCAATTGGGGCAAATACTGGAACAGGCAGGTATTTAAAAGTCCGTGACGCCAGTGTCAATTAAACGGTGACACGCCGTGTAGGGTATGGTAAAAGAATGAAGCAAGCACAGGATAGCCAACAAAAACTGGAACTTTTACTGAATATCAGTCAGGATAATACATGGACACAGGTAGAGCACAGTTCCATGAAAGACGGTTGGTTTTCCATAAAGATACAGGTGGTTCTTGGGAATTACAGAATGGCCGGTCTTAGCAATGTATAATACAGAGTGTTGATTGCAGGAGATGCAGTACAGGCGGCTTGCACACTATTCCTGACTGGTCCTGACACATGTGACTTTCTCTCCAAGGTCTAATGCCCTTGATCTGGCGTACCCTTGAAGCTGTCCTTATCTAGTACCTCCTCTGTTATCTTGAGTACCTCTTGCTTTATCTGATCGGCCTCGGTGGTAATCTGTGTCTTGGCTGGTGGCTTGCTTATGCTGCTTCAGCTAAACGGATGATGACTCAGGAGGGGAACCTTTTCCTTGGATCCGGAACCCGGTTACAGGGCCTTTACTACCCTCTCCTAGCCGACAGGCTTCAGGCCTGCTATGCTCTCACAGGCCCATAGCCTGGCCTTCTCTCAGACACAGGATCATTTCTGACCTCTGCTCCCACTGTCTGACTCTTGCTACTCCTTCCTGACTGGGCCTTATATAACCTAGGGTTCCCTAGCTCCCTCTAGTGACTCAGAGCTGGAACTACACCCTAGCCGGCCTGCAAATGCACGTTTCACAGTAACAGGAAAATACATAGCATGACATTATAAGATGTTTTATACCAACCTCCCCTTAAATACAGGGGGAACGACAACACCCAAGTGACCCTTCTGTAGTGACGGGGTATTACTCTCCCGTACACTACATACCCCGCTGCTTTAAGCTGAGTACGACCTCGTACTCCATCAGGGCCCGCCCAACTGGAATCATGACCTGAAACAGAGAAAGACACATGCATGCATACATATATGTCAATTACACTCTTATCAGACCCAATTGGCAAAGGTGAAGTCTGGTGACAAGGGGCGTCGTTCTCTTTTTCACAGGATAGTGAGTGGAACGGGGGCGCTGACCTGGCACAGCGGATGTTGAAAGAACCAGGATAGTCCATGACAATAAATAAGTCCATAATAAAATTAACCTCTCAGAGGCTTGCACATAGGAAGTCCATCTCTGGGCACATATACTTGAATAAGAAAACCGGTTATTAAATACTGTCAGCAGCACATATATAAAATGACAATACAGGACTCTGACAATACCAGGGCCATGTTATCCTGGCAAGTCCTGCTTACCCTTTAAAATAGTGCTGACATAAAAAATGTCTTTTCAACCTGAAATGGGGGTAAAAGGGAAAAAATGGTGCAAACTAAGGCACAACTGGGATTATAGCAGCGAACCGGATGTCCCAAACATAACAAGGGCAGCTGGAAGCAGTGGTATACAGTGGCACACTATTCAACTAGGATGCCACCGGCCGTGTGTAACTGGCAGCAAGCTTGACCAGCTCTGCCAACCGGAGGGACTAAACGGCCATTTAAGGAGATGGACATGAGGGAAAGAGTACTCACAGGCGAGTGTCATGTTCTTCCTCGGATGACGAGTCAACGTAGGGAACCTGCAGCAGTTGTTCTGGCAAGGCCGGCCACATTTGGAAACCGTCACCCCTGACACTCTTTAGAGGGGGAGGCTTGTCTTTTACGGCCTCCATTTCGGCATCCGTCCTAGGAAACGGGAACCACCGCACGCCTCCTGCGCAGCCGAGGTCCGCCACCCAATACACCCTCTTGCGCAGGGCCTCTAGTTCAGCTTTCGTGCAGGTGAGCGGGGCTACCGGAGGTTCAGGGGCTGTGACCGCTGGGGTAACGATGGCAGCTGCTACTTGACGCCGGGCCTCAACACATTCCTCTGCCCGCCGGCAGCTGTCTTGCCGCTCCTTCTCTTCCTCCCGTCTCACCGCATCCGGAGGGGGATATCGCTCTTCCAGCCCCTGCAGCACGATGGGCTCCCAGAAAACGTCGGGACTGAGGTACACCTGGCCATGCAGATGGGTGGTTCGGGCCTGTTCCACGTGTTCTCTCTCTGTCTCAACTGGCTCTGTCCTCTCTTTCTCAGAGTCCCAGTTCTCAGCCGGCGCCTTCGGGCGAGTCACTGCGGTAGCGTAGGGGCCCCGTAGACTTTCGGCGGGGGTGTACTCTACGATCTCTCCCATAGTCAGATTATGGAGGTGCTCCGGGAGGTAGTGCCGCTTCACCGATCGCCGGTTTACATAGAAGTCCCGGCCAGTCCCCAACTCCTGGATAAACCCGTAGCCTTTTTCCTTATCAAAGGACACCACGATCCCGCGGCGCCTTTCTAGCTGGGGCTTACCCGGAAAGGAGTCTCCTTGTATGGACTTGGCCATCTCTTCAAACCGCTTTTTCCGGCTGGTGTTCTTTTTCGCCACCGCGGCTCTCAACTCCTCCATAATAGCCGGCCATTCTGCGTGCCGGCGACGGATCGGTGGGGACTCAGGTCGGGTGATACTTAAGTCCATGGCCTGGGCCCAGGGGGTGGCCGTCCAGGCTAGAGGGTCCCATGGCCCCAACTCAGGAAAGTCCGGAGGAGTGGCGCCCCACTCGCACGAGGCCTCGGTGCACGTGGTATCGAACTCCGGCTCTTCCGCGTACGCCATCTCTTCACTCACTGGCTGCAGAGTCGACACTGACTCCTCCCACGCACTGGGCCAGTCTATCTCCATCTGAGCCCCGCCTCCCAGGCGTAACTCTTCAAAGCAATCAGCCATGTCGTCACTCCTCAAGGTGGGTGGCGCTCCAGGGCAATCGTCTCCTCCTTCTCCTTGGAAGGTTTCGGCGCCAAATATTCGCGCCTCTGCACATCCTGATGGCGCAGTAAAAAGCCTCATGGCGTCGGCGGCCATTTTAAGTGTCCTGATGCCGCAATTCACTGACAGCAAGCAGGATGATGAAAAGTCCAATAAAACACTCTCCACAAATGCGATTTTCTCTCTGGGGGTAGCGCAACACAGTACAGCGTCTCTGATTCCTCCCAGGCACAATTGTAATCCACAAGTTAGGAATAAAGGTTGCAGTCTTTGTAATACGGTGGTGGAATATTTAAAGCACACAGTTCACACTTCTCTGCACTGTAGAAGTATGCGGATCCTGTTCGTGACGCCAAAAAGAGCGATGCAGTGTCCCAGGGGGTCAGTAGTGTGTGCTGGGCTTTGTAGTGCAGATTGACCACTAACCTGGGATCCACTGTCGTCTTCAATTGGGGCAAATACTGGAACAGGCAGGTATTTAAAAGTTCGTGACGCCAGTGTCAATTAAACGGTGACACGCCGTGTAGGGTATGGTAAAAGAATGAAGCAAGCACAGGATAGCCAACAAAAACTGGAACTTTTACTGAATATCAGTCAGGATAATACATGGACACAGGTAGAGCACAGTTCCATGAAAGACGGTTGGTTTTCCATAAAGATACAGGTGGTTCTTGGGAATTACAGAATGGCCGGTCTTAGCAATGTATAATACAGAGTGTTGATTGCAGGAGATGCAGTACAGGCGGCTTGCACACTATTCCTGACTGGTCCTGACACATGTGACTTTCTCTCCAAGGTCTAATGCCCTTTATCTGGCGTACCCTTGAAGCTGTCCTTATCTAGTACCTCCTCTGTTATCTTGAGTACCTCTTGCTTTATCTGATCGGCCTCGGTGGTAATCTGTGTCTTGGCTGGTGGCTTGCTTATGCTGCTTCAGCTAAACGGATGATGACTCAGGAGGGGAACCTTTTCCTTGGATCCGGAACCCGGTTACAGGGCCTTTACTACCCTCTCCTAGCCGACAGGCTTCAGGCCTGCTATGCTCTCACAGGCCCATAGCCTGGCCTTCTCTCAGACACAGGATCATTTCTGACCTCTGCTCCCACTGTCTGACTCTTGCTACTCCTTCCTGACTGGGCCTTATATAACCTAGGGTTCCCTAGCTCCCTCTAGTGACTCAGAGCTGGAACTACACCCTAGCCGGCCTGCAAATGCACGTTTCACAGTAACAGGAAAATACATAGCATGACATTATAAGATGTTTTATACCAACCTCCCCTTAAATACAGGGGGAACGACAACACCCAAGTGACCCTTCTGTAGTGACGGGGTATTACTCTCCCGTACACTACATAGAGGCTCACCGTTTTACTGTAGATTAAAGGGATTCTGTCACCTCCCCTCAGCCAAAAAACGATTTAAAAGCAGCCATGCAGCACAGCTTACCTGGATTAGGCTGTGCTGTTTTATCTTGAAATCCGTCCAGCAGTTACTTCAAAAAACGACTTTGATCAATAAGGAAATGCGTCCTGAAGGTGCCCAGAGGGGCGTTTTTTTCTTCCTAGTGAGCCCAGTACCGCCCCTCTTTCAGTGCCCAGCCCGCCTTCCTTGTATTTTCTAACCGCCGCCCCCAGCCTGCCACAGCCTCCCCTCCCTCTCCTCCCCCTCCCTCACGCCGAACGAAGTCTCGCACAGGCGCAGTACCCACTGAGGGCTGCGCCTGTGCGATCATCAGGAGACTGAGGGCGGCAGCTTCATCTTCGTCACTGGGCATGCGCCGAGCCCAGTGACGTCCGATGCTCGCTCTTCCCTCAGTCAGCAGGGAAGAGCGAGCATCGGACGTCACTGGGCTCGGCGCATGCCCAGTGACGAAGATGAAGCTGCCGCCCTCAGTCTCCTGATGATCGCACAGGCGCAGCCCTCAGTGGGTACTGCGCCTGTGCGAGACTTCGTTCGGCGTGAGGGAGGGGGAGGAGAGGGAGGGGAGGCTGTGGCAGGCTGGGGGCGGCGGTTAGAAAATACAAGGAAGGCGGGCTGGGCACTGAAAGAGGGGCGGTACTGGGCTCACTAGGAAGAAAAAAACGCCCCTCTGGGCACCTTCAGGACGCATTTCCTTATTGATCAAAGTCGTTTTTTGAAGTAACTGCTGGACGGATTTCAAGATAAAACAGCACAGCCTAATCCAGGTAAGCTGTACTGCATGGCTGCTTTTAAATCGTTTTTTGGCTGAGGGGAGGTGACAGAATCCCTTTAAGGGTCCATTCACACATCCGTATGAACACGGACACTGGCAACGTGTGTTCCGCATTTTGCGGACCGCACATCGCCGGAACTATATTAGAAAATGCCTAACCTTGTCCACAATTGCGGACAAGAATAGGACATGTTCTATTTTTTGGGGGGAACGGAATTGTGGACCCAGAAGTACGGATCCAGAAATGCAGATCCGGACAGCACATAGTGTGGCCCCATAGAAATGAATGGGTCCGCAATACCGTTCCGCATAATGCGGAACAGAATTGCGGACGTGTGAATGGACTCTAACTGTTCAGCCAGCAGCTTCTGTGTCACTCTCCACACGATGCTCACGATGCAGTCCTACAGCCCACACTGCATTCAGCCAATCAGCGTTCACAGAACTTCACACTGTAAAGCTCGCTGATTGGGTAAAGTAACAGTACAGGGGTGGTACTGTACTATTATGAAATGCATATACCGATTGGCTGAACTCCAGCCTGTCGGCGTGTGCCTCTGATTGCCGCAGACTGCAAGTGATGCCTGGAGACACGCAATTGGTAACCTTAAGCTGAAACACCTAATGGCTGACTATTACAGCCAATCAGCATGTACAAGTATTCTCTATTTTTGCATGCCGTTTTTCAGAGGTGTTCAAGCGCTGCTGCTCAGTCACACTACTGTCCTAAGGTATCGTATGTTGAGTCTTTATTGAACTTATGATGGCCTAGGAGAGGCCATCGTAATTTGAAACCATCGAATGTCGAGTACATCATAAGTCGAGGGATTACTGTAGACATATTTGGTATTGTTGTGTCCATAACAACCTGCTCTATAAAAATAGCACATGATCTAACCTGTCAGGTGAATAAAAAAATAAAAACTGTGCCAGAACAGCCATTTTTTGGTTACCTTGCCTCACAAAAAGTGTAATATAGAGCAATGAAAATTCATACATACCACAAAATAATACCAATAAAAGTGTCACCTTATCCTATAATTTCCAAAATGGGGTAACTTTTTGGGAGTTTCTACTCTAGGGGTGCATCAGGGGGTCTTTAAATGTCATATGGCAACTAAAAATTATGCCAGTGAAATCTGCCCTCCAAAATCCATATGGCGCTCCTTTCCTTTTGCGTTCTGCCGTGTGCCCGTACAGCAGTTTACAACAACATGTGGGGTATTTCTGTAAACTGCAGAATCAGGGTAATAAATATTGAGTTTTATTTGGCTGTTAACCCTTGATGTGTTACAGGAAAAAATGAATTGCAATGGAAAATATGCAAAAAAAGTGAAATTTAAAAATGCAATCTTCTTTTTCCTATAATTCTTGTGGAACACCTATAGGGTTAAGAGCCTAAAAAATAAAATTACATTTATAAAATGATGCAAACATGAAAGTGGACATATGGGAAATGTAAAGTAATAACTTTTTTATGATGTACCACTATCTGCCTTAAAAGCAGATAAATTTAAATTTAAAAATTTGTAAATTTTCTAAATTTTCGATAAATTTGGGATTTTTTAATAAATAAAGGTGAACTATATCGACAAAAAATGTTCACTATCATGAAGTACAATGTGTCGCGAAAAAACAATCTCAGAATGGCTTAGATAAGTACAGTAAAAGCATTCCGAAGTTATTACCACATAAAGTGACACATGTCAAGTTTCCAAAAAACTGCCTGGTCCTTAAGGTTAAAAATGGCAAGGGCCTTTAATGGATTCTCTTGTCCCGGTATTGTCACGATCCCCCTCGTGACAGAGATTAGAAGATCTGAGAGACTGGCTGCACGTGAGGTTATCTGACAGCCTCTCGGTTTTCACTTGTTGCAGTGTTGTTGTTGTTGTTGTTGTTGGTAATGACCACATCTCTTGTCTCAGGTGTAGCTTGTGGTCATTACTGCTACTCTATTTAGTCTGGACTCACACTTCTTACCATGCGGTTGATATTATCTGCCTGGAGTTGGAAGAGCTGGTGTGTGGTTCTCATCTGAGTTCCTGCTCATCCATTTTCTATTTAAGATAAGTGTTCTCTGTATTTTGTTGTTCCCATTTGCTCGTTGTATACTAGGCCTCAGGGAGATGCTGTTTCGTTCATCTGGGAAGGAATCAGTAGTCTCAGACCCTGTCACTACTCCTAGGGCTATCCAGGGTTACTAGGGCCTAGGTATCCGGTGTATGAATATTCCCACCTTCAGGATCTATTCATACTGACAGGAGTCAGGGCTAGGTTTATGGTTCCCAAGGTGGTTACCTTCTCCCTTTCCCTTGCCTTGAGGCCTAGTTCCTGGTCTTTTTCCTTCTGTTGTCATTCTGGTGTTCCTCCCCTCTCCCCACTTTGTGACATTATCAACCGCCGAAAAAACGCCATTTTGTTTGTGTCAGTGCAGCGATGAATACTATCTCTGCACTGGTTGGACAACTGCAGGGGCTGTCTTTGGAGGTAACTGACCTCCGCACGACCGTCTCACAGATCCAGAGACCACAGGAGGCTGGTTCCGGCAGCGGGAATCAGGCCTGTTCTGAATCTAAGGTCGCACTCCTGGATAGATTTTCCAGGGGAAGTGACTAATTTATTTGGTTCAGGGAGTCATGCAAATTATATTTTAGACTACGTCCTAACTCTTCTGGGTATGAGAGTCAAAGAGTGGGTATAATCATTTTGTTAATTAAAGGTGACGCTCAGTCTTGGGTTTGTTTGTTGCCAACGGATCATAGTCCTTCCTATCGGTAGATGCATTTTTCAGAGCTCTAGGTCTTATCTATGATGACCCAGATCGGATCTCCCTGGCCGAGACTAAGTTGCGTGGCTTATGGCAGGGAGAGCGTTCTGCAGACACCTATTGCTCTGAATTTAGGAGATGGGCTACGGATACGAAGTGGAATGATCGAGCTCTCCCTAGTCAATTCTGTCAAGGGTTACCCGAGAGCCTGAAGGACGCGTTAGCGTTTCACGAATATCCTGAGTCATTAGAGGTGGCCATGTCCCTTGCTATACGTATTGATAGATGCCTCAGGGAGAGATTTGCAATTCATTCCGCTCTACTCACACAGAAATGTTTGTCACAAATGGTGCAGGACATCCGTTTAAAAGTGGGTGATTTTCATCAATAATCCATTTCATGTTTTATGCTGGAGGGTCTGCCTGCTCCCTTGGTGCTAGGCTTACCATGGTTAAGCAAACATAATCCTACCATCAATTGGCAAGCGAGACAAATTCTGGAGACCAGGAGTTACCTTCACATCGGGAGTATGATTGCCCCATCAACCTTGTTCCTGGAGCTAGGTTGCCCAAGTCTCGGTTGTATAATCTTTCTGAACCCAAAAGAGCTGCCATGCGAGAATATATCACCGAGAGTTTGTCTAAAGGTCATATTATACCATCCAAATCCCCAGTGGATGCAGGGTTCTTCTTTGTTAAGAAAAGGGACGGAACTCTAAGGACAAGTTTGGACTTCTTTGAGGCTAATTGCATTACTGTCCGTGATCCTTATACCCTTCCATTACCACTATACAAAGCGTTGGTGCGGCCTCATCTGGAATATGGAGTTCAGTTCTGGGCACCAGTCTATAGAAAGGACACTCCACAGCTGTAAAAAGTACAGAGGAGAGCGACTAAACTGATAAGGGACATGGAGGGTCTTAGTTATGAGGAAAGATTAAAATAATTAAATGTATTTAGTCTTGAGAAGAGACGTCTAAGGGGGGGGACATGATTAACCTATACAAATACATAAATGGTCCATACAAAAAATACGGTGAAAAACTGTTCCATGTAAAATGCCCTCAAAAGACAAGGGGGCACTGCCTCCGACTGGAGAAGAAAAAATTCAGTCTCCAGAAGCGTCAAAGCATCTTTACTGTAAGAACTGTGAATCTGTGGAATGGACTTCCTCAGGACATGGTCACAGCAGGAACAGTGGGCAGTTTTAAAAAGGGTTTAGATGAATTCTTAGTAAATGACATTAATGCTTATGAAAATGTGTAAAAATCAGAATCTCACTTCCTTCTGGGATTCGCATCCCCACATATCCCTTGGTTAAACTTGATGGAAAGGCTGAACGTTGAGGTGAACTCAGCCTAATATGTTTTTGGTATTGGTGGTCTGTAGGATGGAACCCCTGCAACCAATTTCCCAGCTCACGAATGAAAATATTTGACATTAAAAATGTAAAAAAATGTTTCAAAACAAAAGTAAATTAAGATAAAGAGAATTGACTACCTTTCTTTTCTTGAATATTCCTTTGGTGCCAGGGACAGCTTCACATACTCTGCTGAAAGCCTCTCTACAATTAAAAAGATAAATCAATACTCATTAATTCATAGACACTACAACATTGATATTAAAACTGATTAAATATCTATATATGATAAAAAACAATCTTCATTTATTTTTATAGGGGTAAATCAGCACCATATAACATTCAATAGAGCATGATACAATTTTTTTCATACAGTGGCACATGGAGCGCATGCAAAAACACCTCCTTGCAAGCACATGGCATCATACGGAGGTACCAAAACTTACCTATAATACAATCATATTATATTCATGTGCATAATTGCCATGTACAACGTCCACATTCATTTTATACTCCCATCCCCTTCAGGTTTCATGTTTAACAAAGCATATAAATGTCTACATGAAACTAGGCCTTGTTTACACATGACAGTTTTTAAGTTTTTTTTTTTTTTTTTAAGCTAAAACCAGGTATAGATCAATAAAAGAAATCTATATGAACCTGAAATAAAGATATTTATGACCTCATACAAAATCTCACTGCACATAACATTATACTGTATGAGAGGTAATATGATTATTAAATTACAAGACCACCAACCCCTGGAGACATGTTATACATACATACTCCCTGCTGGGTCACACAATCATGCAAGTCACAGACCTGTACATTACAAAGAAGTTCAATAAGGGGGCACTAAAATAAAATGTCCCACAATGGTCACACAATTAGAAAATTTAGTTAAAGGGAATATATCCTATATAATAATTATTTAATTTGACCTCAGGCAGAAGCCCAGTGGCTTCTGTGCTAAACTTACCAAGTGTAACATCAGCAACACGCAATACAGTGCAAGCTTAAAATAAAATAAAAACATGAAAATGTCATCCACCAGTGGGAATGTGGGTGGCTGTAGCAAAACAGCGGCAGCACTGTCGGCATTAGCCATCCGGCCAGGAACAGCAGGTCACAGTTGTCTCTTGCCTCTGGTAGACAATGGAGTATTATTGAGAAGGAAGTGGATGGCATCTCAGTCCCAGCAGGATGATGTTGATGTTACTTCTGAGTCTGACACCATGTCTTTGAGCCAGTATTCAGTGCATTCCACCTGCTCCTTCTCCTTTACAATTAATTTTAGGCCAGATAGAACCATTTATTTTCCATCATCTCTGTCTTTACAAGCCCCATCTAGTGCACCACCTTTTTTAGTCCTAAAAGACAGCACCCCAGGTGCTAAGGAAGATATTGAAAATAATGTTTCTGTTGATGACTATGTGTATGACCAAAAGGAGGAGGATCAGGCAGAGATGGAGGACATTACAATTTATAGCTGTGTTGGTGATGGTAGTAATGGCACTTGCAGCCATGGTAGTGGCAGGGGCACTTGTAACTGTGTAGTAGTAGTACTTGGGGCTAATACAGTGGTGGGAATTATATATCACAGTCTGAGAAAAGTGGTGGGGATAATAATGATAATGATTATTTGTTGGACAGGACCTGGGAACTGGCTCAGGGTGAGGAGGAGGTGTTGATGACATCATATAAGGATGTGGTGGTGGCAATAAAGAAAGGAGCTCACATGTGGACAAAACATTAAATAAGCCTGCTGGGGCAGACCTGCTTTTACAGTCTTCTGTAGTCAATGTGAGAGACAGTGATGCTGTAGGCTCAAAAGCTGTAAGGCCTTTCTCACACGGGCGAGATTTCCCCGCACCCTCACTGAATCCGGACCCATTAATTTCTATGGGGCTGTGCACATGAGCGGTGATTTTCACGCATCACTTGTGCGTTGCGTGAAAATCGCAGCAGGCTCTATTTTGTGCGTTTTTCACGCAACGCAGGCCCCATAGAAGTGAAAGGGGCTGCGTGAAAATCGCAAGCATCCGCAAGCAAGTGCGGATGCGGTGTGATTTTCACGCATTGTTGCTAGGAGATGATCGTGATGGGGACCCGATCATTATTATTTTCCCTTTTAACATGGTTATAAGGGAAAATAATAGCATTCTTAATACAGAATGCTTAGTAAAATAGTGATGGAGGGGTTAAAAAATAAATAAAAATTAATTTAACTCACCTTAATCCACTTGAGGAAAAGGACCATGGTGATCGATCATGTGAACAACCATGTGATGAGCGCAGTGATGTCACCACAGGTCCTTTTCCTCAAAGAAGAAGAAAGAAGAGAAGCCGGGCTGCACGAACAAGTGGATTAAGGTGAGTTAAATTTTTTATACCTTTTTTTTAACCCCTCCATCACTATTTTACTTAGCATTCTGTATTAAGAATTCTATTATTTTCCCTTATAACCATGTCATAAGGGAAAATAATAAAATCTACACAACACCTAACCCAAACCCGAACTTCTGTGAAGAAGTCCTGGGTACCAAACATGCCGATTTTTCTCACGCGCATGCAAAACGCATTAAAATTTTTTGCACTCGCGCTGAAAAATTGTGCATTTTCACGCGACGCACCCGCATCTTATCCAGCCCAAATCCATGACGCCCGTGTGAAAGAGGCCTAAGTGTTTTCCTGTAAGCATCTAAGATTCAACATATTAGCATTGTTTTGATTTTAAATGTGTAATATGGTATCGCTATGCTTGTTTGCATGTGCGCATGACAATCAGGATCGGCGCTGGTACATAAGAATGACGCATTGACGCACTGTACCCCTGCCGCCATTGTATTTTATATTTCTGTTGACGAAAAATAAAGAGGTTGGACTATTGCGATGAGTGCCATCATTTCTTCACTATTTTGATATTTCATTGGACTGTTCATTGGCTTGAGCACCGCCGCTGTCCTTATGTGAGCTACCACTCCACCACGTGTGTCTTGTGGATGCCTTTATGCTGAGCACTGCCATCCGTTTCTTTTCTATATGTTGGTGATAAAAAGCTGTAAGACCTAGGGTTGGTGGCGGTAATAGTGACAGTATTGTTACAAGTGCTGATGGTATAGTGCCCTTGAGCAAGGGTACTTTGGACTATGGACGTTTGTGGACATTTGTCCCTATTGTTTCTATGTAACATCATAAACTTACTACTTTAGTGCACTTGGAATGGTTAACTATGATTTATGCCATTGTTTACACGTATACTGTTTTATAGTGCTGAACTGCATTTTACACGTTTATTGTAATATATCCTGCTTTTCATTTGTAATGTTATTGCACTATAGCTGTACTGCACTGTGGAAAGGGTTAGTGCACAGCCAGCTAATACTGAGAAACTTTGGGACTTTCTATCTATGCATTGAGAAGTTTGGAGGTAAACAACAGACACACTGACCTTTTGACTATTTGGTTTAGCCCTGTTGTTTATGTCTGAAGACTTATTTATGTCTGGAAAAACTGCTTAGTCATTTCCACAAACTTGTATTGAAACTATACAAGTCTATGACAGACTGAAATTGCAACCATGTTTCTGTTTAGGCTGTGCTTCTAGCAGTTACAGCTCCTATTTTTCTGCAGATAGGGACCATTGTTTAGTAAAAGTGACTCTTCCAGACTGCATGAGTGACCAAAAGAAGACACTGAGATGGTTATACCCTGCCAAAAACCCTGGGTCACAAGCTGTGTGACCAGAGGTCCAGCCGGACCACTGAGCCATAGACCCTGGTCCACGAGCCCTTTGGCCAGGGTCTTCTGAGAGAGGGAGAGCAAGAGGGACAGTTAGATCAGGCCTTTCCTCAGCATAGAACCTTCTTCTGCCAGAGAGACACTGGTCTACTGCAAACTCTGACTCTTTCGACTTATATCCCATTGGTATGAACTAAGCCTTACCAACCCCTCAAGAGAGCAGCAACATGTGGTGACACCTCGATGAGACACAACACAGCGTTGGGACCACCCCAAACCCGGCCACTGCACTGGTGATGTCTCTGTGTGAGAATTTTTCTATAATGCCAGCCAACAAAACCTTTGCAATGTGCAAGTTCTGCAGGCAGATAATAAGATGGATGCACAAATATAGTAACAGCTCTCTTTCAATGAAAACATTAATTGCTCACGTGGGGAAAATGAACTGGCCTGCAATGTGAGCAATACTGACCTCCTCCTCCCCATTGTCATTCGAGCAGCTCACCTTCTCCCTGGCTGTGACGTTCTCCTCTGTGAGAAGGAGACGCCCATTGAGAAAACCAAATGTCTCCTCCTCCCTGTAAATTAACATATGGTATAAATTAACATATCAGGCGCCAGAAACAGCGGGGGACACAGCGCAAGACCGGAGGGGTATTTTAGAAAAAAAAAAGTGCATTTGTAGGGGCAGTCCTAACTGGTAAGCATACCAGTGTGTAACACATAATCCCATGAAAGGTCCTCTTTAAAGGTTAATGTGAACATAGCCAATCACAGATTTTTGACTCAGTATTTATTGCATGGAAATACAGCAGATACAATAGTTTAGACACAAGTAGTATACATAATAATAATACTCCAAAATATTAAAGGGGTTGTCCGGCCTTGAAGCCAGCATCACTTTGATCAGGACCTGTGCTGCTAAACAAAAAAAAAAAGGAAAATAATGTTTCTGCGCAGTTTTGCAATTTAAATGGGGCTTGTGGATGATAATCCATGGCCGTATGAATAGCAGCACTGCCTCCAAATTCCCTGGACAAAATCCTCCATGCGGGCAACGCCGAACAAGGCATATAAATGTTGATGAAGCCTTTTACGCACTTGGCTGTGTCCGTATTTTGATCCGAAAAATATGGATATCTTCCATGTGCTTTAGTTTCCACATTTTTCTCATTCCCATCAAAAGAAAAGAGCTATTCTTGTCCGCAATACAGACCAGAATAGGACATGTTCTATAATCTGCGAAAAATGCGGATAGCATTCGGATAAAAAATAAGGTTGTGCGCATGAAGCCTTAGGCTACCTGCACATGGGTGTGGGTTTACAAATAGACTTTCCAATTTTCGTGTTGATTTTTGAGTTTCCACACCAAATCCACACCAAAATTTGCATGTGTTAGGCCTCTTTCACACTGGCGTGTGCGGCCCGTGGTAGTGCTGCGGCCCGCAAAATGTGGGCCGCAATGCACGAGCACAGTCCGTGGGGCAGCCGCAGCAGATCGCGGACCCATTCACTTGAATGGGTCCGCGATCCGCCCACTGCGCAAAAAGATAGGACATGTTCTATCTTTTTGCGGAACGGAAGTACGGGATGAAACCCCACGGAAGCACTCCGTAGTGCTTCCGTAGGGTTCCGTTCCGCACCATTCCGCATCTCTGGATTTCAAGTGAATGGGTCTGCATCCGTGATGCGGAATGTGGCGCCCATATATTGCGGCCCGCCATTTGCGGGCCGCACATGCCAGTGTGAAAGAGGCCTTACTTGCGGATTTTGATGCGGATTTGCCCCGATATCGCTTTGCAAAGGGTGAAACCTGCACTATAAATCCACAGAAACAATTGACATGCTGTGGATTTCAAAATCCACACAACAGGTCAATTTCTACATGGAAAAAAAAAAAGCTAAGAGTCCATGAGATTTGGCAAATCACATTCACTTTGCTGGTACTGTATTACACAGAGGCTTTTCTGCACAAACATCTGCATGGAAACGCCACATGTAATCCGCAACGTGTGCAGGTAGCCTCAGTGTGAACACCAGTAGGAATAAAAGGGTCCAGTCAGATAGTGTGGTCAAATTGCTATTTGACTACACCTTGTGAGTAGACCCTTTCAGGGATGACTCCACAACAATACAGTGAGACATAGCAAACATTAAATATGCTTTAATAGGAAAACTAAAGTACAATGAAAAGTCATATATTTGGATGTATGTTTCGTGCACATCACAGACTCGGTTACACGATGAGGTCATTTTCTGTTATATGGTCGTCCCAAGATCTGCAAGCATTCTCCTAGAAAGGAATAAGAAGGACATTGTAATTATAATAAAGATTACCCTTAGACTTTGAGAATACATAATAATTATTGTGTGTCATGTAAAAGGTGGGTGACAATGCCAAATCTTGCTCAGAATAATCTTTTTTTTAGGGTGGGTTCACATCACGTTTTTCCTCTATGTTTAGCGAGTACGTCAGGAACCCCCCAGACGTACACACTAAATGTGTCCATAGGGTTTAATTAGTGAGACAGGGGAGAAAAGAGTATCCTTTTGCCCTCCATCAGTATACTACGAAACATGGCATGGAATAGCACCATCCTGCAGTGTTCTGTAAAAGGATCCATTTAACGGAGGCCATAATAGCCTATAGGTGACGGATGCATGTATGGCATCTGTCACTGGCTTCCTCAGAGCGCTCCTATGAAGTCACTGTCCATATATGGAAGTTATTAAAGGATTTCTCGAGGTAGAGCGCAGAGGGAGCGCAATACAGTCCTGCCAGAAAGAAGAGGAGCCGTCTGCTATTCTCCTGCTCAGGAGGCAGATCTGTACTACTGCTGATCTGAGCATCTGGTGAGGGGAGGGGAGGTTGACACAAGGGGTGAGGGCATGAAGGCAGTTTAGTAGCTCGTGAGAGCTGCAGAACTGCCTGGGGAAAGGGTTAACTTAAGAAAGCAGGCAGACACACAGTGCAGGGAGAGGGCCCATGACAAGGATCCTAATGTTCCCTACACTGAATGTATCCCACTCTATCCTTAGGCCTCTTTCACACAGCCGTTGAGCTCCCGTGGCCGTATTGCGGGCCGCATACGGCGGTTCCGCAATATACGGGGCACCGGCCGCGTGCATTCCGCATCACGGATGTGGACCCATTACATTGAATGGGTCCGCAAATCTGGAGATGCGGTGCGGAACAGGAGCACAGAACGGAACCCCACGGAAGCACTACGGAGTGCTTCCATGGGGTTCCGATCCTTGCTTCCGTTCCGCAATAAAAATTCAATCTTTTTGCGGAACGGACGGATCACGGACCCATTCAAATTTAATGGGTCCGGATCCATCCAGGCCGCCACACTGACGTTTCCTGTGCATTTGGGACCTCAAATTGCGATCCCCAAAGCACGGAACGGAACCACAACGGCCGTGTGATAGAGGACTTATACTGTGGGATACGTTACAGCCTTCCATCATAGGTATACATCTGGAATCCCATGAGGAGAGACATGACAGAAGGCTCACAAAGTGATGTGAAACCACCCTTAGAAAGGCCCCAAAAAATAAAATGTAGCAATCACCTGTAATTATTAAAAAACAAAAAAACCGTGGGGGTACAATTCCTATGCAGTGCTATTACAGGAGTAGATAAAGTATACATGTACTTACAAAAAATCTTTTGTCGTGTCATAGTGACATATCAAAGGTTTCGATCAGTAGAGGTATGAGCGCTGAGACCCCTGCCGGTCACTAGGACGAGGAGATAGAAGAAATCAGATAGAGCACACTCTCTCTATGCTGCAGGAGACAGACCCAGAGACTTCTTCTGAACCCATCTTCAAAAGCGAGGAGAAAGAGAGCGCTTAGTGTAAACGCTTCTTTCTTCTTGTTCTACCGGTCAGCGAGGGTCACAGTGCTCAGGTCCCCACTAATCATAACTAGGGAGGAACGAATCAACTTCGCATTAAAATTTCATTCCAATTAGAATGTATTGGCTCCGATGAGCCGAAGTTATTGCTTTGTGAAGTCTCGCAAGACTTCGGGTAATAACTTTATAAATTAATTAGTACTGTAAAAAAAACATTTCCCAAACTCGGGTTCGGTTCCAAATAGGACAAGGGATTAATTTATTAGGTATTGCCATATCCGAAAATGTCTGAACTATTAAAATATAAAAAAAAAATCCTGGGTGGTGAACACTGTAATGGAAAAGAAATGAAAAATACACGATTCGCCATCTTTTAGTAACCTTGTCCCTCCCAAAAAATTTAATGAGGGCTTATGCCCACGAGCATACTTGCTCAGTGCCCATACTGCGGACTGCAATTTGCGGTCTGCAATGCATGGGTACCGACCATGTGCACTCTACTTGTGGATGTGGACCAATTGACTTCTGTGGTCTTCTGATCCATGCCTCCGCACCGCAAAAAGATAGGTGAAGCCCTATCTTCAGTCATATCTGGCGGATGCAAACCAATTCAAGTCAATGGGTCTACATCTGTGGTACGGAGTGCACATGGCCAGTGCTGGAATATTGTGGAACGGCTGTTTACAGGCACTGAGCAAGTACATCTCTGGCCATGAGCCCTAACAGTGATCAAAAAGTCATACATACAATGGTACTATTAAAAACTACAGTTCATTCTGCAAAAAAAACTGTCCTCATACAGCTCTCTAGACAGAAAAGAACAACAACAATGGCTGTCAGAAAATGGCAATGCAAATAAAAATAAAAATTTCCAAAATGTTTTACTTAAAATAAAAACTATATAAGTTTGATATTGCCGTAATCGTATGTCATGTCATATTTAGCGCACAATGAACACAGTGATGTCAAAACCCTAAACACCTTGGCAGAATATTTTTTTTTTTTATTATTATTATTTTTTTATCCCACAGATTTTGGTAAATTTCATGGTAAATTAAATGGTGGCATTAAAAGATGCATCTTGTCCCACAAAAAAAAGTCCTCATATGGCAAAATGGAATGTGAATGGAAAAATAAAAAAGTTATGGCTAATGGAACATAGGAGGGAAAAATCTAAAAAGAAAATAGGCAGGGTCTTTAAGGAGTTAAAGTACAGGGACACTTTAACCCCTTCCCGATATGTGACGTACTATTACGTCATGGAAATCAGTAACTTCCCGCATTTTGACGTAATAGTACGTCATGGTGATCGGGCTGGCATCTGAACGGTGCGCGCCCGATCACTGCAGGGGGTCCGAAAATCCCTGGTAGCCGGGCCCCTGCTGTATCTGCCGGCATCACTGTTTACGGCGATGCCGGCGGATTAACCCCTTCTATGCCGCAGTAAGCGCTGACCGCGACATAGTAGTGGTTTGCGGAGGGTGAAGGAGCGCCTCGAGTCCACGCGCTGCTGTAGTGGGGACCCGATGCGTGACAAGTCAGCCTGATGCCGTGCAGAGGCTACCCAATGCCTTGCATGGCATCGGGACCTGCCTTCTACGGGTGCCAAGGAGATCCAACCCCAGGCCCGTCTCCTAGACAACCTGTTAGATGTATTGTAAAGCATTGCAGAGGGGATCAAACCCCTAAAAGTTGAAGTTCTAGAACAGAAATAAAGTGTAAAAAAAAGTAAAAAAATGTGTTTTTAATAAAAAAAATTAAGTTTCACGTAAAAAAGTTGAAAAAAACTCCCCTTTTCCAAGATTTCATAATAAAAAATATAAAAAAAAAGGAAAAACACACATATTAGGTATCACCGCGTCCGTAACGACCGGCTCTATAAATATATCACATGATCCACCACGTGCGATAAACACCATTAAAAAAATATAAGAAACTGAAAATAAAAGCCTTTTTTGTCACCTTACATCACAAAAAGAGCAACACCAAGCGATCAAAAAGGTGTATTTTGAACAAAATGGTATCAATAAAACCGTCACCTCATCCCGCAAAAAATTATAACCTACATAAGAAAATCGCTGAAAAAATAAAAAAAACTATAGCACTCATGGAGACACAAAAACATCATTTTTTTCTTTCAAATATGTGATTATTGTGTTAAAGTGAAATAAAAAAAAGTATACATATTAGGTATCACCTCCTCTGTAACAACCAGCTCTATAAAAATATCACATGACCTAACCTCTCAGGTGAACACCGTAAAAAAAAAAAAAAAAGTAGGGTAAAAAAAAGCCTTACATCACAAAAAGTGCAACACCAAGCGATCAAAAAGGCGTATGTCAAAAAAAATGGTACCAATAAAACAGCCACCTCATTCCACAAAAAATGAGATCCAACCAGAGACAATTAGTTAAAAAAAAGACTATGACTATCAGACAATGGAGACACTAAAATATGATTTTTTTTATGCTTCAAAACTACTATTATTGTGCTAAAGTTAAAAAAAATAAAAAAGTTGACATATTAGGTATTTTCGAGTCCATAACAACTTGCTCTATAAAAATATCACATGATCTAACCCCTCAGGTGAACACCTAAAAAAAATAATATTTAAAACAGTGCCAAAAAAGCCATTTTTTTGTCACCTTACATCACAAAAATTGCAACACCAAGCGATCAAATAGGCATATGCCCCCCAAAATAGAACCAATTAAACCGTCACCTCATCCCACAAAAAATGAGACCCTACCTAATACAATTGGTAAAAAAATAAATAAGCTATGGCTCTCAGACTATGGAGACACTAAAACATAATTTCTTGGTTTCAAAAATGCTACTATTGTGTAAAACTTAAATAAGAAAAAGTATACATATTAGGTATTGCCACATCCGTAATGATCTGCTCTATAAAAATATCACATGAGCTAACCCCGCAGATGAACGCTGTAAAAAAAAAAAAAAACTGTGCCAAAATAAAATATTTTTGGGCCACCTTACCCCATAAAGTGTAATAATGAATGATCAAAAAATCATATGTACCAAAAAATTGTACCAATAAAACTGGCACCTTATCCCCTAGATTCCAAAATGAGGTCACTTTTTGGGAGTTTCTACTGTAAGGGTGCATCAGGGGAACTTCAAATAGGACATGGCATCTAAAAACCAGCCCAGCAAAATCTGCCTTCCAAAAACCATATGGCGTTCCTTTTTCTGCTGCACCCTGTCGTGTGCCCTTACATCAGTTTACAACCACATGTGGGGTGTTTCTGTAAACTGCAGAATCAGAGTAATAAATATTGAGTCTTGTTTGGCTGTTAACCCTTGATGTGTTAAAGAAAAAAAAGGATTAAAATGGAAAATCTGCTAAAAAAGTAAAATTTAGAAAATTCATCTTCATTTTCCTTTAATTCTTGTGGAACACCTAAGTTAGTAAAATCAGTTTTGAGTAACTTGAGAGGTGTAGTTTCTACAATGGGGTCTTTCTACTATGTAAGCCCCACAAAATGACTTCAGACCTGAAATGGTCCTTAAAAAATAGGTTTTGGAAGCTTTCTTAAAAATTTCAAGATTTGCTTCTAAACCTTTTTTTAGCCTTCTAACGTCCTAAAAAAATAAAATGACATTTACAAAATGATGCCAACATAAAGTAGACATATGGGGAATGTTAAGTAAACTTTCTGTTTTAAAAGCAGAGAAATAGAAATTTTGAAAATTGCTAAACTTTTTGGTAAATTTGGTATTTTTTCATAAAGATAAAATATATTGACAAAAATTTATGACTATCATGAAGTGCAATGTGTCACGAGAAAACAATCCCAGAATGGCTTGGATAAGTAAAAGTGTTCCAAAGTTATTACGACATAAAGTGACACATGTAAGATTTGCAAAAAATTACCTGGGCACAAGTCATCAATATTTACCCACTGCACAACCTATTTAAAGGGTTTCTACCACTTCGGTGTCACTTATTTAGCTGTCAGACACTAGCGATCCGCTAGTGTCTGCTCTGGCCAACCATCCTAATATAATTGCTTTTGGGGCAGCCGTTTTGATAAAAAAACTAACTTTTATTAATATGCTAATGAGCCTCTAGGTGCTATGGGGGCGTCATTAGCACCTAGAGGCTCCGTCTACCTTCAGAAACTGCCGCCGCCCAGCGCGTCCCTCCAGCCCGCCCATCTCCTCCTGAATGCGATCCTCCTTGTGAGCGCCTGTATTCGGCGCATGCGCAGTGAATGTCTGACAGCTTCCCTGCTCAGACATCTCCACTGCGCCTGTTCCTCGGAGCACTATGGCGTCATCGCGCAGGCGCAGTGGAGATGTCTGAGCAAGGAAGCGGTCAGACATTCACTGCGCATGTGCAGAATACATACGCTCACAAGGAGGATCGCATTCAGGAGGAGATGGGCGGGCTGGAGGGACGCGCTCGGCGGCGGCAGTTTCTGAAGGTAGACGGAGCCTCTAGGTGCTAATGACGCCCCCATAGCACCTAGAGGCTCATTAGCATATTAATAAAAGTAGTTTTTTTTATCAAAACGGCTGCCCCAAAAGCAATTATATTAGGATGGTTGGCCAGAGCAGACACTAGCGGATCGCTAGTGTCTGACAGCTAAATAAGTGACACCGAAGTGGTAGAAACCCTTTAAATATATCTTTCCCCAATTTTGCACACATGGTATAACGGCCCTAACTTTTTTTTTATATGTTGAACTAACCAGAGCTACATCCCAGCCAAATGGGTTGGGATGAGCTAATTGAAAGGTTATTAACCCCATATACAGCCTTCAGGGAGAAAATTTGCAATAGATGTTTGCAACATAAACAGAAAAAAATGACATTTTAACCCTTTTTTGAAAAAGGCTGAGTTCACATCATCGTTTAGCTGTCAGTTCTTCTGATTCATCAGAAGAACATAAAAATGTACTATCCGTACTCAAAGTTTTCTACGAAGATGTTTTGTCACAATGGTTTTTTAAAGCTTTGGATAAACCCCCATCTCCACCGCCTGCATCTTGAGCGGGACAAAAGAGGTCTATTTCGTCCTCTTGGGGACCGGCAATAAACGTATCGTGGTTTTGATATCTGGTCACAAAGCTAAGTACCACCAACTGTATCATATATTCTATTATGTTACCCCCTGATGAACCTGATAAATATTAGGTGAAACGCGTCGGGATTATTAGTGATTATCTATTTTGATTTAAGAGAATAAGGGTGACATTCATCTATAAAGAGCACCATTTATTCTTTACGATATTATCCTGGAGCATTGTTTATGTAGGGACTTTTTAGGGACCGGTTAGCACTAGGTTCGGGGACAGGGAACCTCCACCATCAGGGGGCCGCCCTGGGCACAGCAGACCTCTAGGGGCTTCTAGGGGTAGCTGGTTCCTGTTTCTGGCTCTGTAATCTACCGGGCTAGAATTTTGTCCCCGTACACATCTAACTAAGTGTATACCCTGTCATTATGTGTGTTTTTCGTCTTGGGGGGCTAATACTCCCCCACTGAGTAACCTCAGTAAATGTAGTCCTTTCACTGTCGGTATATACATACCTATACCCACTTGAATATTTAATAAAGGTAATTTTAAAAGTCACTCTTCTTGCATATAGGCCCTGAACATAAAAATGTATTTTAAAAAAGATAAGCATCAGTTGTGCTCTGTTCATCACTTTGCACTAACAATAACTGACTTGTATTTTTTGAGCATCAATTATGATCAGTTTGCATCAGTTTGTGTCACTTCCATCAGAGATCCGTTTTTTTTTTTTTTACAGCATAAAAAGTTGTATCTGACAAAAATGGTTGCAAACTGATCATAATTGATGCTCAAAATAACTGATCCGTTTTTAAAAATAATCTTCTGTTCTTCTAGAGCAGGGCTGGCCAACCTGCGGCTCTCCAGCTGTTGCAAAACTACAACTCCCAGCATGCCCAGACAGCCTACAACTATCAGCCTACAGCATGGCATGGTGGGAATTGTAGTTTTACAACAGCTGGAGAGCCGCAGGTTGGCCAGCCCTGTTCTAGAGCATATATTTACAGTATACAGTACAGACCAAAAGTTTGGACACACCTTCTCATTCAAAGAGTTTTCTTTGTTTTCATGACTATGAAAATTGTAGATTCACACTGAAGGCATCAAAACTATGAATTAACACATGTGGAATTATATACATAACAAAAAAGTGTGAAACAACTGAAAATATGTCACATTCTAGGTTCTTCAAAGTAGCCACCTTTTGCTTTGATTACTGCTTTGCACACTCTTGGCATTCTCTTGATGAGCTTCAAGAGGTAGTCACCTGAAATGGTCTTCCAACAGTCTTGAAGGAGTTCCCAGAGATGCTTAGCACTTGTTGGCCCTTTTGCCTTCACTCTACGGTCCAGCTCACCCCAAACCATCTCGATTGGGTTCAGGTCCGGTGACTGTGGAGGCCAGGTCACCTAGCGCAGCACCCCATCACTCTCCTTCATGGTCAAATAGCCCTTACACAGCCTGGAGGTGTGTTTGGGGTCATTGTCCTGTTAAAAAATAAATGATGGTCCAACTAAACGCAAACCGGATGGAATAGCATGCCACTGCAAGATGCTGTGGTAGCCATGCTGGTTCAGTATGCCTTCAATTTTGAAAAAATCCCCAACAGTGTCACCAGCAAAGCACCCCAACACCATCACACCTCCTCCTCCATGCTTTACGGTGGGAACCAGGCATGTCCAGTCCATCCGTTCACCTTTTCTGAGTCGCACAAAGACACGGTGGTTGGAACCAAAGATCTCAAATTTGGACTCATCAGACCAAAGCACAGATTTCCACTGGTCTAATGTCCATTCCTTGTGTTCTTTAGCCCAAACAAGTCTCTTCTGCTTGTTGCCTGTCCTTAGCAGTGGATTCCTAGCAGATATTCTACTATGAAGGCCTGATTCACACAGTCTCCTCTTAACAGTTGTTCTAGAGATGTGTCTGCTGCTAGAACTCTGTGTGGCATTGACCTAGTCTCTAATCTGAGCTGCTGTTAACCTGCGATTTCTGAGGCTGGTGACTCGGATGAACTTATCCTCCGCAGCAGAGGTGACTCTTGGTCTTCCTTTCCTGGGGCGGTCCCCATGTGAGCCAGTTTCTTTGTAGCGCTTGATGGTTTTTGTGACTGCACTTGGGGACACTTTCAAAGTTTTCCCAATTTTTCGGACTGACTGACCTTCATTTCTTAAAGTAATGATGGCCACTCGTTTTTCTTTACTTAGCTGCTTTTTTCTTGCCATAATACAATTTCTAACAGTCTATTCAGTAGGACTATCAGCTGTGTATCCACCTGACTTCTCCACAACGCAACTGATGGTCCCAACCCCATTTATAAGGCAAGAAATCCCACTTATTAAACCTGACAGGGCACACCTGTGAAGTGAAAACCATTTCAGGTGACTACCTCTTGAAGCTCATCAAGCTATGTATATAATTCCACATGTGTTAATTCAGTGTGAATCTACAATTTTCATAGTCATGAAAATAAAGAAAACTCTCTGAATGAGAAGGTGTGTCCAAACTTTTGGTCTGTACTGTATGTCACCATCTTTTCTGCTCTGTTATAAGTTACACTGCTCAAGCAAACAAAGATACAACAGTATCCAGCTAGCACAGAAATGTGTGCAGATAATTATTATTGTGTGCATACATAGAGTAATATTTGTATGATTTTAAATTTCATTACTCTAATACAGTATTTACTCTATATGAGGTTCTTAGCGCACATTTTGATCAAACTGTGTGTGCCAATCTGCCACAACAAGATTACCTTACTCAGATGGGCCCCTACACTAAGCAGTATACCAGGAGACTTACTTCATACTTCTGGGTTAGACCTAAATAATGATCAAGAAAGAGACACGAGGAACCAGCTTTACTCTATATATATATTTAAAAAAAGCCTTGGTGGAGTGCATTATCAACATGTACCACCTGTTACAGGGCACCGGCTTCACGCTCCTTCCCTTCAGTGCCGCTGGCGCCCTGTGACAAAATCAGAGCGAGGACGTGCGCTGCGTCCTCGTCTACAGAGCAACGGGGGGCGGGGAGGACCTGGCCGTGCACGCCTCCTTAGCGTGGCCGGCGTCCTCTGCTCCCATTGTTACTGTGAGGAGTCTGAGCGCCGAACTGGGCACTCGACACTCAGCTGTATGTATAGGGACGAGTCATGTGACGCTGGCCACGTCACATGACTCCTTCTCTCCCCTATTTAACAGGCAGCCTGCTGGCCACAGGTTGCCTGTGATTTAGGTCTTATACCTTGTGTATATTTCTCTGTGATAGTCCTGTTTTTGGTATTTTGAATCTCGGCTCATGTTTTGACTTCGCCCTCGCTTGCTCCTTGTGTCCGGTTGCTTCTCCTGGTATTTGACTCCTGCTTAGCCTTTCACTTATCCTCGCCTGCTCCCTGTGTCCATGTTGCTTCTCCTGGTATTTACTCCTGGTTAGTGTTCTGACTTGGCTTTTGCTTGCTCCGTGGTACTGCCTTGACCTCCTGGTTTAGACCTTGCTTTATTGACTACTCTTTGTTTGTCTGTCTTGTTTGTCTCTCCCGCACTTATTCAGGTTAGGGATCCCCCCCAGTTGCGCTCCGTTACCTAGGACTGGTAAGTGCATGTAGGCAGGGACAGCGGTTTGGGTGGAGTCAGTTTTGCACCTTTTCCCACCCCCTTCTCGTGACAGAATCATAGGCCTACCTTACTTTACTATGGATCCGTTGCAAACTGTCACGGATCACATCCAGAACCTGGCCCAGATTGTCCAAGAGTTAGGGGAGAGGTTACAAGAGCAGGAAGCTGCCCGTAACCTCTTTGTTTCTTCTTCATCCGCACTACAGGCAGAACCCCATGTTAAGCTTCCAGATTGGTTCTCAGGGGATCACAATTGTTTTTTAGCCTTTAAGGAGAGCTGTAAACTGTATTTCCGTCTGCGGCCCCATTCTTCTGGTTCTGCTCAACAAAGATTGGGAATTATTATCTCCTTATTAAAAGGCGACCCCCAGGAGTGGGCATTTTCATTATCCCCCCGACTCTCAGTGTCTTACATCAGTTGACGCGTTTTTCAGGCCCTTGGGGTTCTACATGATGAACCAGACAGAGCAACTGTAGTGGAGAGTCAGCTAAAATCTCTTGTGCAGGGTGACCGACCTGTAGAAGACTATTGTACTCAGTTTAGAAAATGGTGCGTCCCCTCTGGTTGGAATGAACCTGCTCTCAAAAGTCAGTTCAGGTCTCTAGTCTATCTGAGACCCTTAAAGACATGTTAGAATGTTATCCTTCTTATCCTTCTCCTGGAACCTTGGAACAAACCATGACTCTTGCTGTGAGACTGGACAGACGCATTAGGGAGAGACAGCGGGAGCATTTGTTTTTTACACAGGTTATGTCCAAACCAGATACCAGTCCTATAGGAGTCAAGTCCGAGCCTTGTACTGACGAACCTATGCAGCTTGGTTTGACCAGAAGAGACCAACGCCACCGCCGTGGTATGTGTTTCTACTGTGGTGACTCCGATCATTGGATCCGGCAGTGTCCCAAGGTCCCTCCTTCCGGAAGACCACCCAAACCAGAGGGATCTAAAGATAAGGTACTCCCCGGGGTGGTTAAATTGAAATTATTGGTACCTGTTACTATTTTGTTAGGATTAAACAGGGGTTCAGGCAGTGGCGACTCTAGGATCAATATATAGGGGGGGCACAGAAGATACACAGTCAAAAATGGGGGGGCACTAATAATTTTCACCAGCTAATCATACTACTGAAAAATACTAAAGCAGCCGCTTCACCTGCAACTACGCCCCTGGCGCCGGGGTAATATAATTAAGGGGTATCAGGGTACATTGGGTGTAATATAACTGAGGAGGGCTATCAGACATTATAAAGGGGTAATATAGCTTACATTACCCCTGTATTACGTCCCTGATAGGATAGAACTCCTTAGTTATGTTACCCCTGTATAATGCACCCTGATACCCCTTAGTTATATGATATAACTAAGGGATATCAGGGTACATTACACAGGGGTAATATAACTGAGGGGTATCAGGGTACATTATACAAGGGTAATCTAACTGAGGAGGGCTATCATGGGACATTATACAGGGGTAATGTAAGCTATATTACCACCGTATAATGCCTGATAGGCCTCCTGAGTTATATTACCCCTGTATAATAATGTACCCTGATACCCCTTAGTTATATGACCCCGCCGGGATCATATAACTAAGGGGTATCCGGGTACATAATTATACAAGGGTAATATAAGTTACTCAGGAGGCCTATCAGGCATTATTCAGTGGTAATATAAGTTATATTACCCCCTGTATAATGTACCCTGATACCCCTTGGTTATATTACCCCCTGTATAATGTACCCTGATTACCCTCAGTTATATAACTGAGGGGTATCAGGGGACAGTATTGGTAATATTATAACTAAGGGGTATCAGGGGACATTATACAAGGGTAAAATAACTGAGGAGGACTCAGTGCTATCAGGGGAGTGGGGACATTATACAGGGGTCCTTAGTTATATTACCCCTGTATAATGTACCAATTATACCCTAAGTTATAAAAAATTTTAAGCAGTAGCAGAGAGAACTCAGAACATGAAGGCAAGGCAAGGCACTCACTGGCAGGCGGCAGCAATTTGCAAAGTCCGTTCGCGCGGGCGGGCAGGCACACAGCAGCGCAGCTTTACGTGTTGACGACTGTGACGTCAAGTCGTCAACTCATCTCTGCGGCTGCTACACTCCCAGCCTGCGCCCGCCCTGCACGCTCTGCCTCCGCGAGTCCGCTGGGTCCGAACGCCGACCCCACCACGGCACCACCCCATCTGTCATGTGACTCTCATAGACGACGGACTGACTGTATGTATCTATCTGTGTGTTCTTTTCTCTGTCAGTGGTGTGTACTTTAACTTTAATCACTGACACTGAGTCAGTAGTGCGGGCGGCCGGCGCAGCAGCAGCGCAGCAGGCAGCAGCGATTAGCGAATCAGCGGGGGGGCACCCAGGGGGGGGCAAGGAATGACCTGGGGGGGGCAATTGCCCCCCCTTGCCCCCTGTAGCGACGCCACTGGGTTCAGGTAGTGCCTTTATTGATTCTAGGTCGGCCTCTAATTCTACTGATCTCAAGTTTGCTCTTCAAGTGGGGATACCTATTTTAGCCCTTCCCAGCCCTATTTACATTGTAGCCATTGATTCCACCCCTTTGTTGGGAGAAACTTTTGCACGCCTGAAATAACTTTGACTGTAGGGGTGAGACACACTGAGAATTGCATTTCTAATGGGTGCAAGAAATTTTGTATCTAGGCTATATCCTCACTCCACACTTGTTTAAGATGGATCCAGGGAAGGTACAGGCTATTCAGGACTGGGTGAGATCATCTTCCTTTAAAGCTCTACAGCGCTTTCTAGGGTTTTCCAATTATTACCGTAAATTTATTTTAAAATGTTTGCTAATTGCTAAACCCGTGACCGACCTTACTAGGAAGGGGGCGGAACTTATTAATTGGCCTTTGGAGGCCATTGAAGCCTTCGAAACCCTTAAAAAATCTTTTAGGAACGCCCCAGTCTTGATTCAGCCGGATAAGGAAAAAACTTTTGTAGTGGAGGTGGATGCTTCGGAAGATGGAGTGGGGGCAGTTCTTTCTCAGGGACCCCCTAACCTCACTAATCTAAGACCCTGTGCATTTTTTTCACAAAAATTCTCTCCTACTGAGAGGAATTACGACATTGGTAATCGTGAATTGTTAGCCATTAAATGGGAATTTGAGGAGTGGAGACATTTTTGGGAGGGGGCCAAACATTGCATCACTGACCATAAAAATGTATTATTTCTCGAATCCGCGAAACGCCTGAATCTTCGCCAAGCCAGATGAGCACTATTCTTCACGCGTTTTAACTTCTCTATTACTTTCAGGCCAGGAAGTAAGAATGTGAAAGGCGGCACAACACCTAGCTCCAGCGCAGACACCCACAGATAAGTTATTTGTTTTCCAGCTCCGGCTGCTGGGTGAGTGCCATGATTCTGTGGTCATCCTGGTATTGAGGCCACCAGGGAACTGGTGTCCAGGTCTTATTGGTGGCCCACGGTATCAAGGGATGTCAGTTCTTTTGTCGCTGCTTGCGAGGTATGTGCCAGGTTCAAGACTCCTAGAACACGTCCTGCTGGTGAGTTACGACCACTACCCATTCCTAGTAAACCCTGGTCACATATTTCTATGGATTTCATTACTGACTTGCCACCCTCTGAGGGTAAATCTGTGGTTTGGGTAGTGGTCGATAGGTTTAGTAAAATGGTACATTTAATTCCTCTGGCCAAGCTCCCGAATGCCAAGACTCTGGCTTCTGTTTTTTTTTGAGCAAGTGGTATGATTGCATGGAGTTCCTGAGAACATTGTATCTGACAGGGGTGTTCAGTTTGTTTCTAGGTTTTGGAGAGCCTTTTGTCAGAGATGTAAGATAGCATTGTCCTTTTCGCCAGCTTTTCATCCCGAGAGTGATGGACAGACTGAACGGCTGAATCAGGCTGTGGAACAATTTTTAAGATCTCTGATAATCAGCAATTATGTCTGAAATATCTTCCTTTGGCGGAGTTCGCCATTAATAACAGTGTGAACTCTTCCACTGGAGTGTCTCAGTTTTTCTGTAATTTTGGTTTCCATCCTCGATTTAATTCTTGTTCATCGATTTCCTCACCTATCCCTGAAGCACAGTCTGGGCTCGGGTTCAATTGAACCTGGAAAAAGCTCTGGAGGTTCAGAAAATGAAAGCTAATAGGTAGCGTTGCAAAAGGGTAGATTTTAAGGTTGGGGAAAAGGCTTAGTTGTCCACAAAAAAATTGTCATTAAAAGTGTCTTCCAGGAAATTTGCGCCGCGATTTGTTGGACCATATGAAATTCTCGACATTATTAATCCCGTATCATTTAGGTTGAAGCTGCCAGACTCGTTTCGTATTCACCACGTATTTCATAAATCATTGCTTAAGAAATATATTTCGCCCAAAGTTCCATCACAAGCAGTCCCTTCCCCAGTACAGGTGAATGATCAAAATGAATTTATTATTTCTAAAATCATTGATGATTTCGAGAGTTCATAACTCGTTTCAATACCTTGTCCATTGGAAGGGTTATGGACCCGAGGAAAGGTCCTGGGTGCCAGTGAATAGGATTCATGCTACAAGGTTGATTAAAAAATATCATCTCGCTCATCCGAAAAAACCATCTGCAGCGAATTTGGGTCCGGTGGCCCGTCTTAGAAGGGGGGGTACTGTCACAGGGCGCCACGCCGGATTTGCGCTCCTTCCCTTCAGTGCCGCTGGCGCCCTGTGATAAGTTCAGAGCGAGGACGTGTGCTGCGTCCTTGTCTCCATTGCAACGGGGGGGGAGGGGGGGGAAGACCCAGCCACGCATGCCTCCTTAGCATGGCCGGCGTCCTTCACTTCTATGGTTACTGTGAGGAGTGTGAGCACTGAACTGGGCACTCGACGCTCAGCTCTATGCAGGGGGACGAGTCATGTGACACGTGCCACGTCACATGACTCTGTATCTCCTCTATTTAACAGGCAGCCTGCTGGCCACAGGTTGCCTGTGATTTAGGTCCTATACCTTGTGTATATTCCTCTGTGATAGTCCTGTTTTTGGTATTTTATTTATCTCGGCCCGTGTTTTGACTTCGCCCTCGCTTGCTCCTTGTGTCCGGTTGCTTCTCCTGGTATTTAACTTCTGCTTAGCCTTTCACTTGTCCTTGCCTGTTCCCTGTGTCTAAGTTGCTTCTCCTGGTATTTACTCCTGGTTAGTGTTCTGACTTGGCTTTTGCTTGCTCCGTGGTACCGCCTTGACCTCCTTGTTTAGACCTTGCTTTATTGACTACTCTTTGTTTGTCTGTCTTGTTTGTCTCTCCCGCACTTATTCAGGTTAGGGATCGCCGCTCAGTTGCGCTCCGTTACTGAGGACAGGTAAGTGCAAGTAGGCAGGGACAGCGGTGTGGGTGGAGTCAGTTTTGCACCTTTTCCCACCCCGTTCTCGTGACACCACCCCTACATGAGCAACCAAAAGATAAAGTTAAAGGGGTTGTCTCACTTCAGCAAATAGCATTTATTATGTAGAGAAAGTTAATACAAACCACTTACTAATGTATTGTCATTACCCATATTGCCTCCTTTGCTGGCTGGATTAATTTTTCCATCACATTATACACTGCTCATTTCCATAGTTATGACCAGCCTGCAATCCATCAGCAGTGGCCATGCTTGCATACTATAAAAAAAAGCACCAGCCTATGTGCTCTCCCACAGTCCCAGCCACCAGAGAGGCCGATGCATTTTTCTATAGTGTGCAAGCACGAGCACTACTGATGGATTACAGGGTGGTCATAACCATGGAAACGAGCAGTGTATAATGTGATGGAAAAATGACTCCAGCCAGAAAAAATGTAGTACAGATGAGAGGAAAAAAGAAAAAATAGAGTGTGTCAATCAGACAGATTACCCCTTCTGGAAGTTCACCTATAAGGGGATCATGAGTGAAGGGCACAGAAGGGCGCCAGAGGTCGGACTCAGATTAGAGAATTTTTTTTTGTTTTTATACTATGAGAGCTCAAACGGAAGGATTTAGGAAAGAGGAATATAGCAGGCTGCTAGTTTTGGTTGGTGTGAAGTATAGACAGTATCACAATTAATGGTAGGAATAAAAAATACATACAACCATAACCACCGAAAAAGGTGTATGGCGCCACGCACCCCGATATATAGCAGTAGCTGAAAAAGGCTATTATATTCTACATGGAACTCACTGGCAGTGGATAGAATAGGAAACGACCATGCAGATGTGGATGGAGAAGTAAATAGGCAAAAGGTACAGGATACACACCAACACCCTAAGTGGAGGGCCTTGTAATAATTTCTCCATTGAATTGCTTCGGATAGCAATAAAATCAGCAATGTAATAATTTTAAGTAGCGGAACTTACTTCACAAGGGAGGAATCCAATAGGATAAAACTCAAGACACCCATTGGATTTACCACCCCCTCGCCTACGTGTGATCCAGCCAGCAAAGGAAGCAATACAGATAATAACAATACATTAGTAAGTGGTTTGCATTAACTTTCTCTACATGATAAATGCTATTTGCTGAAGTGACAAAACCCCTTTAAGTCTCCCACACACATTAGTGTATGGTCAAGAACTGTAGGTTTGGCCAACAGTTCAATGTGTATAGAGAGCTCCCAACTATTCCCTGACAGATGATATTGGGGACAAGAAGGATTGGGCTAAATTAATATTTTTGCCTGATCCTTTTGTTCTCTCTGGAGATGTTTGGCAGCGACTTTCTCCACTTTCCACAGAGAATACACTACGTGCAGAATTATTAGGCAAATGAGTATTTTGACCACATCATCCTCTTTATGCATGTTGTCTTACTCCAAGCTGTATAGGCTCGAAAGCCTACTACCAATTAAGCATATTAGGTGATGTGCATCTCTGTAATGAGAAGGGGTGTGGTCTAATGACATCAACACCCTATATCAGGTGTGCATAATTATTAGGCAACTTACTTTCCTTTGGCAAAATGGGTCAAAAGAAGGACTTGACAGGCTCAGAAAAGTCAAAAATAGTGAGATATCTTGCAGAGGGATGCAGCACTATTAAAATTGCGAAGCTTCTGAAGCGTGATCATCGAACAATCAAGCGTTTCATTCAAAATAGTCAACAGGGTCGCAAGAAGCGTGTGGAAAAACCAAGGCGCAAAATAACTGCCCATTAACTGAGAAAAGTCAAGCGTGCAGCTGCCAAGATGCCACTTGCCACCAGTTTGGCCATATTTCAGAGCTGCAACATCACTGGAGTGCCCAAAAGCACAAGGTGTGCAATACTCAGAGACATGGCCAAGGTAAGAAAGGCTGAAAGACGACCACCACTGAACAAGACACACAAGCTGAAACGTCAAGACTGGGCCAAGAAATATCTCAAGACTGATTTTTCTAAGGTTTTATGGACTGATGAAATGAGAGTGAGTCTTGATGGGCCAGATGGCTGGATTGGTAAAGGGCAGAGAGCTCCAGTCCGACTCAGACGCCAGCAAGGTGGAGGTGGAGTACTGGTTTGGGCTGGTATCATCAAAGATGAGCTTGTGGGGCCTTTTTGGGTTGAGGATGGAGTCAAGCTCAACTCCCAGTCCTACTGCCAGTTTCTGGAAGACACCTTCTTCAAGCAGTGGTACAGGAAGAAGTCTGCAAGGTAAGAAAAACATGATTTTCATGCAGGACAATGCTCCATCACACGCGTCCAAGTACTCCACAACGTGGCTGGCAAGAAAGGGTATAAAGGAAGAAAATCTAATGACATGGCCTCCTTGTTCACCTGATCTGAACCCCATTGAGAACCTGTGGTCCATCATCAAATGTGAGATTTACAAGGAGGGAAAACAGTACACCTCTCTGAACAGTGTCTGGGAGGCTGTGGTTGCTGCTGCACGCAATGTTGATGGTGAACAGATCAAAACACTGACAGAATCCATGGATGGCAGGCTTTTGAGTGTCCTTGCAAAGAAAGGTGGCTATATTGGTCACTGATTTGTTTTTGTCTTGTTTTTGAATGTCAGAAATGTATATTTGTGAATGTTGAGATGTTATATTGGTTTCACTGGTAAAAATAAATAATTGAAATGGGTATATATTTGTTTTTTGTTAAGTTGCCTAATAATTATGTACAGTAATAGTCACCTGCACACACAGATATCCCCCTAAAATAGCTAAAACTAAAAACAAACTAAAAACTACTTCCAAAAATATTCAGCTTTGATATTAATGAGTTTTTTGGGTTCATTGAGAACATGGTTGTTGTTCAATAATAAAATTAATCCTCAAAAATACAACTTGCCTAATAATTCTGCACTCCCTGTATAGATACAGTTTGGTCGAGTCAAATGTGTATGTGTAAGGCCTCATGCACACAACCGTATATGTATTTTGCGGTCCGCAAAAAAAGATCCGCAAAAAAACGATCCGCAAAAAACACGGATGGCATCCGTGTGCATTCCGTATTTTACAGAATGGAACAGCTGGCCCCTAATAGAACAGTACTATCCTTGTCCGTAATGTGGACAATAATAGGACATGTTCTATTGCGGAACGGAAATACGGAAATGGAATGCACACGGAGTACCTTCCGTTTTTTTTGCGGACCCATTAAAATTAATGGTTCCGTATAAGGCAAAAAAAACTGAACGGACATGGAATGTAAATACGTTCTTGAGCATGAGGCCTAAGGGGGAGCCAGGAGGGAGTCGGCTTATTAATAGTTCGGCCTATAGCTATTGAATGTGTATGGCCGCAATTAGGCTACTTTCACATTAGCGTTCGGGGCTCCGCTTGTGAGTTCCGTTTAAAGGCTCTCACAAGCGGCCCCGAACGCATCCGTCCTGCCCTAATGCATTCTGAGTGGATGCGGATCCGCTCAGAATGCATCAGTCTGGCAGCGTTTGTCCTCCCCTCCGCTCAGCAGGCGGACACCTGAACGCTGCTTGCAGCGTTCGCGTGTCCGCCTGGCCGTGCGGAGGCAAACCGATCCGTCCAGACTTACAATGTAAGTCAATGGGGACGGATCCGTTTGAATTTGACACTATATGGCTCAATTTTCAAACGGATCCGTCCCCCATTGACTTTCAATGTAAAGTCTGGACGGATCCGTCTGAAGCTACTTTCACACTTAGAATTTTTTCTACAATATAAGGCCCCATGCACACGGCCGTGTTTCACAGCCGTGTGCGGGCCGTGGAACCGCGGCCTGGATCCCTCCTGAGAGCAGGAGCGCACGGGGTCACTGGTTGCTATGACGCCGTGCGCTCCCTGCTGCCGGCACAGTACAGTAATACACTGGTATGATCTATACCAGTGTATTACTGTACTGTGCCGGCAGCAGGGAGCGCACGGCGTCATAGCAACCAGTGACGCCGTGCGCTCCTGCTCTCAGGAGGGATCCAGGCCGCGGTTCCACGCCCCGCACACGGCTGTGAAACACGGCCGTGTGCATGGGGCCTATTGCAGACGGATCCGTTCTGAACGGATCCCATCGTCTGCATTATATGAGCGGATCCGTCTGGGCAGACCCCAGACGGATCCGCTCTGAATGCAAGTGTGAAAGTAGCCTTAGTCAGCACATTCTAACAAAGTGAAATAATTGGGTACTGTACATGCAATATAAAATAATAAAATATCACACGTCTGCACAAATCTTAGCACTTGCAGCGTGCTGCTGTACCTTTGTGTTTGTTTGCATTGAGTGACACTGCTCAGTCTGAAGTACTGCAGAGTCACCAGCTGGCAATGATGTCTGACAGACTTCAGTGCTTGAACAATGCAATTATCTCAATTTTCCTAAGGGCTCATGCACACAAACGGTTTTGTGCATTGGGGACCGCAAACTGTGGTCCCCAATGCACGGTCACCATCCGTGTGGCTGCCACACACGAATGCAGACAATGCGTGATCTGTTTGCACTGCAAAAAAATAGAATATGTATGGAGGCACGGACAGAAACCCACAGAAGCACTCTGTAGTGCTTCCATGGGGTTCCGTGCCCCAGTTCCGCACCTTCCGGATTGCGGAGCCATTACAAGTGAAAGGATCCACATCCGTGAAGTAGTGCACAAATGGCACAGGCAACAATGGTCGTGTGCATGAGCCCTAAGGCTTGGTTTTCACAAGGTGGCCGCAAACTTTCCTAGCCACACAGCCAATGGTAACACTTCCACAAATTTGTGCTGCCACTGGCTGCTGTAGATGAGCGAGCTTGTGGCTGCCATATGGAAAAGCGGTGTATTATATAATGTCAGTTATAAGGGATCCCAACTGCATGTAACACTACCTACCTGTGTTTTTCTCTCCTCTTAGGCTTCCTTCTATTTTGGTGAGACACTCCTGCAGAAAATAAAGATAAGCAATCAGAAGATGGATTCTTAAGACATTGCAGACAATATAACATAGCACATGCTTTATGAAGTCACAGTAGGCATCTCATGCAGCTTACAATATATCAAGTGTACAGCACAATAAGATAGCTTAGATACAATGTACGCCATGCCACAAAAAACACAAAGACTCCATGCATATGATGAAATTAGTTACCTTTCCTCCTCTTCTGCACTTTTCCAAGTGGTTTCTATTGACCCTTAAGAATGGTGACTTTGTGCCTTTGTGGTTTGGATGATTTCCACTGGTATTCTTTAAATTTATTGATATTGATTCTGGAATATCAGTAATTTTAACATGTTCCTCTGTTTAGCATATAATCCACTTATTTGCTTCTCTGATAGAACATGCAGACAAAAATTACGTTTACATGCTATCAATGATTGTTTCAGTAGTTTGGGTTAATGGCTCTTATGTTGTTTGAATCAAAAGCATACCAACAGCCACTCAAAATCCCTTTGTTCAGCAATTCAGTACAGCCTTTCTATTGTAAACTGAGCCATTTGTACTCTTTTCTTTACCTGCTTTCAATTGCTGAGACAGGAAGAAGCTGTCTGACATCAACTAATGGCAGAAGTTTTCTGTCATCCACAGTGTGCTCCTCATCCTGTCAGGTCTCCCTGGCAGTCTTAGGGCTCTTTCACACGTGCGGATGCCATGCGGGTAATCCGCTGCGTGAAAAAGAGTGACAAGCCCTGTTCCGGACAGCAGAGACACAGAGCATTAACATGATTGATAATGCTCCGTGTCTCTCTGTGACCTTTTTGCTACAAAATCACAGTGACAGCTTAATTTCACTGTGATTTTGTAGTAAAAAGATTACAGAGAGGCAAAAGGTAGCTGGTCAGCTAAGACCTGTCCTAGGTTGCTAATATAGCTTATATGTGTATACAGCTAAACCTGCCAATAACCTTAATACAGTTCCTATGTTTGTGTGTTAAAGACAAAAGCAGAGTTATTTATAGTGACTTCATGTTTGGATGTCATATAACTGTTATATATTGTGTTCACAGAAGCAGAAAAGATAGTATGCCTTTAAGATTCATTATATAAATATGAGGTAAGCTCAATGACACAGCAGAAACAACAGAAAGCATATAGTTAAACTATTGTTGAGTCTAGGCCAATCACAGCCAGCCTCACACACAGCAGGAATTTTGACCAATCACAGCCAGCCTCACACATAGCTTGTGTGGGAAATTCCCCTAGCAGGAGCTGCTGGAATCATTATTCACCAGAGAGAGAAGCTGAACAGACATTCACTCCACTAAGAGCTGTGTTTTATGGAAGCAGAGATGCCAAAATAGGTATTTAAAACAGTTATATAATGTTCCTATTATTAATATAGCGATTAGAACTGTATACTGAACCAGTTATATGTGTGTTTACTTACAATTCCACCCATTCCAAACCACAAATTCAATTGCAAACCACAAATTCAATTGCAAACCATAAAGTTCACAATTGCAACCATTCAAATTCCAATTTGCTATCTAAATTGCCTACAACCATACCAGATCATACTCAACCAATCTGCAAATAGTTACTGCTAACTGCATATTGCAAATTGCAACCAAATTCAGCAAGTGAACTATTAGTTAGACCATAAATAAGTTAAAGTGAGAGTACAGATACTCAAGAGAGAAATAAATCCACCATTTTATGTTGGATGACAAAATTGAACAGTTGAACCATCATTTTATGCATACCGCCATTTTTTCAACACGTGTTATGTACATGGACTATCTGCTGCGGAGGTGGCAGTGTTATAAATGAAAGAAAGTTGAAGTTAATTAAAGAAGTTATTTCAAACATTTGGTGTGCTCTTTAAACCTACTGCTTCCATAGAACGTCGTTAGAGGAATTACAGAGTAATAGACAGTCTGGTTAGACTAAAAGTCTGAGATATCAGAATTCTTCTAATGCCACAGCGCAAAAGGCACTTCATAATGTTGCGCCTGCCCCACACGGAGCATTATTAATCATGTTAATGCTCTGTGTCTCTGCTGAACGGGGCTTGGCTCTCTTTCACGCAGCAAATTACCCGCACGGCATCTACTCGTGTAAAAGAGCCCTTACTGTATAGATACAGTATAAAAGCTTATTCACACAACATTTGTCTATCTTTTTTCTCTCTTTCAAGTCAATGTGGCTATTCACACATGCGTATTTTTATGGATCTGTGTGCCCAATTTAAAGGGCATCTGTCAGCAGATTTGTGCCTATAAAACTGGCTGACCTGTTACATGTGCATTTGGCAGCTGAAGGCTTAAGTGTTGGTCCCATGTTCATATGTATCTGCATTGCTGAGATGATGTGATGTGAGTGATTATTTAGTGGAAGCATGCGCAATGGCAGTGACCAAATGGCTTCCCCACCCACCAATAAGATCATGGGAACTGTTTAGTTGTTATAGCAGCCTGAGGCCTTCAAAAAGCTCCTAGGCCTGCCACAGTAAATTCACCATCGAATGCCTCACCTTGCCTGTAGATAAGCTTAATAGGAATGCAGTTTCCCACAGACTGTAGTGGTGAGCCATTGCAGTCTATGGTATAAACGATCTAATGATCACATGCTGAAGTCCCCTAAGGGGACTAAAAATAAAAATTAAAAAAAGTTTTGCAAAATTTAAATTTTAAATATAAAAACAAAGGGGCATATTTATTAAGACTGGCGTTTTAAATACCGGTCTTAATAAAGCTCCTGCACTGGCGGTGGATCCGCCATAGTTATGTAAAGGCGCCAGCCTCTACATAACTTTGGTGGATCCACTGCCGCTTCTAAATCTAAGACAGCTTCATAGACATGTTACACTTAGACCATTTTCTACGCCTAAAACAGGCGCAAATAAATCTGTGCCAGAAATACACATAATATAGGCATTCTGTTCAATAAATGACCCCCAAAAAGAATTAAAAATTCAAATCACACCTTTCTCTATTTTACAAATAAAATATAAGAATACAAAATAAATATCATTTGATTCATCTGAAAATGCCCAAACTTTTAAAATATGGTGAATGGCATAATGAAAATAAAAAATGATTCAATCACTGTTTCTTGATCGCCTTTCAAAAAAAAAGAAAAAAGTCATACATACTTAAAACTAAAAATCATCTGGCAAAAAAAATGAGCCCTTACATAGCCCCGTGGCATAAATAGAAAATAAGTTACAGATGTCCAAATATAGTGATGCAAAGTTTTTTATTTATGTAAAACATGAGAAAAACTATAAAAATGTCGCACCGCTGTAAACACACTGACCCACATAATAAAGGTAACATGTTAGTTTTACCGCATAGGGGAACACTGTAAAAATAAAACCCATAAAACAATTGTCAAATTGAGGATTTCCAATTTCACCCCGATTTTTTTTAAGCTTTCCACTACATCATATGAAATATTAAATGACACCATTCGAAAGTACAACTTGTCCCCCAAAAAACAAGCCCTGATTTAGGGTCGTTAACAGATTTTTTTTTTAAAAGTTAATGAAATAAATGGAAAATGGCTACATCATGAAGGGTTTAAAGAAAACATGCCACCATAAAATGCAGTGCAATCTACAGCCAGCATGTTATATAGCAGATATTTAAATTAATAAATTGCAAATTTTACAGAATCTTCTCCCAAAGCTCTCTTTAAATATCTGCTCAGCTTCTCCTGCCTATAACATGCTGTCTGCAGATTAAATAGCAGTTTGTGGTGACAGATCCTCTTTAAAGGGATTCTGTCACCAGGTTTGACCCCTGTCAGATAAAAATATGCTGATGTTCAGGGTGTCTTCACGATTCCTAATGTGGGCTTATAAATGTCATCTGTAGGCTCATTTTGCTAAAAAAACAAAACAGCTATTACTAACCTGTCAGTCAAAAAAATAAGGTGCCCAAGGGGATGTCAATGGATTCAAGGTGCCGGCCGCACCCGCCGCTGTTCGTGCCCAGCGCCGCCTTTCTTGACCTCTGCGCCGCCTCCTAATCCTCTTTGCCGCCTCTCGCTCTCCCTCCTTCTGCTGTAACATCTCGCGCTTGCGCACAGGGCTCTGCCTGATGCGACCGTGCGGACTTCTCCATATGGATTCATACAGGGAAGTGCGCATGCGCCGGCACTTGCACTCAACCCCTGTATGCGCGAGATCTTACAGCAGGAGGAGGGGGGAGGAAGGGAGAGCGAGAGGCGGCACAGAGGATTAGGAGGCGGCGCAGAGGTCAAGAAAGGCGGCGCTGGGCACGAACGGCGACAGGTGCGGCTGGTACTTTGCATCCATTAACATCCCCTTGGGCACCTTATTTGTTTGACTGACAGGTTAGTAATAGCTGTTTTTTAGCAAAATAAGCCTACAGATGACATTTATAAGCCCACATTAGGAATCGTGAAGACACCCTGAACATCAGCATATTTTTTATCTGACAGGGGTCAAACCTGGTGACAGAATCCCTTTAACCACCTCCGGACCGCCTAACGCAGATGTGCGTTCCGGAGGTGGCAGCCCTGCGCACAGTCACGCATATATGCGTCATCTCGCGAGACGCGAGATTTCCTGTGAACGCGCGCACACAGGCGCGCGCGCTCACAGGAACGGAAGGTAAGCGAGTGGATCTCCAGCCTGCCAGCGGCGATCGCTCGCTGGCAGGCTGGAGATCCGAATTTTTTAACCCCTAACAGGTATATTAGACGCTGTTTTCATAACAGCGTCTAATATACCTCCTACCTGGTCCTCTGGTGGTCCCTTTTGTTAGGATCGACCACCAGAGGACTCAGGTAGGTCAGTACAGTCGCACCAAACACCACACTACACTACACCCCCCCCCCCTGTCACTTATTAACCCCTTATAAACCCCTGATCACCCATGATCACCCCATATAAACTCCCTGATCACCCCCCTGTCATTGATCACCGCCCTGTCATTGATCACCCCCCCTGTCAGGCTCCGTTCAGACGTCCGTATGATTTTTACGGATCCACGGATACATGGATCGGATCCGCAAAACGCATACGGACGTCTAAATGGAGCCTTACAGAAGGGTGATCAATGACAGGCGGGTGATCACCCATATACACTCCCTGATCACCCCCTGTCATTGATCACCCCCCTGTCACTGATCACCCCCCTGTAAGGCTCCATTCAGACGTCCGCATGATTTTTACGGATACATGGATCGGATCCGCAAAACACATGCGGACGTCTGAATGGAGCCTTACAGGGGGTGATCAATGACAGGCGGGTGATCACCCATATACACTCCCTGATCACCCCCTGTCATTGATCACCCCCCTGTCATTGATCACCCCCCTGTAAGGCTCCATTCAGACGTCCGCATGTGTTGTGTGGAGCCGATCCATGTATCCATGGATCCGTAAAAATCATGCGGATGTCTGAATGGAGCCTTACAGGGGGGGTGATCAGTGACAGGGGGGTGATCACCCTGATCACCCCCTGTTATTGATAACCCCCCTGTAAGGCTCCACTCAGACGTCCGCATGTGTTTTGTGTATCCGATCCATGTATCCATGGATCCGTAAAAAATCATGCGGATGTCTGAATGGAGCCTTACAGGGGGGTGATCAGTGACAGGGGGGTGATCACCCTGATCACCCTGATCACCCCCTGTCATTGATAACCCCCCTGTAAGGCTCCATTCAGACGTCCGCATGTGTTTTGTGGATCCGATCCATGTATCCATGTATCCGTAAAAATCATGCGGATGTCTGAATGGAGCCTTACAGGGTGGGTGATCAGTGACAGGGGGGTGATCACCCTGATCACCCCCTGTCATTGATAACCCCCCTGTAAGGCTCCATTCAGACGTCCGCATGTGTTTTGTGGATCCGATCCATGTATCCATGGATCCGTAAAAAATCATGCGGATGTCTGAATGGAGCCTTACAGGGGGGGTGATCAGTGACAGGGGGGTGATCACCCTGATCACCCCCTGTCATTGATAACCCCCCTGTAAGGCTCCATTCAGACGTCCGCATGTGTTTTGTGGATCCGATCCATGTATCCATGGATCCGTAAAAATCATGCGGATGTCTGAATGGAGCCTTACAGGGGGGGTGATCAGTGACAGGGGGGTGATCACCCTGATCACCCCCTGTCATTGATAACCCCCCTGTAAGGCTCCATTCAGACGTCCGCATGTGTTTTGTGGATCCGATCCATGTATCCATGGATCCGTAAAAATCATGCGGATGTCTGAATGGAGCCTTACAGGGGGGGTGACCAGTGACAGGGGGGTGATCAGGGAGTCTATATGGGTGATCACCCCCCTGTCATTGATCACCCCCCTGTCATTGATCACCCCCCCCCCCCCTGGTAAGGCTCCATTCAGACATTTTTTTTGGCACAAGTTAGCGGAAATTTTTTGTTTGTTTTTGTTTTTGTTTTTTCTTACAAAGTCTCATATTCTACTAACTTGTGTCAAAAAATAAAATCTCCCATGAACTCACCATACCCCTCACGGAATCCAAATGCGTAAACATTTTTAGACATTTATATTCCAGACTTCTTCTCACGCTTTAGGGCCCCTAAAAAGCCAGGGCAGTATAAATACCCCACATGTGACCCCATTTCGGAAAGAAGACACCCCAAGGTATTCCGTGAGGGGCATATTGAGTCCATGAAAGATTGAAATTTTTGTCCTAAGTTAGCGGAAAGTGAGACTTTGTGAGAAAAAAACAAAAAAAATCAATTTCCGCTAACTTATGCAAAAAAAAAAAAATTTCTAGGAACTCGCCAGGCCCCTCATTGAATACCTTGGGGTGTCTTCTTTCCAAAGTGGGGTCACATGTGGGGTATTTATACTGCCCTGGCTTTTTAGGGGCCCGAAAGTGTGAGAAGAAGTCTGGGATCCAAATGTCTAAAAATGCCCTCCTAAAAGGAATTTGGGCACCTTTGCGCATCTAGGCTGCAAAAAAGTGTCACACATCTGGTATCGCCGTACTCAGGAGAAGTTGGGCAATGTGTTTTGGGGTGTCATTTTACATATACCCATGCTGGGTGAGAAAAATATCTTGGTCAAATGCCAACTTTGTATAAAAAAATAGGAAAAGTTGTCTTTTGCCAAGATATTTCTCTCACCCAGCATGGGTATATGTAAAATGGCACGCCAAAATACATTCCCCAACTTCTCCTGAGTACGGCGATACCAGATGTGTGACACTTTTTTGCAGCCAAGGTGGGCAAAGGGGCACATTTTCCAAAGTGCACCTTTCGGATTTCACCGGTCATTTTTTACACATTTCGATTGCAAGGTAGTTCTCACACATTTGGGCCCCTAAATTGCCAGGGCAGTATAACTACCCCACAAGTGACCCCATTTTGGAAAGAAGACACCCCAAGGTATTCCGTGAGGGGCATGGCGAGTTCCTAGAATGTTTTATTTTTTGTCGCAAGTTAGTGGAATATGAGACTTTGTAAGAAAAAAATAAAAATAAAAAATCATCATCATTTTCCGCTAACTTGTGACAAAAAATAAAATGTTCTATGAACTCACTATGCCCATCAGCGAATACCTTCGGGTGTCTACTTTCCGAAATGGGGTCATTTGTGGGGTTTTTCTACTGTCTGGGCATTGTAGAACCTCAGGAATCATGACAGGTGCTCAGAAAGTCAGAGCTGCTTTAAAAAGCGGAAATTCACATTTTTGTACCATAGTTTGTAAACGCTATAACTTTTACCCAAACCATTTTTTTTTTTTGCCCAAACATTCTTTTTTTTATCAAAGACATGTAGAACTATAAATTTAGCGAAAAATTTATATATGGATGTCGTTTTTTTTGCAAAATTTTACAGCTGAAAGTGAAAAATGTCATTTTTTTGCAAAAAAATCGTTACATTTCGATTAATAACAGCAATAAAATACCACCAAATAAAAGCTCCATTAGTGAGAAGAAAAGGAGGTAAAATTCATTTGGGTGGTAAGTTGCATGACCGAGCGATAAACGGTGAAAGTAGTGTAGTGCCGAAGTGTAAAAAGTGCTCTGGTCATGAAGGGGGTTTCAGCTAGCGGGGTTGAAGTGGTTAAGTAAAGTTCACTTATGCACTTAATAACCAGGCCTGAAAAGGCATTAATAACCAGACACTTTTTCTTAATTTAGTGCACATATGGTGGCTTAAGAGTCCTTTGTCAAAAATTTTTTATTTTTTTTATTTTTCTTTTTATTTTGGGAAAATACAAAAAATTATTTTGTTTTATAGTTTTTTATTTTTTTAAATATGAAAAGTGACATAAAAGTAAATTATTAAAACAGGTTCTCTATTGGTCATAGAGCTTGGTCATAAGAGGGTTAATTTAGATTCTGTACTTCTAGGATAAATGCAGTGTGCTTCATTATTAAGCATGGGGTAGGGCTTAAAGGGGTTGTCCCACTAAAAATATTTTACAATTTTCAAACCAGCACCTTGATCTGAATATTTTTGTAATTGCATGTAATTTAAAATTTTGCATAGACACTGAGTTATTCAATAAAATGTTTCTGTATAGTGCGACCTGCTTTTTGTTCTTATTTCTTTGTCCGGCTCAATGAGAAGGCCGCACATGCTCAGTTTCATCCTTTAACTGCCTCCTGAGCTGTGTTAGGGAAAGAACTTCAGCAGAAAAGACACGCCCCCTGGACTGCAGCAGAAAACACATGCCTTCTGATAGGAAGAGCATGGACACGCCCCCTGTCCTGCAGCAGAAAATACACTCCACTTGAGCTGTCAGCTTGATCTAGCAGAGCAATGAATGGTGAGATCTCTGGATTCATGTGGAGTGCTTGTTCTAGCTTTGTTAGAAAGAGATTTCCATGTACTATATGATATCTGATTTTTTACTTTTTACATTAATCATGGGATAATCCCTTTAAATGCTGCAAATTTACTAACACAAATGTTGGTAATTACAGTAAAATTCACTCGAAAGAGGCCCTGAATATTTTGTAATAACGCTCACTAAGATGAAGCAAAATGCTCCTCAAACAAGTGGGATGCCTCCTCATTGGAGCAATGAGGTAGGCACTGGGCAGCCATTGCGACATTTAACCTCTGTTTGTGACTTCTGGGTGCATACCCCCATACCTCTTTACTCGACTTCTCGTCAGGATGGTGGTGTACTTCAAGGGGGCTTTGGCCATCACGGTCGCCACTTCTTCCTTTGTGACATGCTCAAAGGAAAAGTCTATGGGAACAAGCCTCCCACTGTGAAAGATTTTAAGAAAAACATACAACGTAAAATTTCTGCTACTCCCTCCGATAGGTTCAGGAACGCGGAGGGCCTCATTAAAATGTGACTGGCAGCAAACGGAGATCACTTCCAGCATCATATGTAATGCAACTGATTGCACATACATCAAGGAATGTAGCAAGGTACAGATTGCTTTATCCTAACGGAGTCACAACAGAATATTTGGGGCCTCTTTCGAGTGAATCTTCCTGTATATAATTACCTTTCTTAGGTGTCATGTCATGTGACAGTTAAGCACCACCCAGGGAGTAAACATTGTATTGTGTTTGCAGGAAATGGTGGTCCTCATTTATCTAACTGTCTTACTAGAAATCAATCTTTGTTCCCATAGCAACAAAAAACTATCCTTGTTTCTATAGCAACAAATAGAGTTCATCATTTATTTTTTTAAAGCTTTTGGAAAAGGGAAAAGCTGACTAAACTCAGTTGTCTATTGGTCACATATCAGTTGTAAAATTACGGTCCTCCTGCGGTTTGAAAAAAAATGGGCATGCTGTAGTTTAAAAAAAAAGAAAAACCCACAAAAACACAATGGGGCAGATTTATTAATGTCTTATAATTTCACCCAGGTAGCCCGCCTGATGTTAGCATCGGAGCATTTCATGCTCCGATGCTCTCCCTTGCCCTACACAGGATCGCACAGGGCAAGGGCTCTTTTATTTACAATAACACATTGCCGGGCGGAGGCTTCCGCCCAGCAGTGTGTTCGGTGACGTCACCGGCTCTGATGGGCCAGCTTTAGAGCTGCCACAGCCGTTTTACAGGCAAGGGCAGCGCTAGAGCCCGCCCATCAGTGCCAGTGACCTCATAGTGGCCTATGCTGTATGGTAAATTTGGTGTATCTTGATAGACATGTTAGACATGCAGCAGTTTTCGTTCTGCTGAAACCCGGCACTCATGGTGGAAACTGGCCAAATTCCCACTGGTTCCCATTATATTTAAGAGGGTCCGGCGGTTGAACAGCTTTCCCCGCAATATCACAATGGTTACTTAAATGTGATCAGATCTACTGAAGGGAGCAACTAGCTCACTGAGAATCCAACACTGCCCACTTGTTTGAACGTATATGGGGTGCTTGGAAGTTATACAGACATTTTAGATAACTAATTAGAGACCTTACATGATTTAACCACTCCTCTCTGTTACTCAGCTATCAGCTATATTAGTAGTTATTGTTAACATGTTCAGACACACTTATTCAAGAAAACACTCAAGATTTTTAGTATAAAAGAAAATAACTGTTTTATTAAAATTATACAACATAGGGAAAACATCTGTAAAGTACAGTTGTTACGATACCAAATTTTTGATTCGATTTCGATACCATTTGATACCACGTGAAAAAACGAAAACACCAAAAAAGCCACGTGCATTCTGCATTTTAAAAAATGGCGAATTGCGCAGTTTTAATTAAAAAAATTTTTCTGTTTCGGCGTTCACCGCATAGATTTTTTTAAAATATTTTAATAGTTTGGACTTTTTGGACGTGGCGATATGTAATATGTTTATTTATTTATTGTTTATATATTTTATATGTAAAATTGGGAAAGGGGGTGATTTATACTTATTTTTTTTTCTTTTACTTTTTATTTAATAACTATTTCCCCCCTTAGGGGCCAGAACCTGGGATCTTTTAGTCCCTTGTCCTATTCACCCTGATAGAGCTGTATTAGGGTGAATAGGACCTCACACTCTTCCTGCTGCCCTGTGCATAGTGCACACAGCAGCAGGGAGCTCACCATGGCAGCCAGGGCTTCAGTGGCGTCCTGTCTGCCATGGTAACCAATCGGAGCGCCAGGATTACTGCTGGGGCTCCAATCACAACTGCCACTGCCACCAATGAGAAGGGAAGGGGACCCTGTGGCCACTGCCACCAATGATTTTAATACTGGGGGGGTTGAGGGGGCGGGCGCACTGCGCCACCAATGATAATTAACCTTTAATACAGGAGGCGGATGCCGTCAGTGGGACCAACAGCAGTTACCCCCTTAGGTGCCGCACCTGAGGGGTTAACTGCGGCTGATCGCAGCTCCCTGTCAGAGGCAGGGTGCCGGCTATGTGATTCTGCTGCCGACACCTGCCTCCTGTATTAAAAGTTAAAGACGACCTTTTATGGGTCCGGACTTTGTTAAGTTAGCAGGCTACATAGAGCGGCTCCGTTTGTCCGCTGTACCCCCATTACTGTCTCCTGCTCCGTGTGCTAATTACTACTATCAGAGCAATGGGGAGGAGACATCAGCTTTTCTCCCTGGGTGTTCCTTCTCCCTGATGTAGCACTGTCCAATCGCAGCACAGAACATCACAACCAGGGAGAAGGAACGCCCAGGGAGAAGCTGATGTCTCCTCCCCATTGCGCCGATAGTAGTAATTAGCATACGGAGCAGGAGTCGGTAACTGGGCCACAGCAGGCGAATGGGGCGGCGCCCAGGAATAATAGTAAGTGCAGGGAGATCCCTAGGCGCCTATCTATGTAGCCTGCTAACTTAACAAAGTCTGGACCCATGAAAGGTCCTCCTATCATTGGTGGCGCAGTGCCCCCACCCCTCTCTCTTTATTGGCAGCACTGCACAGGGGGGAAGGAGAGACTGCTTCCTTCTCCCCTGTGCTGCTGAGGGAACATGAGCGCAGCCCATAATCGAAAAAATGGAAATCCCGGTATCGTATCGATACTGGGACAAAGGTATTGATTGGGTATAGAAATTTAGATACCCGCAACAACCCTACTGTAAAGATTACTTGACGCAAATAGGTATTGATTGATATACTTTTATTTGTATGGTTTACTCTGGTATCTTTGTACCTATGTGATGTTGACGTATACTGTGTTGTTTCACTTGTATTATCAATAAAATAAAAAATAAAAAGGGTGCAACGGGGAACAGCAGTATCAGGCTATGCCAGATACAGTGAAATCCAGTCGTCTGTTTCTCTGCCAGAACACACTACCGGATATGGTAGTGCAGATGTGAAAGTACCCTAACACCAATATTTTGCCTCAAAAGCTTGGTTAAATGATCCCATTTTTACAATTGCTATTGTTTCAGGCTTATTTCCCAGTAGCAGCAATCAAATCCAAACACTTTTGATAGCATAATATTAAAATATGCTTATCAACGTAACACGTCATTAGTATATAAGTATTACTTTCACAAATAATGTCATATAGACGTCCAGACTAGAGTCGCTTGGAGCAACTGAGGTACACAGCTTAGGCTCACTTCCTATTATTGTAAAGCTCTACTGGTTCTCTGATGTTTAGCTTGAAGACTCCAGGAATGATATTTTAAGTCTGGGGAACTACATGCTGTGTTTGGTCCCTAAGGATATGAATCTTTGTGTATTACTTGAAAATGACCAAGTGTCTGTTTTACCAGCACGTTGAAGACCTGTAAACGGTTGTCATGCTGTTCCTTGGTGGAGAAGAAAGATAAAATAATTCTATATTGCCTTTTGATGGTTTATCAGTTATATGTAGGATGGACATATTCCATGGAGTTGGTTTGACAATGAAGTGATTGCTTTAATTGTGGAAATATCAAAGAATCTGCTTGAAAGCCACTCAGAATGACACCAAAAGCAGATAAATTGGAAGTCCTCTTCAAAGTTCTTGGGGATCATGGTAATTTTCTTATAGATGCTTGTCGTCCCCCAGAAAAATATTATCACATGCAGAGTAATGTTTGCAGCTCAATTAATGATATATAGCTCTATTAATGATTATTAAGAGAACTGTGTTAGGCTACTTTCACAGCTGCGTTTTCCCTTCTGGTGGAAAACACTTAGTTTTGTCCCTATTCATTGTCAATGGGGACAAAACTGAACAACTAGAAAGGAGTGCACCAGAATGCATTCCATTCCAGTTTGTTGCTTTAACCAATGGTTGTCATTTACATGGTATTAAAAGTAATCCAGTAAAGATCTATGACATTTACTTACACAGTATGGCACCATCTGGTGTTCAAAGTGTATACCAATGTGTATGTCCACCTCCTGATCTGTTTGCTACTGCTCACACATATTCAGTCACTTTCCCCATAGTCAGTTCTCTAAATAGTAATCCTATGCAGAGCAGTTAACGGAAATATGGGTCGCTTACTGTCTGTCATAGGAGGACCAGAGTCTCTGCAGTAGCATGGCAGAATGGCTGAGAACACTCCTTCTACATTGTCAGCTGCAAGAAGGGGAAGGAGACTAATACTGTTCAAAGCCCACCACCAACAGCACCAACAGCCATTTGTTTACTGTTTTATTTTGGGTTTGCAAGGAGTACAATGTTGCAATTTCCCACACTGTAAAGATGAGTGAATACTGGAAACTCTTAGGAAAAACAGAGAAATAAATGGTAGAATATACAGAAGCTCTCATCCAATAATATACAAGTTATCTTAAATGTATACTGTGTAGTTCCAAGGTTGTTGAATATGTGGACCGCGCCGACATCCTCCACCGTATGCAAAAAATTTTTTGCTGGGGATAGTCGTTTGCTGCGGTCCACATGCGGTGGGGCTGCTCCCCCAATGAAAAACACGCTACAGTGTTAGGGGTTGAGCAGCTCCCCCAGATTTGCCACTATATTTCTGTGTTTTTGTCTTGTTTTATATGTAGTGTATGTGCCTTTACCTGGCATTCAAACACTCTCCTTTGCACCTGGTAGCCTCCATCACATGGTCTGATATGGGTGTGGCTTACAGTCTGGCTTTGTTCACATTGCACTAGTTGTCCTGCTAGGCGGTTGTGTGGAAGCTTGGCTGTGAGCTGGATTACATCACCTTCAGACCTTGTTCACACCATAGGTAGCGTAGTGGTAGGACCCCTTGCCATGCTGAGAGCCGTGACGTGGTGCATGTGGGCTCCGATATCTTCCTGACAGGAATATATTGGCAAAAGTCTCAGCTTTTAATATCTGCATTTATGACTAGCCAGTATAGTCAGTGGCATATCCGTTTGGTGCATTTTTTCTGTGATTTATGATTATATTTTCATCCGCACAATGCTCCGTTTTGTGTAGGATGCCTTTGTGGTGCATGTGGACCGCGCCGACATCCTCCACCGTATGCAAAATATTTTTTGCTGGGGACAGTCGTTTGCTGCGGTCCACATGCGGTGGGGCTGCTCCCCCAATGAAAAACACGCTACAGTGTTAGGGGTTGAGCAGCTCCCCCAGATTTGCCACTATATTTCTGTGTTTTTATTTGTTAATGCTGCAAAATAGCACATAATGCATGAAAGTTTAATGCAATGCAACAGAATTTTAAAATTTTTAAATTTGATCACCGTGATTGTATTAAAACACCCCAAAAAAAAAAAAAGCAGTAGACATAACAAATAAAGCATCATGTAGGATAAAGAAAATGGTTTCATTTTTAACCCGTGCCAACATTTGAATCAGCTAGCAATTAAATGATAATTTCAAGCTCTAAGCCACATCTGTGACTGGAAAGCTCCTGATACACAAGCCAAAACTATCCATAGACCCCCATTTATCCGAGATTTGGTATGTCAGTATACCTTTCTTTATAATTCCAAAGAAAAAAGTACCGTAGCTGCTGTTTTCAGTCAACACACAAAGAGTCAATCAGTTTGTATCCCGAAATGGTATCATTGAAAAATACAACTCATCCTGAAAAACATAAGCCTTCATACAGCTACATTGACAGAAACATTAAAAAAATTACAGCTCTTGGAATACAATACTGACCCAGTTTGGCTGACTACACTGACAAATCTCTGACCTGTATTCAGCGTTGATGCAGCCTCTACGGAGTTAATGCCTCAAGCCCTCCTGCCCAGCATGAAGACATCTGCTATAGCTATGCTCTCTCCCTATTTTCAAGTGTGATAGTACAATCCAGCGAAAAAAATGTTGAACTATGGAGGCTAGCGAAGTGGCAGGGGCACTCACTGGACCCTATCAGCAAGTAGCTGGCTTCTATGCTAAATAAAGATGTTCTCCTGGAAAAGAAAAAACAACATAATAACAACCATGGCATGATAAAAAGATCCGAAATCTAAAACCTTATCTAAAGTTCATTTTGTCTAGGGAATAATCATTATAGAAGACTAAAGTGGCAGCCATCCTGTTTTTTCTGTCAGAAACACGTTCTAAAATGTTGGTGCTAGCACTAGGACAGGTCTTGTGAGGAAACCAGAGTAGGTTCAGAGAAACAGCTATTGTACCTTCTGTCCAGGCTGATAGCAGAAACACAGACCAAAGTAAGACAAATAAAATAAAGGATACTGTCAGACAAACAGCAGCTCTGGAGTGTGAACTGTTATAAATCAATATCCCCAAAACAACCCAACTTCTCTCTTTTATGATGTACTTTGGCTGTGTCTTTTGTTGCCCGCTGTCTCACAGCTGTGTGGTACTTTCTTGTGACAGGTTCACAGCCTCTGCGTCCTCCATCGGGCAGTGTTCATGTTCCTACTGTAAGCCTAGACAGAAGGTGTAGCTCCTACTATGGTTTCCTCTCAGAACCCACCCTAGTAAATGCCCAAACATTCTAGGATAGGTTTCTGACAGAACAAACAAATGATTACCCAGTAAACCAAATTAGAATTTTTTGAGAATTAAAGGTATTTAGGATTTATTCCATAATGCTGTTTGTTATACGTGTTGTTTCTTTTCCCAGAAACCCCTTTAAAAAATTTGAATGTGAACATGTGCAGCTACAAGATGTCCAGGAATTACAGTTTCCAGAGTCCTCTGCTGCTCCACCATCTTCTGAATCCCATCCTGCAGTGCCTACTATGGCCATCCCTGGGGCAATCACACTTGTACCAAGAGTACACCTAGCTGAGAAATCCGTTGGCAATAGAAGAAACTTTTGACCTTTTCATCCACTATTGCCTTTTTCTTTTTTTTCTTTCAAGACCCATATCTATTTTATGGACTAGACAAAGACAGAATGTTACGATGCTGAAAGGCGAACCTCTGTCCTGGGCACAGAAATTTCTAGAACAATAAAGTGCTATGCTTCTGAATCTCAGCGCCTTTATGGATGCTATGCCAAGGTTTGGGCAGGCAAAGGGTCAGTACGGTAGATAGGCTAAGGTCAGTGTAGGCAGCGGTGTATCGCAGTCAGCTAACAGGCAGAAGTTTGGTAGATGATAAGAACAGCACACCTTCACTGGGTAAACTAGCAACTGCATATAGAGCAAGAAGAGGAGGGGAGTGGTGGTGGTTGGAAAAATTGGAGTAGCAGTAGTTCAATGAATATTGTACCTAATAGAAGTAGCGGGGCAGCAAAAGAGACAGACCGCCAATGTAACACTGAGGGAGCAGGGAGACTTATGGAGCAGAGTCTGGTGTTCCATCTATGTCTTATATTTATTATCAGCGCCACTTCTAACCCACACAGGAATATTAAGTCTGCCCCTTATGATGCTTGAGATAGGGCTGCCACAGCTTGTATTCAGTTATATATATTACTCAAATATACACCTGAATTTCCACACCCTGAACAATGCATTTTCCAGGGTGGAATTATTTCTTCCATAAGATAATCCTTATTCCCACTAATCAGTTACACATCAGCTTCATGGTTCTATCTTAGGGCATCAGATGGGAGTAAGGAAAAGCACTGAACTTTCCGGTGGCAAGGCCTAGATTGAAGGACTTTTGTTAAATCTTGTCCTGTATGTGCACTTAAATCACCCCCTTCTAATCCTCTTTTAAAACCTGAAGTTTTATTTCAATGGATTTTATTACAGATCTTCCACCAGTACAAGGATTCTGTCATCTTTGTCATTGTGGATTGGCCCATCACGAAGTCAAATCATTTCATATACCTTCCTGGCATGACTACTGCTGCAACCACTGCATTAGTTTTATACATGATTGTTAGGCTTCATGAAAATCCCAGAGGAAATAATTTATGATTGTGGAGTACTATTCACTGCTCATTTATGGAGGCCTTTCTATAAACGTCTTCAGATCTTTGCACTTTTCTACTGCTTTTCATTTACAGAACAAAGGTGAAACTGAAAGAGCTAACCACACCTTAGAACAATATCTACGTAACTTTTTTTTCCTCTTCTTCCAGACACGTGGTTCTCCGTATTAACCTTGGTGAATTTGCCTACAGGAATTCCAATCATTCTTCCACTCACTAGCTTACTAAGTTTTTCTCTAACTAGTTTCCACCCTGCTGTTCTGACTAGTCTACCCAAATTTCTCTGCCAGCTTTTTAAAATTTTCTTTTTAAATGAGAGCCTTAACACCCTTCAACAATCTTTGAAACAAGCTCAAAACCAAGCAGACACGATCCACCATTCCTTCAAGTCGGAGGAAAGGTCTGGTTCTCTACTACCAACCTTCATTTGCCTTCTATATCTTGAAAATTAGCTTCTTGATTCATTGGTCAAGATTATCCAACAGATCAATCCAGTGACATTTAAACGCCAGCTTGCCTTCTCCATTTTTATTCATCCTGTTTCCCATGTACCATATCTCTGCTAAAACCATTTTACCAAGATTCTTGGTTGCTGGAGAAGTCAGGGCTACTTACAATATTTGATGTCATGGAAAAATTGGACCTACAGGAAACTCACTGGTAACTTCTCCATAACATTCATGTACCTGATTTCATTAAGGAATTTTATGCCTCTCATCTTTCTGCTCCACAAAGAGATGTCCAGACACTGCCCTTGAGGGGGCTGGGCATTGTCAAAGCCATACCTTTGCTAATGTCCAGCAGAGGGCCAACAGCCCAAATCATCATGGTCACGCTGCTTTAATGGCTAGCAGAGGGCAACTAGACAGAATAATCATGGCCTAACTGCCACTAATGACCATCAGACAACCTGCTGGACAACCCCTTCAAAGTACCTTTTCACCTAGAGACAATTGCTACATTATTTTATCAGAAGTTCAGTTCTCTGGTGTTTCACTCTAGCTCTGCTCTAACCTGTTTTTGTTTCTTGGAATTTCTGCTTTTGGCTACTGACTTGCTCTTATTTTCACACTGACTCCTTGGCTATGATTTCTAGATTATGAGTCTATCTACTGATTTGTTAATGTTTCATGAATCGCTCGTTATTAATCCTGTATCCAGCATTGATGCAGCCCCTCCAGGGTTAAAGATAATCTAGAAATAGAAGATTATCCAGCTCACCCGTATTCATCCTGTGACTCTGTGCGCGGAGCAGACCCAGGCCAGTCCAGACATCATGTTGTATAGAAAAAGAAGGCTCCAGCACTCGTAGTAAAAGTTTTCCGGTCCCGGTCTTTACAAACACAGTGGCACTCCTCCCCACTCCCCCAGATTTACGCGTTTCGAACTATTCAGTTCTTAGTCATAATCCAATGTGTCTGTTCCTCCATGAGTTTATGTAGGCTGTGCTCCCATCCACCCCAGGAAAAAGGGGAAGGGGAGCACAGACCTCATCATCATCAACATGTCAGACACCTGTTCAAACATAGTACAAAATACACCCATGTTAAGTGAAGTAAATTAAATACATTAAAATAAATTCATATGGTTCTGTGCGAGAGAATTGGCACCACGGTAAAAAATAGTAAAGCATGATAGAAAAATGAAAATAAACATAAAAATAAATGTATAAATATATGGAATGGGAAAAACATGTTGATCAAAAAGTGTGGTGTTTATCCACATATAAAGGTAATCTGTCACCAGGAAATTCACTGATAAACCAGATACAAGACATTCTAGCTCAGCTGAAAGTAATTACAACTTTCACTTAGTGATCTATTGCTTCATTCTGGAGAAAAAGCACTTTCAATCCATAGGCAAATGAGCAGTTAAGTGCACCAAGGGTGGGGCCAGGCCACTCTGTGCGTCATTGCTCCTCCTGCTTCCTCTGCCAGTCCCCCCCTCTCCTTCTTGATTGGCAGGTTCAGGCGAGATGACTATGCAGGAACCTGGCCTTGTCAAGAATGAAGCAATGGATCTGCTATAATTACTTGAATAAATGTCATAAAGTAAGAAAATATAGGATATTTAAATTAGCTAAAGGGTTTATTTCCCAAGTGTTATTTTTTTAGTACATCAAAATGAAGGTTCATCAACATAAGAAAACATTCATGAGACAATGGTGGCTCATTCTTCCTTTAATAACTGCATCTTCCACTTGGTAAATCACTTCAGCTTTTTAGCAAGTCTGTAATTCTCCATGGTAACAGGCATTCCTTTACTGATAGCAGCGCCTCACAAATGGTAGATTGAGCATACAGAACTAAACATCCAGGTCTGTCAGAACTGCTGAAAAGGGCTTTTAGGAAGACCACACAATCAACACAGTAAACAGGTAGGAGAACTCGACTATGGGAGATCTTCCAGATCACGCATCACCTACCTTTCATCAGTTTACCAATACTTTACATTACAACTCTTTCACACATCAGAGTTTGGTCAGTGATTTTCTGTCAGTAATTCTAAGCCAAAACCAGGATGAAGCCTCCACAGATATAAGGTATAATGGAAAGAACTGCTCCCGTTCTATGTTTCTGACCCACAACTGGTTTTTGCATCACTGATGCAAAGCACTGACCAATCCAGAGGAGGACTGGGAACTTAAAGTGGCCCTGGAATAAATCTAAAAGAGGCCCCATGCTGTAGGCAAGTCCAAATTGACAGGAAGCGGAGCAACACAAGTAGGCAGGAACAACAGAACTAGGTGGGGCCAGCAATCCTGGTAGGTGGGGCAGAACCCAATACCATAGTGCAGCACAAAATACTGCCACCCGAGCTGCAGTATTCAACTGTATCAACATACTGAGGATGGCAAAGCAGCTGAACTCAGAAGTTTACCAGCGGCTGCCAGCCAATTGCATAAGCACCTGATGCAACTAGCTTAAATTAATACTGAGCAATGCAGGAGGCCATTATGTATCCAGCTGGCGGCCATGAGCAGGGTTCAGGTGGGTCCCTGGGCATCAGCCCACTAGGAAATTCCCCTGTAGGATCTATGGCCGTCCACCCCTGGACCAAAACACTGAAGTGAGAAAGAGGACTTAGGGTCCATTCACACATCCGCATGTGTTTTGCAGCTCCACGGATCCGCAAAACACGGACACCGGCAATGTGTGTTCCACATTTTGCGGACCGCACACCGCCGGCACTGTAAAAGAAAATGCCTAATCTTGTCCGCAATTGCGGAAAGAATAGGACATGTTCTATTTTTTTTTCGGGAACAGAATTGCGGACCCGGAAGTGTGGTTCCGCATTTCCGTATCCGGACAGCACATAGTGTGGCCCATAGAAATGAATGGGTCCGCAATTCCGTTCTGCAAAATGCGGAACAGAATTGCGGACGTGTGAATGGAGCCTTAATCTGGGCAGGCATTACTCTTATTATGCTGCCTGGAAATCATGTGACCCAGCAGCAGAATCTGCATGTGACTTTCTTTTCCACACATGTCCATGGTATTTGATTCAGGTGCGGTGCAGCACATACAGGTGCAGCCCAACAATTAGCAACTAATTGCATGTGGATCCTGCTGCCAGGCTGCATTATGTACTGACAGTCATACAGAGAGATATACAGTATCTCACAAAAGTGAGTACAGCACTCACATTTTTGTAAATACTTTATTATATCTTTTCATGGGACAACACTAAAGTTATGACATTTTGTACAATGTAAAGTAGTCGGTGTACAGTGTAAATTTGGTGTGCCTTCAAAATAACTCAACACACAGCCATTAATGTCTAATCCACTGGCAACAAAAGTGAGTACACCCCTAAGGGAAAATGGCCAAATTGTGCCCAAAATGTCAATATTTTGTGTGCCACTATTATTTTCCAGCACTGCTTTAACCCTCTTGGGCATGGCGTTCACTAGAGCTTCACAGGTTGCCACTGGAATCCTCTTCCACTCCTCTATGACAACATCACATCGCTGGTGGATGTTAAAGACCTTGCACTCCTCCACCATCTGTTTGAGGATACTCCACAGATGCTCAATATGGTTTAGATCTGGAGACATGTTTGGCCAGTCCAGCACCTTTACCCTCAGTTTGTTTAGCAAGGCAGTGGTCGTCTTGGGGGGGTGTTTTTAGTTGTTATCATGTTGGAATATTGCCCTGCAGGCCCGTTTCCGAAGGGATTGGATCATGCTCTTCTTCGGCATGTGACAGTACATGTTAGCATTCATGGTTCCCTCAATGAACTGTAGCTTCCCACAGCCAGCAGCACTCATGCAGCCCAAAACCATGACCTCTCACCACCACGCTTGACTGTAGGCAAGTCACACTTGTCTTTGTACTCCTCACTTGGTTGCCACCACACACGCTTGACACCATCTGAATCAAATAAGTTTATATTGGTCTCATCAGACCACAGGACATGGTTCCAATACTCCATGTCCTTAGTCTGCTTGTCTTCAGCAAACTGTTTGAGGACTTTCTTGTGTATCATATTTAGAAGAGGCTTCCTTCAGGGACAACAACCATGCAGACCAATTTGATGCAGTGTGCAGTGTATGGTCTGAGCACTGACAAGCTGACCCCTCCCCCCACCCTGTAACCTCTGCAGCAATGCTGTCAGCAGTCATATGTCTATTTTGAATAGACAACCTCTGGATATGACGCTAAACACGTGCACACAGCTTCTGTAGTTGACCATGGCAAGGTCTGTTCTGAGTGGATCCTGTCTTGTTAAATCGCTGTATAGTCTTGGCCACCGTGCTGCAGCTCAGCTTCAGGGTGTTGGCAATCTTCTTTCAGCCTAGGCCATCTTTATGTAGTGCAACAATTCATTTTTTTTCAGATCCTCAGAAAGTTCTTTGCCATGAGGTGCCATGTAGAACTTCCAGTGACCAGTATGAGAGTGTGAGAGCGATAACACCAAATTTACCACACCTGCTCCTCATTCACACCTGAGACCTTGTAACACTAACAAGTCACATGACACCGGGGAGAAAAAAGGGCTAATTAGGCATAATTTGGCCATTTTCAATTAGGGGTGTACTTGCAGCGACCCACTCAGGACACGAGGGAACTGCAAAATTACTGTGAAACGGCATTACCATATTGCATGTTATTTTGTATTACAACCCCTGTTGTATCCCTGTTCATAGGCTGGTCTGGTGTAATTTATACATCCCACCACTAGATGGGGATAGCAATTAGGTCATATAAATACTTAGGTCAGGCCTAGTGTAAAAGAGAGAGGGTGTGGAGGAAGGTAGAGAAAAGTGAGGAGATGATAGGAGCAGAGTCAGTTGTTAAGCTGAGGCTACAAACCACAGAGTAGTGGGTGAAGCCAGCTGCAGAAATGAGGTAGAGCCAAGGTATGAGGCGCAGGAGAGCGTTTTCCTTCTGTGATCCTCTTAGTTCCTACATCCTACAACCAGAGGATAGTGTTTTCGTCCATGGAAGAAACCCAAGCTAAAGAGAGACATCGGTGATAACAGCCACTACTAAAGGCTTAATGGGCACCTTTGCACATGGTGGAGGACAATCTAGCTACAGGCAGCCTCACCATACATTGAAGAATACATATTAGCTACCTGTTCAAGGGCTTGGAAGAAACAGAAAGAATAGGACTAAGCATACCAATAAGTATTACAGGCAACCTCACCAAATAACTCTGGTTTACAAGGGACCTGAAGCAAAGTCACCTACCAGAAACACTTATTCAAATCCACAGCCTGAGTCAAAACCCAGCCAAACCTATTAACAGTGGATCAACAGAATTCCTCTAAATTGCAAAAGACTGTATTCTGTCTGGATGTATATTCCGCAACTGGAACCAACCTCAGTAAAAGTTGTGAGTTGTATCCTACGACTATCTACTTCATTCTTCAAAACTACTACAACTGGTTGTACCACCATTAATAGTACTGGCGTCACGACAAATAACACCAAGGGACCCAGCCGCCACAAGCACCCTAAACACCACTGCCATCAAGGGCACCTCAAACTCCATCTAGGCTGGTGCTTCCCTACCACAGAGCGTGCCCCGGAGGATTTCATGCTGTCTTCCTCAACACTGAATGAACTGTGTTATTATTTGGCCCCTCATCGGCCTACCGTGCACCTCACGTGTTGCCCCTGCGGTTCTGGCTGGCTGCATACTCACTTTTGTTGCCAGCGGTTTAGACATTAATGGCTGTGTGTTGAGTTATTTTGGGGTCACACCAAATTTACACAAATTTATACAAGCTGTATGCTGACTACTTTACATTGTATCAAAGTGTCATATCTTTAGTGTTGTCCCATGAAAAGATATAAGAAAATATTTCCAAAAATGTGAGGGGTGTACTCACTTTTGTGAGATACTGTAACATTCCACAAGCATAAATTGGGGTAGATGCACCTGCCTAATTTTGTTTAAACAATTATAGCACACTTTCTGCAAATCCAATAAACTTCATTTCACTTCTGAAATATCACTGTGTGTGTCTCCTATATGATATATTTAACTGACATTTTTTATCGTAACAACCAACGATTTATACAGGAAAATCATGACGATTAACAAGGTTGCCCAAACTTTCGCATCCCACTGTATTACAGGGCTAGTGGTGGTTCTAGCTTTGTTAGAGATTGTCATGTACTATATTATATATGATTTTTTACATGATTCAGTTACCAGCAGGTGGTGATTTCTAAACTGTACAGTCAGCAATGAATAGTTTATTGGCTATATGTTATGTTATACTTGTCTTGTGTTGTATTACATAACCTGGTGTCTTCATGAAGAACATTAATACAGCTTGCATATTTCATATCTCTTCATCTGATCCCTTTCTGAGCAGATGGTGACTGAGATGACTAACAGCAATACAGTCATAGCTGCAGTACTGTATACATTTCAATCAGAATTTATTATTTTAAGACATTTAGTCAGCCTCTTTACTTAACATTCATTACTAAATTTGACTTTCACACTATTGTCTGCCTAACCAAAAATTTAGTAAAATACATGTCTCTAAAATTCTGCTCATGCTCCATTCTTCAGTGCAGTTTACCTCCACAGAGTACAATGGTATAATGCATCCACTGGCTATCTGAACGGGACTAAACTTTTGCATCGGTAATGTGATCCCTCCACGCATCATTTGACTCCAGCCTTTCAGCTACCAATAGAGTTACATGATATACTGTACATCTGCTGGGTTTATACAAAAGACACAGCCATGGGCTAACTGTGGAAAAATGGTTATTAAAATGGTTACTGCATCAACTATTTCACTGTGTGAGTATGTATTTGTGATGTAACAGAAATAGTTCAACTTATTAGCCCTTTTCCTCCTCAAAGCCATGTAATTCTTTCTATAGGAAGATATTTGAAGAAGAGTTTAAAGACTATGGACACCTTCAGGGTAATCATTTTTTTTTAATGATTGCATTTTAAAAATGCTCAGGCCTATTTGAGATACAAGGGTTAAAAAAATCAATCTGTTTGCAGAGCATCACTTATCAGTCCCGTCAGCTGACAGCTCCTGTAAAGCCTTATCTCTGATCTGTGGTCTAATAAACACTTCTTTAAAGAGGACCTTTCACCTGTAAAAACAATGTGAACTAAGTATGCTGACATGGAGAGCGGCGCCCGGGGATCTCACTGCACTTACTATTATCCCCGGGCGCCGCTCCGTTCTCCCGCTATGCCCTCCGGTATCTTCGCTCTGTAAGTTATAGTAGGCGGTATCTTCCCTTGTCCTGTGGGTGTCTCCTTCTCCTAGGCTGCAGCGCTGGCCAATCACAGCGCACAGCACACAGCTCACAGGCTGGGAGGTTTTTTTCTTCCAGGCTGTGAGCTGTGCGCTGCGATTGGCCAGCGCTGCAGCCTAGGAGAAAGAGACACCCACAGGACAAGGGAAGATACCGCCTACCAGTGGCGTACCGCCCATAGAGGCAGACCACGCCACTGCTATGGGGCCCGCGGCACTGGGGGGCCCGTAGCGCAGAGAAGGCCCCGCCCACCCGGTTTGGCCCCGCCCACTCATGACGGGCGGGAGAATCGGCTCGAACTTCGCCGTCGGCCGTCACCCCACCAGAGTCAGTGCCTGCCCTGCCCTGAGCTGAGGAGAGACGAGCTGACAGACTGAGCCAGAGGGAGGAAGTGGCCCTGGGGAGACGTGAGCAGGCAGGTAAGTGTGCCAGGTATGTGGACGGAGCTGTCTCCCGCCCCTCTGCTGCAGAATCCGCTCTCTGCTACTCCCGCTGTGGAACTTTTCTGTGTGCAGCCACGCTGACTTCAGCCGGGATGGCTACCTGCACTTTCTTACTTGTCCCTGTTTCAGTGCGGGTTCCTTCAGGCTACGTCTCCTCCTCCCAGCAGGGCTGGTCTCCTGCTCAAGTGCTCATGCAGCCCCCTGGACACATCGGGCTGGGGCCCACCACTGGCACAAGGACTCTGTGGGGGCAGGTGCCCACTGCAAGAGCAAGTATTCATATAGAAAGTGCCCACAGCAAGGGCAAGGATGGGGCAGGTACCCCACAGCAAGAGCAAGGATGGGGCAGGTGCCCACTGCAAGGGCAAGGATGGGGCAGGTACCCACAGCAAGAGCAAGGATGGGGCAGGTGCCCACTGCAAGGGCAAGGATGGGGCAGGTGCCCACCTCTAAGGCAAGGAGCCACTGGGCAGGTGCCCACTGCAAGGGGAAGGACTAATATGGCAGGTGCCTACTACTAGGTCAAAGAATGGGCAGGTGCTAATCGCTAGGGCAAGGAGCTACAATTGCTATGTGAGGGAAATTACCAACCGCCCCCCCCCCCCCCGTGGGGGCATCAGGAACGACGCGGGTGTCGGGCAGCGGAGTAAGTATGCGGTGCCTGGGCATTTTGGGAGAAATAATAGGGAGGGGGCATGGGAGGAGCCATGACAGGTGGTGGGATGGGCCTGGGATGGGTAGTGGGCGGAGTTAGGGGCCCAATTCAGATTCTTGCTATGGGGCCCAATGACTTCTATGTACGCCCCTGCCGCCTACTATAACTTACAGAGAGAAGATACCGGAGGACATAGCGGGAGAACGGAGTGGCGCCCGGGAATAATAGTAAGTGCAGTGAGATCCCCGGGCGCCGCTCTCCATGTCAGCATACTTAGTTCACATTGTTTTTACAGGGGAAAGGTCCTCTTTAAGCCATATTCTGATAAGTTTGATAAGGGTTTAGCTATAATGAGTGGTTATGAGGTCAGGAATATGGCTTCACATAAGACGGCTGAACATTTTTAATAAAGACCAATTGAAAAAATGATATTTAGCCCATAATGAGTGAAATGCAATCATAAAAAATTGACTCGAAGGAGTCCATAGCCTTTATTGCCGATACAATGAAAAGCGAAAGAAATGTATTCCATTGAAATACCCTAGCAAGGTGCAGTGATGGCAACCAGTGCTTTTGGCTCTCCTATTATATCAGTGCGCTGTACTGTGTGTACAGTATACTCACTCACAGAGACTGCAGATTGCTTATGTAGAGTTCTGTACTATTTGTGTATTAAAATATATACAGTAACTCTCAGAGTCACATAATCTCAATTCTTTATGATGTAGCTCTCTTCCCTATCATTTCTAGGTTGGCATCAAAAGCACTACTAAAGGTTTTTTCCCACTATACACATCTATGGTGCATCAATACAATCTATCAAACTACAGGAACCCACTCATCCCAAGTGTAAGTGTCTTTTGTTATAAAATAATGGATAAAAATGAACACACCTACGTAGTCAACCGGCTTCTGGAGAGTGAGCATGTCACCTCTCTTCTATGGAAACAGGGGTTGTAGGACACGAAATGAAACGTTCATCAGGCCCACACAAAGTGGTAATGGTGTACTGGTATTGTATGTACTTTGTGATTTGTTTTTGATCATTTATTAGTGAAAAACTTTCTTCACTCATAATTAAGTGCCTGTAATCTCCTTACATAACCATATGTCTGCCAGTTACCAGGCATAGCTAAGGAAATGAAATAATAAGATGTAAAAATAAATGCATGTATGCTATACAGATAAAGCAGTATTCATTTCACATATCATGCCCTTTTGTACTAAACAAAGTCACAGTAATTCTGTTTAAAATCTCACCAGATAAAAGAGCTAGTGACCTACAGTTGTGTTAAAAATAATAGCAGTCAGACATCGCTAACCTGATCAAACACTGTTTTTGGTAGAAATTATATTTCTACAAGGCAAATAATTTACTAGCCGGTGTAGTAGAGTAATAGAAATCCAACAGACCCAACAGTCATGACATGCATGCTGCTGATTCTCTGTAATTCAATCACTTATTGAAAGGGGCATGTTCAAAATAATAGCAGTGTGGAGTTCAATCAGTGAGGTCATTCATTCTTTGAAAAACAGGTGGCAATTATTGCCCTTATTTACGGAAGGAGGGCAGCAAATGTTGTACATGCTGGTTACAGTGCATTTCTCTCTGAAATTCTGAGGAAAATGGGTCGTTCCAGACATTGTTCAGAAGAACAGACTACCTTGATTCAAAAGTTGATTGGAGAGGGGAAAAAGAAGTGCAGAAAATGATAGGCTGATCAGCTAAAATGATCGCAAATACTTTAAAATGGCAACCAAAACCTTAAAGACGTGGAAGAAAGCGAAAAACTACCATTCGAATGAATAGAAAAATGGCAAGGACTCGGCCAACAATCAGCTCCAGAAAGATCAAATAAGGTCTAAAGTTACCTGTGAGTACTGTTACAATTAGAAGACGCCTATGTGAAGCCAAGCTATCTGCAAGAAGCCCCAGCAAAGTCCCACTGTACATATGCTGAAGAGGTTACAATTTGCCAAAGAGCACATTGACTGGCCTAAAGAGACATTTTGTGGACTGATGAAAGTAAGATTGTTCTTTTTGGGTCTAGTGGCCGGAGACAGTTTGTCAGATGACCCCCAAACACTGAATTCAAGCCACAGTACACTGCGAAGACAGTGAAGCATGGTGGCGCAAGCATCATGATATGGGGATGTTTCTCATACTACGGTGTTGGGCCTATTTATCGCATACCAGGGATCATAGATCAGTTTGAATACATCAGAATACTTGAAGAGGTCATGCTCCCTTATGCTGAAGAGAAAATGCCCTTGAAATGGGTGTTCCAACAAGACAACGACCCCAAACACACCAGTAATGTAGTCCAATCATCCTGGGCTGGAATACCTGTTCACAGGTGCCAGAAGTTGGTTGACTCCATGCAACACAGATGTACAGCAGTTCTCAAAAACACTGGTTATACTAACTATATATATAACTAAATATTAGTAAAGTGATTCAAAGGAAAGCAAAATCTTCAAACATTTTTCAGTTTATATAGTGAATGTTTGAGTTTGTAAAGAAGAATACAAACACTGCTATTTTTTTGAACAGTCTAAGGCTACTTTCACACTAGCGTTCGATCGGATCCGTTCTGAACGGATCCGCTCCTATAATGCAGACGTTTGCATCCGTTCAGAACGGATCCGTGTGGTGAAATTAGCCTGAGCGGATCCGTTCAGACTTTACATTGAAAGTCAATGGGGGACGGATCCGCTTGAAGATTGAGCCATATGGTGTCATCTTCAAGCGGATCCGTCCCCATTGACTTACATTGTAAGTCGGAACGGATCCGCTCGCCTCCGCACGGCCAGGCGGACACCCGAACGCTGCTTGCAGCGTTCAGGTGTCCGCTCACTGAGCGGAGGCTGAGCGCTGGCAGACGGATGCATTCTCAGTGGATCCGCCTCCACTGAGAATGCATTAGGGCCAGACGGCTGCATTCAGGGCCGCTTGTGAGCCCCTTCAAACGGAGCTCACGAGCGGATACCTGAACGCAGGTGTGAAAGGAGCCTAATATTCACTTTTCTTCAATTTTTTTAGAGGAACAACACAAGTTTGATATATTTTTCTTCATGTTTTGATTTGGAATAGAATGTGTAGTGCTCTCAATGCATTTGTGTGTATGGAAATAAAAGCTATTAGAAGGATTTTGAGCTTTATTCACTTTTTTAAACACTGCTATTATTTTGAAAACAACTGTATAAATCAAATGCCGCTTTCTTCCATAGTATTATTTCAAGGGGTTTTCCAGTCCTTTAATAGTGAAGACCTATCCTCAGGACAGATCATGGAGGTCTCGCTCCTGGCACCCCTGATGATCAGCTATTGGAAGGGGCCACAGAGCTTGGCTGAGCACTCCTATTCCTCAGTTTGTGACATCACTTCCATTTGTTACATGGCCTTTGTGCAGCTCAGTCCCATTCATGTGAATAGGATTGAGCTTCATACCAGGCACAACTGCACTTGGCATAGTATAAAGTGGCACAGCACTATGACAAGCACTGAGGCCCCTTCTAACAGCTGTTTGGAGGGGTGCGGGAAGTTGGTCATCATCTGATAGTATCTTGATGACCTGTATTAAGGATATGTCATCAATATTTAACTACCAGTTATTCCACGGAATACTGTCTGAAAATACCAGTGCTCTATATGGTTTTTGTCTATTGCATATTTTATTCACATTATGCAGGTAAAGTAGTTGTCCAAGTCTAAGGGTCCATTCACACGTCCGTTTTTTCTTTCCTGATCTGTTCCGTTTTTTGCGGAACAGATCAGGACCAGATCAGGACCCATTCATTTTCAATGGGTCCTGGAAAAAATCGGACAGCACAATGTGTGCTGTCCGTTTCCGTTGTTCCGTTCCGCATGTCCGTTTAAATATAAAACATGTCCTATTATGTTCCTGAAAAATCGGATCCTGGTACAATGCAAAGTCAATGGTTCCGCAAAAAACGGAAGACATTCGGATGTCATTCCGTATGTCTTCCGTTTTTTGCGGAATCCGTTCCTGGAAACACATAGCAAATTATTATTTATTTATTTTTTAAAAATTTTTTCAAAGAAATCCAAACAACTTTATTTGATTATTGAAATGTATACATGTTTCCGTTTTTTGCGGACCCGCAAAAAACGGATGACATACGGAAACATTTTCAGGAACAACGGATCCGCAAAAAACGGACCGAAATTCGGATTATAGAAAAATACTGACGTGTGAATGTAGCCTTAAACGAAACTATCTGATGAAAGTTTCATAAAATTAAAAAACAACCTTACCTGTTAAAGGGAACCCGTCATCAGTTTCATGCGGTCTTAACCATGGACAGCACAAAACAGTAATGGGTCCCTCCATTACAAAAAGGGAACAAGGAAGGGCACAAGGAGAAGTGTTCACTGCGCAGCTCCTCTCCAGCTTTTTCACATCCAACTCTTCTATTTACACATAAGGAGAGACCTGTCAAGCCCAGATGGGCAGGGAGACGATGGAGGGAGCCACCCAGAAAGCACTTCTCCCTGTCAATAAATAGTTCATTTTAAGGAGAGAACATGTCACTGTTTTATGCTGTTTGTGGTAGAACTGATGACAAGTTTTCTTCAAATCCCCCACCATTCCAGCGGTGATGCTCTGGTGGTCCCACCCTGTCTTTATTTTCTTGGAACGATAATTTGCCATACATACATATGACCACTGCAGCCAGTCTCCGGCCTCAGCAGAGATACTATCATATATAGTATGTCAACATTGAGGCCAGTGACTGGCTGCAATGATTGCATGGTTGTATGAAGCATCATAGCTCCAGGAAAAAAATGGGATCACTAGAGCATTGAAGCTAGACAGGGATTTAATAAATGAAAAATGTTTTTCATAATATAACATTATCTTCAGCTAATTTCATTTTCCTCATTGTTTACCTGCTTGCCGTCAACAGCGCAGCGGTGATCAGGTGTAACTACAAGCTGTCCCATTCATTTCTATGGAACGGCTCGCTCCCATTCAAGTGTATAGGAAGGACCTGTCCCATAGAAGTGAATGGGACGGCTTGTAGTTACACCTGATCACCTGCTTAAAAAACAATCATAAAAAATGTGATCATGAATTTCTATAATGGTAGAAAAAATGACAAAAACTGAAAAAAGTATTGCTACGGCCCTGTGTGAGCCCAACTTTACAATTCATGTAACAACATTATGAAGGCATTCATGCTTTACACTGCTTTGTAAATAAAATTCTGAGGTAGACCATGTTCCCAATTTGATAAGGCCAACTTGGCATTCTGTTGCTTCAGATATGAAAACAAAAATAATGAAAAATAAAAACACCCAAAAAAAAACTAATATTGAAATCCAGCTTTTAAGTGGCTGTTCACCTTTTAGTTCACATTAATGTTTAACATATACTTTGGGGGGGGAAAGGATGCAAAATTGTAGCACACTAGACTTTTCTATCATGCAGAATCCAGCAAAAAATGTATAATTTTTATTTTTTTACAGTAGAACCTTCTGGTGAAGGATGCCACTGTATGACATCCGTCTGAGGCTTCCATATAATGTATATATTATGAGTATATGTTAAAAGTGGGACAAAATGTCACGCAAACACAGCCCAATACTGAATTGTAAAATAAACATTCAGATTGAATCTAGGATTTTCTCTGGCATCACCAGGGCATAATAATGGAATCCAGTTAAAACTATTATTGGGGGGCTGATCAGTGGGACCCCCACTAATCATGAGAATGGGGGACCATGCCCCCCTTTTTAAATAGGGTGTTGATCAAGCAAAGGTAGCCAAGTACAGCGCTCAAGTATGCCCCATGCCTCTGAGAGGTTGCAGTAATGCCTCTACAGTTCTCAGCATTCATGTTGCTGCTCAGGCACTCAAGAAACAGATAAATGTGATTCAGAGGTTATGCCCTCTGCGGCATAGAGGTATGTTTATGGGCACTAAAGCTCCGTTTTCTTGAGAATGCAACCCCTCCACTCAGAGAGGCAGCTCCTGTGAAAAGCCTTGAGAAAGCTGACATCAGTGATGTGACCAATAGAGATGGCCTTGCGGTTCGCACGGCGGTCGTTTCGCTGCGAACGCTGCGTGTTCACCATTCGTCGAACATGCGAATGTATGGAGATATTCGCGCCCACCATATTCTTTTACATTGTGAAGAACTTTGACCCATGACACATCCATCAGGTGGTACAGGACAGCCAATTGAGACATTTCAGCACATGGACATACCCCCTACTTTATAAATAGACCTGATCTGGCCGCCATTTTACATTCAGTGTACTTCCAGTGTAGGGAGAGGTTGCTGTGTGGAGCAGGGAATGACTGTTAGGCCCCTTTCACACGGGCGAGTTTTCCGTGCGGGTGCGATCCGTGCGGCGAACGTATGGCACCCGCACTAAATCCTGACCCATTCATTTCTATGGGGCTGTGCACATGAGCGATGTTTTTAACGCATCACTTGTGCGTTCAGTTGAAATCGCAGCATGCTCTATATTTTCCGATTTTGACGTGACGCAGGCCCCATAGAAGTGAATGGGGTGTGTGAAAATCGGATGGCATCCGCAAGCAAGTACGGATGCCGTGCGATTTGCACGCATGGTTGCTAGGAGACCATCGGGATGGAGACCCGATCATTATTATTTTCCCTTATAACATGGTTATAAGGGAAAATAATAGCATTCTGAATACAGAATGCATAGTAAACCAGTGCTAGAGGGGTTAAAAAAAAATTAAAAAAAATTTAACTCACCTTTGTCCACTTGCTCGCGAAGCTGGCATCTCCTTGTGTCTCCGCTGCTGATGAACAGGACCTGGGGTGAGCTACTCCATTAAATAGAGCTTAAGGACCTTCGATGACGTCACTCCGGTCATCACATGATCTTTTACCATAGGGAATCACCATGGTAAAAGATCATGTGACGTACCATGTGATGACCGGAGTGACGTCATCGAAGGTCCTTAACCTGTATTTAATGGAGCAGCTCACCCCAGGTCCTGTTCATCAGCAGCGGAGACACAAGGAGATGCCAGCTTCGCGAGCAAGTGGACTAAGGTGAGTTAAATTATTTTTTATTTATTTTTAACCCCTCTAGCGCTGGTTTACTATGCATTCTGTATTCAGAATGCTATTATTTTCCCTTATAACCATGTTATAAGGGAAAATAATACAATCTTCAGAACATCAATCCCAAGCCCGAACTTCTATGAAGAAGTTCGGGTTTGGGTACCAAACATGCGCGATTTTTCTCACGCGAGTGCAACGCATGACAATGTTTTGCACTTGCGCAGAAAAAATCGCGCATCCGGCTCTTATCCGGGCAAAAAAACTCACGCCCGTGTGAAAGAGGCCTTAGGGACACCAAACGCTAGCTAATAGGGCCACGAAAGTCATTTTAAGCACTAGTATAGGTGTGCTATCAATAGGTGTGATACACAGAGGGGTGCGGTATACTTATAATATATTTTTATAATGAGTCAAAAACACATAGATCTATATAGTGATCACCTGGAAGTCAGGGGCCTAGGGGTATAGGGTAAGGTTCCATCGGGGTCACTCTTATCAGGGCGGGTGGTCTGTGGTTAGTCTATCAGTGCCAGTAGGGCAATATCAGGGACAGGTCTTTGCCCACCCTGTCCTTCAATACCACATCATCATCAAGCCCAGGGATAGATTTTTTTTTACTTTCCCTCTCGGATTCATCGATGTGCACTGGAACCCCCCGGATTGTGGTAGGACACATGGTTTCTGATTTGGTGCCGCTGAGCACTTGTTCTTGCCTACCACATATATGCTTTTTGCTTAACTTTAATAACTTAATTTATTTTCATTTTGAGGGATATCTTTTCCATTCACACGTCAGCAAAATGGGTCCACATCCGTTTCGCAATTTTGCGGAACGGGTGCACACCCATTCATTTTTTAGTGGGGCCGGAATGTGCTGTGCAATTGCAGACAAGATTAGGCATTTTCTATTATAGTGCTGGGGATGTGCGGTCCGCAAATTGCAGAATGCACATTGCCGGTGTCCGTGTTTTGAGGATCTGCAAAACACTTACGGACGTCTGAATGGACCCTCATAGTAACATTGTTAAAGGTTACGTTTTATCTTTATGTACAGAAAGTGTGCAAAGCAGTAATCAAAGCAAAAGGTGGCTACTTTGAAGAACCTAGAATATGACATATTTTCAGTTGTTTCACACTTTTTTGTTATGTATATAATTCCACATGTGTTAATACATAGTTTTGATGCCTTCAGTGTGAATCTACAATTTTCATAGTCATGAAAATAAAGAAAACTCTTTGAATGAGAAGGTGTGTCTAAACTTTTGGTCTGTACTGTATATTCTAATGGATTGTCTTCCTTGTACAATGTTTTAATATACTTTCTATGTTAGAGAGTATATTATAGTGCATTTGTATTGTGCGGCAGTTGTGTGCGGTTCTGCTGCGATACTGCAGGTATATAGATGGACAAATGGAACAAATAATTTCTACTGGTGTGATATACCAGTTGCCCCCCCCCCCCCAAAAAAAACTGATTGAAGCGAGGTGTTATATACCAATATACTTTCTTTATAGTGCATTTGGGTACTGTATAGTGCATTTGCGCATGCGCGTACGCGAAAATTATATTGCCGATATTTCGCATTGAAAAAAATTATGAATGGAGATCGCAAATTCGAATAATACACCTGGTATGTCACTGTCCATGTTGTGGGACTATTTGTGCACTTCTAGTAATAATTTCTTTGCTGCAAATATGAGCTGAAGGTTTTTCAGGTTCGCCTGCCATTAAAATGAATGGGACCCGCCGCAAACTTACGGTTCGCGCGATCGCGTTCGCGAACCGTCCTGGCAGATGTTCGTCCATCACTAGTGACCAATATCTTGCTAATCTTTGAAACTGCTCCCTATATGAGTCTATGAGTGGTGTGGTATGTGTCATCACAAAAGCTAAAGAGACATTGTGTCTCTACTAAGTAGGGGCACTTTACTAAATGAGGGGCACTTTTACTATGAAAAGGGCAGTAAGTGCACATTATTATTGTAAAGGGGCATTATTAATATGAGAAGCATAAAGAGTCGCCTGATTAATCTGCCTAAAAGGTGTGCTCCAGGACTTTCATATTGATGGCCTATCCTCAGGACCTTCTCACTGCTCACCAACCACAGCGCCATCCATAGGATAAAGGCTGTGCTTGGTACTGAAACTAAGCTCCAATCATCTGATTGGGAATGACTTGTGCCTAGGCCATGTGACTGTTGAATGTGACGTAATATGGCCTAGGAAGAGGCCTAAGCACTCATGGAGCACTGCAGCGTCTTCATACTGCTGGTCGGCGGAAATGCCAGGGGTCGGACCACCGCCAATCTTATATTGAAGATCTATCCTGAGGAGAGGCCATCAATATCAAAATCCCAGAGAACCTTTTAAACCTGTTTGCAATCAGCACGTCCATTTCTGCAATTTTATTTCTGCATTGCCATACAAGGCAGAAATGATGCAGTGCCTTACCAAATCCCCTATTTGCACAACCACGATCTTTATTTGCATCCTCACCCCCCCCCCAAATACTGTGCAACTGACAAGACATCTCTGCTGTGGTAGCCAGGTACATTCTTTTTCAACCCTATATGGAAGTTTGACTCTGTCTGTTTTCCACAGTTATTACACTTTCTAGTTTTGTTTTTATTTTGTTCTTTAAATTTATATCTGACAATATATTTTTGTGAAAATGCCTTTCTGGTATAAATGAAAAAAATCGTAAGTAATCATCAAATAAAATCATCCTCAAAGTATATTTTTGTTCAGTTTATTAATTTGTAGATTGGTGGCACAATAATTACCGCATATGTTCATGCTAAGAAGATAAAATAAAACTTGTCCTACCTTGTTATCTGTGTTCTTGTGTTGAAATCTAGAGATCTCATGGAGCGTAAAACTTCTATGCATCCCAAATACTGCAAGAAGATAACAGAACTTGGTAAGAAAGAAAATTCTGCACAGGACAAAGTATATTTGTAGGGGCATCTGTGGAAGTGTAGTGCAGATCCCATTTACAATCAGTCAAAAAACTATCAGATAATACAGGTACGTCACTGATATTCTCAACTTTACATATATCAATTTAAAGGAGTCAATCAGCAGTTTTGACCATGCAAAACCGCTGACTGCTGATGATAAGCAGGACAAACTTAGCTTTGGTGGAGCTTTATTATCAGGAGTAGTGTGAATATGAAATTTTATTGGGCCAGGTTCTGCTCCTGCACTAGAGGTGGAGCTTCACTGTGAAGAGGTCTCTGTTCTCTGCATTAAGTTGCTTTACAACGCCTCCCCTCTGCTCTGAATGACATCTGTAGTGATCTCCTTGTTGGGTGCTACAACCATCATTCAAAGCAGAGTGAAGGAGTTATGAAGCAGCTGAATGCAGAGAGCGCTCCACAGTAAACCATCAACTCCTGGTACTAGGTTTTAGATGGAATCACCCCCATTGGGTTGGCTATCCTTCTAGAGTAATGGAAGTGAAAAACACAGTTAAGGCAAGTTTGCCACCGCTTTTTGTATTAGTATATATTATGTATTATAATATTGGAGCATATGTTAACTACTTGTGGACTGCTGAATAAAAACCTCAGGCTGGTCCGACGATGACCTTGCAGAGACATTTTTGCAGAAGTCTGCAGCCTGGGTAGCGCTGCTCATGTGTGCAGTGCTGGCCAATCCGAGAGCATGGCTGGTTATGCAGGAAGTGTCTTGGACTACCAGATGCAGGGTGTGCATCAGCTAGTTTGAGAAGGGATGCGGTCATCTTGGATGACAGATGAGGAGTCATGGAATCAGTGGGTCTTTAGCTAAAAACACAACTGAAGGGTCACTTTAATACACTAATATTGTGCTGGTAGTTTTTTTCTATAATCCAGAAAATGTGTGAATTACGGAAGTCACCAGTAGTTAAAACAAATAACTACAGAAAGAGCAATTTCCACATCAATAATTACCCTGAGGAGTCACAGAGGACAACCAATTGTTTTTGCGTCCCACATAACTACTTCTTACAAAGGGTCTTCAGCATATGCCAAGTCTTAAAGATAACATCCTGAATAACAGCAGCCATCAGGCTATGTTTAAATAAAAAATGCAAACCTTTGACTTTGTGTTTGATGTCTCTGAATAGCACGACACCCACCCAGTAAGTAATTTTTTCTGACTCAATCTAGATGCTTTGGACATAGATTGATCTAGCAATTGCTTAGGGTAACCTCTCTGTAACAAACACAATTTCAAAACTTAGATAAATGCAGTATTTTTCAATTAGTGAAAGCTAACACCTTGTCGCATCAGCAAATCAACAAAGTACTACTTTTTGGGTTGTGGACCAAAATTTGGAAGGAGATAAGGGATATGTGGCCCCAGACTGGAGTGCATGAGAGCACTCTACTCTGGGACAACCCCTATCTTGGAGAATTAAAATCTATTGAACAAGAAGTGTGGTGGAAAAATGGTATCTATAAATTGGAACAGTTATGGAAGGATGGAGATGTAATTGATTATTTAGAACTTAGAAAAGCCTGTGATCCGGGGAATAGAGACTTGTCTTTCTACTATTTACAATTGAAACAAGCCCTGCGGGAGTCGGTGGGGAGGGGAACATATATATCTACCCTCCCACAACCTATAGTAAATATATCTAAGTTAACAGCTGATAAGAAGCTGATATCAAGGATATATCAAAATCTACTATATCAGAAGACAAAAAAAGGAGCAGCAAACTATTTAGGCTATAAATGGCAGAAGCTTTTTCCCCAACAGATAGATGTTTTGGGAGAAGGTGATACACGCAAAAAACGTGGTTTCACATAATTTCTCCCATAGGGTTACACAATTTAATATACTATATCGACTATAGTACTCCCCTAAAGATTTGATGAAGTTTTATAAACCTAGTGAATTTGGCTGCAAAAAATGTGGACAGATAGGTGTGGATGACGTCCATATACTCTGGACATGCAGAGAGATCCAAGATTTTTGGTGTAAGGTAAATGAGAAGATAGAGACATACCATGGGTTTAGTGTCCCGGTAGAGTTCGAAGTATGCATGTTTGGAGTGATGGACGGGATAAATAATTTAGATCAGCGAGAAATAGCAGCTAAACTCTTGTTTAAGGCTAGGAGATGTATCATTGGACATTGGGGTAGCAGTGTGTTACCAACGGTTAAGGAATGGGCGAATTTGGCTAGAACTTCTATTAGTGAAGAATTTCATTTAGCATCGATAAAGATAAAACTTAGATTCTCTAGGTTGTGGTGGAAGTGGTTGAAAGGCCAACAGGATTAAGAATGGTGGTCCGCTGACAGGGGATGGGGAGGGGAGGGGGTGAGGCACTGGGTTATGGAGGTGAGAGGATATTAGGAGTGGTTGAAAGGAGAGAGGAAGGGAAAGAAAAATTCATTTTTTTATTTATTTTTTCCTTTTTGAGAGTAACAGGCATTGGGGAAGGGGAGGGTAACGTATAAATGGTATTTACATTGTATTATATTCTATAATGTAAAAATATTAATATGATGATGATTGTCATGAATATTTTAAATACCAATAAAGATTATATAAAAAAAATAAAAATAAACTGAGGCATAAAACACGATCTGACTCCACCCTAACAAAGAATTGGTCGCATTCAGTTTCCTTTTGTTATAACACCCTTTTCAACAGAAACCAATACATCCAAAAATTCCAAACACAGACCCCTATACTTCGAAGTAAACTTCATATTCATATTATTTTTTTCATTCAGGTCTGATGAAACCAAGATTAAACTTTTTGGCCTCAATCGTTAGCATTATGTTTGGAGAAACCCAGGCACTCCCCAATATCATCCCTACAGTGAAGCATAATGGTAGCAGCATCATGTGCTACGAGGGTGTTTTTAAGCAGCTGGGACATGGTGACTGGTCAGGAATAAGGGAAAGCTGAGATAATCTTAATGAAAACCTGATACAGTGTGTTCTGAACCTCAGACTGGGCTGAAAGTTTACCTTTCAACAACACAATTACCCTAAGCACACAGCCAAGACAAAACCGGAGTGGCTTAGGAACAGCTCTGTGAATGTCTTTGAGTGGCCAGCCAGAGCCCTGACTTGAACCCCATCGAACATCTCTGAAGAGACCTAAAAATGGGTGTCCACAGGCAATCCCCATCCAACCTGGCATAGCTTGAGAAGACCTTCAGAGAAGAATAGTAAAAATCCACAGCTCCTGCTCAGTGTGGGTTTTTCCCCCCAAACAGATGAGATTCAAAACAGCCTGCTGTCATTTCCCCCTGGCTGTGCTGAAGTTGGTGGTGAAGGTGTTACGCTGACCAGATGAGGAGGTGGTAGAGGAGGAAGCGGAGTAGGAGCAGGAGGCAACAGGAGGCAAAGAGAAACGTCCTGCAATCCTCGGTGGCAGAAGGACATGCGCCAAACTGCTATCCGCCTCAGGCCCAGCCTCCACTGCATTTACCCAGTGTGCAGTTAGCGAGATATAATTTCCCGGCCCGTGCGTACTGGTCCACGTATCAGTGGTTATGTGGACCTTGCCACAGATGGCGTTGCGCAGAGCACACCTAATTTTGTCCGCCACTTGGTTGTGCAAGGCGGGGATGGCTTGCCTTGAAAAGTAGTGGCGAGTGGGAACCACGTACTGTGGGACAGCAACGGCCATAAGTTTTTTAAAAGTCTCCGTCTTCACCAGACGGAATGATAGCATTTCAAAGGCCAGGAATTTTGAAATGCTGGCATTCAGAGCCAGGGATCGCGGGTGGGTAGGGGGTACTTCCTCTTTCTCTACAGTATTGGGGAGATGGACAGCTGAACTCTTCCATGGGACATTGTGGAGATGCTTGGAGATGGTGACGGATGTGGTGGCATTGCTGCCACATCCTCTGTTTGCAGGGTGGCCACTTTCACTCCAGAGGGGGAGGAAGAGGCCGAGACTGCAGCAGAAGACGGACCAGGAGGAGCCTGAGATCTTTTGTGGTTTTTGAGGTGCTTACTCCACTGCAGCTTGTGCTTTATATTTAGATGCCTGGTCATGCAGGTGGTGCTCAGGTTTAGAACATTTATGCCTCGCTTCAGGCTCTGATTGCACAGCGTGCAAACCACTAGCGTTTTGTCGTTAGCACATTGTCTGAAGAACTGCCACGCCAGGGAACTCCTTGGAGCTGGCTTTGGTGTCCTCAGTCCTTGGGTGCAGTGGGCAGTAGCAGGCGTACTGTCTAGGGGACAGCAACTCTGCTTTTGCACACTGCTCCCTCTTTTGCTGTGCGGCTAGTGGTGTGTGACCACCACCCCTTACTTCGAACTGCACCCATCACTCGCATGACCTTGATTCCATGTGGGGTCTAAGACCTCGTCATCCTCCACATCATCTTCCAACCACTCTTCACTCCTGCCCTCCTTGCCGGTCTGCACATCGCAGAAAGCCGCAGCAGTTGGCACCTGTGTTTCGTCGTCATCAGAGATATGCTGCGGTGGTCCTCCCATATCCACATCCTGAAACATAAGTGGTTGGGCATCAGTGCACTCAATCTCTTCCACTTCTGGAGCAGGGCTATGTGGACGGCCCTCGGAAACCCTGCCAGCAGAGTCATCAAAAAGCATAAGAGACTACTGCATGACTTTGGGCTCAAACTGCTTGGCTGATTTGCAAGGGGGTGAGGTGAAAGACAGATGCCCATGGGCTGCAGATGCCAGTTCTGCGCTTTCAGCAGGGGACCGGGTGGGAGACAATGTGAAGGAACTGGAGGCACTGTCAGCCACCCAATCTACTACCGCCTCTATTTGTTCTGGCCTCACCAGTCGTACACCGGTATCCGGGCCTACAAAATTACGCTGAATGCTCTGTCACCTACGTGCACCTGAGGAAGGTGTTTCATTTGGGCGTGTAGCTGGCACAGATCGACCACATCCTCTCCCTGCAACAGGAGCTCCACCAACACCAGCAGCACCACGACCAGTGTCACGTCCCTTATTTGATGCTCTCCTCATTCTTTGAGCTCACCCTCTGAACTAACAGACAGATTAACTATATTATTTTCCCTGTCACGTATGCAGTGCAAGTGTACTTCACGCAATAAATGGATATATGACGTGCACCTAACTAACAGACGGATTAACTATTATATTTGTGTATCAGGGGTACAAAGTACATTGCTGCATTGTACCCACAAAAAAAAATCGCTGTAGGTCACCCACAGAATTTACAGCCAGATTTATGATTAGCTTTCTGTGTCAGGGGTGTAAAGATGGTGTATTGCACCCACAAAAAAATCGCACTAACACTGTCCCTCACTTCAGCTGCCTGCTTTCTGTCCCTTCACTACTGAGAGCTGATGGGCAGTGCAAAGATGGTGTATTGCACCCACAAAAAAAATTGCACTAACACTGTCCCTCACTTCAGCTGCCTGCTTTCTGTCCCTTCACTACTGAGAGCTGATGGGCAGTGCAAAGATGGTGTATTGCACTCACAAAAAAAATTGCACTAACACTGTCCCTCCCTTAAGCTGCCTGCTTTCTGTCCCTTCACTACTGAGAGCTGATGGGCAGTGCTACACGTGATCCAGCTTATATAGAGGCTGCGTCACATGATGCACCGGCCAATCATAGCCATGCCATTAGTAGGCATGGCTATGATGGCTTCTAAGGGCACACAGCTTAAAAGCTTGTTGATTGGCTGCCCTGCAGCCTTTCACAAGCTTTATTAAATGCCCGAACACCATACTGGAACCTAACTTTTCCGGCAAAGTTCGGGTTCGGGTCCGGGTCCCAAAAATTGTAAAGTTTGGTACGGACCTAAACTTTACAGTTCGGATTCGCTCAACACTATTTAGGACCAAATTTGGGGTATTTTTTTTTCTTCTGAAGATGTCATATGGCCTAGGAAGAGACTGTGGCACTCACGAAGCAGCGCAGCCTCTTCATACAAAAAAAAAACTAAACTAAAATGGAGGGAAGGATGGGCCCAAGTTGGGTAGACAGCCCCGGGCCTATCATGCACTTAATCCGCCCCTGGTCGCATCATGGGAAAGTCTAAAGAAATTAGCCAAGATATCAGGAAGAGAATTGTGGACTTGCACAAGTCTGGATCAACCTTGAGTGCAATTTCATGATACCTGAAGGTGCCTCGTTCATCTGTACAAACAATTATACACAAGTACAAACAAGATGGGAATGTCCAGCCATCATACCGCTCAGGAAGGAGACGGGTTCTGTGTTCCAAAGATAAACGTGCTTTGGTCCGACATGTGCATATCAACTCAAGAACAAAAATCTTGTGAAGATGATGGTGGAAGCTGATAAGATTGTGTCAATATCCACAGTGAAACGAGTACTGTATCAACATGGGCTGATAGGCCATTCTACCATTACTCCAAAAGAAACATAAAAAAGCCAGATTAATGTTTGTAAATGCACACAGGAACAAAGACCTACATTTTTGGAGACATGTCCTGTGGTCTGTCGAAACTAAAATTTAACTTTTTGCCCATAAAGATAATCGTTACGTTTGGAGGAAAAAGGGCGAAGCTTGGAAGTCTAAAAACACCATCCCAACTGTGAAACACGGGGGTGGTAGCATCATGTTGTGGGGTGGTTTTGGTGCAGGAGGGACTGGTGCACTAAACAAAATAGATGGCATCATGAGGAAAGAAGATTATGTGGAAATACTGAAGCAACATCTCAAGACATCAGCCAGGAAGTTAAAGCCTGGACGGAAATGGGTCTTCCAAATGGACAATGACCTGAAGCATACTGCCAAACTGGTTACAAAGTGGCTTAAGGATAACAAAGTCAATGTTTTGGAGTGACCATCACAAAGCCCTGATCTCAATCCTACTGAAAATGTATGGGCAAAGCTGAAAAGGCAGGTGCGTGCAAGACGACCTTTAAACATGGCTCAGTTACAACAGTCTTTTCAGGAGGAATGGGCCCAAATTCTAACCAACTATTGTGAGAAGCTTGTGGAAGGATATCCAAAACGTTTGACCCAAGTCATACAGTTTAGTGGCAATGGTACCAAATATTAATGAAATGTATGTAAATTTCTGACTTTGCAGTAAGTAATAAAAATGCCTTAAAACATTATCTCTCTCATTATTCTGGCATATGGCAAATAATAATAATTATGGTAATCCTAATTGCCCAAAAACAGGAAAGGTTTATTCTGATTTCATGTCAGATATTGAGAAAAACATACATATGTGTCTTTTTATATAGTGTATGTAAACTTCTGGTTTCAACTGTATTTATTGTCCATTGGTGCTGTGATCGCAGGTGCCGGTCCGGGTTTTTGTTAACACCTGGCTGCCTTTAAAAGAGAGCTGGGTTCATGCAGAGGGGATCTCTTTATTGGGATCTGAGGCTTGTGCCGGGGTGGAGGGCTGAGACCCATGTGAGGAGAAACATGCCAACTAAAGCCTGCTTATGGACTCTTGTTGGCAGAACAGGCAGTATGATGTGAACTGACACCAATACTGCAAGGTGACTTTTTTGCTTGAAAGTCTTTTTTTTTGTTCTGTGAACCTTCCAACATGTGAATAAACACTGAACTTTTGGTTTAAAAACTGGTTGGTGCCTCTTTAATGCGTCTGCTAATCCTGTTTACCAGAGCGAATCGCCACAATTAGTGGAGGATGCGTGCAATCACAGTGAGGCTAGCGTAAAGCCCCAAAAAAAAATTCGCAGTTTTTTCAGGGCTCTGTATGACCTGGATTAAGCCTGCTAAGTTGCAACCAGCATCACGGGACAAGATGGAGGAGATGATGAGGCAGCTGGTGCAGGCCAACCTAAGGCAACAACAGGTCATGGAGCAGCAGCAGGAGACTAACAGGCAACTGTTAGAGGCTAATCAGCGACAGCAAGAAACGAACCAGCGGCTGCTGCAACACGTGATGGCCTTAGAGAAGACAGGAGTATCTCAGGGAGTCCACGATGACCGGATATCAGTCCACATGGCGATCCCCAAGATGGCACCGACGGATGATGTCAAAACGTACCTGGCGGGGTTCGAGAAGGTGGCCGTGAGAGAGAGTCTACCCCGAGACCAGTGGGCTGAGGTCATCGCTCTGTTCTTGGCATCAGGAACCCAACAGGTTTACTTTGATTTACCGGACAAGCAAGCGGCAGACTACTATAAGGTTATGGGTGAGATCCTGGTGAGACTGGGGGTGAATGTGTTGGTCCGGGCCCAGCGGGTGCATCAGTGGGAGTTTAACCCGGCTGAGCGAGCGGGACCCCAGTATTATAATTTGCTGCATCTCTTGCAAAAATGGCTACTGCCTGATGTACTGAGTCCCAATGCTACGCTCGACCGTATTGTAGCTGACAAATTCCAGAGGGCATTTCCACCACCCCTCCATCGCTGGATTGGTCAGATGTCTCCTACTGGTGCCCTGGAGATGGTAGACCTGGTCGAATGGTATGGGGCTACTGAGGAACTCCAGGGGGGAACTCTGGGGAAGGGTGTAACAAAATCCAGAAAATCCCCGCCCCAGACCCGGTGGCCTCAGCTGAGAAAGAACGCACAAAATGTGCAGTTTGGGGATCGGAACCCGTTAATCTGCTGGCAGTGTCATGAGCCCAGCCATGTACGGGCCGACTGTCTCCACCTGGTCGAGCCCATGGACTTAAACTTTGGGTATCGACAGTCATGGTATGCCAGAAGGGTCGGTGCGTCAGACACTCCAGAAACTCTCAATAACGAACCTTTGTGTCAGGTGGAGGTGGGAGTCACTCCCGTGGTGGCTCTGCTGGACTCAGGGAGCCGGGTGACCCTTGTGAGGGCTTCCCTGGTGCAACCCACCGAGTTTACGGGTCGGAAAGTCGGGGTGCTCAGCATACATGGAGATATAAAAGAGTACCCCACTGCTCTGGTGTCCCTAAGCACGTGTGCCGGCAGGCGGATCCATGTGGTGGCCGTGACCACCAGCATGCACTATAAAGTGATACTAGGAAGAGACTTTCCGTTGTTCCCAGCCCTGTGGCCGGCCGTTGTACATACTGATCCCCAGGAGATAGGTAAAGCTCCAGTAGAGAGGCCTGGCCCAGTTGAGGTGTTAGAACACCAGAAACCCAAGGGGAAGGGGCCTACGGTAGATCCGGTGGGTGAGGGGGAGACAATCCCACTGAATAGGATAGGTAGGGAGCATAGGAAGATAGCTGAGCCAGCCCAGAATCTGGTCTATAATCGAGCATCTGTAACTGTAGCAGGGGAGATCCAGTTTTGGTTTTTGGGCCTCCTGTCGACAGTAAGTTCCTTGCTAGGTGGCAGGGGCCCTACAAAACATCAGAGAACGGCCTCATGCACACGGCCGTGCCATTTTTTGCGGTCCGCAAATTGCGGATCTGCAAAAAATAGAAGCCGCCCATTATAGAAATGCCTATTCTTGTCCACAAAATGGACAAGAATAGAACATGCCATATTTTTTTTGTGGGGCCACGGAACAGTGCAATGGATGCGGACAGCACACGGAGTGCTGTTTGCATCTTTTGTGGGCCCATTGAAGTTAATGGGTCCGCACCCGAGCCGCAAAAAATGCGGTTCGGATGCGGACCAGAAAAACGGTCGTGTGCATGAGGCCAAAGTTGGAGACACAAATTACAAGGTACGCCAGCCAGGTCGCAAAAGCCGAGGCAGGTCTACCATATTAATTTCCTAAAACCTTGGAAGGTTAGGGAGACCTGTACTGAGAACAGCCCGCGGCCGGTTTATCTAGGGGAAGAGATTCCGGTCCCTCTGCTACAGGGAAAGTGGCTGCCACAGAAAAGATTACTGACAGCCTTTTCCGCTAAACAGACTCAGGGGGCCAGGGAGTTCGTTAGTCAGAGCATGGATGTGTTCTCTGACCTCCCTGAACGCCCTTCCATAATCCACCGTGGTATTGTCACTGAGCCCCAGGCAAAAGTCTGGTTAAAGCCGTACCGGGTAACCGTGTCTCGGCGACAAGCCATCTCTAAAGGAGCGATACGGGGTTGGCCGCGGCCTGTCACCACCTGAACAAAGAGAGGAAGTTCTGGGTCACCAGATGGCTCTGGTCACTGCAGAACTTTGAGTTCACGGTGGAGCACAGAGCAGGCCGGTTGCTGGTAAATGCAGAGGCACTGTCCCGGGTGCACTGTTTATGCATGTGTTCACCCCCTCAAGGTTGAACAAAGGGGGGGGGGGTATGTGACACAGTAAAGGGAATTGTATGTGGAGGCAGGTATTTTCCTCCCAGTGTGTTCTGCTGGACTAATTAGCAGTCAGGTAAGGTCAAACACCAGACTGGATCGCAGGTGCCGGTCCGGGTTTTTGTTAACACCTAGCTGCCTTTAAAAGACAGCTGGGTTCATGCAGAGGGGATCTCTGTATTGGGATCTGAGGCTCGTGCCGGGGTGGAGGGCTGAGACCCATGTGAGGGGGAAACAGGCAGACTAAAGCCTGCTAATGGACTCTTGTTGGCAGAGCAGGCCGCATAGTTTGAACTTACACCAATACTGCAAGGTGACTTTTTTGCTTGAAAGTCTTTTTTTTTGTTCTGTGAACTTTATAACGTGTGAACTTTTGGTTTTCAAACTGGTTGGTGCCTCTATACTGCGTCTGCTTATCCTGTTTACCAGGGTGAATACCAACAGTGCAAAATCGTACATGCTGCTTATAGGCACTGCTTATTTGCAAGCAGGTTGTCCATACATGTGGCTTCTATAAATATATGGGGTAAGGCACATCTGAAAAACAATGTGCATATTTTGTCCATGAATAATTAGCTTTATGGGCAAGTCAGAGGTGTGCAATTGTGTGATCAGCACTGACTGAAGAGCAGACCAACACTTGGGTATCTATTTTTTTTTTTTTTATGGAATTATTTTGTTTACAGATTCAATCCATAGTGACTTTTATTTAACACCTTTAGGGCTCTTTCACACCTGCGTTTTTTTCTTCCGGCATAGAGTTCCGTCGTCAGGGCTCTATGCCGGAAGAATCCTTATCAGTTTTATCCTAATGCATTCTGAATGGAGAGAAATCCGTTCAGGATGCATCAGGATGTCTTCAGTTCAGGACCGGAATGTTTTTTGGCCGGAGAAAATACCGCAGCATGCTGCGCTTTTTGCTCCGGCCAAAAATCCTGAACACTTGCCGCAAGGCCGGATCCGGAATTAATGCCCATTGAAAGGCTTAAGCTAAACGTCGTTTCGGGGCATTGCCGGATCCGACGTTTAGCTTTTTCTGTATGGTTACCATGGCTGCCAGGACGCTAAAGTCCTGGCAGCCATTGTAAAGTGTAGTGGGGAGCGGGGGAGCAGTATACTTACAGTCTGTGCGGCTCCCGGGGCGCTCCAGAGTGACGTCAGGGCGCCCCACGCGCATGGATGACGTGATTGCATGGCACGTCATCCATGCGCATGGGGCGCTCTGACGTCATTCTGGAGCGCCCCGGGAGCCGCACGGACGGTAAGTATACTGCTCCCCTGCTCCCCACTACTACTATGGCAACCAGGACTTTAATAGCGTCCTGGCTGCCATAGTAACACTGAACGCATTTTGAAGACGGATCCGTCTTCAAATGCTTTCAGCTCACTTGCGTTTTTCCGGTTCCGGCGTGTAATTCCGGCAAGTGGAGTACACGCCGGATCCGGACAATGCAAGTGTGAAAGAGGCCAGTTACATGTTGTGCTATTAACAAAAAAAGATAAAAAATATGAAAAACTGATACATTTCTAAAATTCTTCCTTGTTATAAAGAATTTTAAAAAAATAATAAAAAAATGGCCTTATATAAAGCTCCATGTATTATTGAAAAAAGGTGCAAAAATTATTTACATAACCAGACAAAAAAAAATTGTTTTTCAAAGACGCATGCATAAAAAAAAACAAAAAAAAAAAAAATATGCTTAGAATTGTATATAAATCATACAGTATAAGGGCTCACGCACACAACCGTTGGATGTTTTGAAATTTGCAGAATGGAATGGCTGGCCCCTAATAGAACAGTCCTATCCTTGTCCATAATAGACAAGAATAGGACATGTTCTATTTTTCTGCGGTACAGCCATGCAGACATATGGACATGGAATGCATTTCTGTTTTTTTTTTTTGCGGCCCCATTGAAGTGAATAGTCCCACATATGGGCTGCAAAAAAACAGAATGGACACAGAAAAAAAAAATATCTGCGTGTGCATGAGCCTTGTTGACCTAAATGTCCTTACATGCTGATAGCCAGAGTGATACAGTTCTAAAAACATTTTAGAAACCCCTCCTGTAGAGTAATGCTTATACAACTAAACCATATTAACCTGAGGCCAAAAAGCAGCATGAACTTACAAACACATACCATGGCATAGTGTGTTGCCTATAAACTCTTTATTACTAGCTTTCATTAACGCTATACAAAGGTGGCTAAAAGATAATCCCGGGGCTGGATATTGACAACTAAGGGCCTCTGTACAAAAACATCAAGGGCCCCTTTCTGCCAGCATACCCAGATCTTACAAATCTAGAGATGCTCTATCTTATACCCATTTCTGCTCTTGCTGATAAAGAAGGGTCTCCAGAGGAGGAACACCCATAAAGCAGTTAACCTATTAATATATGACCTTGTTCATGTTTTGTCAACTAAAGATGATCTACTGTAGTGAATGAATTAAAGGGGTTGTGCTATGAAAAATATTCTACATTTCTAAAACTAGCACTTGGCTCTGAATACTTTTTTAATTGCATGTAATTAAAAATGTAGTATAGCCATTGAGCTATTCAATAAAATGTATCTGTATAGCGCCACCTGCTGTTTGTTCTTTTCCTTATTTCTTGTCCACTTAACTGAGGTAGTCGCACATGCTCAGTTTGAATCTTCAACTGCCACCACTCCTATCTTATGTTAGAAGCAGTAACAGTTACACAGAGAGAACTGCAGCAGAAAAGCCCTTTGAGCTACCAGCCAGAAATAAATCTAGCAGAGCAATTGGAGCAATAAATGGGGGGAGATCTCTGGTTCAATGTGTGTTAAAGGGCTGATTCTAGCTTTGTTAGGCTTATTTTACACTGCTGGCATAGCTATCTAGATTTGGCATTGCCAGACATTACAGTTACGCCCACCAGCCCCATTAACTATAATTAGAGATGAGCAAATGGAATCTGATAAAGTGGAATCTGATCCAAATTTCAGGAAAAATTCGATTCGCACCAAAGTCGAATTTCCTCATGCTTCGTGGTAATGAATCACAGTTTTTCCTAAAAGGGCTGCTGCACGTGTGAGGACATGGAGCAAGGAACTCTGGGAAGGCGGGATCACCCATAATGCCATGCATGCAACCAATCAGCAGCCAGCCAGCCCTGTGATGTCACATCCCTGTGATAGCTTCAGTCATCTTGGATTCTGCCATTTACCAGTGTACTTAGTGCAGGGAAAGATGTCAACAGGCGCTAGGGACAGTGCAAAAAAAAAAACGTCATTGTGCTAAAATAACGATTTGCAAGTGCAGGGAAAGATTATTCAAGGTGTAGAGTAAGGATAGGGAACAATCATTCCACAGCATTTATGTTCAACAGGGTTTAGTAGGGAAGGTTACAGCCTGGGTAATAGGAACAATCCTATTACACCTTGTTGCACTGACTGGGGACACAAATTGCCATAATTCCAGCAAACCATTCTTGTTATTGGGGTGCAAATGCTGTTTGATAAAGCCATTAACTGGATTTATTACAAGGAAATATTTCTACGTCTTATTTGCCCTTGTGCAGTGCAGTTATATGTTCTAAAGCATTTTTTGGCTTGTATTAGTGGGGGAAAAAGTGCTTATTAGCCGTTGTGTGGTGAAGAGATGAGTGGTGTGGTGATGAGAAAATTACAGCCCTTTTTGTCGTGTATTAGTGGCAAAATAAAAATATATTTGCCGTTCAGTGGTGCAGTTATATGTTCTAAAGCCTTTTTGCTGTGTATTAGTGGCAGCAAAAAATATATATTTGCCGTTCAGCACATTTAAAAAAAAAATTGGGGTGTATTAAGAGGAAAAAGAATACGTCTTATTAGCCAGTCTGCAGTGAACCGACATTGTTATTCAGCCATTGTTGGGGTGTATTAATGGGAAAAATAAGTACGTGTTATTAGCTGTTCTGCAGTGAATTTACATTGTCATTCAGTTGTGAAATTTCTTTCTGATACAGCCTTTTTTTGGGAAAATTGATGCGTGATTGTGGATTTTTTTCTGTATGAACCGAATTACTCGATTATCCATTCAGTGGTGAAATTTGTTTGTGAAACTACCTTTTTTGGGAAAAATGATGGGTGATTGTGGACAGTGATGGCCAGTTCGCAGTGTTCGCCGACGAACACATGCGATCTGCCATCTTTTTTCCCAAGCCCGGCGATGCAGAGGTAAGTCCTTGCCTGTGCCGCGAGCCGCTCTGAAACACATGCGGTCACTGAGAGCAGGCAGTTCCGAGAACAGCCCGATGAAGGCTGGGAATAAAGATGGCAGATCGCATGTGTTCGTCGGCGAACACTGCAAATTGGCCATCACTGATTGTGGACTTTCTGTATGAACCGAATTCGTCAATTATCCATTCAGTGGTGAAATTTGTTTGGCAAACAGCCTTTTTTGGGAAAATTGATGGGTGATTGTAGACTTTCTTCTGTATGAACCAAATTTGTCGATTATCCATTCAGTGGTGAAATTTGTTTGTGAAACAGCCTTTTTTGGGAAAATTAATGGGTGACTGTGGACTTTCTTCTTTGTGAACTGCATTCCGTCAATTAGCCATTCAGTGGTGAAATTTGCTTGTGATACAGCCTTTTTTGGGAAAATTGGTCGGTGGCTGTAACTATGGTCAAGGACAATATATGCTGACACCTTCTCCACTCTGTCAGGGGGCTCTACTTGTATAATCGTTTAATAGAACATGTTCTGTAGACATCTATGTGGAATCAGCTGACAACGGTGTAAAAGAAGTGCGCTTCTACTTGACGCTAACATCAACCTGTAAGGCTGAGTTTATGCTTGAGTTATTTGGTCAGTTTTGGCCCCATGACTGCCCAAATAAGTGAAGTGTGCACTGTGATTCTAAGAGCGACGTCTGTCATGTACATGTCATACTGACTCACAGTATTATTTCACTACCACAGCAGCCTCCTTGTGCGTGTTACTGCAAGGCACAGTGTTCTATACCACTATTCAGGCTCTCAGCAGCCAGGAAATAGCCGTTTTTATATAATAAATAAATTCCGATCGAACCAAATTTTTTTTTAAAAAATTCGGCGAACCGGCCGAATCAAATTACTGAGAAATTTGCTCATCTCTAACTATAATGGGTCCGGCAGAGATCTGGACCATACCCTGCCAGAAAAGCCAACAGGGACCAAGCCGCCAATGTGAAAGAAGCCTTAGAAAGAGATTGTCATGTACTATATGATGTCATTTTTTTACATGAATCATGGGATAAACCCTTTAATGAAAATGTCGCTGGTGGTGAATGGTTTGATAAAAGCATCCCAGGTGGTCTAGGGCAATAAAGGGGTTAATGGTAATATGCCGGGATGCTGCTATAGGCTGCTTAGGCACACAGATCCTGTGTATATCCTTCTGCCCATTAATAATCCCATTTTCCGTGATGTAGTTATCTTGGAAACTGTCATATGACTGTACTTCTTTCTTTTATAGGGCTGTGGCAGTTTTCTCACTTGCAAATGGCTCAGGTATCATGCCACCATCACACATTAGCACTGATAAAGGGCATTTGCAATGTTTAGGCAACCGTATTGAGCTAATGCCTAAGTTCATGGGAAAATATACCTAACATATATCAATCTGAGAAAGAGCATGCTTTGTCATATGTATAAATGCTGTTAAATGCACATTATACACTGATGTGATCCCTATGCAAGGATATCAGAGACCACCACTGTACATTGCAGCTGCGTACTGTTTACACAAACACATTGTCTTTCACGGACTTAGTCTGTACATTGAAGTCTATGTATGTAGTGTGCATACACAATATACAGCATTTCTGGATATAAAAAAACAATAACGTATTGCCGAGATCTTGGTTAAGGGACCATATTATATGTAAATTGCAATGTTAAGTAATGCTTATGTCAACACAACATGTACAGCATCTGTTCCCCCTTTAAATATGTAATACTTTCTATATCTCACCAATTGCAGCTAGGACATGTAATATTACAATTGAGCACATTATTTTCCTGAATGCACAAGAGCTCGGTGCAACGCCGATTATAACACACAACTAAGGTATTGGAAAGTACCGTAATAAACCCCCCGAATCTTCATTAAAATATGGATCACTAGTGCTAAGAGGGATGTACAATTGAGCAAATTTTATTTACTTGTCATCAGACTGAAAAAAACATGATATATACTATATATTTTCTACCAACATGTCTTCGAAGGATGGAGAGTGAGAACTGCCATATTGTGCAATTTGGTGGTAAATGTGTTCTATTCACATTGAGAGCTTATTATCAGTGTCAGGAGTATTCAAGCAACAGTTACTAGATATTGTATATGCATAAAGTGGCATTTCATGAGACCAAATCAAATATTTGACATTACATATATATATGCAAAGACACATACGTGATTGCGATAAAATCTGCAATATGCCGTCATCCAAGAATAAACCTCCACATTGTATTTTATCCTTCTTTACACATTGATGTGGAATCAGGAATACAAGATTTACGATGATGAAAGCACACGCAGCCTAAAGAACGGCTTAAGTGTCATCGCTCTTTAATTACTGACATGGATAGCCCAATGAACAGCAAATGAATTGGCACAAGATCTCCACTGCATTCATGAATTCACCTGCTTCGTCTTTGCTACGTCACACAAATAAATCTATTGTAAATCTGAAAACTCGAACGATCCTGTATGGTCGTCACAATGCTACCATTTCATTGGATTTGCATGCATTTTATAGTCAGTGGGTTCACAACACATAATCGCTTTGTGCAGATGGAGAGATACGAGACCTGTATTAATAAAATGGTATTATAAAAGCTAAACCGAACAGTTTGTTTCTAACATGAAAACGGCAGACAAGGGGAAAGCAGCAGACCAACCTTCACAATGTACGTCACTCCAGGTCCCTGAATCTTCTCATTCGAGTGCAGCCATCCTCGAGAAGGCTTATTGACGAAGCTGCTACTTTGATTCCAATCTTCACCTCCCAGATGCATTTCTTCCGATCGTGTTTTTTTCCCTGTGCTCATCTTGCTCACGTCCTGCTGAGAACACGGAGGGGTAGAGACAAGGTTACATGTGTTGTCTGAAGCCCCTGCTGCTGCACTAAGAGCAGGAGAGCTACCCTGTAACTTGGAACCAGCAAGCTCCTTTACTGCAGAGGACAGGTTTTTTATACCCAACAGGCTGCCCGTGCTGGAGAGTTTCATGTGAGACACTTTGTGAATAAATGTACAAAGAGAGGTGGGTCCATCTTCCTGGTCCTTTTGTAAGTCTGTGGTCGGAACCAGGCACGGAATTGTAGCTGGGTTACCGGCGACTGTAGAGGCTTTACTGTTCGTGGACAGGTTGTGCAAAAGATCATCGACCGGTGTCACAGATTCATTCTTGAAGCGGTTATACTTGGTACGTTGAAGCATGCCCTTTTATCTAGTTTCTTTCATATGTTGTGGCAAATCTGATGCCAGTCTAAGGTACACCTTTGTCAACATTGCCAGAGGTTCATAGCGGCACCTGTAAGACCAAATGCAATAAGCAAATCAACCGTGTAAGAAAATAGTAGAGCTAAAAAAGAGCATTAAAGGTTGATATTTTTTGCTCCACGAGGGAAAAAAAATGTCTCCAAGGTCCGTGCCGATATAGGTTCAGAATGAAGGCAGGAGCAGACAGTTCTATATGACATTCCACTTCTGGTTAGAGCTGCCAACTCGCTCACAGCAAAAGCATGACTCACACAAATGAGGAGACCCTTTTCAACAAAAGGCTCAGTGAGCACTGCAAATCACTTCCTGTAGCACAAAAAACATCCACCCACTTACAGCACACTAGAACCAATCAATTCTCAAATTTCCTTTCCCCAACTTTGCAAATGGATCATTTCTTCAAGTTGTATCCATTCTACTCACCCTCCAAAGATGATGGGCACCGGTTAATACCTACAGCAGGTCACCTGTCATCTAGCCCTATATCCTGTCATCACAAAATGGGCATTCAATAGGGCAATCCATACCTATGTAAGACTTCTACATGGATAATTGGGCTCTTCGACTAGTAAAAGTACACCGACTATGCAAGCAAAAGAAAACACAATTTCTTTGGGTTATCCTTTATATGGCCTACTTCCAAATGCTTCATTTTTTTTGTACACATGACTGTTAAAGGTAAGCCATCAGCAGAATATGATGCTCCTGCATGCTATCTCCTAGGACTTGCCAGGCCACAAATGAAAAGAAACAATAGGGCTGTATAACAAGTCTCCCACTGCAGCATTAATACCACACAATGCTACCCAACAGGCACGGAGAACGCGTCAGAGCGCTAAGTAAACTTTCAAATGGAGATATTGAATTAGTCTCATTTCTGCCATGTGAAATAAGTCAGCACCTCTGCTCCCTGCGGTGATGAATAATGGAAACCTCCTATTTTATGTAAGAGCGAGCTTCCAGTGAAGTGCAGAATAGCCTTTCATTAAGCACACGACACAGCCCGCTGCAGTATTCCCCCAGTGTTCATCATACCCCTTCTTTCTAGAAGCACAGGAACAGCGAATACTCACATCATAGACTGTTTTCAGCAGCTATCTAACACAAGGAACGAGCTACAGCTCTCCAAATGCTTCTCTCCATTACCTACAGTGCAAGATGTGAATGAAACTCTGGTTATGTGAATGAAAGGGCTGGCTCGCATATCAATAATTCTGTGAATGAAGCAGGGCCATGCAGCCTCTGCCTGGCAATCCCTTGGGTGCTAACCGTTCCATCCAATAAGAGACAGCCTGGATGACTCATTCAACAAAGGCTTGCTAAATAGTGGAAGAGTCCATTTTGATCACAGGCAGCATTCTTAAGACGACAAAAACTAACCTAATTAAGCAGCCTTTCGAGAAACAATTACATCTCCTTAGCTTAACAAAGAAACAGATGTTAAGGACGAACAGAGAAAAAAAAATCTGCACCTCGCAGGATGCATGATATAAATCCGTCTCTTAGCTATACCTGCTTCATTCATGAATGTGCTCATCTGTCCAATATGCCTATTGCAGCACATATAAACTGACATATTGAGCCACAGAGTCTTGTATGATCCTTCACAGTGCACATACTGGAGAGTTAACCCTTTTCTTTGAATACCTTTGTCTTCATAGATTTCTAGGTGGAGGCGGGAGGGGCGGCGTGATGTCTTGATACATCTTCTGCACTGATGACCTAATAGTGCAGCACTGTCTTTTAGACTTAAATGGGTTGTTCAAGATAATTAAAAATCTTGGCTAGGATATGCTACAAATGTCAGATAGGAGCGGGCCCCACGTCTGACACCTGCTCCTATCTCCACAACGGGGTCGCGGAAGTGAAGGGAGAGCAGACATGTATGCACGACCACCATCCATTCACAGATAAGAAAGAGATTTCTAAAATAAACGAGCACAGGGGCAGGGACGGACTGGCCACAGACCCTAGACGGAAATTTCCTGGTGGGCTGATGTCCAGGGGGTAACAAAAGCCCTCTTCATGGCCGCTGGATGGGTGCATGGTGATCTGTTGCTCTCAGCATTAATTAATGCTAGGAGCATCAGGTTATTATGCCCCTGACCAGCATACACAGAAGTCCCTCTAATTTCAACAGTATCACCATCCCGAGGACAGTGATACAGTGATGCGGGCATCAGTATTTTGTGCTGCACTGTGGTATTTGGTACTGCTGGGGCAGTATTTTGTGCTGCACTGTGGTATTTGGTACTGCTGGGGCAGTATTTTGTGCTGCACTAAGCTACTGCCGGCCTCCGCCTACTTTTGTTGTCCCTGCCTACTTGTTTTGCTCTGCCTTCTGTCAGTCTGGATCTGTCTACGATATGAGGCGACTTTTAGTTTTTTTCCATGGCCACAAGTTCCCAGTCCGCCCCGGAGCACTAGTTTGCCTATTTCTGGCAGTCCCATAGCGATGAACGGAGAGGTAGCCATGTTTCCTAAAATGGCCATGAACGCTTGCTGGCTATTTTTGAAGTCCCACAGAGGTGGATGAAGAGGACGACAGGCATGCGGGGTGTGGTCCTCTTCACTTCGGGGTCCCCATTTGGAGACAGGAGTGGGTGATCCGCACCTATCAGGATATGACACGAATACCAATTTCCTCCATATCACCTGGGGCATATAGAAAGGGGTTTTCTTTTATGGACATCTAACGTTAAAGGTAAATCTCTTTAATTGATTTAGTGATAAACATACCGGTATACTAAACAAGATATCTACCCAAAAGAGTGAATTTGGTAATTCACCAGAAATTTGGTAATTATGCTTGTTTTACTGTCAGACATACTGGGCAGCATGGTGGCTCAGTGGTTAGCACTGGTGCCTTGCAGCGCTGGGGTCCTAGGTTTGAATCCGACCAAGGACAACATCTGCATGGAGTTTGTATGTTCTCCCTGTGTTTGTGTGGGTTTCCTCCAGGTACTCTGGTTTCCTCCCACACTCCAAAGACATGAGCTCCTTTAGGGACCGAGTGATGATAATGTCTGTAAAGCACTACGGAATATAGTAGTGCTATATAAGTGTGTAAAATAATAATACTGTCATTTCTCTGTTACGCTGCAGCAGCAATGTATGTAAAAGGCAATCATAACCTTATGGGTTTTCTTTTTTTAATTGAATGTTAGACAGCCATTGTCTGCATTCAAATAGAAAGAGATTTGGCTTCTTGGTATATTGACAATAAGAGGTAATGATCAGTATGGCATCACTTCTTGTCAACTTTTTAAAGATGGCAGCTACAACAAAACCCCAAAAATGTCAATATCTCTGCAAGCATACAAGCTAAAGAATTTGAGGAGACGTTGCTCTTTCCACCAAGAATATGTAATGCTGTGTCCAAGATTTTGCTCTATTTCTAAGCAAACATAATTACTAAACTTTGGCTACTGTTCTAATTTTTGGTTTATTGAATCATTTTAAATGTTTTCGGAGGAAATCCCCTTCAAAGGGCCTGTCTGGCCTAGGAGCCAACAACCCCAATGCAACTAACCTGGGCCCAATTAAAAAAACACTCATCTGTCAGTGGTCTCATTGTGTCCATGTTGATGTCCCATTTCTGGCTGCTTCCGATCCCCACAGGACCAGGAAGTGGCTTGGTCCCATGACCGCTGCAGCCACATCTGCTTGAACAATGCCATCACTGCTGTGTCCTACCAGTAAACCCTTAGTGACCAGCCTGTTTTGGGCCTTACTGACCAAGCATTTTTCTTTCCTTTTTCATCGTCGCGTTCCAAGACCTATAACTTTTTTATTTTTCAGTCTATATAGTTTTATGAGGGCTCGTTTTTTGCGGGACAAGTTGTAGTTTTTAATGGCACAATTTTGGGGTACACATAACTTTCTGATCAACATTTATTAACTCTTTTTGGGTGGGAGATGGAAAAAACAGCAATACTGCCACTGCGTTTTTAAGTTATAAATTTTATAGCGTTCATTTTTCGGTATAAATAACATAATATCTTTATTCTCTGGGTCAGTGCGATTACAGTGATCCCAAATACATATAGGTTTTTGTACATTTATTTATTTTGCAATAAAACCCCTTTTTAAAGAAAAAAATGTTTTTTGCATTGTCGCTTCCCAAGAACCATTACTTTTTTATTTCTATGGAGTTGTGTGAGAGCATATTTTCAATGGAAAAAAAATATTTTTTTTACTTTTTTTTACCACTTAATAGTCCCACAAGGGGACTATAACAGACAGCTTTTTGATTGCTTTTAAAATGCAATGCACTTTCCCTATAGTGCATTGCATTTTAATGGCAATGCTATTCTAACATTCCCCAGCAGGCTGCACCATAGAGGCGCAGCATGCTGGAAATTACTGAAGGCTGGTCTGGGGCCTACATCAGACCTCAGGCAGCCTTCACACACATCGGCACCCCACAATCGCATTTGCGGGGTGCCGATGGGAGACAGCCCAGATCAGCCTGTCCAGGCTGTTAGAGCAGGGTGGCGGCTCTCATGTGAGAGCTGGGTCCCTGTAAAAAAGCGGCAGCCCATCCTAAGGCCCCTTAGTGACTGCCGTAAAAATACGTATGGGTGGTCACTAAGGGGTTAAAGCATATATGACATAGATACCTATCAATGGACGGAGCAGTGACAGGACCAAACCACTTCCTGGTCCTGCAGGGACTGGAGGTGCCCCGGAACAGGGCAGTGGCTGGACTGCATGCAAGTGTTTTTTTTTTTTTGTTTTTTTTTTAATGGGGTACAGGTTATGTGCATTGAGGTTGTAGGCTCCTAGGCAGCCTTTAGGAATTTAAATTGGGCATATCTGTTTGTTTAATAGTTAGGCCCATTGCCAGTAAATAATGACAAAATGGCAAGACTGAACTAATAAGTCATGTACATTTGAAGGATGCACCAGGCATGAATGCAATCTTCCAAAACCACCGCTAGTGTAATATAAATGAAACCCATTTTAAGTTAGTTGTGGTGCTCTGATTGTAGGTCATGTCCACTCAGATCATGGAGCAAGAATTTCAGCAATGACTACTCTGCTTCATTGCTAATTCCCTTTACCTGTGCTGCAGTTAGAGGGAGTAAAGTGGAGTAAGATGTTATGCCCCAAAGGCATTTTGGGGCCAAATTTATGAATCACAAAATTTTAAAAAGACACATATATGCGGATGCTAATTGTGGTAAGTTCAAAAACTCCCAAGATAAAGTTGTATATTTCCCATATGATGCAGGATGGGAACAGTGAAGCTGGTGATGCTGAAAGGCGAATCAGATGTGGTATTACTCACCCTATTAAAACCTGTACAAAATTGAGGATAGGGCCCTATACCACCTTGCCTATCAAACACAGAGCAACCACCCCAACAGGAGCAACCCTGTCTGGAACCTGATTCTCAAATGGCCATATCACTAAAAATGTCCCTTACACCGCTCCAAACGTGACAGTTTCATCCCGCAAGTTGGGAATCTACAGGGGAAAACTGGTGCCTGAGACTTACTGTGTCCTAGAATATCAAATTGCACAAGGGAATAAACTTTGGCCAATGGCGAAACAGATGCTACAACACAAAAACACAAAGGCCCATTGCCTGATAACTTGGGGGCCTAAATATAGCCTATGGCCAGTTGGTTTGGGCTAACAGGATAAAGAATAATCCCTCTCTGACCGCTATTAGTGGCCCCTCAGTTATCAAGCAATGGGCCTTTGTGTTTTAGTGTAGTAGTGTCTGTTTTTTCATTGGTCAAAGTTTATTCCCTTGTGCTGTTTGATATTAATATAAAATATATAATACCACATCTCACTTACCTTTGAGCATCACCTACTTCTGTGTCTCCATCCTGGATCATATGGGAAATATCCGTCTTTATCAGGTGACTTTTTGAACTTTCCGCGAATAAAGAAATATCAAAATGACTGGACTGGCATGTTTTGGATTTTTCTCATCTTTCAGTGATTTTTGTGAACTTGGCATTAGTTCCGATTTAGTGCTTCTTTACTGCCCTGCAGGAGCGTATTGGCCATAGACCTTACAGAGAAATTTCCCGGTGGGCCGATGCCTCAGGGGGCCGCCCAAGCCCTTCTCTATGCTGCTGGCTGGGTACATAATGAGCTATCAGTGGTAATTAACACTGTGAGAATCAGGTACTAATGTACCTGGCCATCTTCCACACATGCCCTACTGAATTCAACTGCTGTGACCCGCATCTCACCTCCTAAGCCCCCTGCTCCATATCTTAATCAGAGACAACTGGAGAAGGACAGAAAATGGCAACTATTGATGACCACCACAGATTTTGGAGCAGTGGGACAGCTTTTGGGGCAGTGTATTGTGCTGTTCTGCAGTATATGGTTTTGCAGGGATGGAATATTTCACTATGGTATTGCTGATGCCACCTACTTTTGTTGCCCCCTAGTCTTTTTTTGGGGGAGAATGGTGTAGGAGAATAGTCCACACCTTCTTATGTGGGGTGTGTTGTCCTCACTGAAAATATAAAAAAAAAAAAGGAAAGAAGGCAGCTGATAAGTAGAAATACATGCAATAACACCTTTGTGAACAAAGCCATGAGAGGTCTTCCTTTCCCTTATCAATAAATGGATACGTTTTGAGAACGCGTGAAACGTACTAGCGGTATAAAGAAAAAAATCATTACTGGCCCTTTGTGTGAAGTGGCCCTGTTGTGGTCCATTTCAAAGTACAACATAATGTATTCTTTAGCTTGAAGAACTAGTGAATCATTGTGTTTTCTTCATGCTTCGGAGCGATGAAAAGAAAGCATTGTTTTAAACCCGTACAATGCACTTCCTTTGCCGCTATGTCATTAGTGACATATTGTAATTTGATTTACCCTTTGTGCTTCCAGCACAGGAGGGGTTTATAATGCAACAACGGCAACATTTCAGACTACCTGACTCTCCAAGGGAACAATTCATACAGCTGCAAATAGGGTGATATACTGTGAGAACCCTCCCTTAGCAACAAGAGTTGCCGTGGAAACGCACATGGGAACAAGAATATGTTGGAATTTGTCAATGAAATCATTAGGATCGGATAGGAATAAAGAAAAAACAAATAATGGTCAATTATTTATTAAAACATCGTGGGTGTATTACAAGTCTGATGACGATATACAAAAAGGTCTTTGCCAAATGTGTATCCAGGCAATTTAAAAGGGAATTCATTTTCCTGTGGATTAGGAATGCATGGTATCACGTGAGCGTTTAGTCTACAGAAGTGCCTATGGATCATCAGAAAGAACATTTAGGAACAGATTCGGGATTTGTAATCTGTACAGTCATTAGGACTGGCCCTCAACCTTACCGATATTGAATTAGAAAATGACTGAGGCTTGGTTTTCGCACTTTTTGGCGACGTTTCATTCTGACTAATCATAGCATACAATCCAAAGCAGTAGCTTTTTTCTATAGCAAAATGACTGTCATCTTAACTGAACCACAACATAAAGAGACAGAGAGCATTCTGCATATACACAAAACTATATGTCCCTGCTATTCCTATACATTAGAAGCAGTTGATCTGCCAATGTGATTGATGCTGAGAAGCTGTGCCAATGTGGGTGACAGTCATACTGACACAACTGAAGCATTTTCTGATGCTGCCTAGACATAGCTAATGATGAAGCCCCGCTGCTGTCCTGCCAATAATGAAGCCCCAAAGCTAACGATGAGGCCCCACTATTGACCTGACAAAGCTGAAGCCCCACAGCTAAACATTAAAAATTAAAAGCATTTTTGAAGAACCAGGTTCCCATCCAATTGCAGAAGAATGGGTTGTAAGCTTCACCCAGCATAGAAAAGATACATGAACAATTACAGTCTATGAAATCAGGAATAAGAGCTCCAAACAAAAACCAGGAGCCTTTCCACCTGATGCATACTTCATATATTACTGATATTTATGTGCCACTATCTCTTTACAATCGACATGTAGGAAGCTAATCCTTTTAGATGGGCGGACAATCACGCCAATTATCGGTGATGAGTGTTGATAGAAATTAGCATTTCTGATAATTGTGTAAAGGTGCCAGCAATCAATCAATGAAAGAGTAAACGTTCCTTCGAGAGGTGACCATCTTTCAGCCATAACATTGTTTCAGAGCAGCAGATCATCAAAGTTGTAGTAAATTCTGAATGAAAGGTAAAAGGTGTTTATGTTGCTAAATGCCCCCAAAACTGTGAAGATCTGTAATTTTGCTTAAAGTAGTCAGTGGGGAGGATGCAGCAAACTGCGCCATGTGATGGTTTAAGTGACAATCTTGTGACACAATGTGTCACAGGTTGCCTATTTGTAACACAATGCGTCACAGGATGCCTGTTTGTGCCATAATGTCCCGCATGGCTTTTTACTAACAATTTTACACCACTTTTTAGAACACCTTGGACTGGTATAGTTTTTTTTTTACCACAAAATGCAAAAAAAACGTCTAATACTTAGACAAAAGAAAGTGCAAAGTAGGACTAGACCAAAAATTGTCTTAAAATTGTCTTGTGCAGCATGTCATAAATGAATGTTATTTTAGGAGGAAACACTAAATAATTTTGGTGCATTCTACAATTGAATCTAAGCACAAGTATAATGATATATCTCCCTATGCTATGTATGAATTCATAATAACGATGTGTCAACATGCCATGGATCTTGTTGTTTCATATGGGCTGGTAGCTACTTTGAAAAATTCACAACATCTGTATGTGTGTGCACTTGAGCCACTTAAAAAATTTGGGGCAGGTAGCTGAGAAAGAAAATTGAGTGAGGAACAGGGGTATTAGAACACCCTGCGATTTTGTTCTCCCAATTAGAAAACATGGAGGGGTCTGAAATTCACATTATAGGTGCATTCCCACTCTGAGAGACAGAATAAAAAAAATAAAAATAAAACATTCAGGAAATCACATTGTATGATTTTTAAAGAATTTGTCTTGCACTGCTGAACGTAAGTATTTCAACACCTGAAAATATCAGTGTTAATATTTGGTACAGAAGCCTTGTTTGCAATTACAGAGGTCAAACGTTTCCTATAGTTCTTGACTAGGTTTGCACACACTGCAATGGGGATTTTGGCCTACTTCTCCACACAGATCTCTTCTAGATCTGTCAGGTTTCGGGGCTGTCGCTGAGCAACACAAAGTTTCAGCTCCCTCCAAAGATGTTCTATTGGATTTAGGTCTGGAGACTGGCCAGGCCACTCCAGAACCTTGATATGCTTCCTACGGAGCCACTCTTTGGTTATCCTGGCTGTGTGCTTTGGGTCTTTGTTATATTGGAGAACCCAGCCACGACCCATCTTCAATGCTCTGACTGAGGGAGGGAGGTTGTTGCTCAAAATCTCACAATAAATGGCCCCATTCATCATCTCCTTAATACAGTGCAGTCGTCCTGTCCCCTGCACAGAAAAGCACCCCCAAAGCTTGATGTTACCATCCCCATGCTTTACAGTAGGGATGGTGTTCTTGGGATGCAACTCAACCTTCTTTTTCCTCCAAACATGATGAGTGAAGTTTAGACCAAAAAGTTCTACTTTGGTCTTATCTGACCACATGACTTTCTCCCAGCTCCTCCCTTGTAGTTCTGGGCTGATTCCTCACCTTTCTTATCATCAGTGATACCCCACCAGGTGAGATCTTGCATGGAGCCCCAGTCCAATGGAGACTGATAGTTGTCTTTAGCCTCTTCCATTTTCTAACAATTGCTCCAACAGTCGATCTATTTTCACCAAGCTGCTTGGCAATTTCCCCGTAGCCCTTTCCAGCCTTGTGGAGGTCCACAATTTAGTCTCTGGTGTCTTTTGACAGCTCTTTGGTCTTGCCCATGGTAGTAGTTGGCCTTTGACTGACTGTGGGGCGGACAGGTGTCTTTATAGAGCTCAGACAGGTGCTACTAAGTTAGATTAATGAGTGGAGTAGAGGTAGACTTTTTGAAAGGCACAGTAACAGGTCTTTAACCACTTCAGCCCCGCTAGCTGAAACCCCCTTCATGACCAGAGCACTTTTTACACTTCGGCACTACACTACTTTCACCGTTTATCGCTCGGTCATGCAACTTACCACCCAAATGAATTTTACCTCCTTTTCTTCTCACTAATAGAGCTTTCATTGGGTGGTATTTTATTGCTGCTGACATTTTAACTTTTTTTGTTATTAATCGAAATGTAACGATTTTTTTGCAAAAAAATGACATTTTTCACTTTCAGCTGTAAAATTTTGCAAAAAAAACGACATCCATATATAAATTTTTCACTAACTTTATAGTTCTACATGTCTTTGATAAAAAAAAAATGTTTGGGCAAAAAAAAAATGGTTTGGGTAAAAGTTATAGCATTTACAAACTATGGTACAAAAATGTGAATTTCCGCTTTTTGAAGCAGCTCTGACTTTCTGAGCACCTGTCATGATTCCTGAGGTTCTACAATGCCTAGACAGTAGAAAAACCCCACAAATGACCCCATTTCGGAAAGTAGACACCCTAAGGTATTCGCTGATGGGCATAGTGAGTTCATAGAACTTTTTATTTTTTGTCACAAGTTAGCGGAAAATGATGATGATTTTTTATTTTTATTTTTTTCTTACAAAGTCTCATATTCCACTAACTTGCGACAAAAAATAAAAAATTCTAGGAACTCGCCATGCCCCTGACGGAATACCTTGGGGTGTCTTCTTCCCAAAATGGGGTCACTTGTGGGGTAGTTATACTGCCCTGGCAATTTAGGGGCCCAAATGTGTGAGAAGAACTTTGCAATCGAAATGTGTAAAAAATGACCGGTGAAATCCGAAAGGTGCACTTTGGAATATGTGCCCCTTTGCCCACCTTTGGCAGCAAAAAAGTGTCACACATCTGGTATCGCCGTACTCAGGAGAAGTTGGGGAATGTGTTTTGGGGTGTCATTTTACATATACCCATGCTGGGTGAGAAAAATATCTTGGTCAAATGCCAACTTTGTATAAAAAAATTGGAAAAGTTGTCTTTTGCCAAGATATTTCTCTCACCCAGCATGGGTATATGTAAAATGACACCCCAAAACACATTCCCCAACTTCTCCTGAGTACGGCGATTCCACATGTGTGACACTTTTTTGCAGCCAAGGTGGGCAAAGGGGCACATATTCCAAAGTGCACCTTTCGGATTTCACCGGTCATTTTTTACACATTTCGATTGCAAAGTACTTCTCACACATTTGGGCCCCTAAATTGCCAGGGCAGTATAACTACCCCACAAGTGACCCCATTTTGGAAAGAAGACACCCCAAGGTATTCCGTGAGGGGCGCGGCGAGTTCCTAGAATTTTTTATTTTTTGTCGCAAGTTAGTGGAATATGAGACTTTGTAAGGAAAAAAGAAAAAAAAAGAAAAATCATCATTTTCCGCTAACTTGTGACAAAAAATAAAAAATTCTAGGAACTCGCCGTGCCCCTCACGGAATACCTTGGGGTGTCTTCTTTCCAAAATGGGGTCACTTGTGGGGTAGTTATACTGCCCTGGCAATTTAGGGGCCCAAATGTGTAAGAAGTACCTTGCAATCAAAATCTGTAAAAAATGGCCTGCGAAATCCGAAAGGTGCACTTTGGAATATGTGCCCCTTTGCCCACCTTGGCTGCAAAAAAGTGTCACACATCTGGTATCGCCGTACTCAGGAGAAGTTGGGGAATGTGTTTTGGGGTGTCATTTTACATATACCCATGCTGGGTGAGAGAAATATCTTGGCAAAAGACAACTTTTCCAATTTTTTTATACAAAGTTGGCATTTGACCAAGATATTTTTCTCACCCAGCATGGGTATATGTAAAATGACAACGCAAAACACATTCCCCAACTTCTTCTGAGTACGGCGATACCACATGTGTGACACTTTTTTGCAGCCTAGATGCGCAAAGGGGCCCAAATTCCTTTTAGGAGGGCATTTTTAGACATTTGGATCCCAGACTTCTTCTCACACTTTCGGGCTCCTAAAAAGCCAGGGCAGTATAAATACCCCACATGTGACCCCACTTTGGAAAGAAGACACCCCAAGGTATTCAATGAGGGGCCTGGCGAGTTCCTAGAAATTTTAATTTTTTTGCATAAGTTAGCGGATATTGATTTTTTTTGTTTTTTTCTCACAAAGTCTCACTTTCCGCTAACTTAGGACAAAAATTTCAATCTTTCATGGACTCAATATGCCCCTCACGGAATACCTTGGGGTGTCTTCTTTCCGAAATGGGGTCACATGTGGGGTATTTATACTGCCCTGGCTTTTGAGGGGCCCTAAAGCGTGAGAAGAAGTCTGGAATATAAATGTCTAAAAATGTTTACGCATTTGGATTCCGTGAGGGGTATGGTGAGATCATGTGAGATTTTATTTTTTGACACAAGTTAGTGGAATATGAGACTTAGTAAGAAAAAACAAAAACAAAAACAAACAAAAAATTTCCGCTAACTTGGGCCAAAAAAATGTCTGAATGGAGCCTTAGAGGGGGGGTGATCAATGACAGGGGGGTGATCAATGACAGGGGGGTGATCACCCATATAGACTCCCTGATCACCCCCCTGTCACTGATCACCCCCCCTGTAAGGCTCCATTCTCCATTCAGACGTCCGCATGATTTTTACGGATCCATGGATACATGGATCGGATCCACAAAACACATGCGGACGTCTGAATGGAGCCTTACAGGGGGGTGATCAATGACAGGGGGTAATCAGGGTGATCACCCCCCTGTCACTGATCACCCCCCCTGTAAGGCTCCATTCAGATGTCCGCATGATTTTTACGGATCCATGGATACATGGATCGGATCCACAAAACACATGCGGACGTCTGAATGGAGCCTTACAGGGGGGTTATCAATGACAGGGGGTGATCAGGGTGATCACCCCCCTGTCACTGATCACCCCCCCTGTAAGGCTCCATTCAGACGTCCGCATGATTTTTACGGATCCATGGATACATGGATCGGATCCACAAAACATATGCGGACGTCTGAATGGAGCCTTACAGGGGGGTGATCAATGACAGGGGGTGATCAGGGTGATCACCCCCCTATCACTGATCACCCCCCCTGTAAGGCTCCATTCAGACGTCCGCATGATTTTTACGGATCCATGGATACATGGATCGGTTCCAAAAAACACATGCGGACGTCTGAATGGAGCCTTACAGGGGGGTTATCAATGACAGGGGGTGATCAGGGTGATCACCCCCCTGTCACTGATCACCCCCCCTGTAAGGCTCCATTCAGACGTCCGCATGATTTTTACGGATCCATGGATACATGGATCGGATCCACAAAACACATGCGGACGTCTGAATGGAGCCCTACAGGGGGGTTATCAATGACAGGGGGTGATCAGGGTGATCACCCCCCTGTCACTAATCACCCCCCCTGTAAGGCTCCATTCAGATGTCCGCATGATTTTTACGGATCCATGGATACATGGATCGGATCCACAAAACACATGCGGACGTCTGAATGGAGCCTTACAGGGGGGTGATCAATGACAGGGGGGTGATCAGGGAGTGTATATGGGTGATCACCCGACTGTCATTGATCACCCCCATGTAAGGCTCCATTCAGACGTCCGCATGTGTTTTGCGGATCCGATCCATGTATCCATGGATCCGTAAAAATCATGCGGACGTCTGAATGGAGCCTTACAGGGGGGTGATCAATGACAGGGGGGTGATCAATGACAGGGGGTGATCAGGGAGTGTATATGGGTGATCACCCGCCTGTCATTGATCACCCCCCTGTAAGGCTCCATTCAGACGTCCGTATGCGTTTTGCGGATCCGATCCATGTATCCGTGGAGCCGTAAAAATCATACGGACGTCTGAACGGAGCCTGACAGGGGGGTGATCAATGACAGGGGGGTGATCAATGACAGGGGGGTGATCAGGGAGTTTATATGGGGTGATTATGGGTGATCAGGGGTTCATAAAGGGTTAATAAGTGACGGGGGGTGTAGTGTAGTGTTTGGTGCGACTTTACTGATCCTAACAAAAGGGACCACCAGAGGACCAGGTAGGAGGTATATTAGACGCTGTTATGAAAACAGCGTCTAATATACCTGTTAGGGGTTAAAAAATTCGGATCTCCAGCCTGCCAGCGAGCGATCGCCGCTGGCAGGCTGGAGATCCACTCGCTTACCTTCCGTTCCTCTGAGCGCGCGCGCTTGTGTGCGCGCGTTCACAGGAAATCTCGCGTCTCGCGAGATGACGCGTATATGCGTCCAGGAGGAGTAAAGCAACCACCTCCCGGACGCATATCTGCGTTAGGCGGTCGGGAGGTGGTTAAGAGACAGAATTCTTGCTATTTCTCAGGTGTTCAAATACTTATGTTCAGCAGTGCATGACAAATAAATTCTTTAAAAATCATACAATGTGATTTCCTGAATTTGTTTATTTATTCTGTCTCTCAGAGTGGGAATGCACCTACAATGTGAATTTCAGACCCCTCCATGATTTCTAAGTGGGAGAACTTGCAAAATCGCAGGGTGTTCAAATACTTCTGTTCCCTACTGTATATGCCTCTGGACAGCAGATACAGAAGATCAAAGAAATGACTTCCTTTGATAGAAAAAAAGTCACAAAGGGATCTCATTTAAGGGTCTTGAGATTGCACAAACCTAAAAAGGAGAGCTCGTAAGAGATTCTTCCCACTGCAGGTCAATTACCTCTTTTAATCACAGCAAGACACAAGCCATGTCATATCCTAGGTTTCACTTACCAATAATAAATATAATAATAAAGTGGCAAACCGTAGAATGAGGTTTGGCTATGCAAATAGTGTGCTAAAATCCAGGATATTGAATTATGGCAATATTTAGAAATACCATTTGACATGCATTGTACCAAATCTTGTATCACATAAGACAGTTGGGTTAACAAGAAGAAGTTGCATCACTTTGCAGTATTGTCTGTCATGGTTATATAAACCGGTGCTCTGTTTTGTTCAGCATCTATAATCTGAGGAGGATAAGTGTGTTAGACCTGCGCGTCACAGATATGGAAATGAAGCTCAGTCGCGTTAGGGTTAAGCTGCTGAGTCGTGACTGCTTGTAGCAGTCAAATTCTCTCCAAGGATAAATAATTAAAGCTTCAGAAAGAATAAGCACACAGGAAGCAGCAGAGATTGAATGTACGTAGGTGTTAAGGGCATTCATTTTTATCCAATCGCTGAATAAAGAGTGCAATATTCATGCAATCTTGTTCATTCACTGATACGTGACCTGCACTACAATGGGAGTCTGCAGCATTGAGTTCTGCATCACAGACACACTGTAGTTGTATCCGTACTGGACATTCCTAAAGGAAGCTCGGTACCTTGGGAGGTTATGGATTAATTGGAAAGAATTTGGTCAAATAGATCTTTACCGATAGTATTAGCATATAAATGATAATATTTAACATTTATGTAGATATATGACCATGATGTACACAATAGAAAATAACTCACATATGACTCAACATTCAATTCATAATCAGTATACATTTTCAATTAGCTTAATAATTATGCACTGATTACAGTAAAAGCTAAGGGCCATGTTACACTGCCCAAATGATGATTATACATCCATCGTGTTTGTTTTCACCGTTCCTCTCATATTCAGTTCTATTGGTTATCGTCAGCACATCCGTGATTACCCATGGAGATGTGCTGCTGATAATCGGCATCTTTCATCCTAATAAAAAATGCCCATCAGCCGACAAATCAGTATTTGCTCATTGATTGGCTGCTCGATTATAAGGGTCGGTTATCGGGAACGGATGTCCCTATGAACGCTTGTTCCTGATAATTGAGACAAAAGTCTTGCAGTCTAATAGAGTCCTCAATAGCAAATAAAATGATTTCACTAGATATGGACAATCCATTCCACCAGCTATCTGATACTGTAGCTTATTGAGAATGGTTTGGTATAATTTCAAGTAAATGATTATTTTATATTGTCATTAAAAAGTTTATCAAATTTATGTGTAGTTCAAGGCATTTTGCCAGATCCACTGTGTCCACTATGTGGAGACAACCAGTTCATAATTACTTGTTTATATACAATTAATGATAAAATACTACTATCCCTACTAATGAGCAGCATCATTTATGAGATTCTTAATTTTATATGTTCACCATAAAACAGAGAGTGCTTATCTGATCAGAGGGACATCTGGTCTGCAGGCCATATCATGGTGCTTTACTTGAATCCATCCATTAGAGGGGCCTATTCAATCTTTCTTTCTATCTTTTGCCCATTTAATTCTTTCACTTCCATTTCTATTATTTAAATTCTGTTAGAATTTATTATACATGGGAGACATGCCAGAGGTGTCAGACCTAGGGATGATCCAGAAGCAAAAACATGGGAAAGCCAGTGATCAGGACCAAAGGAATATTACAGTGCCAGGTAAGGTACTAAACTTGAGTCAGGGACAAGGCCAAGGTCAGAATTGAGGAAGAACTAGAAGTGCCAGGCAGACTAAACAAGAAGGATAGGCAAAGATGAGGTGAAGAACAGGACAAGTCAGGAGACAATATTAGTATCATATGGCAATGGCTGTGAGGATCAGTTGGGTTAAATTAGCAATCCTTAATGAGATTATATAACCCACCCCAGAAAAAGTTTCAGGTTGCATGGCAACAGAGAACAGAGCAATAGAGTTAACACAGCTCTGCTAAGGCAGCAGGGTATGGTTGAGTAAAGCTTAAACTACATGGGCAGATAATCTTCCAAATCATATAAATGCTTGTTAGTGATGATCTGGCAGTGTAATACTGGTGGTGATTACCTGATGAACATGCAAACACTCGTCCATCAGGCAATTGGAATCTTTCAAGAGGTTTAAAAATCCTAGTTTGCTGGCGGCAGATCGTACAGCGTAATCACAATCTCCTGCCAGCAAACAATGGCATCAGCAATCGCACCTCCATTTAATAGCAGGGGTCTCCTCCACTGATGAGCAGGCAATTACCCTCCCGACAATCGCCTGCCTGATCTGGCAGTCTAATACAGCTTAAGCTTTATATTACACTGGCAGGTCACACGCGCAATTGTCGGGAGGAAGCATTCCTTCCCGGCAATCGCCTACTCTTCAGTGGAGGAGACTGCTGCGATTATATACAGCGATCTCCTCCACAGTACAGGGAGGAGTGATTGCTAATGCCATTTCTCGCCCCCATACTGAATCATTGTTTGCCGGCAGCAGATCGTGATTACACAGCACGATCTACCGACGGCAAACAAGGATTTTCAAACCTGTTAAAAGATTCCAATTGCCTGATGAATGAGCATTTGCTTGTTCATCAGGTAATCAGCAGCAGTATTAAGGCTGTATTAGACTGGCCAATTGTTGCCCTGTTTATAGTTAACGAACGTTCACTGGAACACTCATTAGCGATGATCTGGCAGTGTAATATTACTGCTCATTCATCCTTGTTTGCCAGCAGCAGATCATGCACGATCTGCTGCCGGCAAACAACTAGACAACATGGAGACGAGCTATGGCATAATAATCGCTTCTTCCCATGCTGTGGAGGAGATCTCTGCATGTAATAGCAGTGGTCTCCTCCACTAAAAAGAAGGCAATTGCTGGGAAGGAACACTTCCCTCCTGACAATCGCCTGCTAATTCGTGCAGTGTAATACAGGCTTTACACTGCCAGATCATCACTAACTAACGTTCATACAAACAATTGTTAGCGATGATCTGAAAGATTACCTGCCCATGTAATATAATCTTAAAGCAGTCCTCTGACCTACTAGAAAGGTACATGATGTAATCTGTAGTGAATTGAATCTTCTTACCAGTCTCTGTATTTGTGAGTTATCCTTTCCCTTCTGATCCTCAGCTGTGTCATGTGACCAGCAATCAGACTTTCCAAATCACACAGCATCTTATGTGTGAACAGGAAGTCAGTTTCTCTATGTATCCTATGGGAGCCTCACTGTCTGTCTCATAGGAATGGATAGAGAAGTAACTGACTTCCTGTCCTCTGTCAGTTGGAGATCAGAGAGTTGGTCACATGACACAGCTAAAAATTAGAAGGGAGGGGATACCTCACAAATACAGTCACTGATGAGAAGATTACATTCACTACAGATTACATCATGTACCTTTGTAGCAGGTCAAAGAATACATTTTTTTGCGGGAGTTCTGCTTTAAGCGAGAACTAAACAGACACCTACTATAGTTGTTAACATGATAAAACATATATAAGTAGTATGCAAACATAAAACATATATTAGTACACAAGATATTGGTGCTCAGTTGTTGGCTTTTCATAGTCAAATACAAAATAAGCTAAAATGACACGCACGCCTGGCTTCCCATCCCATGGATCTTATTGTTTTACATGGGCTGCTAGCTAAGTAAGTAAGCTTAGCTAGCTAGCTAAGTTCTAGCTCCCACATGGTATATATGAAGTCAACATGCCATTGATCTTATTGTTTCATACGGGCTGGTAGCTACCCTGATAAATTTACAACTCTGTATGTGTTAGCCTGTATGTTTTAGCCTACCCTGGACCATATAAACGTCCACGTCTCAGGTATAATTGTGCATCCCAGGATATCTTCCCATTCTTTAATATACTTATTTATGCACATTGTTCCATGTTATATACCGACAGCTGAAATTGATAATCCATAGTCTACGTAGAGAAGGGGAGCAGTAACAATTTAAAACTTAGCTTTTAATATGTCTATTCTCCCAAGATAGGGAGTAAAAGACCCCTTACAAACAAAAAAACACACAAAGAGACAGACATAACCCCTGGATAGTTGCGCCGCATGTGTAGCGCTGCGCACCAACACAGGTGTCGTCCTCCCTAGGCCTATGGAGGTTGTCGCAAGGGCCTATGGTGGAAGGACCATATAATCCCTAATATCTGGATCCATAAATGTAGTATAAGGATCAAATGGATAAGAAATGGAAAGGTCTTACCAGTTCTTAAGAGGGCCTCACTTATTAACCACGTGTTATGGGTTAGTACAGGAGGTGGTCACATGCAGCAGGTCGGTACTTCATCAGATGTCCATAGGGGGGAGGATATCCGAAGTGTCCTTACAGCCTGGTATTAGAGTAGCCTCAGAAGAGAAACTCACCCTAGTACCACCCTGCTAAATCCATAGTCAGAGCATTCTACAACTTGCAAACTGTGTGAAAGACTACTTTTAAATACCTTTTTTGGGGTCTTCATCTATTAGCCAGATCGGCACCAAAAAGTATGTCACTTGGTAGACCCAACACATACATGTACTATATAAATTGTACACTTGTACGCTGTATAATGCTCCATTGCCCTAACGGAACTGATATTGCACATTATTAGAGAAGGTGCCTTCTTTAACTTTTTATGGAAGATGGATACTGTTTTAATACATTTTATTTGCTTTTATCATGTTTCTCAATACTTTTAGATTTATATTTTGTATCTTCATCATGACTAATGTATGGCAAAAAAGGCATGTTTTGCATAACATGATGAATTTATGGCTATTGGCTATACTTAGAACTGTAAAGCCACGCTGTCTCACCTGCCTCCAGTTTCATCCCAAGCTACTGCCGTTCTCTTGGGTTATTTCTTTCATCTGCTGGCTATGCCTTCTGTGTTCTCTGGTTCTTTTGCTGCCCGTACTCTGCAAAGGTGTTGCTCTGATACTCTTGCCTTGACCCAACTTGTGTATTGACCCCATTTTGTTTAATCTTGGTAATGTGAATTGTAGTCCTTTTTAAACTGTAATTTTAGTTGAAAAAAAAAACATAGAAAAGTAAAATAAAATAGATGAACAATTCTCATATGATTGTCTATTGAATGTATACCTCTAATACACACACACAGTAAGTGGGTTACCCCCACAAAAAATTAAATCCACATAAATGAGGAAAAGAATACACTCTCGAAATACTGTACATTTGAAAGAATGTAATGTAGGTTAATCTAATAGCATTTATGACCAAAAATCTACAAGACGTGGACATGAAATAAGACAATACATGAGACAAAGACAAAGGAGGGAGGTAAAAGGGAGGGGGTGAATTACATCAACATGGAATAAAAATTGCTCCAAAAAGTAGGACTTCTTTAGGCAGAGAGTTGTACCCAGTAGATGTCCCAAGACTCTCAAATCAAATCAAAGTGGTCTATCCTATTGTACAATAGTAAGTAGTGATGAGCGAATCAAAGCCGACAAAGTGGAATTCTATCCGAATTTCAGGAAAAATTTGATTCACACCGAAGCCGAATTTCCTCGAGCTTCGTGGTAACGAATCGCCTTTTTTCCTAAAATGGCTGCTGCACGTGTGAGGACATGGAGATATTCGTCATTCAGTGTTGCACTTATCTGTTAAAAAGCCTTTTATACTGTGTAAAAGTTGAAAAAATTAGGGTCTAATTGCCGTTCAGCAGTGCAGTGATATATTCTAAAGCCCTATTTGCGGTGTATTAGTGGCACAATAAAAATATATTCGCCGTTCAGCGTTGAACTGTCACGGATGAAGTTAGCAGATAGCTGGAACATATAAATAAATGAGCGACTGGCTTGATCCCAAAATAAGGAGCTTATAGGTGAGCCCTATAAAACCCTAAGAGCTCTCCCTGACTGCTATTCACATGCAAGGGTCTGTATGGTAGACGATTGCATGCCCGCGTACCTAATACTGTGTGACACCTGAAAACCCTATAATAGTGAGGGGACTCGACCACCGGCTCCCTGCACTTAATAAGGACGGAGTCAGGGTCACCTAGAATCCAGCCAGCAAGGAAACACAATAAAGTAAATGACTTATCTGAACAAACAGCAGAAGCAGCATCCAGGAAGTAGTATAAACCGCAAAGTGAGGCAGTGTGGGAGGGATTATAAAGGAAGATGATTAGTCGAAATAAGTGACACCTGGCAGAAGGAAAGGAGATGAGAAAGTGAAACCAAAACAAAGAACATCATACAAGAGGTAGAGAGGAACGTCTGCCAGATCTTCTCACAGAACTCGCTGTGACAGTACCCCTCCCTCTACGGGTGGATTCCGGACACTCAGAGCCCACCTTCCCAGGATGAGACCTATGGAAAGCCCTGATCAGACGAGTGGCTTAATGTCCGCCACTGGGACCCACATCCTCTCCTCAGGACCATAACCCTCCCAATTAACGAGGTACTGAAGAGAACCATGGATAATGAAAGAATCCACAATCCTAGAGACCTGAAATTCAAGATTACCATCAACAATAATCAGAGGAGGAGGCAAAGAGGAGGGTACAGTGGGTTGGACATAAGGTTTTAATAGGGACTTGTGAAAAAAATTATGGATCTTCCAAGTCTGAGGAAGATCAAGACGGAAGACAACGGGATTGATGACGGACAAGATCTTGTGAGGCCCAATAAACTTAGGACCCAACTTCCAGGAGGGAACCATCAGTTTGATATTCCTTGTAGACAACCACACCAGATCACCAACATTCAGGTCCGGACCAGGCACACGTCTCTCATCTGCCACACGCTTATATCTCTCACTCATCCTCTTCAGATTACCCTGAATCTTTTGCCAAATAAATGAGACAGACGAGGAAAATCTCTCCTCATCAGGTAAACCAGAAAACCCCTCTCCAGAGAATGTCCCAAACTGCGGATGTAACCCATATGCACCAAAAAATTGTGACTTATCAGGACTCCTGGCGACTGTTATTTAAAGCAAACTCAGCAAGGGACAAAAAAGAATACCAATCCTCTTGATTCTCCGCCACAAAACAGCGCAGATATGTCTCCAGATTCTTATTGACGCGTTCGGACTGACCATTCGACTGCGGGTGAAAAGCAGAAGAGAACGACAACCGAACCCCCAAGCGAGAACAGAAGGCCTTCCAGAATCTGGAAACAAATTGCGTGCCCCTATCAGAAACGATGTCTGAAGGAATGCCATGCAATTTAACAATATTATCAACAAACGCTTGCACCAGCGTCTTAGCATTGGGTAACCCAGGAAAGGGAATGAAATGTGCCATTTTGCTAAAACGGTCCACTACCACCAGAATCACAGTCTTCCCCGAGAAACGAGGCAGGTCCGTAATGAAGTCCATGGACAGATGCGTCCAAGGACGGGAAGGAATGGGTAACGGGAGGAGAGAACCCGATGGCCGTGAATTAGGGACCTTGGTATGAGCGCAGGTCTCGCAGGCTGCCACAAAACCCTCAACCGTCTTACGAAGAGCCGGCCACCAGAATCTCCAAGCAATGAGATCCACTGTGGCTCTACTCCCTGGGTGCCCAGCAAGGACAGTATCGTGGTGCTCCTTAAAAACCTTGTGTCGTAAAGGGAGAGGCACAAACAACCTCCCAGGAGGACAAAGATCAGGAGCCTCTGCCTGGGCTGCCTGAACCTCTGCCTCCAAATCAAGAGCAGAGATGACCACCCCTTCAGCCAAAATGGTGGCATCCGCCTTTACATTTTTAACCCCAGGGCAGAACGTAACAACAAAATTAAACCTAGAAAAGAACAAAGACCATCTGGCCTGTCTCAGGTTCAGACGCTTGGCCGATTCCAATTAGGCTAGATTCTTATGGTCGGTAAACACGGTAATAGGGTGTCTGGCTCCCTCTAACCAATGGCGCCATTCCTCAAAAGCTAATTTGATGGCCAACAACTCCCTATCTCCCACATCATAATTTCTCTCTGCAGAGGAGAGTTTCCTTGAGAAAAAGGCACACGGTCGCCATTTGGCAGAAGAGGGACCCTGAGATAAGACCGCACCCACACCCACCTCACAAGCATCCACCTCAACAATAAAAGGTAGAGAGACATCAGGTTGTACCAAAATGGGAGTGGAAGCAAAACTCTCTTTAAGACTAGAAAAGGCTTTAAGCGCATCTACCGACCACGAGGAAAAATCCACCCCCTTTTTAGTCATATCAGTGAGTGGCTTAACAACAGAGGAACAATTCAAAATTCATTTTCTGTAATAATTGGCAAAACCCAAAAACCGCATCAGCGCCTTCTGATTCTCACGAAGCTCCCAATCAAGCACAGTGCGGATCTTCTCAGGGTCCATCTGAAAACCAGAAGCTGAGAGAAGAAAACCAAGAAATTGAATCTCCGGAACCGCAAACACACATTTTTCCAGTTTAGCGTATAATTTATTCTCCCGCAGAATCAGACCTGACATAGGTGGTCCCGATGAGTCTTGAAATCAGGAGAAAAAATCTAAATGTCATCTAGATACACCAGTACAAATTTCCCCATTAAATGATAAAAAATGCTGTTCACAAAATGTTGGAAGACGGCCGGAGCATTCATTAAACCAAAGGGAATAACCAAATTCTCGAAATGACCCTCAGGGGTATTGAAGGCCGTCTTCCATTCGTCCCCTTCCCTTAGAAAAAACTTTAGCCCCCAACAATCTGGTTAAACAGGTCCGGGATCAGAGGAAGCATATATGGGTCACGAATCGTGATACGGTTCAGCTCCCTGAAATTCAGACAAGGTCTTAAAAAAGCATATTTTTTCTTAACAAAAAAAAAACTGCAGCAACAGTTGACTTCGAGGGTCGGATGTGTCCCTTTCTCAGGCTCTCAGAGATATAAGCACGCATAGCGACTCTTTCAGATTAGGAGAGATTGTATAGTCGTGATTTTGGCAGCTTGGCACCTGGGATGAGATTAATAGGGCAGTCGTACTCCCGGTGAGGGGGCAACTCCTGGACACCACTCTCAGAAAACACATCCGAAAATTCAGAGAGAAAAGATACACAAGTCTTGTTAGAAACCTCTGAAAGGGATGCCGTGAGGAAATTCTCTCTGCAAAACTCACTCCAACCATTTATGTGCCTTGCTTGCCAATCAATGGTGGGGTTATGTTTAGTGAGCCAGGGTAGCCCCAACACTAGAGGAGTAGGTATTCCGCTTAAGACGAAACATGACATATCCTCAACATGAGCGCCACCCACAGTCAAACGGATATTGTGAACTATGCCCTTTAACGATCTTTGAGAAAGTGGAGCGGAATCGATAGCAAAAACAGGTATATCCTTTTCCAAAGTGCATACCTGGAAACCATGCCTTGTTGCAAATTGATTATCAATGAGATTGACAGCTGCTCCACTATCTACAAAAATCTCACAATGTTCTTGCTGTCTAGCGCTACCCTGGCAGATAGGAGGAAACGGGAACTACAAGCAAAAGGCAAACCTTCAATTTACGCAACAACCTTGCCAATAGTAGCAAATGGAAAGTTTTTAGAGGGGTTTTATTATTCTCAGAAAATGCCATGAATCTCTTAGAGGGGCAAACATCACCTAGAATCAAACCAGCAAGGAAACACAATAAAGTAAATGACTTATCTGAACAAACAGCAGAAGCAGCCTCCAGCAGTGAACACCTCATCCAGGAAGTAGTATAAACCGCAAAGTGAGGCAGTATGGGAGGGATTATAAAGGAAGACGATTAGTCGAAATAAGTGACACTTGGCAGAAGGAAAGGAGATGAGAAAGTGAAACCAAAACAAAGAACATCATACAAGAGGTAGAGAAGAACGTCTGCCAGATCTTCTCACAGAACTGGCGGTGACATGCACTTATATGTTAAAAAGCCTTGTGTAGTGTAAAAGTGGAAAAAAATACGGGCCTATTTGCCGTTCTGTGGTGCATTTATATGTTGTAAAGTCCTTTTTGACATGTATTAGTGGCAAAAGAAAAAGATATTCACCGTTCAGCGGTGCAGTTATATGTGGTAAAGCCCTTTTTGCCTTATGGACTGAATTACGTAGTGGTGAATTTTTTTTATGTGAAACAGGCTTTTTGGGGGAAAATTGATGGGTGATTGTATACTTTCTTAGGTATGAACCAAATTCCATTATTCTTTCATTGGTGAAATTTGTTATTTCAAACATGTTTATTTCGGGAAAATTGATGTATGGATCGAATTACGTAGTGGTGAAATGTTCTTGCTGTCTAGCGCTACCCTGGCAGGTAGGAGAAAATGGGAACTACAAGCAAACGGCAAACCTTCAATTTCCGCATCAACCTTGCCAATAGTAGCAAATGGAAAGTTTTTAGAGGGTTTTTTTTGTTTTGTTTTTATTATTCTCAGAGAATGCCATGAATCTCTTAGAGGGGCAAACATTAGCCAAATGATTTATACCCCCACAACAGAAACAAACCCTTCTCTGAGAGCTGAATCCTCTACTATCAGAGGCAAGCAAACCCAGCTGCATGGCCTCCTCCTCAGAGGGGATTGAGACAGACTGAGACCACTGCGCACTGAATGAGACAGCCCCACTGTCCTTGGGCTGAATATGACAGGAAAGAGTAGTCTTCTCTCTCTCTCTAAGACGCCTGTCAATACGAACAGCTAGAGACATGGCTGACTCTAACGACGCTGGTCTCTCATGAAAAGCGAATGCATCTTTCAATCTTTCTGAAAGACCATGGCAAAATTGACTACGGAGTGCAGCATCATTCCAACCAGTATTATCTGCCCATCTCCGAAATTCAGAACAATATATCTCTGTGGAGTGTTTACCCTGGCATAAAAGACGCAGTTTAGATTCAGCCAGAGCAATACGATCCGGGTCATCATATATCTTCCCCAGGGCTACAAAAAATTCATCCACCGATTGGAGGGGCCGTGCCACCACCGGCAGCGAAAAGGCCCAAGACTGAGCGTTATCCCTGAGCAGCGAGATGATGATCCTCACCCTCTGCTCCTTATCACCAGAGGAATGGGGAAGTAGGCGAAAATGGAGTTTGCAAGCCTCTCTAAAGCGAACAAAATTCGCACTGCCCCCGGAGAACGTATCCGGGAGCAAGATTTTAGGCTTGGAACAAACTCCATTAACGCCAGCAGAACTGGTCACCTTAAACTGAGACACAGTTTTACGGAGATCTGCTACCTCCAGCGAAAGACCTTGCATGCGGTCAATCAAGGCTGAAACCGGATCCATGCTTAAGACGGTTATGGTGGTTTATAATGTCACGGATGAAGTTAGCAGATAGCTAGAACATATAAATAAACAAGCGACTGGCTTGATCCCAAACAGGAGCTTATAGGTAAACCCTATAAAACACTAAGAGCTCTCCCTGACTGCTATGCACATGCAAGGGTCTGTATGGTAGACAATTGCATGCCCGTGTACCTAATACTGTGTGACACCTGAAAACCCTATAATAGTGAGGGGACACGGCCACCGGCTCCCTGCACTTAATACGGACGGAGTTAGGGTCGCCTAGAATCAAGCCAGAAAGGAAACACAATAAAGTAAATGACTTATCTGAACAAACAGCAGAAGCAGCCTCTAGCAGTAAACACCTCATCCAGGAAGTAGTATAAACCGCAAATTGAGGCAGTATGGGAGGGATTATAAAGGAAGACGATTAGTCGAAATAAGTGACACTTGGCAGAAGGAAAGGAGATGAGAAAGTGAAACCAAAACAAAGAACATCATACAAGAGGTAGAGAAGAACGTCTGCCAGATCTTCTCACAGAACTGGCGGTGACATGCACTTATATGTTAAAAAGCCTTGTGTAGTGTAAAAGTGGAAAAAAATACGGGCCTATTTGCCGTTCTGTGGTGCAGTTATATGTGGTAAAGTCCTTTTTGACATGTATTAGTGGCAAAAGAAAAAGATATTCGCCGTTCAGTGGTGCAGTTATATGTGGTAAAGCCCTTTTTGCCTTATGGACCGAATTACGTAGTGGTGAAATTTCTCTTATGTGAAACAGGCTTTTTTGGGGAAAATGGTGGGTGATTGTAGACTTTCTTCGGTATGAACCAAATTCCATTATCCTTACATTGGTGAAATTTGTTATTTCAAACAATTGTTTTTTAGGGAAAATTGATGGGTGATTCTACACCTCCTTTTGCTGTATGGACCAAATTACGTAGTGGTGACATTTTTTTGTGAACCTGGCTTTTTTGGGGAAAATTGATGGGTGAGTGTAGACTTTCTTCAGTATAAACCGAATTCCATTATTCTTTCATTGGTGAAATTTGTTATTTCAAACATGTTTTTTTTTTTTAAACTGATGGGTGATTGTAGACATCATTTTGCTGTATGGACCGAATTACGTCGTCAAGGGTCCTGCAGTAAACATAATGAAGACGCTGATAACAAAACACCAGCAAACTTTGCCTTTACCATCTATTCACAAATAAATCAAGCAGCTTCAGTAAGTTGAAAATATTCATGTGTTTTTATCTGCTCCATCTGCATTCAATCTCCACAGCACACAAGACATGACAGGAGAGCCTCTGCTTTGGAGTCCAAGTCCAGTTTCTTAAGATCAGAAGTTCCATCAGAATTGTGCATAACATTCTTGCTCCCTGTGCAAAGCCATAACAAAAGGACTCCATAAGCAAACACATCAGAGGAATCTGAAACTAGTTGCCCCAATTTTAATTCAGGAGCAGTAAACCGCGGGAAAGAAATAGGAGGCAGCTGAACTCCTTTTGTGGTATGGACCGAATTACGTAGTGGTGAAATTTGTTATATGAAACAGGCTTTTTTGGGGAAAATTGATGGGTGATTGTACACCTCCTTTTGCTGTATCGACCGCATTATGTAGTGGTGAAATTTTTTCTGTGAAACTGACTTTTTGGGGGAAAATTGATGGGTGATTGTAGACTTTCTTTAGTATTAACTGAACTCCATTATCCTTTCATTGGTGAAATTTGTTATTTCAAACATGTTTTTTTCTGGAAAAATGATGGGTGATTGTAGACCTCCTTTTGCTGTATGGACCGAATTACGCCATCATGGGTCCTGCAGTAAACATAATGAAGACACTGATGACAACACACCAGCAGACTTTGCCTTTAACATCTATTAACAATTAAATCAAGCAGCCTCAGTAAGTTTAAAATATTCATGTGTTTTCATCTGCTCCGTCTGCATTCGATCTCCACAGCACACAAGACATGACAGGAGAGCCTCTGCTTTGGAGTCCAAATCCAGTTTCTTAAGATCAGGATTTCCATCAGAAATGTGAGTAACATTCTTGCTCTTACTGGGAGCAGCTAAAGTGCAGGGTGGGTGGCTGTTCCCCACGTTCCATGCCAGGTTTTGGTTAGGGATATAAAACCCAGCCATCAGTCTCAGCTGTGGTGGATTATCCTCCATCTGACAGTGGAGCTTTGCCAGTCTCTGTGTTGGGGCCTGAGAGTTTGGGCTGGGATTAAGCCCTGCTATCTTGTTTGGATGAAAGCACGTGGACTTCTGTTTCACCCAAGGACTTCTGTGTTGCTGCCTAGTGTGAACAAATACCAGACTCAAGGTGACAGTTTTTTCCTTGAAACTGACTTTTTGTTGTCGCTTTCCTTATGTGTGAATAAAACACTTAACTGTTTAAGTTAAAGATGTTGTCGTTGCCTCTACAATGCATCCGCAAGCCTGTCTACCAGAGCAAATCCCCATAGCATACACATCAGAGGAAACTGAAGCTGGTTACCTCAATTTTAAGTCAGGAGCAGTAAACAGTGGAAAGCAAATAGAGGTGGCTGAACTCCGCTGCTCTGCATCTTTTGTGAAGTCAATGTCTCCAACTATGCCCCTTTCATGATTTACAGGAAATACATTATTTTCATGTAGAGATCCAAGAATTATGTTGGAGGCATGTAGTGTATGCAAGCCATGTGCGACCCCTCTCATCACTCTCACGCTTTTCTGCACCTGGTTTGCCTGGGCGAATGGAATCACACAGGGAAGGAACTGCTCAGTGTACTTAATCAAGAAATCGAATCCTGGCTTTCTCCGCGACAACTCAAAATCGGAACCATGGTGACCAACAACGGGAAGAACATGGTGTCAGCGCTGCATCAAGAAGGGCTGAGCCATGCACCCTGCATGGCACACGTGTTCAATATGGTTGTCAAGCGGTTTATTCCACCCGCCTAATGAATAAACTACTCACCAGCAGCTAGACATACCAGCATATGCCAGTGGTGGCATACATAGAGTGCACCCTGCCAGCCGTCTTTGAAAATCCACTGGAATACTGGACAGCCAAACTGGATTTGTGGTCGCAACTGTCCGAGTTTGCCCTGGAAAAGCTGTCCTGCCCAGCCAGTAGTGTGGCATCAAAGCAGGCTATTAGTGCGGCGGGGGCCATAGTTACCCCCAAGGAGAACTCGCCTGTCCACCCTAAATGTGGAGAGACTGACCTTTGTCAAGTTAAATCAGGCATGGATCAGCCAGGATTTCCACCCACCAATGTCTGATGCATCATATTAGATTATCCATGCTGCCTCACCCAAACCTTGACAAAATAGACCGGTTTCTTCTGGCTATCTGTCTCAGCTACTATTCTGATGCTGCCACTGATGCCACACATCTGATGCCAAGTGCTCCTTCTTACACGCACCATCATCAGTGGGTACTGTTATTGACACCCACTTCCACACTCTGTCACTGGGTCACTCTGTGGCGCTGCTGCTAACCCAACAATATGTCACCTTGGCACTCTGTGGTCTCCTGATGCTGCTGCTACCTCCACAATATGTCACCTTGCCACTCTTTGCTCCTCCTCATGCTGCTGCTACCACCTCCACACTATGTCTCCTTACCACTCTGTGGTCTATTTATGCTGCTGCCACCTCCACACTATGTCAGTCTGGCCACTCTGTAGCATCCTGATGCTGCCGCCACCTCCACACTGTGTCACTTTGCCACTCTGTGGTCTTCTGATGTTGCTGCCACCTCCACACTATGTTACATTGCCACTTTCTGGCCTACTGATGCTGCTGCTACCTCCACACTCTGTCATTGTGCTACTCTGTGGCCTCCTGATGCTGCCGCCAACTGCACAATATGTCACCTTGCCACTCTGTAGCCTCCTGATGCAACTGCCACCTCCACACTATGTCACCTTGCCACTCTGTGGTCTCCTGATGCTGCTGCCACCTCCACACTATGTTACCTTGCCACTCTGTGGTCTCCTGATGCTGCCGCCACCTCCACACTCTTTCATTGTGCCACTCTGTGGCCTCCTAATGCTGCTGCTGCTACCTCAACACTATGTCACTGGGCCACTCAGTGGTCTCCTCATGCTGCTGCTACCTCACCACTCTGTCATTGGGCCACTCTGTGGACTCCTCATGCTGTTTCCACCCTCCCCACTTGACTGGGCCACCATTTAGCCTTTTTGGCTTGGCTGACATCATCATTTATTTGACCCTTCCTCTGATCTGTCAGAAGGAAGTAAAAATGAGACGCACAACGGAGTCTCTCTGGTTAGCAGCTGTAAGGCCTGTATGGTCCCATCAGAATTGGCTTATGATTTGGAAGCCAAAAGCAGGAGTGGGAAAAAAAAAAGAGAAGACATGCAACTATTCAGTTCACGTGTCATCTCTGTTTTGGATCCACTCCTGTTTTTTTGGCATTAACCAACAGCCATACTGATGGATTACTGACCAAATGCTGACCCGAGTGAAGGCGGATGCTCCACAGACAGGTTCCATTTTTTGTGGGTTATTATTCTGACGGATCAGAGGAAGGGCAAAATAATCAGTGACGACAACACAAACTTACTGCTGACACCCTCTCCACTCTGTCGGGGGGCTCTACGTGTTTAAGTGTTTAATAGAACAGGTTCTGTAGACATCTACGTGGAATGTCCGGCAAACAAGGGTGTAAAAGGAGTGCACTTCTTCTTGGTGCTAACATCTACCTATAAGGCTGAGTTCATACTTGAGTTAGTTATTCAGTTTTGGCCCCATGACTGCCCAAATAAATGAAGTGTGCAGTTATTCTAAGAGCAACGCCTGTCATCTGCATGTCATACGGACTCACAGTATTATTTCACTACCAAAGCAGACTCCCTATGCGTGTTACTGCAAGCCACTAGAGATGGCCTTGCGGTTCGCACGGCGGTCGTTTCGCGGCGCACTTTGCTTGTTTGCGATTCGGCAAACATATGGAGAAATTCGCGCCCGCCATATTCTTTTACATTATGAAGAACTTTGACCCATGACACATCCATCAGGTGGTACAGGACAGCCAATTGAGACATTTCAGCACATGGACATACCCCTTACCTTATAAATAAACCTGATATGGCCGCCATTTTACATTCAGTATTTTGCCAGTGTAGGGAGAGGTTGCTGTGTGGAGCAGGGATAGGCTGTTAGAGACACCAAACGATAGCTAATAGGGCCACAAAAGTCATTTTAAGCACTAGTATAGGTGTGCTATTGATATGTGTGATACACAGAGGGGTGCAATATACTTATAATGTACTTTTATAATGAGTCAAAAACACATAGATCTATATAGTGATCACCAGAAAGTTAGGGGCCTAGGGGCTAGGGGCTTACTAGGGCAATTTTTATATAGAGTAAGGTTCCGGACGGGGTCGCTCTTATCAGGGCCAGAATAGCACCCCCCTGTAGGGCAATATCAGGGACAGTTCTTTGCCCACCCTGTCCTTCAATACCACATCATCTAGCCCAGGGATGGATGCTTTTTTGCTTTCCCTCCTGGATTCATCGATGTGCACTGGAACCCTCCAGATTGTGGTAGGACATGTGGTTTCTGATTTGGTGCCACCGAACATAATTGGGAGAAAAACATTCCCCCATTTTGCTTTGATAGTGAGGGTCTAAAAGCATAGCTATGCAGTAATCATCAGAATGCTTAACTTTAATGATATGCCTGTAAGTGCAAAAGTATGCAAGCATACACTTCGCCATTCTATCCAGCACACCCAAGGAGCCAGTTCTTTCCTGTTCTGCCCCCCACTGCGACAATTGGGTGTCGTGACCAATGTAACCGTCATCATCATCCTCCACCTCAAACTCCTCCTCATGCTCTATAGAGTATAGAGTTTCTTCTTGTGGGTACCCAACAGCTACAGGGCGGACAGCAAGATACATTAGCTGTTCTTCTTCCACCATCATCCCTTGCTGCATGAGCGTCAGCATCTGTTATAAGATAAATACTAAATGGATGACATTGTTCATGTCCCAGTTGTCCCTACTGGCACATTTGGTGGCCTCTTTGAAGGGCTTCAGTACCCAATGTTTCAGATGAGCTGCCACTGGTCTTACCTCGACACAACATATGCTCACGGCTTTCCACTGCTCGTACAGACACTTTAGCATGTGCAATGTTGAATTCCAGTGAGTTGGAATGTCACAGACTAAGCAGCCTAACGGCAGACCGTTCTGTCGATGCATGTCCATGACAGCGTTCCAGCACCTTGCACATGTCAGTGTTTAAAAAGCATTACACAACTAGGTTAATCACGTGTGCCATGCAAGGAGCTTTTGTTATTTCCCCAGGTCCCCCTATATGTTGCAGTCCTTGTCGCTGACCCCCTTGCCTAGTTAAAGTTTGCACGATGAAAGCCAGTGGGATGTTTGCTGCTTGATGTACTTTAGCAGCTGCTCGCCTGTGAGGTTACTCTCTCCCAGGTCGAAGAGCGCCAACAGCACATAACTGCAACACTGCATGGCAATGCTTGACAATGACATGTGACAGGAATGTGGGGGAATTGGAATGACACTGCGCCTTACTGCTGTTGGGGACAGAAGGTAGGGTGTCCATGGATGAGGAGGTGGATAAGTGCCTGGTGTGGGAGTCAGGCCGACACAATCGTGGAGGTGTCAAAAGGACCTGGCTTGTTGCTGGGGTACTGCCTTGCCGCATAAAACACCTCAGAACACATCAGGCATCTTTGTTAAGGGAAAATCCTAGGCCAAACACAGCAGCCTCCAGTGGTGAAGGGTGAAAGTGCAACACAATAGTTCAGAATGAGTAACACAGCGGCCACTAGTGGAAAGTTAGAAAAATACATCAGGATTCTGACACCTTGCTGCACAGCGATAATTGCAAGGAGCTTCCCAAGTTCTCCACCACATGAGAGTACAAGGCAGGGATGGCTTTTTGGGAGAAATAATTCCAGCTAGGTATCTTCCAGCAAGGGTGAGTGCACTCCATAAGCTTCCTACAGGCAACAGACTCTACTAAATGGTAAGGCAGCAACTGCACTGCCAGCAACTTGGCCAGGTGGCAATTAAAGGGGTTGGCCATTTTCTGATTATTGTTGACCAACGTGTTTGTAAGATGATTAAATGGCACTTACTAATATAGTCTTTGTTGAAATTGTGCATCATTTTCTATATTTCATAAGTTATACTCCCTTGTTTACAAAGTCTGTTGCTATCCATAAAGGGGTCCAGTCGATAACATGGCTGCTGATGGAGGGTCATGTGACCATGCAAATCACCTCCATGCGATGTCTCAACCATTCAAATACACTGCCCCTGCCATCTACACTTTTTGTTGGGAGTTTAGTGCTGGATGTTTGAATGGAGAAGACATCACATGCAGGTGATTTGCCTGGTCACATGATTCTCCATCAGTGGCCATCTTATGGACAGTCAATCCTTTTAAGCTTGCTGGGTGTGGCCACGCATTCTGCTATTGATGGCTGACGCCGGAGTGGAGAAGTCTGAGTGGGAGAAGCAGAAAGTGATGACAACGATGTGAAAGATACCATACTGCCTGGGGATGCAGCCTGGCTGCCACAAGGGAGACCGGAAGAAAGAGAAAACTTTTGTTGCAGTAGCTGGCTGCCACCTCTGTTTGCCCATGCGATGAGTTAATGCTGCTTCATGTGGTCCAATAGAGCTGTGGTACCTATGTTTGTTTTTGACTGCCCACAGCTTATTTTACTCCTGCAGAGTTTGCACAGGGCAATGCTTGTCTTCTGGAAGTGTGGAGAAAAACTGTCAGACAGGAGATACTCGCAAAGAGCTAGAGGCAGCCTAGTTCTGGCACATTTTGAGCCTAATGCACCCACAGTGTCACCCACTGCCACCACCCTCATCCTCTGAAGTTACCTCCTCCTCCTCAGCACCATGTTTTGGCTCTCAGGTCCTGTTCAACACACAATCATCATCAGAGTCCTCACCCTCCTTTCTACTTTTATTAGACTGTGATATATCATGGTGGGCTCCTCGGCCCCCCTCCCAATTCCCTGCTCTGTATTTGCCCTGACTGCCACTGTCGCTGCCCCTATCACCAATACCATGGCAATGGGTGCCACTATTACGACCACCAACACAGGTATGCATAGGGCCCCTCGCCTCCTCCTGAACCTCCTCCTCAGGGCAGTCCAAGCCCTGCCTGCTCTGAAACAAGTCGTCAACAGGGGGACTCTCTTGACTATCTGTTGTAGGGCATAGTGGGATTTAGTTGCTCTTCTTAGGATAAAAGAAAATGCCCCACTAGGAAGGGACAGTGAAGACTCCACTGAAAGGCTTTTCTGGGGCTGCAAGTAAGAGCAGGAGAAAAGCTGTGACCCTTGGCTGCAAGGCATGCTGTAAAACTAAGAAATCACCTCCCTTTTTAACCTGCTGTAACTGAGAGGAGGAGTGAGCCATCAATCCACAATCTCATCCTCTTTCTTTTGAATTATAATTTTGTGCCTTTATGAAGCCAGGGAGAAATGTAGCCTACTACTTCTACCCGGATGCTGATGCTGCTTTCACCCACATTCTGGCTCTGCGAGGACAAGGCCTGCCCCTGTTTCTCTCATTTAGAACCCTTCACAGTCACACAAAGTATTTAACAGCTTGCAAGACAGAGAAGCACAATAAAATGCCCTTACCTTTCTACAAACACACTTAAGACATTTCTGAAGACATTGCTACTTGGTCTGGGTACTACGCTAAGATCACTTTGGGAATAATGCAGTATCAGCGCCCCTAACAGATTTAGACCTAATGTCATAGGTGCGTTTTAACACGAAGACTAAAAAAGCTTTCTCTAGTGTAAAACACAAGTTGTCAACCTACTATAAGATTATCCCCACATGTTGTGTCTTTACGCATTGTACACTTGTGTTGCTAAATTTGCAAACCACACCAACACTTGAACTGTCTGTCTTCAGCCTACTATTTATAGTGTTTTCACTCAGAGTTTTAAAACGGTACCATCTAGATTGTAAATCACGTGCTGTACACTTATACTGCTATTTTTGCAAACCACAACAAAACTTGAGCTGTCTGGAGATGACCTGTAAAATAGTTCGGACTACTATTTCAGATGTTTTTTTACTGAGATTTAAAACACTACCCCCTGGATTGTAAAGCATACGTTGTACACTTGAATTGCTATTTTTGCAACAACAAAAAAAAGTTTCTGCAGATGACCTGTAAAATAGTCCAGACTACTAGGTGTTCAATGACATTCAAAATGCTATCCTCTGGACTGTAAAACACCTTTTTTTTTAAAAAAAAACTAATAAAAACACTTGAACTGTCTGTAGATGCCCTGTCCCAGATTTCAGACAACTATTTCAGGTGTTTTCACTGAGATGCTACTCAGGATTTCAAAACAGGTGTTGTACAGCTGTATTGAGCTTATTATCCAGACACCAACACTTGAACTCAGGTTTGGAAAAAAAAAAAAGAAAAAGAAAGCTGTATTTCTGTTCAAATGGAGGGGGAAAAAAAAATCTTGTAGGTAGCACTGCCTGACACATCCAGCCTCAGCTCCTCCCTTCTCACTCCCTGGTTGAAAGCTTTCCCCGTCTTTCCCTATTCTACACAATTCTTCTTTCTAGCCTTTATATTCACTGTCCCTCACATTAGTCTAGACGCTTGATTGTGACTGTACACTGTCCCTAAGATCATTTTCTGACAGACACTGCACAGACCCATAGACCCATCCATCCTCATTCACCCCAACACAAAATGACTTTCTGCAAGGGCACCTCCATGCCTGCTGCAGCATTGATTGGCTCATCCAGGATGCCTGCCAGCCTTCAAACCAGTCAGGGCAAGGCCCCCCCCACTCCCTCTTAGGGTCATGTGAGCATCTTTCTTCCTCCCTCATGCTTTTTCCCGCCGACATGTGCAGTAAAATGGCACTGCAAGCCGTTTTACTTGAATTGTTCAACACAAACCTTTCTAATTGACATCATAGTGTAGTACCCCAAACCTGAGGGTATTACTATTGTAAATTGTTGTGTTATGTATTGTTAAGAATTTTTTATGTTATGGCCATTATTACCAGTAAGTATGTGGGTGGCAATGGTTGGCAAGGAACAGGGCTAACTACCCTGTTCCTCTCCTCTTGGTAGGAGTGGGATGGTTCTGCTGTCTGCCAGGAGGGGGAGTTCCTGTCAAGAGATAGTGTGAGAGGAAAGATTTTCCAGGGAGATCAACTAGATTTGTTCCTCAAGTTCCTTGAGAAGACACTGCTGTGAGTTGAGGGACTATGGCTAAGACACCTATCACCTAGACCAGAGGTGGGCAAACTCTTTAACACGTGGGCCACAATGGGTACATATATTGGACCTGGGGGCCGGACCAAAAGTAGATGAATGGGGCATTTGTGTGAATTAATATGAATTAAATTTAAATTTGGTTTAATTCAAGGTAGAAAAGCATAACAAGAGCTATTGTACAAAACTTGTATGCACCATATTTCTTTCATAACATAGTATGTATAACTCACCTTCAATTTTAGTGGGAACAGTGTTGTTGGTCTCCCTTTTTTGCTAAGGCATCAAAGTCTCCATAGTGCCCCCCATATTGTGCCAGTATATAGGGCCCCCATAGTGCATCCCCATATTTTGGCAGTATATAGGGCCCCCATAGTGCTTCCCCACTTCTCTATAGTGCTTTCCCTCTTCTCCATAGTAACAATCCATATTGTGCCAGTATGTAAGGCCCCCCCCCTTCTTTCCAAAGTATACTTTTAAATAATAAAAACAATAAACACATAAACTTACTTTATGCTGCTGTCAGTGATGCGATGCAGGCCTCTTCTGGCCTGTGTCCCGCACTGTACGGCTCAGGCTGCGCGATGATGTCATTGTGCCGCCTGCATCGGCCTCTGATTATGCATCCATTATGAACGGATCCGGTTGTATTATCTTTAACATAGCAATGACGGATCATCTCTAAAACCATTGTAAGTCAATGTGGGACGGATCTGTTTTCTTTTACGTCAGAGATAACGTCTTGTTCCGCATCCCAGGACACACTCAGAGACGCTGCTTGCAGAACTTTTCTGTGGTTCATGGGAACAGAATGAAATGGAACGGAATGCATTCTGGTGAACTCTGCTTTCTTCAATTCAGTTTTGTCCCCATTGACAATGAATGGGGACAAAAATGAAGCATTTTTCTCCACTATTGAGACCCTATGAATGATCTCAATAGCAGAGAGGGAAAACGTTGGTGTGAAAGTAGCCTTACTGGTGCAAGAAGATTGCACTTAAAATCTGCTGCTATTGAATGTATTTGAAGTTCTACATTGCAGTCAGTAAAAAATACTTTTCTACATTTATTTCTGGCCTCATTCTTCAATATTACATTTCCACTGCACCAGTCCCCAGGGAACAATGGCCTGAGGGCAGAACACCGCGTCACAACACTTCAGTGTTAAATCTCTTTTTATTATTCAATGATATTCTACAGGTCATAGCATACAAAATAAGAAAGACTTTTTCTCAAAATAAACAGCACAATGATTAAGAGGTTTAAATATGGTCCATAAGTTGTTCTAATGCAAACAGACTAGTCTTCAACTGACTGCATTTGGATGTCTACCTCTACAGTGCTAGTAAGATGTGCATCAACAAATTTGAAGGAAAAAAAAACAGAACAATAATTAGAGGGGTAAAAAGCGAAAGAGAGAGAAAAAAAGGGGTAAAAAGTTTGGGAGGAAAGGGGGGGGGGGATTAAAGGGTATGGGTTGCACTAGTTCTCTGTAGGGTGCAATTAGTAAACTATAGATTAAATAAAATTCAAGGCTGTGTAGAAGTCAGGTGGGATGTGTCCATGTATTTGGATTGCATCCAGGGTTCCCAGATTTTGAGGAAGGATGTTCTGGTCATAGCTTCCCAGTTAGCTAGCTCCTCTAGTCGAAGTATTTGATTGATCTTATTGGCCCTTATTGGTCTTGTAGGGTTGGAGGCCTTGGGTTCCGCCCAGGGGCGTACATAGAAATCATGGGGCCCCATAGCAAAAAAAAAAGTGGGCCCCCCCCAAGTATAAAATATTGTGTCAGCAGTCAGTCTCTGCTCCCGTTGTGCACGTGGCCACCAGAACAACAGCTTGGTTAAGGCCACAGTATCGCAGGGGTAAGTCAAAAATATTAAAAGGTCCATCCATCACATGATGCAATGCTTCAGCATAAAAAACGCCTTTGTAAAGCGGTCAAATGTATTTTTTTGCTGTCGAAACGTTGCTTCATGTGATGGATGGACCTTTTTGAATAAAGCTTTTAATATTTTTGACTTACCCCTGCGATACTGTGGTCTTATTTCTTGGATGTGTATATACAGTATATATGTAAAAGCTCTCATTGTCATATTATATAGTACAATCCACAAAGACTATTAGCTTAATAGTGCACTGAGGGGCAGAGACTGAACTTAAAGCATATGTCTATGGGGGAAATGTGGTCATTTATTGGGGTTTTATTCTCTGCCTCTCATTGTCCCGTTACTAATAGCCTTTGTGGCTTGTACTGACAGTACTAGGCCAATGATAGGTACTATAGATCTATATACCAGCTCCCTACACATTGCAGACTGATTAGTACACTAAGAGTCACTGCTGCACCAGGCCTGTAGCCTCTCCTACTTACTGAAGTCGACGAGACCGGCACCGACCGTGTCCAGTCAGGCTGGGATCGGTGCAGTGTGCAGCCTGCTTCACTCCAGTGGCTCAGGTCAGACAGAGAATGAATGGGACTGTGTAAGTATGACTGGCGCCCGCCCCTGCTGCCCACAAACACTGGCCAATCAGCAGCTGCCTCTTTGTGGTGCTGACTTGCGCTGATTGGCCAGTGTGAAAACTAGAACACACCCGCAGGCTGGCCGGGCGGGAGAATCAAGTCCAAGCAGTGAGGCAGCATGAGCAGGATAATACAAGACACGGGGGCGGGGGATGGGCGGCCGCCGATCAAAGTCAAGTGCCGCTGGCCTGCGCCGCCCACTGTACTAGTCTACTGCTGGCTAAAATAAACAGAGGGGGCGGGGCCTTCCGTGCGCTCCGGGCCCCCCTGAGCTGCGGGCCCCATAGCAATGGCGTGGTCTGCCTATATTGGCGGTACGCCACTGGTTCCGCCAGAAAGTTGGAATTAACAATTTAGCTGCAGATAGTAATAATGTAGGTAGATTGTGTTTCTGTGGTGTAAAAGGAGGTTGGGCACCACAGAAGAACCAACTGAGGAATCAATGTGAGCTTACTAGAACACACTTAATTTATGCTATTTTCGATAGCTTCCCAATATTCTTTGATAAAAGGACAATGCCACCAAAGATGAGATAAGGTGCCTCTGCCAGATCGACATCTCCAGCAGGTATCTGGATTATTTGTGTGGAGAAAAACCCGGGGTTTTGTACCAATAATTTAAAAGAGTTCTCTTGAAGCTTTACACAGCCTGAAAAGCCATGTGATCTGGAGAGCATAAAATGTAATTCTGGATTAGAAAAGGTCATACCCAATTCCTCTTCCCATTTAGACACATATTGGGGTTTAAATTGAGAATCATTGGTTAAAAGCCAATTATATAGAAAAGAAAGATCTTTGGAGTAAGGCGACTGTTTCCTGTTTCAATAAGTGCAATTCTAGCCATGTATCCTGACGTGTGGATGCCAGTTTCTTGTAAGCAGTTTTACAGACAGAGTCAAATTCGTGTCGCTGTACAAAGTTGGGAGGATGAATTTTGGTCTTTTGTAGTAAAATGTCTGATGTGGGAATAGTATCTGTGTAAAATATATCTGCTACTGTAATGTTAGAAAGTTGTTTCCAGAAGTCTGAGTGGGTTCTTATACCTGGGTTAACATACTTTGGTAGGAGGCTCAAAGGCATTACAGGCGATGGGGAGGAGATCAAAGCTGTTTGTTTATTGAGCTTTTGCCACACATCGGCAATACCCCTAAGCAATATATGAGGGTGATGGTTGGCGGGTTTAGAGATGCCCCACCAACAGCAGCGGTCTTCCAGGGTGACAAGATAATTTTCAATGCTGGCTTATAGATTAGATGGTGGGTTCAACGTGATTGTGATCCATCTACTAAGCTGGTACGCTTTATAATAGTTGAGAAGGTCTGGGAGCCCAAAACCTCCAAACCTTTGTTTGCGTTTCAGAAGTCTAAAGGCTAGGGCACACTTTGTTCAATAGGAATGAATTTAATATGAATTGTACTTTGGATAATAAAGAAACAGGAAGCCAAATAGGGAGTGTTTGTAAAAGGTAAAGTAATTTGGGTATAATATAAGCTTTAAGGAAATTTTTCTTGCCCATCCACAAAATGAAAGGTAGATGAAGTTTTTGAAGCTGTTCAGTCATGTCATGAAGTGCTGGCAGATAGTTGGCTTCATATAAGGCAGCTGGGTCCTGCGTTAGGTTAAGACCTAGATATTTAATGGAATCTACAGTTGGCGTGTCTGATGTAGTGGAAGATGCTGAAGTTGACTTTAAAGTTTGACAGACTTCCATATTGTTCCAGCAGAGCAGAGATACGTGGAAGAGACTGCAAAGGGTTTGTGGTCAATATCAGCAAATCCTCAGCGAAAGCCGCAGTGGTGTGTGAAAGATCCCATCTGATATCCCTGTATTAGGGGGTCCTGTAGAAGTGTCTGGGTTTCCATTACTAGTACATACAATGAAGAGGATAATGGGCAACCCTGTCTGGTACCTTTTTATGTGAATATTCGGAGAATAGATTCTGTTCACTTTTATTTTCGCCTTGAGTTTATCATATAGTGTAAGTATAGCATTAATGAATATATCAGGAATTGGAACCGCCGGAGAGTTGCAATCATATATGGCCAACTAACCCTATAAAACGCTTTCTTACTCAGAGTCTGTGCTTAAAAAAAGAAGGTGTTTTAGTAGACCTGGCATGTGCAATTATACGTATAACCCTAGCAGTATTATCTTTCCCCTGTCTACCTTTAAATAACCATGTTTGTTCTGCACCAATAATCCTGGGCAATATAGGACTCAGGCTATATGCCCACCACTTCAGGGCCATGTTGAGAAGAGATATCGGCCTGTATCTGCTGCATAGACTAGGATCTTTGCCTTCCTTAGGTAATATAGTGGTAATATGGGCTTCTAGAGATTGCGGTGGCCAGGTATCTCCTCCCAACAAGGCATTTCATACTTTGGTAAAACGCGGCAGCAGAGAAGATTTAAACTTTTTATAGTAGTTGGTGAAGAAGCCATCCGGGCTTTGTGACTTACCCGATGGGATAGACTGCAGTACTTTACCCAGTTCTGAAGGTGTGAAGGGTTGCGTCAAGGACATTTTATCTGTTTCTGAAATGGAAGGAAGATTGAGTGAGTGTAGGAACTGGTCAATAGGTCTCGGGGAGGGTGTCGACACTGGGGAAGCTGGATTCGAATGTAGATCATAGAGGTTATAATAAAAAACTTGAAATGCCTGGGCAATTGATTTTGAATCAGTGGATAAGGATCCTTGTGTTGTGCGGATTTTAGTAATACATGATTTTTCTTTTTGTTTTTACCAGGGCTGACAATCTTATTGCATTTATCTCCATGGGCATAGTATTTGAACTTGGACATGTGGAATAGCTTAGCCGTGCGAATATTAAGGATATTTTTAATCTTAGTTCTTATTTCCGAGAGCTCCTGTTTAACAGCTTGGGTTCTAGATCTTTTATGAGAGTTTTCTAGTGTAACAGCGGCTGCTGTGAGCCGCTGTTCCCCTGCTTACCGCCACGGTTCTGTGTGCCGTGTTCAGCGGTGATCTGCGGACGGTGCTTCCCATTTCAACGCTGCAGTTCTGGGCTCTGTCTGTGTGTGTGCTGTTGTTCTGGATCAGATACACAGTTTGCTCTCAGCCCTGGCCACTGCATGCATGCTGTTTGTTCCTGCTGCACTTTCTTAAGAGCTGGAACGCATCACTTCCTGGGCTTTGTGGCTTAGGTCATGTGACCTCGCTGACCTATCCTAGCCCTCCTGTGCATATATAAGTGGCTCAGCCCCCTTCCCACATGCCTCAGCGTGAAGGTCCTTGTGCTCTGCTAAAGCACCTGATAACCACTTGTGTTCCTGACTCGTATTTGTGTTATTGGATTCTGCTACCCGTCTGATCCCTGCCTACTAGCCTTGACTCTCCTGTTGCCGACCTGGATTGCCTGACCTATACCTGTGATGCCTGCCCTGACCTTTCGCCTGTCTGACTACGCCTCTGCCTCATCCTTCGGTCCTGCACTGTTGCTTCTGGTAATGACTCTGCTTGCCTGACTACGCCTGTACTTCTGGTACCTTTCACTGCTACCTCCTGGTCTTCCTGGACCAGCTGCCTTGTGTGCCTATCCTCCTCAAGAGGTAGCGACCTGGTGTTCCCCTTGGGAAAGTCTATCCCCACCATCAGGGGTACTGTGAAGAATCGATGGGTTAACTTAGACAAAGTCCTTAGAGGAGGTAGGACACGTGGCACAGTGGGTTCACACCCGCTGGTTCGTGACATCTAGTTTAGAGACTTGGGACATTAGTGAGTCGAATGGATATCAATTCTCCCTGTATGACGGCCTTATGTGCCTCCCAAATAATAGGTTGTGGTGTCTGTGGGATATCATTAGTCTCAAAATAGCTAGTGAGGCAACCCAGTATTGACTTGGATACTGATGGTTCCTCTATTAAGGGCTCGTTCAGTCTCCAACACCAAGCCTATTTTGGTAGGTCAGGAGAGGTAAAGGTAATTGATACAGGGGCATGGTCGGAGAGTAGAATGTCGCCAATATCTGCTTTGCGAATATGGGCCAGTAGGTTTGTGAAAGCAAGATGTACTCCAATCTGTGATATGTTTCATGGGCGTCTGAATAGAAGGTATAGTCATTTGTGGTAGGGAATAGCAATCTCCAGACATCTACCAAATGTAGGTCTTGTAGGGTACTGGGGAGGCAGGCGTCTCAGAGACAGGTAGGAGATATCCGAGGCACCAGTGGAGTCTAGAATAGGGTTTACTGAGAGATTAAAGTCACCACCAACTATCTTTATTCCGACTGCAAACTGCCCAAATTTTTGCAATGTCTGCATGAGCCATTTTTTTATTGGTGCATATTCGGAGCATATAGGTTTACAATAGAGTATACAGAGTAACCTATTCTTACCTTTTATGAAGAGGTATCTACCATCCGGATCCACAGTTTCTGTGGGGAGCTGGAAAGGAATGTTAGCGTTAGTAGCAATAGCAGCTCCCATAGAGGCTGTAGTGTACGTGCTATGGTATCATTTGGAGAAGTGCTTATGGGGAAGAGCAGGTATTTTTGACGGCTTAAAGTGTGTTTCCTGTAACAGTACAATAAACACTTTATGAGTTTGCAGATAGTGGAAGGTTTGGCTTCTTTTTTTGCGTGATATTAAGTCCATTAACATTAAAGGACATTACCTTGAATTCAACTATAGCAGGAAAGAAGAGTAAGACGCCGAACATTGTGTAAGAACCAGTGCAAAGTAATTGCGGGGTGAGGGAGAGTAAAAGGAGGAGTAAGGCCTTTTTCACACGAACGGACCATATAAGGAACCATTCATTTCAATGGATCCGCAAAAAAAAACAGAAGGTACTCCGTCTGTCTTCCGTTTCCATTCAAAGATAGAACATGTCCTATTATTGTCCGCATAACGGACAAGGATAGTACTGTTCTATCAAGGGCCAGCTGCTCCGTTCTGCAAAAAACTAAATGCACATGGATGTCATATGTATTTTTTGAAGATCCGTTTTTTGCGGACCGCAAAATACTGAAAAAAACATATGGTTATGTGCAAGAGGCCTAAGAAAGAGCTGTAACACCAAGACATTGATGTCAACAGTAGCATCAAGGTCAATCGAGGGCCAATAACATGCAACAGGGACCGTATTGGAAAATGGTAGATGAAAGAGAAAGCATTATAAAACAATGACTGAAATTAAGTGAACATTTCTATGGTCACTAAATAGGGCTAACCGTGGCCAACTAGCAGTTCAAAAAAGTAAACCTACAGAAGGTAGATAAATCTGTTACCAACATTCTACAACACAGATGAGTAACTCCTAAAGAATAAACTACGCCGCACACATATCCACAATAGGTGGAGTAAAAACATATTACGGCTAATAGAATCCTATTTAAAAAAAAACGAAACAAGAAAAAGGATATCAGGATCAAGAAGGTGTTTTTTCCGGTGAGTTCAAGTGTTATTCAGCGGCACGTGTCTTGAGGAGAATTTCCCAGTTTTCTTTTCCAATCTTGTAGAATGATCAACTACTTTCCATGGGGTGGGAGGAGCAACTGAAGTGATTTTGAGGAGGTCTTGACCCATGGCGCAGTCCGGTATGCGGAGATGAGACGCTTCTAAAGCATCAAGAAGTGTGGCAGGCGCAGCACTATGAAGTGCCTTTTGCACTGTGGCATTAGAAGAATTTTGGCTTCCCTGACTTTTAGTCTAACCAGATTGTCTATTACTCTGTAATTCCTCTAGCGCTGTTCTATGGAAACAGTAGGTTTTCAAATGCTTGAAATAACTTCTTTATTAACGTCAACTTTTCTTCATATAGAACATTGCCGCCTCCGCAGCAGATAGTCCATGTACATAACACATGTTGAAAATATATCACAAAATGGCAGTATGCATAAGTTCAACTGTTCAATCTTATCATTCAACATAAAATGGTGGATATATTTTTTTCTTGAGTATCTGTACTCTCACTTTAAGTTATTTAAGCACTTTATGATCTCTCTGAGAGGTATATCTGAGGTCTAACTAATAGTTCACTTGCTGAATTTGGTCGCAATTTGCAATATGCAGTTAGCAGTAACTATTTGCAGATTGGTTGAGTATGATCTGGTATGGTTGTATGCAATTTGGATTGCAGTATGGAATTGGAATTTGGATTGTGAACTTTGTAGTTTGCAATTGGTGGATCTGTAAAGAAACACACAACTTGTTCAGTATACAGTTCTAATCACTATATTAACAGTAGGAACATTATATAACTGTTTTAAATAACTATCTTGGCCTTTCTTCTTCCATAAAACACAGGTCTTAGTGGAGTGAATGTCTGTTCAGCTCCTCTCTTTGGTGAATAATAATTTCTAGCAGCTCCTGCAAGGGAATTTCCCACAGGGGCTGTGTGTGAGGCCGGCTGTGATTGGCCAAGACTCCAGCTGTGTGAGAGGCTGGCTGTGACTCTATGCTTTCTGTTGTTTCTGCTGTCATTGAGCTTACCTCACATCAATATAATGAATTTTAAAAATATTTTATCTTTTCTGCTTCTGTGAACACAATATATATAACAGTTATATGACATCCAAACATGCAGTCACTGTAAATAACTCTGCTTTTGTCTTTAAAACACAAACATAGGAACTGTATTAAGGTTATTGGCAGGTCTAGCTGTATATAAGCTATGTTAGCAACCTAGGACAGGTCTTAGCTGGCCAGCTACACTCCCACCAAAATTACCTATAATTCTATGTTCTCGGTAGTAGGACAAACATGAGGAATTTTCCATCATGTTCTCAACTCTCAAGTGTCTTATCACTCTCAAGTAGAACTAACTTCTGTATAGGACGTTCCAACCTGAGTGGAGTAGTGAGACGTTTTCCTTTTTTGTCAAGTTTTGAGTCTCCTATTTGTAACAGCACTCTTCTTAGTAGTCTGTCTTCATCCTTTTGAACTTCTAGAACTTTGGCTAATTTCCATTAACTTCTAGGTAAATCTTCTTCTTTCAATAACACTATGTCACCAACTTGGACATTTCTTCTGGGTGTTTGCCATTTACTTCTTAGCATTAGTGTTGATCACGAATATTCGAATTGCGAATTTTAATCGCGAATATCGGCACTTCGAGAATTTGCGAATATTTCGAATATCGCAAAATATATTCGTAATTGCGAATATTCGATTTTTGTGAAAATATCAGTTCATGCGAATTTTTATGCGAATTTTTCGCAATCAAGAAAATAATGCCTGGAGATCATGAATTCGCGAATTCTCGAATATATGGCGAATATTCGCCCAAATATTCGCGAAATATCGCGAATTCGAATATTGCCCCTGCCGCTCATCACTACTTAGCATAAGATTGGCTAAGTACTCTTTTCTTCATCTATTCCAAAACTGATCTGATAGATATTGAAGTCTTCGCCATCTCCTTTTAGCATATAAATCCTCTTTGGTGAACTTGCCAGGTGGTTGTATTTAATCAGACTTAAGGTGAAGTAGATGGTTGGGAGTTAAAGGGTTCAAACTTGTTAGATCGTTTATGTTATCAACTGTATGTGGACGACTGTTAACAATAGACATTACTTCATAGAATGGGGTCCTAAGTGAAGCATCATCTATTCTTCCAGTGTTTCTTTTCAACACTGAACTTAACACATTTCTTATAGTTCTGATTTGTCTTTCCTAAACTCCTCCTGTATGGCTTGCATGTGGAGCATTCATGTGAAAATCACACTGTTTCTGTAACAAATACTCAGTTAATTTTTTCTTTATAGATCTCTTTTAGAGCTTTCTTCAATTCATTCTTTGCTCCGACAAAATTAGATCCTTGGTCAGATCTAAGGTCTCTGACAATACCTCTAATAGCTATGAATCATCTCAAGGCGTTGATGAATGTGTCAGTTGACATATCCTCTAACATTTCCAGGTGAATTGCTCTGGAGCTCAGACATGTAAATATTAGTCCATATCTGTTGTACTCCTTGCGGTTCTGTTTGGTGATGAATGGGCCAAAACAATTCATTCCGCTATAAAGAAATGGTGGTGATGGGCTTACACAATCTGCCGGTAAATCTGCCATTCTTTGTTCTTCGGTAGGTCTACGTGCCTTTCTGCAGACTACACATTTACTTATATACTTTGCAAAAATGTTGCTTCCTTTCACTATCCAGTAACCAGCTTCTCTCAAACAGCTTTGGGTAAAGCTTCTTCTTTGATGCAAGGATTTGTTGTGTTAGTGATCAATAATCAATCTTGTGAAGGTAGAGTTTTTGGGCAAAATTGCTGGATGCTTCATTTTGCTAGGTAACAATGCATTTTCCAGTCTCCCTCCCACCTTCAGTATACGATCCTGCAGAACAAGATTAAGCTTGTACAATGGGTGGTTGTTTGGAAGCCTTTAAGGTCCTTGACTAAGTCTCTTCAACTCTTCACTGTAGAATCTCTGTTATGACTGTCTTATGACTGTTTCTTCAGCTTTCGTTCTCTCCTCTACATTCAACAATTCCTTCTCTCTGATTCCCTTTGCCAAACGTTGAATTCGAGCTACTACATTTATGACCATATTCTATTTTATGTTTCAATGGGGTATTTATTGGAAGATGAATAAAAAAGATAATGTCAATACAAAATAACATAAGCATTAAACATGAGTATAAGTCGAAAAATCAACATTAATGGGTGACATTCCTATTGCATCATATAAATTGGTGGAAGTAAAGCAACATCAGCAGTTTACAAAGCTAAAATGGAATACATTTTCAATTGTTAGGAGCTGGAGGTGAATATCCAACCATGTCAATTTCAATCACAGTGCAATGCAATATCGGAGATCTGTGGAGTGGGGGAGGACAGCCATGGCTCCCAGAGCTTTTAAAAAATGGAAAGGGTATCCATACGGATGTCCGTTAGCTGTTCATATAAGAGAATTCTATTGACCCTGTCTAGAACTGCTTGGTAGCTAAGTGAGGGTGTTCTCCATTTGAAGGCTATATGTATTCTAGCCGCCAGGAGTATAAATTGTGATACCTTAAATTTGTAATACCGAAGCCAGGTTGGTTTGTCTCCTAGAAGGCATAATTGGAGAGTCATTGGGTAAATATGACCTAGAACAGATGATAAAATGTTGCTAATCTGGCTCCAGAATCTCCTCACTATTGGACATGTCCACCAAATGTGGAGCATTGTACCATTCTCCTCACAGCCCCAAAAGCATCTAGGAGATACTTCAGGATAGATGCGATGCAATCTGGAGGGGACCAGGTAAGTTCTGTGCAGAATTTTTATAGATGTTTCCGCTAGAGTAGTTTGCCATGACCCCTTAGTGAGGATCTGAGAACACTGATGCCATCTGGATGCAGGATATTCCTCGTGCAAATTCTCCTCCCACGTCCTCATGTAAGGTAACTTAGACCCCTCTGGAAGTGCATTAAGGACTTCATAAATCTAAGATAGTAAGCCTTGTTTGTATAATGAGTAAGTAATAAATCGTTCAAATGGAGTAAAGACAATGGTTTGATTATTAACCCGAAGTGAGCAAAAGAAAGAAAAAATCTGACCAGTCACAAACTGCTCCCGCTCGGGGGGTGAATATCTCTAAATTCAGATAGAGAGAGCAATTTACCTCTAGCCAGGAATCTGTAGAGAGTGCACAGTCTATTAGAGATCCACCATTCCATGGTGAGTGATTGAATGCCCAGGATGAAGGCGGGATTACCTATTAGGTATGTTAATGGTGAGAGTTTAGATTGTAGTGAAAACTTAAATCTAACAGATCTCCATAGGAGAAGGGAATAGTATGAAAGTATGGAATTAGTGTGAATAACGTCTGGGAGGGGGAGAATAGACCATGTTAAGGCTCTGCAGGTGTATGAGACAATCATAGATTGCTCTAACGGGATCCATAGTGGATGTGTTTTAGGGTCCAGATGGGTTAGGAACATTTGAGCTAGTCTGGCTGCCTTGTAGTATTTTATAAGATCTGGAACTGAGAGACCTCCTTGAGTTTTGTGTCGGCACATCGTCAACCTAGATATTCGGGATCGTTTGTTTGCCCATATGAATTTCATGAGTACAGCCTGGAGAGCCCTTAGATCTGTGGTGATGACCGGAACGGGGAGGGTTCTAAATAGGTAGAGAAGTCTGGGGAGAACTACCATTCTTATAATATAGATCCTTCCAACCCAGGACACAGGCAGGGTATTCCAAGATGCAAGAGCTTCTTTAATCTTACGGTAAAATGGAAGGTAGTTGATTTTGTAAACTGAGTCAATTGATGTGGGCAATTGTGTTCTTAAATATGGAATATGGTGGGGTTTGCATTGAAACGGGAAGTTTTGTAATATAAGGGATTTTGTAAGGGGCTCCACGTTGCATAAGAGAAGCTCCGATTTAGTGTGATTCATTTTGAGGCCAGAAGTCAATGAGAAGGAATTTAACTCCTTCAAACGGGAGGGAAAGGATATAACAGGTTTGGTAATGGACAATAAGATATCGTCATATCGTCATCAAAAAGGTTTAATTTATACTCCCTCCCTCCAACTGAGATACCAGTGATATCCTAGTGAGCCCTTATGTGGGTAGCTAGCGGTTCCATTGCCAAAGCAAATAAAGCCAGGGATAAGGGGCATCGCTGTCTTGTACCCCTATGGATCTGGATAGGTGAACTATATGTGGCTGAAAGTTTAAGGCTAGCTTCGGGTGTAGAGTACAGTGAATGTACTGCCATCAGGAAAGGCCCTCCAAGGCCCATTAAGGAGAGCACCCTATCCAAGTAATTCCATGTCACAGTGTCAAAGGCCTTTTCTATATCCAGTGCCAGCACCACAATGATACCGTGATTTTGGCAGATAGGAACTCTGACGGGGGCTTGGAACCTTTTAATAAATTATTACAATAATGTATAATGTGAGGGGTTTGTGAAGGGGCTAATTTTTTGTAATATAGCGCAGAAAACCCATCAGGACCAGGAGCTTTACCCAGTTTTAGGTTTTTAATTGTGAATTCTACTTCTTCTCCCGTGACATCTACACCTAAACTAGCTGACGCCTCCGGGGTAAGTTTCGGGAGTGGAATAGAAGATAAAAAATCTTCCCCTTTCAATCCAGGAGGCTCTTCAGGATTGGAGTCGAGTTTTTTGTAAAAAGTATGAAACGTATCATATATAAGGTCTGGATTTGAAGTGGTCTGTCCTGAGCTAGTACGTATTTGGAACACCTGATTAATTTGGTCTGGCTTTAAGTTGGCGGGCTAGCATCTTGTCTGGTTTATTGGCATATTTATAATAGTAGGAAGCTGTCCAGCCTTCTCTGTGTTGTTGGAAAGTAGCATATTTAGTTGAAGTTTAACATCTCTAATCGCTTTTAGAAGGTAAAGTGAAGGAGCTTGTTGGTGAACTTGGATCAACCTAGTCAATTTAGCCTCTAAAGCAAGTTGAGTTGAGTACCTTTCTTTTTTTAACCTGGAAGCCACTTCTAGCAGTTTTCCTCGCATGTAAGCTTTGTGGGTTAGCCACAACATTATAGGGTCAATGTTAGGAGAAGCATTTTCAATAAAGAAGTTTTTCAATTCATCATGAAGCTGGTTATATAAGGCAGGGCGTGTTAATAGGGACTCATTCAGCCTCCAAGAATAGGGAATGTTGTATATATCTGTAGAGATAATCTCTGCCATAACTAAGTCATGGTCAGACCACGATGAAACAATGTGCCTGGAGTAGGAAACATGTGGAAGGCAATTGGCGGAGACCAGAATCATGTCAATGCGGGTATATACTTTATGAGCAGGAGAGTAGTAAGTATAGCTTCTTTGCAGGCCATTATGTTCTCTCCATGAGTCAGCCAGGGACAGAGATTCTAGAACTTGACGCATTTTGGCTGCGTGAGTAGAAGGGCGAGGTTGGCCCAGGGGAGACGAGCGATCCAGTATAGGATTGAGGACAAAATTGAAGTCACCGCACCATAGCAGTTTATGGTAGTAAAGGGATTCAATTATACGCCCCACATCTTGAAAAAAGGCAATAGGTTCAGCTGTGGGAGCGTATACATTGGCTATACACAAGGTTTCCTCTTTGTAGGTGCCTACTAGTATTACATATCTCCCACTTGGGTCAATGATAGACTGAGCTATCACAAATGGAAAGGAGTTTTTTAACAAGGTGATAACCCCTCTGCTTTTGCTGCGATACGTGGATGAAAAAAATCTTGTGTAGTGCCAGTGAAAAAATTTCGGATGTGATGATGGGGTAAAGTGTGACTCCTGCAAACAGATAACATCTGGTAGATGTCTTAAATATGTAGTGAAGGCTGATTTGCGTTTACCGGGGGAGTTAAAGCCCCGGACATTATGGGTTAATATCTTACACATAATGTAATGAAATATGACCTATTGAAATCGTACTGACATAGCTGGAAACTATAGTGGCAATAGTGAAAATCCCCCTGAGTAACCGTTAAACCATATAACAATAACAAAGTGCTCGCAAGCACAACATAACATGCAGTTTGGCTGAGCCTAACAAGGCCAGCAAATAGAAGCGGGTTAGTAGAAGGGAGACGGTGCCCAACCAGGGCAAACGGCTCCATTCCAATCAACCCTGAAGGAGTGAGCAACATGAAAGTCCATTACGCCAAATCCCTGTAAGGTAGTAATAAAAAATAAACAAAAACGGGGGCAGAAGGGTCCTCAAAAATTTACAAAAAGAGAGATGTCACTTGTGTCCGGTTAGTAGATAGGAGCTTTCTTTCGGTTCTGGAGTAGAGCAGCGGCCATGCTGAAGCTGTTCAATCTCTATTGACCGCCGATCTAGTCGTACGGGGTGATGAGGGTGGAACCTTGGTCCAGACCCTGGCCGGTCTCTGTGGGGCAGCTGGAGTATCAGAGCGCTAAAACAGGATTCCTGCCCGCTGTAGAACCTCCAATCCTTCGTCTGGGGTATGGACCGTATGAGTACTGGAATTTAGCTGGAACGACAAATGAAATGGGACCCCCATCTATAGCAAATTTGCGCATTCTGCAAGGCCACCGTCACCGGCCTCATCTCTCTGCGTTTGCGAAGTGTGGAAGGTGCCAAATCCGCATATAGGTGCACCGAGGAGGGTAGTCCTGGTAATTCGGACCGATTGCGTGCAGCTGCTAGGACTTGATCTCTCACCTCCGGGTAATGGAACTTGAGTACAATGTCCCTTGGGAGGTCTGCTGATCGAGGTTTACCTAGAGCTTTATGAACTCTATCCATTCGCAGCTGTGTAGGCTCAGCTTGGGGTAGAAGGGCCCCAAACAGGGTGGTCATGGTGGCCTGCAGATCCTGGAATGATTCAGGGAGGCCTCTGACAGGTAAATTTCCTCTTCTGGATCTATTCCCCAGGTCTTCTATTTTTAGTTCCAGGTTGATGTCTTCCCTGTCAGTGCTTATGGCATCTGATATGTCGTCAGTCCGTGACTCTAGCTCAGAAACTCGGTTCCCCAGGTCCTGGATTTGGCGGGAAAACTCTTCCACCACCTGAGAGAGCTCTGCTTTAAATAAGGAGGCTATGTTTTTGTATAGGGTAGCCTGACCCGGATCGGTGATATTAGGGCCCGATGACTGTCCTCCATCAGTGGAAGAAGCGGGACTAGCCGGAGAGGAGGTAGGGTCTGCCATGACAGTTTCCCTGGAGTGCCGGAACATCTCAGGTAATGTCTGCGACGGGGCAGGCGTACCTGGGATTTTGTTTCTCCCTTTGTTTCGGGTCATCTTTGGGGTCCCCTGCATCTGATTAAAAAGCTGTTGGAGCCGTGAGAACGGCGCTGATTACCGGATTCTTTCGGCGAACGGAGCTCACTGAGGCATGTCCTCTCAGCAAGCCGCGCGCATGCGCCCCTCCCCATATTCTATTTTAAACCTCTGGCTAGTCTTTCAAGTATGTCATCTTGACACTTGAGAGCAGTGCTCAATGTTTGTACAACTTTTTCTTCTGCATCACCCACAGACAATTCTGTGTAACCTTTACTGGGCGTATTTTCCTTTTCCCAAAGGAACTCTGGGCCTGTGAACCAATTAGAATTTTTCTATTCTGTTACATTCAGGCCTCTTGAAGCATGATCTGCTGGGTTATGCTTTGTGTCAATGTGATGCCAATGTTCTGGATTTGTTATTTCCTGCATTTTCTCAACTCTCTTGGCGACAAAGATATGGATTCTTCGAGCTTCGTTATTTATGTATCCTAGGACAACTTGTGAGTCTGTCCAAAAATACTCTTCATCTATTTCCAATTCTTCTCTCAGAAACTTGCTTACTGATGCTGAAATAACAGCTGCTGTCAGTTCAAGTTTTGGTATTGTCTGAATACCAGAAAATACCAATTCTGGCATTCCCCATAACCAGGGCACAGTGTATCTTTTCTTCTCCTATCACTCTGATGTAGGAGGACTGACCATAACCATAACTACTGGCATCTGAAAAGTGATGAAGTTCTATTTTCTTGTATTTTCCGAAATCATGAGGTACAAAACATCTGGGTATCCGAACTTCTCTCAAGTTTTGCAAGTCTCTTATCCAACTCTCCCACCTTGGCCTCAAATTTTCAGGTATGGACTCGTCCCATCCCAACTTGGCAAACGCTGCATGTGGACTTTTTATTACACTCCTTAATAACATGACCTTTTCTTAGACATCCAAAACACAGTTGGTTATCCAGTACAAATTTTCTCTTTTCTTCTGAGGACTCCTCCTTCAATTGTTGGCACTTGTGTATGAAGTGGTTCTCTCCACAGAACATACATTTGAAGGTAGTATGAAGATTTGTCTCTACTGATCCCAGTAGTGACTTTGAACTTACTCTCGTAGGTATCTGGACCTTTAGCTGCTGTGTTGGTTGCAAAGCTAGCTGCTCTGGCACATCTTATCTCTCTTGCAGGCCTTTCTTCTAAGGATTTAGAAGAAAGGCCTGCAAGAGATGATGTTACTGGATTACATGCTATCCATGCTTTCTCATTGACAAACTCAGAGAACTCTTTAAAACTTGGGAAGTTCTTACCTAGATCTAACTGTTTAGTCACATAGCAATTCCATCTAGAAGCCACTTCTTCAGGTAGCTTAATTAGCATCCTGTCGTTTTCTAGATAGTCGTTCAGTACTTCCAAACCTTGAACATGTGGGATGGCGTTGCTGCATGATTGTAGGAAGTCACCATACTTTTGGAGTCTGAAGTGTTCTTTAGGACCTATTTTAGGCCAGTTATTCAGTTTCTCTCTAAAGGCTCTTTGTACTAAGAAAGGATGACCATATCTTGCATTCAATTTTTCCCAAGCTTGCTTGTAGGCTTCTTTGTCTCTTCTATAGAAGTTACCTTCAAGAACTTCCTTGGCTTCTCCACCAACATATTTCTTAAGGTAGAATAACTTTTCGACTGGACCGAAGCAATGATGCTCAATGATCATTTCAAAGCTTGCCTTCCACTCTATGAACTTCAGTACGTCTCCTGACAATACAGTAGGTTCTGGAACGGGAAGTCTACTGATGGCTGTTCTCTGTGGTCTTACTGGGACAATGGTCGCAACATTCTCCTGACCGCTGTTGTGACATCTAGGAATAGAATCATCCAGTTCTATTTTCTCATTTAGTTCTGAATTAGGGGAGTCCTATTCTTCATTTCTTCCGTTAGAGATAGGAAAAAGGGGTGTGAACTTACCTTCTAACACTGGACTAGGTCTCTCTTTGTCTTTCTGAGCAGGGATGGAATGATAATGACTTATTTCCTTACTAAGTGCTGAAGATTTCCTTCCATTCTCCTGGGCATATGGAGGAAAATAGGAGTCCGTTTCTTCACTTAGTACAGATTTGAACCTAAGACTACTTTGATTCATATTCTCTTCGTGTACTCTGAGTCTGGCTTCTATGATCTTAACTTCTTTTTGCCTTTCCAGGCTTTTCATCTGTTGGTGCTGTGCCTCGATTTCAGCTTCCTTTTCAGCCACCAGTTGGCGCTGCGCCTCGATGGCAGCTTCTAGCTCAATTTCTGCTCTCTTGACAGCAAGTTGTTCAGCTAATTCCTTTCTTTTGGCTGAAATACTTGAGGACTCTGATAAGGGGGCAGCACTTCTGCTAGCGAAGGAAGTCCCACTTGTAATTGTGGTTCCACCTAAGGACCTAACATAGTCTCTCATAAAGAGCTTGTTCATTCTCCTTCTTGCTTTAACTTCATCATAGTTTTCTTCAGATGATAATTCTCTAATAAGCTTTACTAAATCTTTAGTGACCGCAATACATGTGTCCATGTTCCTTACAATGTCCTGGGAACGTGTCAGAAGCGACCACAGATTGACATATGCTGCCATAAGCTCTGATTCGGATTCTTCTATCGTCTCTACCATATCACTCAAGTTCCCTTTTATACTTTCTTGTTTTAACTTTCCACAAATGCCTTTAATGTTTAATTTCCACTTCTCATACATTCTAGTGAACTTTTTGCCTTTTAATGCTGCTTCTTGCTCCAAATTTTCCAGCATCTTTAGGGTCAGTTTTCTGGAACATGATGAACGTCTTAGTTCATCTGTTTGGGCTATATTTGTTTGAGGCAAGACTAATGCTGCATCAGACTCCTCTAACTCAGACAGGTGCTCTTGCTCTTCCCCCTCTACTCTATCTATCTTTGCATTCTTTAACAGTGGCATAGTAATATCAGGTTCAGCCATTTTACTTTAAATGCTATAACAATCAATACGAATAATAAAGAACATTTCACTTTAAATGCAATACTGACAAATGCAGAAATAAATGACTTTCACTTTAAATGCAATAGCAATAGATGCAGGCAATAAATGACTTTCACTTTAGATACTTTAGCGTCAGTGTAATTGAAACTGTACTTTCTTATACTTTATTCCTAAACACAAAAAATGTCTCTTTATACCAAAGCCTATATGCAATAATAATAATAAAGGAAAGATCTGTCCTTATTCTGTAAAGCAGGATACTGTGATCTGTAGGTTGCTGGAACAAATGTCAGTCTTAAAGAAGACTTCTCTTTTCTTGATGTGATATTCTATGCTGACTTGCAATGCACTGTGCTGACTTGCGATAATCTGTGCTTAGATACACTGTCTTGTGATGCGCCGGCATGGATACACTGACTTGCGATGTGCTGGCTTGGATACGCTGCTGCAGGCTTTGAGCCTAGTGGCAGAAACTAGCTGGCTGCAATTCATGAATAGCAGTGCGGGCACTCTAGCTCTGGACTTTGGCCTCTCACCATGCATCTCTTTCTCTCTCTAGGGATTGCAGGAGGGTTGGCACTCTTTCTCTGACTATTTTGCCTCTGCCGTTCTGCCACTTTAAGAGTCAGCTGCAGTTTGACTAATGCACACATTCTATGGCCTCTATGGTAGCTCCGCTGCGGTGTATTTGCTTGCTCACTCAGGGATCAGTTGCTGCACTCCTTTGCTCTAATGCGCTCTTTTCTGTGCAAGTTGAGGAGCGCTATTGCTTCGCGCTCTGAGGGCAACAGTTCTACTGTGGCAGGCGCAGCACTATGAAGTACCTTTTGCGCTGTGGCATTAGAAGAATTTTGGCATCTCTGACTTTTAGTCTAACCAGACTGTTTATTACTCTGTAATTCCTCTAGCACTGTTCTATGGAAACAGTAGGTTTAAAGAGCACACCAAATGCTTTAAATAACTTCTTTATTAACTTAAACTTTTCTTGCAGATAGTCTATGTACATAACACATGTTGAAAAGATATCACATAATGGCAGTATGCATAAGATGGTGGTTTAACTGTTCAATCCTGTCATTCAACATAAAATGGTGGATATATTTCTCTCTTAAGTATCTGTACTCTCAATTTGTTATTTAAGCACTCTATGATCTCTCTGAGAGGTATATCTGAGGTCTAACTAATAGTTCACTTGCTGAATTTGGTCACAATTTGCAATATGGAGTTAGCAGTAACTATTTGCAGATTGGTTGAGTATGATCTGGTATGGTTGTATGCAATTGGGATTGCAATATGGAATTTGAATTTAGATTGTGAACTTTGTAGTTTGCAATTGGTGGAACTGTAAGTAAACACACATATACAGTTGCAAGAAAAAGTATGTGAACCCTTTGGAATGATATGGATTTCTGCACAAATTGGTTATAAAATGTGATCTGATCTTCATTTAAGTCACAACAATAGACAATCACAGTCTGCTTAAACTAATAACTAACAAAGAATTTAATGTTACCATGTTTTTATTGAACACACCATGTAAACATTCACAGTGCAGGTGGAAAAAGTATGTGAACCCCTAGACTAATGACATCTCCAGGAGCTAATTGGAGTGAGGTGTCAGCCAACTGGATTCCAATCAATGAGATGAGATTGGAGGTGTTTGTTACAGCTGCCCTGCACTATAAAAAACACACACCAGTTCTGGGTTTGCTTTTCACAGAAGCATTGCCTGATGTGAATGATGGCTCGCCCAAAAGAGCTCTCAGAAGACCTACGATTAAGAATTGTTGACTTGCATAAAGCTGGAAAGGGTTATAAAAGTATCTCCAAAAGCCTTGCTGTTCATCAGTCCACGGTAAGACAAATTGTCTATAAATAGAGAAAGTTCAGCAATGCTGCTACTCTTCCTAGGAGTGGCCGTCCTGTAAAGATGACTGCAAAAGCACAGCGCAGACTGCTCAATGAGGTGAAGAAGTATCCTAGAGTGTCAGCTAAAGACTTACAAAAGTCTCTGGCATATGCTAACATCCCTGTTTGCGAACCTACGATACGTAAAACACTAAACAAGAATGGATTTCATGGGAGGATTCCACAGAGGAAGCCACTGCTGTCCAAAAAAAACATTGCTGCACGTTTACAGTTTGCAGAAGAGCACCTCGATGTTCCACAGCAGTACTGGCAAAATATTCTGTGGACAGATGAAATCAAAGTTGAGTTGTTTGGAAGGAACACACAACACTATGTGTGGAGAAAAAGAGGCACAACACACCAACATCAACACCTCATCCCAACTGTGAAGTATGGTGGTGGGGGCATCATGGTTTGGGGCTGCTTTGCTGCATCAGGGCCTGGACGGATTGCTATCATTGAAGGAAAAATGAATTCCCAAGTTTATCAAAACATTTTGCAAGAGAACTTAAGGCCATCTGTTCACCAGCTGAAGCTCAACAGAAGATGGGTGTTGCAACAGGACAACGACCCAAAGCATAGAAGTAAATCAACAACAGAATGGCTTAAACAGAAGAAAATACGCCTTCTGGAGTGGCCCAGTCAGAGTCCTTACCTCAACCCGATTGAGATGCTGTGGCATGACCTCAAGAAAGCGATTCACACCAGACATCCCAAGAATATTGCTGAACTGAAACCGTTCCGTAAAGAGGAATGGTCAAGAATTACTCCTGACCGTTGTGCACGTCTGATCTGCAACTACAGGAAACTTTGGTTAAAGTTATTGCTGCCAAAGGAGGTTCAACCAGTTATTAAATCCAAGGGTTCACATACTTTTTCGACCTGCACTGTGAATGTTTACATAGTGTGTTCAATAAAAACATGGTAACATTTAATTATTTGTGTGTTATTAGTTTAAGCAGACTGTGATTGTCTATTGTTGTGACTTAGATGAAGATCCGATCACATTTTAAGACTAATTTGTTCAGAGATCCATATCATTCCAAAGGGTTCACATACTTTTTCTTGCAACTGTAACTGATTTAGTATACAGTTCTAATCACTATATTAACAGTAGGAACCTTATATAACTTTTAAATACCTATTTTGGCCTCTCTGCTTCCATAAAACACAGCTCTTAGTGGAGTGAATGTCTGTTCAGCTGCTCTCCTCTGGTGTAATGATTCTAGCAGCTCCTGCTAGGGGAAATTCCCAGACAGGCTGCGTGTGAGGCTGGCTGTGATTGGTCAAGTCTCCTGCCCAGCAACAACAGTTTAACTATGCTTTCTGTTGTTTATGCTGTGTCATTGAGCTTACCTTACATTTATATAATGAATCTTAAAGGCATATTATCTTTTCTGCTTCTGTGAACACAATATATAACAGTTATATGACATCCAAACATGAAGTCACTGTAAATAACTCTGCTTTTGTCTTCAACACATAGACATAGGAACTGTATTAAGGTTATTGGCAGGTCTAGCTGTATAAACATATAAGCTATGTTAGCCACCTAGGACAGGTCTTAGCTGGCCAGCTACAGGAAGCGGTGGTAGTTCTGGGGGTTCTCGGAAAGTGAATCTTTTACCATCTATGGACAAAGTGAGACCAAACGGGAACAGCCATCTATAAGGATTTTTTCTATCATGTAGCAGATTTGTCAATGGTTTGAGAGTACTGTGAGCTAGATCCTGAAAAAGATATATATATATCACTGCCATTAAAAGAGATAGCTCTACTGTCCCTTGCAAATTTGAGAATAGCGTCTTTGACTCTAAAGTCCAGTAAACTACAGAAGATGTCACACGGGGGTTCAGTAGGTTTAGGTCTGGCGCGTAGAGACCTATGAGCTCTTTCTATAATGATTTGTTCCGGATAGTCGTCCCCTAGTAGAGACATGAAGAGGCGTTTCACAGTAACAGATATTTATTCTGGTGGGATTGTTTCGGGTAGGCCTCGAATTCTCAAGTTGTTTCTGCGGCCTCTGTTTTCTTGGTCATCTAAGTGATCAAATGCAACATAGAGGTATTTATGTGTGCTCACAAATAACTTTTTGAGTCTTTTCCAAAGTGTCCACTCTCGCCCAATTTGCCTCATATCTTGTTTAATGTCACTGAGATCTTTGGCTAGGGGTTTTAAGGATTTGGCCAGAGCTTTTTGCAAAAATGCACGAGAAATAGGCAAGGCAGAAGTTGTGGAGGTGTCATCCATGTCGCTATGTTCCACCTCAGAGTCTTCACGAGGGCGCTGTACTTCCTGGGAGCGGAAGTAGGCGCCGCTCCTGGATTCTTTTCATGAACTTCTCGGTCTCCTTTAACCTCCTATAGTACCCCCCTCGGCATTGACGCAAGGTGCGGTGGTGATCGGAAATACACAGGGTGTCCTTAAGTACCAGGACAGCAGGGCATACCTATCAGGACTACATTCCTTTCCCTCTGTGACCGTACAGCAGTTTACAACCACATATTGGGCGTTTCTGTAAACTTGTTGTTTGGCTATAACCCTTGCTTTGTAACTGGAAAAAATGGATTCAAATGAAAAATCTGCCAAAAAAGTGAAATTTTAAAATTTGATCTCTATTTTCCATTAATGCTTGTGGAACACCTTAAGGGTTAACAAAGTTTGTAAAATCAATTTTGAATACCTTGAGGGGTGTAGTTTGTAAAATGGGGTCATTTTGGGGTGGTTTCTATTATGTAAGCCTCACAAAGTGACTTCAGACCTGAACTGGTCCTGAAAAAGTGGGTTTTAGAAATTTTCTGAAAAATGTCAAGATTTGCTTCTAAACTTCTAAGCCTTGTAACGTCCCCCAAAAAATAAAATGGCATTCCCAAAATTATCCAAACATGAAGTAGACATATGGGGAATGTAAAATAATAACAATTTTTGGAGGTATTACTATCTATTATATAAGTAGAGAAATTAAAATGTGGAAATTTGATAATTTAAAAAAAATACATTTACTCCATTTTACCAGTGTCATGAAGAAAAAATATGTGGTGAAAAAAAAATCTCAGACTGGCCTGGATAAGTCTTGGCTGGTCCTTAACGTGAAATATGGCCGTGTCTTTAAGGTGTTAACAGGGGTGGATCTTTGGAGTTGACCACCCTCTCTAATCACATCTTTTCCGTACTTGACCATCATGTAAATTAGTGTTGGTGGTTGATAGCTAGTTGGTTTGGGGTAAAAATCTAAGGTCACATGGGTATTTACGCCATAATGAATACAAAAATATCAGATTTGTGAAGCACTAAGGCAGGCATCCTCAAACTGCGGCCCTCCAGCTGTTGCAAAACTACAACTCCCAGCATGCCCGAACAGCCTACAGGTATCAGCCTACAGCAGGGCATTGTGGGAGTTGTAGTTTTACAACAGCTGGAGGGCCGCAGTTTGAGGATGCCTGCACTAAGGTGTTAAAAAAAGGTGTTCTGGCTGCTTTCATTAAGGTTTGTGAAGTAAAATGAGATAGATGGCCATTAGATGGTAGTGTGGATCTATAGCCAGAGGGAAATGGTGTTTTGTGAAGACCTCTAGCAATGCTTGGGATCCCAGAGGCTCCACTGGACTGTCACCCTGCTGGGTCTCAAATGTTGTGGCTTTCACTTGCCACCTGCTGGGGTTTCTTTGAAATCAATAGGATGAGTGAAGGAATTGAGGGGAGTGCTGGAGTATACTGGTGTAAGTGAATGTGTACTGGCGTTATATGACAATCACTCCCCAACACCTAGGAACCCACGAACCCCAACTGTGCTGGAAGCACCTGTTTTCCAGCCGAGGTACAGGGTCAATGTATGAATGCATTGGAGACGTGCCTCGGCTGGGCAGTAGATCAGGGGGTAGGCCGCTAGGCGCTTGTAGAAGACGGCGCTATGAGGCCTGGAGAGAGCATCATCCTCAAGATGATAGAGGCGCCGAGGAAGCAGAGGCCGCAGGGTTTGTCTCCAAGATGGCGGTAGGAGCAGGCCTCAGATTGCTGGCCCTGGGTCTCGGTTCTCAGGCGGCAGGATAGGAGCGGTGAAAGAGGGTGCCCAAGCGTGGAGGAGAGGGCCCCAGGCCAGATCTTGGTGCTGGTCAGAGGGATTGTGGGGTTAAAAGGTGGATTGTGGTCCTTCACTCCCGGAGCTCACAAACCATGCATCGCCCACTCTGCTCGGCTAGGCCACGCCCCGTCACAACACTTCAGGGCCATTAACACTCCCATCCTTTGCAACGCCTCCTCCAGGGCTCCCTGCAATAGCACCTAACTGATCCATCTGAACAGTTTCATTTCACTTTAACCCCTTCCAAAAAATTTATTACAGTAGTTTATGTTTCATGGGTTGCCATTATATTTTTCTGACTAGCAAAGATATGTTGACACTGAAGCATTGTCACAACCAGACATCTGAGAAGCTCTGAGAGATGCCTTTCAGAACCTCCTCCTTGAGCTTTCTTTGTTTTGGTTTTCAGTTCCTCATCTCGTTAGCCTCTCTCAGCTGTCATGTAGTTGGACTGATTGCATCCCTTTAAATTCCTCCCCATAATGCATTAGTGTGCGGCTTCCTGGTGTGTGTGTGCATGCTGATCCTATTTCCCAGTCTTCTACAAGATAAGTGTTGTACATTCATTTGTGATTTTCTGTTTGCTGGATCCCAGGTGACCCTGACTCCCTCCGTGTCTAGTGTAGGGAGCCGGTGGTCGTGTCCCCTCACTATTGTAGGGTGTTCAGGTGTTATATAGTCGAGGTACGAGGATATACGATCATCCACCATTGGGGTGTTCGCATAGGCTGAGCAGTCAGGGAGAGTGCCAGGTCTTATGCAGGGGTCTCCCTTTTGTTCCTTAGTTTTGGATCACGTGAGTCACATATTCATTTTGGCATTGTCTTGTTTCCTGTACACCTTCCGTGACATTATAAACCGCCTCGAGCATGGATCCGGTTTCACTTTTGACTGAACGCTTCCAGGGTCTTTTATTGGAGGTAGCTGATCTCCGTAAGACTCTTTCTCAGTTTCTAGTGACCGGTTCAGCTTGCGTTCATGGAGTTTGTTCTGCGCCTAAGATCTCGCTCCCGGATACGTTCTCCGGGGGTAGTGAGAATTTTGTGCGTTTCAGAGAGGCTTGCAAACTCAATTTTCGCCTTCTTCCCCATTCCTCTGGTGATGAGGAACGGAGGGTGGGGATCATTATATCACTGCTCAGGGGTAACGCTCAGTCGTGGGCCTTTTCCCTGCCGGTGGGGGAACGGCCCCTCCGTTCAGTGGATAAATTCTTTTTTGCCCTGGGTCAGATATATGATGATCCAGATCGTGTTGCTTTGGCTGAGTCTAGACTACGTCTGTTATGCCAGGGTAAACAATCCGCAGAGATATACTGCTTAGAATTTCGGAAATGGGCAGCTGATACTGGTTGGAATGATGCTGCACTCCGAAGTCAATTTTTCCATGGTCTTTCAGAGGGATTGAAAGATGCATTTGCCTTTCATGAGAGGCCTATCTCCATGGATTGTGCTATGTCTCAGGCCGTTCGTATTGACAGGCGTCTTAGAGAGAGAGGAGAGATCTCTCCTTCCTGTCATACTCAGTCCCAGGACAGTGCAGCGGTCTCATTCTGTGCGCAGGGGTCTCAGTCGCTGTCAGCCCCTTCTGAGCAGGAGCCCATGCAGCTGGGGTTGATTGCCTCTGACAATAGAAGATTCAGCCCGCATGGAAAGGTTTGTTTTTGTTGTGGAGGTATAAATCATTTGGCAAATGTTTGTCCCTCTAGGAGATCCAGGAAGTTTTCTGGGAGTAATAAAGAAACAAAAAGGAAAAAATCTTTTAAAAATGTTCCATCTGTTACTATTGGCAGGGTTGAGGCGGAAATTGAAGGTTTTCCGTTTGCTTGTAGTTCCCGTTTTGTCCTGCCCAATAGGGAATTGTTGGCCATCAAGTTGGCTTTTGAGGAATGGCGCCATTGGCTAGAGGGAGCCAGACACCCTATTACCGTGTTTACTGACCATAAAAATCTGGCCTACTTGGAGTCAGCCAAGCGTCTGAACCCGAGACAGGCCAGGTGGTCTTTGTTCTTTTCAAGGTTTAATTTTGTTGTCACGTTCCGCCCTGGGGTTAAGAATGTGAAGGCAGATGCCCTGTCACGTTGTTTTCCGGGAGGTGGGAATTTTGAAGACCCGGGTCCCATTTTGGCTGAAGGTGTGGTGGTCTCTGCTCTTTTTCCTGAATTGGAGGCAGAGGTGCAGGCAGCCCAGTCAGAGGCTCCTGATCTTTGTCCTCCTGGGAGGTTGTTTGTGCCTCTCACTTTAAGACACAAGATTTTTAAGGAACACCACGATACGGTCCTTGCTGGGCACCCGGGGCCAAGAGCCACAGTGGATCTCATCGCTCGGAGATTCTGGTGGCCTGCGCTTCGTAAGTCGGTTGAGGGTTTTGTGGCAGCCTGCGAGACTTGCGCTCGTGCCAAAGTCGCTCATTCACGGCCATCAGGTCCTCTCCTTCCCTTACCCATTCCTTCCCGTCCTTGGACACATCTGTCCATGGACTTCATAACGGACCTGCCTCGTTCCTCGGGGAAGACTGTGATTCTGGTGGTGGTGGACCGTTTGCCCAATGCTAAGACGCTGGCGCAGGCATTTATTGATCACATTGTCAAATTGCATGGTATGCCTTCAGACATAGTCTCTGATAGGGGCACGCAGTTTGTTTCCAGATTCTGGAAGGCTTTCTGTTCTCGCTTGGGGGTTCGGTTGTCATTCTCTTCTGCTTTCCACCCGCAGTCGAATGGCCAGACAGAGCGCGTCAATCAGAATCTGGAGACATATCTGCGCTGTTTTGTGGTGGAGAATCAGGAGGATTGGTGTTCTTTTTTGTCCCTTGCTGAGTTTGCTTTAAATATCCGTCGTCAGGAGTCCTCTGATAAGTCACCATTTTTTGGTGCATATGGGTTTCATCCGCAGTTTGGGACTTTCTCGGGAGAGGGGTCTTCTGGTTTACCTGATGAGGACAGATTCTCCTCGTCGTTGTCATCTATTTGGCAAAAGATTCAGGATAATCTAAAGAGCATGAGTGAGAGATATAAGCGTGTGGCAGATAAGAGACGTGTGCCTGGTCCGGACCTGAATGTTGGTGATCTGGTGTGGTTGTCTACCAAGAATATCAAATTGAAGGTTCCTTCCTGGAAGTTGGGTCCTAAGTTTATTGGGCCTTACAAAATCCTGTCTGTCATCAATCCTGTTGCCTACCGTCTTGATCTTCCTCAGACTTGGAAGATCCATAATGTTTTTCATAAGTCCTTATTAAAACCTTATGTTCAACCCATCGTACCCTCGCCTTTGCCTCCTCCTCCGATTATGGTTGATGGGAATCTTGAATTTCAGGTCTCTAGGATTGTGGATTCTCGTGTTGTCCGCGGTTCTCTCCAGTACCTCGTTCATTGGGAGGGTTATGGTCCTGAGGAGAGGATGTGGGTCCCAGTGACGGACATTAAGGTTGTCTCATCAGGGCTTTCCATAGTTCCCATCCTGAGAAGGTGAGCTCTGAGTGTCCGGAGTCCACTCGTAGAGGGATGGGTACTGTCACAACCAGACATCTGAGAAGCTCTGACAGATGCCTTTCAGAACTTCCTCCTTGAGCTTTCTTTGTTTTGGTTTTCAGTTCCTCATCTCGTTAGCCTCTCTCAGCTGTCATGTAGTTGGACTGATTGCATCCCTTTAAATTCCTCCCCATAATGCATTAGTGTGCGGTTTATACAACTTCCCGGTGTGTGTGTGTGCATGCTGATCCTATTTCCCAGTCTTCTACAAGATAAGTGTTGTACATTCATTTGTGATTTTCTGTTTGCTGGATCCCAGGTGACCCTGACTCCCTCCGTGTCTAGTGTAGGGAGCCGGTGGTCGTGTCCCCTCACTATTGTAGGGTGTTCAGGTGTTATATAGTCGAGGTACGAGGATATACGATCATCCACCATTGGGGTGTTCGCATAGGCTGAGCAGTCAGGGAGAGTGCCAGGTCTTATGCAGGGGTCTCCCTTTTGTTCCTTAGTTTTGGATCCAGTGAGTCATATATTCATTTTGGCATTGTCTTGTTTCCTGTACACCTTCCGTGACAAGCATATAACAAAAGGTTACAAAAATAAATGAATAAAAACAGAAATAAAGGTTAAAAATAGATTTAAAAGAATTCTAAACCCACCTAGTTCCACCTACAGGGTCAATTTTATGTATGGACAACAAAATATACATTCAGATAGTTGTCCAATATTAAACCCACAGTAAGGCACCATTCACACGACCATACTTTTGGTCCATATGCGATCCATATTTTTTGCAGATTTGATGCAGACCCATTAATTTCAATGGGGCCGTAAAAAAACAGTGTTTCATATGTATTGAGCCCGCTTTTTTTTTTTTATCAAAAAGAGCTGCGTTTTTATTTTTTCTAAAAATCAGCATGGTCTAGGTGTGGTCCAAAAAATACCACAGAAAGGCCCCATTCACACGACCATACTTTTGGTCTGATCCGCATTTTTTGCAGATTGGATGCAGAACCATTCATTTCAATGGGTCACAATAAAATGTGGACAGCACACAGTGTGTTGTCCGCATCCGTATGTCCATTCTGCAGTCCAGCAAAAAAAGATAGAACATGTCCTATTCTTGTCTATTTTGGGGACAAGAATAGACATTGTTAAAATAGGTCCGCAAGAAAAACTGATGTAATACTGACGTCGTATTTTTTTGCGGATCCGCGTTTAGTGGACTGCAAAATACATACAGTTGTGTGAATGCACTCTATCTTAATAGCCGAAATGTCAGCACATCCTTCTTATTAGCCCAGTTGACAGGGACTGAATCAGATATTGTGCACTTACAGTTTTGGGGTTCTCTGGATTGAATTAACTTGGGAACCCCTGATTTAGATCAGTAAGAACTGGACATGAAACCAGTAAACCATTAAAGACAAGGTATGATGTCAGTACATCAGCAGGCCGTCACAACGGGTTACTAAGATCACAAAAAACATAACTAAATTGTGTTAATGTGATCAATAAATTAAATAACTGAACTGGCTAAATTGTATGGAAGTGGGATTTAATTTTGGATTACATAAAACCATTCTGTGCTACTGAACGGCAAAAAGAGATCAGATACTAATTTTACAATTATGCATTAATGCAGCAACAGCGAACATAATTATCACAGAACAAACACACCCCTGGGGCTCTTAAGAGAAACAAAAAGTAGTGGAACGCCCTAAACCTCCAGGGAGCTAATTATCTACTGATGGATAATCACTGGAATTACCTGATTTTAAGACGCTATTAGAGGAAAAGAACATTCTATTTTCCACCATTTTACATCCAGGAATTGATAGATTTAAGTTGTGTCTCTCTTAGATAAAGCCAAAAAATATGATCTAACTTTAGATTCAATAAAGGTTAAAAGACAGCGATGTGCCAGGTTTGTTGCCGAAATTTCTGCAACTGTTACATTCATCTTAATAGTTCTTTTAGAAATGTATTTGCAAGTGCCCCAGAAACAAGCATGTGTATGCAGTGGTATACTTTACATGGAGCCAGATCACACCACTGGTATGGGTCTACGGTGGGAGGCATTGAGATGATTTCCCTGCTTGCTTTGCAACTTATTTGAATGAAATTCCGTCAGTCACCTCTTGAGGAAGCTCATGGCATAAAGATTTATAAAGCCCCTACTGAGTGCTAGCATAGTTGTACAATTTCTTATGTATTGAGTCCCCCCTAATGGAGGCTGTAGGCAGCCAGTTTTAATACAATAGGATATAGAACTCAGTGGTGTTAAAGGGTTTAATGCCCCTGCAAATGCCCAGGCCTGTCACACAGATTGTACTTACCTTACTCCTCGACACCCGCGTCTCTTCTGATGCCAGCATTGCCACATCTCCCCGTTGCGCGGATGAAAACATCCAGCGTCGGGAAGGGGGGGGCAGCCAATAGCAGGCCGCGACGGGAACGAGCCTCTCTAGCGTCACCCGGGGAGATGCATTGGACCGGCATCAGAAGTGATGTGGGTGCCGGGGAGCGAGGCATTCACATTTTGCTATGGTGTCCAGTGATTTCTGCATACACCCCTGTGTGTATATGTGCTCCATTCAAATGTAACAGATAGACAGAGAAATTTCAGCAAAAAATCTGCTGTGTGTGAAGATACTCTTAAAGCTGGTTTTCCAGTGTACATCAACATCCTTTAAAATAATAATTTAAGGAGGTAGCTGTAATTTTGTAATGTATTTATTTTAACTTTACTACTCCTATCTTCTGTTCTGGGTTGTGGTCACATGATCATGTAGCTCTTTCTTACTTCCTGTGATGTTATGTCCATAGACGTGTCACTGATAGGGGAGTGTCTATATAACTCACTGGGTGGGAGGAGCTATAAACTAGCTGGGTGTTAGGGGCAGTGATAGGGGAGTGTCTATGTAACCAGATGGGTGGGAGGAGCTATAAACTAGCTGGGTGTTAGGGGTAGTGATAGAGGAGTGTCTATGTAACCAGATGGGTGGGAGGAGCTATAAACTAGCTGGGTGTTGTTACGGGCAGTGATAGAGGAGTGTCTATGTAACTAGCTGGGTGGGAGGAGCTATAAACTAGCTGGGTGTTAGGGGCAGTGATAGGGGAGAGTCTATGTAACTAGCTGGGTGTAAGGGGCAGTGATAGGGGAGTGTCTATGTAACTAGCTGGGTGGGAGGAGCTATAAACTAGCTGGGTGTTAGGGGCAGTGATAGGGGAGTGTCTATGTAACTAGCTGGGTGGGAGGAGCTATAAACTAGCTGGGTGTTAGGGGCAGTGATAGGGGAGTGTCTATGTAACTAGCTGGGTGGGAGGAGCTATAAACTAGCTGGGTGTTATTGAGGACAGTGATAGAAGAGTGTCTATGTAACTAGCTGAGTGGGAGGGGCTATAAACTAGCTGGGTGTTGTCAGGGGCAGTGATAGAGGAGTGTCTATGTAACTAGCTGGTGGGAGGAGCTATAAACTAGCTGGGTGTTAGGGGCAGTGATAGGGTAGTGTCTATGTAACTAGCTGGGTGGGAGTAGCTATAAACTAGCTGGGTGTTAGGGGCAGTGATAGAGGAGTGTCTATGTAACTAGCTGGGTGGGAGGAGCTATAAACTAGCTGGGTGTCATTGAGCACAGTGATAGGGGAGTGTCTATGTAACTAGCTGGGTGGGAGGAGCTGTAAACTAGCTGGGTGTTGTCAGGGGCAGTGCTGGAGCTGTGGCAGATAAAGGAGAGGTGCATCATGGGTTTGGATGAATAGAGCAACAGGAAGAGGAGGTGTTGGTGGCTTCACAGGCTGCAGAGAAGTGCAGCTGCTGGGAGGATCGCAAGGTAATTATTCTTTTTGTCTTCACTCTCTCCCCTCTGCAGAGATTCCACTGCCACCAATGAGTGCTGGGAACCAAATATAAGCCATACAGCATCAGCAAAATTATGTATTCGTAGTGGAATGCATGATTTTATGTATACACACTGACATTAATGATTTGCAATGATATTTACAAGGAGGAATAATATTGGTGGCACAACGGCAGACAGACTATCTCTACCAGCCCTGTTATTCAAAGTGGAGGGGGAGTGTACTAAGCATCGAGGGGCATCACTGTGGTGGTGCTCCATGCGATGCTACCAGCCCGTTGCTGCTCAAACAAAACAACTGTTCAAGCTACAAACAAAAGAAAGGTATCGTTTTAACCAGCTTGATCAACCCTACTAGGCAATGTGTCTGGTTTAATAGGGTTGATCATGGTGACAGAAGCTCTTTAATTACATGTAATTACATAAGTGTTCATATCTAGGTACTGGTATGAAAAATATGAAATATTTTTTATGGGACAACCCCTTTTAAGGTCAACCTATCTTTGACCTAGTTATTTGACGGCAAGAAGGGCAACATAAACCCACCTGGACCACTGTGACCAATTTGTTAGCTTTTAAGGCAACTATGCTTTCCAGCTTTTCTTTTACCATAAAGTTTCTTTTTGTGTTGTAACCTTTACAAAAAAATATATATATACAGTACAGACCAAAAGTTTGGACACACCTTCTCATTCAAAGAGTTTTCTTTATTTTCGTGACTATGAAAATTGTAGATTCACACTGAAGGCATCAAAACTATGAATTAACACATGTGGAATTATATACATAACAAAAAAGTGTGAAACAACTGAAAATATGTCATATTCTAGGTTCTTCAAAGTAGCCACCTTTTGCTTCGATTACTGCTTTGCACACTCTTGGCATTCTCTTGATGAGCTTCAAGAGGTAGTCATCTGAAATGGTTTTCACTTCACAGGTGTGCCCTGTCAGCTTTAATAAGTGGGATTTCTTGCCTTATAAATGGGGTTGGGACCATCAGTTGCGTTGTGGAGAAGTCAGGTGGACACACAGCTGATAGTCCTACTAAATAGACTGCTAGAATTTGTATTATGGCAAGAAAAAAGCAGCTAAGTAAAGAAAAACGAGTGGCCATCATTACTTTAAGAAATTAAGGTCAGTCAGTCCGAAAAATTGGGAAAACTTTGAAAGTGTCCCCAAGTGTAGTCACAAAAACCATCAAGCGCTACAAAGAAACTGGCTCACATGTGGACCGCCCCAGGAAAAAAAGACCAAGAGTCAGCTCTGCTGCGGAGGATAAGTTCATCCGAGTCACTAGCCTCAGAAATCGCAGGTTAACATCAGCTCAGATTAGAGACCAGGTCAATGCCACACAGAGTTCTAGCAGCAGACACATCTCTAGAACAACTGTTAAGAGGAGACTGTGTGAATCAGGCCTTCATGGTAGAATATCAGTGTCACCACCAGACATCTGAGAAGCTCTGACAGACGTCCTTCAGAACCTCCTCGAGGTTCCTTTTGTTTTGCTTTCATTTTCTCATCTCGTTAGCCTCTCTCAGCTGTTATGTAGTTGCACTGATTGCATCCCTTTAAATCCCTTCCCATACTGCATCACTTTGCGGTTTATATAACTTCCTGGAGTGTGTGCATGCTGATGCTACTACTGAGTCTTCTACAGATAAGTTTTGGTCATTCATTTGTGTTTTCCTATTTGCTGGATCCTAGGTGACCCTGACTCCCTCCGTATCAAGTGTAGGGAGCCGGTGGTCGTGTCCCCTCACTATTATAGGGTGTTCAGGTGTTATACAGTCAAGGTACGAGGATATGCGATCATCTACCATTGAGATTTTCGCATAGGCTGAGCAGTTAGGGAGAGAGCCAGGTCTGTTGCAGGGCTCTCCCTTTTGTTCCTTAGTTTTGGATCCAGTCAGTCGGTTCTTCATTTTGTGTCTTCTAGTTTTCTGTACACCTTCCGTGACAATCAGCTAGGAAACCACTGCAAAGGACAGGCAACAAGCAGAAGAGACTTGTTTGGGCTAAAGAACACAAGGAATGGACATTAGACCAGTGGAAATCTGTGCTTTGGTCTGATGAGTCCAAATTTGAGATCTTTGGTTCCAACCACCGTGTCTTTGTGCGACGCAGAAAAGGTGAACGGATGGACTCTACATGCCTGGTTCCCACAGTGAAGCATGGAGGAGGAGGTGTGATGGTGTGGGGGTGCTTTGCTGGTGACACTGTTTTGGGGATTTATTCAAAATTGAAGGCATACTGAACCAGCATGGCTACCACAGCATCTTGCAGCGGCATGCTATTCCATCCGGTTTGCGTTTAGTTGGACCATCATTTATTTTTCAACAGTACAATGACTCCAAACACACCTCCAGGCTGTGTAAGGGCTATTTGACCATGAAGGAGAGTGATGGGGTGCTGCGCCAGATGACCTGGCCTCCACAGTCACCGGACCTGAACCCAATCGAGATGGTTTGGGGTGAGCTGGACCGCAGAGTGAAGGCAAAAGGGCCAACAAGTGCTAAGCATCTCTGAGAACTCCTTCAAGACTGTTGGAAGACCATTTCAGGTGACTACCTCTTGAAGCTCATCAAGAGAATGCCAAGAGTGTGCAAAGCAGTAATCAAAGCAAAAGGTGGCTACTTTGAAGAACCTAGAATATGACATATTTTCAGTTGTTTCACACTTTTTTTGTTATGTATATAAATCCACATGTGTTAATTCATAGTTTTGATGCCTTCAGTGTGAAGCTACAATTTTCATAGTAAATGAAAACAAAGAAAACTCTTTGAATGAGAAGGTGTGTCCAAACTTTTGGTCTGTACTGTATATTTTACAGGTCTCAGTTGGGAATTGAACACCATACCTTCTGCATGGCAGGCAGCAAGTTTATATACATTCTGTTAATCCCTTAGTGACCAGCTTGTTTTGGGTCTTACTGACCAAGCGTCCATCTATGTAGCTGTATAAGGGCTTCTGTTTTGCAGGACAAGTTGTAGTTTTTGATGGAGACTTAGGCTACTTTCACACTTGCATTCGGAGCGGATCCGTCTGGTGTCTGCACAGACGGATCCGATCCGTTCAGAACGGATCCGTCTGCTTTATATTTCAGAGAAAATTTGAAGTCTGAAAGTTAGTCAAACGAATCTGTCCAGACTTTACATTGAAAGTCAATGGGGGACGGATCCGTTTGAAATTGAGCCATATTGTGTCAACTTCAAACGGATCCGCCCCCATTGACTTACATTGTAAGTCTGGACGGATCCGTTTGGCTCAGCACGGCCAGACGGACACCCGAACGCTGCAAGCAGCGTTCGGGTGTCTGCCTGCTGAGCGGAGCGGAGGCCAAACGGTGCCAGACTGATGCATTCTGAGCGGATCCGCATCCACTCAGAATGCATTGGGGCAGTACGGATGCCGTTTGGGGCCGCTTGTGAGAGCCTTCAAACGGAACTCACAAGCGGAGCCCCGAACGCTAGTGTGAAAGTAGCCTTACTGATTAACTTTTGTTAACTCTTTCTGGAAGGGAGATGGTAAAAAATGGCAATACTGAGTTTTCCCGTTATGAATTTTGTGGCATTCATTTTTCAGCATAAATAACATGATAACTTTATTGTCTGGATCAGTACGATTACAGCGATATCAAATACATTTATGGGGTCATTTATCAAACTGGTGTACAGTAAAACTGGCTTAGGCCTCATGCACATGACAGTGTTTTTTCACTGTCAGTGATTTGGCTTCAGTGGTCCGTGTCCGATTTTGCTTCAGTTGTGTTTCCTTGTGCCTTCCTTTTTTTTTGGTCTGACAGGGGGAAAAAAAGGAAGGTTAATGAAAAGTGTAATTTTATTGCACCAAGGTCTTGTAGAAAGAAACGGACACGGATAACATACCAGTTGTGCATCCGTTTTTTTTTTACGGACTTATTGACTAGAATGGGTCCGTCCTCCGTTTACCACTGACAAGAATAGGACAGGTTATATTTTTTTGACGGACTGGAATCACGGATCACGGACGCGGAGAAAAAACGGAGGACTATCAGAGCTTTTCACAGCTCCATAGAAATGAATGGGACCTCTGCAAAAACTGTGAAAAATGCCGAAACGGATGCACACAACGGTCGTGTGCATGAGGCCTTAGTTGCACATAGCAACCAATCAGATTCCTCCTTTAATTTTCTAAAGGAGCTGTCCAAAATGAAAGGTGGAATCTGATTGGTTGCTATGGGCAACTAAGCCAGTTTTACTTTACACCAGTTTGATAATTATAAAGTACGGAGATCCGTCTCAGTACAGCATTAAAATGTACAGCCTCCAACGAGGTGAAGTCAGTTATTCCCGAAGTTTTGCGAGACTTCGGTAAATAACTTTGGTATTTGAGTTTTAAACTAGAAAACTATTTTAAAGTTTGGATTCGAACTCTGCTTCGGATCCGAGGTATCAGTTGGAACCAAAGCCAAGTTGGGATCTATTTTAAAAAAAATGGTTTTCTAGTTAAAAAAAATCTAATACCGAAGTCTAACTGACTTCGCCTCTTTGGAGGCTGTACATTTTAATGCTGTACGGAGACAGATCTCCGTACAGCATTAATCCGAAGTTTTGAGCGAAGTGACTTTGGATCTAGGATCCGAAGCTCGCTTCACTCATCCCTAGTTTTTATGTTTTACTACTTTTGCGCAATAAACCCCTTTTTTTTAAAAAAGGAATGTTTTCGCATCGCCGAATCCCAAAACCCATAACTTTTCTTTCTTTCTATGAAGCTGTGTGAGGGCTTGATTTTTGTGGGATTTTGTAGTTTTCATTTTGGAGTACATAACACTTTTTGACAGCTTTCTATTCAGTTTTTTTTTATGTCTAATAAGCAAAAAGCAGCAATTCGGGCATTTTTGGTTTTGTTTGTTTTTTTATGGTACTCACCTTACGGGATAAATTGCATGATAATTGCATAGTGAGGTCATTACAGAGGCGGCAATACCAAATATGTGATTTTTTTGCAAAGTTTTTTTTACTTTTCTTTTTTTTTTTTTACCATTTAAAGAGCCCCATAAGAGGACTATAATAGACAATTTTTTGATCGTTTGTAAAATACATTGTACTATTCCTGTAGTGCATTGCATTTTAATGTCAGTGCTATACATCTTAACTCTACTTGACTTCATTCTAATGCACAATTTTTTCCTATTCAGTGGGCGGTTCTACCACCAGCTCAGGGGGACGGCCATGGGGTGCCCGTGTGCCCCCACATATGCCAACCTCTTCCTGGGCTGGTGGGAAGACAATATCGTATTTCCGGGCCACCATACTTGGTGGAGCGATAAGGTAGCCTTCTGGACGAGATATATAGATGACATCTTTGTGCTTTGGAATGGGAGTAGGAGGGAATTCGCTGACTTTATCAATGTCCTGAACATCAACGACATAGGTCTTAAATTCACGTCTGAGATACAGGAAGACTGCATTAATTTTCTGGATGTGACAATACGTAAACAGGGTGAAAAACTGATCAGTACAATTTTCAGAAAATCAACAACAACAAATTCTATTCTACATTGGGGAAGCCACCACCCCACCCCACAAAAAAGAGGTATCCCTAGGGGGCAATACCTGAGGATTCGCAGGAATTGTTCGGTTTTAACCGACTTTTACTGTGAATCCAGAAAACTTTATAAAAGAATGACAGACAGGGGGTATCCAAAGACAACACTAAGAAATGCGTTTCAGCAGGCCTTAGCAACGGACAGGGAAACGTTACTTATCCCCAAAACACATGGGGAAGACAGTGGGGCAGAGACACGTCCTATCTCCACATTTGACATGGCCAATACTGAAGTAAGAGCTATCCTAAATAAATATTGGCCAATCCTACAGATGGACACGAGTGTCGCTAAGAGCATTTCACCTCACCCAAGTATAACTTACCGAAGGGGCCAGAGCCTCAGAGACAGACTGGTACACAGCCAATACCTGCCCCCATCCCCACCGGGAACATGGCTTGATCGTCGTCCCATTGGCATGTTCAAATGCGGGACCTGTAAAATTTGCCCGTTCATCTCCACAGGCAAGATGATTACATGTTCAGCTACCCAAAAGGTGTTCACCATCTGGGATTTCATAAATTGTAAGAGCAAAGGGGTAATTTACATATGTCATTGCCCCTGCCCCAAGGACTATATTGGAAAGACCTTCAGGGAACTAAGGAAAAGGGTGGGGGAACATATAAATGACATTAAGAACAATAGAATCACACCAGTGGCGATTCACGTACACGAATATCACTCAGGGGACCCCAGCTCACTTAGCTTCTCAGCATTGGAACTTGTACCCTTGTCCTCAAGAAAAGGGGATTGGGATAACAAGATTCTGCGAAAAGAAGCGGAGTGGATTTATAGATGCCGGTCCCAAGCCCCTACTGGCCTCAATGAACGACTGACCTTCACCTGTTTTTTATAAAGTTTTTCATACCTCCTCATATCAATTTCTTGGAAATTATCTAGGGAATTAAGACAGTCCTGGAATCTCTGCTCTCCACATCCACCTCTATCTTCCTTGAGTATATAAAAACGGTCTGAACTGGTCATGAGTACACAATGTACTCAACGAACTACAGTACAGACCAAAAGTTTGGACACACCATCTCATTCAAAGAGTTTTTTTTATTTTCATGACTATGAAAATTGTAGATTCACACTGAAGGCATCAAAACTATGAATTAACACATGTGGAATTATATACATAACAAAAAAGTGTGAAACAACTGAAAATATGTCATATTCTAGGTTCTTCAAAGTAGCCACCTTTTGCTTTGATTACTGCTTTGCACATTACTCTTGGCATTCTCTTGATGAGCTTCAAGACGTAGTCATCTGAAATGGTTTTCACTTCACAGGTGTGCCCTGTCAGGTTTAATAAGTGGGATTTCTTGCCTTATAAATGGGGTTGGGACCATCAGTTGCGTTGAGGAGAAGTCAGGTGGATACACAGCTGATAGTCCTACTGAATAGACTGTTAGAATTTGTATTATGGCAAGAAAAAAGCAGCTAAAGAAAAAAGCAGCTAAAGAAAAACGAGTGGCCATCGTTACTTTAAGAAATAAAGGTCAGTCAGTCCGAAAAATTGGGAAAACTTTGAAAGTGTCCCCAAGTGCAGTCACAAAAACAATCAAGCTCTACAAAGAAACTGGCTCACATGCGGACCGCCCCAGGAAAGGAAGACCAAGAGTCACCTCTGCTGCGGAGGATAAGTTCATCCAAGTCACCAGCCTCAGAAATCGCAGGTTAACAGCAGCTCAGATTAGAGACCAGGTCAATGCCACACAGCGTTCTAGCAGCAGACACATCTCTAGAACAACTGTTAAGAGGAGACTGTGTGAATCAGGCCTTCATGGTAGAATATCTGCTATGGACAGGCAACAAGCAGAAGAGACTTGTTTGGGCTAAAGAACACAAGGAATGGACATTAGACCAGTGGAAATCTGTGCTTTGGTCTGATGAGTCCAAATTTGACATCTTTGGTTCCAACCACCGTGTCTTTGTGCGACGCAGAAAAGGTGAACGGATGGACTCTACATGCCTGGTTCCCACCGTGAAGCATGGAGGAGGAGGTGTGATGGTGTGGGGGTGCTTTGATGGTGACACTGTTGGGGATTTACTTAAAATTGAAGGCATACTGAACCAGCATGGCTACCACAGCATCTTGCAGCGGCATGCTATTTCATCTGCTTTGCGTTTAGTTGGACCATCATTTATTTTTCAACAGTACAATGACCCCAAACACACCTCCAGGCTGTGTAAGGGCTATTTGACCATGAAGGAGAGTGATGGGGTGCTGCGCCAGATGACCTGGCCTCCACAGTCACCGGACCTGAACCCAATCGAGATGGTTTGGGGTGAGCTGGACCGCAGAGTGAAGGCAAAATGGCCAACAAGTGCTAAGCATCTCTGGAAACTCCTTCAAGACTGTTGGAAGACCATTTCAGGTGACTACCTCTTGAAGCTCATCAAGATAATGCCAAGAGTGTGCAAAGCAGTAATCAAAGCAAAAAGGTGGCTACTTTGAAGAACCTAGAATATGACCTATTTTCAGTTGTTTCACACTTTTTTGTTATGTATATAATTCCACATGTATTAATTCATAGTTTTGATGCCTTCAGTGTGAATCTACAATTTTCATAGTCATGAAAATAAAGAAAACTCTTGGAATGAGAAGGTGTGTCCAAACTTTTGGTCTGTACTGTATATTATAAGGGTTGGAGCCATACTATGCTCCACCCATCTAAAATATCCTAATTTATCTGAATATACTCCTTTGCTCTGATCAGGTGATAACGTAAATCTTGAACTGCGCATCACCTGAACAGAGAAGCTACAACCTTGAAGCAATCATGTCCTGCTAGTTTCTTGTTGTTCTATATTAAAGTAGGGCTTTATTTAATCTGGGTATGTGAGGGGATGATATATACAACCAAGTGGCTCCGATTAAATTACATACCGAGAGTAATGTTATGTAGCTACTTTTTTGTGATACACTTTAAGTTCTCAAATTCAAATATATTAGACAAAATTATCCCCCAAAAGGCCCCCCCCCCCCTTTTTTCAGGACCCCTGTGCCATAGAGCATCTCAATAAACTAACTCTATGAGGGTAACTTGGTGCCAAACCTTTATGCACCTTACCCACATCTGAATCATCCAGTAAAGAAGCTGGAGAGCTTGAGCATCGCTAAACCGGAAATGACGTCTGCGGTTCAGCAGACCGGAAGCGAGGCTTGCATTCCAGTAAACCAGAAGTCGCGGATAGCGTCCGTTCCACACACCGGATGTTCGGCTCCCGGTGGTGGAAATGCGCGCTCGCACGCTCATTTAAACTGGACGAGCACAGGGATGCCCCACTGCCCCATCAAGCTCAGCAGGCGGCAGTCCAGACATCAGGGAGGTACCTCACCTGTAAGTTCTCTTCACCCTGGGACACAAAGAGCCAGGTAATCCTTGAAATACAATACCAGTAATGGGTTTATTTATTATATTTTCTCTCAGGTGACATCTCTTTTCATCAGGAGAATAAGAGTGAGTGTTCTTCTCTCCCCCCCTACATGGCCTGCCTCATGGCATCTACCTGTCACAATGGGGAGTGGGGGAATCCCCCCATCGCGCAATGTCCTGCTACCGGGCTGCAATGCACGGGAAATGGAGCTGGTCACCTCCTAAAACTTCCCTCAACCGGCCCTAGTCTCCTAGCCGTATGAGCCCCCTTCAAAGGTAAGGGGACTCATACCCACGTGCCTAGAAGTCTAAGTATCCCTGCATTGCCCTACAGCTGATGACAGGGCAGAGAACACCTGTTATCCAGGACACGGATAACAGGCGTCTCCAGAGGCCCAGTAGCTGGCAGGATGCAAAACTATAAACAGTACGGCAGGTAAATAGCACAACACAACAAACGCTATCAACTCTTACCTGCCGCAGCCGAAGAAGGAAAGACGGCACCAATGACAACCCGGACCTCCTTGCAGCTACGAGAAGCATGGAGGTTCCAGGCTGGGGAGCACACAGTCTTGCATATTGCTTAAACCCCTCCAGTGAAACATACACACACCAAAAGTGACACGTCAAGCAACCATGCTGGTAACAACATCACAAATACCAAACATAGCACACCACACTAGACATACCACAAAACAATAGAGGAAGGGTACAGGAAACGGACACAAATAATAAACATCAACTTAAAGGAGAAGTGCACACAATACAAACAACACCCTGTGCACACCAATAAAAGGCACACCTATAGGAGAGGTTGCCAGGTGCAACCTCATGCCTACCGCAGCAAGCTGCCTATCACCACTCAGGCTGCACTGCTGCCACATACCCAATGTTGCCAGCGGCAACCACACCAAGACCGCAGGCAACTTCATGCGGCCACAAGAGTCACGACCATGACCAAGGGTCGTGACACTACCAGGACACAGTAATTATATCTATATCAAACATTATCTGGTTTATTATCTTGTTTTCTTTTGATCCATGATGTTACTCTTAACAATTATCATCTCTTAACCGACCCCCTGAGGAACCATAGTGGGGGAAACGCGACGGGGTAAAATCTGACATCAATAATTGTGTAAAAAATTCCTAATGTACAGGGCTGTACAGGGCAAGACAGGGTAGGCACGGGGACAGGGTGATCCCACCATTAGGGTTCATCCCTGGGCAAAGGACTACTGTAGGGCGGGTACAGGGAGAGAACCATCCCCAGTACCCACAGTAAGGTACCCTACCCTCTATTCAATTCCCCAACCTCCAACTAATGTCATTAACGCCCCTGGAATTTACACCTATCGTATTTATTATATTTATTTCACCAATTCACGGTGGTAGCTGGGCAACATCTTGTCCTGTTATATATTTTGGATACCCGGTTACCAGAGGGTGTCTATATATTTTTGCTTTTTTAAATTAAACTAAATAAAAGCTAGATTTTAAAAGGGTCCATTCCCCAGGTTAATATTCACTTATACGGACACTTATACTATTATCTATATCTAATTCTTTGAGAATTCTATACTGACATTCAACAGCAGGCTGCGCCAGAGAGGCATGGACTACTTTTACACCCTAGAGGGAAGCCTGGGGCCATCACTAGGCCCCAACCTGCATGCATCTGTATCGGCACCCGATTTAAGGCTCCTAAGTCACCGTTGTAAAAAGGCATTATTTATTGGTGTTCACTAAGGGGCTGAATATCATAAAACAGTGTAAAATATAAGAGTAAAACTGGATCGCACATCCTCAATACTATGCTTTTATCCACTCACCACGACAAGGTTGCCTCTTTGAATGGGAACCTACTCTAAATTTGGCGCAGCGCTGCACGGTGACCATCGGCACCGCAGCATCGCACCAGCAGGACCCAGCAGTCTAACAGCGCCCCTGCTGGCACTGGGCCCCACCAACACAGCACCAAAGCAGCAATAGCCGGCACGCAGCACCGCGGATGCGCAAAACTTGTACAATCCCAGCCTCACAGCAGCATGTCAATCACAGTGAAGGGAGGACGGGTAAGGGGTGGGCTTAGCTTGACTTGAAGCAAGGAGGCTGCTGCCCCCTTGACTTCAAGCTGACTCTGAGGATAGTGAAAACACAGATTAAAACAGCGTTTTTCAAAACAATACAACAACCAATGGAGGAATGAAAAAAATTATTAAAGGATTTTACAGATACGACAGATGCTGCAACTGTAGACTAAAAAAAAATGAAAAAATATGCTCAACAACAAACAACTTCACACACAAAATTAAAGAATTCCTGACATGCAGCAGCACCAACGTCATCTACGTTATACAATGTCCCTGCAACAAACAATACGTAGGAAGGACAAAAAGATCATTAAAGAAACGAATATCAGAACTAGGGCTGCAGCTAACGATTATTTGAATAATCGATTAGTTGTTGATAATTTCATCGATTAATCAATTAATTGGGAAAAAACACCAAAAGGACAAAAAAAGGGGTTTATATGATTTTACTTGAAAAATTATGTTCAAAGGCCATATTAAAACAAATTGTGAATGGCACTGTTATGGGGGATCTGTGGATGGCACTGTTATGGGGGATCTGTGGATGGCACTGTTATGGGGGATCTGTGGATGGCACTGTTATTGAGGGGATCCTTGAATGGGCTTTGGGGGGTTAAAAGGGAGGGCTAAACTGAGGATCACCACCTCAGACCCATTATTCCACACCACTGACCACACCATGTATCCTCGGGGTGGGTAACCCGGCATCCTGGGTGACTAAACTGGGGCACGCATATCTTTCGTGCTGCACTTCAGTCAGGTGCATATGCTCCTATCTATGAGCCTCCTCAGGAACGACCTTGTTTGCAATATATTATTGCCAACCTCAGTGTGTATGTTGGTAGTCGAGTTCACTCACCACGCTGCCAAAAACGTATGTAAACTGCCATTTGGCAATCGTTTCATTACTGTGGGTCTGCAGTGTCATAAAGGATCGTCTATTCCTGTTATATATGCACGCACGCATCACTGAACTGGGGCGGCCATAACCATTGGCAATGGTCCCATTATCTTTGCATACCTACTACACGTAACCCCCTGATGAACCCTCCGTTTGGGTGAAACGCGTCAGGGTTTGTAGGTCATCTATAATTATCTTAATATATCTATACCCAATTGTGCGTTTTGTTAGTATATTTTATCTTCTAGGTGGGCCCTGTACCTCCTGGTTACGCCATGAGGGCAGTATACAGTGGACACCTTTGTAACCTATCCTTTCCTATCTGTGCTTGTTTTCCATGTTAGACACCACGTATATCGTCCCACTCCATCACTCACCTCACCAGGGATAATTAGGAGTTGGAGTTCAGGTACGGGGACAGGGCGCCCCCACCATCAGGAGACGTCCCTGGGCAGAGGACCAGATCAGGGAATCAGTGCTAGGGATAACTTTCCCCGGCCTCCCGCCTATGTATACCTGTATCTTAGGTATCCATATTCTGGCCTCTACATGGATCATTTGCATAGAACTGTTTTGTCTGTATATATGTAAATTCTGAACTTACCTATTAAATTTAGTTACTTAATGGATAAACAGGGTACTCTTGCTGGACTAACTGTTGATACATATTGATACCCCGTTTTAGTATAAGCTCGCTATCTGTATTGCTGGACTTTTACATTTTTGTTTTTGCTATGGCTACATTCCTAACGGGAACTATCTTTACTGATGATCTGCTGAATGAAGCAAGGGATGTCTTTTCGGATAGGGGCGTCCCCACACTTGACCAGTCAGCATCAAGCAAGCAGGTGTTTAGTGATCTATACACCTATTATAAAGACAATATCAAATCCTGGTGGGAGATAAAGTCACTTGAGAGCTATCTTGAGCAAAAAATTGTCCCACGGGGACTCCGTATCCGTATACGGCCTGCTGACAGAATCTCCTCACCAGGATTCTTGACTAAATGGGAAGAGACCCTGACTCATAATTCTTTGTCCCTCATGAAGTTACTATTGGACGAAGAGAGAGTATTATTTGAAAACACCTCCAAGAAATTGAAGGAACAAATAGATACGGCTCTTAAACTGAAGGAAGACCCAGACTTTTCCAGAAGGGAGGCATCCCTACAATCAGCTGTTGTGAGGTTCCAATCACTCATAAAGGAACGCAAGCACAAACAATTTGTGCGAGATTTAGGCGACTTTAGAGAAAATCGGGCATATACTGCTACACAGAATCAGCCGTCTGAATCTGAATTCTCATCTTCGGACGTGGATACTTCCGATACTGATTCTCGACCTAAACCACGATACGCACCCTCGAATCGCGGTCGCTCTGACCCCAGACGACAAGGTGGTCGGCGATGGTCAGGACAAGGCAGATATCGAGGCAGGGGCGGAAGCTATCGGGGTCATGGGCATCAACACCCTCCCCCCGAATACCAGCCGTCCCCTCCCTCTGGCCTCTCTCAAAACATCCCATCCCAGCAGCCGCAAGCTCTCGCTGCCTGTGCCTCTTCCTCATCCTCTTTTTTAGAGAAAGGAGGGATGCCTTATTCACTTCGAAAAAATCGCTGAGTAAAGAGCCTGCAGATGACCTCCAAGTCATTAATCTCTCTGCCCGTACACTCTGTGCTGAGGAGATGGGGGTCCTCGGGCGGGGACTGTCGTTCGTACCCACCACGGACTTCAGTACCTTTGCCTGGACCAAGGACCTCCATCTCTTCTGCAGAAGGCTAAAATGGCACAAGTTCTTTAAGAACTCCAACAGGGACACGTGCCTAAGATTGGGCCTGGAAGAGACTGACTATGAGGGTCTGCAGGACCTTGTGGATCTCAACAGTGAGCACAATAGCATCCCGGGCACAGGCCCGTTCACCAAGCTACGGCCCAAAAGCAGTAGAATGCCGCCTCCACTGAGTTCAGAACATATTGACATCTTCCTCCAGCTGGTCACACGAGATCTTGACCAGCTGGGGCATGTGAGACCCAGGTCCTTCAATCTCTCAGTGTCAGAGATGGAGGCACTTAGGTCACTGGAAAGGGATAGCACGATCGTGATCAAGCCATCAGACAAGGGTGGCAACCTTGTCATCCTTGACTCCCCATTATATAAAAATATGTGCCTGGACCTCCTTAAAGACAGGGAGGGGTATGAGGTACTGCAGAACAACCCTACTGCTCTTTACTTGGGTAAACTCAAAAACATCTTGAACACGGGTCTACAGAATAAGGTCATTAGCACCACTGAATACACATTTTTATTACCAGTGAAACCCTTGGTCGCTACTTTCTATGGCCTACCCAAAGTACACAAGGGTACCTCCCCTTTAAAAGGCCGTCCTATTGTGTCAGGCGTCAACTGCCTGACACAAAATAGTGGCATTTATCTGGACCAGATTCTGAGGGAGTTTGTCGTGTCCCTCCCCGCATACACGAGGGACACGATGGACTTCCTCAATAAAATTAATACCTTGAATCTGGATCCGGCATGCATCCTCGGCAGCATAGACGTCGAGGCTCTGTATAGCTCTATACCACATGAGCATGGTTTAAGGGCTGTGGATCACTATCTCAAAACCAGAGGGACTCACTGTTCTTTGCATAATGTTTTCATCCGTGAACTCTTGACGTTCACTCTTAACCACAACTACTTTCTGTTCAATGCACGGTTTTACCACCAGCTCAGGGGGACGGCGATGGGCAGTCCCTGTGCTCCGTCATACGCCAACCTCTTCCTGGGCTGGTGGGAGGACACGCAGGTTTTTCCGGACCACATCGTCTGGTGGGCTGACTACATCCAATTTTGGACCAGATTTATAGACGATGTGTTTATAGTCTGGAAGGGTGATCCCCTCAGCTTTAAACGGTTTGTCACAGACCTTAACGCTAATAGTATTGGTCTTAAATTCACCTGTGAATGGGATTATGAATCCATTACCTTCCTAGATGTAAGGGTCACTAAGGTGGGTGACAGTCTTTTAACAAATATCTATCGTAAGAGTACGGCCACCAACTCTCTTCTCCATTGGAGCAGCTATCACCCCGCCCCTCTCAGACGAGGTATACCCAAGGGGCAATACTTAAGAGTGAGGAGAAACTGCTCTAATGACTCCTCCTTTTTTCAGGAGGCCGGGAAGCTTCAAGATAGATTTTTGGCAAGGGGGTATCCGAGGGATATTCTGCGGGAGGCTTTTCAGAAAGCATCCACTAGACCACGGACTGAACTCCTGGTACCTAGAAGACGTACCTCTGATGATCCTCAACCGGCACGTATCATCGCCAATTTCGATGCCGCCAACCGTGAAACCAGAGAAATCCTACAGAAATACTGGCCGATCCTACAAATGGATGCTGATATTTCAGATATCATAAGCAAATATCCGTCGGTCTCTTATAGGCGAGGTAGGAGCCTTAGGGACCGTCTGGTTCACAGCCATTTTTCACCACCTCAGAAGGCTGGCTCTTGGCTCAACCGGAAACCCATCGGTATATTCAAATGCGGTCGGTGCAAGGCCTGCCAATATGTTCGAACCACCAAGTCTGTCACCTGTTCGGTCACTGGTCAAACGTTCCAGGTCCGGGACTTTGTTAATTGTCTATCCAGTGGGCTGGTTTACCTCTTCCAGTGCCCATGCCCTATGGATTATGTTGGCAAGACGATACGTGAGTTCAGGAGAAGAATCCTGGAACACGTTAATGACGTCATCAAAAAAGAGCCCACACCCGTGGCTACTCATGTAAATGACTGTCATGGTGGTGATCCCTTTTGCCTTCGCTTCACTGTCCTTGAACTGATATCCCCCTCTCCAAGAGGCGGTGATTTGGACAGACGTATCCTACAGAAGGAGAGCGAGTGGATTTATAGATTTCGCTCCCAATCACCCCGAGGACTTAACGAGCGCTTGACTTTCTCTTGCTTTCTATAACTGCTCATTCTCTCTCATTGCCTTATGACATGAATGGTGACCTCCATTCTGTCATTAACTTCCCCTTGCTTCACTGATCTGGCCTTGTTAGTGGGGTATCCCCTATCAGGTGGCCATCCCCCCTGCAATTCTGACCTCAGTAATATCTTTAATTCCCTGGCGTATAGCCTGGGTACGTAAAGTACCCGAACGTTACATTTAATGGGATGTCTATTCACAGTGACATACCCTGTATGGGGCTTCCTTGTTATCCTGAAGGGAGCTCTCTGTATATATCTTCTTTGTACGTCAGTAGTTATATACATGTACAGTAACAGCTCTGTGTGCATCTTTTCTGGCACAGAAACTCCTCATGCCCCACCCTATACATGTCCCCTACTTTTGCCCATTACTTGCAACCCTTGCGACCTGGCCCAACCGGACCACAGACTATCCCCCATCATGTATGTGTACTGTTTGACCATTCATACATGTTCAGCCCACTGTCATCATATAACTCTGGCGCATCATCAGCGGCAATATGCGTGTCAAGCTGACACGCACACACCGCACTTCCGGTATGATGGTGACTATATTTACGTCATTTCCGGTATGCGGTCCACGCTGACACGCATACCGGCGTGCGGGCTAAGCACACATGCTGGCTGATAACAAACTACGTAGGTTAGCATGGGGCACCTTCATCTATACATGTTTTGCCTACTGTCTCCATATACCAGGACAGCCTCGTTTTCGGCGCATCATCAACTGGTCGACATCAGCGGTAGTATGCGTGTCAAGCTGACACGCATACACCGCACTTCCGGTTTGATGGTGAATACATGTACGTCACTTCCGGTGTGCGGTCCACGTTGACACGCATACCGGCGTGCGGGCCAAGCACACATGCTGGCCGATTACAAACTACATAGGACAGCATGGGGCACCTCCATCTTGTATCCACCAGGTCATGACATCTACACAACCTCATTAATGAGCATGCCTCCCCCTGGCACGCCCTACTCTTTCGGCCACACCTTAATTAATTAGATATCCACCTGTGTATGGGCTTTGGGGGGTTAAAAGGGAGGGCTAAACTGAGGATCACCACCTCAGACCCATTATTCCACACCACTGACCACACCATGTATCCTCTGGGTGGGTAACCCGGCATCCTGGGTGACTAAACTGGGGCACGCATATCTTTCGTGCTGCACTTCAGTCAGGTGCATATGCTCCTATCTATGAGCCTCCTCAGGAACGACCTTGTTTGCAATATATTATTGCCAACCTCAGTGTGTATGTTGGTAGTCGAGTTCACTCACCACGCTGCCAAAAACGTATGTAAACTGCCATTTGGCAATCGTTTCATTACTGTGGGTCTGCAGTGTCATAAAGGATTGTCTATTCCTGTTATATATGCACGCACGCATCACTGAACTGGGGCGGCCATAACCATTGGCAATGGTCCCATTATCTTTGCATACCTACTACACGTAACCCCCTGATGAACCCTCCGTTTGGGTGAAACGCGTCGGGGTTTGTAGGTCATCTATAATTATCTTAATATATCTATACCCAATTGTGCGTTTTGTTAGTATATTTTATCTTCTAGGTGGGCCCTGTACCTCCTGGTTACGCCATGAGGGCAGTATACAGTGGACACCTTTGTAACCTATCCTTTCCTATCTGTGCTTGTTTTCCATGTTAGACACCACGTATATCGTCCCACTCCATCACTCACCTCACCAGGGATAATTAGGAGTTGGAGTTCAGGTACGGGGACAGGGCGCCCCCACCATCAGGAGACGTCCCTGGGCAGAGGACCAGATCAGGGAATCAGTGCTAGGGATAACTTTCCCCGGCCTCCCGCCTATGTATACCTGTATCTTAGGTATCCATATTCTGGCCTCTACATGGATCATTTGCATAGAACTGTTTTGTCTGTATATATGTAAATTCTGAACTTACCTATTAAATTTAGTTACTTAATGGATAAACAGGGTACTCTTGCTGGACTAACTGTTGATACATATTGATACCCCGTTTTAGTATAAGCTCGCTATCTGTATTGCTGGACTTTTAGATCCTTGAATGGCACTGTTATGGGGGATCTGTGGATGGCACTGTTATGGGGGGATCTGAGGATGGCACTGTTATGGGGGATCTGTGGATGGCACTGTTATGGGGGGATCTGAGGATGGCACTGTTATGGGGGGATCTGAGGATGGCACTGTTATGGGGGGATCTGAGGATGGCACTGTTATGGGGGGATCTGAGGATGGCACTGTTATGGGGGGATCTGAGGATGGCACTGTTATGGGGGGATCTGAGGATGGCACTGTTATGGGGGGATCTGAGGATGGCACTGTTATGGGGGGATCTGAGGATGGCACTGTTATGGGGGATCTGTGGATGGCACTGTTATGGGGGATCTGTGGATGGCACTGTTATGGGGGATCTGTGGATGGCACTGTTATGGGGGATCTGTGGATGGCACTGTTATGGGGGATCTGTGGATGGCACTGTTATGGGGGATCTGTGGATGGCACTGTTATGGGGGATCTGTGGATGGCACTGTTATGGGGGATCTGTGGATGGCACTGTTATGGGGGATCCGTGGATGGCACTGTTATGGGGGATCCGTGGATGGCACTGTTATTGAGGGGATCCTTGGATGGCACTGTTATGGGGGTGATCTGTGGATGGCACTGTTATGAAGGAGGATCTGTGGATGGCACTGTTATGGAGGGGGATCTGTGGATGGCACTGTTATGGGGAGGGGGATCTGTGGATGGCACTGTTATGGGGAGGGGGATCTGTGGATGGCACTGTTATGGGGAGGGGGATCTGTGGATGGCACTGTTATGGGGAGGGGGATCTGTGGATGGCACTGTTATGGGGAGGGGGATCTGTGGATGGCACTGTTATGGGGAGGGGGATCTGTGGATGGCACTGTTATGGGGAGGGGGACCTGTGGGTGACCATGCTATGGGGGGGGGGGGAATCTATGGATGACACTATATAGCATCTTATGCTATATGTGTCATCCAAAGATCTCCCCCATAGCAGTGTCATCAACAGATCCCCATCCCCATAACAGTGCCATACACATATTACCCTCCCCATAACAGCCCCGGCCCTGCCACTCACAGCAGTATTCCTTAACCGGCAGTAGCTTTTACTTTAAATCACTGCATCTGTATTACCTTACAATGAAGCTCCAGTAACAGGCGGGCGGCAGATTAACGTCACTTACTCACGTGATGCATCTGCTCCGCCCACTTTATGAATGAAGCAGGCGGAGCATGCGCGTCACGTGAGTAAGTCCCGCTCTGCCTGTTACTGGAGCTTCATTGTAAGGTAATAAAGATGCGGTGATTTAAAGTTCAAGGACCCGCAGGCATAGCGCCTGACCGCCCCCTCCCGCCCGCATAGCAACGAATCGGCCGATTATTCGATAACGGGATTCGTTGACAACGAATCCTGTTATCGAATATTATCGATACCGTCGATTAATCGTTGCAGCCCTAATCAGAACACATCAATAATATCAAGAAAGGATACAACAAACATTTACTATCCAGTCATTTCAAAACAAACCATAATCAGGACCCAAACGGCCTATCCTTTACAGCAATCAAAAAAATAGAGAAAGACTTGAGGAGGGGTGATCATATCTCAAAAATGTCCCGTACAGAATCAAGATTCATCTTTGAACTAAACACATTTTTACCTGAAGGCCTAAATGCCGAACTTTTTGGATTTTTGTAAACCAGGGGTGGGTGCCCTGGGCTGATGGGAAATCGGAGTGCTGGTAGAACAGCCTGACTACGATCTCCCTCAGTCTTGGGCCCCCATCCCCAGTCCCAATAACCCAAGCCTCCTATCAAGTCAACTGATTTAACACACAAATATTCACTACAATGAAAAGAAGGTTGAACCCATCAAAATCACAATGAGTCATGAATAACAAAGATACAATAGGGGCAACGTATTAAAACTACTACAATCCACAGCTCTTACACAGTTATAACACCTAAATATTGCACATCTCTAAAAAGGGACTTACTGGCATTCTACAATACTCAGTACACCCCAAGACCCAGCACCCCCCTATTTTAGCCTAAAAGGCGAAAATAGGCATTCTTAGTCTCCTGTCTCACGCTCCAATGTCTTGTACACTATACTTATATCGCCCACCAAGTCTAGACCTTTTATTTATATATATTTTCCATTTTTTATGTAACAATTTTATGTAGAATTTTTTGTATACATTTTATGTATATATCTATAATTTTTCATATTTTTTTATTTTAACTTTTTCTATATACATTTTCCTACATATTTTTCTTTATACTTTCTCCATATTTTCTCAGTTTTTCAATATATTCCTCTCTCTCTCTCTATATATAGGTGTGTCCCTTGCTGCAGCACTGGCCAATCGCAGCGCACAGCTCATAGACTGGCTATGAGCTGTGCGCTGCGATTGGCCAGTGCTGCAGCAAGGGACACGCCTCCTACAAAAAATCAGTCCAATACAACAGACGGAGCTGAGACACCGGAGCCTATACCGGGCAAACGGAGCGGCGCCCAGGCATACTAGTAAGTGCAGGGGGACCCCTGGGCGCCGCTCTGCCCACAGGTATAGTTAGTTTTTAGTTTGTATAGGAGTGAAAGGTCCTCTTTAAGGACCGGGCTCATTTTCACCTTAAGGACCAGGCCATTTTTTGCAAATCTGACCAGTGTCACTTTATGTGGTGAAAACTTTAAAAAGCTTTGACTTATCCAGGCCATTCTGAGAATGTTTTTTCGTCACATATTGTACTTCATGACACTGGTAAAATGGAGTTAAAAAATTCATTTTTATTTATATAAAAATACCAAATTTATCAAAAATTTGGAAAAATTAGCAAATTTCCTCGTTTCAATTTCTCTACTTCTAGAATACCTACAAAAATAGTTATTACTTTACATTCCCCATATATCTATTTCATGTTTGGATCATTTTGGGAATGACATTTTATTTTTTGGGGATGTTACAAGGCTTAGAAGTTTAGAAGCAAATCTTTTCAAAATTTTTCAAAAACCCACTTTGTAAAGACCAGTTCAGGTCTGAGGTCACTTTGTGAGGCTTACATAATAGAAACCATCCAAAAATCACCCCATTCTAGAAACTACACCCCTCAAGGTATTCAAAACTGATTTTACAAACTGTATTAACCCTTTACGTGTTCCACAAGAATTAATGGAAAATAGAGATAAAATTTAACTTTTTTGGCAAATTTTCCAGTTACAAAGCAAGGGTTAACAGACAAACAAAACTCAATATTTATGGCTCTGATTCTGTAGTTTACAAAAACACCCCATATGTGGTCGTAAACTGCTGTACGGGCACACAGCAGGGCACAGAAGGAAAGAAATGCCATACGGTTTTTGGAAGGCAGATTTTGCTAGACTGGTTTTTTGACACCATGTCCCATTTGAAGCCCCCCTGATGCACCCCTAGAGTAGAAACTCCAAAAAAGTGACTGCATTTTAGAAACTAACCCCTCAAGCTATTCAAAACTGATTTTTACTAACTTTGTTAACCCTTTAGGTGTTCCACAAGAATTAATGGAAAATAGAAATAAAATTTCACTTTTTTGGCAGATTTTCCATTTTTATAATTTTTTTTCCAGTTACAAAGAAAGGGTTAACAGACAAACAAAACTCAATATTTATGGCTCTGATTCTGTAATTTACGGGCACACGGCAGGGCGCAGAAGGAAAGGAATGCCATACGGTTTTTGGAAGGCAGATTTTGCTGGACTGTTTTTTTGACACCATGTCCCATTTGAAGCCCCCCTGATGCACACCTAGAGTAGAAACTCCAAAAAAGTTACCCCATTTTAGAATCTACGGGATAGGGTGGCAGTTTTGTTGGTACTATTTTTGGGTACATATGATTTTTGGTTGCTCTATATTACACTTTTTGTGAGGCAAGGTAACAAGAAATAGCTGTTTTGGCACCGTTTTTATTTTTGTTATTTACAACATTCATCTGACAGGTTAGATCATGTGATATTTTTATAGAGCAGGTTGTCACGGACGCGACAATACCAAATAGGACTACTTTTTTGGGTAGTTTGTTTCAGTTTTACATAACAAAGCATTATTATTATTAATTTTTTTTATGATTCTTTAGTGTCTCCACATTCTGAAAGCCATAGTTTTATTTATTTTTTGGGTGACTGTCTTGTGTAGGGGCTAATTTTTTTTTTACACCATGTCCCATTTGAAGCCCTCCTGATGCACCACTAGAGTAGAAACTCCCAAAAAGTTACCCCATTTTAGAATCTACGGGATGAGATGACGGTTTGATTGGCACTATTTTGGGGTGTGTATGACTTTTTGATCGCTTGGTATTACACTTTTTGTGATGTATGGTGTTTTTTACACCATTTTAATTTTTTTACGGTATTCACCTGAGGGGTTAGGTCATGTGATATTTTTATAGAGCAGATTATTACGGACGCGGCGATACCTAATATGTATACTTTTTTTTATTTATGTAAGTTTTACACAATGATTTCATTTTTGAAACCCAAAAAATCATGTTTTAATGTCTCCATAGTCTGAGAGCCATAGTTTTTTCAGTTTTTGGGCTATTATCTTGGTTAGGGGCTCATTTTTTGAGGGATGAGGTGACGGTTAGATTGGTACTATTTTGGTGGGCATATGCCTTTTTAATCGCTTGCTGTTGTATTTTTTACGGTGTTCATCTGAGGGGGTTTTTTGGGGGGGGGGGGGACTTTATTTTTTAAACTTTTCTTTTTTTCTCTTTCTTTTCAACTTTTGGGGGTCTGATCGCCTTTACAATGCATTCCAATACTTATTGGAATGCATTGGCTGTATGAGTAATACAGTGAGTATTACTCATACAACTTCCTGCCTGTGAGATCCAGGGGGTTGGATCTCACAGGCTCTCCACCGGAAGGCAGCCCCGATGCCTAAGGAAGGCATTGCGCTGCCTTCCCTGCTATCGAGTCCCCGTCACAGCAGCACGGGGAACCGATAGCCGCTGCACTTGCCCCCCGATCCACCCGGAAACACCGCAAACTGCAGGTCTAAATTGATACGGGACCCCCTGCGCATTGTCCCAGGGTGAGTGCTGATTGATTTCAGCAGGCAACCAGTTCCGATAACCGCCGGCCACGTGGCGGTGATCGGAAATACACATGACGTACCGGGGGGAGGTAACCGGTTGCTGAACCAGTCAGCACCGGTCTCCTCCGAGGTGAGGTAGGGAACATCAGTGTTTGGGTCCCCTGCCAGTGCTGCAATTGGCTGGAACAACGTTTCAGCCAATGGCAGCGCTATAGCTGCGCAGGAAAGGGCTGAACTTATCTGCATGCAGTCAGCTAGAATGGCTGCACGCAGGGAGGTTCTGTGCTGCTGTTGGCTTGCTGGGACTTCTGGTGCACAAGCACTGCTATTTCAACTTATCCTGAAGAAAGAAGAACATCTGGAATTGCTGCACTGATTTTTTTATTTTTTCATTTGCGGTTCCCAGATCCATAATCCACCCTCCGTCCCTGTCCCTTCCTGTCCCCCCTACCTCCCCCGTCCTTTTTTTTTTTTTTTTACAGATGCAATTTGGTCCGTACGCTTTTTTTTTCCTTTTTAAAAATTTTTTATTTTATTTTTTTTAACATTTTTCCAGCTCTGCAACGCTTTTTCTGTGTGCGAGCTGTGAACGCCAAGTGCTGTTCAGTGCATACCTGCCTGATCAGCACCTGGGGATTATTCTTTGGGCTATTTTTTTTTTCCAATCTGTGTTTTTTTGCCACTTTTTCCTATTTTTTTGGTTTAAAAAGAAGAAATTTTTGTTAGAGCTTTATATAACTATATAGAGAGTTATATATATATATATATATATATAGATAGAAGTAATTTTTTTGCCAATGTTTACTTTTTTAACACTGTAGGGAATTTTTATACTACAGTTGCCCTTTAACTCCTTAAGGACACAGCCTTATTTCACCTTAAGGCTGGGTTCAGACCTGAGCGTTTTACAGCGCGTTCCTACGCGCTGTAAAACTCTCAACAGGCAAGAACCAATGATTCCCTATGGGAATGGTTCTCACCTGAGCGTTTTACAGCGCGTACGATCGCACTGTAAACCGCCCGACGCCCCAAGAAGTACAGTAGCTTCTTTGGGGCGTCTTGTCACGCGTTCCCGTACATAGACTTCAGCGGGAACGCGCGACAATGGGCGTTCGCTTGTCTCTGTATGCGCAATTGCAAACGCCCGTACAATCGCGCATACAGAGCGTACGTTCAAGTACGCTCAGGTCTGAACCCAGCGTAAGGACCAGGCCATTTTTTGCAAATCTGACCAGTGTCACTTTAGGTGGTGATAACTTTAAAACGCTTTGACTTATCCAGGCAATGCTGAGATTGTTTTTTCCGTCACATATTGTACTTCATGGCACTGGTAAAATAAAGTCAAAACAATTAATTTTTATTTATAAAAAAATACCAAATTTACCCAAAATCTTTAAAAAAATTGCTAATTTCCAAGTTTCAATTTCTCTACTTCTATAATACATAGTAATACCTACAAAAATTGTTATTACCTTACATTCCCTATATGTCTACTTCATGTTTGGATCATTTTGGGAATGATATTTAATATTTTGGGGATGTTACAAGGCTTAGAAGTTTGGAAGCAAATCTTGAAATTTTCAAAAACCCAATTTTTAAGGACCAGTTCAGGTCTGAAGTCACTTTGTGAGGCTTACATAATAGAAACCACCCAAAAAGAAACTACACCCCTCAAGCTATTCAAAACTGATTTTACAAACGTCGTTATCCCTTTAGGTCAGGGATGTCAAACTCGTGGCCCTCCAGCTGTTGCAAAACTACAACTCCCATCATGCCTGGGCATACTACAGCTATCAGGGAATGATGGGAGTTGTAGTTTTGCAACATCTGGAGGGCCATGAGTTTGACATCCATGCTTTAGGTGTTTCACAAGAGTTAATGGCAAATGGAGATAACATTTCAGAATTTAGATTTTTGGGCAAATTTTCCATTTTAATCATTTTTTCCCAGTAACAAAGCAAGGGTTAACAGCCAAACAAAACTCAATATTTATTGCCCCGATTCTGTAGTTTGCAAAAACACCCCAATGTGGCCGTAAACTACTGTACGGGCACACAGCGGGGCGTAGAGGGAAAGGTGACCATTTGGTTTTTGGAAGGCAGATTTTGCTGGACTGGTTTATTTACACCATGTCCCATTTGAAGCCCCCCTAATGCACCCCTAGAGTAGAAACTCCATAAAAGTGACCCCATCTAAGAAACTACACCCCTCAAGGTATTCAAAACTGATTTTACGAACTTTGTTAACCCTTCAGGTGTTGCACAAGAGTTATAGGCAAATGGAGATGAAATTTGAGAATTTCATTTTTTTGCCAAATTTTCCATTTTAACCACTAACAGAGCAAGGGTTAACAGCCAAACAAGACTGTATCTTTATTGCCCTGACTCTGCCGTTTACAGAAACACCCCATATGTAGCTGTAAACTACTGTACGGACACACAGTAGGGCGTAGAGGGAAAGGTGCGCCATAAGGTTTTTGGAAGGCAGATTTTGCTGGACTGGTTTATTTACACCAGGCATGCTCAAACTGCAGCCCTCCAGCTGTTGTAAAACTACAACTCCCACAATGCCCTGCTCTAGGCTGATAGCTCTAGGCTGTTCGGGCATGCTGGGAGTTGTAGTTTTGCAACAGCTGGAGGGCCGCAGGTTCAGCATGCCTGATTTACACCATGTCCCATTTGAAGCCCCCCTGATGCACCCCTAAAGTAGTAACTCCATAAAAGTAACCCCATCTTATAAACTACACCCCTCAAGGTATTCAAAACTGATTTCACAAACTTTGTTAACCCTTTAGGTGTTGCACAAGAGTTATTGGCAAATGGGGATGAAATTTGAGAATTTCATTTTTTTGCCAAATTTTCAATTTTAACCCATTTTTTCCACTAACAAAGCAAGGGTTAACAGCCAAACAAGTCTGTATCTTTATTGCCCTGACTCTGCCGTTTACAGAAACATCCCAAATGTGGTCGTATACTACTGTACGGCCACACGGCGGGGCGTAGAGGGAAAGGAGCGCCGTGTGGTTTTTGGAGGGCTGATTTTTATGGACCGGTTTATTTACACCGTGTCCTGTTTCAACCCCCCTGATGCACCCCTGGAGTAGAAACTCCCTAAAAGTGACCCCATTTTGGAAACTAAGGGATAAGGTGGCGGTTTTGTTGGGACTATTTTTAGGGTACATTTGATTTTTGGTTGCTCTATATTAAATTTTGGGAGGTAAGGTTACCAAAAATTTTAATTCTGAAATTTCATTTCCATTTGCCATTAACTGTTGAGGAACACCTAAAGGGTTAATAAAGTTTGTAAAATCCGTTTTGAATACCTTGAGGGGTTTAGTTTCCTAGATGGGGTCACTTTTAGGGAGTTTCTACTCTAGGGGTGCATCAGGGGGGGGCTTCAAAAGGGACATGGTGTCAATAAAAAAGGCCATCAAAATCATCCTTCCAGAAACCATGTTGGCCCTTTCCTTTTGCGCCCTGCCTTTTAGTGATACAGCAGTTTACGACCACAAATGTGGCGTTTCTGTAAACTGTAGTATCAGGGTAGAGATGGAAAAGTGCAAAAAATAGCTGTTTTGACACATTTTTTATTTTTTTGACCGTGTTAATCTGGGGGGGGGGGGTTAGGTCATGGGGTATTTTTATAGAGGAGATTCTTACGGACGTGGCAATACCTAATAAGTCTACTTTTTAAAAATTATTTAGCTTTTAGACTATAATTATCCTTTTTGATACAAACACTTTTTTTGTATCTCTAAAGTCTGATTTTTTATTTATTTTTTAGCCGATTATCTTATGTAGGGGCTCATTTTTTGCGGGATGAGAGGACTGTTTTATTGGCATTATTTTCGGGGCTATATGACTTTTTGATTGCTTGCTATTAAACTTTTTGTTATGTAAGGTGACAAAAAAAGTAGTTGTTTTTTTTTGGGACCGTGTTACTCTGGGGGGGTTAGGTCATGGGGTATTTTTAAAGAGGTGATTATTACCGACACGGCGATACCTAATTTGTATACTTTTTTTTTAAATTACTTTAGTTTTTACAATTTTTTTTGGGTGTCTCAAGTCTGAGAACCAGTTTTTTTATCCGATTGTCAGTGGCTAAATTGGGATATAAATTTAGTACTCCATGGAAGTGTGGTACTCCCTGAAGCAACAGTCAATGCAGAGGCCCGGATGATCGGGGCACGTGTCGCACTGAGTAGTGGTGTCCTTCTGTATCCCCCTCCTGCGACACACTCTGCACTTTTTTTGGGTTCGTCCCTTATTTCCAGTATGGGGGAACCACACCTGGAAAGTGTTGGCCAGGGACGATCCGGGCGCCTCCAGTTCCTGGGGTACTCCGGCCTGCTCTTTCCCGGTCCGAAAAGATCAGGGCCTTGAGGACTGCCTCACAGAACTGAAGGAATGTCCCTGTGTTGCCAGCGCTCCGGGACAGCACAAAAGAGTTGTACAAGGCAACCTCCACAAAGTACAGTCGTGGCCAAAAGTTTTGAGCATTACATAAATATTGGAAATTGGAAAAGTTGCTGCTTAAGTTTTTATAATAGCAATTTGCATATACTCCAGAATGTTATGAAGAGTGATCAGATGAATTGCATAGTCCTTCTTTGCTATGAAAATTAACTTCATCCCCAAAAAAACTTTCCACTGCATTTCATTGCTGTCATTAAAGGACCTATGAGATCATTTCAGTAATAGTCTTGTTAACTCAGGTGAGAATGTTGACGAGCACAAGGCTGGAGCTCATTAGGTCAGGCTAATTGGGTTAAAATGGCAGACTTGACCTGTTAAAAGGAGGGTGATGCTTGAAATCATTGTTCTTCCATTGTTAACCATGGTGACCTGCAAAGAAACGCATGCAGCCATCATTGCGTTACATAAAAATGGCTTCACAGGCAAGGATATTGTGGCTACTAAGATTGCACCTCAATCAATAATTTATAGGATCATCAAGAACTTCAAGGAAATTGTGCATTGCGGCCTGCAATTTGCGTGTGCAAGAGGCCTTCGAATTATTGATTGGCTTCTCTGATCGCCACACGGGGACGCGCTTCCGTGTTTTTCATCCTTTAGATGCCTTGATCACATTTGATCCCAGCATCTAAAGGCTGTAATGTCCACGATCGGCATTATTGCCAGTTGCAGATATTAGCTGCAGGCCTCTGCTGTTCGAAACAGCCGAGGCCCACCGGCTATGGCGCCGGCAGCACGCACGAGCAGGCGCCATGTTTACAAACTGCACTAGTGCCGTACATGTATGGCACTGGTAGTGAAAGTGTTAAATCAATAAAAATGATTTCCTATAAAGAAGGCGTATCTCTTTTCTGCCAAATTATAAAAAATAAAAGAAATTCAGCCCCAATAACCAACGTGATCTTGCCCATGTCAGTGATTTCTAATCCGCTACAGAGGTGTAGCAATATACTGTAACACTTATGGTCCTCCGTGTACCTCCAGACTACACCCCACAAGCTTGCCATATACCTTTCATAAGGGAAAAAAAAAAAAAAAAAAACTCAAGCATGCCATCATCCTCTATGTCCCTCCAGCACACTGTGCCAGTGCTACACCATGTTACCCCAGTGCACCTACAGAACCGTAACCAGTAGTACACCATTTTAAACATGCCTAAACTGTACTCTCCATAAAGTGAGATGGTACCCCCCAAATCTTCACCTAGCCCGCCTCTCACCCAGTTAAAGGGGTCCTCTCACTTCAGCACATAGCATTCATCATGTAGATAAAGTGAATACAAGCCACTTGTAATGTATTGCAATTGTCCACATTGCCTCCACTGCTGCCTGGATTCATTTTTCCTTGGAAAGCATGCCCAACCCTCCTTACTATAGCAACCCTGGGAGTTAGCCCCTCCTCCTTACAGCTCCCGCCAGCCAAACTAACCAATAACAAAGCTCCTTATTTCAGGTGCCCTGCGCTGACGAATGGCATGAAGAAGTCTACGGCGTATTGGTACACCTTAAACTTTTTTCCAAGAGTAAAATAGCCCGAACAGGCATCTCTGACGCTTGTACAAGCGTTACTGCAACCTCTGGTCTGAAGTTATCCCAACATTCCCATATCATCAATACAGTGTAATACTGCTGGTAATTACCCAATGAACAAGCAAACTGCAGATTGTGCCAATTACAAATAACTGTACAGCATGGAGACAAGCGATGGTACAATGATCGCTCCTCCCTATACTGTAGACAAGATTGTTGCATGTAAGGCCCCTTTCACACGGCAAAATTTCCACACGGGTGCAATGTGTGAGGTGAACGCTTTGCACCCACACTGAATCCTGACCCATTCATTTCTATGGGGCTGTTCACATGAGCGTTGGTTTTCACGAATCACTTGTGCGTTGCATGAAAATCACAGCATGTTCTATATTCTGCGTTTTTCACAAGCAAGTGCGGAAGCGGTGCGATTTTCGCGCATGGTTGCTAGGTGACGATCAGGATGGGGACCCGATCATTATTATTTTCCCTTATAACATGGTTATAAGGGAAAATAATAGCATTGTTAATACAGAATGCATAGTACAATAGGGTTGGAGGGGTTAAATTTTTTATTGTTTTTATAATTTAACTCGCCTTAATCCACTTGCTCGCGCAGCCCGGCTTCTCTTCTGTCTTCATCTTTGCTGTGCACAGGAAAAGGACATTTGATGACGTCACTGAGCTCCTCACATGGTCCATCACCATGGGGATGGATCATGTGATGAGCGCAGTGACATCATCAAAGGTCCTATTCCTCAAAGAAGACAGAAGAGAAGCCAGGCTGCGCAAACAAGTGGATTAAGGAGAGTTAAATTATTATTTTTTTTAAATGTAACCCCTCCACCCTTATTGTAGTAAGCATTCTGTATTAAGAATGCTATTATTTTCCCTTATAACCATGTTATAAGGGAAAATGATACAATCTACACAACACCGAACCCAAACACGAACTTCTATGATGAAGTTTGGGTTTGGGTACCAAACATGTTGATTTTTCTCAAGCGCGTGCAAAACGATTTACAATGTTTTGCACTTGCGCGGAAAAATAACGCATTTTTCCGCAACGCCCATGTGAAACCAGCCTAATAGGAGCTGTCTCCTCAGCAAGCAAGCAATTCCTTCCTTATCGCCTGTAAATTCTGCCTATGTAATTAGCCTTTACACACACTACCAACATCATACAATCCAACCCCCCCAGCATACAAACAGCTGCCCCCCATCTGTGTACAATCCCATCGGCAGCACCCTTCAATACAAACCCCCCATCTCAGCATACAATCCAACACAGCCCCCCATCTACAACCCAGACACCTCAGACAGCATAAAATGCAACTCAGCCCCCCTATACAACCAGATACCACCTCCGTCAGCATCCACAACCAATCTCAGTGTACAATCCCTCACACACAACCTACAGACATCACCCTACTACATAGCCACCCCTCTGAGCATACAATGCAACACAGCCCCGACATATACAACCCAGACACCTCCTTAGAACACAGACCCCCCCATACAACCAGATACTCCCTCCCTTACCCATAACCACCCCACCATCTCAGTGTACAGTCCCCCTCACATACAAACCAGACACCACCCTACTACACAGCCTTCCATTTCAACATACACTCAAACATAAACCACCCCCCAAGCATACAATCAAAAACAGCCCCGCCCATACAGCCAAATACCCCCTCCGTCAGCATCCACAACCATCCCTACCATCTCAGTGAGCACTCTCTCACAGCCCCCCCCCCACCTAGAACAGTGTCCCCAAGTCTCAGCATAAAACACAATACAGCCCCCATACAGATACCCCCTCCCTCAGCATCCACCCCTACCATGTCAGTGAACACTCTCTCACAGCCCCCTTACCTAGAACAGTGACCCCCAGTCTGAGCATAAAGCACAGTATAGCCCACATACAGATACCCCCTCCCTCAGCATCCACCCCTACCATCTCAGTGAACACTCCCTCACAGCCCCCCTACCTAGAACAGTGACCCCCAGTCTCAGCATAAAACACAGTACAGCCCCATACAGACAGATACCCCCTCCAACAGCATCCACAACCACTCCTACCATCTCAGTGAGCACTCCCTCACAGCCCCCCCCCCCCACCTAGAACACAGTGACCCCCAGTCTCAGCATAAAACGCAGTACAGCCCCCATAGATACCCCCTCCCATCTCAGTGAACACTCCCTCACAGCCCCTCTCTACCTAGAACACAGTGACAAGCACAGTACAGCCCCATACAGACAGATACCCCCTCCGACAGCATCCACAACCACTCCTACCATCTCAGTGAGCACTCCCTCACAGCCCCCCCCCCCCCACCTAGAACACAGTGACCCCCAGTCTCAGCATAAAACGCAGTACAGCCCCCAGATACACCCTCCCTCCTCAGTGAGCACTCCCTCACAGCCCCTCTCTACCTAGAACACAGTGACAAGCACAGTACAGCCCCATACAGACAGATACCCCCTCCGACAGCATCCACAACCACTCCTACCATCTCAGTGAGCACTCCCTCACAGCCCCCCCCCCCCCAGAACACAGTGACCCCCAGTCTCAGCATAAAACGCAGTACAGCCCCCAGATACACCCTCCCTCCTCAGTGAGCACTCCCTTACAGCCCCTCCCTACCTAGAACAGTGACCCCCAGTCTCAGCATAAAACGCAGTACAGCCCCCATAGATACCCCCTCCCATCTCAGTGAACACTCCCTCACAGCCCCTCTCTACCTAGAACACAGTGACAAGCACAGTACAGCCCCATACAGACAGATACCCCCTCCCTCAGCATCCACAACCACCTCAGTGAGCACTCCATCACAGCCCCCCACCTAGAACACAGAGTACCCCCCAGTCTCAGCATAAAACACAGTACAGACCCCACACAGATACCCCCATCTCAGTGTACAATCCCCCCCCCAAAGCACGTTCACAGGTGTGCTACACAGCATCTCACAGCACAGACTAAGCCTATTAGTATTAGTACGGCCCCGCGTACTTCTACTGTGCTGCAGGGATTTTTTTTCTCAGCTCGCTCAATGTGAAAAAAAAAAACACCTTCAAACTCTTGAAAAAAAAAAAAGCGCGCGGCTCTACCGTTTCCGGTCCACGTGATCTAGGAGTGCCACGTGATGTTGTGACGTCAGCTGGTCCTTACCGGATATAGTATTTAGCCGTTACCAATTCAAATCGCGAACTCTGTGAGGGAGTTGCGTAAAGTAAACCGTCTGACTTGGCGGTCGCCATTCTCAGAGGCGGGTTGTGTGGCGTTTCCTGCCGATAACATGTCTTTTAAAAATATCTATTATTCCGACAAATACACGGATGAGAAGTACGAGTACAGGTAAGAGCCTTCTGGACGTGGTGGGTAACGTCGGGCGCGAGGAAGCTAAACGGCTGCCATGTTGGGGTTCATGCTGGTGCTGTCAATGTGTGGCTGGGCTGCCAGCATCGCCGCATGCAGTAGGAGGGTAATGGTGGATATGGAGCCGCACTCGGTATACGCCGACCGTAGCCCTGGGGCAGTTTGTACACTAGCTGTGGCATCCATGAAGCAGGATCACTTCAGTCATATGCTGCTGATTGTCAGGGACTGTGATGTCACCTGGGGCTTTAGCTGCCACCCTGGAGTATAAATCCTGACGGAAGCCTTTTACAGGGACCACTATTGGAGGTAATTGTCAGGAATGGGCCATATGTTCCTGATAATTGCCTGATTGGAGATGACTGCTGTGGTGATGGCTTGTCCCCATAGAAAATCATTGTTTTCCACCCACCGCTGCTGAAAGTTTTGATCCAAGGGAGGGGGGTATTTTAGATATTTGATAACCCCTTTAAAGGGACCTTAGGCTTCACACAATCAGGTTTTCTGATGCAGCTTATTTGCAACAAAAACTGGTGTAGGGGATCATGGTAACTGGCCCCCTTCGTGTAGTCGGCCATCATCTTGGGACTGCTTGAAAAATATTAGGGAAATGACTGGCACTATGTTTACCAGGATTACTACCTGAAGAAAGTGCAGTAGTCTGAGGCGTCAGATCCGTCCGCAGAATAAAAGTACTGTGCCCTGTACTGCTGTCGTCTGGTCGGACAAGTTCCCTGAAGACAGATTGTGGTAAATGGAGATGAGCGATGCCACTGCGGATACTACATTCGAAGTCGCTTCTCTCAAAAAAAAATTTGTTCTTAGGGTACTTTCACACTTGCAGCAGAGTGGTCCGGTAGGCAGTTCCATTGCCAAAACTGCTTGACGAATCCGTCAAAACGTATGCCAACTGATGGCAATTGTCACACGGATCAGGATCCTGATCCGGAATTTCAATGCATTTGTAAGACGGATCAGTCTCTCCCGTGTAATCTGGAAAAAACGGATCCGGCATTTATATATATTTTTTCACATATTTTGCGGTCGGAGCACGCGCAGACCGCAATGCTGGATCCGACACTCTGGCAAGTGTTCCGGAGATACAACCGCAGCATGCTACGGTTTTATCTCCGTCCTGAACAGTCAAAAAGACTGAACTGAAGACGTCCTGATGCATCCTGAACGGATTGCTCTCCATTCAGAATGTATTGGGATATAACTGATCAGTTATTTTCCGGTATTAAGCCCCTAGGACGGAACTCAATACCGGAAAAGAAAAACGCTAATGTGAAAGTAGACTAACACTGTATGGAGAGTCGTCTCCGTACAGTATTAGAATGTATGGGCTCCAATGAGCCGAAGTAAGTTATTCACAAAGTGGAGCGGGACGTCGTTGAATAAGTTTGGTAATTGATTATTACAGTGAAAAATCTTGGAACTGAACTCTGCTTCGGGTCCAAGGTACCGCTCCAAGCAGAGTTCGGTTCCAATTCAACAAAGTCTTGCACGACTTCATGAGTAACTTGCTTCAGCTCATCGGAGCCTATACATTCTAATACTGTACGGAGAGTGCTATAACGGATTTTTTAGCGAAGCGGCTTTAGCTGTAGCATCCGAAGCTTACTTCTCTCATCTCTAGTGGGGATCAGTCAAATGAATAGGCGTCTGTAAAGTGCAGTCAGGGCGAGTGGGGTCTGCCTCTAAACAGCAACTTTATTGCACTGTTCAGGCTTATAGAGGCTGGACAGGGTACGGCTACTTCACATAAGCGTTTTTGCGAATCCGTCATGGATCTGCAAAAACTCTTCGGTTACCATAATACAACCGCATGCATACGTCATGAACATCTATTGTCAGAGAAGACGGATCCGTCTTGCTCCGCGCCACATCGGGAACAGAAAAACGCTGAACTAAACTGAAGAGGATGCATTCAGGTGCCCTCTGTTTTGTTCAGTTTTGTCCCCATTGACAATAACATAGAACAAATCTGAAGCGTTTTCTTCCGCTATTGGGATCCTATGACTGATCTCATTAGCGGAATTGAAAACGCTGGTGTGAAAGTAGCCTTAATGGATAGTGGCTGTCCTTACAATATATGGGCGCATTCACACACTGGTTTATGATGCCATAATTTTGGCAGAGACTCTGCACAGAAATTCTGACAGCTGCCACGTGGTGTCTGCCTCCCATTGCTTTCAGTGGAAGGAACCACTGTCGGCAGTGTCTGGGTGGGTGCCGCTGGTGTTCGTCTGTGGTGTAGCTCCATTCAGTGGGGCTAATCCACAACCGGGTCTGTAACATCTGAAGTGAAGAACCATGGCAGAAACCATGATGAGCGGTGTGCCTGCAGACATTGGGGCCTTCTACATGGAGCCATCCTCAGTTCTGTATGTGACTGAGCAGTCGTAATGTTGGCAGCATATCATATACAGGGGGAAATGTGCATATGTTGCAGGCTTATGTGCAGAAAATCTGCCCCCAAAACGCACATAAATCCATAGTATTGCGCTTTTTTTGTGCAGATTTGATGGGATTTTGCCACCTTCTGTTGGAGAGGGTGAAAAGTGCAGAAATTGACATGCTGCAGATTGCAAAATCCACATCACTGGTCAATTTCCGCAACGAAGGAAAAAAGAAGACAAGGTGTAGATGAGATTTGCCTAATCTCCTTCACTTCACTTGTACTGTATTACATGCAGCCCCCTGACTTGAGCATCGGAGCATCTCACACTCCGATGTGCTCCCTTGCCCTGCACTAGATTGCAGGGCATGGGCTCTTTTGTTTACAATAACACACGGCTGGGCGGAAGCTTCCAGCCGTCAGTATGTTCGGTGACGTCACCGACACTGATGGGTGTGCTTTAGAGCTGCCCTAGCTGTTTTAGGTCACTTTCACATTAGCGTTTTTCTTTTCCGGCATAGAGTTCCGTCACAGGGGCTCTATACCGGAAAAGAACTGATCAGGCATATCCCCATGCATTCTGAATGGAGAGCAATCCGTTCAGGATGCATCAGGATGTCTTCAGTTCAGTCATTTTGACTGACCAGGCAAAAGAGAAAACCGCAGCATGCCTGAATGCCGGATCCGGTATTTTTTTCCATAGGAATGTATTAGTGCCGGATCTGGCATTCAAAATACTGGAATGCTGGATCCGTCCTTCCGGTTTGCTCATGCGCAGACTTTTAAAAATTAGAAAAAAATAAATACTGAATCTGTTTTGCCTGATGGCGGAAAAACTGATCCTGTATTGCAATGCATTTTTCTGACTGATCAGGATCCTGATCAGTCTGAAAAAATGACATGCGTTTGCATACAGTTTGCCTGATCAGTTCAGGCAACGGAACTGCCTGCCGGAATCAAACAACGCAAGTGTAAAAGTACCCTTACTGGCTAGGGCAGCACTAAATCCTGCCCATCAGTGCCAGTGATGTCACTGGGCTTCCTGGCAGTCCCATAGCGAGCCCCGATACGTCACCGGAACTCCTAAAAATGCCTCTGCCCTGCGCAATTTAGCGCAGGGCAAAGGAGAGCATCAGAGCATGAACTGCTCCGATGCTCATGTCAGGCAGGCTGCCGGGGTGAAAATTTAGTTATGTCCGGGTTCAGCTCTGAACCCGGACAACCCCTTTAAATTTCAGCAAGATCAATGAAAAAGTAGCATTTGCTTGTTGGCTCATCATGTTTATACTGAGCAGTGTTTGGCGACGAGTGTTTGCTCACCTGTTCATCAGGCCATCTAAGAGCTCTTTCACGCTTGCATTCTTTTCTTCCGGCATAGAGTTCCGTCGTCGGGGCTCTATGCCGGAAGAATCCTGATCAGGATTATCCTAATGCATTCTGAATGGAGTGAAATCCGTTCAGGATGCAGTAGGATGTCTTCAGTTCAGGACCGGAAAGTTTTTTTGGCCGGAGAAAATACCGCAGCATGCTGCGCTTTTTGCTCCGGCCAAAAATCCTGAACACTTGCCGCAAGGCCGGATCCGGAATGAATGCCCATTGAAAGGCATTGATCCGGATCCGGCCTTAAGCTAAACGTCGTTTCTGCGCATTGCTGGATCCGACGTTTAGCTTTTTCTAAATGGTTACCATGGCTGCCGGGACGCTAAAGTCCTGGCAGCCATGGTAAAGTGTAGTGGGGAGCGGGGGAGCAGTATACTTACCGTCTGTGCGGCTCCCGGGGCGCTCCAGAGTGACGTCAGGGCGCCCCATGCGCATGGATGACGTGATCACATGGCACATCATCCATGCGCATGGGGCACTCTGACGTCATTCTGGAGCGCCCCGGGAGCCGCACGGACGGTAAGTATACTGCTCCCCACTACTACTATGGCAACCAGGACTTTAATAGCGTCCTGGCTGCCATAGTAACACTGAACGCATTTTGAAGACGGATCAGTCGTCAAATGCTTTCAGTTCACTTGCGTTTTTCCGGATCCGGCGTGTAATTCCGGCAAGGGGAGTACACGCCGGATCCGGACAACGCGAGTGTGAAAGAGCCCTAAGGCTACTTTCACACTGGCGTTTTGGCTTTCCGTTTGTGAGATCCGTCATGCCTTAAAGCATTCTGAATGGATAAGGATCCGCTCAGAATGCATCAGTTTGCCTCCGTTTCGTCTCCATTCCGCTTTGGCAGCGGACACCAAACAGATCCGTCCTGACACACAATGTAAGTCAATAGGGACAAATCCGTTTTCACTGGCACAATAGAAAACGGATCTGTCCCCCATTGACTTTCAATGGTGTTTAAGACGGATCTGTTTTGGCTATGTTACAGATAATACAAACGGATCCGTCCATGGTAAGTGTGAAGGTCTAAAAGGGTTCCTGCTTGCTTCATGTAGAGGATCCGGGGGGCTGTATCTTCATTCTGCTGGTCAGGCTCAGGCCGGTATCGCACTAGTGTCTGGGAGATCTGGCAGGGAACAGCCTTTGGGGTCTCTCTGGATCTGACATTGCCAGAAGGTACATGTATGTCATCCTGCCCCATTAACTAATGGGGACTGGTGGTGATCCAACCACAACTTGGCAAATGTGCACAGCGGTATTCCAGCCGATTCTCTGCATATTTGCCCGGTTGTGGCCAAATCTCAACCAGTCCATTGTAGTTAATGGGGCCATACGGCATCCATGTTGCTTCTGGTAATTTCAGATCCAGAGATGAGGCAGGCTGTTTCTTGCCAGATGTCCCGAACACTAGTGTGAAAACAGCCTCACACAAAGCATGGCCAGTAAGTCTTATAATGTGTATTTTGTAGGATGACCACAAATAATGGTTTTCCAGTTCATAAAAGTTTGTTTGTTTCATGTATTTTTATTAGGCATGTCATGCTGCCAAAAGATCTGGCAAAACAAGTGCCAAAAACACATTTGATGTCTGAAGAAGAGTGGAGAAGGCTTGGAGTTCAGCAGAGCCTTGGCTGGGTCCATTATATGATCCATGAACCAGGTAAGGCACTGGTACAACTACTGCAAGTGAAGCTGTTGTAGGCGGTCAGATGAAGAGTGAAGGAGCTTCTGGAAAACTCCCTCATCTGAGACCCGGGCTCAAAAATGCTGAGGTCTCTAGGAATTTGCTGTATGTGTAAGACTAGGGCTACACAGGGACCTCCTCGAGTTTAGCACTACTGGGGGGAAGAAATTGGAGTTCATTCCTGTGATTGGTTTTACAATTGCCGTATTTTTCGCTTTATAAAACGCACTTTTTTTTCCCCCAAAAGAGGGGGGGGGGGGAGGGGAGGGGAATGGCAGTGTGTCTTATAAAACGATGGTTGATTTTTTTTTTTTTTTGTAGGGCTGACACTGATATATCGCTGGCCACTATGCTGCACAGCGTGGCTGTTGATACAACTCACAGCAGGGCCCGGTGCAGTCACTATTACACTGGGCCACGTGCACAGAAATCTTTGTATTAAAGTATTTAATCCTGAATCAATTGCTCTCCTATTGATAAACTAGCCTAATCGCCTGCATCAGTACTCACTATGAATGCAGCATGCGGTCCCTCCGACGCAGGACTTCATCCTGCTTCATTAATGAAGTGGGAGGAGCGTGGCTGACTGAGTGACGTCAGTCACACGCCGGCCGGACCGCACGCTGCAGTCATAGTGAGTACTGATGCAGGTGATTGGGCTAGTTTATCAAAAGGAGAGCGATTGATTCAGGATTAAAGAGAGACTTTACATACAAAAAATAAAGTACTGTAATGCTGTGAAACTTAAGGCCATGAGGGGGACCAGCATAAGATGCTATATGTGTGTCATCCACACATATAGCATCTTATGCTGGCCCTCCTCATGGCCCTATGTGTCACAGCACACATCCCTCATAAGTGTCATCCACAGATCCCACCCCCACCCCCCATAACAGTATGTCATCCACAGATCCCACCCCCCATAACTGTCATCCACAGATCCCCCCCCCCCATAACTGTGTCATCCACAGATCCCCCCCCCCCATAACTGTCATCCACAGATCCCCCCCCCCATAACTGTCATCCACAGATCCCTCCCCCCATAACTGTGTCATCCACAGATCCCTCCCCCCATAACTGTGTCATCCACAGATCCCTCCCCCCCCCATAACTGTGTCATCCACAGATCCCTCCCTCCCCCCATAACTGTGTCATCCACAGATCCCTCCCTCCCCCCATAACTGTGTCATCCACAGATCCCTCCCTCCCCCCATAACTGTGTCATCCACAGATCCCTCCCCCCCCATAACTGTCATCCACAGATCCCTCCCCTCCCCATAACTGTCATCCACAGATCCCTCCCCTCCCCATAACTGTCATCCACAGATCCCTCCCCCCCCATAACTGTCATCCACAGATCCCTCCCCTCCCCATAACTGTCATCCACAGATCCCTCCCCCCCCATAACTGTGTCATCCACAGATCCCTCCCTCCCCCCATAACTGTGTCATCCACAGATCCCTCCCTCCCCCCATAACTGTGTCATCCACAGATCCCTCCCTCCCCCATAACTGTGTCATCCACAGATCCCTCCCCCCCCATAACTGTGTCATCCACAGATCCCTCCCCCCCATAACTGTCATCCACAGATCCCTCCCCTCCCCATAACTGTCATCCACAGATCCCTCCCCCCCCATAACTGTCATCCACAGATCCCCCCCCCCCCATAACTGTCATCCACAGATCCCTCCCCCCCATAACTGTGTCATCCACAGATCCCTCCCCCCCCCCATAACTGTGTCATCCACAGATCCCTCCCTCCCCCCCCATAACTGTGTCATCCACAGATCCCTCCCTCCCCCCCATAACTGTGTCATCCACAGATCCCTCCCTCCCCCCCATAACTGTGTCATCCACAGATCCCTCCCTCCCCCCCATAACTGTCATCCACAGATCCCTCCCTCCCCCCCATAACTGTGTCATCCACAGATCCCTCCCTCCCCCCCATAACTGTGTCATCCACAGATCCCTCCCTCCCCCCCATAACTGTGTCATCCACAGATCCCTCCCTCCCCCCCATAACTGTGTCATCCACAGATCCCTCCCTCCCCCCCATAACTGTGTCATCCACAGATCCCTCCCTCCCCCCCATAACTGTGTCATCCACAGATCCCTCCCTCCCCCCCATAACTGTGTCATCCACAGATCCCTCCCTCCCCCCCATAACTGTGTCATCCACAGATCCCTCCCTCCCCCCCATAACTGTGTCATCCACAGATCCCTCCCTCCCCCCCATAACTGTGTCATCCACAGATCCCTCCCTCCCCCCCCACATAACAGTGTGTCATCCACAGATTCCCCCCCCCCCCCCCACATAACAGTGTGTCATCCACAGATTCCCCCCCCCCCCCCCCCACATAACAGTGTGTCATCCACAGATTCCCCCCCCCCCATAACAGTGTGTCATCCACAGACCAGTAGTTCAAAATCCACCAAAAGCACACCTTTTTGGTTCATAATATTTTTTTTTTCTTATTTTCCTCCTCAAAAACCTAGGTGCGTCTTATGGGCAGGTGCATCGTATAATCAGAAAGCGAAAAATACGGTACTTGCGGCCTGGTGACTGAGCTGATACAGTGAATCAGGGAAAATGTGGATGGTGTTTCACAGACCAAACACCCTCTTCTAAAACTTCTGAGGTCATAAAATGATATTAGATTTTATAGAAACATGTGTAAACCAGTAACTATTCCCACAAAAAACATTTAGTGATCCCAAATCTAGTTCCCGGAGTCCCCAGGGCTTCACCTGAGTGATGTTGGAGACTGCTACACTCGCTCTCATTTCCAATGATAAACCTTTTTATAATAATTTTTTTTCCCTTGGCAGAACCTCACATACTGCTTTTCAGAAGACCGCTTCCAAAAGATCAACAGAAATGAACCACTCTTCGCTTCTACCTTTTGGGACGATGTGTATACCGGTATATTGTAGTATTCAGTGAATACAATGACTATGACCACAGCTGTGCAAGAGCTGTATTGTTAACAGCACAAGCGCTCAGTTAATGTGTCTACATGATGGAGCTGCTATCACCTTTTCCTTCTGTCTGCGCCCTCACATCTGTGTGACGTTTCTCTTACACCACTGGTTAATAAAGTTTTTATGTTCCTTTGCAGTGTGCTCTTAGGTTCTGGGTTAGTTTGGTTTGGGGGAAGTGTTCTGCATTTCAGGTACATGTAGATATGATGCACCCTAGTGTGGCCACGTTTTGTGAAATGTACAGCACAAGACACACCTTTTGATACTTCTAATTGTGTTCTCTATGCTAAAGTGTGAAAAGAAGCTATTTTTTAAAGTTTATAACGTTTGGAAGTCTCGGTTTCGGATGCTGCCTACAAAAGTTTCTGCTGGATCATTATACAAATGGGACTGGCCTGACTTTAAAAGCAAAGTACACTACGCGGCAGGCCATGGGGCCCTCTGATCAGTATTTGAATGTATGACATTTGTGTTTCATCTCAATAAAACTGAAAGCCCCATTCTTTGGCTAAAAAAAATTAAGATTCTTGGTTTATCTGCATGGGCACAATGGTAGTCTTTGTAAATGACCGTCATTTTTCAGCGATCTTTGATTTCGCCCTATGTTGCCAGGCATGTACCTAATTTATGACTGGGTTGTCCGTGTGCCTGGAGTGAAAAACGACTCCACTCCGTTTTTATGCCAGTTTTCATGTGTAAATGTTACCAGGGATGTTGGCCCCGTGGCAGTCGCAAGGACGGTGCAAATGCTATGTGCAACAAAATGTTGCACTGATGCCAAAAAGTAGCTTGTGCCTGGCATTTGTAAATGACCCCCAATGACAGTTTTTTTTATTATTTAGACTCCTGGATAATCGAGCTGGTGCAACGGTGACTTGAAGCCATGCGAAATAAGATGGCAATTTCACGTTTGTAACAAGACACCGAATGTGACCACAATTGGCGGATATCATCCCTACTGGAATCCTGCATGAATAAATTAAAGGAGTAAAGAAAGTTGGCACCTATTCTAGGAATAACTACTAGATCGGTGAGGGTTGTACCATTGGGGCCAAGAATCCACCAGTTAATTGCAACCAAATTCAGAAGAACACTTGTTAGCGATTAGCTGGCAGTGTAAGGGTGCTGCTGATTACCTGATGAAGGAGCAAAACGCTCGTTCATTATGTAATCCCAACATTCATGTGGTCACACAAATTGTAAATTGCCAGCAGCATATCACACTTTAACATCCTCTGTTTTGCCGGTGTTCTGTCAGATTCCCTTACCCCCACGTGACTTCCGGGGGTGTGCGCCTCCAAGCGCAGTACCAGGGCATGGATAAGTTAAAACTACAGAGAGTGTTGACACATGGACGCGCGCATGGATACAGTGCGTGCACTCTCAGGGGTAAGGAGATTTGACGGTCTTGTTAAATCTCCTTTCCCTCACACTGCGCACGTGCGGATTGAAGCCAGCCAGCAATAAATCTGAAGTGTGGAGATTTAATAAGACAAAAGATCGTCAGATCTCCTTAACCCTGAGTGCGCACGCGTGGTGTCCATAAGTCAGCGCTCACTGTAATTTTAACTTACCCATGCCGTGCTGTGCTTTTTCATCATCTGTGCAGAAACTGACCTGCTGTGTGCATTTTTTTCAATCTGCAGTATATCCCCAAAAATTTTTTCTTTGTGAACATTTCACCCTTTTCAACAGTAGGGTGAGATCTGCGGTAAAGGGTTCTTGTGACTTTTTTATTTTTACTTCAAAAACAGTGATGTTAGTATCCAGGTGGTTGTGAGTGATACTAAGAACATTGGGGGTCATTTACGATTATTTATTGCTGTAAAAACATCCTCCTACATCTTATGTGAACAGAAAAATAAAGTTACGGATGTGGGAAGGCAGGGCGTAAAATATGGAAAATTGCTTGGTCATGAGGTTGTCATGTGTGGGTGAGATGTGATGAAGCTACAGCGCCAACTCTGTTAGAACACTGCGAAAGTGGCAGTTTGCTGTCAAACCTGAAAGGACTGGTCATCTTCCCTGAATGTCATTAGCTGCATGAGAGATGAGTGCTACCTCCTGTGCACACGACGCACAAATGCCGAGACGGTGATTCCGAAGTTCAGCGTCACTGAACCTGATACAAACGTGGACTGCATTAAACATTGTATAAAACCTATGTTCGCAGCTTGAGATACATCACAGCAACATAAAAAAAACACTACTATCTGGTTGACGTGTTTCGGAACACAACCTGTTACTTCTAAGCCCGGCATCCTCAAACTGCTGCAAAACTACAACTCCCAACATGCCCAAACAGCCTACAGCAGGGCATTGTGGGAGTTATAGTTTTACAACAGCTGGAGGGCCGCAGTTTGAGGATGCCTGTTCTAAGCTATGAGACGGTCACTCGTTAAGGTCCTATTACTTGGAGCACTGGGAAAGTGCTGCAACATCTAAAACATTTAGGCTCCTTGCAGCCGAGCGTTTGTCACACCGTGAGTCCGCAGCGCAGCTCCTGGCCTGACTGGGTCGTGTAGCATTATATTGAATTATGATGCTATGTAACCCTTACAGTTCTGGAATGTATTAGATAACACTAGCAGCATTCCAGAACTGTAAGGGTTACATAGCATCATAAATCGATATAATGCTGGGAGCTGCGCTGCCGACTCGCAGCGTGACACTGCTCGTATGCAAGGGGCCTTATTGGCCACCATTTGTTTCCGAAGCAAATTCCTTTATGACCATTTTCCAGTTCAAACGTAATAAAGCTGAGCAAACGCTGAATCCCCCTCATCTGCACATAGACGGGGGGAGGCCTTGTCCATACAACGTTGATACTGGAAAAATGCAGCATCCAGATGTTTGAAGCAAAATGGTGCATCTTAGGCTAATTTCACACTTCCGTTAATCAAGTAATAGCCAGATCTCTGCTGTACCCCAGTATAGTCAATGGGGTCCGATGGACAGGCAGCAGTATCCGGCAATGCCAGATCCGGAGAACTCCAGCTGGCAGTTCTATACCGTAACAGACTGCTGGAGTTTGCCGAATACTGCTCCCTGCCTGCCAGACCCCTATGACTATAAAGGGGTCTGGCAGAGATCCAGCTGCTACCCGGCAAATATGCCAGGTGTCGTCCCGACAGACAAAACTATTGCACACGGTGGTTTTTGCCTGGTTGCTTCCTGGCATTCTCTGCTGGAACCGCCTGCCGTAGAGAGCAGACCCTAAGCTTTTCTATGAAGCATCATCCCCTTGCCGGGCATGTAGAGAAAGTGTACAAAGCCTAGATGCGCCAATTTGTGTGCCTTTTTGATACATTTATGGCCCAGAATTACTAATGTATCTGCACCAAAAATCTTTCTAAAAAAAGTTGCAATTCGGCTCATCCAGGGTTTCTACACTTTTTCCCGACATGCTCAAAAAAAGGGGCACAGCCTAGGATACACCATTTTGCGGCACAATTTGACGTGACAATCTGTCTTAAAGTAACCAATAGTTGGTATAGAGTCCCTGCACCACATGTATCATCCAGCCTGAGCCCCAGGGGGGAATGTATCCAACTGGTGTAAAGAAAAGCTGACAGACACACACTGAATGACGTACACAGAAACTCACTGGCAGACACACATACACATACTCACTGACAAACAGACACTTGCTGACCGACAGACATCCACACTCACTGACATACACAGACACATACATTTACTGACAGAAAGACATACATACACTCACTGACATAAATACACAGGCAGACACTCACTCAGTCAAACACTTAAACACTCACCTCCCTGGGGTCCAGTGTGGTGCAGCTCCTCAGTCATCCAGCGCGCCGTTTAGTATGCCGGGGCCGCAATGACGTCATATTCCGGCATCACCAAGGGTGCACGAGGGAGGAGTGGTGAGCTGCTAGAACAGCCTCCCTTGCCGCCCGCATCCTCTCCTCCAGTAATTGATGGCACCTGCTGCCATCAGGGTAAGCAGATGCCTCGTCTGCCATATTTAAAGGGACTCTGTCATCAGATTTGTGCCCTATAAGCTAAACATATGGCCATGTCGGTGCTAATAACATGAATCCTAAACTGCCCTTCTGCTTGTAGCTCTATTAGCCCAAAAAACGTTTTTTATAAAAAAAAAAGGTTTTTATAAGCTGTCACTCACCTACCTAAGGGGTTTTGCGTTAATCCAGGATGCCTGCCTGCACCCCTCGCCGTCTGGTGCCCTGCGCCGTCTTCCTCACTTCAGCGCCGCCTCTTCAATCCACCCGTCCTTCTGCCAGATCCTGCGCACTAGGCTCAGCCTGATGCGCCGCGGACTCCTGGCAGCGGCTTAGTTGAGCGAAGAGCACATGCGCATCAGGCCGGCGCATGCGCACTTCGCTCAACGAAGCCGCTGCCAGGAATCTGCGGCGCATCAGGCTGAGCCTAGTGCGCAGGCGCAGGATCTGGCAGAGGGACGGGTGGATTGAGGAGGTGGCGCTGAGGTGAGGAAGGCGGCGCAGGGCACCAGACGGCGAGGGGTGCAGGCAGGCATCCTGGATTAACGCAAAACCCCTTGGGCACCTTAGGTAGGTGAGTGACGGCTTATAAAAAACAGTTTTTTTGGGCTAATAGAGCCACAAGCAGGTTTAATAAGGGCAGTTTAGGATTCATGTTATTAGCACCGACATGGCCATATGTTTAGCTTATAGGGCACAAATCTGATGACAGAATCCCTTTAAGAAGGCCCTCCACCTCCTGGCCCCCCTGTAACGGCGCTGGGGGCGGCTCAAGAGCCACTTGCCTAGGGCTGCAGCCCCAGTCAGGGGGAGCCCACCAGGGCGCCCCCAAGCAGGCCTGTGCCCTAGTTCGCCTACATGGTTGCACCGGCCCTGATGTAGGTTATGCACATGGGTAGGAATAATGCAAGTCACCCGTACATACTAAATGGTAAAACACTCTGTAACACCGACATGAAAAAGAATATAATTAGGACCTGACCTGGGTAAGGTAATTTTACTAGTTTATTTACAAATGCCTATCCAGGCAATAGAACCTGTCTTGACCCAGGTATAAATTAATACTTCACTTTTATTTAAATACAAGTAAAACCTAAATGCTAAGTGTGTGCGAGGTGCACTCTTTAATGGAACTTAAACAGAACCAAAAAATTAAGGGATGTTAAAAACACAGTACACCACTTATGGCGGGATGAAGAGATGTGCACCATCTCTCACCCTTACCACTGTAAGGGCAGAACACTACCGTTCCACCGTCCGCGGTGACTCTGCCAGCTGAGAATGGTTGTGATAACAACCATATAGAGTGGTGGGATAAATGGAAATATCAACCCACTAAGTGAATGGCGCATAAAGCGTCTCAGTCGATCTCAGACTGGGATTAGTGGCAACTAACACCACAACACAGACTCGGTGCACAGTAGCCAAAACCACAACTAACTTGATTGCTAAACCAAACCAAGCAACGTCGGCCAGCCTGACCGCTAGTTGCTGGTTAACAGTGGAGTGGTGCACAGCGATTAAAAACTAACACTGCCCCCTGACATGTTTCGCCAGTATTCTGACTTCTTCAGGGGTTAATGGGCAGCCATGAGTGACCTCGGCCACTCATGGCATGACATGGAAAAGGACCTTTCCATGACATGGAAAAGGACCTAGGGAGTTTTAGTGAACAGCAAACTGAGCTGTAAAAACCAGAGTCAGGCAGCTGCTGCCAAGGCCAATAAGATAATGGGTTGCATCAAAGGGGGCATAGATGCCCGTGATGCGAACATAGTCCTGCCACTTTACAAATCGCTAATCAGACCACACATGGAGTACTGTGTACAGTTCTGGGCTCCTGTAAACAAGGCAGACATAGCAGAGCTGGAGAGGGTCCAGAGGAGGGCAACTAAAGTAATAACTGGAATGGGGAAACTACAGTACCCTGAAAGATGATCAAAATTAGGGTTATTCACTTTAGAAAAAAGATGACTGAGGGGAGATCTAATTACTATGTATAAATATATCAGGGGTCAGTACAGAGATCTCTCCCATCCAGGACTGTGACGAGGGGACATCCTCTGCGTCTGGAGGAAAGAAGGTTTGTACACAAACATAGAAAAGGATTCTTGAGGCTGGGTTCACACCTGAGCGCTCAACAAGGAGAAACCAATGATTCCCTATGGGAATGGTTCTCACCTGGGCGTTTTACAGCGCGTACGATCGCGCTGTAAAACGCCCGACGCCCCAAGAAGTACATGAGCTTCTTTGGGGCGTCTTGTCGCGCGTTCCCGTACATAGACTTTCGGGAACGCGCGACAATGGGCGTTCGCTTGTCTCTGTATGCACGATTGCAAACGCCGGTACAATCGCGCATACAGAGCGCTCCTTTCAGAACGCTCAGGTGTGAACCCAGCGTTACGGTAAGAGCAGTGAGACTATGGAACTCTCTGCCTGAGGAGGTGGTGATGGTGAATTCACTAAGAGTTCAAGAGGGGCCTGGATGTATTTCTGGAGCGTAATAATATTACAGGCTATAGCTACTAGAGAGGGGTCGTTGATCCAGGGAGTTATTCTGATGTCTGATTGGAGTCGGGAAGGAAATTTTTATTCCCCTAAAGTGAGGAAAATTGGCTTCTACCTCAGTTTTTTTTTTGCCTTCCTCTGGATATACTTGCAGGACGACAGGCCGAATTGTATGGACAAATGTCTTTTTTCGGCCTTATGTACTAGGTTACTATGATAATTCGTGTGCAGGTCTAGACAGCCTGTCTAAGCTCACACATCTATAGCAGGGGTCAGCAACATTTGGCACTCCAGCTGTTGTGAAACTACAATTTCTAACATGCTTTTTCCAAATTATAGCATGTTCTGGGCGTAGCGTTTTTTCAGGCCTTTTCCCATAGACTTCTCTATAGGGAGGGAAAAAAACGACATCTAAGGGACTGATGTATCTCTGTCTACATCACCCTGATAGGAGTGAATGGAGCGGTGGGCCGACATGCACATCACCACCCCATTCAGAGACTGGACTGTTCTCTTCCATTCTGCCTACAGCAGATAAATATACTATTTTAGTGTAAAATGCTCAAAAAGGTGCAAATCTCAGATATAAAAATGAATTTCTGTCTGTCTGTCTGTCTGTTCCATCTGTGCAACCTTCAGTGCTGTGGCTAGTCAATATCGCTCTCTCAGACCAAGCCAAGCCACCACTCTGTCCATTATTTTACGTCTATATACTGTATGTCATGTCACTGTATATAGTGTCCTGTCACAGTATAGTACTGTTTACAATACAATCTTTTAATCCTTCTCCCGGACGGGGCCATTCTGAGTTTGGGCCCCGTAGCAGCCGCTTTCTCTATAGGTAGGCCCCTGATCATGGCCCAGATTGCGGCATTGGCAGCACACAGTAATAATAAGCATAGGCAGGGGCATAGCTATAGGGGAAGGGGCTGCTTTGGGGCCCAAAATCAGAAGAGGTCCACCCAGGAGCCCCCTCAACAGTATTATACAATGACATTATATACCTGTAGGAAACGGACGGAGCAGCTGCCGAGCTTGATCTGAGGGAGTGATCCTGACTAGTCACAGGAGTGGAGGTTGCAAAGAAGTTTCTGGGGTGAGCGGGGGCCTGTTAAAAAAATTTGCTGTGGGGCCTAGTCATTTCTATTTACGCCACCGAGCAGAGGTGAAATAATCTTCCTTCCACAGGTTGTCTGAAAGCCAGAACTTAGTCAGCCCCCAAGAACCCCTGGTGTGGATCATAAAAGTAGAGAAAAGGTGAAGGGCATAGACTACATCTCTTCCTTAACCCTTTCCTAGTCTGGGCTTCAAAAACTGCATTAAAATCCCTGCAGGTGTGAGTGTGCCAATGGACCTCCTCTAACTGCAGTCAATGAGCTAATTGTTAGGGAACACAACTGGTGTAAAGGAAAACTGGCTTAGTTACCCATAGCAACTAATTAGATTCCACCTTTCATTTTCCCAAAGGACCGCTAAACAATGAAACGTGGAATCTGATTGGTTGCTATGGGCAACTAAGCCAGTTTCCCCTTACACCAGTTGGATAAATCTTCCCCAGTGACTTCATACATTCAATATAAAGTTCAACCTGTGTCAATAGTGGTCTTAAATTAATATAAGGGGGAGCAGTCGCAGGGAACATGACACTTATGCTGCCATGTTCCCGGAGCTACAGTGTCAAGCAGTATACCGTGGGCTTCGCCAAAATGTCCGCCTGCGTGCGGACAGCACGGCGCGCCTCCTCCCCGTCAATGTTTACAGCCCACGCTGACGTCACGGCAGTCACTGTCTCGCAGCACATGATGCATGTTTTTCCGGTTTGTAGAATTCCCGGGAATGTGGGTATCAGATGACGTCTGCTAGTGAACGGGCGCCTGGCTTCCAGCACTGAACATGGCTGCCCTGCAGCCCGGGGGTAGGTACTGGGCGCCTCCTTCTATACAAGCTGCCATGGGTCTCTTCAGTGGAGGAAATACAGGGTGACTTACTGCTGCTCTGACACCTGTCTGCCTGGGCGGCCTTTATGCAATTTGCAATTGTACTACGTACTGCACTTGGTGTGCTAAAAGCGCCTAACACCAGGGGGCGCTGCCACCCGGAAGAAGCAGTGTATCTGTCGCCCAATATGAACTAGACTAGAGCTGGAATCCCCCAAATATGGCAGAATGTCTGTGACTAGGGAGTCTGGGCCATGCCAGGCCTCATTCTTCACCCATCCCTGATAAAGTAGTGAGCTTTACACTCTAAATCGCCAGTGTGTCTTATGACCTGTTTCCAAACATGTTCATCCCTTTTTTTTTTTTTTCCTCCATTTTGAGCAAAATTGCTAAAAATCCATGTGTGACATAGTGCACACCTTATGCTAAGGGCATGTCAGGAGTCAAGTGGGCGTTCACACAGTATGAAGCAGTCTTGATCGACACCCCCGCCACCATAGTCGTCTCTAGCCTCCTTCAACACGTTCAGGTGGTCCACGGGCAGGGCCGCAAAGTGGTCACAGGACTTGGCACATTTGGGAGACCCTGAGGAAGATGGTGGTGACTGTGGCAGCTAGTCGGGTGTCGGTCAAGACTGGAGGGGCTGGTTTAGATGTTGGACCACCTAAGGCAGGACATCGGTGTACACAACTTAATAATTAGATTTTGCTGCATCTGGAAAGATTGGTCGGTCATGTAGTGCTGGCTGGGTTCTCCGCAGGAATCCATTGATTCTAGTGTGTTTATTCCCACATCCAAGTTTTCCCTGGACTGTAGAGCAGTGGAAAAACAATGGAGATGTGCACTGCTTTGTGGACCAAACACCCATTCTACGGGTCCGTGAAAACCTCGAAGAGAACACAGAGGGCATCCATGTTTTGTCAGTTTTTTTTCACTGGTGTTAAAAAAATAAATCATCCACAGTGAGCGAAACGTACGGAGTAACATCCTGATCTTGCCCGTTTTCAGGATGTATTTTGTAATGGAAAATCCACAGCACAATTTAGTTACCAATCCGCAGCGAGTCCGTGATCAAATCTGCATGGGTCACATGTGGGTTTCTCCACGCATTTGCTGCAGATTTCACACACTGCATTACAAAGTGTGAAATCTGCTCAAGAAATCCGCGTGCCACCGCAGGTCAAGTTATCTGCGGATTCATTGTGGACATATTCTGCAGCCAGTGGATGTTCTCTACTTTGCCGCTGTTGAAATCCAGTGCAGAAAATCCCAGCATTACCGCCACATGGTGCATTATCCTACATTTCATACACTAGTATCCAGTCTAGGCAATCCATATTGTCTGAATGAAATAAATCCACACCCCAAACCTCTGGAATCCATTGCTCAGCTCTGATATGAGGCCGCATGGTCAGACCATTGTAGTCTCTGACAGACCATGTGGGAACCTAATTGACCTGTTTTCTGGTTACTGTTGCCCAATGTGTATGTAAAATGACTATATGTCACTTACTAATATAGCCTTTGTTGAAATTCTGTGCCATTTTCTATATTTCCTAAGCCTCTTGTTGGCCAAGTCTTTGTGCGGTCGACCTGTAGGTCCTGTCTATAAGATGGCTGCTGATGGAGGGTCATGTGACCAGACAAACCACCCAGCCTCCTCCATTCAAATACCCTGCACCTGCCATCTGCTCTTGTACTGTTCGGAGTTTAGCACACATGCAGTGTATTTGAATGGAGGAGGCTCTGGTCACATGACCCTCCATCAGCCGCCATCTTATGGACAAGACATACATGTGGACAGCACACAGGAGGAGATTTATCAAAACTGTTGTAAAGGAAAACTGGTTTAGTTGCCCATAGCAACCAATCAGGATCTCTCAAAAATTAAAGATGGAATCTGGTTGCTGTGGGCAACTAAGCCAGTTTTCCTTTACACCAGTTTTGATAAATGTCCCCCAAGGCCTCGGCCAACAAGGGGGCATATCTTATGAAATATGGCACAGAATATCACAGACTATATTAGTAAGTGCCGTCTAATCATCTTACAGACACATTGGTCAACAGTAGCCAGAAAGTAGCTGACACTTGTCAGGATTTGTGGATGTGTGCTGTCCATGTTTACAACAGACAGCACACGTACCCATAGACTTTAATGTGTTTATTTGCACATCAGTGATTTTTATTTTATTTTTTTACTGACCAGGGTCAGTGATAAAATCAGGGAGACACACTATTTTAGTCAGTGATGTGGACCCAACACGCTCATTGTAGTCTATGGGTCTGTAAAAACCGCTGACACAACACTGATGACATCCATGTTCTGTCAGTGATTTTCACAGACCATTGGTAGGAGGTACTCTGGAAACTAATTTTCAGCCTAGCAGTGCCTATGAAACATGGATGACCCCTGGAGGGCAAAAAAGGGACACATGGACCAAACATGGATCCTTCATGGATGAAAGACTGTCCATCTTGTTACGGACATCATCCCGGATATAGACCTGTGAAAGAGGCCTTACAGTGGGATGGCCCTGCTGATTGGACGTTGATGGTTTCGTCTAACGATCTACAAAAAAGGTTTGCGCGGAGTCAGCCCCTTCATCACTGAGATCCATTAGGCCTCTGTTTCCATCTATTAAAAATGGATCGGTCAAAAAATGAAGCTTTGCTGCAGGTGTAAGCAGAGCCTAACAAAAAGAATGAGAGGAAGATCACGTATGATTTCTCCAGTCAGAGCCCCCTCTTCAAACGGGATGAAATATAGCGCTAATGGTGCATTCACATGTCCGTATGTGTTTTGCGGATCTGAAAAATGCGGATCCACAAAACACAGACACCGGCAATGTGTTCCGCATTTTGCAGACCGCACATCGTCGGCACTCTCATAGAAAATGCCTTCTCTTGTCCACAAAAATAGGACATGTTCTATTTTTTGCGGATGTGGACAGCACATTCCGGCCCCGTTGAAAATGAATGGGTCCACACCTGTTCCGCAAAATTGCGGAACGGATGCGGACGTGTGAATGGACCCTTAGAAGAACGCTCCTCCTGTATTCATATTTATCTGCTTCAGTGTTACTTGGTCCCAGATTAGTATGGGCTAACATGCAAATATAATGAAAAAGGACGCTTAAAATGGAGCAAAATAATAAATATTTAATGTGCTCATGTAGGAAGGGAGTGAAACCTATCTAAATCAGTTAGGACCAAAACCATCTATCCTGATATATCCAGCCTCATACAAAGAAGGTATGGGCTGACATGCAGCTCAAAATAAAAGGCTTAGATTTTTTTCTCTTCTTCACTTCTATTGGAAAAGCATGAGCCCAATACATACAGTATATAAAAATGCTGCCTATTTGACCTCATTGACTCAATGTTCGGGCTCATATAGAGCAGAGCATATGTTGATGTGAATGATGCCTTTCTCTATGTCTCCCCTTGCATTTAAAAATACCTTGACCGATCTATGAAACTTTTGTAAATTTTTGACTTCTAGATGTGGCTCAGATGTCTTCTGAAAGACCTATTCAGACTCTGTCATGGGCTAGCAAAGTAAAGCAACCTCCAAAGAATGTGATCTCCTCACCTACCTCCGTAAAGACTACCTTTTCTGCCGCCAGCAAAACCAGGGCTCCAAAAATACCAGGTTACCATACGGTAAGGCTGCCACTGCTACTAACAGTCACATGTTAATCATTGGATTACAGGAGTTTTCTTTTCTTATTCTGATTGGGAACCATCTCCTGCATTCCACGATATTGAAATTGGTGTGCCACCTAACCTATTTAGACATGTCACTCATTGGCCCTCTTTTTTTCAATAAGCCGTATAAATCAATAGCACAAGGAAACTTTGTAATATATCGTATTAGAGAAATATGCCTCTTTTTCAACTTAAGGGCCACTTCTTCACCTTGCTTCCTGCACTGAACATTGACTCACAACTCCTGCTAAAATCTGTTTTAGTGATAATATTTTTATTGAGATTTTCAAAGAGAGGAAACTTAACATACAGAATTGAATTAAACCAAAGGAAAATCAATATCAAGACAGTATGACATAAGAAATATTATGACACACTAAGGGATCAGGTTATATACTGTCCACATAAGCCTACAGAGAGTGGAGGAAGAAGCAGCTGTCAGAGGGCAAGGGAGGCGAAAACATACACACTGAGACATTGCTGAAGGCTCTAGTGAATCCACCCAGTGGTGGATTCACAGCTACACTGCTTAGTACTGTTGTATAATCTCCTTCGTGCTGCTCCTGCTTATCCCAAAGGTGTGCTACAGAGCGATAGGGGAGTAGGATCACCTTCTTTGTTTGTGCTGTGTGTGGTAGACATCATAGCAGCTAGAGTCACCCTTTGAGCTATGTCTAGTTTATAGCATTTACAGTAGGTCTATTGCTGTTACCCACTTTTCCTCACATCTTTTAGGATTGCCCTTTGTGCTTTTGGAGTTATCTTAACAAGACGACCAGTCCTAAGGAGAGTAGTAAAAAGTGTCACTTAATGGACACCCAGGTGTTTACCAAATGCTTTTGTAGACTTTTCCAGCTCCCTGCATATTTTTCTGGGGTCTTCTGAAAGTTGTTTGCATTGAGGCATGGTTCACACTTAGTCTTTCCTGAGAAGAACAGGTTTGCCAGTAACCAGGCTTTAATGGCCAAATCACTTGTGAAACAGACACTCCCAATCTTATCTCCTTGATTTGAAAATCTTTTGCCAATTGGTTCTTGGACATGTCATTAAGGCCACATATGCTGATCCGCAATAAACGGACACTGTTCCGTGTGCATTTCGCATCACGGATGCGGACCCATTCACTTGAATGGGTCAGCAAAACCGGAGATGCGGAACGGAAGCATGGAACGGAACCTTACGGAAGCACTACGGAGTGCTTCTGTGGGGTTTCGTTCCGTGCTTCTGTTGCGCAAGAACATAGAACATGTCCTATCTTTTTGCGGAATGGACGAATGCAGACCCATTTAAGTTGAATGGGTCTGGATTCATCCCAGCGGCCGTACAGAGGTTGCCCGTGCGTTGAGGACCGCAAATTGCGGTCCCCAATGCACGGAGCGGCCCACCTACGGCCGTGTGAATGAGCCCTAAGGGTGAGGTTAATTTTCTTTTCTTCCTGCACTGGATGGACTCTATAAAAGATGGTACAACAGTTTGTCTTTTATTATTTTGGTTAGATTGCAGACAAATCAAAGTCACAATTGCAGACAAACAATCACATCACATTTTATTAGTAATCAATACAGAAATCCATGTAATTTTTAAGGGTTCACTTACTTTTTCTTGCTACAAAGTAAAATAAACTTGAAAAATCTGCATCAAAACAGCCGAACTAGCCAAAAGTAAAGATCAGCTTAGCCAAAAGTAAAGATCAACAGGGCTGGACATCTTGCCTGGCTCTTCTAATCTCACGATTGTGCTATTGCTCCAAGTAGCGGCGCTTACTGAAGCAGCACAGATAGCGACTTTACATGCAGTAGCGGCAACAAAGACTGTTTGGTTTTGTTTTTTTAGACTGTTTTCATAAATGTACTGAACTATTTCTATTTTATGTTAAAACACATCAGTAGAGAATGGGTCCATTAGGAAGTGATTAAAACCAGCAAAGTGTCTTGCGTGAACAGTAACGCACTGATGTCAGTGCAACATTAGAACTGTGTAGCTATAAATTTGAGGCTTGATATCTGGATGTCCTGCTAAAATAAACATTGAACAAACAACCCTAGTGTCCCCTGGATGTGACATCAAGTGTGAATAGCATGTTTGTGTAGCCACATCTCCTGTATACGTAAAGCCTGAGGTTGAAAATGTATGTCGTCATTAGCCTGCACACCGGACAACTATGACCATGTGCTTGGAGCCTCCGTCCCATCTCATCATATACTATATATATATATTCCATGTAGGAATAAGTTTTACATTTTTCATTAACATATGGATAAAATGTAAAGCCATGCCCAGAATGGCAATCCCATTGGCACTAAACATACCATAACGTTCTACTAGGCAGTATGTCGGCATCTTCAAGCATAAATCCTGACAAACTAGCTCCAGCAAAGGTGAGTGTTAGGGGGAAAAAAAAGGCCGCCATCATTTATTCATGTTGTTAGAACTAATACACCATTGATGTACTTTTGCAGCTGTCTCCAACACCGAATACATCTCAAAAAGTGGAAACTGAGAAAGTGGTAACAACAAAAAAAAGAACACAAAAAAAGAAAAGTAGCAACAGTGAAGTGCCAGATATTGTATATCAAGAGCCCCCAAGATTTCAGGTATGGCTGATTTTATAATATATATATATATATATATATATATATATATATATATATATATATATATATATATATATATATATATATATAGATAGCAAAAGGATGAGGCAGCACTCCAACTTCAGGTGAAAAACCGTGGATCCTTTATTCCCTTGTGCAACGTTTCAATCGTTGATCAATGAGCGATTGAAACGTTGCACAAGGGAATAAAGGATCCACGGTTTTTCACCTGAAGTTGGAGTGCTGCCTCATCCTTTTGCTATCTATATTCATCTATAGCCGTTTGAGCCTGCGGCTTTGAGGATATCTCTGCACCCACATCTTTTTTTTGGTCTTGTGCTGCTGGTTTTGTTTTTTTGTTTTTTATATATATATATATATATATATATATATATATATATATATATATATATATATATATATATATATCTCATGAAATAATCTGCATGTATGTAGAGTTTATTATTTTGAGTAACAGAAACCCCACTCACCGACAATACCTCTTCCACACAGGATGATGAAGAATTCCCTGACCTGGTCTCCTCTTCTGCGGGTGTTAAGTGTGAAAATAAAAACCTCTCTAGCCACAGCTGGGGACCTGGGGGGTCAGTGGTAAGGATTTAATGTATGAATATGATGCTTTTAGCATTTTGGGTAAAATGTGTTTACACGTATTTGTGGTTGGACCCAAGTCACCTTAAAGGAGTTGTCTCACTTCAGCAAATGGCATTTATCATGTAAAGAAAGTTAATACAGGACACTTACTAATGTATTGTGATTCTCCATATTGCTTCCTTTGGCTGAATTTATTTTTACATCAGATTATACACTGCCTGTTTCCATGGTTATGACCACCCTGCAATTCATTAGCGGTGGTCGTGCTTCCACACTATAGTAAAAAATGTCGGCCTCTATGGTGACCGTGGAAAGCGCACATAGGCTGCTGCTCTTTCCCATAGTGTGCAAGAACGACCACCGCTGATGGATTGCAGGGTGGTCGTAACCATGGAATCGAGCAGTTTATAATGTGATGGAAAAATGAATCCAGCCAGTAAAGGAAGCTATATGGATAATCACAATACATTAGTAAATGCCTTGTATTAACTTTCTCTACATAATAAATGTATTATGGAGCTGCCATATGTGGTTCTAGTTCTAAGGGGGATGTCTCTAAAGCCTCTTGCACACAACCGTATCCTTTTTGTGGCCTGCAAATCGCAGATCTGCAAAATACAGACGTGCTCCATGTGCATCCTGGAATTTTCGCGGGACTCCCTATAAAAAAGCCTATTCTTGCCCGCAAAACTGACAAAAATAGGACAGGTTCTATCATTTGCGGCCCGGCCGCACGGCTGCAGACAGCACACGGATGACGACATTTGTGTGCTGTCCTATTTTATTTTATTTTTTTGCAGACTCGTAGAAATATTTGGGTCCGTGTGCAATCCACAAAAAAATGCCACGGGCCAAAAATACGATTGTGTGCATCAGACTTAATAAGGAATTTGATGGAGTTTGCTACTATTTTCTCACAGATTCCATGTGAAATTAAAGGGAAGTAAATATTAATGGCAATTCACAGCTATATCGATAGGTACTTGAGCGTCCCACAATAAAAAAAAATTCACTGCTAGTGTGGGGTAACGCTTAAAACAAAATAATAATTCTTTATTGAAATATAATTAAAAGTAGGTAGGAACAAAAGAAAAAGTACCAATGTAAACTCCAGGAGAGCTGTCACCACCGATATCAACTACATAACTCAACCGGGGAAGGGGGCAGAAGGACCGCCCACACCGTAAGTGTGACCCTGGTGAGGAGGTACAGGAGATATGGGGTACCAAAAATAGCCCCCACTAGTCCACCATGCGAGTCAATCACACGTGGAGCCCACCTGGCCAAATATGGCTCAGTCTAAGGGCTCATGCACACGAACGTATTTTCTTTCCGCTTTCGTTCCGTTTTTGCGGACCGTATGCGGAACCATTCACTTCAATGGGTCTGCAAAAACAGCGGAAGGCACTCCGCGTGCATTCCGTTTCCGTATTTCCGTTCCACAAAAAAAGTAGCGCATGTCCTATTATTGTCCGCAAATCACGGTCCGAGGCCCCATTCAAGTCAGGGGGTCCGCAAAAAATACGTAACGCACACGGAACATATCTGTATTTTACGGATCCATACTGTAGAAATGCTATGCCCAGCCCATATTGCTCATGTGTTTGGTGATTAATAAGTTACTGTTTCTGTTTCCGATCCGCAAAAAATGGACCGCATATGGAAACCATACGGATATGTCTTGTGGAATAACGGAACGGAAGAGGACTTAAATCAGAGGGAAAAAAAAACCTCAGATACGGAACAGATCTGTGAAAAACGGACCGCAAAACAACAATGGTTGTATGCATGAGCCCTAACTCCCATGACCCCAATAGTGGTCAATTAGTGGGTGGTTCCCCTAATTCCTAACAGCTACAGCTGTGTGAGGATAGGCTGGGGTCAGCCATTGTTTTATGGAGCTAACTAATACTACACTGTAAGACAGGAACGATATCCCTCTGACTTGTAAAATAGATGCTCCTATAGGCTTTGCCCATGACCCCAGCCTATCCTCATAGAGCTCTAGCTTTTAGGAATTAGGGGAACCACCCACTAATTGACCACTATTGGGGTCAAGGGAGTTAGGCCTCTTTCACACAACCGTTTTCTTTCCGTTTACGGGCCGTTTTTTGCGTTCTGTATACGGTACGTATACGGAACCATTCATTTCAATGGTTCCGCAAAAAAAACTGAATGTACTCCATATGCATTCCATTTCCGTTCTGATGAAAGATAGAACATGTCCTATTATTGCCCGCAAATCATGTTCCGTGGCTCCATTCAAGTCATTGGGTCCGCAAAAAAAAAAACTGACCACATACGTAAATGCATCCGTATGTCTTCCGTATCCGTTCCATTTTTGCGGAACATCTATTAAAAATGTTATGCCCAGGCCAATTTTTTCTATGTAATTACTGTATATGCCATACGGAAAAACAGAACAGAAACACAACTGAAACAAAAACGGAACAACGGATCCGTGAAAAACGGACCGCAAAACACTGAAAAAGCCATATGATTGTGTGAAAGAGGCCTTAGGCTACTTTCACACTTGCGGCAGAGTGATCCGTCGCCGGAACTGCCTGCCGGATCCGTCAAAACGTATGCCAACTGATAGCATTTGTAAGACTGGTCAGGATCCTGATCCGTCTTCAAATGCATTGAAATGCCGGATCCGTCTTTCCGGTGTCATCCGTAAAAACGGATCCGACATTTATTTTTTTTCCCCCCTTTTTTCGGTCTGTGCATGCGCAGACTGGAAGGACTGATCTGGCATTCAGGCAAGTGTTCCGTTTTTTGGCCGGAGATAAAACTGTAGCATGCTGCGGTTTTAACTTTTGCCTGATCAGTCAAAAAGACTGAACTGAAGACATCCTGATGCATCCTGAATGGATTACTCTCTATTCAGAATGCATGGGGATATGCCTGATCAGTTCTTTTCCAGTATTGAGCCCCTAGGACGGAACTCTATGCTGGAAAAGAAAAACGCAAGTGTGAAAGTAGCCTTGGCCTCTTTCACACGGGCGAGATTTCCGCGCGGGTGCAATGCGTGAGGTGAACGCATTGCACCCGCACTGAATCCCGGACCCATTCATTTCTATGGGGCTGTGCACATGAGCTGTGATTTTCACCCATCACTTGTGCGTTGCGTGAAAATCGCAGCATGCTCTATATTGTGTGTTTTTCACGTACCGTTGGCCCCATAGAAGTGAATGGGGCTGCGTGAAAATCACAAGCATCCGCAAGCAAGTGCGGATGCGGTGTGATTTTTCACGCATGGTTGCTAGGTGACGATCGGGACGGGGACCCAATGGTTATAAGGGAAAATAATAGCATTCTTAATACAGAATGCAAAGTAAATTAGGGATGGAGGGGTTAAAAATAATAAACAAATTTAACTCCCCCCATCCACTTGGTCGCGTAGCGGATCTCCCCTTCTTTCTTCAGGACCTGGGTAAAGGACCTTTGATGACGTCACTGCGCCCATCATGTGATGGGCCATCATGTGATGGGCGCAGTGACGTCATCAAAGGTCCTTTACCCAGGTCCTGAAGAAAGAAGAGGAGATCCGCTACGCGACCAAGTGGATGGGGGGAGTTAAATTTGTTATTTTTAACCCCTCAATGGACATTTTACTAAGCATGCTGTACTAAGAATGCTATTATTTTCCCTTAAAACAATGTTATAAGGGAAAATAAGAAAATCTACACAACACCGATCCCAAACCCGAACTTCTGTGAAGAAGTTCGGGTCTGGGTACCAAACATGCAGATTTTTCTCACGTGCGTGCAAAACACATTAAAACGCTCTGCACTTGCGCGAAAAAATTGTGCATTTTCCCGCGACGCATATGCATCTTATCCGGCCCTCACACGTGACGCCCGTGTCAAAGAGTCCTTAGACTGAGCCATATTTGGCCAGGTGGGCTCCACGTATGATGGACTAGTGGGGGCTATTTTTGGTTCCCCATAACTCCTGTTCCCTCCTCACCGGGGTCACAGCTCTCCTGCCGTTTACATCGGTACTTTATTATTTTTTTTGTTCCTACCTACTTTTAATTATATTTCAATAAAAAATTATTATTTTGTTTTAAGCGTTACCCCACACTAGCATTAAAGTAAATATTGATGACCTATTGACTTGATCAGCAGGGATGTTGAGATTCTGACCGCATAATTTAATATTGATGACCTATTCTGAGGATAGAACATTAATCTTTAATTCCCAGAAAATCCCTTTCATGGACACGGAGATGTATGGTTACTGTATCAGAGATGTGTTCAGTACACACATACATCTCTGGAGTATATTGTGTAGCAGAACACCGTAGAGGTTTATTCCCATCTCATATAGTCAAGATGTGTCACTAGAATTTAGCAATACATCCCGGCAAAGTTTTTCCTGCAAAGCAACACTCCTGACCCCCAGCTGTGCAGCAAACTGCAGCGCTTCCCCCATTCACTTCAATGGGGCTCACTGCAAAGTGGGTGACTGGGAGTGGTGCCAAATCAGCACTTTATTCTCCCTTTTGTTCTGAAAGTTGGCAATCCATCACCAGTCATAAAGTGGTGACATCTCCTATCAGACCATCACTTTACAAGATGAGAATAACACTGTAGCATTAACCAGTTGTTTCTTTACTAGAGTAAGGCCAGACGTGGCAGATATTTTCCACTGTGGCTAATCCACGGGGGATCTGTAGCAAAATTTTCATGTGTACTTGATGCTGGATTTTTCTTGGCAGTAGTGCCTGCTCTTACAGTAGTAGTGTGAGCAGCATTTGACTGGTGGCACATTGAGTATACCTCCCGAGCCAATGTGCATGAAGAGTCATGTCGCTGAAATGTATGTTCTAGAAAGTCTCTCATGAGTATCAGTCTTTGGTTCCAGTTATATGGATATACCATCAGAAACGCATTTCCACATTGGACTGTTACAAGAAGAACATCATCAGGGCTCCATGTCAGGCATTCATTTTAAAATACGTGTAGATTGGGTGCATTTAGTTTGGTCCAGGCCTTCTTGCATTGGCAAAAGGGAATAGTTTACAGAGGGAACAGAATTTTAGGAGTGACAGTAAATATTAGGACAGAAATTGATCCAATATATGTAAATAAATGTTTTTTATTTTTTATTTTTTTTCCCAAGGTGACCTTCAAAATGTAAAAAAATGATTAATCTTTGTATGTTTTAACTTTTTAGGACTCTGCAAATCAAAAACGTGGCCGCAAAAAGAGCAAGAAACCAGTGCAGCTAGATTTGGGAGGCATGCTGACTGCATTGGAACAGAGACAAACTACAGAGAAAAGCAAGCAAATCGCTAAACCACTAGTCTTTTCTGGTAAGCGATGCCAACCTCTTTTACTGCCTTCTACACGCCATATTGTATTATTTGTACATCTGGAGCAAACTTGACACTTAAAGGGATTGTCCAGGTTCAGAGCTGACACTGGACATAGGCTCCCCGCCACTCATTTACCAGGTATGAGTGGAGCATAGGACCATTTCTTGCTCCGATGCTCCTCCTTGCCCTGTGCTGCATCGTGCAGGGCAAGGGCTTTTTTTCTTTGCTACTGGTGACATACTGGGCTTCACATGGGTATGCTAGGCGGAAACTTCCGCCTAGCTGTGAGCCCAGTGACATCACCGGCACAAATGGGTGGTCTTTAGCGCTTTTACAAGCTAGGGCAGCGCTAAAGACCGCAGATTAGTGCCAGTGATGTCACTGGGAACACTGCTGAGCAGAAGCCTCCGCCTAGCATACTGAGAAAACACCGGGTACGTCACTGCCTGTAAACAAACAGGCCTTGTCCTGCGTGATGCAGGGAGAGGGGGAGCATGGACGCTAGAAATCCCCCGATGCTCCACTCATACATGGTAAATGAGTGAAGGGGGCTTATGTCCGGGTTCAGCTATGAACATGGACAACCACTTTAACATGTTAATAGCTGCAACACACTTTAATGACTTTTCAATGGCTTTTGTTGTGTCAATTTAAAGTTTGCTGCAGTAGTGTAGATAAGGGGGTGTCAGACAGGAGGGTATATTAAAAGATAACTCCATTCACCTTTTGATGTACCATTCTTGCACACGTCAGTGTGGTTATTTATTGGCTGCAGTGGTCTCATGTCTAGCGTGGACAGACGGAAGCTGTGTCCACGCCTACCTGCCATTCATGTTTAAGTTCCTTTAACATATTAGGTGCCACGTTAACGTTTGCTACATGTGTGTTTTCAGTTAGTATACACATAGGGTGTATGTTCCACGGACCACTTCTTGCTTTTAAGATAAATAGGATAGAGACCACTGTGCCAGTATCATGTGGGTACCAACTGTCTTCAATAAATGTTCTCCATCTAAAGTTATTTTTATCAAAATCTGATTAAAAACACACTGAGTTGGCAAGGTGTGAATGCTGTCAAGCTCCTATTCCTCCTTTCTGCCTGCAGAACAGTGCCAATATAGCTAAAGCTGGCCATACCATAGAGATTTCGGCATGAATTGTCGCTCACAGTTGGTCGTTGAAGGTTATAAGTTAAAGTGATAAGTCGCTGACATTTGACAGGTTGATCTTGGTCTTGCATTGTGACCTGACTGGGCTTCTCCTAATTGGGTGCACATTTGTCATTTGGCACTCACAACTTTCCAGGCTGTTGCCAGTGACTGCACCCAACAAGGTCTGATAAAATGCACCACAATAGTTTGACTTCTCAGCATTTGTAAAGTTCACGACTGCAGAGAATCAGCTTAGGCTACTTTCACCGTTCAGGGCTCTTACAAGCGGTCCAAAATGGATCACTTTTGCCCTAATGCATTCTGAATGGAAAAGGATCCGCTCAGAATGCATCAGTTTGCCTCCATTCCATCTCCATTCCGCTTGGGAGGCGGACACCAACACTCTGCTTGCAGCGTTTTGGTGTTCGTCTGATGAAACTGAACCAAACGGATCTGTCCTGGCACACAATGTAAGTCAATGGGGATGGATCCATTTTCACTGACACAATCTGGCACAATAGAAAATGGATCCGTCCCCCATTGACTTTCAATGGTGTTCAAGACGGATCCCTTTTGTCAATGTTAAAGATAATACAAACGGATCCGTTCTGAACAGATGCAAGCGGTTGTATTATCGGTGCGGATCCATCTGTGCAGATCCATGACGGATCCGCACCAAACGGCAGTGTGAAAGTAGCCTTAATCGTCTTGGTAGGCCGGAGGAAATCTTCAGGGTGTGGCCATCTTAGTCATGCCTCACAACAACCAGATCAATTCTTCCTTTTCTATAAGAAAACACTTATACTGAGGTCACTCTCTTGACCACATCATGTTTATACTCCTCTCCCCTTTTGGTAATAGAGAGCCTTATTTAAAGGGAACCTGTCATCGCCTTTCTGCTGCCCATACTAACAGCAGTATAAAGTAGAGACAGATGAGTTGATTTCAGCGGTCGGTCATTTATAAGTTACAAGTAAGTGGTTTCTGAGAACCAACATCACAATCATTGCAGACTGGGCCTGGAAAAGAGTCCCGGCCACCTGAGAAGAGTCCTGGTTTTCCATGACTTCCTGCCCACCTGCTGATGACTGGAAGGCTTCTACCTGGTTTTCTCCCCATCTCTAGGAGAGAACTGCCAGTCATCATCGGGTGGGTAGGAGAGCAGGAGATTATGTATAACCAGGACTCTTCTCAGGTAGATGTGACTCTTCAAGGCCTGGGCTGTAATGATTATGATGCTGGTTCTCAGCAATCACTTGTAGCTCATGAGTGACACACCGCTGACATCAGCATGTCTGTCAGTGAGGTAAGCATAAAGTTAATAACAGGTTCCCTTTGATTGATCAGAGCATGAGCTGCTCCGATGCTCAAGTCGGGGGGGCTGCCGGGGTGAAAATTGAGTTATGTCCGGGTTCAGCTCTGAACCCAGGCAACCCCTTTAATAAAAGTTATATTTTAAAATCTAGGCCAGAAACAGGATCATATACCTAGCCTTTGGCTATTAATCTTTATTACTTTGATACATCCTGGGCCGTCTTGGGTCTTTTTTGTTTATAGTTCTAGGAGTAACGGCAACACCCTTGTTGCTCCTAGAGGGTCATTTGCATATATTAAAACATAATTTTTCTCGGCAATGCGGGCACATATGTACATGGAACCAACACAGATGCCTTTAGCTGCCAAGTGCACATGTAACAGGTCAGCCAGTTTTATAGATTAAAATCTACTGACAGATGCCCTTTAACTCCTGGTTTCATTGTATTAGGTCCATCTTGGCAGGGCCCTCAGTTTCAATAAGGTTAAGCACTCTGCTTGGGGTCAGGGGAGCCTGTCTGCTTCATGCTGTGTGAGGTTTGGCCTCCTTTCTATGTACACATATATGTGCAAGTCCTATGTAAATACAACATGGGATCTTTATCACAAGACGCATGCATGTATTATACAGTATCTCACAAAAGTGAGTACACCCCTCACATTTTTGTAAATATTGTATTATATCTTTTCATGGGACAACACTGAAGATATGACAATCTGATACAATGTAAAGTAGTCGGTGTACAGCTTGTATAACAGTGTAAATTTGGTGTGGCCTCAACACACAGCCATTAATGTCAAACCACTGGCAACAAAAGTAAGTACACACCTAAGTGAAAATGGCCAAAGTGTCAATATTTTGTGTGGCCACCATTACTTTCCAGCACTGCCTTAACTCTCCTGGGCATGGAGTTCACTAGAGCTTCACAGGTTGCCACTGGAATCCTTCTCTATGACAACATCATGGAGCTGGTGGATGTTAGAGACCTGTTTGAGTATGCTCCACAGATAGGGTTTAGGTCTGGAGACCTGCTTGGCCCATCCAGCACATTTACCCTCAGTTTCTTTAGCAAGGCAGTGGTCATCTTGGAGGTGTGTTTGGAGTCGTTATTATGTTGGCATTTTGCCCTGTGGCCCAGTTTCTGAAGGGAGGGGATCATGCTCTGCTTCATTATGTCACAGTACATGTTGGCATTCATGGTTCCCTCAATGAACTGTAGCTCCCCACATATGGCAGTCCTCATGCAGCCCCAAACCACCACAATGCTTGACAGTAGGCAAGACACACTTGTCTTTGTACTCCTCACATGGTTGCTGCCACAAATGCTTGACACTATCTGAACCAAATCGGTTTATCTTGGTCTCATCAAACCTCAGGACATGGTTCCAGTAATCCATGTACTTAGTCTGCTTTTCTTGTGCATCATTTTAAGAATATTCTTCCTTCTGGGACGACGTCCATGCAGACCAGTTTGATGCAGTGTGTGGTGTATAGTCTGAGCACTGACAGGCTGACCCTCCACCCCCACCCCTGTAACCTCTGGAGCAATACTGCCAGCACTCATACAACCTCTGGATATAATGCTGAGAACTCGCACTCAACTTCTTTGGTTGACCATGGCGAGGCCTGGAGTGGACTCATTTTTGTGAGATACTGTATCCTTATCCCTTGTGAGTCATCTGAGGCTGTAGGAGGGGGAGGCATTTGCAGCTTCGTCTTGCGCATCCATTGAATTGTGAATGCAGCTTAAACTTGTGAACAGTATGCTATTAACCAATACAGTGTATATACTAAGTTACTCATGGACCACTACTACATGGACCATGTTGGAATAAACTGTAAAATCATGATTGCTTTTTTTATTTATATCAGTTGGGAGTGGCGTCCATGTGAAATCCAGAGATTCAGCTGCTGTAGTAAAGCACCCACAATCAAAACAGGGTTTGGCGCCTCACAACCCCCTCGATTCCAGTGCCCCGCTTGTCAAGAAGGGAAAACAGAGAGAGGTGCCCAAAGCTAAAAAACCAACTTCACTTAAAAAGGTATTTAGTCATTTGTCAATTTGGGAAAACCTATGACTTCTTTGTTTTGTTGTAGAGGCCGTTTTGAAAAGTTAAAGTAACTGAAAATGCCACCATATTGATCCTAATTATTAAATTTGCCTCTAAGCAACTAATGGTTACTTTCAGTGTTTTTTTTAAATTTATTGATTTTCAATTTTTCCTTTCTGCATTTCAAAAGCCATATTTATTTTTTTACTTTTCTATTGGCGTAGCCGTTTAAATTTTTTTTTTTTTTTTTTTTTTTTTTTTTTTTGCTGGATGAGTTGAATTTTAACCACCTCAGCCCCCCCTAGCTTAAACCCCCTTAATGACAAGACCACTTTTTACAATTCTGCACTACACTACTTTCACGGTTTATTGCTCGGTCATACAACTTACCACCCAAATGAATTTTACCTCCTTTTCTTCTCACTAATAGAGCTTTCATTTGGTGGTATTTCATTGGAGCTGACATTTTTACTTTTTTTGATAATAATTAAAATTGACCAAAATTTTTGTGAAAAAAATTACATTTTTCACTTTCTATTTAAATTTTTTTAAATAAAACAACATTTGTATATCCATTTTTCTCAAAATTTATTGTTCTACATGTCTTTGCTAAAAAAAAAAAAAAAATGCAATAAGTGTATTTATTGGTTTGTGTAAAAGTTATAGCGTTTACAAACTATGGTGCAAAAAAATTAATTTACGCACTTTGACTTTCTGAGCACCTGTCATGTTTCCTGAGGTTCTACAATGCCCAGACAGTAGAAACACCCCACAAATGACCCCATTTCGGAAAGTAGACACCCTAAGGTATTCGCTGATGGGCATAGTGAGTTCATGGAAGTTTTTAATTTTTTGTCACAAGTTAGCGGAAATTGAATTATATATTTTTTTTCTTACAAAGTCTCATATTCCACTAACTTGTGACAAAAAATAAAATTTTACATGAACTCACCATACCCCTCACGGAATACCTTGGGGTGTCTTCTTTCTAAAATGGGGTCACTTGTGGGGTATTTATACTGCCCTTGCATTTTAGGGGCCCTAAAGCTTGAGAAGTAGTTTGGAATCCATGCGTAAAAATGCCCTGTGAAATCCTAAAAGTACTCATTGGAATTGGGCCCCTTTGCGCACCTAGGCTGCAAAAAAGTGTCACACATGTGGTATCGCCGTACTCAGAAGTAGGGCAATGTGTTTTGGGGTATATTTTTACATATATCCATACTGTGTGAGAAAAATATCTCTGTAAATGACAACTTTTTACATTTTTTTTTTTTTAATACAAAGTTGTCAATTTACAGAGATTTCTCTCCCTCAGCACGGGTATATGTAAAAATACATGATTTTTTTTTTTTCTCACAAAGTCTTCCTTTTCTGGTAATTTGTGACAAAAAGTTCAATCTTTCATGGACTCAATATGCCCCTCAGCGAATACCTTGGGGTGTCTTCTTTCCAAAATGGGGTCATTTGTGGGGTGTTTGTACTGCCCTGGCATTTGAGGGTCTCCGCAATCATTATATGTATGGCCAGCATTAGGAGTTTCTGCTATTCTCCTTATATTGAGCATACGGATAATGAGATTTTTTATTTATTTTTCTGTTCAGCCTCTGGGCTGAAAGAAAAAATGAACAGCACAGATTTCTTCATTCGCATCGATCAATGTGGATGAAAAAATCTCTGCCAAAAACAAACAAACAAACAAAAAAAAAAAGCGAAGTACAGGAAGCCGCTGCGATTGATAAAAAATATCAAAACAGATTTTTTTTTTATTGCCGCAGCGCTTGTGTAGTGATTGTGCAGTGATAAAAATAAAATACAATTTTTGTCACTGCGGCGGGGCGGGCGTGGGTGAACGCACGTGTGGGCGACCGATCGGGCCTGCGTTTTGGGTGGAGGGCGAGCTAAAGTGACACTAATACTATTATAGATCTGACTGTGATCAGTTCTGATCACTTACAGATACTATAAAGTACCAATGCTGATTAGCGATACGCGAATCGGTGACTGCGGTGCGATGGGCTGGGCACTAACTGAAGCTAACTACCTACCAAAGGGGCCTAAACTAAACTAAACCTAACGGTCAATACTGGTGAAAAAAAAAAGTGACAGTTTACACTGATCACTTTTTTCCCTTTCACTGGTGATTGACAGGGGTGATCAAGGGGCTAAATATGTAGTGCTTGGTGTACTCACTGTGATCTGTGCTCTCTGCTGGGACCAACCGACGAAAAGGACCCAGCAGAGAGCACAGAAGCCATTTAACACATTAGATTTATAAATATAATGTGTTATATGGCTTGTGGTTGCGCATGTGTGGGCCGGATATGCGCGTCATCTTGCGTCTCGCGAGATGACGCATCGATGCATCAAGAAGGAATAACCCGGCCGCCCGCAGGACGTATACCTGTGTTAGGCGGTCGGGAGGTGGTTAAAGGGGTTTTCTGAGATATTTTTATTGATGACTTATCAGGATAGGTAATCAATATCAGATCAGTGGGGTCCAAAACCTGGCACCCTCGCTGATCAGCTGGTTGAAGAGAAGGCCGAGGGTCGTGCCAGTGCAACCTTCCCTTCATTGTTTACCTGCTCGCCGTCGACATCGCAACAGTGAGCAGGTGTAATTACAAGAAGTAATCCCATTCACTTTTATGGGACAGCTTGTTCCTATACACTTGAATAGGAAGGGCTGTCCCATAGAAGTAAATTAGATTGCTTCTTGTAATTACACCTGCTCACTGCTGCAATGTCGACTGCGAGCAGGTAAACAATGAATGGAAGGCAGCGCTGGCACAGCATGCGCCTTCTCTTCAACCAGCTGATTGGTGGGGTGCCAGGTGTCTGACCCCTGACGATCTGATAATGATGACCTATCCCGAGTATAGGTCATCAATAAAAATATCTCGCAAAAACACTTTAATGGCTCTATTTTCGGGTACATTTAATTAATTTTATAACTTTATAAACATTTTTTCCCAACGCCTCCACAACTGCACCACCTGGAGGGAACCCTGCCTTTCTAGGGATAGGAAACAACTGTGAGATCAGCCAATAAAAGGCCCCCTCCCTCTTACCTTCTCCAGTTGTTTCCTGTCCCTTTCAAGGCATGTGGTGGATCAGCTTGCGGAGCGCAGGGTTTGTTTTCCCGGTTCTTCCAGAGGGCCGCTGCAGGAGGAGGGGGGTCGTGGAGCAATGTAAATCGCTCTTCCCTCCTCTTGGTATAATTCCAACGTGTGCTGGCTACCCTGGGCTTCTCTTCAGGTCGGTCACCGTATGGTGCAGTGGCTGGGGGCGTTCCCTTGGGCGGGGAGTGCTCCTGCAGTTTCCAGGGCATTGCGGTGTGATGTTGGCGCCAACTGAACCCGACGCCTGCGTTATAACGTCGTCATCACGCCGATCAAGGAAGTGGAGTATAAGAAGGGAGAACGCTGATGCATAAGCGTTCATCCCTTTTACAGTGGAGCAGCGTGTCTACCTCTCGGGAGAATGTCTTCACAGACAGAGAATGAACCCACATGCAAGGCCACTGACACCTCCATGCCCTCCAGCCCGGGTTGGGAAAGCATGAAGGGGGAGCCATCCCATAAGAGGAAATGTTCTTTGTAAAAAAAAAAAAAAAAAGGGCTCTCTGCTTCTTCCAAAAAGTCACTATATGCTCAAAATGTATTTAACAAAGTGATCTCTGAAGAAACTCCTTCTCTAGTAGAGAGCTTAAGAGCCATGATTAAAGTTGGTGCAGCAGTTGAAGCAAAGCTATCTGCCGTTTCTCCTAAAGCCTCAACTTCTAAAGCTATTATACTGGAGGAGCAGGCTTCTGATGGTTATGAAGGAGAATTTTCTTCTGATACGGACTCTAGTGTCTCAGAGAAGGTCTCGGGACGTCCGCTTTGTTCCATTGAGGATATGGAATCCATGTTAAAAACTTATCAGGGCTACGATAAATTTTGAAGAATCCAAAGAGCTTCTTTCTGTTTAGGACCAAATATTCCTGGTGCTGGCGGACAGGAAAAGGTGGGTTTTTCCTGTTCATAGTAATATTAAGACACTTTTATACTGAATGAGTGGAAAGATCCTGAAAATAGGCAAGATGCATCTAAGAGGTTTAAGAGGAAGTATCCTTTTTCTGAAGAGGTTTCCAGTTCTTGGGATAAACCTCCAAAAGTCAATGCTCCGGGAAGCAAGCATCTCCAAAAAGTCCTCTCTACCGTTTGAAGATCTGGGTCTGCTGAATGACCCGATGGATAAAAAAATTAGAATCTCTCCTTAAAAAAACCTGGGAGTCATATATGGCTATGTTAAGACCTGGGATCTCAGCCACTTACACAGCAAGGACTCTGTCTTTATGGTTGAGCCAACTCGAGGAGCACACTGAATCGGGTACTCCCAGGAAGGATATCCTTGCTTCCATCCCTGTATTGCAGCAGGCCTCTAATTTTCTTGCGGATGCCTCCGCAGACATCATTAAACTGTCAGCAAGAACTGCAGCAATTATCTAACGCTTCCCACAGAGCAATCTGGTTGAGATCTTGGTCAGGGGATACTTCATCTAAGAATAGATAATGTTCCCTTCCTTGTGAGGGCGATCGAGTATTTAGTACTGCACTGGGCGATATTCTAGAAAAAGCCTCTGACAGGAAAAGGGGATTTCCTACGTAGTCAAAATTCTTTCACCAAAGGCGCTCCTTTAGCCCCCAAAAAAGGTGCTAGATTTGACCAAAAGAAAAAGGAATCCAGTTCTTTCTAGCAGTCTGCTAAAAGGAAAAGTATATTTCTCGCCCAATTCCTTGGGGGACACAGGAACTCTTGGGTATAGCTTATCTCCATAGGAGGCGTGACACTAAGTAAAAGACTGTTAAGCCCCTCCTCCAGCAGCTATACCCTCAGCCTGGAGAGAGAGACTTCCAGTTTTTTGCTTAGTGTCAAGGAGGCAAGACACCCTCTGCACTGCAGAGTTGTCTTTGTGAAGATTTTTTGATTTTTTACTTTTTTATTTTATTTTCACTTGATTTTTTTCACAGGGACAACAGAGTCGCAGCAGACTTCTCTGTTTTCCCGGGGTTGAGCTGCGCCAGGGCCGGTTATCCGCCCTGCTGCCTCCCCCACAGAAGAAAAGGAGGACCAGGGCAGCTCTTGCTCCCCTGCATCCCGCCAGCACTGGGTCGCCCACCTGCAAGCCCCTCTCCAGCTACTGTCACTTCTGTGCCAGTGGCTGAAGGGGCGGCCCCAGCTGGATGGACAAGAGGGTGAAGACATCACATGGTGAGGTGGCTAGTGCAGCCATTCCGCTCCCCCGCTCCCCCTCCCTCCCTCCCTCTCCCTTCCTTGTGACTTCCTCTCCTCCGCTCTGTCTGTACTCCGTTCTGCTGACCTTGTTGCTCCGACTCTGGGGCGGCCTGTCGGCGGTGTCTTAATGTTACTTGTCAGTACTAGCGGCGCTCATGGGAGGGTTGTTAGGAGCGGCCGGGTCTTGTGATGGCCGTTCGCGCAGGGCCGCTATTCTACAGGCCCCTGTCTTTTCGGCTCCTGCCTTTCGCTTCGCTGCGGCGTGGGACATGTGGTGATTGGATGCGCGGATTGAATCGCGCGCGCGCGCGAAATTGTGTTCGGCGGGGGGCGGAGTTTTTTTCGTTGCCGCGTCCTGCTGGTTTTCAGTCAGGGGCCGGATGTTCTTCTTCCCGCGCCTCACTGGTCCCGCCTCCTCTCGTGCCTGCGTGATTCTGTGATCCTCACTTCAGAACGGACCACTGCTTGCCGCCGCTGATCTGCTGCTGTTGCCGCTGCCGTTCTGCTCCTCTGTGACCTGGTAGGACTGTTGACCCTTTCCTCCACTGCAGCCCCCTGGCCTGGACGCAGTTTTTTTCCACCAACATGTCTGACCCCTTAGTGCCTGCGGGACCCTGGTATCATACCTGCACCGCATGTAAGGCGCCCCTTCCTCAAGGGCAGCCTGACCCGCATTGTTCGCTTTGCAAAGACCCATCGCAGGGTCCGCCGTCTGTTGTGTCACCCCCTGGCCTGTTGGATCCCCCTGACTGGGCTAGATCCCTCTCCCAGGCTGTGGTTAGTCTCACTAGCGTTGTGGGCCGACTTGCAGATGTGTTGCCCTTGTCGCAGCCGGATGATTCCCCTGCTGGGCCCTCCGGGTCCGCTGTCCTGGCCGACCCGTCTGAGTCTCTCTCTGCAGGCGATTCCTCCAGAGTCCGCCAATCCCAGAAGCGGTCTAGGGCGGATCACCGGTCATCCTCGGATGCCTCGGTATCCCCCCCAAGGGTGCGTTCTCAGTCGGGCCCTTCCTCCTTGCAGGATTTGCCCTCTGAAGGGGAGCTGGTTGATTCCGATTGGGATATGGATTCGGCGCTGCCTTCAAAGCTGGCTTCCGCTGTGGGCCACCTCATAAACAGTATCCGTGATACCTTTAAAATTCGCGATGATCCTCCTGATCCTGAGAAAACCAGTGTTTCCTTTTTTCGCCAGAAGCAGGCTTCAGCGGTTTTTCCTCTCCATGCTGACTTTTCGTCAGTGGTTTCTAAGGCCTGGGCCCGTCCTGATGCACGGTTTACCCCGCCAAAAAAGTTAGATGTTTGTTATCCGTTTCCTGCGGATTGCATCACAAACTGGGCGTCTCCTCCTAAGGTCGACCCCCCTGTGGCCCGTTTGTCCAAGAGCACGGCTATTCCCGTCGCAGATGGTTCTTCCTTACAATCCACTGAAGATCGTCGTATAGAGGCCCTTACAAAGGGTGTCTTTTCGGCCTCCGGATCCGCGCTTAGGCCAGTCTTTGCTTCCGCTTGGGCGGGTAAGGCGGTTTCAGAATGGGCATCTCAGCTGGATCTGGAGCTTGAATCTGACGTCCCTATTCAAGACCTCCGTGCCCTGGCTCAACTTATCGTTCAGGCTGGAAAATTTGTATGTGAAGCATCCCTGGATGCAGGGGCTCTTATTGCCCGTTCGTCTGCTCTGGCCGTGGCGGCTAGGAGAGAGCTTTGGTTAAAGGTTTGGTCGGCGGACGCCGCGTCAAAGCGGTCTCTTACTAGCCTTCCTTTCTCTGGTGCTCGTTTGTTCGGAACCCGTTTGGATGAAATCATCTCGGAAGCCACGGGGGGGAAGAGTACCCATCTTCCCCAATCCAAGGCTAGGAGCTCCACTCGTGGTCGTCCCACCTTCTCCCGTTTCAGGTCTTCTCGTAGGGCTTCCGCTCCTCGCTCCGCCTCTGGTCCGTCCGCTAACCCTGTCCAGGACAGGCGTAAGAAACCCTTTTTTCGGACCCAGCCCTCCTGGCGCAAATCTCAACCTGCTCGCGCTCCCGCGACCAAGCAGCCCCCCGCCTGAAGGTGCGCCCCCACCCACCCGGGTGGGGGGACGTCTCCTCCTGTTCAGGGACTTCTGGCAGGCGCACGTCTCCGACGCCTGGGCTCTCGAGGTTGTGTCTTCCGGATACAAACTCGAGCTTGCGTCCCTTCCCCCAGTTCGGTTCTTTCGCTCTCGGGTTCCCCGGGATTCCCGAGGGGCGGCCGATTTCTTTGCTGCCGTTCGGACTCTTCTAGACAAAGGGGTCATCATCCCGGTTCCTATGGGAGACAGGTTCAAGGGGTTCTATTCGAACCTTTTTGTGGTCCCCAAGAAGGAGGGTTCGGTGCGACCCATTCTGGATCTGAAACGGCTGAACCGATTCCTTCGTCTTCAGCGGTTCCGGATGGAGTCTCTCAGGTCGGTGGTGGCCTCTCTGGAACAGGGGGAGTTCCTGGCCTCCATCGACATCCAGGACGCCTACCTTCACATTCCAATCGCACGGTGTCATCAGTGCTTTCTGCGTTTTGCAGTGGGGTCCGAACACTACCAGTTCGTTGCCCTTCCCTTCGGGCTGGCGACGGCCCCTCGTGTTTTCACGAAGGTCCTGGCCCCGGTCCTCGCCTTACTTCGCTCCAGGGGAGTTTTTCTGCTTCCATATCTGGACGATCTCCTAATCAAGGCGCCTTCTCTGTCACTGACTTCAGCCAGCGTGGATCTCTCGCTGCAGACCTTGCGCCAGTTTGGTTGGGTTATCAACCTACCCAAATCCTCTCTTGTTCCTTCCCGGCAATTGGTCTTTCTGGGGATGCTGCTGGATACCGATTCTGCGGTGGTTCGTCTTCCGTTGGAGAAGCGCCTGCTCCTCCATCGGTCGGTTCGGAGCCTTCTGTCCCACCGCCGTCCTTCTTTCCGGTTCAGCATGCGGGTCCTGGGTCAGATGGTGTCCTGCTTCGAGGCGATTCCTTACGCGCAGTACCACTCCCGCACCTTTCAGACGGCCATCCTGTCCGCTTGGGACAAGTCCCAGGAGAGTCTGGATCGGCATTTTCCCCTTTCCCCCCAGGTTCGCTCCTCTCTCCTCTGGTGGCTGCGGACCCCTCTTCAGGGGAAGTCCTTCCTGCCATTGACTTGGCTGGTGATTACCACCGATGCCAGTCTGCGGGGTTGGGGGGGAGTGTTTCCTCCCCGGTCCGTCCAGGGCACTTGGTCTCCGTCGGAGTCCAGACTGCCGATCAATGTTCTGGAGCTGAGAGCCATTCTTTTCTCGCTCCGACACTGGACTTCGTTGCTGCAGGGTCGCCCTGTTCGGGTCCAGTCGGACAATGCCACGGCTGTGGCGTACATAAATCACCAGGGGGGCACTCGCAGCGCGGCGGCGATGAGGGAGGTGTCTCTGATCCTTCGCTGGGCGGAGGTTCATGTTCCGGCCCTTTCGGCCATTTACATTCCGGGGGTGGACAATTGGGCGGCGGATTTCCTCAGTCGGACGACGATCGACCCGGGGGAGTGGTCTCTGCACCCCGACGTCTTCGAGTCTCTTTGTCTCCGTTGGGGTCGTCCGGACGTGGATCTCATGGCCTCCAGATTCAACCACAAACTTCCCATCTACGTGGCCAGGGCCAAAGATCCGGACGCTTACGGCGCGGACGCGCTCGTCCTCCCCTGGACGGAGTTTTCGCTCCTCTACGTGTTTCCGCCCCTGCCTCTTCTTCCGCGGGTCCTTCGGAAGATTGCGGCGGAAGGCACGCCAGCAATCCTAATCGCCCCGGACTGGCCGCGTCGTCCGTGGTACGCCGACCTTATGTTGCTTCTGGCAGACGCTCCCTTGCCTCTGCCTCTCAGAGAAGACCTCCTCTCTCAGGGGCCGATCTTCCACCAGCATTTAGGGTCGCTACGTTTGACGGCGTGGCTATTGAAACCGCGGTCCTGACGCGGCGGGGGTTTTCGGCTGACGTGGTCCGTACCATGATTCGTGCACGGAAACCGGCCTCGGCCAGGATTTATTATCGTACCTGGCGGGCCTATTTGGCTTTCTGTGAGGCCTTGGGGACTCCCCCTCTGAGGTTTTCCCTTCCTACGGTCTTGTCTTTTTTGCAATCTGGTCTGGTTCTGGGCTTGGGTCTCAGTACCCTGAAGGGTCAGATTTCGGCTCTTTCGGTTCTTTTTCAGCGTCCGCTGGCTCCGCTCGGTCCGGTTAAGACCTTTCTTCAGGGGGTTGCTCATTGTGCTCCCCCCTATCGCCCTCCTGTTCCTGCTTGGGATCTAAACATTGTGTTGGCGGCTCTCCAATCTTCCCCTTTCGAGCCTCTGCGCAAGGTTTCCCCTCGCTTGTTGTCTTGCAAAATTTTCTTTCTCGTCGCTATCACGTCTCTTCGGCGTGTGTCTGAGTTGGCGGCTCTTTCTTGCGTGGAGCCCTTCTTGGTTTTTCACCAGGACAAGGTGGTTCTCCGTCCTGTTCCGGAATTTCTTCCGAAGGTGGTGTCCGCCTTTCACCTGAATGAGGATATTGTCCTTCCTTCTCTGTGTCCGACCCCGTCGCATCCCCGGGAGCGGGAGCTTCACCGTCTGGATGTTGTTCGGGCTCTCAGGATCTACCTGGATGTGACCAGACCCTTTCGGCGTACGGATTCTCTGTTTGTGGTTCCGGAGGGTCCGCGCAGGGGGCTGGCGGCGTCTAAGGTGGTTGTTGCCCGCTTTCTCAAGATGGCTATTGTTGAGGCTTACCGTGCTCGGGGCAGGGATCCGCCCTTTGGTGTTACCGCTCATTCTACCAGAGCGGTCGGGGCTTCCTGGGCTCAGCGTAATCGTGCCTCGGCTGAACAACTGTGCAAGGCGGCCACCTGGTCTTCTTTGCACACGTTCACCAAGTTTTACAGGGTGAACACTTATGCCTCGGCGGATGCTGCTTTGGGCCGCTTGGTCTTGCAGGCGGCGGTGCCTTAATGTTTACGGTGCCTGGTTCGCTTTGATTGTGGTCCCTCCCTGTTTGTGGACTGCTTTTGAACGTCCCAAGAGTTCCTGTGTCCCCCAAGGAATTGGGCGAGAAAACGAGATTTTTGTATAACTTACCAGTAAAATCTCTTTCTCGCTCTTCCTTGGGGGACACAGCGCCCGCCCATTATTTTTTTTGTTGGCCTTCGGGTGTTTTTTTCGGACTTGTTGGTATTGGTTTGGTTACTCCTTGCCTTTGTCTTGCACTACTTGGGCACATAACTGGAAGTCTCTCTCTCCAGGCTGAGGGTATAGCTGCTGGAGGAGGGGCTTAACAGTCTTTTACTTAGTGTCACGCCTCCTATGGAGATAAGCTATACCCAAGAGTTCCTGTGTCCCCCAAGGAAGAGCGAGAAAGAGATTTTACTGGTAAGTTATACAAAAATCTCGTTTTCCTGTTCAACCCTGACAAGTCCTCCCGTTCTTCCTCCCAATGATGCCAGAAGTCCGGTAGGGGAGGAGGCTGAAGCAGTTTGGATTGGCTTGGGAAAAATTTCGAGCCCCTCTCTGGGTGCTCTCCACCATCACCGTGGGTTACCGTTTAGAGTTTTTGGAAATCCCTCCCGACAGGTATCTTGTAAATACAAGATTGAGAGGAAAAAGCCAGGAAGCATCTCTGTTGCTGCAAAAGGAAGTAATTGTGCAGGTCCCTGCGGAGGAACAGGGAAATGGCTTTTACTCCTCGATCTTCCTGGTCAAGAAGCCAAAAGGTCCCTATAATAATTGCTATAATAAATTTTCAGAAATCTGAACAGGTACATTGATTACAGATTTCACTGTCTCCATTTTGAATTTCTTGTATACAATCTGCTGTCAAGGGACTGCTTCATGGTGATGATAGCCCTCTCAGATTCCTATCACCATGTACCAATTCACATGGATTAACAAAAATATTTGAGAATGGCGGTATGGTTTAAAGGGAGGTTGCTTCATTTTCAATTTCGGATGCTTCCTTTTGGTCTGTGCTCTGCACCGAGAATCTTTACAAACATAGTGGCAGATGTATCAAAGTTCTTCTATCTGGCAGGAATTTTATTAGTACCCTACTTGGATGACTTCCTAATCTCGGCTCCATCGGAGAAGCACCTGCCGGTTCAACTTCAGACAGTATTAGACACTCTTTCAGATCTGGGTTGGATAATACATTTTCAGAAGTCAAATCTTCTTCCCAAACAGAGGAGGATATTTTTAGGGGTTCTTCTGGATTCTCGTCCGATGTCATCTTTTCTCCCCTTACAGAAACAGGAAAATTTGAATCAGAAGATGCTAAAGTTTCAGCGATTGAACAGAGCCCCAATCAGGGAAATCATGACAATTCTGGGCCTCATGACATCTACTATTCCGTCGGTGAAGTGGTCACAAGCCCATTCGAGAGTTCTTCCGGCTTTCCTGTTACAGTCCTGGGACAGAAAGCAGGCGTCTTTGAACAAAGGAATAAGAATTCAGTCCAAGGTAAAGGCCTCTCTGTCATGGTGGGTCAGACTGGAAAATCTGACCCGGGGATTGGAATGGCGGCAGACGAATCAACTAGTAATCACAACCGGCACGAGCAATCAAGGTTGGAAAGCACACATGAATAGGGGGCCGTGAAGCAAGGATTGTGGCAGACAGAGCTAAAGTGCGCATCTTCCAACATGAGAGAATTAAGTGCAGTTTGGCAAGCCCTAAAAGTCATTGCTCCCTTGTTCCGCCTGAACCACGTGAGAATTCTATCAGACAATACCACCACTGTGGCTTATCTAAATAAACAAGGTGGGGGGGAAACAGTTGTTTTCTCTCTGTGAGGCCGAATGCACACGGCCGTGAGCGGTCTGTGGAACTGCGGCCTGGATTCCTGCTGAGTGCAGGAGCGCACGGCGTCATGGGTTGCTATGACGCCATGCGCTCCCTGCTGCCGCCACAGTACAGTAATACACTGGTATGATCTATACCTGATTGCGAGGAGGATCTTTATCAGGGCCGAAGAGAATTTACTGTCTGTTTCTGCCGTTCATGTAAAAGGAAAATAAAAAAATGTAATGACAGATTTTTTTGTGCAGGGAAAAGCTAAGCGGGAGAATGGGGAGAATGTAGTCTGAATTCAGAGGTATTCAATCAGATCTGTGTGAGAAGGGGTTTTTCAGAGATCGACCTATTTGCTTCAAAGAAAAACAAGAAGATGGAAAAATTCTACTCCCTGTCCTTCCGGGATCATCTTCAAGTGGATGCTTTATCGATTCCTTGGCCCAGGGGTCTCCTTTATAGGGTTTCTACCACTTCGGTGTCACATATTTAGCTGTCAGACACTAGCGATCCGCTAGTGTCTGCTCTGCCCAACCATCCTAATATAATTGCTTTTGGGGCAGCCGTTTTGCTAAAAAAAGAACTTTTATTAATATGCTAATGAGCCTCTAGGTGCTATGGGGGCGTCATTAGCACCTAGAGGCTCCGTCTACCTTCAGAAACTGCCGCCGCCCAGCGTGTCCCTCCAGCCCGCCCATCTCCTCCTGAATGCGATCCTCCTTGTGAGCGCCTGTATTCGGCGCATGCGCAGTGAATGTCTGACAGCTTCCCTGCTCAGACATCTCCACTGCGCCTGTTCCTCGGAGCACTATGGCGTCATCGCGCAGGCGCAGTGGAGATGTCTGAGCAAGGAAGCGGTCAGACATTCACTGCGCATGCGCAGAATACATACGCTCACAAGGAGGATCGCATTCAGGAGGAGATGGGCGGGCTGGAGGGACGCGCTCGGCGGTGGCAGTTTCTGAAGGTAGACGGAGCCTCTAGGTGCTAATGAAGGGAAGAAATGTGGGAGCTATATCTCTGATTGAATTTACTTTATCATTAAAATATTCAATTTTATCATTGAGTATAGTACATTGTAATAATCCAGACCAGATTTTGTCACTATGGTACCTGGATTGTGATCCAGGACTGATCTTTGGGACATCTGGAACCAATTAACAAAGATGGTATAAAAAAGGTGGTTTAGGGGGAGCCAGGTCACCACTGAGGAAGAAGTCAGCACCCCTTGGGACTTCGAAACGCGTCTGGGAGGAACCTGGACCCCACATTACCACCATTTTTGGCGTACGCAAGGAGATCTACAGCTACACCTCCCTTACCAATAACCTCCTAAGTGATCAACTCGTCCTACATCAAGCTCGAAAACTCCTCAGAGTGATACACTCTGATTTACAAGCAAGGAGAAATCGAATATTTGGGACGCTGAGGAAACTGTGACTGAACAAACCGTATTGAGAAGTGGAGGTAAGGGATTTAAGTAGCTTGAAAAAAGGTGGGACGCCACCTAGAGCTAACAACTTCTGAACTTTAATCCGATAAATTCCATGAACTGTGATATATGCATATTCGGAATAACTTCTACTATTAAATCCGAAAATCCTGCGACTGCACCACAATAATGATAATCGGCGATTATTTTATACCGAATCAATGGTGACATTCGACTAATTTCTCATTTGAAAACTATTGAGCAATAACACATTCAGTGCTCTAGTGCTGAGAATTTAACTTTCTGGATCCATTCAATCAGATTACAGACAAGTACCCATTTGCTGTCTGATGTGTGTTTATATATACACTATAAGTGATTTTTTATATTGTCAATTGTGACTTTTTATCATTATGTTATTTAATTTCTGTACAAATTACGTACTTTGTATGACATTTTAATTATTTTATTGCATCAATAAAGCGACTTGTTTTGAGCAAATTTCCCAGATATTGAGTGCCATATCTCCAATATTATTTAAAATTCTGGATTTTACTTTAGCCTCCACAACGGCACGAGGAAATCCCACCCAGGTATTCTCTATTGAAATAGTAATTATTAATTTTTTGTTCTTTCATGTAACTGGATCAAGTTATTTTGGTTGTAAATTTTTGTTTTATTGAGAAATATAACAAAGGCATTACAAGTTATTTTGGTTTCTGTTATGTTTCAACATATATTAAATTGTGGCATCTACCTCTGAGTCCTAGGTTATTAACTGGAGAAGGTAAGAGGGAGGGGGCCTTTTTATTGGCTGATCTCACAGTTGTTTACTGTCCCTGGAAAGGTGGGGTTCCCTCCAGGTGGTGCCGTTGTGGAGGCTAAAGGAAAATCCAATTGCCGGTAAGAGTAATTTTCATCTTTTGGGGTGACTGAGTCAAAACACAGCAATTTCACCATAGTTTTTAGGGTTTTGTTTTCATGTTGTTCACTCCACTGTAAAGGTGGCATGTAAAATGTATTTAGGTTTTTGTTATGTTTTATTAGTTTTAAAAAACATTTTTTTTTAATTGCTCCGTCATCATAGTCTGACATAGATTTTAACCAGCATTCTGTTACATTCTGCCAGAAAATGTAATTGAGGCTCCCCCTTTAGTGGCCCCCACACAGTAGAGCTCCCCCTTTAGTGGCCCCCACACAGTAGAGCTCCCCCTTTAGTGGCCCCCACACAGTAGAGCTCCCCCTTTAGTGGCCCCCACACAGTAGAGCTCCCCCTTTAGTGGCCCCCACACAGTAGAGCTCCCCCTTTAGTGGCCCCCACATAGTTGAGCTCCCCCTTTAGTGGCCCTCACATAGTTGAATGACCTCTTTAGTGTCTTTACACCTGGCCCCATTCCCCTAGTGAATAGAGCACATGCTCTCCCCAGCAGCAGGCGTGATGAAGTGACATCATTGTACCTGCTGTGGTTAGCAGAAGAGTGCAGAGGCCGGGGTATGATCATTCCCTGGCCTCGCCACGATGAGAGCTCCCTGCTTCACAATTTGCACTCAACTGTCTCTGTGTCCTACAAATGCCGAGACAGCTGAGAGTGGGACATGCCACAACCATCCTAGGACAGAGGGATAGCCACCGGAGTCTGCGACTGTCCTGTCAGATCTGGGACTGTTGGTAGTTATGGATGGATCAGTACAGGCTTATCTATGGGGCGAGTCACAGTGGCTTTTGCAAAAACAATTTGGCAAAGATTTTGTGCCCCAAAAAAAAAAAAAGACAGCCGCATGGCCATGTTCTTTCTTGGTGCAGTCACAGCTATAAACCATGTCCGCATGAACAACAGCACAGTCTACCTTTGAAAATAGTGGGATTCTGTAACCATACTGCTGCTGGCAGCGTTTTGGCCCTTAAAGCTGTATATAGAAGAGGCATAAAAGAAGCATTTAGTAATGTGCAAGAACATTTTGGACAGTGCCATAATGTCCTGTTCGTTTTCCTATAATATGGTGTACAGTGGGGGAATTCAATAACTGAGACATTCTGTGAATTATTAATATACACATTGGTCTAAAAGGCAAATACAATGAGGGATTTATCAAAATGGCTGGAGAAATCTAAAATGGAAAAAATGGCTGCTTTGGCCATAGCAACCAATCATCCTGTTATTTTTCTAAAGACCTGTGGGGGGAGACATTAACGAATATGGCTTTCTCTTGCAGACAGAATATATAAGTAAATGAGCTGAATGTGGTTGTCTGAACCTTGTTGCATGTTTAGTTCCTTTTTTTTCAAACCTTACTTGGCTATTGAAGTTTTAAAAAAAATATATAAATTTTCTATCATAGATAATATTGAAAGAGCGAGAACAACGCAAACAGCACAATTTGTTGCAATCCCAAGGATCAACTCAGCCTCCCTGTAGTACAGATTCTGCAGCAGAAAGCCAAGCCCTACCTGAACACTCCTCACCTTCTCCAGATCCTCTTGATATTGGTAATTAAGTAAGAATAGTATATGTAACTTTCCCAGTTAGTTCACTTGATCTGGAAATGGCTATTGTCAGTACTACGTTCTTTACATTAACCCAGGGGTCTCAAACTCTGCCAGATATATGGGCTGCACTTACGATACAAAATTATTATTGATATTATACAGCACCACATACCTCTTACATCCAATGTTGTCTCCAGATGTAGATGTTCTCTTTCTTCCTCTTCTCCAGTTAGAGATCAGACCTCCTTTATAACATGTTTCAGCCTCTTCTCGTCTCTGTAGAGTTTGGCACACATACAGTAAAGGAACAGAAGTATTTGAACACCCTGCAATTTTGCAAGTTCTCCCACTTAGAAATCACGGAGGGGTCTCAAATTCATATTGTAGGTGCATTCCCAATAAAAAATCAGGAAATCACATTGTATGACTTTTAAAGAATTTATTTGTCTTGCACTGCTGAACATAAGTATTTGAACACCTGAGAAAATCTGTGTTAATATTTGGTACAGAAACTTTTGTTTGTAATTACAGAGGTCAAACATTTCCTGTAGTTCTTGACCAGGTTTGCACACACTGCAACAGGGATTTTGGCCCACTCCTCCACACAGATCTCTAGATCTGTCAGGTTTTGGGGCTGTCGCTGAGCAACATAGAGTTTCATCTCCCTCCAAAGATGTTCTATTGGATTTAGGTCTGGAGACTGGCTAGGCCACTCCAGAACCTTGATATGCTTCTTACGGAGCCACTCCTTGGGTATCCTGGCTGTGTGCTTCGGGTCGTTGTCATGTTGGAAGACCCAGCCACGACCCATCTTCAATGCTCTGACTTAGGGAAGGAGGTTGTTGCTCAAAATCTCACAATAAATGGCCCCATTCATCCTCTCCTTAATACAGTGCAGTTGTCCTGTCCGCTTCACAGAAAACCACCCCCAAAGCATGATGTTACCACCCCCCATGCTTCACAGTAGGAATGGTGTTCTTGGGATGCAACTTATCCTTCTTTTTTCTCCAAACACGACGAGTGAAGTTTAGACCAAAAATTTCTACTTTGGTCTCATCTGACCACATGACTTTCTCCCATGTCTCCTCTGGATCCTCCAGATGGTCATTGGCACACTTCAGATGGGCCTGGACATGTGATGACTTGAGCAGGGGAACCTTCCGTGCAATGTATGATTTGAAACCATGACGGCATAGTGTTCTACCGACAGTGACCTTTAAAACTATGGTCCCATCTCTCTTCATGTCATTGACCAGCTCCTCCCTTGTAGTTCTTGGCTGATTCCTCACCTTTCTTATCAGTAATACCCCACGAGGTGAGTCTTGCATGGAGCCAGAGTCCGAGGGAGACTGACAGTCGTCTTTAGCCTCTTCCTGTTTCTAACAATTGCTCCAACAGTTGATGTATTTTCACCAAGCTGCTTGGCAATTGCTCCGTAGCCCTTTCTAGCCTTGTGGAGGTCCACAATTTTGTCTCTGGTGTCTTTTGACAGCTCTTTGGTCTTGCCCATGGTAGTAGTTGGCGTCTGACTGTAGGATGGACAGGTGTCTTTTTAAAGAGCTCAGACAGGTGCTACTAAGTTAGATTAATGAGTGGAGTGTAGAGGTGGACCTTTTAAAGGCACAGTAACAGGTCTTTGAGAGCCAGAATTCTTGCTGTTTCTCAGGTGTTCAAATACTTATGTTCAGCAGTGCAAGACAAATACATTCTTAAAAAATTATACCTACAATGTGATTTTCAGACCCCTCCATGATTTCTAAGTGGGAGAACTTACAAAATCGCAGGGTGTTCAAATACTTCTGTTCCTCACTGCATCTTAGGTTCCTCACTTTTCCACCACCTCCCCTTCTTTGTGCCCCAACATTGTCATCTTACTGCCCCTCCAATACTGTACCCGCTCTGCTCTCCAATGCCCAAAACCACGATTCTGCAAATTATAAGAGTGCCATACAGATAGTGCCCCCTACAGTACCCGCAATAGCGATAATGCTCCCCAAGGTTGCCCCCTTTAGTTGCAATGGCCTCCATACTGTGCCCAATAATAAAGCCCCCACAGTACCCCCGGTAGTAATTATGACACCATGCTAACCCCAGTAGAAACAAGGCCCCCTATAGTGCCCACAGTAGTAATAAAGCCCCCTATAGTGTTTGCAGTAGTTATAATTCCCCTTATAGTGGCCCCAGTATTTGTCATGCCCCTTGTAGTAGCCCCAGTAAAAAGCCCCCCTGTAGTTCCCTATGTAGTTATAATGCTCCCTGCAGTGCCCCTGTAGTTATAATGGCCTCCTGCAGTTCATCCCCCTGTAGTGCCCCCTGTATTATTATACACCCCTCTAGTGCTACCTGTATTATAAAGCCCCCGTAGTGCCCTTGGCTATATTATTGCCTCCAGTGGTGCCCCCTGTATTATATTGACTTTATTTACATTGGACCCTATAACACATGTTGAGACGTGAAAAACTTAATTATTTGCAATTGGTCAATAGACCACCAATGTCTCTAAATTGACACGTGTCACTTTAATACTAAAATTTTACGTTTATTACTTATCCAAAAAATTGCGTACATTAGAACTAATATAATTAAAATTTTCAGCTGTGCCCTGCTCTATCACTGGCTATCTTTCATCTGTAATTGTAATAGTATGTTACAGTGAATCCACAAGAGGGCAACCTTAGCTTGTAACCATGTATCTAGCTACAATATACCTTATCTTGTAACTATATGTCTATCTATCCTGTTACCACATACATCTTCTGTGTTCCATCTATTGCACACTGTTTATTTCACAGTACGCTATCTCCTAGCTGTGGCTGCACCTCTGGCGTTCACTTAATTCATACGCTAAGTTTCATTGCTGAGCATGGCTCTCGCTGGCTAAAATTCTATTCACACTCTGCCCATCCCCCCACCCCCCCCACCCCCCCCCCCCCCCCCCCGTAGTGCTCTGGCTTGTATTATGACCCCCAGTAGTGCCCCATGTATTAGAATCCCCCCCCCCCCCTCAAATTTAGTGCTGCATCCTGTATAAATGCCCCTATAAATTTTAAAGCCCCCCTCCTGCCACAGACAATTGCGTCAGGGACCCCGTGTTTTTGAGACCCCTTATCTAGATTAATACAGTAAATAGTGTCAAAAGAGGAAAAAAAAACTGTTACTATGTCAGCCATTTGAAAAGTCTTATTGCAGTCAATAAAAGTAACAACATAGCAATATATACATACCATTGCCTGGTGGAGACCCAAGAAGTGTCAAGTTTGCTGTTTGGCATCTTTTATTTTATTTTATTTTATTTTAGCCATTAAAAGGTATCATTTCTGTAAAAGTATCATTTTGTTTGTTATTGAGAGCAAAGGGACGGTAAAGAGAAAAAAGGTGTAAAGCTAGCGAGATGCAGGTTAGGCTTGTGCCTGCATGCTGTGAGAAGGAAGGGGATGGAACAAGGTCAGACATCGGGCACAGCACTGCTCTTACACCACACCAGGAAGCATGAAGAGAGAACATGTACAGGAACCATGCCCTAAGTATGTAGACTAGACATCACATGGAGTCCTCAGGTTTTTTAATATATAAAGTTAATTGCCTAAAGTAGTTATTTGGACCCTAAAAGCAGAACTACTAAACTTGGCTTGCACTTCCACCTAAAATCTATTCAGGTAGTGCAAAACCAGTTTACTATAATATAGTTACTAGACTGACTAATAACTGTGATCTCATAACAGCAGAAGAGAGACCAGAATCGGCTGAGGCTTGCACGGTTCCTGCAGAAGAGAGACCAGAATCGGCTGAGGCTTGCACGGTTCCTCTTAATGACCAGTCTCAGGATGTTCCTGATGCCACAGAAGTTTCCATTCCTGTGCAACAACCAAGTTCCAACCTCCCCAAAATTCATAGTAGGCGGTTTCGTGAGTGAGTAAATTCAGAATCTTATTTGTTTTATCTGCATTATTTTTTGTTTTCATATACACATATCTTGTACAACAGTGCTCTAGACTTGCTTGTATTGTGGATTTAGATCAGCGGTGGAGAGCACAGTGATGTAATTGACCATATAATTCATTTTGATGTATGTTTGGTTATTTAGCTGTATGTTTTTTGTTTTTTTTTTAGGTACTGTAGTCAGGTTCTCAGCAAAGAAGTGGATAGTTGTGTGACAGAACTGCTTAAAGAGCTAGTGCGTTTCCAGGACCGTTTGTACCTTAAAGACCCAGTAAAGGCAAAAACCAAAAGGCGTCTGGTGATGGGATTACGGGAGGTGCTGAAACATTTAAAGCTCAAGAAACTTAAATGTGTAATCATTTCTCCTAACTGTGAAAAGATACAGTCTAAAGGTATTGGAAAATGGGAATATTTGCCTGATAAATCCTAATTGATTGTACAGTAGTCATTGACTTGTGTGATTTCATGCTTTGATCCCTCATCAAAACAAAGGTGCAATGGTACTCCTTAAGCCTCTTCAGGTGGGCTGATTTTTCCTGATAAAGTGCCAATGATCACCTGATGAAGTAGCAAACACTTGTTCATCACGTAAAAGCATCATAGATGCGGGACTTAACATTGCACTTTCTGAGCAGCAGATCATCCTGTGTAAGCAGCAATCTGCTGCCCAGAAACAGTCTGTATGAGGATGAGCAATCACATTAGCAATTGCAGTTCTCATCTCTGCTGATGATCAGGAAATTATCAGGAGTTAAAGGGGTTGTCCAGCTTCAGAGCTGAACCCAGACATATCCCGATTTTTCACCCAGACAGCCTCCCTGATATGAGCTAGGCGGAGGAAGAAAAGACCCCAAGTAAGTTGTCTGATTAATATGGAGGGAGGTAATAACGTGCACAGGAGTCCATATTACCCCTCCCTCTGTGGCCACCTACACTGGAGGATATCTTCTCCCTGCAGCCAGGCAGCACTCTCCCACTGGTCCCACTCTCTCCTCCCCCAGGCTGGCAGATGTTGCTGAAAGATGGAAGCTGCTTCAACCTGGCCTATCTCAGTTTATACTGCAACTAGAGATACAAGCCAGATCTTGTTTGCAAGCTAGGAATCTAGGAGAGATTGCTGTGCTAGTTGACAGCGCATTTAGAAACTAGGTTGGGGGTGATACCTGCTGCAGGTATATTTTGCAGCTAAAATTGCAATCACAATCTCATTTTAAAAAACAGATTCTCAGCTTTAAAACAAGACTACTATACTAGCTGCTATATAGCCTGAGATATGTCCATTAATAGTAAGGACATTTCTCGTACTTCCTTACAACTCATGTGCCACCCTGCAAGTTAGTATATCCTGGCAGCGAAAATGTTAATGGTATTAACACCACAACCCCATGAAATGACCCATCACAATCTCAGCTACAACTGCGATCAACAATTACACAAACCAAATGAGAAAGAAATGTAAAGTATGGCCTGTTCATTTACTATCCACCAGTTTGTCACTGATTAACTAATCTGTTTTATGATGTGCTTTAGAAGATTATGTGAGTTTTGGCACTGGTACTTCTAAAATCTGTTTAGTCCAAAAGATCCTGTTAGTGTACAATTCTGAGTATTGTAAGTTTTTATGATGGATAAATGCATAGTGTGGAGAATATTGTTTTTGTTTTATGGGAATAATGGGATCAGTAAATAGTGTTAGTCACAGTGTGGGTAAATGCTGAACTGCAGATTATCACCTTTTCATCTGTCTTTCTCCAGGGGGTTTGGATGACACTCTGCAAACAATTATTAACTGTGCCTGTGAGCAGAATGTTCCCTTTGTGTTTGCTCTTAATCGCAAAACTCTGGGTCGATGTGTGAACAAAGCTGTACCTGTTAGCGTGGTTGGCATATTCAGCTATGATGGAGCTCAGGTGAGTCGGCTTTAACCACAGCAGTCTGCTGGTAAAAGACCAGAAAAAGGTAATACCCAGAATGAAACCTTCTGTAGGGTAACTTGAACTTCAGTAATTTCTTTGCATGTGACACTGGGTACGTTCACATGTAGCAGCAACCAGTACAACACCGCAACAAACAAATGTACTTTTAAAGAGGACCTGTGTCAGGAATATGGATTAATATTTACTGTCGGCCATGTCCTCACACCCACCATTTGCTGAAAGATTGCAGAGGTAATGAACTCCACAGGAGGGCCTTGCTTCAAAGCAGTAGCCAGATAGCACAAAACTCCTAGCAGGCCACATTTGGTTACATTTCACACCTCCATTCAGACAGCACGGATCCTGCAGGAAAACCTCCCTGCAGGGGTCTATGCCATTCCCCAGTTCAATCCAATCTAGCAGACAGTATGGAAACAGCGATTTATAAGGAATTATAAATCATCCGTCTGTCCCAAGCATAATTCGATGATCTTTTTTGCGATCCTAGGGCAAAGCCAAAGTCCACGTAGTCCTGGCTTGAGGCTAGGATGCCCGCGAAGGGAGATATCCAGATCTCCTCACAGAAACCCAATAGCAGCACCATGTTTGGACTCTAGTTGTAGCCGGAACCCAGGCGGATCTGTTGGTCCCAGAACCATCTCAATGTGACCTTCTGGACTGGAGCTTTAAACACTAAAGGGTTTTGTGGGTCATTTGTAGCCAGTCCAGCAGAGGGGGGGTGGACCCCTCCCAAAGGCAGGGAGGGGAGGGACCGGCTACAGGTTAAAAGGCTTGTGCCAGCAAGCGGGCATGTCTTTTCTCTGAAAGGGGGTCACATCGTGCAATGTGTTTAGAGGGACCTGCAACCGGCTGACATCATTGTCTCTGACGTGAATACAGCTTAGAACTCATCACTACCCAAAGGACTCGTATATCTGGTAACTGACTTATTGTTCTGCTTAACCCTGTTGTACCTATATCACCTGTATCTGTAACCTCAGACCACTGTATATATTCTTAGTGTATATTGTGTCATCTAGTGTGCCCTCAAGGCGATTAAATATATAATTTAATCTTGTGCTGTCTTGCATCTCGATCACGAATCCCCACGTCCGTGTTTCGGCCTAGTTATAAGCTACCGCGGGTTGGTTTCTCACCCTATATAATCCCGTTAGCGGACCGGGCGTATATCAAACGAGAAGCTGGTGGCAGATATTCGCGCTGAGACAGTGCTGATTTCACTGCGGCAGTGAAAAGGCTCTCTCAGCTTGTTGCCTCTCTGTGCCCCTATGGACAGGAAGTGTCTGTGTAAACTGTACCAAGCTGCCCTTACCTGCTTCTCTGGAGGGCGTAACGTCAGGCTTTGGGTAACCCGTGACCATATCGCGTCTCGTGAGCTCGACGTAGGTGAAGTCAAGCGGGCACGAGGCGTGGTATTCGTCACAACCTGTCACAACAAAATGCAGTGCAATTTGAAGGCAGCATGTTATAGAACAGTAGAAGCTGCATATACAGTGCCTTGGAAAAGTATTCATCCCCCTTGACTTTTTTCGTATTTTGTTACATTGCAGCCTTGAGTTCATCGTTTTTAAATCTGAACTGTATGTGAGGGATCAGAACACAATAGTTTAAGTTGATGAAGTGAAATGAGAAAAATATATAAATAAAACAAATTTTTAGAAATAGAAAACAGAATATTGGCATGTGCGTATGTATTCACCCCCTTTTTTGTTAGGAAGACCATTAAAAAGCTCTGGTGCAACAAATTACCTTCAGAAGTCACATAATTAGTGAAATGATGTCCACCTCTGTGCAATCTAAGTGTCACATGATCTGTCATTACATATACACACCTTTTTTTAAAGGCCCCAAAGGCTGCAACACCTAAGCAAGATGCATCACTAACAAAACACTGCCATGAAGACCAATGAACTATCCAAACAAGTAGGAACAATGTTGTTGAGAAGTATAAGTCAGGGTTAGGTTATAAAAAAAAAAAAAAAAAATCCACATCTTTGATGATCCCCAGGAGCACCATCAAATCTATCATAACCAAATGTAACTTATGGAACGGGCAAGGAGGGCATTAATCAGAGAGGCAGCACAAATACCTAAGGTAACCCTGGAGGAGCTGCAGAGTTCCACAGCAGAGACTGGCGTATCAGTACATAGGACGACAATAAGGCGTACGCTCCATAGTGTTGGGCTTTATGGCAGAGTGGCCAGAAGAAAGCCATTAATTTCAGCTAAAAACAAAAAGGCACGTTGTGAGTTTGCAAAGAGGCATGTGGGAGACTCCCAAAATGTTTGGAGGAAGGTGCTCTGGTCTGATGAGACTAAAATTTAACTTTTCAGCCATCAAAGAAAATGCTATGTCTGGAGAAAACCCAACACATCACCCAAAGAACACCATCCCCACAGTGAAACATGGTGGTGGCAGCATCATGCTGGGGGGATGTTTTCCAGCAGCCAGGACTGGGAAACTGGTCAGAGTTGAAAGAAAGATGGATGGTGATAAATACAGAGATATTCTTCAGTAAAACCTGTACCATTCTGTACGTGATTTGAGGCTAGGATGGAGGTTCACCTTCCAGCAGGACAATGACCCCAAACACATTGCTAAAGCAACACTTGAGTGGTTTAAGGGGAAACATGTAAATGTGTTGGAATGGCCTAGTCAAAGCTGAGATCTCAATCCAATAGAAAATCTGTGGTCAGACTTAGGTTGCTGTTCACAAGCTCAACCCATCCAACTTGAAGGAGTTGGAGCAGTTTTGCAAGGAGGAATGGGCAAAAATCCCAGTGGTAAGATGTGGCAAGCTCATGGAGACTTATCCAAAGCGACTTGGAGCTGTGATTGCTACAAAAGGTGGCTCTACAAAGTATTGACTTTAGGGGGGTGGATAGCTATGCACATTGACCTTTTCTGTTTATTTGTCATATTTGTTGTTTGCTTCACAATAAAAAATTAATAAACATCTTCAAAGTTGTGGGCATGCTCTGTAAATGAAATGATACAAAGCCTCAAACAATCCATATTATTTCCAGGTTGTGAGGCACCAAAATAAGAAAAAAGTCAAGGGGGGTTAATACTTTTGCAAGGCACTGTACCTGCAGCTTTCACTCCTAAGCTAAATTTCTAAATGCTGTATCTTTGGATGTATTACTGTTGTCTTGTTTTAAAGATTAGATTGTCTGCTTTAAAACAAGACCTGGTGCATAGCTCTTGCTGCTTTATAGCCTAAGATACTTTAGACCAGCTACTGTGAAATTATAATTTATAGCACGCAAACTGAAAGGAGGATTCTGGGATCAATCTCCCCCATCAATCAGAAAATAAATTTTCACTAATCCACAAGTACTATATTACTCTTTTTTATAAAAAAAAAAAAAAAGGAGATTTTTGTGCCCATATGATGGAGGCAACACCTGAATTTCCCACGCATTATCAGAACCAATGTTGCTCAAACTCATTTTCCGAAGAACTGCAGAAGGTCCAGTTGTCTCCATTATACAGGAGTGATGAAACCCATTATATCCCTGGCCGAAAGCAGCCTTAAAAAAAAAAAAAAAAAGGGGTATTCACTGACTGGGCACCCAATAAAATAGCATATACAGACAATAAACAAATCAGTAAACAAATGAGATTTACCGTATTTATCGGCGTATAACACGCACTTTTTCCCCCTGAAAATAGGGGGCAAATGATGTATGCGTGTTATACGCCGATATAATGTTAAGAAGCCATGTTTTTACATACCGAATGTATAACATTAAGACGGCGCAGCGCCAGCCGCACCTCCCTCCTCATGCGCCGCCTGTCCCAGCTCCCTCTGTCATGCGCCGCCTGTCCCAGCTCACTCTGTCATGCGCCGCTTGCCTGTTCATTCATAAAGTGAGATAAGCAGGCAGGCGGCGCATGAGGAGGGAGCTGGGGCAGGCGGCGCATGAGGAGGGAGCTGGGGCAGGCGGCGCATGAGGAGGGAGCTGGGGCAGGCAGCGCATCAGGAGGGAGCTGAGACAGGCGGCGCATGACCGAGGGAGATGCCGGTCTGCGCCGTCTTAATGTTATACCTCCGGTACTACAGTAAGTACCGTACAATTAGATATAGAGTCAGATTGAATGTTTAACAGTTGCGGGGCCCGGTGTATTAGAGTAGAGTCACTGCACCGGGCCCCGCCATGAGTGTTCCCGCCTCCTCTCTCCACACTTATCCATCTGATGGGGGATCTGTAGATGACACTTATGGGGATCTGTAGATGACACTTATGGGGATCTGTGGATGACATAAGTGTCATCTTTTTACATTATTTACCTTATAAGTGGTATTAATATTAATTAAAAAAAGTTCTGAGCTACCCTTTTTTTCCTGAAATTTCCCTCTTAAAATGAAGGTGCGTGTTATACGCCTGTGCGTGTTATACGCCGATAAATACGGTAAGTACAGCCCATTAGGATAAATTGAGCTGAGCTATTCATTTCACACAAATATCATACAAATAAAGCACACAAAAAATGCAAAAATAATACAATTTTGGTCTGATGCTGCAATAAAGATTGGGGCCCTCACGGTAAATGAAATCTTTATTGCAGCATCAGACCAAAATTGTCATTTTTGCATTTTTTGTGTGCTTTATTTGTATGATATTTTAGATTGATATTGTATATACCCACTGTTATTTTCTTTCTGCTTAGCTTTTTTTTTTATCAATACATTTTATACAACTTTTAATTTGCTATATACTTGAGAAACTAGTAGTTTTTCTGATTTGAAAGCAGCCTTAGTTAATACATTAGATTAGGAATTGATCATTTTTAACCCCTTCAGGACCCTGCCATTTTTCATCTTAAGGACCAGGCCGTTTTTAGCAAATCTGACATGTCCCTTTTATGTGGTGATAACTTTAAAACGCTTTTACTTATTCAGGCCATTCTGTCACATATTGTACTTCATGACAGGGGTAAATTTGAGTCAAAATATTTAATTTTTATTTATTTTTAAAAAAATACTAAAAAATTAACAAATTTCCAAATTTCTATTTCTCTACTTTTATAATCGATAGTAATACCTCCGAAAAGAGTTATTACTTTACATTCCCCATATGTCTACTTCATGTTTGGATCATTTTGAAAATGAAATTTTATTTTTTGGGGATGTTAGAAGGCTTAAAAGTTTAGAAGCAAATCTTAAAATTTTTAAGAAAATTTCCAAAACCCAATTTTTTTTAAGGACCAGTTCAGTTATGAACAGCAGGCTTCAGAGCGGAAGGAGCACCATATTGCTTTTGGAGAGCGGATTTAGCTGGAATGGTAATTGAGAGCTATGTCGCATATGAAGACACCATAGTGACCCCATTTTGGAAGCTACACCCCTCAAGGAATCTTCCAAGGTGTGTAGTGAGCACTTTGACCTCAAAGGTCTTTGCTAGAGTTAGGAAATACCCTATAATAATATAATCGCCCTATAAGACGCATCAGGCCCATAAGACGCACCTAGGTTTTAGAGGCGGACGATAAGAAAAAAATATTTTTCATTAGGCCTCAGGTCAGATCACCAATCAGACCTCCCCCATGTTAATTATAACTCGCCGCAAATTGGCCGGCCGGTCCCTGCCAACCTCCACCAGACGGGGCCGTTCTCTATCAGCGTGCACCAGCCACACCACCTGACCCTACCACCCGATCAACAAGCACGCGCTGTGGCCGCTGGGCTCTCCCTCTCCAGGTGCACGGATGTCTGGTACATCGCAAGCTGGTGTTTCTAGGCAGCTTAGCCTGCGATGTACCGTGCAGTGTGGTGCACATTTTATATGTTTTTGCCCTGTATTCACCACATAAGATGCACTTGCGTTTTTCCTCCATTTATGGGGCGAAAAATACGATACTTGGCAGTGAAGATGAAAAATTGCAAAAGGTTTCCCAAAGGATAACAGGACAAAATGCACCCCATATTTTCTTCCCCATTTTCCCCCGAATATGGCAACACCCCATATGTGCTAAAAAAAATTATGTATGGGCGCACAGCAGGGCTCTAGAGGCAAACAGCAAAATATGGATTTTGCTGACCTGAATTGGCAGACATTGATTTTAGCTGCCATGTCCATTTTGGAAAGAGCTCCCCTGTATGAACATTTTAAGGGATGGAAAGGGCACTTTTGACCTAACAGATGTTTTGCAGAAATGAATATGTAGTGGTTGGTGAAAAGGGGATCTGTAAGCTATGCGGACTAAATCGGAGATATAAGGAGGTAAAACTACAGGGTACATAATTAGTGAAATAAAATTAATACTCCATGGATGAGTGGTAGATTTTAAAACACTCCTGCATGCACAAGCCGGGTTTTTCAGGGCAGTTTTTCGCAGTGGTAAATGGTGTTTTTCCTTATCCCCCCCCTTTTGGAACACACCCTGCATTTTTTGGGTCCTTCACTTCCTTGCTGTCTGGGGGACTTGACCTGGAAAATATTGCCCTGGTACAACATGGGCACCATGACTACCTGAAGTACTGGGACCCTCCCCGGCCTGCCTTTGAAAAATTAGGGCCTTGATAACTACCTCTTGGAACTGAAGGAAAGTTCCTGTGTGGCCTGCAGATTGAAATAGCACGTGCGCCTTGCACATTGCCATCTGTACAATGTTTACGGCCAGCTTTTTGTACCACACTTTAGTTTTTCATGTGGCACTGTAGGGCTTCAGAAGTTGATCTGAAAGATCCCCCCCCCCCCTCCCATGTGCCTGTTGTAGTACAGGATACAAACTGGTTTGGGGGTAGTGGTTGTGGTACCTCATACAGAAGCAGGGGAGCTGGTGTTAGTGTGAATGGTGGTCAGTACAAGGACATCCCTCTTGTTCTTGTACTTAACCACCAGCATGTTCTCATGGAGGAGAGCCCTACTTTCACCCATCCTCAGTGGTTGCCTTACCAGGGATCTAGGGATTTTTGTGCATAGTGCTGCAAGCCACAATACCTCTGGCAGTTAGGGACTTGAATAGGGGTATGCTGGTATAATAGTTATCCAGAGGTGGTTACCCTTATCCAGCAGTGGGTGCAGTAAGTCCCACAAAATCTTCCCACTAACTCCTAGGATAGGGGGGCATTCTGGGGGTTCTATCCGGGAATCTTTCCCTTCATAAATGCAGAACTTGTGGCTGTACCCGGAGCTACTCTCACAAAGTTAGTAAATCTTTATGCCATACCTTGGCCGTTTGCTAGGCAGGTACTGGCGGAATATAATCCTCCCTTTGAAAAGTAATAGGGACTCATCTACACAAACATTTTTATCGGGGTTGTACACCTCAGCAAACTTGGTGTTAAAGTGGTCAATGACAGACCTAACCTTGAACAGACGGTCAAATGTTAGGTCGTTTTGGGGTGGGCACTGTGCATTGACGTTGTAGTGTAGGAATTTCCTAATTGATTCAAATTGCTTCCGGGTCATGGTCTTACTGTAAATTGGAGTCTGGTAGAAAATGTCCGAACTCCAGTATTGTCTAACGTTTGGCTTCTTTACAACGCCCATATGCAGCAAGAGTCCCCAAAACGTAATCTCTGTTGCACTTACTGGGGTCCAACCTAGGGGTCTAGCATATACCGATGTAGAGTTCTGATCGATGATTTGTTGGGCGAATAAATTGGTTTGGGCCACCATTAAATTTACAAAATCTTCAGAGAAGATTTTGAAAAAAAATCTAGTTCAGTGAAGCCCGAACAATCTGTATTCCTGAGCTGCCCTCAAAATCCGGAATTTGGGGCTGATAATCATCACGGGGTGGGGTCCATATGGGCTCACTCTGGGGGGCTGCCTCAGCTGTTGTTCTCTGGCACCTTCTAGAGGGTCCCTTACCTGCGCATGATTATGAGGGTTTAGTGTAGAGGAAAGTGGCATCCTCTTAATCACTGGCAGACTCCATATGGGAGGCAAGCATGGCGTATGCCTTTCCAGCTGAGTATACTCGTTGGGACGGACAGGCCATTTTTATTTTTTTGGGGTGTGAAATGTGTAAACCTTTATTTAGTGTAAAGGGTGTGTATGTTGTGTTTTCACACGTGGCTTGTAATAAATTTGAAATATATGAAAAGGAGTAGAGAGAAAAAAAGTTACAAAAAATAAAAATTGCAGGATGCACGCACAAAGATGCGTAAACTGAGCAGACGAGTCAGAAAAATGGATGTTTCTGATCAGCACTCAGCGGATGCAGGACGGACGCACGCACGCACGCACACAGATATCTGAATCCTGACCCATTCATTTCAATGGGTCTGTGTACATGAGCGTTGTTTTTCACGCACCACTTCTGCTTTGCGTGAAAATCGCTGCATGTTCTATATTCTGGGGCTGTGTGAAAAACGCATTGCATCCGCAAGCAAGTACGGGTGCGATAAGTTTTTTTTTTGTTTTTTTTTTACTGATGGTTGCTAGGAGATGTTGTTTGTAAACCTTCAGTTTTTTATCACACGTGTAAAAAATGGATTAAAACGCATTGCACCCATTCGGAAAAAACTGAACGCAATCGCAGACAAAACTGACTGAACTTGCTTGCTAAATGGTGCGAGTTTCACTGAACCCATCCGGAGCCAATCCGTCACGCTCGTGTGAAAGGACCCCAACACTACCTAAAATTGATTTCTATTTAACAATAAATGTATATTTTGCACCACAAAAAATAGAAAACTGAGCACAAAAGCGACCAGTTAAAAAAAATGTACTTATTGGTGCTCGGGGCTGCAGAATGCACGTAAGCTGACGTTTGGTGCGTCCGTGCAGACACTGCAGTATAAAAATTTACTGCAGCTATTATACAGGTCCTTCTAAAAAAAATTAGCATATTGTGATAAAGTTCATTATTTTCTGTAATGTACTGATAAACATTAGACTTTCATATATTTTAGATTCATTACACACCAACTGAAGTAGTTCAAGCCTTTTATCGTTTTAATATTGATGATTTTGGCATACAGCTCATGAAAACCCAAAATTCCTATCTCAAAAAATTTGCATATCATGAAAAGGTTCTCTAAACGAGCTATTAACCTAATCATCTGAATCAACTAATTAACTCTAAACACCTGCAAAAGATTCCTGAGGCTTTTAAAAACTCCCAGCCTGGTTCATTACTCAAAACCGCAATCATGGGTAAGACTGCCGACCTGACTGCTGTCCAGAAGGCCATCATTGACACAGAAAGACATTTCTGAACGAATAGGCTGTTCCCAGAGTGCTGTATCAAGGCACCTCAGTGGGAAATCTGTGGGAAGGAAAAAGTGTGGCAGAAAACGCTGCACAACGAGAAGAGGTGACCGGACCCTGAGGAAGATTGTGGAGAAGGACCGATTCCAGACCTTGGGGGACCTGCGGAAGCAGTGGACTGAGTCTGGAGTAGAAACATCCAGAGCCACCGTGTACAGGCGTGTGCAGGAAATGGGCTACAGGTGCCGCATTCCCCAGGTCAAGCCACTTTTGAACCAGAAACAGCGGCAGAAGCGCCTGACCTGGGCTACAGAGAAGCAGCACTGGACTGTTGCATGTCATTCGGAAATCGAGGTGCCAGAGTCTGGAGGAAGACTGGGGAGAGGGAAATGCCAAAATGCCTGAAGTCTAGTGTCAAGTACCCACAGTCAGCGATGGTCTGGGGTGCCATGTCAGCTGCTGGTGTTGGTCCACTGTGTTTTATCAAGGGCAGGGTCAATCCAGCTAGCTATCAGGAGATTTTGGAGCACTTCATGCTTCCATCTGCTGAAAAGCTTTATGGAGATGAAGATTTCATTTTTCAGCACGACCTGGCACCTGCTCACAGTGCCAAAACCACTAGTAAATGGTTTACTGACCATGGTATTACTGTGCTCAATTGGCCTGCCAACTCTCCTGACCTGAACCCCATAGAGAATCTGTGGGATATTGGGAAGAGAAAGTTCAGAGACGCAAGACCCAACACTCTGGATGAGCTTAAGGCCGCTATGGAAGCATCCTGGGCCTCCATAACACCTCAGCAGTGCCACAGGCTGATTGCCTCCATGCCACGCCGCATTGAAGCAGTGATTTCTGCAAAAGGATTCCCGACCAAGTATTTAGTGCATAACTGAACATAATTATTTGAAGGTTGACTTTTTTTGTATTAAAAACACTTTTCTTTTATTGGTCGGATGAAATATGCTAATTTTTTTAGATAGGAAATTTGGGTTTTCATGAGCTGTATGCCAAAATCATCAATATTAAAACAATAAAAGGCTTGAACTACTTCAGTTGGTGTGTAATGAATCTAAAATATATGAAAGTCTAATGTTTATCAGTACATTACAGAAAATAATGAACTTTATCACAATATGCTAATTTTTTTTAGAAGGACCTGTATAGTAATGCTTCTAACTATTACTTCTTAAAAAATAAAAAGCACAGATAAAAAAATATATATCTGCACCCAAAAAATTAGCCCAGGTGCTGAACAGTGGTTTACGGACTGATCAGCACTTGACGGTCACGGCACGCATGCAGAAAAAGTGGTGCAGAGCTGGAAGACTGTAAAAAAAAAAAAAGCACACTGGCCAAATGGCGTCCGTAAAAAAAAGGGACGGGGGGGGTGGGGAAGGATGGAGGGTGGTTTAGGGATCTGGAACAGCTGCAAATGAAAAAAAAATCAGTGCAGCAATTCCAGATGTTCTTCTTTCAGCAGGAAAAACTCAGATCACAGTGGTGGTGCACCACAAGTCCCAGCAAGCCAACAAGCAGCACAGAGAAGCACAGAACCTCTCTGCATGCAGTCAACAGCAGGAATGGCTGCCTGCAGAGAGGTTCAGTTCTTTCCTGTGCTGCTATAGTGCTGCCATTGGCTGGAACGTTGTTCCAGCTAATTGCAACGCTGGCAGGGGATGCCAAACACTGGAGTCCCCTGTCTCCCCATGTACCCCGACCCGCAGCTTCCTTCTGCTTTCGGCACTGTGATGTGCTGGTCTTCATTGGGGGTGGAAAGACACCATGCTGCCCTTACCCGGCATGGATGCCTGCCAGTAAGAGCAGCCATGGTACCCCGATTCATCCACGATCCTGCCCCAGCACCCGGCGGACCTTGCGCCGTACATGTAGGGCGCTGGTCCCCAAGTCATGTCCAACTGCGCCGTACATGTACGGCTCGGGTCCTTAAGGGGTTAATTAGGATTACAGTTTACATAGGGGATAGAGACTTGTATACTATAGAATTCCCAATACTTGCATGTAAACATTGGTTGGTGCATTCCTGTGGTTTCAACATATACAGCATGGTATACAGTACAGACCAAAAGTTTGGACATCTTCTCATTCAAAGAGTTTTCTTTATTTTCATGACTATGAAAATTGTAGATTCACACTGAAGGCATCAAAACTATGAATTAACACATGTGGAATTATATACATAACAAAAAAGTGTGAAACAACTGAAAATATGTCATATTCTAGGTTCTTCAAAGTAGCCACCTTTTGCTTTGATTACTGCTTTGCACACTCTTGGCATTCTCTTGATGAGGTTCAAGACGTAGTCACTTGAAATGGTTTTCACTTCACAGGTGTGCCCTGTCAGGTTTAATAAGTGGGATTTCTTGCCTTATAAATGGGGTTGGGACCATCAGTTGCGTTGTGGAGAAGTCGGGTGGATACACAGCTGATAGTCCTACTGAATAGACTGTTAGAATTTGTATTATGGCAAGAAAAAAGCAGCTAAGTAAAGAAAAACGAGTGGCCATCATTACTTTAAGAAATGAAGGTCAGTCAGTCCGAAAAATTGGGAGAACTTTGAAAGTGTCCCCAAGTGCAGTCACAAAAACCATCAAGCGCTACAAAGAAACTGGCTCACATGTGGACCGCCCCTAGGAAAGGAAGACCAAGAGTCACCTCTGCTGCTGCGGAGGATAAGTTCATCCGAGTCACCAGCCTCAGAAATCGCAGGTTAACAGCAGCTCAGATTAGAGACCATGCAATCAAAGAAAATAGGGGCACATCCGAAAATCAGAAGGAAGAGTGCCGGCCCTCGGTATGTATACCATAATATAGGAAAAGAGAGAAAGAATACCGAAACAAGAGCCGCACATCTACAAAATTTACAAATTTATTTGGGTAACAGACACAGCATAAAAAAGTTTAAAATCGTTGTATACAACAAATCCGGGCCATGTAAGCCGTGTATCGGCGCATGCCCATCTGAATCGCCACAAATTCATGTGTGAACCCCCACATCTATCAGCATATAATAATATAAAGTGCATGAAATCCATCAACAATGAATAAGAGTTAATAAATACTTATCATGGTATTGGCATGATGGGGGGTATCTGTGGCGGTCAGAAAGAAAGCCCAACGCGTATCGCCAGACTTGCTGGCTTCCTCAGGAGTGCCTGGTTCCCAATAGCAATCATCAAATATATATATATCAAATAATCACATAATAATGCCTTACACCTGTGCAATGATTCCAGATGGAAGGAGGGGGCGGTAGCCACCTCGCTATCGTGGAGCGACAGAGAGGTGAATGGGGAAGTCTCCCATAATACAGGTGTGGGTCCGTTGTGGGAGGCGAACGGCGTCCGGAAGTGCCGTCCACGCATGCGCCCGTCCAAGAGACCAGGTCAATGCCACACAGAGTTCTAGCAGCAGACACATCTCTAGAACCACTGTTAAGAGGAGACTCTGTGAATCAGGCCTTCATGGTAGAATATCTGCTAGGAAACCACTGCTAAGGACAGGCAACAAGCAGAAGAGACTTGTTTGGGCTAAAGAACACAAGGAATGGACATTAGACCAGTGGAAATCTGTGCTTTGGTCTGATGAGTCCAAATTTGAGATCTTTGGTTCCAACCACCGTGTCTTTGTGCGACGCAGAAAAGGTGAACGGATGGACTCTACATGCCTGGTTCCCACAGTGAAGCATGAAGGAGGAGGTGTGATGGTGTGGGGGTGCTTTGCTGGTGACACTGTTGGGGATTTATTCAAAATTGAAGGCATACTGAACCAGCATGGCTACCACAGCATCTTGCAGCGGCATGCTATTCCATCCGGTTTGCGTTTAGTTGGACCATCATTTATTTTTCAACAGGACAATGACCCCAAACACACCTCCAGGCTGTGTAAGGGCTATTTGACCATGAAGGAGAGTGAAGATGACCTGGCCTCCACAGTCACCGGACCTGAACCCAATCGAGATGGTTTGGGGTGAGCTGGACCGCAGCGTGAAGGCAAAAGGGCCAACAAGTGCTAAGCATCTCTGGAAACTCCTTCAAGACTGTTGGAAGACCATTTCAGGTGACTACCTCTTGAAGCTCATCAAGAGAATGCCAAGAGTGTGCAAAGCAGTAATCAAAGCAAAAGGTGGCTACTTTGAAGAACCTAGAATATGACATATTTTCAGTTGTTTCACACTTTTTTTGTTATGTATATAATTCCACATGTGTTATTTCATAGTTTTGATGCCTTCAGTGTGAATCTACAATTTTCATAGTAAATGAAAATAAAGAAAACTCTTTGAATGAGAAGGTGTCCAAACACTTGGGCTGTACTGTGTGTGTGTATGTGTGTGTGTATATGTATATGTATATATATATATATATATATATATATATATATATATATATATATATATGTTTCAATGTTTTAAAGACCACAGTTCTTACTGATGTATACACTTGTGGTATATGAGCTTTGCATACCTCCATATGATTACTGTTATGAAGATATGTGCATGTAAATTTAGGCATCAGTGGCATGTATGAACTCTACAGATATTGAACATAATTTTATTTTAGGAGTTGTGACACTTTTACCCACTAAGGGTCCATTAACACCTCCGTAAGTGTTTTGCGGTCCGCAAACTGTAGATCCGCAAAACACTGATACCAGCTGTGTGCGTTGAGCATTTTGTGGACCGCACTTTGCTTGCCCCATGATAGAAATGCCTATTCTTGGCCGCCATTGCGAGCAAGAATAGGACATGCTCTATCTTTTTTGCAGGGTCGCAGAATGGAACTATGGATGCGGATAGCATACGGTGTGCTGTCTGCATCTTTTGCGCCCCATTGAAATGAATGGGTCCGCACCCATTCTGCCAAATTGCGAAACGGATGCAAATCCAGAACTACGGACATGTGAATGGACCCCAATTTGCATGAAGGTGTCTGAGTGTATAATGTGCTGAGTGGCATTTTGACAATGTGCGTGTTTCTTCTTTCAGAAAATATATGCGTGTTGGGGGTTTGTGTAATTTTGCTTATTTAATAAGGTCATTAGGTTTTACTTGTACATGTCAAAATATTTATAAGGATAATTGTCAGTCATATGCTTATGTGTCTGATATGTGTTGCAGAATCATTTTCACAAATTATATGATCTCACAATGAAGGCCAGACAAGACTATAAGGACATGATTACCTCTTTGCAAAAGCAACAGAACGAGGATGAGGAGGAAGAAAATGATGTGGAAACTGTCTCAGAAGAGAGCCATCAGGAGTCTCTGAATGTTACTACAGCATCTGCCATAGAAGAGACAGATGAGCCAAACTACAGTGAGTCTCACACTTCCCTATGTGAACTTACCTTACAGAGATTTGCATCAAACTAATCTGGCCTATGGCCAATTTCACATGTACGTATTCAGTCCTGGAAACATGCTTCATGTGAGGACTGTGTTCCCTGGAGGGAAACACTGCTCCTCTGACATGAACTTACAGTATCATAATGATTTGTGATGCTATGGGTTCCTGCCTGACCACGTGTCTACTGAACTGTACTCCCATAATGCAATGAGTACAGTTCAGTATGCCCACGGTCAAGCAGGGACTCGCAGCATCACAAATCAGGTCAGAGGAGCAGTGTTGAGTCTGGAAAATACAGCCCTCACATGGAGCGTGCTTCCCTGATTAAATGTGCTTGTGTGAAATTGGCCTCCTGAAACCGGACAACACAAGGGATCTGCCTGTAATAAAGAAGTGATCATTATTATTTGGCAGATCCCGTACCGCTGCGTTGGTTCTCATTGACCAGGGATCTGTTTACCCAGCCGCAGCAGTGATATCACGTCGACAACATATGACCACTGCAACCACCCACTAGCCTCTCTGGTGCACTTTTGAGGGCAGTGGTCACGTGGTGTTGATGTGATGTCACAGCTGCAGCCAAGTAAACGGATCCTAGCCAGGAGAACTGGAGCGCTGGTGAAGGATCTGCCAGCTAAGTATTGATCCTTGACCTGTCTGTATTTGCACAGGAAATACAACTGCACTTTTACATCATCTCTCTTCTGCCTGTGAAGAAATGGATGTGCCTGCATAGGTTGCAGAGTTGATAGTTAGTAGGAAATCCCTTTGGTGTGGCAACCAATAAAGTATGATTGGTATTCATGAATTAATAATTTTCCTATTGAACTAGGATGTATGAGATATGACCAGTAACTAGAGGTCATAAAGATATATCATTGGTGGTCTAGGGTCTTTATATGGTTGGCTACCTTCTTCATACATTTCAGAAATGCCATACACCAATGTGCAATGGACCAAGTACATTGTTTTGGGGCTTACCTTTTCCCATATGGAGTTGCCCCCCTGCTGCCTATTGGTACTGCTATAAACAAGCTGCAATGTCCATAGCTTTCCCAAGATGGCACTATGTCTTCTACTAAGTAGCCACCGAAGCCTGAGATACAGGGAAATGATGGACCTGTGCTGAACGCTTTCAGCGCCTGCACAATAGAAGGCAGAGCTCTCCCCTCTTAGTAAAGCTATGGACTTTGTGATGTGTTTACATTGGTACCTGTCATTCTGGGCGGGGGTTAGGGTGGCATCTCCATGCCACTAAGGTAATCTCAGAAGCAATATAGAAGATTCTTATGCTATTACACATTAGTATATGGCAGGATGACCAACCTGCGGCTCTCTAGCTGTTGTTAAACTACAACTCCCATCATGCCCTGCTGTAGGCTAACTGTAAGCAGTCTGGGCATGCTGGGAGTTGTAGTTTTTCCAACAGCTGGAGGGCTTCAGGTTGGCCATCCCTAGTTTATGGCATTGCTGAAATGTATATAGAAAGTAGAATAACCCTTAAAGGGGTTAATTCTTACTAAAAGTTCTCTATTGGTCATCATCTTGTCTTCATCTGATCATAGGGTCCATTATTTACCCAATGCCTAATGTAACTGAACTTTTATTTTTTGCAGTAAAAGTATGGAAACGAATGCTAGAAGAGAAATACACTCCATACGCAATGAGTCTTGAAGAATCTCTTACAAATGACATGTTTAATTTTCATCTTTGATTATTCAGTTACTCACTGAAACCTTAACCGAACCGAACTTGGTCATATAAGTGTCTATGGGCCAGTTCACTGAAGACCAGCGTTGACCGTTGCCCCTGTGGTCTTCCTGAAGCAAGAGCTGGACGTCTATTAGGTAAACGTGCTCTAACCGGGCATCTAAAAGCAGACTGACTTAATGGAGCTGAAGACACTTTCCAGTCATTATAAAGTCACTGATTTATTTTACTGGATTTTACACCACTAATTAAAGAGGAATGTACTTTTTATATGTCTCCAAATCATCCAATACAAAAAGTGGCTTGTTCTGCATACCAGTACCCGGCAGGGTAAAGGAGCTGTAAATATCATCGGTCACTGGGCTTGAGCGAATGGGACAAGTAGGAACCACCACTGTACGCAATGCTGGCTGTGTATTATTAGGCCATGTTCACATTACAATTAGGGCCTATGACAAATCTTGCTGTATTTTGTATACACTATAATGTTTTTTGGCTCTATACTTCTGTTTGGAATAATACTTAAACAGGTTGTCCAAGTTATTTTTTTGTTCTTTGTATGTTTATAGGTAAATGTAAGGGATTTTCAATTCACAGCTACAGTTCTCCTAGTTAGCTATGACCTGTGATGTCACCTTCTTTCCCTGCTCTGATGACATTCTGAGCACAAGCCTGGGGAAGCAGATCTCTCTGTGCACAGAAGGCTGTGCTGGTTAGAGTGCTGGCTGAGCTGTCTACCTTGTGTCTCCCCTCCCATTGGATTCTCCAGCAGTTTACAACAACCCCTTCAACAAATAGCATTTATTTATGTAGACAAAGCTATACAAGGCCCTTATTAAACCCTTCCCGACCAGCATCGTACATGTATGGCGCTGGCTGGGACTTTAATGATGGTCGGGTGCCTGCTGTTTCATACAGCAGACACCCACAGCTAATGTCAACAACTGGTGGTAATGCTGGTTGCGGACTTTTAACCCTTCAGATGTCATGGCATCTGCGCGCACTAAAACCAGGAAGCACATTGTTCCGGGTGTGCTCTGGCTCATCAACTACTGTATGGTCCAAAAAGTTCAGCCCATCCTCCTCCATCCAAAGAAAGCTTCAGACTTATGGAGTTTGAAGGAAAAAAAATATAATCACTGCTTTCTTCCAAAAATAATGGCACAGTTGTCCACACATTGTTTGTAGAGAAAATAGCTATTTTTCTAGCCCCTTTTAACCCCAAAACTTGCCATCATGAAAAAAGTACCTTCACTACCATAGTGGATACCATTGTGGTGCATAATGTACAGCATGAAGCTAGAGTGGAAACCATAACCCTGAATCTATAAGATAATGCATAACAGCATGGTTTTGCAGAAATTCATAACATGTTCACTGCAGGAATCTCAGTTCACACCATGCTTTGAGCCATTCAACTGAGTTATATACGTAATTTTTTAACAAAACAGGATGCTAATCCACAGTGATTTGAGCATGGAGATTGATTAGGTAAAACTAGCATATTATGGGGCTGCTGATCAGAACATAATAAGGTATTTTCTGGAGTGTCCAGCAGGTGGTGCTAAACATCCATATACACTGTCAAGAAATGTACTGCACTTCTGAATCTGGATTAGGCTACTTTCACACCAGCGTTTTTTTTTGCTGGATTTGTCATGGATCAGCAAAAACGCCTAAGTCATGAAGATACAACCATCTGCATCTGTTACGTATGGATCCGGTTGTATTATCTTTTAAATTGCCAAGACGGATCCGTTGTTAACACTATTGAAAGTCAATGGGGGACGGATCAGTTTTCTTTTGTGTTCTTTTGACTTACATTGTGAGTCATGACTGATCCGTCTTGCTCTGCACCACATCGCGGACAGAAAAACACTGCTTGCAGTGTTATTCTGTCCAAAAAGGGGAACCCAACGGAGCGGAATGTATTCTGGTGCACTCCGTTCCCTTTAGTTCAGTTTTGTCCCCATTGACAATGAATGAGGACAAAATTGAATTGTTTTCCCCCGCTATTGAGATCCTATGACTGATCTCAGTAGCGGAAATGGAAAGCTCAAGTGTGAAAGCAGCCTTACAATATTATCATGTAAGATGTGAACAAGCAGGTGTAATCTGTTTAGTCAGAAGTGCCATAATGCCGTATAGATATAGAACTGAACATGTAGTGTGGCTCAGCAGACACATACATATTGATGGTTTTATGCAGAATAGGATCACAGGATGATTCAAGGGCAGTCATACCCAGATGGCAGTGACCCAGGACCTGCACCTCCCACAAAGTGCCCTTTGTAGAATCTGGCACATGTAGCAACCGGACAGAAATGTCAATCAACACTTCAGGGCAAATACAACGGTTCTCACAAGAAGACCATCATTCGTCCCTAACTGCCAGAAACGAGCAGATGGCAGAGCAATGCTACCATCAGCAATAAAGCCATCGTCCCCATCAGTACAGCTCTGGACAAGGCCCACACGATATCATGGGGGAAGACGTCAGCTAAATGTATATTTATACGTGCTGTTAGGTGTTCTGCACACACAATTTTAATTGTAAAAAATATGATTTTAAAGCATTTTTTTTCATAGTGCTTGTTCACAAGTGTTTTTTTTAATGTAGTTACATTTTGTAAATGTATTTCTGCTGGTGTTTCCCAGGTCCTTATAGAGAAGCGTGTTGGAATAACACTAGGAAAAAGGCAATACAAGCTGTGTTTTGAAGGGGAAAAAAAAAGCCACTAACACCAAAGAGTCACAAACCAAAACACATTGAGGGAGATTTATCACATTTAAACTGGTGTACTGAAAAACTGTACAGTTGTATATACGAGTTATGGATACACTGAAGCAGATATTGATTGTGGCAATGACTCCCAGCCCAGGACTCCATATTCTGACTTTGACCTGAAGTAATACCAAGCTGGGCAGTCATTCAGTGCCCACCGCTCACATACAAAGGTCACTCACAAGTACTTGCACAATGATCTTCCTGGGCATAGGATGGGTCTGCCATCATCCAAGACTCTTTAAAGAGGCCTTGTCACCTCTCCTGACATGTTTTAGTAACTACTTGCATTTTCTAGGCCATAACCATTCTGGAGCATCTCTTCTTATGACTATGTTGTGCCATCACTGTATTATTCCTGCTAGAAGTTTACAAATAAATTTCCGGCAGTCTGCAGTAAAGGTACTGCTGGGTGTTACCAGTAGTGGCTGTGCCTGACTGTGTCCAATCAGTGCTGCTGGTGTCAGACTATGCAGGGACACACCCGTGAATAGTAACAACCATCTGTACCTTTACTGGCATTTCATTGGTACCTTCTAGTTGGGGATGAGCAAACTTCATATTTTGAAGTTCGTATTCTGGTTGGGGTATATACTGAATTGCGTTATGGATTCCGTTACCACGGACCATAACGCAATTCCATGATGGAATGCCTTTGGAGGCAATCTGTTATTAATTCCGTCATAATAGAAGTCTATAGCCTGCATAACGGATCCGTCCGGTTTACGTTATGCTGGAGTCCTCTTCTGCATAATGGAAACCGAATGGATCCGTTATGCAGGCCATATACTTCTATTATGACAGGCATTCCGTCATGGAATTGCGTTATGGTCCGTGGTAATGGAATCCATAACGCATTTCAGTATACACCCCAACCCGAATACGAACTCAAACTTCAAAATATGAAGTTCACTCATCCCTACTTCTAGTAGAAATAACAAGGGAATACTACAATACAGAGCCATAAGAGTACATGCAGCAGAATGGTTATTACAACAGACATGTCAGAAGAGGCGACAGGTCCTCTTTAAAGAGGTTTTATCTCACTGTCTCAGTCAGTCTTGTAGACATGTAATGGAGGCACAGCACATATGCTCCATTCAGGCCAGGCCATTATACATTATACCTGCTGCCAAAGAGGGAGGACTGAGGACCTTATTTGTACTAAGGGTCACAGCAATGATAAAAATGACCACATCTCCCGCTGGAGCTAATTCATATGACTTTTTTTTTTTTTTTTTTTTTTTTACTTCTGTTCAGTATCCATGTCTAGAGAAAACACAATACTGTCTCCACCAAGAATCAGCAACCTCCGGGACTCCAGCTGTTCTGAAACTACAACTCCCAGAATCCCCCTTTTTACTTCTATGGGAACAGATGAGTAAGTGTGCATGCTGGGAGTTGTAGTTTCACAGCAGCTGGAGTGCCGAATGTTGCTGATCCCTGGTCTACACACTGACCCTATAATTATAAATGTTCCCATTCACATTTCATGACACGCACAAAATTTATTATGTAAGAGTAAAAACACAGCATGGATCATCGGATAGGATTTTTATCATCCCAAAAATTCCTAATAGAGACTAAAAATAATCACGTCTGTAAAAAAGACATCTGAAAAAAACATTCATTTTGGATCCATATTTAATGGGTTAGGACACCATAGGAGGACAGAAGAGGAAGAATTTTTGCTGCCATTAAAAACTGTTCTAGTACGAACACATGGACATATACAGACATGCTTAACTATGGATGAAAATATGCTGTTTTCTGAACACAATATGGCTATGTTTTTTTTTCCTGTTACAGTTGTGTGCATTTTTTATTACTGTCAGATCTTACTTTCATAATATCAGGTTTAATGCAACTGCATGATCTTTCTAGATGCTTTTAACCCTTTGGCTACCGGAGGTTTTTTGTTTTTGCGTTTTCATTTGACATGAAGGGGCTGATTCTTCCCTATTTTCCCTGAGCCATAACTTTTGTATTTTTCTGGTCACATAGCTGTATGAGGGCTTATTTTTTGCAGGACAAGTTGTACTTTCTAATGCCACCATTAATCCTGGCATAAAATGTGGGAAGCGGTAAAAAAAATTCCAAATGGGGTGGAATTGAAAAAAAAAAAATGCAATCCCTCCACCGTTTTACAGGTTTTGTTAACGGCAAAACTGACCCATGCCCTTCATTCGCTAGGTCAGTATGATTACAACGATACCCCATATGTGTAGGTTCTTTATGTCTAAATAGTGTAAAAATAAAAAAATATATATATCTCAAAGTTGAAATTTATTTCACCATATTCTGACCCCCATAACTTTTTTTATCCTTATGTCTACAGAGCTGTTTAGGGGCTCATTTTTTGCGGAACAATCTTTACTATTGATACCATTTTATGAAATTTTTGGGGGGTAAGAGAAGCAATGAAAAAATGGCAAATCGGCCATTCGCCGTATTGGATTTTTTTTTTTCTATTTTAATAGTATGGGCATTTTCGGTTCCTGTGATACCCATGATGTTTTTTGATTATATGGAAAGGGGATGATATTTATTTTTTGTGATCATTATGTGGCTCATATATGAGCTTATTACATTTTATTTTATTTTTTTATTATTTTGGTTTATCAGGAATTTATTATTACGGTAGCTTATTTTGCTCATTTCTTATCCTGGCCTGCCATCGGGTGGCCAAAATAAGAATTGCCGTTTGAATACTGTTAGCCTAATCAGTATGGCTACCAGTATTCAGTGCAACTACCTATGCCCGGATTGGACACAAGGGGCTCGCGCTTCCGGGTTTTTGCATGTGCAGCGGGCGTCATGTTTACACATCGCACTAGCGCCGTACATGTATGGCGCTGGTAGCCTAAAAGTTAAAATCCCCCTAAATGGTGCTGTCACCCCCACTGTTTATTCGAAAACAGGGAGCATAATAAATACAGCTTACTTAGGTCGCGCAACAGCTGTTGCAGCCAAGTTCTCAGAGTAGCGGCGAGGCCATAGAAATTAATGGGACCGCTGTGCCTGTTACAACACTGTTAGATTTCTTGAGGTGGGTACAGTGATCCTATTCATTTCTATGGGCTCATCGATACTCAGCGAACCTGGCTGTGACCAGTGTCACCATGTAGCTGTACCCTTAATCTTAGTCCAAAGTATGCTGTTGTAAGATGCAACCTATTTTTCTCGCCCAATTTCCTTGGGGGACACAGAAGACCTTGGGTATAGCTCATCTCCCTAGGAGGTGTGACACTAAGTGAAAACTGTTAAGCCCCTCCTCCACAGCTATACCCTCAGCCTGGAGAGAGAGAGTGCCAGTTTTTGCTTAGTGTCCAAGGAGGCAAGACACTCCCTGCTCTGCAGGGCTGTTTTCTCCTTGTTTAAATTTAGATTTTTTACTTTCTTTTCTTTTTGTTCCAGACCATCAGGGACAACAGAGACGCACTAGACCTCTTTGTTTCTCCCGGGGTTGAGCTGCGCCAGCGCCGGTCACCCGCACTGCTGCCTCCCCCACAGAAGGCAAGGTGGACCAGGGCAGCCCAGCTCCCCTGCATCCCGCCAGTGCAAGGGTCGCCCGCACACCAAGCCCTTTTTCCAGCGTCCTGCCACTACGGTGCCAGTAGCTGAAGGGGCGACCCTGCTGGAACGGACCGAGGGTGAAGACTGCTATGGTGAGAGTGGCTTCTCCAGCCCTATGTCCCCCTCCCCCCACCCCGGTCTCCTGCGTGCCTGACTCCCATGCTGGGCCTCTGGGACCTTCTGTCCCTGCGGGACCTAGGCTGGCCCCTGGGCTGCCGCAGGGCGACATTCTGCTCCCTCTCCTCCCCTCCTGGCCTCCATAGGACATTGGCACCCTTCTCCCTCCTCTCCTCCCCTCCTGGCCTCCATAGGACATTGGCACCCTTCTCCCTGCAAGAGGAATGCCTAGGAAGCTGCGGCGGTCCGCACCTAGTTGCCCCTGACAGAGGGGTTATGCAGGCGTCCCACCCTCACAGGCACCCGGTCTCAGGGTCCCCCTCCCTCTTACCGGCCACTGCTTTAGGGCCGAGGGGCCCGTGCCTTGCTGCCCCTGACCCTCCTCTACCTTCACGGGCACCGGTCCAAGGGCAAGGTGGTTGTGGCTGCCGGCCATATGGTGCGCTGTTCTAGTCCAGGGGTCCGCTCCATGGGTGAAATGGCTGCCGTGCGCAGGATCCTCTCTTCCGGGCGCGGGGTGGGCACCAGCGGCCTGCAAATGAGCGCTATGCGTCAACAGCCCCTGGCCGACCGTCGGAACATTCCGGTCGGCCGGGCGCTGCAAAATTTTGTTTCAGGCTTCGCGGCCTGCCGGCCGCGATCCCGGCACTTTGTCCGGGTCTCCGGCTCTTCCGGCCCGCGGGGTGGGCACCGCGGCCGGTATGTGCATGCGCCGCTCCGTAGGCCCGGCCGGTACTTTAAATACTGTGCGGCCCGATCAGCCGGGCGCCGCAAAAAATTTAGGCCACGACCTATTAGGCCGCAAAATTCCGGCCTCTGTTGGAGGGGGCGGGAACTTTTCCAGGTGCGAATTCTTCCCGCCTGGAGGTCCCCCGCCCCCAGGGGATCGCAGCGCTGCCCCCCAGGCCGGATTCCTGTTAACCCTTGGGGTACTGGCCAGCCATATGCATGACCCCTCTTCCGTGGGCGGTGTACGCACTCTCACTGGATTCGCTGCCTGCCATAGGCATGCCTCCTTTCTTCAGGTGACATACACACATACTCACCGACTGCTCGCACTCTCCCTGGATGCGATGCTGGCCATGTGCATGACCCCCCCCCCCCCCCTTTCTGGGCGTTATACTACACTCTCACCGGATACGTTGCTGGCCTTGAGCATGGCCCTCTAACATGGGTGGAACGCTTGCGCTCCTATTGGATACGGTGCTGGCCTTGTGCGTGACCACCCCTCATTACATGGGCGGAATTTTGCACGCTCACGTGATTCAAGGCTGTCCTTGTATGTGCTGTGCTGGACTTGCACATGTTTCCCTTCATTGGCGGAGTAATTACACTCTCACGAAATTTCGGTGTTGGGTGAATTGTTGCACACTCACTTAATGCTAGGATAGCCCTGTGCATGTCCCCCTTTCACTAGGTGGACCTCCTGCGTTCCTGCTGGATACTGTGTGGCCATGTGCATGGCCCCCTTCTGGGCGAAATATGGTATTTCCTACTTCTCTGACGTAGGTACGGCCTTGGGCATCACCCCCTTTTTCGGGCGGGTCTTTGCACGCTTGCCGACTGCAGTTTGCCAGGTACATTTCCCCCCTTTCGGGGCGGTCTGTTTGCGTTCCATCGCATACCATACTAGTCTTGTGCATAACTCCTTTTCGGGTTGCACCTTGCACTTTCGTAGATACTGCGGCACTCTGTGGCTGGGCCTCTTCGCTGAGTGTTTTTTTTTTTTTTTTGTTTCAGTGAGCGGACGTTCTTGTGCGTTGTTTGGGCCGTGTATGCCTTCTCGTCCCGTAGGTGGGTTGGCCTCACTGCTTACGGGGCTACTCGTATGTATGCCTCCCTCCTGCGACATACTTTTTCTCTTGGGATACGGTGTTTGCAGCAGGCCTTGCACTATTCTCTAAAGATATCATTCTGTCCACCTGTGTAAGCCTAAGGTGTTGTCCAACAAACAACACATGAATACCTTATATATAAGTAGACTGGCTCTATTTGCTCGCTACTGCACCGAGCTGGGTGGTACTCATTCATTTCGTTGGCCCTTCCGCCCGGGGAGTGTTCGTGGTTCCTAGATACGTACCCATTCGTCCTCCCACGGCATTGTTTCCCTGCGCTAGTGGTCTCATGGTCGAGAGTGCTGTCTGCAGCGCCCTTCGAATTCTACGTTGGCTCTGGCGGGACTACGGTCCCCTCGCCTACTACCACTTCCTCCTCTTCGGGTGAAGTGTGGTATGATTCCTTCCGGTTGGCGCCCTCGGCGCTTCAGTCTGATCTGCTACCTGGTTCGGGCCGCTCTTCTCAGGAAGGTCACCCAACTTCTCTTGGGTGCTCGCTTACCCAGGTCTGGAGGACCTCCACCTTGGGTTCTTCAGGGTATTCACCTTCTGCGAGGCGGTGAAGCGGGCGTCTCAGTGTAGCGGGGTTCTGCTTTTGAGCTGTCCTATGGCTTCTCTTGCCCACTCCTTCTTTCGGTTGGAGGGTGTTATGCCGGCCTCGGTCTCGACTGCCTTTTCTCGCCGGCTCTGTTTAGTTCCTGCTCGGTACAGATCACTCCGATGTGGCTTCTGTTCCGGCCACGCTTTAGAGGCTGTTCCTTCGCTGTTCCTTCGCTGCCCTCCCCTCTGGGGAGAGTATGGTTGTTCATATGGATGGTTCCGGTGTTCCTTTTGGTCTCGTACTGTCCCCCTTGTTCACACTGGCTGTACTAGCTGTGTGTCTATTTACCGGGTCTACCGCGTTCTGTCCTCCCGCTGGGTGCAGATTGCGTTTTTTACATTCTAGGCAATGTTTCTGCTATGGACTTACCTTCTCGGTAACTTGGGAGGACTACTATTCGGTCAACATTGTCTTTAGATCTCCCACTCCAGGACTGTAGACCGTCTTCCTGTGGTGGCTACATCGGCTTGGGCTTTAGCCTGTCTTGTCCTGGCATCTGGCGGTTGCTGGGTGGACCCTTCGGTTCCTGTCAGTCTGTCCTTCTGCTCCCCCACTCCGGGTGGATACGGGACAACGTTGCTCAGGGGCCGACGGGACCCGTTCTGCCGACCGTCCTGCCCGTGTAACTGGTCTGCGCCTGATCATTGGGTTTTCACCCGCTTGCCCAGGCGACTCTAGCGGGCTCGCTAGTGTTCGCTCCTGGCCATGTTTCGTCTAGGATCTGTTGTAGGACTTGGGGTTTTTACCTGGGGTTCTGTGGGGAGCTGGGCGTTCCCCCACTCTGCCTTTCTCCACGGTTGTGTCTTTCTCCAGTCCGGCCTGGACCTGGGACTCTGTTGCTTGAAGTGTCAAGTGTCGGCGCTGTCCTTCCTCTTTCAGCATTCCCCGGCCCTCTGGGCCTGTCAGGACCTTCTTCCGTGGAGCGGCTCTTGGGTTCCTTTGTACTGCCCTCCGGTACCGCCCTGGGAACTACATACTGGGCTCTTGGCGCTCCAATCTTTCCCTTGGAGCCGTTACAGAAGTTCTCTCTACTCCTTCTGTCCTGTACGGTTGTGTTTCCGTAGCCATCGTGTCTCTGACGGGTGCCTGAGTGGCGGCCCTTCTTGTTCCGAGCCTTCTGTCTTTCCCCAGGACAGGGCTGTTCTCCATCCCGTCTCTTCCTTCCTTCTGAAGGTGGTGTTTCTTTCATTTCAACGAGGCAGTCGTCCTCCACTTCCCACCCCCGGGAACGGACACTTCACCGATTTGGACGTTGTTTTGGCCTTGCAGTTTTTACTTGGAGATCTCCGACTCTTGTCGATGTTCGGTCTCTTGTGTTTCCAGGAGGTCCGCGCAAGGGTTGACGGCCTCCAGGGTGGCTTTCCTCCGCTTTCTCAGAGTGGCTATTGCTGTGGTTACCGCACCAAGGGCAGGGTTCTGCTTTTGGTGTCACCGTTCATTTCACCAGAGCGGTCGGTACCTCCTGGGCCGGAGGCATTAGGCTTCGGCCATGCATTTGTGCAATGCAGTCACTGGTCTTCCCTGCACACCTTACTGAGTTCTACAGGGTGCATACTCTGGCTTCGGCGTATGCTGACTTGGGCCGCCTGGTCTGCAGGCGGCGGTTTCTTGATGCCTTCGGGTGCTTCACCTTGGTGCTGTGGTCCCTCCCCTCTTGGACTGCTATGGAACGTCCCAAGGTCTTCTGTGTCCCCCAAGGAAATTGGGCGAGAAAATGAGATTTTTGTATAACTTACCAGTAAAATCTCTTTCTCGCTCTTTCCTTGGGGGACACAGCACCCACCCACTCTTTGTTTTTCTCTACACGGTTTCCGAGTTTGTTTTACCCGTTGGATAGTTTGTTCCACTTTTGGACTTTGCCTTTTCTCACTACTTGGACACGCAACTGGCAGTCTCTCTCTCCAGGCTGAGGGTATAGCTGTGGAGGAGGGGCTTAACAGTTTTCACTTAGTGTCACGCCTCCTAGGGAGATGAGCTATACCCAAGGTCTTCTGTGTCCCCCAAGGAAAGAGCGAGAAAGATTTTACTGGTAAGTTATACAAAAATCTTGTTATTTGTTGCATCTTTTGTAGTGCTGCAGTAAACTAAAATTTTAGTAAGCGAGTATTCTATCGATTATTTTTTTTACGATTAATCCAATAAGAAAAACCCTCTTAAATTAACGTATTGCTTTATAAAAACTATTTTTATTTCTTACAGTGGTATAGCAAATAATTGCACACAAATAAGGCTTTTACAGCTGCAACATACATTCTGTCAGAACTGCCAGCCAGAATGTACCATATCGGGTATAGCTCAATTGTGTGTCGGCTGCTGCAGCGATTGACTATATTAGGGTCCGGCCGCACACAAAAATAAAAAAGCTTTGGACGATACCCAGCATGTATGCCGAAACATGGCCAGATGGCCTTGTTGGACCACATTATAGTCAATGAGCGCATATAGCTGGTTGTATCCAGCTATATCCAATACAGCAGTGTTTCCCAACCAGTGTGCCTCCAGCTGTTGCAAAACTACAACTCCCAGGATGCCCGCACAGCCAAAGGCTGTCCAGGCATGCTGGGAGTTGTAGTTTTGCAACAGCTGGAGGCACACTGGTTGGGAAACACTGCAATACAGTATACTCCTGCAGGCTGCTATTCTGCCAGAATGTGTATCTAAGGTTATTTTGTGAACTCAGTCAGTCTGTTCCAGTGGAGGAACAGACTGCCGGAGTTCACTGGCTGCCATAATGCCCCCCAGTGCCTTCATGCCATCCACCATGTCCCTCACTCCCCCAGATCAGCCCCTCCATGCCAAATCACAGGTGTCCCCATTAACCCTTCTCCCCGCCAATAACTTTAAACATGCCATTGCTGTATCACAGGTGCCCCCATTAACCCCTCTCGCAGGAAAACTGCATTGAAGATTTTTTTGCCTCGATTTCATCGATTAAAGGGGTTGTCCAAGTTATATTTATTGATGACCTATCCCCAGGATAGGTCATCAATATCAGATCGGCGGGGGTCTGACACCCGGCACCCTCGCCTATCAACTGTTTTGAAGAGGAGACTTGCACGGTGTCAGCGCTGCCTCCTCTTCACTGTTTACCTTCTAGCCGTTGCATCTGCAGTGGTGAGCAGGTGTAATTACACCCAAGCCTTCCTATTGAAATAAATGGGACGGCTTGGGTGTAATTACACCTGCTCACCACTGCAGATGCAATGGCTAGAAGGTAAACAGTGAAGAGGAGGCAGCGCTGACACCGTGCGAGTCTCCTCTTCAAACAGCTGATCCGAGGGGGTGCCGGGTGTCGGACCCCCGCCGATCTGATATTGATGACCTATCCTGGGGATAGGTCATCAATAAATATAACTTGGACAACCCCTTTAAGGGTCCATTCACACGTCCGTAGTGTATTGCGGATCTGGACATGTTCTATTTTTTTTTTTTTTCAGGGCCGCAGACCGGAAGTTTGGGGCCGCGCTCCAGAAATGCAGATGCGGACAGCACACTGTGTGCTGGCCGCATCCATTCCTGCCCTATAGAGAATGAATGTGTCCGCACCAGTTCCAGATAATTGCGGAACGGGTGCGGACAGATTCTATGACGTGTGAATAGACCCTAAGGCTGGGTTCGCACGGGCGAGATTTCCACATGGGTGCAATGCGTGAGGTGAACGCATTGCACCCGCACTTAATCCGGACCCATTCATTTCTATGGGGCTGTGCACACGAGCGGTGATTTTCACGCATCACTTGTGCATTGCATGAAAATTGCAGCATGCTCTATATTGTGCGTTTTTCACGCAACGCAGGCCCCATAGAAGTAAATGTTGGTGCGTGAAAATCGCAAGCAAGTGCGGATGCGGTGCGATTTTCACGCATGGTTGCTAAGATGAAAGTCTATTCAACTGTATTATTTTCCCTTATAACATGGTTATAAGGGAAAATAATAGCATTCTTTAATACGGAATGCTTAGAAGTTCAATTGAGGGTTAAAAAATAAATAATTAACTCAGCTCCTCCAATTGATTGCATAGCTGCCGGGTCTCCTGTTTTTTCTTCAGGACCTGTGGTGACGTCACTGTGCTCATCACATGGTCCATCACCATGGTGATGGACCATGTGATGAGCTCAGTGATGTCACCACAGGTCCTGAAGAAAGAACAGGAGACCCGGCAGTTACACGATCAATTGGAGGAGGTGAGTTAATTATTTATTTTTTAACCCTCAATTGAACTTCTAAGCATTCTGTATTAAAGTATGCTATTATTTTCCCTTATAACCATGTTATAAGGGAAAATAATTACATCTACACAACCTTGAACCCAAACTTCAGTGAAGAAGTTCGGGTCTGGGTACCACATTTAGTTTATCACGCGCGTGCAAAACGCATTGCGCCCGCGCGATAAAAACGGAACGCAATCGCAGTCAAAACTGACTGCAATTGCGTACCTACTCGCGCGGGTTAGCCGCAATGCACCCAGGACGCATCCTGAGCCAAAATGTGACGCCCGTGTGAACCCATCCTTAAATCGATGAATCGTTTCAGCCCTTATCGTTTGCATGTGTCTCTGCAGCTGAGATTCAAACTTATTCAAGCTATGAGCGATGTGATATTTTAGTAAATCTGTTGGGCAGTCGTACGCCAGGTCCCTTCTGCTAAGGCCACAACAACTTATTAAAACAAGTGCCATGAGCAGAGTAAAAACTCAGTCAAACGTTTGGCACAAATAATGCTTGCACAAAAATGTGACTTTTTAAAGGTCATTATTAATCCCCCAAAAAGTCTTTATTGTCCTCATATACTTTATTTGTATTTTTTTTTTCTTAGGCTACTTTCACACTTGCGTTTTTCTTTTCCGGCATAGAGTTCTGTCACAGGGGCTCTATACCGGAAAAGAACTGATCAGGCATATCCCCATGCATTCTGAATGGAGAGTAATCCGTTCAGTTTGCATCAGGATGTCTTCAGTTTGTGATCAGGCAAAAGATGTGATCAGGCAAAAGATAAAACTGTAGCATTCTACGGTTTTATCTCCGGCAAAAAAAACTGAAGACATGCCTGAATGCCGGATACGGCATCTTTTCCCATAGGAATGTATTAGTGCCGGATCCGTCCTTCGCGCATGCGCAGACCGGTAAAAATGTGAAAAAATATACAAGACTAATCAGTCTGTCCGCATGAGAAGCGGAGAGACGGATCCGTCCTTGCAATGCATTTGTGAGACTGATCAGTCTCACAAATGCTTGGTCAGCGGCGGATCCGGCGGGCAGTTCCGACGGCGGAACTGCCCGCTGGATCACACTGCCGCAAGTGTGAAAGTACCCTTAGTGTACACTGGTCTTTATTTTGATAACATACAATATAATCAAAGTATATCAAGATAATGTACAGAATTGAGTGGTTATCCCAAGATTAATGTAAAAAAAAAAGCTCAGGAGGCAGTTGAAGGATCGAACTGAGCATGTGCATCCACTTCAGCAAGGTAGGCAGAGAAATAAAAAGAACAAACAGCAGGTGGTGCTATACAGATACATTTTATTATTCAATAACTTCAATTACAAAATTATTCAGATCCAGGTGCTGGCTTAAAAAATTTAGACCATTTTAAAGCAGGTTACAAAAAACAAAGTAGTATATGATCTTTTTAAATTACATGAAATTATTATTTGTGTCATTTATTTAAATAATTTACATTTCCCACGTTGAGTGCTCCTAAAAAAAAATAGAATATATTTTTTTAATAGGGAAGCATATTCAAGCTGTGTAAGTGATCATATAAGGACACAGTGTTAACAATTCAGCTTTTATTTTATGTATCCTCTGGTTTTCCTGAGTTAATATTGTTGAGTTCACCTCTATAAAATGAAAAGAGGACAGAACATGCCCAGGGCACTTTGGATGGCTTTATTTCCTGCTCACAATGAGAACTAAAATAAAGCAAGTGCAATAATAAATACAGCACATCTACAATGGAATATATGTACTATTTTAGTAAAACCAAGCACTGGTGATCTTCAAGTGATTCCCCAACTAGCAAAGAGGGGTGTGGAAAGTGAGCTGAGAGAAATGGGGAGCTGCAGCACCTGGAGGTAGCTACCTCCTATGCCAGGTAGTTCAGTATGTACTTTTAGCTGAGTAGAAACAGGAGAGGAAGGGCAGGGCTGTGGGCTAAAAGAGCTGCAGTACACTAGAGCTTGCTGTATACTGACATATACTGGCCAGATGGAGGCAGAAAAGGCACGCTTTTGGTATCCATCTAGCAATGGAATGTTATATATATATATATACACACACAAAAAATCATAACTGAAGGAACAGGTCCTTTTTGGGATTTCTTAATGTCTCTTTCAGCCACATTATTCCATTTCATCTGCACAGTTACATGCATTTCACTCAGAAGCAGGGGGCATATCACTTTTATGACATCTGCCAGCACTTTTCTGCTGTAACATCCTTCCCATTACATTTGTTTTCAGCTCTGGAGCTCACACAGATAAGGAAATCACACAAAAGGCTCCTATAACCCTAAAAAGCTGTTAAGTAGTTCCTTTATCAAGGCTCAGGATCTCAGCTAGCTCTGTCACACACTACGCATAGAACGGAGCAGGAAGAGCGTTGGCTGGAAGACCCCATACAAGTGAATGGGAGCGCACTGCGCTTGCATGGCCACCGCTCCCATTCATTTCTATAGGGCAGACAGAAATAGCCGAGCTAGAAATGAATGGAGGGCGACTGCGCATGCGATCCCAGAGGTGGGACCCTCACCTATCAGACACAATGGAGGCATATTCTAGCAGTATGCCCCCATTGTTTGTGTTGGGAATAACCCTTCAAGTTAATACAAGGCACTTATTAATGTATTGTTATTAGCTATATTGCCTCTTTTGCTGGCTGGATTCATTCTTCTATCACATTATATACTTCTCGATTCCATGGTTACAACCACCCTGCAATCCAGCCACCAGAGGCCGGCGCTTTTTCCTATAGTGTGCAAGCACGGCCACCACTGCTGGATTGCAAGGTGGTCATAACTATGGAAACGAGATGTGTATAATGTGATGGAAAAATTAATCAAGCCAGCAAAGGAAGCAATATGGACAATCACAATACAATAGTAAGTCGTTTGTATTAACTTTCTCTACATGATGAATGCAACTTGCTAAAGCGACACAACCCCTTTAAAACAAAGTTAATTGCTAAACTAAATCGGCACTTTTTTTGCTCAGTGTCTGTTATATAATCACTGTTAAAAATTCCTTCAGCTGGAGGAGGGAATAGTTTTATCCACAGCCTACACTGACTTCAGCGCAAGGCATTCAGCAATTACCTTTTATTTGCTTAGAAGTGTTAGAGGAGCTTTTCAGAAAACGCTGTTTTTGAAATGACTGTTTTTGTGAGCCAAAGCCAGCAGTAGATTTAAAAAAGAATGGGAAGTATAAAGAAAGGACTTCCTAAGGCCTTATGTATACGGCCATTGCCTGGCAATGCCCGTATTGCGGCCCGCAAACAGCAGGTCTGCAATATGCGGGCACCGGCCGTGTGCAGGTGCAGAATGGAGGCACAGGTTTCTGTCTGCCTCCACACCACAAAAAAAAGTAGTGCATGCACTACTTTTTTTTTTTTTTTTTAGGTCTGGACGGACCCATTCAAGTTGAATGGGTCTGGATCAGTCTGCGGAATCCGCACTGATGTTGCCTGTTCATTTGGAACCGCAAATTGTGGTCCCCAATGCACGGAACGGCCAATCACCGGCCATGTGCATGAGACCTAATTAAGATCTGTTGTCCTATCCAACAGTGTAGAGCTGGAAGGCTGGGACATCTTGGAATCCTGTATGGTATAACGGTTTTACCTACATACCAGGCAAGACAGATTTCCTTTAATGAAAAAGTGAAAAAAAAACAAGAACACAAAAATCAGTTGGATATAAATCACTTTTATTACAAGGGAATGGTCAAAATATATTCACCACTTTGTAAACTAAGACAGTGCCTTCATCTACCTCTGAGTTACCTACGCAGGCAAGCAATGATTTTACGGATTATGTCGCTTATTCGCTGATGAAATGGAGTGCAAATTCTGAATGGTTTTACATTTCTCAAAATAATCCAAATAAAACCATATATCAGAATACCAAATCTACCAGTCACTCTCCCCATGAAGGTTGGGTAAAAATGTTTTTTTTCTTTCTAAATAAGGGCACTTGCGGCAGAGGATTCGGGCAGGCAGTGCAGTCGCCAGAACTGCATGCCGGATCCGTCAAAATGTATGCAAACTGATGGCATTTGTCAGACGGATCAGGATCCTGATCTGTCTGACAAATGCATTGAAATACAGGATCCATCTTTCCGGTGTCATCTGGAAAAACGGATCAGACATCTTTTTTTTTCTCACATTTTTTGCAGTCTGAGCATGCGCAGACCGCAATGCCGGATCCGATTTGTCGGAACATTCGGCATTAATGCATTTCAATGGGAAAAAAATGTGTTCCGGAATCTAGGCCTGACATAAAACCATAGCATGCTGCGGTATTATCTCTGTCCTGAAAAGGCAAAAAGACTGAACGGAAGACATCCTGATTGGATTGCTCTCTATTCAGAATGCATTAGGATAAAACTGATCAGTTCTTTTCAGGTATTGAGCCCCTAGGAGAGAACTCTATACTGGAAAAGAATAGTGTGAAAGTACCCTAAATCTAAATAGTCCTCCAAATGTCAAATTATACTTACTGACAAATGCACAAGAACTAATTTCATAAAGCTGTAAAATCGCTTTGCAAAATAAAGTTCATATTTTTTTCTGTCCCCATAATACAATGTCCATGAAGGTCCGGCTGATTATTCCAGGAATTTGCCTAATTGACATCCTTCTTGTTGCAGCTCTCCTGCAATAATAGAAAACAGTTTCAGCAGATTCCTGGGTGCAGCTTTAATTGGGTCAAGTGTTACAGCAGAGTTACATGAAACCGCTTTCTGCAAAAGGGAATATGTTCATAAATGTTGACGGAGGAAGATCCAAAACGTATCAAAAGATTGAGCAACTGAAGTAAAACTTTAACCAATGAAGCGGTTGTAGTGGAGAACAAAGCCACAATGTAAAAAGGTCCTCCGGAAATGTTGCCGTTATGAAGCTTACCTTATGATGCATTATACTGGAGCTCTCAGGCAACATAAGCTGTAATATCAGACTAGTTTCACACTAGCGTTAAAGAGATCTCTGGATCCACCCTAAGGCCTCTTTCAGACGGGCTCTGCGGGAAAAGGTGTGGGTGCGTTGCGGGAACATGCGCGATTTTTCAGCGTGCAAAACATTGTAATGCGTTTTGCACGCGCGTGAGAAAAGTCGGCCCGTTTGGTACCCGAACTTCTTCACAGAAGTTCGGGCTTGGGATCGGTGTTCTGTAGATTGTGTTATTTTCCCTTATAAAATGGTTATAAGGGAAAATAATAGCATTCTGAATACAGTATGCATAGTACAATAGGGCTGGAGGGGTTAAATTTTTTTAAAAAAATAATTAAACTCCCCTTAATCCAGCAGCCCGGCTTCTCTTCTGTCTTCTTATTTGCTGTGTGCAGGAAAAGGACCTGTGGTGACGTCATTCCGGTCATCACATGGTCTGTCACATGATCTTTTACCATGGTGATGGATCATGTGATGACTGGAGTGACGTCACCACAGGTCCTTTTCCTGCACACAGCAAATAAGAAGACAGAAGAGAAGCCGGGCTGCGCAATCAAGTGGATTAAGGCGAGTTAAAATGTTATATATAGGAAAGAGACTGGGCACACCTCCAGATATTGGGCCACTGATTTTAATGGTTAAAAATAGTTAAAAGTAACAATATTCAGGCAGACACTAGTATATTCGGGCAAATAGTGATATATTAAAACCTTATAAACATCAACAATATATATGGCAGACAATATTGTATAAAACCCTATATAAATATAACTAATAAAATACTTAAATAATTAAAAATCCTAAGAATACAATTGGAACCAAAGCGTTGATAATAGTTTGTAAGATGGAGCTCGACAGCAGTCAGATGAATAGCGCAATAGTGGAGAATGGCAGTCAATCGTAATGGGAGAGTTCCTTAGGAGCTGCCGTGCACTTGAACAACTGAATGAGATAGTTACACTCTGTGTCTCACAGGCAGCTTGGTACTGCCTGTATAGCGCATGCAGTGAAGTTAAGTCAATGCAAGGGGAAGTTAAACATACGGCGGCGTCCCGCTGTATGTATACTTCAACAGTGTTTCACTGCCCGGTTACTTGATGGCACATTAGGTTATAACGACCTCGAAGCCGGAACGGTCTTACCCGTTTGGTGCGGCTCCAGCCGTCCTACGAAAATTGGATGGACTTGCGTTCTCTTTCCTCCAGAATTTCTTACCCTAGCGTAGATTTATACACGTGGGTCCGCCGGTTTGGCTTCGGATCCAGTTTGGTAATGTCTTCTACGCGGGTTTTCAGTGGACAATGAGTAGCAGTCTTTATCCTTTTGAGTAGTGCACTACTTCTTTAGTTGATGGGGGGTCTGACCAGACGCGTTTCGGGGCTAGAGTATCCCCTTCTTCAGTGGTAATCAGACCTCCCCCCCCAAAATGTCTCTTTTATATGGTGAAAAAACTTGAAATTTAGGTCCGGCTAAGGTCATCACCCGGAACTACTCCCAATTTTATATTTAACCCTTGCATGTGTTTTTACAGCTTAAGCGTAGTGATTCCGTTCTTTAATACATCCTCCTATTTTTTCTCTGTTCATGCGTATAGCACACTTATCTATAATTCCATATATATTATAAATGACTACAATATATATATATATATACACATATATATGTATTTTGCCCTCCTAATTATCAATTCTATTTTAAAACAAGGTTCGTGCGGTGGCACTTTATAACAATGGTATAATTACCCATTGACTTAATTTCACTGCATGCGCTCAATTTCATTGACTTAACTTCACTGCATGCGCTATACAGGCAGTACCAAGCTGCCTGTGAGACACGGAGTGTAACTATCTCATTCAGTTGTTCAAGTGCACGGCAGCTCCTAAGGAACTCTCCCATTACGATTGACTGCCATTCTCCACTATTGCGCTATTCATCTGACTGCTGTCGAGCTCCATCTTACAAACTATTATCAACGCTTTGGTTCCAATTGTATTCTTAGGATTTTTAATTATTTAAGTATTTTATTAGTTATATTTATATAGGGTTTTATACAATATTGTCTGCCATATATATTGTTGATGTTTATAAGGTTTTAATATATCACTATTTGCCCGAATATACTAGTGTCTGCCTGAATATTGTTACTTTTAACTATTTTTAACCATTAAAATCAGTGGCCCAATATCTGGAGGTGTGCCCAGTCTCTTTCCTATATATACTATTTCCATTTTGAGTAGTGGGGTGATATTACTCGACTGTGGGCACCCCGTGTGGTGGTCATTCAAACCTGTGTGTCTTAAAGGGAACCTGTCACCGGGATTTTGTGTATAGAGCTGAGGACATGGGTTGCTAGATGGCCGCTAGCACATCCGCAATACCCAGTCCCCATAGCTCTGTGTGCTTTTATTGTGTCAAAAAATCGATTTGATACATATGCAAATTAACCTGAGATGAGTCCTGTCCCTGACTCATCTCACACACAGGACTCATCTCAGGGTAATTTGCATATGTATCAAATCGATTTTTTGACACAATAAAAGCACACAGAGATATGGGGACTGGATATTGCGGATGTGCTAGCGGCCATCTAGCAACCCATGTCCTCAGCTCTATACACAAAATCCCGGTGACAGGTTCCCTTTAACTACCTATTTTGAACCTAGAGTTAAAATGTTATTACATTTTTTAACCCCTCCCTCCAGCGCTATTGTACTATGCATTCTGTATTTAGAATGCTATTTTCCCTTATAACCATGTTATAAGGGAAAATAATAATGATCGGGTCTCCATCCCGATCCTCTCCTAGCAACCATGCGTGAAAATCGCACCGTATCCACACTTGATTGCGGATGCTTGTGATTTTCACGCAGCCCCATTCACTTCTATGGGGCCTGCATTGCGTGAAAAACGCACAAAATAGAGCATGCTGCGATTTTCACTCAACGCACAAGTGATGCGTGAAAATCACCACTCATGTGAACAGCCCCATAGAAATGAATGGGTCCCGATTCAGTGCAGGTGCAATGTGTTCAACCCGCGCGGAAAACTTGCCCGTGTGAAAGGGGCCTAATGCTGATTCTCTGGATATCCGTTGGTCCCCATTATAATTAATGGGACCGGCAGGCATTCAGGTAGAGTCCAGCAATGCCGGATCCAGAGAGCTCCAGCAAGCTGTTCAGGATCTATTTAACCCTAAACTAGCCATACTGCACATATCACAATCTGGGGCTGTGAACCTTCTCTGTTTTATGTATCCTATCACAAGCTCACTGTTACTAGGTGATAAATTGACTACTACTGCAAATATTTATTATCTATAAAACAATTTATATATATATATAAAAAAAAAAAAAAAATGAAAGTTTTGTCTTCAAGTGAACCTATCACTTTGGAAATGCAGTGCAGCATGTTCTAGAGCAGGAGGAGCAGAGCAGATTGATATATATAGTTTTATGGGGGGAAAAGTATAACTTTTAATTAATTCGTATAAATCTCTGCTCTTTCTATGCTTAGGAGTCCAGTGGGCGGTCCTATCAGTGACCACTATCTCTACGCACGTAAATAGGGAAGGCTGCCTATCACTCAGGATAGCCCACATGATTTCTAAGCATAGACAGAGCAGGGATGTAAGTGAAAGACATGCTGCAGATTAGGCTGCATTTTTAACATTCCTGCTTCTCATTAAATGGAGAGAATAATCCATATGTGCCTTGAAATGGGGAGGATCATAACAATTTACATATAAATGTATAGGTTTAGGTATGGTAAAATTAATGTTAAATGTAAAACAAAAATAAAACCTAAACAGGCAGGGGCATAGTGAAGGGGGGGGGGGAGGGGCCATGTGCCCTGGGTGCAGAGGCTGGACGGCGCACCTGCCGGGTGGTTTATTTCCATGGTGAAGTAGGGAACTGTCCGCTCTCTGCTTCACCGTTCCGCTGATCGCCAGTGCTCCTCAGCAGCTGCACATCAGATTGCTAGCTGTGTGGGAGGAGCGATGAAAGCCCGGGAACCAGCCTCCTGCACAGCTGGCAGCGCGTGGTGTGTGTGAGCGCATCGTGCTGATAAACGCAGGACATGCTGAATATTAGGGAAACAGCCAAGTTGTTTTGTTTTTTTTTGTTTGTTTTTTATGGATCTGGAGAGGAAGGACACTAGGGGGCAAAGTGGGGGCACAAGGAGGACATAACTGCAGTGAAGGGGCACAAAGATGGGCATAACTGCTGCTTGGTAGCACAAAGGAGAAATGCCCTAGATTACCCAGTTATACATTGGGATAGCTTGGTCTTATAGGGCCAGCACAGTGCCCTCTACTGAGGATTTGAAAAGGGCAGTTACCATCCCTTCCTTATGTGATTATTCTTTTTGCTCTATCAACACAGTTCAAGCAGACATCACATTGACACGTCAGCGACACCCTGGATGCGGTAGGACCTGTTGGTTATTTCATTTATTGCAATGTGTATTGGTACTGTCATGTACCCTTTGATAGATGTTATTCAGTAAGTCCGACTGGGTGAGTATAGTTTTTCATTGGGTAGAGTGGCTTAGTGTAAAATAATAAAATAAAATTCTACTTCTTCGTTCATTATATCAATTTTAGTGGCTACAGCGGCGCACGTGGGGCAGGGGGTTGGGAATATGGGGCTGGTTGTGTGCAATGCTGAACCCTTGCCCTGAGTAAAGCCTAGCTCCACCTCTACTAACAGGAATCGCACACCGTTACCATACCCATGTTTTTTTCCAGCCCTCCATTATGTTGCTGTGCTCGCTTACAGCACTCTTCCATCTTGATAGTTCATTTGACCAACCGTGATTTAGTGAACCTAAAGAAATAAAGAAATTATATGTTACTAAATGACATTTTAAAGCTTTTAGCAACATAAAAAGTGCCAGAAAAGGATGACAGCTGAATAGTGGATTTCTTGGCAAGTACTTTTTTCCCCTTTCCAGGAGTGTTTTTTTCCCTTAAACACAAGCCCAGACTTAGGGCTCATGCACACGACCATTGTTGTTTTGCCGTCCATTTTTCAAGGATCCGTTGTTCCGTATCAGATTTTTTTTTCTCTGATGTTAGTCCTCTTACATTCCGTTATACCATAAAACATATCCGTATGGTTTCAGTTAGGGTTATTTCGATACCAAAATTTTGATTCGGTTTCGATACCATAAAAAAGTATTGCAATACTCGATACCACGCAAAAAAAAAATAAAAAATAATAATATATAAATAAAAAACACCCAAAAAAGCCACGTGCATTCCGCATGTTATGTAACGTCCGGCCCATAATAGAACAGTCCGATCCTCTTTTTTTGGGGGGACAGTGTGACTAAAAAGAATTGTGAATTGAGCATTATTTTATTTTTTCTGTTGCGGTGCTCACAGTGAGCACCCTAACAGAAAAAAAGGTTATTTTTTAAATATTTGAATAGTTTGGACTTTTTAGACGTGGTGATATGTAATATGTTTATTTATTTATTGTTTAAATATTTTATATGTAAAATTGGGAAAGGGGGCAATTTATACTTAATATTTTTATTTTTTATTTTTTTCTTTACTTTTTATTTAATAACTATTTCCCCCTTAGGGACCAGAACCTGGGATCTTTTAATCCCTTGTTCTATTCACCCTGATAGAGCTCTATTAGGGTGAATAGGATCTTACACTCTCCCTGTTGCCTTGTGCATAGTACACACAGCAGCAGGGAGCTTACCATGGCAACCAAGGCTTCAGTAGCGTCCTGGCTGCCATGGTAACCGATCGGAGCCCCGCGATTACACTGCTGGGGCTCCAATCAGAACTACCGCTGGCACCAATGAGGAGGAGGGTAGGGGACCCTGTGGCCACAGCCACCAATGATTTTAATACTCGCCAATTGCAGTGCAGAGCTCACAGCCTGGGAGTTTTTTTTTCTCCCAGGCTGTGAGCTCTGCGCTGCAATTGGCCAGCGCTAAAGCCTGGAAGGAGACGCCCAGGAGAACAAGGGCAGTCTCCGCCCAGTATAACCAAGTCCCCGAAGATACCGGAGGACATAGTGGGAGAACAGAGCGGCACCCAGGGACAATAGTAAGTGCAGTGAGATCCCTGGGCGCTGCTGTACATATCATGATACTTAGTTCTGAATTTTTTGCCAGATGAAAGGTCCATTTACTTTGATTGGTGGTGCAGTGCACCAGCCCCTCTCCCCTCACTGGTGGCAGCAGGAGTAGTGGCACAGGGGGAGGGAGAGACTGCTTCCTTCTCCCCTGTGCTGCTGAGAACAATGAGTGCGCTGGGAGTAGCGCGCTCATTGTTCTCTGATACTAGACTGCGCAATAGCGAAGCCTAGTATCGAAAAAAAAAAAGAAAGTATCAATTGGGTATCGAAAATTCGATACCCGAAACAACCCTAGTTTCCGTATGCGATCCGTTTTTTGCGGATGGGAAACGGAAACCGTAACTTATTAATCACCACACACATGAGCAATATGGGCTGGGCATAGCATTTATACAGTATGGATCCACAAAATACGGATGACATATGGGTGTGTTCTATGTGCGTTCCGTTTTTTTGCGGACCCATTGACTTGAATGGGGCCTCGGACCGTGATTTGCGGACAATAATAGGACATGCACTACTTTTTTGCGGAACAGAAATACGGAAACTGAATGCACACAGAGTACCTTCCGTTGTTTTTGCAGACCCATTAAAGTGAATGGTTCCGCATAGGATCTGGGAAAAAAAAATTAATAAAAATAACAACGGAACGGAAACTGAAAGAAAATGCGTTCATGTGCATGAGCCCTAACTGAAATGTTGCATGTAATTAAAAACTCTTAGCTGCTTCTCAAAGTCTCTATCTTAGGCTACTTTCACACTTGCGGCAGGACGGATCAGACAGGCTGTTCACCCTGTCGGATCCGTCCTTCCGCTGTTTCGCCGTGCCGCCTCTCCGTCCCCATTGACTATAATGGGGACGGGACGGGGCGGCGCTCCGGCGCACTACGGCAGTTTGCGGTCAGAGGCCGCCGGACTAAGAAGTCGGACATGCAGGACTTTTAGTCCGGCGGCCTTTTGCCGTGCACTGCCGTACTGCGCCGCCCCCGTCCTTATTATAGTCAATGGGGACAGAGCGTCGGTCCGGCGGCACGGCGAAACAGCGGAAGGACGGATCCGACAGGATGAACAGCCTGTCGGATCCGTCCTGCCGCAAGTGTAAAAGTACCCTTATACAGCAGCCACAGTTACGGAAACAGCCGTACGGAAAGGCTATGTAATACTGTCTCCATATCTCCTGTAGAAGTCAATGGAAGATGCATAAATAGTGTAGTACAGTGATTTACACTGTATCTATAGCTCGAGAATTATGGAAATATCACGACTTGATATGCTATGCTGTTTCCGTAGCTCCTATTCACTTTGTGGAGTTTCCATAACAGCGGCTACTATCGCTGCCCGATAAAATGGGAAATGGCTGAGAAGGTAATATCCCATTGACTAAATATGAACCAGTTGTTTTACCCGATTTGTGTACTCAGCAGTCCATAGAATACAATGCCAATCACTGGCCTCAGAGATGACCTGAAATCGCTAAGGCCAGTGATCGCCTACAGCAATATAAGGGACAACACTTCTACAGCCACAACACGTCATTCTTTGAATCAGCCCACAGCCGTTTGCTTTAATTATTAGGACCTTCCAATTTACAGACTGTCCAATTTACAGAATGTTTCCTCATAGTTCTATAGAGATGGAGGCAGTAAAGAACCCGCCATAAGATTTTACCTGTAACTCTGATAAACACTTTTGAAGACTTCCTTCCAGCTCCCGATTCAATGGTGCAATGATACTCGGCATCTTTACTGGCAACATCTCTCACCCAGCTGAGGATGTGCACATGTCCTTCAGCAAGTGGGAGTATGGCCTCCTTAGCACAACTCTCCATTTTCACTCCCTCTTTTTCCCACACAAAGTGCGCATCTTTTGGTCCTAAAGCATAAAAAGAAAAGCTTATAGATCTACGTTATGGAAATACTACAACAAACCCATTTAGTGAAACTATACATCAGGCTTCATGCACAGGACCGCAAGCATTTTGTGGTCCGCAATCCATGTGATTTACGCATCTACAGGTCCTTCTAAAAAAATTAGCATATTGTGATAAAGTTCATTATTTTCTGTAATGTACTGATAAACATTAGACTTTCATATATTTTAGATTCATTACACACAACTGAAGTAGTTCAAGCCTTTTATTGTTTTAATATTGATGATTTTGGCATACAGCTCATGAAAACCCCAAATTCCTATCTAAAAAAATTAGCATATTTCATCCGACCAATAAAAGAAAAGTGTTTTTAATACAAAAAAAGTCAACCTTCAAATAATTATGTTCAGTTATGCTCTCAATACTTGGTCGGGAATCCTTTTGCAGAAATCACTGCTTCAATGCGGCGTGGCATGGAGGCAATCAGCCTGTGGCACTGCTGAGGTGTTATGGAGGCCCAGGATGCTTCGATAGCGGCCTTAAGCTCATCCAGAGTGTTGGGTCTTGCGTCTCTGAACTTTCTCTTCCCAATATCCCACAGATTCTCTATGGGGTTCAGGTCCGGAGAGTTGGCAGGCCAATTGAGCACAGTAATACCATGGTCAGTAAACCATTTACCAGTGGTTTTGGCACTGTGAGCAGGTGCCAGGTCGTGCTGAAAAATGAAATCTTCATCTCCATAAAGCTTTTCAGCAGATGGAAGCATGAAGTGCTCCAAAATCTCCTGATAGCTAGCTGCATTGACCCTGCCCTTGATAAAACACAGTGGACCAACACCTGCAGCTGACATGGCACCCCAGACCATCACTGACTGTGGGTACTTGACAATGGACTTCAGGCATTTTGGCATTTCCCTCTCCCCAGTCTTCCTCCAGGCTCTGGCACCTTGATTTCCGAATGACATGCAACAGTCCAGTGCTGCTTCTCTGTAGCCCAGGTCAGGCGCTTCTGCCGCTGTTTCTGGTTCAAAAGTGGCTTGACCTGGGGAATGCGGCACCTGTAGCCCATTTCCTGCACACGCCTGTACCCGGTGGCTCTGGATGTTTCTACTCCAGACTCAGTCCACTGCTTCCGCAGGTCCCCCAAGGTCTGGAATCGGTCCTTCTCCACAATCTTCCTCAGGGTCCGGTCACCTCTTCTCGTTGTGCAGCGTTTTCTGCCACACTTTTTCCTTCCCACAGACTTCCCACTGAGGTGCCTTGATACAGCACTCTGGGAACAGCCTATTCGTTCAGAAATTTCTTTCTGTGTCTTACCCTCTTGCTTGAGGGTGTCAATGATGGCCTTCTGGACAGCAGTCAGGTTGGCAGTCCCATGATTGCGGTTTTGAGTAATGAACCAGGCTGGGAGTTTTTAAAAGCCTCAGGAATCTTTTGCAGGTGTTTAGAGTTAATTAGTTGATTCTGATGATTAGGTTAATAGCTCGTTTAGAGAACCTTTTCATGATATGCTAATTTTTTTAGATAGGAATTTTGGGTTTTCATGAGCTGTATGCCAAAATCATCAATATTAAAACGATAAAAGGCTTGAACTACTTCAGTTGGTGTGTAATGAATCTAAAATATATGAAAGTCTAATGTTTATCAGTACATTACAGAAAATAATGAACTTTATCACAATATGCTAATTTTTTTAGAAGGACCTGTATATGTCCAATTTGCAAAAGATAGAACATGTCCTATACTAGTCTGCAAAATGCGGACCCGCTAGACACAGACTGCTTCTGTATTTTGTGGATCGCAAAATGCTTATGGTTGAGACACAAGGCCTTATTCACATTTGCATAAAAGTGCTTCTTTCGTGCTACTTTTACAAAACATCTAAAGTAATAACATGCCTCATCTGAACAGATTCTTCTACTTTCCTTACTAAAGCTGGCTAATGTCAGGATTTCCCAAGCTTTACACTAAACATGCAGCAAGTTACAAGTTATGTTCGTTATGTCTATCTAGGACAGGGATCAGCAACCTTCAGCACTCCAGCTGCTGTGAAACTACAACTCCCAGCATGCAAACTTGCTCAGCTGTTCTAACTCCTACAGAAGTGAATTAAGCATTCTGGGAGTTGTAGTTTCTGAACAGCTGGAGTGCCGAAGGTTGCTGATCCCTGATCTAGGACTAGGAGTATATCAATCAGCCATAACTTTAACCCCTTAAGGACACGGCCTGTTGGCCCCCGTTTTCATATCTGATGTGACAGTTTACGTGGTAATAACTTTAGTTATCCAAGCGATTCGGGGATTGTTCTTGTATTAAAAAAGTCTTAAATTTACAGAACGTTTGAACATTTATTTATTTTATTTTTTTACATTTAACAATTACCATGTATCTGCTTTATGCTGGGATTATTTTTGTAATGCGCCTTTGCTATTCGGCTTTCAGAGCTCAAATTTTGCTGGATTGGTTTTCAGTGCCATGTCAAGTTTACAGAGCCTCTGGAGATACCAGTACAGTTGAAAATTGACCTCATTTTGGAAAACAAAAACCCTTAATGCATTCATCTAGGGGTGTAGTGATAATTTTGACCCTACAGGTGTTTCATAGAAAATATATACATATATTAGAATCTGGTTGTGAAAATGATAATTTCAATTGTTTTCTAATATTTTCTAAATGGGTAATAAGCGATAAAGCAGTTTCTCCGAGTATGTCAATCTGTTGCCTGAGTACCCAGCAGCGCTCAGGGAAGGACTGGACCTTCAATTGGCTTTTGCAGCTCAGATTTGGCATAAATAGTTTTCATGCCCCATGTCACATTTGAGGAGGCCCTGATGGACCAGTGCAGTAAAAACCCTGAAATGGTTACCTTACTTTGGAAACTACATCCTTAGGGCTCATGCACACGGCTGTTGTGTGGCCGTTCCGTGCATTGGGGACCGCCAATTGCGGTCCCCAATGCACGGGCAACATCCGTACGGCAGCCAGGACGGATCAAGACCCATTTAACTTGAATGGGTCCGTGATCCGTCCACACCGTAAAAAAAATAGAACATGTTCTGTGGGCTTCCGATCCGTGCTTCTGTTCCGCACCGCATCTTTCGGATTGCAGACCCATTCAAGTGAATGGGTCAGTGTCCGTGATGCTGGGTGCACACGGCCGGTGCCTGTGTATTGTGAACCCACTGTTTGCGGGCCGCAATAAGGCCACGGCTGTGTGCATGGGCCCTTAAGATAATTATTTATGGATGTAGTGAGTAATATCCCACATTTATTTCAGGGTTACACATCAGAACCCAGAACTGAAAAGCCAGGAGAGTTTTAGGGCATGATTGTTGGGCAATATGTCACATTTGCAGGTGCTAGAATGTAATAAGTTCATGCCTCCTGTAATAAAATTACAGAATATTGTATATTCATCTAGGGGTATAATGGGACTTTTTGGTTTTACATAGAGGAATTTCCAGAATGTCAAATGGAAAAAAGTGGGAAATTGAATTATTGGATTTGACAAACCTTAGAAAATAAATGCCCTGAGAGAGTGTTTAAGAAAGCAAAGAAATGTATTTAAATAAAAATCTGTGGAGGTGTGATACGTTCTAATACACTCTCCAATGCAGAGGCTGAGTTTAGAGGGGCAGGTCTTTCCTAATTCCACTCACTGAGCACACTTGACACTATTTTCAGAGTTTGTTGGTGGCGCCAGGGAAATGCTGTCCATGAATGACATATTCCAGAAGCACTGCTGCATCCACTTCTAGCTTCCTGGTGCCCACAAATGCAACTTCTGTAGAGTATAAATGCATTATACAGTGCCCCTTGGGTTAGCTATACAGCCATTTTTGTTTCACAACACACCAGAGGAGGACTGGCCATAGACTATCAGGAATGTTCCCGATGTCCAATGGACCAACTGACTGTCCACTATTTCCCCAAACTGGTGCCATTATGTTTTCACTGTGTCCATCAGGACTTGAATCTCCCAGCCTTAATTAGTACTTGGAGCATCAGTTCTTGAGGCATGGAGATGGATGAGGTCTGGCTCTGCAGAATAGGAGTGTGCCACTATGGGCATTGGCTGGAGGGAGACCACTGTCCTCACAGCCAGAGATCTGAGGGCCTGTGCTTTGCTATTCGGTCACTAGGGGTATAGGCTGAGTGTGCTGCTGACAATCTGATGCAGCAGGACCAGATGCTCTCATCATGTGATCACGGTCCTGAGGCTGGGAGCATGTGCAGTCACAGACCAGCACCGAAGTACACTGCCGGACTGACACTGTGAGGCTAAAGGTACATTTACAAGGGCCGATTATCATGAAAGCACGTTCCAGCAAATGCTTGTTCCCAACAATCTGCTCGTCTCAATTTGCAGCAGATTACCCAATGAACAAGCAAAGCACTTGTTCATCGCGTTATCCTGTCGTTCGTGCTGTTCGATCCTGATTCTGGACAGCAGATCGTGCTGTCTAAACAGTTATCTGCTGCCCAGAAACAATGCAGCTGTATGGGGATGAGCGATGGCGACTATTTATCCTCATACTGTAGAGGCGATAGTTACATGTAAACTCAGAGCGTCACCTCTGCTGAACGCACAGCCGACTGTCAGGAAGGAAAGCTTCATTCCCAAAAATCTGCTGCTCCTCTGTGCATGCAAATGCGCCTTTAGCCTTGACGACTGATGACGCTATAGGCTTTGCCAGACTTCCAATTGTTCCTGTTGTGCTGCAGTCAGGATACGACTCCTCTCCACTGGGGAATGGAGAGTGACAAAGACTGTCAGTGTGACAGTCACCAGCCTGCTCTTTGCTACCCTGGACCAAAGTGACTGCCGAGCACGCCTGACTGCCTCCCTGCCCCCCTGCCCCAGATGCCATGGCCTGCCTTGGAGTTGTGGCGGGTAGGTGGTGCCTTAGTATTATTACTGTATCTTTCTAGTTTCACACTGCTTTTTACCCGTCCGCAGGTCTTTCTGGCTTTACAGGGGGGCCAATAAGTGTATTATTATAGCTGGGGGTACTATAGGAGCATTTTAGGGGGCAATATTATTACTGGGGACACTATAATAATAAAATGTATTTATATACAGTGGAGGAAATAATTATTTGACCCCTCACTGATTTTGTAAGTTTGTCCAATGACAAAGAAATGAAAAGTCTCAGAACAGTATCATTTCAATGGTAGGTTTATTGTAACAGTGGCAGATAGCACATCAAAAGGAAAATCGAAAAAATAACTTTAAATAAAAGATAGCAACTGATTTGCATTTCATTGAGTGAAATAAGTATTTGAACCCTCTAACAAAAAAAGACTTAATACTTGGTGGAAAAACCCTTGTTTGCAAGCACAGAGGTCAAACGTTTCTTGTAATTGATGACCAAGTTTGCGCACATTTTAGGAGGAATGTTGGTCCACTCCTCTTTGCAGATCATCTCTAAATCCCTAAGGTTTCGAGGCTGTCTCTGTGCAACTCTGAGCTTGAGCTCCCTCCATAGGTTTTCGATTGGATTAAGGTCCGGAGACTGACTAGGCCACTCCATGACCTTAATGTGCTTCTTCTTGAGCCACTCCTTTGTTGCCTTTGCTGTATGTTTTGGGTCATTGTCGTGCTGGAACACCCATCCACGACCCATTTTCAGTTTCCTGGCAGAGGGAAGGAGGTTGTCGCTCAGGATTTCACGATACATGGCTCCGTCCATTTTCCCGTTTATGCGAATAAGTTGTCCTGTGCCCTTAGCAGAAAAACACCCCCAAAGCAAAATGTTTCCACCCCCATGCTTGACGGTGGGGACGGTGTTTTGGGGGTCATAGGCAGCATTTTTCTTCCTCCAAACACAGCGAGTTGAGTTAATGCCAAAGAGCTCTATTTTGGTCTCATCAGACCACAGCACCTTCTCCCAGTCACTCTCTGAATCATTCAGGTGTTCATTGGCAAACTTCAGACGGGCCTGCACATGTGCCTTCCTGAGCAGGGGGACCTTGCGAGCCCTGCAGGATTTTAATCCATTGCGGTGTAATGTGTTTCCAATGGTTTTCTTGGTGACTGTGGTCCCTGCTAATTTGAGGTCATTAACTAACTCCTCCCGTGTAGTTCTAGGATGCTTTTTCACCTTTCTCAGAACCATTGACACCCCACGAGGTGAGATCTTGCGTGGAGCCCCAGAGCGAGGTCGATTGATGGTCATTTTGTGCTCCTTCCATTTTCGAACAATCGCACCAACAGTTGTCACCTTCTCTCCCAGCTTCTTGCTAATGGTTTTGTAGCCCATTCCAGCCTTGTGCAGGTCTACAATTTTGTCTCTGACATCCTTGGACAGCTCTTTGGTCTTTCCCATGTTGGAGAGTTTGGAGTCTGCTTGATTGATTGATTCTGTGGACAGGTGTCTTTTATACAGGTGACTAGTTAAGACAGGTGTCCTTAATGAGGGTGACTAATTGAGTAGAAGTGTCTAACCACTCTGTGGGAGCCAGAACTCTTAATGGTTGGTAGGGGTTCAAATACTTATTTCACTCAATGAAATGCAAATCAGTTGCTATCTTTTATTTAAAGTTATTTATTCGATTTTCCTTTTGATGTGCTATCTGCCACTGTTACAATAAACCTACCATTGAAATGATACTGTTCTGAGACTTTTCATTTCTTTGTCATTGGACAAACTTACAAAATCAGTGAGGGGTCAAATAATTATTTCCGCCACTGTAGCGCCACCATATTCCGCAGACCTTTACAAATTCATAGGATTCATGTACAAAACAGTCAGAGTGAAGGGGCAGGGAAGGGGGGGCGCGGTTACCTCGACTTCAAACAAGACTAGAAAATCACACGGGCAGGGGATAAAAGAACGTTTTCTGAGCTTTTGTTACATCTGCCTTCAGGAAGAAAACGATCGTCGGAAACACGCTGCTGTCTACTCTCAGGTACTGCTGGCTACTTGGGATGGTTTTTTGGAGGCGACAGGTTCCCTTTAAGGCACTTTAGGGCTGCAGTATCTGATCAGAGATGAACTGGTTGTAATCCTGGATACACACAGGCTTGTTGGTCTGCTTTGTGGAGCCTTGTGACTGGTCTGGGTGGAGTTGTTAACACAAGGGCCACACGCTTGCCTTTGTATTTGACTAGCATCAAATATTCGGAGCAAACAGTTCTGCTTTCCAAACAGTACACCGTCAGCCACTTAATGCTATGCCTTTGGCACAAGGCACTTCAGGAGCAAGGTGCTACTGTAATAGTTGTCCCAATACACATGATATCCATAGGGTGCAGCAAATTCCATACTATCCTCCCACTTACTGACGGGGCAGTGGGACAATGTGAGGGCTCAATCTTTGTCCACATATATCCAAAACCATTAGCTGTATCCAGATATGACTAATAAATAATAGAATAATGGGTGAGCACTCTGGCACTTGGACTTAGTAAAATTTTATTAAATCAATTTAATTGGTACATGTATAATTATAAAACAATTAAAATAAATAAAACATCAAAATTCGGGATAGCCGGCGAGAGAAGCTGGAAGCGTGACGCTGGTACTAACTCGTACCGCCCGACTGTCGTTCGGATAAGAAGGAAGGTAAGAGCTATTCCTTCCTAAGCACTGACCTACCAACGAAGTTATAAAAACATCTACGGCTATTAAGCTTGAGATTACGTCAGAGACTTACTCTTTTGAAAACTCTGTGGAAGAGACATATTTATCATCTTAAATTATGCTTTGGATATCTACTTGCTTGTGACGCAGGATTCATATATATGGGATAAAAATGTATATCCATACTAGAGACTTGACACTTTAACTAGTGGATTCGCGTCCAATTACCACCATCTTGATAGTCTGTATTGCTTGGACATTGTGAGGACTGTATATATGCAAAGTGTTAGATTCCAGCATACTGTTTTTTATTGGCAACAGCATTTTGATGTTTTATTTATTTTAATTGTTTTATAATTATACATGTACCAATTAAATTGATTTAATAAAATTTTACTAAGTCCAAGTGCCAGAGTGCTCACCCATTATTCTATTATTTATTAGTCACACCTGACCAGAGGGTGGGTGTCCCTCTAATTTGGGTTAGCAGCACCTGATTCCATAATCCGCCTGAAGTGAGCCACCATATTGTTATAATGTATCCAGATATGGCTTTGTAGAAGCCAGAAAAGTGGTGTGGGGTGAAAGATTGTGCCAGTCCAGCATAGGACACAGGTATGGGGTACAGGAGGGTGGTGATGTAGCAATGAAGAGGTTAATTGTTTTTTTTTATAGGTCATCACACTGAGTAACAGAGCTGTCTCCGATTGCTTCTCTGAGAGAAATGAACAGACGGGGATGGCATTAAAGCTATTCCTAAAGTGCGATTGGTCCATCATTGCATAATGGGCCAAACACAGCGATCACCAGCCAGGGCCCATGGTGACTGATCTCCCCCCTAACTTCTGTGGTTTCTAAAGCCTCATTCACACAGTCAGTGATTTTCATCAGTGATTGCGAGCTAAAACCAGGATTGGAGCCTCCACAGACATAAGGTATAAGGGAAAGATCTGCACCTGTTCTGTGTTTAGAGCTGCACCTGGTTTTGGCTCAAAATCACTGCCGTGTGAATGAGGCATAACAGTGGTCATCACTAAACTGCCACTGCATCCCTCTGAGAGGTGACAGTTTATCAGCATCACATACATGTACTTTGGGATCTGGCAACATGTCATATTCCCTGACGTACATATCCGTGGAAATGCATTAAGGGATTAACCTCGTAATAAGCAGCTACAATTTTTTATTTTTTTTTGTTCGTTTCCTCCCTGCATTTCAGCAGCTGCAACTGTATTTATTTTTCAGTGATGTAGCTGTATGGGTTCGATGCAGGGGAGATTGTATTTATTTTTTTGCTGCTGTTTGATGGTACATATAAAAAGCTATTCCCAACCCTCTTTTTTTTATTACACTATATATATATATATATATATATATATATATATATATATATATATATATATATATATATATACAGTCATGTGAAAAAATTAGGACACCCTTTGAAAGCATGTGGTTTTTTGTAACATTTTTAATAAAAGGTTATTTCATCTCCGTTTCAACAATACAGAGAGATTAAAGTAATCCAACTAAACAAAGAAAACTGAAGAAAAGTCTTTTCAAGATCTTCTGTAAATGTCATTCTACAAAAATGCCTATTCTAACTGAGGAAAAAGATAGGACACCCTCACATGTATTCCCTCTTAAATTGGCTCAGATCTCACACAGGTATATCACACCAGGTGCACATAATTAGTAGATCGTTACTCTGCATGTTGAATGAGGCTTGCCCTATTTAAACCTCAGACATTTAGTTTGGTGTGCTCCTGACTGTTGAAGTGAGAGTGAGCACCATGGTGAGAGCAAAAGAGCTGTCAGAGGACTTCAGAAAAAAGATTGTAGCAGCCTATGAGTCTGGGAAGGGATTTAAAAAGATCTCAAAAGATTTTGAAATCAGCCATTCCACTGTCCGGAAGATAGTCTACAAGTGGAGGGCTTTCAAAACAACTGCCAACATGCCCAGGACTGGTCGCCCCAGCAAGTTCACCCCAAGAGCAGACCGCAAGATGCTAAAAGAGGTCTCCAAAAACCCTAAAGTGTCATCTCGAGAACTACAGCAGGCTCTACAATCAGAAAGAGACTGTACAAGTTTAACTTGCATGGGAGGTGTGCAAGGAGGAAACCTTTGCTTTCCAAGAGAAACATCGAGGCCAGACTGACATTTGCCAGAGATAAAGTTGACAAAGACCAGGACTTCTGGAATAATGTTCTTTGGACAGATGAGTCCAAAATTTAATTATTTGGACACAACAGCAGAGGACATGTTTGGCGTAAACCAAACACAGCATTCCAAGAAAAGAACCTCATACCAACTGTGAAGCATGGAGGTGGAAGTGTCATGGTTTGGGGCTGCTTTGCTGCAGCAGGACCTGGTCAGCTCACCATCATAGAATCCACGATGAATTCTACTGTGTATCAGAAGGTGCTTGAAGAACATGTGAGACCATCAGTTAGAAAATTAAAGCTGAAGCGGAACTGGACCATGCAACATGACAATGACCCAAAACATACTAGTAAATCAACCAAAGATTGGCTGAAAAAGAAGAAATGGAGAGTCCTGGAATGGCCAAGTCAAAGTCCAGATTTGAATCCCATTGAGATGCTGTGGGGTGACTTGAAAAGGGCTGTACGTGCAAGAAACCCCTCAAACATCTCACAGCTGAAAAAGTTCTGCATTGAGGAGTGGGGTAAAATTTCCTCAGACCGATGTCGAAGACTGGTAGATGGCTACAAGAACCGTCTCACTGCAGTTATTTCAGCCAAAGGAGGTAACACTCGCTATTAGGGGCAAGGGTGTCCTATCTTTTTCCTCAGTTAGAATAGGCATTTTTGTAGAATGACATTTACAGAAGATCTTGAAAAGACTTTTCTTCAGTTTTCTTTGTTTAGTTGGATTACTTTAATCTCTCTGTATTGTTGAAACGGAGATGAAATAACCTTTTATTAAAAATGTTACAAAAAACCACATGCTTTCAAAGGGTGTCCTAATTTTTTCACATGACTGTATATATATATGATTTGGCAGTCTCCCACCACTTCGCGAACATGGGCCATGGGGAAGGTGATCTCAGGTTCATGATCATAGACCATGTCCCATTGCCGCAAACAGGAGGTAATCGCATAAAAATACTTAAAAAACGGGAATCCGAATGGATCTTTAAATTGCAAACGATTAAACCGGGGGGTCTAAATGTGGAATATAAACCATGGCTATTTATATGATTCCCTATCTTTATTCTTGTTATCGGTGTCGAAAAATTTGTTGTTGTTTTTAACGTCAAATATATTTGGATAATATATTTTTTTTACTTTTCACTTTTTATTTCACATATAGGACCAGTGGATGGAAGGGCTTTGCTCAACAGGAGGTTGGATGCTTTGGACACGTGCGATTTCATTCCTGGATATACTGTCTTTACATCCTTATTCACAATGATGCGCTTTTCAAATGCGTTTTTTCTACATAATCTGGCCGCTTTGGAAGTTTTCTGCCTGTTAAGGGTTAATCATGGGAGTAGAAGGGCAACAGCTGCAGCTGGTCCCCTTCTCCTGCTTGTATATTCCGGATGACAGTGCATCGCAAGATAGCACGTCACCCGAGAATGCACCCTGGGTAGATCATCCTGATGTATAATTGGCCTACACATATTATACTGTATTTGTATTATGCGCTCTACCTAAGCTGTATATGACGCAAGGTGTCACGTGATGGACCTCTCGCAACCACGTGATTATCCCTTCTGTGACGTCACGGACATGCGCAGCTTCAGTTCCGGGACGCCGTATCCATGTGGCAGATGCTGGCTACTTTGTATCCACCTACTATTGAGCTCACCTGATTCCATGCCTGGCCCTCCTACGATGTCACACACACAGGTGACAATTATTCACTATTGATTACCACTTATGCGAAGCATGTATATGTTTAATGTACTGATGTATTTTTATGTTGGAAATATATGGATTTATATACCTTATAATACCATCTTTTGAATATGATGCTTCGATATAATTATATGAAATGTTTGATATTCTTTTTTTAATATTATTAAGTATCACTTATGTATGCTAATTTGACACGATCACATAAAAACCCACAGTTGTATATGATGCATTGCTTGAAAATGGTCCCAGTAAGCGGACCGAAACGTCGCTGCTTGGGTGAATAAAGGATCCCACATTTTTTCACCATTGGATGTGCTGCAGTGAATTATTATTTTATTTATATATATATATACACATATATATATATATACACATATACACACACACACACACACACACACACACATATACATACTAGGAAAAATGAGCGGCACTCCAAGAGTAAAAGCAGTGAACCCTTTATTCACACCGGTGGTGCAACGTTTCGGCTCTAATCACGAGCCTTCCTCAAGCATGAGGAAGGCTCGTGATTAGAGCCGAAACGTTGCACCACCGGTGTGAATAAAGGGTTCACTGCTTTTACTCTTGGAGTGCAGCTTATTTTTCCTAGAATATTCATCAGGGAAACCAGTCCATTCCCTTTGGGACGTGCACCCGCCTTCTCCCTCGGGAGCCAGTGCCACCATTTTTCATATATATATATATATATATATATATATATATATATATATATATATATATATATATATATATATATATATATATATATATTTTATATGTGTGTAATAGATTTTTTTTTTTTTAAACGATTCTTGTTTCACGATGAATAACAACCGCTTATTGACCTATTTTTTATTAATTTTTTTGATTTTGCCTCATGGCTGTTTTATGATTTCACAACTTGCATATTTATGGTGCCATTTGAGGGCCATACAAATTACTCTAATTTTTATTTTTGCATTGCAAATCTAGAAAAAGCTATTTTTGGCATTTTTATTTCATTGTTTACATTTCACCTATTCTGGGTTGTTTTCTGTGCTTTTCCATTAGCTGTCCTGAATCCTGTCCGTTAACAAATTTGCATAAAAATTCACATGTTATGCCTTAGGACTCATGCACACGACCGTTGTTGTTTTTGTTTTGCGGTCCGTTTTTCACAGATCTGTTGTTCCGTATCTGAGGTTTTTTTTCCTCCAATTTAAGTTTTCTTCCATTATTCCACAAAACATATCCATGTGGTTTCCATATGCGATTCGTTTTTTGCATATCAGAAACAGTAACTTATTAATCACCAAACACATGAGCAATATGGGCTGGGCATAGCATTTCTACAGTATGGATCCGCAAAATACGGATGACATACAGATGTGTTGTGTGCATTCCGTATTTTTTGCGGACCCATTGACTTGAATGGGGCCTCGGCCCGTGATTTGCAGACAATAATAGGACATGCACTACTTTTTTGCGGAATGGAAACAAAATGCACACAGAGCACCTTTCTTTGTTTTTGCAGACTCCACCTACCGGAACAGCCTGCCGGAGTCCCCTACCGTGAAACTAGCTTTACCCTGCCTCTGATCAGATCACTGGGACCAAAGCAGAGGGGAAAATCCCCTTTGATCATACTTCGGTCACAGACTGAAAATCACAGAGTTAAAAGTTGGGATTGGAGCTACCTCTGACCCTGCTTGTGGAACTGGAACTGTTCGTTACAGTTCATTCATAGAGCAGTACTACTTACATAAACACCCAGCATCCTGTAAAATAGTGACAACAAAAGACAGTGGGTGATACTGGTGGGTTTATTATTCAGAATATTACAGTCATGCAGAACTGTAACATGCAGTTTTATTTTGCTTTTATTAAAATATTTTATACTAAGTAATGGCATTTTTTTTGCACTATTATTTTTTTATATTACAGTAAAAAAAACAAAAAAACATTGAGATTAGTATTTTCCATCATTATTTTGAAGTTGTAATGTATTAGCATACATGTTAATACATCATCATCTGTCTTGTCTATGACACAGGTTGCTGTTAGAGCAATTGCCAGCGGTCCATAATTGTTTGCTCATGTTGTAGAAGACAGCGATCCAAGGGTTAATGCTGGTCGAACAGGAGGCTACTCTTACCCTAAGTTCACACCTGAGCGTTTTACAGCGAGTTCAAACGCGCTGTAAAACGCTCAACACGTGAAAACCAATGCTTCCCTATGGCCCTGGTTCACACTTGAGCGTTTTACAGCGCGTTTGAACGCGCTGTAAAACGCCCGACGCATAAACAAGTTCTTGAGCTTTTTTTGGGGCGTTTGTCGCGCGTTTTGGCCATAGACTCATTGGACAACACTGCAGTCAATCACACAAATGCGCGTCAAACGCGCGTTTACTATTGCAAAAAACGTGCATAAAAACGCGCGTAAAACGCGCGTCTCAGAAACGCTCAGGTGTGAACCCAGGGTTAGAACCAAAGCTGTTAGTAACACCTTATTCTTGGGTCCTTTTACAAGAGTTCAGTGCAGAAAATACACTCCGTGTGTGACACCACATTTTCCCACCAAACACACTTGTGTGAAACTGGCCTTACAGCAGACGTGCTCCAGAAGTCGTTAACCAATCTCACCACCTGCTGTCAAAGGGTTAAAATTGCTGACAGGTGAAGTTATTAACATCTGTTACAATGGCATCTGTCATAGGGTGGAATACATTAGGCAGCAAGCAAATCATTCTTGAAGTTGGTGTTGGAAGCAAGAAAAATGGGCTAGTGTGGGTATCTAAGCAACCTTGACAGGAGGTGGACATAGCTTCACAACTGAGGCAAAGCATCTCCAAAACAGAATTTTTTGGGGTGTTCTCAGTATGTAACAAAAGTGGTTCAAGGAAGGTCAACTGGTAAACCAGGCACAGGGTCATGGGTGTCCAAGGCTCACTGTTAGGGTCCATTCACACGTCCACAATTTTGTTCCACATTTTACGCAATTGCGGACAATAGGCATTTTCTATTAAGTGCCGGCGATGTCCGTGTTTTGCAGATCCACACAATGGACCCTTAAAGAGGACCTGTCCCCTCTCCAGAGATGTCTGTTTTAGTAACTACGTGTGATCCCCAGGTATTAACAATTATGAAGCATCTTTATATAACTCTTAAGAAGTTACTAACAGACAGGTGATCGGTGTGGAGTGAAGGTCAGCCTATCAATACTATCATCCCTCCCCCCCAAAAAAAATAATATATATTTAATGCAGCAGAATTGTTTTTTAGAAAGGTTTTAATGCTGGATGATAGAAAGGTATCAAAACACACATAGCATCCTAGTTTGCTGTGTATGGGGCTGCCCTCATCTCTCCATATTCAACTGTATTGCAGTCTTTGGGCCTACTGCCTATCAAAGGCCGGCACAATGACATTATCATCACGCTGCCCGAGCCGGGCAGCATACCACTCGGGTCACAGGCTGGAAGAGGCCTGTGTCGCATCGCTGGAGTCAAGGCTTTGTTCACATCACCGTTCAGCCTTTCCGTTACGGGGCAGGAAAACGGAAAGGACGGATTTGGCTCATAACGGAGTCCGCGGGCCTCAGGCTATAATGGGGTACATTAGGTTTTTTAAGCAGAGACAAAAGTCCTGCATGCACAACTTTTGTCTCCGCTCAAAAATCTTCTTCCGAGTGGAAACCTAACGGATCCCATCAGTCTATGGGGCCCGTGGGCTCAGTTATGTGCTGAATCAGTCCTTTCCACTTTCCTGCCCCGTTTAGAACAGAAAGGCTTCGTTCACATCACCGTTCAGCCTAAGTATTTGAGTTTATTATTATTTTTATTTGTCACCATAGTGTTGGGCTACTATGGGGGAAGGACATACGGGGCATTGTTTCTACCTGGGGGCACTAAATAGGGGCATTTTGTACTGACACACAAGGGGGCATTTTTTGAACTGATGCACATTATAAGGGGGTGTTTTTTTGCACTGGCACAAATATAAGGAGGTATTGTTGTACTGACACACATTATAATGGGGTATTTTTTTGTATTTGCGCATATAATAGGTGTATTTTTTTGTATTGTCCCACATAATGAGGGGGTATTTTTGTAATGGCACAGATAAGAGATACAGTATTTACTGTACTGGCACACAAAGGGGGTATTTTTGTAATGGCACACATAAGGGGGTATTTTTGTACTGGCGCAAATTAAAATTGTGGTGTTTTTTGTATGAGAGCACATTATAAGGGGGTATTTTGGCACTGCACACATAAGGGGGTATTTTTGCAGTGGCACACATTAGGGGGCATTTTTTGTTTTGCTGGGGTGTTTGTGTGGTACCTGTATTTCCTGGGAGATTATCTGTTTCTGCAGTATAGTATCAGGGAGCATAGTGGGCACAGTATTGGGGGTGGCAGTGACGACGTCACTGGATGTAAAAGGTATGTGGCGCTGTGTTACCCTGTATGTTTTGTAGCTATGTAGGTAATGTTTTCAAAGTATGTCTTTAACAGTAGGGCTGGAAGGAAGGAATTAGGTTGAGAATTTGCAATGGGGTCGGGGAAATGTTTCAATTTTCATCTCAGACAAAAGAAAGGCTAGGCGCACTCCTGGGTGCTGCGTATTTGCAGACCCGTCAGAGAGCCCATGTTGTCCACTGAAGAAAGCATATACAATATGTGAACATCAGAATTGGACCATGGGGGAATGGAAGAAGTCCACCGAATCAGGTTTTGGCCTCATGCACACGACCGTTGTGTGCATCCGTGGCCGTTGTGCCGTCTTCCGTTTTTTTTCGCGGACCCATTGACTTTCAATGGGTCCGTGGAAAAATCGGAAAATGCACCGTTTTGCAGCAGAGACAGTGATCCATGTATCCTGTCCTATTTTTTTGACGGACAACGGTTCACGGACCCATTCAAGTCAATGGGTCCGTGAAAGAACACGGATGCACACAAGATTGGCATCCGTGTCCGTAGGTTACTTTCATACAGACGGATCCGAAGATCCGTCTGCATAAAAGCTTTTTCATAGCAGAGTTTTCACTTCGTGAAAACTCAGATCCGACAGTATATTCTAACACAGAGGCGTTTCCATGGTGATGGGGACGCTTCTAGTTAGAATATACAACGAACTGTGTACATGACTGCCCCCTGCTGCCTGGCAGCACCCGATCTCTTACAGGGGGCCGTGATCCATACAATTAACCCCTCAGGTGCTGCACCTGAAGGGGTTAATTGTGCTATCATAGCCCCCTGTAAGAGATCCAGCAGACCCCCCTCCCTCCCCAGTTTAAATTTCATTGGTGGCCAGTGCGCCCGCCCGCCCCCTTGGACCCTAAATCTCAGTCCAATCGAGAATACGTAAAATGTGCTGCAAAAACCAATCCAATCCACCCCACCTCCCAATTTACAGGACTTAAATGATCTGGTGCTAATGTGTTAGTGTGTGTCAGATATCACAAGAAACCTTCAGAGGTCTTGTGGATCAGAGCTGTTTTGGAGGCACAAGGGGAACCTACATGTTATTAGGCATGTGGTTTTAATGGCATGCGGCATCGTTGCTTTTATTATGCATTATTTCATAATTTCTTAATGTGACATTTGAGCAACACAGTCAGATACGACAGGGGCCACAATCTGGCAAAGCTGCTATTTGTGGCAATAACCTTCATCTGCATTAGGAGCCCTAGGGGCTCATGCACAAACTGTTTCAGAGGAGATACAACCTAGTTAACCCCCTTAATACATAATGCCGTACATGTATGGAGCCGCTTGCTGCAGTGAGCCTGCTCCATAAGCAGCGGGTGCTGGCTGTATAATACAGCCGGCACCTGGCCGCGATGACGCCAAAACCAGTCATTTAACACCCCCTCTGTACTTTTTCCAGTTCCAAAGCATCCTTTCTATGGACTGGTGCCCAGAACTGAACTGCATATTCCACACATCCCCAAAAAAGTTGAACAGTGATCAAAAAGTTGTGCTGGAATTGTAATTATTTTATTTTTTTTTTCAATTTAACCCCACCAAAAAAATCTCCAATACAAGACATGGTAAATTAAATTGTGCCACAAAAAAAATGCACCTTGTCCCGCAAAAAATAAGCCCTCATATGGTTATAGGAATGGAAAAATAAAAAGTTATGGCTATCAGAATGTGGGGAGGAATAAAATAAAAAATGAAAATAGGCTCAGTCCTTAAGGCGTTAAAGGGAGACTGTCACCTCCATATGGCTATATACAGTGCCTACATGGCTCTGTAGCAAACCTATACAGGATTGTAATGGTCCCTTTGTCTTTGTCTTTAGACTTGCACCAGCAGGAAAAACAAAGTTTAATTCATATGCAAATGAGCACTCGCAAGTGCCCAGGGGCGGCATTCAGTGTGTAGGTGCCCAGGCTGCTCTGCCTTCTTCTCACTTTACTCCTCCCCAGTCTCTGCCTTTGCCCGCCCTCCAAGTCTCTTGCCTCATCGATAGGTCCGGACTTGTTTTTTGGATAGATCTTTTTAAAGGGGTTTTCTGGAATTTTTACGATGATTGCCTATCCTTAAGATAGGTCATCAATATCACCTGTTCTTGAGTAGCTGCGGTACTACATACCTCCATCCATTGTGCTGTGGGCACAGCCAGTTGCTGCAGAAAAGCACTTACTGAAGTCGACGGGAGCAGTGCTGCAGTAACCAGGTCAGTCCTTAGGGTAGGCCATCAATATAAAAATACCAGAAAACCCATTTAATGAACAATTCCTAGCAAATTAAAATGAGGCTAAACAAGTTTTACTAGGACAATAGTGTAACCTAGAAAGCCAATGCTGTGATATTAATTATTTCAATGCTCGAAGTTTAAAAGGTTCCATTAAGTGACTTAGTATAGCTCGAGGCACAATATTTCACTGGAAACCCTTATCTGGAAAGGACATGTTGATGGATTTAATATGACTGCACAGCTCTGTGTATTATAACTGACACCTTATGGACAGTTGATGGTTTACTTTCTGCTTCACTGCATACTTGGAATGCCAGACAGACTTAACTCTTCTGTACATATAGTAAGCCAGTACTTACTGTTTTCAATCCATCAGAGGTTGCTTAGGATTAACAAAATGGTAAACAATATTAATTTGACAGGTCAGCAATACAAATTAATAGTGACAAGCTGTAGTATTAGGTTGGATCTACATGGTCGTGCATCATGAAGATGACAATACTGCATTCCTGCCGCATATGGTGAAGAAGAAAGTTTCCAATATACTCAAAGTTGCGTGGATTAGCCACTCTGGAATCTGTCACGTGATGCACTTTTCTTCAGGAATCCTACATCCAGAGACATCACATCCATCAGTCTGAATACCTGGTTTCTGGGATCGTCTATGGATGGGGATATTACTTCCGCAGCCCAGGACATAGAAGGTACTAGAGACTAGGCCAGACGTATTCATCGCCCTAAAACATCCTGAATCCACTTAATTTGCACGTGTCACAGAGACGAATAGTTGCGGCCCTATCCTGTGCTGTAGAAGCCAGACCAACGACCAGACAAGGTATTGCGACTGAAGGACATGACGTTGGCAGATGTAGGATGTGCATCATGTAACTGGATTCCAGAGAGGCCAATCCATGAAACTCCGAAACAGCAAGTATATTGGAAACTTCTCTGCAGGCAAGTTAAGATTAAAAAAAAAAAAAAAGGTGGGTTGAAGGGTCCCACTGGGTGTATAAAACCCCCTTTTAATAACTAGCATAATACACGCTTACAAACTGGATGCTCCAATTTTTATACTCACCGGTTCCGTGACAAAAGAGGTGAAAAGTTCCATGGACATGAACCAGCTGGCCCTGGTCACTTAGGAAAGGAGGGAGCAATGTAAGTACATCTCTGTCTGTACTAGACAGAACTTCAAGTGGCATGCTGGATAGTGAAGGATGCAGTTCGGAAGCCATAGAGGACACAAAGGAAGTGACGGAAGGAGGAAAAGGTATGGGAGATGAGGCTGTGTGACAGAGGGACAGAAGAGAGAAAAGGGAACTAAGAAAATAAAGGCAATAAAAGAAGTATAACATGACAAAAAGAAAATTCACACACTAAAAAGAGCTCAGGAAAGGCAGACATACGAAAATGAAGAGCAATACCGTCAATAGGTGAAGGTCAATGAGACACTGGCCACTTCTCTTCCAACAATAAAATAATACTTTAATTTTTAGGGCTTTGTGAATTTACATTTATACAGAGCAGGTATAGAAAAATAGACAATCGTTTTCAGAAGTATAAACAGCAAGAATCACAGTATATTCTCCCCTATAGTATCAGGAAAGTAGGCCCTACACAATATTACCGCTACGGTGCCTTCAGATTCCAGTCTTTTTATTTCAATACAAGTTTATAAGACTCTGCAGTCCACTCCAGTGTTCCGACAGGCAAAATATATTAATTAAAAAAAGAAGTCTTTGCTGAAAGTTCACGTTTCCCTCATTTTCCAAGTAAGCAGTGGCTTATAAAAGTAGTCACTTCTGACTTTTGAAATCCTGCCCCCATGGCATCATTGCGGAGTGAGCAGGGATTATTTGCATCTTTCCCATTTTTAGATTTAATGCTCATGCTCTGACTCCAGTCAATACTGTGGCGCATAACAAGTCAAATTTCTTTGCCATTTTGTAAAATGAAGGACAACAAAAATAGCTTTTTTTTCTCCCTGAGAAAGCAAAGCAACTTTAAATCTATTTCACAAAACTTTAAGCAAATTAAAACACAGAACTTATGTACAGCATGTTCTTAAATTTACACCTTCAAGTACTAAAAAGAATAGATGAGACCTATGTGGTCCCAGTTGAGCAGATCTTTACCAATCTGATAAACAATTAAACTTCCAATTTGGAATTCACTTCATAATTCGGTATCGTGCAATGACTTAATACATGTTAGTCTTCTGTGATGAAGGGGGGGAAAAAAAAAAAAAAAAAAAAACTGAACGAGAAGGAATGTAAAAGATAAACCAGTATAATCCAGGGCCTTGATAAGGTGGACAATCCCAATAGCCACACATCTTTTCTGAAATGGAGTGAAGCTGGGCAGTGGACTGCAAAAAAGCCCCATTGCTTATGGCTCAGAATGCTTAATTCCCAAGAAGTTTGATTTTCAGTCACCATCGGAATCAGCATATTTTATTTCACACTTAACATCGAATGGTTGGTCCTTTTCAGTTTCCGAAGTCATCTCATCTTCTTTATGAGTAATGTTCCCATTGCTACAGTCCGGTTCCGTCTCATAACCGGTATCCTGAGGTGCTTTCTGAGTTCCTCCACATTGGTTCTCAGTGCACACTTTCTCTACTAAGGTTTCTTTAACACCTTGTTCACAATCTTTCATGTTGAGAGGTGTCTTCTTCTTGCTATGCACCATAGCGTCACGATACTTTAGACAGGTGGTTGGTAGAAATCCCTTGTAGCAATTGTACGTCAACAACAAAAGGAAAAGAAAAAAGAACACGATGACCAAGATGATAAGGAGAGAGCAATCATTGTTGTTGGTCAAGTACAAAGCTTTCCCAACCCCAACATCAGACATGGAGCTGAATACCTCTATCAGAGATTCTGTAGGTGTTATTTTGTTATTAAAGTGGGTTACACCAATGAATGGTGTCATTGCTTGAGTTGTTGACACCTTGGTTGACATCTTGGTGGTCTTCTCCTTTGCGATTGTATAAAAGTGAGTGGTCTTTATGGTTTCTTCCCTTCGTGTTGTAGATTGCGTTGTGCTGGTCAGGGGGAGTGGGGTCCTTTCAATTGCCAAATGATGTGTCATAACCACCTGAGAAAACACTTTGTCCATTATGACCTCTTGTGACCAGCACTGATAAGTGCCTGCATCCCCCTCGGCCACATTGAATATTACTAAAGTACTGTGCAGAAGATATTTGGGTAGGCTTATTTTCAAGGTTTCATTATTAAATGTCCAAAACACTGACGCCAATTTAGACTTGTAAGAGCATTTCAGCTCTACCGTGCTTCCTGACTTCACCGTGTACCTCATACTTTCTCGGATTCCTTTATCAGCAGAATCTAAAAAAGTGGGTACATATCAACAACCATTCTGTTAAAAGAGAGTCTACATTACACAATTGTTACTTTTGAAGCATTGATGGAAGGCATTAATACTTTCCACGTGCTTCTTGAAGAAAAATATTGGGCTAGGCTACATTTAATAAATACATTTGTAGTACACACAAATAACCTGCCTAACAAAGGAATGTATGAAGAGATCTCAGCAGTCATCTAACATTTATCATGTGAAAAGGCCAATTGTCTTCAAATTACCAAGAGTTTTACAGAATTTGATAGTGGGAAAACATACCTGGGCATTGAGATGCGTCTCCATTTAATGCCTGAATCAAGGGCCTACAACAAAAAAGACAACGTATATATGACAATCAAAATAATGGTGGCTTTGGAATTTAATAATATTTTATATACAGTTCAGATATAGCTCTTTCAACTTGAACCCATATTTCAGCCAAGGAGGTTGTTGGCTTTTGTGTGTGGCCTCCTCGCTTCAAGTCAAGATAACCACGATCCCTTCCCATGCTGCTTCGCTATTGATTGACAGCAGATAGCTTTCAGCTGTTCAGCAAAGCCGGCCGAGTGCGAGTCAGATGTTCACATGCGTGGCTGTCAATCATAGGTGAAGGGGCAGGGAAAGAGGGCGTGGTTATCCTGACCGAAGCGAGGAGGCCGCTGCCCCCTTGACTTCAAACTCTGCTTTACATAGCGCATGCAGGGGATTAAAGTTTTGTTTTTCAAGATTTTGGTGCATCTGGCCGGAGGAAGAAAAGGATCTTTAGGAACATACTGCTGGCTACTTTAAGGTAATGCTGGCGGTTTGGGAGGTGTTTTTTAGGTGACAGGTTCCCTTTAACCGCCTACCGACCGCCTAACACAGGGATGCGCCCTGCGGGCGATCGGTTTGTTCCTCGTAGACGCATATACGAGTCATCTCGTGAGGCGTGAGATTTCCTGTGAACGCGCGTTCACAGGATCGCAAGGTAAACGAGTTGATCTACAGCCTGCCAGGCTGTAGATGCGATTTTTCTTAACCCCAAAAAAGGTATATTAGACACTGTTTTGTTAACGTCTAATATACCTGCTACCTGGTCCTCTGGTGGTCCCTTTTGCTTGGATCGACCACCAGAGGACACAGGCAGCTCTGTAAGTAGCACCACACTACCCCCCCCCCCCCCCGTCACTTATTAACCCCTTATTAACCCCCTGATCACCCCATATAGACTCCCTGAGCACCCCCCTGTAAGGCTCCATTCAGACGTCCGTAAGTGTTTTGCGGATCCGCAAAACACGGACACCGGCAATGTGCTTTTCCGCATTTTGCGGATCCGCACATTGCCAGAACTATATAGAAAATGCCTTTTCTTGTCCGCAATTGCGGACAAGAATAGGACATGTTCTATAGGCTCTAAAAATACACCCCAAAACACATTGCCCTACTTCTTCTGAGTATGGTGATACCACATGTGCCTAGGTGCGCAAAGTGGCCCAAATTCGATTACTTTCAAGATTTCACAGGGCATTTTCTCACGCTTTAGGGCCCCTAAAATGCAAGGGCAGTATAAATGCCCCACATGTGACCCCATGTAAAATTTATTTTTTGTCACAAGTTAGTGGAATATGAGACTTTGTAAGAAGAAGAAAAAAAAAAGAAAAAAAAATATTTCCGCTAACTTGTGACAAAAAATAAAAACTTCCATGAACTCACTATGCCCATCAGCGAATACCTTAGGGTGTCTACTTTCCGAAATGGGGTCATTTGTGGGGCGTTTCTACTGTCTGGGCATAGAACCTCAGGAAACATGACAGGTGCTCAGAAAGTCAAAGTGCGTAAATACATTTTTTTTGCACCATAGTTTGTAAACGCTATAACTTTTACACAAACCAATAAATATACACTTATTGCATTTTTTTTTATCAAAGACATGTAGAACAATAAATTTAGAGAAAAATTTATATAGAAATGTAGTTTTATTTGAAATATTTTGCAAACATTTCAGTCAATTTTGATTAATATCAAAAAAAGTTAAAATGTCAGCAGCAATGAAATACCACCAAATGAAAGCTCTATTAGTGAGAAGAAAAGGAGGTAAAATTCATTTGGATGGCAAGTTGTATGACCGAGCAATAAACAGTGAAAGTAGTGTAGTGCAGAAGTGTAAAAAGTGGTCTGGTCATTAAGGGGGTTTAAGCTAGGGGGGCTGAGGTGGTTAAACAATGGGTGCACCACCTTGGTTGTGTGATCATTCACCATGCACCTCTAGCAATTTATACTTTGAGCTCCATCACATTTTGCAGGTGTTCTTTTTTTCATTTTCTGGCAATATATATGTGTTCCTTTCAGGAGTTCTTTAGTATTTTGAAAAGGAATCTGTGGCAGAGGCCCCCCTCCCCCCCAAAAGAGCCTCTGATGCACATGTGAACTATGGTGGTGCCCTAGGCATGTGACCACTGTAACTTCAATGAGACTGGATGGTGTACAATTTAAGTGGATTAAAGATATAGTGAATTTTAGCAATAGCTTGAAATGTGTGTAATTGTCCTAATTCTCCTCATGTTTCGGTGAATTTGACCAATTGTGAAATAAAGTCTTGGCTCCTTTAATAAGAGTGCTAGATGAAGTTCTTTGTTTCCATGCAATGATAATTCCTTAATTAATCAGGATGATGATACAGTTGAATACTTCAGCTGGGGTAGCAGAATTTTATGATGGCGTGTGGTACTTGGTTCTTGTTGGGGCGGTATTTTTTGCTGTCCTACAGTATTGCTGGCCTTGCCTACTTCTGTTGGCCCTGCCTTCTGTCAATGTGGCCTGCTCTCAACATGGGCCACTAAGTTCCCAGTCTACCCCTGCATTCACTAGCTGCACTGCATCAGTACAGTTTTATTCTTGTACCGATTTCCCCATCTATATAAAGGATCTGATTGATACGGAGTGTGATCTCTGAGTTTCCTGGGGGTACTCTTTCTGTCGACACTTGTACATAGCCTACGTGATTCTCTCCACCGCCCTGCAAACTGTCTTGTGCTTTCCTCCCCATCTACACTCTAGCACAGCCACACAGGCTGCCCTCCTCCTTGAAGGCTTGGATACTTGCCTTGCTCTTCACATTTTGTTCTGTTGTATACAAACTCCTCCACACCGAGTGGAAGAGCAGAGGGCGCCGCCACCTTTATAAGTAGCAAAACAGCCAGCTAGGTTAAGGAGATGCATGGACTCTAAAATGGTAAAGTATTCTTTAAAGAAGACTATGTAGGAAGTCAAATTTAAAAAGCAAATGAACAACAACAAAAATCAGGCAAGGATGTCCATAGCCTTTAATGCTACTATGCTCATATTTCATTTTTCTTACAACTATTTTATGAACCTTGCATACCTGTCAGTGTTACTCTCCTCAAGGATATCAACACAAGAATTCTTAACCGGGTGCCACGCACAATAAGGATCCCTTGTCAGTATGCACTCTGCACAAGAAGTGAGCTTCTCACAGAAAGCAACAGGAGACTGCACCACCTCGGTGTTCGATCCGGCGTAGATGTATCTTTTGCTCTGAGGTAAAACAATAGTAGAAATCATGAGCTGTAGCGATATGAATGGGCAAATGATAGTATGTATAAATCAATGCACAAGCTAATTGGTCATCCAACACAGAATGTACTTGCACAACATTATACTTGTACATTTCATTATAACCCCTTAATGACCGGGCCATTTTGCACCTTCGTGACCAGGCTTATTTGTGAAAATCTGATATGTATCCGTTTATGTGGTAATAACTTTGGAACCAGTTTACTTATCCAAGCCATTCTGAGACCGTTTTCTTGTGACACATTGTACTTTAGGTTAATGGTAAATTTGGGTCAATATGTTTTACCTTCATTTATAAAAAAAAAAATATCTAAAAGTTAACGAAAATTTGAAAAAACTCACTGTTTTCTAAATTTGAATCTCTCTTCTTTTAAAGACAGATAGTGATGCCTCATAAAATATTTATTAATTAACATTCCCCATATGTCTAATTTATGTTTCACCTTTATTTATGAAAAAATCCCAAATTTATCAAAAATTTCAAATTTCTCTGCTTTTAAGGGTACTTTCACACTAGCGTTATTCTTTTCCGGTATTGAGTTCCATCCTATCAGTTTTATCCTAATGCTTTCTGAATGGAGAGCATTCCGGTCAGTATGCATCAGGATGTCTTCAGTTCAGTCCCTCTTACGATATTTGGCTGGAGAAAATACCGCCGCATGCTGTGGTATTTTCTCCGGCCAAAATTCCGGAACACCGGATCCGGCATTAATTTCTTTTGAAATGTATTAATGCTGGATCCAGTACCAAATGTTTTGGCAAAACTGATCCCGTTTCCCAGTCTACGACCTTTAAAAATGCGAAAATAAATACCAGATCCGTTTTTCCAGATCACACCATAGAGACAGATCCGGAATTTCATTTGTCAGACGGATCAGTCTCCAAATGATATCAGTTTGCATACGGATTTCCGGATCCGGCAGGCAGTTCCGTTGCTGGAACCTCACAACCCAAGTGTGAAAGTACCCTAAAACAGAAAGTGATACCTCAAAAAATATGTATTACTTAACATTCCCCATATGTCTCCACTTTATGTTGGCATCATTTTGTAAATGTCATTTTAAATTTTGGGGATGTTAGAAGGCTTAGAATTTTAGAAGCAATTCTTAACATTTTTAAGAAAATTTCCAAAACCCACTTGTGTCTCCATTTTCTGAACGCCATAATTTTTTTCTTTCTGCCAATAGTCTTGTGCAGGGGCTCGTTTCTTTGCAGGAAGAGTTGAAGTTTTTATTGGTACCATTTTTGGGTACATATGATTTTTTTTTTGATCATTCATTATTACACTTTTTGGGGCAAGGTGACCAAAAAAAAAAAAATAGTAATTTTGGCACAGCTTTTATTTATTTATTTTTACGGCGTTCACCTAAGGGGTTAGGTCATGTGATATTTTTAAAGAGCAGATCGTTACGGACGTGGCAATACATAATATGTATACCTTTTCTTATTTATTCAAGTTTTACACAATAATGGCATTTTTGAAACAAAAAAAAAAAAAAACTGTTTGTGTCGCCATAGCCTTTTTATTTTTTGACAGATTGTCTTAGGTAGGGTCTAATTTTTGCGGCATGAGGCGACGGTTTGATTGCTACTATTTTGGGGGGCATACGACCTTTTGATCGCTTTGTGTTGCACTTTTTGTGATGGTAGTTGATATTGTGATATTTTTAGAGTTGGTTGTTACAGACGTGGCAATACCAGACATGTTTACGGTATTTTCTTTTCTTCATTTTTACCAAAATTATAAATGTGCGTATATGGTAAAAAAAAAAATATTCTAATTTTTTTTTTTGGGGGGGGGGGGGGGGGTTCTATGTATGCACATACAAAGCAGCCAGCCATCACCTACCATTAAAAAGGAGAGGGGCACGCTCCCCTCATGTGAATCCTTCAATCATATCTAATAGTGAAATATTGTTTGTGCCGTTTTGGTTAATAGAAGACTGAACTTGCCCCCATACCATGCTGCTCTAAATAGGATAGCAAAGTCTAACAACAGAATCACTTTCAAAAATGCATAATTAAGAATTATATTTTTTTATTCCTCAAAACACTTAAAAGTGAATCTTACCTGCTTGTCTGAAAGCAGTAACGTCTGGACTGGCTGATGATCAGGAAATAGGACTATTTCTTCAATAATACGCATCTCGGTGTCATGGCTGATTGCTTTGTGCAACAGACCTTTATCTGCAAAAGATGGGAACCATTAAAATACCGGCTGCATTTAAAGGGGTATACCAGGCAGTTAATATCGATGGCCTGTCCTCATGTGACTGAAGTGCTGTTCCCATTCACTTTAATGGGAGCAGCACTGCAAGTACCCAGCTCTGCCAACTACACAATGGCTGGAGCTGTGTAGTTCTGGCAATGGAGCTACTCTGAAACCGATCAGATACTGATGGCCTATCCTCAGGACAGGCCATGAATAAGAAAATCCTGGACTACCCGTTTAATGAACCAGATAACAGCAGCTCACATTTACTAATGCAAGTGCACCTACTTTCAGGCTCAGAGAAACTATTTGCTCCTAGCCTGACAAGGGAGTAAGGCCCAATAGGAAAATCACATGTAGCTTCATGTTGGCGTGGCCTAATAGACATTAGTTATCACTATGATAATCTGACGCAAGTCTAGACAGCCTTTACCCCATCTATATGTATTGGATTATTATTAAATTGATTTTATAGAATTAGTACATCTGCTCCAATGTTTATATTAACATACAACAGATCCTTCATGTTCTTCATTTTCATGACTAAACAGATACATTAATAAAAAAGTAGACCTCTTTAATTACTACTAGCCAAGATTCAGTCAACAACGGGTGGCTAGTTTCTTGACGCTCTATTAAAGGCGTATTCAGTTGTATCAAGTTATCCCCTATTAACAGGATAGGGCACAGCCATTTCATTGAGAGTCTGACCGCTGAGACCCACACAATCGTGAGAACCTTATTTTACACCATTTACAGGGACTGCCAGAGTTTTTATTTAAAGGGGTTGTGTCACTTCAGCAAATAGCATTTATTATGCAGAGGAAGTTAATACAAGCAACTTACTTATGTGTTATCCATATTGCTTCTTTTGCTGGCTGGATTAATTTTTCCATCACATTATACACTGCTTGTTTCCATGGTTACGGCCACCCTGCAATCCATCAGTGGTGGTCGTGCTTGCACACTATAGAAGAAATCACTGGCCTATGTGAGCTTCCATGGTCCCAGACACTAAACAAGCTGGTGTTTTCTCCTATAGTGTGCAAGCACGACCACCACTGATTGCAGGGTGGTTGTAACCATGGAAACGAGCAGTGTATAATGTGATGGAAATATGAATCCAGCCAGCAAAGGGAGCAATATGGATAATAACAATGCAATAGTAAGTGCCTTGTATTAGCATTTATCATGTAGAGAAAGTTATTTGCTGAACTAAGACAACCCCTTTAACTCTGACAACCCCATTAGTTGATCTGGAATCGTGTCGACAAAGCTACAAGTAATGTGTCTTTTTTTTACTCTCCACAGGAAGAAGTTCAGGAGAACTTTGTCAAGTTGTCATTGGTTAGTAGGTGGTAACCAACTTCATCCTTCGGAGTCAGTAGGGTGGGTTGTTACTGGAATCTCCTCCTACCCCTTTAAAAAAAAGGCTTCCCATCTCAGTCATTCATGGTTAGATCAGAATACCCAGTCATGTGTGTGACCAGGTTACAGAAACAGCTGAGCGGGCTGTGTAGTAACATCTATGGAAGTAAACTATGGAAATAGCATCACAGCCTACTTAGCTGTTTCCGTAGTCCTGGCCACCGCATAAAACGGACATTCTGACAACAGGTAAAAATAAATATAGGAAAAACTGCAAGAGAAACATTGACAGCAAATCATTTTTACCTGTACTGATAAACATGACATCATAAGTGTTCCCATCCAACGCTTTCACTTGGTCTACAACTATCTGAGTATAGGTCACATTTTGATGCACAAGCTTGGGTTTCTTTCCAATGGGAGCCACAGAGTCGTCCATTAGAGGGTGGTCTTTCACAAACTGCAATGTCTTGTCTGGTAGGTTTAGTGAGCTAGTGTAGTTCATGGCTCTAGCTTCATTGTTTATACACTGAAACAAGAACATGACTGGAGATGAAATTCATTTTTAATGAAGAATAAAAAAAATAAAAAAAAAGCAAAATGGAGATGTATCAATATTGTCATAAAAAGCATAATTTTATGAACACTGGCATACAGCAATGTTTTGTAGAAAAGGAAAAATAGTGCACAGAATTTGTACCTATGACACTGGCTGACCTGTTACATGTGCACTTGGCAGCTGAAGGCATCCGTGTTGGTCTCATGTTCATACGTGCCTACATTGCTGAGGAAAATTAGGCTTTAAAATATGCAAACGAGCCTCTAGGCATAATGGGGGTGCTACCATTACACCAAGAAGCTCATCTCTCTCTGCAACTACTGCAACCGCTGATTGACAGGGCCAGTAGTGTAAAAGGTGATCACATCCAATCACAGTGGAGAGGGAGCAGGAGTTGCACAGAAAGCAGAGGTTGTAGGCGTAACGTTAACGTCCCCATTGCTCCTAGAGGCTCATTTCCATCTATTAAAACAATTTTTCTCAGCAATGCGGGCACATATGCCTTCAGCTGCCAAGTGCACATGTAACAGGTCAGCCAGTTTCATAGGTACAAATCTGCTGACAGATATACCTGTTAGGACAAGGGGATAACTTGTTCTAACCAGAGTAACCCTTATTATAGGGAGAGAACCATTTATAATTAACCATTGGTTTGAAACCACCACTGCCTTCTGAAGTCAACACTTCCTTAGTCAAACAGCAACTTACTGCTCCAGGTCGTGGTTTCGGTATTTCCCCATTAAACTGCACCCATTTAGTGTGCGCTTGTTCCAATGTGGCGCTCTGCATGTACTTTCCCTTTGTGAAGACGTCTTCCACACTAGATAAACTGTACGAACATACTGCCGACATGCCAACATTGTTTCTTTAAGAGAAAATAAAAATCAAGTTAATGAACTCATTTTACAAATACGCTTACGCATATATGCACCGTCCCACATCAAATATATAGTTACTGAGAAAGCTCCCAGATAACACCGTGCCAACCATACTGCCAAAGCATCATGACATCCTCACGTCTGAACATTACTGCACTGCTCATGGGTTTTAGGCATTTTATTTTGCACTTACAGATGAGAAGTAAAAACTCCATAGATAACGGGTTCTTTTAATGTTGGCGATTTCAGGATAAACACATCGTTGACAACATTGAAAATCAAGTTGTTTTCTGGCGAGTGACAAATCAGCCTGGCTTTGAGAAACGTGGTCCACTTCTTCTGTAAAGTCCGCAGACCTCCCTGATCGCTCTGGGACATAAAATAAAGAGAATGTATGAAACAGCCGCCTGTCAAGAAGACTTTGGTCACAGAATGTAATTAGAAGAAATGTCCAAAGCGGTACTTTTACACACTTGCACCACAGATTTTCTGCCTTTATATGGTATACACCAGTTCAGTCACCAGTGTGCGCTGTAGGGGACTTTACAGTCATACTGGTATACCATCACATGCTGTTTGTTGGGATACTTAATGCATGACAGCTCATACCTGGCTGCGATCATATTCACATACTGTGGCTGAGTTGTAAAACTGCTGCAAAACCAGTAACTCAACATCAATGTGTTAATGCAGTCTTGCCAAAAAAAATCTGGCATAACTGTGTAAACCTCTCTGAAATAGGGCCGCCTTTTATATTCACCACCTGTCCCCCACCTTCTTTATGAAAGTCGCCAGGAAATACAATAGACAGCTTTATAAGATAGGTAGTGAAACGCGTTGCTCATACAGGAGTCAGGTTTATACTCATTCTGTGTAGGATCAAAACACGTTGACCTTTTCATGAATGCATGCTACAGAAACCGACACTAAAGGGAACAATGTGGCTATATGCTTCTATGCCCACTTGCCGCTCAGGGTTACTCTTCCAAACTTTTAAAGAGAAAAAAAAATAAAAGGCAAATATGCAATAAAGCTGAAAGAAACCAAAAACTGTCATCAGTTTCCATTCTGCCCGAATGACAGGAAAAATAAAATCCTGCCAGCGCCCCTTATTATAGAGGCCTATGTTATACCCCCAAATGCTGTGGTTTAATGGATAAGTGTCTCCCTATAAGGCTAGGTCTACATGACGACATTTGTCCCACGACAATTTTTAGAATGAGTCTATGGTGTCGCATGGCAACATGCGACATGCTGCGACTGTCGGTAAAAAATCCATTCAAGAATTTTCTGCGACAAATGTTGCAGTGTAGCTGTGGCCTATTTGTCGCGCGACACAAGTCGTGTAGACCTAGCCTAATAGTGCCAAGACAGCAGGGAGAAGCTGAAAATGACCCACCCAGCGGACACTTCTCCTCGTGTCTGGCTCGTTTTCAAAACTATGGCCCAGATTTACTAATGTGTTTGTGCCAAAACTCTATGAAGTGGCACAAATTGGCACATCTAGGATTTCTAAAAGCTCAATAAGGGTGTGGGGCTTGGCTGAAAGAGGCAAGGCTTAATGGGAAATGGGGGGTTGGGGGCTAATATGCGCCACAATTGTATCACAATTACAATTCTGGTTTAAAAAAATAATAATAATCTGCCTGATAGTAAGCCAACCAATAGTTGGTACAGAGTCAGAGGAAAGTGTCCATCCCTGCACCAGATTTATCATCCAGCCTGAGCCCTTGTGATAGATCTGGTGCAAGTCCAGACAGCCCGTCTAAGCTTACACCAGATAAAGGATTAGTAAATCAGTGCCAATGTTTTATCCAAAATGACTATGGATAAAACAGTCTGTTTTTCCAAATATAAAGATGGACACATCCTAACCCCAAGAGAAGAGCGGCGAGAAAACCAGTTCACATAAACAGCAAAAGGTAACAGTAAGATCCGTTAATGGTTGCTTCTTAACCACTTCAGCCCCCCTAGCTGAAACCCCCTTAATGACCAGGCCACTTTTTACAATTCTGCACTACACTACTTTCACCGTTTATTGCTCGGTCATGCAACTTACCACCCAAATGAATTTTACCTCCTTTTCTTCTCACTAATAGAGCTTTCATTTGGTGGTATTTCATTGCTGCTGACATTTTAACTTTTTTTGTTATTAATCGAAAATTTTACGATTTTTTTGCAAAAAAATTTCATTTTTCACTTTCAGTTGTAAAATTTTGCAAAAAAAACGACATCCATATATACATTTTTCGCTAAATTTATTGTTCTACATGTCTTTGATAAAAAAAAAAACGTTTGGGTAAAAAAAAAAAAAAAATGGTTTGGGTAAAAGTTATAGCGTTTACAAACTATGGTACAAAAATGTGAATTTCCGCTTTTTGAAGCAGCTCGGACTTTCTGAGCACCTGTCATGTTTCCTGAGGTTCTACAATGCCCAGACAGTAGAAAAACCCCACAAATAACCCCATTTCGGAAAGTAGACACCCCAAGGTATTCACTGATGGGCATAGTGAGTTCATAGAACTTTTTATTTTTTGTCACAAGTTAGCGGAAAATGTTTTTTTTTTTCTTTTTTTTTTTTTTTTCTTACAAAGTCTCATATTCCACTAACTTGTGACAAAAAATAAAAACTTCCATGAACTCACTATGCCCATCACAAACTACCTTGGGGTGTCTTCTTTCCAAAATGGGGTCACTTGTGGGGTAGTTATACTGCCCTGGCATTTTAGGGGCCCTAATGTGTGGTAAGTAGTTTGAAATCAAAATGTGTAAAAAATGACCTGTGAAATCCTAAAGGTGCTCTTTGGAATGTGTGCCCCTTTGCCCACCTAGGCGGCAAAAAAGTGTAACACATGTGGTATCGCCGTACTCAGGAGAAGTTGGGGAATGTGTTTTGGGGTGTCATTTTACATATACCCATGCTGGGTGAGAGAAATATCTTGGCAAAAGACAACTTTTCCCATTTTTTTTATACAAAGTTGGCATTTGACCAAGATATTTATCTCACCCAGCATGAGTATATGTAAAATGACACCCGAAAACACATTCCCCAACTTCTCCTGAGTACGGCGATACCACATGTGTGACACTTTTTTGCAGCCTAGATGCGCAAAGCGGCCCAAATTCCTTTTAGGAGGGCATTTTTAGACATTTGGATCCCAGACTTCTTCTCATGCTTTCGGGCCCCTAAAATGCCAGGGCAGTATAAATACCCCACATGTGACCCCATTTTGGAAAGAAGACACCCCAAGGTATTCAATGAGGGGCATGGCGAGTTCATAGAATTTTTTTGGCACAAGTTAGCGGAAATTGATTTTCTTTTGTATTTTCTCACAAAGTCTCCCTTTCCGCTAACTCGGGACAAATATTTCAATCTTTCATGGACTCAATATGCCCCTCACGGAATACCTTGGGGTGTCTTCTTTAATACCTTGGGGTGTCTTCTTTCCAAAATGGGGTCACATGTGGGGTATTTATACTGCCCTGGCATTTTAGGGGCCCTAAAGCGTGAGAAGAAGTCTGGAATATAAATGTCTAAAATATTTTACGCATTTGGATTCCGTGAGGGGTATGGTGAGTTCATGTAAGATTTTATGAGACTTTGTAAGAAAAAAAGAAAAAAAAAAAGAAAAAAAAAATTTCCGCTAACTTGGGCCAAAAAAAATGTCTGAATGAAGCCTTACAGGGGGGTGATCAATGACAGGGGGGTGATCACCTATATAGACTCCCTGATCACCCCCCTGTCATTGATCACCCCCCCCCCCTGTAAGGCTCCATTCAGACGTCCGTATGATTTTTACGGATCCACGGATCGGATCCGCAAAACACATACGGACGTCTGAATGGAGCCTTACAGGGGGGTGATCACCTCATATACACTCCCTGATCACCCCCTGTCAGGCTCCATTCAGACGTCCGTATGTGTTTTGCGGATCCGATCCATGTATCCGTGGATCCGTAAAAATCATACGGACGTCTGAATGGAGCCTTACAGGGGGGGTGATCAGGGAGTGTATATGTGTATATACTGCACGTGTTCAGTAAAACAAAAAAATCTAAAGCCCTAAAATACATACAATTCTGTTCACCCTGTCGGATCCGTCCTGCCGCTCCATCCCCATTGACTAGAAGGCGAAAGGCCGCCGGAATAAGAGTACTGCATGTCCGACTCTCACCGCAAACTGCCATGCTGCGCAGGAGCTCCGCCCCGCGTCCCCATTATAGTCAATGGGGACGGGGAGCGGTCCAACGCACGGCAAAATAGCGGCAGGACGGAACCGACAGGGTGAACAGCCTGTCGGATCCGTCCTGCCACTAGTATGAAAGTAGCTTTAGGCTACTTTCACATCTGCGCTTACCTTTTCCGCTATTGAGATCAGTCATAGGATTTTAATGGTGGGCGGGCGCAGAAACGCTTCCGTTTTGTCCCTATTCATAGTCAATGGGGACAAAACAGAACTGAAGGGAATGCACCAGAATGTATTTTGTTCCATTTGGTTGCGTCCTCATTGCGGACAGAATAACGCTGCATCGCGTGACGATAATACAAGCGTCTGCATCAGTTATATTATCTTTAACACAGCAATGATTATTGTGTCCAAGAAAACGGATCAGTCCCTATTGACTTACATTGTGAAGTGGCAAAATCGCTGGTGTGATAGTAGCCTTACACTGATGACTACACCAGCCAGATCAGATCTGAGCTATTGTTTTCCAGAGACCTGGGTTGGTTTCTATTAGTCACAATTGTTTTGTCCGACTCTGCAGAGACCAAAGCGCCCCTTTACAGAAGCTCCGTAGAAGGCACATGTGCAAAATGTCTAAGAGGGGCATTTATGGAATGAGGTACGCCAATTTTCTGCTGTTAAAATGTCACAAGTGCTGGCCAGTTTCAAAAGTGTGCTGGGATTAAGGCCAAATTTGCAGATTAGATTACTTTATCTTCCACACCAGGCAAGCCCCAGGCGTACGTTAAAAAGTTATAGGAGCAAACCACATGGCACCAAATTCATTACTACTGTGCACCATTTCACGCGCACTGGCACAAACCAAAGATGCCTAAATTTCTTAACTAAACCACTGACAACACTGCATCATTCTGCGCTTCCATTTTCCCCTTTAGTCCAGTAGTCGGAGCAGAAATGTGCAACTATCCAGCTACAAGTCTCTCTGGGCCTCAGGTTGCTGTGGAAACTTCCCGGATTAGAATAAACATTTTCAGCTGCAGTCTGCCACTGTATTCTGCAGGGCACAGTTTAACCCCTTTAGGGCCAATTTTAGTTTTGCGGGACAAGTTGTATACTTTAATGGCACCATTTAATTCACTACATCTTGTAGTGAAAGTATCTATCTATTGCATCACCATATTCTGATACCTATAACTTATTTTCTCATCTAGGAGCTGTGTGAGGGTTTGTTTTTCAGTTTTGTTCTATAGATTGTATTAGTACTTTGGGGCACATACTTCTTTTTGATCATTTTTTATTTCTTTTATTTATTTATTTGGGGGGGGGGGGGGGGGTGATCAAAAAATGGTGAACACCGCATTTTTATTTTTTTTCCCGTTATGGTAATCACTGCACAGGAAAAACATTATTATATATCTTAATAATTTGGACATTTTATGGATGCGACAATATCTATTATATTTACATTTTTTTTTATTGTATATGTAAAATTGGGCGATTAGAATTTTTTATATTTTTGTGTTTACATTTTTTACGTTTTCTCACAGTCATTTTTAGTCCCCTTTGGGGACTCGAATACACCATACACTTGCCCTATAGACATCAATAGAGTAATATTACAGTCTAAGATTTTTTTCAAGCTGCCTTTCAGGCTGTGGCACAGGCAGTTTTGCAGGCAGTTCACTATGACATGCCTTCAACAAAGACCCAGGATGTCATAGCAACAGACTGAAGACCTGAAATGGAGCCTCCTTTATTTCAGATGCCAGGCTCGCTACTGACTGCAACATCAGAGCAGTTAAATTCTGGGGACTGGAGTTCACTATGAGCCTGGTCACTGTGGAGGGATGCTGGCTGTATGGATCAGCTGTTGACCCCACTCCATACACCTCTTGCACCCGGCTGACATACTATCAGTTGGGTCACAAGGGGTTTTAAGTGCTAGTGCTTCAGGATTTGCAATATTTAACTAGATCCATCATTGTCTGTAACTTAAAGGCTCTACCATTTATTATAATGCTGCTTACTGGGTGGTACCGCACTCTAACATTTATGGACGTCTTAAACAGACAGTACCTTTAGAGGTATAAAGTATTACAAAGAATACTTTCACAAATGTAAGTGTGGCTGTTTAATATTATTAACAATAATAAATCCCTCAGTAAATTCTAGTATGGGTGGAGTGGTGGTGCTTAAAAGGGTTGTCCCACCACAAGACCTTATCCCCCATCCACAGGATAGAAGGAAAAGTATTTTATTGGTATGGTTCCAACATGGGGACCCCCACTGATCACAAAAATGAGGATCCAGGGTAAATTAGGTGCCCATCACGCATGCGCACTGCTATTCAATTGAATTCTATGGGACTGCTGAAGAGAAGAGTATAGCTGCACCTCTCATGTGATTGGTAGGGATCCCAGCAGTTGAATCCCACAGATCAGATACTTATCCCCTATCCTGTGGATAGGGAATACTTTGTTATTATAGGACAACCTCTTTAAATCACTGATTACACCAGGATTTCAGTATCCTTACTGATGCTGAAGATGCACATGAAGACCAATAAAAGTTATCTCCGTGCACAATTGAGCCTGTCAATTCTGAAACACCGCCAACCTTCTCTACAACCAAGTGATAGAAGCAGGCAGCTGGGCTCATTTTTTGGTTTGAGTGATGACAGCTTAGTATGAATTTGCACCTGTCATCGCTGGTTAAGACAAAAAGCAGACTGTCAGAAGTATCTCACAGCACTTAAAGGAAATATCTGAAAGCGGAGCTCAGATACATTTCCAACATAACTCTGCCCCCCTATTACAAATTTCCTTCTGGGATTCGCATCCCCACCTATCCCTTGGTTGAACTTAGTGGGCCTGTCTTTTTTCTCAACCGTATTAACTATGTAATGTTTATGGGATCACAGACACATCTGCAGCACTACAGGCTTGGAACAGTCTATTTGCACTTGCTAGTCTGTATAATGAAACTATGCCGTGCTTTTTAGAAAGTCCGGGTCCACAAGCAGCATCCCCATAAACCCACCCACTCGGACGGTGTGCGTTTTCCTTCTAAAAATAAAGAAGTAGGCAATCAACAATAAAACACTTTACTTTTATTTCCAGGATTAAATAAATATTTAAAAGGGGTTGTCCAAGATAATAAGAAATCTGAGGAATGTCCCAGAATGCTTTAAACAATGATTGGATAGTCACCTTTCTCAGGCGCCGTTCTCTATGCAGCTGGTCACTCTCCCGCTGTTTTACAGACTGCAGCGGTAACATGCAGGGATACCCCACACGTGACTGCTGCAGCCAATGCATTCTGGGTCATTGCTCAAATTTCTAATTATTTTGGACAACCCCTTTGAATATGCCTGCCTTCTTCCAGAAACTGCACCACATTTATCCATGGATTGTGTCAGGGACTGCAGTTCAGCTACATGGAAGAAACAGGCGCAATGCTGCACTGTTTTTGGCTAAAAGCAGCCATATTTTTCTAATACTGTAAAAACCTTTTAACACACACATATATACACACACCAACAAATACAGCAGCAGCACAGTCAGACAGAGGTCGGCTTCTCCTCCACAATACGTACTCTCCAAATAACGAGGCAGCACTTCCAGCTTTCGGTGACAGGGTGAAGACCCCAAAACTTTATTCCCAGCAACGTTTCAGCCTACTCAATGACGCCTTTGTCAAAAAAAAAGAAAAATCTAAAAAACGCAAGCTAATTTCGATACGTCTTTTAACCAGGGGCATACAATTTCATGTGTCACGTGCCCTAGGCGCTGCTCCACCCCATAGAAGTGAATGGGGCTGAGTGTGATACCAAGAACAGCCACTATACAATGTACGGTACTGTGCTTGGTAAGCATGGAGAAGGCCGCGGTGCTCACAAACAGCTGATGGCCAGTGCCTTCTCAAAAAGCTGATCGGCAGTTCTGGGTGAAGGACCACCACCAATCAGATATTGATTGCCATTGGATAGGTCAATCAGTATTAAAATATCGGAAAACCCTTTTAATGAACATAAAAATTACTTGCCTCCTTTCCAGAGATGTACAGGTTAAACTGAATAGATGCATGGCAAAATGCAAGGCACTGTCTTTTTTAACAACAAAATAGTGCAATGGATTTTACTGTGGATCTCAGAGTTGATCCTTCTTAAACAATTAGCGGTGTCCTCTTTGCTGGCGGTATAAAAATAACCTTGACACAAGAAGATGTGCTATATAAAGCCTGGTTCATGTGTAAAAAAAATATACTGTGTGTTCAAATGTCTGCAGCAACAGTTAACACTACTGATCTTTCTAGCAGCTGTAAGCTAGCCAAATAATATGATAAATATTAAAGGTAGATGGTCTTTAGCTAGCAATGTGCTTAAGGGGATTTTGCCTACAGCAGACAAGCAATAAATGTTGGACAGTTGCAGATTCCACCTCTGGGACCCAGACCTGTCTCCAGAATGGGGTCTAACTGAATGGAGAGGAGGCCGAGCATATGTACATGTGTGGACACAGGAGTGTGTCCAAGAGGTTGGACCTGCATCTATCAGACACTCATGGCATATCCCGTGAAAATGTCAAAATGTCTAGAATGGAAAAAACCCTTTATAAACAGTGTGTTCGAGGAAGACATCATCACATTATATGAAATGGGAAGCCCAGAACAGACTTCACACATAATGTAAGATGACACCCATATATCCCAATATTACTCGAAGAGGTGTTAAACTCCAGTGATATCTCAATTGTAGTAATTAACAGTTTTCCCTTTACTTCATACAAATAATATCATTTATCATTCCCAAATAATAATGCATTCTGCACTGAACAGTTTTCTCGTAGTTCTTTTTATATATATAATACTAATGATAATGGTCTACCCACCTTGCAAACTCTGGCTATTCTTGGTATCAGAAGCTTGTTGAAAAATTCATACTCTACAGACACTTCGGTGAAGAAGAAATAAATCTTGTCATCGTCCCCCTCCGGGTTGTGCTCGGGTGCCCTGATCACATCCGCATGCACAAATCTGGGTTCTACATACACACAATGTAAACAATTAGATACTGATGAGCAACCAAAATCAAGGAACCAAGATGAAAACTAATGAAGACCCGTGTATGAGGCTTAAAAAGTGCCACACACCCACAAGAAGCAAAAATATACATAGGTTATAAGCAAAGAGCTACAACTGTTCAGGAAAACATAGCTAACAAGACACGAAACATACAGGAGCCATATGGCTCTGTGCAGGACGCAGCCAAAAACAGGGGCTGACCCCGGTGTGGTCAGCTTTCCACAAAGGTGTTTTATGTATTGTGAAATTCCTTCTTGATTTCACAATATGTCCACATCCTAACAAAAAAAAAAAGTTGAACATTTTAGATTACTGCAGTCAACTACTGTATTCCTCCAGTTTTTCACCCTCGGAGGTTCAGATAATGGACACAGAAAGGTTTGGCAGGGTACACCTACTGGAAGGCTTATTACAGGCGACAGTCTTTCCCCTGCGGGGTTACTTTTCACTCTGTGACCCTGCAGAGTCAATATTTAGTTCAATACTGGCATAATCTATTGACAACTGAAAGGCTGCAGGCAGCCATAGCTATTCAGATGCCCCAGTTTTGGAAGTCTATTGCCTGCTTTCACATCTGACCATTAGCTCTCTGTAGAATTTAGTGGATCTCTTAGAGCAACCTGGTGTCAGCAAATGACAAGAAAGATCTCACAGGTCTTTCTAATTTCACTGGGCTCTCTTCACACTGGTGTCAAAGCTTCAATTTAAGGTTCAGTTTAAAAAAGGAAGCCAATGGAGCAATGACAGATCTGTGCTAGGGATGGTAACTGTTGGACCATACTGACTTCTAAGATGTGTTGGGGTTCCTTTGAGGTTTCTATAGTTTAGATTGCAAGAATAGTGAGGTATGCTGTGCTATTCTGACCATCAAAAGTGACGGATTGCACAAGTGTGAATAAAGACGAAAAGTAATAGGTGAAGATGGCGGAGTTAAAAAATTACCGTTAAGCCAAGGTACTGCATATTCTGTCCTCAAGTTGCTTAGCTGTTGGGAGTGTCTACATATGATTGGCTCACTGCCAAGGAAGGTAAAGGAAGTTCCAGAGTACAAGTCTCCATCTTTTAGGTTAGGAACAAGAAAAAAAAAAAATGAATTAAAAACTGAAATAAATGTAGTTTTCAGAAACATTAGCATAAATACATTTTCAGCTTTCTTTTACTGTGCGTAATATTAAAGGGGTTGTACAACCTCCAGTGTGGTTCTTAAAGGGGTTTTGCCATTACATACTATGTGGTCATATAGCTAGGATATGCCCCAATTGTCTGATAGGTCCCCCAATTGTCTGATAGGTGGGACCCGCACCTATCAGACAATTGGGGGACCCGCAACTACAATGAGAACGGAGCAGGGGAAATTAAAGGAGGGCGCACTGCATATGCGCAGCCACCCTCTTAATTTCAATGGGGCTGCCGAAAATAGCAGGGCTCTGGCTCAACTATTTCCATCTTCCCCATAGAAACGAAAGTGAGCAGGGGCCGCGCATGCGCTCCCCTTCACTTGTATGAGAGCAGCTCTTAGTGGACAGACCCCGGGAAACCAGGGGTCCTCCAGCTCTCCCTACTCAGTTCTCCTTGTAGGTTCAGGTCCCAGACGTGGGACCAGCACCTATCAGTTAATGGGGGCATATCTTAGCGATACACCCCCATTGTATGTGATGGGAATACCCCTTTAAAGGAGTTGTGCACCTTTAGGGGGCAATTAGCAAACCTGCGAAGGGAAGCATATCTACCTTCTTCCTGGCGCTGGCTCCTAGTTCCTTTGCAGCAGCATCAAAGTTTAAATCTTGGGAGCGCAGCAGAGAAGCCAAGGCCATGAAGCAAAGATGACAAGAGTCAGCACCAGGAAGCAGGTAAGTATGTGCCCTACCCCAAAGGGGCACAACACCTTTAAAGTGTTTATCATAAGGGTAATGGTCCTGTCTCAGCTTCCTTCAGTTGCTTCCTGTGGCCCAAAAGTGTGAAGTCCCATTTGTGGTCATGTGCAGCGCTCAAGCCATGCCCTGGCCTCAGCGGTGAGGCAACTCAAAGCACACATGACTGCGGAGGTTGTGAAACTGCTGAAGTCACAATTCCATTCCAAAGGTGACCAGAAGCAGAGGAGATGACCTCCCCTGCACTGAAACGAAGCACCAGTGAAGAGGGAAGTGGCTTTTTTTTCCTTTAGGCTAAACACTTTAAGGGCCATAACTAAGACTGGGTTGGGGGTCGATCAACCCCTTTAAAAAGGGTTTCTGTCACCAGATTTAACCCTATTAAGCTAGCTGACATTAGCGATGTGCTAATGTCAGCTAAACCTAACTACCCTATTCGTACTTTTAGCTATGCCCCCGTTACACCAGAAATCTAACTTTTATAATTTGCTAATTAGTCTCTAGGAGCAGGGCTCCGTTCTCTCACCTTTGTTGCCTCCCTCCAAGTCCTGATTGACAGGGCCAGGTAGCGCTCACATCTGTCTGCCAGCCCTGTACTGGTGAAATCTTGCGCCGTAATCGGCGCAGGCGCGGTGAGGAAGCTATCAGCCTGCTAGCGTCTTTCCCTTATCGATCCTGCACCGAATACTGAACGGCGCGAGATTTCACCAGAGCACAGGGCTGGCAGACAGATGTGAGCGCTGCCTGGCCCTGTCAATAAGGACTTGGAGGGAAGCAACAAAAGGTGGGAGAACGGAGCCTCTAGGAGCAGGAACAACTCGCCCCCCTGCTCCTAGAGGCTATTTAGCAAATTATAAACGTTAGATTACTGGTGTAACGGGGGCATAGATGAAAGTATAAATAGGCTAGTTAGGTTTAGCTGACATTAGCACATCGCTAATGTCAGCTAGCTTAATAGGGTTAAATCTGGTGACAGAACAGCATGTAGAAAGAAAGGGATAGTTTCTAAAATGTTCTTTAAGGCACCAGAGAAAAGCAAGCTTGTAAAGGTATGTCATTTTTGGTGGCTGGGCTGAACAGTTTTGTACATTACAGTTTATTATTTACTGTATTTATATACTAGCAGAAGGACCCAGCTTTGCACGGGTATATTTCATCTAATGTCTGTGTGTGTCGTTAAAAAGATACAGTATCCCCCACAGCACCCTGACCCTTTAACAGTGAACGCCACAGTCCCCCACCCCTTAACACTGACCCCCCCACTTTAAAATGGGACCTCCACAGCAACCCATCCCCTTAACTTTGGCCTTCACAGCACCCCGCTCCATTAACAGTGACCTCCACAGCATTTGCCCCGTTAATAGTGGCCCCTGCCCCCTTAACGGTGACCTCCACAGTGCTCGCTCCTCAACAGTGACCTCCACAGCACCAGGCCTCTTTAATGCTAGGGCTACACAACGACATGTGTCGCACGACATTTTGTCTCAATGTTTATAATGATAGGCTATGGTGTTGCACTGCGACATGCTGCAACTGCGACAAAACAGTTGCAAAAAATCCATTCAAGATGGATTTTTCTGCCACTGTCGCGTCGCAGCATGTCACGTCGCAGTGCAACACCATAGATTATCATTACAAACATTGTCGAGTGACATTGATGTCGCACCAATGTCACACTACTAGGGCTGCAACGATTAATCGATGTAATCGATTATATTCGATAACTGGATTCGTTGTCGACGAATCCAGTTATCGAATAATCGCCGATTCGTTGCTATGCGGGCGGGCGCTGCATCTTTATTTTACCTTTTTACAATGACGCTCCTGTAACAGCCAGGCAGAGCGGACGGCGGCGTAACGTCACTCACTCACGTGACACGCCAGCTCCGTCCCCTTTATTCATGAAGTGGGCGGAGCAGGTGCGTCACGTGAGTGAGTGACGTTACGCCGCCGTCCGCTCTGCCTGGCTGCTACAGGAGCGTCATTGTAAAAAGGTAAAATAAAATAAAGATGCAGTGATTAGTGCGACTTATAAGCATCGGGGCCGGGGCTGTTATGGGGAGGGGGGTCTGTGTATAGCACTGCTATGGGGAGGAGGGGGGGGGGTCTGTGTATGGCACTGCTATGGGAAGGGGGATCTGTGCACTGTTATGAGGAAAGGGATCTGTGCACTGTTATGCCCATAACAGTGCACATATCCCCCTCTCCATAACTGCGCCACCCACAGATCCCCCTCTCCATAACTACGCCGTCCACAGATCCCCCTCTCCATAACTGTGCCGCCCACAGATCCCCCTCTCCATAACTGCGCCGCCCACAGATCCCCCTCTCCATAACTGCGCCGCCCACAGATCCCCCTCTCCATAACTGCGCCGCCCACAGATCCCCCTCTCCATAACTGCGCCGCCCACAGATCCCCCTCTCCATAACTGCGCCGCCCACAGATCCCCCTCTCCATAACTGCGCCGCCCACAGATCCCCCTCTCCATAACTGCGCCGCCCACAGATCCCCCTCTCCATAACTGCGCCGCCCACAGATCCCCCTCTCCATAACTGCGCCGCCCACAGATCCCCCTCTCCATAACTGCGCCGCCCACAGATCCCCCTCTCCATAACTGCGCCGTCCACAGATCCCCCATAAGCGTCGTCCACAGATCCCCCTCTCCATAACTGCGCCGTCCACAGATCCCCCATAAGCGTCGTCCACAGATCCCCCATAATAGTGTCGTCCACAGATCCCCCATAATAGTGTCGTCCACAGATCCCCCATAATAGTGTCGTCCACAGATCCCCCATAATAGTGTCGTCCACAGATCCCCCATAATAGTGTCGTCCACAGATCCCCCATAATAGTGTCGTCCACAATTTGTTTTAATATGGCCTTTGAACATAAGTTTTCAAGTAAGATCATATAAACCTCTGTTTTGTAATTTTGTCGTTTTTCCCGATTAATCGTAGAAATTAATCGGCAACTAATCGATTATTCAAATAATCGTTAGCTGCAGCCCTACACACTACACATGTAGCAGTGTAGTTGTGCAACTTTTTTTATTTTTTTTATTTTTTTTTTAACACATGTCGTGTAGCCCTAGCCTACAGCTGACCTACAGCAGTGAAGGAAAAATGGCTGGGTTGTTATGGAAACCTGGAGTAAAACTGTGTGTATGTGGAGATTAAGGGCCTGCAAGCTTCTATTGGCTGATAAGGGACATGTGACCGTGTGTATGGCAATTGGGATATGAAGAGAAAGACTTGCAGGCTTGTATTAGCTAATGCAGGTCATTTTGGGGGAATCTCTCATGAACGGTGCGTCCTAAAGAGCTGTGACCCCCACAAGATTTCTTTCCAGGTAGAGCAAGGGATGTGTATACCAAGTTTTGTTGAAATCGATGGTTGTGTTTTTGAGTGATCGCGGAACATACATACATACTTCTTTATGTATATAAGAAAGAAGATTGCACAAATTATCAGATTAAAGAACAGATCACAACAACTGCCACTTACCAACCATTACCGAAGTGTAACTTTGTGCAGGGTCAAATGGACATCTTCCTCTACCATCTTCATTTCTACCCAGAAGCTTAAAATTCTTCAACTCCTATAATTATACATAAAATTACAACGTTCTTGTTATAGAACTCACTGCAGTCTATATATTCCTTTACAGCCTTAAGTGCTATATGCAATATGTACTAAATGCCACTCTTCCCAATCTCACTATCCCATATAAACATGCCTACAAATGAAAGCGGACAGCTGCCTGAACGGCACTAACCAGGATGTCGCAGACGGGCTGAAAAGCGTTGGTTCCACACACGAACAAAGCACTTTCATTAAAAGGCTGCAACACACGAATGTAGTTCAGACACTCCGTCTAAAAGAAGAGAAATCAGTATAATGAAGAATTAATAAGTAATGATCCATAATTTAGGAACACATCTGGATAAACAGAAAACCGCAGCACCACTACCACATCTAAAAAACAATAGAAAACTCCTAATATACATAGCTTTGTCGGGATCCATATTGCAACTACATCTATGCTAAAAAAAAAAAATGTCATTATGTAAAGAGTGCTTATTTTCTTTGTGTAAATACACATTAAGGCTAAATGTAGACTGCAAATTTTACGCTGCCCCTCGCACCTAATGAAGTCCAACAGGTTTGGATTTCTGCTGACTTTCGTGTCACTGCAACATGACTACCATTACTAGGTGCGATGTGGCAGCATGACACTGCAGTCCTATGTCACCCAACTTCAAGACGCTTTGTAGCCTAGCTTAAAAACACTGTGTACCTGTTTGGATTTTCCTTTTCGAGAACACTCCTCATTTTTACCTTCAGTAACCTTCCAGTAAGCCTAGGAAAGAAACGTAAAGGTATGATGCTTAAAAAGGCAAGAGTTTACAACAAAACTTCATTATGCAGAGATGTTTATAAAGAGGATCTACAGTAAAATAAAGTGCCTTAGTATGGGACTGGATAAAATATACTGGATTATTGGGCAGCCGTGGCAAATCTGGGGGACAGAACCTCAGAAACATGGTAAAAAATAAAATAATAATAATAATATAATATATATGTTACCACAAAAACAGCTACCTATACTTTGGCTATTGCTCAGCCTTGTGAAATCTCACATTATGCTGCAGTTTTGACAGACTATCAGCAGATTACCAGACTTTCTGGATTACCATATTCTGTAATAAAAGGGAATTGACCCCTTCAAGACTAAGCCCCTTTTTTTTTTTTTTTTTTTTTTTTTTAAATGGCATAATTTAATTGACCACGTATCTGAAAATGGGAAAAAAAAAATTGTAGGGTGAACTTTAAAAAATAAATAAATGAAATAATTTCCTTATTCCTGCTGGATCAATAAGACTACGGCGATACCAAATTTGTATAGTTTAAAAAATAAATTAAAAAAAACATAAAATAGCAACATTTTCATTGCATCACCGTTTTCTGACAATCATAACTTTTTTACAATTTCCATCCACAGAGCCGTATGAGGGCTTTTTTTTCTTCTTATGGAACGAACTGTAGTTTTTATTGGTACCATTTTGGGGGTACATATTACTTTTTGATCACTCATTCATTTCTTTTTTGGGGGGGGTTTGGGGACAAGGTGACCAAAAAAATGGCGAATTGGTTGTTCTTTTTTTTTCTCCCCATTACGGCGTTCACAAGACAGCAAAACTATTTTTATATTTTAATAGTTCAGACATTTTTGGACATGTATTGCTTAGGCTACTTTCACACTTGCGTTCGGGGCTCCGCTTGTGAGTTCCGTTTAAAGGCTCTCACAAGCGGCCCTGAACGGATCCGTCCAGCCCTAATGCATTCTGAGTGGATGCGGATCCGCTCAGACTGCATCAGTCTGGCACCGTTTGTCCTCCGCTCCGCTCAGCAGGCGGGCACCTGAACGCTGCTTGCCTGGCTGTGCGGAGGCAAACGGATCCGTCCAGACTTACAATGTAAGTCAATGGGGACGGATCCGTTTGAAGTTGACACAGTATGGCTCAATTTTCAAACGGATCCGTCCCCCATTGACTTTCAATGTAAAGTCAAAACGGATCCGTTTGCACTATCATGAACAAAAAAAAAAAAATACATATATATATTTTTTTTTTTTGTTCATGGTAATGCGAACGGATCCGTTCTGAACGGAGCCACCGTCTGCATTAATATGAGCGGATCCGTTCAGAACGGATCCAATCGAACGCTAGTGTGAAAGTAGCCTTATTTTTATATGTAAACTTGGGATTATATTAATTTGACCACAAGATCACTACAACCTGCGATCTTGTGGTCTCTTCTCCCATAGACCACAATATAAAGCTATAACGGCTTATGGTATCCTTACACTCTGCCTGCTGAGCCGTGTCTCATGAATGGCTTTACAGACAGTTTACCATGACATACCTGGGAACCTTCAGCAGGCCCCAGGCTGACATGGTAACCGATCGGAGATTTCACAGTGGGGCTCTGGTCAGAAGGCACTGGCAGCCCATTTCCTCTGCCTAACTCCACAGACGCTGCAATCACTATTGACTGCAGCATCCGAGTGGTTAAATGACGGGGTTTGGCATTATCACCAATCCCAGTCATTGTAGATGGGTATTATACAGCCGGCACCTACTGTGTATGGACCGGGCTTGGGGCAGCAACCCACTCCACACAGCCTCTTACACATTATGTACACAATAATAAATGAAGGGTTAAACTATTACTGTACCACATGCATACTAGATCTCCTGCATATATACTTTTATCTTGATGCAGACGTCAGAGTACATGTGAAGAAAAAAAGAAAAAAGAAAAGGAAAAAGAAAAAAAAAGAAAACAGCATCCCATCTTGGTAGGAAGAACTGAACTCTGACAAGCTCAATGGTGTAATACATATATAGAATTTTTATTTTATTTTTTTGACACACACACTTACCTCATGCTTCTTATCTGATATATTCTGTGAATTTACGGCAAATATCACTTCCCGGGCCCCAATGTACAGAATACCCCCATCATCACTTAGCAACAATGTGGAATAGTTATATACTTCTGGCACGTGAAAACGAGTTAGGCTAATTTCTGCAAAATAAAACAAAGCTCTTAGGGGGGAAAAAAGGTGAATTCATAGTTATTGTTTTCTAGAAGACTGAGTGTGCACATAACTGATGTCTATGTGTAAAGAGACTGCCATAATGAAAGACAGCGTCTTCCTGTGGATAGTGTGCTTTTTGTGCGTCTCAATAGAGACGGGCATGCTGTTAAAGAACCTCGCAGTAAAGAAATGTCACACTGACTACATTCGGGGTTGCTTTTCTGTAGCTGTAAAATAACTGCACACTATTGCAAGCTTCTTGATCGTCAATATGCACTGCAATGAAGAGGTTAAAGAGGAAGCTGAAAGCTATAATTACGCTTAGGAGTCACTTCAACAGCTGTGGGGGCAGGAGAGTTTACCAATCGCAGTAAAAAGAATACGTTTAAGAGGTGTCACATCACCGAGAAATCAGAGCTGCAAACAGCTTAGAAGTGTGACTCGTACAGGCAATGAATCCAAAGCAAAGCAATCGTTACCTGTTCCTTGCCATGTGAGTCTCGGCTCCGGCACAAACGCCTCAGAAGTCCTTAGTACAAAACACATAAGCGCACATAAAAGGTACACTGCCATCTCCAAGGAAATGTTCACACGCAGAAAATGCTGGTTACGGCCCAACGGTTGTAATGGAGAAGAAGCAACAGCCCAATCACAAATCCATTATCTCAAAGTGAAAAGCGCTGTCTGGAGAGTGCCACAATGTGACTGCGATCACAGATCTTCTTCCTTTATGCATCATCTGAAAGAGTAATATGGGAAGTGTTACATGACTACAAAAGGACTTCCTACACATTCATAATGTACAGCAGGCGGGGAAAGAGCAGCTGCAATATATTCCGAAGGACACAAAATACAGTATATGTTCTGCTTCATTAGAGTGACAGTCTAATACTGTTATCCTCTGCACAATCTAATATCTAATGGTTTCATAGAAATTATTCAGAATATTCATTTAAAGGAGGTGTCTCACTTCAGTAAATAGCCTTTATCATGTAGGGAAAGATAATACAAGCCACTTACTAATGTATTGTGATTATCCATATTGCTTTGTTTCCTGGCTTGATTCATTTTTCCATCGCATTATACAATATTTGTTTCCATGGTTATGACCACCCTGCAAATCCATTAGTGGTGGTCATGCAGGCATACTATAGGAAAAAGCACCAGCCTAGGTGAGCTCCCACGGCCCCGGCCATCACAGAGGCCAACGTTTTTTCCCTAAAGTGTGCATGGATTTGCAGGGTGGTCGTAACCATGGAAACATTAATGAGATTGAAAAATGAATCCGGCCAGCAAAGGAAGCAATATGGACAATCACAATACATTAGTAAGTGCCTTGTATTAACTTTCTCTACATAATAAATGCCACTTGCTGAAGTGAGACAACCCCTTTAAGGCCCGACTCAGACGGCTGTATTTTTCATCTGTGTGGGCAACGAACTGCTCGGGGAACCAGAGTAAATGGTGCAATTCACAGCTCAGTTTTTCATGTGCTGCTTTGGTCCAGTTCTCATGTAACATGGACCTGGAAAAAAAATGGTCTGCATATTAAATGTCAGCCAAGTTTTGTTGCCACAACATAGTTGATTTTTAATACGGTTGCTCAATTTCCACGTAACAACTATGGACAACTTTGCACTGACTTTTTGGTCATTTTCTTCTTAAATGCAAAATAGTCTTCATTAACAATTTTCACGCAGTGTCAGTCATGTGTGAAACTCCTTCACATAGCTGGTGATGTTGCTGCTTCTGATATAAATGCCAACAGTACAATGCCCCTGGCTGCTTTAGGGTCAGAAAGCCTGATCTTCTCACCCCAAGTCTCATGCACACAACTGCAAGAAATCTACCGATTGTCGCTCTATCGCTCATTGCTTTTACACTTTTGCTCGATTTAACAATAATTTACACAATAATCGCCTCGAGTAAAGGAACCTTCACAGTGGAGTCCAGCCTTCCCAAGCACTGAAGATATGCTGCACTGATGCATGCGCAGGAGAGGGAGCTATACTCGACAATGCTAGCACAAAGGTCCTTAGTTTCCCTGGAAACTTTAATGTGATGGGGGAAGGAGGTCGTGATGGAGCCAGGGCAGGATCATACACAGAAATAAGACTTGTATAGAAAGTCTTAGGGAAAACTAGATGCTAATGCATGCTTCTAGTAGACAACCACATTTGTAGAACTAAAACGCGTTGTGCTTTCTGTACTTTAAATGTGCCTGTGTCTGCTGCCTGCCAGCATGAGTGAAATCTGGTACACGCATATTAAACACTGGCTGGGAGAGCCGCTCTTTGTTCGGAATTGCTAAGCAGGTCAACGTCTCACATTTCCCCAGCATCCATTTGGCAGGACATTTATCATTCTCTTTACTGAACAATTGTACTCGGATACCAACAAGTACGAGGAAACAAAGGCTGCCCAAATCTGGGCTGCCATCTCCCGGGCAGCTTGTTGCTAGGAAACCTTTCAACTCGTAAGCAGCTTGTTGGTGCTCATCATTTATTAAACTGCAAGCCGTGAAAGGGAATCGGCAAATAAATGCAGCGCTAATTTACTCTGCCGGAGTGCACCTTACTCTTACACCTTCCAACAAGTGTGGAAGCGAGAAAGGCACTTACCTCCTGCTTAACGGAATGCATGGGGTTTCATGGATGGGGAAAGCAAATGCACCAAGCCAAGTCTAAAAATGCTACTATTGCACCGCATAACCACAATAGAAAAAACTGAGTGTATAGATAGGAAATTATATTATATATAGTAATGTGGTCGAGAGAAACTTACATTGTCGTACTGCATATTAAAAAAGCCTAATTTCGATAGTTTTTTGGGGGGAAAAATGCGTTGATATAATAAGAGCTACAACTTAAAGGGGGTTTCCAGGCTTTTAGTATTGAGGAGGTATCCTCCGGATAGGTCATCAATATCAGATCAGCAGGGGTCAGACACAGATCAACTGGTTGAAGAGAAGCCTGTGCTCAGTGCCAGCGCAGCCTTCCCTTCATTGTTTATCTGCTCGCCACTGACATCGCAACGGTGAGCAGGTTTAATTACAAGCCATCCCATTCACGAGCTGTCCCATGGTAAATACGCCTGCTCACTGCTGCCATGATGACAGCGAGCAGGTAAACACTGAAGGCTGCACTGGCATGGCGCGCAGCCTTCTCTTCAACCAGCTGACGATAGACCATCTATATTAAAATCCCAGAAAACTCCATAACCTGTCACCAAAGATTTTATCTGCCTGTTAAAACCAGATAGTAACCCTTTTTTTCTAAGCTCTTTTTCCTGATTGCAGTTTTCTAAAGATTATTATGGGGATGGCCATCTTGCCTGATCTGTTCTTAACAGCATTTACAAAGCATTAATAAAATTGCTTTACGGCAGCCCCATGGGCCATAGACACAATGGTCAGGAGGGGACCTGATGACCTCTATGTGCAGAGCTCATTGTACAGGGAAAGGATAGATAAGCTCTGACAATCACCTATTGTGTATGGAGGATCCTGTCTTATCTGTACACAGAGGTGATATCTCCTTATCATTACTGGCAGGATGACAGATAATGGCTCATTCAGGCAGCTGAATGTCATTTGCAGTCTGCAAGTATCTGGATCAGTAGTTCAGCAAAATCTTCCACATGTCCGGAAAAAAACCAAAAAAAAACTGAATGTATGTTTCCATATGTCTTCCATAATTTGCAGATCAGCAAAAAAACAGAAGGTATCATTTTAATAAAAAGAGTCAAAGTAGACATGACAGGGCATTAAAGTTTGCGGACACAGATCCACAAAATACGGATTGCATACGGAACACTTTCCACGTGCAATCCACTTTTTTGCCGAACCATAGACGTGAATGGGGCCACGGACCACATTTTGTGGACAAGTATAGGACATGTTCTATCTTTTATGCGGACATACGGAGGCGGATAGCAAACATACATAACGCTATGTGATAGACTATTAGGATCAGTTCACAAAGAGTTTTTGGGCTGCTGATTTTGGAGAGTTTCTGCCTCAATCAGCATCAAAAACGCCTCCCATTCGCTTCAATGGGATGCAGCACTTGCTTTTTTTTTTACACGTGTAAAAAAAAAAAATCTGCATGTAAAAGAGAAGCAGCATGTCCTCTCTTGGGGCAGAATCAGCTCTGATTTTTCAATTCACATTAATGGGAAGCAGAAGGAAAAAAAGGCCCCATTTGAGATGTGCACATACGTAGATTTCTTTGTATGTAAACGCGCCAAAAGCACTATAGAATTTAATAAAGTAAAGAAAATCGCTTTACAAAAAAAAACGCATGTAATTTGGAGGTATACAAATCTGCTTGGATTCAGTGCAGAATTTTTTTTATTATTTTTTTACACACACGTGCATTTTGAAAATAAGCTGTGTGATCTGACCCTTATAAATCAGAAACACCAACCTGCTTCTCGCCTTGCACATGCTCGGTGCGATGTGGGTAAGGGTGTCCAGCTCTGAGCTCAGTAATCTTGACCTGCACTGTGAAAACAAATAAGATGTGAGTAAAGTAACGTATGACAGGTTTGTTAAGCATCTAACACAAGTGACATTTCTGCGTGACATGCCTTGGGGAGATGCCAAAATATAATCTTTGCCGGCAGCAAAGGAGAACGGGCGGAATGGACACATTGCATACCTAGAGGGCCTCCTAAATCGCCTCTGTACTTAACAGCTTGCTTTCTTTGATGTAATCCTTTTACGGAGAGAAACTATGTCAATGGGTTCAGGATAATTGGACCCATTATAATTAGAGACGAAATGTACATTGTGGCAACAAAACAAACTTTAAGGGGGGGGGGGGCTTTAATATTCATTTTCAGGTCTGAGTGAGATTAAAAACAAAGGATGAAGCTCCTCCACACTTCAGACATTACAGATAGACGTTCAGTTAGAAGTGGGGATGTCAGTACTGAATATATTAATGCAGCCATACTGGACAGTGCCAGCAGTGACGAGGGTCCATGTCAGGGCTAGGTGCCATTACAACCACTTGGTAAATGGAATACGTAATTAGCTGATCTCTCCTACATTCACCATGCAACTGCCTCCAGAACAGCCAAACAGACCATTTACCAGGGGCAGAAAACAGCACGGAGCTGTTTACTGTGCTAACATCAGAGACCAGCAATGCTTTACACAGGCATGGAGGCAAGTCTAGTGAATGACAGAGAGGGGTTATAGGTTATAACTCCAAGGGAGCGACTGACCATCTATAGAAGAACTGTACCCCCCTCCCCCAAATAAGATATGGGAGGCTGGCATCCGGATGTGTAAAGGACTTTGATCGGGAGTGTGTGGCTTCATACCGGCCTGTAAATGTTCTCCAATCTAGTCAGAGATGTATAGAAACCTTCCAGGAAACCTACATCATGTCTGAAAGTGACATCCATTACAACAGGAATAAAATCATGCATGAATTCACGGAGTAATATTCTGCGGTCTAATGCTTTGCTCGGCAGCAGTTATTGATCAGCAGAGGCACTGCACAGGTTAAGTGGATTTCTCTTAGCAACCCGGCGGCCATGGGGGATGGGGGCGGTATTGATTGATCCTTGTAGAGAGCACAAGATGGATACCTAACATGAGATATGCCATTGTGCACTTTCCAGAAAATGGATAAAAAGGAGAGCCGAGAAGTGCCCTTAGAAGCCTCATGTGCGGCTACCACAGTCTTACACAATCCTCATGTGACACTGCCAGACAGTCTTCTCAGCAAAGTAATAAAACTGCACATGTCATCGTGTGACAATAAGGTGTCTGAGGTCTCCTGGACGCCACCGTATACGCTCATCCACAGAACACGGATACAGAAATGGCAGTAACTGACGGCGCTCTCACTGCAGATATTCCATGCAATGTCTTATTCAACCTTCCAGCTAGAATCTAGTTCTACTTCATTAGTTAGGAGGCGTGATGGAAAGTGATGGTTCAGGACTTGGCACGGCGTGACGTAAGAGCAGTCAGACATATCTGGAGGCAAGGTGAAAGGAGCAGTGAACGGACCACGCCTGAGAGCAGTAAATGATTACACACACACCCAATAACAAGCTACACCAATATCTACCTCGCCACATACACTCACATGATGTGCCGTGAGGGCCTCCTCTGCTCTCTACCCTCCTCACAATAAAGAATAGACCGACCATACAATACTCAGCCCACATCGTAAAACCTCTCACTAGTCTATCTGGCTGTACCAGTTGTGTGCGGGATTTTTCACAGCTCTACGCCAAAGTCAAATCTTCATGAGGCATATGAGCTGGGGAACATAATGAAGGGGCCCATTTACCCACACCTCTACTAATATATAAAGGTTTTTTAACATTGGTGACTATAGGTATACATATACCACTGCATGGCAATATATCAGATCCTTCATTCAGAGGTATACATTAATGAATACTATACATCTGATGAAAGCCTCAGTGATATGTGAACAGAGCCCTACAGAGTTAAAAATAAATGTAAAGATCATCCATCAGCAGGATCAACTCTACACTACGTGCAGAATTATTAGGCAAATGAGTATTTTGACCACACCATCCTCTTTATGCATGTTGTCTTACTCCAAGCTGTATAGGCTCGAAAGCCTACTACCAATTAAGCATATTAGGTGATGTGCATCTCTGTAATGAGAAGGGGTGTGGTCTAATGACATCAACACCCTATATCAGGTGTGCATAATTATTAGGCAACTTCCTTTCCTTTGGCAAAATGGGTCAAAAGAAGGACATGACAGGCTCAGAAAAGTCAAAAATAGTGAGATATCTTGCAGAGGGATGCGGCACTCTAAAAATTGCAAAGCTTCTGAAGCGTGATCATCGAACAATCAAGCGTTTCATTCAAAATAGTCAACAGGGTCGCAAGAAGCGTGTGGAAAAACCAAGGCGCAAAATAACTGCCCATGAACTGAGAAAAGTCAAGCGTGCAGCTGCCAAGATGCCACTTGCCACCAGTTTGGCCATATTTCAGAGCTGCAACATCACTGGAGTGCCCAAAAGCACAAGGTGTGCAATACTCAGAGACATGGCCAAGGTAAGAAAGGCTGAAAGACGACCACCACTGAACAAGACACACAAGCTGAAACGTCAAGACTGGGCCAAGAAATATCTCAAGACTGATTTTTCTAAGGTTTTATGGACTGATGAAATGAGAGTGAGTCTTGATGGGCCAGATGGCTGGATTGGTAAAGGGCTCCAGTCCGACTCAGACGCCAGCAAGGTGGAGGTGGAGTACTGGTTTGGGCTGGTATCATCAAAGATGAGCTTGTGGGGCCTTTTTAAGGTGAGGATGGAGTCAAGCTCAACTCCCAGTCCTACTGCCAGTTTCTGGAAGACACCTTCTTCAAGCAGTGGTACAGGAAGAAGTCTGCAAGGTAAGAAAAACATGATTTTCATGCAGGACAATGCTCCATCACACGCGTCCAAGTACTCCACAACGTGGCTGGCAAGAAAGGGTATAAAAGAAGAAAATCTAATGACATGGCCTCCTTGTTCACCTGATCCGAACCCCATTGAGAACCTGTGGCCCATTATCAAATGTGAGATTTACAAGGAGGGAAAACAGTACACCTCTCTGAACAGTGTCTGGGAGGCTGTGGTTGCTGCTGCACGCAATGTTGATGGTGAACAGATCAAAACACTGACAGAATCCATGGATGGCAGGCTTTTGAGTGTCCTTGCAAAGAAAGGTGGCTATATTGGTCACTGATTTGTTTTTGTTTTGTTTTTGAATGTCAGAAATGTATATTTGTGAATGTTGAGATGTTATATTGGTTTCACTGGTAAAAATAAATAATTGAAATGGGTATATATTTGTTTTTTGTTAAGTTGCCTAATAATTATGCACAGTAATAGTCACCTGCACACACAGATATCCCCCTAAAATAGCTAAAACTAAAAACAAACTAAAAACTACTTCCAAAAATATTCAGCTTTGATATTAATGAGTTTTTTGGGTTCATTGAGAACATGGTTGTTGTTCAATAATAAAATTAATCCTCAAAAATACAACTTGCCTAATAATTCTGCACTCCCTGTACTAAAGCAGTCATACTGCCCGGTAAAGCTGATCCTGCTGACTTTTCGGCACAGTGTTGTTACACCTGCTCATCCCACTCACATGAATGGGGCGAGCAATTGTAATTATACTGCACAGCCTCTACAAAGGAGAGAAGGCACAGCACTGCTACCCCTTCAAACCACTGCCGATCTGATATTGATTACTTATCCTGAGGACCCCAGCACTGCACAGTATACGCCATAAATGTCAGATAGTCATGGGTCCTGAGAACAGAGGTCCTCTCCAACCCAATCCCTGGTCACTGCATCAGTCTGTAAATGAAAGCCGATTAAACTGGAGGTCCGGAAAACAGCAGAGCCTACTGCGATATGGCGTTTCCATAATGCCCATAGGAGCGAATGGGAGTCGTGCAAACCACGTAGAGCAGCCGGCGTGGCCGTTTCCATATTCTCAGCCACTACTACTTTCAATCACAGGTAGATGTGGGGGGGTGTCAGCTATCACCTGGAGGACCTCTATTCTCAAAACAGGTGTGGTCCCAGTGGAGGTGCCTGCATCTATCAGGTACTTATGGTGTATGCACCAAATATCTCCAGCTGAACAGTGCTCGTGTGTTGTGGTGATGGTGACGGAGCTGCAGTTGTAGTTTCAAGTGAAAAGAGTCTTCCAAGCAAAGCTGTAACTGAGCGTCACTGAGGAGGTCTTCAGTGGTTTACTGATCGCTGAAGATACCTGTGTGTAACAAGTCAGATAGGTAGGGGGTGGGCAATGACACTGGGGTGGAGGCCTCTATGTTACACACACGATCAGTTAGAGCTTTGCTGAGAAGGCCCTTTTTAACCCTTTTTCTAGTACAAAGTAATGTCTTTCCCTAATAAAGTATAATTACAAAAACTTAACATCCCCGTCCACACAAAATAAATAAACCAAAATGACAGTTACACTTTAAAGGGGTTGTATCATCTCAGACATTGGGGACATATCGCTAGGATCTTTAGAATGGAGCCCACAAAAAGTGAAGGAGAGTGCACCGCACATGCATGGCCGCCCTCCATTTATTTCAATGGGACTGACAAAAATAGCCGCGGTGCGCCGCTCCCTCAGGAATGAATAGAGGGCAGCTGTACATGCGCGCTACGTCCTCCTTCACATTGCAGGCTCCCCAACGTCTGAGATGACACAACCCCTTTAAGTCAGTAGTAGGGAGAGGATTATTTTATTTTTTATTGTACACCTGCAGAAACGTGGGCAGTAAGGAAATGTGAAATCATTTATATATATTTTTTTTAAAAGGAGGCGGACAAGTGAGCCTATGGCCAGGGAGAGCGGCTGATGTAGAACCCAGTCTGGTAATCTTTCATCAGCTACTCCAGGAGGAATGCCTTCCATGTCAGCACAGGCACGCTGCTCGCCATCACACTGCAGGCCACGCTGTTAAGTATTTTCTATCAGCGCATCTTAAGTGCTAAAAATAAACAGGCAAAGAACAAAAGTTTACCACAATGAGATATGAAACCTGTACATGAAGTACGAGAGCAGAAATGACCAATTATCCCACCCAAAGTTACCGGAAAGTCCGCCCCAGATGCTGACCCCAGGAAACAGACTGTTCGAAATATACCGGGCGGAAGCATGCAGCCAATAAACTAAAGTGTCCCATACGCCTTTAAAGGGGTTCTCTGCTGAACCTGGATATAAGCCATGCTTTATTCTTTTACTACATACTGTATGAGTGGAGCACTTCCTTGCTCCGATGCTCCCACTTGCCTGTTTGTTTACTGCCAGAGACGTACCAGGCTTCTCCTCAATATGCTAGGCAGAGCTTTCCACCTAGCAGTGAGCCCGACGACGTCACCAGCACAGAAGGGTGGTCTATAGCGCTGCCCTAGGCTGTTTTGGAGGCAAAGCAGCATAGTACCCGCCTATAAAAACTGCCTCCGGCAGCGCCATAGACCACCCATCTGTCCGGTGACCGTGGAAATACATAGCTCCAAATGGAATCGGACTGAGCATGGAATGCTCTGTCTAGATCATGTGGAATCACAGTTGGTCTCCATTCACATTAATGCTGTTTGGGGGCGTTTTAAGATGCTGGTTAACGATTAAGGAATCTCTCAGGTCTTGTAATGATGCATTGAACCTACATAGTATCCCATTAGCAGAGTAGGGGAAACGTGCCTGGAGTTTGTGCATTCGCAATAATCCCTCTCAGCGTTTGTGTCACATGGCTGAGAGAAATCTGACTACACAGCCACACCGTGCCTGGTTTTCATGCCCATGATTTAGCATTAGGGGTCTAAGAGTTTCTATTTACACACTATGGACCACATTTATCACGGTAATAGCGCCCCTCATGTCATTATAGACCACAACAGACGGGAGACAGCAAGTTCCAGACAAATGGTCGGGCGGCACGTCGTGGCATAGCCCCAGCCTGGGTGTGAGGTAAGGTTAAGTCCATTATAATATTTCTACCAGTACAAGTTACTATCTGCAGCAATCCCTTTAGATTATGTAATAAGAGCACTAGGTCACCGCTACATAAATTATCATCCGATTATTCAGAGTAAAGATGCGACATAAGTCCCTTACAGCGTTCAGATGCCGCCGGGCTAATCTACAGTTTTAATCATACAAAGCTGATGAAGCAAATACGGTACGTCTTATGAGCGCCGTCCGGACGTACCTGTGGATAGTGCCTCATCATGCCATATGAAACAAAGAGGGAAATGGAGAGCAGGATTCTAGTTTTCTGGAGTCTTCACTAGGTATGCCCCACCGCATGTATGACCTAATGAGGGCCACACTTACCTGCTCTCAGGCTGGTTTACGCCAGGGTATGGACATGGTTATTAGGGCCGCAGGGGAAACATCACAGCTGAATCCAGTCACTGGTAGCTGCACAAATGACCTTGTGCCAATCTGTTACATGGATCGCACGTCATCCACATAGAGGCAAATAGATCAATGCCTGGCTTGTGGCTTTGCGATCCAGGTTCTCTTCCTTTTTGTATTTTTACCTACTGACCATCCTCATGGCGTCCGCCACTCCTCCCATTCGATCCAGTCAGAGACTGTATAAAAGGTTCAAACCCGCTTGGTCTCAGTTCAAAGTGTAAGGCTTCAATTGTACACTAGCGTTAATATTTTCCGGTATTGAGATCCGTCATAGAGGCTCAATACCGTAGAAAAACGCTTCCGCTAACTGAACAGAATGCTCCATAATGCATTTTGTTCGGTTGTGATCTCATAAGGGAGAGCAATCCGCAGCATGCTGCGATTTACTTTCCGTCATGGGATGCGGAGCAAGACGGATCCGTCATGACCCACAATGCAAGTCAATGGGGACAGATCCGTTTAACTCTGACACTATAGAAAACGGATCCGTCTTGGCTATGTTAAGGATAATACAACCGGATCCGTTCATAATGGATGCAGATGGTTGTATTATCGGTAACTGAAGCGATTTTCCTGAGCTCTGCTGAAAAACACTAGTGTGCAAATAGCCTAAGGCTAGTTTCACACTATGGTTAAAAGCCTCCGGCAGAGGAGCAGCCTCCCAGAGTTAATCATACCGGGCATAGCCGGATACTGCCTTTCCCTGCCGGAGACCCAGCCTGTTTCCGGCAGTAGAGCCAGGATTTGGCTGGGCAAGAACAGCAGCAAGCACTGGATTATGTCCGGCCAAATCCCGGCATTAATGCTGGAAACAGGCCGGATCTCCACAGGGTCCCATTATAGTCTATAGAAGATTTTAACGCTTGTGTGAAATTAGGGGGAGTGTATTAAGTGACCCCATAGCAGCGCTCTCTGAACGCTCACACACAACATACCTGGAACCTATTATCAGATAAGCTCACAGCCAGACAGGTGAGCAATAACAAAGCATGCCAGTTACATTCATCTATGCCCAAACCATGTCATGGCATGCCATTATATCCCTCCTTAAAGAATTATCAAAGACAGTGAAACTCATGTAATGACAGCTACCAAAAGCGGGAATTCAGAGGACTAAACACAAAAGAGCCCTGAGGGGGTTCTCTGGGCTTTACCTGAACTCTAGTCTCAGCTAATCTGCGAAAGGAAGAGAGTTTTGGCAGTACTGACCCTTTTGTCGTGCCACCGATTCCACGATCATGTGACCGAGGTCCTGACCAGATGCGCTCCTGTGTCCTCCAGTTCTATGCAGTCCTATGTGAGGGTAACAGATACCCCAAGCATAATGCTGTGACCCGAGAACTGTAGCCGGCTCCATACAGAGCATGCCCCGGGGTCTCCTCGTATTTAGGGTGCTCTCTTTCTATGAGCAGGGGGAGGGCAGACATACGACTCCGGAGCCCGTGCACTGCATCGAGTGGATTCCAGCGCTCCGCTGAAGCTGCCCCGCACTGATTTCAGCCAAGCAAATGGTTTTGCTCATGGTCTCAGTTACCAGTTTATGCTGACCTCAGATAAGGCAGATAGATCTGGGGACAAAACCTTTTTAAGGGAACCTGTCACATTTAAAATGCAGTGTAATCTGCAGGCAGCAGGTTATAGAGCAGATTGATATATCGTTTTATGGGAAACTTGTGATTTATCAATGTAAATCTCATGAGGACAGTCTCCTGAGTGACTGGCACACTTAGGTGCCCATTCACTGGTTGCCGCCTCTCCCGACTTCCCCATACATGTTTGGCTGGACGTTTCTATGTATGCTATGAGATCTGAGAACTAGACACTTCTGGCGGCGGCTTATCTGCCAGGAGAACAAAAGGATCAGGAGAAGATAGTCATTTCGTTGATCCTTGTCTCTCCTGACGTCATCTGTCGGGGGAGAGCTGGGAGCTCACACACACATTAGTATGTTGGCCAACCGCACGGACAGAGGTAGAACGTGCAAGGTCGGCTTCAGACCTTATTCACACATTGGTGTCAACATCTGTGACAAGAAGGTCAGGATTCATCAGTGACAATGTCGGAGATAGGTCTGCTGTTGCCCCGAGAGTGTTTTTTTTTTGTCCTCCTTGTTTCATCCATATTCTACATGCACCGCTAGGCTGAAAAAAGGCATTTCTAGAGCGTCTCCTATCAACAGTCAGTGAAAACCACTGCCAGAACACCCCCCATTCATTTCTATGGCTGCCCTGCTATACTGTTACACTTGGTCGCGCAAGGTCTGTGAAGCCCAAGACGGCTGTGCAGCCCTAGCCTTACTGCTGACCTATCAGCTATATATAAGCAATGGACTGAAATGTATACAGCCCCAGTGCTTGGCACCACCACTGGGCAGACAGCTTAGTCAGCAATAGTGCTTATGTGTAGGCATTTTAGGCCCTATTTGTATATGACTCGGTCCACTAAAAAGGGAAACCATGACCCAGTGCTGCATTCACTGTACCCGGTGTCCCTACTGACTTATAACAGGTCCATCATGATGTCTGCCGTCCTTTAGGAATAACTAGCGCAGCATGTAGTATTCTCGTTTCATTCAACTGAGACAAAATCTGCGATGAAGGCTTTGAAGCATGTGTGAACACAACCTAAAGCTAGCTATACATGTTACATGTGTGTAGGCCTAACCCATCAATTTCACTGGGACCTGATGACCATCTAATATGTATAGGGGCATCTGACAGCATGTGTCAGGTTGACCTTCAACTGCCCAATTATGCTGTTCTTGGAGAGATAAGCTGCTGCCAGTGCCCCCCCTCCTATCAACTATTAGTGTTTCTCATCAGATTTCTAAAGTAATTTTAAAATAAAGTGTAAAAGAATATTTATAAAGCCATCAGCCGACAGGCAGAAATTCGGAAACTCTGACTTAATACACACTTTCCACATTACATGGAAACAAACTTCTGAAACTGCAGAAATGAGAAGTACGTAGCTGACGTTCACCTCCCTGCTCTCCCAACTTTAGTGATCTGATAAAGGGGCCTTCACACTATGTGCTCTCCGCACCCGCATTTCTGGAGCGCGCCGCCTTCCGGTCCGCGTCTCCGGAAAAAAATAGAACAGGTCCCATTCTCGTCCGCAATTGCGGACAAGAATAGGCATTTCTATGGGGGTGAAGACCGGGTGTATTGCGGATCCGCAATGCACTACAGACGTGTGACTGGACCCTTAAGGGGCCTTTAGCCTGTAGCAGATAAAACCTGCTGGCGTGGCACTGTAAACTGCCGGCTATGCCGTTTTATCACTCATGTATCACACGCCGTCTCCAGGCATGCCACAAAACTCTGTTACAACATCCCTTCAGGTTTCCCAGATTTGCCCACCCAAGGGTTTAAGACTTCTTCCATAGGACCAGCTCCTTACATTGGCGAGGGGAAAATAGAAATACAGCTGCATGAGGCAGCCACCAACATGTAGGGTTAAATAATGATGGGGTAGACGGGACATGCATTAAATTAGGCAATGCTAGGTGGCACGGGCAAACCTTTCCCCGATGGCTGTACTTTACTTCCTAATGGCTCTCCAGGGAGCTTCCTAATGACATTCTTGCCATACGTCAAGGCTCAGAAATGACTTTACCCCAAGAGAGTATAAAATTAGGCTGCCTGTAAACTGAAGCTCTGCCCTTGCTTAATATTAGCTCTAGTCAGTAAATATAAAGTCTACACACAGCAATCTACTTCTAGACTAATAAATGGACATATACCCACTCCACCCCTCCAGATCGGTGGCACGTCTCAAGAATTATATTTATGTCTATAAAAGAGAAATAATGGGAGAGATTTAGTAGGCGAGCAGAATAGAGGCAGCACGTGGTATGCGCCAAATTTATGACATGGTTTACAAACTTTTTAAGCCTCACTAAGCAGTTTTCTAAAGAGGCACGGCTAAGGAATCATAGGCTGGGTTTACACATTGTTTTATGGCACAAAAAAAAAGCCACATCATAAAAACCACTTGCGTTTTTACAGCAGTTTATGTGATGCGGCGACTGCCCGTGCCGTTTCTTATTTAACCTGACGTGTCTGTTAAAAACACAAGACCAATAACCGCGGAAATAGCTGTAAGAAAGCATCCTGTTTTTATGATGCTTTTGCAGCCTTTTTTTGCCAATATTTGGTGTAACATTAGCCAGCCGTGAGGAGGTGGAAAGAAAAGAAAAACGTCTGGCAGGACATGCCAAATTTACCAGACGGCATGTATCAATCCGATTGCTTGTCATGCGATGGGGGATTTACGGTACATCTACATGGCAGTTTTGCAGGTTTCATCCTTTGCAGCAGATTCCCTTCTGTAGAAAGTCAGTGGCAGGCCGGCCCGCAGCTTGTGTACGGTCTGTACAGGCAGCGCAGCACAGTATCTCCACACTAAAGGGAGCTTATTGACGGTGAAATGTCAAAAAAACCATTAAGGCAGCCTTCACATGTGGCGGAAACATCCGCAGCATGAAGACTTCCACCCTTTACCCTATGAGGCTGAAGAGTGTCAGCCCCCGCCCTGTCTTCCACTACGGAATAACTCTGCTGTGTGAATAATCGTGTTTAGCATTTATTTCTAAAGCAGGAGGTCTCATTCATTTCAATACCTCTCATTTCAGACCTCTGCAAAAAAAAACAAAAAAACACACGTGCGGATATTCTGGTAGAGATTTCCGCCATGTACGAAGGCACCCTTAAGCTAAATGCACACGATCAGGATTGCGTGCAGAAAATCCGCACCGTAGGTCATGTACATTGTATTCTATGAGAATTTGAAATTCTCAGTGCACACGATGCAGATTTTTTCCTGCAGTGCATATTTTAAAATCCGCAGCATAGTAACATAGTACATAAGGCCGAAAAAAGACATTTGTCCATCCAGTTCGGCCTGTTATCCCGCAAGTTGATCCAGAGGAAGACCCCGCTCTAGTAGCTATAGCCTGTAATATTATTATTAAGCTCCAGAAATACATCCAGGCCCCTCTTGAATTCCTTTATTGTACTCACCATCACCACCTCCTCAGGCAGAGAGTTCCATAGTCTCACTGCTCTTACCGTAAAGAATCCTCTTCTATGTTTGTGTACAAACCTTCTTTCCTCCAGATGCAGAGGATGTCCCCCCGTCACAGTCACAGTCCTGGGGATAAATAGCTGATGGGATAGATCTCTGTACTGACCCCTGATATATTTATACATAGTAATTAGATCTCCCCTCAGTCGTCTTTTTTCTAAAGTGAATAACCCTAATTTTGATAATCTTTCAGGGTACTGTAGTCCCCCCATTCCAGTTATTACTTTAGTTGCCCTCCTCTGGACCTTCTCCAGCTCTGCTATGTCTGCCTTGTTTACAGGAGCCCAGAACTGTACACAGTACTCCATGTGTGGTCTGACTAGCGAATGTCATGTCAATTTATTTTATTTTTCCTGGCTGGATTTTCTTCATTCACTTAGTAAAATCCGCATGCAGAAAATCTGCACCAATTGATGCGGATTGACCGCACAGATTTGCCTGTGAACACCTGTGGTATTAAGTGCAGATTCTGTCTCGGCATGGCAGAAATGAAAGTGTAATGTATGTGTCACGACAAGGAAGCTCAAAGGTGCTTTAAAACATTAATATTTTATTGCCTCGCACAGAATAAAAAAAAAAAAAATCCCAGTCCAGGGAAGGAAAGCTGAGACTTGCAGTTAGATTTCATCACCACATGTAAGATTTAGGCTGGTTTCACACGGGCGTTGCGGGAAAAGGTGCGGGTGCGTTGCAGGAACACACACGATTTTTCAGCGCGAGTGCAAAACATTGTAAAGCGTTTTGCACACGCGTGAGAAAAATCGTGCATGTTTGGTACCCAAACTTCTTCACAGAAGTTCGGGCTTGGGCTCGGTGTTCTGTAGATTGTATTATTTTCCCTTATAACATGGTTATAAGGGAAAATAATACATTCTGAATACAGAATGCATATTATAATAGGGCTGGAGGGGTTACAAAAAATGAAATAAAAAATTTAACTCACCTTAATCCACTTGATCGCGCAGCCCGGCTTCTCTTCTGTCTTCATCCTAGCTGTGTGCAGGAAAAGGACCTGTGGTGACATCACTCCGGTCATCACATGATCTTTTACCATGGTGATGGATCATGTGATGACTGGAGTGACGTCACCACAGGTCCTGTTACTGCACACAGCTAAGATGAAGACAGAAGGAGATGCCGGCTGCGCGATCAAGTGGATTAAGGAGAGTTAAATTTTTTTTATTTATTTTTTTAACCCCTCCAGCGCTATTTTACTATGCATTCTGTATTCAGAATGCCATTATTTTCCCTTAAAACCATGTTATAAGGGAAAATAATAATGATCGGGTCTCCATCCCGATAGTCTCCTAGCAACCGTGCGTGAAAATCGCACCGCATCCGCACTTGCTTGCGATTTTCACGCAACCCCTTTCATTTCTATGGGGCCTGCGTTACGTGAAAAAACACACAATATAGAGCATGCTGCAATTTTCACGCAACGCACAAGTGATGCGTGAAAAATCACCACTCATGTGAACAGCCCCATAGAAATGAATGGGTCGGGATTCAGTGCGGGTGCAATGCGTTCAACTCACGTATCGCATCCGCGCGGAATACTCGCCCGTGTGAAAGGGGCCTTAGGAGTGAGCAAAGCATCAAATCGCTTCTGGCCTGAATTTTCCAGAACCAACATCAAATGAGGAGGTTACAAAATGTAATAAATGCCAACAGAGACCCCATAGTTCTGCTCCAAGCCCTGGATCTTCAGCAACACAACCAACACATCAAATGTCCCACTCAACCCATCCTTATATCTGTAACACTGACCCAAATAATGAAACGTTAACTTACAAAACGGGTTGTCTCTTGAAGACCACTCTTTTTCACACTTCAGTTTCACACTAGCGGCAAGGAACTCCAGCAGGTGAACAGACTGTCGGTTCCGTGCTGCCGCTAGTGCACACATGCCCCATTGACTATAATGGGGGCGGGCCGGAGCTAGCAAGGAAAACATGCCGAGAGGCGGCCGGAATAAAACTGCGACATGGCGTAGTCTTATTCCGGCCGCCTATCGGCATGTTTGCCGTGCTGCCGCCAGAACTCTAGCCCGTCCCCGTTATAGTCAATGGGGCCGGAGCGGTAGTCCGGAGGCATGCGTGCATGGTTGTTGACCGGTAACGGTATTATAAGGTTAATTTCACACATGCGGTGTCCGGTAAAGGAACAGCGTCTGGAGTTCACCGGATCTGGCCTAGCAGATTACTGCTGTGTTTCCTGCCCGACCCCACTGACTACAAAGGGGTCAGGTGGGGATCCCGCTGGTTTTCAGCATGAGGGCTGGGTTTTGGCAAGACAATAACTGATGCACCCGGTGCTCATGCCGGAAACTGGCCGAACCCCATTATATAGTCAGTGGGGTCTGGCTGTGCACAGTCCTATACAGCTAGGTCAGATACAGTGAACTCCAACAGGCTGTTCCTCTGCCTATATCTTTACCGCATGTAGCCTAATTCTTGGGTTGAACAGTACAAACTTATAACTCAGTTTTACAGTTTCTTTTTGACAAGTAAATGACAGGTAAGGCAGCCTTTACAGGTACATATCACAGTAACACAGGTTCACACAAGTCAGAATAATACAGTCTATGCAGAAACAGGGCCTCACTAAGACGACAATGAGAAAGATCATCTGATTAGCCTGAATGCTGTCCATGTGACTTGCCCTCGTGTGACGCCAAAAGGCAGTCTCTACGACACAGCTTGTGAATTACAGGGCTTTAGGAGGATCAGTCCAGAGCCATGTGCTGTATATGCCTGGTTACTAAACTCAGCACAAGGGCCAAGACATTTAAGGGGTCAGAATAAAAGGTCAAAAGAGTCCTCAGGAGACTGCGCAGGGTCCGACACTACACACTCCCACTATCAGCTGGTCTCACTGACAGAGCACATGAGTAGAGTCAGACCCCACCAATAGGATAGGCCATCAATATAAAAATCCAAAGGTCCAATTTAAGGCACGTGATCACGTTTCTCAGGTGTTACATGACTACGGGCACAGGCACACTGCGGTGGAGTAGGAGCCAAGCTATTTAGGACCCCACTAGTCCATGGCCCACGGCACCTGCACACAGCCATTAGTAATACAGTGGGGTCCTAAATAGTTTCATTTGAGCCTGCAACGCCATCTGGTCGTACTCTTAAAATACATGCAACACAAAAGCGTGTGTGAATCCAGCCTTCAGCCCCATCCCCAAATAAACTTCATTCCAATCAAAAAGGAGCAATTTACAATCGTACAAATCTCTATTTTCATAGGACATCCAATATGACCGCCTGGCGGATTCTCTCCTCTTTCGCAGTAGGACTGTGTGTTCATTGTTTTACCAGATCAAAAAAGCAAAAACTTCAAAAGCTTTCCCTGAAATGTGTAGTAACTAGTCAGGACAGCAAAACCAGCAAATGTGGAGCGGGAGCACCTGGATTAGGCAGGATCAAACGCAGAGAGGGGGAGACGTCATTAACACCTAGTGAACAGCAGTGCCCCACGGAGACAGGAAGCCTGCGCCTCGCCAGACCGTGGAACACACCGCTCTCCTGTCACCACAGCAGCTCAAAAGTAGATATAAAAAGGACGCTCTGGGAGCCATATAGCGAAGACCAACGTCCTGTACGTTCATTTTATTCATTTCAATTAGTTTAACACGATGCAAGGGTGAATTTACACACATCAGCTCTGTTCAGTTTTCTTTGTGCACTACCAGCGGTGTATTGAAATACTTTTAAGGGCTCATTCACAGGAATATAAGAAGAAACGGTCACACATGCACTGGCTGACAGCTGCTGATAGTTATGGGGCGAGAAGGTTGGTATGACATCTCCATGTGCCACATCTCTGCCCCACCTCCGTTCACTGCGCTATAGCAGAGAGTCCTCCACATCAGAGCCTATAGCTGCATTGTACACAGCAGGACCCTCACATGACAAAACAATGGGGGACTGTGCCGCCATCCGATTTCTCACCAGTAATTCTCCACACGGCTGAATATACTGTGACCCGGCACCAGTCCGCATCACTCAGGACCCGGCAGTAACCTGCGGAACACACTTCATCCACAACTAAAACCAAACAGAATAAGGGATCACTCACACGACTGAGTGCGTCCCGCAAATTACAGTCCTCAATGCACGGGCACCTAAGGCCCCATTCACACAACTGCATTTTTGGCAGACTTGATGCGGACCCATTCATTTCAATGGGGCTGCAAAAAATTTGGACAGCATGTGTAGTCCGCATCCACGTGTCCATTCCACGGCCCATAAAAATATAGAACGTCCTATTCTTGCTCGTTTTGCTGACAAGGATGGGACTTGTTATAATGGATTTGAAAAAAAAAAAAAAAAACACGGATGCAACATAGACGTTACACAGAAGTCATCCGTATTTTTTGCAGGTCTGCATATATACGATTGGGTGAATGCATCCCAAGGGCTCATGCACCTAGACGTAGTTGTCTACGACCATGTTTTTTGCGGATCAGGTGCGGACCCGTTCATCTCAATGGGGCGGTAAAAGATACAGACAGCACACCCATGTGTGGCTTTGGCATTTTGGAGTTAAATTACAACCCAAGTAAAGCCACTGCATTCTGCGAGATATAATGGAGTCGCCCAGGACAAACAGTCCTTACACGTTTACAATGTCATCGGCCCAAAATGCTAAACTCTGCTGGCGTCCAACAGGGCTGCAATACAACCTTTAGGAGCGAGAACCTGCGAGTGATCTCCAGGCAGCGAGCAGTAAAAGACGGTAGATCTTCACTTTACCGCAGCTGAATCAGTCACATGATGGACACCAAAGGCACTGGCTGACCATAGGCATTAGATCGGCTCAGCCCAGCATGCATGGGAGAGGGTAAGGCTACTTTCACACTTGCGGCAGTGTGATCCGGCGGGCAGTTCCGTCGTCGGAACTGGCCGCCGGATCCGCCGATCTGCTGCTGACTGAAAGCATTTGTGAGACGGATCCGGATGCAGATCCGTCTCACAAATGCATTGCAAGGACGGATCCGTCTCTCCGCTTGTCATGCGGACCGACGGATCCGTCTTGTACATTTTTCTCATTTTTACCGATCTGCGCATGCGCATGCCGGAACGACGGATCCGGCATTCCGGTATTCTGAATGCCGGATCCGGCGCTAATACATTCCTATGGGAAAAAATGCCGGTTTTCTCTTTTGCCTGATCAGTCAAAACGACTGAACTGAAGACATCCTGATGCAAACTGAACAGATTACTCTCCATTCAGAATGCATGGGGATAAAACTGATCAGTTCTTTTCCGGTATAGAGCCCCTAGGACGGAACTCTATGCCGGAAAAGAAAAACGCTAGTGTGAAAGTACCCTAATAAGCCAGTGCCAGACGCCACTGTGAGCACATCCAGCTCCCCTCTTCCACCACAGACATAAGGCTGGCCATACACAATAGAAGAGGCTAGTCACACAACCGCGGCCCTGCAAAAACATAGAACATGGCTTATCCTTGTCCATTTTGCAGACAAGAATAGGCAGAAAGGGCAGGATGCGCAGTTCCGCAATTTGCAGACTGAATGCCCGCTATGATGTATGGTGGCCCCTGATTCTCCCCTGGACGGATGTCGTCAGGCCAGTGTTCACACCTGTGTGTGGCGGTAATCATCCCTCATCCCCACGTAGATGCAGCGCTCTCCTCCTGCAGGTCAGAACACAGAACAGGTGCTGAGCTTTCAACTAGGGCTCATACAGACCAACGTGTTTTCTTTCTGTGTCCGTACTGGTACTTTGCGAACCGTATGAAGAAGGAACCATTCATTTCAATGGGTCTGCAAAAAAACTGAAGATACTCTGTGTGCATTCCGCTTCCGTATGGCTGTTCCACCCAAAAAATGTAATTGAACATGTCCTATTACTGTCCGCATTACGGACAAGAATAGAACCGGTCTGCAAAATATGGAATGCACATGGACGTCATCCGTATTACTTGCAGATCTGCGTTTTGCGGACCACGAAACCCATACGGTCGTGTGCATGAGCCCTTATAACCCATCTCTGTGTAGTCTACACGTCTGGCTCTTAGCTCACAATCTCATCCACAATTTCTGTGTCAGTTTCACATCAGTGAAAACTTCATCCGTGAAGGATCCGCGTTTGGTCCGTGTGTCAGTTTCTGTCCTCACTGCGTCATGCATAATCCACGGTCTGCTGAAAATTAATTTCCAGAGCATCTCCTATGAGTGGTCAGTGAAAAAACATGGATGCCGTGCGTACTGTGTCCGATTTTCACGTACGTAAACTTCATTGGGCGTGTTTGGTCCTCATCATGGATCAAAGTAGCGCATGTCATGATTTTTTTCACTGACACATGGTCCGTAACAAACTGTCTGCATCTTTTGCGGCCCCACGGAGGAGAATGTGTCGGATCGGATGTGGACCGAAGCTACAGTGGTGTTCATGAGGCCCAGGCGGCACAGAGATGTGCGCTGGAGAGAGGGGCGAGTATACGGGCTCATTCACACCCTCCCTGACCCGACCGCAGCCTAATCTTTTATAATAGTCCGTCTGGTACTGACCACTACAACAGCCCCCATCAGATACATGCCGATCACCAGCCCTTAATCAGATGTACCAAAACCACAGACAAGAAATGATGGGAGTGATTGTCTTGTTTCGAGCAATGATCTCATTACTGATAACGATGGCGTCTTCTGGTCACTGCCCGGATGACTACAGAGGTATTCTCCAGAGGGGAGCCGGACGCTGAGCCTCCGCACGCCATTTGCCCAGTAAGACATTTACATTAACCAATTAGCTGCCAGAGCCAGGAAGGTCAAGGGTGCAATTAGCAGTTAGATAGTGTCCGCCTAGAACAGGGATGGCCAACCCAAGGCTCTCTGGCTGTTGCAAAAACTACAACTCCCAGCATGCCCAGACTGCCTACAGCAGGGCAAGAGGGGAGTTGTAGTTTTACAACAGCTGGAGAGCCGCAGGCGACTAGAAGAACTGACCTCAGCCCAAACACATTAGTCGCCCATAGCAACCAAATTCCAGCTCCTCTGGAGAGTGACAGGAGGACTCTGGTTGCTACGGGTAACTAAACCAGTTTTCCTTTCCACCAGTTTTGGTAAATATCCCCCACTGCCTCCAGGATCAGACGGCTAACTTTCTCTAGTATCCTGGAGGGGGGAGGGGGCGTCACACCACAATAGAGCGAGGGAGAGGACAATGGCATCTGATAGATACCCAAATGAATCAGGTGGGCGACAAGTGCTGGAGTGAAGAGGAGGGGGAGAAATCAGGGCAAGTGCAACAGAAACATACAATGGTGCAACTATCATCTATAGACACAATGTAATCTGTAATCTCCATAATGTCATCTATAGACACAGTGCAATGTAATCTGGAATAATAATAATATCTATAGACACAATGTAATCTGGAATTATAATCTATATAATGTCATCTATTGACACAGTGCAATGTAATCTGGAATAATAATCTCATCTATAGACACATGGATTAATAGTCTCCATAATATCATCTATAGACAGTGTAAATCTCCATTATATCTATAAACACTGTGTAATATATAATCTGAAATAATAATCTCCATAACATCATCTATAGACACAATAATCTAATCTGTAATATCTTTAGACACAATCTAATCTGTAATAATCTCCATATCATCTATAGGGACACAGTGTAAGGTACTATGTAATAATATCCATATCATCCATAGACATAATGTAATGTACTATGTAGTAGTAATAATCTCCATATAATCTATAGGCACAGTGTAATGTACTATGTAATACTCTCCATATCATCCATAGGCACAATGTACTATGTAATACTCTCCATATCATCCATAGGCACAGTGTAATGTACTATGTAATACTCTCCATATCATCCATAGGCACAGTGTAATGTACTATGTAATACTCTCCATATCATCCATAGGCACAGTGTAATGTACTATGTAATACTCTCCATATCATCCATAGGCACAGTGTAATGTACTATGTAATACTCTCCATATCATCCATAGGCACAGTGTAATGTAATATGTAATACTCTCCATATCATCCATAGGCACAGTGTAATGTAATACTCTCCATATCATCCATAGACACAGTGTAATGTACTATGTAATACTCTCCGTATCATCCATAGGCACAGTGTAATGTACTATGTAATACTCTCCATATCATCCATAGGCACAATGTACTATGTAATACTCTCCATATCATCCATAGGCACAGTGTAATGTACTATGTAATAATCTCCATATCATCCATAGGCACAGTGTAATGTACTATGTAATACTCTCCATATCATCCATAGGCACAGTGTAATGTAATAATCTCCATAGGCACAGTGTAATGTACTATGTAATACTCTCCATATCATCCATAGACACAGTGTAATGTACTATGTAATACTCTCCATATCATCCATAGGCAGTGTAATGTACTATGTAATAATCTCCATATCATCCATAGGCACAGTGTAATGTACTATGTAATACTCTCCATATCATCCATAGGCACAGTGTAATGTACTATGTAATAATCTCCATATCATCCATAGGCAGTGTAATGTACTATGTAATACTCTCCATATCATCCATAGGCACAGTGTAATGTACTATGTAATAATCTCCATATCATCCATAGGCAGTGTAATGTACTATGTAATACTCTCCATATCATCCATAGGCACAGTGTAATGTACTATGTAATAATCTCCATATCATCCATAGGCAGTGTAATGTACTATGTAATAATCTCCATATCATCCATAGACACAGTGTAATGTACTATGTAATACTCTCCATATCATCCATAGGCAGTGTAATGTACTATGTAATAATCTCCATATCATCCATAGGCACAGTGTAATGTACTATGTAATACTCTCCATATCATCCATAGGCACAGTGTAATGTACTATGTAATAATCTCCATATCATCCATAGACACAGTGTAATGTACTATGTAATAATCTCCATATCATCCATAGGCACAGTGTAATGTACTATGTAATAATCTCCATATCATCCATAGGCACAGTGTAGTGTAACCACAGTGACCCCATCTCCTGGTATTTGTAGTGCTCTCCATGGCTGATACATTCCCATAGACTATCGCACAGGTGGAGTCACAGGCCAATGCTATAGGCGGCGGTAAGTGGCCGTGTGAGGTTAGTTCCCTCACGGGTAAACGGTCGCCGGTGCAGACACGTGACCCGCTGCAGCCCGCGCCAACACTGCGACTCCCGGGGCCGGTGGCGGAGGGCTGGGTGTATTCTATGAGGTAAGAAGCGGCCATCTCCGCAGCACTTTACCACCTGGCACCAGGAATCCGCCCGAACGGCTGCGGGAAGTGCTGAGAAGGAGGAACCTGAGGAGAAGCTGCTGCCTCAGCGTCTTACCTGCTCCTCCGCGGCCGGGAAGTTCTCGGGCTGCAGTATGGCAGAGCACGGGGCGCATCAGCAGCAGCAAACAACAGCAGCAGCACGGAGGAGGAGGAGGGGGCTGTCACACGGGGGGAGGGGAGGTAACTGGAGCCGGGGAGGAGGAAAGTGCTCACTATCGGCAGGTCTCCTAACATCGCCGGAATGCCGTCCCCCGGTAGTAGCGCTCTGCTCTCATCACCACAAGTCTATCGCTTCACAAAATAACCGACCACTCAGATCAGCGCTAACATGTTTTTAAACTGCCTATGAAAATGAGAGCTGGAATCTGATTGGTTGCCAAGGAAGACTGCGTATCTTATATAAAGGGTTTACAAGATGTCTTCGAAATTGTTAGGGAGCTGTATAAAAGGAATAATTAACAGTTTGTTAACAGTAGCTACCAATCAGAATACAGATTGTCCTGGTGCAAGTCCGCGGAATGGAACTGCGGATGCGGACACCACACAGTGAGCTGTCCGCATCTTTTGCGGCCCCATTGAAATGAATGGGTCCGCACCCCTTCCGCAAAATTGCAGAACAGATACGGACACATTCATGCGGACATGTGAATGGACCCTAAGGGCTCATGCACACAAATGTGTTCCAGCTGTTCTGTGCTTTGGGGACCACAAATTGCGGTCCCCAATGCACAGGCACTGTATGTGCGGCTGCCGCAGACGGATCCAGACCCATTCAACTTGAATGGGTTTGTGATCAGTAAGTCCACACCGCAAAAAAATCGAACATGTTCAATTTTCTTTTGCAGTGCAGAGGCACGGAGAGAAAATTACGGAATCGCTTCGGTGGGGTTCCATGCCTCCATTCCGCACCGAATCTTCCAGATTGCGGACCGCATCCATGAAACGGTGTGCAGAGGTGCCTGTATATTGCCGATCCGCTGTTTGCAGACCGCAATACGGGCAACGGCCGACAACGGTCGTGTGCATGAGCCCTAAGGCTAGTGTCGCATCTCCATTTACCTGATCTGGCAGGAGAACAGCCTGCCGGAGTTCATCCTATTCGTTTTTTGTCTGGCTGAAACCCTCCACTCATGCTGGAAACCAGCCGGATAAAAAACGGAATGTGGCACCCGAACCCGGACTTCTTCACTGAAGTTCGGGTTTGGGTTAGGTGTTCTATTCATTTTATTATTTTCCCTTATAACGTGGTTATAAAGGAAAATATTAGCATTCTTAATACAGAATGCTTACTAAAATGTGGATTGAGGGGTTAAAAAAATATATATATTAACTCACCTCATCCTGTTGTTCGCACAGCCGGCATGTCTTCTTTTTTCAGGACCTACAAAAGGACCTTTGATGACGTAATCGCGCTCACCGCGTGGTGATGTCAGCACAGGTCCTGCTGAATGAAGACCGCATTCTTTCATCCCTCCTTTTTCTCTTTCTGGACAGTGGAGATTGGGGGGCATTAGACTCCATAGTGCTATTAGTGAAATTGTCGGGGCTGTGCGTGCGGCACTATTGTCTATGCAGGGGAGGGAGGGCTGATTACAATGCACTCCTCAGAGGCTTGATGGCCACAGGGAGCGAGCTGCTGTCCTTGCGCAGAAAGTGAAGAGTGAAAAACAGCTAAAGAGGGTGAAAATTACACTGGAGAGCAGCGTTCTTGACTGGCCTGACCTCAACCCCATCAAACACCTTTGTGAAGAACTAGAATAATGATTGTCAGCCACGTCCTGCCCTCACAAGTGTCATTTTGCAGTGCTTTTAGGGCAATGTAGAAAAATAAGTGTCATTGTCATGAGGCAGGCGTCTATATAATTAGGATTCAGTGTCCAGGCGCGCAGTAAACCTCTACCACAGTCCCTGTGAAAAGGATGTGCGCAGGCAGTGCTTGTGCTAGAATGTACTGCTCAGGAGGAGAGGTGTTATCTGATAGAGTAGTCCAGCTAAAGCTGTGGAAGTAGGGAACAGCAAGTCTGAATTTAGGCCCAGCTGCTTTACCTCTACTATACTAACTTCTCATCTTATGGGTTTGTCCACACAGGACATAGTTTCACATGAAAAATTCAAATTCTCCAACAAATCTGCAGATATCACCCTGTGCATTGCAAAATTTGAAATTCATCCTGGAAATCTGCTGCATAAATTAACATACTGATGATTTTAAACGTTTTTTGTTTGTTTTTTAACATTTCAAAAGTGTTGGTCAGTGGAGGGTGAGACCAGCACCTATCACTAAAATTAGGAGTTAGAAAAGCTCAGCTGAGAGCTGTCTCTCCTCTCTAATGAAGGCAGCGGCATAGACTTTCGAGTACATATTCATTTCTGTCTTCAGCACCAAAGAGAAACAGCGCTTCTAACGCCTCGTTTTAGCGAATAGCAGACGCAGGAGCGGACTGGTCATGGACCCCACCAGGATGACTCCCAGTGCAACAATACCCTCTCCTCAGGGCCCTGTCCAGGTACAGTGCATTCAGAAAGTCTTTAAACCTTTTTACTTTTGTTACGTTGCGGCTTTGGTGCTAAAATAAAAAATTCAAGTTTTTTCCCCATCAATCTGCATTTGATCTCTCTTAATAAAAAATGAAAACGGAATTTTAGAAATGTTTGTAAATGTATTTAAAAGGAAAAACTAAAATTTTGCATGGACATAAGAATTCAGACTCTTTGCTATGACACTTGAAATTTAGCTCCGGGGCTCTCTTGATCATCTTTGAGATGTTTCCACACCTTGATTGGAGTCCACCTGTGGTAAATTCAGTTCATTGGACAAGATTTGGAAAGACTCACCCCAGTCTATATAAGGTCTTACAACTGACAATATATGTCAGAACAAAAACCAAGCCATGGTGAGGAATGTACTGCCTGTAAATCTCAGAGACAAGATTGTGTGAAAGCACAGATCTGGAGAACTGCCATAGTGAAAGTTTCCAAGAGGACAGTGGCCTCCATAATTCTAAAATAGAAGAAGTTAGGAACAACAAGGACTATTCCTAGAGCTGGTTGCCCCGCCAAAGTAACAAACTGAAGGAAAAGGGCCTGGGAAAGACAAATGACCAAGAACTCAATGGTCACTCTGGCTGAGCTCCAAAGATCCCATGTGCAGATGGGAGAAAATTCCAGAAGGTCAACCATCACTGCAGTACCCAGTATTCCACCAATCTGGGCTTTATGATAGAATGGGCAGAAAGAAGCCTCTACTCAGTAAAAGACACATGAAAGCCTGCCTGGCGTTTGAAATAGCAATTAAACGTCTCTCAGACTGTGAGGAACAAGATTCTCTGGTCTGATGAAACCAATATTAAACACCATGTGCTGTTTGCAACCATACTTCCGTTGCGTGCCCCCGCAATTGCGGACAAGAATAGACATTTCTATCCTAGGGCTGACCGCTTTTTTCCACAAAATGGTGGAATGTACATGTGTCTGGCCAATCGCAGCACACAGCTCATAGACCCAGCAAGGGACACCCCTCCTACAAAAAATCAGTCCAGTACAACAGACGGAGCTGAGACACCGGAGCCTATACCGGGCGAACGGAGCGGCGCCCAGACATACTAGTAAGTGCAGGGGACCCCTGGGCGCCGCTCTGCCCACAGGTATAGTTAGTTTTTCGTTTGTATACTAGTGAAAGGTCCTCTTTAAATGGCTGTATGCATATGTATATACATTTAGTGGCCAATTACACAGTGTAGGTGATATGATGGTTGCAGTTGATGTGGATGTACTTTTGTACATTAACTTTTATTATTAATTCTCACTATTATTTGTCATTACTATCATTTTCAAATTTTGTTGCCTGATGATGTCCTCTTTAACAATAAGTATAATAATATATATGTCCGGATATATATATATATATATATATATATATATATGTATACGCTCATTGTCTGTCATTTATTTCCCTTTGGGATATCACAACTTTAGATCTAATGTATGTCAGACTTGATCTTGATGTTCATATTATGAGATATATTTTGCCTTAACCTCTTGATCAAAGAGATGTTCACATGACTTTAATCACAGAATTCCGGAAGGGAATATACCAGAAACGATCTTGATTACATATCTGTAACTATATACGAAATTTTATGTGAAACCACTGATTTTACGTGGTGGGAACCCGACATCCAGTAGCGACAAAATTAAGCAGGGTGCCACGACGTTATCTTGAAAATATTACACCAGAAACTGGAGTAAATTATACCAGCCCTTAGCTGGCATAGACTTCTGTTTCTGGCACACGGCAGGTCAGAGATGTGCCTAATTTATCAAGAGGTAGCTACCTATTACTAAATTACGCACATCTCACGCCAGCACATGGAGATCAAGATGGGTATGGCAGTCTTGATAAATGTCCCTCATTCTGTTTTCACTTTGTCATTATAGGGTATTAAGTGCAAAATGATGAGAAAATACTTCTTTTTATTTTTTTATTTTAGCACAGTGCCACACCATAACAAAAAGTGAAAGGGTCTGTAGAGTTACCGAATGACTTGTATATTTTATCAACTATACCAACTGAATTAGTATTTTCAGATTTCTAGTCATTTTATTTAACTCTTCATGATAAGTATGCATGCCCCTCCTTTTCTCCATTCTGTCCCTTTCATCTTCCTTCCTTCCATCCTCTCCTTTTCTTCTTAAAATGATTATATGCTTTTTGATGTGTATGTATAGGATATACCGTACTTCTTTTATATGCAATATTTTTTATTACCGAGTTCTAACCTGCGTGCCAGTGTTTTTCCCTTTTTGGAAAAATTGTTTAATGGATTTTATAATATATTCATTAAAAATATAATACAAAAAATACCCCTGGAGTGATGTATGTCTATGAACAAGCAGTAGACTGTTTGTCTATATATCACATGTTCACTTGCCATATGACTATACAACAAACAAAGCCATATCTCATAGCTTGACTAGTTATGCTGAAGGAACACAGGATAGTTCTTATTATGAGCTTTTAAATATATCTTCTATTCTGAAAGTTCAGAATTCTTGAACTTTACTTACCCTTGTTATAGTCACAGAAATACTTTATTTCCCGCCCCATTAATCTACCCCCATATTCACCATTCCAAAAAATAGACAGGTACTCACTATATCAAGGACAGAGAAAACAGGCACAACATACGGTGAAAAAATCCCCAATTGGAGGCTCACCTCATATGGTTGTGCTAGAGATAGGCAACTCTATTGCAGGCTCATCAAAGAAGAAACCAAGTTGTCAGGTCTGCAGCCGCAGTGTAGGTGCCTTTGGGAGAGGTGGCCAACTTCTTAAGAGGAAGGGTGATGATTTGGAGATCACTGCTTGATGCAAGGAACCATCACTAACATGTAGTTGAATCAGGAGTTATCTTTTATTTCATAAACAACATGTTTCATTCAACTCCATGTTTGTGATGGTTCCTTGCGCCAATCAGTGATCTCCAAATCTCCTGTGTGATCAGACCAGACAGGCTAGTATTTGCTTTCCGATCACTGTGTGTGTTTTGCTTACTTGGGGAGGTGATGGTAAGCGCCAAATTGTAATGGCTAGATAACTAGGTCAGAGCGTCTCTAATACAGAAGGTCTTGTGGGCCGTTCCAAGTATGCAGTGGTTAGTAACTACCAAAAGCACTCCAAGAAGGGACAACTGGTGAACTGGCAACAGGGTCATGGGTGCCCCAGGTTTAGTTGAGCATGAGGCGAGCAAAGGCTAAACCCATCTGCTCCAATTCAACAGAATATCTACTGTAGCACAAATTGCTGAAAATAAAATTACTTTTGGCTATGAATGAAATACTTCAGAACTGACCAGAAATAATGCTGACCACTGCTGAAAATGCCTACAATGGGCGAGTTTGCAGCAGAACTGGACCACAGACCATTGAAAGAAGGTGGCCGAGTCTGATGAATCACAGTTTGTTTTATATCATGTGAATAACCTAGTGCATGTACATAGTTTACCAGGGAAAGAGAGAGGCTGGTGGAAGTAGTCTGCTGTTCAGGGTAAAGTTTTGCTGGGAAACTTTGGGTCCTGGCATTCATGCAGAAGATACTTTAATACATCCCACCTACCCAAATATTGCCATACCTTCCAACTGTCCAGGATTTTGGCAGCTGTCTCACTGTCCTAGGAGGGCTGCGGCATGTCCTGATTGCAACTGTATTGGCATCCTGAAGATAGGGATCTAGGGAACCGTCGGTTCCCTGCTCCACTATTCCCTGGCCTGTGTGCTTTCCTGATGCACTGATGTCATCGCACCAGCTGAGCTAAGCAAGAGAGTGCACAGGCCAGGACTCATCCTCCTGCCTGTGCACTGTCCTGCTCAGCTCAGCAGGCGCAATTATGTCACTGCATCACACCTGCTGTTGGGGAGAACATGATATGCTTCCTTTCTTCGGGAGAATGGGGCTAGGTGCATATTAGGCAGCACTACTGTAAGGGGGCATAACCACTGTGTGGGGGCAATAAGGGGGCATTACTGTGTGGGGACACTAAGAGAGTATAACTACTGTTCGTGGGGACACTAAGGGGACTTTCTACTGTGTGGGGGCACTAAGTAGGCATTCTGCTATGTGGGGCACTAACAGGGCATTCTTATCCTGTGGGAGCACTAAGGAAGCATTCTACGGTATAGGGGCACTAAAGGAGCATAACTACTGTGTGTAGACACTAAGGTCCCTTTCACACAAGCGAGATTTCCACGTGGGTGCAATGCGCTACGTGAACACATAACACCTGCACTGAATCTTGACCCATTCATTTAAATGGCTCTGTGTATATGAGCGTTGTTTTTCACGCATCACTTCTGCGTTGCGTGAAAATCGCAGCATGTTCTATATTCAGCGTTTTTCACGCAGCCCTGGCCCCATAGAAATTAATGGGGCTGCGTGAATAACGCATTGCAATGCGTTTTTCACTGATGGTTACTAGGAGATGTTTTTAAACCTTCAATTTTTTATCACACGTATGAAAAACGCATCAAAACGCATTGCACCCGCGTGGAAACAACTGAACGCAATCGCAGACAAAACTGACTAAACTTGCTTGCAAAATAGAGCGAGTTTCACTGAACACATCCTGAACACATCCGGACCTAATCCTTCACGTCTGTGTGAAAGAGGCCTAAGGGGTCTTAACTACTGGGTGGGGACATAACTACTGGGTGGGGAAACTAAGGAAGCACTAACAAAACATTCCTACTGTGTGTGGGCACAAAGGGGGCATAACGACTGTGTGTGGGTACAAGGGGGCATAACTATTGTGTGGAGCACTAAGGCACTTTTCTCTGCTTGGACTTTTCAAAAGTTGGGAGTTATAAACATTGCTTTGGGTCAAGTATACCTCTTCATGGTAACAGTATTCCCTAATGGCTGTGGCCTCTTTCAGCAGGATGATGCGCTCCGCCACACTGCAAATATTGGTAAGAAATGGGTGGAGGAACATGACAAGCAATTCAAAGTTTTGACTTGACATCTAAATTGCCCAGATCTCAATCCATCTCTGCTAGTAAATCCATGGAGGCCCAACCTCACAACTTGTCCAGTTTCGGGGGCCTTTCTGCCAGACCCCGGCCACCGCACATCGCTGGACCTGTGGAGGGGAGCATAACTACCTTCTCCCCATCACTGGGTTCTGGCGCCTTTGGTTCCTCGCTACCATTTACACACTTCCGTCCCTGCCTGAAAACCGCTGGATTGACAGGGATCACGTGTGCCCTTCTGTTGCTGTGACAGCTTTGGAGCCTTCTGAAGGTTCAATGCCTGCCATACTTAAAATTGCCTTTTAACCATAGACTGCAATAGTATTTGAATTCAGTGTATCGTATAAGTGATCTAATTATCACATGTTTAAAGGGGATGTGTCATCAAATCAAATTACCTTTTTGTTTAGGTCACTTTGTTATGTTAAACTTTTTTTTCTAGAATTTTTGGTGTTTTTTTTAACCTGTTACGGACACAGGACGTAAAGGTACGCCCTGTGTATTTCCGGCGGGCGGTGATCGGAACCCGGTGCCTGCTCAAATCATTGAGCAGGCACCTTGACTAAATGCTAGGGGGGGGTCCCGTGACCCCCCCATGTCGGCGATCGCCGCAAATCGCAGGTCAATTCTTACCTGCGGTTTGCGGCTCTTACCTTATGCGGCGGCGGTGATCAGCGGTGCCATCGGGTCCCCAGACGGCTGTAGGGGGGACCCGATGGCATAGAAGGCAGCGCGATGCCTTCCTTAGGCATCGCCGCTGCCTTCTGGTGACGAGCCTGTGAAATCCAGCCCCCTGGATCTCACAGGCCGGAAGCTGTATGAGTAATACACACATTATTACTCATACAGCCAATGCATTCCAATACAGAAGTATTGGAATGCATTGTAAAGGGGATTAGACCCCCAAAAGTTGAAGTCCCAAAGTGGGACAAAAAATAAAGTTAAAAAAAAAGTTTTCCGCGCAAAAAATTTAAAGTTTCAAGTAAAAATAAACAAAAACGTCATTTTCCCCAAATAAAGTAAAAAAAAAAATTGATAAATAATAGACAGATGTCATTATCCTTGGCTCATTCCTACAAGTTTGGTCATATCCCATCTCAAAACTGTTGACTTTGGTTGGGCAATTTCTTTTTTGATCAATAGCTCGTATGAGGAGTATAGCTAAGAAGAGGAAACAGACAAGCCAAGAGTATCGCCTTCACACCAAGGCAGTATGGCATGCTTTAAGATGAAATGATAAGGTTGACGGCAGGAGGTAAGAGGTGTCACGTCATTGAAAATATCAATAGATGTTAGGAAATGTATGATGAATGGGGGAATGTCATTCTAAAAGAAGTAAGGATGTTGCAAAATTATCAAAGAGAATTGAGGAAATGTATCTTCAAAGGCACAGGAACATGCTAAAATGGATCTGAAAGCATGACATCTACAGGGTGGATCTCCTTCATGGGTTGTAGGAAGTCCATGTCTACCACCATGTTTCGGAGAATAATATGTAAGTATAGTATGCAATGCAGAACTATTGTGGATTATTGGGGTCATGTATCAAACTAGTGTAAAATAGAACTGGCTTAGTTGCCCATAGAAGCCAATCAGATTCCACCTTTCATTTTCCAAAGGAGCTGTCAAAAATGAAAGGTGGAATCTGATTGGTTGCTGTGGGCAACTAAGCCAGTTCTACTTTACACCCGTTTGATAAATGACCACATATATTCTTAACTCCCTCATTTAAAGAGTTAAAAGGGTTTTCAAGGATTTTTATACTGATTACCTATCCTCTAGAAAGGTCATCAGTATCTTATCAGCTGTTTTGAGAAGGCAGTGGCGTTCCTGTGCACTCCGCTGTCTTCTCGCAGCTTACCAAGCACAGTGCCGTACATTGTATGCTGGCTGTGCTTGGTATTACAGCCCAGCCCCATCACTTCAATGGGGTTGAGCTGCTCGTAGGCCATGTGATACATGAATGTGTTGTCACTTGGCCTGGAAAAAGTAGAGATAGAAGGCCACGGGCTCAGGCTACTTTCACACTAGCATTCGATCGGATCCGTTCTGAACGGATCCGATCATAATAATGCAGACGGAGGCTCCGTTCAGAACGGATCCGTCTGTATTATATTGGCAAAAAAAAGCTAAGTGTGAAATTAGCCTGAGCGGATCCGTCCAGACTTTTACATTGAAAGTCAATGGGGGACGGATCCGCTTGAAGATTGAGCCATATTGTGGCATCTTCAAACGGATCCGTCCCCATTGACTTACATTGTAAGTCTGGACGGATCCGCACGCCTCCGCACGGCCAGGCGGAAACCCGAACGCTGCAAGCAGCGTTCAGGTGTCCGCCTGCTGAGCGGAGCGGAGGCTGAACGCCGCCAGACTGATGCAGTCTGAGCGGATCCGCATCCATTCAGACTGCATCAGGGCTGGACGGAAGCGCTCGGGTCCGCTCGTGAGAGCCTTCAAACGGAGCTCACGAGCGGACAGCCGAAAGCTAGTGTGAAACTAGCCTCACACAGGCATCCCGGGTGTCAAGACCCCCATCGATCAGATACTGAGGACCTATCCAGAGGATAGGTCATCAACATAAAAATCTCAGAGAACCACTTTAAACGGGTTGTCTCACTTCAGCAAATTGGAGCTCTTTAGGGACTATCTGCATGGCATTGTTATTTCTTAAAGGGGTTGTCTGACTTCAGAAAATAGCATTTATTATGTAGAGTAAGTTAATACAAGACACTTACTAATGTATTGTGATTGTCCATATTACTACCTTTGCTGGCTTGATTCATTTTTCCATCACATTATACACTGCTCATATCCAGGGGTTACGGCCACTGCTGCAGCGCAGATATGAGGTGGATGGGATGGGAGCTGCTGTGCATGCATACCAATGTGCACTCCCAGGGTCCCGGCCATCAGAGAGGCCGACGCTATTTCCTGTAGTGTGCACCACTGCTGGATTACAGGATAGTCGTGATCCCTGGACACGAGCAGTGTATAATGTGATAGAAAAATGAACTCATCCAGCAAAGGATGAAAGCAATTGTGCAATATGCACAATCGCAATATATTAGTAAGTGCCCTGTATTGTCTTTCTCCACATGATAAATGCCATTTACTGAAGTGACACAAGCCCTTTAAGTATCCAGCCAATAAGAATAACACTGATGAATGGATTATTTAGAGAATGGATTATGCAAATACTGTAACGCACCACTTGACCATTTTTTTTCTCAGACGGCCAGGTAGGGAGCAACTGTTAAAAAAAGTTTCACCTGTCACAGGCACTATGGGTCCAGCACCAGGTTCTCTTCTGCACTGGTACCATCGGAGAAGAAGAAAAAAGAAGAAAAAGAAGAATAAAAGGTAGCAATATGTTTGTTGGCTAGAAAATGTCTCAAACATGTAAAAAATGTATTCCGAAATGTCTTAAAGGTGCCAAGAGGTTTGCCGTAAGCCTGCTACGTGCACATTTAATATGTTGTCTATTCCAAATGCAGATGAACACGTATCAATGCCATCCATGTGGACTCCTGGCATGTATATGCGTGTAAGGCACGCTAGATAGCAATCCTGGAATGCGATATTATGGATGGTAGATTGAGAAACCAGGAGACATTCCACAGGGTAGAGATAAGAAAATTCTAATCCGTTAAAAAGCATAAACCACCAATGACAGATTGAGAATAGGTATTACTTTTGTAAGTTATGTTCTCAGCAAGAGAAAAAGTTGGCCTCAGATTCATGAAATATGTTGTTTATGATGCTAAAGGGGTTATTCAATAGTAGAAATTACTCCCCCCCCCCCCCAATGTCCGGGCCCCTTCTATAGACGATACTTACCCGGTCCCTGGCACTCACACCCCTCCGGAACACTGCCCGGCCATCACTGCATCTCCCCATTGTGCAGATCAAAACATCTGGCAACGGGGGGAGCAGCCAATCACAGGCCGTGGCGGTGACCAGCCTCCCTGGCATTGCAGGTGACGCCAAGGTGACTGCTCACCATCGTCGGATGTTTTGATCCTTGCGATGGGGAGATGCAGCGGCGGCTGTGCAAGGATCCGGAGGGGCGCGAGTGCTAGGGACCAGGTAAGTATTGTCTATAGGAGGGTATAGGAGGGACCCAGGCATTGGGGGGGGGGATATTTTTTAATATTGGATAACCCTTTTAAGTACAGAACAGGTCAAATCTAAAAAAAAGGGTCATATTGATGCATATAGTACTGTATGAAGTAGTAGGGAACATTTTGATGCACTACTGGTGCTAAGGGAAGCAGGAGAAATGTGATCTGTGTGTTTCCTGCAGTAATAAGAGTCATCTCATGGTAACTGTCCATTAGAACGCCACTAGGATGCATTTACAGTGTATTTGTAGGGTATTTCTGAACATATTCTTCCAATGGATGCAGCATACAGTCGCATACAAACACCATTGGCACAAAAAAGTATTGTGTGGGATATGTTCTTTTTACTGGATGCCTTTGTATAGAATTAGCATAGTTAGCATATAGCAAAAAATAAGGTATACCAGCATATACAGACAGGGGAAAGGCAAAAAAGGACACTCGTTTGGCCTCCAATGGGTGAATGGGCGCCTATAGATACCTTTGATGTGTGAACCAGGAGCTTTCTTGGCCCATACACAATGCAAACAGTGAGAAAGGAACCCTTACTTGTGTGTCTGCTTAGTATCCCCCTGCTCCCTTCTGTGCTAAGAAATTTAGAGAATGGAGAAGTTATTAATTATTTATATTTTGATTTCCATGGGAAATGGCCGACTACACGTGCAGACAGGAACTGCTTTTTTTCAGTTTCCTGTCACGCTAGCGGGATCAAGCTGTCACCGCCATATACCAGGAGACTATGCCACTGCTACACATAGGTTCTGAAACTGCTTACTTGTGAAAAAGTGACTGTTCCATTTGGACCTTCATTTTTGGATAAATGGGTTGTCTGAGCCCCACCACAATTGTAGCTATGTCACCGAATCTAAAGAAAGACACTTACCTAGTCATCAGCTCTCTAGTCCAGTCCCACCTGCTCCTGGTCCCCTATGGACTGGAAGGGTGACATCCTAGCTGTTGTCATGTCAACGCTTTCACCGAGCCAATTTTTGCAAACTTTATATGGTAATAACTTTGGAATGCTTTCACTTATCCAACCAATTCTGATACTGTTTTCTTGTGATACATCTTACTTCATGTTAATGGTAAATTTGATTCGATATATATTTTACCCTTTATAAAAAAAATTTACAAAAATTACTGAAAATATGGAAAAATTCACCATTTTCTAAATTTAAATTTCTCTGCGTTTAAGACAGATAGTGATACCTATTATAAAATATTTATTAATTAACATTCCCCATATGTCTACTTTATGTTGGCATCATTTTGTAAATGTTATTTTATTTTTTTAGGACGTTAGAAGGCTTAGAATTTTAAAAGCTATTTTTCAATTTTTTAAGAACATTTCCAAATCCTATTTTCTTTATTGACTAATTCAAATCTGAAGTGACTTTGAGAGGCTTACATAATAGAAACCAGCCATAATTGGCCCCATTTTAGAAACAAAATCCCTCAAATTATTCAAAACTGATTTAGCTAACTTTGTTAACCCTTTTGGTGGTCACGTTTTTAAATTTATTTTGCAGATTTTCCATTTTAATCAATTTTTTTCTGTAGCACAGCAAAGCCTAACACTTTTTCATTTTTTCATGGGGTAATCGAAAAAAAAAGGACCCCACAATTAGTTACCCATTTTCTTCTGAACACGGTAACACCCCATATGTGGTCATAAATTGCTGTTTGGGCACACTGTAGGTTTCAGAAGAGAAACAACACCATGTATATTTGAGGCTTAATGTCACAAGGGTGTCACGACCTACCGCTGACCCTGGGGTCAGAAGGTCGCAGCGGGTGGCTACACGCCCGATTTCTAGGGATCACTCCAGGACCTAGTTGTGGGAATGGATTCTGGTCCAGGTTTTCCTGTTTTGGTTTGCGATCCTTTTTGTCCTATCTAGGTATTGGTAGTTTTCTTTTCAGCTGTTTTTTGTCTTCCACTCCCAGCTACTAGATATTCTCTCTTACTACTTCCCTTGTTGCCAGATATAGACCTTTCGTCCAGGTTATCTATTCTGACCTCAGGTGATGTTGCTGTGGAGCCTGCTGGAGCTGTTGGAACCAGTGCGGTTGGATCTCCAGTTCTCTCCAGTCTGTTTACTACTGTTTGTCGTATCCCTTCGGGGATTGTATGTAGTGTTTGTGTTGTTTGTTCACTCCCTGTTGTTACCCTAGGTGTGAGTGATGAGGACTAGTGCTCCCACCGCCCTGCTCACTACCTAGGGCTTCTTTCAGGGTAAGCCAAGGAAGAGGCACGTGATCGGCGTACAGGTGAGTAACCCGTCCAGGGACGTCAGGGTAGCCAGGTGCCAGTGCTAGGTGAATTAGGGGTAACCATTCCTCCCCCTCCCTCTCCCTTGTGTTAGGGCACACGGTTTCCCTTCCCTCTGCGCCGCAAGTCTGGTACCTGCCTTACCCACTGTGACCTTTTGACCCCAGGCACCACAGGGTCAGCGATAGGTCGTGACACATGCACATTGTGAGGCCCAGTGTGGTGATCTACGCATCTTGTGATGACAACTGTAGAGGCTCTGGAGTGAAATAATAAATGGAACCCCGGAGAAGTGAACCCATTTTGAAAATTCAGCCCCTCAGGGTGCCATAAATGTGGACATAAAGTGCTGTGTGGTAAAAAGGGAAGAAGTACTATTTGGCTTTTGGAGAACAGATTTAGCTGGAATGGTTTTCATGCACTACATCGCATTTTCAGAGACCATGAGGTACCCATACAGTGCAAAGCCCCAATAAGCATGGGTGTAGCTATAGGGGGTGCAGAGGTAGCTACCAGGCCCAGGAGCCTGAGGGGGCCCAAAGACCCTTGTGCCACATAAGAAGAAACAGGTATTATAGAAAGTGTATGCAGGTCAAGTTATACCTCTGGCTGGAGGGAAGGGGTTAGCTCAAGAATTTAGCATTGGGGGGGATGCCATTTCAGTTTTTGCCTCAGGCAGCACCTGTAACAACGGCTGCGGGGTGCCGCTGTTCCCCCGCTTACTGCTGCAGTCCTGGGCTCTGTGTGTGCTGTGCTTCTGAGGGTTCCGCTCCACAGCTTCCATTCAGCCCAATTACAGCATGATTACGGCTGGTTTCATGTTACCCTGCTGTAGTGGCGGCACGCATCATTCCCTGTGCTGGCTGGATTAGGTCAGGTGACCTTGCTGATCAACCCTGGCTCTCCCGCATGTATTTAAGTGGTTCAGCCCCTTTCCCAGATGCCTTAGTGTCAAGGTCCTTGTCTTTTGCTAAACCACTTGTGTTCCTGACTTGCACTTTGTTCCTGGACTCTACTTATCCTTTGATCCCTGCCTGCTTGCTTTGACTCTCCTGTTGCCGATCCAGATTGCCTGACCTGTACCTATGCCGCCTGCCCTGACCTCTTGCCTGTCTGACTACGCCTCTGCCTCATCCTTTAGTCCTACACTGTTGCTCCTGGTAACTACTCTGCCTGCCTGACTACGCTTATACTTTAGGTACCTACCTATTTCGGTACCTCCTGGTCCACCCGGACCAGCTGCCACTGACTCTGGGATTGCTCTGGAGTAGCCCCTGGCAACTACCCTAACGGCTCAAGTCTATCCTCACCACCAGAGGCTCTAGTGTAAACCAGGTAGTTGCTTAGACACGCCCCTCCAGAGTATAGCCTGTCAGTAGCACAGTGGGTTCACACCCACTGATCCGTGACAGTACACTGAGGCCATGGACCCCGCTGGTCATCCGAAACCTGTTGTCCAGGAACTGTTACGTGAAGCAAAGCGCCTGAGTGAACGTCAGGATGTCTTGATGCAGTTCTTGCAAAATGTTGCTGCTCGTCTGGATGCCATCTTGTCTCCAGTTACTGCATGGTCGACGGTCGCGGCTACTCTGGCTATGCCCACTTCGGTGAATCCGGATTCATGTACCGCTGGTGTGCAACTCTCTCTGCCATCCCGCTATGGGGGAGACCCTAAAACCTGTTGTGGATTCCTGAATCAGTATTTGATCCACTTTGAGTTGCATTGGCGGAGGTTCCGTACAAAGCGCTCCAAGGTTGCCTTCATCGTGTCCCTTCTGTCTGAGGGGGCCCTGGCTTGAGCAAATGCTATTTGGGTACATGGAGGTCCAGAGACCACTAATCTGCAAATTTTTCTAGCTGCCTTACGGCAGGTCTTTGAGGAGCCAGGCCACACGTTCTCCACTGCATCAGCTCTGCTACATCTACGACAGGGTTCCTCGTCTGTGGGTCAGTGCACCATCCAGTTCCGTACCCTGGCTGCCGAACTTGAATGGAACAATGAGGCTCAACTGACGGTGTTCTGGGAGGGCCTTTTACGACCGGATTAAGGATGAATTAGCTGATCGCGACCGTCCGTCTACTCTGAATGACCTGTTCACCTTGCCCTCAAGGATAGATATGCATTTCAAGGAATGTTCTAAGAAGGTTGCATGTACCAGAAGACCACCTCATGTGGCTCCATCCTCCCAGGGGTCGACCCTTCCTCTAGTGTCCACCCCACCTGAAGAGCCCATGCAAATAGAGCGCCTTTGATTGTCTGACCAGGAGTGTCTATGCCGCAGAGCAGACAGCCTGTGTTTGTATTGTGGAGGCAAGGGTCACTTCGTGCGTAATTGTCCCCAGAAGCTGGGAGAACGCCAATGCCTAGGATCTGTCGGAGAGGTGATTCTCAACAATGAGAAGTCCTCTCCTAAACTTTCTGTTCCGGTGACTCTCTCGCACAAGGGAGTCACATTGTCTGTGCCTGCAGTCTTGGACTCCAGGTCAGCCGCTAATTTCATTCAGCAAGCTCTGGTCCATCAGTACCGACTTCCTACCCTCCCGCTGGGAAGGCCACTGTCGGTGGCTTCCGTTAATGGACTGCCACTTCCTGAACCAGTGCTCTCAGTACTATGCTCCTTAAGCTGCAATTTGGGGTTTTGCATTCTGAAATGATCTCCTTCTATGTGCTGCCAGTCTCCGTGAATCCGGTTATCCTTGGTCTACCTTGGCTACGTTGGCACACTCCAGTTGTGGACTGGCACTCCGGTCGGATTCTGCGTTGGGGATCATCCTGTTATTCCTGCTGCCTGTCGAAGGACGGACCTGCTTCCTCGCCTACTGTGCCAGTGGACCTGCCGGACTCTCAGCAGCATCAAAAGTCTAAAAGAAGCAGCGAAAGTTCTGATGAGAGCAAAAGCTCAGATGACTCTGAGGAGGAGGAGGCGTACAGTCTTGCAGAAATTCAGGAGCAGCTGAATTCTGAAAAGAAGAAAGTGAAAGATGATGATGTATGGCAGTGTGGTAAAGTACGCCCATCACAAAATAAAGTCCTCCAAGAAAACCACATCTGGAGGAAACGCTAGCACAAGCAGCACAACTCTTGCAGTTTCAAAGAGTTCTAAGAAATCTTCTAAATCATTGCCTCCACCACCACTAGTCATGTATGACTCCAAAGAAGAGATGGCTATGGAGAGGAACATCACCGCTTGATCACTGTGGCTCCTGTCCGGGTAAAAGACATACATCCCGGGAAGACATTCGGACCATCTGCCAAAAAGAGGGGGCATAAGCCGCTGTTCCCCCACTTACTGCTGCAGTCCTGGGCTCTGTCGGGGTGTGTGCTGTAATTCTGGGGTCCTGCTCCACAGCTTCCACTCAGCCTAATCACAGCATGATTACGGCTGGTTTTATGTTACCCTGCTCTAGGGGCGGCACGCATTACTCCCTGGGCTGGCTGGGTTAGGTCAGGTGACCTCGCTGACCAACCCTGGCTCTCCTGCATGTATTTAAGTGGTTCAGCCCCTTTCCCAGATGCCTAAGTGTCAAGGTCCTTGTCTTTTGCTAAAGAGCTTGATAATCACTTGTGTTCCTGACTTGTAATTTGTTCCTGTACTCTGCTTATCATCTAATCCCTGCCTGATTGCTTTTACTCTCCTGTTTCCGATCTGGATTTCCTGAACTGTACCTGTGCTGCCTGCCCTGACCTCTTGCCTGTCTGACTACGCCTCTGCCTCATCCTTTAGTCCTGCACTGTTGCTCCTGGTAACGACTCCGCCTGCCTGACTACGCTTATACTTCAGGTACCTACTCACTGCCACTGACTCGAGATTGCTCTGGAGTAGCCCCTGGCAACTACCCCAACGGCTAAAGTCTATCCTCACCACCAGAGGCTCTAGTGAAAACCAGGTAGTTGCTTAGACATGCCCCTCCAGAGTATAGCCAGTCAGTGGCACAGTGTGTTCACACCCTCTGATCCAGGGAAATGTGCTTCCCTGCCTCTGGCCACTGAGGGAAGGGGGGCCAAGATGAACTCTTGCACCAGGAGTCTTTAGCTATCCCCCTGCCAATAAGTAACCCCCATTTTGAAACTACACCCCACATTTTATTTATCAAGGCATTAAGTGAACATTTTGACACCACTGTGGAAAAATGAAAATTTCAGGTTTTCCACAGATATGGAATTTTAGTGCCTAATATGCGATCGAAGACACAACATTTTTAAATTGTCAGACAGGTTCTACTGGGTGGGGAAATGTCATCTCAGACAATGAGGGCATATCGCTAGGGGACCTAAATGGAGCTCCGCAAAGTGGTTGCTGGAGGACTCCGGTCCAGCCACCACCAAGCGCCCTCCCCATAGAAGCGAATGGGAGCGCACCGCGCATGACCGGCAAACAGAAATAGCCGAGCCAGCGCTCGGCTATTTTCAGCAGCCCCATAGAAATGAATGCGTAGTGTGGCCTCTACCACTTCTGGGGCCCCGTTCTCAATGTAGGTGCTAGCGATATCCTTCCATTGTCTGAGATGAGACAACCCCTTTAAGAAGCCATGCTGCTTTTGAACAGCCTCTGTGGTACCAGTACGGCTATTTTCTGACAAACATACTAACCACACCTTTTTTTATTTTTATCTCGATGGAGATGTGTGAGGGCTCATTAGTTTGTGGGATAAGTTGCCATTATCAGTAATTCTATTTTTGGGTACATACGGGTACATCACTTTTTGGGAAGCTGGCTAAAGAAAAGGCAGCAATTCTATCATTGCTTTTTGGGCTTTGTTATTGTGGAATGCTCCACATGGGAAAAATGACATGTTAACTTTATTCTGCTGGTCAGTACCATTACAGAGATACCAAATTTATATAGGTTTTATTTTGCATTCTACCACTTTTAGGCCTCCTGCACACGACCATGGGGCCAAAGTGCCAGTGTACCGGACCGCAAACCGCAAGTCCGCAAAACACAAGCACCGGCTGCGTGCACTCTGCATTACGGTGCAGACCCATTGACTTCAAAAGTTCTTCTATGTGTTTCCGTGCCCTGCATGTCCTATCTTTCGCGGTATCTTACGGATCACGCACCCATCGAAGTCAATGGGTCCACAGCACGATGCAGGGTGCACACGGCTGGTGCCTGTGTTTGGCAGACTGGTAGTTTGCGGTCCGCAACAGTGATGTGCAAGAGGCTTTACACAAAGCATTTTTTTTAATCATGTTTTTTCCTCTTCTCTGTAGTGCCAGGCGGGTGTCCTGCATTCTCCTGATAGAAATGGGTTCTACTTCTGGAAACTCCACCTACCAGACATTTATATGGCATATACTATCGATATGCTATAAATGTCTGAGGTTAGAATACCCCTCTAAGTTTTACCGCAGTCATTGGGTGTAGTACAATTGGCCCTTGAACCAGATTTTTTTTTTAACCCCTGCAATATGGAGTTTATGGAAGACTGTCAGTCACTAAGTAGGACCACTCACAAGGCATAGGAAGAGCACCAATTTCAATAAATTTCAATACATAAATCTTTTCCCGCAAAACTATATATCAATCTGCTCAGCTACTCCTGCACTATAAAATGCTGCCTGCATGTTTAATGTGACAGGTTCCCATTAAAGGGGTGTTCCGACTGTGACAAGTTATTGCCTATCCACACGATGGGGTATCACTATTACATTGGTGTAGGTACTACCACTAGGACACCGATCACCCCTCAGGGCTCCCTAAAATTAATAGAGTGGTAGGTCATCTCTACTGGAGTTCTAAAAAGGCAGAGCGAGTTGTCATCAGAACTCTCATTGAGATGAATGCACATGCTGGACCCGTTACTCAGTTTGTGTCGGGGAGGGGGGGGGGGGGGCAAGAAGTATGCAGTCCCCGTTCCTGTGGTCTTTTGGGATTTCAATAGTAGGTCCCTCACTGATCTAATGGTCACTTGTCATAACTGGAATACCCCTTTAAGTCCAACCCAAAAAAACAGATAATGGGAAAAATTTACAAGAAAATAGTTCAGTGTCACTAAAAGAAATGATCATACACATACAGTATACATCCACAATATGTTATGATGTCGATTGCTTAATTTGCTACATATACCAGATAAGGAAGTTAAACTGTAAACTCCACTAGAGTTAGTGACTGCTCAGTGCTCTATGATGCAATATCAATGCTGATAATTCAGCTAAAGTATATTACCAGTATACTACAACAATACTGAATAAAGTGATATATTCAAATATTTTATGTGTTTTATGTGTGTGTTATATGTGTTTGTGTTATATGTGTTTGTATAGTGTGTATTTTTAGCATGAAAAACATTATACACTTACATTATGCATAGGCAACACGGAAGCTTTTTATAGCTCAACAGAGTATGTCACACAGTTAGTAGCCTGGTCTTTGACTGTCACATGCTGGGAGTTGTAGTTTTTGAACAGCTAGTTAGCTACAGGTTGGATGCTACTAATCTAGGGCATAGATAATTATGAGGGATTGTGAACAAACAAAATAAATCCAGATGAAAAGTATATACAAGTATATGAATACGAGGGTACAGCCTAGCGAATGGATGCCTGCCAATACTAGCGAGATCATATTTCACTTCCTCAGCTTGCCAACAATAGGCTTGCTTAAGACTGTTTTATAATTTCTGAAAGAAAGTCCAACAGAGTTTTCTAAAGAATCTATGGGAATATTTTAACAAACAGAACCACCATAGAACAGCCAAAGAGCGAGTAAATGAGCTGAATATAGAGACTACACCATACAAATAAATGGAGATGAAAACAAAGCACTCTCTTTGTTGGTTTGAATAAACTGCTGAGAAAATCATTGGTTCTAGAAGGTTTTCATTATGTGTTACTTACACCATTTTATTGGGCAATGCAAGAAAAAGAAATCTAAGAAAGTGACACAGGTGTTTCTGTAGCTTCTAATGTTCTGTGCTGAAGTATGAACACTCAAGCCTAGAATTATCAGCAATGGAAAACCATCAGGAGCAATTAGTACATAGACGTATCACATTGCTGATTGAACCTTTCCTGATATGCCATATAGCAGGGTAAACCGCCACACCGAGTAAAGCTGTCTACCCATATTGGAGGCATGCCATGACACCCCCCTGAACGCAACACTAGGGCCTGGGACACAACATCATTTTCAGAGCAAAATGCTGCACAACGTGAATTTGGGTGTAAAATCGCTGGATACTGGAGATTATTCCACCAGGGCCTACTGTAAATGTCTGTATATACACCCCATGCACACTGGCACATGGTGAATGAATGTCATATTTTTTGCCATGTCTACCATAGGAACTTGCTCTGTCAAGGTGTAGCTGGCCACCGGGTTCCCAAGGCTCCAGTAGCATCACTCCCACACGTTTCCTGTCTGCAGACCGCAGCCTGCTCCTGCCTTTATAGTTCCTTCCCTTGTCCATAGGGTGCGTGCACTCTTTCTGACTCTTAAAGGGCCAGCGTGCTCCCTGATTTGTTCCAGAGTATGGCTGGCCATCTGTAGGTTTATAAGGCACCTCATTATTAGGTTTACTAATAACCAATGAAGATGTGCTGTTCTGTTTGTCTACCCATATAACGACCTGTTTACCGACTCTGTGATGCCTGTCCTGACCATAGCCCATTTACTTCATTGACCCTTTGCTGCTTGCCCTGACCTTAGACTTGTTTCACGTATTTGCTCAAATGCTGCCTGCCCTGACCACTGCCTGTTTCCTGACTCTGAGTATTGCCTCACCCCTTGGTGCCTTGTACCATGTCTAGGACCCCGTGGGTGAGCTGCCAACTATATTGGGACTATTCCAAGTGGTAGTGGCCTAGTAAATCCCTTGTAGAAAAGGTCAGATGCCTGCATTGGGGTTATAAGGTAAAACTAGGGGTCTGCCAGGAAAATGCCCTTAAGACTAAGTCAAACTGGTTAGCAGTGGTTCCACACCCACGAGTGATAAAGACACTAGTGACTGTCAGACCTTTGTGACCATAGGTGGTCTTGGAGAGATTGGTATTAGGTAACTCACAAGAGCTTGTTATTACATGAATTGATAACAGTGCAAATAATCCTCATTTTAGAAAGGCAAATGTAAACTGGAAAACGGTATCTTGATATCTTAGAAAAGTGTGTGGATTGCAGTTGCAGAAGGTCCCGAGCTACTTGAGAAACCTTGGCACGGTGCTCAGGCTCAGACATGTCCTCCACAGTAGGATATGTTGGCTAATCTCTCAATTTTAACATCAGTATGATCAGTATGGTGGTTTAGTAAGACCACAGAGTGCACCTGTCTTTGCAAATGTTATTATATTGTTATATTGGTTATCACATCCACATAATTGCTATCTTGTGTAGGATGTCTATTGTGGTACTTGTGGTCCGCTGCAGGCATCCTCCACTGTATGCATTTTTGCTGGAGATCACCATTAACAACGGGCCACAAGTGCAGGATTTGCTCCCCTATATATATGCACAACTGCATATGGGTTTGAGCACTTACTGCCTGTTTAACACCACGCCATTTTTTCTGTTGGTTTGTATATAGTGATGCTTGGAGGTGTATAAACTCCAATTTAAATGTGCCTGCTTTCCATCCACATGCTACATTTAGGTGCACCTGCGAGGCCTGGGCCTTATCAGCCAGTCCTGAGTGGGACTCGCAGACTCCTCCCTCCTCCCATTGTTAGCATGGTTACATGCTGGAGGTAACTGGTGAGTTGGCTTTGAGTTGGACTTTACGCTCCTGTAATTCGCCTACTGGCTCCTAGTATTGCCCATACGGCACAGGTAGGTGAGTGTTAGGTCCCGAGCTACTTGAGAAACCTTGGCGCGGTGCCCGGGCTCAGACATGTTCTCCACAGTAGGATATGTTGGCTAATCTCTCAATTTTAACATCAATATGAGGGTTTAGTAAGACCGCAGAGTGCACCTGTCTTTGCAAATGTTATTATGTTGTTATAAAAGTGTGTGGATGGAAATTACTGTGATGAAAAAAATGTAAACATTAAAGTCTATAAAGCTAATATATGACGTACATAAAGGCCTTATCTGTAAGTGCAATGGTGATTGATATAGTCAGCAGCTCATTGCATTGCTTGTAGCTAAGTTTACGTTTTTCCTGACAGCTGCAGCTCCCCACCGAGCAGCTGTGGACACTTGTCTGACTATCACCAGTTTGTCCACCGGTTTGAAAATTTCTCACATTTACCAAGACTAAGTAAATGGATCCAGGGATTAAGGGGGGATATAGAAAGCTGCGCTAAAATGCATCTGACTCTGAAAGTTGCAATTCAGGAGCTTAACAATTAGCCAGTATTTCTCCAGTATTTGTTCCATAACCGACCTAATTTTACACTTAGCCAGAAAACTCCAGTGACCCAGTTACCGCACAATGTGATTTTGTAGGTCAAGGAATATACCTCTGAGTTATTTATGAGCTTATGTGTATGAAATAAATGAAAGGTAAAAAAAATACGGCAATTTGGATGAAAGTCAAAGACTCTCTCTGCATTCCCCGACCCCTGCGTTTTATGGATGATGTTCCACTTGAGCACATTCCTATTTCCATTAATGGCTTATAATGATTTATAAAGTATGAACACGCTGAAGGTTACGGGACTGGGTGCAGGAGGAGGCATGGTTGTATTGAGGATTAGGATTTGCAGTTTAGTCAGAAAGAAAGAAAAAAACGGATTTTGTAACTATAACTAGTCTTAAGTAATAGCTATAAGTCATACTTTTCACTGTTGTGATTTAGGAGGTAGGAGAGTCCAGAGCACAAAATGTGGCGACATTTTTATTTTTTTTCTGCATTGGCACTCTTCTTTTCTCAAATTATACCCATTTCCAGAAAACATATGGCTGTTCTTATGATCTGTCACGCCCATTTTCAGAACGCACAATGCCCCTCAATGCACATTTGAATAGCAGGGCTGAGTCTGATGGTGCAGAATCCCAGTGCCACATAAGTTACATGGAGGGCTGCTTGCTCCCAGAAAGCTGACCAGGATATTTGCCCCATTGATTTCTTCTGGAAATCCACGAGGACTCCCCTTTTTCTGAGAGAGTTAGCAAGTATGAATTAAGTAAGAATAGAGTTAACCAAATATACTGACCAAAGCTTACTATAACATCATCCATAGTTTACTGTACATCATTTTTTTTCATGGGGTTTGTTAGATTATATATGACAAAATGTATACAACATTTATCTATATGATATATCTTTCAATATCTTCAAGTGGTAAAATCATTATGTAAGTTGTGATTATTTATTATGTGAAACAGCATGTTACAGTATGGAATATAGTAGGAATTTCCTAGCTATCACAGTCAGGAGGACATCTGTTATCTTAGCGTACTTTTACACTTGCGTTGTTTGATTCTGGCAGGCAGTTCCGTTGCAAACTGTATGCAAACACATGTCATTTTTTCTGACTGATCAGGCATTTTTCAGACTGATTAGGATCCTGATCAGTCTGAAAAATGCCTGATCAGTCTGAAAAATGCATTGCAATACCGGATCCGTTTTTCCGGTGTCATCAGGCAAAACGGATCCGGTATTTATTTTTTTCTAATTTTTAAAGGTCTGCGCATACACAGACCGGAAGGGCGGATCCGACATTCCGGTATTTTGAAGGCACTAATACATTCCTATGGAAAAAATTCAGGCAAGTCTTCAGTTTTTTTCACCGGAGATAAAACCATAGCATGCTACGGTTTTCTCTTTTGCCTGATCAGTCAAAATGACTGAACTGAAGACATCCTGATGCATCCTGGATGGATTAGGGCTCTTTCACACTTGCGTTGTCCGGATCCATCGTGTACTCCATTTGCCGGAATTACACGCCGGATCCGGAAAAATGCAAGTGAACTGAAAGCATTTGAAGACGGATCAGTCTTCAAAATGCGTTCAGTGTTACTATGGCAGCCAGGACGCTATTAAAGTCCTGGTTGCCATAGTAGGAGCGGGGAGCGGGGGAGCGGTATACTTACCGTCCGTGCGGCTCCCGGGGCGCTCCAGAGTGACGTCAGAGCGCCCCATGCGCATGGATGACGTGATCCATGCGATCACGTCATCCATGCACGTGGGGCGCCCTGACGTCACTCTGAAGCGCCCCGGGAGCTGCACGGACGGTAAGTATACTGCTCCCCCGCTCCCCACTACACTTTACCATGGCAAACAGGACTTTAGCGTCCTGGCAGCCATGGTAACCATTCATAAAAAGCTGAACGTCGGATCCGGTAATGCGCCGAAACAACGTTTAGCTTAAGGCCGGATCCGGATTAATGCTTTTTAATGGGCATTAATTCCGGATCCGGCCTTGCGGCAAGTGTTCAGGATTTTTGGCCGGAGCAAAAAGCGCAGCATGCTGCGGTATTTTCTCCGGCCAAAAAACGTTCCGGTCCTGAACTGAAGACATCCTGATGCATCCTGAACGGATTTCTCTCCATTCAGAATGCATGGGGATAATCCGGATCAGGATTCTTCCGGCATAGAGCACCGACGACGGAACTCTATGCCGGAACAGAACAACGCAAGTGTGAAAGAGCCCTTACTCTCTATTCAGAATGCATGGGGATATGCCTGATCAGTTCTTTTCCGGTAAAGAGCCCCTGTGACAGAACTCTATGCCGGAAAAGAAAAACGCTAATGTGAAAGTAGCCTTAAGATCAACATGTGAAGTTCATATACATTTTAAGTGTAGTTTTCACTCTCAAATTCTGGGTATATACTATTTCATGCCCAATATTAAAGGGGTTGTCGGGTTCAGAGCTGAACCCGGACAAACCCCCATTTTTACCCAGGCAACCCCTCTGATATGAGGATCGAAGCAAGGCTGTTTGTTAAGATTTGTAATACTGCTAGGCGGAGGCTTCCGCCTAGCAGTGTTGCCCTGCCCTAGCCTCCGTCTAGCATTACCCATGAAGAGCAAATCAATTTTCCCTGAAATGACTGTAGAAATAAAAAAAAATCATACTCACCTGTTCCATTTGAGCATGAAGAGCCTGCGGCCGTCTTGCTTGAAGATCCAGTGCAAAATCTTGCATGGTGTGTGATCTTTAACCACCTCCCGACCGCTGTACGCACGGATGCGTTCGTGAGGTGGTTGATTTATTCCTCCTGGACGCATCCGCGCGTCATCTCGCGAGACGCGAGATTTCGGTCACAGCCGGCCCGCGCATGCGCATCGCGGGCCGGCATTTCGTCAAGGAGTATTTCGTCAGCAACCTGCCAGCCAATGATCGCGGCTGGCAGGTTGCTGATTTTTAAAAAAAACAATCACAGAGCCATATATCAGATCATATTTGTAAATAAGATCTGTTATATGGCTGGCCTGCACCTCTGCTGGTCCTTTTCGTCGGTTGGATCCAGCAGAGGAGCAGGCTTCACAGTGAGTACACCAAACACTACACTTAGCCCCAGATCACCCCCCTGAACCCCAATTAACCCTTTGATCACCCCTTTGATCGCCCCTGTCAATCACTAGTGAAAGGAAAAAAGTGATCAGTGCAAACTGTCACTTTTTTTTTCCACTGGTATTGACCGTTAGGTTTTAGGTATAGTTTAGGCCCCTTGGTTAGGTAGTTTAGGGATCAGTTAGCGCCCAGCCCACCGCACCGCAGTCACTGATTCGCTGCGTATCGCTAATCAGCATTTGTACTTTTATAGTATCTGGAAGTGATCAAAACTGATCACGGTCAGATCTATAATAGTACTAGTGTCACTTTAGGTTCGCCCTCCACCCAAAACACAGTGTTTGCCCGATCAGGCCTGATCGGTCGCCCACACGTGCGTTCACCCACGCCCGCCCCACCGCAGTGACAAAAAATATTTTTTTTTGATCACTGCACATTCACTTTACACGCGCTGCGGCGATAAAAAAATCAGTTTTGATATTTTTTATCAACCGCAGCGGCCTCCGGTACTTCGCTAGCCTCCCCTTTGTAAGACAGGCTTGCTTTTTTTTCTTGGGTAGTCTCAGGGAATACCCCTAAATTTAGTTGCCCAAATGTCAAACAGGCGGTATTCTTCTGAAGAGGCCTACAGGCTTCTGACCCAGTCGGATGAGGAATGGGAACCCTCATCTGACGAGTCCAGCGGGTCAGAATACGAACCTGTAGAAAGCAGTGGCTCTCTGACCCAAAGTTCGGACGAGGAGGCTGAGGTCCCTGATACCACCAGGCGTACCCGGCCCGGTGTCGCTAGACCACAGGTTGCGCAGGATCCGCTTCAAGAGCAGCAGAGTGGGGCTGGTGCTGTCGGATTACGTGGTGAAGCATACACCTACTGGACCTAGTACCAGCACTGCCGTAGGACATGGTGAAGTAGCGAGCACCAGAAGGGCAGTTAAAGCTGGTACGGTGGCACGAGCAGTAGTGACCCCGTCGCAGCCACCGCACAGACAGGCCCGTAGACCCCCTAGAATCCCTGAGGTGCTGGCAAACCCTGATTGGCAGTCCCCAACTTCAGCCGCACCTGTAGTTCCCCCTTTCACCGCCCAGTCTGGAGTTCGGGTTGAGACAGCTCAGATCGGTTCGGCCCTGGGATTTTTTGAGCTGTTCTTGACTGCGGAGCTCTTAGACTTAGTTGTGGCAGAAACAAATCGGTATGCCACACAATTTATAACCGCTAACCCGGGAAGCTTTTATGCCCAGCCTTTCCGGTGGAAACCAGTCCAAGTTTCCGAAATTAAATTTTTTTTGGGCCTTCTCCTCAACATGGGTCTAACTAAAAAGCATGAATTGCGGTCATATTGGTCCACGAACCCAATTCATCACATGCCCATGTTCTCTGCTGCTATGTCCAGGGCACGTTTTGAGGCCATCATGCGTTTCCTGCACTATAGTGATAACAGCACCTCCCGTCCCAGAGGCCACCCTGCTTTTGACCGGCTCCACAAAATTCGGCCCCTCATAGACCATTTCGAAATTTGCAGATTTGTATACCCCAGAGCAAAACATCTGCGTAGACGAGTCCCTGATACATTTTACCGGGCGCCTTGGCTTCAAACAATACATCCCAAGCAAGCGTGCCCGGTATGGGGTCAAATTGTATAAGCTCTGTGAAAGGGCCACAGGCTATACCCACAAATTTCGTGTCTATGAGGGAAAAGATCAGACCCTGGAGCCGGTCGGTTGCCCTGACTACCTGGGGAGCAGTGGGAAGATAGTCTGGGACTTGGTGTCACCCTTATTCGGCAAGGGGTACCATCTTTATGTGGACAATTTCTACACAAGTGTGGCCCTCTTTAGGCATTTGTTTCTAGAACGGATTGGCGCCTGTGGTACCGCGCGAACTAGTCACGCGGGCTTCCCCCAACGGCTCGTTAGCACCCGTCTTGCAAGGGGGCAGAGGGCCGCACTGTGTAACGAAGAACTGCTCGCGGTGAAATGGAGAGACAAGCGTGACGTTTACATGCTCTCCTCCATTCACGCAGACACGACAATACAAATTGAGCGAGCAACCCGTGTCATTGAAAAGCCCCTTTCAGTCCACGACTATAACCTTCACATGGGAGGGGTGGACTTCAATGACCAGATGTTGTCTCCGTATTTAGTTTCCCGCAGAACCAGACGCTGGTATAAGAAGGTGTCTGTATATTTAATTCAATTGGCTCTGTATAATAGTTTTGTTCTCTACAGTAAGGCTGGGAGAACTGGATCCTTCCTCAAATTTCAGGAAGAGATCATCGCGAACCTCCTGTACCCAGGAGGTTCCGTGGCCCCATCCACCAGTGTAGTTAGCCGTCTACACGAGCGACATTTCCCCAGTGTCGTTCCTGGTACCTCAAACCGACCGCCACCCCGAAAAAAATGTCGTGTCTGTAGCAGGAGTGGAATAAGGCGTGACACCCGCTATTTCTGTCCTGACTGTCCTGACCACCCTGCCCTATGCTTGGGGGAGTGTTTCCGGAAGTACCACACACAGGTACACCTAGCATAGGGATCATCTCACCAGGACAGGCACACAGGGCTATTAGGGCCCATTCACTCACACAGCTGCTGCAAACGTCTCCTTTCACCTGGGACAATTTGCGCTTTGCACATTTGCGATTTGCGCTTTGCACATTGACCCATGGGGAAGGAGAGGTTTGTTCTATAAAGGTAAAAAAATAAAAAAAAATAAAAAAATAAACACCAGTAAGCAAAAAGGTTAATGTTTAGTTCAAAAAGTTAAAGTTTATATGTTCTGTTCCAAAGTTAATAAAATTATTGCGTTGCGGCCTGGTTTTTTATTTAGTTTTTTTACCTTCCAGGTGGACCAACCGATCGACTAGCTGCAGCACTGATGTGCATTTTGACAGAAGCATTGCGCTGCTGTCAGATTACACGCAAGTCGGTGTATGCGGCGCTGCAAGACGAGATTTCTACTCTGCAGTAACAGATACGTTTGCCAAGGCATACGAGCTGAGGAGGAGGCGGCGTTCCTATGCTTTGGCAAACACTTTGTATGTAAAAAAAAATACAAAAAAATTAAAAATATCTTGGTCAAATGCCAACTTTGTATAAAAAATGGGAGAAGTTGTCTTTTGCCAAGATATTTCTCTCACCCTGCATGGTTATATGTAAAATAACACCCCAAAACACATTCCCCAACTTCTCCTGAGTACGGCGATACCAGATGTGTGACACTTTTTTGCAGCCTAGGTGGGCAAAGGGACCCACATTCCAAAGTGCACCTTTCGGATTTCACCGGTCATTTTTTACACATTTTGATTGCAAAGTACTTCTCACACATTTGGGCCCCTAAATTGCCAGGGCAGTATAACTACGCCACAAGTGACCCCATTTTGGAAAGAAGACACCCCAAGGTATTCCGTGAGGGGCATGGCGAGTTCCTAGAATTTTTAATTTTTTGTCGCAAGTTAGTGGAATATGAGACTTTGTAAGGAAAAAATAAAAATAAAATCATCATTTTCCGCTAACTTGTGACAAAAAATAAAAAGTTCTATGAACTCACTATGCCCATCAGCGAATACCTTAGGGTGTCTACTTTCCGAAATGGGGTCATTTGTGGGTTTTTTCTACTGTTTGGGCATTGTAGAACCTCAGGAATCATGACAGGTGCTCAGAAAGTCAGAGCTGTTTCAAAAAGCGGAAATTCACATTTTTGTACCATAGTGTGTAAACGCTATAACTTTTGCCCAAACATTTTTTTTTTTTATCAAAGACATGTAGAACAATAAATTTGGTGAAAAATTTATATATGAATGTCGTTTTTTTTGCAAAATTTTACAGCTGAAAGTGAAAAATGTCATTTTTTTGCAAAAAAATCTTTACATTTTGATTAATAACAAAAAAAGTTAAAATGTTGGCAGCAATAAAATACCACCAAATGAAAGCTCTATTAGTGAGAAGAAAAGGAGGTAAAATTCATTTGGGTGGTAAGTTGCATGACCGAGCGATAAACGGTGAAAGTAGTGTAGTGCAGAAGTGTAAAAAGTGGCCTGGTCATGAAGGGGGTTTTAGCTAGCGGGGTTGAAGTGGTTAAGCGGTGGCCTCTTCGTGCTCAAATAGATAAGGTGTAGGGCAAGCATGTCAAACTCAAAGGCTAACATGGGCCAAAAAAACAAAATTTAAGTTTATGTGGGCCGCATCAAAAAAATAATATTTTTTTTTACAATATAATGCAGACGGATCCGTTCTGAACGGATCCACCGTCTGCATTATATGAGCGGATCCGTCTCAGACGGATCCGCTCTGAACGCAAGTGTGAAAGTAGCCTTAGGGGCGAGAACCTGGGATCTTTCATCCCTTGTCCTATTCAGCTCTATCAAGGTGAATAGGACTTCACACTGTCCCTGCTGCTCTGTGCCTTGTGCACACAGCATCAGGGATGTTACCATGGCAACCAGGGCTTCTGTAGCGTCCTGGCTGCCATGGTAACTGATCGGAGCCCCAGGCTTACACAGCTGGGGCTCCGATCAGAAGCTGCCACTGCACCACCAATGAGGGGGAGGGGAGAGGTCCCTGTGGCCACTGCCACCAATGATTTTAATACTGGGGGGGTTGAGAGGGGCTGGCGCACTGTGCCACCAATGATTTTAATGGGATGGGGGGTTGAGGGGCACACTGCACCACCAATGATAAATTACCCCTGTATACAGGAGGCTGGTACTGGCAGATCAGCAGTTAACCCCTCAGGTGCAGCACCTAAGGGGTTAACTGCCTCTGATCGCAGCTCCCTGTCAGCGGCAGGGTGCCGGCAATGCGATTCTGCTGCCGGCACCCGCCTCCTGTATTGTGTTAAAGACTGACTTTCACTATCAGGCCACACAGAGCGGCGCCCAGCGATGTCTCAGCACTCACCATTAGTCCTGGGCGCCGCTCCGTTCGCCTGCAGTGCTCCATTACTGTCTCCTCTCCTGCTCCACATGCTGCTGATTACTATCGGAGCGATGGGAGGAGACATCAGCTTCACTAGTGGGCGTTCCTTCTTCCTGGCTGTAGCGCTGTCCAATCGCAGCGCAGGGAGAAGGAACGCCCACTAGTGAAGCTGATGTCTCCTCCCATCGCTCCGATAGTAATCAGCAGCATGTGGAGCAGGAGAGGAGACAGTAATGGGGCACTGCGGGCGAACGGAGCGGCGCCCAGGACTAATGGTGAGTGCTGAGACATCGCTGGGCGCCGCTCTGTGTGGGAAATGGGAATAGTCCTATCATTGGTGGCTCAGTGCGCCCGCCCCTCCTCCGCCCCTCTCTCCTCATTGGTGGCGCAGTGCGCCCGCCCCTCTTCCCCCCCCTCTCTTCTCATTGGTGGCAGCGGCAGCAGCACAGGGGGAGGCGGGACAGCTTCCTTCTCCCTGTGCTGCTGAGAGAACATGAGCGCGCCGATAGCAGCGCGCTCATGTTCAGAGATACTAGACTGCCGGGCCGCAAAGATATTCATTGCGGGCCGCATGCGGCCCGCGGGCCGCATGTTTGACACCCATGGTGTAGGGTGTTTCATTTTGTAATGGAAAAAATTTGAAATGTAAATTTGCAGACTTTGCTTACGCCCCGAGTCTCAATGATGTAAAATATATATATGCCTAATTTCAAGAAGATTGGATAATATTTACAGGTTGCACACTTTGATCAGTTTTGTAAAAGTAAGCAAAAAAAATAAGATTTTTCTATGTTAATTACTTTTATTGGGAAAACTAGAAATCACAAACTTAAAATAATACTAAAACTAAACACTAAGATTAATAGGTAGTATGATAGGCAAAACATGTGTTATATTAATCAACTTTGAACAATGCAATCCCTTCTTTTGTTAGCTTGGTGACGACTTTTCTGTGATGCTCGACTACCCTCAACAAGAATTGTTTTTGTTGTTCATCCCTGATTCGTTAAACTTTTTTATCAGAGCAATTGCTCTTTCTGCGGTATCATTGACCACCTTAAGAGCGTTCACATGGCCTCTTAGAGAATCACTGCAGTATTCTGTCACGTCGTGGATCCCAAACAATTCAAAGAACGTCTTTATTTTGTTAGTAACAAAATGGCTCAGGGCTTTTCCTTCAAAAACTAGGTTTCCACACTCTAATCGTTTCATTTCCTTTTTCTTTGCAGGTTTGGTTTCAAAATTTTTTGTCATATTTTCCTTAATAGCCTGAGTAATACGTTTGTCCAAAAAAGCCAATCCTAAGTTTATTTCTGACAGATACCAAAGGTGTCTTAGCAACTGTGAGAGCACTTTTTTTTAACGTCTGTATCTGGGTAAGTGCTCAGAAGCTGTAGCATATCCAAATCATTCTTTGGAGCCCATCGACTTACAATTGCCTCGTGCAAAAAGTGAACATATAGGAGGCTGACAAAATGTGCAACCCGTTTTATTCCTTTCAATTCTCGTTGAGGAATATTTAACTGTTTAGTGAAGAGGACAATATTAAGTGCATATATTGCCTTTTCCATCCACCTTGCTTGATGCAGAGCCCCTGGGATCCTGAAACTGAAGTCGTTTTTAGACCAACCTCCTAGGTACAGGAGTGATAGTAGTAGTAATAATAATGATCGATGTGTGCAACCCCTAAATATTATCCAATCTTCTTGAAATTTGGCATATATATCTGTTACACCGCTGAGACTCGGGGCGTAAGCAAAGTTTTATGAAAATCACATCTTTGTAAAAATGAAACACCCTAATAAGGTGAATATGAATTTTATTTTTTATTTACCGCCATTTCAGGGAAAATTGATTACTTACCACGAAACATGAAGATCCGGCTCTACGGCAAATCGAATTTTCCCTGCAATTCGGATCGAAGTCCACTTCAGATACTTCAATTCGCTCAAAAATCAGGTATCTTCGTTCTTCCCCTGCCACTTCTTAAAACTCAACACAGAGAAAATAGAATTCATCATCATCTTTCTGCCAAGTCACTTAGCCCCCATACAGACCTGTCCATTAGCTTTCTCCAGGTTCTGCCCTGTCTTTCAAGCCGCACATCCAAACCCTTACGACCATTAGCTTCTTTCAACTCAAGAACATCTCTTGTATTCGCTCCTTCCTCACCCCAAGGCTAGGTTCACATACAGTTGCAAGAAAAAGTATGTGAACCCTTTGGGATGATATGGATTTCGTCACAAATTGGTCATAAAATGTGATCTGATCTTCATCTAAGTCACAACAATAGACAATCACAGTCTGCTTAAACTAATAACACACAAAGAATTCAATGTTATCATGTTTTTATTGAGAAGAATATAAACTCCAGTTTTTGTGATGTGATAAATTTCATTTAATCAGAAATGCGGTAAATCATATACGTGTGATGTTTCGGCCACAATCCGGCCTTCATCAGACTGTGATATAAATAAGAAAAAAATATACAAAAAGGATATATTATATATCATCATGATAGTGGTAAAAAACAGTATTTACATAGTATTACATACATATGAAGGTCCTATGTATATATATAAGTCCGGAGAAGCACCTTAAAGGCTGATATCAGTCAGTGAAGAGTATCTAGACAAATACGCTGTTAAAGAAAAGAAAACTAGATTAATGTATATGAGCATTTTGCATATATCAAGATCCATTTGACACAATAGAACAGTTAAGTTGAAATAAAGTAAAACTGCATTGGTCTGCACAATATCTAGTCTAAGGTTAGATATACTTAAAGACATAGGTCTGTATATAGAAGGTGAACAGAGGTAGATGCAGCAATATACAATATGATATAAGAGTTTCATTGGTGTCAGAACACTGCACACTAGTTCATCAAAAGGAGAAAAGTATAGGGTGACAGAAGAGACAAAACGGGATCAGAGTGGAAAAATTGGCATATACTCAGAGTGCACTGGTAATCAAGATTGCATAATTAACTGCTATTGGTGGTTGGAGATAAATGTAAGTACCTGGTACCGCTAAAGGGACTGTTCGGATGGTGGGCGTAGTTATAGAAATTGCAGACTCAGTACTGCCAGTGGTTATAGTAACTCCTGCTTAATGATTATGGCTGAGACCTAATAAAGAGCGCGGACCGGAAGTGTTCCGGACGCCACGCATGCCCAGAGCCACAGGGTTGCGTGCCAAGCTTCACTTCCGGAATGGTAGGCCGGAAGATGTACAACTCTAGTGCATGCGCGTATTAAGTATGTGTGCCAAGCCTTGGTTTGGGAACGAAGACGGAGGCCGTGCAGTCCCCGATCTTAATGCACACCATTTAGTGTGTAGTGCATGCGCAATAGGTAGAAGGGAGCTATCGATCCATTCTGAGTTGTAAGCGCTAGCCATGAAGTTTATATAGTATTAATGACAAACAACAGGACCTGTAACCAAATAAGAAAATCGGGTTCTATATCTATGATGTACATACCCACTATTATATAAAGGATACTATATTCGGCACCAGGCTATATCAATTGGGCTATCTGTAATGACAAGAAAGAATATTTAGGTTAGTGTCAATATAAGCTATCAATTCACCATAGAGCTATATCGACTAGATAGGACATGTGAAATATGTGTATACAGTCAGGTCCATAAATATTGGAACATAGACACAATTCTAACATTTTGGACGGCGCTTCACAGTGGCCATGGAACCGCTGGGGAGCCAATTGTCCCATTACTTTTGGTCCCTTAACAAGTGGGAGGCACATATGCAAACTGTTGCAATTCCTTCACCGTTCACCTGATTTGGATGTAAATACCCTCAAATTAAAGCTGACAGTCTGCAGTTGAAGCACATCTTGTTTGTTTCATTTCAAATCCATTGTGGTGGTGTATAGAGCCAAAAAATTTAGAATTGTGTTGGTGTCCCAATATTTATGGACCTGACTGTATATCAAAATGTAAAGGGCATGCTGCAGCACTACACAATTTAAATGTGTTAGCATAGCCATACAGATGATCATGGAATCCAGAGATCCCTCAAGTAAAGGGTTAGAGGAAGGGAGTAAGAGTGAAAATATCCAATGAAAATCATGGAATCCAAAGATCCCTCAGCTAGAGGGTGAGAGGAGGGGAGTAAGAATAGAGGTAGTGAGGAGATGTCGTGTCGAATCACACGAATTGTGCGTCGATTACAAATCAATATCTACTTGGCATAAAGCAAGAGGAGGACACAGCATGCAATAGATTGCTTAATTCACATTGTGTGATTGACATTGTTAGATTAATATTGTTGAATTCCCATGAATTAAATCACAAAAGGCCCTGAATCTTATATTCCTTGTTGAGTCCTTTTGGCTCAAGGGTGTCTAGCGTATGGATCCAGTAAGCTTTCCTCATCTTGAGTAGTCTCGCTCTGTCACCCCCTCTCCTAAGTGGTTTAACATGTTCAATAACCTAATATTTTAGCTGTGCGAGATTATGGCCAGCGGATTCGAAATGTGCTGGGAGTAATAAGTTCTTGCGTTGTATGGTGGATTTGTGCTCACACACCCTATCCCGAATCTTCTGGGTTGTCTCACCTACGTACGCCTTCCCACAGGTACATTTGAGAAGATATACCACGTAGGAGGAGTCACATGTAAAGTTTTCTCAGACAGGGAAGCTTTTACCAGATAGAAGATGGTGGAAGTATGCCCCTTTTAATATATTAGAACATTGTAGGCAGTGAACAGCTTCTGTCTGTGAAAGAAAGTCTGTCTCGGTATGGATGTAGATGGGCCTAAATCCGCTTTCACCAATAGATCCCTCAAGTTTCTAGGGTGACGTGTGCAGGATAGTATGGGATTGTTGAATTCCTCAACCTGTGGGTATGACCTCTTCAGGATGGATCAGTGGTTTCTTATGCTGTTGACCATTTTTTTGACACTAGGGTGAAATGTGTGGACAAAAGGTATTCTTTTTGTAGTCTCAATGGTCTCTTTACGTGTATGTGTTCTCGGTTTATCTGAATTATAGAGGAGACGTAGTGAGTATCCTTGCTCCAGGAAACGTTCTTTCATTTACATCAATCTAATTTGACGTAAAGGATCAATGTTTTTATTGAACACACCATGTAAACATTCACAGTGCAGGTGGAAAAAGTATGTGAACCCTTGGATTTAATAACTGGTTGAACCTCCTTTGGCAGCAATAACCTCAACCAAAGATTCCTGTAGTTGCAGATCAGACGTGCACAACGGTCAGGAGTAATTCTTGACCATTCCTCTTTACAGAACTGTTTCAGTTCAGCAATATTCTTGGGATGTCTGGTGTGAATCGCTTTCTTGAGGTCATGTCACAGCATCTCAATCGGGTTGAGGTCAGGACTCTGACTGGGCCACTCCAGAAGGCGTATTTTCTTCTGTTTAAGCCATTCTGTTGTTGATTTACTTCTATGCTTTAGGTCGTTGTCCTGTTGCAACACCCATCTTCTGTTTAGCTTCAACTGGTGGACAGATGGCCTTAAGTTCTTCTGCAAAATGTCTTGATAAACTTGGGAATAAATTTTTCCTTTGATGATCGCAATCCGTCCAGGCCCTGACGCAGCAAATCTTCCCCAAACCATGATGCCCCCACCACCATACTTCACAGTTGGGATGAGGTTTTGATGTTGGTGTGCTGTGCCTCTTTTTCTCCACACATAGTGTTGTGTGTTTCTTCCAAACAACTTAACTTTGGTTTCATCTGTTGTCACAACCAGACAGCTGAGAAGCTCTGACAGAGGCCTTTCAGAACCTCCTCCTTGAGTTCTCTTTGTTGTGCTGTTCAGTTCCTCATCTCGTTAGCCTCTCTCAGCTGTCATGGAGTTGGACTAATTGCTTCCCTTTAAATTCCTCCCCAGAATGCATTACTGGGCGGCTTATACTTCCTCTTGGAGTGTGTGTGCATGCTGATCTTGTTTTCCTGTCTGCTACAAAGTTAAGTGCTGTATTTTTATCTGTTATTTTCTGTTTGCTGGATCCCAGGTGACCCTGACTCCCTCCGTGTCTGGAGTAGGGATCCGGTGGTCGTGTCCCCTCACTATTGTAGGGTGTTCAGGGGTTATATAGTCGAGGTACGTGGATATGCAAACCTCCACCTTTCGGATCTTTGCATAGGCTGAGCAGCCAGGGATAGTCTCAGGTCTTGTGCAGGGGTCTCCCTTTTGGTTCCTTAGCTTTGGATCCACTCAGTCATATATGCATGTTGTTTTGTCTTGTTTCCTGTACACCGTCCGTGACATTATAAGCCGCCAAAACCGTCTCAAGCATGGATCCGGTTTCACTTTTGGCTGAACGCTTCCAGGGTCTTTCATTGGAGGTAGCTGATCTCCGTAAGACTTTTTCTCAGCTTCAAGTGACCGGTTCAGCTTGCGTTCATGGAGTTTGTTCTGAGCCTAAGATCTCGCTCCCGGATACGTTCTCCGGGGGTAGTGAGAATTTTGTGCGTTTTAGAGAGGCTTGCAAACTCCATTTTCGCCTTCTTCCCCATTCCTCTGGTGATGAGGAACGGAGGGTGGGGATCATTATATCGCTGCTCAGGGGTAACGCTCAGTCCTGGGCCTTTTCGCTGCCGGAGGGGGCACGGCCTCTCCGTTCAGTGGATGAATTCTTTTTAGCCCTGGGTCAGATATATGATGATCCGGATCGTATTGCTCTGGCTGAGTCTAGACTACGTCTATTATGCCAGGGTAAACAATCCGCAGAAATATACTGCTCAGAATTTCGGAGATGGGCAGTTGATACTGGTTGGAATGATGCTGCACTCCGAAGTCAATTTTGCCATGGTCTTTCAGAGGGATTGAAAGATGCATTTGCCTTTCATGAGAGGCCTATTTCTTTGGACTCTGCTATGTCTCAGGCCGTTCGTATTGACAGGCGTCTTAGAGAGAGAGGAGAGATGTCCCCTTCCTGTCATACTCAGTCCCAGGACAGTGCAGCGGTCCCATTATGTGCGCAGGGGTCTCAGTCGCTGTCAGCCCCTTCTGAGCAGGAGCCCATGCAGCTGGGGTTGATTGCTTCTGACAATAGAAGATTCAGCTCGCATGGGAGGGTTTGTTTTTGTTGTGGAGGTATAAATCATTTGGCAAATATTTGTCCCTCTAGGAGATTCAGGCAGTTTTCTGGGAGTAATAAAGAAACAAACAGGAAAAAATCTTTTAAAAATGTTCCGTCTGTTACTATTGGCAGGGTTGAGGCGGAAATTGAAGGTTTTCCGTTTGCTTGTAGTTCCCGTTTTGTCCTGCCGGCTAGGGTGGCGCTAGAGAGCAAGAACATTTTTTGTGAGATTTTTGTGGATAGTGGAGCAGCGGTCAATCTCATTGATAATCAATTTGCGATAACTCATGGTTTCCAGGTGCGCACTTTGGGAAAGGATATTCCTGTTTTTGCTATTGACTCCGCTCCACTTTCTCAGAAATCATTAAAGGGCATAGTTCACAATATCCGTTTAATTGTGAGTGATGCTCATGTTGAGGATGTGTCATGTTTCGTCCTTAGCGGATTACCTACCCCTCTAGTGTTGGGGCTACCCTGGCTCACTAAACATAACCCCACCATTGATTGGCAAGCGAGGCAAATAAATGGTTGGAGTGACTTTTGCAGAGAGAATTGCCTCACGACATCTGTTTCTGAGGTTGCTACTAAGACTGTACCATCTTTTCTCTCAGAATTTTCGGATGTCTTCTCTGAGAGTGGAGTTCAGGATTTGCCCCCGCACAGGGAGTACGATTGCCCTATTAATCTCATCCCAGGCGCCAAACTGCCTAAATCTCGTTTATACAATCTTTCCCAACCTGAGAGGATCGCTATGCGTGCTTATATCTCTGAGAGTCTGAGAAAAGGACACATACGACCCTCTAAGTCACCTGTTGCCGCTGGTTTTTTCTTTGTTAAGAAAAAAGATGGTTCTTTAAGACCTTGTCTGGATTTCAGGGAGCTGAACAGTATCACTATTCGTGACCCGTATCCGCTTCCTCTGATCCCGGACCTGTTTAACCAGGTTGTTGGGGCTAAAGTCTTTTCCAAATTAGATCTAAGAGGGGCATACAACCTGGTCAGGGTCAGAGAAGGAGACGAATGGAAGACGGCCTTCAATACCCCTGAGGGCCATTTTGAGAATTTGGTTATGCCTTTTGGTTTGATGAATGCCCCAGCCGTTTTTCAGCATTTCGTGAACAGCATTTTTTATCATTTGATGGGAAAATTTGTATTAGTGTATTTGGATGACATTTTGATTTTTTCTCCTGATTTCAAAACTCATAAGGAACATTTACGTCAGGTCTTGCTCATCCTGCGGGAGAATAAATTATATGCGAAACTGGAAAAATGTGTGTTTGCGGTTCCAGAAATTCAATTTCTGGGGTTTCTTCTCTCCGCTTCTGGTTTTCGCATGGACCCCGAGAAGGTCCGCGCTGTGCTTGAGTGGGAGCTTCCTGAGAATCAGAAGGCGCTGATGCGTTTTTTGGGCTTTGCCAATTATTACAGGAAGTTTATTTTGAATTATTCCTCTATTGTTAAACCACTCACTGATATGACCAGAAAGGGGGTAGATTTTTCTTCTTGGTCAGTAGAGGCGCGTAAGGCTTTCTCTAATATCAAGGAGAGTTTTGCTTCCGCTCCCATCTTGGTGCAACCTGATATTTCTTTACCCTTCATAGTTGAGGTTGATGCTTCTGAGGTGGGTGTGGGGGCGGTCTTGTCTCAGGGTTCCTCTCCTGCCAAATGGCGACCGTGTGCCTTTTTCTCGAAAAAACTCTCCTCCGCAGAGAGAAATTACGATGTGGGAGATAGGGAATTGTTGGCCATCAAGTTGGCTTTTGAGGAATGGCGCCATTGGCTAGAGGGAGCCAGACACCCTATTACCGTATTTACTGACCATAAAAATCTGGCCTACTTGGAGTCAGCCAAGCGTCTGAACCCGAGACAGGCCAGATGGTCTTTGTTCTTTTCTAGGTTTAATTTTGTGGTCACGTTCCGCCCTGGAGTTAAGAATGTGAAGGCAGATGCCCTGTCACGTTGTTTTCCGGGAGGCGGGAATTTTGAAGACCCGGGTCCCATTTTGGCTGAAGGTGTGGTGGTCTCTGCTCTTTTTTCTGAATTGGAGGCAGAGGTGCAGGCAGCCCAGTCAGAGGCTCCTGATCTTTGTCCTCCTGGGAGGTTGTTTGTGCCTCTCACTTTAAGACACAAGATTTTTAAGGAACACCACGATACGGTCCTTGCTGGGCACCCGGGGGCAAGAGCCACACTGGATCTCATCGCTCGGAGATTCTGGTGGCCTGCGCTTCGTAAGTCGGTTGAGGGTTTTGTGGCAGCCTGCGAGACTTGCGCTCGTGCTAAAGTCCCTCATTCACGGCCATCAGGTCCTCTCCTTCCCTTACCCATTCCTTCCCGTCCTTGGACACATCTGTCCATGGACTTTATCACGGACCTGCCTCGTTCCTCGGGGAAGACTGTGATTCTGGTGGTGGTGGACCGTTTTAGCAAAATGGTGCATTTCATCCCTTTTCCTGGTTTGCCCAATGCTAAGACGCTGGCGCAGGCATTTATTGATCACATTGTCAAATTGCACGGTATTCCTTCAGACATAGTCTCTGATAGGGGCACGCAGTTTGTTTCCAGATTCTGGAAGGCTTTCTGTTCTCGCTTGGGGGTTCGGTTGTCATTCTCTTCTGCTTTCCACCCGCAGTCGAATGGCCAGACAGAGCGCGTCAATCAGAATCTGGAGACATATCTGCGCTGTTTTGTGGCGGAGAATCAAGAGGATTGGTGTTCTTTTTTGTCCCTTGCTGAGTTTGCTTTAAATAACCGTCGTCAGGAGTCCTCTGATAAGTCACCATTTTTTGGTGCATATGGGTTTCATCCGCAGTTTGGGACTTTCTCGGGAGAGGGGTCTTCTGGTTTACCTGATGAGGACAGATTCTCCTCGTCTTTGTCATCTATTTGGCAAAAGATTCAGGATAATCTAAAGAGCATGAGTGAGAGATATAAGCGTGTGGCAGATAAGAGACGTGTGCTTGGTCCGGACCTGAATGTTGGTGATCTGGTGTGGTTGTCTACCAAGAATATCAAATTGAAGGTTCCCTCCTGGAAGTTGGGTCCTAGGTTTATTGGGCCTTACAAAATCCTGTCTGTCATCAATCCTGTTGCCTACCGTCTTGATCTTCCTCAGACTTGGAAGATCCATAATGTTTTTCATAAGTCCTTATTGAAACCTTATGTTCAACCCATTGTACCCTCGCCTTTGCCTCCTCCTCCGATTATGGTTGATGGGAATCTTGAATTTCAGGTCTCTAGGATTGTGGATTCTCGTCCTTGTTCGCGGTTCTCTTCAGTACCTTGTTCATTGGGAGGGTTATGGTCCTGAGGAGAGGATGTGGGTCCCAGTGACGGACATTAAGGCCTCTCGTCTCATCAGGGCTTTCCATAGGTCCCATCCTGAGAAGGTGGGCTCTGAGTGTCCACTCGTAGAGGGAGGGGTACTGTCACAACCAGACAGCTGAGAAGCTCTGACAGAGGCCTTTCAAAACCTCCTCCTTGAGTTCTCTTTGTTGTGCTGTTCAGTTCCTCATCTCGTTAGCCTCTCTCAGCTGTCATGGAGTTGGACTAATTGCTTCCCTTTAAATTCCTCCCCAGAATGCATTACTGGGCGGCTTATACTTCTTCTTGGAGTGTGTGTGCATGCTGATCTTGTTTTCCTGTCTGCTACAAAGTTAAGTGCTGTATTTTTATCTGTTATTTTCTGTTTGCTGGATCCCAGGTGACCCTGACTCCCTCCGTGTCTGGAGTAGGGAGCCGGTGGTCATGTCCCCTCACTATTGTAGGGTGTTCAGGGGTTATATAGTCGAGGTACGTGGATATGCAAACCTCCACCTTTCGGATCTTTGCATAGGCTGAGCAGCCAGGGATAGTCTCAGGTCTTGTGCAGGGGTCTCCCTTTTGGTTCCTTAGCTTTGGATCCACTCAGTCATATATGCATGTTGTTTTGTCTTGTTTCCTGTACACCGTCTGTGACATCTGTCCACAGAATATTTTGCCAGTACTGCTGTGGAACATCCAGGTGCTCTTGTGCAAACTGTAAACGTGCAGCAATCTTTTTTTTGGACAGCAGTGGCTTCCTCTGTGGTATCCTCCCATGAAATCCATTCTTGTTTAGTGTTTTGCGTATCGTAGATTCGCTAACAGGGATGTTAGCCTATGCCAGAGACTTTTGTAAGTCTTTAGCTGACACTCTAAGATTCTTCTACACCTCATTGAGCAGTCTGTGCTGTGCTCTTGTAGTCATCTTTACAGGACGGCCACTCCTAGGGAGAGTAGCAGCAGTGCTGAACTTTCTCCATTTATAGACAATTTGTCTTACCGTGGACTGATGAACAGCAAGGCTTTTGGAGATACTTTTATAACCCTTTCCAGCTTTATGCAAGTCAACAATTCTCAATCGTAGGTCTTTTGAGAGCTCTTTTGTGCGAAGCATCATTCACATCAGGCAATGCTTTTTGTGAAAAGCAAACCCAGAACTGGTGTTTGTTTTTTATAGGGCAGGGCAGCTGTAACCAACACCTCCAATCTCATCTCATTGATTGGACTCCAGTTGGCTGACACCTCACTCGAATTAGCTCTTGGAGATGTCATTAGTCTAGGGGTTCACATACTTTTTCCACCTGCACCGTGAATGTTTACATGGTGTGTTCAATAAAAACATGGTAACATTTAATTCTTTGCGTGTTATCAGTTTAAGCAGACTGTGATTGTCTATCGTTGTGACTTAGATGAAGATCAGATCACATTTTATGACCAATTTGTGCAGAAATCCATATAATTCCACAAGGGTTCACATACTAAGAGCCAGACACAACTAAGGCTACTTTCACATCTACCCTGTTGCCGCCTGGTTTTAAGATCCGGCATGGGATCTCAAAACCACAGCAAAACACTTCCGTTATAATAATACAACTGGCTGCATCCGTTCTGAACGGATCCGGTTATATTATATAAAAAATGAAGAAACAGGCACTGGGCGCTGGATGCTTTTTTTTTGTGTCCAAAAGCAGCGGCAAGAAAATGGAGTCAATGCCAGACTGCAGATAACATCTGCTACATTATCTGTACCCAGAGAAGTTCCCTGCAGTCCTGTGTTATCTGTGGTATTACATAGGACTGCAGGGAACATCTATTACATTATCTCTCCTTAGAGAGTTATTGCTGTGTTATTTGTGGTGTTACATAGGACTGCAGAGAACATCTACTACATAATCTGCACCCATAAAGTTATCACTGTGTTATTTGGGGTTTTACATAGGACTGCAAGTAACATCTACTACACACTGATGAGCGCTTCATTGTGAACAATGCCCTGCAGAACCGGATGATGAATGCCACACAACTCCAGGCACATTTAAGGGAGGTGAGAGGCACCCAAGTGTCACGTCAGACCATTCGAAACCGTTTACATCAGTATGGTCTGTGTGCTAGATGACCTGCAAGGGTACCTCACCAGACATAGACGTCATCGTCTTGCATGGTCCAGGGAGCATCTACGCTGGGCAATGGACCAGTGGGCCTCAGTGCTGTTCACTGATGAAAGTCGATTCACACTGAGCAGTAATGATGGCCACCAACGATGTTGGAGACGTCAAGGAGAGCATTATGCATCAGCTACTGTTGTCACCAGATGAGCCTTTGGTGGTGGTGGTCTTACATTGTGGGCAGGTGTGTCTAGTCAATACAGAACTGCCCTATACCTTATGAATGGTACAGTGGCAAGCTCATACTTCTTCAATTACATCATTAATCCAGTCATTGTGCCTCTGCATGAACAACACAGGCCTAATTTCATCTTCATGGACGACAATGCGCCAGCTCGTCGAGGTCACATCATTAGGGAGTGGCTGCTGGAGACTGAGGTACTTCAAATGGAGTGGCCTGCACTTTCTGCATACCTAAATCCCATTGAAAACCTATGCGATCAGCTGAGTCGCCGTGTAGAGACTCGTAACTCTGTACCCCAGAACCTCAATGACCTGCAGGCTGCCCTTCAAGAAGAATGGGATGCTATGCCTCAGCGGACAATAAGTAAACAGCATGAGACGTCATTGAGTTATTGACATTGACATTTTTTTTGTGGGGGTATACCCACCACTGTTGGCTTTTGCTTCAATAAATAGTTTGAGATGTGGAAATCACTATTGTGTGCTTCTATTTAAATTCCCTACTTTCATGATATAATATCACTTTTTACATTTTCCATAAATTTCACCTGAAAGGCAAATATCTCTAACTTTTTGTGAGTAGTGTTGTAACAGCGGCTGCTGTGCGCTGCTGTTCCCTGCTTACCGCTGCGGTTCCTGGCGCCGCGTTCAGCGGTGATCTGCGGTCGGTGCTTCCCATTTAACTTCTGCAGTTCTGGGCTCTGTCTGTGTGGGTGCTGTTGTTCTGGGATCCACTCCACAGTTTGCTCTCAGCCCTGGCCACAGCATGCTTGCTGTTTGTTCCTTCTGCACTTCCTTAAAGAGGACCTTTCATCGGTCCAAACATTGTGAACTAAGTATCATGAAATATACAGCGGCGCCCAGGGATCTCTCTGCACTTACTATTATCCCTGGGCGCCGCTCTGTTCTCCCGTTATGTCCTCCGGTATGTTCGGGGACTTGGTTATAGTAGGAGGAGTCTGCCCTTGTTCTCCAGGGCGTCACCTTCTCCTAGGCTGTAGCGCTGGCCAATCGCAGCGCAGAGTTCACAGCCTGGGAGAAAAAACCTCCCAGGCTGTGAGCTCTGCGCTGCGATTGGCCAGCGCTACAGCCTAGGAGAAGGAGACGCCCAGGCTGTGAGCTCTGCGCTGCGATTGGCCAGCGCTACAGCCTAGGAGAAGGAGACACCCAGGAGAACAAGGGCAGACTCCTCCTACTATAACCAAGTCCCCTCCTACTATAACCAAGTCCCCGAACATACCGGAGGACATAACGGGAGAACGAAGCGGCGCCTAGGGATAATAGTAAGTGCAGGGAGATCCCTGGGCACTGCTGTATATGTCATGATACTTAGTTCACAATGTTTGGACCGATGAAAGGTCCTCTTTAAGAGCCGATGCACGTCACTTCCTGGGCTTTGTGGTTTAGGTCATGTGACCTCGTTGACCTATCCTAGCCCTCTGCATATATAAGTGGTTCAGCCCCCTTCCCAGACGCCTCAGCATCTAGGCCCTTGTGTCCTGCTAAGGTTCCTGATAACCACTTGTGTTCCTGTATTCTGCTACCCATCTGATCCCTGCCTGTTTGCCTTGACTCTCCTGTTGCCGATCCAGATTGCTGCCTGCCCTGACATTTTGCCTGTCTGACTACGCTTCTGCCTCATCCTTCGGCCCTGTACTGTTGCTCCTGGTAACGACCCCGCCTGCTGACATTGCCTGTACTTCTGGTACCTTTCTCCAGTACCTCCTGATTCGCCTGGAACAGCTGCCTCGTGTGCCTATCTTTCTCAAGAGGTAGCGACCTGGTGTTACCCTCGGGAAAGTCTATTCCCACCATCAGAGGTACTGTGTTAGACAACGCCCTTACAGGAGGTGGGACTTGTGGCACAGTGGGTTCACACCCGCTGATTTGTGACAAGTGTATATTAAATTGTATATAATCCTGCAGTTTTCACACTGGCCACTAGGCCTAAATTATGTTAGGATTTTCTGTCTTTTGAGAGCATCTACATGGGCCATAGACACAATGGATAGGAGCTGACGGCATTGACTTCTATTGGAGAGTTTTCTAGGCATGTTCTGTGACCTGTGCAGAGGTCAGGAGAGAGCTGATAAGCTGTGATATCACCTACTGTAAGGCTACATTCACACGTCAGTATTTTCCTATATCCCGATTTTCGGTCCGTTTTTTGCGGATCCGTTGTTCCTGAAAATGTTTCCGTATGTCATCCGTTTTTTGCGGATCCGCAAAAAACGGAAACATGTATAAAGTTCAATAATCAAATAAAGTTGTTTGGATTTCTTTGAAAAAAAAAATGAAAAAAAAAAATAAAAAAAAAATTTGTTATGTGTTTCCAGGAACGGATTCCGCATAAAACGGATGACATACGGAATGACATCCAAATGTCTTCCGTTTTTTGCGGATCCATTGACTTTGTATTGTACCAGGATCCGAATTTTGCGGACAAGAATAGGACATGTTTTATATTTAAACGGACATGCGGAACGGAACAACGGAAACGGACAGCACACATTGTGCTGTCCGATTTTTTCCAGGACCCATTGAAAATGAATGGGCCCAGATCTGGGCCTGATCTGTTCCGCAAAAAACGGAACAGATCAGGAAAGAAAAAACGGACGTGTGAATGGACCCTATATGGTGGATCATGTGTTATCTATATAGAGGTGTTATAGTCCCTTTCACACGGGATGACCATCTAGCAAATAGTCGGGAAGGAAGCGTTCCTTCCCAGTAATCTGCTGATTGCTAGTGGAGGAGACCGGTGGCTTTACATTTTCACTAATGCCATCGCTCTTCTCCATACTGTCTCGTTGTTTCCTGGCAGCAGACCGTGTTTACACAGTATCATCTGCCACTGGGAAACAATGATCTTTTGTGCTGCACAAAAGATACAATTACCCGAGGAACCAGCGTTTTGCTCTTTCATAGGGTAATCGGCGGTGCATTTACACCGCCAGATAATCGCTAACCAGTGCTAGCCCGTGTAAAGCACCCATTACTTGGCATTGTAATCCTGCCTGTTGTGATAAAGATAACTGCTACTGAAAAGTTCCCTGTACAGAACAGAAAATCAAGACCTAATATTAGACCTAGTGGCCAGCGTGGAAATTGCAGGATTATATACATTTAAAAAAATATATATAGATAGTGAAAAATAAAAAAAAACTCATCAAAGATTTTAAAAAAAATGTTTAACATACAGATATAGAGTTAAAGGGAACCTGTCACCGGGATTTTGTGTATAGAGCTGAGGACATAGGTTGCTAGATGGCCGCTAGCACATCCGCCATACCCAGTCCCCATAGCTCTGTGTGCTTTTATTGTGTAAACAAACCGATTTGATACATATGCAAATTAACCTGAGATGAGTCCTGTACGTGAGATAAGTCAGGGACAGGACTCATCTCAGGTTAATTTGCATATGTATCAAATCGTTTTTTTTTCACAATAAAAGCACACAGAGCTATGGGGACTGGGTATTGCGGATGTGCTAGCGGCCATCTAGCAACCTATGTCCTCAGCTCTATACACAAAATCCCGGTGACGGGTTCCCTTTAACACACACATTTGGTGAGTTATCACATCTAGTTAACAGTGTTATCACTGTGACTGTTCTGCTTATATTAGATGAGCAGATAATCACACAGCTCATATCTAACAAGCATTCGTAGGAATGCTGGTTTGCGATGATCTGGCAGTGTAATACTGTCGCCAATTGCCTGCCAAACACTCGTTCATTGGGTAATTGAAATCTTTCATCGTTATGACATCTGTAAAAACATGAAACAATAGGCCATTTTCTGATGGCACTTTCCCTTTCACATCAGAATTGGTGGGAGTTCAGGAGCTGGGAAAACAACGGATGCCCTAAGGCCTCTTTCACATGAGTTTTCCGTCCTGGTGTGATGCATGAAGCAAACGCATGGCATCTGGACTGAATCCTGACCCATTCATTTAAGTGGGTTTATGTATACATGAGTGTCGTTTTTCACACATCATTTTTACGTTCAGGAAAAATCGCAGCATGTTCTATATTCTGCAGTTTTTCACGCAGCTCTGGCTCCATAAAAGTGAATGGGGCTTGCGTGAAAAACGTATTGCATCCGGATGCAATTTTTCACTGACGGTTGCTAGAAGATGTCGTTTATAATTCCTTTGGGGGTTTTTTGACACGCGTGAAAAACGCATCTAAAACTGATTGCACCCGCGCGGAAAGAACTGAAACACTGAATGCAATTGCAGACAAGACTGATTGCGTTTTTTACCTGAACACATCCTGATAGAATCCGTATTGTTCGTGTGACAAAGGTCTAATGTGTCCATTTGTTTTTTTTTCTGCTGAGAATTTGGGCACTAGCAAAATGATAGTGTGCTGAGAAACAAATGGCAAATCAGTGCACAGAACATGTACCTTGTATATCCTTTATGTTTTGAATAACTATATAGAATGGATGATGGTGATGTATATGTGAACGGAACCTGACAAAGTGACAGCTCTGGTTACACTATATAAAATTACATCAAATAAGCTATTAAAGGGGTTGACTCACTTCAGCAAATGGCATTTAGGCCTCTTTCACACGGGCGTGTGCGCATTTGCGGATCCGCAATACACGGGTGCCGTTCCGTGGGCATTCCGCATCACAGATGCGGACCCATTCACTTCAATAGGTCCGCAAATCTGGAGATGCAGAATGGTGTGGAACGGAAGCACGAAATGGAACCCTACGGAAGCACTACAGAGTGCTTCCTTGAGGTTTCATCCCGTACTTCTGTTCCGCAAAAAGATAGAACATGTCCTATCTTTTTGCCGAATGGCCAGATCGCGGAGTGAACGGGTCCGCGATCCGCTGCGGCTGCCCCACGAACTGTGCTCGTGCATTGCGGACCTCATTTTGCGGGCCGCAGCACAACCACGGAGCGCACACGCCCGTGGGAAAGAGGCCTTATTATGTAGAGGACATTAACACAATCCATTTACTAATGTATAGTTATTATCCTTATTGCCTCCTTTGCTGGCTGGATTCATTTTTCCATCACATTATACACTGCTCGTTTCCATGGTTACAACCACCCTGCATTCCAGCTGCAGTGCTCCCATGGTCCTGGCCACCAGAGAGGGGGGTGCTTTTTCTAAGGCCTCATGCACACGACCGTTGTTTGCTTCCGCTTTCTTTCCACCGATTTTAGCGTTTCAGGTGCGGACCCATTCATTTCTATGGAGCCGTTGAAAATACGGATAGTGCACCGTTTTCCATCTGCGTCCGTGATCCGTGGTTCCAGTCCATCAAAAAAATATAACCTGTCCTATTATTTCCGCGGAAAACGGTTTGCGGACCCATTCAAGTCAATGGGACCGCTAAAAAACGCGGAGGCACACAAGATTGTCATCCGCGTCTGTTTTATTCCTATCATTTGCGTGGCAAACCTGTCTTAGACTTTTTTTTACATTCCCTTATGGCCTCATGCACACGACCAATGTTGTGTTCCGTTCCGCAAAATGGTGTTCCGTTGTTCCGTTTCTGTTTCCATGTGTCTTCCTTTATTTTTGGAGGACCACCAGACATAGGCCTATGCACACGACCGTTGTTGTGTTCCGTTCCGCAAAATGGGGTTCCGTTGTTCCGTGATCCGTTTCCGTGTGTCTTCCTTTATTTTCGGAGGACCTCCAGACAAAAGGAATGTAAAAAAAAGTCTAAGACAGGTTTCTGAAGTGAGAGGACCCCTTTAAGATCTCAGGCCATTAGATGAAAAACTATTTTAATCAATGGCATGTTTTTGAAAATCACCTGCCACTGACAAGATTATTAACCATACCATCACCATTATCTGTGTTCTGTATATAAAAACATAGGGTGAGATCAAATTGGTGTAAAGTAGAACTGGCTTAGTTGCCCATAGCAACCCATGTAATTCCAACTTTCATTTTTCACAGCTCCTTTGGAAAATGAAAGGTATCTGATTGGTTGCTATGGGCAACTAAGCCAGTTCTACTTTACACCAGTTTGATAAATCAACACAGATCGTGTTATTCATGGAACAAAAATAAATCAAAGAAGTAAAAAGAAAAAGATAAAGTGTAATAAAAATGATAAACCTAAGTAAAAATGAGAACATAGAAAATGTTAAAAATACAATACTACAAAGTTAAAGTAAAAACATGGAAATAACTACTATTACTAAAATACTGACTGTATAGGTTGACATTCATCGTGATGTTATGGTTACTCTGCATTATTATATGTTATTTGGGTTTTGAGGAATAAAATGATATACATCATATCTCCCTGTGTCTTGAGTAAAGCTTGGCTGGTATGCAGGGGCAGACTGGGAACTTAAGTGGCCATGGAAAAAATACTAAAAGTGGCCCCATTTGTAGTTGGGTCCAAATTGATGGAAGGCAGGGCCAGCAATACCATACTGTGGCACATGACACTACTGCAACAGAGCCAAATACCACAGTCCATCATAAAATAGTGCCCGCAGCACAAATACATCCCGAAAAAGTTTCACTGGCGCTCTGGGCATCGGCCCACCGGGAAATTTCCCTGTAAGGTCTATGGCCAATCCACCCCTGCTGGTATGTCATTCAGGAGAAGACTACAGCCCTTCATTATAGGGACTGGTGGGGATCCATGCGGTGAGATAGTTTTGGTATATGGTAGACAGATATAGCTCTAAATGCAACAGTTTGTTGTAATCAAATCCCATTGATGTTAGGGTTTATGTGTCAAAAGAAAGCTTTAGAAGTTTCTTCCCTTTACGTACAGCAGTGTTGGTCACGTATGTCACTTTTGGTAATACTTATAATTGCCTGATGGATACTTCATGCATAGTAAAATATCAAATGTTGGTCAATTAGGTAAGTTAAGCCTAAAATCATATACATGAAAAAGCACACAACAATGTAAAATGTAGTCATCAAATAAAGCCACCCTGTTAAATGTAATGAATATAATTAATGCACAAGTCTGTCACTCTTTCTAGTCTTGTAAAAGATTTTTGACATTTTGTGAACATATTATGTGGGCATATAAACTGATAAGCCATAACATTAAAACCAAATATGTGTAGATCCTCCTTGTGCCGCCAAAACAGCTCTCTCCCATCTAGACATGGTGATCACAGAATTGTGAAGTTGTTCTGAAGAATCTGACACCAAAAAGTTTAAAGGGGTTATCTAATAGTACAAATACCCCTCCCAATGTCTGTCACCCATGTTCCTCCAGGTCCCTGCCACCGCTGCATCTCCCCGTCGTGAGGATCAAAACATCCGACTATTGCGGGAGCAGCCAATAGTGGGCCGCGATGGTGATCAGCCTCCCTAGCGTCACTGGAGATGCTAGGGGAGATGCAGCGGTGGCCGTGCAGGGATCCAGAGGGACGTGGGTGCCGGGGGCCAGGTAAGTATTGTCTATAGGATGAGCCTGGACATTGTGGGGGTTATTTGTACTATTGAAAAACCCCTTTAAATCCTTTTGGGGTTTTTGTTTTGCAAGGTGAGGCCCCCATGGATTGGACTTGTAATTAAAACAGAGGTGCAGCCTGCATGTGATCCATCAGAACGGGCCATCTTCCTTCATTGCTCCATGGTCAAGTTATGAAATTCACTTGCTTATTTTGGATGCTCAGGTGCTTTCACTGGTGGTCAGTATGCACACTCCTGTTGCCAGTTCACTGGTTGTCCTTCCTTTGTACTAACACTAGGAACAACCCACATAACCTGTTATTTTAGAGACGCTATGTCCCAGTTGGTTAGCCATTACAGGTCACCACTGCAGGCAACATTGGCTAACAGTGATGGCCAGTTCGCGGTGTTCGCCAACGAACACATGCGGGCTGCCATCTTGACTCACACGTCCGGCAATGCACAGGTAAGCCCTTACCTGTGCCGGGAGCCAGTCTGAAAGAAATGCGGTCACCAGGAGCAGGCAGTTCCTAGAACAGCCCGATGAAGGCCCCCGGCGGCTGTTCTCGGAACTGCCTGCTCCCGGTGACCGCATTTCTTTCAGACCGGCTCCCGGCACAGGTAAGGGCTTACCTGTGCATCGCCGGACGGGTGAGTCAAGACGGCAGCCTGCATGTGTTTGCTGATGAACACTGCGAACTGGCCATCACTGTTGGCTATGTGGTCCTAAGGGACCAAGAAGTAGAGATCAGAGAAGGACTGGGAAGCGCTAGAATGGGATGGACAAGGATCAGTAAAGTGGGTACTATTTTATGTTGCATATTCCCAGCTCCTTCATTCCCCCACTGCCACTGATGTGCCCTGGTCCTGCATGTCAGTATCGCGTTTGATAGGGGTAATTTGTGCTGCTGCAGCCAATGATTGGGGGATACATCACCGCTGCAGCCGGTCATTGGCTGGTCAGCTACACAAGTAACCTCTATGAAACCAAATGGTGATATCCGAGACCAGAGCATGTCAGTGGCAATTGGGGACCAAAAGAGCTGGAATCCAGCAGCAGGAAGCAGGTAAGTTTGCTTCCCTCTGCAGGTCTGGCAACGTGTGTGTATGTGAGGGGGAATTCAGGCAGAAAGGCCCCCAAACCAGGAGCATAGCTATAGGGGAAGCAGGGGAAGCGGCTGCTTTGGGGCCCGAACTCAGAAGGGTCCCACCCAGGATGAGGAGTAAAAAATTGTATTGTCAGGGGCTCCTCTATAGTATTATATAATGACATCATATACAGTTACTTTTACCTATGTAACAGTAACTAAAACCATTAAAGGGAGTCTGTCACCACATTTGAGCATATTAGACTGATAAAATAGCGTTATATGTGCCACCGAGAACTTAAAAACCTGTACCTTTGTTGTATCTAATGGAGTTTTCTTTCAGCCAAAAATGAACTTTTAAGATTCTGTTAATGCGCCCTCTCAAGTGCCCAGGGCGGCGTCTCAATCGTCCGAGCCCCAGGCAGCACCTCCTCAACGGCTCATAACCCCGCCCTCCGTGTGCCTCTGCCCGCCCGTTTACTCTCCTCCTCTCTCCTTTTCCACTGCGCCCGCTACGAATTTGACCGCGCAGCCGCAGTGGAAAAGGAGAGGAGGAGAGTAAACGGGCGGGCAGAGGCACACGGAGGGCGGGGTTATGAGCCGTTGAGGAGGTGCTGCCTGAGACGCCACCCTGGGCACTTGAGAGGGCGTATTTACAGAATCTTAAAAGTTCATTTTTGGCTGAAAGAAAACGCCATTAGATACAACAAAGGTACCGTTTTTAGGTTCTCGGTGGCACATATAACGCTATTTGATCAGTCTAATATGCTCAAATGTGGTGACAGACTCCCTTTAACGCCCTCAGGACTGGGTGATTTTCCCTTTTAACTTTTTTGTTTTTAACTCTCTGCCTTCCCGAAGCCATAACTTTATTTTTCCATTCACATAGACCTATGAGGGCTTATTTTGTTTTGGGACAAGTTGTACTTAATTTTGCATACAATGTAATGACAAGCTGGTTAAACTAACATATGAGATAGACTCATTACATGTAAGGCGAGATATTTCAAGCCTTTATTTGTTATAATCTGGATGATTATGGTTTACAGCTTATGAAAACCCCAAAGTCACAATTTTGAGGTACCCTTTGCTCAGGGGTATGGAATAATTAGCTGACCAGAGTGTGACACTTTGAGCCTAGAATATTCAACCTTTTCACAAAATTCTAATTTTAAGTTGCATTACTGAAATAAATGAACTTTTGCACGATATTCTAATTTATCGAGTTTCACCTGTAAATGTTATGTGAGCTGATACCGTAAAATAAGTTCCATAACCTGTGGCCAGACTCTACTTGTTCAGGTGACCACAATCATATAAACAGCTTTTTTTTTTTATCTCTGGTGACCCTGTTGAGTAAATAAGTAGTGGCTTGTTATTAGCAGCCTGCGGTATGTAATATCATAACATGACCAAGGGTGGGATTCAAATTTTTAACAACAGGTTCCCTCCTTAACGGCAGATACGCGGCGTCACGACACATGTTTACATATACATACACCATAAATATGCAACACACATAAATACACCATATACATGGTACACATACATAAATACACCATGTATATAACACACATATATATCACAAAACTTTTAAAAAGCCTAAGGAGCTAAACTATCAGTGTCGCGCAAAGTTTTTTTTACAGCGCTGGCCCACACCTCTAACTCCTCCCAATGTCTATCTGTACATGTCCCAACCCTGCTTAGTCTCCATTGTGACCCCCATACTGTAGTTATGCCAGATCTGGGATGGTTGGGAGATATGCATACATAGACTATATAGACACTACACTCACATAATCACATATACAATATACACCATACAGTATATAAATGACACCTAGGCTACACTTACAGTAGATTTACCTACACCATATACATTTTATACACATTTTTACCTAGCACTAAATACATATTTGCATATATATCATATTCTGTGCTATCCAGAATACAGCATCACATACCTCTTACATCAAGTGACCTCTCCTCTGATGCAGACCTTCTCTTTCTTTATCTTCTCCTTTGAGACCAGACCGCCATGATGATTTTTCACCCATCTCTCGTCTCTGCAGTTTGACAAAAGACCTCTTAGGTTCCTACTTTTCCATCATCCTCCTACCTTCTTAACAACTTACCTGCCACCTTCAATAATAATATTAGTGTGCACTAGTTCAAAAATGCTCCCGTTCTGTGTACCAGTACAAAAAAATTCCCTCAGTGCCCTCAGTTGAGCTAATGTCCCCATAGTGCCCTCATAATATGTGCAAGTATAAAATACCCCTATATAATGCCCTTAATAAATGCTCACATAATGCTCCTCTTCTCTTCCCCATAGTGCCCTCATAATGTGCCAGTATAAATGCCCCTTCTTAGTGCCCCCATAATGTGCCTATATAATATGCCCCCATAGTGTTCTTCCCCCCTCCAACACCATAGTGTCTCCATAATGTGCCAGTATAAGATGCCCCCATGATGTGCCAGTAATGTCCCCATAGTCTCCCACATATGCCAGCAATTCCCCCAGTAGATGCTCCCATAGTGTCCCCATGTGTCATAAATGCCCCCAGTAGATGCCCCCATAGTGTCCCCCATGTGCCAACAATGCCCCCAGCGCGCCACAGAAAAAACAAAAAACAAAACAAAACACTTACCTTCACGCTGTCAGCGATGCGATGCAGGCCTCTTCCGGCCTAGTGTCTGCAGCCTAAGAGAGGAACAGGGAAGGGAAACGCCTCTCCCTTGCCCTGCTGCAGTGTCCATCTGCATTGCTGTCCTGAGGACGGTGATACAGATGAATGTAGTGAGATGAGCGCTTCCACAATGCAAGCGCACATCTCCCGCCGCACCGGATCAGGATTCAGCCAGTAACACGGTTCTCCAATCCGGCTGAATCCCATGCCTGAACATGACATATGATCCTACCATGCCAGAAACCCATGCCATTGTATGAAAATTTTGTGCCATTTTAAAGCTGCCCTTGCAACTTTCTAAAAAGAGGTAATGGGGGGGAGGGGCATGGTCACTGGCCCAAGCACATTCATATAATTTACCGGTGTATAACACCGGTCTTTGATAAGTGACCCCCAATGACCACATACATAAGAAACATTCAGATCAAGCGTCAGACATTACAAAGTAACCAATTAATCAACAAAGCAAGAGGAGTGAAGGCTCTGCTTTTAATCGAACCTATTCCGGTTAGATTAAGTTATCCCTATCCACAGGATAGAGTATAACTATTAGATCAGTGAGGGTCCCACATCGATCACGAGAATGGGGGCCCATAATCCCTGCAGCCCAGCTGAAATGACCCTAGCAGCCAGTCACACATGCATGTGACCACTCCATTTATTTCTATGGGAGTTCCAGAAACAGCCGAGCCCTGTACTGGGCTATCTCTGGAACTCTCAAGGAAATTAATGGAGTGGCCATATACTAAATTTATATAGTTTTTAATATGTTTTACTACTTAAAAATACAAAAAAATTTAACCTTTGAAAACTCATTTTTTCTTTTCATTGCCATATTCTGACACTCTTAACTTACATAACAGAGCTGTATTTTTTCACTTTGTATAATATTTTTGGGTGGAGGAATTAGATGCCCAAAAAACTACAAATGGGACAATTTCTTTTGTTATAATGTTCACTGCGCATGATAGTTATTGTTATATTTTAATAGTTGACATTTTGGACACAGTCATATCAGTGTTTTTTTTTATTGCTTGTTTGTTCTATATGTTAAATTGAGAAAGGGTTGATTTGAATTTCCAATAATTTTATTTAAAAAAAAAAAGTTTTTTACTGTAATTTTAGTCCCCTTATGGGACATGAATATGTAATCATCTGATCGCATATACCATACACTGTAATACTATACTATTGCAGTGTATAGGATTTTTTATGACTTTACAGGTAGTTTGTTATTGCAGGCCTGGGAGCCTTTACACAGCCTGTCATAGCTATTGATCAGAGACCCAGTATTTCACAGTAGCGACTCTGATTAGAGGACAGAGGGAGCCTTTTCCTTCTGTCTAACCGCTCAGATGGCATGGTCACTATTGACTACAGCATCTGAGAGGTTAAATCACAGTTGCCAACAGTCCCAAATGGGACTGTCCTTAATTATCAGAGATAGCCCCTGCAAATTTGGCCTGTCCTGGGCCAAAAATGAAAAAGGCTTATTTGTGGTCCTAGGGCTTAGTTAGATTATTGAATCTGATAGGTCACCCAAAAAGCTGTGTTTTCGGGAACGTCTAAACTGTGATTGTTAGGAGTTAACCTGAGTGTCTGGGGAAGCACCTTCTAGAGAACTGGTACAGCTTAAGAGAAGGCTTGGAGGTAAATCCCTGGCAAAAAAGGGTAGGTTAGGGGAGGAAGATAGAGTTGAGGGTGGAGCTATAGGGGTGCGGCACTGTGAAGAGGTTTGTGGGAAAGAGTGAGAAGTTCAAATTGAATCCTATATTCTATGCGCAACCAGTGTAATGACTGGCACAGGGAGAAAAGTAGAGAGGGGGCGGCACAATATGTCACTTATAGACATAGGAAAGCATGCAACTGTCTGTCCTCAGAGTTAGCTCATCCATCTACAAGACTTCAAAAAGGCAACTTGGACATCAGACTTCCTGCAAATTCCAATTTCCATTACACCATGCAAAATTTTGCCTTTCTATGAAGCCTTTTTCAAGCAAAGGCATCAGAACACCGGTTGGACAGATAGATGGGCCTGGCTGCTGCAGTGTAAGATTGGGAAGGGGAGAGTTTTGTGTGAGTGGGTAAGGCCAATTGGTAATGAGTTACAGTAATCGAAATGAGAATGGATTAGGGCAACAGCGAGAGGTATTTCTGTATGAAAAAGACAAAATCTAGAGATGCAGGTCAGGCCACATGAGCAGGTAAGTGATTAAATATAAGGGGATAAAGGAAAGAGCTGAGTCAAGCATAACCCTACCACAGTGGGCACAGTGCATAGGAGTTCCATCCTACCTAAACCATCACTGCCTGATGGTTTAGGTAGGCTAGTAAATGGGAAATACACAAGAATGTTTTTTTCATTCAGTTTCAGATAGACAGAGGACATGATGTGAGAGACCGTGGACAGACAATCACTGGTGTTTTGTATTACTGCTTGTCTTAGTATTGTATTTATGATATTAGTATGGTGGCTTAGACTATTATAGGGACACGCTGAATAATGCATGGACTTTACGATCACTTAGAGATGAGCAAATTGATTTGTTCAAAATTAACCTCCTTAAGCAGCGAGGGTCTGGCCCCCTATATTCAAGAGACTCCCTGCCCCCATTGATTGACAGCGTCAGACATCTTGCCTGGTGCTTTCAATCTTGCAGCACAGATGTATAGTCGGCCTCTGTGATGCTGAGGTAGCGGCAGCAGAGCCTCTGCCCTAGCACCACTACGCGGAACAATGGCACATATGTGTGATTGACAGGGCTGGGTGAGATGGCTGACCTTCTCAGTCAAGGAGCAGAGAGGAAACTCTTGAGCAGCAGGGCCAGTCCCATGCTGCACAAGGAGGCTGATTTTTTTTAAACAAATTTAGTTCATACAAATCGATTGTCTCATCTCTGTTCCCATACTATCACATCTCTGTTTACCACCAGTTTCACCGGGCTCCAGCAGTTGACTTTTGTCGTGGTGTCGACACATGACCAGTACAGCCAGTGATTGGCTGCAGCTGTCACATATTGGTACGCCACATCCTAACTGGAGCCCAGTACACAGGTACTGGTGGGAAAGCATGGACATGTGGGCACTGGTCGGTAAATAAAAGGGGTTGGCTACTTTCTGGTTACTGTTGACCAATGTGTTTGTGTGATGATTATATGGCACTTACTAATATAGCCTTTGGTGAAATTCTGCTCCACTTTCCATACTTCATAAGCTACGTACCATTGTATACAAAGTCTTTTGTGCTGTCCACACAGAGGTCCTGTCCATAAGATGGCCGCTGATGGAGGGTCATGTGACCAGGCAAATCACCTACATGTGATGTATTCTCCATTCAAGCACACTGCAGATGGCAGGTGCAGTGTATTTGAATGGAGAAGACATCACATGGAGGTTATTTGCCTGGTCACATGACCCTCCATCAGCGGCCATCTTATGGACAGCACAAAAGACTTCCATTTCACCAAAGGCTATATTAGTGCCATATAGTTATCTTACAAATACACTGGTTAACAGTAACCAGAAAGTGGCCAACACCTTTAAGTATTTTTTATTTTTTTGTAATCTTATATGACTATGCGCTGTCAAAAATTCTATGGGTTTGGATTACCCCTCTAATTTCTACATAGCACAGGTTGGACACAGGCTGAATTGTACTTACGGATGGTTACACACTGAATTGTGCTTTGTGTACTTTCCACCATCCTATCAGAAATATTCCCCATGTCTATGCCTCCCACCTCCCCAGAGCTGATGCAGCACCTACATATTCTGGATCTACCACTTTAATGAACTGTACAACTCCCTGCTTACACAATGAGAATAAAATTGAGCCTGCTCACTGGTATTAGGTTTATAATCCCCAGAATATGATCTAATAGAAGCTTCAATCATTTAGGTCTTAACTCACCCACTTCAATATAGTGTGCAGAACAGGATGGACTTACTTGGTAACTAGAGTCCTATTTATAACCCCAGCTATAGGCACAGCTGTGCAGGAGGACTTCCTGCGTGCTCCAAAAATGCACCACCTTCACACAAAGAGCCACTTCACTTTTACAACCTGTCACATCATGATTGCGTTACCAGCAATTTGCAGTATTATTATGTGAATCAGGTGACATGTGCAATTAATGTGTTAAAGAAAATAGACAAAATCATTTGGGGACAGATTTACTAAGTCTGTAATGTATGAAAGGATTCGTGCTAGAAAAGCAGAGAGCTTTTAGCCGTTTTGTCAGTGGAGTATGATTTGCAGAAAATGTATGAAGTGTTGGCGACGTTTTTGTGGTTTGCGCCATTCCCAGAATTAGTATTTACTAAGGGGAAGACACATTTTAGTTAGATTTATAACAAATGTCTCAAGGGTACTCCAGTCCCCTAGTGGAGTGACGGCACCTTTATGATGGTTAAAAAACAAACAAAAATATTGGCCACAAATACATCTAAATTGATAAAAGAAATTTCTCCAAAATTGTCCATAGCATTTAAACAGGATCTGTCAGCCCCTGGAGCACTTTTTCTTAGAACTCAAAAGGGTTGTCTGGGATCAGAGCTGAACCTGAACATTTCCCCATTTTCACCCAGGCCCTCTTATACGAGCATGAAAGCACTCCATGCTCTGATGTTTTCCCTTGCCCTGTTTTGAGCAGGGCAAGGGCTGTTTGTTAAATTCTTTTACACTGCTAGGCAGAGGCTTCCACCTAGCAGTGTTGCCGGTGACGTCACCGGCAATGATGCACGGCTTTAGTGCTGCCCTAGCCATTTTTTTTCAGGTTAGAGCAGTGCTAAAGCCCGCCCATTAGTGTTGGTGACATCACTGGCAACACTGCTATGCAGAAGCCTCTGCCTAACTTTACCCATGGAGAGCCCGGTATGTCACCGGATCTAAAAAAAAAAAAAGCCTTTGCAATGAAACGCTCTGATGCTCATACCAGGGGGTTGCCTAGGTGAAGAAGGGGATATGTCCAGGTTCAGCTCTAAACCCAGACAACCTCATGATCTATCCTGTCAGATTAACATTGTAAAAAAACAAAAAAAAAAAACTGTGCCAGAACAGCCATTTTTTTGTTACCTTGCTGTACAAAAAAGGTAATAAAGAGTGATCAAAATTCATATATACCCCAAAATAGTATCAATAAAACTGTCACCTTATCCCTTAGTTCCCAAAATAGTGTCACTTTTTGGGAGTTTCTACTGTAGGGGTGCTAATGTGACAGTGTCTAAAAAACAGTCCAGCAAAATCTGCCCTCCAATAACCAAATGGCGTTCCTTCCCATCTGAGTCCAGCTGTATGCCCATACAGCAGTTTACAACCACATGTGGGGAGTTTCTGTAAACTGCAGAATCAGGGTAATAGATTTTGAGTTTTATTTGGCTGTTAACCCTTGCTGCGTTACAGAAAAAATGGATTATAATGGAAAAAATGTTACAAAAAAAGTGAAATCTTTAAATTTCATCTCCATTTTCCTTTAATTCTTGTGGAACACCTAAAGAGTTAACAAAGTTAGTAAAATCCGTTTTGAATAACTTGAGGGATTAGTTTTGCCATTTATGGGTGGTTTCTATAAAGTAAGCCCCACAAAGTGACTTCATAACCGAACTGGTCCTTAAAAAGTGGGTTTTGGAAATTTTCTGTCCCTCATAGCGTCCCTCAGGAGTAATAATATCCCCAATAGTGGCCCCCAGCAGTAATAATGTCTCTGATAGTGGCCCTCAGCAGTAGGAATGCCCCCATGGTGGCCCATAATTCCCCCATAGTGGCCCCCAGCTGTAATTTTATGTTTTAGCAACAACAACAAAAATACTCACCTCATCCACTTGCACGCACAGAGGCAGTAGCTCCTCTCTTGACTGAAAAGGACCCGACGAAGGACCTGCGTTCAGCATGATGATGTCACCTCAAGCTCCCAGCATGCGTGTATGGTGATGTCATCACGCTGAGCCCAGGTCCTTCGGCGGGTCCTTTTCAGTCAAGAGAGGAGCTGTTAGACGGGTGCACTCCTTTCTAAGCAGTTGTTAAAAACAGTCCCATAGATTTCAATAGGGTCTTTCTGGCCATGAAAACAGCCAAAAATAGGATATATCCTATTTTTTGACGGCTGCTATTCACTAGCCATTAAAAAAACTGCCATGTGAATTACCCCAGAAACTGCAATGGTTCTGAAAACAGACGCGTGATGACCGTGTGCATGTAGCCTAATGCAAGAATAATAGAGGAATGGAACAGAGTTCTTAGAACAGATGCACCAGCATTGATATTTTATATGCAAGTATTGACTAAAACAGACATCTCAGGAGAACCAATAAGTCCTCTTTAAAAGCAGCTAGATAAACATATACCTATTGTACTTTACTTAGTCATTATAGGAATCATCATCATCAATCAAGCTTGTCAAATGTTCCATTCTAACGTGTGGGTTATTTATGTACCTATATAACAATTTTCCTTTTTATGATCCCTTGAGAAAAGAAAGTGATTTCAGAAGAAGCATGCTGGTTTACACAAAGTTCTAACGGTTTTGTAGAGTCCATGAATTTGAGGTGACTGGAATAAAATAAAACTTCGTAAAAATAACTTCTTATTATTATTAACAGATTTATGCTTGAAAAGTCCCATAATCTGATGGAACATTCAACTGTTTCAGACTAAATAAAAGGATACTCCTTCTGTAAAGAGGTTGGTTGGCTTCTCCAGTGTCATCTTACTTATAGAACAAATCAAAATAGACATACATGTAACATTAGTTAGCATAAAATATCTAAACTCATAACCAATAACAAATGATAAATATTACATGTAATAGGGGGAAGTTATTGTCCTGTGTTTTACACCTATGATATCCCCATGCCCACTTTTCAGAAAGTAGAGAGGGTGATGTACAAACACCACTTGCAGTTTTGTCTCAATGGCGTTTAAAAAGAGACTTTATGCTGGAAAATTGGAGATGGGGGAATGCTAAATTCCCCCCCAATATCGCCATGCTTCCGATATTGCTATGTACACCCTTGTAGAGTTTAGGCTTTGTTCTGTTGCTCAGCTCAGTTATAGACACAGAACAATGAAAATAATGGAAGAACCAGATCTGATGGACATGAACAGTGTCCAACAGATCCATCATGCTGCGCTATTTTTTCCAGCATTTCTAACGGAATCTGTGACAGAGCCATGTAAATGAAGCTTTACTGTGAATGGTAACATAAAAAGAATTTACAAGCTCCTCCAACTACAAAACTATCACCAACCCATCTACTGTTTTATTACATACTTTGACCAGAGTTCACGAGTACTGGTCTAATACTACTTCGATCTCCAAAGTAGCTGGGCAGCTGCCTGTACATTGAGAATTCCAGTTCCATACAGTATTTTTGTGCATTTTTGTGGTGTTATGTATTGCAGAATAGTCATTATGATCAGTATGTCATGTGTTAAACGCTGTTCACATATTGGTTCTAGGAGCCCATCGAAGGTTTGGAAGAGCTTCTGTCAATTTTGATGGCAAGGACAATACAACATGCAGCACTGTTCCTGATGGAAAGTAAATGTTAGGGCTTATGTCCATGACTATATCCATTTTGTGGTCTGTAAGTCTCGGATCCGCAAAACGTTAATCCCAGCCGTGTGCATGCTGCCATTTTATTTTTCACTCCAAAACAAATGTCCCATCCTTGTCCGCAAAACAGAAAGGAAAAGGACATGTTCTATGTTTTTTTTGGGGGGCCGTGGAACGGACGTGTGGATGTGGACAAAAAAATGCGGACCAAACATGCGTTCGTGTGCATGAGTCCTTACGCTGAGAGACCCCATAATAATTAATAGGGTCCATTGGGCGCCATTTGGTTCTGTCATATGATGGATCCAGCAGACCACCATGGCTTCTATACATGAGAGCAGATATGAGCAGAGTATGAATATGTCCATGTATATTAGTCATTACTGTATAGACAGTATTCTGCATATTGCAACGCTTACCAACAGGAAAGAGGATGTGAGAGTGATGTCATGGTCAGAACAGTGACTGAAACTCTTGTTATTTTGAAACATCACAAAAAACTGAAGCTGGTAGGAGAACTAGGACAAGTAATGGGAAGTCAAACCTTGTCTTCACCTTTACAGTATCTGAAGTCAGGGTAAACCACAATTTTAGTTTTAGGTCCTAGATGACTTAGTTGATGTACGTATTGTCTCATTAAAGAAAGTTCAAATTATGTTACATCATATTTTTTTTAACCATGCTTCAAATGTTTACATGTTCTCTTCAATTGTATTAATAAGGCTCTGTTCACACTGAGTTTTGGGGCATCTATGTTGGGTGTAAACCTGGGAAGGAAATAAGCAAAAGAGAATCAGCTCGCTCGCCACCAGGTAATTGCTTTGAAGTCTATCCTTGCACAGATTAATCTGGTATACCTGGGAAAGCTCCCGAGTCCCAACATATTAACTGTCTAGCTCAGATCTAGGCTATGAATATTTAGGTGTATGGCCCAGGAGGAACATTTCCCATCACATACACTGAATGTCTGAACATGGTGTGAACATAGCTTTAAAAGTAAGTTATACTCGTACTAACCATGGGCCAATCAAGAGTCATCCCATAAATTTTTTTGGATGAATTTAAGGTATGTGAAAAATAATTCCTCCAGTGTATCCCAAGGACAGGTGAATTACAAATGGAATCACAAGCTGGCAAATCTCTACCAGCTAACAGGCAGAATAGTTGCATCATTTCCACCCCCTGCAAGAACATCTTTTATTCCTAAAATGAATGCATGAAAACGTGATTTGTTAAAAATGATTATAACACTGAAACATTGTATACATTTTTTAAAATGGCAGAGATCCTTAAACTGGTTGTCTCACTTTGGAAAGTGGCGTGTATCATGTAGAGAAAGTTAATACAAGGCACTTGCTATTGTATTGTGATTGTCCATATTGTCTCCATTGTTGGCTGGATACATTTTTCCATTGCATTATACACTGCTCGTTTCCATGGTTATGACCACCCTGCTATCTAGCAGCGGTGGCCGTGCTTGCACACTGTAGAAAAAAGTGCTAGCTTTTCTGGTGGCCAGGCTGGCGCGTTGTTAACCCCTTTAACGCTCGGGGTTTTCAATCCAGATGTGACAGCAAACAAATGATCATCTCTTTATTAAGATCAACAAGGACTTCTTTCTTTGGGATCCCTCGTGATGTAACCATTATGACACGTCTAATTGATCCATCATTAAATGTTATCATGGCAAATCCCTTTAATAATATAAGCTATATGTTGCTTTTGCAAATCAAATTCAATTCTTTCATTAACTAAATAGGATAGGTCATCAGTATCTTCCAACACCCGGTACCCCTGCCGATGAGCTGTCTGAGAAGGCACCGGCGCTCACGTGACCACCGAACCTGTTGTCATACATGACTGGCAATATCTTAAATGGATCAGTTGTTTGAGAAGGCAGCGGCACTCAGCTCCATAGAAGTGATATCAAGCACATCCACTATACAATGTACGGCGTTGTGCTTGGTAAGCACGGAGAAGGCACCGGCACTCACAGGAGCGCCGGTGCCTTCTCAAACAGCTGATCGGCGGGGGTCCCAGTCCTGAGGATAGGTCATCAGTGTTAAAATCTCGGAAAAACCCTCATGAAGCTGGTAAGACTTGAAACTTCCATTTAAGATATTGCCAGTCATGTATGCAAGTCATCTCTTGTGCATGTGACTGATGATTTGTATAGTCTTTTCGTGGTCTGCATTCTGTCAAAAGGGAGGAAACTTACTGTAGCTGTAATTTGTTAAGTGATATATACAGCACTTGCCCTTTCCATGAAAAGTAATTGCACTGTGATTCAGCATGATAGAAGCGTCTGAGTACTTCCTTTTCCTTTATTAATTTACTTACATTAGGGTTTAGGATGTATCACAGACCTATTCTGTACTGTATGAGCAAGACAATGACAAGAGCCAGTGTCTAACTGCAAACGCAGCACACTGTGCCTCGGGCAGCTCCAACTGAATTGGAAATTCATGAGAATGAGTGCACAGTACCCAGTATTTTCCCACTGGTTTATCTGAAATATCGCCAGCTTTATAAACATTAACCCTTACCTATTACTGCCTTTCCCAAATTTCAAGAGGGAGGATTCAACCAAGAATATTGTTGAGCATGCATGAATCTATGAATGAACCATTTTCAAGTGACAGCGCCCGGACTGAACACTGACTGATTAAAGGGGTATTCTAGCATATAAAATAATATTGTATGTTGCATTTGTCTATAGGACTTGCACACTCATTTTGTTTTCTTTTTGTTAAAAGAAAGTGAATATTTCTTTTCAAGATGAAGGTCATTTCTAGGCTATTGAAATTAGAGGTTTTGTCTGGCAAGTAATTGAGAGTTTTAAAATGACATAAGCTCAGGCTACCCACTTCAATTAAACAGCAAGGAGTAATATTAGGTAGTAACAATAGTTTGCCCTTGTCTGGAATTTTCTGTAACCGGAGATTTTTAAGATGTATTTATTTTGAAGCTCTTGAGTTACTAAGGAACGTTATTGGTTGCTTATCCCTGTTTTTGGTTGTCCCGTGCCCCTTACCGGAAGGTTAACTCCGCTGTTTGATTTCACAGTCTACAAAATTAGTTTAAAAAATGTAGATTTGCACTACATGAGACAGGGAAAAAGCTGCAAATAGGTATTAAAAACACCCAACTGCCCATGTGAACCTGGTCTAAGAGATATTTTTATAGGTTGTAGCTATTCAGGGGAAAAATAACTCCCTGTTCTTAGACCAAATTGCTTTTTTGCAAAATTGGAGCTTGATTTGTAAGGCTAGTTTCACAATAGCGCTAGAGATCCGGCAGGCTGTTCCAGCCAGATCTCCGCTGGTTCCCATTATAGTTAATGGGGCCAGACGGAGACGTTTAAGCTTCTGTCAATCTTCCGGAACAGCCTGCCGGATACCTAGCGCTAGTGTAAAATTTGCCTTAGGCCTGCATGCATACATGAAGATGTTGGAAACTAAAAGCAATGACTTAGTTGCCATGGGCCACACTTCCAAGCTTTCAGAAATAATTTTATGGATTTACAAATCCCACAAATAAAATCTGCAAAACAAACTGTAAATAAATGAAAGAGAGTGCAGATCTTTTTAAAATGACTCTCTCATGACTGTTCTCTGTATCACCAAGCTTGTTCCTGCTGATGTCTGATGATGAACATTCTACGGAATAAGGCATCAAAAAACAGGTTTGATCTCATAGGTAACAGACCTATCAGATTTCAAGATTTCAAGGAGGTGCAGGAGAGTCACAGTCTGAGCCAGAAAAGTCAATAGAGGCCAAAATTGCAGACTAGGTGTTAACCAGAAACAAGCAGAGGAGTTGAAGCCAGGAGAAACCGTAAAAACATATCAATAGCCATGGGATTAACCTAGAAACAAGTGGAGGTCAATATACAGGAAGATCAAACAGAAATACGGCACTGTTCTGAGCACACAGAATAACAAAATCACAGAAAAAACAGCAGTGAGTGCTATACTTACATTCCCTGCCTCTGGGATTGGACCCCAGGCCAGGAACCTGATTGGCTTTTAGGCTCGCAGTCAGCCCCCAATCAGCCGGGCCGGCTGGCCAACATGGCAGCCCTTCTGAAATCGCAATGCACATGATTGTCAGTGTTGTGAGAGAAGTGGACCAACTGCCATGTGACCTATTTTTCCAGTTTTAGATATATATTCTGATGAGTTCTTGGCTTTTGGTGAAACTGGTTTAGAGAAATGGTAAAACAGAAGTTCAATCTTGGTCATAACCTATTGTCCAGCCAGGTGTGATATTTAATCATTTGTTTGGTCACCTAAAACATATACAGTAGATTGTTTTGTGTAGTGTATATAATCTTTATTAGTCCTCTTTTGCTCCAATATATGGCTGATGGGGCAGCAAACTCTACAGACAAAGCATCAACACTTTTCTTTTTTTGACTGGCTGCTCACTTTACTGTACTTTGATAAAAATTACTATGCCAAAAATCGCCTCTGGATAGTAGCTACCTAGCCAGACACCACAAACCCCACCCCGAGTGACCTACCTTTCCACCTTCACCACATAACATACCTCCTTACTCCAGCAAAAGAAACTTTACTGATATTGACACAAAATAACAAAGCTTCACACTGTAAGTATTCATAGATACCCTAATGAAATGCTCTGCAAGCCAGGAGCCTGCGAGACGGCTTCGGAATAAGTCCAGATTACTGCCTAACAATTTATGAAGGTGACCACTTTGGATCTGCATGATAATTGTGGCCACTCTCCATAGAGCAGAAGTGCTCGTATTGTGATCTCTGCTACTTTCTACTTTACAGAAAAGGATGGCTGCCAGTCCAGTGTAATGAATATGAGTTAAAGTGGTTATCCTGGAGTATCAAAAGCCCCCCAATATGCCGGGCCCCCCACACTGAATATGCTTATCTGGCCCGCCGCGCCACCGCTGCTGCTTCTCCCCGTGTGCCGATGAAAACATACGGTGTCTGGGTGAGCAGCCAATGGCAGGCAGTGATGAGGACGATTGGCTGCTCCCCCCTAACACCGGATGTTTTCATCTGTTCATGGGGAAAAGCAGCAGCGGCGATGCGGGGACCAGGAGCAGCGCAGGGAGCAGGGTAAGTATATTTAGTGTGGGGGCCCAGCATATTGGGGGGGATTTTTATAGGGTTGAATAACCCCTTTAGGTAATGATTTTTTATTTTCTTAAAGGGAACCTATATGCAGTCTTGACTATACCAAACCGTTGACAGCTTGAGGTAGAGCCTGGGGAAAACAGGACAAACTTAACTTTAAATATATCTTGAGTAGTGTGAATATGAAATTTGATTCTGCTGAATTCAGCTTCAACAAGTGTTAAGGAGGTGGAGCTTCACTATGTTGTGCTCTCTGCATAAAGCTGCTTTACAGCCCTCCCTTCTGCTCTTATTGACAGCTGTAGCATCCAACCAGGACCACTACATCTGTCAATCATCAAAGAGGAGGGGGTGTGAAGGAGCTCAAAACTGCTGACAGATTTACTTTAAATGGATTGTCCTGGATAAGAAAAAGTGGCTGCTACTGCAGGTCTGCTCTACTGAAGTGAATAGGATACACAGGATGCCCTAATACAAACTAGATTGTCCACCAGTCCTACATAATTTGATGAGTTTATTTTTCCTCATACATATCGGGTTGTCAGCTGAGCCACCAAATTAAGCGTGTTCACCAACTAATGTGCATAGGGGCATCTCCGTTCTCCCTCTTTTGGCCCTGTGAATCAACATGATGAGGGCGTGGCCAGAGGAGGGAGAATGGCGCTCATAGAGTTTCATTTGCATAAAATTAATCAGAGGCACATAGCAAGAAGGGAGAAAGACTGTTCACTTCAGCTGACATTAGCACATGTCTAAGGTTACCCAGTTTAACCATGTTCCTGATGACAGAAGCCATTTAAGTGGCCCCTCTTTAACCTTTAATTCCTATACAGGGATTTGGACTCCGCTGCAGGGGAATCACCAGGCCACTACCTCTTGAAGGCGTCTCTGACTAACATGCACTAATAGCTTTAGCTCTGTAGGAGAAATGTTGTGAAAGGACTGGAGAATCAATATTTACCTGGTTCTGTTTTTTTTTTTAAGTGAAAGTGAAGAAAACTAATGCACACTTACAACTCTTAGCTTCATAAAATCTATAAGTGCATTAGAGACATGTATATCATAGCGTTTGAATTTTCAGCCATCAATCATCTATCATATGTACAATATATACTCAGTTCTATTTTCAGAGGCATTTTATGTTTAAATGTTGTATCTAGTAAGAATACCAGGAAATGCTGCTGTTGATTCATTTTTAAAGGCCCTTCATGTATACACTTGCAAGGATATGATTAATGTAAGAGTATAGAAATATATTGTTTAAAGGGGTTGTCTCATTTGAGACAACCTCTTTCATAATGTGGCTTCTGGGGTGACCACTCCCAGCACCAGGCATTCCCTCTGCAGGGAAAGGTAGTATTACATGGTGGGCATGCCGATGAACGGCTATCCTTGTAATGCAACAGAACAGAAGCTGCTTATACAAAGTGGCACTCCATTCTAGATCATATGAAGGGGTGGGATGCCAACCATGATTTCCATATTCCCTAATAAGGCTACTTTCACACTAGCGTTCGATCGGATCCGTTCTGAACGGATCCGATCATAATAATGCAGACGGAGGCTCCGTTCAGAACGGATCCGTCTGCATTATTTTAGCATATAAAAGCTAAGTGTGAAAATAGCCTCGTACGGATCCGTTCAGACTTTCAATGTAAAGTCAATGGGGGACGGATCCGCCTGAAGATTGAGCCATATTGTGGCATCTTCAAACGGATCCGTCCCCATTGACTTACATTGTAAGTCTGGACGGATCCGCACGCCTCCGCACGGCCAGGCGGACACCCGAACGCTGCAAGCAGCGTTCAGCTGTCCGCCTGTCCGTGCGGAGGCGAGCGGAGCGGAGGCTGAACGCCGCCAGACTGATGCAGTCTGAGCGGATCCGCATCCATTCAGACTGCATCAGGGCTGGACGGAAGCGTTCGGGTCCGCTCGTGAGCCCCTTCAAATGGAGCTCACGAGCGGACCGACGAACGCTAGTGTGAAAGTAGCCTAAGGCATCAGGACAGGGGTTGTGTTTAATGCCCCTTGCCCATTTTGTTGTGGGCTGAAGACCTGAGCTAAAACCTAATCTGGACAGACTGGTTGTACTGGATGTGGTACCTGACAACCACATTGAAAAGACTGTTGATGCTAGGTAATGCATCCCTAGGAAACTTTGCCCTCAGGCTGTGATAAATAGGTTTAGGCCTAAGTCCTACTTGTGGTGATAAATAGGTTTAGGCCTAAGTCCTACTTGTGTATATTGGTCAGTAATTTGCATCAGTATTTGTACATTAAAACCAAGTATGAAACAGATATAAAATATGATGGGAAGATTTGCACCTCTGACCTTTTTTGGAGGCACTCCTCCTTCTCCCGGCACCACCAAGTGGCTCTTTGAAGAGGCCACAGTAGCCTGGTGAGCTCTTCCTAGGCCAGTGACGTCACAACCAATGGTCACATGGAAAGGCGCAGCTCAGTCCCATTCATGTGAATGAGCGTGGGCTGCAATACCAAGTACAGCCACCATACAATGTATGGCACTGTGCTTGGTAAGCCGTGAGGAGGAAATCAGACCCCCACCAATCGCATATTGATTACCTATCTTGAAGACCATCATATCAATATCCCAGCACATAACAGCACTGCAAGTCCTATAAACGAGATACTTTAGGGTCTTCTTTTGGGCCATGGAGAAATTGTAAAGATGTAGTTGTGGCTCTGTTTTTTTATGTAGAATATCCTTCTGTAGGACTTGGTAGTGCTTTTAAATCTGCCACATGAATTGCTATTTTGTAAACTTCCATTATTACAAGAATTTGCCTCATCAGCCCTTCAGGATTCTTGGTAATTTCCATAAAGAAGAAGTAATCACAGCTCTTTTCTTTTCCCCTAAATTGCAGAAAAATGGAAATGCTGCATGAATAATTTAGCTGTATTTAACAGTACAAAGACTTATAGATATGAATATTATAGTAGTTTGGAACCAGGGAGTTCGATCCTGTATCTTTACCAGTCACTTTGATTTATTTGTTAGGTCAATACTATGGGATGAGAAGGGTCATGGGTCCTAAAAAAGATTAGGTAAGGTTAGCATTCCACAACACATTTCTAGCAGCATTGCTAGTTATTTTTGAAATGTTACTAAAATGTTTCAAATGTTTATGTCAAAAGCTTGTTACGTCACCTTCGTGATTATATTACACATTGCCTATAGCTAAGGGGTGTCTCACTTCAGCAAATGGCATTTATCATGTAGAGAAAGTTAATACAAGCCACTTACTAATGTATTGTGATTGTGCATATTGCCTCCTTTGCTGATTTCATTCATTTTTCCATCACATTATTTACCGCTTGTATCCAGGGGTTACGACCACCCGGCAATCCAGAATAATAAATGGCACTTGCTGAGGTGAGAGGACCCCTTTAAAGGGAATGTCTCATCAGCAAATGTCTGGTTCTTTAAATTAGGATTTTATGTTAAACAAACTTTTTTTATCCTTTTATTTTATCCTGCTGAAAAATGCCAGATGTAATCTCTGCCATGAGAAGCATCACATGTGGCCGCAGGATGTCCACAGCTGAGCTGTTAGTGTCCCCCATATCACTACTAGGGGTGACTGATTGTCATATGCAATGACTCTCCAGATCATCGCACCAGCAGTTGGTGTGGTGTGTAGCTTCACAACAAAGCATAGGCAGCCAGAAAGCCTCTATACTCAGTCCGACCGCTGTCGTATCCCAAACAGAACCTGGATTTGTTGCTAAAGACAGTACGGTCCCAGTCCATAGCAGTCCATGTTTCTCATTCATGACACCTTTGCAAACAAAGGAGACGTGGCTAGCTGTCAATGGCAGGACACGTAATGGGTGGGGTGCTGTGACATCAAATTTCCTTTTGCTAAGCTCTTGGAAATGTAGGTGCCACTTGTGTCTAGATGGTGAACAAAGAAACTGTGGGAGCTGCTTGTACTTGTCAGCGGATAAAATGATCCTATCTATTGATCATCTGTTTGGGCCTCCCAGAGCCTGTTCATCATGTGTGCGTGCCCTTATGTAACCGATGCTCCTAACAACTCCTAACAGATAGGTCAGAAGGGCCTAAATGGTGGGCAGTACATCGAATTCCTCCTCTCAATCCAATGATCTTCCCCTTGTCAAAGTCTATCAACTGGGCAAAATGTCTTCTGAGTTCTCTCACTAAGAGGTACACTACCCAAAAGTAGCCTCTTACAGACTTTTTATAGGACAGTAAAGGAAAGTACTTTTGTGCCCTTTGGCAAGACCCAGTGTCTAATCAGACCACACCTGTAATCATTTACACATCTGTCATAACTACCATATATGCAGAGTTTTGCCGCAATCCAACATTTCTATCTGGATGCATTATTTTTTGGTTTCAATGAGTGTGTTATTAGCCCTAGTGGTCAGTGAGAAAACTGTACAATATTAGGTCGTTTTTTAATTAATAAAGATAGTAACATGAAAAATTAAAACAAAAATTCAAAAAAAAATGTTTAACATAAAAATGTGATTTAAACAATATTTAATTTTCTGATGACACAATCCTTCTGAAAGGGTTTTTTGAGATTTATTTACTGATGACCTATCCTCTGGATAGGTCATCAGTATCTGATTGGCAGGGGTCTGACACCCGAGACCCCACCGATCAGCTGTTTTGAGAAGGCAGCGCCGCTCCTGTAAGTGCCTCAGCCTTCTCGCAGCTTACCAAGCACAGCACTGTAAATTGTATAGTGGCTGTACTTGGTATTGCAGCTCAAGTCAATGGGGCTGGGCTGCTCCTAGTCCACGTGATTGATGAACGTGTCGTTGCTCAGCCTAGAAAAAGCTGAGAAAAGGCTGCAGAGCTCACAGGAACAATGTTGTCTTCTCAAACAGCTGAGTGGCGGGGGTCCCAGGTGTCGGAGGATAGATCATCAGTAAAAAAAAAAAATCTCATAAAACCCTTTTAACTCAATATACACAGTATTAACCACCTCCCGACCGCCTAACGCAGATATGCGTCCGGGAGGTGGTTGCTTTACTCCTCCTGGACGCATATACGCGTCATCTCGCGAGACGTGAGATTTCCTGTGAACGCGCGCACACAGGCGCGCGCGCTCACAGGAACGGAAGGTAAGCGAGTGGATCTCCAGCCTGCCAGCGGCGATCGCTCGCTGGCAGGCTGGAGATCCGAATTTTTTAACCCCTAACAGGTATATTAGACGCTGTTTTCATAACAGCGTCTAATATACCTCCTACCTGGTCCTCTGGTGGTCCCTTTTGTTAGGATCGACCACCAGAGGACACAGGTAGGTCAGTAAAGTCGCACCAAACACTACACTACACTACACCCCCCCCGTCACTTATTAACCCTTTATGAACCCCTGATCACCCCATATAAACTCCCTGATCACCCCCCTGTCATTGATCACCCCCCTGTCAGGCTCCGTTCAGACGTCCGTATGATTTTTACGGATACATGGATCGGATCCGCAAAACGCATACGGACGTCTGAATGGAGCCTTACAGGGGGGTGATCAATGACAGGCGGGTGATCACCCATATACACTCCCTGATCACCCCCTGTCATTGATCACCCCCCTGTCATTGATCACCCCCCTGTAAGGCTCCATTCAGACGTCCGCATGATTTTTACGGATCCATGGATACATGGATCGGATCCGCAAAACACATGCGGACGTCTGAATGGAGCCTTACAGGGGGGTGATCAATGACAGGCGGGTGATCACCCATATACACTCCCTGATCACCCCCTGTCATTGATCACCCCCCTGTCATTGATCACCCCCCTGTAAGGCTCCATTCAGACGTCCGCATGTGTTTTGTGGATCCGATCCATGTATCCATGGATCCGTAAAAATCATGCGGACATCTGAATGGAGCCTTACAGGGGGGGTGATCAGTGATAGGGGGGTGATCACCCTGATCACCCCCTGTCATTGATCACCCCCCTGTAAGGCTCCATTCAGACGTCCGCATGTGTTTTGCGGATCCGATCCATGGATCCGTAAAAATTATACGGACGTCTGAATGAAGCCTTACCAGGGGGGTGATCAATGACAGGGGGGTGATCAGGGAGTCTATATGGGTGATCACCCCCCTGTCATTGATCACCCCCCTGTCATTGATCACCCCCCCTGTAAGGCTCCATTCAGACATTTTTTTGGCCCAAGTTAGCGGAAATTTTTTGTTTGTTTTTGTTTTTGTTTTTTCTTACTAAGTCTCATATTCCACTAACTTGTGTCAAAAAATAAAATCTCACATGAACTCACCATACCCCTCACGGAATCCAAATGCGTAAACATTTTTAGACATTTATATTCCAGACTTCTTCTCACGCTTTAGGGCCCCTAAAAAGCCAGGGCAGTATAAATACCCCACATGTGACCCCATTTCGGAAAGAAGACACCCCAAGGTATTCCGTGAGGGGCATATTGAGTCCATGAAAGATTGAAATTTTTGTCCTAAGTTAGCGGAAAGTGAGACTTTGTGAGAAAAAACAAAAAAAATCAATATCCGCTAACTTATGCAAAAAAAAAAAAATTTCTAGGAACTCGCCAGGCCCCTCATTGAATACCTTGGGGTGTCTTCTTTCCAAAGTGGGGTCACATGTGGGGTATTTATACTGCCCTGGCTTTTTAGGGGCCCGAAAGTGTGAGAAGAAGTCTGGGATCCAAATGTCTAAAAATGCCCTCCTAAAAGGAATTTGGGCCCCTTTGGGCATCTAGGCTGCAAAAAAGTGTCACACATGTGGTATCGCCGTACTCAGGAGAAGTTGGGGAATGTGTTTTGGGGTGTCATTTTACATATACCCATGCTGGGTGAGAAAAATATCTTGGTCAAATGCCAACTTTGTATAAAAAAATGGGAAAAGTTGTCTTTTGCCAAGATATTTCTCTCACCCAGCATGGTTATATGTAAAATGGCACCCCAAAACACATTCCCCAACTTCTCCTGAGTACGGCGATACCAGATGTGTGACACTTTTTTGCAGCCAAGGTGGGCAAAGGGGCACATATTCCAAAGTGCACCTTTCGGATTTCGCCGGCCATTTTTTACAGATTTTGATTGCAAGGTACTTCTTACACATTTGGGCCCCTAAATTGCCAGGGCAGTATAACTACGCCACAAGTGACCCCATTTTGGAAAGAAGACACCCCAAGGTATTCCGTGAGGGGCACGGCGAGTTCCTAGAATTTTTTATTTTTTGTCACAAGTTAGCGGAAAATGATGATTTTTCTTTTTTTTTCTTTTTTCCTTACAAAGTCTCATATTCCACTAACTTGCGACAAAAAATAAAAAATTCTAGGAACTCGCCGTGCCCCTCACGGAATACCTTGGGGTGTCTTCTTTCCAAAATGGGGTCATTTGTGGGGTAGTTATACTGCCCTGGCAATTTAGGGGCCCAAATGTGTGAGAAGAACTTTGCAATCGAAATGTGTAAAAAATGACCAGTGAAATCCGAAAGGTGCACTTTGGAATATGTGCCCCTTTGCCCACCTTGGCTGCAAAAAAGTGTCACACATGTGGTATCGCCGTACTCAGGAGAAGTTGGGGAATGTGTTTTGGGGTGTCATTTTACATATACCCATGCTGGGTGAGAGAAATATCTTGGCAAAAGACAACTTTTCCAATTTTTTTATACAAAGTTGGCATTTGACCAAGATATTTTTCTCACCCAGCATGGGTATATGTAAAATGACACCCCAAAACACATTCCCCAACTTCTCCTGAGTACGGCGATACCAGATGTGTGACACTTTTTTGCAGCCAAGGTGGGCAAAGGGGCACATATTCCAAAGTGCACCTTTCGGATTTCACCGGTCATTTTTTACACATTTTGATTGCAAAGTTCTTCTCACACATTTGGGCCCCTAAATTGCCAGGGCAGTATAACTACCCCACAAGTGACCCCATTTTGGAAAGAAGACACCCCAAGGTATTCCGTGAGGGGCATGGCGAGTTCCTAGAATTTTTTATTTTTTGTCGCAAGTTAGTGGAATATGAGACTTTGTAAGAAAAAAATAAAAATAAAAAATCATCATCATTTTCCGCTAACTTGTGACAAAAAATAAAAAGTTCTATGAACTCACTATGCCCATCAGCGAATACCTTAGGGTGTCTACTTTCCGAAATGGGGTCATTTGTGGGGTTTTTCTACTGTCTGGGCATTGTAGAACCTCAGGAAACATGACAGGTGCTCAGAAAGTCAGAGCTGCTTCAAAAAGCGGAAATTCACATTTTTGTACCATAGTTTGTAAACGCTATAACTTTTACCCAAACCATTTTTTTTTTTGCCCAAACATTTTTTTTATCAAAGACATGTAGAAATATAAAGTTAGCGAAAAATTTATATATAAATGTCGTTTTTTTTGCAAAATTTTACAGCTGAAAGTGAAAAATGTCCTTTTTTTGCAAAAAAATCGTTACATTTCGATTAATAACAAAAAAAGTAAAAATGTCAGCAGCAATAAAATACCACCCAATGAAAGCTCTATTAGTGAGAAGAAAAGGAGGTAAAATTCATTTGGGTGGTAAGTTGCATGACCGAGCGATAAACGGTGAAAGTAGTGTAGTGCCGAAGTGTAAAAAGTGCTCTGGTCATGAAGGGGGTTTCAGCTAGCGGGGCTGAAGTGGTTAAAGTAACACGTTAAGTTACTTAGATGACATGTGAGGGATTCCAAAGGAAATTGGCATATGGTTTCTTTGTATTTAACATTATTTATTAATTAATTAAGTATTAAGTCAATATTTTTTCTTAATTATTATCAACAAATAATCTAGAATCTTGTGAATATATGAAAATAGGAGACTTAAATGACACAAGCAATTAAAATTCATCAAATGTTTTATTTTGGTCTTCGGAACTATTTCCTTAGAGAGCAGAATGAAACATTGCGGCGACAGGTGAACTATCTATTAGAGTGGTATGTGCTGCTTATGAAAGTTGTTCTGACTGGCCACTTTTTTTTTATTAAATAAGGTCCATTTGTATCAAGTGTCTTGTTGACATGCTGGATTCGTGTAGCGTGCCTGTATAGAAATTGCAGGTGCGTATGGGCAAAAATAACAAACCCATATTTATAAGGTAGATTTAAGAGGTAAATACAAAGCTAGACCGTCCCTTTAAAGGTACGCCATGTTAATGTGAGAATGTAAGTTGTTCTACTAGCGCCATCTTGTGGTTATAGAGATTATGAGACATGTATGAGATGAAGGTTTTAGCGCAGCCTTTTTGATCAGTTACAACATACTGGCCCACATTTACTAATCCTATAAATGGTGTAAACTTAGACGGGCTGTCTAGACCTGATGAATTTGGTGTAGGGATACTTAGGCTGGTGGCTCCCCTGCAGTGAAGTCCAGATCCCTGTCAAGAAAATAATGGGTGAAAACCAGTGGACTGCCAGGATAATGCCCTTAGCATTAGTCAAACCAGTTGGTTGGCACAGTGGTTCCACTACCACTGCCAGTGACAATATGTGTCTTAATACTTTTGTCCATATAGTGTATACAATGCATTCAGAAAGTATTTTACTTTTTCACATTTTGTCATGTTGCTTTTAATGACAAATTAAAAACAGAATGTTCTAAATTCTTGCTAATTTATTGAACAGGAAAAATGAAAATGTTGCATTGACTTAACCACTTCAGCCCCGCTAGCTGAAACCCCCTTCATGACCAGAGCACTTTTTACACTTCGGCACTACACTACTTTCATCGTTTATCGCTCAGTCATGCAACTTACCACCCAAATGAATTTTACCTCCTTTTCTTCTCACTAATGGAGCTTTCATTTGGTGGTATTTTATTGCTGCTGACATTTTTACTTTTTTTGTTATTAATCAAAATGTAACGATTTTTTTGCAAAAAAATGACATTTTTCACTTTCAGCTGTAAAATTTTGCAAAAAAAACGACATCCAAAAAAAAAAAAAATGAAAAATTTTTCACCAAATTTATTGTTCTACATGTCTTTGATAAAAAAAAATGTTTGGGCAAAAAAAAAAAATGGTTTGGGTAAAAGTTATAGCGTTTACAAACTATGGTACAAAAATGTGAATTTCCGCTTTTTGAAACAGCTCTGATTTTCTGAGCACCTGTCATGTTTCCTGAGGTTCTACAATGCCCAAACAGTAGAAAAACCCCACAAATGACCCCATTTCGGAAAGTAGACACCCTAAGGTATTCGCTGATGGGCATAGTGAGTTCATAGAACTTTTTATTTTTTGTCACAAGTTAGCGGAAAATGATGATGATTTTTTTTTTTTTTTTTTTTTCTTACAAAGTCTCATATTCCACTAACTTGCGACAAAAAATAAAAAATTCTAGGAACTCGCCATGCCCCTCACGGAATACCTTGGGGTATCTTCTTTCCAAAATGGGGTCACTTGTGGCGTAGTTATACTGCCCTGGCAATTTAGGGGCCCATATGTGTGAGAAGTACTTTGCAATCAAAATCTGTAAAAAATGACCGGTGAAATCCGAAAGGTGCACTTTGGAATATGGGTCCCTTTGCCCACCTTGGCATCAAAAAAGTGTCACACATCTGGTATCGCCGTACTCAGGAGAAGTTGGGGAATGTGTTTTGGCGTGTCATTTTACATATACCCATGCTGGGTGAGAAAAATATCTTGGCAAAAGACAACTTTTCCCATTTTTTTTATACAAAGTTGGCATTTGACCAAGATATTTTTCTCACCCAGCATAGGTATATGTAAAATGACACGCCAAAACACATTCCCCAACTTCTCCTGAGTACGGCGATACCAGATGTGTGACACTTTTTTGCTGCCAAGGTGGGCAAAGGGGCACATATTCCAAAGTGCACCTTTCGGGTTTCGCAGGCCATTTTTTACACATTTTGATTGCAAGGTACTTCTCACACATATGTTTTTTTTTTTTTTTTTTTATATATATACAAAGTGTTTGCCAAAGCATAGGAACGCCGCCTCCTCCTCAGCTCGTATGCCTCGGCAAACATATCTGTTACTGCAGAGGAGAAAATCCCGTCTTGCAGCGCCGCATACACCGACTTGCGTGTAATCTGACAGCAGCGCAATGCTTCTGTCAGAATGCACATCGGTGCTGCAGCTGGTCGATCGGTTGGTCCACCTGGAAGGTAAAAAGACAAAAAAAAAATAAGAAAAAACCAGGCCACAACGCAATAATTTTATTAACTTTGCAACAGAACATGTAACTTTAACTTTTTGAACTGAACATTAACGTGTTTGCTTACTGGTGTTTTTTTGTTTTTTTTTTTTACCTTTATAGAACAAACCTCTCCTTCCCCATGGGTCAATGTGCAAAGCGCAAATCGCCCAAAGATGTGGCGAAGTGCGTTATGCACTTTGTCCCATGTGAAAGGAGACGTTTGCAGCAGCAGTGAGTGAATGGGCCCTAATAGCCCTGTGTGCCTATCCTGGTGAGATGATCCCTATGCTAATAGTGTACCTGTGAGTGGTACTTCCGGAAACACTCTCCAAAGCATAGGGCAGGGTGGTCAGGACAGTCAGGACAGAAATAGCGGGTGTCACACCTTATTCCACTCCTGCTACAGACATGACATCTTTTTCGGGGTGACGGTTGGGTTGAGGTACCAGGAACGACATTGGGGAAATGTCGCTCGTGTAGACGGCTAACTACACTGGTGGATGGGGCCACGGAACCTCCTGGGTACAGGAGGTTCTCGATGATCTCTTCCTGAAATTTGAGGAAGGATCCAGTTCTCCCAGCCTTACTGTAGAGAACAAAACTATTGTACAGAGCCAATTGAATTAAATATACAGACACCTTCTTATACCAGCGTCTGGTTCTGCGGGAAACTAAATACGGAGACAACATCTGGTCATTGAAGTCCACCCCTCCCATGTGGAGGTTATAGTCGTGGACTGAGAGGGGCTTTTCAATGACACGGGTTGCTCGCTCAATTTGTATTGTCGTGTCTGCGTGAATGGAGGAGAGCTTGTAAACGTCACGCTTGTCTCTCCATTTCACCGCGAGCAGTTCTTCGTTACACAGTGCGGCCCTCTGCCCCCTTGCAAGATGTGTGGTAACGAGCCGTTGGGGGAAGCCCGCGCGACTAGTTCGCGCGGTACCCCAGGCGCCAATCCGTTCTAGAAACAAATGCCTAAAGAGGGCCACACTTGTGTAAAAATTGTCCACATAAAGATGGTACCCCTTGCCGAATAAGGGTGACACCAAGTCCCAAACTGTCTTCCCACTGCTCCCCAGGTAGTCAGGGCAACCGACCGGCTCCAGGGTCTGATCTTTTCCCTCATAGACACGAAATTTGTGGGTATAGCCTGTGGCCCTTTCACAGAGCTTATACAATTTGACCCCATACCGGGCGCGCTTGCTTGGGATGTATTGTTTGAAGCCAAGGCGCCCGGTAAAATGTATTAGGGACTCGTCTATGCAGATGTTTTGCTCTGGGGTATAAATATCAGCAAATTTCAGGTTGAAATGGTCTATGAGGGGCCGAATTTTGTGGAGCCGGTCAAAAGCAGGGTGGCCCCTGGGACGGGAGGCGGTGTTGTCACTAAAGTGCAGGAAACGCAGGATGACCTCAAATCGTGTCCTGGACATAGCAGCAGAGAACATGGGCATGTGATGAATCGGGTTCGTGGACCAATATGACCGCAATTCATGCTTTTTTGTCAGGCCCATGTTGAGGAGGAGGCCCAGAAAAGTTTTAATTTCGGAAACTTGGACTGGTTTCCACCGGAAAGACTGGGCATAATAGCTTCCCGGGTTAGCGGTTATAAATTGTGTGGCATACCGATTTGTTTCTGCCACAACTAAGTCTAAAAGCTCCGCAGTCAAGAACAGCTCAAAAAATCCCAGGGCCGAACCGATCTGAGCTGTCTCAACCCGAACTCCAGACTGGGCGGTGAAAGGGAAAACTACAGGTGCGGCTGAAGTTGGGGACTGCCAATCAGGGTTTGCCAGCAACTCTGGGATTCTAGGGGCTCTACGGGCACGTCTTTGCGGTGGCTGCGACGGGGTCACTACTGCACGTGCCACCGTACCAGCTTCAACTGCCCTTCTGGTGCTCGCTACTTCACCAGGTTGTACGGCAGTGCTGGTACTAGGTCCAGGAAGGGCTGGGCTGCTGGTGTATGCCTCACCACGTAATCCGACAGCACCAGCCCCACTCTGCTGCTCTTGAAGCGGATCCTGCGCAACCTGCGGTCTAGCGACACGGGGCCGGGTACGCCTGGTGGTATCAGGGACCTCAGCCTCCTCGTCCGAACTTTGGGTCAGAGAGCCACTGCTTTCTACAGGTTCGTATTCTGACCCGCTGGATTCATCAGATGAGGGTTCCCACTCCTCATCCGACTGGGTCAGAAGCCTGTAGGCCTCTTCAGAGGAATACCCCCTGTTAGACATGTGGGCAACTAAATTTAGGGGTATTCCCTGAGACTACCCAAGAAAAAAAAGCAAGCCTGTCTTACAAAGGGGAGGCTAGCGAAGTACCGGAGGCCGCTGCGGTTGATAAAAAATATCAAAACTGATTTTTTTTATCGCCGCAGTGCGTGTAAATTGAATGTGCAGCGATCCCAAAAATTTTTTTGACACTGCGGTGGGGCGGGTGTGGGCGAACGCACGTGTGGGCGAGCGATCAGGCCTGATCGGGCAAACACTGCGTTTTGGGTGGAGGGAGAACTAAAGTGACACTAGTACAATTATAGATCTGACCGTGATCAGTTTTGATCACTTCCAGATACTATAAAAGTACAAATGCTGATTAGCGATACGCTAATCAGCGAATAACGGACTGCGGTGCGGTGGGCTGGGCGCTAACCGATCCCTAAACTACCTAACCAAGAGGCCTAAACTATACTGAAACCTAACGGTCAATACCAGTGGAAAAAAAAAAGTGACAGTTTGCACTGATCACTTTTTTCTTTTCACTTGTGATTGACAGGGGCGATCAAAGGGGTGATCAAAGGGTTAATTGGGGTTCAGGGGGGTGATCTGGGGCTAAGTGTGTAGTGTTGGTGTACTCACTGTGAAGCCTGCTCCTCTGCTGGATCCAACCGACGAAAAGAACCAGCAGAGGAGCAGGCAGCCATATAACAGATCATATTTACAAATATGATCTGTTATTCGGCTCTCTGATTGGATTTTTAAAAAATCAGCAACCTGCCAGCCAATGATCATGGCTGGCAGGTTGCTGACGAAATAGTCCTGAACGAAATGCCGGCGCGAACTGCGCATGCGCGGGCGCATATTCGCGTCATCTCGCGTCTCGCGAGATGACGCGTATATGCGTGACTCTGCGCAGCGCTGCCACCTCCGGACCGCACATCTGCGTTAGGCGGTCCGGAGGTGGTTAAAGAGGTTGTTTCACTTCAGCAAGTGGCAATTTTCATGTAGAGAAAGTTAATACAAGCCACACAACAATTGATTGTTATTACCCATATTGCTTTTTTTGCTGTCTGGAGTCATTTTTTCAACACATTATACACTGCTCGTTTCCATGGTTACAGATCATCCTGCAATCCATCAGCAGTGGCTGTCCTTGCACTCCTGCTCTGAAGAGGGGAGGGTGTCTGGTTCACAGGAAAAGGTCCGAAATTGGGAACAGCATGGGGAGGATGTCTGGATGCATCTTGGACTCCCAGGTCGCTGCTGGGAACGATGCTGTCCGAGTAGTATACCACTTTTACAGACTTACAATAATACGCTCAAAACCAAAGATAAAATCGATTTTAGAGGAAAAATTGTTAGGAAACATTTTTTCCTGTATATTTACTTGTATATAAAGTGCAACTGCTGCCAAAAATTACAAGGAAGAGGCACTCCGATACAACCTGTATATCACATAATGGAGGGCCTCATTCACATTGTGGTACAATTGTTCAGGTAGTGGGACTCCTACACTCATAAAGCCTATGCACTAAGGGAAAGGGCTGCCAAAAATTACAAGGAACCGGCACTCCAATATACCCTTATTTACACATAAAGGAGGGCATTATACACACCCTTGAAAAATTATGATCGATGGCCTGCTGGTGACCCTCAAAAACATTAGGAGCAAGGGCCTGCTGGTGACCCTCTAAAACATTAGGGTGAGGGTCTCCTGCTGAGCTGACCCTCTAAAACAGTGGTCGCCAACCTGGACCGGGCCCTGGAAGATTTTTTGCCGGGCCGCAGCAATACAGAGGAGCGGAGACGCCCGACGCACACATCAAACACAGCGCGCAGCTGTACAGCAGGAAGGAAGGAGAGCATTCCTTCCTTCCAACTGTGATGCTGGGGAGCCACTGCCACCAATGAAAATGCTTGAAAAGGGTTAGTAAGGCAAGGATTGGTTAGGTCCCACTGCCCCACCAATGAAAATAAATATGAAGGCCTGAGTGGGAGGGGGGTTGTCGGCATCCAGTTTCAGCTAGTATCTGAGGGAATGAGTGGGAGAATGACCCGCAGTTCCTCTTCCATGTCACCTTGAAAATATCAGCAGTGCAGCAGAGCCCAGTGCAGCAGAGACCAGTGACCACTAGAGCCTAGTCGCGTGTGAATCAGTTAGCGCCGACCAGCACCCCCCACCCCACCCGGTCCCTGGGAAAATTGTCTTGCATGAAACTGGTCCTTGCAGCAAAAAAGGTTGGGGACCACTGCTCTAAAACATTAGGGGCAAAGGCCTGCTGCTGATCTGACCATCTAAAACATTAGGCGTGAGGGTCTGCTGCTGAGCTGACCCTCTAAAACATTAGGGGCGAGTGCCTGCTGCTGATCTGACCATCTAAAACATTAGGGGCGAGGGCCTGCTGCTAATCTGAACATCTAAAACATTATGGGCGAGGGCCTGCTGGTGACCCTCTAAAACATTAAAGGGTGAGGGTCTGCTGCTGAGCTGATAAGCATGTTGATATGATGGAGGAGGACGAGAAAAGGAAGATTGAACCATATACTCTTTTTTTTTTTGGTGGAAGGGGTACATGGGAATACAGTGTATTCCATAAAAGTCACATTTAAAGTGCCTTTATGTCCAGCCGCTTTCCTCTGGTGGAGTAGAGAAGTCAGGGGCAATCCAGGCCCTTTTTCATTTTGATAAGTCAACCTGTCAGCATTTTCAGTAGACAGGCGGATGCGCTTATCAGTTATTATGCCCCCAGCATCACTAAATACCCGCTCTGACAAAACGCTGGCGGCAGGGCAGGCCAGCACCTCCAAGGCGTAGAGCACCAGTTCGTGCCACTTGTCCAGCTTGGACACCCAATACTTTTAAGTTTTTATGCTGACACGGTCTGCTACGTACTCCTTCACCATCTTCCAAAACTTTTCCCTCCTTGTGACACTAGGCTGCGCATCAGGGTGAGGGTGTTGGCGGGCTGTCAGGAAACTGTCCCAGGCTTTGGAGAGTGTTGCCCTGCCTCTGTTGGAACGGCTGTGTGTTCCCCTCATCTCCCCTCCTCGGTTGCCCAAGAAACTACGTACTCTGCCGCCAGCGTTGTCAGCTGGAAATGTTTGGAGCAATTTTTCCACAAGGACCTTCTGGTATTGCACTATTTTGCTAGTCATCTCCACCACAGGAATGAGAGATGAGAAGTTCTCATTGTAGGGTCACGGGATAAAGCGAGGGTCACGGGAAAGTCAGCATAACATAAAGTCAGCCATGTGTGCCAGAGTCCCAACAGAAAAGACTTCGCAGTCCTCATCAGGAAGATGACTCTCAATCTCCTCATCCTCTTCCTCCTCTTTGGCCCATCCATGCTGAACGGATGGAATAAACCTGCTATGGGTACTACCGTCTGTAGAGGAGGCAACCGTCTTCTGCTCCTCCTCCTCATCGATATCCAATTCGCACTGAGAGACGAACGGAGGGTGGTCTAGCTATCACCCTGTATACTGTCTTCCCCCATTTCCACCTCTTCCACATGCAAAGCGTCCGCCTTCATTGTGAGCAGCAAGCGTTTCAGTAGACACAGAAGTGGGATGGTTACGCTGATAATAGCGGAATCGCCGCTCATCATCTGTGTTGATTCCTCAAAGTTGCGTAAAACCTCAAAGAGGTCAGACATCTATGCCAACTCGTCGCTTGTGAAGAGCGGAAGATGACTGGAAAGATGACGACCATGTTGCAGCTGGTATTCCACTAATGTCCTCTGCTGCTCGCAAAGCCTGGCCAACATGTGGAATGTGGAGTTGCAGCGCATGCTCATGTTGCACAACAGTCGGTAAGCTGGCAATTGCAAGCGCTGCTGCAGTGTTGCCAGACCGGCGGCAGCTGTAGATGACTTTTGGAAATGGGCACACACACGGTGCACCTTCACCATAAGCTCAGGCAAATTGGGGTAGGTTTTGAGAAACCGCTGAACCACTGTGGGCTAGGCAAGGTATGTGTGTGAGCTTGCCGAGCTCCAAAGCCGCCACCGAGTTACGGCCATTATCAGACACAACCATGCCTGGCTGTAGGTTGAGTGGCGAGAGCCACAGCTCAGTCTGGTCACTTATACCCTGCCACAGCTCTGCGGCGGTGTGCTGTTTGTCACCTAAGCAAATTAGTTTCAGCACAGCCTTTTGCCGCTTCCCCACTGCAGTGCTACACTGCTTCCAGCTACTGACTGATGGTTCACTGGTGCTGCAAGATGAGAATTCAGAGGTGGAAGTGGAGGAGGAGAAGGGGGGGGGGGGGGTTGCAGTCCCTAATGTAGGTGGTGGCGGAAATCCTGATAGAAGTAGGGCCCGGAATCCTTGGCGTCGGTAGCACCTTTGCCAACCCAGGGTACGACTCGCTCCTGGCCTCCACAACGTTCACCCAGTGTGCCGTCAGGGAAGGGTAGCATCCCTGGCCAAAAGCACTTGTTTATGTGTCAGTCGTTAAGTGGACCTTCCCAATAACTGAGTTGTTCAGGGCACAGGTGATGTTACGAGACACATGCTGGTGTAAGGGGGACAGAACACCGGGACAAATAGTGGCGGCTGGAGACTGGGTAACGAGGGACGGCCGCTGCCATCAGTCTGCAGAAAGCCTCAGTGTCCACAAGCCTAAAGGGCAACATTTCAGGGTCAGCAATTTGGAAAGGTGCACATTTAGTGCTTTGGCCTGTGGGTGGGTGGCTAGGTATTTGCGCTTTCGTTCAAAGACCGGGTGTATGGACATCTGTACGCTGCGCTGGGACACAGAAGTGGATGTGCTAGCTGATGGTGCTTCTAAAGGTCCAGATGCAGGGTGGGAGGCATCCGGGCCTGCGTCTTGGATAGGGGATTGGCCAGCATGTAACACAGGGGAAAAGGAGGCAGTGGTGTGACCCGCAGACACTGAATGTGGGCCCAGGCGTTTGGCCCACCTATTAGGGTGCTTTGATGCCATGGGGCGGATCATGCTGGTGGTGGTGAGGTTGCTAGTGTTCACGCCCCTGCTCATTTTGGTATGGCACAGGTTGCAAATGACAATTCTTTTATCGTCAGCACTTTCCTCAAAAAAGAGCCAGACTGCGGAACACCTACCCCTTGGCAAGGGAGATTTCCGCAAGGGTGTGCTCCGAGGAACAGTTGTGGGCCTGTTTGGTGTGGCCAGCCTTCTCCCTTTTGCCACCCCACTGCCTCTTCCAGCCTGTTGCGGTGCTGCGGATATCTTCCCCTCTGTACTGCTGTCCTTGCTCGGCTTGCCACCTTTCTAGGTTGGGTCAGTGATTTTATCGTCTACCACCTCCTCTTCCACTTCCTCACTGACATCCTCCTGACTTGTTGACCTCACAAGAACCTCACTTATTGACAACTGTGTCTCATCCTCATCATCAACCTCTTGAGACACTATTTGCCGTTCACTTATTGGCAACTGTATCTCATCATCATCATCCACCTCGTGAAACACTAATTGCCGTTCCCCACCGCCATCTTCTTTTGACTGTGGATGCTCAAGAGTTTGGGAATCGGTGCACAAGATCTCCTCATGTCCCTCTGCAAGCAGGTTTGGCAAGAGGCCCAAATCACGGAATGGCAATGAAAAGAGGAATATCCGAGTGTGGGATCACTTGTTTGCCAAGACTCTCCATGGTGGGAGGAAGGAGGATCAGGGTGAGGATTCTGCTGACCAGACTCTTGGCTACTGAGAAGACAGAGTGGTGCTTAACCAACTGGAAGCATTATCTGCTGCAAACCAACCGACCACCTGGTCACACTGGTGTGACCTGCAAACTGGGATATGAAGCTAGGTATCGTGGATGAGTGTGTTTCTTATGCTCTGGCAGCAGGCACAGTTTCACCTCACCCAGGGCCACGTCTTTTGCTTGCACCATCAGCAGCACGGCCACTTCCCCATCCCTTACTGCTCGCCTTGAGCATATTAAAAGGTATTTATGCTTGCAAGTGTGTCACACGTACAGTAGTACAGGTTTTGTAAATGTATGCAGCATGGCTTCATGAGTGATCGGTCATGCCAAACTAATTTAATCAGTTTCTATGAGGAGGTAAGTTCTAGACTTGACAGCTGTGAGACCTTGTATAGTGAGCTGTGTGTCTTTCCAAATCATGTCCAAATTTTAGGGTTGCCACCCGTACGGGATTGACCCGGACAGTCCGAGTTTGTAATCCTGTGCCCTGGTACAAGCCTTTCTCAGGCCCGGGCACAGGATTAATTTCAAACTGCATGCAGACTGTCTGACTTGCTCGCTCACGGTCCTGACAGCTGGCGGTGAGCGGCGGCGAGCTGTGAGCGGCGGGCTCTCCGGGACCTGCTCGAACCTGAAGAGGACGAGGCTGCCAGTCGGGATAGATTGGAAGGAAGCCGTACAGCTGGGGGCTGCGGGTGGTCAGGAGCACGAAGACTCTGCTGAAGGAGAGCAGCAAACCTTCGCCCCACAGCATGGGGGCCGCGCCAGGACTGAGCCACTCTCACTCCCAGATCAGGCCGGATAACAATGAGACGAGCCACGGCCCTGCGCTCGTCTCATTTTTACTGGGGGGCACTAATAGGGGGCATTATTCATTCTGGGGTGCACTAATAGGGCCATTACTCTTACTGGGGCACACTAATGGGGGCATTACTATTACTGAGGGGGCACTAATGGGGCATTACTATTACTGGGTGCATTACTATTGCTGGGGGCGCTAATGGGGGCTGTGGCTTAACTTGCCCAGTATTTATTGTGGGGAAAGGTGGCAACCCAAGTCCAATCAACTGAATTTACCACAGGAAGACCAAAATCAAGGTGTAGAAACATCTCAACGATGATGAAGAGAAATGAGAGCCCACATTTCAAGTGTCATAGCGAAGGGTCTGATTTTTTCCTTTTCAATAAATTTGCAAAAATCTCTTAAATCCTGTTTTCACTTTCTCATTATGGGGTACTGAGTGGAGATTGATGGGAAAAAAACTTTAAGCACAAGGCCAAAACATACCAAAATGTGAAATATAGTGAAAAGGTCTGAAGACATTTCCAGTGCATTGTATGTCTTACTCAAAAGATTATAAACTATAACTCTGTGTTTGGGAGTCAAACTGTATTCGTTTGTCACCCTACTTCTTGCTTCCTATAAAATAATTGTTAGCAAAAAGCAGATAATAAATGGACATGGGTAATGTAGCAGGATCCGACTACATAGGGCTTGTTTGTAGTCTGTTATTATGGAGGTCTGCATGGGATTTGTAGACACAAAACCTATTGCAAATTTGCTTTATTGTTATTTTTTAAGACATAAACAATTGTGTGCTTAAATGTGCATAGCCATAGCATATAAACCTTTCTAGATACACAAAGATGAACATCTAGAAAGACATTAAGCACTCTTGTTGCCATACATTTAGCCCTTCTTCAATGATTTTGAGCATGCAAAGGCATCTAAGAACATTAGACTTGACAGTTTTCTCTATGGATTAGTAACCTGATTTCTGATTGAATCAGGTAAAACCATGATGCAGAATGTTTCAAATGATAAGGGTGAATAATCTTAAGTTTATAGCTAAAAAAATAAGTAAATGAAAAGAACATAAATGTCATTATAAATTAGAGGAACAGAAAAAAATATTACAAAACAGTTAGCTACTAGTATTATTATAGCACCACCTACTGGAGATTGAATGTGTCAGTTTCCCACACAAAGGGGTTATCCCATGAATTTAAAACAGTTTTCTTACTGACTTACCTGGAGGATTTGCTTTGCATTCTGTGGGTGGGCAGCAGCTCACATGAGACAATCAAGCAGTCTTGTTACCCCTTCCTACCCTACATGGAAAATATTCCTCCCATACAGTCGTGAGAAATACAACGTACACCATTCTTTGAATTCTATTATCTAGGCATCAGGACAGAACCCAAAACATGTGTTATTTAACCTTTAGAGCAGGGATGCTCAACCTGTGGCCCTCCAGCTGTTTCAGAACTACAACTCCTAGTATGCCTGAGTTGTAGTTTTGGAACAGCTGGAGGGTCGCAGGTTGAGCATCCCTGCTTTAGAGGACTGGGCAATTGTAATTTTTTTGCTTTTTTGTTTTCTCTCCCTGCCTTCTCAGAGCAATAACTTTTTGACTTTTCTTTTCACATAGCCATATGTGGGCTTGTTTTTTGTAGGACAAGTTGCACTTTCTAATGGCACTATTTTATATTGCATACAATGTAGAGAGAAGCTGGGAAAAAAACACAGTTCCGACACAGTTTTAGCTTTTGTTTTTACAGCGTTCCCTTTGCGGTAAAACTGACCTGTTACTTTTATTTTACAGGTTAGTATAATTACAACAATACCACATTTATATAATTTTTCTTGTTTGGAACAGCAGAACAGTGATGGCCAGTTCGCCGTGTTCGCCAGCGAACACATGCGGGCTGCCATCTTAAATCACAAGTCCGGTGATGCACAGGTAAGCCCTTACCTGTGCCTTCGCCGCGAGCCGGTCTGAAACAAATGTGGTCACCGGGAGTAGGCAGTTCCAAGAACAGCCCGATGAAAACCCCCGGCGGCTGTTCTCGGAACTGCCTGCTCCCGGTGACCGCATTTGTTTCAGACCGGCTCGCGGCGCAGACACAGGTAAGGACTTACCTGTGCCTCGCCGGACTTGTGATTTAAGATGGCAGCTCGAATGTGTTCGTGGGCGAACTGGCCATCACTGCAGCAGAAACCTTGCGGCTATAGCAAGTTACATGACAACTTCCACCGTACATGTAATGCACTAGTCGTCAAGTGGTTAAAATTTGGCAAAAAAAAACTCAGCTAAATAAAAGCATAACAGATTCCACAGCTCCATTACGCTTTCAACAAAAATGGAGCTAAAATGGAAAAGTCATGTGTGAAAAATTAAGTACACCCCACAAATAAATAGCTTGTAGAACCACCTTTAGCAGCAATAACAGTACAGTGGGGGTCATTTATCAAACTGGTGTAAAGTAGAACAGGCTTAGTTGCAACCAATCAGATTCCACTTTTCATTTTCCAAAGGAGCTGTCAGAAAACAGATAATAATGCACTAACACAATAGATGCAAGCATTATATGTGGACTAAGCCCTCACTCTGATATGATATCATATCAGAGTGAGGGCTTAGTCTATATATAATGCTTGCATCTATTGTGTTAGTGCATTATTATCTGTTTTCTGTGATTTTTTTTCATATATGTAGCCACAAAAATCCTAATGACCGCTTCCATAATGGTTTGTAGGAGGCATGTGGAGATTAGGGCAGTGCTGCGCTGCCTGTACTCACCCTCCCTGGTCTTCTTCCGGGTCATGTTGCACTGTGTCCTGACAGTGTACAGTCTGAGGCTGATGGAGGCTGGGGGGTCTGATCTGAGGCTAATGGAGGTAGAGGGGTCTGATGGAAGGCTGATCTGAGGCTAGTGGAGGTTGGGGGTTCTGATCTGAGGCTGATGGAGATGGGTGGGTCTAATCATAGGCTGGTGGAGCTTGGTGGTCTAATTTTGGGGTCTGATCTGAGGTCTGATGAAGAATGGGGGTCTGATTTGGAGGTCTGATGCGGATTGGGGGTTTGTTCTGTGGTCTGATGGAGAATGGGGGTCTGATTTGGCAGTCTGCTCTGAGGTCTCATGTAAAAAAACAAAATGTTTTTCTTATTTTCCTCCTCCAGGTGTGTCTTATAGTCTGAAAAATATGGTAATTATTTTCTGTATGACTTTATCAGTCTCTTACAAAGTTTTGCAGGAATTTGGCCTATTAAATTCATTGGGGTTTGTGGACATTTGTTTATACAAAGCTCACTTAAGGTCCCCCTAGTATTTCAATTGGTTTGAGGTCTGAACTTTGACTAGGCAATTCCTTGATTCCTTTCTTTTTCAGCCATTCTGTTTGCAGATTTGCTGATGTGCTTGGGATCATTGTTTTGATGTAGGACCCACTTTTAACCAGCTTTAGTTGTTGGATAGATGGCCTCAGATTTGACTCTAGAATACAGAGGAGTTCATTGTTGACTCAATGACTGCAAGGTGCCCCACTATTCTGGGGTGCACAAAGTGTCTTAACTTGTTATCCTTCTGCAGCAGCAGTGTCTGGATTGCCTCAAGCTGCGTTACCTTGCTGTTTATCTCTCTCTATCTCTCCCGCTGTAGCCATGCTTAGTTCTTGCTTACTTGCATCTCCTTTATTGTGTGTGTGTGTGTACATTTTGGCCTATATATATATATTTTTTTATAATGACATGGTGTAATTTATTAATTGTTTGGGTTATTCTAATTTTCAGCAACAAAAAAAAACAAAAGATACAGATCCGGAATTAAAGTATATAACATAATTTATTGATCCATGATAACACAAAATACAATTATAAAAATAAATATTGCTAGCGGGAAACAAATAAATACTAGCGGGAAACAAAAAATCCCCCTAATATAGAGTGCACCAGGGTGGTGCGACCAACATTCAGTGTCTCATAAAGTATCTATAAAAAAGCACCTACCATACTTGCTTGCAAAATGCTAGATATCCTTTGTCAGCCAGCAGGTGAAACATGCGTCGAGGTGGGCATTCTTTCTGGCGGTGCGACAGTACACTCTTAGAATATCTCAGGGTATTTGTTCAAAATTCAAAATATTAATTGCTTTACTGGATTTTTAATTTATATATGGTATGCACCTATTCTGTTAGCAGAGTTTATTATCAGAGGTTTTTTGTATTAGGCTTGAGGGCATTGGTCTATATTTGGTTACTATTATGTAACTATTTATAAGACCGTCTGTCACCATTTATATTGATCATTTGGGACCCTGTAGCTGTATTAAATTATATATACTAGAGATGAGCAAATCGAATCCCACGAAGTGGAATTTGATCCGAATTTCAAGATAAATTCGATTCTCCTCAAGCCGAATTTCCTAGTGCTTCGTATCAGCGAATCGATTTAACCTGAAATAGTGTAAAAAAACAAAAAAAAAACATACTTACCTCCTCCATTTGCTCTCAACGGGCCGCCAGCTTCCATCTTGATTGAAGATCTCGGCCGAAATCCCATGCGTGGTGACTTAACCACCTCCGGACCGCCTAACGCAGATGTGCGGTCCGGAGGTGGCAGCCCTGCGCACGACGACGCATATACGCGTCATCTCGCGAGGGCCGGGATTTCCTGTGAACGCGCGCACACAGGCGCGCGCGCTCACAGGAACGGAAGGTAAGCGAGTGGATCTCCAGCCTGCCAGCGGCGATCGCTCGCTGGCAGGCTGGAGATCCGAATTTTTTAACCCCTAACAGGTATATTAGACGCTGTTTTCATAACAGCGTCTAATATACCTCCTACCTGGTCCTCTGGTGGTCCCTTTTGTTAGGATCGACCACCAGAGGACTCAGGTAGGTCAGTACAGTCCCACCAAACACCACACTACACTACACTACACCCCCCCCCCCCGTCACTTATTAACCCCTTATAAACCCCTGATCACCCCATATAAACTCCCTGATCACCCCCCTGTCATTGATCACCGCCCTGTCATTGATCACCCCCCTGTCAGGCTCCGTTCAGACGTCTGCATGATTTTTACGGATCCGATCCATGTATCCATGGATCCGTAAAAATCATGCGGACGTCTGAATGGAGCCTTACAGGGGGGTGATCAATGACAGGCGGGTGATCACCCATATACACTCCCTGATCACCCCCTGTCATTGATCACCCCCCTGTCATTGATCACCCCCCTGTCAGGCTCCATTCAGACGTCCGCATGATTTTTACGGATCCGATCCATGTATCCATGGATCCGTAAAAATCATGCGGACGTCTGAATGGAGCCTTACAGGGGGGGTGATCAGTGACAGGGGGGTGATCACCCTGATTACCCTGATCACCCCCTGTCATTGATAACCCCCCTGTAAGGCTCCATTCAGACGTCCGCATGCGTTCTGTGGATCCGATCCATGTATCCATGTATCCGTAAAAAATCATGCGGACGTCTGAATGGAGCCTTACAGGGGGGGTGATCAGTGACAGGGGGGTGATCACCCTGATTACCCTGATCACCCCCTGTCATTGATAACCCCCCTGTAAGGCTCCATTCAGACGTCCGCATGCGTTCTGTGGATCCGATCCATGTATCCATGGATCCGTAAAAAATCATGCGGATGTCTGAATGGAGCCTTACAGGGGGGGTGATCAGTGACAGGGGGGTGATCACCCTGATTACCCTGATCACCCCCTGTCATTGATAACCCCCCTGTAAGGCTCCATTCAGACGTCCGCATGCGTTCTGTGGATCCGATCCATGTATCCATGGATCCGTAAAAAATCATGCGGACGTCTGAATGGAGCCTTACAGGGGGGGTGATCAGTGACAGGGGGGTGATCACCCTGATTACCCTGATCACCCCCTGTCATTGATAACCCCCCTGTAAGGCTCCATTCAGACGTCCGCATGCGTTCTGTGGATCCGATCCATGTATCCATGGATCCGTAAAAAATCATGCGGATGTCTGAATGGAGCCTTACAGGGGGGGTGATCAGTGACAGGGGGGTGATCACCCTGATTACCCTGATCACCCCCTGTCATTGATAACCCCCCTGTAAGGCTCCATTCAGACGTCCGCATGCGTTCTGTGGATCCGATCCATGTATCCATGGATCCGTAAAAAATCATGCGGACGTCTGAATGGAGCCTTACAGGGGGGGTGATCAGTGACAGGGGGGTGATCACCCTGATTACCCTGATCACCCCCTGTCATTGATAACCCCCCTGTAAGGCTCCATTCAGACGTCCGCATGCGTTCTGTGGATCCGATCCATGTATCCATGGATCCGTAAAAAATCATGCGGATGTCTGAATGGAGCCTTACAGGGGGGGTGATCAGTGACAGGGGGGTGATCACCCTGATTACCCTGATCACCCCCTGTCATTGATAACCCCCCTGTAAGGCTCCATTCAGACGTCCGCATGCGTTCTGTGGATCCGATCCATGTATCCATGGATCCGTAAAAAATCATGCGGACGTCTGAATGGAGCCTTACGGGGGGGTGATCAGTGACAGGGGGGTGATCACCCTGATTACCCTGATCACCCCCTGTCATTGATAACCCCCCTGTAAGGCTCCATTCAGACGTCCGCATGCGTTCTGTGGATCCGATCCATGTATCCATGGATCCGTAAAAAATCATGCGGATGTCTGAATGGAGCCTTACAGGGGGGGTGATCAGTGACAGGGGGGTGATCACCCTGATTACCCTGATCACCCCCTGTCATTGATAACCCCCCTGTAAGGCTCCATTCAGACGTCCGCATGCGTTCTGTGGATCCGATCCATGTATCCATGGATCCGTAAAAAATCATGCGGATGTCTGAATGGAGCCTTACAGGGGGGGTGATCAGTGACAGGGGGGTGATCACCCTGATTACCCTGATCACCCCCTGTCATTGATAACCCCCCTGTAAGGCTCCATTCAGACGTCCGCATGCGTTCTGTGGATCCGATCCATGTATCCATGGATCCGTAAAAAATCATGCGGACGTCTGAATGGAGCCTTACAGGGGGGGTGATCAGTGACAGGGGGGTGATCACCCTGATTACCCTGATCACCCCCTGTCATTGATAACCCCCCTGTAAGGCTCCATTCAGACGTCCGCATGCGTTCTGTGGATCCGATCCATGTATCCATGGATCCGTAAAAATCATGCGGACGTCTGAATGGAGCCTTACAGGGGGGGTGATCAATGACAGGGGGGTGATCAGGGAGTCTATATGGGTGATCACCCCCCTGTCATTGATCACCCCCCTGTCATTGATCACTCCCCCCCTGGTAAGGCTCCATTCAGCCATTTTTTTTGGCACAAGTTAGCGGACATTTTTTGTTTGTTTTTGTTTTTTCTTACAAAGTCTCATATTCCACTAACTTGTGTCAAAAAATAAAATCTCACATGAACTCACCATACCCCTCACGGAATCCAAATGCGTAAAATTTTTTAGACATTTATATTCCAGACTTCTTCTCACGCTTTAGGGCCCCTAAAAAGCCAGGGCAGTATAAATACCCCACATGTGACCCCATTTCGGAAAGAAGACACCCCAAGGTATTCCGTGAGGGGCATATTGAGTCCATGAAAGATTGAAATTTTTGTCCTAAGTTAGCGGAAAGTGAGACTTTGTGAGAAAAAAAAAAAAAAAATATCAATATCCGCTAACTTATGCAAAAAAAAAAAAAATTCTAGGAACTCGCCATGCCCCTCATTGAATACCTCGGGGTGTCTTCTTTCCAAAGTGGGGTCACATGTGGGGTATTTATACTGCCCTGGCTTTTTAGGGGCCCGAAAGTGTGAGAAGAAGTCTGGGATCCAAATGTCTAAAAATGACCTCCTAAAAGGAATTTGGGGCCCTTTGCGCATCTAGGCTGCAAAAAAGTGTCACACATGTGGTATCGCCGTACTCAGGAGAAGTTGGGGAATGTGTTTTGGGGTGTCTTTCTACATATACCCATGCTGGGTGAGAGAAATATCTTGGTCAAATGCCAACTTTGTATAAAAAAATGGGAAAAGTTGTCTTTTGCCAAGATATTTCTCTCACCCAGCATGGGTATATGTAAAATGACCCCCCAAAACACATTGCCCAACTTCTCCTGAGTACGGCGATACCAGATGTGTGACACTTTTTTGCAGCCAAGGTGGGCAAAGGGGCACCTTTCGGATTTTGCAGGGCATTTTTTACACATTTTGATTGCAAAGTACTTCTCACACATATGGGCCCCTAAATTGCCAGGGCAGTATAACTACGCCACAAGTGACCCCATTTTGGAAAGAAGACACCCCAAGGTATTCCATGGGGGGCACGGCGAGTTCCTAGAATTTTTTATTTTTTGTCACAATTTAGCGGAAAATGATGATTTTTCTTTTTTTTTCTTTTTTCCTTACAAAGTCTCATATTCCACTAACTTGCGACAAAAAATAAAAAATTCTAGGAACTCGCCATGCCCCTCACGGAATACCTTGGGGTGTCTTCTTTCCAAAATGGGGTCACTTGTGGCGTAGTTATACTGCCCTGGCAATTTAGGGGCCCATATGTGTGAGAAGTACTTTGCAATCAAAATGTGTAAAAAATGCCCTGCAAAATCCGAAAGGTGCACTTTGGAATATGTGCCCCTTTGCCCACCTTGGCAGCAAAAAAGTGTGACACATCTGGTATCGCCGTACTCAGGAGAAGTTGGGCAATGTGTTTTGGGGTGTCATTTTACATATACCCATGCTGGGTGAGAAAAATATCTTGGTCAAATGCCAACTTTGTATAAAAAAATTGGAAAAGTTGTCTTTTGCCAAGATATTTCTCTCACCCAGCATGGGTATATGTAAAATGACAGCCCAAAACACATTCCCCAACTTCTCCTGAGTACGGCGATACCAGATGTGTCACACTTTTTTGATGCCAAGGTGGGCAAAGGGGCACATATTCCAAAGTGCACCTTTCGGATTTTACCGGTCATTTTTTACAGATTTTGATTGCAAAGTACTTCTCACACATTTGGGCCCCTAAATTGCCAGGGCAGTATAACTACGCCACAAGTGACCCCATTTTGGAAAGAAGACACCCCAAGGTATTCCGTGAGGGGCATGGCGAGTTCCTAGAATTTTTTATTTTTTGTCGCAAGTTAGTGGAATATGAGACTTTGTAAGGAAAAAAGAGAAAAAAAAAAAAATCATCATTTTCCGCTAACTTGTGACAAAAAATAAAAAATTCTAGGAACTCGCAGTGCCCCTCACGGAATACCTTAGGGTGTCTTCTTTCCAAAATGGGGTCACTTGTGGCGTAGTTATACTGCCCTGGCAATTTAGGGGCCCAAATGTGTGAGAAGAACTTTGCAATCAAAATGTGTAAAAAATGCCCTGCAAAATCCGAAAGGTGCACTTTGGAATATGTGCCCCTTTGCCCACCTTGGCAGCAAAAAAGTGTGACACATCTGGTATCGCCGTACTCAGGAAAAGTTGGGGAATGTGTTTTGGGGTGTCATTTTACATATACCCATGCTGGGTGAGAAAAATATCTTGGTCAAATGCCAACTTTGTATAAAAAAATGGGAAAAGTTATCTTTTGCCAAGATATTTCTCTCACCCAGCATGGGTATATGTAAAATGACACCCCAAAACACATTCCCCAACTTCTCCTGAGTACGGCGATACCAGATGTGTGACACTTTTTTGCTGCCAAGGTGGGCAAAGGGGCGCATATTCCAAAGTGCACCTTTCGGATTTCACCGGTCATTTCTTACACATTTTGATTGCAAAGTTCTTCTCACACATTTGGGCCCCTAAATTGCCAGGGCAGTATAACTACGCCACAAGTGACCCCATTTTGGAAAGAAGACACCCCAAGGTATTCTGTGAGGGGCATGGTGAGTTCCTAGAATTTTTTATTTTTTGTCGCAAGTTAGTGGAATATGAGACTTTGTAAGAAAAAAAAAAAAAAGAAAAAAACATCATCATTTTCCGCTAACTTGTGACAAAAAATAAAAAGTTCTATGAACTCACTATGCCCATCAGCGAATACCTTAGGGTGTCTACTTTCCGAAATGGGGTCATTTGTGGGGGTTTTCTACTGTTTGGGCATTGTAGAACCTCAGGAATCATGACAGGTGCTCAGAAAGTCAGAGCTGCTTCAAAAAGCGGAAATTCACATTTTTGTACCATAGTTTGTAAATGCTATAACTTTTACCCAAACCATTTTTTTTTTTGCCCAAACATTTTTTTTTTATCAAAGACATGTAGAACTATAAATTTAGCGAAAAATTTATATATGGATGTCGTTTTTTTTTGCAAAATTTCACAGCTGAAAGTGAAAAATGTCATTTTTTTGCAAAAAAATCGTTACATTTTGATTAATAACAAAAAAAGTAAAAATGTCAGCAGCAATAAAATACCACCAAATGAAAGCTCTATTAGTGAGAAGAAAAGGAGGTAAAATTCATTTGGGTGGTAAGTTGCATGACCGAGCGATAAACGGTGAAAGGAGTGTAGTGCCGAAGTGTAAAAAGTGGCCTGGTCATGAAGGGGGTTTCACCTAGCGGGGCTGAAGTGGTTAATCTCGCACCGTGCAAGATTTCGCCAAGATCTTCAAGCAAGATGGTGGCGGCCGGCCCGTCGCGAGCAAATAGAGGCGGTAAGTTTGATTAAATAGGTTTTTTTATGTTCATTTAACACTGTTTTTACACTCAGATGCTGCAATCATGTATGAACGTGGCATCCGAGGGGTACAATAACGGGGACGGTGCTATTGCTGCACCCTGTCATTGCACCTGCTACTTAGAAAAAAATGCGCTTCGTGACGAAGTTATTCATAACTAAGCAAATTTTTTTGTAAAATTCGGCGAATCAGCCGAATCTAACTTTTCATAAATTTGCTCATTTCTGATATATACTTTATATTATGTAGCATTTTGCAAGCAGGTATAGGTGCTTTTTCATACTCGGGTGCACTCTATATTGGGGGATTATTTGTTTCCACCTAGTATTTTTCAGCAATACCTATTTTTATATATTTCAATATATAAAATATAGATATATTGTGGGGGGGGGGGGTCGCTCTGGTAGACACTTGGTAGCTGTGCAGGAAGCAGGGACACAGACAGGATAAAGTCTGATTTAAGTGTTTTCATTTCACACTTATATATTTAAACATAAGCATAGCCTTAACAAACAGGCTTAATTAAACAAACCCTGTTCGGCTAAGCAAGTACCTAATAAAACAAGACAGTCCCTGACTATACGTGGTACCAGCTACCCGGCCCACAGGTACACATGGAAAGTATTGGGTGGCACATGACGAGGGGACATCCTCTGCGTCTGGAGGAAAGAAGGTTTGTACACAAACATAGAAAAGGATTCTTTACGGTAAGAGCAGTGAGACTATGGACTATGGACTCTGCCTGAGGAGGTGGTGATGGTGAGTACAATAAAGGAATTCAAGAGGGGCCTGGATATATTTCTGGAGTGTAATAATATTACAGGCTATAGCTACTAGAGAGGGGTCGTTGATCTAGGGAGTCATTCTGATTGCCTGATTGGAGTCGGGAAGGAATTTTTTATTCCCCTAAAGTGGGGAAAATTGGCTTCTATCTCACAGTTTTTTTTTTGCCTTCCTCTGGATCAATTTGCAGGATAACAGGCCGAACTGGATGGACACTTTTTTTTTCCGGCCTTATGTACTATGTTACATGCAATCAGGGCCGGCGCCACCAGTAAGGCGAATTAGGCAGTCACCAAGGGCGCCATTTAGCAGGGGGCGCCTGTTGCGGTTTAAAACAAACAACAAAAAGAGTTGGTTATATAAGTTTGGGCGGCCGGCCAGCGGCGCCCCACATGCTGCACCGTCTGAGCGGCTGAGGCTGAGCGCTTGTCGCTCTAAAGAATCCTGCCTGCTGTGTCTGCTCTGTGCTGTTGTTAATGTAGCGTGGCTGAGCTCTGTTCGGTCCGCGGTACAGGAGCTTTTGTTTCCTGTACCCGGCCGGACTGACAGGAAGTGTTCACTTAGTGTGCACTTTCTGTCAGTCCGGCCGGGTACAGGAAACAAATGCTCCTGTACCGCAGACCGAACAGAGCTCGGCCACGCTACACTAGAGGTGGGGGGTAGAATGAGAGTGACGGGGGGGGGGGGGGGTGGAATAATGAGAGTGACAAAGGGGGGGGGGGGGGTGGAATAATGAGAGTGACAAAGGGAGGGGTGGAATAATGAGAGTGACAAAGGGGGGGTGGAATAATGAGAGTGACCGGGGGGGGGGGGGGGGGTGGAATAATGAGAGTGACAAAGGGGGGGTGGAATAATGAGAGTGACAAGGGAAGGGGGGGATAATGAGAGTGACAAGGGAGGGGGGGTGATAATAAGTGAAAAGGGAGGGGGGGATAATGAGAGTGACAAGGGAGGGGGGGAATAATGAGAGTGACAAGGGAGGGGGGGGGAACCCAGGGCCGGCGTCAGAACCCGGCAAACCCGGGCAAGTGTCGGGGCCCACTGTAAGTTAGGGGGCCCACTCGTCTCCGCGGCGGCCCCTTTAAAATGTTTGCATACAGCCAGATTCATTCATGCTGCGCAGCGCCCGGCCCCTCTCTCACGTGATCTTCTGACTCCGAGTCCAGGCACTGCAGTTTCCATAGCAGCGCACGCCGCCCGCACAGATCAATGAACATCATCTGAGTCTGACTGACTGTAAGCCCGCCCCCAGCCAGCAGCAGAAGACAGGACTGATAGCTGGCGCCCAGAGGAAAGCAGACAAAGATGAATGCTGCTGCAGTGCTGCTGCTGGATTTCGTTTTAAATTTAGAATTCAGGTGAACTAGTAAGTCTAGTAAGTTACTAGTAGTAACAGACAGTCACAGAAAGACCAGTTCTTGTAGTATTTATGTTACATGAATGGGGGGCCTGCCGCCTGGGGCTACATGGAGTGTCACAACTCACAGTCACTGTCTACACCGAAACACCTAAATAAAGGCTCAAAGGAGCCAATAATTGAATAAAGAACAATTACCATGTGTTGCTTTGCTCTTGCTCAGCATCAGCAGCACACATCATGCCTGTAAGGCCAAATGCACACAGCTGTGAGCGGTCCGTGGTATCCCAGCCTGGCATCCTGCTGAGAGCAGGAGCGCACGCCGTCATTGGTTGCTATGCCGCCGCTGCACTACAGTAATACACTCGTATGATCTATATGAGTGTATTAGTGTAGTGCAGCGGCAGCATGAAGTGCACAGCGGCATAGCAACCAATGACGGCGTGCGCTCCAGCTCTCAGCAGGATGCCAGGCCGGGATACCACGGACCGCTCACGGCCGTGTGCATTCGGCCTAAAACACAATATAAACTCCTATAAGAAAATACCAGAACCCATGAAATCAATTATACAGTTTATTGGCAAAAATTCATAAGAGGAAATTTTCCTCTTATGAATTTTTGCCAATAAAGTGTATTATTGATTATTATTTTCTTATAGAAGTTTATGTTTTAGGCCTCATGCACACGGCCGCTGTGTGCCCATGGCCACACGGCCCATGTGCACTCTACATCACAGATGCGGACCCATTCACTTGAATGGGTCCGCAATCACAGATATGCGTAACGAAAGCATGGATCGGAACCCCACGGAAGCACTATAGAGTGCTTTCTTGGTGTTTCTGGCCGTGTCTTTGCACCGCAAAAAAAAATAGAATATGTTCTATTTTTTGCGGGTGGGACGGATCACGTACCCATTGAAGTTGAATTGGTCCCAATCCGTCCCGGCCACCGCAGAGATATTGCCCGTGCAGTGGGGACCACAAATTGCGGTCTCCAATGCACAGAACGGATGCATAACGGCAGTGTGCATGAGGCCTAAGGCATTGCTTAGACTCCATCCCACAGTCTAGCCAGTGCCTAATGGGTTACAGTTTAGACCACCTTCTGGTACATGTTGATAATTCCCTTTTAAACCCCAGTCCATGTCCCCTCAGTACTGGGAATCAGTGGGAGTCATATTAGACGGTAACAAAAGGTTGGAGCATAACTAAAGGTGGAATTCCCTTTTAATGTCCCCTAAAGGTGGTCACACATTAGATAAAAGTTGGTTGACGATCGCACAGGTGTCTGTCCATATGTATGTCTGTGTGTCTGTCCTTGTGTGTGTGTCCGTCCCTGTGTGTGTGCGTGTGTCTGTCCCTGTGTGTGTGCGTGTGTCTGTCCCTGTGTGTGTGCGTGTGTGTCCCTGTGTGTCCGTCCCTGTGTGTGTGTCCGTCCCTGTGTGTGTGTGTCCCTGTGTGTGTGTGTGTGTGTCCCTGTGTGTGTGTGTGTCCGTCCCTGTGTGTGTGTGTCCCTGTGTGTGTGTGTGTCCGTCCCTGTGTGTGTGTGTCCGTCCCTGTGTGTGTGTGTGTGTATGTGTATCTGTTCCTGTGTGTATTTGACTGTCCCAGTGTGTGTCCATGTGTGTATGTGTCTTTCCCTCTGTGTATGTCTCTCTCCCTCTGTGTGCGTGTCTCTCCCTCTGTGTGCGTGTCTCTCCCTCTGTGTGCGTGTCACCATCACCATGCCCACAGTGTTCCTTTCTCTTGACGCAGCTGCATCAGGACGTTCTGTACGGGGCAAGAAGAAAAGGAGGAGGCAGCGCCGCCAGCATGGAGTCCGTGGCAGAGACATAGGGAGGCACACTAAGGACCTAGGTAACACTACCACATAATCTACACTAGTGTTATCTGTGGTTTTACATAGGACTGCAGGTAACACTACCACATTATTAGAACCAGTGTTATCTGTGGTTTTAAATAGGACTGCAGGTAACACTACTACCTTTTCTGTACTCGGGTAGCCATGACTGTGTTATCTGTGCTGTTACATAGGACTGCAGGTGATATCTACAATATTATCTGTACTCAGAGAGTTATCACTGTGTAAGGGGGCTCACTGAGACTTTATCGCCCAAGGGCCCACATGAACCTGGAGCCGGCCCTGGGGATAATGAGAGTGACAAGGGAGGGCGGATAATGAGAGTGACAAAGGAGGGGGGGAATAATGAGAGTGACAAGGGGGGGGGGGATAATGAGAGTGACAAGGGAGGGGGGGAATAATGAGAGTGACAAGGGAGGGGGGGAATAATGTGAGTGACAAGGGAGGGGGGAATGGAGTGACAAGGGAGGGGGGAATGAGATTGACAAGGGAGGGAGGGGGGAGAAGAGAGTGACAAGGGGGGGGGGGAAGCGAGTGACAAGGGGGGGGGGGGAGAGAAGGGAGTCCCCAGAGCCAGACCAAGAGCCAGAGACCAGATCATCTTATTGTCCTGGTGGTAAGTAGACAATGCAATAGGTTTATTATGTAATTGTTTAGTTATTAATACTACATTGGAAACAAATTTTTAGGGTCCATTCACACATCCGTGTGTGTTTTGCGGATCCAAAAAACACGGACAGCGGCAATGTGCGCATTTTGCGGACCGCACATTGCCGGTACTAAGAATATGCCTATTCTTGTCCGCTATTTTTTTCAGGATCGGAATTGCGGATCTGGGTCTGCAATTCCGGATCGGGGCCGCACGTTGTGCAATTCCGTTCCGCAAAAAGAGACATCTACAAGAAGCTGGATTAACCCTAAGGAAACATAGCAGTTATTTTAATTTAAAAGCGCCTAGGGCGGCAAAAATCCTTGCACTGGCCCTGCATGCAATACCTTCTGTAGTTTAGCAGTCAGCTCTCCAGGTATGGCCACACTGCTCATCTCTACACTGAGCTTTAAGTTAGGCCCTAATGACCCATGTGACCCGCAGCTGTGGGCTATGGAAGCCCAGGACTGAAGCCTGGGTGGAGTGAGCGTCCCACTGCCAAACTCACTCCAGTATAAGCAGGTCCTAGTACGTATTTTACAATCTGTCTATGTTAGCTATGGCTAAAATAGACAAAACAGGCTATCAACCCTGCTTATCCTGTGTCTGGGTTAACTTTTCGGTTTCCAGAGACACACCCAAGGCTTACCAGACACTGTTTAACTGTTTAAATGGCAGATATCAGTTCTCCCAAATGATACCCTTCTCACAATATCAATAAATTATGTTATATACCTTTATTCTGGACCTGTATCTTTTTTTTTGATGATACATTTATGAGCAATGGTCCATTGTCCATTTTTTGTGGGCATATGTAGGTGATATTCAAATTTTCAGGCCTTCTGAGGACCACAAAGGAACATCTTCTTTTCTTGACACTTTTGCCCCTGGATGCATTGAGAGGACTCCTGTGTTTTGCACACAACAGAGAAGACTGCAGGAGAAGTCAACTCAATGCATTCCATTGCTAGAGTATTGCCAGCGATAGGTGTTTAATATGGGTATTACTGTACCTAATAGGGCTTGCAGGAGGTAACAGATTAACTTTAAGGACACAGCATTTGGTATATAAAGGGCTTGTCCACTCCTTTACAAGTGATGGTCTATCCTCAGGCTATTAGTTGTAAAACAGTAAACAACCCCTTGAAGGATATGACTACACTGCGCTGTCGTATCAAGACGCGGCTACACTGTGGTTGAGTACCGCGTGGCTGTATGAGCAGCAGCAGGCTGTAATGAAACAAATTAGGACTGCACTGTTCAGTTGGTCTGCATTGTTAATGGTTCTTTTTAAATCACTTTTAACATATTTAGAAAAATCTTTTTTTTATGGACTAACAGTTTTACAATACAACAGTCAGGTTTTCCTTAACTAGCAATTCCCTTTTGCAATTATCATATTAGCACCTGCTAGTTGTGCAGTGTCATGATATTAATTACCTGGGTAGTCTTCAGTCTTCTCTACCTGTACGCCTGACTGTCAGCAGTGCAGTATAATTACATCTTCATCTACTGTTCAACAGCTGAACCTCTTCCAACAGCTGATCAGAGAGGGTGACGGCAGTCAGACCCCACCGATCTGATATTGATGAACTATCCTGAGAATATCATGACACTTTACAATCATGCCACTCTGTGCACCCTTGCTCCTCCTGCCTCCTCTGTCAGGCCTCCCTCTCCTTGATTGATGGGGCTAGGCGAGATGACTATGCAGCTGCTTGTAAATCCAGGAGGCAATGGGGGCAGGGAAGGGGGCAGGGAAGGGGGCAGGGAAGGGGGGGGTGGTAAGGCCAGATCTGACAGAAGAAGCAAGAGGAGCATTTGGTCCATCCTCTGTGCACTTAATGACTCAGTTGCATATGGATTAAAAGTAAATTTTTTCCAGAATGAAGCAATGGATTGCTCAGTGAAAAGTATCATTACATTCAGCTGAGCTAACCTTTAAAACAGCATGCACTTTGCCGGTAGTGTAGAATGCAGATTATCCATCCTGTGTGGACATACTTTAAATACCCTATGTGTGTAGAGTATATACTACAGTGGAACCTCTTGAGATGACCACTCTAAATTTGCATTGAAAAGTGATCTCTAGGGGCTTAGTCTTCTCAAGGAAGGTTGGCTAGTATGCATGATAAATGGTGCAACTGAAAATTTGTGCCCATACATACTGACAGTGTCAAATGTAGGGGTGGCTTCAACACCTTCTTCAGTGAAAGTTCCCAATATGCTGAGACATCTGAAAACCAAGAAAACAGGCAAAACCACACAACACTAGAACGTTGTTGGTAAATTAAATCAAAATATGGGAAGACTGTTCAAGGAATTTCTTTGCCACTAGAGAAGGTGAACAAGGCCTACCTCCTACAACTATTTAAGCCCTTCTTACACTTGCCTACTGGTCATTTTGCTAGCCAGTTATTTAAAACACTCGTTAACCAGTGCCTAAATGAGTTTGCTCCTGTTTCTCACTTCCTGCTTTTTAACACTAAAATACCACAAAACTGCAGCTGTCCCTACAACTTTATTTGTTTGAATGTCTTCTATACCTTCACAACAAACTACTTGCTGCACCTCTCGCTGACATTTGCAAGTGACAACAGATGTGAAGCACCATTGTTTTGTGGCGGCGGACAGAAAATAATCTGGAAGTGCCCCTCCCGAGACCAGGCTCTGGATCCACCACTCCACAGCTCATGCATTATTATACTTTGTGATAATTAATATGCCCCTCCCCTTCATTACATTCTCAGAAACAAGCAGAGCATGGATGTCAATAAAATTATGCACCCCCCCCTGGAAAAATTTCTGCGGACGCCCATGCTTTCGGTCACACTCCCATGATCAATTATTTCAGCCATGTCTCATCTCTGCACAGAGTTTACCACACAGATAAGTTACTTGTCCATCATTCTCACCCTCCAGGTGCCCCAAAAATTTTATCCCATGTAAAAAGTGCAATCCCATGTAAAAAAATAAATAAAATCACTGCCCTCAAGGGTTCCCAACTAGAATTTTTCTTTTTTTCTAGACAACTTATCGCACAATCACGGACAGCCAACATTTTTTATAAACAAGTAGGAAAACTTTAGTGAATGATAAAAATTAAAAGTAATACATGTCTATAGCTCAATATACCTTTAATGCCTCATTACCAGCATTTACTGTGAGCTGTAAAATGATACCGGTAATTAGTGATGAGCGGCAGGGGAAATATTCAAATTTGTTTGTGAATATTTTGTAGAATATTTGTCCTACTGTATATTCTCAAATTCGAGATTATATTCTTGATTGTGAAAATGGGCAATGTAATATTCGCGTAATGCGTGCAAAATACAGGCGTGGGTCACTTATGCTACATTTTTCAAGCTGGTATAAGTTTCCTGAGACTGGAGAAAATAGTTGGCACGGCAGAACATTAGAATAGCTTTATATGCAGATAGAGTGCTCCAATATATTTGCTTGCGAATTTTCGGCAATTAATGATGTGCAGATTTTTTTGCAATACGTGCAACTTGTGACATCACAGCACTATGTCTGTAGCATGTATGTATGGACAGCAGAAGCTATAACACTACCTAACACCCTGCACTGGAACCTACACTATAGATCAATCTAACCTACACTGACTATCTCCCCCTAACTATATGAATTATATATATAAGTTAACTGTAATGTAATACAAAATGGCTGCTGGGGAGGTTCTTATATAGTAAGGGGTAGGCATCTTTCCTATTGGTTGCTAGGGATGTTGCTAAGCTATGACAGAGATATTGCAGCCTTCTCATTGGCCTTCAAACTAGAAGCAGGGAGGGTTTATGTGTACTGTGAAAAAAAAAAATCTAGAATATTCGAAATTACGAATATATATCACTATATTGTAAATATTAGCAAATTCTTGAAGTGCCGATATTCGCGATTAATATTCGCGATTCGAATATTCGCGCCCAACACTACCAGTAATTACCACCAAAATAATTTAGTCAAGTACCACCAGCCTCAAAAAAATCACAGACACATCTGGGGTTTTTTCACGGACACAGGAAAAAAATTGCCTATTTTTACGGACTGTCCAGAAATTTCTGGATGGTTGGCAACCCTGCGGCCCTCCCTTTAGCCCCTCAACATACAGTCCCATGTAAATAACATCACTGCCCCCCTTCAGCCTCCTCTAACATTCAATCCCACATATATAACATAACTCCCATCCCTTTAGCCCCCTTCAACATACAGACCCATGTAAATAGCATCCCTCCCCTGCCTTCAACCCCCTGTAACATACAGTCCTATGTAAAAACATCACTCTTCTCCGTTCAGCCCCTACAACATACAGTCCCATGTAAATAACATCCCTCCCCTGCCTTCAACCCCCTGTAACAAACAGTCCCATTTAAAACATCACTCTCCTCCCTTCAGCCACCTGCAAAAAGGGCCCCAAGTAAAAAGGACATCATTGTTCCCATCCACAAAAAAATACATAATCTCTCCACCACATGCTCTGAAGTGTCTCCTGTAATCCAGAGCCCCCCCACTAGATGATGAGATTCCACCTCTTTCTCTGACATCATATCAACTAGGAGAAACTCCATTCTAGTGACTAGGCAGCTGATGACACGGCGCAGGTGGTCGCGATACGCGATGGCCTTTGCAAGTATACTGCCTTATAGGCTTTAGGCCTAGCAGCCTGAGGCCTATGAGAATGAACGATGGGGACGGGAGCAATAGGCTCCTGTGCCTTGCCATCAGCTGGCACTGTTTGACTTGTACTGTATGTCAAGGGGCCCCCTGACAGGCGGAGGCCCCACGCAATTGTTGCTGATACGTGCCACCAGCACTTCTACATCTGCTCTCTATGCTCTCTAAAGGGAAAAGATGATTACCAGGGCACCACATTTTTGCCCCTCTTGAGGTTAGGCCTGCCACCTTTCCCAACAAAAAATACCGGCCAATTTAAGCCACACCCAGAGGGTGTGTGGTTATGGGGCATGGCTTAACACTGAGTGTTACGTCGCTATGTCATAATGTGGCTCCCATTATTAAAAGCGCCCCTTTAATGCCCCCCAGAAACATTAATGCCTCCATTAGTGCCTCCCCAGAATGGATAATGTCCCCCATTAGTCCCCACGGTAATAGTAATGCCTCCATTAGTGCCCCACAGAATTGATAATGCCCCCATTAGTGCCCCCACTAATAGTAATGGCCCCATTACTTCCCCCAGAATTAATAATGCACATATTAGTGCCCCCACTAATAGTAATGCCTCCATTAGTGCCCCTCAAAATTAATAATGCCATCATTAGCTCCCGCCAGAATTAATAATGACCCCTATTAGTGCCCCACAGAATTAATAGTGCCCCCATTAGAGCCCCTCAGTAATGTTAATGCTCCCACTAGTGCCCCCCCCCCCCCCCCCCGGTAAGTTCTTTTTTTTTCCTAACACAAGCACGAGTTAAACATTGTACTGTCCTTATAGGAAAATACCATCAATTGTTATTGCCAGTAGAAAAAAATTACCGGCACCAGCAGGGGCACTAAATTACTTGCTTGGCTGGCGAGATACTGGCCAGATGGCAACCCTGTTTCAGGCTTGTGAACATTTTTCATTTTTTGCTGAGGAATTTCTTAATAAAAAAGATGCTCTACGCTACTTACTTTACCCGATGTCCTGGAAAAGGTAGAACACGGGCTTTGCAAATACTGAGCACATTCTGGACAGCATATGTCTTGCCAGATAACTGGCATAAATGCATTGATATATTTCCCCCATATTGTTCCCTCCTGCTTTGCTCAGTGCAGACAGCCTAACATAGGCAGGTCCTTAAAGGGGTTTTCCAAGATTTGTAAAAAAATTGCCAGACAGCAGGTATTATCCCTAGAGATGATTTTTCAAAAATTGGATTCGGTTAGAATTTATTCGCCGCAAATTACGTTAAAAAACTGCTATTTCCTGGCTGCAGAGATCCTTCATAGTGGTGTAGAACACTGTGCCATGCAGTAACACGAATAGGGAGTCTGCTTTGCTAGTGAAATAATACTGTGAGTCAGTATGACATGTAGATGAGAGGCATCACTGCACACTTCACTTATTTGGGCAGTCACGGGGTCAAAACTGACCAAATAACTCAAGTATGAACTCAGCCTTACAGGTCGATGTAAGCGCCAAGAAGAAGCACACTCCTTTTACACCCTTGTCAGCTGATTCCACATAGATGTCTACAGAACCTGCTCTAATAAACGCTTATACAAGTAGAGCCCCCTGACAGAGTGGAGAGGGTGTCAGCAGTAAGTTTGTGTTGACATAACTGATTCATTTTCCCTTCCTCTGATCCGTCAGAACAATAACCCCCAAAAAACTGATCCTTTCTGTGGAGCATATGCCTTCACTCGGTCAGAATTTGCTCAATAATCTATCAGTATTGCTAATGCCAAAAAAACAGGAGTGAATATAAAACAGAGATGACACATGAATGGAATATTTGCATGTCTTCTGTGTTTTGTACCTACTCTTGCTTTTGGCTATCAAATCATAAGCCAATTCTGATGGGACCATACAACTACTACACAGACAGGATCCGTTGTGTGTCTCATTTTTCCTTCATTCTGACAGATCAGAAGAAAGGTCAAATAAATGATGATGTCAGCCAGGCCGAAAGCCAAAACAGTCATGAAGTGGGGGGAGGGTGGGTACAGCATGAGAAGTCCACAGAGTGGACCTATGACATAGTGGTGAGGTGGAAGCAGCATGAGGAGACCACAGAGTGGCCCAATGACAGGGTCTGGAGGTGGAAGCAGTATGAAAAGGCCACCAAGTGGCACAATGACAGAGTCTGGAGGTGGCAGCAGCATGAGGAAGCCACCAAGTGGCACAATGACAGTCTGGAGTTGGCAGCATCAGGAGAAGGCCACCGAGTGGCACAATGACAGAGTTTGGAGTTGGCAGCAGTATGAGGAGGCCACCGAGTGGCACAATGACAGAGTCTCGAGGTGGCAGCATCAGGAGAAGCCCACCGAGTGGCACAATGACAGAGTCTTGAGGTGGCAGCAGTATGAGGAGGCCCTTAGTGACACAATGACAGAGTCTGGAGTTGGCAGAATCAGGAGAAGGCCACCAAGTGGCACAATGACAGAGTTTGGAGTTGGCAGCAGTATGAGGAGGCCACGAGTGGCACAATGACAGAGTCTTGAGGTGGCAGAAGTATGAGAAGGCCACCAAGTGGCACAATGACAGAGTCTGGAGGTGGCACCAGCATGATGAGGCCACTGAGTGGCACAATGACCGAGTCTGGAGGTGGCGGCAGCATGAGGATACCACAAAGTGGCCCAATGACAGAGCCTGGAGTTGGCAGCATCAGGAAAAGGCCACCGAGTGGCACAATGACAGAGTCTGGAGGTGGCGGAGTATAAGGAGGCCACCGAGTAGCACAATGACTGAGTCTGGAGGTAGCAGCAGCATGAGGAGACCACATAGTGGCTCAATGACAGAGTGTGGAGGTGGCGGCAGCAGCAGCATCAGGATACCACAGAGTGGCAAGGTGACAGTGTGGAGATGGCAGCAGCAGAATCAGGAGACCACAGAGTGTGAAGGTGACATAGTGTGGAGATTGCAGCAGCAGCATCAGGAAACCACAAAGTGACCTGGTGACAGAGTGGGTATCACGGATAGTGTTGCGGAAAACTAGAAGATACAAATAAAGATCCGACTGACTTGATCCCAAACTAAGGAACATATGGATGAGCCCTATAAAAGCCCTAGAGCTCTCCCTGACTGCTCAGCCCATGCAAAGATCTTTATGATAGATAACTGCATGCCCTCGTACCTAGACTGTGTGACACCTGAAAACCCTATAATAGTGAGTGGACACGACCACCGGTTCCCTACACTTAATACGGAGGGAGTCAGGGTCACCTAGTGTCATGGTCTTACCTTCTTGCTGTTCTCCTTCGTTTGACATGTGCTGGCGGCCATCTTGGTTTCTGGGTTTCTTGTAGCCTCCCACCCTGCGGCTTCTCCTTCCCACTGGGAGGAGCTGGATGCCTAGCTCATATATATAGGAGGTCTGTGGCTTCAGTTCCTTGCCTGGTCCTCCTGTGTTCACATGCTTCTAAGACTGCTGCTGCTTCTGGTTCCTGATCCTGGCCTCGTCTGACTACCCTGCTGGTTCCTGATCCAGGCTTCGTCTGACTACCCTGCTGGTTCCTGATCCAGGCTTCGTCTGACTACCCTTCTGGTTCCTGACCTCTGGCTTCGCAAGACCCTGCTTCGGTTTAGCCATCCGTTTGGACTTTTGCCTCACAGCTTGATTTTCAATAAAGCCTTCTTATTTCCACTTATCTCTTGTTGTACGTCTGGTTCATGGTTCCATGACATTAGGACCAGGCCATGAATTCTGACGGTACAGGGCCATCCTCGCTACCTACGCTGGTTGCCAGACTTGATCAGCAGGATCACCTGTTGGGTCGGTTCGCTGTGGCGTTGCAAACCCTGCTTGAACGCACGGCTCATTTAGCTTCCGTTGCCGATGGGTCGGTTGTCGCTCCTGGGCCCGCTCCTACTGCCGCTCCGGTTGTTGCGCCAGAGTCTACCCCGACACCTGTTGCTGCGCCTGCGGTGTTTCGGGGTATGACCGGTTCTGCCCCCCTTCCACAGCGCTTTGGGGGAGAGCCAACTCAGTGCCGAGGTTTCCTTAACCAGGTGGGCATTTATTTCGAGTTGCTGCCACATGCCTTTCCTACTGAGAGATCAAAGGTGGGCTTCTTGATCTCGCTGCTCTCGGACAAGGCCTTGGCCTGGGCCAGCCCTTTATGGGAGAACAACAATCCGGTGGTTGCCGAGTTTTCCGGTTTTGTTGCTTCTCTTCGGAAGGTATTCGATGTGCCGGCTCGTGCTGCCTCTGCTGCAAAGCTCCTTATGTCCATCAGACAGGGTTCACGATCCGTAGCTGAATACGCCATTGAGTTTCGTACCCTGGCAGCAGAGGTGGGCTGGAATAATGAGGCTCTGGTCGCTGCTTTCTCTCATGGTCTCTCGGATGCCTTGAAGGATGAGGTTGCAGCTAAGGACCTACCAGTGGAGCTCGAGTCTCTTATTTCTTTCCTGATTTTGATTGACACCAGACTCAGGGAGAGACCTTCCTTTAAGGAGAGCCTGCGGAGGTCTTCTAACAGATTGGCGCCTACGTTTGCTGTCCCACCCGTGCCTCCCTCTCCTCCCACGCCTCCTGGGGATGACTTGTCTGGGGGTGAACCCATGCAGCTGGGGTTTGCTCGCCTGTCCGAGGGGGAGAGGGCACTCCGGAGACGCGAGGGCCGATGCATGTACTGTGGTCTCGGTGGGCATTTTCGGTTGGCATGCCCGAACCGTCCGGGAAACGCTCGCACCTGAGATCCTGTCGGGGGCAGATCTTGGGTGGAGTCTCCTCGTCCCCGGTTTCCCGTGTTGACAAACCACTGATTACTGTTGTCCTCTCCTGGGTCGGGGGCTCGGTGACGACCCAGGCGTTGGTGGACTCTGGTGCTGGTGGTTTGTTCATTGATAGTGTGTTCGCTGCCGCCAATTCCATTCCTCTGCAGCCTCGAGGTTCCCCACTGGCTCTTGAGGCGATAGACGGCAGACCCCTTCTGCCGCCACACGTGACTCATGAGACCCTTCCAGTGGGGATGGCCATTGGTGCCTTTCACAGAGAGTCGGTCTGTCTCCAGGTTATTTCGTCTCCACACTACTCGGTGGTCTTGGGGTACCCCTGGCTCCAGAAGCATAATCCGACTTTCGATTGGAGATCGGCCGAGATCCTCTCGTGGTCACCGCAGTGTGGGGCTAGTTGCATCCATGGGTCTGTCAAGTTGCTGTGTACTTCCTCGGACTCTCTGTTGCCTCCTGAATACGAGGAGTACCGGGATGTATTCGATAAGGTGCGTGCGGTTGCCCTACCTCCGCACCGCCCATACGATTGTGCCATAGAGTTACAATCTGGTGATGTTCCTCCTCGTGGCAAAGTCTATCCACTGTCGGTAGCGGAGAATGAGGCCATGGAGGAGTACGTGAGGGAGGCGCTTTCACGCGGACACATTCGCAAATCCTCGTCCCCGGCAGGGGCTGGATTTTTCTTTGTGAAAAAGAAGGGCGGTGAGTTGAGGCCTTGCATCGATTACAGGGGTCTCAATCGCATCACGATCAAGAACGCTTACCCGATACCCTTGATTTCCGAGCTGTTCGATCGCCTCAAAGGGGCCACGGTCTTTACCAAACTCGACCTGAGGGCGGCATATAACCTGGTAAGGATCAAGGCGGGCGATGAGTGGAAGACCGCGTTTAACACCAGGACCGGTCATTATGAATCCTTGGTTATGCCCTTTGGGTTGTGCAATGCGCCCACAGTCTTCCAGGAATTCATCAACGATGTTTTCCGTGACCTGTTGCAGCAGTGTGTGGTGGTCTATTTGGATGACATCTTGGTATATTCTGAATCCATGGAGGCCCACATTCTGGATGTCAGACGAGTGTTGCAACGGTTACGAGAGAACAAGCTGTTCGGTAAGCTTGAGAAATGCGAATTTCACCGATCCCAGGTAACCTTCTTAGGTTACATCATTTCCGCTGAGGGGTTCTCCATGGATCCTGAGAAGGTTTCGGCTGTCTTACAGTGGCCCCAGCCCAGTGGTCTTCGTGCCCTGCAGCGCTTTTTGGGCTTCGCCAATTATTATCGGAAGTTCATCAGGGACTTTTCCATGCTAGCCAAGCCTCTCACGGATCTGACCAAGAAGGGCAGTAATCCCCAGGTCTGGCCGCCCGAGGCCATCCGAGCTTTTGAGGCTCTAAAGTCCGCCTTTTGTGTCGGCTCCGATTCTGTCGCATCCCAACCCTGGGTTGCCTTTTGTCCTCGAGGTGGACGCGTCTGAGACGGGAGTAGGCGCCCTTCTGTCTCAGCGTAGAACACCAGAGGGTCCTCTGCTTCCTTGTGGGTTTTACTCCCGGAAACTGTCTTCCGCGGAGTGCAACTATCAGATTGGTGACAGGGAGTTATTGGCCATCGTGCAGGCCCTTAAAGAATGGAGGCACTTGCTCGAGGGCTCGGTGGTTCCGGTTCTCATCCTGACGGACCACAAGAATCTGACCTACCTCTCTGAGGCCAAGAGATTGACACCACGTCAGGCCAGATGGGCTCTGTTCTTGTCACGTTTTAATTACGTGGTCTCCTACCTACCCGGTTCCAAGAACATCAGAGCGGATGCCTTATCACGGCAGTACTCCGAGCTGTCCGGGGAGGAGTCGATTCCGACTTCGGTCATACCTCCGAATCAGATCCTGGCCGCCATTCGCACCAGCCTGACCTCTCCCCTGGGTGAGCAGATTTTGGCGGCTCAATCTGGTGCTCCCTCTGGGAGACCCAACGGCAGATGTTTTGTGCCTGAGGAGTTGCGCACTCGGTTGTTGCGAACCTACCATAACTCCAAGGCCGCGGGGCATCCTGGAAAGAATCAGCTGTCATGGGCTGTTTCACGTCTGTTCTGGTGGCCTTCTCTACGTTCCGACATCGCCGCATATGTAGCGGCATGCTCCGTTTGTGCCCAGAATAAATCCCCTCGGCACCGTCCGTTGGGACTTTTGCAACCCATAGCCACCGGGGAGCGTCCATGGTCACACCTGGGGATGGATTTCATTGTGGACCTCCCTGCATCCCGAGGCCATACGGTAATTCTCATGATTGTGGATCGGTTTTCCAAAATGTGCCACTGTGTTCCTCTCAAGAAGTTACCCTCTGCACGAGAGTTGGCCACGATTTTTGCCAGGGAGGTCTTCCGGTTGCACGGTTTGCCCAAGGAGATTGTGTCGGATCGGGGGAGTCAGTTTGTGTCCAGGTTCTGGCGCTCCTTTTGCTCCCAGTTGGGGATTCATCTCTCTTTCTCCTCGGCCTACCACCCTCAGTCCAATGGGGCCGCAGAACGATCCAATCAGGCCTTGGAGCAATTCCTTCGTTGCTATGTCTCCGATCACCAAGACAATTGGGTTGACCTCCTGCCTTGGGCTGAGTTTGCCAGGAACACGGCGGTGAACTCTTCCTCTGGGACGTCTCCCTTCATGGCCAATTATGGGTTCCAACCTGCCGTGTTACCGGAGGTATTCTCTCCCCAGGATATTCCGGCTGTGGAGGATCACCTTTCCGTCCTACGTGCTTCTTGGGTACAGATCCAGAGGTCCCTTGAGGTCTCTGCGCAGCGCCAGAGACTCCAGGCTGATCGCAGATGAGCGCCCGCTCCTTCCTACCAGGTCGGAGACCGCGTATGGTTGTCCACCCGCAACCTCAACCTTCGAGTGCCCACTCCCAAGCTGGCGCCTCGCTTTGTTGGTCCCTTCCGAGTGCTTCGCAGGGTAAACCCGGTAGCCTATGCCCTTGCGCTTCCTCCTGGCATGCGGATCTCCAACGTGTTTCATGTCTCCCTGTTGAAGCCACTGGTGTGTAATCGTTTCACTTCCTCGGTTCCTCGGCCTCGTCCGGTCCAAGTGGGCAATCGTGAGGAGTATGAGGTGAGCAATATCCTGGACTCACGCCTGGTCCGCGGTCGGGTGCAGTTTTTGGTCCATTGGCGTGGTTATGGTCCAGAGGAGCGTTCCTGGGTTCCCTCCGCAGATGTCCATGCTCCTGCCTTGCTCCGAGCCTTCCACGCACGCTTCCCTCAGAAACCGTTCTTTACTCCGCGGAGGAGGGGCCCTTGAGGGGGAGGTACTGTCATGGTCTTACCTTCTTGCTGTTCTCCTTCGTTTGACATGTGCTGGCGGCCATCTTGGTTTCTGGGTTTCTTGTAGCCTCCCACCCTGCGGCTTCTCCTTCCCACTGGGAGGAGCTGGATGCCTAGCTCATATATATAGGAGGTCTGTGGCTTCAGTTCCTTGCCTGGTCCTCCTGTGTTCACATGCTTCTAAGACTGCTGCTGCTTCTGGTTCCTGATCCTGGCCTCGTCTGACTACCCTGCTGGTTCCTGATCCAGGCTTCGTCTGACTACCCTGCTGGTTCCTGATCCAGGCTTCGTCTGACTACCCTTCTGGTTCCTGACCTCTGGCTTCGCAAGACCCTGCTTCGGTTTAGCCATCCGTTTGGACTTTTGCCTCACAGCTTGATTTTCAATAAAGCCTTCTTATTTCCACTTATCTCTTGTTGTACGTCTGGTTCATGGTTCCATGACACCTAGGATCAAGCCAACAGGAAAAAACAAATAAAGGAACAGACTTATCTGAGGAACCAGCAGTTGCAGCATCTAGCAGTGAGCACAATCCAGGAAGTTGTATAAACCGCAAAGTTATGCAGTATGGGAGGGGATATAAAGGGATGCAATCGGTACAACTAGATGACAGCTGAGAGAGGGAAACGAGATGACAAAACGAAACCAAAACAAAAGAACCTCAAGCAAGAGGTACTGAACGTCTGTCAGAGCTTCTCAGAGATCTGGCGGTGACAGTACCCCTCCTTCTACGAGTGGACTCCGGAGACTCAGAGCCCACCTTCTCAGGATGGGACCTATGGAAAGCCCTGATGAGACGAGTGGCCTTAATGTCCGCCACTGGGACCCACATCCTCTCCTCAGGACCATAACCCTCCCAATTAATGAGGTACTGGAGAGAACCGCGGATAATGCGAGAATCCACAATCCTAGAGACCTGAAATTCAAGATTATCATCAACCACAATCGGAGGAGGAGGCAAAGAGGAGGGTACAGTGGGTTTGACATAAGGTTTTAACAGGGACTTGTGAAAAACATTATGGATCTTCCAAGTCTGAGGAAGATCAAGACGAAAGGCAACGGGATTGCTGATGGACAGAATCCTGTCTGGAGGTGGCGGAGTATAAGGAGGCCACCGAGTAGCACAATGACTGAGTCTGGAGGTAGCAGCAGCATGAGGAGACCACATAGTGGCTCAATGACAGAGTGTGGAGGTGGCGGCAGCAGCAGCATCAGGATACCACAGAGTGGCAAGGTGACAGTGTGGAGATGGCAGCAGCAGAATCAGGAGACCACAGAGTGTGAAGGTGACATAGTGTGGAGATTGCAGCAGCAGCATCAGGAAACCACAAAGTGACCTGGTGACAGAGTGGGTATCACGGATAGTGTTGCGAAAAACTAGAAGATACAAATAAAGATCCGACTGACTTGATCCCAAACTAAGGAACATATGTTTGAAATCTCTTTTTATTAGATAAGCAAGTAGGCAATCATCATGTCACATGTAGCGCAGTACAGCGACAGTCACATCACAATGAAGTCTAAACATAAATCAGCGAAGGTATAACCTGACAATACAGGCTAGGGTGTGACAACCACTTTTCTAGGGCTAAAGGGCCCCTGAAATGATTGATCTTACAATGCTTCTGGATACATTCAACACATAACACATCAATAGGGAGGGAGAAAGGGAGTAACAAACCCAACAGTGTGTCGACCCAAGGATGGAGTTTATAATCTGCTCAGACATATCCATAAAGGTACTATTGTTTACAGATATCCATAAAGGTAATATTTTGTACTATATCCAGAGGCATGGTATAGCATATCCGAACTATATCGCCATCAATGGACAGATTAGAGAGGAAAGAGAGAAGAGGTAAGTGGAAATGGAAGGGGTGTTGTACCAACTATTGTGAGAGGTGACCATCCACCAGCAATGCTAGTCAGATTCCCACAGTCGGGAATTGAGAAGGTTTGATCTATAGTCAAGCCATGGTTGCCAAACCTGCAGAAATCTAATTTCTATTGTGATAAGCCCAACCTATCAGCTCCTCCATCTGACATATTTGATGGACCCTGTCGCGCCACATCCTCAGCGTTGGTGGATCAGCTGTTCTCCATTTAACTGGAATCAACAGCTTTGCAGCCATAAGTAAGTGAGTAGCTAAATTATTTTTCCCGGGTCGGAAATCGGAGGTGGGCATCCAAAGAAGTACTAGCGGAGCAGAGAGCTTCAAGGTCATGTACAAATCATGTTAATGGCAGATTCTACATCCGCCCAGAAAGATTTGATGGCAGGACAGGACCACCAGATATGGGACATGGAACCAGTGGCAGCATGACATCTCCAGCAGAGATCCGTGGATAGCAGACGGATTTTAAAGAGGTACTCAGGGGTTCTATACCATCGCATCGCTGTTTTGACAGAATTTTCTTGGATTTTAATGCATTTGGAAAAACCGTGTGAGGATTTTTGAATCCAATTGCTTTCAGCATCATTGAACACAAGTTGAAGCTCTCTTCCCCACTCAGCGACCCAAGGTGGTGTGTTAGAGTCTCTTGCGTTTAGAATCTGCCTATATATGAGGGTAGTGCATTTATGGGGTAGGTGAGGGAGCAACACCAAATTCTCTAACCATGACGGATCAGGCAACGGGATGTACTTAGATGACATAAATTGCTTACAAGCGTTCTCAAAATCGTTGATCTGGATAAAGTCTGTACCAAGAGCAGGAGCACCCGAGAGGGCAGTATAGAAATCGCATGAGGTCTGTATCCTCTTCATGTCTCCTACTCTGTGATGTGACATTGATAACCAGATGTCTGATGGAGACTGAATACGTGGAAATATTAATGTGGGGATGACTGAGATAGGGGCTAGTGGGGAAACCTTGCCCTGAGTGGAATTTAACCCCGAGAACCTATGGCAATATTGAAGCATCGCTTTGGTAAGTACGCTTACAATTTTGATTTCCTCTCCTGCCCTCTCGGGTGCCCATAGCCTATGAAACAGCTCCCCACCCAACAATGCCAATTCAAGGTCAATATACATACAACGTGTCTCTTGTCTGGCAAGCCTAAGCCATCTTTCCAAGCTAATGGCCTGTATGTAGGTCAATAGGTCAGGGAGGGAAATACCCCCATATTTCTTCCTTCGGGAGAGGAGACGGAAGGACATTCTGGGGCTCTTCTTGTCCCAAAGGTACCTGCTCATAATAGATTGTAATTTATTGAGGAAGCTCATCGGTATTGAGATGGGCAAGGCTCTCAAGGTATAGAGAATCAACGGCAGAATATATGTGGTGAGTACATTTTTCCTGCCTAACCAGGTCAGGAAAGGAGAGCTGCTCCCAGAGAGAATTGAGGTAACTTTGGCTAGCAGCGGGGGGAAATTAAAACTGAAGAGCAACTTGGGGTTCATCGGGATCATCACTCCCAAATATTTAATCGCATGCGCTGGCCACTTAAATGGTGCAAGGGCTTTGACTTTAGTACGCAGGGCAGCAGGAAGGGAAATGCCAAGGGCCTCCGACTTATCAAAGTTAATCTTAAAATTGGAAATGACCCCAAAGGACTCAAAAACCTGCATAACCTCCGGCAACGCCTGTTCCGGATTAGATAGAAAGAGCAGCAGGTCATCCGCAAAGGCGGCCATCTTGTGGACGAAGTTCCCTAGCTTCACCCCTTTAATCGTGGAAGATTGGCGGAATTTAAGCAGAAGTGTCTCCAGAGTGAGGACAAATAAGGTGGGGGATAACGGACAACCTTGGCGGGTGCCATTTCTAATTTGGAAGGCGTTCGATAGGGTGCCGTTGACTAGTATTCTCGCTGATGGTGCAGAATAGAGTGTAAAAATAGCCCTGATAAAGTCCTCTGGGAAACCAAAAGCTTGCAATACTTTACCCATGTAAGCCCAACTGACCCTATCGAACGCCTTTTCCGCATCAGTGCCTAAAAGCACAAGGGGAGAATTAGATTTGATGGAATGGGTAATTGTATGTATAACCCTACTGATGTTATGCCTGCCCTCTCTACCTGAAACAAATCCTACTTGCTCTTCACCCACAAGCTCAGGAAGCAACACCGACATCCTGCTGTTAAGCAATTTAGCCCACCACTTCAGGTCAGTATTCAGGAGCGAGATTGGCCTGTAACTTCCACACGCTTCTTTATCCTTCCCGTCTTTATGTATAATCGTGATGTGTGCTTCCTGAGCCTGTGGGGTCAGAGAGCCACCCTTAAGGAGAAGATTACAAGCTGAAGCAAAGTGGGGCACCAATATGTCTTTATATTTTTTATAATAAGAAATTGGAAAGCCGTCAGGCCCAGGACTCCTACCCGAGGGGATGGACATAAGTACCTTTTCCACCTCTTCTAATGTGAACGGCTGAAGTATCCTATGTATATCCTCTACAGCTAACTTCGGGATGTTGATGGAGCTGAGAAACTCAGATGAACGAGCCTCAATTTGCTGGTCCGTGAGGGGTACCGGAAGGTTATATAAGTTCGAGTAAAAGGAGCAAAACTCCTGGGCTATCGCCGGGGTATTGATGAGTCGGAGGCCCGAAGCAGATTTGATGGCCTGAATAAAGGACTTGTTCCTTTGGTTTTTAATAAGGTTGGAGACTAATTTAGAACCTCTATTTCCATGGAGATATTGTTTGAATCGTAACGTCTTCAAGGCCCTAGCTGCCCTAACGTTCAAAAGGTCAATAACCTTAAGCCTTAGACACTTAAGTGTCACCAGGTCCTCTTCTCTTTTTGTTTTCTTATGGAGAATTTCAAGTGTGGAGATCTGTTGAAGGAGGGAATCCAGTTGTTTCTGTCTCTGTTTCTTGGCACTAGAGCCTAGACTAATGAGCTCCCCTCTGATTACAACCTTATGGGCCTCCCACAATGACGTCTCCCTAGTACATTCGCTAGCGTTTTCTGAGAAATAATTAATGAGGCACTGTTCAATGGCCTTTTTATGGCATTCTTCCTCTAGAAGTGTCTCATTTAATCTCCAAACCCAGGTTCTTGGAGGCAGCTCATGTAATTTCACCCTCACACTCACCGGCGCATGATCGGAAATGGTTATGTTACCAATCTTGGCCTCAGTAACCGAGGACAGTAGGTGATTTGCAAAGAAAATGTAATCTAAGCGCTGATACGAATTGTGCGCCAGCGAGTGGAAAGTGAAATCTTTCCCCTCAGGATGGAGGGTGCGCCAGACATCCGAGATCCCCAAGTCCCTTAGAGTAATAAGTAATTTCCTCATCTGCCTACTTGAGGTGGGGCGACCTGTAGAAGTCGAATCTATAGAAGGATCGAGTGTAAGATTAAGATCCCCACCCAGAATGAGGAATCCCTCCTTAAATGTTTTTAAGGCCTTCAGGGTGTGAAGCAACCAGGTGACCTGCTTACTATTTGGGGCATATAGATTTGCTATAGTGAACCTAGTGTTTGCAACTTTGCCCTTTAAGAAAAGAAAACGGCCATCAGGATCCGCTAATTTGGTCTCCAGGGTAAAGGGGAAATTCTGTCCTAGGGCTATAGAAACGCCTCTGGCAGCCGAGGAATAGGAAGCATGATACCAGACGGGGAAAAGTTTATTTTCTGTTTTGGGTATATGTAGGTGTCTAAAATGGGTCTCCTGCAAAAGGACTAAGTCCGCTCCTTCTCTTCGAAGCGTATGGTATATTTGGCTCCTTTTCTGTGGCGTGTTCATGCCATTCACATTGAGGGATAATACCTTTATATCAGACATGATGAAAATGGTCGGAGCAAAGCAGTAAAGCTATGTGACCAGGAGAGGGCGACACAGGGTAACAATAGAACAACAAATATGAACATAACATTTAAAGAAGGGATTAAAGGTAAGTGCTGTATAGGATACAATTACCTAGAGGGTAAGGACCCTGGTGGGGAAAACTAGTGTGTAGACACCCCAGAGCCAGAGCCCACACCCCAGCCCAAACGCAAATAATAAGCATGGACAGTGGATTTGTATGAGCCCTGATCCAAACACTGACAGCGGGATCTATATCCTAGATAGCAACCAGAAGGTGGCTCAAGGACAGGCAAAGGTAGAGGGAAAAAGCAAACTGAAAGGAGAAGAGAAGAAAGGACAAACAAAAGTTGTAAAGTATTCCGATGGCCCTTATATCAGCATGTCATAATGAAGGAACAGGCATAAGAGGCAATGGCGCAAATACAATAGTCGGGCAAAGGGCATAAGACCTGAGTCCTGTGAAGCTGGAACGCAGGAACATTGGAGACCCTTAACGACAGTCTCCGGTGGTTCGGGATAATGCGGAATCCCAGGAAAAGTCTCACAGGAGTAGGTTAAGTAGCTCTTTTCTTCGGGGACTTCTTCTTTTGCGCTAAGCGCCAGCCCTCAGACTGTGGCAGGTCCGGGAGTTCTGTGGCTGGATCGCAGGGGAGCCATGACTGGATATCGAGAGCTTCTGTGCCCAGGGCCTCCCAAATAGGTGGCAGATCTTCTGGAAGTCTCACAGTGAATTGTTTACCTCCTATGGCGGTGCTAAGGCCAAACGGGAACAGCCATCTGACAGGTAGCTTCTTTTCTCTAAGCATCGATGTCAGTGGGCGCAGATTTCTGCGCTTAGCTAACGTGCTAGCCGCAAGGTCTTGGAATAGAAGCACTTTATGGCCGTCTAAGGAGGCATTCCCCTTCTCCCTTGCTGCTCTCAGAACAGCAGCGGTGTCTAGAAAGTTCATGAGGGCGCAGACCACATCTCTAGGCGGCTCGCCTGCGGGCGGCTTTGGCCTGAGCGCTCTGTGCGCTCTTTCTATCACGATGGCGGCGGCCTGTTCTTCTCCTACCAGAGAGGCAAATATACCGCGCACAGTGCCTGTCAGGTCTTCCGCTGGAACCGATTCAGGTATGCCCCTCAGGCGGACGTTTTTCCTCCGACCCCTATTTTCCTGGTCTTCCAGGTTAAGGAAAGCTGTGTTAATCATTTTAGATACCATCTTCAGATGGTCTTGTACTCCTGCTTCCCGTCGCATTATTTGGTCGTGGCCTTCCTCCAGGCTTTCCACTCGGTGGCCAAGTTGAAGAAACTCGGCCTTGATGTCCGATAGCTCCCTCATAACCGGAGTGAGGGCCTGGGCCAGGGACTGCTGGAGAAAGCTACGGGTGAGAGGTAGGGAGTCCGACTCACTTTTGCTGTAGGTTTCGGCATCGGAGCTGTCTGCGTCCGAATCGGCTCCTTCCCGCTCGGAGAGGTTGCGCGCCTCACGCGCCATCTTGTCTCTCTCGGGATGCGTCGTAGATCTCCTGTTGAGGAACTTATTCAAGTCCCCCTGGGTTTTCTTTGTCTTCAGAGCGGCCCCGGAGGCACTATCTTTGTCTCTGAGAGTTTTCCCCATCTTGAGGTCAGTTTCCACTGGATAAAGCTAAAATATCTGGGCTAGTGGTGTGGAGCTCTTGTGCAGACGTCCTACACCATGGCTAGCTGGCTCCACCCCCCCACTAAGGAACATATGGGTGAGCACTATAAAAGCCCTAGAGCTCTCCCTGACTGCTCAGCCCATGCAAAGATCTTTATGATAGATAACTGCATGCCCTCGTACCTAGACTGTGTGACACCTGAAAACCCTATAATAGTGAGTGGACACGACCACCGGCTCCCTACACTTAATACGGAGGGAGTCAGGGTCACCTAGGATCAAGCCAACAGGAAAAAACAAATAAAGGAACAGACTTATCTGAGGAACCAGCAGTTGCAGCATCTAGCAGTGAGCACAATCCAGGAAGTTGTATAAACCGCAAAGTTATGCAGTATGGGAGGGGATATAAAGGGATGCAATCGGTGCAACTAGATGACAGCTGAGAGAGGGAAACGAGATGACAAAACGAAACCAAAACAAAAGAACCTCAAGCAAGAGGTACTGAAGAACGTCTGTCAGAGCTTCTCAGAGATCTGGCGGTGACAGTACCCCTCCTTCTACGAGTGGACTCCGGAGACTCAGAGCCCACCTTCTCAGGATGGGACCTATGGAAAGCCCTGATGAGACGAGTGGCCTTAATGTCCGCCACTGGGACCCACATCCTATCCTCAGGAGCATAACCCTCCCAATTAACGATGTACTGGAGAGAACCACGGATAATGCGAGAATCCACAATCCTAGAGACCTGAAATTTAAGATTACCATTAACCACAATCGGAGGAGAAGGAGGCAAAGAGGAGGGTACAGTGGGTTTGACATAAGGTTTTAACAGGGACTTGTGAAAAACATTATGGATCTTCCAAGTCTGAGGAAGATCAAGACGAAAGGCAACGGGATTGATGATGGACAGAATCTTGTAAGGCCCAATAAACTTAGGACCCAACTTCCAGGAGGGAACCTTCAATTTGATACTCTTAGTAGACAACCACACCAGATCACCCACATTCAGGTCCGGACCAGGCACATGTCTCTTATCCGCCACACGCTTATATCTCTCACTCATCTTCTTCAGATTACCCTGAATCTTTTGCCAAATAAATGACAAGGATGAGGAAAATCTCTCCTCATCAGGTAAACCAGAAGACCCCTCTCCAGAGAATGTCCCAAACTGCATATGCACCAAAAAATGGTGACTTATCCGAGGACTCCTGGCGACGGTTATTTAAAGCAAACTCCGCAAGGGACAAAAAAGAACACCAATCCTCCTGATTCTCAGTCACAAAACAGCACATTCTGATTGACGCGCTCTTGTCTGGCCATTCGACTGCGGGTGAAAAGCAGAAGAGAATGACAACCGAACCCCCAAGCGAGAACAGAAGGCCTTCCAGAATCTGGAAACAAACTGTGTGCCCCTATCCGAGACTATGTCTGAAGGAATGCCATGCAGTTTGACAATGTGATCAACAAATGCCTGCGCCAGCGTTTTAGCATTGGGTAACCCAGTAAAAGGAATAAAATGCGCCATTTTGCTAAAATGGTCTACCACTACCAAAATCACAGTCTTTCCCGAGGAACGAGGCAGGTCCGTAATGAAGTCCATGGACAGATGAGTCCAAGGACGGGAAGGAATGGGTAACGGGAGGAGAGGACCCAATGGCCGCGAATGAGGGACCTTGGCACAAGCGCAGGTTTCGCAGGCTGCCACAAAACCCTCAACGGTCTTACGAAGAGCCGACCACCAGAATCTCCGAGCAATGAGATCCACAGTGGCTCTGCTCCCCGGGTGCCCAGCAAGGACAGTATCGTGATGCTCCTTAAAAACCTTGTGTCGTAAAGCGAGAGGCACAAACAACCTCCCAGGAGGACAAAGGTCAGGAGCCTCTGCCTGGGCTGCCTGAACCTCTGCCTCCAAATCAGGGTAAAGAGCAGAGACGACCACCCCTTCAGCCAAAATGGGACCGGGGTCTTCAAAGTTCCCCCCTCCCGGAAAACAACGTGACAGGGCATCGGCCTTCACATTTTTAACCCCAGGGCGGAACGTTACAACAAAATTAAACCTGGAAAAGAATAAAGACCATCTGGCCTGTCTCGGGTTCAGACGCTTGGCTGACTCCAAGTAGGCCAGATTCTTATGGTCGGTAAACAAGGTAATAGGGTGTGTGGCTCCCTCTAGCCAATAGCGCCATTCCTCAAAAGCTAATTTGATGGCAACAACTCCCTATCTCCCACATCGTAATTTCTCTCTGCAGAGGAGAGTTTCTTTGAGAAAAAGGCACACAGTTGCCATTTGGCAGGAGAGGGACCCTGAGACAAGACCGCACCCACACCCACCTCAGAAGTGTCCACCTCAACAATGAAAGGTAGAGAGACATCAGGTTGTACCAAGATGGGAGCGGAAGCAAAACTCTCTTTGATACTAGAAAAGGCCTTACGCGCATCTACCGACCAGGAGGAAAAATCCACCCCCTTTCTAGTCATATCAGTGAGTGGCTTAACAACAGAGGAATAATTCAAAATGAACTTCCTGTAATAGTTGGCAAAACCCAAAAAGCGCATCAGCGCCTTCTGATTCACAGGAAGCTCCCAATCAAGCACCGCGCGAACCTTCTCAGGGTCCATGCGAAAACCAGAAGCGGAGAGAAGAAAACCCAGAAATTGAATTTCTGGAACCGCAAACACACATTTTTCCAGTTTGGAGTACAATTTATTCTCCCGCAGAATGAGCAAGACCTGACGTAGGTGGTCCCTATGAGTTTTGAAATCAGGAGAAAAAATCTAAATGTCATCTAGATACACTAGTACAAATTTCCCCATTACATGCTAAAAAATGGTGTTCACAAAGTGTTGGAAGACGGCTGGAGCATTCATCAAACCAAAGAGCATAACTAAATTCTCAAAATGGCCCTCAGGAGTATTGAAGGCCGTCTTCCATTCATCCCCTTCCCTGACCCTGACCAGGTTGTATGCCCCTCTCAAATCTAACTTAGAAAAAACTTTAGCCTCAACAATCTGGTTAAACAGGTCCGGGATCAGAGGAAGTGGATAAGGGTCACAAATTGTGATAGTGTTCAGCTCCCTGAAATCCAGACATGGTCTTAAAGAACCATCTTTTTTCTTAACAAAAAAAAAAACAGCGGCAACAGGTGACTTCGAGGGTCGGATGTGTCCCTTTCTCAGGCTCTCAGAGATATACGTACGCATAGCGACCCTTTCAGGTTGGGAGAGATTGTATAATCCGCTTAGGACGAAACATGTGACATCCTTAACATGAGCATCACCCACAGACTGCAAGGAGGCAGGTCTCTCATGAAAGGCAAATGCATCTTTTAATCCCTCCGAAAGACCATAACAAAATTGAAGTCGGAGTGCAGCATCATTACAACCAGTATCATCTACCCATCTCCGAAATTCTGAACAGTATATCTCAGCGGACTGTTTACCCTGGCAGAAAAGAAGCAGTTTAGATTCAGCCAGAGCAATACGATCCAGGTCATCATATATCTGACCCAGGGCTTCAAAAAATTCATCCACCGAGCGGAGTGGCCGTGCCCCCACCGGCAACGGAAAGGCCCAAGGCTGAGAGTTATCCCTGAGCAGCGAGATGATGATCCCCACCTCTGCTCCTTATCACCAGAGGAATGGGGAAGTAGGCGAAAATGGAGTTTGCAAGCCTCTCTAAAACGAACAAAATTCTCACTAGCCCCGGGGAACGTATCCGGAAGCGAGATCTTTGGCTCAGAACAAACTCCATGAACGCAAGCTGAACTGGTCACCTGAAACTGAGATACAGTTTTACGGAGATCTGCTACCTCCAGTGAAAGACCCTGCATGCGTTCAGTCAAGAGTAAAACCGGGTCCATGCTTAAGACGGTTTCGGCGGTTTAAAATGTCACAGATAGTGTTGCAGAAAACTAGAAGATACAAATAAAGTTCAGACTGACTTGATCCCAAACTAAGGAACATATGGGTGAGCCCTAGAGCTCTCCCTGACTGCTCAGCTCATGCAAAGATCTTTATGATAGATAATTGCATGCCCTCGTACCTAGACTGTGTGACACCTGAAAACCCTATAATAGTGAGGGAACATGACCACCGGCTCCCTACACTTAATATGGAGGGAGTCAGGGTCACTTAGGATCAAGCCAACAGGAAAACACAAATAAAGGAACAGACTTATCTGTGGAACCAGCAGTTGCAGCATCTAGCAGTGAGCACAATCCAGGAAGTTGTATAAACCGCAAAGTGATGCAGTATGGGAGGGGATATAAAGGGATGCAATCAGCGCAACTAGATGACAGCTGAGAGAGGGAAACGAGATGACAAAACGAAACCAAAACAAAAGAACCTCAAGCAAAAGGTACTGAAGAACATCTGTCAGAGCTTCTCAGAGATCTGGCGGTGACAGTGGGGCAGTGGGTGTCAATACCAGTACCCGCTGACGAAGGTGGGTGAAAGAAGGAGAACTTGGCATCAGATGTGTGGCATCAAGTGGGTGGCAGCATCAGAGTAGTAGCTGAGGCAGGTAGCCAGAAGAAACCAGTCACTTTTTTCAAGGTTTGGGTGAGGCGGCATGGATGATCTAATCAGATGCATCAGGCATTGGTGGGTGGAAATCCTGGCTGATTCACACCTGATTCATCTTGACAAAGGTCAGTCTCTCCACATCTTGGGTGGACAGGCGAGTTCTCCTTGGGGTAACTATGGCCCCCGCCGCACTAAATACCCGTTCTGATACCACACTACTGGCCGGGCAGGACAGCTTTTCCAGGGCAAACTCTGCTAGTTGCGGTCACAAATCCAGTTTGGCTGCCCAGTAGTCCAGCGACTCTTCAATGTGGGTTGGCAGGGTGCTGTCCAAGTATGCCACCACCTGCTGCTTCAGGTTCTGCTCCAGATCTACCTGCTGCTGGTGAGTAGTTTCTTCACTATGAGGGTGAAGAAAGCTACTCATCAGCTACTGTAGACTCAGCCTGCTGCTGATGGAACTGGTACTGCTCCTGCCACCCCACCCCTCCCCAGCAGCCATGGCAGTAGAACTTGAGCGCAGAGGCCCCCCCCTGGTCAAACCTGCGAGAAGATGGACGATGGCACAGATAGGCAGCGGCCAACTGACTATATAGGATGTCTCTGTAGTAGTTCAGTTTGTCCTCTCTCTCAGTGGGTGTAAAAAAGGCCCCCATTTTGTACTCGTAGCGAGGGTCCAACAAGGTGGAGAGCCACAAGTAATCGCTCTCCCGAATGGTGACAATTCGGCTGTCACTACGCAAGCAAGTGAGCATGCATCGGCCATTTGTGCAAGTGACTCGGACTCCCTGCCTCCATCTCCACTGCATACTGCCACGGTGTGTCTGGGTCCTCTGTCTCATCTTCCTCATCGAACTGTAGCTCCTCTGGCTGCTCCTGCTCCTCCTCTCCTGTCAGCTGAGTAGAAAAACGACACATTGCCTGTGCTCCAATGTCCTCCTCCTCCTCTTCCAGTTCAGCCGCCACAGCTGTGAAATCTAGGCACCACGTCTCCTGTCCCCTGGCCAGCCATTGTTACCACCATCTGTTCCAGTACATGAAGCAGTGGAATGATGTTGTTCATCCTGTAGACCTGGCGACTGACAAATAAGGTGGCGTCCTCAAAGGGCCTGAGAAAACGGCAGGTGTCACGCATGAGCTGCCACTGGCTGGCATTGAAGTTACACAGGGGAGTACTCCTATTCGCTTGGATCATCAAGAAATCGTTGATGGCCTTTTTCTGTTCGGTCCAACATATGGAGGGTGGTAATTCCAACGGGTGGAAACGTTGCATATCAGCGTATGTTGGGGGATGCCGTTCTGCAGCTCAAGGAGGGTGTGCTTTGCAGTGTACGAGTGGCTGAAGTACATGGAAAGTTTCCTGCCCATTTTGTCTTGCAGATGGGTGGAAGACTTCAGGAACTGCTTTACAACCAGATTGAACACTTGTGCCATGCAGGGCGCATGGCTCAGCCCTCCTTGACGCAGCCCCGACACAATGTTCTTCCCGTTGTCGGTCACCATGGTCCTGATTTTAAGATGTCCGAGAGAAAGCCAGGATTCGATTTCTTGATGAAGGACATGGAACAGTTCCTCCCCTGTGTGACTCAGTTCGCCCAGGGAAACAAGGTGCAGAACAGCGTGACACTGCCGTCCCCTGCACATGTGGTATGCTGGAGGGCCACTGTGACTTGTCCCTTCAGTGGAGGCTGAGGACATGGTTGAGGATGAGGAGGCAGAGGCAGACATTGTCGCAGGACCAACAGCGTGACAACGTGGAGGCGGAAACTGCGTTACCTGGCCAAGTGGCTGGTGTGGCTGTGCTGGAACCACATTCACCCAGTGGCCCGTAAATGACATGTACTGTCCCTGACCGCAGTTACAGCTCTACACAACGGCACTGCCGTGCACTTTGGCAGACACCGACAGGCTGAAGGACTGGCCCACCATCTGTTCTACATATTTGTGCAGGGCTGGTACTGCCTTTTTCGCAAAAAAATTATGGCTTAGGACTCTCCACCTCGGCTCGGCACAAACCATCAGTTCTCTGGAAGGTGCAGAGTCCACCACTTGGAAAGTGAGGGACTGCAGCACCAGCAACTTGGACATGAACACATTTAGCTTTTGCGCTGTTGAATGAGTGCATGCGTACTGCTGTCTCTTGACAATCGCTTCGGTGATCGATTGCTGACGGAATGACTGATGAGTAGTAGGAGAAGGAGCAGGAGCATCTGGACCAGCAGAAGATGGGAATGAGAGACAGCTCCCTTCGGCTGAGGTGGCGGAGCCTTGATTGGCTGAAACCAGGTGCGTGCCACTGGGTGATCCAGCGGTTGCTGCGGCAGGCTGGACCACCACATCGGAGCCACGGTTCTCCCAGGCCACTTTATGGTGACGCTGCATATGTTGATGCAGGGTCGGGGTGCCAACATTGGCACCCTGGCCACGCTTCATCTTCTGCCCACATATTCTACATATGGCCATGTTAACCTCCCCAAAAACTGCCACACCGCCAAGTAGGTGATTTTCCCCCCAAAAGTCCGCACTGACTGACTGCTACCACCGCTGCCTCCGTGAACCCCTGCACCACTACTTCCCGAGCAGGTAGGCTGCTACAAAGCAGGTGGTCTACCCCAGGCACGTTTGGCTCCCGACCTCCCACTGCTGCCACCCTGCTGACTCACAGCCATGCTACCACCTTGCTGGCTCAGCCGCTGCCTCACGGGTAAGCTGCCACCCTCTTCTTCTGATGATGATGAAGCCCCTTCTGCACCCGGCTCCCAAGTGCCATCGGCTACATCATCATCGAGTAGTGTCTGCACGTCACTGATGTCCTCCTCAATGGTCTCTGGGTCAGGAGCCTGACCGCTCACAACACCACCTCCCACGCAAATCTCCTCATCACTACTTGCCCGCCTTGCAGAGGAAGGCGGCGGATGTCTCCTCCAGATCTTGGCTGGGCAGTAGCTGTTGACGGTCCTGTAGTAGCTTGTCCTCGCTGTATAGTGGAGCTGAGCCACAGCATACAATACTTCTGTGGGTGAGGGAACAGCAAAGGACAGAGGCAGGTTGAGGATAAGTGAGGGCACAGTGCCTTGTCCCGGGCCATGCCAACTAAAGGTTGTGTCTGACGAACCCACCGACTGTTGACTGGGGGTGTCTGATGTCACTTGGGATGACCAATCAAGAACCGCTGGGTTGCTGGTCAAGACATGACCGCTAGATGACACTGGGAGCTCAGGCCTCTCGCTGCGACTCCTGCTGCCACGCCCCCTTACTCTGCTGCGACCTCTGCCTGTGCCAGAAACATTTAGGCCTCTGCCACTCCTCTGTGCATGGCCTGGCACTTCTCTGTCTGACATACTTTTATATGAACTAAATAAATTAAAAGCAAATTAAAACACCCTTAAAAGTGACAAATATATTTTTCTTTTTGTACTGAAATAGGCCACTAAACGCTTTCACCACAAATAACTGCAACAATGAAATGCGTATATATTTTTATTTTTGTACTGAAATAGGTCACTAAACTCTTTTACCACAAATAACTGCAACAGTGAACTGAGTATATATTTTTCTTTTTGTACTAAAATACACCACTAAACGCTTTCACCACATATAGCTGCAGAAGTGAACTGAGAATATATTTTTCTTCTTGTAATGAAATACGCCGCTAAACGCTTTCACCAGATATAGCTGCAGAAGTGAACTGTGTATATATTTTTCTTGTTTGAAAAGATATAAGCCACTAAAGGCTTTTCAACATAGCACTTGCACCCCAAGAACAAATTGCTGGAATGACAGAGCTGTATAATGGCCATCTGGATTCCCAAATAATCTTTCCCTGCACTTGTAAATTGCTTTTCTAGCACTGTCCCTAGCGCCTTCCAGGGCCGGCCTTTGGGGTGTGCGGGCTGTGCGGCCGCACAGGGCGCCATAGCAACAGGGGCGCCCGACAGCCCGCAGTGACTCGAATCTTTATTCTGCAGGGGGCAGGGCCTGCGGGGCGCGGGCGGGCGGCGGACTTACAACACAGTCACACTCACTGCGTCACCATGGCATTGGCACATTTCTCCCTGTCCCCCTCCAGCATCAGTGCTGATGCTGCCCATCTGGAGGGGACAGGGAGAAATGTGCCAATGCCATGGTGACGCGGGGGTGGGGGGGGGGACAGGGATGTGCTGATGCTGCCCATCTGGAGGGGACAGGGAGAAATGTGCCAATGCCATGGTGACTGGGCGGGGGGATGTGCTGCTGCCAGCCCACTGGCCCATCTGGAGTGGGAAAAGTGTTCAATGGGTGAAGGGGGGGGGGGGCTCAGAGAGGACCAGGGTGGGCTCAGAGAGGACAGGGGGACAGTGTGCTTTCCTGCTACTACATCAACCCCCCCCCCCCCCCCCCCCCGGGATTTTGGGGGCCATTAAGGGTTGGACTTTAACTCCTTTCTGCTGATGTTGAGTGTGCACATAGCCACCAATCATATTCCTCTCCCCCAGCACATCAGTTACCTTTAGGAGGGGGGGGGGGGATATGATTGGTGACTATGTGCACAATCCGCATCATCCAACCACTAATGCCCCCCAAAATACCCGGTGTGGGGGGGGGTATGACAGGCAGGAGGAGCAATGTGTATGCGGGCCCTTGCCCTGCACTCGCTCAAGTGCTTGCATACATATCGTGCCCTGTGTCCACTGTCCTGTGCCCACTCTGCTAAAGCCTGGCATAGCCCAGCTTTACCAAAGCGATCATATTTATCATATGTATGTGTGTGTGTCCGTCCCTGTGTGTGTGTGTCTCTTCCTGTGTGTCACCATCACCATGCCCACTGTTCCTATGTCTTGACGCAGCTGCATCAGGACGTTCTGTGCGGAGGAAGAAGGAAGAGGAGGCAGCGCCGCCAGCATGGAGTCCGTGCGATAGACACAGGAAGGCACACTAAGGACTAAGGTAAAACTACCACATGATCTACACTAGTGTTATCTGTGGTTTTACATAGGACTGCAGGTAACACTACCACATTATCAGCACTAGTGTTATCTGTGGTTTTACATAGGACTGCAGGTAACACTACCACATTATAAGCACTAGTGTTATCTGTGGTTTTACATAGGACTGCAGGTAACACTACCACATTATCAGCACTAGTGTTATCTGTGGTTTTACATAGGACTGTAGGTAACACTACCACATTATCAGCACTAGTGTTATCTGTGGTTTTACATAGGACTGCAGGTAACACTACCACATTATCAGCACTAGTGTTATCTGTGGTTTTACATAGGACTGCAGGTAACACTACCACATTATCAGCACTAGTGTTATCTGTGGTTTTACATAGGACTGCAGGTAACACTACCACATTATCAGCACTAGTGTTAGCTGTGGTTTTACACTCTATTTTAGTTTGACATTTATTGTTTACCACTTGATTGTCTACTGTTATTTTATTTAATATGAATGATTATATTGTGCTTACATGTTTAATACCTTTTGAATAAAAGTTGTATTTTTATCATAGCTTGTAATCTGTTTTTTGGGGACTTAACGGAATGGAAGGTTTTAAATTGAGAAGATATTGGAGAAACGGGTGTGACCACTGAAAGGGTGTGGTTACTGAGGGGTGTGGTTACTGAGGGGTGTGGTTACCGAGGGGCGTGGTCACTATGGGGCGCTGTAAAGCTTTCTCGCACAGGGCGCCTAAAGGCCTAAGGCCGGCCCTGGCGCCTTCTGATGTCTCCCTGCACTAAGATGCTGTGAAATGATTCCTCCCTGTCCTTTCACTGCACTTATAAATCTTTTTTTTTGTCACAATGAGGTTTTTCCTATTGCTGTCCCTAGCACCTTCTCACGTCTGTCCCTGCACTCCAAACGCTGGAAAATGTCTGAATCCAAGATGACCGCTGTATTTATAGGGCTGTGACATCACAGGGCTGGCTGGCTGCTGATTGGCTGCATGCATGGCATTATGGGTCATCCCGCCTTACCAGAGTTCTTTGCCCTATGTCCTCACACATGTAGCCGCCATTTTAGGAAAAATTGCAATTCGTTACCACGAAGCGCAAGGAAATTCGCATTCGTTGCTAATCATATTTTTCCTGAAATTCGGATCGAATTCCACTTTGTCAGCTTCGATTTGCTCATCTCTAATTATCACTATGGAAAACATGTCATGATGCATCAAGGACAGCAAGTATATCTAAAAGTTTGTAATTTTTTATTTTTTGGTCTAATCACTGTATATTCAATTATTATTTCTGAAAATGATTATTTTTTTTATGTTTTATATACCGACAAGGAGCTAAGTGTTCCACTAGATGGCAGAAGCAAACCACATCATGGCACTGTTAGCATATAACATAGTTGCCTTGCACTGAGCACAGAGTATAAGATGAGCAAGCAAAAGTAGCCTCTTATGCTCTTATTAAAAATGATACAAGTGACGTGAAGACTCTTGCCCTCTAAGGAAACTCTTACCAGTGGAGACTGCTATTGTTTCTTTATTGTAGAACATGACAATGATTGTAACTGTTATAGAAAACTATTAATTAAATGTGAGATAATTTAGTTTTACTTCACAGATGACTTTGTCAAACACTTGACAGTTCCTTTGACCTCAAAATTCATAAAGTTGATGGGTCACCTAATGGTGACGAATCCTTGCAGATTTAACACCAGGAAACAACTTAGGCTACTTTAACAATAGCGTTTTTTGCGAATCCGTCATGGATCTGCAAAAACGCATCCGTTACAATAATACAACCGCATTCATTCGTCATGAACGGATCCGGTTGTATTATGTCTTATATAGCCATGACGGATCCGTCTTGAACACCATTGAAAGTCCTAATGGGGGAAGGATCCGTTTTCTATTGTGCCAGATTGTGTCAGAGAAAACATATCCCTCCCCATTGACATACATTGTGTGCCAGGACGGATCTATTTGGCTCCGCTTCATCAGGCGGACGGCAGCATTTTGGTGTCCGCCTCCAGATCAGAATGATGACTGAACGGAGGCAAACTGATGCATTCTTTGTGGATCCTTTTCCATTCAGAATGCATAAGGGCAAAACTGATCCGTTTTGGACCGCTTGTGAGAGCCCTAAACGGATCTCACAAATTGAAAGCCAAAACGCTAGTGTGAAAGTAACCTTAGAGATTAGAACTGAGCAAATCAGTTAGTAACAAAGCAGGTTTGTTACAAACATCACAAAAAAATTGTCCGCAAGACGAACTCGAAGCTTTTCGGGTTGGCTTCAGACTAATCTAGTAACACGTCAAATAGCACCATTTTCTAGCACATGTCAGTGGGAAAAAGCACAAGTGAGGTAAAGGAAGGATGCTCATATGGCCCTGAGAGGACATGGGGTGGAGGGCTTGCCCTGATTGGCTTCCACGCTGAGAGACATCCTGGATGAGCCAATCAGTGGGGCAGCAGGCAGGGTGGTGCCCCTGCAGAACAACTAGAACATCATTATGTGTTGGGCTGTGAATGAGGGTGGATGGGTGTAACCGTCTGTGGCAGAAAATTATGTTAGGGACAGTGTACAATCACAATCAAGCTTCTATTCTAGTGTTAAAAACTGTTTAGGGAAAGGCTCAAAAGAAGAAGAATTGTGTAGACTAGGGAAAGAGAGGGAAAGCTTTCAGCCAGGGAGTGAGGAGTAAGGAGCCGAAACTGGGTGTGCCAGGCAGTGCCTTCAATGACTTCTGAGTCTGACACCATGCCCTGGAGCCAGGGGTCACAACATTCCTCCTGCTCCTTCTCCTTGCAGCCCCAGAGAAGCCTTTCAATGCCATCCTCTCTGTCTTCACTGCTCACCTCTAGTGAGGTGCCTTCTTTTCTACTAGGAAGAGGCAACAAAACCACACCATGCACTCCGGCAGATAGTCAAGAGAGTCTCCCTGTTGATGACTTGTGTAAAAGCAGTCAGCGTTTGGACTGCCCTGAGGAGGGGGTTCAGGGGATCTGGGGGTCCCCATGCATAGCATCACTGGTGGTAGTAGTAGTGGTACTCATAGGCACAGTGATGACAGTACAGGCAGTGGTAGCGACCGTGACAGTCTGGGCAAACACAAAGCTGGGAGTTGGGAGGGAGACCAGGGAGACCACCATGAGATATCACAGTCTGTTAAAAGTGGCTAGGCGGGTGAAGACTATGACAATGATTATGTGTTTGACAGGACCTGGGAGCTGAACTGGGGTGCTGACAAGAAGGAGAAGAAACCAGAGGAGAAGGGTGGTGGCAATAAAGAGCAAAGGCAGTGTATGGCCAAAACCTCCAAAACAACTGGCAGGGCTAGGTCTGTTTCTATCATGGTCAGACCAGGAACTGGTAATGCCATTGATACTGTGGGTGGAGGCTCAAAACATCCCAGACCTAGGCCAAGCTTGGCTACCTCTAGTTCTGTGTGAACAACTCCCATACGTCTTTTTTCTCTACAAGGCCAACACACAAAACCACAGCGGTGCGCAAGATTTGCAGGTTTAAAATAAGCCATGGGCATTCAAATACAAACATGGGTACCAGCGCCCTATTAGAGCACATGAGGCGGCATCACCAGATCTTGTGGGGAAAAAAAAATGGCCAATATTCTCGAATAAAACATGTCTGTCCTACTTCTCTTGGTCTTCTTTATAGCAGCCAGCCTGCATCCCCAAGTAGTACAGTGTCCTTGTCATCATCATCAGCTGCTTCTTCTCCTGCTCAGATTGCTCCTCCTCCACTCCATCATGAGACATCCATAACGGTATGTTCGTCCATCAAAAAACTATTCTCGGCTAGCAATTAGCTCACCAAATTGCTGGTGGTTTAATTGCTGCCTTACCATTTAGTTGTGGTAAATGTGGCGCACTTTTGTACTTTTCACTAAATCAAATTTTTCTGGGGTGTGGCGTCGGTATGGGACAAGAAAGGATAATGTTGCTATGTAAAACTTTTGTCGGTCGGCAAATCTGGCGCACTTCCGTACCTTCATCTAAATAAATTTTTTCTGGGGTTTAGCCCAGGTGGTGTCCTTTTGGGATTCTCACCAAGCGCGAAAGGGTACTTCGTTGGTCGGCAAATCTGGTGCTAAAATGTTATTTTTGTGGGCTCTGGCCCAGACTTCTCACCAGGTAAGCAAGGATACTGCTGCTATATGGAAAATATAACTGTTGTCGCTAAGCAAATGTGGCGCACTTTAACGCCTTTGCCTAAATTTAATTTTTCTGGGCTCTGACCAGGGTGGTGGGGTGGGACAGGCATTCTGACCTCGTTATGGCATATTTTTTGCATGCTTGGTTCCCCAACAAGCCACTGTTTTTTTTTTTATTCCATAACACCATGTGTGTTTAAACACCATTTGCCCCCAATAAGGGACAATTTTAGGAATTTATGGAATATGAAAAAGCACAACATATGTGATGGTGCGCTTTGTTTTTAAGCGTGCTTTTTGTCAACACTGTCAAACATGCCTTTACCCATGGCTATATTTTTCAGTGTCACTCAGACATTATTTACTATTGCTGTCATTGTTCAGGAGCTTAGGGAGAAACAAAATTAACAAAAAGAGAGAACATTTTTTCCTTATTATCCTAGGAGACTAGATGATGTTATATACCAATTTCCAGGGCAATTGGAACCACTTTGGTTCGGGCAGAATTGATTTGGGTCCGAACTGAACTTTTTCAAAGATTTTTCAAACCGGAACCGAACCGGAACTTTGATAGATTCGCTTATCTCTAATAGACATTTTTTTTAAAAATTACAAAAACTACACAAAGAGCCTCAGCAATACAAGGTTTTCAATTTTCATAATTTGTCTTTTTTTTTTTTTTTACATAAATGATGTAGTCTTGTCACAGTTACACAAAATAATTTACTCTTGGGGTAAATTAAAACTTTACATGCCATTACACTACGTGCAGAATTATTAGGCAAATGAGTATTTTGACCACATCATCCTCTTTATGCATGTTGTCTTACTCCAAGCTGTATAGGCTCGAAAGCCTACTACCAATTAAGCATATTAGGTGATGTGCATCTCTGTAATGAGAAGGGGTGTGGTCTAATGACATCAACACCCTATATCAGGTGTGCATAATTATTAGGCAACTTCCTTTCCTTTGGCAAAATGGGTCAAAAGAAGGACTTGACAGACTCAGAAAAGTCAAAAATAGTGAGATATCTTGCAGAGGGATGCGGCACTCTAAAAATTGCAAAGCTTCTGAAGCGTGATCATCGAACAATCAAGCGTTTCATTCAAAATAGTCAACAGGGTCGCAAGAAGCGTGTGGAAAAACCAAGGCGCAAAATAACTGCCCATGAACTGAGAAAAGTCAAGCGTGCAGCTGCCAAGATGCCACTTGCCACCAGTTTGGCCATATTTCAGAGCTGCAACATCACTGGAGTGCCCAAAAGCACAAGGTGTGCAATACTCAGAGACATGGCCAAGGTAAGAAAGGCTGAAAGACGACCACCACTGAACAAGACACACAAGCTAAAAAGTCAATACTGGGCCAAGAAATATCTCAAGACTGATTTTTCTAAGGTTTTATGGACTGATGAAATGAGAGTGAGTCTTGATGGGCCAGATGGCTGGATTGGTAAAGGGCAGAGAGCTCCAGTCCGACTCAGACGCCAGCAAGGTGGAGGTGGAGTACTGGTTTGGGCTGGTATCATCAAAGATGAGCTTGTGGGGCCTTTTGGGTTGAGGATGGAGTCAAGCTCAACTCCCAGTCCTACTGCCAGTTTCTGGAAGACACCTTCTTCAAGCAGTGGTACAGGAAGAAGTCTGCAAGGTAAGAAAAACATGATTTTCATGCAGGACAATGCTCCATCACACGCGTCCAAGTACTCCACAACGTGGCTGGCAAGAAAGGGTATAAAAGAAGAAAATCTAATGACATGGCCTCCTTGTTCACCTGATCTGAACCCCATTGAGAACCTGTGGTCCATCATCAAATGTGAGATTTACAAGGAGGGAAAACAGTACACCTCTCTGAACAGTGTCTGGGAGGCTGTGGTTGCTGCTGCACGCAATGTTGATGGTGAACAGATCAAAACACTGACAGAATCCATGGATGGCAGGCTTTTGAGTGTCCTTGCAAAGAAAGGTGGCTATATTGGTCACTGATTGGTTTTTGTTTTGTTTTTGAATGTCAGAAATGTATATTTGTGAATGTTGAGATGTTATATTGGTTTCACTGGTAAAAATAAATAATTGAAATGGGTATATATTTGTTTTTTGTTAAGTTGCCTAATAATTATGTACAGTAATAGTCACCTGCACACACAGATATCCCCCTAAAATAGCTAAAACTAAAAACAAACTAAAAACTACTTCCAAAAATATTCAGCTTTGATATTAATGAGTTTTTTGGGTTCATTGAGAACATGGTTGTTGTTCAATAATAAAATTAATCCTCAAAAATACAACTTGCCTAATAATTCTGCACTCCCTGTATGTAGCACTGGCTTTACCACTCATTGCATTTTCACCTTGGTGGAATCAGAGATAGGCCTTGTATGCTCAATGAGTCTTCACCTGAACAGTACATGTGCACATGGATAGTGAGTCAACTGTCAGAGAAATAATCACAAAGTTCAGGTTTTAAATTACGGAAGGTGAACTTTTAAGTGTTTCTAATTAAAAATTATCATCAAGTAAACTTTTTACAGATTTGCATCTGGCTTTTCATGTTATGAGCACTACATAGTCATAAACACAGTTTGCCTCTAGGCACCGTTCCAGCAAGTAAACGCTCTTAGTTTTACACGAATATGTTATGCAATTACTTCTCCTTGTACAAAGTCACGTAAACATCTGCAGATGAGACACAACAATACTCAGACCTTTGATTTATGAATGCTACTGATGTCGGATCTTTTGGTCTGAAAAGTGACTTGTTTAATGAACCCTTTACAAGGTCGGCATGAGCAGTTGTGGTCATTGTGGACACCGTTTCCAGAAAATGAATGTGAGCAGGGACAGGCCTTCTCTCAGAATTTCTCCTTTGTGTTACCGCAGTCATATACAGTAACTGCACAGAGGACTGAGGTATGCTTTACAAGTAGTCATCTAAGTGATCATTTGATGTCAGAATTGACTGAGCACAGGCCAATATTTACAAATAGACACAATTAAATTACCACCATATGTACAATTACAGTATATGTGCATACCTCCCAACTTTGCAAACGAACAAAGAGCAGATTTTTTCCGCACTAGGCCACGCCTCTAACTTTGCCCAAAACATAACTATACACCTAATCCCACCCAGTTCCCTTAATGCCGCCACAAAGTAATTATTCCCCCTTCATGCCACTGCACAGTATTTATGCCCACATTGTGTCTTCACAGAATTATGCCCAGCTGTGCCCCCAGTAATATATGCCCAGTTATGTGCCCACAGTAAAATGCCCAGCTGTGCACCCAGTAATATGCCCAGCTGTGCCCACAGTAGTATGCCCACATTGTGCCCCCAGTAATATGCCTAGTTGTGCCCCTCAGTAATATGCCCAGCTGTGCCCCTCAGTAATATACCGTCATTGGGGCAGCACAGTGGCTCAGTGGTTAGCACTGGTGCCTAGCAGCACTGGGGTCCTAGCTTTGAATCCGACCAAGGACAACATCTGCATGGAGTTTGTATGTTCTCCCTGTGTCTGCATGGGTTTCCTCTGGGTACTCCACACTCCAAAGGGACCTTAGACTGTGAGCCCCATTGGGGACAGTTGGATGCTAATGTCTGTAAAGCGCTGCAGAATATAGTAGCGCTATATAAGTGCATAAAATAAATCAAATAAATTGTGCCCCCCCGTAATATTCCCACATTGTGCCCCTCGCAGAAAGCAAAAAAATAAATAAACACCACATATTTACCTTTTTCCTAGCAGCAGCAGGACAGGCTGCTCTAGTCTGTGAAGGAGGCGGAGCCGAGGTTGACTGCTGATGGCCCCACCCCCACACAGACAAGAGGTGTGGACAGCCGGCAGGGGGGAGGGATGATGAAGCAGGGAGCCGACTCTCTGCTTCATCATAATACAGGCAACTGTTTCTGCTTCCTATAGATGCCAGAAAGTGGGACATACCAGCGGGATGGTTGGGAGGTATGTATGTGTAATGCTCTTTAGTGCTGGTTCCAATATTAGGCTCTATTAACACAGGCAATCAATTAACTATTAGCCCAATTATTCAGCTACATTTACATGATGTGATCAGCCCCTCGGTATGGGGATTAATAATCGCTACTGCGCTACTACGCTACTACGATCATACAGATTACTACGATCATTCATCCCCATACAGATTCTTTGTTGGTTGACAGCACAGCACTGTTTAAACAGAACGATGTACTGCTGGCAGATGACTTTATGTGCCTAAAAATGGATCATAATACACAAATAAGTCCTGCGGACTGAATACCAACTTGACCCAGATAGTTATATCACGATAAAATATAACTTTTAATCATCACTATTAAAACTGGTTATGTGAGACAAATGCCGCCACAAAGTAATTATTCCCCCTTCATGCCACTGCCACTGAGACAAATAAAAAGGAATTCAAAATAAACTGTTCCCTGTCTATGATGACTAGCGTGTGCGTATTTTACACTCTCCCCTCTGAGGTCACTGACTTGCTGATAACATATCACTCCTTCCAGTTACTTCACTGGTTTCTGTATAGTCCTGAATCTACCTCTTGTCATGTTGCTATTTAGTGTGTGACTGCCATTGACTTAGCTCAAAAAGACAGGTGAACAGAAAACCTAAAAACTGCCCCCCGACATGTTTCAAACCTGGCTTCTTCAGGGGTTTTGAGCAGCATTGAATCAGGAACGCCACAAACGAGGTATAAATAACCTCTCAAGCATGATTGACACAAGAAAGAACCAATGAACTTCCGAACCCCGTCAATTTAGGATGCCTAAAAACATGGAGCAATTATATATTTTTTTTTTCAGTGCCCCTTTAAGTTCCCAGTCCCCTTTGGAGCTAATGGCATGATCCCTGTGCTGGCAAACTGTTAATTTACATGCTATGTTTGATGGCACAGCACACACCTGAACGCAGTACCATCATCAGGATCAGGCTGTCACACTTACAGTCGATTTTGTACCATGCAAAGGAACAGAAACAATCCACTCCTGTCACCAAAACCCCTGGCAAACAGCCCTGCTTCTACAAGCAGGTGGTTGCTGGGGAACCCCATGATGTCACTGATGATATCACTGGGATCCCTGATGCAGAGACAATTTGGAGGCATGCATAGAAGAGAAAATCTGCATCCTATCCTCATATACAGATATACCAGTGAGCAGGGAACATATAAATAATGTTAATGTCACGACCCTTGGTCATGGTCGTGACTCCTGTAGCCGCATGCAGTTGCCTGCGGTCTTGGTGTTGTTGTCGATCACAGGTGAGGGCTATAGTATGTTGCCTCACCTGTGGTTGTCGCTGGCAACATGGTGTATGTGGCAGCAGAGCGGTGCTAGGCAGCTTGCTGCAATAGGCATGCGGTTGCACCTGGCAACCTCTCTTGATAGGTGTGCCTTTTATCGGTGTGCACGGGGTGTTACATGTGTTGTGTGCACTTCCCCTTTAAGGTGATGTCTTCCCTTCCCTGGTGTTGAAAGGGTTAACTTCCTTCCTAGTGTGTGTGTGCACTGGGTGTTTCTCACTGTGGGTGTGGCTACTTGTCCCTATAAAGCCTCACTGAATAGTAGTAGTCAGTGGGGGTTCTTCAGCCATGCTTGCTGGAGACATCCTCCTGGTTATTTACCATCAGCCAGTGAGGGCCACCCTGGTGGTCATAAAACTTTAGGTATGGTGTTTTGAAGGTTGTTTGGTCTTGTGTTATTGCAGCATATGGTTTCCTGGGTTCCCGTGTGATGTCTGGTGTGTGCTGTGTCCTTAGCGTTGTTGTGGACAGCAGCACTTGTACTTGGGTTCCAGCTTGTGTGTTCTGTGGCAGGTAGGTGTGGTACTAGTCGCACTTACCTGTCATTGCCATATGTCTGTTTATGTTCCCCTTTCTATGTACCTTGGCCAGTGAGACTCCTGTTCCTCCGTGTCTAGGAGGAACAGGTCGTCTTACCCTGCTCCTAGTCCAGGGCCACCCTGAGGGCTAGCAGGAATATCAGGTTCCGGAGTATGAGCCCTCCTACCTTCAGGGTCGGCTCATACAGGCTAGGAGACAGGGTCAGTATTAGGGATTGTATAGGAGGTGACCTGATCCCTGTCCTGGCCATGCTCTGACCGTCCGCCTTCTGATACCGCACGGCTGAGGGTTTTCCCCATCCCCAGCCGTGACAGTTAACCTCTGCCCCATATAAAAACTAAATAGAAATACTGAAATAAAATGTTAAAATAACTAAAAAGAATTAGTAGCATAGTTTGTAAGTCTGAAAAAAGACATTTGTCCATCCAGTTTGGCCTGTTATCCTGCAAGTTGATCCATAGGAAGGCAAAAAAAAAACAACAACCCTGTGAGGTAGAAGCCAATTTTCCTCATTTTAGGGGAAAACATTCAGAATAACTCCCTGGATCAAAAAATCTAATAACTATAACTTCTAATATTATTACCCTCCAGAAATATATCCGGGCCCCTCTTGAATTCCTTTATTGTACTCACCATCACCACCTCCTCAGGCAGAGAGTTCCATAGTCTCACTGCTCTTACCGTAAAGAATCCTTTTCTATGTTTGTGTACAAACCTTCTTTTCTCCAGATGCAGAGGATGTCCCCTCGTCACAGTCACAGTCCTGGGGATAAATAGATGATGGGAGAGATCTCTGTACTGACCCCTAATATATTTATACATAGTAATTAGATCTCCCCTCAGTTGTCTTTTTTTCTAAAGTGAATAACCCTAATGTTGATAATCTTTCAGGGTACTGTAGTCCCCCCATTCTAGTCATTAGTGTAGTTGCCCTCCTCTGAATCCTCTCCAGCTCTGCTATGTCTGCCTTGTTCACAGGAGCCCAGAACTGTACACCGTACTCCATGTGTGGTCTGACTAGTGATCTGCAAAGTGGCAGAACCAGAACTATGGGGGTAATTTATTATCCAAAAATACGCCTATATTAAGCGTATTTCTGGCGCAGATTGTGGCACAATGGTTAGTTGTGCCGCAATCTGCAACTTTTCTCCGCTCACACCAGATCTAAAAAACTGGGCGTGGATGACAGCATGCCATCTCATTCATCATTTTCTACGCCGTGGTCTAAATGTAAGCCAGCCAGGAAGCTGGCTTACATTTAGACTGGTGCTGGATGTGCGGAAGTTTTGTAGAGGCTTACGCCTCTTCATAACTTCAGCGAATCTACTGCCAGATATAGGGGTTATTAAGACCGGTGCTAAAAATCATAACATGCATCTATGCCCCTTTTAATGCACCCTATTATCTTATTGGCCTTGGCAGCAGCTGCCTGACTCTGCTTTCTACAGGTTAGTTTGCTGTTCACTAAAGTTCCTAGGTCATTTTCCATGTCAGTGTTACCCAGTGTTTTACCATTTAGTATGTACTGGTGACTTACATTATTCCTTCCCATTCCTTACATTTGTCAGTGTTAAACCTCATCTGCCACTTATCTGCCCAAGCCTACAATCTATCCAGATCCCTCTGTAGCAGTATACTGTGCTCTTCCATGTTAATTACTTTACACACTTTAGTGTCATCTGCAAAAATTGATATTTTACTGTGCATGCCTTCTAAAAGATCATTAATAAATATATTGCAGAGAACAGGGTCCAATGCTGACCCCTGAGGTACTCCACTTGTGACAGTGACCCAATCTGGGTGTGTGCCATTAATAACCACCCTCTGTTTTCTATTAATGACAGAGATACGAGGAATAAAAAAGAAGAGGGAATTAGTCACAGACCCTTTTGGATGTAAAGAGTCTGGGATATCCAGGCAGGGCGCCAAAGGGAAGGACCGTTAGTGTAAAATTCCAGGTATATTTCGGGTATATTTAATTACTGGAGAGGTGGTAGGCTGCCACAGGTATATTGTCCAAATAGGAGTTAACCTGAAGTGGACATAGTACAAGGATAAAAACACAAAAGAAAGAAAAAAAACTATCTGGCGCCAAATGCCTCAGAAGTAATGGCCAACTTGTAGTTAAACGGTTAAATATGGAGTAGCTCTAATATCGATTTTAAAATCACAGTGTTTGTATAAACAAGCAGAGTTACCTTTTAAAAACAATAGTTCCTGATGAAGGGGATCCCAGTGACCCCGAAACGCGTTGAGCCTACTTTTACCCCTACCCTGTGCTAATAAAAAAGGAAAATAACCAGATGTTCCATTTGTGACTGCCGTTATTTCCGGACGATCTTACAGGCGACCCAGGCGCAGGAGGAAGCAGAGTGGGTGTTATGTGCTTTCTGCCCCTCCTGGGTGAAGTGAGTTTTTACTTGAAACTTTTATTTATAGTCTATTAATGAGCCAGTTACTTACCCACATACAGATATTTTCTCCCAGTCCAAGCATTCTCATTTTATATACTAACCTTTTATGTGGTACAGTATTAAGTGCTTTGGAGAAGTCAAGATATACGACATCCATTGATTCGCCATGGTCAAGTCTAGACCTTACCTCCTCATAGAAACTGATTAAATTAGTTTGACATGACCAATCTCTCATGAAGCCATACTGATATGATGTTATTTGCTTATTTTCATTGAAGATGAAGATAGTATCTCTTGGAAAACCTTCAAACAGTTTACCCACGACAGATGTTAAACTTAACGGCCTATAGTTTTGGGGCCCTATTTTTCACCCCTTTTTGAATATTGGCATTTGCTAAGTGCCAATCCTGTGGAACACTCCCTGTCAGTACAGAGTCCGTAATATCAGAAGTAAGGGTCTGTCTATTACATTATTTAATTATCTTAGGATACGGGGGGTGCATGCCACCTGGCCCCGCCGATTTGTCTATTTTAATCTTTTTATGACGACGCTGAACTTCTTTCTGGGTCAGACAGGCCACTTTTAATTGGGAATTTAATTCTACACTATGCATTTCATCTGACAGTTTCCTCAGTGAATACAGCGGTGAAAAAAATATTTCATAGCTTTGCTTTCTGCTCATCAACACCTTTACATTTATACGTTTTACCACTAATATAATTGAAGAACATTTTAGAGTTAGTTTTACTCTCTTTGGCAATGAATCTCTCTGTCTCTAGTTTGGCTGATTTTATTTGACTTTTACATATTCTATTTTTTTCCTTATAGTTTTTCAGTGCTTCTTTGCTACCCTCCTGTTTTGATGATTCAAATGTGTGTTTTTTTGTCCTTTTATTACACTTTTTTTTTTCTTGTTCCTTACCCTTTTATTTCCATAAGGTATGTACCTCTCACAATTAGAGTTTAGGATGGTTTTAAAAATATCCCATTTTTGAGGACACTGTCCCAGTTAGTGAGGCCAATTGTCAATGGTCAAATTGTGTTTTTTGAAAGTTGTTTTTGTTCCTCCCTGAAGAAACACTCTTTTAAATGACAGTTGGAAGGTTATTACTTTATAGTCACTATTTCCCAGGTTTCTCCCAACCTGCACATGTTGCTCTGTCAGGTCTATTGGTTTGTACTAACTCCAGTATGGCTGTCCCTCTAGTTGGGTCCTGAACCAGTTGGGAAAAGTAATTGTCTTTGGTTATTGCCAAGAACCTGTTTTCTTTATGAGATATACAGGTTTCAGTTTCCCAGTCTATATCTGGGTAGTTGAAGTCCCCCATAATAATGACCTCATTATGATTTGCTGCCTCATCTATCTCCTTTAGATTTTCTGTGGACTCGGGTATATTAGATTGCTTATAATAAACTCCTATTAGTATTTTATTATTGTTTTTGCCTTCATGTATTTCTACCCACAGTGACTTCACATGTTCATGTCCCTCACTTATATCTTCCCGGAGTGTGGTCTTTAGACAGGACTTTACATAAAGGCAGACCCCTCCCCCTCTCCAGTTTTGTCGATACTTTCTCAACAGACTGTAACCCCGTACGTTAACCGCCCAGTCATAGCTATCATCCAGCCATGTCTCAGTTATTCCCACTATGTCATAGTTCTCCTTGGATATTACTAATTACAGTTCACCAATTTTATTATTCTAGTATTAGAATATACCATTAAGAGGTTTTTGTATATTTTTTATCCTTCCTTAATTTTTTTCCATTCCTTCCCTAGTTTCATTACTGCACTTCCCTACATTTTCATGTACATTTTCCCTATACTAAAAAATGGTGTACTAAGATGATTAACATCCACATACACAGGCTAGTCTTCAGCTAAGGGAGGGAGACCCTTGTAAAGCTAAAATAAGGGTTTTGCTTTTATTTATTAATCAAACTACTGTACATTAAAACATAGCATGAAAAATATTTACAAAACCCAACATGTCCTGTGGCAAAAAAATAAAATAAAAATAGACTTTGAGACAAAAACAAACAAAAACAAAATCACCTTTAGGCTCCATTCACACGTCCGCAAATGGGTCCGCATCCGTTCCGCAATTTTGCGGAAAGGGTGCGGACCCAATTATTCTCTATGGGGACAGAAAAGATGAGGACACCACACAGTGTGCTGTCCCTATCCGCATTTCTGTGCCGCGGCCCCGAACTTCCAGGCTTCGGCCTCGAACTTCCGGGCCGCGGCTCCGCAAAAAATAGAACATGTCCTATTCTTGTCCGCAATTGCGGACAAGAATAGGCAGTTCTATGGGGGGTGCCGGCCGGGTGTATTGTGGATCCACAATGCACTACGGACGTGTGAATAAACCCTTAGAGTGCAGCATTCCAAAAGGTGAAATGTTGCCCTCGTCTTGGAGGCCGAAAACACCTGCGGTCATGTTGCTACGTTTCACTGCCGTGTCTAGCAAGTAGAAAGGCAACTCATCATTACAAGGTACTGAAACCCCAGATTGACCTTTATGACACAGTACTGCTGTTAAGTGACTGCTGTGTTATTAGTCAGCCGAATTGATTTTTGTGTATTGTATAGGTGTGTAGTCATCCCTTATTGAAGAGCACTGTATTCCCAGAAGTGGTACTTATCAGTCATGCCACATGCTGCTGACCTCGATAGCTTCATAATACTGGAGCTAGAAGAGCCAATTAAATATTAATGTGTTAACGTAGAATTGTGTTAACCTGATATTCTGTACAGTTCAGCATAATGGGGATAGTTTAGTGTCTATTTAACCTTCATGTTATCCATGAATAAATCATGATGTGAATTCTCACAGAGCTGAGTATTATAAAGGGATTGCTTACGTTAGAAAGCCCCCTTGCACTATGTCGTATAGGGGGCATTTTGAACTAACAGAAGGGAAGTCTCCAGCCAGAACCCCCCTCTAATACTGAAATACGGGAGTCAGTTATGGAACACCCATAAAATGAAATGGGGTTATCAAAACTACATAAACTTATTAAAGAGGAACTATGAAATAAAGTTCCTGTTTTATATGTAATATTATTAACCCCTTAATGGGGTTTTCCAGGATATAAATCCTTAGGATAGGTCATTGGAGGGGGTTCAACACCTGGAACCCCTACCAATCATCTGCTTGTAGCAGCTGCAGATGCTGGAACCAGATTACTGCAGCTCAGTCCCATTCATTTTAAGAAATAAATATTTTTAGAAAAACATAGGATTAAAGAAGTGAAAAAAAAATTGGTAACACTAATGCAGTAGCTATGGATTGGTAATGGCTGTTTAAAGGTCCCTTTAGGCCTCATGCACACGACCGTTCCGTTTTTTGCAGTCCGCAAATTGTGAATCCGCAAAACACAGAAGCCGCCTGTGTGCCTTCCGCAGTTTGCGGAATGGAACAGGCGGCCTATTGTAGAAAGGCCTATTCTTGTCCGCAAAACGGACAAGAATAGGACATGTTATATTTTTTTTGTGGGGCCACATCTTTTGCGGCCCCATTGAAGTGAATAGGTCCGCACCCGAGCTGCAAAAACTGCGGTTCGGATATGGATCAGAACAACGGTCGTGTGCATGAGGCCTTACACTGCTAGACTTAGCAGACGATTGTCAGGAAAGAAGCATTCCTTCCCGACAATCGCCTGCCGGTCAGTGGAGTAATCGCTAATGCCGTCACTCATCCCTCTATAAAATCATTGTTTGCTGGCAGCAGAGTGTATTTAGATGGCAAGATCTGCTGCCAGTACCTGATGAATGAGAATTTCCCTCGTTAATCGAGTAATCGACGGCACCTTTATACTGGCAGATAATTGCGATGAACACTTGTTCTCAATTATCTGGTCGATGCTCAGCCAGTGTAAAGCGGCCTTAAATCCTGCAGACAATTCTCGATTAGTTAGAGCAGCAAAATCTCACAACTTTCAGTGAATTCTTGCATTGTGAGACTAGATATTACCATGCGAGGTTGTGGGAAGTTGCTGATTAGAGGTGAGCGAACTTTTGAAAAATTTAATTCGGGAACTTCGCCAAAGTTGGTATGATTAGTATGAATTAATTTGTCATAAATCGTTATAAATCAGATATACCCAGGCCACTCTGCCTTAGGGTACAGCCACTCATCTCAGGGACAGGACACATCTCAGGTTAATTTGCATATGTATCAAATCGTTTTTTTTTTACACAATAAAAGCACACAGAGCTATGGGGACTGGGTATTGCGGATGTGCTAACGGCCATCTAGTAACTCATGTCCTCAGCATTATACCCAAAATCCCGGTGACAGGTTCCCTTTAATGGCCAAGAGGCACCCTTAAGCAGGGGCTGTTTCTGCTAGTTAGGTGGGGGGACAATATGCATATTATTGCTCTTCTTGTCTGCAATCTGCTGCAGGTTATTCGACAGTAAACACTGAATATTAATCAGCTCTGGCATACCCCCTTCTCCAACCCCAGCACTTTCCTGTCCTAGAGGTGGGAGCTCTTCTTCTGCCATCTGCTTTTCCTCCTTTGTCACATCATCTAATATCAATGAGAATGTCATCGGGAACATCCCACTCCTCCTCTCTCTGCATCTTGCTGACTTTTCTAGAACATGGAGACTTTGAAGGATGATTTGGAAGAAGTAAAGCTAGCAAAAGATGAGGATAGTGATCATTAAGACCTTGCACCCCCTAAAGGGTGCAGACTGGATGGTATTGATTGGCAAGCCGGCACCGGAATAATAAAGGCTTCCATCTTATTGGTATTGAATTACATATCTTAGTTTACAGCTGATGTAGGAATAAGTAAATGTAGGAATACATAAATAAAACTGACAAGAATAAGGCTAATTCCACACTTGAATTGTTGTTTTCCGGTATTGAGATCCAGCAGAGGATCTTAATACCAGAAAAAAACGTTCAGTTTAGTCCTCATGGAAAGATATCCGTTCAGGAGGCATCAGGATGTCTTCTGTTCTGGCAGCATTCCGTTTTGTCACCGGACACAAAATTGCTGCAAGCTGCGGTTTTAAAAACGGAGATAAACGGAATAGGAACTGAAAAAAATTTAAGTCAAGGGTGACGGATTAATTTTTTTATAACAGATCCGTTACCCACTGACTTTTAATGTATTTAGTGACAAATCAGTTTTTTCCATTTTGATTCCACACAACCGCTTCTTAACGAGGCAGTAGATGTTGGACATGAATGTAACATAAAAGGCACCTTTAGGGTGCATTCACACGACCGTAAGTGTTTTGTAGTTCGCAAATTGCGGATCCACAAAACACGGATACCGGCCGTGTGCATTCCGCATTTTGCGGACCGCACATGGCCGGCGCTATATAGAGAACGCCTTGTCTGCAAAGAATAGGACATGCTCCATATTTTTTGCGGGGCCACGAACGGAACAACGGATGCGGACAGCAGACATCTTTTGCAGCCCCATTGAAATGAATGGGTCCGCACATATTCTGCAAAATTGTGGAACGGATGCGGATCCATTTATATGGTCGTGTGAATGCACCCTTATACTTAACTACAATGTACTACAACATATACAAATACTTTCAATAGCACGGTCATATCAGTATACATACACCATGTAACTGGCCTAGAGTCTAACAATATAGACAACAGATATGATGTCACTCCCTCAACCATGTGTCTAATTGAAATATCAAAACAGGACTGAATCTCAGCCCTGTAACATTTTCATCTAGTTCTGCACATTTAACACAGGTTATTTATTGAACATGTAGAAGAACAAATCGTATCTGAATGAGGACAAATGCTATTCCTTGAATTCCTTGAATTCCTTGCATATGTTATGGCACTGTCCATCTGCCTCTTCTCAACGGTTGAGAATGTATTGAAATTCTGCCAGAGCAATCTGATCTTTGACAAAGACTGAGGTGACCTCAGGCCAGGGTAATTAAAGCTACATAATAAGAATTTGGCCACACGGGACATAAGAGGACACTGGGCTGCAGTAAAGAAGCTGAGGAAAAAAAAGAGAAACTAAGGGCATATTGTTATTGGTAAGAAACATATGCAATGCCCCGGAGCTAAGACCAAACATTACTTACTATCACTTTTGTCATGTTCTTGATGAAGAACTGGAGCAGCCCACAAAAAATGAATGTCAAATATACAACCTCCAATTCCAAAAAAGTTAAAAATCATAGGCCTATATTTTATTTATAATAGATAATAAAACACATGTTAGATGTTGAAGGCGAGACATTTTAACATTTCATAAAAATAAACACCACCCAAACCACCAGCATTACCTTAAAGTAGCCAGCAGTATGTTCCTAAAGTTCCTTTTCTTCCACCGGCCAGATGCACCAAAATCTTGAAAAACAAACTTTAATCCCCTGCATGCGCTATGTAACAGCAGAGTTTGAAGTCAAGGGGGCAGCGGCCTCCTCGCTTCAAGTCAAGATAACCACGCCCCCCCTTGCCCCTTTGCTTTTGATTGACAGCCGATAGCTTTCGGCTGTTTAGCAAAGCCGGCCGAGTGTGAGTGTGCGTCAGACGTTCACGTGCGCGGCTGTCAATCATAGGTGAAGGGGCAGGGAAAGGGGGCGTGGTTATCCTGACCTGAAGCGGAGGAGGCCGCTGCCCCCTTGACGTCAAACTCTGCTGTTACATAGCGCGCAGGGGATTAAAGTTTTTTTTTTGGTGCATCTAGCCGGAGGAAGAAAAGGATCTTTAGAAACATACTGATGGCTACTTTAAGGTAATGCTGGCGGTTTGGGAGGTGTTTTTTAGGTGACAGGTTCCCTTTAACTCATTAAGGACTGTTGGCTGCAACGCTTTTTTTACAGGGCTATGTCTACCATTGTGCGCAGAGTACTGGCCCTTTTTAAAATTACCATGCTGTATATAGAGACTTCAGTGCTCAATGGTATGCAGAATTATTGGCAATGCTTTATTGCAAAAAATACGCAAAGAGGTATCTTCCAGGGTAAGATAACCATCCCACTACCTCCACCTTCTGGAAGTGAGTCAAAAAGTTTTTAACAAGCCGTGGAACATGACAAGGGAAAAAAGCCAAACCAAATGTCCATCAGCAGAGAACTGTTTTAGGCCACATGCACACAAACCGTATGTGTTTTGCGGTCCACAAATTGCGGATCCGAAAAAAAAAAAAACAACGGATGACATCCGTATGCCATCCGTTTTTTTTGGCGGATCCATTGTAACAATGCCTAAAACGGACAAGAATAGGACATGTTATATTTTTTTTGCGGGGCTACGGAATGGACATACGGATGCTGATAGCACACGGTGTGCTGTTCGCATTTTTTGCAGACCCTTTGAAATGAATGAGTCTGCATCCTATCCGCAGAAAAAAAAATATGGAACGGACACGGAAACAAAATACGTTTGTGTGCATGAGGAATTAGGGTGCTTGTCCCTCATCAATACAGAGTAGGATTCTGGCAGGCTGAGTAAGATGCCTTGAATGCAGCTTAGACAGGGTGCAGGGTCGCCTTAAGGGCTGTTTCACACGAGCGGATGCCGTGCGTAGCATCCGCTCCGTGAAAGAGTGCCAAGACCCGATGCAGACTGCAGAGGCATCCGCTTGTGTGAAACAGCCCTAAAAGAGACTAGCTGTGTATGTAGAATTTTTAGCAGTGCTCCATGGTATGGAGACTTATTTGCAATGCTCCATGAGAAAAAAAAATGTTACGAGCTGTTTAAAGTCTCCATACACAGCTGGTCTCTTTCTGTTTTGTGGATATCACTTATCAGCAGTCACCGCAGGCAGAATTGCAATGAAATATAACACAGGATCCACTATTTACAATAGGTGATGGTCTTAGCTTATCTACTTCCCCTCTCTGTACAATAAACTCTTCACAGGATGCATACCATCTCTAGAAAACTCTTCCTTAGAAGTCAATGGATGTCCCTTGTCCATTGTGTCTATGGCCCGTACTGGCTGCTGTAAAGAACATCTCTAAATGCTGTTAAGAACAGCTCATACAATATAATCATGTACAGGAAATAGAATATAAAAAAATCTACAATCCTGCACCCCTGCTGATCAGCTGTTCTGTGAAGCTTCATCTCCGAAACTGAGCGCAGAAACCACACCGCTGCAGTGACAAGAGATGTCCACTAGAATGTTGACGGTGCTCTATAGCTCTGACTTCTGGTGATGGAGCTATACAGAACAGCTGATCAGCAGGGGTGCCAATCAGCTAGTGATGGCCTACCCTTAGGATGTGCCATTACTTAAAAAAGGCAGGGCAACCCCTTTAATTGGTAAAATAACAATCTAGATATATTTCCTTTATGGGTATAATCCCAGAGTGAATAATTGTGACAGAATTTAGGATGAGTAATTTAAAGAAAAAGTACAATTTAATGCTGTGTACTTCCATTTCTCCATACCTCATAACACAAGTAGCAGCACCTGGATCTACTATGCCTTGAAGACAGGATGTGTCCTGCTTCCTGAATAATGTAGAAGTTCACCTTTCTCCATGAAAAGGCAGCACAGTTATATTCTTTCCCGGAAATATTCCTTTTTGGTCTCTTTAAATGATTATAAGTCATCCTCGAGTACTGTCGTATGAGACAGGGATTTCCTGTTTGGCAAGCACTGCCATTGCTGATTAGCTTCCATGAAGGCTGTTGTGTAGCCGCTCTGTGCTTTTAGCTACAATCTCCATGAATTTTGATTCAAGCTGTGAAGACCTTCTTGGAAGAAATTGCTGTGAATCCGTGAATAATATGTGAAGAGCCGTAAATTATTCCAAAACAGGAAGGGAAAAAAATTGCGCAGAATATAGGGTGCTGAATGCTGCTTCTTTATAAAAATAATGCTAATAACTGATGTGTTAATAGCCACATTTTGTTAGAGGTTTTTAACACGTTTGGAACTAGTATTGTCAAAAGTTCTATATAATGATATACTATTATACACATTCTCTGTGCCATATATGACAAGGCCTTCCCCCATCAGAGACATGTCAACAGAACATATAACATATCATTTTCTCACCCACGTGCCTGTTTGTCTTCTCTGTACATACAAAGATGTGCTCCGCATTAGTAGTAAATGACGAGTAAAGGTATCCATTCATGGTACTGTTATGGTTTTTCATATACTATTTTGAATTAAAGGGTTTTTCCGCGATTTTAATAGTAATGACCTATCCTCTGAGGTTCCGACACCAATAAGGATAGGTAATCAGTCTTAAAATCTCGGAAAATCCTTCTAAATTATAAATTTTTATCTGAGCAGGTATGTTTTCATCTAATCGCCTGATTTTCAAAGGTTCAATTTCACCACTCCCTTTCATCTGACTGCCTGAAACCACCATTAGAGAGTTTAGGCGTTTTCTGTGGATGGATTTATTATGGAGTTCTGTAACAGGCAGTGTGGAACCACTGTGCCATCTAACCAGTTTGGCTTTGGGCTATACCTAAAAGTGTTATTCTGGCAGTCCCCTAGTTTCCACCATTTAACCACTTCAGCCCCCCTAGCTTAAACACCCTTAATGACCAGACCACTTTTTACAATTCTGCACTACACTACTTTCACCGTTTATTGCTCGGTCATACAACTTACCACCCAAATGAATTTTACCTCCTTTTCTTCTTCTCACTAATAGAGCTTTCATTTGGTGGTATTTCATTGCTGCTGACATTTTTACTTTTTTTTTTATTAATCGAAATTTACCTCAATTTCTGCAAAAAAATGACATTTTTCACTTTCAGTTGTAAAATAAAAATAAAAAAATATATACATTTCTATATAAATTTATCTCTAAATTTATTGTTCTACATGTCTTTGATAAAAAAAAAATGTTTGGGTAAAAAAAAAATATGGTTTGGGTAAAAGTTATAGCGTTTACAAACTATGGTACAAAAATGTGAATTTCCGCTTTTTGAAACAGCTCTGACTTTCTGAGCACCTGTCATGTTTCCTGAGGTTCTACAATGCCCAGACAGTAGAAACACCCCACAAATGACCCCATTTCGGAAAGTAGACACCCTAAGGTATTTGCTGATGGGCATAGTGAGTTCATAGAACTTTTTATTTTTTGTCACAAGTTAGCAGAAAATTATGATAATTTTTTTTTTCTTACAAAGTCTCATATTCCATTAACTTGTGACAAAAAATAAAAACTTTCATGAACTCACTATGCCCATCACGAAATACCTTGGGGTGTCTTCTTTCCAAAATGGGGTCACTTGTGGGGTAGTTATACAGCCCTGGCATTTTAGGGGCCCTAATGCGTGAGAAGTACAAACAGGATTCCGAAAAAGTTGGGACACTATACAAATCGTGAATAAAAACTGAATGCAATGATGTGGAGGTGCCAACTTCTAATATTTTATTCAGAATAGAACATAAATCACGGAACAAAAGTTGTACCATTTTTAGGGGAAAATATGTTGAATCAGAATTTCATGGTGTCAACAAATCCCCAAAAAGTTGGGACAAGGCCATTTTCACCACTGTGTGGCATCTCCCCTTCTTCTTACAACACTCAACAGACGTCTGGGGACCGAGGAGACCAGTTTCTCAAGTTTAGAAATAGGAATGCTCTCCCATTCTTGTCTAATACAGGCCTCTAACTGTTCAATCGTCTTGGGCCTTCTTTGTTGCACCTTCCTCTTTATGATGCGCCAAATGTTCTCTATAGGTGAAAGATCTGGACTGCAGACTGGCCATTTCAGTACCCGGATCCTTCTCCTACGCAGCCATGATGTTGTGATTGATGCAGAATGTGGTCTGGCATTATCTTGTTGAAAAATGCAAGGTCTTCCCTGAAAGAGATGACGTCTGGATGGGAGCATATGTTGTTCTAGAACCTGAATATATTTTTCTGCATTGATGGTGCCTTTCCAGACATGCAAGCTGCCCATGCCACATGCACTCATGCAACCCCATACCATGAGAGATGCAGGCTTCTGAACTGAGCATTGATAACAACTTGGGTTGTCCTTGTCCTCTTTGGTCCGGATGACATGGCGTCCCAGATTTCCAAAAAGAACTTCGAATCGTGACTCGTCGGACCACAGAACAGTCTTCCATTTTGCCACACTCCATTTTAAATGATCCCTGGCCCAGTGAAAACGCCTGAGCTTGTGGATCTTGCTTAGAAATGGCTTCTTCTTTGCACTGTAGAGTTTCAGCTGGCAACGGCGGATGGCACGGTGGATTGTGTTCACTGACAATGGTTTCTGGAAGTATTCCTGAGCCCATTCTGTGATTTCCTTTACAGTAGCATTCCTGTTTGTGGTGCAGTGTCGTTTAAGGGCCCAGAGATCACGGGCATCCAGTATGGTTTTACGGCCTTGACCCTTACGCACAGAGATTGTTCCAGATTCTCTGAATCTTCGGATGATGTTATGCACAGTTGATGATGATAGATGCAAAGTCTTTGCAATTTTTCACTGGGTAACACCTTTCTGATATTGCTCCACTATCTTTCTGCGCATCATTGTGGGAATTGTTGATCCTCTACCCATCTTGGCTTCTGAGAGACACTGCCACTCTGAGAAGCTCTTTTTATACCCAATCATGTTGCCAATTGACCTAATTAGTGTTAATTGGTCTTCCAGCTCTTCGTTATGCTCAAATTTACTTTTTCCAGCCTCTTATTGCTACTTGTCCCAACTTTTTGGGGATTTGTTGACACCGTGAAAATATGAATCAACGTATTTTTCCTTTAAAATGATACATTTACTCGGATTAAACGTTTGATCTGTCATCTACGTTCTATTACAAATAAAATATTGACATTTGCCATCTCCACATCATTGCATTCAGTTTTTATTCACAATTTGTTTAGTGTCCCAACTTTTTTGGAATCCGGTTTGTAGTTTGAAATCAAAATGTGTAAAAAATGCCCTGTGAAATCCTAAAGGTGCTCTTTGGAATGTGGGCCCCTTTGCCCACCTAGGCTGCAAAAAAGTGTCACACATGTGGTATCGCCGTGTCAGGAGAAGTCGGGCAATGTGTTTCGGGGTGTCTTTTTACACATGCCAATGCTGGGCGAGATAAATATCTCTGTCAAATGACAACTCTGTATAAAAAAAATGGCAAAAGTTGTCTTTTAGAGAGATATTTCTCTCACCCAGCATGGGTATATGTAAAAAGACACCCCAAAACACATTGCCCAACTTCTCCTGAGTACGGCGATACCACATGTGTGACACTTTTTTGCAGCCTAGGTGCGGAAAGGGGCCCAAATTCCAAAGAGCACCTTTAGGATTTCACAGGGCATTTTATACACATTTGGATTTCAAACTACTTCTCACTCATTAGGCCCCCTAAAATGCCAGGGCAGTATAACTACCCCACAAGTGACCCCATTTTGGAAAGAAGAGACCCCAAGGTATTTCGTGATGGGCATAGTGAGTTCATGGAAGTTTTTATTTTTTGTCACAAGTTAGTGGAATATGAGACTTTGTAAGAAAAAAAAACCAAAAAACATCATTTTCCGCTAACTTGTGACACAAAATAAAAAATTCTATGAACTCGCCATGCCCCTCACGGAATACCTTGGGGTGTCTTCTTTCCAAAATGGGGTCACTTGTGGGGTAGTTATACTGCCCTGGCATTTTAAGGGCCCTAATGCGTGAGAAGTAGTTTGAAATCCAAATGTGTTAAAAATGCCCTGTGAAATCCTAAAGGTGCTCTTTAGAATGTGGGCCCCTTTGCCCACCTAAGCTGCAAAAAAGTGTCACACATGTGGTATAGCCGTACTCGGAAGAAGTAGGGCAATGTGTTTTGGGGTGTATTTTTACATATACCCATGCTGGGTGAGAGAAATACCTCTCTAAAAGTCAACTTTTCCCATTTTTTATACAAAGTTGTCATTATAGAGAGATATTTCTCTCACCCAGCATGGGTATATGTAAAAAGACATCCCAAAACACATTGCCCAACTTCTCCTGAGTACGGCGATACCACATGTGTGACACTTTTTTGCAGCCTAGATGCGCAAAGGGGCCCAAATTCCTTTTAGGAGGGCATTTTTAGACATTTGGATCCCAGACTTCTTCTCACGCTTTAGGGCCCCTAAAATGACAGGGCAGTATAAATACCCCACATGTGACCCCATTTTGGAAAGAAGGCACCCCAAGGTATTCAATGAGGGGCATGGCGAGTTCATAGATTTTTTTTTTGGGCACAAGTTAGCGGAAATTGATTTTTTTTTTAAATTTCAATCTTTCATGGACTAAATATTCCCCTCAGCGAATACCTTGGGGTGTCTTCTTTCCGAAATGGGGTCACATGTGGGGTATTTATACTGCCCTGGCATTTTAGGGGCCCTAAAGCGTGAGAAGAAGTCTGGAATATAAATGTCTAAAACTTTTTACGCATTTGGATTCCGTGAGGGGTATAGTGAGTTCATGTGAGATTTTATTTTTTGTCACAAGTTAGTGGAATATGAGACTTTGTAAGAAAAAATAAATAAATCAATTTCCGCTAACTTGTGCCAAAAAAAGTCTGAATGATCGATGACAAGGGGGCTCCATTCAGACGTCCGTACGTGTTTTGCGGATCCGCGGTGTCCGTGTTTTGTGGATCCACGGATCCGCAAAACACTTACGGACGTCTGAATGGAGCCTTACAGGGGGGTGATCAATGACAGGGGGATGATAACCCCATATAGACTCCCTGATCACCCCCCTGTCATTGATCACCCCCCTGTAAGGCTCCATTCAGACGTCTGTATGTGTTTTGCGGATCCGATCCATGGATCCGTAAAACACATACGGACGTCTGAATGGAGCCTTACAGGGGGGTGATCAATGACAGGGGGGGGATCAGGGAGTCTATGTGGGGTGATCACCCCCCTGTTATTGATCACCCCCCTGTAAGGCTCCATTCAGACGTCCGTATGTGTTTTTCAGATCCGATCCGTGGATCCGTAAAACACATACGGACGTCTGAATGGAGCCTTACAGGGGGGTGATCAATGACAGGGGGGTGATCAATGACAGGGGGGTGATCAGGGAGTCTATATGGGGTGATCACCCCCCTGTCATTGATCACCCCCATGTAAGGCTCCATTTAGACGTCCGTATGTGTTTTGCGGATCCGATCCATGGATCCGTAAAACACATACGGATGTCTGAATGGAGCCTTACAGGGGGGTGATCAATGACAGGGGGGTGATCAATGACAGGGGGGTGATCTATATGGGGTGATCACCCCCCTGTCTTTGATCACCCCCCTGTAAGGCTCCATTCAGACGTCCGTTTCTGTTTTGCGGATCCGATCCATGGATCCGTGGATCCGTAAAACACATACGGACGTCTGAATGGAGCCTTACAGGGGGGTGATCAATGACAGGGGGGTGATCAATGACAGGGGGGTGATCAGGGAGTCTATATGGGGTGATCACCCCCCTGTCAGGCTCCATTTAGACGTCCGTATGTGTTTTGCGGATCCGATCCATGGATCCGTAAAACACATACGGATGTCTGAATGGAGCCTTACAGGGGGGTGATCAATGACAGGGGGGTGATCAATGACAGGGGGGTGATCTATATGGGGTGATCACCCCCATGTCGTTGATCACCCCCCTGTAAGGCTCCATTCAGACGTCCGTTTCTGTTTTGCGGATCCGATCCATGGATCCGTGGATCCGTAAAACACATACAGACGTCTGAATGGAGCCTTACAGGGGGGTGATCAGGGAGTCTATATGGGGTGATCACCCCCCTGTAAGGCTTTATTCAGACGTCCGTATGTGTTTTGCGGATCCGAAAAACACATACGGACGTCTGAATGGAGCCTTACAGGGGGGTGATCAATGACAGGGGGGTGATCAATGACAGGGGGTGATCAGGGAGTCTATATGGGGTGATCAGGGGTTAATAAGGGGTTAATAAGTGACAGGGGGGGTGTAGTGTAGTGTGGTGCTTGGTGCTACTTATTACAGAGCTGCCTGTGTCCTCTGGTGGTCGACCCAAGCAAAAGGGACCACCAGAGGACCAGGTATCAGGTATATTAGACGCTGTTATCAAAACAGCGTCTAATATACCTGTTAGGGGTTAAAAAAATTGCATCTACAGCCTGCCAGCAAACGATCGCCGCTGGCAGGCTGTAGATCCACTCACTTACCTGCAGTTCCTGTGTTAAGCCCTATACAGGGATCTGGTCTTCGCTGCAAGGGAGCATGGCCTCTACCTCTTGGGATAATCCAAGTGTAGCTGGCAGGTGACCAACAGAGACACCAGCGCAAAGCAGGGCAGGCAGCAATGGATCAATACGAGAGACAGGATAAGATCAAGTCAGGCAGCAGAGGGTCACATGGAGCCGGTAACACAGGCAGAGGTTCAGTACACCGGCAGATGGTCAGAATAGCACACCTTCAGTAAGTAGTGTACTAGGAAACCTATTGCTCCGGCACTTCTCCCTGAGGATAGGGACCTTAACTAGCCAGTGATATCCAGCCACTGGCTGGTGAAAATGCAGAATAGGTGCTCTGGAAAGGGGATTGAAGACTCCAGCAACCGACCCTACCAGAGGAGGGATGGCAGTGTCCTGGATAACAGGGCGGGTGCGGGTGCGGAGCATCGTAAGAGTCTTCAAGTAAGCTCCCTATAATGGCCATTGTAGATAGTTAGAATTTTATCATTTACCTCTATGGCTATGTATAGGTGAACTTGGGAATATGGAGCTCGGTTTTAAAACAGAACTTAAAATTTAATACCTTTTGCGATTAAAATGCAGCTCAAGCAGTATTTACACTTTGTGTAAAGTAAAAACTGGGCACTCACTGGCAATGGAGAAAAATTAAGAGCAATTTATTTAAACAGTAAAAAATAAGGTGATATGCAAGTTAAAATAAGTACAATAGATAGCAGCAATCCTGTGTAATAATAAAGAGGAGGGTCTCTAAAGTGCAAAGTTGCATACAACAATCGCAGAAAAATCGATCGATAAAAATCGAAAAATATAGAGTCACATAAAATCGATTGCTATATAGAACAATTCGAAAATCTGTGCAATGTACTGCAAATAACAGTCACATGATAGTCAGGGACGCAGTATCCTCCCAATCATAAGGTGTAAAGCTGAGTAATTGTAGCTAGGTACATAAAAATTATATTCAAATCCTTTTAAAAAAGTCTCCATGAAAATATCTTCAACATTCGAAAGTATTAATATATGGTCATAGATTCGTATGGTTAGAAATTCTTCGTACGAGTTAGCGGCGTCCCGCTACTCTAAGTACATTCTAAGTACACAAGTGACATCCTGATTTCCAAGTGTTCTATTTAATACATTATATTTGCTGGTTTCATTCTCATGTAATATTGAGAACACTCTTGAGTAAAAAGTCATGCGATATATGCCGTTTTCGTGAGAAATATATAACACTTCAATGCGCTCAGTCAACTCGCGATTTGGTGTCCTTACCACTTATTTTTCCCACGCTTAGCTATCACCGCACTCTGACCTTTGTCTTGTGTTCCGGTGCCGGTTTACTTAGGACCGAAGCTCTCTTGCACGTAGGTAGATCTATATTGAAGAAGTAAGGAAGCTTTTTTTTAAAATAATTTTTCAGAGAGTCCTCAATGAATAAAACCAGCAATACTTGAAGAGTGAGTCTTCTTAAACTTTCATGGGGGATTGTACCAAATGTGTTTCGGGGCTACGGTCCCTTCCTCAGTAAACCAAACTTGAGTAGCGGGAAGCCGCTAACTCGTACGAACAATTTCTAACCATACTAATCTATGACCATATATTAATACTCTTGAATATTGAAGATATTTTTGTGGAAACTTTTTTAAAAGGATTTGAATATTATTTTTATGTACCTAGCTACAATTACTCAGTTTTACACCTTATGATTGGGAGGATACTGCGTCCCTGACTATCATTTGACTGTTATTTGCCGTACATTGCACAGATTTTCAATCTGTTCTATATAGCAATCGATTTTATGTGACTCTATATTTTTCGATTTACAGTACAGACCAAAAGTTTGGACACACCTTCTCATTCAAAGAGTTTTCTTTATTTTCATGACTATGAAAATTGTAGATTCACACTGAAGGCATCAAAACTATGAATTAACACATGTGGAATTATATACATAACAAAAAAGTGGGAAACAACTGAAAATATGTCATATTCTAGGTTCTTCAAAGTAGCCACCTTTTGCTTTGATTACTGCTTTGCACACTCTTGGCATTCTCTTGATGAGCTTCAAGAGGTAGTCACCTGAAATAGTTTTCACTTCACAGGTGTGCCCTGTCAGGTTTAATAAGTGGGATTTCTCGCCTTATAAATGAGGTTGGGACCATCAGTTGCGTTGTGGAGAAGTCAGGTGGATACACAGCTGATAGTCCTACTGAATAGACTGTTAGAATTTGTATTATGGCAAGAAAAAAGCAGCTAAGTAAAGAAAAACAAGTGGCCATCATTACTTTAAGAAATGAAGGTCAGTCAGTCCGAAAAATTGGGAAAACTTTGAAAGTGTCCCCAAGTGCAGTCACAAAAACCATCAAGCGCTACAAAGAAACTGACTTACATGCGGACCGCCCCAGGAAAGGAAGACCAAGAGTCACCTCTGCTGCAGAGGATAAGTTCATCCGAGTCACCAGCCTCAGAAATCGCAGGTTAACAGCAGCTCAGATTAGAGACCAGGTTAATGCCACACAGAGTTCTAGCAGCAGACACATCTCTAGAACAACTGTTAAGAGGAGACTGTGTGAATCAGGCCATCATGGTAGAATATCTGCTAGGAAACTACTGCTAAGGACAGGCAACAAGCAGAATAGACTTGTTTGGGCTAAAGAACACAAGGAATGGACAATAGACCAGTGGAAATCTGTGCTTTGGTCTGATGAGTCCAAATTTGAGATTTTTGGTTCCAACCACCGTGTCTTTGTGCGACGCAGAAAAGGTGAACGGATGGACTCTACATGCTTGGTTCCCACCGTGAAGCATGGAGGAGGAGGTGTGATGGTGCTTTGCTGGTGACACTGTTGGGGATTTATTCAAAATTGAAGGCATACTGAACCAGCATGGCTACCACAGCATCTTGCAGCGGCATGCTATTCCATCCGGTTTGCGTTTAGTTGGACCATCATTTATTTTTTAACAGGACAATGACCCCAAACACACCTCCAGGCTTTGTAAGGGCTATTTGACCATGAAGGAGAGTGATGGGGTGCTGCGCCAGATGACCTGGCCTCCACAGTCACCGGACCTGAACCCAATCGAGATGATTTGGGGTGAGCTGGACCGCAGAGTGAAGGCAAAAGGGCCAACAAGTGCTAAGCATCTCTGGGAACTCCTTCAAGACTGCTGGAAGACCATTTCAGGTGACTACCTCTTGAAGCTCATCAAGAGAATGCCAAGAGTGTGCAAAGCAGTAATCAAAGCAAAAGGTGGCTACTTTGAAGAACCTAGAATATGACATATTTTCAGTGGTTTCACACTTTTTTGTTATGTATATAATTCCACATGTGTTAATTCATAGTTTTGATGCCTTCAGTGTAAATCTACAATTTTCATAGTCATGAAAACAAAGAAAACTCTTTGAATGAGAAGGTGTGTCCAAACTTTTGGTCTGTACTGTATATCAATCGATTTTTCTGAGATTATTGTATGCTGCTAACAACTTTGCACTTTAGAGACCCTCCTCTTTATTATTACACAGGATTGCTGCTATCTATTGTACTTATTTTAACTTGCATATCACCTTATTTTTTACTGTTTAAATAAATTGCTCTTAATTTTTCTCCATTTGCCAGTGAGTGCCCAGTTTTTACTTTACACTTTTAACTTATGTAGAATGGGTGATTCTATCTGACTGTGAGCACAACATCGTGATTCTTGACACATTGGTGCAGCTTCATACCTATATTATTCTAAGTATTTACACTTTAATGTCTAACTCACAGTCAAAATTTGGAACATCCAATTACAACTGTAGTAGTCCCCTATGGCATTATCAAATAGTATCACACTGCTAGGGGTTGAAGGAGCTAAGGTACTGGAAGTTAATAGGCTGGGATAATATTAACCCCTTAGGGACACAGCCTTATTTCACCTAAAGGACCAGGCCATTTTTTGCAAATCTGACCACTGTCACTTTAAGTGCTCATAACTTTAAAACGCTTTGACTTATCCAGGCCGTTCTGAGATTGTTTTTTCGTCACATATTGTACTTCATGACACTTGTAAAATGAAGTAAAAAAAATAATTTTTTTTGCACAAAATAATACCTAATTTACCCAAAGATTTCAAAAATTTGCAAATTTCAAAGTTTCAGTTTCTCTACTTCTGTAATACATAGTAATACCCCCAAAAATTGTGATGACTTTACATTCCCCATATGTCTACTTCATGTTTGTAGCATTTTGGGAATGATATTTTATTTTTTGGGGATGTTACAAGGCTTAGAAGTTTAGAAGCAAATTTTGAAAATTTTCAGAAATCTTCAAAATCCCACTTTTTATGGACCAGTTCAGGTTTGAAGTCATATTGTGAGGCTTAGATAATAGAAACCTCCCAAAAATGACCCCATCTAAGAAACTACACCCCTCAAGGTATTCAAAACTGATTTTACATACGTCGTTAACCCTTTAGGTGTTGCACAAGAGTTATTGGCAAATGGGGATGAAATTTGAGAATTTCTTTTTTTTGTCTAATTTTCCATTTTAACCCATTTTTTCCACTAACAAAGCAAGGGTTAACAGCCAAACAAGACTGTATCTTTATTGCCCTGATTCTGCCGTTTACAGAAACACCCAATATGTGGCCGTAAACTACTGTACGGCCACACAGTAGGGCGTAGAGTGAAAGGTGCGCCGTTTGGTTTTTGGAAGGCAAATTTTTTGGATTGGTTTATTTACACCATGTCCCATTTGAAGCCCCCTGATGCACCCCTAGAGCAGAAACTCCCTAAAAGTGACCCCATCTAAGAAAGTACACCCCTCAAGGTATTCAAAACTGATTTTACATACATTTTTAACCCTTTAGGTGTTGCACAAGAGTTATTGGCAAATGGGGATGAAATTTGAAAATTTCATTTTTTTGCCTTATTTTCCATTTTAACCCATTTTTTCCACTAACAAAGCAAGGGTTAACAGCCAAACAAGACTGTATATTTATTGCCCTGACTCTGCCGTTTACAGAAACACCCCATATGTGGCCGTAAACGACTGTACGGCCACACAGCGGGGCGTAGAGTGAAAGGTGCGTCGTTTGGTTTTTGGAAGCCAGATTTTGCTGGACAGTTTTTTTGACACCATGTCCCATTTGAAGCCCCCCTGATGCACCCCTAGAGTAGAAACTCCATAAAAGTGACCCCATCTAAGAAACTACACCCCTCAAGGTATTCAAAACTGATTTTACATACCTTTTTAACCCTTTAGGTGTTGCACAAGATTTCATGGAAAATAGAGATACAATTTCCAAATTTCACTTTTTTGGCAGATTTTCCATTTTAATATTTTTTTTCCAGTTACAAAGAAAGTATTAACAGCCAAAAAAAACTCATTATTTATGGCCCTGATTCTGTAGTTTACAGAAACACCCCATATGTGGTCGTAAACTGCTGTACGGGCACACGGCAGGGGCGCAGAAGGAAAGGAATGCCATACGGTTTTTGGAAGGCTGGATTTTGCTGGACTGTTTGTTTTTTACACCATGTCCCATTTGAAGCCCCCCTGATGCACCCCTAGAGTAGAAACTCTAAAAAAGTTACCCCATTTTAGAAACTACGGGATAGGGTGGCAGTTTTGTTGGTACTAGTTTAGGGTACATATGATTTTTGGTTGCTCTATATTACACTTTTTGTGCGGCAAGGTAACAAGAAATACCTTTTTGGCACAGTTTTATTTTTTGTTATTTACAACATTCATCTGACAGGTTAGATCATGTGGTAATTTTATAGAGCAGGTTGTCACGGACACGGCGATACCTAATATGTATACAATTATTTTTATTTATGTAAGTTTTACACAATGATTTCATTTTTAAAACAAAAAAAGTTTTAGTTTCTCCATAGTCTAAGAGCCATAGTTTTTTCAGTTTTTGGGCGATTATCTTAAGTAGGGGCTGATTTTTTGCGGGATGAAATGACGGTTTGATTGGCCTTATTTTGGGGTGCATATGATTTTTTGATCGCTTGCTATTACACTTTTTGTGACGTAAGATGACAAAAAATTGCTTTTTTTACACCGTTTTTATTTTTATTTTTTTACGGTGGTCACCTGAGGGGTTAGGTTATGTGATATTTTTATAGAGCCGGTCCAAACGGACGTGACAATACCTAATATGTATACTTTTTTTTTAATTTATGTAAGTTTTACACAATGATTTCATTTTTGAAACAAAAAAAATGATGTTTTAGTGTTTCCATAGTCTAAGAGCCATAGTTTTTTCAGTTTTTGGGCGATTATCTTAAGTAGGGTCTCATTTTTTGCGGGATGAGATGACGGTTTGATTGTTACAATTTTGGCGTACATGCGACTTTTTTGATCACTTTTATTACCTTTTTTTGGGAAGTAAGGTGGGCAAAATTTCAATTTCATCATAGTTTTTAATTTTTTATTTTTATGGCGTTCACCGTTCGGGTAAAGTAACATGACCGTTTTATAGATCAGGTCGTTACTGAACACGGCGATACCAAACATGTGTAGGGAATTTTATTTTTTTCATTTTTAATCAGTGATAAATGTGTTTTTTAATTTTTACTTTTTTTTCACATTTTTTTTCATTTTTTTTTACCCAGACCCACTTGGTTCTTGAAGATCCAGTGGGTCTGATGTCTGTATAATACAGTACAGTACTATATACTATACAGTACTGTACTGTATTTTACTTACAGTTTGCCTGAACAGATCTATGCTTTCAGCACAGATCTGTTCAGCACCATGGACAGCAGGACGCCTGAGCAGGCGTCCTGTTGCCATGGGAACCTTCCCCGTCTGCCACAACTGCGCAGACGGGGAAGGGTGAGGACTGGGGTGGCGGGGGGCTGTCTGGGGGCTCTCTCCCTCTCCTATCGGGGGGCTGCAGAGGCACAGCAGCCCCCCGATCGGAGAGGGAGGAAGCTCCCTGCGCTGTTAACCTTTTCCATACAGCGGTCCGTACGGACCGCTGTATGGAAAGGGTTAAACGGCTGACATCACATCAACGATGTCAGCCGTTTATACCAGGGTGCCAGCAATGTGCTGGCACCCTGGTATACCCACTAGAAACCAACGATTATTCAAGGGGAGGCGGGCGGGGGATCGCGATCCCGCCTGCCGCACCGCCCGCCTCCCGCACCACCCACAACCCTCCCCCTGCACCTCCCGCCCACATAATATCATTCAGGGGTGCAGGGGGAGGAAGAACATATATATTTTGGGCATTGTAAAGTTTCTGATCCCCGCGGATCAGAAACGGCAAAAAGCGCATCAAACCGCAGGTCTGAATTGACCTGCGGTTTGTTGCGATCGCCGACATGGGGGGGGGTCACAGGACCCCCCCCGCGCATTTAGCCTAGGTGCCTGCTCAATGATTTGAGCAGGCACCTTGTTCCGATCACTGCCAGCCGGGCGGCAGTGATCGGAACAACACATGACGTACCGGTACGTCATGTGTCCTTAAGTACCAGGACATCATGACGTACCGGTACGTCATGTGTCCTGAAGAGGTTAATCGTCATATAATAATTTAGTTTCTAACAGTTATCTGTATGGGTAAACTGTAATCTGCAGGACTTTATGGCCTATTTTTACCACAATTTGTGCACGCCCTATACAGAAGACTGAGCTGGATGTTGGCAGTGTTGACTTAGGCCTCATGCACACGACAGTTGTTTTTTGCAACCGCAAATTGTGTGTCCGCCCCAAAAAACGTATGTGGCATCCATTTTTTGGGGAGGATCCGTTTTTTTCCACAGATCCCTTGTAATAAATGCCTATCCTTGTCCGCAAATGTAAAAAAAGTAGGACATGCAGTATTATTTTTGCTAAAGCGAAACACGGACAACGGACGCGAAACACAAACAGATGAACTATCAGCATTTTTTTGCTGACCCATTGAAATTAATGGGTCCCCATCCTATCCGCAAAAAAAACGGAACAGAGATCGAGAAAAACAACTGTCGTGTGCATGAGGCCTTAGTCTGCTTTTTATGTTCTCATGTCCTATGGTTCATACAGTGTATATAATTTACAGTTACTCAGATTGCTGTTATCAGCACCTTTATATCTCAGAAGATGGACAATAAATTTATGCTGCGTTACTGGACAAACACCAATGGAGGAGACCATACAAATAATACAGTAAAAACAGTATACAACATGCGAAAAGGCTTTTAATTATATTTTGTCTTCAATTAGCAAAATGAAAACTATGTCACACACTACAAAATAATGAAAGGAATTGGTTTTAATGTCAGTAACAAACATTTGAATGTTTAGAAACAGATTTTTGCACTTTTAAACCATTCTGGAGTGCCCAATAGAAAAAGTCCCCTAAAGGTTTAATATTCATTTATCATCACAATTTAATTTCACTCTGTAATCTTCTGCCCTAAACTAAGTGGACCTGTAAAACTGCAACAAAATGAAAATCTATAGTCGGAAAAGAAAGACAATGAGATGACTGTTTGCAGAATGGGGATGTCATGATGGAGATGATCAGTAGCTCACCCATCTAATTGTCTAAAGTGATCATTAGACGTGGAGGTAGGTTCCAACTCTAGCGCTGTGTGGGATGCAAGTGGCTCTAAATGTCTCCTTTGCTGCTGCACTCCGCAGGACTACTTGAGTTGCCAATCTGCTTTTGCTACTACTACAGGGGCAATAGTAGCTGCAGTGGCAGCAGTACAGTATGATACCTGACAACGAGGCGATGTGTAGAGGTAGTTATAGTGGCAGGCGCAATAGCAGCTGCAGTGGCAGCAGTACAGTATGAAACCTGACAACGAGGAGATGTGTAGAGGTAGTAATAGTGGCAGGGGCAATAGCAGCTGCAGTGGCAGCAGTACAGTATGACACCTGACAACGAGGAGATGTGTAGAGGTAGTAATAGTGGCAGGGGCAATAGCAGCTGCAGTGGCAGCAGTACAGTATGAAACCTGACAACGAGGCGATGTGTAGAGGTAGTTATAGTGGCAGGCGCAATAGTAGCTGCAGTGGCAGCAGTACAGTATGATACCTGACAACGAGGAGATGTGTAGAGGTAGTAATAGTGGCAGGGGCAATAGCAGCTGCAGTGGCAGCAGTACAGTATGATACCTGACAACGAGGCGATGTGTAGAGGTAGTTATAGTGGCAGGCGCAATAGCAGCTGCAGTGGCAGCAGTACAGTATGAAACCTGACAACGAGGAGATGTGTAGAGGTAGTAATAGTGGCAGGGGCAATAGCAGCTGCAGTGGCAGCAGTACAGTATGAAACCTGACAACGAGGCGATGTGTAGAGGTAGTAATAGTGGCAGGGGCAATAGCAGCTGCAGTGGCAGCAGTACAGTATGAAACCTGACAACGAGGCGATGTGTAGAGGTAGTTATAGTGGCAGGCGCAATAGTAGCTGCAGTGGCAGCAGTACAGTATGATACCTGACAACGAGGAGATGTGTAGAGGTAGTAATAGTGGCAGGGGCAATAGCAGCTGCAGTGGCAGCAGTACAGTATGATACCTGACAACGAGGCGATGTGTAGAGGTAGTTATAGTGGCAGGCGCAATAGCAGCTGCAGTGGCAGCAGTACAGTATGAAACCTGACAACGAGGAGATGTGTAGAGGTAGTAATAGTGGCAGGGGCAATAGCAGCTGCAGTGGCAGCAGTACAGTATGAAACCTGACAACGAGGAGATGTGTAGAGGTAGTAATAGTGGCAGGGGCAATAGCAGCTGCAGTGGCAGCAGTACAGTATGAAACCTGACAACGAGGAGATGTGTAGAGGTAGTAATAGTGGCAGGGGCAATAGCAGCTGCAGTGGCAGCAGTACAGTATGAAACCTGACAACAAAGAGATGTGTAGCTGTGTAGGGGTAGTAATAGTTGCAGCAGGGGCATTAGAAGCTGCAGTGGCAGCAGTACAGTATGGAACATGACAGACACGGCACAAGATGGGTAGCAGTAGTAGCAACAGGGCAGAAGTAGCTGCAGCGGCAGCAGCACATTATAGAACCTGACAAATAAGCATGATATATGCAGCTGTGTAGGGGTAGTAATAGTTGCAGCAGGGGCAATAGCAGCTGCAGTGGCAGCAGTACAGTATGGAACATGACAGACACGGCACAAGATGGGTAGTAGTAGTAGCAACAGGGCAGAAGCAGCTGCAGCAGCACATTATAGAACCTGACAAATAAGCATGATATATGCAGCTGTGTAGGGGTAGTAGTGGCAGCAGTACAGTATGGGACATGATGGACAGATAAACAGCGGAAGTGACATCGTTGAGATGGTGATAAATAGTGAGTCCCCACTGTTAGCAATGGCAAATTTATTCATTGGCATCAGGTGGGGGTGTTTGGAAAATCTTGCGTTAGCATACTGCTTTAATTTTCTATATTTGATTATTGTCATGTATGCATGGGATAACAGGATAATACTAATAATGTTAGGCCTCATTCACACAGCCAGTATTTATAAGGCAAAACTAGGGATGTAGCCAGTAGAGAGAACAGTTATAATGGAAGGATTTGTACCTCTCTGTGTTTTGGACCCACTCTTGGTTTTGGCCTACAAATACTGACGGGAAATACTGACCAGAATATGCAACTTTTGAGGCCTTATTCTATACATTTTGTGCTTTTGAGACATACACTGAAACACCTTTTAGAATTGAGTTTTAGTGAATATCTGCCTTTGTTTTTACCTTTAAAGGGGAGGTTCCACTCTTACATGACCTATTCATTTTATAGATTATAAACAATTACCTTATTTGCCATTTACATGCTGTTTAAAAGGTGCTTATAGTATGGCACTATCCGGTGGTCAAAGTTTATAGCAATGTGCACATCCATCTACCAAGCTAAGTGCTGTTGGTCATGCATACTCAGTCACCTCTCTACAGCCAAAAGTGGATTGGCAACTTAAAGTAGCCCTGGAAAAAGAAAACTAAAAGCGGCCCCATGTTGTAGGCCAGTCCAAAATGACAGAAGGCAGGGCCAATATAAGTAGGCAGGTCAAACATAAGTAGGTGGGGGCAGCAATACTGTAGTGCAGCACAAAAACACTGCTCCCACAAAACCAAATACACAGTGCAGCACAAAATACTGCCGCCTCGGCCTTTAACTCTATCATCGTCCTGAGGATGGAGATACAGTTGAATGCAAGAGGGGACTTTCTTCTGCCAGTCAGGTGCATAAGCACTAGATGCTCCTAGCATTAACTAATGCTGAGAGCATCAGATCACTATGTACCCAACCAGCGGCCATGAAGAGGGCTTGCATAGCATTGGGCGACTGGGAAACTTCCCTGTAGGATTGAAGGCCAGTCCATTCCTACCCGCAGCTGAGTCTCTGCCTTGTGATCATCTGTTCACCTGACAGCACCTAATAGAAACAGTTTTCTGCAAGGGAGAGAGACATTTTTATTAACTGCACTGTAGTGAACACGGGGCAGAGTGCCATCTCTATTATCTGCACTGCAGTGTAGAGGGTATCCCTGCAGAGACCTGGCTGTAGGAAGGTAAAATAAATGTGTTCAGGAGCAGCAACACGTGCGGCGTCTGGAGAGCACAAAATGGTGATAGCGCAACAGCTGAGCAGGAGATCGCAGATCCAAAGCGGTCCAATGGCATGTAGTAGAAATGGAAGGCCACAGCAGCGTCTCACCAAAAAGCTTCTTTATTTAGGAACACTCCTCATAACAGGTCATACAGAGCAGTTTGCAGCAACGTTTCGGCTAAGCATAGCCTTTGTCAAGCATGACTAAGGCTATGCTTAGCCGAAACGTTGCTGCAAACTGCTCTGTATGACCTGTTATGAGGAGTGTTCCTAAATAAAGAAGCTTTTTGGTGAGACGCTGCTGTGGCCTTCCATTTCTACTGGCTGTAGGAAGGGTGACCATCAGCACTCAGATCAGTAGGAGGATGTACACATTGATAGGCTCGGACTGGCCCACAGGGGTACAGGTTTTCCCCCGTTGGGCCCCTGAGCAAGGTGGGCCCCTAGTCTCCCACCCTAGGGTACATAACACAGTAGACTTACTGCACTACATTCATGTATTCAATGTACAGCACCTCAACCAGCCTATGTTCTGTGACACAGTGAGGGGTTGTGTCTGGCAAGCCAGGTATTTTCCTCCCAGCATGTGCGGCTGGGCTGGTTGCCAGCCAGGTAAGGTCAAATACCGGACCGCAGTTTAAGTGCCGGACTGCGTTTTGGCAGCACCTGGCTGTCCTTAAATAGGCAGTTGGGCTCAGCAGAGATGTCTCTGTTTTTGGGATCTGAGGCTTTGTGCCGTGCTGGAGGGCTGAGAGACACATGCTGGGGAAACAGGCCCCCTAAAGCCTGCTGTGGATTACTGGAGGCAGAACTGCCAGCAAGGTGACTTGTGTGTTATATGAACTTTCCAGTGTGTGTGAATTAACACCAAGACTGTAAAGTTACATGCTGTTTTGTGCAATTGCCTTAAGTGTGAATAAACACTGACGTTTTGAGTTAAGAACTTGTATTTTGCCTCTGTACTGCGCCCGCTTACCCTATCTACCAGAGCGAAACCCCACAATTGGTGGAGGATGTGAGCAAGAGCAGTGAGGCTGTTGTTAACGCCGATATTTTTGGTTTCTGCATTTTTCAGGCACGGTTGTATGTCGTACATTAAACCAGATGTATTACAACCAGTGCCCCATGACAAAATGGAAGCTGTTGTGAAGGCCCCCATGGAGGCTAATCTGCAACAATGAGAGACAAACCTGCAGCAACGCGAGGCTAATAAGCAGCAGCAGGAGACTAACCAGTTGCTGCTACAACACGTGATGGCTTAGCAGACAGCAGGAGCAACCCTGAGCGTCCACAATGCCCGGAAAGCAGTCCGTGCTGCGATTTCTAAGATGACCCCCGCAGACGACAACGAAACCTACCTGGCAATGTACGAGAAAGTGGCCATCAGGGAAAAGCTGACCAGTGGGCTGAGGTCATGCTCCATTCCTGGCATCCGAATCCCAGCGGGTGTATTTCGAATTGCCGGACGATCAAGCGGCCGACTACCAAAAAGTAAAGGATGAGATTTTGGCAAGACCGGCGGTAAATGTGTTGGTCCGAGCCCAGCGGGTACATCAGTGGGGGTTTAAGCCGGCTGAGCCTGCGAGGACCCAGTATTATGACTTACTCCACCTCTTGCAAAAGTGGCTACAGCCTGAGTCCCACGGCCATGCTGGATAGACTATTGGCTGATATGTTCTGGAGAGCTCTGCCACCCCCTCTCCAGCAATGGATCGGCCAGGTGTCTCCTGGCAACACCCTAGAAATGGTGGACCTGGTGGAGCGCTACAAGGCTACTAAGACTGTTACTGGGGTTTTTTTTTGTGGGAGGGGGCAGTCAAACCCTGTAAATCTCCATTCCAGACCCGGCGACTTGTACCAACCAAACCCACCCGGGGTGTACCCTCTACGGGCCTGGCTCCGATAGTCTGCTGGCACTGTCAGGAGACTGGCCATGTAAGAGCTGACCACCCCCATCAGGTGGAACACATGGATACTAACTATGCCTACCATCAATTGCTATATGCCAGGAAGCTATGTGCAGCAGGAACCCCAAAAATTCTAAACCACCTGTGCCAGGTGGAGGTAGGAGACACTACAGCGGAGGCTCTGCTGGACTCAGGGAGTCTGGTGTCCCTAGTAAGGGCTAGCCTGGTAGGGTCTGCAAAGTATACTGGCTGGAGAGTCAGGGTCATGTGCATCCATGGAGACTTAAAAGACTATCCCACCACAGGGGCTGGCAGATGGACTCACTAAGTGGCAGTTACCCCAAATTTACACTATAAACTTATAATAGGGAGAGACTTGCCAGCACTGTGGCCTGCTATGAGAGTGACTGATACCCATGAGACAGGGGTAACCCTAGCAGAGTGGCCTGGCTCAGGGGGGAGACCAGAACCCTGGGAACCTGAGACCGAAGGTCCAGCGGTAGGGGTGACCGCCACTTCGGTGGAAGAGGGGAAGACAACCCCGCTAAGTGTGATGGTGGAGACATGGAGGACTTGCCGCCGGGTCCTGAATTGGCAGACCTCAATGTCTCTGGGGATAATTTTGGTACCGTCCAACGTCGGGACCCAACTGTCAACGCCAGATATCTGAGAAGCTCTGACAGACGTTCTTCAGAACCTCTTGCTTGAGGTTCTTTTGTTTTGCTTTCGTTTTGTCATCTCGTTTCCCTCTCTCAGCTGTCATCTAGTTGCACTGATTGCATCCCTTTAAATCCCCTCGCATACTGCATCACTGCGGTTTATACAACTTCCTGGATTGTGTGCATGCTGGATGCTGCAACTGATGCTTCTACAGATAAGTCTGTTCCTTTATTTGTGTTTTCCTGTTGGCTTGATCTTAGGTGACCCTGACTCCCTTCGTATTAAGTGTAGGGAGCCGGTGGTCGTGTCCCCTCACTGTTGTAGGGTGTTCAGGTGTCATACAGTCGAGGCATGAGGGCATGCAATTATCTATCATAGAGATCTTTTCATGGGCCGAGAATTCAGGGAGAGTGCTAGGGCTTTTATAGAGCTCACCCTTATGTTCAATAGTTTGTGTCACGACCATGGTCATGGTCGTGACTCCTTGGGAGCCGCATGCATTTGCCCGCGGTCTGGTATTGTTGTCAACCACAGGTGAGGGCTAGTATCTTGCCTCACGTGTGGTTGCCGCTGGCAACTTGTGGTTGTTGGGCAGTGGAGCAGCCTGAGCTGGCTGCTGGGCGGCTCGCTGTCCATGCATGCGGTTGTCTTTGGCAAGGTGTGTTTATGTGGGCACTTTCCTTGTCTGGTGTGCACGGGGTTTATTGTGTGTATTCCCCTTTTAGTTGCTGTCTTCCCTTCCCTGGTGTGTGAAGGGTTAATTCCCTTCCTAGTCTGTGAGCACTGGGTGTGTCTGCGTGGGTGTGGCTACATGGGCTATTTAACCTCAGTTGAGACCTGAGTTCTGAGGGGTACTCCAGCCTTGTAGTAAGCTGGAGGCACTCTCCTGGTCCCATGTACCATCTGCCAGTGAGGGCCACCCTTGTGGGCATAAATTGTGATACTATATGTTTATGTGATGTTAAGTTTATGTCTATGTGGTGTCTGTTATTTTTGCAGCTATGGTTCTGGGTCCCTGTGTGTTTATGTGTACTGTGTCCTTTTATGTTTGTGTGTGGACAGCCAGCACTTGTGTCCAGGGATCCAGTCAGTGTGTCTGTGGCAAGTAGAGGTGGAAGTCTTTCACTCTCCTGCCATATCCATAGTCTGTTTATGGTTACATCCCATTGCAGCTCGGCCAGTTTTAGACTCCTGTTTCTCCGCATCCAGGAGGAACAGGTGGTCTACCCAGCTCCTAGTTCAGGGATCAGCGGAGGGTGAGTAGGGATCCGAGGTTCCTGAGCATGGGCCCTCCTACCTTCAAGGTCGGCTCATGCAGCTAGGAGTTAGGGTCGGATTAGGGATGCGTTAGGAGGTGACCTGCTCCCTAATTCTGTCGTCCTGGCCGAGCAGCCATTAACATCTGCTGGCATCGCACGGCTGAGGGTTTTCCCCATCCTCAGCCGTGACAGTTTGGGATCAAGTCAGTTGGATCTTCATTTGTTGTCTTCTAGTTTTCTGCAACACCATCCGTGACACCAACCCTATCCCGTGCCTGGGAAAATGTGTTAATAGTAGATGGTGAACCAAAACAACCTGGGGCAAAGTCAGTGTTTCCCTGTTTTTTGGTTCATCAGGATATGTTGTATCGGGTAAACCAACTACGGGGTGAGACTTTTGAACAGTTGGTGGTCCCCAAGGCTTATCGCAAGCTTGTGTTAGATCTAACCCACCAACACGTTCTCGGGGGTCACCTGGGGCTGCAGAAAACTCAGGATCGTATTAAACTGCGGTTTTAATGGCCCAGCATATTCAAAGAAGTGGAAGAGTTTTGTAAGTCTTGCCCAACCTGCCAGATAACTAGCCCCCAGCCACATTTCCGTAGTCCCCTAGTACCTCTCCCGATTATCGAAGTACCGTTTGACTGAAAAGCTATGGACCTCATAGGCTCAGTACCGAAGTCCACCAGAGGGCATCAACACATCTTAGTCATTCTAGAGTACGCCACTCGGTACATGGAGGCAGTGCAACTGCGACATACCTCGGCCAAACTCATAGCTAAGGAGTTAATGGAGATATTTTCCAGAGTGGGACTGCCTAAAATGGTTCTGACTGACTAAGGGACCCCTTTTATGTCCAAGGTGATAAGGGAACTCTGTAAGTTGCTGCACATAAAACAACTACGGACGTCCATTTACCATCCGCAAACGGAGGGTCTGGTAGAACGGTTTAACCAAACATTAAAAAATATGTTGAAAAAGGTAGTGTCTAAAGATGGGAAGGACTGAGACCTCCTTATGCCCTATCTCATGTTCGCAGTGCGAGAGGTACCCCAGGCCTCTACTGGGCTCTCGCCCTTCGAACTGCTATATGGCAGACACCCTAGCAGTCGCTTGGACGTGGCCAAAGAGGCGTGGGAACAACAACCAACTCCACATAAAAGTGTCATTGAGTACGTTGCCCAGATGCAAGATGGGATAGAGACAGTGTTCCCTCTTGGGAACATAGGGAGCATATGGAGGCAGCTCAGTGTGCCCAGAGTCAGGTCTATAATCGGCAGGCTCTGGTCCGGATCTTTAACCCGGGTGATCGGGTTTTGGTTCTGGTGCCAACCGTGGACAGTAAGTTCCTGGCTAGGTGGCAGGGTCCCTACGAGGTACTTGAGAAAATTGGAGATGTACACTACAAGGTACACCAGCCAGGGGAGCAGGTTTACCATGTGAATTTACTGAAACCATGGAAAGATAGGGAAACCTCTACAGAAGACAGCCCGTGGCCGGGTTTTCTAGGAGAAGAGGTACCGGCCCCTCTGTCTGATGCAAGAGAGGCGGCTGCTACAGTAAAAATTGTTGACAGCCTCTCCTCTAAACAGACATAGGAGGCCAGGGAGTTCGTTAGTCGGAACACGGATGTGTTCTCGGACCTCCCTGGATGCACTTCCCTAATCTAGCATGACATTGTCACTGAGCTTCAGGCAAAAGTCCAATTAAAACCATACCGGGTACCTGAGGCTCGGCGACAAGTCATATCGGAGGAGGTGCAGCTAGTGTTGCAGCTAGACGTTATTGAGGAGTCAAAAAGTGAGTGGGCCAGTCCTATAGTATTGATACCCAAGCCGGACAAGACGTTGCGGTTTTGTAATGACTTTTAAAAAATGTATGAGGTTTCCAAGTTCGATGCGTATCCCATGGATGAGCTCATCGAGAGGTTAGGACAAGCCCGTTTTGGACCTAACGAAAGGGTACTGGCAGGTGCCCTTAACAGAGGCTGCCAAAGAGAAAACTGCCTTCATCACGCCTGAGGGGCTGTATCAATATAAGGTCTTACCCTTTGGTCTGCATGACACCCCGCTACTTTTCAGCAACTAATGGACATTGTGCTTTGTCCAAATCGTCAGTACGCTTCGGCTTACCTGGACGATATTGTCATCCACAGTACCGACTGGGAAAGTCACCTACCCAAAGTGCAGGCTGTAGTGGACTCCCTTCGGAAAGCTGGCCTAACCGCTAACCCCAAAAATGTGCTATAGGATTAGAAGAGACTAAGTACCTGGGGTATGTCATTGGGCGCGCAGACATCAAACCCCAAGTGAACAAAATATAGGCGATACGGAATTGGCCCCAACCTGTCACCACTAGACAAATTTATTTGACTAGTTTGTTTATTTGAGGTTTGTTCCCCACTTTGCTACTCTAGCCGCGCCCTTGACAGGGCTCTTGAAGAGACGAAAATCAGTGGTAGTTCGCTGGGATGATCGGGCGGAAGAGGCTTTTGCCGCTTTGAAGTCGGCCCTGTGTGGGTCACCGGTTTTGGTGACGCCCGACTTCAAGAGGGAGTTTGTGGTACAAACGGAAGCCTCCAAAGTAGGCCTCCGTGCTGTACCGTCTCAGGAAGTCAATGGGTAGGAGCATCCCGTTGTCTTACTAAGCTGCAAGCTCACCCCAGCCGAAACCAGGTACATTATAGTGGAGAGAGAGTGCCTGGCTATCTAGTGGTCTCTCCGCTACTATTTGTTGGGGAGAAAGTTCTGCCTGGTGACCAACCACTCCCCTCTCAAGTGCATGAGCCAAGCCAAAGACAGGAATGCCCGGGTCACCAGATGGTTTTTGTCTCTGCAGAACTTTAAGTTCTCGGTAGAACACAGAGCAGGCCAGTTGCAGGGAAACGCGGATGCCCTGTCCCGGGTGCATTGTCTGGCTTGTGTCCACCGCCTCAGGGTTGAACAAAGGGGGGTATGTGACGCAGTGAGGGGTTGTGTCTGGCAAGGCGATCGCTCGCTGGCAGGCTGGAGATGTGATTTTTTTAACCCCTAACAGGTATATTAGACGCTGTTTTGATAACAGCGTCTAATATACCTGCTACCTGGTCCTCTGGTGGTCCCTTTTGTTTGGATCGACCACCAGAGGACACAGGCAGCTCAGTAAAGTAGCACCAAACACCACTACACTACACCCCCCCTGTCACTTATTAACCCTTTATGAACCACTGATCACCCCATACAGACTCCCTGATCACCCCCCTGTAAGGCTCCATTCAGACGTCCGTATGATTTTTACGGATCCATGGATACATGGATCGGATCCGCAAATCCGAAATTTTTGTCCCAAGTTAGCGGAAAGTGAGACTTTGTGAGAAAAAACTACAAAAATATCAATTTCCGCTAACTTATGCAAAAAAAAAAATTTCTATGAACTCGCCAGGCCCCTCATTGAATACCTTGGGGTATCTTCTTTCCAAAGTGGGGTCACATGTGGGGTATTTATACTGCCCTGGCTTTTTAGGGGCCCTAAAGCGTGAGAAGAAGTCTGGGATCCAAATGTCTAAAAATGCCCTCCTAAAAGGAATTTGGGCCACTTTGCGCATCTAGTCTGCAAAAAAGTGTCACACATGTGGTATCGCCGTACTCAGGAGAAGTTGGGGAATGTGTTTTGGGGTGTCATTTTACATATACCCATGCTGGGTGAGATAAATATCTTGGTCAAATGCCAACTTTGTATAAAAAAATGGGAAAAGTTGTCTTTTGCCGAGATATTTCTCTCACCCAGCATGGGTATATGTAAAATGACACCCCAAAACACATTCCCCAACTTCTCCCGAGTACGGCGATACCAATTGTGTGACACTTTTTTGCAGCCTAGGTGGGCAAAGGGGCACACATTCCAAAGAGCACCTTTCGGATTTCACCGGTAATTTTTACAGATTTTGATTGCAAACTTCTTCTCACATATTAGGGCCCCTAGAATGCCAGGGCAGTATAACTACCCCACAAGTGACCCCATTTTGGAAAGAAGACACCCCAAGGTATTTTGTGATGGGCATAGTGAGTTCATGGAAGTTTTTATTTTTTGTCACAAGTTAGTGGAATATGAGACTTTGTAAGAAAAAAAAAAAATCATCATTTTCCGCTAACTTGTGACAAAAAATAAAAAGTTCTATGAACTCACTATGCCCATCAGTGAATACCTTAGGGTGTCTACTTTCCGAAATGGGGTCATTTATGGGGTGTTTGTACTGTCTGGGCATTGTAGGACCTCAGGAAACATGACAGGTGCTCAGAAAGTCAGAGCTGCTTCAAAAAGCAGAAATTCACATTTTTGTACCATAGTTTGTAAATGCTATAACTTTTACCCAAACCATTTTTTTTTACCCAAACATTTTTTTTTTATCAAAGACACGTAGAACAATAAATTTAGCGAAAAATTTATATATGGATGTCGTTTTTTTTGCAAAATTTTACAACTGAAAGTGAAAAATGAAATTTTTTTGCAAAAAAATCGTTAAATTTTGATTAATAACAAAAAAAGTAAAAATGTCAGCAGCAATGAAATACCACCAAATGAAAGCTCTATTACCCTAAGTTCACACCTGAGCGTTTTACAGCGCGTTTGAACGCGCTGTAAAACGCTTAACACGTGAAAACCAATGCTTCACTATGGCCCTGGTTCACACTTGAGCGTTTTACAGCGCGTTTGAACGCGCTGTAAAACGCCCGACGCATAAACAAGTTCTTGAGCTTTTTCTTGGGCGTTTGTCGCGCGTTTTGGCCCATAGACTCATTGGACAACACTGCAGTCAATCACACAAACGCGCGTCAAACGCGCGTTTACTATTGCAAAAAACGCGCATAAAAACGCGCGACAAATACGCGCGTAAAACGCGCGTCTCAGAAACGCTCAGGTCTGAACCCAGGGTAAGTGAGAAGAAAAGGAGGTAAAATTCATTTGGGTGGTAAGTTGCATGACCGAGCAATAAACGGTGAAAGTAGTGTAGTGCAGAAGTGTAAAAAGTGGCCTGGTCATTAAGGGGGGTTTCAGCTAGCGGGGTTGAAGTGGTTAAAGAAACTCCCCAGTTTATTAGTATAGACACGATCAGAGCTGAGATGACTTCTAGGTATAGAGGAAAGATACCAGTATCCTCTTTTCCCCAGGACCTACTTTCTCAAAGTTGTTGTAGGGACCCTCATATTCACTCATCTGGTAGCATCTTGCTGCTATGTGAGCAGGTAATATTTGTATTATGTATCCGTACAATGGGCCCCCAAAATAAATTTACTGATGGGCCCTAGGCACAGATGTCACCATATTATATGTCAGAATTCTTCAAGGGATCTTTTTTTTTTTTTTTTTAAGGAACAATCATGTGAGGAAAAAAGTGTTCTCACGGGCTGCACATGCTGTGAAAAAAAAAAAAAAAAAGAACTAATACTCCCCTCACTGATCCCATGCTGCACATGTTTTAATGGTGCTAAGGAACCCGCTGTGCTGCTGCACTTCCTGTTTCTGTCTCAACACAGCGGGAAAAAGTTGAGATTGCCACACAGCCAATCAATGGCTGAGGCGGGACTTCGCTGCACCCTGTGATTGGCTGAACGACCTTCACAGCCAAATCCTGCCTTGTCAAAGAAGTGTCAGAACAGCAGCAGTAGGTGATCAGTGAGGGGAATACTTTTTTATGCTGAAATACCCCTTTAACTGCATGTAGAGAATAGGCTTTATTTTTATCATGTATAAAATGATTTTTACATGTGGTGGTGGTGGGAAGTCCAAGGTTTATATGTGATGTTTTTGTGATCTAAATAAACTTTTATGTTCCAGTTAGATTCACTCGAGCCTTGTATATACGGTATCTAAAATACTGCATGAACCAAACTTTTACTTTTCTTTTATCATATTTTTACATAGTTATTTTTATATCAGTTATAGAGAGCTGCATTGAACCATGAACACTCTCATGCACTGCAGATTAGTGATGCATTTTGCAGAAGATCTGAGAGTAGTAGTAGCAGCAGCAGTTTGTAACAGGGTTAGTAGGCAGTGAGCACATAGTAAGTGAAGTTATCTCACTGGCAGGAAATCCTTTTCACCCCTTGTTAAACAAACAGTGAAGAGAAAGAGGAAATCAGGACACGTAATTAGTCCCAGCAATAAGATGAGAAGTTTCTCTATCAAAACCTTGTGACCTTTGGTAATGGAACTGTCTGCTCTGCGTCCTGGCTTCACACAGATGTTCAATAAAACCACTGCATGACCGTTCCTTTTCACTATGTTTTGGCTGCAGACCATGCCTTTCTTCTTCTATCATAGCTTAACATCAAAAAGAATAGGGTTCCGATGGAGGAAGTTAAAAAAACTTCACACACCGAAAATGCCAAGGTCTGGTTTGACTTAACTGTACTGCAAACTGGATCTAATAGAGAGATCATTCGTTAGGATTCACTAGAATTCCCATACTTTTTTCTATTTAGCAACTGTTATTTATATAGTGCTAACAGAACTGTGGAGCGCCAGGACGTCTGGTGCCACTTATTTCTAGGGAAGACAAAGGGACCAGGCCAGAAAAATGAATATTATCGGATGCTTCTTTCCCCACAATGGCAGTCTTTAGCCCCACAGACATAAGATTACTACTGGATACAGTTAAGAATGTCTAGTAGACACATTTCTAATGTAGTGTTTGCCCCCATGATGAGGTGAGGTAAGAATATTGCCTCCAGCAGCAGATATAAATCTTCTGTTACCATCTGTGATCACACACAAAATCTCTGACTGGCATCTATAAGTGGTCCAAATCTGTTGTCTCAGACAAGAAAATTAACTAGTGTCTTGCCTGCTTATATCCAGTTTTACTCTATACAGTAATAGTGTAGCACTGGTTACTCCACATGTGTGATAATAGGCACCAGACTACTACATGTGTGGCCCCAAACAACCTTATGCCTATTAGGAATCCTCTAATAGGACTCGAATAGCGACTTGAATTTTTAATAAACTCTTTACCAGGGGCATAACAACCGGGCCTGGCGGGGAAGGGGGGGGGGCACAAGTGCTTTTAGCCAGTCCCCTCCACTTTGACTTATAATTTAAACAGCCAGTGCGGCTGCGCACATCCCCATACCCTCCCCTGTGCCACCGCCATGTTATAATGTCATGTCGGCGAGACCTGGCGGTGGGGGTCATGGGTCTCGCGTGATTACGTGATGACACACCGCAGCAGAGGGTATGACGGGATTTGTTTGCAACTGACTGCGCAAGCAGAGATGAGTGGAACAGAAAAGTAATTTTTTTTTTTTATGTATGCACGCGCAGTAGCATACATAGAGAAGTAAGGGCCCCATAGCAAGGATCTAACCAGGCCCCCCACACAGGACAGAAAGGTTTCTGTATAAACCCTTTCCAATGACCCTTGTGCCATTTTTCCACTGCCTCATTTGCTAAAAGTTGTTCCTTTAGAGCAGGGATGCCCAACCTGCGACCCCCCCAGCTGTTGCAAAACTACAACTCCCAACATACCCTGATAGCTGTAGGCTGTCTGAGCATGCTGGGAGTTGTAGTTTTGGAACAACTGGAGGGCCGCAGGTTGAGCATCCTTGCTTTAGAAGGTAGAGTCCTGACCTGGTTTTCACCTTCAGAAGAAGAGATAATCCCAACTAAGACTGGGCCCCCTCTTGCCCTGGGCCCCTTAGCAGTCGCTTAGTCTGCCGCTATGGTAGTTACTCCCCTGTGCACACGTCATACTAGGGGTGCACCCGGCACTATGAACTGTTTCGAATTTAGAAAGGTTGGCCCGCGGGCTATATAAATATATATATACCGTATTTTTCACCCTATAAGACGCACTTTTTTCCCCCAAAAAGTGGGGCGAATGCTGCATTTTGGTGAATTTTCAATGATACGCCGGGCCGCGATGCTGCACGGCGGGTGTATCAGCTGAGAGGGAGGAGGGGCTGGGGGCCGGCATCTGCTTTTATAATGACAGCGGGGCCCGTGCAGTCACTGTATTCTACTACACGGGCCTGCTCACTGTATATTATCGTATCTGTTATTGTAGGCATTGTTAATGTATACGAATTCTGGGTTATCAGCGCCTGTATTACGATACAAGCGCTAGGTAGCAGAGAGGAGGGAGGAGGCAGGCCGGGAGGACGGGCGCTGGCAGCGTGAGTCACTATGTCACGTGCCTGCGCCGCCCACTTTATGAATGAAGCAGGCGGCGTGTTATCCACAGATCTCCATAACAGTGCCATCCAGAGACCCCAATAAGAGCCATCCAGAGATCCACATAACAGTGTCACCCACAGATCCCCCATAACAGTGTCACCCACAGATCCCCCATAACAGTGTCACCCACAGATCCCCCATAATAGTGTCATCCACAGACCACAACCCACCAAAAGCACACCTTTTGGTTCAAAATATTTTTTTTCTTATTTTCCGCCTCAAAAATCTAGGTGCGACTTATGGGCAGGTGCGTCTTATAGAGCGAAAAATCCGGTATATATAAGGCAGGGGAATTCACTCAACTATACACAGAGGGGGCAAAATGATAAATATACAGAGTGAGGGGGCAAAATGAAATATATACAGAGTGGGGCGGGGCCTCAATGCGGCTGAGCTGCAATACCACACATAACCCTGGACGGACAACCTGGCATGTTGTCATTCGCTCTTATGTCCTTTGGTAGTCACTAATGCTCCTTTTTCCATTAAGGCTTGTTTCACATCTGCATTAAGCAGATCTGCCAGGCTGTTCTAATCCGGAACAGCCTATTGGATCCGTCACTGCCAGCAGGGACAGCCTGCTGGATCTGTTTAATGCAAATGTGAAGCAGGTTTAACGGTCGTTAATGTTATCTACAATGACCTAGCACCAGCTTCCAGCAAGCATGACATCTCATAAGAAGCACTAGAAGCTAGACACAATCTATACAACTATAGGAGGAATCAAAATCCTTGCACCCTTCTTTTCATTCCATCATAGGCCATGTGTACTGGCAGAGTACAGGCTTCATATATCCACATTTTTCCCATAATACCAATTAACTTAATTTTACATATTGTGGCCCACATTTACTAATGTCAGTGCACCTAGACTCTTTCATATGCCAAAATTTGGTGTAATTGGAACATTGGAGCATCTAGTTCTTGAGCATCTAGTTCTTGGCAAATCCTCTGCACCTAGCTCAACAAGGAGGCGTGAGTTATCTGAAAAGGGCATCTCTTCACAGGAAAGGGTGCATAACCTAATATGCAACATTCAGCACCAAAATTGTGCCACAATTGTAACGTAAAATTCTGTCTCAAACTAAGCCAACTAATGGTTGTTAAACAGTTAGATAAAAGTGTCTATCCTTATACCAGATTTATCATCCAGCCTGAGCCCCTGTGATAAACCTGGTACAGGTCTAGACAGCCTATCTACGTTTATCTAATCTAAAACAGGGGTACACAACCTGCAACCTTATATGTTCCAACCATCAGAGAGCAGACATACAGTACATTAGTGGACAGCAAACTAAACCGTAGAAACCAGTGTCAGGCAGCTGCTGCCAAGGCCAATAAGATAATGGGTTGCATAAAAAGGGGCATAGATGCCCGTGAGAACATAGTCCTGCCAATTTACAAATCACTAGTCAGACCACACATGGAGTACTGTGTACAATTCTGGGCTCCTGTGAACAAGGCAGACATAGCAGAGCTGGAGAGGGCTCAGAGGAGGGCAACTAAAGTAATAACTGGAATGGGGGGACTACAGGACCCAAAAAGATTATCAAAATTAGGGTTATTCACTTTAGAAAAAAGACGACTGAGGGTCGATCTAATAACTAGGTATAAATATATCAGGGGTCAGTATAGAGATCTCTCCCATCATCTATTTATCCCCAGGACTGTGACTGTGACGAGGGGACATCCTCTGCGTCTGGAGGAAAGAAGGTTTGTACACAAACGGTAAGAGCAGTGAGACTATGGAACTCTCTGCCTGAGGAGGTGATGATGGTGAATTCACTAAAAGAGGGGCCTGGATGCACTTCTGGATTGTAATAATATTACAGGTTATAGTTATTACATTTCTGGAGAAGGGGCGTTGATCCAGGGAGTTATTGCCTGATTTGAGTCAGGAAGGAATTTTTCCCCCTTAAATGAGAAAATTGGCTTCTACCTCACAAGGTAGAAAGCAACATGCGGCCATATGGAGCATTCCTGTTATTGTTGTAGGTGAACAAAAGCTAGCAAAGTTATGGCGGCTTTGGGGCGGAAGATGTTCTGGGAAATTGTGGTTGTCATCGTTATCGGGATTATTACCTAAGTTTTACTACATTAAACATTTTCTCATTTTACTGTACATTTCAAACCCAATGAACCAAATGTGCTGCATCAACAAAACCATTACTTAGTTTTTTTTTTACATTATATGCATTTTTAAAGGTATAGGACAATGCTTTAAAGGGGTTGCCCAGCTATTTATAAGTGATAGCCAATCCTCATGATAGGTCATCACTATATGATTGGCAGGGGTCCGACAGCCCGCACCTCCGCTGATCAGCTGCTTTGCAGTAGTTCCAGAGCCAGCGGTTGGCACAGGAATTATACAGCTCTGTCCTCTGTGCAGTGGATGGCGCTGATCACCACAACACTGCTCCCATTGAAGTGATCGTGCTGGAGCTACACTGAAACAGCTTATTAGTGGGGGTGCGAGGTGTCAGAGCCAGGCCAATCAGAAACTGATGACCTGTCCTGAGGATAGACAAAAAAATGGGTTAAGCAGCACTCCAGGTCCCAATCTGGGGACAGTTGCCAGTAGAAAAATAAATAAGTCGGTGCCCGCGGATAGGGATCCTGGCTGGAGGTCCCATAAGGTTACAAATAAATACAAAATCCACAGCACTCCTCAGTTCTGGTGAATAAGCTGGTTACTTTATTGGTAACAGCAGCATATGGATAGCAACATTTCAATCATCTCTGGTCTTTCTCAAGCTATGAAGTCATATAGTGAAATGTGCCTTTAAAAAGGGGCTCAGTGGGTGTGTCTCTTATTAATTAAAGTTCTACATGTGAAGTGACTAAGTGTAGTTGATTGCATCGTTTATCAATTGATTATGCATAGAATAACATAATACTTACTGTGGGGGAGGGTCCATGTGAAAGCCGATGTTGTGTCCAGAGGTGAGTTCGCGCCAAAATCCGGCGTACTCTGTTTCCATATGCGCCTGCGCCGATTCCCCACACCCACAAGAGGAGGGATTCTAAGGCGGCCGATAGAAAAGTCGGGCGCCTGTGACGTCCGTTGTTGCCGGGGACAGATCCTGGTAAAGGGAACCTCCTCCGTCCGTAGCACCAACCAGAGCACAGGCGTCGATGACGTCTATTGTTGCTAGGGAGAAGGGGCGATCCCCAGAAGAGTGAGAATCGCATCTTCTCCACAGCAACTAGATAAGCCATATGCACCAGCAGCTAAAGGAGGACCGGGGTGATGATATAATGTTGGCCAAAGTATATGAGGATCCCACCTGGCTGGGATCGTAGGTTAGGTGATTTCAGCTGTAATTTGGGTCCTCATGCTAGGCTATGGCCCCTACAGGGGCGTGGCCAACCATAATACCACGCCAATTTGTAGTTTGTATTTCAACCATAAGTTGGCCATCAGTCCCTAAAAGAGGGACCAAAAGCCAACATTCATACGTCCCCTATCTGGGTACAGTGTCAACCACAGAATTTCTTAAGTGAGTTTACTCTGTGACAGGGGTGTGGTAACATAACAGTATCCCCCTGGTCGCTCACTGTTTCAATGGCGGTCAGGGGCAATAATGCTACCTTAATCATACATACTTATTACAGGCCGTTTATGTATCAAACTTACCCCTGCGGTTTCTGTGTAGCTGCTGGAAAACTATGGTGGAGAAGATAGAGGTCTTGGTCGTAACGGAATCTGTGTAGGCGCAGTTGGAGAGGTCGTCGGGTGAGGAAGCTAGTAATATGTGGTTTCACATGGAGAGCCCCCTGTAATGCAAAAAGAGGGTGACATTTGTGAATAAAACAGACACAACAATCATCTATTGTTGGGCACTCTACTTATATTAAATTGTCCGTAGCTAAGTCATACATAGGGATTGAGCAGGACGTAACTTGGGGAACAAATGAATGCAGGTGATTTGTTCCCCAAGTTACGTCCTGCTCAATCCCTATGTATGTCTTAGCTACGGACGATTTTAATATAAGTAGAGTGCCCAACAATAGATGATTGTTGTGTCTGTTTTAATCACAAATGTCAGAATGTACGGTAATTTGTCAGAACAACACTGTAACCGCACCTTAGGCTACTTTCACACTGGCGTTTTGGCTTTCCATTTGTAAGATCCGTTCAGGGATCTCACAAGCGGTCCAAAACGGATCAGTTTTGATCTAATGCATTCTGAATGGAAAAGGATCCGCTCAGAATGCATCAGTTTGCCTCCGTTCCGTCTCCATTCCGCTTTGGAGGCGGACACCAAAACTGACAAAACTGAGCCAAACGGATCCGTCCTGGCACACAATGTAAGTCAACGGGGACGGATTTGTTTTCTATGACACGATCTGGCACAATAGAAAACAGATCCGTCCTCCATTGACTTTCAATGGTGTTCAAGACGGATCCGTCTTGGCTATGTTAGAGATAATACAAACGGATTCGTTCTGAATGGATGCAGACGGTTGTATTATCTGAACTTTACCCTGTGAGTTCTAGGGTGCCTGATTTAGATTCATTTCAGGAGCTAGTTGAGATGGACCTTGTGGCATTAGACCAGAAAGTGAAAAAATTAAAAAGAAATGGGGTACGAGAGATAATCTCACTAGACAAGAGAAAAAAGCACTCGATAATTTCCGGCACAACAGTGATTTGGTTATTAAAAACTCTGATAAAGGTGGGAGTATAGTGGTGATGGATGCAGGTTTGTATTTGAAATGCAATGAGGAGTTTCTAGGGGATACATCCACATATAGAAAGTTGAGGGCAGATCCCACTACAGAATTTGTCTCAGCATTATCCAAACATCTTGATGAAGGTGTTTCACTAGGTATTTTGGATATGAAACTTAGAGACTATTTGTTTGTGAGTAAACCAGTAATCCCAATTTTCCACTCACTCCCTAAGGTACATAAAAAGACTTCCCCTCCTCCGTTACGACCCATTGTGTCTGGTATAGGCAGCTTGGGAGAACGACTGGGAGCATGGGTAGATTTATATCTGCAACCCCTTATACAGTGTATCCCAAGCTACCTACGAGATACAAAACATGTATTGGAATTGACTGGTAATTTAGTGTGGGAAGAGGGGTACAGATGGGCGACTTGTGATGTCGCCACTCTTTACTCCTCGATTATGCACCATTTGGGTTTGGCGAGCCTCAAGAGACATTTGAATTTGTATAGTGGATATAGTGCTGCTTTGAAGGAATTCCTCTATTTGTCTGTGGAGTTCCTGCTAGGACATAATTATTTCTCCTTTAATGGGACCTATTATTTGCAGATGAGGGGACCATCAATGCGTGTGAAATTCTCCCCCTTGTATGCAAATATTTATATGTCCCATTGGGAGGAACAATACCTTATGATCGAGGACAATGTTTTTTTGTCCTCGATTGTATGGTATGGAAGATTCATGGATGATATCATCCTGGTGTGGAACTCCACAGAAGAGGACTTTGTGAATTGCGTGAAATACATGAATAAAAATGCAATGAACCTCCAATTCACTTATACAATAGCAGTGAGTGGCATTCCTTTCTTGGATGTCAAGCTTGCGAATTGCGGTCCACAATGCACGGGCCCCGACCGTGGGGCAGCCGCATGCGGATCGCAGACCCATTCACTTGAATAGGGTCTGCGATACGTTCGTTCCACAAAAAGATAGAACAAGTTCTATCTTTTTGCAGAACGAAAGCACGGAACGGAACACCACAGAAGCACTCTGTAGTGCTTCTGTGGGGTTCTGTTCTGCACTGCATCTCCAGATTTTCGGACCCATTCAAGTGAATGGGTCAGCATCCGTGATGCGGAATGCACAAGGCTGGTGACCCCTGTATTGCGGAATGGCCGTATGCGGCCCACAGCACAGGCATGAAGCCCCTACGTTCGTGTGCAAGAGACCATAGTCAGTAGCAACTACAGAAAAGAAACAAGTTGGAATACTTTGCTACTGGCGTCCTCCTGTCACCCCAAAAATTTCATCAATGGTATCCCCTATGGTGAGATTATAAGAATCCGCCGTAATTGCACAGAGGGCTCCACTTATAAAAAGGAAAGTGCAGCATTATATAGAAGACTCAAAGCAAGGGGATATAGTGAGAACTTGCTAAAACAGACTGCAGAAAATGTGAACCTTTTGGATAGTAGAAATCATCAGTAGGAATAATAAATAGAATCACAAGAGAAAAAGGTGAGAGTGACAACCACTTATAGCAGACAGTTTAATGAGGTACGGGACATCATTACTAGGTATTTACCGATTCTGAATCAGGAATTCACGTTGTGAGCAAAAGAGCTCCAACTATATCGACAGTACTGTCTCCGAGTTTATTTTTGGAGAAATCGGGGTCTACAAGTAATACCTGGTGGAACGTTACTGGCTGCTACAGATGCGGACATAATGTATATAAAACCTGTCAATTTATTAAAATAAGCAAGAGTTTTAAAGAGGACCTTTCATCGGTCCAAACATTGTGAACTAAGTATCCTGACATATACAGCGGTGCCCAGGGATCTCACTGCACTTACTATTATCCCTGGGCGCCGCTCCGTTCTCCCGATATGTCCTCCGGTATGTTCGAGGACTTGGTTATAGTAGGAAGAGACTTAGGGGACTTGGTTATAGTAGGCGGAGTCTGCCCTTGTTCTGCTGGGCGTCTCCTCCTCCTAGGTTGTAGCACTGGCCAATCGCAGTGCACAGCTCACAGCCTGGGAGTTTTTTTCTCCCAGGCTGTTAGCTCTGCGATGCGATTGGCCAGCACTACAGCCTAGGAGGAGGAGACGCCCAGCAGAACAAGGACAGTCTCCGCCTACTATAACCAAGAGTCCCAAGTCTCCGCCTACTAAAACCTACTGAGCAAAGATACCGGAGGACATAACGGGAGAACGGAGCGGCGCCCGGGGATAATAGTAAGTGCAGTGAGATCCCTGGGCACCGCTGTATATGTCAGGAAACTTAGTTCACAATGTTTGGACCGATTAAATCTAGTGCTACAGGAGAAGAATTTAAAATGAAATCATATATAAACTGTAACACAAGTAATGTGATTTATTTAGCCACCTGCAGCAGCTGTAATGTTCAATATGTGGGTTGCACTTCAAACTGTTTGAAAACCAGATGAAGGAAACACCTTTCAGACATCTCAAACTTGAAGGTAGTGAACATTTCCATGTTGTTTCGACATTTTAGAGACATACATGGAGGTAACACAGCAGATCTTGAAGTCACTGGTATTGAAAGGGTTAAAAAACCACTTGCGAGGAGGAGATCTAAACAGACTGCTTTATAATAGGGAGTCTTTTTGGATCTTCTTATTGCATACCAGGATTCCAAAGGGCATGAATAGACACAATCTTATCTTTGAATATTGATTTATATTTTGTACGACTATATGTGACTGTTGATTCATTTTCCCTTTTGTCACCAGACACACCCCTTATTCCAATTTGGTGATTATTCACACATGGTAATGGAGGAGTGTCTCAGGTGGGTGAAGTTTGGCTACACAGTATGCTCATCAGGGCCGTCCTTTGGGGTGTGCGAGCTGTGTGGCCGCACAGGGCGCCATGGCAACAGGGGCGCCCGGTGGCCGACACAGCTCGCAGTCGGTCTCCACTCTCTTACAGGCTACAGCAGGCCGGCCCGGCCCGACCCGAGATTGTGTGACTGTGACCGAGACGAGTGGGCGACTAGGTGAGCCTGGCGACTGACGAGCTCAGCTGAGCCGCTGCAGCTGCCAGGTTCCAGAGCAGTGCGTGGAGGAGGAGCTTAGGGGCGCAGGCGCAGTGTCCAAGTGCTGTGGCCTGCGCCTTCACAGAGTCTAGCCGTGGAAGGATCCGCATCATCCGCTCAATGTGTGAGGGCAGGCTGGGCGGCGGCCAGTGCTCTGTAGTCCCAGACAGGGAGGAAGCAGAACTAGACAGTGAGTACCTGTTCTTATTGGTTTTTTTTTACCAAATACCAAACCTTTTTCATTAAATGGGGCAGGGTCTAATTAAGGGGTCAGGCCCAGGGGACTGGATAAGGGTGACAGACACTGGGTATGATTAAGGGGGCAGGGGACTGGATAAGGTGGGTGTCAGTGACTCAGACACTTGGTATGATTAAGGGGGCAAGGGACTGGATTGATAAGGGTGAGTCACGCTTATCAATACAGTCCCCTGCCCCCTTAATCATACCCAGTGTCTGTGTCACTGTCACCCACCTTATCCAGCCCCCTGCCCCTTAATCATACCCAGTGTCACCCTGGGTGACACTGGGTATGATTAAGGGGCAGGGGACTGGCTTTGGTTGACACTGGGTATGATTAAGGGGGCAGGGGACTTGGTAAAGGTGACAGGGTATGATTAAGGGGGCAGGGGACTGGTTATGGTGACACTGGGTATGATTAAGGGGGGCAAGGTCTAATTGAGGGGGCAGGGGGCTGGATAAAGTGGGTGACAGACACTGGGTATGATTAAGGGGGCAGGGGACTGGCTTTGGTTGACACTGGGTATGATTAATAAGGGCAGGGGACTGGGTAAAGGTGACAGGGTATGATTAAGGGGGGCAGGGGACTGGCTCTGGGTGACACTGGGTATAAATAAGGGAAGCAGTGGTCTGATTAAGGGGTGCAAAGAGTTGATGTAGGGGTGCAGCCTGGGGATTGATGAAGGGGCCAGGGTCTGATGAATAGAGGCAGTATCTGATGAAGGGGGGCCAGGGTCTGATGAAGGGGGCAGGGGTTTTATTGAAGGAGTGGCCAAGGGTTTTGGTGAAGGGGGTGAAGGCGGCATATTGTGTGCCTGAAATTGTCTAGAGGGGGCCAAACAAAGACGTGGGTTGAAGAAATGAGGGAGAGGCTATACATGCTTAGTGTTGTAAAATGGTAAAATTTTGTGTACTGACAACATTGCTCTTGTTTCTACAATGCATAAACTGACTTTGTGGATTATACTATTAAAGGGAACCTGTCACCTGGATTTTGTGTATAGAGCTGAGGACATGGGTTGCTAGATGGCCGCTAGCACATCCGAAATATCCAGTCCCCATAGCTCTGTGTGCTTTTATTGTGAAAAAAAACCAGATTTGATACATATGCAAATTAACATAAAAGAGTCATATCTTACTTGTGTGACCAGAGAAGAGTCATATTTTCAAGCTCTGACTCATCTCAGGTTAATTTGCATATGTTTCAAATCGGTTTTTATACACAATAAAGGCACACAGAGCTATGGGGACTGGGTATTGCGGATGTGCTAGTGGCAGGGGCGTCGCTAGGTTAAAACATTCGGGGCCTGGGCCCCGGATGTTTTGTCCCAGGCCCCGAATATCCTGCCTGCTAGATACAACTGTATTGCCGTACACAGAACGGCAATACAATTGAATCTTACACTGGGAAGAGGTGAAGGACCTTTGGTGACATCACAGGTCATGTGATCAGCAAAAGAGGCTGTGATAGGATGACCTGGATGATGTCACCATCATGTGACCAGTGCAGGACTGGACCGAAGTGAAGAGGAGAAGGAGCCTAATGCTTATGTCTGTACAGGAGAGGTAAGTGAAGGGAGAGGCAGAGCAATGCTGGGAGTTGTAGTTATTTAACTGGGATGTATGTTAGGGCTGAAGGGAGGGATGTTATTGACATGGAACTGTGTGCTTGAGGTGGCTGGGGGAGGGAGTGATGTTATTTACATGGGACTGTATGTGGAAAGTGGATGGTGGGGGGGAATGATGTTTATGTACATGGGACTTAATGTTTAGGCCCGTGTTTCCCAACCAGTGTGCCTCCAGCTGTTGCAAAACTACAACTCCCAGCATGCCTGGACAGCCTTTGTCTGTGCGGGCATGCTGGGAGTTGTAGTTTTGCAACAGCTGGAGGCACACTGGTTGGGAAACACTGGTTTAGGCTACGTTCATACTTGCGTTTGGTGATCCGCTTGTGAGATCCGTTTCAGGTCTTTCACAAGCAGCCCCAAATGCATCAGTTTAACCCCAATGCATTCTGAATGGATGCGGATCCATTCAGAATACATTCGTTCGGCTCCGTATGGCCCCCCCGTTCCATTTTGGAGGCGGACCCCAAAATGCTGCAAGCAGCGTTTTTGTGTCCGCATGTCCTTGCGGAGCCAAACGGATCCGTCCTGACTTACAATGTAAGTCAATAGGGACGGATCTCTTTGCATTGACACAAAATGGTGCAATTGTAAACGGATCCGTCCCCCATTGACTTTTAACGTAAGTCAGGACGGATCCGTATTGGGACTTAGAAATTCAAATCTAATACAAACGGATCGGTCCTGAACGGATGCATTCGTTTGTATTATCAGTGCGGATCCGTCCTGTACAAGTACAGGACAGATCTGCACAAACGCAAGTGTGAAAGTAGCCTTAGGGGGTGATGTTTACATGGGATTGTGCATTGGAGGCAGCTGGGGAGGAGGTGATGTTATTTACATGGGACTGTATGGTGGAGGGAGGATTGTAATTGCAGGGGGCACTGCAGATCCAGGGGACATTATAGGCGTTCTTATTACTACTGGGGGCTCTATAGGAGGGTCTTATAGATCCGCCTTATTTCTACTAAGCGCACTATGGGGGGTCTTATTACTACTGAGGGGTCTGTAGGGAGCTTTATCACCACTGGGGGAACAATAGGGGGCCTTATTTCTACTGGGGACTCTGTGAGGGTATTATTAATATGGGAGGGCTCTTCTAATAATGGGGGCATTGTTGAGTAGCATTATCACGGTTGGGGCAGTGTTACTAACGAGGGCATTCTAGAAGGGAATTACTATTGGTGGGACTATGAGGAGCACTATTACTATGGGGGGCAGTAATGTTTCTTTAGGATAGTATTTGGGGGTATTGGGGGGGGGGGGTTGAGGTTTTGGCACAGCAAGCAGCAGGATAACTCTGTGGGGACTCCAGTTGGGGGATAATGATTGACTGTGAGGAAGCTAAGATGTCTGTGTGTCACACTCTGCAGAGACGAGGCGGCTGAGAGAAGTTGTCCAGACCAAGTGGAGAAGATGATGACAGAGAGGAGACGTCCCCTGGAGGCCCTGGATGTGACAGGTAAGTGCCGCTGTATAGCAAGCACAGCATAGTGCGGGGGGGGGGGGGGACAGACATATTTATTGGGGCTTGTGCCCCGGATCTTTTGAGACCCTAGCAACGCCCCTGGCTAGTGGCCATCTAGCAACCCATGTCCTCAGCTCTATACACAAAATCCGGGTGACAGGTTCCCTTTAAAGTGTCACTGTCACTGTCTGGGAATTTGCCAAATTCGCAAAGACCCCCGACAGTGACATTGAAGCTGATCTATAGTTGATCTATACCTTCACTACTGTGTTAGCATGTGATTTTTATGTTGTGATTTTTATGTATGTTTAGGTGAACCTGGGGGGGAAGGGGGCACCACAAGATTAGCTCGCACAGGGCGCCTGAACACCTAAGGCCAGCCCTGATGGTCATGAATAAGACAGATTGTCGAAACGCGTAGATCGTAAAGCTTTCTGATCAGCTCATGGAATTTTAAAGGATCATAATAAAGAGATTGGATTTTATCCGTAGTGCATGTGCTGTATTTTTCCATTTTTTTAAGATAGCCCTTTTCTATAAAATCTCTGAATAATAAGGGATGCCCAGGAGATTACACCTAACTATCTGATCGGTGGGGGTCTGACACTCAGCACCCCCCTCTGATCAGAGCTGGAATCAGTATTGCAGTTAGAGATGAGCGAATCGAAGTTGACGAAGTGGAATTCAATCTGAATCACATTTTTTCCTAAAATGGCTGCTGCACGTGTTTGGACATGGAGCAAAGAACTCTGGGAACCAGGGATCACCCACAATGCCATGCATGCAGCCAATCAGCAGCCAGCCAGCCCTGTGATGTCACAGCCCTATAAATAGCCTCAGCCATCTTGGATGCAGCCATTTACCAGTGTACTTAGTGCAGGGAGAGACGTCAGCAGGCGCTAGGGACAGTGCTAGAAAAAACTTCATTGTGCTAAAAAATGATTTACAAGCTCAGGGAAGGATTATTCAAGGTGTAGAGAAAGGATAGGAAGGCATTATCTACACTATAAAGGGAAACAAGTTGCAATAGGGGAGTGTACAGCCTGGGTAATAGGAGTGATTCTATTACACCTTGCTGCACTGACTGGGCGCCCAAATTGCTTTTATGTTGTTTGCACTATATCATACATCACTAGTTCCAGCAAACCTTGCTTGTGATTGGGGTGCAAGTTCTGTGATACAGCTAGTTACGGGTTGTATTAATAGGATAGATACGTACGTTCTATTAGCCGTTATGCAGTTGATTTTACACTGTTTAACTTTTTTTGGGGGTGTATTAATAGGAAAAATAAATAAATATATATATGTCATAAATGGCATTCCGCGGTGAAGATCAGCCCCCATGCCTTCTATCAGCCCCCATGCCTCCTATCAGACCGCATGCCTCCAATCAGCCCTCATACCAATCTAGGGCACGTATACAGGAGCAGGCATGTGTGAAGACTTAGAGGCGGAGCAGGCATGTGTGGCAGGAAAGCCTGCTCCGCCTTTCAACTGCCTGCTCCCGCGCTCCCATGAATGTCTCCCTGCGAATCTGCCGGCCTGAGATAAAATAACTTTTAGCTCCTTTAAGAGGCTATAACCTGTGATCTTTTGATTCATTGTCCCAGTCACCATAATAGAGATCTTTTAATGTGAATGGGATTCTGCCCTTTGCCTGCTGAGCTGTGCCTTGTACAAAGCATAGCAGGCAGCTGATCATGACAGGCCTGGGGAGCTTCAGCAGGCTCCAGACTGTCATGGTAACCGATTGGAACCCCGCAATTTCACTGTGGGGGCTCTGATCGGATGCCAGAGGGAGCTGCATCCCTCTACCTAATCTCACAGATGACATGATTGCTTTTGAATGTGGGGTCTGAGGAGTTAAATGACCAGTTTCTGCATCATCCCTGATTCAGGTCATTGCTGCCGGGTGCCTGCAAACGCAGAGTATGTAGTGGGTTCAGCACAGCAGCCCACTCCATACATTCCCTCGCGCATAATGCCCTACATTAAGAGGCTCGGGATGGATATTTGACTTGGCAATATTCCCAAGGCTTAGTTAAAAAGTTGGGTTTTGACTGATAGTGAGCCATATGCCTCTTTGCATAATGAGAAGACAGGTACATACAATTGAAGGTAGGTGGTGGCATTCCCGTCATCCGTCATTAAAAAAAGCTATAATGCAAAATACATCTATATTTTCTTCTATAAAATCATATCTGTCTTCTGGCCTCGATGTTTCATTTACTGCAATATATTCATTTTCAGTTCAGTTCACGATGTTTGACTTCAGCAGGGCGCAATTACTTATGGGCTGTTAATAAACAATAGGCAGATTTTTTTGCTTTCTCTTTGGTACAATGCATGTAATACTTTTAATTAAAAGGGATGTTAATTACGCTTCACTTACCGCTATAGATGTTCCTCAAAGAGTGAAAACAGATGTAGAATGCTAGTGACAATAGACAGAACATGTAAAGGGCAAATGAGGACAAACTAACTGACAGGGTAAGGCTACAATAACTGACGGTTTACACAGAAGGATGTTTCAGGTCATAGCAGGCCTGTCACCGTATTTGCTATCAGAGTGTACAGAAAGGTGCAATCTACTTTCAAAGTAACTATGTATATGTTGTTTTTCAGTATCTTTCTGTTAGATTTCCTATGTTATACATGTAAAGGGACGGGAGTCTGTCACCACACACAGCGCTTTAAAAAAAACTGCATCTACTACCGAGAGCTATTGCAACTGCTAAACTCCTGTTCGGGGTAATGACTGATCATGCATGCTGTACCCAAATGACACAGCATGACCATATGCACTACATTCATTCAATTAGGTTGCATTCACATGACAGTGAAAGAAAATGGCAATTTTTCAACCATTTTTGCATCCATATTCTGGCGGCATAGTCATTTTGCATCCACTAAAAACAGTCATTAAAAACGGATGATTTCTTATTACCTTTTTCCATTTAAATCCCAAACCCTGTAGTATACATAATAGTGGCCCCAGCATTAATAATGTCCCCCATAGTGGCCCCAGCATTAAGGGCGAGCTGTCAGCAGATTTGTACCTATGAAACTGGCTGTGCGATTGACAGCTGAAGGCATCTGTGTTGGTCCCATGTTCATATGTGTCTGCATTAATGAGAAAAATGAAGTTTAAATACATGCAAATGAGCCTCTTGGAGCAATGTGGGAGTTGCCGTTACACCTAGAGGCTCCACTTTTAGGTGCGTCCTATAAAGCGAAAAATACTTTTATAGGAAAAGATTCAGTATAAGGCCTCATGCACACGACCGTACGTATTTTGTGGTCCGCAAAAAACAGATCTGCAAAAAATTAATTGTGTGCATTCAGTATTTTGTGGAACAGAACAGCTGGCCGCTAATAGAACAGTACTATCCTTGTCCGTAATGCAGACAATAATAGGACATGTTCTAATTATTTGCGGAACGGACATACGGAAGCACAGGGTAACTTCCATTTTTTTGCAGACCCATTGAAATGAATGGTTCCGTATACGGTCCGTAAAACAAACCAGAATGGACACGGAAGGAAAATAAGTTTGTGTGCATGACCCCTAACTTGTATTTTATTAAACGAGTTTTCCCATCTCAGACCATGGGGGAATATCGCTAGGATGAGAACGGAGCCCAAAAAATTATGGATGGCCACCCTCTATTCATTTTTATGGGGCCGCTGAAAATAGCCAAGCCAGCTGGGAGCCAGTGGTCGCACAAGTGCAGTGCGCTTCCAGTAATTACTATGGGGAGAGCGCTTGGTGGTGGCCGGACCCCCGCTCAGTTCTCGGTGTAGGTGCGGGTCCCAGAGGTGGGACCCACACCTATGAGACGATGGGGGAATATCCTAGCGATATGCCCCATTGTCCAGATGGGAAGACCCCTTTAACTTAAATCATTGTGATTTCTATGCTTAGTAGTCCAGTGAGCAGTCCTATTCAGTGATTGACAGCCCTCCCTATGTGAGAGTAAGTACATAGATAGTTGTCAAACACAACAAAATTATTATCCAGTCTGTAATATTTGTTCCAGATGAGTTCAAAGTATATTTTTTTTACACAAATGAATATTCACATAGGTTCAAATAAAAGCTGTTCTTTGAATTGAAGCCACTTTAATGTGGTGATTTGCCTTAGTGCTTTAGGCAACCTCACCATCTGCCCAGCTGGATTTTGTTAAGGTGATGGAGGGCTACCCCTAAGGAGATTCCTGTATGAGCCAGAACCACTGGTGGCACTTCCATCCCTGGTGGACTGAATAAGCACTGCTGTGAAACCAAGCATTTCCTGTAGGTCTCAAGCACATGGTCGAAAGTGTCTCTGTACAACACAGAAGCCATATAAACCAGCTAATTGCATTGCCTAAGTATTTTCTCCCTAATATGAAGGTACCGTATAATGTAAATGACCCTTCATTAGCAGGATCAATAACAACAATGTCTGCAATGTATACAATGATATATCACCGCTTAATGAGAGACTGAATACATCTTTAACCCCTTCATGACCTATGGTGAAAATTGGGTGCTAGATCTCGCTCTGCCATGTACATTTTCATCATGCTGGTGCACAACTCTGTCCTTGCTTCAACCAGCAGGACTAGAGATAGCTCCGATCCCAACAGTTTAACCCTATAGATGTCACGATCAATGTCAAACACAGGATCTAAATGGCTACCTCTGTCAAGTCATCTCTCCAATGCAACATGATCAGTAGTTACTGATTGTTGGTATGGCAGCCACGGTGACTAACAATTTTCCCCAGGCTATGTGCATATGCCGATTAGTATGCTATTGACTGGAATAATACACTGCAATAGAGAAATATTGCAGTCTATTATAAAAGTAATCAAATCACCTAGCATTCAATTCCACTAAAGGGACTGAAACCAAAAGTGCAAAAAGTGAAATAAAAAGTTAAAAAGATCTAAGGTATTTTTCACATATACAGCACAGGCTTCGAACAGGTTGTTCCGGCGTAGAATGTAGGGAATCAGGCAGACAAAACTTTTTTTGTGGCCGAATCCTGGCATATTTCCAGGTATTGGCTTAGCCTCCACCGCAATCCAATATAGGTAATGGGGCTAGCGAGCATTCGAGTAACATCTGGCAATGCCGGATCCGGAGAACCGGTAAAGCTGTGCCGCAAATGTGAAACTAAAATAAAACTAAATTTAAAAAAATCTAGTCTTTATGGCCCAAAATATACAGGTGGTTTAACGGTAAAAGTAGTTGCTACCTTAATTTAAATCCAAACTATCAAAAAGATATTGGCATTTTCTTGTTTCAGGAAATCTCTACATAAAATAAATGGCAATGGTTGAAATAGAAGATAAAGAAGTTTAAGGGGGTTTGTCTTAACCACCTCCGGACCGCCTAACACAGATTCGCGTTCCGGAGGTGGCAGCCCTGCACACAGTCACGCATATATGCGTCATCTCGCGAGACGCGAGATTTCCTGTGAACGCGCGCACACAGGCGCGCGCGCTCACAGGAACGGAAGGTAAGCGAGTGGATCTCCAGCCTGCCAGCGGCGATCGCTCGCTGGCAGGCTGGAGATCCGAATTTTTTAACCCCTAACAGGTATATTAGACGCTGTTTTCATAACAGCGTCTAATATACCTCCTACCTGGTCCTCTGGTGGTCCCTTTTGTTAGGATCGACCACCAGAGGACTCAGGTAGGTCAGTACAGTCGCACCAAACACCACACTACACTACACTACACTACACCCCCCCGTCACTTATTAACCCCTTATAAACCCCTGATCACCCATGATCACCCCATATAAACTCCCTGATCACCCCCCTGTCATTGATCACCGCCCTGTCATTGATCACCCCCCTGTCAGGCTCCGTTCAGACGTCCGTATGATTTTTACGGATCCACGGATACATGGATCGGATCCGCAAAACGCATACGGACGTCTAAATGGAGCCTTACAGGGGGGTGATCAATGACAGGAGGGTGATCACCCATATACACTCCCTGATCACCCCCTGTCATTGATCACCCCCCTGTCATTGATCACCCCCCTGTCATTGATCACCCCCCTGTAAGGCTCCATTCAGACGTCCGCATGATTTTTACGGATCCATGGATACATGGATCGGATCCGCAAAACACATGCGGACGTCTGAATGGAGCCTTACAGGGGGGTGATCAATGACAGGCGGGTGATCACCCATATACACTCCCTGATCACCCCCTGTCATTGATCACCCCCCTGTCATTGATCACCCCCCTGTAAGGCTCCATTCAGACGTCCGCATGATTTTTACGGATCCATGGATACATGGATCGGATCCGCAAAACACATGCGGACGTCTGAATGGAGCCTTACAGGGGGTGATCAATGACAGGCGGGTGATCACCCATATACACTCCCTGATCACCCCCCTGTCATTGATCACCCCCCTGTAAGGCTCCATTCAGAAGTCTGCATGTGTTTTGTGGATCCGATCCATGTATCCGTAAAAATCATGCGGATGTCTGAATGGAGCCTTACAGGGGGGGTGATCAGTGACAGGGGGGTGATCACCCTGATCACCCCCTGTCATTGATAACCCCCCTGTAAGGCTCCATTCAGACGTCCGCATGTGTTTTGTGGATCCGATCCATGTATCCTTGGATCCGTAAAAAATCATGCGGATGTCTGAATGGAGCCTTACAGGGGGGGTGATCAGTGACAGGGGGGTGATCACCCTGATCACCCCCTGTCATTGATAACCCCCCTGTAAGGCTCCATTCAGACGTCCGCATGTGTTTTGTGGATCCGATCCATGTATCCATGGATCCGTAAAAAATCATGCGGATGTCTGAATGGAGCCTTACAGGGGGGGTGATCAGTGACAGGGGGGTGATCCGGGAGTCTATATGGGTGATTACCCCCCTGTCATTGATCACCCCCCTGTCATTGATCACCCCCCCTGTCATTGATCACCCCCCCCCCCCCCTGTAAGGCTCCATTCAGACATTTTTTTGGCACAAGTTAGCGGAAATTTTTTGTTTGTTTTTGTTTTTTCTTACTAAGTCTCATATTCTACTAACTTGTGTCAAAAAATAAAATCTCACATGGACGCACCATACCCCTCACGGAATCCAAATGCGTAAACATTTTTAGACATTTATATTCCAGACTTCTTCTCACGCTTTAGGGCCCCTAAAAAGCCAGGGCAGTATAAATACCCCACATGTGACCCCATTTCGGAAAGAAGACACCCCAAGGTATTCGCTGAGGGGCATATTGAGTCCATGAAAGATTGAAATTTTTGTCCTAAGTTAGCGGAAAGTGAGACTTTGTGAGAAAAAAAACAAAAAAAATCAATTTCCGCTAACTTATGCAAAAAATAAAAAATTTCTAGGAACTCGCCAGGCCCCTCATTGAATACCTTGGGGTGTCTTCTTTCCAAAGTGGGGTCACATGTGGGGTATTTATACTGCCCTGGCTTTTTAGGGGCCCGAAAGTGTGAGAAGAAGTCTGGGATCCAAATGTCTAAAAATGCTCTCCTAAAAGGAATTTGGGCCCCTTTGCGCATCTAGGCTGCAAAAAAGTGTCACACTTCTGGTATCGCCGTACTCAGGAGAAGTTGGGGAATGTGTTTTGGGGTGTCATTTTACATATACCCATGCTGGGTGCGAAAAATATCTTGGTCAAATGCCAACTTTGTATAAAAAAATAGGAAAAGTTGTCTTTTGCCAAGATATTTCTCTCACCCAGCATGGTTATATGTAAAATGGCACCCCAAAACACATTCCCCAACTTCTCCTGAGTACGGCGATACCAGATGTGTCACACTTTTTTGCTGCCAAGGTGGGCAAAGGGGCACATATTCCAAAGTGCACCTTTCGGATTTCACCGGCCATTTTTTACACATTTTGATTGCAAGGTACTTCTCACACATTTGGGCCCCTAAATTGCCAGGGCAGTATAACTACGCCACAAGTGACCCCATTTTGGAAAGAAGACACCCCAAGGTATTCCGTGAGGGGCACGGCGAGTTCCTAGAATTTTTTATTTTTTGTCACAAGTTAGCGGAAAATGATGATTTTTCTTTTTTTTTCTTTTTTCCTTACAAAGTCTCATATTCCACTAACTTGCGACAAAAAATAAAAGATTCTAGGAACTCGCCATGCCCCTCACGGAATACCTTGGGGTGTCTTCTTTCCAAAATGGGGTCACTTGTGGCGTAGTTATACTGCCCTGGCAATTTAGGGGCCCAAATGTGTGAGAAGAACTTTGCAATCAAAATGTGTAAAAAATGCCCTGCAAAATCCGAAAGGTGCACTTTGGAATATGTGCCCCTTTGCCCACCTTGGCAGCAAAAAAGTGTGACACATCTGGTATCGCCGTACTCAGGAGAAGTTGGGGAATGTGTTTTGGGGTGTCATTTTACATATACCCATGCTGGGTGAGAAAGATATCTTGGTCAAATGCCAACTTTGTATAAAAAAAATGGGAAAAGTTGTCTTTTGCCAAGATATTTCTCTCATCCAGCATGGGTATATGTAAAATGACACCCCAAAACACATTCCCCAACTTCTCCTGAGTACGGCGATACCAGATGTGTCACACTTTTTTGCTGCCAAGGTGGGCAAAGGGGCACATATTCCAAAGTGCACCTTTTGGATTTCACCGGTCATTTTTTACACATTTTGATTGCAAGGTACTTCTCACACATTTGGGCCCCTAAATTGCCAGGGCAGTATAACTACGCCACAAGTGACCCCATTTTGGAAAGAAGACACCCCAAGGTATTCCGTGAGGGGCATGGCGAGTTCCTAGAATTTTTTATTTTTTGTCGCAAGTTAGTGGAATATGAGACTTTGTAAGGAAAAAAGAGAAAAAAAAAAAAATCATCATTTTCCGCTAACTTGTGACAAAAAATAAAAAATTCTAGGAACTCGCCGTGCCCCTCACGGAATACCTTGGGGTGTCTTCTTTCCAAAATGGGGTCACTTGTGGCGTAGTTATACTGCCCTGGCAATTTAGGGGCCCAAATGTGTGAGAAGTACCTTGCAATCAAAATGTGTAAAAAATGGCCTGCAAAATCTGAAAGGTGCACTTTGGAATATGTGCCCCTTTGCCCACCTTGGCAGCAAAAAAGTGTGACACATCTGGTATCGCCGTACTCAGGAGAAGTTGGGGAATGTGTTTTGGGGTGTCATTTTACATATACCCATGCTGGATGAGAGAAATATCTTGGCAAAAGACAACTTTTCCCATTTTTTTATACAAAGTTGGCATTTGACCAAGATATTTTTCTCACCCAGCATGGGTATATGTAAAATGACACCCCAAAACACATTCCCCAACTTCTCCTGAGTACGGCGATACCAGATGTGTCACACTTTTTTGCTGCCAAGGTGGGCAAAGGGGCACATATTCCAAAGTGCACCTTTTGGATTTCACCGGTCATTTTTTACACATTTTGATTGCAAAGTTCTTCTCACACATTTGGGCCCCTAAATTCCCAGGGCAGTATAACTACGCCACAAGTGACCCCATTTTGGACAGAAGACACCCCAAGGTATTCCGTAAGGGGCATGGCGAGTTCCTAGAATTTTTTATTTTTTGTCGCAAGTTAGTGGAATATGAGACTTTGTAAGAAAAATAAAATAAAATAAAATCATCATCATTTTCCGCTAACTTGTGACAAAAAATAAAAAGTTCTATGAACTCACTATGCCCATCAGCGAATACCTTAGGGTGTCTACTTTCCGAAATGGGGTCATTTGTGGGGGTTTTCTACTGTTTGGGCATTGTAGAACCTCAGGAATCATGACAGGTGCTCAGAAAGTCAGAGCTGTTTCAAAAAGCGGAAATTCACATTTTTGTACCATAGTTTGTAAATGCTATAACTTTTACCCAAACCATTTTTTTTTTTGCCCAAACATTTTTTTTTATCAAAGACATGTAGAACAATAAATTTGGCGAAAAATTTATATATGGATGTCGTTTTTTTTGCAAAATTTTACAGCTGAAAGTGAAAAATTTCATTTTTTTGCAAAAAAATCGTTACATTTTGATTAATAACAAAAAAAGTAAAAATGTCAGCAGCAATAAAATACCACCAAATGAAAGCTCCATTAGTGAGAAGAAAAGGAGGTAAAATTCATTTGGGTAGTAAGTTGCATGACCGAGCGATAAACGGTGAAAGGAGTGTAGTGCCGAAGTGTAAAAAGTGCTCTGGTCATGAAGGGGGTTTCACCTAGCGGGGCTGAAGTGGTTAAAAAAAAATTTTTTGAAAGGCAGGAATTTATACCCGCTGGTTCAAAAGCTCTTTGTTCCTAGAAGAAACAAAGCCTGTTAGGGGATAGAGCAGTGGCACTGGAACAGGGGGACTGTGACAGTAAGACAAAAATGACAAACCCTTCAATATTTTATAAAAATGTAAATATGTTGTCACCTTTCCTAGCTAATTATTTCTGACCTCTGAAAAACTACTCATCAGTCCTGAATCTGTTTATTATAGATACAAAATGAATATTAGTTATCCATATTACAAACCGGATTCCCAAAAAGTTGGGACACTATACAGATCGTGAATAAAAACTGAATGCAATGATATGAAGATGGCAAATGTCAATATTTAATTTGTAATAGAACGTAGATGACAGATCAAATGTTTAATCCGAGCAAATGTATCATTTTAATGGAAAAATACGTTGATTCAAAATTTCACGGTGTCAACAAATCCCCAAAATGTTGGGACAAGTAGCAATAAGAGGCTGGAAAAAGTAAATTTGAGCATAACGAAGAGCTGGAAGACCAATTGACACTAATTAGGTCAATTGGCAACATGATTGGGTATAAAAAGAGCTTCTCAGAGTGGCAGTGTCTCTCAGAAGCCAAGATGGGTAGAGGATCACCATTTCCCACAATGTTGCGCAGAAAGATAGTGGAGCAATATCAGAAAGGTGTTACCCAGCGAAAAATTGCAAAGACTTTGCATCTATCATCATCAACTGTGCATAACATCATCCGAAGATTCAGAGAATCTGGAACAATCTCTGTGCGTAAGGGTCAAGGCCGTAAAACCATACTGGATGCCCGTGATCTCCGGGCCCTTAAACGACACTGCACCACAAACAGGAATGCTACTGTAAAGGAAATCGCAGAATGGGCTCAGGAATACTTCCAGAAACCATTGTCAGTGAACACAATCCACCGTGCCATCCGCCGTTGCCAGCTGAAACTCTACAGTGCAAAGAAGAAGCCATTTCTAAGCAAGATCCACAAGCTCAGGCGTTTTCACAGGGCCAGGGATCATTTAAAATGGAGTGTGGCAAAATGGAAGACTGTTCTGTGGTCAGACGAGTCACAATTCGAAGTTCTTTTTGGAAATCTGGGATGCCATGTCACCCGGACCAAAGAGGATAAGGACAACCCAAGTTGTTATCAACGCTCAGTTCAGAAGCCTGCATCTCTGATGGTATGAGGTTGCATGAGTGCGTGTGGCATGGGCAGCTTGCATGTCTGGAAAGGCACCATCAATGCATAAAAATATATTCAGGTTCTAGAACAACATATGCTCCCATCCAGACGTCATCTCTTTCAGGGAAGACCCTGCATTTTTCAACAAGATAATGCTAGACCACATTCTGCATCAATCACAACATCATGGCTGTGTAGGAGAAGGATCCGGGTACTGAAATGGCCAGTCTGCAGTCCAGATCTTTCACCTATAGAGAACATTTGGCGCATCATAAAGAGGAAGGTGCAACAAAGAAGGCCCAAGACGATTGAACAGTTAGAGGCCTGTATTAGACAAGAATGGGAGAGCATTCCTATTTCTAAACTTGAGAAACTGGTCTCCTCGGTCCCCAGACGTCTGTTGAGTGTTGTAAGAAGAAGGGGAGATGCCACAAAGTGGTGAAAATGGCCTTGTCCCAACTTTTGGGGGATTTGTTGACACCATGAAATTCTGATTCAACATATTTTTCCCTTGATTTTGTTCCGTGATTTATGTTCTATTCTGAATAAAATATTAGAAGTTGGCACCTCCACATCATTGCATTCAGTATTTATTCACGATTTGCATAGTGTCCCAACTTTTTGGGAATCCGGTTTGTAGTTTCATGGTCAAGAGTATTATAAGAGAAAAAAAAAATCTGAAAAAAGTTAGTGGACAGAGAACAATCCAGGTCAATTCAGGAAAAGCCTTGGTAAATGCTTTTGAGTTGCAGCATAGATAAGTACTTAATATATCCTGGAGAAATGTGATCCTCAAAGACCTTCAACTATGTGCATCCTACATATAAATTCCCAAGGTGACCTGCATCATTACATTTTATGTGCATCCTGCTTAAAGACCCACTATTCAGAGGAAAATCACATGTTCACTTTGTATGAAACATACCTTATTAATCAGTTAACATGCATATTTACATATCCAGTGGCATATCAACAGTGGCTGCTGTTTCAATAGGAGTCCAAGTGATTCAGGCTTGAAGGTTAGCTATATATGTAAAGGGGTTATGTGGGAGTTTGATACTGATGACCTAACCTTGGGATAGGTTATCAATATCAGATTGACTGGGCTTCGACTCTCAGGATGGCTTTCTATCAGAGAGCGCTTAGAGTTCTTCCTAGACCAGTAACATCACCATACATCAGTCATGTGGCCTAGGTGCAGCTCAGTCCCATTCAAGTGAGCACTGTGCTTGGTAAGCTGTGAAGAGACTGCAACCCTCACCGAAGCTCTGGTGAATACAGCAACCTTTTCAAACAGCTGATCAGCGGGGGTCCCAGGAGTTGGACCCACGTTGATCTGATATTGAAGACCTATCCTGAGGGTAGACCATCAATATCAAATTCCTGGATAACACCTTTAAGATAGGTATTCGCCTGAAAGCTACTACTCCTCAAAAGGCTCAGCCCTGTTGAAATACAGCTGCCCAATCCTTCTGTCCCCTGACAATTGCCATTGGGGTGAGTCAAGAGGACCCTATATACATTGTCAAGTGCCATAGGAGTTGACTGGTTCAGCTGACAAAATTCTAACGTGTATGGTCATTGACAACAGCAAGGGTTTGGCAAAGGTACATGACATCAATAAAGATCTTTTTACACTGGCCAATAATCAGTACCGTTTGCTCACTTCAAAGGAATGGTAATGTGTTACTGGCAAAGGTTGTGGAACTACTGTGCCAACTAATTGGTTTGACTTTGAGCTAGATCTAAGGGTGTTATCCTGGCAGTCCCTTGGTCTTCACCCTTTAAGCCCTATACAGGAGAGTCACAGGCCACTACCTCTTGGAATAGTCTCAGTGTGGTTGATTGCTGACCCACAGGGATCAGAAACATCGGTGCATGGCACTAAGGGGACAGGAAATACACATAGTTAGGAAACACGCAATGGTCAGGGCTGGCAAAGTTTGTTCAAAATCGTGAAACAATCCAAAGGTCAGGACAGGGGTCATATTCGAATTTGTGATATTTCACGAATATTTCGTAGAATATTCATCATATATTTGCGAATTTGTATATTCGTTATATTCTACATTCTTTTTTTGTACGCGAAAATCAGCAAGGTAATGATCGCATAATATGAGAATATTGCCCGCTCAATACAGGCGTGGGTCAAAAACGAATATATAGCATGATAGAATATAGTGCTATATATTTGTTTTTAGAATATTCGTCATTTTTTCCATCTGAACACATGATTCCTCCCTGCTTCTTGCTTGTGGGCCAATGAGTCATTGGCCCACAAGCAACTTAAGCAGGGAGGAATCATGACCAGATGGTAAAAAATGACAAATATTCTAAAAAACTAATATATAGCACTATATTGAATATAGTGCTATATATTAGTTTTTTAGAATATTCGTCATTTTTTATCATTTTATTGAATATAGTGCTATATATACGTTTTTTTAAATTATCGTCATTTTTTTCCATCTGAAGTCAGGATTCCTCCCTGCTTAATGGCCCACATTGACTCGTTGGCCCACAAGCAAGAAGCAGGGAGGAATCATGTGTTCAGATGGAAAAAATGACGAATATTCGATGTAACGAATATGAAGCACCTGTGAGACAGTGACAGGTCTCACGCAGGTTTGAGGTAAGGAAGGGGTGGATAGTGCGGTCCACACCCCTGTTCCACCTCAGGTGAGAGAAGCTGGAGGTAATCAGCCTGGCATAAGGCACCTCCCAGAGTGTCAGAAAGGGGGGAGTGTGTTGCCTGTGGACAGAGGCCTGGAGGCTCTGTGTGGTTCAAGCCAGGAAGGCTGAGTGACCACGATTCCCCAAGAGACACTGGATTGGAGACAGTGGGCGTACTGTGCTCTGTACAGCCAGGAGGCTGTGGGACATTGGCTCAGAAAGCCGCACGTGTTCACAGGGTGTGAACAGGGTCTTAGGTGAGTCAGGGATCTATTTGTTTAGTTAGAGCCTGGACGGGCGAGTGTTTATTATTTTGTCATTTTGTTGTTGCTGGTGTTGTACAATAAATGCACTGTTTGGACATTATATCCGTGTCTGGTGAAGTAACCTGTGAGAATGAGCCCCTAAGAAGAGCTAATCCCCCACAAATGGTGTCGGATGCGGGCAAGCGTCCCTGCTGAAAGGAGATAACTGGTTGCTAGGGGCAAGGGCAAGAGCAGGTGCTGCTGAATTCTGCTGTGTTGCAAAGGAAATTGCTGTGTGGATTTAAAGGGCCAGCAGCCCTGGGAAAGAAACTTTAATGTCTGCAATGAAAAGAGACTGTGAATGCTGAAATTGTCTCTTGAGAGTGAGACACCTGGAGGCCGGGTCTCTGTTAGTGGACTTGTTGCTGAAAATTTTTCTGGTGCCTGGGCTGTCTGTTGCTATGGGGTGGATGGAGGATCTCACCGAGCAGCTGAGGCAGGCCAATTTGAAGGCTACCCAAAGGCACTTGAAGTGGCAGCAGGAGCATGAAAAACTCATGGAGGATTATGAAAGACAAAGAGAACTCCTAATTTAAAGCGTTTCCCAGGGTAACGGCTGTGCTGATGCTTTGAGGACGCCATTGCAGTGGGCCCTGGAGAAAAAAACTGAAAAGCTGAGTAGACAATTTGTAAAAGTCCAAAGTGTCAGTGATGCGGCTGAAAAAACAGTCAAAAAGGTTATGTGTGCCGTTGCCAAGGGCAACCGTCGGGAAGAAAAGGATGTCCGGAGGAGTTGTGATGCGGGTGCTAGGTGCAACCAACCACGACGGCAGGCAGCTGTCCTGCAACAAAGAGAGCGCTGCTGGAGATGCCGTCAAGTCACAAAGTGTGAACCTGATTGTCCTATGGTCAGAAGTCAGGTAACCAGGAATCAAAGGCGGGAGGTTCCTAATGTCCAGGAGAAGGACGTTGACCTCGGGGAAGAAGTTCCTGGCTCTCCCTCATCGCCTGAGACTGCCGAACCAGTGACGTCTGTTTGTAAGACTGTTCCGTGTTTTTCTGGTGTAAAAGACAAAGTGACAGTGAGCACGGTTCTGGAGACTGAGCCGCAAATGATAGATGTGTGGGACAGTCATGCGGATAATAAGAACTATCCGGTGGTTCTCACTCAGTGTGAGACTCCAGTGAGAACTGGGTATTGTGGACCTGATGTTATAAATATGTTCATATATGATGTGATGTTGGGCTGGGATATTGTGTCGTTGTTGTGGGGTAAGGTAGACACTTCTGCAGATAGTGAGGAAACTCCTGCAGAACCTGTACTTGTCCCTTTAAGTGAAGGTCTAAGGGAGCTGCACTTTGACCTGCATGGGGAAAGAATATTGACCATTGAAAACAATGGTGCTGGTAAAGTGCAAAGTGATGGTGACAAGAGTGTGGAAATGCATAAGGAAAATGTGATGTCATATGAAATATGTGGCGACAGTGATGCACCTTTTCCGTTGCAGGTTGTGGTCAGGGGAGAAGCGCCCCCTGGTGGTAAAAATGTAAATGATAATGAAACTTTATTTTCTGCATCTGCTATGTTTCATGAAGTGCTATATGACTTGATCAAAAGGTTTGAAGACATGCATATAAGTAGTGTGGAGCAAAGCCCAGCTCCAGCTCAGTGTTTGAAGGTGCAGGAAAATAGGATGGGGTTAGAGCAGGGGTGCACAACCTGCGGCCCGGGGGCCACATGCGGCCCTTGATACCATTCTGTGCGGCCCCCAACCATCTGGTAACAGACATGTATGCCTATGTCTTGTGGCTGCTCACATGTATTTCTCCCATTAGATGGGAGTCCTGGAAGTGTAACTAGACATTAATGTTATATAATGTGTGTTCAATATGCCATAAGTACAATATTTCAGTTGTTAATACACCTTTAAATTTTAATTTCGGCCCTCGTCATTGGTTCAGTCTGGCAATGTGGCCCCCAACCAGGAAACGTTGTGCACCCCTGGGTTAGAGGGTGTACTGCACGGACCAGAGGTGGAAATGCAGTCTCCACAATGTTGGTTGGTTACTAAGGAAGTGTCCCAGGTGGGGAATAGCTCAGCAGTGCCCCTAGAGGTCAGAATTAATAATGACACGAGCGGTATAGGTGACGTATGTGCTGTGACTGATAGCAACCCAGAGAGTGAAACAAAGGTGGTTACTAGTAGCAACCAGACAGTTATATCTGACGAGATGGGAAAAAAGTCGGGTGACATCAGCCTAGTGTCTGAGGCCCATGTCCAGGCAGTTATAGATGACCTGACCCGACAGTACAGCTGCAAACAGGAGAAGTGGGACTGGCTCCTAGCTGAAGAGAAATACATTTCGTCTCGATATGGTGAAAAACGTGACCAAACAGAGACTGATGCTTGGGAAAAGGAGACCAAGGCCCTCTCCTTGGCTAGAGCCCTGGAAGAAGCGCTTGAGGAGCATGCTGAATTTGAGAGGCTGAACAAGCAACTCAGAGCAGAGACTGAAAATCTCATGAGCTTAAAAGATGAGTTGGAGAAATCTAAGGGTGCTCTCGAGCAGCAGGGAGAAGGTGAGAAACCTGAAGAGGAGAGTTCTCTGCAAGACGTCATGAAGCCAGAGCCTGTTAAAAATGGTACTGGAGATGGTGGCACTGTGGTGCTGGCTGTGGCAGAGAAGATGGAAGATGCTTCTGCTGAACCAGTTGATGGGGCTGATGTGGATGCCGAAGACCACAGACCCGTGGGAGCGTGTAGCCCAGGCCCGGAAGATGTCCCCTCTGCATACAAGGCCTTCCAAATAGCCAGCAGCATGCTGGGGAAGAAATACGAGGAGGTGAACGATCAGTTTTTGGATCCGGGCTATTACGATGGGCTGTATGTCCTGACTCCTCCCCAAAAGGAGAACAGTGTCCTGGGTGAGCCTCTGGAGAAAATGACAGAAGATGAGGTGTCTGCTGAAGACCCTGGTGTCTCCTGCCTTGGTGAGAAAGAGGGGGAGGAGTTAACAGGGCAAGTGTATGGTGCCATGTCTGAGAAGGATGAGAAGGCGGTCAAAGAGACTGGAGACTTCGAGAAGACAAAGGCTGAAAAAGTTAAGGCCGATGTGTTGGTTAACATGAAGTCCCCAGGTGCTGCAGAGACCAAAGTTAAGCCAAAGGGAGCCGCGGCCAAAGTGGAAAAAGCCGCTAGAGAAGCAGCGGTCTCTGAAACTGCCATTGTAGCTGGGGTAACTACTGCTGGAAAGAAGGAAGAAGTGACCCAGATGCACGTAAAAGAAGCAAAGGAGAAAGTGTCGGGACATGACCATGACTGGGAACGGTTCAGGCAAGAACTGCAGCAGTCCAAGAAAGGACATGAGGCCTTTAGGCAGATTAGATTGGGCAAGAGGCTAGTTTGGGTGATAAACCAAGCGCTGTTGTCCTGGGTCTGGCAGAACAAAGGGAAGGTACGTGTCACCGAGGTTTCTGGCCTCGGTGAAATAAGAACCGGTAAATTTATATGTCAGCGGCAGCTAGTGCTCGCTGACACTGGGTTACTTAGTGTGGCTGTAAAGCCAAGCTGGGCCGGTTCTTATTGGGAGCAGCCAAAGAGCAGGGTGGGTGGCTGTTCCCCACGTCCAGGCCTGGATGCCCTCTCGCCAGCCTCCCGTGGTTATGCAGGTGTTCACCCTCACAGGCTTGAACAAAGGGGGGGGATATGTGAGACAGTGACAGGTCTCACGCAGGTTTGAGGTAAGGAAGGGGTGGATAGTGCGGTCCACACCCCTGTTCCACCTCAGGTGAGAGAAGCTGGAGGTAATCAGCCTGGCATAAGGCACCTCCCAGAGTGTCAGAAAGGGGGGAGTGTGTTGCCTGTGGACAGAGGCCTGGAGGCTCTGTGTGGTTCAAGCCAGGAGGGCTGAGAGACCACGATTCCCCAAGAGACACTGGACTGGAGACAGTGGGCGTACTGTGCTCTGTACAGCCAGGAGGCTGTGGGACATTGGCTCAGAAAGCCGCACGTGTTCACAGGGTGTGAACAGGGTCTTAGGTGAGTCAGGGATCTATTTGTTTAGTTAGAGCCTGGACGGGCGAGTGTTTATTATTTTGTCATTTTGTTGTTGCTGGTGTTGCACAATAAATGCACTGTTTGGACATTATATCCGTGTCTGGTGAAGTAACCTGTGAGAATGAGCCCCTAAGAAGAGCTAATCCCCCACACACCATATTCTAAATATTCAGCACCATATTCTAAATATTCTCGAATTCTCGAAGTGGCGAAATGCGCGAGAAAAATTTGCTTTTTGAATATTCGTGCTCAACACTACACAGGATCAGTAGGATGAACAAGAACAGTTCAGGAACCAGGAATCAGACAGACAAACAGATAACAGCTCTTTTACAGGGTCTAGCTAGCTAGAGAGATCTAGCAAGAGCAGTAGAGACCAATTGTACAGGCAAGGGCTGAAGTAAAAAGTCAGGTATATATAGGAGCAACAGATTGACAATTGGACATAGCCATGCAGCAGCTCACAGAGCAAGAGATTAATCCTAGCAGTGCTGCAGGCAGAGGGTCAATGAATACAAGCCGTAATTCACACACAGGAATCAAGCATCTGTGTGCACAGGACAGTGGTGGCCATGAACTGCCATTGTGCTTTGTACACAGTTTTCCAAAGAAGCAACAATCCCATTCCTCACCTACAAGGATGGCAAGAAATAAAATTGGTTAGCAGATCCTCAAGTCACAACTTTTCCTACTGTAGATTGCTTGGGGGTGGTTGATAAGTTACTCTATGTAAAGGGGTCTTAAAGGCGCTTCCCATGATTTCAATATTAATGGTCTGGCCTCAGCATACGCCATCAATGTCTGATCAGCAGGGGTCTGGCACCCTGTAACATCTGTGACCAGCACTGGAAGTACACTGAAGTACCACTGAGGCTCCATTCAGATGTCCGCAAAATGGGTCCGCATCCGACCCATTAATTTATAATGGGGCCGCAAAAGATGTGGACAGCACACCGTCCATTCACACGTCCGCAACTGTTTTGCGGTCTGCAAATTGCAGATCCGCAAAACACATACACCGGCCATGTGCGTTCCGCATTTTGCGGACTGCACATGGCCGGCACTATGATAGAAATGCCTTTCCTTGTCGGTGGCTGTGTTGCATGAAAAATGCAGCATGTTCTATATTCAGCGTTTTTCACGCAGCCCTGGCCCCATAGAAGTGAACGGGTCTTCAGTGAAAAACGCATTGCATCCGCAAGCAGGTGCGGATGCAATGCGTTTTTCACTGATGGTTGCTAAGAGTTGTTTGTAAACCTGCAGTTTTTTATCATGTGAGTGAAAAACGAATCAAAACGCATTGCACCTGCGCGGAAACAACTGAACAACTGAACGCACCCTGAACGCATCTGGACCTCATCCGTCATGCTTGTGTGAAAGGGGCCTTAATCTGCCTTTCATGATCGGACTTCTTTCTCATACTGACCAATATAGCCTTCATTACATAAGGAAATTACATGACAACAGTGATATGTGAATTCCATTGTAAGGATCCCTATTTCCTTCTGAAGACAATAGCATTTGTTAGACTCATTATTGCGGTATCAGTCCTTATACATAGAGTCTATCTTCTAGCAGTTTTGTAGTGTATGGACTGTGAAGCACAAGGTAATAGACACATAAAGTCTTACACTATGTTATAGACAGTGAGTGTGGACTTACTGTGTCAATCAACCGGTTTTATTTTTGGGCTAGTCCAGAGGGTGTTATCCTGGCAGTCATCTGGCTTTCACCTTTTAACCCCTATACTGAAATCTGGTCAGCGCTGCAGGGGAGCTACCAGGATGATACCTCTTGAAATAGTCCTCTTATGGTTGGCTGCTGATCCAAAGGGATCAGAGACACAGTTGTGTGACACCGATGGATCAGACAATACACATAGTCAGGAAACAGGCAGAGGTCAAGGCTGGCATAGTTTGTGAAAATCTGTGAATCAATCCAAAGATTAGGGCAGGCGGCACAGGATCAGAATAGTAAACCGACACAGGTCAGGTCAGACGGTGAGAGTCAGGATCCCAGAAACAGGCAGAGATCGGTACACATGCAGACAAAGAGATTATAGCTCTTTTATGGACTCTAGCAAGTGAGTTCAACAGCACAGATACATAGGACAGTTCATTAGCTCATTAGTCAAGCAACTGAGCACAGAATCAGAAAGGGGATTACTGGTATTGAAAGGGTTAAAAAACCACTGCGAGGAGGAGATCTAAACAGACTGCTTTATAATAGGGAGTCTTTTTGGATCTTCTTATTGCATACCAGGATTCCAAAGGGCATGAATAGACACAATCTTATCTTTGAATATTGATTTATATTTTGTACGACTATATGTGACTGTTGATTCATTTTCCCTTTTGTCACCAGACACACCCCTTATTCCAATTTGGTGATTATTCACACATGGTAATGGAGGAGTGTCTGAGGTGGGTGAAGTTTGGCTACACAGTATGCTCATCAGGGCCGTCCTTTGGGGTGTGCGAGCTGTGTGGCCGCACAGGGCGCCATGGCAACAGGGGCGCCCGGTGGCCGACACAGCTCGCAGTCGGTCTCCACTCTCTTACAGGCTACAGCAGGCCGGCCCGGCCCGGCCCGACCCGAGATTGTGTGACTGTGACCGAGGCGAGTGGGCGACTAGGTGAGCCTGGCGACTGACGAGCTCAGCTGAGCCGCTGCAGCTGCCAGGTTCCAGAGCAGTGCGTGGAGGAGGAGCTTAGGGGCGCAGGCGCAGTGTCCAAGTGCTGTGGCCTGCGCCTTCACAGAGTCTAGCCGTGGAAGGATCTGCATCATCCGCTCAATGTGTGAGGGCAGGCTGGGCGGCGGCCAGTGCTCTGTAGTCCCAGACAGGGAGGAAGCAGAACTAGACAGTGAGTACCTGTTCTTATTGGTTTTTTTTTTACCAAATACCAAACCTTTTTCATTAAATGGGGCAGGGTCTAATTAAGGGGTCAGGCCCAGGGGACTGGATAAGGGTGACAGACACTGGGTATGATTAAGGGGGCAGGGGACTGGATAAGGTGGGTGTCAGTGACTCAGACACTTGGTATGATTAAGGGGGCAAGGGACTGGATTGATAAGGGTGAGTCACCCTTATCAATACAGTCCCCTGCCCCCTTAATCATACCCAGTGTCTGTGTCACTGTCACCCACCTTATCCAGCCCCCTGCCCCTTAATCATACCCAGTGTCACCCTGGGTGACACTGGGTATGATTAAGGGGCAGGGGACTGGCTTTGGTTGACACTGGGTATGATTAAGGGGGCAGGGGACTTGGTAAAGGTGAAGGGGGGCCAGGGTCTGATGAAGGGGGCAGGGGTTTGCAGGGGAGCTACCAGGATGATACCTCTTGAAATAGTCCTCTTATGGTTGGCTGCTGATCCAAAGGGATCAGAGACACAGTTGTGTGACACCGATGGATCAGACAATACACATAGTCAGGAAACAGGCAGAGGTCAAGGCTGGCATAGTTTGTGAAAATCTGTGAATCAATCCAAAGATTAGGGCAGGCGGCACAGGATCAGAATAGTAAACAGACACCGGTCAGGTCAGACGGTGAGAGTCAGGATCCCAGAAACAGGCAGAGATCGGTACACATGCAGACAAAGAGATCATAGCTCTTTTATGGACTCTAGCAAGTGAGTTCAACAGCACAGATACATAGGACAGTTCATTAGCTCATTAGTCAAGCAACTGAGCACAGAATCAGAAAGGGGATTAAACCATGCAGTGCTGCAGGGAAAAGTCTCTCTAATGTACACCCAGGAAGAGACCTTGCAGCCAGGCTGTGCCCTCAAGCATGGAACACAGGAATCTGATGGCCAGGCAGAAACTAGGTGAGTCATGAAGTGCCTATGCACACCCCATATAGCAAGACATAGGCAAGCAGCACCATGACACTCATCCAAGGAAAAGCCTACTTCTGTGACATCTAGTGTAATACTGTATCTGATGAAGGGTTCTTTTACACGGACAGGTTTCTTCCCATCAATGTTCTGATCGGCGATACTGGATATACATTGGCTCTTGCTAACTGCTGTTTATATGCAACATTTTCAGTATAGGGATGAATGATTGTTAATGTGAGTGTTCATCCATATTTGTTTTCATTTGATGCCAGCTTAATTCTTGGGTGATTGCTGCCATGTTTACATCGGGCAGTTATTGGGAATGAGCATTGTTCATTCCTGATCATGAACTCGTTTTAAAGGCCCCTAAATCAGGAGCCTGGGAAAATTAGAGCATAATAATAAAAAATACATAATACCAATAATTTGTGATAAATAAAAAAAACACAAAGCATATTATCTAGCTTGTGTTTGAAAGCAGGACAGCCCCTTTAATCTTCACAGGGGATCCCATGGTTGCTACTCCTGGCACAGTCTCTGTTAGCAACTATTGACACGTAGATAGACACCAAACTGTGGTAAGAAGGCAGAGATGACAGTCTTACACGTTGAGGCAGGCAGAGTTCTATTATAAGAGTTAGGCCATGGGGCCGCCGCATGTGGATCGCGGACCCATTGACATGATCTTAACCTTACATAATGACAGTGACCATTTTCTGCTTATCTGTTCTGGTGTAGGGACAGAAAAACAAGCAAAAAATGAAAGGGCCGCATCTGGCATCTGCTAAATGCCAACCAATACCCAGTGGACCATACTGACTATACTAGGGGTCTGTCAGGTTTCCATTATGGTTTCCGTGATTCTGCAGGACAAAATACCACTGCATGGAGCAGTATTTTATCCTGTATTTTTGGGGTGGAGGCTCCTAATAGAATTGGACTAAGGACAAAGGTCACATATATTAAGACCAGCGTTTTAGATGTATGTTTAATGGGAATACAATGTAGCTTACAGCATTTGTCTACATGTTCCAGGTCTGAAGTGAGTGGAGATAGAACAAGCTCTAGACAATCAGATAATAGGAATGTTCTCAGCGGTACTGAATGTCTCAGAAGATGAGATGAGTGTGCACATCTTGTAGGACACATCAGCCTGTCTAGTTGTCTGATTATAGTTGGCAGCATCCGTCATGAGATGGAAAGAGGGAACCCACAAACGAAATAGCAGGACCTCCTCCACTATAGCACAAAGTATTGCCAGAACTCAATGTGCAGTGCAAGATGCAGGGTTCATACAGGCATATTTCCATTTAGGCCTTCCAATACTCTGTTCTGGCAGAGGAACAGACTACCAGAATTTTCTACGCCTAAAACAGGCTTAGAAAATGGTGAATGAGACAGGCCTCCAGGTCCGTCCCCTTCCCCGCCGATGCCTTGTCCACAATTTTAGAACTGGTGTGAGAGGGGAGATGTCTCAGATAGCGGCGCAACTAACCATTGCGATGCTATCTGCGCCTGAAATACCCCCCAAATGTTTCACCTAAAACACATAAACATATGCCTGGGTGTTTGAACATGACTGTTTCTAACAGATTAAATAAAAGATTGGATTTTATTGACGAGTGACGGAGAAGCTAATTTGTTTTTCAGCTCCTAATGGATCCTCTGCAGAAGATGTCATCCTAGCCTTTGTTATTACTTAACATACTAGTTAATACAGCTCTGAAAGCTGGACCACATTTCTAAAGGAATAAAACTATTAGGGACGTTTTCACAAAGTGCCCTTAACTGTCTAATCATGAACAATAACTATACCAAGCATCGTTACATAATGTTACCAAACATCCACATGCATAACAACTTCTCCATATTCATGGACCGTCATGTCCCCTGCTAGAACAGATTGCTTCCTGTAATTTCAGACATAATTAAGTAGAGGAGCAGCGTGCCGTTCTATGAACTCACCACTGAGCTACTGTAACTCAATGCTTAGCAGATCTGTCATATCCCAGGAGGGAAGTGCTGGGTTTTCCTTATACGATTCCTGTATTTGTATGAGTCACAGTCTAAATGTTTTATGCCCCTTGTTTGTAGCAAAAAAACTTCCACTGAATGACTGTCAACAGGTGCATCAGTTTGTCTTATGTTACCTATTAAAACCCCACATACGGTCTTTATCAAGGCAGGAAATCAAGGTATAACACAAAAACATAATAAGAGGATCCTAATGGACTACGTGTGAGTCACCTGCAATGTAAGGAAGACACGTGCTGCACAAGAAGTGACTAAGATGTTTTTCTGTCACACTCCACATTATACATGTTTTATGTACTCAATGCCAAAGAGGGGATATCACCCCCCCCCCCCCCACCCCACCCCACACACAATAGATCTATCACCAAAATGTCACTTGTCCAAATACTAACAAATAAATATCAATATGGACTGTTTAACCAAGACTATTTGATCTTGTATACCTTACAGAAATCTGTTTGCACAGGGATATGGAGAATAGACTGTTGTGTTAGGCTACATTTACGTCTCTGTTTAGGCATTCTAGTAGTCTGTTCCGGCAGAGGAATGGACTACCGGAATTCCTGTATCTGGCATACCTGGTCACTGCTTCACTCTGCCGGATCCCCATTGACTATATTGGGACAAATAGAGCTGCACGCAGTGGTATTTCTCCAGCAGAAAGCCGGCCAGGGGCGTAGCTATAGGGGGTGCAGAGGTAGCAGTCGCTACCGGGCCCAGGAGCCTGAGGGGCCCAAAGACCCTTGTGCCACATAAGACACTGGCATTATAGAAAGTGCATGCTGGTCAATTTACACCTCTGCCTGTAGGGAAGGGGTTAGGTCAAGAATTTTGCATGAAGGGGTGCCCTTTCAATGTTTGCCTCATGCAGCAGAAAGGATATGTGCTCCCCTGCCCCTTTTCAACATGCACTGAGGGAAGGGGGGCCCAAGCTGAACTCTTGCACTAGGGCCCATGAGCTTTTAGCTACGCCCCTGAAGCCGGCATTTATGTTCGAACAGACTATTGGAATGCCTAAATGGAGATATTAAAGTAGCCTAAGCAAAAACTATGAACCCTGAATCTTACACTACACATTGAGTTCTGGCCATACTTTGTGCTACAGTGGAGGAGGTCCTGCTATTTCGTTTGAGGGTTCCCTCTTTCCATCTCATGAAGGATGCAGTCTTGTCCTCCCAACTATAATCAGACAACTAGACAGGCTGATGTGTCCTACAAGATGTGCACACTCATCTCATCTTCTGAGACATTCGGTACCGCTGAGAACATTCCTATCATCTGATTGTCTAGAGGTTGTTCTATCTCCACTCACTTCAGACCTGGGAACATGTAGACAAATGCTGTAAGCTACATTGTATTCCCATTAAACATACTGTAGTATGTGCTTCACTTACATTATTCATACGGCCACATTCGTATCAGGTCACATCATCAATCTAAAATCCATCACAAACATTAAATCTCAGCTTGAGCCAAATATAAATGATTGAGTTTAGTGGGAGGCTATCAGGTATCTGTCACTTAGCCTTTCTCCACAGCAGGGGGCTTTATTATGTGTCTTAAAGGAGCATTCTCATCTGGAAATTTATAGCATATCACAGTTCTTGGCTATCCTTGGAACTTCCATAAGAATGAATGGAGGGAGATCATGTGTTGCCACCTTTCAATCAAAGCCGCCGCGAGACTCCGCTCTTGAGATAGGTGGGACCAGCTATCTCTTCAAACCCCCTTCCTAATACACATGCATGCTCCGTTCAACTGACAAGAGAGAGGAATAAGCCACTGCCAGACAACTCTGGCAACAGCTTTTTTCTCTTGAGAACAAAGGATGGGGCATTTTGAAATTCAACATATCCCATCCTTTTTCCTCCAAGATCTGCCAAACAAAAGTTGGCTCTGGAATAGCCAGTGCTACCAATTGCCATAAATATACATCGGCCATTAGGTGGCATAACGAAGAAAAGTGATGTTAGTTGCACCAAATTTGTCATACTCTGTGCACCGTGTTGATAATTTATTTGCAACATTCTCCATTTTTGCTAGCTGATACAGTATCTTCACAAAAGCTCTATTGATAAATGTGCTCCAATGTGATTTCTGCCTGATATGATGGTAAGAAAAGAAGATTAATGAAAGTCAGTGCTGGGTGAAAAGGCGTGCTAGCAGAGTGAGACATCCCCCGGCAGAATGTCAAGTTTTGGGTTGGATACAGGTAGTAGGACAATACAGAATAACAGGAGACTATAGACAATAGAATGGTTTCATGGAGCGCTAAGCACATTAAAAGGCGTTAGGATAGGCCCAAATGTGTAATCCTTGAGGCTCCTATCAATCCGCAGAAAAAAGGGGATGCAGTGCTCCACAAGTGCCACATCCTCTTCCAGGTTTTTCCATGCTTATAGATGCGGCTGTCCCAGATAGTGCAGCTCAAACCATTTGTCTGATTGGTGAGGGTTCAAGGGATCGGACCTCATCAACAACACACTGATAAGCAATAATCTTCACATGCCACCAAATAGTGTAAAATGAAAAATGATGGAATATTTACCTCTTTCCTCAGCATCGTTCTCTGCAGCGCTGATCCGGTCCTCCTGCTGCAGCCAATCACTGTCCTCAGAAGCATACTGCAGTCTGTAAGCAAGCAGCTGCAGGAGGACTGGACTGCAGAGAACAACACTGGAGAAAGGGGTGAGGAGAAAATGATTTAAAATTTTTCTCCATTTGGGGGACATGTCCAAGATTTTTAATTTTCTCGGAAAACTCTTTTAAGGATCGACCATCAATGTATTTTTCCTTTACATTAAAAAAGTATGTAAATGCAAATGCTATAGTTTTCTATGTTTTGTATGGTTTTCTTTGTAACTCGTGATAATGTATGTTAGGATTAAGAATCTGTTTATATGCTCTATTAGGCTACTTTCACATATACAGTAAAGGCATCCAGCAGGCTGTTCCGGCAGAGGCACAGTCTGCCAGAGATCACCTTGTCTGACATAGTCGGATACGGCAGTGCACCACTGGACCCCATTGACTATAATGGGAACTGGCAGGGATTTGGACGGTTTCCAGAGTGAGCGCCGGGTTTCGGCTGAACAAAAATTGGTGCATTATAGTCAATAGGCTTCATAGAAGAAGGGTAGTATCCGGCTAGGCCAGATCCAGTAAACTCCGACAGGCTGTGTTTCTGCCGAAACAGCATGCCAGATACCTTTACCACAGATGTGAAACAAGCCTTAGTCAGGGTTTCCTCAGACCAGAAAGGAAGAAAGATCCAGCACCTTGTTTTTCTTGCTTGACGTTTATTCCACAAACCAAATGTACATGCGGTGATAGAAACCTACAGATGCAGAGGAGTGTTCAGCCAGAGCATTTTTAGATGCAGAGGAGTGTTCAGACAGAGCTTTTTCAGATTTTTTCATATATTTGTTCATTTTTTATATCTCGTGACTGCACTCTTATTTCTCTCCTCCCTACCTGCTGGATGCAACAATATTATAGAATGTTTGTTCATAATGGCTCATTTTGGATTTTAATTTTTAATTCTGAATGTGTTTTTGTGCACTTAAATTTCTGTTAGCACTTTTAATTACAACACCTGAGATGACCAGCACCGCCCTGCTAGTTTAATGGGGGAGGGATTTCTGTGTTCACCTCTCTATATATACACTGTGTTGGAAATTTACTGTGGAGGTCATGATTAAGAACCATCTGGTTCGAAACATGTAGACCGTACTGGGGCTTATTTTTGGAGGTTTCTATCACCGCTGTACATTTGGTTTGTGGAATAAACGTCAAGCAAGAAAAACAAGGTGCTGGATCTTTCTTCCTTTCCGTTCAAGTTTATATGCTTGGGTCTCATCCCATCCGTGCACTCTTAAAACTGTTGATGCAGGTGAGCTGGACTTTTACTATTATTTCCTCAGACCACTAAGTATGGAGGCTTTGAGGAGCAGTATAATAAAGCAGTCTGTCTACACCAGGCATCTCAAACTGCGGCCCTCCAGCTGTTGCAAAGCTACCGCCAGATCCCCATTGACTACAATTAGGTCTGGCGGTGATCTCGACAATTTCCGGCATAAATGGACAAGTACAATGTTTTTTTGTCCAGTCAACAGCCAGCATTGCGCCGGATCAGACTGTTGAATCTCCGAAACTGAGATGTGAATGCAGCCACAGCTGTCTACATAGGTTATCCAAGTTTTCCAATTACTGGATGCTAACATCTAGGCCACCTTCCTCTATCCATCAGGAGGTATGCTACTGTGCCACAATTATGGAGCCAGAAAGCGGTGCTTATTTCATAAGCTGTGCTTTATAGGGTACAAGCCCTGAGAAGGTACAGAAGAATTACACAGAACAGTCCCTTCAAATGACTGAATGAATACCAACTATAACTACTACCACACAATGGTGGCCTAAGTGCGGTCATAGTACAGTACACTGTACATACTATAGGTACATTTTCCAACAGGCCACACATATGACAGATTTATAAGACCTCAGCATAGTTCTTCTTTCTCAAACAAAATTGACGCATAGAGCTATTCAAGTGAATGACACAGGGAAAGATTAAATTACAATGTGATACATTACATTAGAATGTAATACATTAACATGAAAAGCAATATTTTTTTCTTCAGCCTACCTTCCCATCATTCTTTCATTCTCAGATAGGGTAAGCTTTTAAACAGGTTTGCTGTAGTCCAAATGAAATGAGTATAACGCTTTCACCACTAGAGGGCGCTGTTTACACAAATAAATGCAATTAAAGGGATTCTGTCACCTATATTTTGATGTTTATACTCTATTTATGTGTAGGTTTGTGTGTTGGACATATTTGTGGTCCACACATGGATGCATAATTGTATACAACTGATTTTAAATGTTTTGGACTTTGTGTGTTTTCAATAAATTACATACTTTTTAAGAGGTACGGCCATGGTTTGCAGTATTTCTTTGCTCTTCTTGGATATATACATTTGGAGTATTGTGCTCAGTACTGGAGACCATATCTCCAGAAGAGAGTTCAGAGAAGAGCTACTAAACTGGTACATGGATTGCAGGATAAAACTTTACTGAGAGAGTAGTGGACGCATGGAATATCCTTCCTGCAGAAGTGGTAGCTGCAAATACAGTGAAGGAGTTTAAGCATGCATGGGATAGGCATAAGGCCATCCTTCATATAAGATAGGGCCAGGGGCTATCCATAGTATTCAGTATATTGGGCAGACTAGATGGGCCAAAGGGTTCTTATTTGCTGACACAGTCTATGTTTCTATGTTCAGGATCCCTTTAAGGGCTCATGCACCCGGTTGTAGCTGTTTTTTTGTTTGAGGTATTTCTGAAACTGTGTGTGTCCTGGTCATTACAAACATGACAAATCTTATCTACATTCATCACAGGGGCGTAACTTCAGGGGAAGCGGCTGCTTTGGGGCCCTGACCCAGAAGGGGCCCATCCAGGAGGAGGAGGACTAAAAGATTTTGTCAGGGCCCCCTCAACAGTATTACACAATGAAATTATATACAGTGGCAGTATAGACAGTGTAGAAGATGGATGGAAAAGCTACCGGGCCTGGTCTGAGAGAGCGATCTTTACTAGCCACAGGAATGGGGGCCGCATGAAAGGAAGGGGTTGTGAAAAAATAACTGGGGGAGGGGGGCCCCATTCAAAAATTTGCTGTGGGGCCCAGTCATTTCTAGCTACGCCACTGATTTATTATATATATATATATTATATAGTGTTAGACTGCATAATGTTTTTGCATAGTGAGACCAGACAGTCGTGGACAACAGGTTAGACCTGAGTGGAATTTGCATGTATTCAACTGCTGGAGGAGGCTCAACAGCTGCCTGACTGATGGGGGTGAATGATCAGAGCACAGGGGGTGGTCACACACAAGGATAAGAGAGAAACAAACAATAGCACATTTCAGACTAAGGCTCCATTCACACGTCCGTATAATGGGTCCGCATCCATTCCGCAAATTGCGGAATCGGTGCCGACCCATTCATTCTCTATGGGGACGGAATGGATGTGGAGAGCACACTATGTGCTCTACGCATCCGCATTTCCAGAGCGCGCCCCCAATATTCTGGTCCGCGGCTCCGAAAAAAAATAAAACATGTCCGCAATTGCAGTTCTATGGGGGTGCTGGCCGGGTGTATTGCGGATCCACAATGCACTATGGATGTCTGAATGGTCCCTAATACAATCATCCTTATATGAATACATGAAATCGCATGCATCTTAGGAGCTTGCCATGTGTGTCATGCCATAATAGTTTACTGGACCTGATTTTTAATATTATATTCCTGGAAACTCTCTCTTCGTCACTTCTGAAACACAAGGACATTTTCAGGGACATTCATTTTCAAGGCTGAATCATCTTTACACTGATGACAGATTCAAACTAAACCTACAGTTTATAAAAGTAAAGTTTATGAAATGTGCTGTATGTCTTGGGGGCAACCATCAATTGGGGTCCTACTGCTTGGACCTTCACTGATCACAAGAACTGGGAGCCCGTACCCCATGGGGCTCCCTGAAATGAATGTAGCAGCTGGTCAGGCATGCGCATGGACGCTCCATTCATTTCTGTGGAAATTCTTGAGATAGATAGGCGCTCAGCTATCTCCGGAACTCTAATAGAAATGAATGGAGTGGCTGTGCGCATGTCTGACCAGCCGTTCCGTTCATTTAGGAGAGTCCACTGGGTACAGGGTCCCCGTTCTCGTGATTAGTGAAGGTCCCATGTGTAGGACCCCCACGATCTATGGGCTCATTCACACGACAGCCCTGTGTTTTGCAGTCTGGTGCTGCCCATGTGCGTTCTGCAATTTATGGAACGGGTGGCCCATTATAGAAATGCCTATTCTTGTCCGCAAAACGTTGTAAAAATGCAGGTCCTTGTCCGCAAAACGGACAAGAATACGTAATGTTATATCTTTTTTTGCGGAACGGACATGCAGACATACAGACACATAATGCAAACTGAGTCATTTTCGTTTTTTTTTTCCAAGCCCTATTGAAGTGAATGGTTCCGCATATGGACCTATATAAAAACTGAACGGAAAAAAATGTGTTCATGTGCATGAGCCCTAAAAAACACTATAAACCGCCTCTGTGGCTGATAAGGCATAATAAATTGTATTTAGGTGCAAAGATAAAATAGTCTTTGGTTTAGTGTAAACCTAATTACATATTAAAAATCAAGTTATGGCAGTACTTAACGAATTTAGAACACAAATGTCTATGACAAATGACAATCCATTACAAATGAACGTACTGTACTTCTGTATATTATACAACCATGTGCAGGGACGCGGTCATTTGTCAATAACTTGATTCACATGAACAGGAATGGTGATATATGTAATTATTCTAATCATACAACAGAGAAGGGAAAAGAACGGAACAATCCGCACAACATTGTTTGCATTCCGTTCTTCATTCCAATCTAGTGTATGCATCACTTGGTATAAGGTTGAAAGGACCAGGCGTAAGCTCGCCACCTGTTGCCACTAGGTGGCGCCTCATCACCACTTCTCACTTTACCGGAATTCTAGTGAGTGACCCAAGCAGCAGCTGTATCTGTGCACTTCTCAACCTACAAGAGAATTTGGAACAAATGGAAAGAGAACTGCCAAGCATGTGAATGTCACTCACTGGTGCAAAAATATTTGTTTTACAATGAATCACTACATTGAAGCTGGATACTAAGGTCAGGGCTGGTCTCTCACTGTTTAAGATACCCAGGGCCACCCTTCATATCAATTATTATTCAAGGACAACATATAGAAAAGATCAGGGGCGGACTGGGAACTTAAAGTGGCCCTGGAAAAAAATAAAACTGGCCCCATTTTGTAGTCGGGTCCAAATTGGTGGTAGGCAGTGCCAGCAATACCATATTGCGGCACACAATACCACCCCAAAAGAGCCAAATACTACAGTCCATCATAGGGGTACTGCCTGTGACCAGATGGTCAAACACACCTTGTAGGTAAAGCAGCTCTTGTTTGATGGCAGGGATCCTGGACCCAAGAGACAAGTGAGTCTAGAGGGAATGGAAAGCACTGATTGATGGTTACTGATAATCTCAGCCATCTGCCCCATGCGAGACGCTGCAGTGTCAGTTTGCTTTAGAGTCCCCTGTAGACCCCCCCTGATCTTTTCCTGTCATTGTTCATGTAATATAACATCCTGAATTAATTTATTACAACTGGAAATTCCCATTTCAGCAACAGAGGCGTCGAGTGGGAAGCGTGCCATTTTCTGGAATGATGGTGAAGAATATCATTATTGGAAGTGACTCATTGACAGAGTTCATTCTGCAAATCTAATCTGCCGGGTAGCCTCCTGGAAACATGCGCAGGTTATTTAGGGTGTTTGTCAGTCGGATGTTGTTTTCCTTGCACACAGGATTTCAGAACAAGTTGCTCCAAGGGTTATTATTACAAGCAAATCAAGGTTAGCTTGCTGTATAGGATGGTGGCCAGCAGGTGGCGCTGTAGGACGATTATTGCCAGGCTCTTCCCAGCATAAGTCCCAGTAAAGGAGAATTCTAAACTCTACCAGGAAACCCAATCACTGGCCGCATCTGCCCTCCTTACACTCAGCGCCTGCAAGTATTCAGAAAGAACTGTTTGCAATCCATTATGTATAAGGCACCATTATGGATCCCTATAATGCTGTTGGGATTAGCAATATGGGCTGCTATTCACATTGCGGAAGCCCGAATAAGGGCTAAAGCTTATTTTCTAAAACTTTCTGCACTTTAAACCATAGCAAAAAAAATAAAAGACCAATGGTCCATCTTGTCTGCCCTTGTGTTATTTCCTTGGAACCCGGAAGAAACCCATTAAAACAGGGGGAGAAGAAACAACCTTCACGCAGATAACCTGGTTCCATTCCGTGCCATAGTCCCTTTAAGGCTAGGGCTACACGACGACAATAAGTCGCATGACACGTAGGGCACAACTACACTGCAACGCGTGTCGTGCAACATTGATGTCGCGCGACTATGGTGTTGCACTGCGACAGTCGCAGAAAAATCCATCTTGGATGGATTTTTTGCTACTGTCATGTCGCAGCGAGACACCATAAACTATCATTATGAAATTTGTTGTGCGACAAAATGCCGTTGTGTAGCCCTAGCCCAAGACCCTCTTCACATACGGCCGGTGATCTGGTTCTGTTCCCCTCCGGGAGGGGAAGTGAAGCCAGAAGGGATCCCGTAGTATTTTATTAGATCGGTCTCATACATCCGGCACATCAGTTGCCAAATAGCGCCGGACATAAAAATGCTGCATGCTTAGCGCATGGAAACCAAATCTGAGCACTGAAGTGGCGTTCCCCTACAATATCTGGCCAGACATCACCGACATATGTGACGCACCACCTTCAGAAAGGATTCTGATTAGTAAATCTGCCCCTGCAGGCGGAATCTTGAACGATGCCGGCAGCTAAAGGGTTACTGGGCTGTAAATCTGCAGGAGCGCAGTCCTTGCACTTTCCTAGACCTGTCTGGTAAAGCGCTTTTCTCTGATGATGTCTAGGAGTCGTTTACATTCCTCCAAGTCTAGCCTAGTCTGGTCTGGTCTGACTCCATACAACAATAATGTTCTGCTGGGACCAGTGTGCAGGGCAGATGACTAAGTGGAGGCTGAGCACAGCAATACACGTGCCTGCAGCCGGCTGCGAAGGGGTTAACCGCGCAGAGCATGCTGCCAGGCAGGAGGCCGAGGACTTCCATGTGCAGGACATTGTTAGATCATCCCCCACCCCAGTGGCAGGTGGACGGTGCCCCTAGAAAAGAGAGAAAGGGCCAATTGTCTAATCTCCAAACTGACACACGCCAGACCCCCCCCCCTCATTGTGCGACTCCTATACAAATGCTAAACAGCAGCGTGTGCCATTGCCAATCTGCTCCTATTATCTCCCCTCCCCCACAAAGTGCAATCTGTGGGGCATAGCTGCAGATTAGCCCCTGTCTGCAGCCGCTTTAGCGCTATGTGCACGCGTACAATGTGGGCACGGAGCTATGAGGCGCCCATGTATGCCCTTTTTCTTTCTGCCTGGTAACAGTGTGACAAAGGACATCAGACTTTGAGTCACCGTGAAGAACCCCCCTGTGCGCCCACCACAGACACTACACCACCACACGCCGCCCCCTCCCCCACGTGTGGCCTTCTGGCACAAGTTCGGCAGCTCCTATTAGCATTACAATGCCGCCTCCGTCCAGCCAATCGGTGAGAAGGAGTGCGGGAAGCCACGCCCCCTGCTCGCAGCGCATAAATACCGGCGCGGCGGCTTCAGCTCCTCACTGAACGCTTGGAATTCTAGCCTTTTGGATTAACCTTACCTTTCAAGGACACTTTGTGGATTTTTCTGGCTCTTTGGCTTTATCCTCTGAGATATACTACACCACTATGACTCTTGAAGAAGTGCACGGACAGGAAGCAGTTGTGGAAAGCGCTGATAGGTAATTATCCTATTCTGGGGTGTCTATGGGGGTGCAGCATAGGGCATAGTTGTTGGGGTACTGGTAACTGGGTAGAGTTATATGCTGCATTGATTATAGACTTGCAGAGGGGTTAGCCTAGCCCAGTGCCAGCTTTCTGTACCCATATAAGGCACTGCATGTTGGCATATGACGCGGTCTCTAAATGCACTTGTATATTTGTGTCTTGCTCAGGATGCACAGCGCTGGTAAAGCCCTGCATGAGCTGCTCATCTCCGCCCAGAGACAGGAGTGTCTGACCGTCGGAGTCTACGAGTCTGCCAAAGTCATGAATGTGTAAGTATCCTACTCCCTTGCATTGAACCCACGCTCAACCATTAACTTGTGCATAAGACTGTGCCCACACACCGAGACAGCGCGACTAAATGTCTTCTCCCTCCTCTCCTTTTATAGAGATCCAGATAATGTGACTTTCTGCATTCTGGCTGCTGATGAGATCGACGAAGGGGATATTGCCCTGCAGATCCACTTCACGCTGATCCAAGCCTTCTGCTGTGAAAATGACATCAATATTGTAAGACTGAATGACACTGAGAAGCTGGCCGAGATCCTGGGCAGCACAGAGGAGTCTGGAGAACCCAAAGATCTGCACTGCATCCTTATTACGGTAAGTGTCCTGTTCCTGCTTATCTGTAATGACCTGGCATCGCGCCCATGGCTGTGTCTTAATCCTTTTCTTGTAAGCCGTTAGTTAATGTTCTGTTCCTTTTTTCATTTCTCAGAACCCCAGTGAGGATGCTTGGAAAGACCCAGCTCTGGAGAAACTTGGTCTATTCTGTGAAGAAAGCCGTAATGTGAATGACTGGGTGCCCACTATTACCCTGCCCGAGTGAAGAAACCACTAGTGCATTACATGGTGTAAACCTTTTTGCATTCTTATCACGGTGCTGTGCGCCTGGTTGGGCCAGCTGCGTTCCCGAGTCTGTGGATTACGCTGGTTGAGGTCGGAATACGTCACCAAGACTAGCATGATGTTGGCTCTTGTGGAGCAAAAGAGTAAGGAGGAAGATTTGTCATGAACTGATCTACAGAAGGGACGGTTCAGACCAGTGCCAAGCCTCCTAAACGCACTGAAGGACGGGGCAGTCATACTGTGGAGCTGGAGTGACCTGCATGTTTGCAAGCCTGGAAGGACTTTTGCAAAGTGGAGATGCTTTTTGGATTGGATCGTGCAAGAAAGCCTATGGCAGATGGGGAACATCTTGAGATGCTGAGATCTTATGGAATTGCATTTGAGTGTTCTATGAACTTTTGGACTGACAAGTTAAAAACAAAGAAACTGAACTTAATATTTCCTGCATTAATTTCTCTTGGTACTGTCTCTGCAAGTGAGATGGTCTCCTGCAATAACTATGAACTTGATATACAAAGACTTTTATCTGTGTGCCATGTTCTCTTGGCACTTCTATCATGTACCTATTTGCTACTTTTACCTGCATTGTCACTGACTTTTTAAGACTTTGTCATTGTGCTTCAATAAATAATTGTAATTGAATTCACTTGTCAGTCTGCTATGTCACAATGCCACCGCAGTACCAATGCTTGTGCAAATAAAGTCCAGCACAGATCAGTAGACCTGCAGTTGCATAGTTCTATATCTCTGCAGGCTTCTGTCTGGCTTCCTTTCTACTTGCACAGAAGGGACTTGCCTCTCTAGATAAACTGGAGCTGGGGACCTCATTCTTCCTATTCAATCTGATAATTTGACCTCTCGCCCTCCTGCGACAGCTGCTTATCGCAAGGGCCTGCAGAAGGGGAATTCTGCATTTCAAATGAGTGTATTATTCCAGTAGGCGGTCTTAGGAGACCAGTGTCTATTTTACTCCAAAGCATGCAGCTGCCGTGTCACTGAGGGGGTTTTCCTACTGTTGCTCTAAGAAACACAAAATCCCTGCCCCCCTCCCTGCGTGGGACACAAAGCATACACTGATCGTGATCCGGTAGATGGTATAACGGTTGGGGAAAAGTTTCATCAGCATGTGTCTCCTCCAAAGGTTTAATAAGTAAACCACTATGCATGCTGATGAAACACAATTGGGATTGTATAAGGGGAAACTCTAAAGGTCATTGTGCACCATGACCCATGCTGCCAAGTGCGTGCTACTAATCACTTTGCATCATGGTGCCAGCGACTTGCCCCAGGTCTCTGAATTTCCAGGAACCAGCCCTTTACACCTTGTGTAAGCATTGTGTTCCTGCAGAAACCGTTGGCGTGGCTGCCAAGAGCTGTGACAACCACACAAACAAAAGTTGTAGAGAGTATGAAGAGAGAGCGCTGTCTTGGAACAGTCTCGGGTATTACAGCGGCCATGGAGATTAAGTACACAAGTTTCTAGAGAAAGGTCAAATTGTTCTGCGAGGAGAAACTGTATTCGGAGTAGTAAATCAGTGCCGTACTGTGCACTGATTAAAGAGGCACACTGTGTCTTATGGCAAGCATTCGTTCCAAAGACGCACACAATGCTCTTCTAGGTATCTGAGGAACATTTCTCTGTAGGACGGTAGTTCACCCTGTGAGAACCTCTGCAGCTGGATAGTTAAAAGGTCTCTTGCATCAGAGGTCCACAGTACACAAGATTAAGGCTAGGTCTACACGGCGACATTTGTCGCACGACAATTTTTATAATGGCAGTCTATGGTGTCGCGCTGCGACGCGACAGTCGCAGAAAATCCATTCGAGATGGATTTTTCTGCGACTGTCGCATGTTGCAGTGCGACACCATAGACGGCCATTATAAAAATTGTCACGCGACATTAGTGCAACAAAATGTTGCGCCCTATCTGTCGCGCGACTTTTTGTCGCGCAACAAATGTCGTCGTGTAGACCTAGCCTAAGGCTACTTTCACACTGGCGTTTTGGCTTTCCGTTTCTGAGATCTGTTCAGGGCTCTCACAAGCGGTCCAAAACAGATCAGTTTTGCCCTAATGCATTCTGAATGGAAAAGGATCCGCTCAGAATGCATCAGTTTGTCTCCGTTCCGTCTCCATTCCGCTTTGGCGGCGGACACCGAAACGCTGCTTGCAGTTGCAGCGTTTGTGTCCGTCTGACGAAACAGAGCCAAACGGATCCGTCCTGAAACACAATGTAAGTCAAAGGGGACAGATCCGTTTTGTGTGGCACAATAGAAAACTGGTCCGTCCTCCATTGACTTTCAATGGTGTTCAAGACGGATCCGTCTTGGCTATGTTACAGATAGTACAAACGGATCCGTTCTGAACGGATGAAGACCAGGGGCGGATTAAGTGCATGATCGGCCCGGGGCTGTCTACCCAACTTGGGCCCCCCCCCCCTCAATTTTAGTTTAGTTTAGTTTTTTTTGTATGAAGAGGCTGCGGTGCTTTATGAGCGCCACAGTCTCTTCTTAGGCCATATGACATCTTCAGACTAAAAAAAAATACCCCAAATTGGGTCCTAATTACTGAAAAATTTGGTCGTCAAATTTAAAATACATATAATTGTAATAAAAAAGACATGGAGGAGAATACAGCACCACATACCTGTTACATCCAGTGACATCTCCTGTCATGTAGACCTTCTCTTTCCTCTTCTCCATTTGACCCAGACGGCCATGTCAAATTCTTTCAGCCGCATCTCGTCTCTACAGTTTGTAACACAGACACGTTAGATTTCTAAATTTTTCCATCAACCTTCTCATCCTGGTGTCCCCACAGTGTCATCCTGCCACCCCCAATACTGTGCCTGTTGTGCTCCCCAATGCCCCAGGAACTATACTGCTGGAAAAATAGTGACCCTGATAGATATAATTGGGGTAATTTATCTGGTGTAAAGTAGAACTGGATTTCCAAAAGAGCTGTCAAATATGAAAGGTGGAATCTGATTGGCTGCGATGGGCAACTAAGCCAGTTCTGCATTACACCAGTTTGATAAATTACCCCAAATGTTCCAATAGTGTCTACAGCTGTTATAATGTCCCCTAGAGACCCCCAGTAATAATACCACCCTCTATTGTGCTCCAGGCAATAATCCCTGTATAGTGTCCCCAGAAATAATAGAATTGCCCCTATAGTGCCTCCCCAATAGCAACACCCCCATATAGTAATTTCCACCACACTGCCCCCACATAGTAATCCCCCCATAGTAATTTGCCCCCACATAGTAATTTCCACCACACTGTTCCCACATAGCAATTTCCCCACACTGTTCCCACATAGCAATTTCCCCACACTGTTCCCACATAGTAATTTCCCCACACTGTTCCCACATAGCAATTTCCCCACACTGTTCCCACATGGTAATTTGCCCCACACTGCCCCCACATAGTAATTTCCACCACAATGCCCCCACATAGTAATTTCCACCACACTGCCCCCACATAGCAATTTCCACCACACTGCCCCCACATAGCAATTTCCACCACACTGCCCCCACATAGCAATTTCCACCACACTGCCCCCACATAGCAATTTCCACCACACTGCCCCCACATAGCAATTTCCACCACACTGCCCTCACATAGCAATTTCCACCACACTGCCCCCACATAGCAATTTCCACCACACTGCCACCACATAGCAATTTCCACCACACTGCCCTCACATAGTAATTTCCACCACACTGCCCCCACATAGCAATTTCCACCACACTGCCCCCACATAGCAATTTCCACCACACTGCCACCACATAGCAATTTCCACCACACTGCCACCACATAGCAATTTCCACCACACTGCCCCCACATAGTAATTTCCACCACACTGCCCCCACATAGTAATTTCCACCACACTGCCCCCACATAGTAATTTCCACCACACTGCCCCCACATAGTAATTTCCACCACACTGCCCCCACATAGCAATTTCCACCACACTGCCCTCACATAGTAATTTCCACCACACTGCCCCCACATAGTAATTTCCACCACACTGCCCCACATAGTAATTTCCACCACACTGCCCCCACATAGTAATTTCCACCACACTGCCCCCACATAGCAATTTCCCCACACTGTTCCCACATAGCAATTTCCCCACACTGCCCCCACACAATAGTTTTCCCCACACTGCCCCCACATAGTAATTTGCCCCCACATAGCAATTTTCCCATAGCAATTACCCCACACTGTCCCCACATAGAAATTACCCCACACTGTCCCCACATGGAAATTTCCCCCACACAATAGTTTCCCCCACACTGCCCCCATATAGAAATTTGCCCCCACATAGTAGTCCCTCTCATAATAATTTGCCCCCACATAGTAATTTGTCCCCACATAGTATTCCCTCTCATAATAATTTTCCCCCACACAATAGTTTTCCCCACACTGCCCCCACATAGTAATTTGCCCCCACATAGCAATTACCCCACACTGTCCCCACATAGCAATTACCCCACACTGTCCCCACATGGCAATTTACCCCACACAATAGTTTCCCCCACACTGCCCCCATATAGAAATTTGCCCCCACATAGTAGTCCCTCCCATAATAATTTGCCCCCACACTGCCCCATCTAGTAATTTGCCCCCACACTGCCCCATCTAGTAATTTGCCCCCACACTGCCCCCACATAGTATTCCCTCATAATAATTTGCCCCCAAACTGCCCCCACATAGCAATTTGCCCCCACACTGCCCCATCTAGTAATTTGCCCCCACACTGCCCCATCTAGTAATTTGCCCCCACATAGTATTCCCTCATAATAATTTGCCCCCACACTGCCCCATCTAGTAATTTGCCCCCACACTGCCCCATCTAGTAATTTGCCCCCACATAGTATTCCCTCCCATAATAATTTGGCCCCATACAGCCCCCACATTCCCCCCCATGTAAATCGATTTATCTTCCCTAATATGTCCTCCTGTGTGTCCCCCCCCCCCAAGTAGGCACATGAAATAAAAAATGAACAAAAAATTAAAAGATAAATACTTACCTATGTCCAGGGCCAGGCGCTTGCTCGCAGAGGAAGGCGCGTCACAGTGCTGCGTCCCGGCACAGGCGCGCGATGACGTCATCACGCACGCCTGCGCCGGGATTTCACTACCGCATAGGCCTCAGGCCTACAAGGCCTGAAGCCTATGCGGTGAATGCCGGTGATCGGCGACGGGACAGGGAGCTATGCGCTCCCGTGCCCCGCCGCAGTATGTGGACGTTCGGGTCAGCGTTGGGCCCCCCAGCCGACCCGAACGTCCCTATTGTAATCCGCCACTGATGAAGACGGTTGTATTATCTGAACGGATCCGCACCAAACGCGAGTGTGAAGGTAGCCGAAGTCTGGCCTTACACATACGACCCACATGTTATAATGTATATGGTTATCTTAACGATGCCACCCCTACACGAGTCCAGCACCGGCCTCCACTTGAGGCTCACAGTTACATTGGCCCTTAGGCAAAAGGGATCAGTGTGTTCGTAATGCAAATGGTCGGCATGAGATTTTCATACAGTGGTTATACAAATGAGGTCTATTTGAATATGTCTTAGCAGGCCTCTAGTATGAAAAGGAGCCTATTTACACTGCAAGGCATTGACAAGAAACGGACTGGTTTCTTCAGTGCCTCAGGGTCCTGAACATGCAAATCTGGAGTGACAATGAACGGTTTAACTCTCCTCGCCACGTACAATGTAGACGCCCTGATGGGGTGGCGTTGCTGGGATTTTGTAGATTGCAGTGGTTTCGTTGATCAGACTATAAGTGGATCACCTCTAAAGGAAATCCTCTAATTAACCATACACCATCTCGAGCTAGCAGATCATACAGTATGGTGCTCAGAGGTGTAGGACTTGTCACCCAGCAGTTAAACACTGGAGAGGTGATAATGGGAATCGCTGAGGTGGTTTGCATAGGGCTGTTTATCATTGATTATACACTTCACACTTCATCTTTTCCTATGCAGATCTCAGGAGCAGTGGGGCCATTGTCACTATGATGAAGGATATGATTTCCATTACATTATGGAGATGGTATAGACTTTCTAACAGGACATATACTGACTACTTAGGAATAAACGCCATCAATTTGGTAATTAATTTGTCTCTAAGTATGTCGTTTCCTGGAATAAAATGGAAGGCTTCACTTTTTCTGCAGCCACAGATGTGGTTCTCAAAAATGAGATATTTTTCTGTAAACCATCAAGAGATCCAGTTAATGCAGGAGAACCATATAATGCAGGGATCAGCAACCGTCGGCACTCCAGCTGTTGTGAAACTACAACTCCCAGCATGCATGCTCATGTAACGACCATAAAAATGAAAGGAAGATTATGGGAGTTGTAGTTCCAGAACAGCCGGAGGGCCGGAGATTGCTGATCCCTGATCTAAAGTGTACAGGAGTGAACTGACTCCTCTTGACGTCTGCATGCCCATTACATTTGTTCTCATGAGAGTTAGACCGCCACCAGAGGTGTGCTTACTCCCCACTGACAACACATGCATGCTTGGTCAAGCCAAGTGTGCATGCATATTAAGGGTCGGAAAGAATACATAGCAGCGATCTAAAGTTGGTAATGCACATTAGATAGCTGTCAGGAAAATGCTTGCTTAGCTTAGAGCTATCTTTCTTGACCATTCCATAAACATGCATCCCCCCCCCCCTATGGCCAAGTATGCATGTGTCCTTAATATGAAGAGAGGAGAAAGTAATTGCTGTGCACGTCTGGCAGTGGCTTAGCTCCGGAGGACAAAGAGATTAACTGTCTGATCCTTATCTCCCTGACATCTGTCATTGTGGAAAGTTGGGAGGCCCCATACACATCAGATAGCTGTCCCGTACTGCCAAATCGTCAGGTTTGGCCAGCATTCATCTGATGTCTATAGCTAGCTTTAAGTGTACGGCCACCCTTAGTTTGGTAAGGTCGGCTAAGAATCTGATGTCATGTATATGGGGGGCAGACGCACATCTCTTAATAATTGTGGCGCATCTGTGCAGGTCTGTGCCCCAGAACTTAAATCTACACCAGATAAGGAGCCGGTGCAGATTTCAGGGATAATCCATACCAGTTTCCTGGCACATATTCTAATAAACTAGCAATAAACCCCATTGTGTCAAAAAATACAACAGACTCTAGAAAACATTGCTCTCTAATATGCCATCGCTGTGCCCTGTATGCCATCTCTGTCCCCTGTATGCCATCACTCTGTTCCCTGTGTGCCATCGCTGTCCGCTATATGCCATCTCTGTCTCCTGTATGCCAACGCTGTGCCCTGTATGCCATCTCTGTCCCCTGTATGCCATCACTCTGTTCCCTGTGTGCCATCGCTGTGCCCTGTATGCCATCGCTATCCCCTATATGCCATCTCTGTCCCCTGTATGCCATCACTCTGTCCCCGTGATTGGCCTGTAGCCAGAGCCCTACGAGCAACAATCCTCTCATGGCAATAGTTTCTGATATAAGGTGCTTTTTTGGGCCGGAAAGAAAAGCTAAAAAAATGCTCTGTGTTTTTTAAGCTTTTTTTTTAATTGTTTTCAAAATGTTTTTGCTTATATAGTGTCATATTTTTAACATATGTCATTTTATTATCTCATTTTTTAGCATGCCATTTTTTTTATAGCAAAATATGTACCTCTGTAGTGTCTCTCTGTAGAGCAGTGTAGGAAAAAAACATTGGTAAACACAACATCATGCAAAATGCCATAAAAAAAATTGGCAAATGTGTTTTTTGAAGCAGGGCCAAAAATGCAATGGTCGTCTATGGGACAAAAATGCTGCATAATGAATGAAAAAACACCACACCCAAAGCATGTTTAGGGTTCCTACACACTGCCATTGCCCGGCAATTTGCAGTCCCCAATGCACAGGCAACATCCGTGCAGTTTCCGCAGACGGATCCAGAGCCATTTAACTTGAATGGGTCCGTGATCTGTCCGCACCGCAAAAAAAAGAACATATTCTAATATCCTTCTATCTTCATTCAGCAGGACCTGCACTGACGTCACCGCTCTCACCACGTGGTGAGCACAATTACGTCATCATAGGTCCCTTTGCAGGTCCTGAAAGAAGAAGCAAGAAGATGATGCCGGCTGCGTGATCAATTGGATGAGGTGAGTTAATTTTTTATATTTTTTTAACCCCTCAAACCACATTTTAGTAAGCATTCTGTATTAAGAATGCTATTATTTTCCCTTATAACCATGTTATAAGGGAAAATAATACAGTGAATTTACTTTAATGGGGTCCTGGGTTGCTCATCCCGATCGTCACCTAGAAACCATGCGTGAAAATCGCACCGTATCCACACTTGCTTGTGGATGCTTGCGATTTTTACGCAGCCCCATTAATTTCAATGGGGCCTACGTTGCGTGAAAAACGCAGAATATAGAGCATGCTCAATGCACAAGTGATGCGTGAAAATCACCGCTCATGTGCACAGCCCCATTGAAATGAATGGCTTCGGATTCAGTGCGGGTGCAATGCGTTCACTTCACGCATTGCACCTGCATGGAAAACTCGCTTGTGTGAAAGGGGCCTAAATAAATTGAATTCTTTTAATCTTTCTTCATAACTAAGACCCTCCATGCCCCTTATCAGTTTAGTCGCTCTTCTCTGTACTTTTTCCAGCTGCAGTGCATCCTTTCTATGGACTGGTGCCCAGAACTGAACTGCATATTCCAGATGAGGCCGCACCAGCGCTTTGTAAAGTGGTAATATCACATCCCTGCCTCGTGAGTCCATGCCTCGTTTAATGCATGACAATATCCTGGTAATTTTTTGCAGCACCTTTACACCGGCGTTTGTACGAACGCTTGTTAGGCTACTTTCACACTAGCGTTCGATCGGATCCGTTCTGAACGGATCCGATCATAATAATGCAGACGGAGGCTCCGTTCAGAACGGATCCGTCTGCATTATTTTGGCATATAAAAGCTAAGTGTGAAAATAGCCTCGGACGGATCCGTCCAGACTTTCAATGTAAAGTCAATGGGGGACGGATCCGCTTGAAGATTGAGCCATATTGTGGCATCTTCAAACGGATCCGTCCCCATTGACTTACATTGTAAGTCTGGACGGATCCGCACGCCTCCGCACGCCTCCGCACGGCCAGGCGGACACCCGAACGCTGCAAGCAGCGTTCAGCTGTCCGCCTGTCCGTGCGGAGGCGAGCGGAGCGGAGGCTGAACGCCGCCAGACTGATGCAGTCTGAGCGGATCCGCATCCATTCAGACTGCATCAGGGCTGGACGGAAGCGTTCGGGTCCGCTCGTGAGCCCCTTCAAACGGAACTCACGAGCGGACCGACGAACGCTAGTGTGAAAGTAGCCTTAGCGATTATCTGCCCGGACATTGGGCAGTGTTAAGGCCCCTTAAGTCATGACCCTGAGTAAATAGTGTCAGTTCTTATCTTTACGTGCTCTGCATGGATTGAGCTGAGGAAGCCTATCAGTCATAGGAATCAGTGATGAGCGAAACCAAGATCCAGTTTAAAACTTGGGTGTGAACTCAGGTTCGGTTTCAAGGTACAAGACGGATTTCGGATCCAAGTTTTAAACTGGTTTTCAGTTTGAAAATCAAATACCGAAGTTATTCAACAAAGTCTCGCAAATAACTTACTTCGCCTCATCGGAGGCCGTATATTTTAATGCTGTATGGAGACGGATCTGCATACATCATTATTCTGAAGTTTTGAGCGAAGCGACTTTGGGTCTGGGATCCGAAGCTTGGTTCGCTCATCAATAAGGGCTCATGCACACAAACGTATTTTCTTTCCGTGACTTTTTTTTTGAGTACCGTATGCGGAACCATTCATTTTAATGGGTCTGCAAATAAAACAGAAGTTACTCCGTGTGCATTCCGTTTCCGTATATCCGCACATCCATTCCACAAACAAATAGAACATGTCCTATTATTGTCCGCATTACGGACAAGGATAGTACTGTTCTATTAGGGACCAGCTGTTCCGTTCAGCAAAATATGAAATGCACACGGATGTCATCCGTATTTTTTGTGGATCCGTTTTTTGATGACTGCAAAATACATCCGGTTGTGTGCATGAGGCCTATTAGGAGTAGTCAGGTCAGGAGATGAATGTGCTGATCTAGTGGGAGGCAGTGACCTGTCCACTGAGGACTGGGCTCCAGGGGCGTAGCTATAGGGGGTGCAGAGGTAACAGTCACTACTGGTCCCAGGAGCCTGAGGGGCCCAAAGACCCTTGTGCCACATAAGAAGACACTGGTATTATAGAAAGTGTATGCAAGATACACCTCTGGCTGGACAGAAGGGGTTAGGTTAAGAATTTGGTATGGAGGGGGGGGGGGGTGAAGTTTCAATTTATGCCTCATGCAGCACGAAGGTTTGAGGGAAGGGGGGCCGCAAGCTGAACTCCTGCACCAGGGCCCATGAGCCTTTAGCTACGCCCCTGCTGGACTCTATGTGACATCTGCATTTGGGAACTGAAATGCTGCAGGAGGTATATTAGGATGTATTCACATGCTGCAGATTTTTTGAAGAAACAGTGTTAAGTAGATCTGCTTTTAACGTACAGATGAAAAAGTAATGCAATGTCCTTGTCCTAATGTGCAATGTGTACTGAACTGAACCCCGCACGTCCAATTTTTGTGAAGTGCGGATACTTCCAGACTCTGTTCTGTTCTGAAGAAAGGCATTCATTGTGCCAGAGATAGCTGGAAGTGTTCTTATCTGGCAGCAGCCTGCTTGAAGATGATTAGGTCTTTAGGGAACAATGGGAAGTGTTAGCAAGGAAATGGCCTCGGCAGTCACATTACACACGTTACTGTATTACGCAAAGGGAACAATACATGAGATGGGCTAATCCAATAAATGCAATATGGAGCAGAAACTCATTCTTTTTACATAGGACTATGTGAGACATTTATTAAGACTGGTGTTTTACACTCCAGTCTCAATCTATCGCCTGCTGGCGTCAGACGTCTCACAATTATTAAGACACTTCTTGATAATTGTGGTGCACCAGGAACCAGAATTTGCACCAGGAAGGGAGCTGATGTAGACTTCCAGTGTAATCTGCACAGATCATAATAAGGGCTCATGCATACGACCGTCTTTTTTGTCCACATCTGATCCGTATTTTTTGTGGGTCGGATGCGGCTCCATTCACTTCGGTGGGGCCGCGAAAGATGCATAAAGAGCACCATGTGCTGTACACATCCGTATGTCCATTCTGCGACCCCTCAAAAAAATAGAACATGTCCTATTCTTGTCTGTTTTATGGGCTATTCTATAGAGCGCAGGACGTTCTGTTATGCAAAATGTGGAACACACACAGCCGGTATCCATGTTTTGCGGATCCGCAATTTGCGGACTGCAAAAACGGCTACGGACGTGTGCATGAGCCCTAAATTTGCTATCGACACCATTTATTGCCAGCCCCGCTCCACCCACCTTATGTAAAAGTGGCAAGTAGAGCTCTAAACCCCCCAAAATTCACAAAATTGTGCACAAGCATGGTGTGCACCAAACTTTGTGACTTTCTGACTCCAGTTTTCTGGAGCACTGGGGTTCATAAAAGTCCCACTAAGGACCTATTATGCAAAGCTGTCCCCTCCACATCACCAAAGATTGCTGCCTCCAATCAGGCCTGCTCTACACTGGCAGATTGGGCCAAAGGCAAAGAACTATTTGCGCTGGTGTAGGATGCTTATAATTTATGATGACGCAGGCCACTCACTATAAATTAGGCGCGCTTCTAGGATTCCGTGCGAACCTGACTGGAGTAGTTTTTCGCCAACATTTATGCCTGTTTCCAGGCGTACATGTTTAGTAAATTTCCCCGTCATGCCACCCCCACTCCCTCAACACTACCTGGTCGGTCCACCATACACTTTATTCCAGAGTTGTGTTACGTTTTCTTTATACTGTGGAAATAGTATGATGGGAATTCACCTTCAGGCAGCACAATGATGGAAGCACATGTGATCTGACTTAACCACACATACCTGATCTGCGGCGTGGCTGTACAGTATGTACAAGCAGTCAGGTTAGCAGATAGCTCACCGTCTCCTGCATGCACGTGTCATATAAATAGTACCATGACAGAAATACTTGGGAAGTGACATTACTGTATATCAGCGGCGAGACCGGGCTTATTTCCCTTTCTCCATTTTAATCATCATTACAGCATGTACATACTGAACCGAGTGGAAGTGACTCCTTCCACAAACCTGTTAGGCTGGGGGAATTCTTTATCAAGCAAATAACTGACATGTCGGAGTCCTTCCCATCGGCGAGTACAAGGTGTTTTTTATAGTGCATAATAGCAGGCTTCTGGTACAATACATCATTCTAGGTGGCTCCACTCCACAGATACTGTTGCTGTTGTTCTCCTACGCCCCCATTCTCTGGCTGTTAGTTTTGGCTCCAGATACTCTATTGAGGACATACACTTTCAAGGGGGAAGTCCATGGGGAGTGAACCAGAGCGCTCTTCTCATTCTCTCACTCTGATTCATTCCCCGTTGAAGAACATCACTTGGCAGTGCCTGGTCTCAGTAGTATATCAGGAGCGGAACTAATGGCACTGATTGGGAATGCTGGAGGTTGAGGGACCTGGAAAAATGAAGCAGCAGAATCTGTGGACCAGGTATAGGTGGAGGCTGTTGGAGGATGCCACAGGTCCAGGGGCGTAGCTATAGGGGTTGCAGAGGTAGCAGTCGCTACCGGACCCAGGAGCCTGAGGGGCCCAAAGGCCCTTGTGGTGTATAAGAAGACACCTGTGTTATAGAAATTGTATGCTGGTCAAGTTACACCTCCGGCTGGAGGGAAGGGGTTAGGTCAAGGATTTGGCATGGGGGGCTTGAGATGGTGCTATTTCAATTTTTGACTCAGGCAGCACTAAGGCTAAGTGCTTCCCTGCCCCTGGCCACAAAGCACTGAGGGAAGTAGGGCCCAAGCTGAACTCTTGTACCAGGGCCCATGAGCCTTTAGCTACGCCCGTGGACGGGTTCTATTTAAACTAATAAAATATTTGGAATTTAATCCACTGTTGGCATTATCTGAGTTCCTGTAGTTTATTAAGGTTACGGCCACCTGGTCAGGTTTTTCTTATGCAGATTTGGAAGCCAAAATCAGGAGTGGATCATAAAAGTAGAGAAAGTAAAAGGCTAATTTAAGACGAGCGTGGCCCTTGTGGCAGCGTGATTTCCTATTATGGAAAATGTCCCTTTAACAGGACCGCACGGCAATATAATGATTTATAATGCTGTGTCTGCCCGACATTGCATCTACTGAATGATATTGACAGCAAGTACTGGTGCAGCCCGGCAATTAGTGATAATCCACATGAGATCCCATGGCTGGGACACACCATGTCCAGGTGCTCTTGTAGCTGGTTTAGGGCTAGTGAGTAGTATTTGCTGTTTGAACTCGCTTGATGGTAAAGAAAGTATCTATCTTTTTAGCACTAAGACTATCTATAGGTATATAATCATGCAATAGCTACTGGCTGAAAGCTGTTTAGTTGGCAGATTTCACCTTCAATATCTCCATGAACATGTACAATCTGCTTGTCTTGGGAGAGACAACAATGGAGAGTTGGTTGCAAAATCCAACAGGTGTGATCTTGGTTTAGCCCTGAGATAGATGGTTAGTGGAGTGTGTCAGCACAGGTAAAAAAATGTCTATGGCCAGGGTTAACCCTAGCAGATGGATCCATCCTGCCTTGCCATATGTGCTAAAGCAAATACAGGTCATCTGCTGCCTGATCCTCAAAAAGAATGCCTCATTGTTGGTAATATCAAGAGATTTAGATAATAATTAGGCCATATATAAGATAATTTTAAAAATGTAAACATTTTACACATATTTCAGACCAGCTCAGACCAATAATTAAAGGGGTTGTCACATGGAGCCCAAAGAAGGGGGCCCCCAGTTTGGAATCCAGCCCTACCAGTCTGAGCAAAGTTTTCCTCTTGCTCTGGCAAGCCTGGGCCATCCATGTATTATATGATCATTCATTCCTTTCAATGGCTACCATGAAATTTTGTTACTTTTAATATTTTTACGCCATCCTCACCACCAAGGACGTACTGGGGGCGTTCGGGGGCCAGCCGCGCTAGGGCATGGACATTGAGCTCCACACACTTACTTTTACGCCTGGAAACTGATGTAAAAGCAGAGTGAAAGCTACACCAGCCAGAGGCTGAAGAAGTCTTTACTCCGGGTGCACAGACTGCTGGAGGTGCGCCTAATTTATGATGAGGCCTGTGCATCGCCATAGATTAGAAATCTCTTATGGCAGCCAGGTGGAATCTAAGACCAGCGTAAAAAGCTTGTCTTTGTAAATGACCCCCAGTCATGTTTTTCAAATTTTTTTCTTTTTTTTTTTTTCTAGCACAAAATGCAGCTAAAATACTTTTTAAATGACGCCCCCTTCCTATAATATGGTTGTTTTTATATAGAGGAATCATGGGTTATGGTCACCGGGGAGAGGACTAGAAGCTGCGGTGTGGCGTGTAGGGGCCTTTTAAACATTTAAACATTACATTTTATTTATTTTTTTATTGCTGATTTCTCCTGTAAGTGGGACAGACATTTTAACCCCAGTTACTGCCCTTTCACATTAGCGGCAGGCTGTTCCGGCGGGTGCATGCAGTACTTTTAGTCCGGCTGCTTCTCGCCGTGCCGCCACCGGAACTCCGCCCCGCCCCCATTATAGTCAATGGGGACAGAGCGGCAGTCCAGGTGCACACGTGAACTAGCGGCAGGACGGATCCGACAGGCTGTTCACACGCCGGAACAGCCTGCCGGAGTCCCCTGCCGCTAGTGTGAAACTACAGGGCGAATGCAGCCCAAAGCTGTAACGCATTACTGCAGAGCTGCTAAGATCCAGCACCTCCTTCAGATACCTGACCCCCCAGACACCACAAGATCTCTGGGCCTGGAGCAGGAAACTGCTGCAGTAATGGTAAAAAAAAAAACAACCATCCCTGGCATCTCTATGGGGAGGCCTGCAGTCACTGACAATGTTCAGGAACATCCTTGCAGAGAAAATCATGGAGCGCCCAGATGTTTAAAGTCTATTGGCAGCAGTTAAAATTACCAGTCTATAAAAAAAAACTTAAAAAAAACTTGTTGTAGCATCATAAGTTCTATAGAATACAACTTGTGGTGGAAACTCTGCTAAAACTTTGTCTTTCATAAGTAAAATGAAAACATTGCAAGTTCTCTGCTGAGTAACCTCAATTAACTTTCTCCCCTCTTCCATTACCCACAACACCAGTTGTCTTCTACATTGCTATGGTATAAAACTAGCTGCACAGGGGCTCTAATGTGAACATATTTTTTAGATCATATTTCTACGTATGTCCTATTTGGGAAGGGAATGTCAAGTGTTTTGTAGGTTTTGAGACCCTGTAAGTGAACATGAGGATTGCACAGTCCATGCTATGCACGCCTTGCTCTCTTATCCAAGTTCCATTCATTCTTGAGATGTTTAATGGGTTGCCTGATGACTAGTTGTGGCTTTCTTTATATAGACATCCGATGTGGTGTACTTCTTATCAACGTTGGTTAGACCTTTAGAGCTCAGGAACTGGTGATTTTTTTTATTGTAGTCTATGGACAATTCCTTAGGCTATGTTCACATCTCTGGAATAAAGGTGGATTTAGACGAGCAGATAATCGTTTAAGCAATCACCGTCACGAGGGACTACCGACCAAATGTTCTAGCAGACATCTAGCATTGAAATGAAAGGATTATCGTGTAAAATTTAGGTTTTTTGATGCTCATTTTCACTTGAGCATCGCGATGCTCAGCACATCGCGGTGTTCGGCCGAACACCACGTGTGCTTGAGCGCGAAGCTCGAATCTCCTCCCCGCACATTTGTTGGCTGCTATGCAGCCAATAAACATGCGGGGAAGTACTGGCCCTCACTGTAATGCCGTAGCCATGTTGGTTACTGGCATTACAGTGATTGGCTGGCTGGAACGTGTCATCGGGTGCTATATAGCACCCGATGACATGTGGTTCGGCTCAGTCTTAGTCAGGAAGAGCTGTGCTGAAGAAGGGACAGGAATTGTTTAGTGTTGAAAGGTGCTAGAGACCCAAAAGTCCTTTTAAGGACTATTGTTTTATCTGGCTGCAATATATATTATTAGCGCAACCTGCGCTAAATTGCGTGCAATTGTTTGGCCGCTGCTGACAGTGACACAAACTCTGCTACATCTGTTGTGTTACATTTGCGCATCTTAAATATTTGCAACATTAAGCGCAATTGTTTGGCCGCTGGTGACAGCGACATTACCTGCGCTAGATCTCGTGTATAACGTTTGCGCATCCTAAATATCAGTGACATTCAGTCGAATTTTTTCGCTGCTGGTGACAGCGACATTACTTGCATCGCATCTCCTGTATAACGTTTGCGCATCCTAAATATCTGTGACATTCAGTCAAATTTTTGCAGTACAGCAGTACAGAGGGGGAGGGACTCACAGCACCACAACAGGCTGGAAGAGGCAGTGGGGTGGAAATAGAGAGAAGGTGGGCCACACCAAACAGGCCCGAAACTGCTCTCCGCAGCACCACCTTGCAACAATCTACCTTGCCAAGGGGTAGGTGTTCCGTAGTCTGGCGCTTTTTTGAGGACAGTGCGGACGATAAAAGAATTGTAATTTGCAACCTGTGCCGTACTAAAATGAGCAGGGGCGTGAACACTAGCAACCTCACCACCAGCATGATCCACCACATGACATCAAAGAACCTTAATAGGTGGGCCGAACGCCTGTGTCCACAATCAGTGTCTGCGGGTCACAGCACTGCCTCCTCTTCCCCTGTGTTACGTGCTGGCCAATCCCCTGTCCAAGACGCAGGCATGGATGCCTCCCGCCCTGCACCTGGACCATCGCAAGCACCATCAGCTAGCACATCCACTTCTGTGTCCCAGCGCAGAGTACAGATGTCCATACCCCAGGCCTTTGAATAAAAGTGCAAATACCCAGCCACCCACCCACAGACCATAGCACTAAATGCGCACCTTTTGCTGGCCCTGGAAATGTTGCCATATAGGCTTTTGGACACTGAGGCTTTCCGCAGCCTGATGGCGGTGGCTGTCCCTCGTTACTTAGTCCCCAGCCGCCACTATTGTTCCCAGTGTGCCGTCCCTGCCTTACACCAGCATGTGTCCCGTAACATCACCCGTGCCCTGAACAACGCAGTTATTGGGAAGGTCCACTTAACGAATGACACAAGTGCTTTTGGCCAGGGACGCTACATTTCCCTGACGGCACATTAGGTGAACGTTGTGGAAACCGGGAGCGAGTCGTACCCTGGAATGGCACAGGTGCTACTGACGCCAAGGATTCGGGGCCCTACTGCCATCAGGATTTCCGCCACCACCTACATAAGTGGCTGCAACCCCCCCTTCTCTTCCTCCACTTCCACCTCTGAATTCTCATCTCGCAGCACCAGTCAGCCATCAGTCAGTAGCTGGAAGCAGTGTAGCACTGCAGTGGGAAGCGGCAACAGGCTGTGCTGAAACTAATTTGCTTAGGTGACAAACAGCACTCCGGTACAAGGTACCAGACTGAGCTGTGGCTCTCGCCACTCAACCTACAACCAGGCATGGTTGTGTCTGATAATGGCCGTAACTTGGTGGCGGCTTTGGAGTTCGGCAAGCTCACACACATACCATGCCCAGCCCACGTGTTCAACTTAGTGGTTCAGCGGTTTCTCAAAACCTACCCCAATTTGGCTGTGCTACTGGTGAAGGTGCGCCGTGTGTGTGCCCATTTCTGAAAGTCATCTACAGCTGCCACTGGTCTGTCAACACTGCAGCAGCGCTTGTAATTGCCAGTTCACCGACTGTTGTGTGACGTGAGCACGCGCTGGAACTCCACGTTCCACATGTTGGCCAGGCTTTGTGAGCAGCAGAGGGCAGTAGTGGAATACCAGCTGCAACATAGTCGTCGCCTTTCCAGTCAGCTTCCACTCTTCACAAGCGACGAGTGGGCATGGATGTCTGACCTCTGTGAGGTTTTACACAACTTTAAGGAATAAACACAGATGGTGAGCCGCAATGCCGCTATTATCAGCGTTTATATGTATAGGCGTACAGTCGCTAGGAAAGCAAAAAGAAAGTGCACCGTAGGGTAGTACGTTCCAATTAATTATGGCAAATTGATAGAACTAAAAAGTGAAGGCTCACCTTAAAGTGTTGTGCTATCAATAGGCACAACTCTACTGTAGTTTTAGCACTTTACGTGCAAATTCGTGTGTCCACTAGTCGGTTTTGTGCTGCCGTAGTATTCAAAGGTTCCGAAGCAGGTTTATTCCCTCTGTTCAGCGTGGATGGGCCGAAGAGGAGGAAGAGGATGAGGAGATTGAGAGTCATCCTCCTGATGAGGACAGCGAAGTCTTGTCTGTTGGGACTCTGACACATATGGCTGACTTTATGTTATGATGCCTTTCCCCTGACCCTCACGTTATACGCATTTTGGCCAACACTGGTTGTTCCCCCTTCTCGACCCCTGCTACAAAGAGAACTTCTCATCTCTCATTCCTGTGGTGGAGAGGACTAGCAAAATGGTGCAATACCAGAAGGTCCTTGTGGAAAAATTGCTTCAAAAATGTCCAGCTGACAACGCTGGCGGCAGAGTACGTAGTTCCTTGGGCAACCGAGGAGGGGAGACGAGGGGAACACACAGCAGTTCCAACAGAGGCAGGGCAACACTCACCGTGATGCGCAGCCTACTGTCACAAGGAGGGAAAAGTTTTGGAAGATGGTAAAGGAGTACGTAGCAGACCGTGTCAGCGTCCTCAGTAATCCCTCAGTGCTTTACAACTATTGGGTGTCCGAGCTGGATACGTGGCACGAACTGGCTCTCTACGCCTTGGAGGTGCTGGCCTGCCCTGCCGCCAGTGTTTTGTCAGAGCGGGTATTTAGTGCTGCTGGGGGCATAATAACTGATAAGCGCATCTGCCTGTCAACTGAAAATGCTGACAGGTTGACTCTTATCAAAATGAACAAGGCCTGGATTGCCCCTGACTTCTCTACTCCACCAGAGGAAAGCAGCTGAACATAAAGGCACTTTAAATGTGGCTTTTATGGTGTATTGAATTCACTGTATTCGCATGCACCCCTTCCACAACAAAAAGGGCATATGGTTCAATGTTCCTTTTCTCGTCCTGCTCCTTCATCATATCAACATGCTTATTAGGTTGCCCTTACTCCTAATGTTTTAGAGGGTCAGCTCAGCATCGGGCCCTCACCCCTAATGTTTTAGAGGGTCACCAGCAGGCCCTCACCCATAATGTTTTAGATGGTCAGATCAGCAGCGCCACTAATGTTTTAGATGGTCAGATCAGCAGCAGGCCCTCGCCCCTAATGTTTTAGAGGGTCAGCTCAGCAGCAGACTCTCACTCCTAATGTTTTAGATGGTCAGATCAGCAGGCCTTTGCCCCTAATGTTTTAGAGGGACAGCTCAGCAGCAGACCCTCAGCCCTAATGTTTTAGATGGTCAGATCAGCAGCAGGCCCTCACCCCTAATGTTTTAGATGGTCAGCTCAGCAGCAGACCCTCACTCCTAATGTTTTAGAGGGTCACCAACAGGCCCTCGAACATAGTGTTTTAGATGGTCAGCTCAGCAGCAGACCCTCACTCCTAATGTTTTAGATGGTCAGCTCAGCAGTAGGCCCTCGCTCCTAATGTTTTACATGGTCAGATCAGCAGCAGGCCCTCGCCACTAATGTTTTAGTGGGTCAGCTCAGTAGCAGACCCTCGCCCATAATGTTTTAGAAGGTCACCTCAGCAGCAGACCCTCACCCCTAATGTTTTAGATCAGGGGTGCACAACCTGCGGCCCGGGGGCCACATGCGGCCCTTGATACCATTCTGTGCGGCCCTCAACCATCTGGTAACAGACCTGTATGCCTATGTCTTGTGGCTGCTCACATATATTTTTCATGTATTTCTCCCATTAGATGGGAGTCCTGGAAGTGTAACTAGACATTAATGGTATATAATGTGTGTTCAATATGCCACAATATTTCAGTTGTTAATACACCTTTAAATTTTAATTTCGGCCCTCGTCATTGGTTCAGTCTGGCAATGTGGCCCCCAACCAGGAAACGTTGTGCACAACTGTTTTAGATGGTCAGATCAGCAGCAGGACCTCGCCCCTAATGTTTTAGAGGGTCACCAGCAGGCTCTTGCTCCTAATGTTTTTGAGGGTCACCAGCAGGCCATCAATCATAATTTTTCATTGGTGTGTATGATGCCCTCCTTTATGTGTAATAAAGGGTGTATTGTAGTGCCAGTTCCTTGTAATTTTTGACAGCCCTTTCACTTAGTGCATAGGCTTTATGAGTGTAGGAGTCCCACTACCTGAACAATTGTACTACAATATGAATGAGGCCCTCCATTATGTGATATACAGGTTGTATCAGAGTGCCTCTTCCTTGTAATTTTTGGCAGCACTTGCACTTTATATACAAGTAAATATACAGGAAAGAATGTTTCCTAACAATTTTTCCTCTAACGTCGATTTTATCTTCGGTTTTGTGCGTATTTTTGTCAGTCTTTAAAAGGGGCGTACTACTCGGACAACATCGTTGCCAGCAGCGACCTGGGAGTCCAAGATGCATCCAGACATCCTCCAAATGCTGTTCCCGAACCATTTCTGTGGTGTTTCCATCAATTTCTGACCTTTTCCTGTGAACCAGACACCCTCCCCTCTTCAGAGCAAGGGGTGCCTGGTTTAATGCTCGGGTTCTCCCATTGTGCTCGGGTGCTCAAGTAGAACACTTTGGGATACTCGGGTGCTTTACTCGAGCACCCAAGCACTTTGGTGCTCGATCAACACTAGTTGATACGTCTGCCTACACAGGGCTCTCTATCGTAAAGTATGTTCATTTACCTAACGCAATTCATTAATAACAAACAATTATTGTACTTGTTCGCATCAACGATTTCACAGACGTTGAATGGTCAGATCTCTCAATCGTTAGAAACATTTACACACCAGGATTCTCATCCATCTTCCATCAATTGCGTTCGAATCACGATTATCTACTGTTCTAAATCCGCCTTTAAACTCCAATAGTCTGTTCCGGCATGCAGGACTTTTTGTCCAACATAAACCAGCATTTATGCTGGAAACCAGCTGGATCCCCGTTGGATCTGATTATGATCATTGGGATCAGGCGGTGAACGGCCAAGTTCGGCTATGTCGGACACGGTGAACTCCAGTACTCTGTTCCTCTTCCATAAAAGACTACTGGGGTTTAAATCCAGAGATGTGAACATAGTCTTACTGGTGCTAGCCGAGATAGCGACCATCAATAGATAAGTGAGGGATCAAACATGTCTTAACGAGACAGTCAGACATTATTGCCTTACAATAGCTATTTCCTCAGTTATATACATTTACTTATGTTTTATTTTCTGATATTTTCAATCAGTGCTGGTAAACCCCTAACTGGTAACACTCAGATGGACCTTCATTTCAAACTGCTAGCAATTCAATCATAACTTCTACCGTGTTTCCCTGAAATTAAGCCCTACCCCGAAAATAAGCCCTAGCCCTATTTTGCAGGGTTTTGGGATAGGGCTTAAATATAAGCCCTACTCCAAAAATAAGACCTAGATACATTTTATATTTATAGAAGTGTGGGTGATTCAGCAGCTTAGGAGCGCTCACTAATGGCTCCTGAGCTGCTAGGACGGGCAGGCAGGACCTCGGCACCGGAAATCTCCGCTCTCTCAGCTGATTGGAGGCAGAGGCGGGCAGGAGTTACAGCAGCGCAGGCTGCCAGCACTTAGCCTTCAGTGAAGCCGCTAGCCCGCGCATACATCGCGGCTGACGGCTTCACTAAATGCAAAATTATGCCGGCAGCCGTGCCTCCATCTACCGTACGGGTACATCGCTGGGCGGGCTGGACGGCTTCTCTACCCTGTACTGCTGCCAGCCCGCACGTTCTAACAATGAGGCAGCAGAAGGATGTCCTTCTCCTCTCTGATTGGTGGTGAGCGCGTCCTGCTCCCTCCCCCGCCTCCACAAATCAGCACCCTGTCATCTCTCGCGCCAGATCTCCCTGGCATAAATGTGTGATTGTTGTTAATGGAGCCAAAATAAGCCAAACTCCAATAATAAGCCCTAACCCATTTTTTCTGAGAAAAAAATAATATAAGACCCTGTTTTATTTTCGGAGATACATGGTAGAATGAATAATAAATGAATAATACAGAGTATTAAGTATCAATGCTGAGAATTGTATTTACATGGGGAATACAAGTAGTTACTGAAACAGACAAGTCAGGAGAGGTGACAACAGGTCCTCTTTAACAATATTTCCATTACTCATTTCACAAGTTTTCTACTGAGAAAAGTCAACCGAGGAGTTTTACTAGAATTTAGGGCTGCAGTAAACGATTATTTTAGGAATCGAGTATTCTATCGATTATTTTTTACGATTAATCGAGTATTCTAATAAGAAAAAATGAATTAATAAACGGTTTTCCTTTATAAAACTCATTAGACCCCCTGCCATCAGTCCCTAACACCCTTCGTTCCCCCCAGTGCCATGAGCTCCGTTCCCCCAGTGCCTTTAGCTCTCCCCCACCCCAGTGCCATCAGCTACACTCCCCCAGTGCCTTCAGCTCTCCCCCACCCCAGTGCCTTCAGCTTTCCCCACCCCAGTGCCTTCAGCTCTCCCCCACCCCAGAGCCATCAGCTCTCCCCCACCCCAGAGCCATCAGCTTTCCCCAACCCCAGAGCCATCAGCTCTCCCCCACCCCAGAGCCATCAGCTCTCCCCCACCCCAGAGCCATCAGCTCTCCCCCACCCCAGAGCCATCCGCTCTCCCCCACCCCAGAGCCATCAGCTTTCCCCCACCCCAGAACCATCAGCTCTCCCCCACCCCAGAGCCATCAGCTTTCCCCAACCCCAGAGCCATCAGCTCTCCCCCACCCCAGAGCCATCAGCTCTCCCCCACCCCAGAGCCATCAGCTCTACCCCACCCCAGAGCCATCCGCTCTCCCCCACCCCAGAGCCATCAGCTTTCCCCCACCCCAGAGCCATCAGCTTTCCCCCACCCCAGAGCCATCAGCTCTCCCCCACCCCAGTGCCATCAGCTCTCCCCCACCCCAGAACCATCAGCTCTCCCCCAACCCAGAGCCATCAGCTCTCCCCCACCCCAGAGCCATCAGCTCTCCCGCACCCCAGAGCCATCAGCTTTCCCCCACCCTAGAGCCATCAGCTCTCCCCACCCGTTCCATCAGCTTTCCCCCACCCCAGAGCCATCAGCTCTCCCCCACCCCAGAGCCATCAGCTCTCCCCCACCACAGCCATCAGTTTTCCCCCAGCCCAGAGCCATCAGCTCTCCCCCACCCCAGTTCCATCAGCTTTCCCCCACCCCAGAGCCATCAGCTCTCCCCCACCCCAGAGCCATCAGCTCTCCCCCACCACAGCCATCAGTTTTCCCCCAGCCCAGAGCCATCAGCTCTCCCCCACCCCAGTGCCATCAGCTCTCCCCCACCCCAGAGCCATCAGCTCTCCCCACCCCAGAGCCATCAGCTCTCCCCCACCACAGAGCCATCAGCTCTCCCCCACCTCAGTGCCTTCAGCTCTCCCCCACCCCAGTGCCATCAGCTTTCCCCCACCACAGAGCCATCAGCTCTCCCCCACTCCAGTGCCATCAGCTCTCCCCCACCCCAGAGCCATAAGCTCTCCCCCACCCCAGAGCTATAAGCTCTTCCCCATCCCAGAGCCATAAGCTCTCCCCCGTTGTGCCAGCAGCTCTGCCCCCTTGTGCCAGCAGCTCCCCTTCTTGTGCCATCATTGGTTGCTATGACACTGTGCACTCCAGGCGCCTGGCCTTAGTCGCACCAACTTACATTTCCAGCATGGGTACCACCGACACTCCATCGTTCCGCGCTGCTTTGCGTCTGATGTCACACAGCGCGTCAGGTCATGGCGTGCGTACATCAGGAGGTCAGTGCAGCGCGGGACCATGGATGTGCTGTGGAGTGTCTGGAGGCCCCCTGCTGGAAAGGTGAGTATTGTGGGCCAGCGGGAGACCACGGAGTAATAGCAAGCCCTTCACTCCCGCTCCGTGGTCACGTGACACAAACAAATCTTCAATACAAAAAATTTGCTAAATATTTTTATGTGTCGAATTAGGCTACTTTCACACTTGCGTTTTGTGCGGATGTGTTTTATCTGCACAGACGGATCTGCACCAATAATGCAAACGCTTGTGTCCGTTAATAACGGATCCGTTTGCATTATTCATAAAAAAAAAGTCTAAGTCAAAACGGATCCGTTTTCAATTGCACCATATTGTGTCAGTGAAAAACTGATCCATTCCCTTTGACTTACATTGTAAGTCTAGACGGATCGTCTAGACTTACAATGTAAGTCAATGGGAACGGATCAGTTTTTCACTGACACAATATGGTGCAATTGAAAAGGGATCCGTTTTGACTTAGGCTCCGCATAGTCAGACGGTCTCCAAAACTCTGCAAGCTGCGTTTTAGTGCCCGTCTAAAATACGTGACGGAGACCAAATGCAGTCAAACTGATGCATTCTGAACGTGATCCTTATCCATTCAGAATACATTGGGGCTGAACTGATCAGTTTTGGGCCTCTTGTGAGAGCCCTGAAACGGATCTAACAAGCGGACCCAGAAACGCCAGTGTGAAAGTAGACTAACTCGATTCAATTGAGTAATGGTTTCAGCCCTACTAGAATTACCTGCCTTTCTAAGGGCCTTCAGTTATCCATTTGTCTTCAGACTAGGACTGCACAATAGAAAACAAATTAGCACATTAGTAGAAAGCGTCTGGTTCCAGTAAACAGAGATTCTTAGATATGTGTCCAGGGCAGGAATGACTAATCCCAGTTCTCATCTACATGTCAGTAATGTTTATACCAATCTCATTTGTCCCATTGAAACTGAATGAGCTAGGAGTTGGCCCACCCATCTGAATGTCGGCATGGGAAACTTCTGAGAAACCTGGGAAAAGACATTAAGAATGAGAAGAGACAATGAGAAATCATGGACCACCAACATCTAATGTATATAGACGTCTGCCATTGACCTCCCTGTATATGTGGTATACATCTCTTTTGCATACAGTTTTGGTAAAAGCCTTTTCAATACAGTTGAACCAAAGACATGATGACATTTGGCATACCTTAGGCTAGTGATAGTCTATGGGCATGATAGATACATATATGCCAAATGAAGAGCCCAAATGTAACATGAAAGTATGGGCCCTTTTACACGGGCAGATGCATAGGACAGTGATTGGGAACAAACAGATTCTCTGTTTAGGGATGAACGATTGGTACTGTGATCATTCATCCCCACTGGTATAAATAATGGCATCCATTACAGTTCCCATGTGGGATAGTACCTAGCTTTCCAAATATATTAAGTGATATATGCACCAGAATGTCTTCATGTCTGATCTATCTATCTATATCTGGACTTCTCTAGTTACGCTCCTAGAATTCAAGTATATATGTTGTTTACCGATGGGACTCCACTTTTGGTTATGCAATCCAGCCAAAAAAATGGAGATGACCGCTACTTTTCTTTCTTAAAGCCTAATGGGGTCATTAGCTCTGTGCCTTAACTATAAGTGTCTAGAGGTTAGGTGGTCCATATTCCAGAGGAAGGAAGGGACCCGGCCCTAATATTATTGCCTTTGAGTCTCCACCAATATTCTGGATGTGCGATGCAAGCTGGTTCCTAAAGAGCATGATTTCCAATGATGGAAGTTCTACATATTTTGTGCAAACTTTTGTGTTCATAAGAAAACTAAAAGTAGTATATTTTATCAGTGGATGATCACTCTAGAGCTTGCCTCTTCTGCAGGTCTACAATAATGCATTATGCATGTGGTCATCCACATTGAGGAGTGCAGTAAATCATTTCTTAGGGAATATTATCAGGCTGCAATCTGGTCTAAGAAATGAGTATTCTAACTTGTACCAGCTTGGGATGGAGCTAAAGCTTGTACTTATCTGGAATAAGAGCGGAATGCAAAGCTGCTAATGGTGGTCGTCACAAGTTTCAGGATTAGTTATGAACCCTTTCAATGCCCTGTTAAAATGCCATACATAGATCACTTATTGGAAGACTAATACAAAACTACGACCTGCAGAATATGTCTCTGTTACATTCTCAACGGTTACACTTTATATTTTGCGCATGGCTAGTAGAAATGTTATATTGTTTTGCACAGGGAATTAGCTATGGAGGGTTCAGAGGTAGTAATCATATCCAAGCCTTAGTGCCTGAAGGGGCCCAAAAGCCCCTGAGATGACACCATGACACATGGCGGGTTCTTGGGCTGTGACAGATTTTGCATTGAAACCCAGGAGCATCAAGTTATGCTTCTCGCCCTGTGCTATACTGCGCCCCGGGATGGGAGACAAGATGTGTCGTTTAATGAGAAAGTTTACATAAGACTATGGATTTCATTGTTATTGCATTATGAAGATGTAACTTAAAGGGGTTCTCCCACCAAAAATATTCTATAGTTTTCCAACCAGCACCTGGATCTGAATACTTTTTCAATTGCATGTAATTAAAAACTAATTATAGCTACTGAGTTAAGCCTCTTGCACACGACCGTATGGCTTTTTCGGTATTTTGCGGTCCGCAAAAAACGGATCGGCAAAAAATATAGATGACGTCTGTGTGCCTTCCGTTTCCGTATTTCTGTTTTTCCATTCCGTTCAAAGATAGAGCATGTCCTATTATTGTCCGCATAACGGACAAGGATAGGACTGTTCTATCAGGGGACAGCTGTTCCGTTCTGCAAAATACAGAATGCACACGGACATCATCCGTATTTTTGGCGGACTGCAAAATACTGGAAAATCCATGCGGTCATGTGCATGAGCCCTTAAGCTTATATTAGACGGGCAGATCCTGAAGATCATCGCTAAAAAGTGTTTCTAGTAATTCTCGTTATAGCGATGATCTGGCAGTGTAATACTGGCGCCGATTACCTGCAGCACATGCTCAGATCTAACATTTGCTTGTTCATGGGGTAAGGCTTCATGCACATGACCGTATGTATTTTGGAAAGGAACAGCTGGCCCTTCATAGAACTGTACTATCCTTGTCCGTAATGCGGACAATAATAGGACATGTTCTATTCTTTTGCGGAATAGAAATACGGACATACGGAAACGGAATGCACACGGGGTACCTTCCGTTTTTTTTGCGGACCCATTGAAATGAATGGTTCCGCATACGGTCCGTAAAAAAAGTGGAATGGACACGGAAAGAAAATAAGTTTGTGTGCATGAGGCCTAATTGGAATCTTTTAGCAGGTTTAAAAATCAGCATTTGCCGGTGGAAGATTGTGCTGTCTAATTATGATCTGCTGCCGGTAAACAATGATTGAGTATGGGGACGAGCGATGGCAATATTGATCGCTACTCCCCATACTGTGGAGGAGATTGCTGCATATAATAGCAGCAGACCCCTTCACTCACAAGCAGGTGATTTCTGGGAAGGAATTCTATCTTACTGCAAATCGCCTAGTTCAGGCATCCTCAAACTGCGGCCCTCCAGCTGTTGCAAAACTACAACTCCCAGCATGCCCAAACAGCCTACAGGTATCAGCCTACAGCAGGGCATTGTGGGAGTTGTAGTTTTACAACAGCTGGAGGGCCGCAGTTTGAGGATGTCTGATCTATATGATCTGCAGGTCTAATATAAGCTTTGTTCACTGAAATCTATCTGTATAGCGCCACCTGCCATTTGTTCTTTTTCTAGTTTTCCTGTCCTGCTCACTGAGATGGAAGCACATGCTCAGTACCAACCTTCAACTATCCCTAGCTGCAGCAGAAAGGACAGGCCCTGTGCCAAAGGACATACCCCCTATAAGGCTCCATTCACACATCCGCAATTCCTTTCCGCATTTTGCGGAACGGAATTGCGGACCCATGCAAATACAGTGAAGGAGTTTAAGCATGCATGGGATAGGCATAAGGCCATCCTTCATATAAGATAGGTCCGAGGGCTATCCATAGTATTCAGTATATTGGGCAGACTAGATTGGCCAAATGGTTCTTATCTGCCGACACCTTCTATGTTTCTATGTTTCTATTAATTTCTATGGGGCCCACAAAGTGCGGCCCCGATCCGGAATTGCGGACCCGCACTTCTGGGTCCGCAATTCCGATCCTGAAAAAAATAGAACATGTCCTATTCTTGTAGGCAAAATGCGGAATGTACATTGACGCTGTCCGTGTTTTGCGGATCCGCGGATCCATGGATCCGCAAAACACACACGGATGTGTGAATGGACCCTAAATCTGAGAGCAATGAATGTGGAGATCTCTGGATCAGAGTAGAAGCTTAATACATCTCCTCCTATACCTTCCCTGGAAACATTACACAACATTGTAGGATTCTCATTGTAAGTATTGGAAAGAATTGTCCCAACTGCAGATATATTTGCTAAAGGTCGGTTTACATGAAGCAAATATTGATTTGATATTATTCTTGGTATTTGCAATAGAATCTTTTGTAAATGAGTAAAACCATGAAGATTAATTACTCTGTAACTTACCATAGGTTATATAACAGTAATCTATAATTAAGCCCTGTATGAAGATCGTAACCCTTCACACCAATCCCGGTTTTCTATGGGACTCACAATGGAATTTCTCATTTGGCTCCCTAAAGAGCATCTGGCAGCATGATCAACCCTAATAAACCAGGCATATTGCCTGATAGGGTTGATCGTGGACATTACAATTATACCTTTCTTTTATTTTTAGCTTGATGAACCAACAAAGTACTAATCAGAGCAAAAAGTAAGGGGGGATTAATGAGTAAAGGTATCTGAGCTTCCTCCAAGTGTCTATCTATTGTATGGTAATGGCTGTGGTAAAAATATAGAAGATAAAGAGGGAAGAAGGGTCTGAAGTTCAAGTTTAAAAGTTCCTAAACTTATCCCAGGCCAGGGGCCTAGCTATAGGGTAAGCAGTGGAAGCAGCTGCTTTGGGGCCAAAAACTGTGAAGGGGCCCATACAGGAGGAGTACTAAAAGATTTTATTGTCAGGGCCCCCTCAACAGTATTATACAATGACAGTATATACAGTGACACTGTAGGAAACGGACGGAGCTGCTGTCGGGCCTCGTCTGAGAGAGCGATCTTGACTAGCTTCAGGAGTGGGAATTGCACAGGAGTGGGGAGTTGCGAATTGGTCTACCCTAAGCATCAATTCTGTAATAGTGGATGGACAAGTAGACCTCCAAGCTTTAGATATGGTCTGACTGATGTGGATGTCACTGGCAGGTTCACAGACAGCACAGGAGCACAGCAGCTGGACTCTTGGAAAGTACAGTAAGTATTCTCTCCTCCTCGCAAAGTGCTCACTCCCTTCTGCAGAGGGTCTGCTGCCACCAATAGTTGCCTACATATAAGCCACAGCTCATTATTCATTCCTAGGAGAATGCATGATTTTGCTAAAACACACTGACCCCAGTGACTGTTTTTACACAATAAATAATGCTGGACCACCAATGACTAAGTGAGCAACAGCGCAGGTGCCATTAGAGAAAGCTGTATAGTCCTGTCAATCAAAGAGGAGGGGGGAGTGTACTGAGCTCCAACTGCTTAATTTGCATATATACAGACGTGGACAAAATTGTTGGTACCCTTTGGTCAATGAAAGAAAAAGTCACAATGGTCACAGAAATAACTTTAATCTGACAAAAGTAATAATAAATTAAAATTCTATAAATGTTAACCAATGAAAGTCAGACATTGTTTTTCAACCATGCTTCAACAGAATTATGTAAAAAAATAAACTCATGAAACAGGCATGGACAAAAATGATGGTACCCCTAGAAAACACAGAACATAATGTGACCAAAGGGACATGTTAATTCAAGGTGTGTCCACTAATTAGCATCACAGGTGTCTACAACCTTGTAATCAGCCATTGGGCCTATATATATGGCTCCAGGTAATCACTGTGTTGTTTGGTGATATGGTGTGTACCACACTCGACATGGACCAGAGGAAGCAAAGGAAAGAGCTGTCTCAAGAGATCAGAAAGAAAATTATAGACAAGCATGTTAAAGGTAAAGGCTATAAGACCATCTCCAAGCAACTAGATGTTCCTGTGAGTACAGTTGCACATATTATTCATAAGTTTAAGATCCATGGGACTGTAGCCAACCTCCCTGGACGTGGCCGCAGGAGGAAAATTGATGACAAATCTAAGAGACGGATAATCCGAATGGTAACAAAAGAGCCTAGAAAGACTTCTAAAGAGATTCAAGGTGAACTTCATGCTCAAGGAACATCAGTGTCAGATCGCACCATCCGTCGTTGTTTGAGCCAAAGTGGACTACATGGGAGACGACCAAGGAGGACACCATTGTTGAAAACGAATCATAAAAAAGCAAGACTGGAATATGCCAAACTACATGTTGACAAGCCACAAAGCTTCTGGGAGAATGTCCTGTGGACAGATGAGACAAAAATCGAAGTTTTTGCCAAGGCACATCAGCTGTATGTTCACAGACGAAAAAATGAAGCATATCAAGAAAAGAACACTGTCCCTACTGTGAAACATGGAGGAGGCTCTGTTATGTTCTGGGGCTGCTTTGCTGCGTCTGGCACAGGGTGTCTTGAATCTGTGCAGGGTACAATGAAATCTCAAGACTATCAAGGAATTCTAGAGAGAAATGTACTAGCCAGTGTCAGAAAGCTTGGTCTCAGTCGCAGGTCATGGGTCTTGCAACAGGACAATGACCCAAAACACACCGCTAAAAACACCCAAGAATGGCTAAGAGGAAAAAATTGGACTATTCTAAAGTGGCCTTCTATGAGCCCTGACCTCAATCCTATTGAGCATCTTTGGAAGGAGCTGAAACATGCAGTCTGGAAAAGGCACCCTTCAAACCGGACACAACTGGAGCAGTTTGCTCATGAGGAGTGGGCCAAAATACCTGCTGAGAGGTGCAGATGTCTCATTGACAGTTACAGGAAGCGTTTGATTGCAGTGATTGCCTCAAAAGGTTGCGCAACAAAATATTAAGTTAGGGGTACCATCATTTTTGTCCATGCCTGTTTCATGAGTTTATTTTTTTACATAATTCTGTTGAAGCATGGTTGAAAAACAATGTCTGACTTTCATTGGTTAACATTTATAGAATTTTAATTTATTATTACTTTTGTCAGATTAAAGTTATTTCTGTGACCATTGTGACTTTTTCTTTCATTGACCAAAGGGTACCAACAATTTTGTCCACGTCTGTATATTGTGGGGTTTCGCTCTGGTAGATAGGGTAAGCGGACGCAGTACAGAGGCAAAAGACAAGTTCTTGACGCAAAACTTCTGTGTTTATTCACACTTGAGGCAAATGCACAAAATTATGCTTTACCTTGCAGTCTTGGTGTTTACTTCACACACAATGGAAAGTACATCTTGGTGTTACTTCACACAAATTGGAAAGTTCATATAAGACAAGTCACCTTGATGTCAGTTCTGCCTCCAGCAGTCCACAGCAGGCTTTTCGGGGCCTGTTTCCTCGGCCCATGGGTCTCAGCCCTCCAACCTGGCACCAAGCCTCAGATCCCAACACAGAGATCCTGCTGCTGAGCCCAGCTGCCTATTTAAGGACAGCCAGGTGCTTTCAAAAACCCGTACCGGCAATTAAAATCCAGTCCGTTATTTGACCCCACCTGGCTGCAAATCAGCCCAGCAGCACAGGCTGGGAGGAAAATACCTGTTTTCTCAGACCATTCCCCTCACTGTGTCACAATATACACTCACCTAAAGAATTATTAGGAACACCTGTTCTATTTCTCATTAATGCGATTATCTAGTCAACCAATCACATGGCAGTTGCTTCAATGCATGTAGGGTTGTGGTCCTGGTCAAGACAATCTCCTGAACTCCAAATTGAATGTCAGAATGGGAAAGAAAGGTGATTTAAGCAATTTTGAGCGTGGCATGGTTGTTGGTGCCAGACGGGCCGGTCTGAGTATTTCACAATCTGCTCAGTTACTGGGATTTTCATGCACAACCATTTCTAGGGTTTACAAAGGATGGTGTGAAAAGGGAAAAACATCCAGTATGCGGCAGTCCTGTGGGCGAAAATGCCTTGTTGATGCTAGAGGTCAGAGGAGAATGGGCCGACTGATTCAAGCTGATAGAAGAGCAAAGTTGACTGAAATAACCACTCGTTACAACCGAGGTATGCAGCAAAACATTTGTGAAGCCACAACACGCACAACTTTGAGGCGGATGGGCTACAACAGCAGAAGACCCCATGGGGTACCACTCATCTCCACTACAAATAGGAAAAAGAGGCTACAATTTGCACGAGCTCACCAAAATTGGACTGTTGAAGACTGGAAAAATGTTGCCTGGTCTGATGAGTCTCGATTTCTGTTGAGACATTCAAATGGTAAAGTCTGAATTTGGCGTAAACAGAATGAGAACATGTATCCATCATGCCTTGTTACCACTGTGCAGGCTGGTAATGGTGGTGTAATGGTGTGGGGGATGTTTTCTGGGCACACTTTAGGCCCCTTAGTGCCAATTGGCCATCGTAAATTCCACGGGCTACCTGAGCATTGTTTCTGAACATGTCCATCCCTTCATGACCACCATGTACCCATCCTCTGATGGCTACTTCCAGCAGGATAATGCACACCATGTCACAAAGCTCGAATCATTTCAAATTGGTTTCACCAGATCTCAACCCAATAGAGCATCTTTGGGATGTGGTGGAACAGGAGCTTCGTGCCCTGGATGTGCATCCCTCAAATCTCCATCAACTGCAAGATGCTATCCTATCAATATGGGCCAACATTTTTCTAAAGAATGCTATCAGCACCTTGTTGAATCAATGCCACGTAGAATTAAGGCAGTTCTGAAGGCAAAAGGGGGTCCAATTATTAGTATGGTGTTCCTAATAATTCTTTAGGTGAGTGTAAATATTATAACAAATTTTCATAAAGGATGTTGAATATTATATATTTTTATCCTGTGATGTAATTCTAGAATTCTGGAAGGTCTACTAAAAAGCACTCTTCCTAAACTCACCCAATAAATAAATTGGTCTGGTTCCAAGTAGTTGCCGAGCTGTTGTAAGGTTCTCAACATGAATAGATAATCATACTTACCAGTCTGCAGCCCCTGATTTACCTGGAAACGACACTACTGCATAGTGCACTGCATCAAGGATCTTTTTAACAAGCCATCTACCCAAGTAGCTGTACGATGCAAATGATTTTATTGTACCTACATGCAGGTCTTATCTCTACTTGAAACTGCCTTTCTAATACTTAGTGCTGTAATAATTGCTGGGTGCTGGATTAGGGTAATATCTTAAGAAAAAAATATACCTTAGACATCTTTATTGCTTTTGAAAGCAAACCTTTTTGGGCCCTTTTACATTGATTGCTTAATTACTATGTTCTTGTAATTAGGCTACATTTACACTCACATTATGCTGACAGCATACCCTTCCTGAAACGGCTATTGCCATTAAGAAATGTCCTTGTCTACTAGATATGCATAAAAAAAAGGCTCTGCTGATATGACGTCTTCTATCAGGTACTGGTAGTGTCTGACCTCGGACGAAATGCTGCAGCATTTGCCACTCTATAGGTCGCCCACTGGCTGCCGTTGTAAAAAATGTATGCCATGCACTATGCAGTTTTTGTTTTGTGGGATGCATCAGTTTCTATGTAGTAAAAATATGAGGTGTATTGACACGCACCATGCAAAATAGAATAATTCTTTTCTAGCACCCTGTAAAAATGTAGGGTGGCACATATTAAGACAAGCAATTTAGAAGATGGTCTTAGACCCTCTGTGCTGCCGGTGGAGGCGCCTCCACATAACTTTGGCCCTTCCTCCAGCAGGCCGTGCGACATACTAAAATCTATGCCAGCTCCCTTGCGGGCGTAGATTTAAGTCATTTTCCACGCCAAAAACTGGTGTGGAAAATGATAAATGAAACAGGGGCTACCGGCCTGCCCTCGCCATCCCCCTTTTCTTTGACGCAAAAAAAACATTGCGACAAAATCTGTGACATTAATACGCCCAAAAGTAGCATATAATTCATAAAAATGTCCTCTGTAATCTTTATTATCACCGAATTAAAAACATTTTGAAAACAGCAGTAAAAAACACCCACGCGTTTTGGACAGAATGGGGCTGATTTACTAAGATTGTTGTACTTTACACTGTCTAAGAATACAAATCACAGTCCTAATATTACCGTAAACAAATTTACTATTCTGGCGCAAAGACTTTTGTAAATTTGGAGTATCCTAAATTATGAACCCGATTTTGCGCTAGAATTCATTTGTGTGCCAGCAGTTTGTCTGTGCAGCAAAAAAGTGTTTGTACGCAAGAGGACGGGGTCATCCAGACAACCCTGAAACGCGTATGGTTAATACCTTGTACCGGCATGCTGGGACAGTAGCTCCCCTGGATTTTGGAATCGAATAGCTGTGACTGAGAGCGACGAACACCGGAGGAATCCCTGCACAAATAGCCACAAACACAGTTTCGTGAGCGGATATCCAGGTGACGTTGTGTTCACAGCGTATCCTCCTAGGTCCGGACAAAGGATAAGGATATACCGGCCAGGTAAAACAAATCAATATAGTTGCTTAAACAGGTGGGACGCCACCTTAGTGCACGGCTGCACTTTGTGACCGGCAAACATTTAAAGTGGATTATAAGACTTTCCACATCACATGGAACTGCGGTTTTTCAGACTGAAATAAGGGTTGCGGTTTCTTGAAATCCAAGCCGCATAGATCACTGCTATAATTATATGATTTATATTGCTGCTATTGATCAGTGTTTCTCTCATGTGAATTTATGTGATTTTATAGTATTTTATATTGTTTTATTATATCGGTATATTTTATTGTTATCGTGGGAACCATCCCTTATTAAATAGTTTGACCAATTACTCCATACTGAGTGCCTGGTTTAATCTTGATATTTATTGATGAGAATATGTCATCAGGAACGTCCCGCTCCTCCTCTCTCTGCATCTTGCTGACTTCGGAGACTTTAAAGGATGATTTGGAAGAAGTAAAGCCAGCAAAAGAAGAGGTTGGTCATCCATAAGACCTGGCCCACCTAAGGGGTGCAGACTGGATGGTATTGGTTGGCATGCTGGCAGTGGAATAATAAATCTTATTAACAATCTTATTGGTATTGAATTACATACTTAGTTTATGGATGATGTAGGAATAAGTAAATGTAGGAATACATAAATAAAACTAACACAGAATAAGGCTACTGTCAGATCTGTGTTTTTGCTGGATCCGTCATGGATCAGCAAAAGGTTTCCGTCATGATAATACAACTGGCTGCATCCATTATGAATGGATCCGGTTATATAATCTCTAAAATAGCCATGACGGATCCGGCATAAAAACCATCTGTTTTCTTTTGTGTTCGAGAAAATGCATCCGGCATCATTGACTTACATTGTGTTTCATTCCGGTACGCGATGGGGACGCAACCAAACGGAATGGAATGCATTGTTGGAACCGAAGCCAAGTTCGGTTCCATGTTTTAAAGTGGTTTTCCACTTAAAAAATCAACTACCAAAGTTATTGCACTACTTCGCAAATAACTGACTTTGACTCATATTTAAATGCTGTATGGAGACGGATCTCCATACAGCATTAATCCAAAGTTTTGAACGAAGCAACTTCGGAAGTAGCATCCAAAGCTCGCTTTGCTCATCACTAGTGGACAGCCATGTTTTGGTAGGTTTGCAGTTGTGCTATACGATAGATTGAACAGTGTTCTGTGAGATGTTCGGAGCTTGAGATATTTATTTTTTTATATTCTAACCCTGCTTTACACTTCTCCACAACTTTATCCCTGACCTGTCTGTTGTGCTCCTTTGTTTTCATGATGCTGTTAGATCACTAATGTTTTCTGACAAACCTCTGAGGCCTTCACAGAACAGCTGTAGTTATACTTAGAGTCCACCGGTGTGTAATTTATTCTATTTACTAATTAGGTGACTTCTGGAGGCAATTGGTCAGACTGGATGTTATTTAGGGGAATTGGAGTATAGGGGGCTGAATACAAGTGCACGCCACACTTTTCAGATTTTTATTTATTTAAAATTTTGAAAACCATGGTATCATTTACTTTTCACTGCACACATACTTGCTACTTTGTGTTGAGATGAGATAAATTCCCAATAAAATACAATTACGTTTGTGGGACATGTGGAAAAGTTCTAGGGATATGAATACTTTTGAAAGGCACTGTAAACTTTCCTACTTTATAACACATCTGTGGCATTTTTGCTGCATGAACCAATTTAAGAACCAGCGCTCGTCTCCATAATCGACAATCAGATGACCTTTTCCTGAAATGACTCTTCAGACTTTATCCCCAAACTGTGATAAAGATATTGAAGATTATAAGGGAGACCGAGACAGGGTTCCCAGTGCGTTGCTCACTATGAAGACTTGTCTGGACACCTTCTAATTAAATTCAGACAAGGGGAGGTCAGGACTTATGAAACCAGTCTGATTCTCCCTCCTAGTTTCAGTAATACTGGCAGTAGTTGCAGGGAAAGCCGCTGTGACTCAGCCAGGCTAAGCCTCTCAGGGATGGTTCTGTATCCATGCCAGGCATAACAGACAGGCTGCATTGCTTATTGACCGACTCTCACTGTTTATCAGGGAAACTCCCTGTACTCTTTCCACTTTACTCCTTAATATATTCCACAAGTTGAAATGCAGTGTGATCGACTGTTGTGAAATCATCTGAATTCCCATCATTAGGCAGACTGGAGGAAGAGTCACCCTGCTATATATAGACACCAAGATTTTCTATTTTTAACACATTTCTGGAGGGAGGACGTGCCATATATGGTCAAAATGCTCCGAACTACACAAAGACAGAAAAGACAGTCCTCTCACACTCAGCACAAAACATCCTATATATAACCTCTTCCAATACATCTATGGCAGCAAAATATGTAATTGTCCTCTGGCCTATGTGGCAGGGGGCCAGCAGAACCCCATGTGGAGGGCCTTGATTTCTATTGTATCTGCATCTTACAATTAACATTGAAAACTGAAAAAAAAAAAAAAAAAAAGACTAGCCCCTTTCTGCAAACACAAGAGCTGCTTGGATGTACCAGTGTATAAGACAAGCAGGAGGCTCACAATGCATTAAAGGGAATATATTGTCAGAAAATGATCCATGGTTTAAATCAAGTTTTTATCTTAAACATGTTTTTTGGAATTGTTGCTGATGTTTTAAAACATTTCCATGAGATATATGTATATATATATACACCTATATATACACTCACCTAAAGAATTATTAGGAACACCATACTAATACGGTGTTGGACCCCCTTTTGCCCTCAGAACTGCCTTAATTCTACGTGGCATTGATTCAACAAATGTTGGCCCATATTGATAGGATAGCATCTTGCAGTTGATGGAGATTTGAGGGATGCACATCCAGGGCACGAAGCTCCTGTTCCACCACATTCCAAAGATGCTCTATTGGGTTGAGATCTGGTGACTGTGGGGGCCATTTTAGTACAGTGAACTCATTGTCATGTTCAAGAAACCATTTTTCCAGTCTTCAACAGTCCAATTTTGGTGAGCTTGTGCAAACTGTAGCCTCTTTTTCCTATTTGTAGTGGAGATGAGTGGTACCCGGTGGGGTCTTCTGCTGTTGTAGCCCATCCGCCTCAAGGTTGTGCGTGTTGTGGCTTCACAAATGCTTTGCTGCATACCTCGGTTGTAACGAGTGGTTATTTCAGTCAACGTTGCTCTTCTATCAGCTTGAATCAGTCGGCCCATTCTCCTCTGACCTCTAGCATCCACAAGGCATTTTCGCCCACAGGACTGCCGCATACTGGATGTTTTTCCCTTTTCACAACATTCTTTGTAAACCCTAGAAATGGTTGTGCGTAAAAATCCCAGTAACTGAGCAGATTGTGAAATACTCAGACCGGCCCGTCTGGCACCAACAACCGTGCCACGCTCAAAATGGCTTAAATCCCCTTTCTTTCCCATTCTGACATTCAGTTTGGAGTTCAGGAGATTGTCTTGACCAGGACCACAACCCTCCATGCATTGAAGCAACTGCCATGTGATTGGTTGACTAGATAATCGCATTAATGAGAAATAGAACAGGTGTTCCTAATAATTCTTTAGGTGAGTGTATATATATATATCTCCAATATATGAAGCTACGTGTATGTGTGTGTGTGTGTATGTTTGCTAAAGGAATCCGCACCGTCGCATTTACAATCACGAAATTTGGCACACAGGTACATCAGGTGTCTGGGAAGGTTTTAGACCAGGTCTCAGCTCTCTAGGACGTACCGTTCACGAGATATTCCCAAAAAATGCATTAGCCAATAGAAGCTTGGTCACATGACCCTTATCAGCCAATAGAAGGTCGTAGGTCCTCCAGCCTCCACATACACAGTTTTACTCCAGGTTTCCATAACAACCCAGCCATTTATCTTCACTGCTGTAGGAGAGCTTTAACCGCCTCCCGACCTCCTAACGCAGGGATGCGTCCTGGGTTATTCCTCCTTGATGCGTCGGCGTGTCATCGCAAGGTAAATGAGTTGATCTACAGCCTGCCAACGGCGATCGCTCGCTGGCAGGCTGTAGATGCGATTTTTTTAACTACAAAAAGGTATATTAGATGCTGTTTTGTTAACAGCATCTAATATACCTGCTACCTGGTCCTCTGGTGGTCCCTTTTGCTTGGATTGACCACCAGAGGACACAGGCAGCTTTGTAAGTAGCACCAATCACCACACTACACTACACCCCCCCGTCACTTATTAACCCCTTATTAACCCCTGATCACCCCATATAGACTCCCTGATCACCCCCCTGTTATTGATTACCCCCCTGTAAGGCTCCATTCAGACGTCCATATGTGTTTTGCGGATTCGCAAAACACGGACACTGGCAATGTGCTTTCCGCATTTTGCGGATCCGCACATTGCCAGAACTATATAGAAAATGCCTTTTTTTTCTGATCACTGCAAAAACACCGTAAAATTGCTGCGGCGCTATAAAGATCACTTTTGAGGGGCATGGCGAGTTCATAGAAGATTATTTTTTTTGGCACAAGTTAGTGGAAATTGATTTTATTTTATTTTTTTCTTACAAAGTCCACTAACTTGTGACAAAAAATAAAATCTTACATGAACTCACCATACCCCTCACGGAATCCAAATGCGTAAAAATGCCCTGTGAAATCCTAAAGGTACTCATTGGAATTTTGGCCCCTTTGCGCACCTAGGCTGCAAAAAAGTGTCACACATGTGGTATCGCCGTACTCAGGAGAAGTAGGGCAATGTGTTTTGGGGTGATACCACATGTGTGACACTTTTTTGCAGCCTAGGGGCCTAAATTCCAATGAGTACCTTTTAGGAGGGCATTTTTTGTCATTTGGATTCCAGACTTCTTCTCACGCTTTAGGGCCCCTAAAATGCAAAGGCAGTATAAATACCCCACATGTGACCCATATTAGTAAGAAGAAAAGGAGGTAAAATTCATTTGGGTGGTAAGTTGTGTAGTGCAGAATTGTAAAAAGTGGTCTGGTCATTAAGGGGGTTTAAGCTAGGGGGGCTGAGGTGGTTAAAGGAAATCTGTCACCAGGATAATTGCTATTGAAGTAAAGCCATGGCCTAATAGCAATTAGTACATTATTTCAAGATGTGCCTTTGTTCTAGCAATGGATGTTTTTATCCTCTGAAAATCCAGTTTATTTGGTATGCAAATGAGCCAGTAAGGTGCTCAGAGGGGTGTCACTTTTGCAGGAAGGAGCCCACGCCCCTGATCTGGTTAGACCACGCCCCCGATCCAGTTAGGCCATGCTCCCTCCCACTCCTCAGCCGACTGAGATTGAAAAAATTCAGTTAAAAATCAACTTCTAGGTCCTGCTAATCCACGCCCTATCTGGTTAGACCACGCCCCCTCCTCTCCTCAGCCGACAGGGATTGAAAAAATGAAGGTAAAAATCAACTTCTGTCAGATACAGGGGTGGGAGGGAGGGTGATTTTCTCTGTGCAGCTCACACTCAGACAGTACAGTGCTGCTGTCTTAGGCTACTTTCACACTTGCGGCAGTGTCATCTGGCAGGCAGACAAATGCATTGCAAGGACGGAAACGTCTCTCCGCTTGTCATGCTTGTATCTTTCTTAAAATTTTTACCGGTCTGCGCATGCGCCGGATCCGACATTCAGGCATGTCTTCAGTTTTTTTGACCGGAGATAAAACCGTAGCATGCTACGGTTTTATCTTTTGCCTGATCAGTCAAAACGACTGAACTGAAGACATTCTGATGCATCCTGAACGGATTACTCTCCATTCAGAATGCATGGGGATAAAACTGATCAGTTCTTTTCCGGTATAGATCCCCTGTGACGGAACTCTATGCCGGAAATGAAAAACGCTAGTGTGAAAGTACCCTTACAGTGAGCTGTTCAAAAGGACACGCCCCTGATGCAGTAAAGGACAGCTAGTTTATATATATATATATATATATATATATATATATATATAGCCATTAAACAATGAACAGCACTGTGCTTGGTATGCTGTGAAGAGGCCACAGGCCTCACTGGAGCTCCAAAGCCTCTTCATCGGTGGCAGTGCCAGGTGACAGATCCCCTATCATGGGGATAAATCACCAATATTCTACTCCTGGAAAACCCCTTCAAGATTCCTATGTAATTTGCTGTATGTAAAAAGAAGTTGTCTCCTAATGTCAGAGTCTGATCAGTGTTATAATTATACAAAGCTTGTTTTGCATCCATTTAGCTACATGGGGTAAGAATCTGTGCCTAAATCCCAATTCTAGAGGAACTGCATTCTTCCAAACAGGGCGGTGCGGAATTTACTACAGAGGACGTGGGGAGAAAAACAAACTCTAAGCCCCAATAAGTGGCCCATCGTAATCTTTGCTGTGGTGTAACCTATCTTCTTTTTAAAACACGGGGATGATATATGGACTGCAATTGTAATAATGATGATTTCTCATGCACGAAAAAGGATCCAAAGCTTTAAAAAATCTTTACTTGTATGCATCACTCTGATTGAAAGGGTTGTGCAGTGGAGAAAGCCCCCTGTTGTCTGGGAAGGGGGGGTACTCTTTCTCATTATGGAGAGCGCCTAGTACACGTAGTATGTCAGGCAACGTCCCTCTGGGTTTCTGGGAAAGAAATTCATATTATCCTCAGGATAGGATATCAATATCAGATCTGCATGGTTCCAACTCCCAACACCCTCACCGATCAGCTGTTTGAAGGGGCTGCGACACTCGTGCAAGCCCTGCTTCCTCTTCAGAAGTACCTACTTTGCTGTCGTCTCCTTTGCTGTGGCGGTGCAGGATAATTACAGCATACTTACCAACGTTTAGGTTGGTAATATCAGGGCGTCCAATACTTCGGCCTTGGGAACATCCCAACTCCGCCAAGAAATGCCCATTTATGGGTTATGGGGATATTGCTGCCAAGGAGACGACGTGCAGGTCAATTTTGAAGAGGAAGCAGCGCGGGCAGGAGTGCCGCGACCACCTCAAACATCTGATTGCTGGGGGTGCTGGGAGGTGGACCCCCACTGATCTGATATTGATGACCTATCCTGAGGACAGGTCATCAATATTACTTCACTGCACAACCCCTTTAATTTCTGGTAATGAGTACATGAGATATTCTTGCCAGAATGTGGAGAATTCATTGCCTCTGTGTCCAGCTAGAGGCGGTTAGCAGACAGTTAAAGAAATAAAAACAGCCCAGATATAGTTTGGATGCTGACAGCGCCTAGCTGCCGGCGCTGAATGCAGTCCTTCCTTGAGAAATTACCCCTTCCAAATCCAAGGTTTCAGTTTCTTTTTTTTCCCCTTCCTATTTGAAGCAAATGGGTGTAAACTGTCTGGTAATAGATCAAAGAAGTGTCTCATTTGCTTGCTAAACTTAGTTCTACAGGAGCCCAGGGGAGAACATTTTCATAGATGTTTGCAAAAAAAAAAACTTTGGCCGGCTGCAGTGGAAACCTGAGCAATATTACAGAGTGAGCTTTGGAAGCAAGGTGGTCTGTTTTGCAGCAGTCCGCTGTCTAGCCCTTTGCTTTGCTATTTTTATGTGTGGTATGTCTCTGCCGGCCTGCCGAACGGTTAAGACATGACACAGCTCAAACAAAGGAAGCGCTTTGTTTACAAGTATGCTGGTAACACCTTCCATCCTGTTGTACAACCAAGGTGTTTGGAAAGCAGCCAGCCGGACCGGTTCATTGTACAAGACACAAATCTTCTGTATGACATTTGCATTTATAGTATACATCACATCAAGAAACAGCTTGAAGTCAAAAGCGACAGGTTTAAAGGGAGTCTTTCACCCCGATTGACCCTATTAACCTATTAACACACTTATGTCCACGGCATCCCCCCTATTAAAACTGTTCTTACCGTTAGTTCCCTGCTAGCATCATTCGTCCAAAAAACACTTTTATTCCGTATGCAAATGGACGCAGGTATATGGAAAACCTCTATCACTATTTTGTGGAAGCTGATATATTGCAGGCCTCAATTAGTTGTTAGTTGAAGCAGGGATATCATCCTCAAGAAGTAATTTTGTGGAAGCAGGTATATGGAAAACCTCAATCACTATTTTGTGGAAGCTGATAGATTGCAGCCCTCAATCAGTATTTTCTTGAGGCATACAAATGCACTATAACATACTTCCTCTGTATATCACACCTATCGATAGCACAACGTTACCAGTCCTTAAAGGGTTTCTACCACCAGATTTTCACCTATTTAGCTGTCTGACACTAGCGATCTGCTAGTGTCTGCTGTACTTAACCATGTTCATGTATTACCTTTGTCTGGAGCGGTTAAGCTTAAAAACGTAGTTTTATTGATATGCAAATGAGCCTCTAGGGGCTATGGGGGCCTCTTTTCAGCACCTAGAGGCTCCGTCTACTCACTATTTCTGCCGCCCAGCGTGCTCTAGCCCGTCCATCTCCTCTAGATTGACAGCCTACTTCTCTCCATCTCGGCCGAATTCTCGCGCCTGCGCCGCGTGCTTCTGTATTCGGCGCAGGTGCAGTGACTGTTGAACTGCTCCCTGCGCTGGCATCTTAACTGCGTCTGCGCCTATTACGGTGCAGGGAGCAGTCCGCCAGTCACTGCGCCTGCGCCGAATGCAGAAGCACACGGTTCATGCGTGAGAATTCGGCCGAGATGGAGATAAGTAGGCAGTCAATCTAGAGGAGAGGGGCGGGCTGGAGCGCGCTGGGTGGCAGAAATAGTGATTAGACGGAGCCTTTAGGTACTGAAAAGACGCCCCCATAGCACCTAGAGGCTCATTTGCATATCAATAAAACTACGTTTTTAAGCTTAACCGCTCCAGACAAAGGTAATACATGAACATGGTTATGTACAGCAGACACTAGCAGATCGCTAGTGTCAGACAGCTAAATAGGTGAAAATCTGGTGGTAGAAACCCTTTAAAAGGACTTTTATGGCCCTATTAGCTAGCGTTTGGTGTCCCTAAGGGGTGTGCAGCCAAAAAATGTATACCCCACCCCACAATTAATGCTGTTAGACATCCCTGATACAGAAAGACTTAAAGAAAAGGAATCAGAAAAAAAGACATTTCAAGAAGTAGAGGAGATTTATTGTTCATTAAGAAAAGATCACATACAATTGCTTCTGGGTTCTTTTAACTACATCACAATAAATTGATTAGCAAAAACCAAAGCCATGTGCTGTGTCCATGTGCTGAAACTTATCAATTGGCTGTCCTGTCCCACCTGATGGATGTGTCATGGGTCAAAGTTGGGCCATATGTTTGGTGGATCGCGGATGCGCAAAGTTCGCTGCGAACCGACCGCAAGGCCATCACTACTCATTACAAGCCCTCCAAACAGCTGATCAGTGGGGTGTTGGCAAGTAGGCCCCCAGCTGATCATCTACTGATGACTAAGGGCTCATTCACACGACCGTATGAATAAGTCCGCATCCGTTCTGCAATTTTACGGAACGGGTGCGAACCCATTCATTTCAAAAGATGTGGACAGTACACCGTGTGCTGTCCGCATCCGTAGTTCCGTTCTGCGGCCCCCGCAAAAAATATAGAGCGTGTCCTATTCTTGTCCACAATTGCGGACCAGAATAGGCATTTTCTATGATAGCGACGGCCATGTGCGGCCTGCAAATTGCAGAACACGCATGGGCCAGTATCCATTTTTTGCGGATCTGCAATTTGCAGATCCGCAAAACACTACGGTCAAGTGATTGTAGCTTTATCCTGAGGTCATCAATATTTAAGTCCCAGACATTCTTTTCAATTAAAGGATCATTATTTGTTACACCAGCATTGGTAACAACATTGAAGACAACAGTAATACTAAAGTAAAAAAGGCAAGAAAAGAAGCACAGTGTGGTTTACGACTGGAACTGTGTAGTTCATATGTGCATGAACTATAAAGACGGACCTTGTGACATTTATGGGTCTTTGTAGAGACGCGGCTCAAGCCTGATTAGTTCCATCCTTTACATTTTTCGGACAACATCCCCTTTCTTGTTCATCTTTATTTGAGGCTTTGACATATTGACCATATATGTTACAGTGACACAGAAAAGCTCATTGATATAAGTGACCTATATCCATTAGTTCTTATCACATGAGGCTTTGGTCTTCTCTAATCAATTTCTTGCTTTGCCTCCTTTTCATACCATGTGATGTAGTTAAAAGAACCCAGAAGCAATTGTATGTGATCTTGTCTCAATGAGCAATAAATCTCCTCTACTTCTTGAAACGTCTTGTTTTCTGATTCCTTTTCTTTATGTCTTTCTGTATCAGGTTTGTCTAACAGCATTAATTGTGGGGTGGGGTGACCACTCCTTTGAACATTGGAGCCTGGGGTTGTTACCAGTGTCTCAGTATAAATGTTTTGGCTGCCAAAATCATTACGTGTACTCCTTTTATTGGCATTCTTGGTGTATCCCTGTTCTCAGGATCTAAGAGAGTGGTGCCCTCTCATTCCACACTGTATTAATATGTATTTGTAATGTGTGGGTGCTCCCAGAAGTCGTGCAAGCAGTTAGCTTTATTAATATCATATTTTGGGCACTGCCTAGGGCAGTGGTGGCGAACCATTTATAGACTAAGTGCCCAAACTGAAACCCAAAACCCACTTATTTATTGCAAAATGCCAACACGGCAATTTACCTTGAATACTACAGTCCAGTATAGTATATCTTCCATGTAGTTTATCATGAAGCGATAATAGCCTGCCTACATTCAGTGTACTGCTCGTGCTGATGAATGGCAAGAAAAGTCTAGTTTTACGGTATTGAGATCCATCATAGGTGCTCTATACCGGAAAAAAACGCTTGAGTTTTGTCCCCATTCATTGTCAATGAGGAGAAAACATAACTGAACAAAACTGAGTGCTCCAAAATGCATTCCGTTCCATTTAGTTGCGTTCCCATAACAGAACGCAAACCGCAACATGTTGTAGTTTGCTTTCCGTCCTGGGATGCGGAGCAAGACGGCTCCGACATGACCCCCAATGCAAGTCAATGGGAAGGAACCGTTTTCTCTGACACAATCTGCCACAGTAGAAAATGGATCCGTCCTCCATTAACTTTAAATGGAGTTCATGTCATGACAGATCCGTGTCATGACAGATTCACTGCATTTCCATACTCAAGTCACACCAAAATCCGTATGTGTTACTTGCAGATTTAGTCGCAGATTTTGATGCGGGATTGCAAAGGGTGAACTCTGTAATGAAAATCAATACAAACCATTGCCATGCTGTGGATTTCACAATCCTCACCACGGGTGATTTTCAAAGTGGAAAATGTCTGCACTGTGTGGATGAGATTTAGAAAATCTCATCTACTTACTGTAGCTGGTAGCGTAATGTGCAGGTTTTCTGCACGAAAATCTCATCTACTTACTGTAGCTGGTAGTGTAGTGTGCAGGTTTTCTGCACGGAAATCCCATCTACTTACTGTAGCTGGTAGTGTGCAGGTTTTCTGCATGAAAATCTCATCTACTTACTGTAGCTGGTAGTGTAGTGTGCAGGTTTTCTGCACGAAAATCTCATCCACTTACTGTAGCTGGTACTGTAGTGTGCAGGTTTTCTGCACGAAAATCTCATCCACTTACTGTAGCTGGTAGTGTAGTGTGCAGGTTTTCTGCACGAAAATCTCATCTACTTACTGTAGCTGGTAGTGTAGTGTGCAGGTTTTCTGCACGAAAATCTCATCTACTTACTGTAGCTGGTACTGTAGTGTGCAGGTTTTCTGCACGGAAATCTCATCTACTTACTGTAGCTGGTACTGTAGTGTGCAGGTTTTCTGCACGAAAATCTCATCTACTTACTGTAGCTGGCACTGTAGTGTGCAGGTTTTCTGCATGAAAATCTCATCTACTTACTGTAGCTGGCACTGTAGTGTGCAGGTTTTCTGCATGAAAATCTCATCTACTTACTGTAGCTGGTACTGTAGTGTGCAGGTTTTCTGCACGAAAATCTCATCCACTTACTGTAGCTGGTACTGTAGTGTGCAGGTTTTCTGCACGAAAATCTCATCTACTTACTGTAGCTGGCACTGTAGTGTGCAGGTTTTCTGCATGAAAATCTCATCTACTTACTGTAGCTGGTACTGTAGTGTGCACGTTTTCTGCACGGAAATCTCATCTACTTACTGTAGCTGGTACTGTAGTGTGCAGGTTTTCTGCACGAAAATCTCATCTACTTACTGTAGCTGGCACTGTAGTGTGCAGGTTTTCTGCATGAAAATCTCATCTACTTACTGTAGCTGGTACTGTAGTGTGCACGTTTTCTGCACGGAAATCTCATCTACTTACTGTAGCTGGTAGTGTAGTGTGCAGGTTTTCTGCACGAAAATTTCATCTACTTACTGTAGCTGGTAGTGTAGTGTGCAGGTTTTCTGCATGAAAATCTCATCTACTTACTGTAGCTGGTACTGTAGTGTGCAGGTTTTCTGCACGAAAATCTCATCTACTTACTGTAGCTGGTACTGTAGTGTGCAGGTTTTCTGCACGAAAATCTCATCTACTTACTGTAGCTGGTAGTGTAGTGTGCAGGTTTTCTGCACGAAAATCCCATCTACTTACTGTAGCTGGTACTGTAGTGTGCAGGTTTTCTGCACGAAAATCTCATCTACTTACTGTAGCTGGTAGTGTAGTGTGCAGGTTTTCTGCATGAAAATCTCACCGGAAAATCTCATGCATAATAAACACTATGTGCATATACTGTTCCCCAAGTATTCAATCCTTTGGTGCAGGGATGGCCAACCTGTGGCTCTCCAAGCTGTTGTAACACATACAACTCCCACCATGCCCTGCTGTAGGCTGATAGCTGTCGGCAGTGTGGGTATGCTGGGAGTTGTAGTTTTACAACAGAGGTTGGCCATCCCTGCTTTGGTGCATGCACAAAAGAGCGTCCACATTTTCCCTAGAACGCATTAAGATTCCACATTTGCCTATTATTTTTTCTGAGGGACAAAAAATTGTTACTTGGGTGTATCAAAAATTTGTGACTTACAACAATTATTGAGATCAAGAGGGATTTTTTCCTGCATTTCTGGCCACATTTTCTCATTTTTTTTATTCTCCACTCTGTAAATAATCTGTTCTGGATGCCCTGAGGAAGGGATGGTTGACTACACAATGGCATGTATCTCGAAATGTTCGGTGCTAACTGGAATCATTTTTTCACTGACTTCCAGGCCGCTACAATGTCTCTCAATAGGACGTGTGAAGGTCACCGTACCATATGTGAAGTAATGTTCCTTAATGCCATGGAGATGCTAGCTACATTTCCAGCCCCAGTTGGAAAATCTATTGCTTTCCAATATCCAGTCCATGACACGTCTAAAGGGAGCCATTAGGTTTCATGCTGTAATATTTAGGTTAACCCCTTTAAGTGCTCTCTCCAACCAGCTGTGCATGCCTGACATTTAGACATGATCAGGACAGATCTTCAGTCGCTGGATGTAAAGAATGAATTTTTCATTCTCTCACTGCAAGCAGAGATTTTGGGAGTGACGAAGAACTGAACCACAGTATATTAGTAAGATGCCTAACTTTTCATTATGCAGCAATTAAGCTTTACTTACCTAAAACTGGAACCCCCCTTTAAGATGGCAGACGGCATGTTATAATTCATACATACGGTTAGTATTCTCTGCTGCCTTGCTCTAGCTCCTCGCTAGGTTCGATAATGACTCCTGCTCATTAAGATCGGTGAGGCTTCTGTTCATTACTGTCTCTGTATTCACAATTAGTGACCTTTTCAAATACATATAGGTTACTGAATGAACAGCATGCCACTTCACCCACAGACACTTCAGTGTTCTTCTCATGAACAAAAGCAACGCTTTCAATGAAGTCCATGACTACGTACTGGCGTATACCATACAAAAGGCGCAGAGCAAAGAGAGTTGTGCTTATGTTGTGGTGGCTGAGGAGCTCTTTCTCCCACCACTGATACCACCCAACCTTTAGCCTTACTGTGTCTGTACATACAAGCATAGCAAGGACACTGCATACAGTCAATGGATAATGTCCAGACTTGAAGGTTTGAAGTAAGATTAAGTAATTGCTAGACACCGATGGCAGTGGCTTATCTCCCCGGGGAATAAAAGAATCAGGCATGTTGAAATCTAACATGCCCGACCCTTCTTTCCCCAGACATCTGCCATCAGGAGAAAGGTCCCTCATATACTGGTCCAGCTAAAACTGGCAAGTTCAGGACACATTTATATAATGTATATAGCTACATCTATGAGACTGCTGGACCTCTATCTATCTATCTATCTACAGTTGTGTTCAAAATAATAGCAGTGTGTTTAAAAAAGTGAATAAAGCTCAAAATCCCTCTAATAGCTTTTATTTCCATACACACAAATGCATTGAGAGCACTGCACATTCTATTCCAAATCAAAACACGAAGAAAAATATATCAAATTTGTGTTGTTCCTCTAAAAAAATTTAAAAAAGTGAATATTAGACAGTTCAAAAAATAGCAGTGTTTGTATTCTTCTTTACAAACTCAAACATTCACTATATAAACTGAAAAATGTTTGAAGATTTTGCTTTCCTTTAGATAACTTAACTATTACCCTGGGTTCACACCTGAGCATTTCTGAGACGCGCGTTTTACGCTCGTATTTGTCGCGCGTTGTTATGCGTTTTTTTGCAATAGTAAATGCGCGTTTAATGCGCGTTTGTGTGATTGACTGCAGTGTTGTCCAATGAGTCTATGGGCCAAAACGTGCGACAAACACCCCAAAAAAAGCTCAAGAACTTGTTTATGCGTCGGGCGTTTTACAGCGCGTTCAAACGCTCTGTAAAACGCTCAACTGTGAACCAGGGCCATAGGGAAGCATTGGTTTTCACGTGTTGAGCGTTTTACAGCGCGTTTGAACGGGCTGTAAAACGCTCAGGTGTGAACTTAGGGTAAGGGTCGTACCATCTCAAAGCAATACATTTACGGGCTATGAACAATGACTCTCTCAAAAATATTGTCATGTAGTGATCCCAGTTATCTTCATTCACCAGTCCCAGCAGGCAGATGTCAGGAGTGCAATCTTTCTGGATCGGCAACAGACCGGAGAGAAAGGCAGTTGCCTCCCTCCAGAATGTGGCAATTGGGCTGCAACTCCATATCATATGCCAAAAGTCTGCTTCCAGTTCTCCACATCGTGGACACGCTGTTGTTGATGTTCTACCCATTCTGTGGAGCCTAGTTGGGGTTAAATATGTTTGGTGTATAATATATAATTGTATTATTTTATTATTAACTGCTGGCGATACCTGTAAATGCGATTCCAATAAATCTGTTATGGAATCTTCTGTGAGTGTGGGTATCAACACTTTACTAATATTTAGTTGTATAACCAGTGTTTCTGAGAACTGCTGTACATCTGTATTGCATGGAGTCAACCAACTTCTGGCACCTGTGAACAGGTATTCCAGCCCAGGATGATTGGACTACATTCCACAGTTCTTCTCTATTTCTTGGTCTTGCCTCAGAAACTGCATTTTTTTATGTCACCCCACAAGTTTTCTATTTGATTAAGATCCGGGGATTGGGCTGGCCACTCCATAACGTCAATCTTGTTGGTCTGGAACCCAGATGTTGCACGTTTACTGGTGTGTTTGGGGTCGTTGTCTTGTTGGAACACCCATTTCAAGGGCATTTCCTCTTTAGCATAAGGCAGCATGACCTTATAAGTATTCTGATGTATTCAAACTGATCCATGATCCCTGGTATGCGATAAATAGGCCCAACACCATAGTATGAGAAACACCCCCATATCATGATGCTTGCGCCACCATGCTTCACTGTCTTCACAGTGTACTGTGGCTTGAATTCAGTGTTTGGGGGTCATCTGACAAACTGTTTCCGGCCACTAGACCCAAAAAGAACAATCTTACTTTCATCAGTCCACAAAATGTCTCTTTAGGCCAGTCAATGTGCTCTTTGGCAAATTGTAACCTCTTCAGCACATGTACAGTGGGACTTTGCGGGGGCTTCTTGCAGATAGCTTGGCTACACATAGGCGTCTTCTAATTGTAACAGTATTCACAGGTAACTTTAGACCTTCTTTGATCTTTCTGGAGCTGATTCTTTGCTGAGTCCTTGCCATTTTGGCTATTCTTCTATCCATTCAAATGGTAGTTTTTCGATTTCTTCCACGTCTTTCAGGTTTTGGTTGCCATTTTCAAGCATTTGTGATTATTTTAGCTGAGCAGTCTATAATTTCCTGCACTTCTTTATATGTTTTCCCCTCTCCAATCAACTTTTTAATCAAGGTAGACTGTTCTTCTGAACAATGTCTGGAATGACCCATATTCCTCAGAGAGAAATGCACTGTAACCAGCATGTACAACATTTGCCTTCCTTCCTAAAATAAGGGCAATAATTGCCACCTGTTTTTCAAAGAATGAATGACCTCACTTATTGAACTACACACTGCTATTATTTTTAACATGCCCCTTTCAATAAGTGATTGAATTACAGAGACTCAGCAGCATGCATGGCATGACTGTTGGGTCTGTTGGATTTCTATTACTCTACTACACCTGCTAGTAAATTATTTGCCATGTAGAAATATCATTTCTACCAAAAACAGTGATTGATCAGGTTAGTGATGTCTGACTGCTATTATTTTGAACACCACTCTATCTTTCTATCTTACAAAATGCATTATAGAGATGATTTCATGTCAACAAAACATGACTGCTGCAGCCATTCACTGGACTCAGTAAGCAGCCTGGCAAACATGGTCTGGTGCGGCGATCCAGAGGAGTGGCACTGGATCTAATAGCCAAGTAATGCTGCTTTTATCACACTATGGCATTTCTTAACATGGCCTTTTTTTGTTGAAGGTAGATTACTTTAAGCCCCCCTTCCCCGTGGACCACTTATAATACTAGTGTTTTTTTACGTGGCTCAGCAGCGATTGACTATATGGCTGTAACTAGCGACCTCTCTATCTGCACTTTCATTTGCACATTCTATAGCATTCATTTGTCTCTAAGAGTACGACCCCATGGTGCGTCCGGCCACATGCAGCCAAGCCGCACGCACCAATGGAAGCAAGTGGCCTCTCGGACTTGCTGTAAAATAGTACGGCTATTAGTTGTCATGTGTGGCGTGGACACTTGTGGCTAGCCACACCGTCGGACTTTATCCTTACAATGTGGAATTAACAAAATACCCAGTGAGTGCATGTCCTTCAAAACTTACAGTAAAGCATGCAAAAGCCAATTTATTCCTCTGGCAAAGTACCCGGTGTGATATGTTATGTTTAACATGGAAAGTGTATGCAAGTTTTTACCATAAATCTTAAAGGGAACCTATCACCTCAAAAACGCATATAAACCGCCAGCATGAGCTCATAGTAGCCCCCAGTCTGTTAATAATCATATGTTTGATTCCGTAGTCTGATGCTCCATAGATTCAAAAAACAATGTTTTAAGCGCCATCAGCGCTATCTTGCTGGTCAGCTTGAAGTCAAGGGGGCAGCGGCCTCCTGGCTTCAAGTCAAGGTAAGCACGCCTCCTAACCGTCCCCTCTTCGATTGACAGCCTGCAGTGCGGCTGGAATTCCATAATTCTCGCACATGTGCGGTGCGTTCCTTTGTAAGACACAATCCCGTCTCTGGCTGCCGCTATTAGCTGGGTTTTAGCGGCCCACTGCGCATGCGCCGGCCAGTGCAAGTGGGCGAGCGTGCGATTCCTTTACACTCCAGAGCGTGAGAGTGATCACTGGCTGCAGGCCTTACCAAGGAGCGCACTGCGCATGCGCGAGTATTATGCGATCCCGGCTGCACTGCAGGCTGTCAATATTACAAAAGAGGGGACGGTTAGGAGGCGTACTTACCTTGACTTGAAGCAAGGAAGCCTCTACCCTCTTGACTTCAAGCTGACCGGCAAGATAGCGCCGATGGACATTGTTTTTTGAATCTATGGAGCATCAGACAACGGGATTAAACATATGATTATTAAGAGACTGGAGGCTACTATGAGGTCATGCTGGCGGTTTTATATGCGTTTTTAAGGTGACAGGTTCCCTTTAAGATCTACTTTTGCAACTAACAGACTGTGATAAAATATGTTTTCAAAATCTGTTGCTTACCCAATACTTGCCTTATGCTTCATGTCCCAAATGCTGAATAAAACATGTTATGTTGTGGTTAATGATAATTAATGTTAATTATAAATCTTTCAGTCGTCACACCTAGCAAGCAAAAGCACAAAGTCTTGTTAAATTGGGATTGTTGTGTTCCAGTCTCCGCAGTAATTGAGACAGTATTTCAATGCAGTTTAATACAGTAAAAAATTGTGCCATGCAGTCTGAATGGCAATGAACAGAGGTCTCCTGTGCACCCGTTACAGTGTCGGAGCATGTACATGACGAAAGGAGAACCATAGACTGTACATCATGTTCTGTACTCTGCCTACTATCTGCTGTAGCCGCTTAGTTAGTCATCTTATTCCACATCTGTTGAAGGTTGTCACCAATTTCACTATTTTTAATAGGATTTTTTGAATGATGTTTCTGACGGTGATAAATGAATTTATCAAGCCATGGGTGTGCACTATTTATTTCAATAGCTCTGACGGTGTGCTTTGGTCATTCTTCCCTCCCAGAATGCACTTGGAGAACATAACTTGTATCCTTGCACAATGACACTTATGTCTCATTTTGTTGAACGTGCCTGTCTACTTTGCTTAATGTGAAAAGGCTTTAATTTCTTGGGTATTATGTAAAAATTATTCAGGCCTCCTACTCACTGAAATGAGCGGATACACTGGCAGTATTCAGTCTGGTACATTAATATGACAATACACGATCTGTGTCATGAAAACAATTCTGTTGTCTTTTCATGAAAAGAAACCCTCCAGGATAGCTTGGAGATTGAAAATGTAGCCATGTTGCTTTCTAAAGTAAGGCCGAATGCACGCGGCAGTGTTCTGCGGCCGAGAGCGGTCCGTGGTATGCCGGGCTGGATTCCTGTTCAGAGCAGGAGCGCACGGCGTCATTGGTTGCTACTTGCTATGACGCCGTGCGCTTCATGCTTCCGCTGCTGTACAGTACTACTCGTATAGTGTATTACTGTAGTGCAGCGGCGACATCAAGCGCACAGCGTCATAGCAACCAATGACGCCGTGCGCTCCTGCTCTGAACAGGAATCCAGCCCGGCATACCACGGACCGCTCTCGGCCGCGGAACACGGCTGTGTGCATTCGGCCTAACACAGAAAAAAGAAGGGAAAGTCACAATATAAAACACATGGATGCAAATAAAACCATTCATTAAATAACAAATTCTTAACAATTAATAAATAAAGACAAACAATGCGTTGTGGAATAAAAATGGGCGCAATGCTTTATTAAGGGTAACCTTAAAATACATAATTTAACAAATAAATTAATCCACAATTACAACCAACAGTTCATTAATTAAACCCATTTGAAATCGTAATAATCACCAAAATCCACTCAGCAATAGCTGAGTGACACAGCCCCTCTAACAAAGCAAAGCGACAAAAGCAATAAAAAGGGGGAGGGAGTGCGGGGCAACGATCCGGTCTTAAAAACTGGCCCAGAAGCGCCTCCGCACCTGCAATATAAAGACCGGGCACTTCCCGCCACAGCGACAGCCAGCCACCAACCAGGGTCCCTGAATCCCCTCAGCAACAGCAGTGGCCAACCAGCTGAGGGCCTAGCTGTCACCACGGCTCACAGGTAAATCAAAACAAACCCAAGCCTGAGGTAACCTGTAAGAAAAATCTCCCGAGTTGTAGCCGCCGCCCAGCGAATTGATAGTCGGCACCTGAATATCGCTTCTGGAAGCTAGGATCACATGGGGCGCCGGCCCGCGTCCACTTCCTGTAGGTGGAACGCAGGCGTGGAGCGCACAGGCTTACGGTCCGCCTATTCCTTGCTACTGCCCATGCGCCTGACTCAGCAGTGGAACGCATCGACAGAATATGCGTTTCACACAGTTCTTCTCCGCTGTACATGGTAAATGCATATAGCGGAGGGTCTGAAACTGTACCAGCGCTGGGATCCTAAAAATGAGTACCCCCTCCCTGTGGTCATGAGGGATTGACAAACATAAGGGACAGGGAATCACTCTATTTACATTTCTATAGCTTTCCATAGCTGGGCGACGGCTACAACTCTCCGGACTCAAGTGCTGCAGCCTCTGCTGTCGGGAGAGTTGTAGCCGCCGCCCAGCGAAGTGAATATTGATGAGCTGGGCGGGGCTTCAGAACGGCAGTTGGGAGCGGCTGGCTGGGCGCATTTCAGATGAAACGCCGCCCCTTGGGCAGATTGGAGACCGGACAAGCAGGTTATAAAACTTTATTTTTCCGTATTTATAAGGTGGGCAGGGGGGATACTTACATGATTCTAATACACTTTATATGACCTGTACTGTGATATATATAACTCAATATGCTAATTGGGCCTGTCAGTGTCCCTTTAAGCATTCTTCATATTTTCATAGCTGTTAGGGTACACCTAGTTATCTACTAGTTTTCACATTGTTGTGCTATTTACACAACCCTTTAAGAAAAGCCCTTCATTTTATCATACTTTTCTTCACTCAACAACTTGTTTCCATGAGCTTCTAGATTCTTCCCAAGGTATAAAAAAGTTCTGAGATGTTTTTGGTTTGGTAGCCAACTATAAACTGACCAAAAAGCTATTCAAGTTGCAAGAAAATGTAATTAAAGGGAAACTGGCTAGCCTTTTAGTTACCATGACATGCAACATACTTGTCACACTTCTGCCCTTACTTCATAGTCTCCAAGCCTGGTATCCTGGTCATATGTCTGGTCCTTGGCCTTGGGGCTTCCATTTCCAGTATACCACTCACTTCTCCCAGTTTCTTGCTTCAGCCTCCATCCTTAGTGTACTCTTTCATACTCTTGCATTTTTATCTTCCATGTGCATATGTGCTGGCCAGCACACACCATTGCTCCAGTTCTTTCCGGTCCATTCTTTGGGTTCACAGTCTTCATAAGGACCTTCCCCCCCAGTTGAGCAATAAGGTTCTTTATGAACCAGTTAGTTGTAAGGTGTTCTCCTGATTTGTACCCTATGGCTTGACTTCTGACCTCATATTCCACTCTGCTGCTCAACGTGACACCTGACTAACATACTGCCTGAATTCTGCCAGCTCTGACCTCGGCCTGCTACTGTTGTCAATGTCCTGCACCTGCCCTTATCTCGGACTGTCTTACTACACTTTCTGCTGCTACTCTAGAGGTAGCAGGCTGGTGATTCTTTGTAGGAAAGTCTATACATTCTCACAGGGGATCTAGGGTGAAGAATATTCTCTTAGACTCCTCTCCTTACTCTAAACCCCTACCAACTCAGTAGATCCACCTTACTGAAGGATAAACTGCTACCGTCAAACCACATTTATCACAGTATTAAAGGACCATTAATAAATCTGACTTAGCCAAAAGTGACTTTGGACATATGTAAAAGTGGAGTAAGATGTAAGTGTAATGATAAACAGTGATGGCCAGTTCGCCGTGTTCGCCCGCGAACACATGCGGGCTCCCATCTTAACTCACAAGTCCAGCGATGCACAGGTAAGCCCTTACGTGTGCCTGTGCCGCGATCCAGTCTGAAACAAATGCGGTCACCGGGAGCAGGCAGTTCCGAGAACAGCCGCCGGGGCCCTTCATCGGGCTGTTCTCGGAACTGCCTGCTCCCAGTGACCACATTTCTTTCAGACCGGCTCGCGCACAGGCACAGGTAAGGGCTTACCTGTGCCTCGCCGGACTTGTGAGTTAAGATGGCAGCCCGCATGTGTTCGTGGGCGAACACGGCGAACTGGCCATCACTGATGATAAATCTGCCCAAAGGTGCCCCTCTTTATTCGTTTACAAAGTTGGGAGGTATGCTAAAGCTTCAAGTTATGCTTCTGAAGCCAATATAATTAGATGTATTACTTACACAACATCTTAAAGACTTGTGTGTAAACTCAGTAGACCTACTGTATACCTGTTGTGCAAAGATACAAGTACATCGTTAAAACTGTGATATGATTATATATATATACCGTATTTTTCGCTTTATAAGACGCACTTTCCCCCACCCCAAAAGTGGGGGGAAATGGCCGTGCGTCATATAAAACGAATACTTCGCTGGCCGCTATGCTGCACAGCGCGGCCAGCGAAGTATCAGTGTGGAGGGAGGAGGTGGGGACACTCATGGCGGGGCCCGGTGCAGTGACTCTACTCTAACACACCGGACCCCTCAACTGTTAAATACATTCAATCTGATCTTTATTTAATTGTATATGCTCTGACGGTACTTACTGTAGTACAGTAGGCTGCCGCAGCTCCCTCCTCATGCGCCGCCTGCCCCAGCTCCCTCTGTCATGCGCCGCCTGCCCCAGCTCCCTCCTCATGCTTCCTGCTTATCTCACTTTATGAATGAACAGGCAGGTGGCGCATGACAGAGGGAGCTGGGGCAGGCAGCACATGACAGAGGGAGCTGGGGCAGTCTGCCCTGTCTTAATGCTATACCTATGGTGTCCCCGCCTCCTCCCTCCACACTGATGCATCTGATGGGTGATCTGTAGATGACACTCATGGGGATCTGTGGATGACACTTATGTCATCCACAAAGCCCCATAAGTGTCATCCACAGATCCCCCATCAGTGTCATCCACGGATCCCCCCATAACAGTGCGTCATACACAGATCCCCCTATAACAGTGTGTCATCCACAGATCCCCCCATAAAAGTGCATCATCCACAGATCCCCCCATAACAGTGCGTCATCCACCTTTTGGTTCAAAATATTTTTTCCTCCTCAAAAACCTAGGTGCGTCTTATCATCAGGTGCGTCTTATAAAGCGAAAAATATGGTATATACAGTACAGACCAAAAGTTTGGACACACCTTCTCATTCAAAGAGTTTTCTTTATTTTCATGACTATGAAAATTGTAGATTCACACTGAAGGCATCAAAACTATGAATTAACACATGTGGAATTATATACATAACAAAAAAGTGTGAAACAACTGAAAATATGTCATATTCTAGGTTCTTCAAAGTAGCCACCTTTTGCTTTGATTACTGCTTTGCACACTCTTGGCATTCTCTTGATGATGATGGTCCAACTAAACGCAAACCGGATGGAATAGCATGCCGCTGCAAGATGCTGTGGTAGCCATGCTGGTTCAGTATGCCTTCAATTTTGAATAAATCCCCAACAGTGTCACCAGCAAAGCACCCCCACACCATCACACCTCCTCCTCCATGCTTCACGTTGGGAATCAGGCATGTAGAATCCATCCGTTCACCTTTTCTGCGTCGCACAAAGACACGGTGGTTGGAACCAAAGATCTCAAATTTTGACCAAAGCACAGATTTCCACTGGTCTAATGTCCATTCCTTGTGTTCTTTATCCCAAACAAGTCTCTTCTGCTTGTTGCCTGTCCTTAGCAGTGGTTTCCTAGCAGATATTCTACCATGAAGGCCTGATTCACACAGTCTCCTCTTAACAGTTGTTCTAGAGATGTGTCTGCTGCTAGAACTCTGTGTGGCATTGACCTGGTCTCTAATCTGAGCTGCTGTTAACCTGCAATTTCTGAGGCTGGTGACTCGGATGAACTTATCCTCCGCAGCAGAGGTGACTCTTGGTCTTCCTTTCTGGGGCGGTCCGCGTGTGAGCCAGTTTCTTTGTAGCGCTTGATGGTTTTTGTGACTGCACTTGGGGACACTTTCAAAGTTTTCCCAATTTTTTTGACTGACTGACCTTAATTTCTTAAAGTAATGATGGCCACTCGTTTTTCTTTACTTAGCTGCTTTTTTCTTGCCATAATACAAATTCTAACAGTCTATTCAGTAGGACTATCAGCTGTGTATCCACCTGACTTCTCCACAACGCAACTGATGGTCCCAACCCCATTTATAAGGCAAGAAATCCCACTTATTAAACCTGACAGGGCACACCTGTGAAGTGAAAACCATTTCAGGTGACTACCTCTTGAAGCTCATCAAGAGAATGCCAAGAGTGTGCAAAGCAGTAATCAAAGCAAAAGGTGGCTACTTTGAAGAACTTAGAATATGACATATTTTCAGTTGTTTCACACTTTTTTGTTATGTATATAATTCCACATGTGTTAATTCATAGTTTTGATGCCTTCAGTGTGAATCTACAATTTTCATAGTCATGAAAATAAAGAAAACTCTTTGAATGAGAAAGTGTGTCCAAACTTTTGGTCTGTACTATATATAATAAAGTACTTCTAGAGCAGGCTGGGACATGTCTACATCAGAAACCACTCCCTGATGGCATCTGATCCATTTGATCCATGTCGTTGACCTTTGAAGTTATATATTTATGGAACCTACAACGTAACACACTGAACATAACCTTGAAATGTGTCGTTTGTTGGATTTTTAACAAGTTATATGGAAATTTCATCACAAGAAACGTAAAAACAATATTGATTTTGCTATTAGAAGAAAAACTAGTTGTAAACAGGAATGATGCAAGGGACGAGCTGTGACATACTTTGGGTGTGAATTGCTATTTTACTGTTACCCATAAACGCAGATATAATTGAGCATTCTTATCAGTGCTGTCAGGACAAGGGAACCATTGGTTCCCTGCTATGCCATTTGGCACTCTCTTGTGATGCAGGCAGTGTGATGACATCATCACTCCGCCTGCGACGTTCAACAGATGCCAGCCTGACCAGCATAGCTAAGACTGCATTGCAAGAAAACTTTGGGGGAAGGTAAGTATTTTACAGGGCACAAAAAGCATGATGACACCAACAGCATGGGGCCACAGAGAGAGCATGGGGGCAGAACACAAGAGGACACAGAGAGATCATGGAGGCAGAACACAAGAGGACACAGAGAGATCATGTAGGCACAGAGCATGGGGGCACAGAGAGTATGAGGCACAGCTTGAGAGGGCACAAAAACAGCATGGAGGCACAGAGCATGAGAGGGCACAGAGAGAGCATGGGGTACAGCTTGAGAGGGCACAGAGAAAGCATGGAGGCACACAACATGAGAGGGCACAGAGAGAGCATGGGGACACAGCTTGAGAGGGCACAGAGAGAGCATGGAGGCACAAGCATGAGGGGGCACAGAGGGAGCATGAGGGGGCACAGAGAACATGAGAGGGCACAGAGAGAGCATGGGGGCACAGAGCAAGAGAGGGCATAGAGAGAGCATGGGGCACAGAATATGAGAGCATGTACTGCTAATAGGGGGGCACAGAGAATGTGGCGCTATGAATGCATGCTCAGAGTACGTGACAGTATGTATGTGGGCAAAAAGCATGTGGCACTATGTATGTGGGCACAGAGCACATGGCACTATGTATGCAGGTACATAGCTTGTGGCACTATATATGGGGACACAGCTTGTGGTACAGTATGGGGTTACAGACTATGTGACATTACCTATAGGGGGCACTACCAATAAGGACACGGTGTGTGCTGCACAATTTTCAAGGGGCACAATGTATGTTGCTATAATCAGGGCACAATATGTGACACTAACAGGAGTTTGTGCTGGTATATAGGGTGCCGATGTGTTGGTGATATGGTAAGCTGAAGACATCTGAGCGGCAAACTCTGCAGAGATATATCATGGGACTTAGGAAAATCGCTGAGCCAGTGGGCAGCTATTTTTGGAAGGCCATAGCAGTGAATGGAGTGGTGGCCACACATGTGCGGCTTGCGCTCCATTGACTTAGGGACCCCATTCTTCAGATAGGAGCAGCCCACAGAGGTCGCACATAGATCTAACAGTTTAATTTAGAATTGTATTACATCTTGTTCCATCCATTGGAATGATTTCATGGAAATCTGAAGGCAGAATAAAATCCTAGATCATCAGAGGCAGTGCTGAGGGAGCCTGCCACTCATGAATTTGGAGGACTTCCGAGCTGCACCTGATAAACTCCTGCTTATTGTCATATTGTCCATTTTTAATATACAGGGAGTGCAGAATTATTAGGCAAATGATTATTTTGACCACATCATCCTCTTTATGCATGTTGTCTTACTCCAAGCTGTATAGGCTCGAAAGCCTACTACCAATTAAGCATATTAGGTGATGTGCATCTCTGTAATGAGAAGGGGTGTGGTCTAATGACATCAACACCCTATATCGGGTGTGCATAATTATTAGGCAACTTCCTTTCCTTTGGCAAAATGGGTCAAAAGAAGGACTTGACAGGCTCAGAAAAGTCAAAAATAGTGAGATATCTTGCAGAGGGATGCAGCACTCTTAAAATTGCAAAGCTTCTGAAGCGTGATCATCGAACAATCAAGCGTTTCATTCAAAATAGTCAACAGGGTCGCAAGAAGCGTGTGGAAAAACCAAGGCGCAAAATAACTGCCCATGAACTGAGAAAAGTCAAGCGTGCAGCTGCCAAGATGCCACTTGCCACCAGTTTGGCCATATTTCAGAGCTGCAACATCACTGGAGTGCCCAAAAGCACAAGGTGTGCAATACTCAGAGACATGGCCAAGGTAAGAAAGGCTGAAAGACGACCACCACTGAACAAGACACACAAGCTGAAACGTCAAGACTGGGCCAAGAAATATCTCAAGACTGATTTTTCTAAGGTTTTATGGACTGATGAAATGAGAGTGAGTCTTGATGGGCCAGATGGATGGGCCCATGGCTGGATTGGTAAAGGGCAGAGAGCTCCAGTCCGACTCAGACGCCAGCAAGGTGGAGGTGGAGTACTGGTTTGGGCTGGTATCATCAAAGATGAGCTTGTGGGGCCTTTTCGGGTTGAGGATGGAGTCAAGCTCAACTCGCAGTCCTAGTGCCAGTTTCTGGAAGACACCTTCTTCAAGCAGTGGTACAGGAAGAAATCTGCATCCTTCAAGAAAAACATGATTTTCATGCAGGACAATGCTCCATCACACGCGTCCAAGTACTCCACAGCGTGGCTGGCAAGAAAGGGTATAAAAGAAGAAAATCTAATGACATGGCCTCCTTATTCACCTGATCTGAACCCCATTGAGAACCTGTGTTCCATCATCAAATGTGAGATTTACAAGGAGGGAAAACAGTACACCTCTCTGAACAGTGTCTGGGAGGCTGTGGTTGCTGCTGCACGCAATGTTGATGGTGAACAGATCAAAACACTGACAGAATCCATGGATGGCAGGCTTTTGAGTGTCCTTGCAAAGAAAGGTGTCTATATTGGTCACTGATTTGTTTTTGTTTTGTTTTTGAATGTCAGAAATGTATTTTTGTGAATGTTGAGATGTTATATTGGTTTCACTAGTAAAAATAAATAATTGAAATGGGTATATATTTGTTTTTTGTTAAGTTGCCTAATAATTATGCACAGTAATAGTCACCTGCACACACAGATATCCCCCTAAAATAGCTAAAACTAAAAACAAACTAAAAACTACTTCCAAAAATATTCAGCTTTGATATTAATGAGTTTTTTGGGTTCATTGAGAACATGGTTGTTGTTCAATAATAAAATTAATCCTCAAAAATACAACTTGCCTAATAATTCTGCACTCCCTGTAGAGTGAGCCATGAAGAACAGAACTCTGTTTCCCTTATGTGGTTTATACAGGATAGTGGAGGAATGACATACTTACCTGTTATCGGAGATAACGGAAGCGCTTACTGCCAACACCTATGCAGTTGTGCCCGTCTTCTCATGTTCAGCAACACCTTCTACATCACACTTTCCATATTTCACACTTGAATTTTTATTACGTTTCAGGGAAACAGGTGCATTGGTTTCACAGCTCACCCTGTATTTCAAGGGAAGTCACTCCTAAAATATTATTGCATCATTTCTGATGAAAATTGCAAAGCATTTTTCTGATGGGCTGGTTAGAAATGCCAACATAGCTAGTTTATGGAGTTTTAATATTCTAGGAAATTAGTGCACACCACTGAGTGAAGCTTGGACACATGGGTGAGACAAACTTCTTGGTGCCCAGGGCAGGAGCTTTACTTACTTACCAATCACTAGCAATCTTAATCATAATTCGTATCCTCAATTTAAGAACTTTAGTTTCTTGTATGTGGCATAAAGGTTGAGAGATTTTGACATTGTATTCGGTATATAGTCTGAAGGGCTAATCATTAAACACAGGCAGCGGAGAATTCCAGTCATGTGAAGAATTTGACTAAAGCCTCAACTGCTGATTTTTCTGAGTGAAGAACCATACATGGCCACTATCTCCACAACTATTCTTCTGGTTACATTTTTTATAGTTGTTCTTGAAGCAAACAATGATAAATGACTCAATGCCGTAAAAATGTGGATTTTGTGTCTCTCACTGCCAGAGACTAAACAATAGAACATAACAGAATAATCGTAAAAAAGCGGCCAGGCTTGTGTCATTTCCACATTTCTAATGCATGAAGTTTAGTGTCGGCTCTCACCTTGGTGTCTGGAAGTGATGTTATTGTCGAGCTGGTTTGTCAGACTGAACTAAACATGGTGAGAGAGGAAGGACGTCTTATAGTCAGGTTAGACCTGCCAATTGGACTCCAGCAATTAATCTAACCCTTAAAGTATATATACTTTAATTATACACTCTAAAATGTGGAATAGTAGACACACAGAACACCAATCACTGAGAATGAACTCAGATAATACCACGGCAGGCAGCTATACCGGTATCAAAAAGGGTGGGGGACTATCCCTATGAACTCACCCTGGTCTAGTACTCAGCCCAGGGACGACCCCTTATGGTGGGGACTCCCTGTCCTCGAACCTGGGCTAATAGAGTCCTACAATATCCCTAATATCATGGTAGGGATTAAATAGGTGCCTGCAGGTGGAAGGTAAAAATGAAAATACAAACGTTACCTACACATACTCCTATAAAGATAGGGTCAGTTGATGGACTATGTATACAACCCTAGTGCTGTATTATAACAGCCAGAAGGTACATACTGCATCAAGGTGTACGTAATTGAATACACCCATAAATTGATATACACAAAAAGAATACCCCAATGCGTTTCCCTCACTCTGTGGGATCATCAGGGAGTTAATAAGCTAATAGATACCGGATATCATTAATGATGTACCGATACCCGTAATTTGGGTGCGGACAACCAGTAATGATATATTAGTGTCCGTAATACATTAACGATGATGAGGGAGCCATTCAATGATGGTAGGAGGAGATCAAAGAATCATTAGGACCTAATGCAGACCATAACAAAGATAACTGGTCCGAAATCGATATCCACTGAAATTACATTTCCATGCAGGCATAGTCTCTACAATCAACACGAAGGTCCAACGAATGCTAGATGGCATCCATATACTTAGATGACGGTTAGTCGTCCATCTCTAAAGTGGATTTGGATTTATGTTCATTAACCCTATTTGAGACTGTATATCCATTCGCTGGACTAGGATTGTAGACCTGCCAATTGGTCAGATCTCAGCTCTAGAAGTATCGGTAAGGTCAGCTTTAGGCCTCTTTCACATGAACGCGTGCGCTCCGTGGCCTTATTGCGGACCGCATTTGCGGATCTGCAATACACGGGTGCCATTCCGTGGCCATTCCGCATCACGGATGCGGACCCATTCACTTCAATAATGGTGTGGAATGGAAGTGCGGAACGGAACCCTATGGGTGCACTACGGAGTGCTTCCGTGGGGTTTCGTCCCATACTTCCGTTCCGCAAAAACATAGGACATGTTCTATCTTTTTGCGGAACGGCCAGATCGCGGACCCGTTAAAGTGAATGGGTCCGCGATCCGCTGCGGCTGCCCCACGGACAGTGTTCATGCATTGCGGCCCGCAGCACGACCACGGGGCACACACGTTTGTGTGCAGGAGGCCGTAGACAATAATATTTTAGCCCTACTCGCTGTGATGCCCCTATAAATTTTTACTGGCAAAGGAACAATTTTTACTGGAAAGAAGGATGTTTTCTTTTCTGGCTAAATAAACCCAGCTATTGTCCATAATGGGACTTTCCTTCTTCATCACGTTTTCATTGTGATAAATCTCATCAGGGTCTGCTAACAAACTCCTGTCTATGGTAACTGACAGACTGGCCCCCTGGAAAAGGTTGAATTCCAGTCCATTAAATCCTGTTGTCTTATCACTTAGAGATAACTGGCCCTGGAGGTATCTTGTATACACGGATCCCACTCTCAGAAATGACATCCTCATTCTGCCATTCTTTAGGAAAAACAGAAGATAGTTTTATCTATAGCAAGTCTTATGCTGCATTCACATTAAGCAATCGGGCACTCTATTTTTGGGAAGGAAGCATTCCTTCCCAATAGTTGTCTGCTCAGTAGTGGAGGTGAAATGCTGCATTTACATGCAGTGATCACCTCCACAGTATGAGGATGAGGGATGGCTACTGCGATCGCTCCTCGTCATACAGCTACATTGTATCGGGGCAATAGGGTGATTTGTAATCAGATTTTTTCCAATCTCCCCCCTGCTTGTGAGAAGGTGACTAAAGGTGTCCATACAAACAACTTCAATAGTTGTTGGCCAGTTCCCCTCTACACATGCATTGTTCATGTATTTTCAATTGAGGAGGGGAGAAAGCTGCTGCCAAGCACCTCTGGAGGAGGTTTCTCTCCAGGACCAAAAAAGAATGGTACATATCAAATTCATCGTTGGGAACTCCCCATACACATTGGCCTGATGTCGGATTCTGTCAACAATTGTCTAATCTGCCTTTAGTTTGATCGACAATAATTCAATATCAGTTTTTGGTTCTTTTGGAAAAATTGTCTGGTTTGGAAACCCCAATTCATACTTTTAGTCCCCATCATATAACATGATTGTAGGGTCATCTTGTCACTGGGAGCCCTTCCAGGTAACAATGTTTGTACCACTGCCTTTCAGAATTAGCTGCAGGTAGATGACCTACAGAGTATTTACTCAAACAAACATGTCTTACTTTTTAATAATAGTGATGAGCGGCAGGGGCAATATTTGAATTCGCGATACTTTGCATATATTTTGTAGAATATTCATCATATATTCACTGAATTCGAGATTATATTCTTAATTCTTTGTGAAAATCGTCAATGTAATATTTGCGTAATGTGCGCGAAATACAGGCGTGGGCCACTTATGCTACATTTTTCAATCTGGTATAAGTTTCCTGAGACTGAAGAAAATGGTTGGCACGGCAGAACATTACAATAGCTTTATATGCAGATAGAGTGCTCCAATATATTTGCGCTTGCGAATTTTCAGCAATAGTAAGGGGTAGGCAACTTTTCTATTGGTAGCTAGGGATGTTGCTAAGCTGTGACAAAGCCTTCTCATTGGCCCACAAGCTAGAAGAAGGGAGGGTTGATCACCTGATGTGTACTGTGTTAAAAAAAAACAAAAAACGAATATTTGATTTTACGAATATATAGCGCTATATTCTAATTATTCGCGAATTCTCAAAGTGCCGATATTCACGATTAAAATTCGCTATTTGAATATAAAACAGTCTAATATCTATTTTGATTATGTCAAAAACCAGAACATGGATGTGCACCATGTCTACTGTATATGATATGGCATTTTTTTTTAAATAGTATACATTAAAGGGGGTGTCCTTAAAAATATTCTGCATTTTTTAAGCCAGCACCTTGTTCTGAATATTTTTGGAATTGCATGTCATTAAAAATTTGGTGCAGCCATTCAATAAAATCTCTCTGTATAACAACACCTGCTGTTTGTTCTTTTCTCTGTTTCTCTGTCCACCTTATTAATATTGTGAAGGTGGACGCACATACTCAGTTCCATTTTTTAACTGCCACCAGCGATATGTAATAAATAATTATTAGAAGCTGTGACAGTCAAAAAAATACCCCCCAAACTAGTGTTTAGTATAAGTGATCCTAAGTCCGATTATGTAATTTGTATCTTCATAGATACTTATATTCTGACACTGTGCTCCCACAAACCAGCAGGGAAATGAGTTTGAGTCCTCGCCACTATGTGCCTGAATTCATGTTACCGCTGGTTTGTTGGAGCACTGCATCGGAATGCAAGTGAGAATGAAGATATAAATGACATTACCGGACCCTGTGTCAATTACCCTATACACCGCAGGTTCTAGTTTGGGGGGTGTTTCGGAGCTGACAGATCCCCTTTGAAAAGGGTTGCACTACACTAAAGTTCATTGTGAAAGTTGCTAGAAAGCCTAGATTTGAAAAAAATTCCCAAAAAGTTGTTTTTACTCATTATGAGGTATTGAGTGCAGATTTAGGGGAAAAAAAGTGAAGGGTTCTGAAAACCTTCCGAATGTATTGTACAAAACAGGCAAACGTTGAACTTGCCCCACTGTCCAAGATATCAATGGATCCACTAGCCAACTGGTTCAGCCATGTTTAGGCCAAGGTGTCCAAACCACTCATTTCATTGCTCTTCCAAATTCTTTCATTGAACTCTATTTCAGCATTTCTAAGCTACATGTGTGAATTTTCCTGATAAGCAAGTGGAGGTTAGGTGTCTAGTCAGCGTCCTTCTAGCACTTTTCTTTGTGTGTCTATCATGTCTGTCCTATAGGAACAGATACAACAGGCTATGACTGCCGTAAATAATGTTCAATTACTCATTTCCCACTCTCATTTCTCCAAATATCTAGTATAATGCAATTTACAGTTGACTCCAGAAGCTTGTTAACGCTAGTGGAATACATTTTGCATGATAAGCTTTTATATTATATATACCAGCAGGTTACGAACATGCATTATGTTTTATTAATCTAAGACAATCTGTAAACTATGAAATGCAACCAATACATTGTTATGGCAGTAGAGGATTTCATGCATCTCTTCAAAACAATAGTCATTTTATGCTATAGTATTTGAAAGCCTTCCTTCATACCGTGTCACCCCTTTAAGAATGGACAGCTGCTGTGGATTATGGCAGCTGTGCCTGGTCGAGATAGCTGGAGAGGAGTGATGTGATGTCACCGTATGTGCGCTTACAACAAGCAGCGCACTGTTCCCTATAGCTGCAGGGCAGACAGTGGCAATGATTGGGGTCTCGAAAGCTAACCATACATCAAATGTTCTCTAGTATTTCTATAGATTTTTACATGAGGTTTCAGTCACACTTAATCTGACAGAAAGCACCTGTCCATCCACACGCAATGGATCTACAAAGCACCTTCTGCATCACGTTGAGGTCTACTTCTCATTTGATACTCCATAAGACCACATGAGTTAAAATTTGATATGACATGGAGAAGAGGTGCCCTATAGCAAGCCTTAATATGGAGTATGTGTTGGTTCACATCACCACATTGCCTCATAACTTGCAATTATACTTGTCTAATATTTGTAAAAGTGCATTGTCAAGTGGAGAAAAGTGAAGACTTTTTAGAACCTCTGCAGAGCAGACACAACCTACAAAACTCACAGTATATGGAGTAGGAACAGTTATAGGTTAGCCATGAATGCGACAGAACTGTTGGTTAATGGTTCTGCCAGCCGCCAACTCCTCTGACTTCACCATCAACATGATTATTTGGTTTAGCCAAATAGATATGCCATTCTTATGGAAAGAGCAATGGTAAGTGGCCTCCAGACACCTATGGTACCTCTTATATTGGGTGAAACAATAAGATCAAAAGAGTAGAAATCCAACCCACCCATTCATGTTTCCCCTGATGGCAGATATCAACGACTGGTCTACCAGTCAAAAGCCAATTCTGAAGCACTGAAGAGAGGACCAGTGTCTTTATTTTTCTTTAGAACATTCGGGCCCTGGACCACCATTTTGGAGGCTCGGTCACTATTAAGATAGCCCTGTGGTTGTCATTGTTTTAGTTCTGTGGTTGTAATTATACAGGTACTAACCAGGATTTGACATGGGGACATGACAATATTTGAGGGCATGGTTTAGTGACTGCAAGCATTTATCCTTTAACCGGGTTATCCTGCCAATTACATTTTTTTTAAATTAAAGACTTAATATGGTGTGAAATAATAAAATAAGTCAAACTCACCTTATCAATCACCTGCTGCTCCTGTTGACACTTCTTGGTCCCAACTTCCTGGTGGTCTGACACATAGGAAACAATTTCTGGCTGGGGCAGGTCATCACTGAGGCCAGTGGTTGGTTGAGCGGTCATTTCTTGTATCTTGAAAATGACCAGGACGTAGAGGCAAGTGGGTCATGAAGAAGCAACAGCAAGGAATGGCATTGGTAAGACGAGTATGACATCATTCTACACCTTTCTGAGTCTTTTATGAATTGGCCGGACATTCCCTTTTAAAGTACACAATTATGCCTGCTAAGCCAAGTTCACATTTGTATAATCATATAACAGAACGGCACAACAGACTGGAAGAAGTAGAAGTAGATTTCTACTAATTACTACTAAATAGAGAGATAGAAACAAGGCAACATTTGATACTCATTAATAAAGTATTACATAGTTATGTGGAAAATGTCTCCATAACCATCACAGCTGTCTCTGGCCTGGCACCAAAAGAAATCCTATAAGGTGTCACTCTGTACCAGCCATTCTGACGACTGCACCAGGCACATTGACAGCTGCACAGTTCCTGTTCTAAGCAACATAGGCATTCAGTAGGATTCAGGCCAAAACCAATGAGAGCAGGAAAAGTGAGTTCACAGTGGCTTCAGAAGGGCACAACTCACATGGGGGCTGGATGGGATGGGCGTGCAGCAGGTGACACATACCTAAGCAAATCTATCATTGTTCCTGCTCTAGTCACTGGGTAATGCCATGAATGGGAACATTAGAAGTCAGTTTGAATACATCATCAGGGGAGAAAGGTTACAATAGGGTTCTGTAATGCAATCCTATGCAGCCATATTCACCTGCTTATTATACTTTATATAGCTGGTAAGAATTATTTATACAGTATAATCCCATGAAACTCCATGAAGGTACAGAAACTCTCTACTTCAGTATTTTAGTTAGGCAATCCATGCAGTAGGACAATTAGGCACACCCCTGCTAGGAAGCCCCAAATGCCCCCACCTTCTAGATATTCTATGTATACTGGACTACCTCTTTCAGAATACAACCCCTTTAAGAGACCATTTAACCTTAGCCAATTATTTCCTTCATCCTTGTACCAAGATCTGATCCTCCTTTTGATCACAAAGTTGTGTAGGACAGCAGATCTGAACATGGAAGAAGCCTTAGAACCACGACTGGACACAATCTCTCACATGGAGCAAACCTAATAAAACTGAATTAAAAGCAAGTAATTTTTAACATCTTTCATTTTGGACTATATTTTGTTTTGCTTGAAGAAAGACCTGATATAGCCTGGCAGCAGACAAACATTCAGAGAAAGGATCTGCTGAAGCTTTGTCCTCACTGCAAACATGCTTTTGTGAAGTCTCCATGGTTTATTCTCTCTGAGCAATTATCTTCACAAATGAAGCCCATTATGAATTTCAGAATGATTGCAGTCTTACTTAGGATAGATATTGTGAAGATGTCTGCTTCCACAGGATCATTGTAATATCTATCCCAAACAAGTAAGATGCTTTTATTCCTTAAAGCACACATGGTGAGAGAGAGATAGATGACATTATTTTCAGCATGGTCCTCCTCTAGATATGATTAGGGGTAAATCATTGAATCAATTGGGTAATAAAGCTGATAAACCCATCAATAATACATGGACTGAAAAATCAATAATCGCTTTAATGCTGGTGGCGTGGGGAATAGCAGATTAAAGAGCTATTCCAAGGGACCCCATGGATTGCAGCCACTTATGGAGCATTGTTTTTTTTAAATGAATGCCATGTTTTATTTAATAAATCAAACATTTTAGATTGAATTACACTTTTGATATGTCCTCCCACTGTAGTTAAGGTTGAAACACATCCATATAATGGGGACATCACTTAGTACTGTTTATCCGTACTTCACTGGTCATAGAACTAATGAATGGCAAAGGCTACTGATTGTATGCAGTCATGAGAAGGCAGGGGAAATGCATTCATAATCATATATGGTCTGTGGGATGCTTGCTGGCAGGAGCTATAAACGTAACATTACTTATTGTAGTTCATTATCTGATACCTCTGGGTTCATGAATCTAACTTAAAGGGGTATTCTCATCTCAGACATTGATGGCATATTACTAGGATATTTCATCAATGTTAGATAGGTAGAGTTAGGAAAGATTCCACCCCCCCCCCCCCCCTCCCCCGTCACTTTATGGCAAATTGGGTGTCTGCCATCTACAGTGGGTTTTGCCTTCCTCTGGGTGAACTTGGGTTTGTAAGTATTAAACAGTTGAACCAACTATGTTATAATTTACAGCATACGCATTTCACACTGCAGTTCTATTTTCTGCTTTAGCAATCCGTTTAAATGTCGTTAGAAAGGAAATAACAGAATTGGCCAAACGGAATGCAAAATGGAAGGCGATCCACCATGATAGAAGTCTACGGGAGAAAAAAAATGGAAAGCTGCATTCCGTCACGGTTTCGTTATTTGGGACGGAAATAAAATATTGTAGACAGTACTTTTGTATCTGTCTTAAATAACGGAAATGTGGCAGACTTCCTTCCCCCCCCCCCCCCCCCATAGACTTCTATTATGACAGATCAAAATGGAATGCCTTCCGTTTGGCTAATTCCGTTATTTTCCGTTTTAATCACATTTAAACGGATTTCTAAAATGGAAAATAGAACACTAGTGTAAAACCACCCTAAAACCTCAGAAGAAAACATGTCATGCAAGGCAGGGCTGGGTGACTTAGGCTGGGCCTCCACAGTGCCGTGTCACATGAAAGAAGGACGAGAAAAGTCATCCAACCCAAAAAATATATGCGTCTTGCTTGCAGCTATGTAGGTTCCTGCACAATCATCTAGCCCTGTCAATCAAGAAGTAGAGGGAGGGGATGGCAAAGGAAGCAGGTGGAACAAGGGTACACGGAGTGGCTTGAGCCCGCCTTCAGTGCACTTAACTAATCATATGGATAAAAAAAAATAATAAAATCTCCAGAATGAAGCAACAAATCGCTAAGGTGAGACCACAGCTTCAAACGGGGCCACGTCTCACACTGGAGTGATAAGCTGCTGTAGAAGAAGAACAGTACAGCACAGCAGCCTCCACTGCTGAAGACAAGAAGACCCAAAGAACCTAGCAGCTGCCTCCGCTCAAAAGAGCCCAAGCAGCGCTGCTAATGAGAAGGTAATTACTGTGTGTATATAAGTGCACAAGCTGTCATATGCAGTACTGTGGTCATATGCACATCCCTAGGCAATGAGCAGTACACGAGTAGCTGCCCCTGCTACATATTTATATTTGCCCCCTGTGATAGAAATAAATATTTGCCCCTGCTCTTTGCTTAGGGAAAACCTAGGGTTTTCAGGTCTCCTTGTATTTGGCGGCGGAGGCTGCTAGGGTCTTCTCTTCTTGTATGGTGATCGTCTCTTTCCAGTGTGAGTGAGCCGTGACCCCATCTGAAGCTTTGATGCAGCATGATCTTGAGAGAACTCCCAGCTCTTGTGAGATCACACTGCAACTTGACTCTTTGTGATGAAGATCATTACAATGGAGAGAAACCTCACCTAGAAAAGAAGAGTGACTGGCCCCACACTTCAGTGTCCAATCACCCCAGATTAACATATCTGACGCCACAAATTTCGGGGCACATATCTCAAGAATGGTTGAGGTGTGGAAGGGGGTTTAGTGAAGCATGGCAAACAGGTATATACAGTTGCAAGAAAAAGTATGTGAACCCTTTGGAATGATATGGATTTCTGTACAAATTGGTCATAAAATGTGATCTGATCTTCATCTAAGTCACAACAATAGACAATCACAGTCTACTTAAACTAATAACACACAAAGAATTAAATGTCACCATGTTTTATTGAACACACCATGTAAACATTCACAGTGCAGGTGGAAAAAGTATGTGAACCCTTGGATTTAATAACTGGTTGAACCTCTTTTGGCAGCAATAACTTCAACCAAACGTTTCCTGTAGTTGCAGATCAGACATGCACAACGGTCAGGAGTAATTCATGACCATTCCTCTTTACAGAACAGTTTCAGTTCAGCAATATTCTTGGAATGTCTGGTGTGAACCTGCTTTCTTGAGGTCATGCCACAGGCATCTCAATCGGGTTGAGGTCAGGACTCTGACTGGGCTACTCCAGAAGTCGTAATTTCTTCTGTTTAAGCCATTCTGTTGTTGATTTACTTCTATGCTTTGGGTCGTTGTCCTGTTGCAACACCCATCTTCTGTTGAGCTTCAGCTGGTGGACAGATGGCCTTAGGTTCTCCTGCAAAATGTCTTGATAAACTTGGTAATTCATTTTTCCTTCGATGATAGCAATCCGTCCAGGCCCTGATGCAGCAAAGCAGCCCCAAACCATGATGCCACCACCACCATACTTCACAGTTGGGATGAGGTTTTGATGTTGGTGTGCTGTGCCTCTTTTTCTCCACACATAGTGTTGTGTGTTTCTTCCAAACAACTCAACTTTGGTTTCATCTGTCCACAGAATATTTTGCCAGTACTGCTGTGGAACATCCAGGTGCTCTTGTGCAAACTGTAAAAGTGCAGCAATGTTTTTTTGGGACAGCAGTGGCTTCCTCTATGGTATCCTCCCACGAAATCCATTCTTGTTTAGTGTTTTACGTATCGCAGATTCGCTAACAGGGATGTTAGCATATGCCAGAGACTTTTGTAAGTCTTTAGATGACACTCTAGGATTCTTCTTCATCATGCCACAGCATCTCAATCAGGGTTGAGGTCAGGACTCTGACTGGGCTACTCCAGAGTAGCAGCAGTGCTGAACTTTCTCCATTTATAGACAATTTGTCTTACCGTGGACTGATGAACAGCAAGGCGTTTGGAGATACTTTTATAACCCTTTCCAGCTTTATGCAACAATTCTTAATCGTAGGTCTTCTGAGAGCTTTTTTGTGCGAGTCATCATGCAATGCTTCCTGTGAAAAGCAAACCCAGAACTGGTGTGTGTTTTTTATAGGGCAGGGCAGCTGTAACCAACACCTCCAATCTCATCTCATTGATTGGACTCCAGTTGGCTGACACCTCACTCCAATTAGCTCTTGGAGATGTCATTAGTCTAGGGGTTCACATACTTTTTCCACCTGCACTGTGAATGTTTACATGGTGTGTTCAATAAAAATATGGTAACATTTAATTCTTTGTGTGTTATTGTTGTGCGTTAGATGAAGATCAGATCACATTTTATGACCAATTTGTGCAGAAATCCATATCATTCCAAAGGGTTCACATACTTTGTCTTGCAACTGTATCTGTATGTCAATTCTTTTAAATTGGTGACTCTCCACAGGGTGTGAGGAGCAACAGTGAATACATAGTAAAACAGACTTCATCATTGTGGACAGGGAATAGCGAGACAGCTCTACTTTTACAGAAAAACTTGTGTGGCAGTTATGTTTTACAATGTCTGTATCCTGTCGGGACTCTGCATGAACTCCGCAACATTAAGAACTGACACAAAGGATGTGATGACGTCATGTACTCTTAGTAAGGAAATGCTGCTCCCTGTTCTGCTGGTGTCCTCATACAAGGACCTTTTTCTGTCATCTACCACTATGATATTGTACTCAGCTTTCTATGGCAGTCCTATAGAGAATAAATGGAGCAGCAGTGTGCCTACTTCACCACCACGCTATTCGTTCAGGGAACTCAGAATCCTCATTCTTGTGATTGTTTCACCTCAACTGTTTCACTGGGCATGTGCCGAGCCCAGTGACGTTTTCGGCGCAACAGATGAGGTGAATGCCCTCAGTTAAACATGAAGAGCACAGGAGCTGGCACTGTTTCTACTGCGCCTGACGGTGAAGCTGTAGGGAAAGGGTGGTTGGGGTTATCGGCTACTAGCGACGGGAAGGGGGTGGGGTTGGCATGACAGTAATGGAAATTCTGGGGATGTAGTGTATAAAAGGAGAGAAAGGCGTGCATGGGCTCTGTAGGGATGGGGGGGGGGGGGGTCTGGGCACTTGATGGAGGGCGTTCCTGGGCACCTTTTGAATGAAAATAACACCCATATGGGCACCGATCATTGGATTTTTATAAAGATATAAAGCGAGCTCCAAGGGGAAAGAAAACCTATGGAATGAAGGTATGAAGAGCTGTGAGGACATACTTTTGGTTTAATATTGATTATCCAGGTGACAGATCCATTTAAAGGGAACCTGTCACCTCTACTATGCTACCCTCACTGAGCAGTTCTAAATATTCATTGTGTTACCCTAAACGTATAAATTACACTTTTAATTTCATTTGCAGATGAATTCAATTATATTATGCATATAATATTTTTATTTTTAATACTATATATAATTATTAGTATTATGCATTTTTGTACTTCCCGCCTTTTATGCAAATTAACATAAAAGAGTCCTATCTTACTTGTGTGACCAGAGAAGAGTCATATTTTCAAGCTCTGGCTCATCTCAGGTTAATTTGCATATGTATCAAATCTTTTTTTTCTTGCACAATTAAAAGCACACAGAGCTATGGGGACTGGATATTGCAGATGTGCTAGTGGCCATCTAGCAACCCATGTCCTCAGCTCTATACCCCAAATCCCGGTCACACGTTCCCTTTAAACTTCACATCCCTATGACTGAGAGTTCATAGAGATCGAAACATTCACGTCTTGTCCATTGGGCTGTACAGCAACGTTGACTAAATGACACGTCACGCTGTCAAAGTACTGCGATGCTGCATTGAAACATAATGAAAATGTCTTTATGTCATGTTCTGAGCTACCATTTCACAAGTTCACCAGGCCGTGGCAGCTTGGGGGTCGAAACGTGACCACATTCACTTTAATATGTTGTCATGTAACAGGTTGCATGACAAATCGCTGTTTAACCATAGCCTAAATGTTTCCTCTCTCTTAAATTTCTACCTACAGTTAGTTCAGTTTTTTTATGTTGTCTTGGTCTGCAGAACCTCTTTATAGGAATTGCATGGTATTTCTTTAATACCATTCTAATTTGCACTGTAAAATTTGTGACTATACTTGCAGCTGATACAGATAGGCTATTAGTGGAAAAATGGTGCTATTAGTGCAAAAATAATCAACAAAATAGTCTAAAAAGCCAGGAGATAAGGGCTAAGGATGATGTGCAAATAACTGTCGGCGGCTCTGTAAGAGTACATCTACATGAGCTGTAGTGGAACAGTTACGAAACAAGTGAAACTGATCAATCATGTGAGCACATACCAGCATCTGGGACAGCACGTGTTGTTTACTTCCAGGAAGGCTTATGTAAAGCCAGGTATTGAGATCTCATGGTTATGTAGCATGTAGGACTTTGCTGGAAGTGTCGCAGGTTGTGTGTGAGGCTGTGTGGATGGTGAGCATGCACAGGCGCATTGTGTTGCACATATCGGTGTCAGCCATCAGCTGAAGAAGGCAAGTTAGATGCAACCAGGGGAGTACAGCATGAAGCTAAATACTGTGCTGCACACATATAAATGAAAATAAAGGAAAGATCATAAACCCAAGGTCAACAAGATGCATCTAATTTACTACAGAATACACCATTGAATACCTTTCATACCCCAGTCTTAATCACAAGAATGCCAAATTTATCAAGAGGTGCAGAATTCTTTCAAAATTTGGCGCATCTTCTGGCATCTTCAGAAAAAGAAAAATTCTACACTAGCTATGAGCTTGCATAGATGGGTGCTATAATTTAAAGGGATTGTTCATCATCAGGGGGCTTTCTGCCAGACCCCCACTTTGTGGCTGGACTTGCGGAGAGAAGCATACTTACCTGGTTTCCAATGCTGGGTTCCAGCTCCTTCCGCCCCCCCGCCTGTCAACATCCTGTTTGATGAGAGTCACGTGGCAGCTGCAGCCAAACACTGGCTGTAGTGGTGATGTGTCCTCCCCCATGTGTAAAGTCACTGGGTCACATGACACATGGGTAAGACGTCACTGCTGTGGCCGGTCATTGGTTGCAGTGGCCATGCAACCCACGTCAAACAGGATGTGGACAGGCAGTGCCCACAGTGAGGTAACTGCATCAGGGAACTGAAAGAGCTGGAACTCAGAGGCTGGGGACAAGTAAGTGTGCAGCGCAGCGGACTGCAGGGGACGTGTGGTGGAGGAGTGTTGGAGAGGATGGGAGTGGTGGTGGCAGCAATAACAGCTGGTCCCCACGGTGGCTAATCCCTCTCTCTAGCACTCCCAGGGCTGCGTGTGCACGCTGCAACTGAACTAGGACTGAATGATTAACTACTTACTATCCATATAAAACCTTTTGGGATTCACAGTGCACGAATCATTTCAGAAAACATTTTAACAGCTTTTAAAGTATAAAACACAGCAGTCTACCACATTAGCCCTGTTGCAGCAATCCACCGGGTCATTGCAAGTATGCTTCCCTCCACAGGTCTAGCCACGTTTGGGTGGGGTGAGGGGGTAGTTCTGCCACAAAGTCCTTCTGAAGATGAACAACCCCTTTTGGCCAGTTCCTGGCACAGATGATAGTAATTTTGTCTCCGCCACTCTCATTAAGCTCCATCCCGTTTTTCTTTTAATTGACAAGAGTGACGAAAAATTTAAGCCACTAATTTTTGCTGAAAAGTGAAAAATGGTGTAATAGATCCCTCCTCCCAATCTAAATCGTAAAGCACTGCGGAATATGGTGGCGCTATAAAAATAAGGTTTATTATAGAGTATAAAGACATCACTGAGTTTTTTAGTACAGCAGGGATGAAACGATCGTTGTGTGCAGATCCATCCATGTGCACTGAAATATGCAACATTTTGGGTGAGATTTACTAAGACCGCCATCCTGCATGCCATTCTTAGTCTATTCTGCACTGAGATGCGCCACAGTTATTATAAGGCACACACCACTTCATCACTGTGGTGCATTTCAGGTCACCCATGGCCTGGAGATGGAGTAGATTTCAGGTGTCATGTGCTCCAGTTTTCTGATGCACGTGTCTTCACGTTTAAAAAAGTGAAAGGGAAAAAAAGGTGAAAATTTTTGAGCAAACCAGGACTTGTGCCAAAATTTGCCAATTATCCACTCCAGATATCTGAAGTAGAAGCTTAATACATCTCCTCCTATACCTTCCCTGGAAACATTAAACAACAAGTAGGATTCTCATTGTAAGTATTGGAGAGAATTGTCCCAACTGCAGATATATTTGCTAAAGGTCGGTTTACATGAAGCAAATATTGATTTGATATTATTCTTGGTATTTGCAATAGAATCTTTTGTAAATGAGCAAAACCATGAAGAATAATTACTCTGCAACTTACCATAGGTTATATAACAGTAATCTATAATCAAGCCCTGTATGAAGATCGTAACCCTTCACACCCATCCCGGTTTTCTATGGGACTCACAATGGAATTTCTCATTTGGCTCCCTTTGCTTAAGGAGACAGTTAAACTAGGAATATTTTTTTAGAATGTGAAAAAATATTGATCGATTTTACATGAAAGTGTGTTCATCGTTTTACTCGTTAGGTGTAAACAGAAGAAAAAAAAGATGTGGTAACTGGTCCATTATTCACCTCTGTCACGGGAATGATCATTTATGTATAATTTTTTTTACCAGGCAGCTGCATAATAAATCAATTCATTACGGCAGATATTTGTCGAATTTCCAGGGTCAAACTGGCCCACCATAGTACCAAAGGCTCTGAGACAATCTTGGCCTTCAAAGGTCTAGCAGAAGACAACCCTATTTGGAGATGATTTTGTCAATCACCTACCTGCAGGATGTAAAGGTGCCCATAAACCTGCTATTTCTGCTGACCAAACACTTTGGATGACAATTATCTCTCCCTACTCCACCCTTCACATATACACTTGGCTTCAGAGGCAAAAGTAGTGGACCCTCAGAATAATTTCTTCTGAAAGGGCCCTATCTGCAGATATAGCCGAGCTAAAATTGACTCTGATAAAACATGACAATTATTCTAAGGTAAGAATCTTATTATCGGCATTGCTCCCTCTCTAGAAGGAGAGATCTCTTAATAGTTCTTTAGTGCGTCACTTAACCTGTCCATACACCTTGCTTGAACACTTGTTTGGCTGACAGCTATGCCTCTGGACTGCCCTATACACATGCAACCTGGACTCAGCTGAGTGTAGATGTCCTCTGAATGGGCAGGAGATAGTAAGTCTCTGGCAGACTTTACTCCTGGTTGCTTATCTTCTAAATAACGAACGGACCAGGCATGTTGAAATCTGACTGCCCAATCCTTCTCTCACGTGATATTTGCTTTTGGTTAAAAGTTGGTACGCCACCAAACACATTAGATGGTTGGTTGGTCTAACCAAAAACGTCCGGTTTGGCTGAAATTCATCTGGTGTGTGTGGCACAGGCTGGCCACACACACCAGATGTGTGTGTGTGTGTGTGTAAGCTTTACTGCACTCTGTACTTTGTCAATGCAATGCCCGCATTGCCTGTATTCTGATGATAGCCTTCATGAGGAATTCCCTGAAGGTATTCTGAGATTTCTGCCACTTGTAACATGGAGTAGGCCTATGATAACATTATTAGTGTATGTATTCTGTATGTACAAAGGTGGAACTTGCTAGAGCTAGAAAGAAAACTTTCCCCTTTACTTGACGTAAAGTTGCATTACATATACATGTTCCATATATGAAGTATTTCACAAGACTGAAATTGATAACCTCACTAGGCCTGTTTGGAAACTATTATATATTCAGTTTTTTAACCACAAAGTTGCTAGTTCTTGAAAGCCACAATGATATGATCATTCACAGTTATGAAAGCAGAATTAAAGGGGTTGTCCAGGATTCTTTTCTTAATTCCTCTCACAGGACCTTTAAAGGGAGCTATTCTTACCTTCCCCCCATTGCTCCATTCGGGTTCCATATCTCCCAGGCTATCTACACCTGACTTCTAGACCCCAACTGTAAACTTCCTGCTTGGATGGGATCAAATGTGCATCCAATGACTGTCTTCAGCAATGTTTCCCCAAGCGGCATGTCACTGCTGGGTCACATAACACTTGGGGACACATCACTACTGGGTCACATGCCACTTTGGGACATGTCACTGCTGGGGCCAGTTATTGGTTCAAACAGCACACATGACATTGTCCATGCAGGAAATTTAGAGGCAGAGACTGGACATCCAGAGAAAACAGCCCAGATGCAACAGAACTCGAATGGTGTGGTGGGGAACAAGTAAGTATAGCTCTCTTTACAGGTCCTGCTAGGTGGGAGGAATTTATGGAAAGGGATACATCCCGGACAACCCCTTTAAGGCAATTACTGCCAAGCTAGCAGATTAGAGTAAGGGTCCATTCACACGTCCGTTGTTTCTTTCCTGATCTGTTCCTTTTTTTGCGGAACAGATCTGGACCAGTTCTGTACCCATTCATTTTCAATGGGTCCTTAAAAAAATCGGACAGCACAATGTCCGATTTTTTTTCAGGACCCATTGAAAATTAATGGGTACAGAACTGGTCCAGATCTGTTCCGCAAAAAACTGAACAGATCAGGAAAGAAACAACGGACGTGTGAATGGACCCTAAGGATGTGAGGCCAGTGAGTAAAAAAAAAATATCACCCTTTAAATGTCTTAAATGTCTTGTAAAAACTTAACTTTTTTCTTATTCAGTTACGTTGAAAATTGCACAACAGTGCTATATTTGGTCACTAAGCTATGAAAAGAGAAGGATGTCTGCGTCAGTGCAGTGTGTCTGCGTCAGTGTGGAGGAAGTCATTGTCAATCCCTATACATATGACACATCCTATATGCCTACTTTCTGAAGCATCATCATTAGTATAATTTTGAGTCAAAAAGTTTGTCAATTTATCATGACTTGCAACAAATATTATTGTTACACGTTCAGTCGCTCTGTACACCCAACCACTATGGGCATGGCAGTGGCATAGACAGACAAAACAGGGTTAGGGTACAACCATGTGGCTAGGTCATGATGCGGTCATGATGTAGTTAGAAACCGCAGTATCTCATTTCCCAATGGGAAAATAGGTTTCTGAGATAGGCCTGGCACTTTCAAATTTGTGATGACTGCACCTTATTGACCGCGCATAAGACATGTCCTGCTGCTTGCGGCTGCTGACTGCGGGAGATAGACAGTAACTGCTTGCAGTATATGTTTTACCATGGGCGTCACTATTTGAATTTAATCAGACTGCTAAAGAACCAGGAAAATTCACAAAAGTTCAAACAACAGTCGTGGACAAAAAAAAAAGCATCCTAAACGCATGATTATGCATGTGTTCCCAAATCGCATCATGACCGCATGACCGCATCACGTCTGCACCATGTTATAGTACCCTAATATTTTCCTGTTTGAAAAGTCTATAAATACATAGCGTACATTATGTGAGTTATATGTTGCATCTCATTGTGAAGATAGTTACACAACAAAGCAGGAGTATGAAAGGTACTACAGTATATAACGAGAACTGGCAGCATTGTATAGGAAGAGAGCTATCAATCATTCATGGGAGGGTGGACCCCAAGCTCCTTCCAGGGTCAGACTGGCCGACCAGAGTACCAGAGGATCCTCTAGTGGGTGCAGTCTCTAAAGCCATAATGGGCCCCAAAGGTCCAGGAGCAAAAAAAAACATTTGGAACTTCCATTGGACCCAATCACTTGGTCTATTTCTTTAATTCGAGACCTAGTATTAGTCTTTATAGATGACTTAGGGCTTAGGCTCTGATAAATAATCCTCTGGTAGGCCCAATGAACTCCAGTGATACTGGCTCCTGCACTTTACTGAGCAGATGCCAGCGCTCAGTTCGTAATAGAGCTGGTCAATAGTGATTTTAAGAAAACAATTGGGTCAATACAAGTCCCCCCCCAGGGTATCTGGCACCAGTTAATTAGTGATAAATGTAGTAAATACTTATATTCTTCAAAAAAGTAATAATGCTTTGGCATCTTTTCTTAGACCGCGGTATTGTGTAATGCTTCTGCTTAGAACACTGTATTGTGTAATGCCTGTTGTATGCCTAATGTTATTCCTAATGTTATTTCTATTTTCTGCAGCCAGGCTAGCCTATCTTTAGAACATTGGGGGTCATTTATTAAACAGAAATACACCTAAATTAGGCGGATTTCTGGCGCAGATTGCAACGCAAAGATCCTTTGCGCCGCAATCTGTGACTTCTACCCGCTCACGCCAGGTTTAAAAAAAAGTGGGCATGGTGGGCAGGGAAGGGGAGTGGCTGGTAGGCCCATCTCATTTACCATTTTCTATGCCTGTTTTAGGCATAGAAGATGGTCTAAATGTAAAACAGCTAGGAAGCTATCTTACATTTAGAAGCAGCGGTGGATTCGCCAAAGTTATGAAGACGCAGTTGCCTCCACATAACTTTGGAGGATCCCCCGCCAGCTTAGGGGTTTATTAAGACCGGCATCTAAAACGCTGGTCTTAATAAATGTGCCCCATAGTCCTCACCTTTACATTATCTACTCTGTTAGGGAATGCCACTTTGTCTCTTTTTTACAGCGAGTGTGGAATCTCTCCACACAAGGGATATAGATTTAGTCCTTGGTTCCCAGATGCTGTCCTAGTCCAGGAGGTTGACCAGTGGGGGCAGAGAACCACCAGCACCCTATCACATCAATGTTCACATGCTATTCAAAGCGCAATAAGGTCAACATCACTAGACCACCTACTAATTTTCTAAAAGTGTACCTACAGTCATTCATATTTTTGCATCCCATTTTAGTCTCCCCAAGACCACAATACTACACCAATGTCCTGGGATATAAGGTAATGCCCTAATATCAAGTTGTTATACATCTGTATTTCTATGTATTCTATGTTGTCTAATACATACAATGATAGTTAAACAATTATGTAATTGCAATCTCTTTACATGAATGAGTACATAAAGCATTATATTGTTACCAATGGAGACAAGTGTTGTCATTGGACAATTAGATGCCAGGACTATTTATAGTTTTTGCATTGTGATTCTGCGTCATGGCTACATCTCAGAGTGTTCTGGTTCCTTTTTTTTACTTAGATATTAACATTTGATGCATCTATGTTGAAATTACTTTCCTGCACCAGTTCTTCCTATCTTCATGTAAGGCCAGGGCCAGACACAAACAAATTTGGAGTAGCAATAATAATGAATGAAGGACAGTTTTTTTTACTGGGTAACAGTTTTTTACTCAGGAGTCAGTCAGTTCTGAAATCACACCTCTCTAGGAGAAGTGTATCACTCTTGGACATTGCTTATGATCTGGCTGTTGTGGTGGCTAGAGTTGCAGTTCATCCAAATTGGTTTTTTAGGGTCATCCAGCCATGTCTGCCACTCAGACAGCTCTCTCTTAACTCACTCTAGATGTTCACACAGCCCGGGGATCCTGTGATACTCTTGCAATGCCCCCCCCTACACTTGGCACAAAACTTGGGTACTTCCCTCCTGGACTCCCTCACAGAGGGTCACATGGCCATGCATGGTGAGCCAGGCCAGTGGCAGTACCCTGCCCACCCAATATGGCGTCTTATCCACCCATTTACAATGCCAGCTGCCTAAACTGGCTAAACTGTCCACCCGCCACTCCTCCACCCCTCACCCCCTACAATGATTGTACACATATAACACTCATAGATATAACAATAGAAATGGAGGACTTCTCCACAACCTAAAGTCTGGATATAGAAAGCAACAATTTACTATAGGTTTCATCCTCTTCAGGCACCTTTCTTTTTACATAATATTTTAAAGTAACAGATCTAGCCAACCTAGCAGTTATGTATCCATCTGATAGTTTGCCAGCATCTAAATCTAACATCACTATTTGGCAAGAGACGGCGGCAGCGTGCTATTTAAAACATGCTTATTTTGTACGGTGTCATTGCAAGAATTTTTTGGCTTGGCCAATATTCTAAAAAGTGATTCTAAGTAAAGATACAAGTTTCAGCTTATTCACATTACAATTAGAGATGAGCGAATTGAAGTTGACGAAGTGTGATGCAGTATGTCAGACAGAGAAGTGCCAGGCCCAGCACAGGGGACTGGCAGAGGCCTAAATATTTCTGGCGCAGGCACAGGTCACAGCAGAGTAAGGGGGCGTGGCAGCAGGAGTTGCAGCGAGAGGCCTGAGATCCCGGTGTCATCTAGCGGTCGTGTCTTGACCAGCAACCCAGCGGTTCTTGAATGATTGACTTGGTCATCCACTTCATCCCAAGTGACATCACACACCCCCAGCCAAGAGTCGGTGGGTTCGTCAGACACAACCCTTAGTTGGCATGGCCCGGGAGGAGGCCCTCACCTGTCCTCAACCTGCCTCTGTCCTTTTCTGTTCCCTCAGCCAAAGAAGTATAATATGATGTGGGCTCAGCCCCACTATACAGCGAGGACGAGCTACTAGAGGACAGTCAGCAAGACAGTCCAGCCAAGATGTGGAGGAAACTTACGCCTCTTCCTCAGCTAGGCGGGCAAGTAGTGATGAGGAGAGTGGCATGGGAGCTGGTGTTGCTAGCGGTGAGGCTCCTGACCCAGAGACCGTTGAGGAGGACATCTGTGGCGTGCAGACAGTACTTGATGATGATGATGTAGCTGATCACACTTGGGAGCCGGGTGAATTAGCTTCATCATCATCGGGAGAAGAGGGTTACAGTTTGCTCGTAAGGCAGCGGTGGAGCCAGGAAGTCGCTAGCATGGCCGGGAGTCAGCAGGGAGGCAGCAGTGGGAGGTCTGTAGCCAAATGTGCCCGGGGTAGACCACCTGCTTCGCAGGAGCCTACCTGCCCAGAAAGTAGTGGTGCACGGGTTTATGAAAGCAGCGGTGGTAGCAGTCAGTCAGTGCGTAGTGTTGGGGTTAAAATAACCTACTCGGCAGTGTGGCAGTTTTTTGTTAAGCCGCTGGAGGAGGCCATATGTAGAATCTGTGGGCAGAAGGTGAAGCGTGGCCAGGGTGCGAATGTTGGCACTATGGTCCTGCGTCAACATATGCAGCGTCACCATAAAGTGGCCTTGGAGAACCGTGGCTCCAATGTGGTGGTCCAGCCTGCATCACCCAGTGGCAAGCACCCGGTTTCAGGCAGTCAAGGATCCACCACCTCATCTGAAGCGATCAGTCTGTCCTTCCCATAATCTGCTGGTCCTGATGCTCCTGCTCCTCCTACTCCTCATCAGTCATTCCGTCAGCAATCGATCACTGAAGCAATTGCCAAGAGACAACAGTATGCGTGCAGAAGCTGAATGTGATCCTGTCTAAGTTGCTCATGCTGCAGTCCCTCCCTTTCCAAGTGGTGGACTCTGCACCTTTCAGAGGACTGATGGCTTGTGCCGAGCCGAGAGGCAGAGTCCCAAGCCATCATATCTTTGCCAAAAAGGCAGTACCAGCCCTGCACACACATGTAGAACAGAAGGTGGGCCAGCCCTTGATCCTGTCGGTGCCTGCCAAAGTGCACGGCAGCGCCGACATGTGGAGCTGTAACTACGATCAGGGCCAATACATGTCCTTTATAGCCCACTGGGTGAATGTGGTTCCTGCACAGCCACACCAGCAACTTGGTCAGGTGACGTCGCTTCCGTCCTCGAAATTGTCACGCCGTTGGTCCTGCGACAATGTCCGCCTCTGCCTCCTCATCCTCCACAGTGTCCTCAGCCTCCACTGCAGGTATAATTCACAGTTCCCCTCCAGCATACCACATGTGGAGGAGACAGGTGGTGTCACGCTGTTCTGCACCTCATTTCCCTGAGCGAACGGAGTGACACAGGGAAGGAACTGCTCCGTGTCCTTCATCAAGAAATCAAATCCTGGCTTTCTCTACGACAACTAAAAATAGGAACCACGGTGACCGACAACAGAAAGAACATGGTGTCGGCGGAGCGTCAAGGAGGGCTGAGCCATCACTGCAATGCACAGCCTTCTTGATCTGCGGCGGCAGAACGGCATCCCCAACATAGAATTCCACCCTCCATATGTCGGACCGACTATACGAACAGAGAAAGGCCATAAACAATTTCTTGATGATCCAACTGGACAGAAGTACTCCTCTGTGTAACTTCAATGTCAGCCAGTGGCAGCTCATGCATAACACCTGCCGTTTGCTCAGGCCCTTTTAGGAGGCCACGTTATTTGTTAGTCGCTAGGATTATGGGAACGACGTCATTCCACTGCTTCATGTCCGGGAAAAGATGCTGGTAAATATGGCTGTTCAGGGGACTGGAGACGTAGTGCTTAGATCTCACGGCCTCTGCACTTACGTTCCCCTGCCATGGCTGCTGTGGCAGGGTGGGAGGGTAGGAGAAGTTCGAGCCCCATCAGCAGCAACTTGAGTCTAGAGTCGCTGATGAACAGCTTTCTTGACCCGCGTAGCAAAGAAACCACTCACCAGCAGCTAGACCTGGAGCAGGACCTGAACCAGCAGGTGGTGGCATACTTGGACGGTACCCTGCATCCCACATTGAAGTACTGGGCAGCCAAACTGGATTTGTGGCCGCAACTACCAGAGTCTGCCCGGCTAGTAGTGTGGCATCATAGCGGGTGTTTAGTGCAGCGGGGGCTATAGTTACACCAAGAAGAACCTGCCTGTCCACCCAAAATGTGGAGAGACTGACCTTTGTCAAGATGAATCAGGCGTGGATCAGCCAGTATTTCCATCCACCAATACCTGATTCATCAGACTAGATCATCCATGGTGCCACACCAACACTTTGACAAAAGAGACCGGTTTCTTCTGGCTACCTGCCTCAGGTACTATTCTGATGCTGCCACCCGCCTGATGCCACACATCTGATGCCAAGTGCTCCTTCTTTAACCCACCATCTTCAGCTGGTACTCGTATTGCCACCCACCGCCCCACTCTGTTACCGGGTCACTCTGTGGTCTCCTGATGCTGCTGCCACCTCCTTACTATGTCACCTTGCCACTTTGTGGTCTCCTAATGCTGCTGCCACCTCCCCACTCTGTAACCGGGTCACTCTGTGGTCTCCTGATGCTGCTGCCACTTCCACACTATGTCACCTTGCCACTTTGTGGTCTCCTGATGCTGATGTCACCTCCACACTATGTAACCTTGCCACTCTGTGGTCTCCTGATGCTGCTGCCACCTCCACATTGTCATTGTGCCACTCTGTGGCCTTCTCCTGATGCTGCTGCTACCGCCACCTCCACACTCTGTCACTGTGCCACTCTGTGGCCTCCTGATGTTGCCGCCACCTCCACACTCTATCATTGTGCCACTCTTTGGTCTCCTCATGCTGCTTTCACCTCACCACTATGTATTAGGGCCACTCTGTGGACTTATCATGCTGTTCCCACCCTCCCCACTTCATGACTAGGCCACAATTTTGCCTTTCGGCCTGGCTGACATCATCATTTATTTGACCCTTCTTCTGATCTGTTAGAAGGAAGGAAAAATGAAATGCACAACGGATCCTGTCTGTGTAGCAGCTGTAAGGCGTATATGGTCCCAACAGAATTGACTTGTGATTTGGTAGCCAAAAGCAGGAGTGGGTACAAAACACAGAAGACATGCAAATATTCCATTCACGTGTCATCTCTGTTTTGGATCCACTCCTGTTTTTTTTTTGTATTAGCAATACTGATGGATTACTCACCAAATGCTGACTGAGTGAAGGTGGATGCTCAACAGACAGGATCTGTTTTTTGAGGGTTATTGTTCTGACAGATCAGAGGAAGGACAAAACAATAAGTGACGTCAACACAAACTTACTGCTGACACCCTCTTCACTGTGTCCGGGGGGGGGGGGGGGGGGGGCTCTACTTGTATAAGTATTTAATAGAACAGGTTCTGTAGACATCTATGTGGAATCAGCTGATGACGGTGTAAAAGGAGTGCGCTTCTTCTTGGCACTAACATCGACCTGTAAGGCTGAGTTCATACTTGAGTTATTTGGTCGGTTTTGGCCCTGTAACTGCCCAAATAAGTGAAGTGTGCAGTGATTCTAAGAGCGACGCCTGTCATCTGCGTGTCATACTGACTCACAGTATTGTTTTACTACCATACTACCACAGCAGACTCCCTATGCATGTTACTGCAAGGCACAGTGTTCTACACCACTATAAAGGCTCTCTGCAGCCAGGAAATAGCATTTTTTTAAACGAGATTCAACGCAAATAAATTCGGATCGAACCAAATTTTTGGGAAAAAAATTAGGCGTATTGGCCAAATCTAATTTTTGAAAAATTCGCTTAAATCTCGCATTAAAATATTAAAATGTGCACAGCAGAAGTAACTATTTGTAACATGAACGTGGAGTTAATATTCCATTTTATCTCCAGGATATAGGCTTTTACATGAATAGGCTGGTACAGTGTTTGGACAGCAAACAAGAATGCTACCCTTGGAATAGCAAGTCTAAAATAAGGGCAGTAGTATGCTGGGTATGTATCATTAAATAGTGCAAATACATTGGACATGTGTTCTAGCGCATTTATTTATGCCGCAGAGTCTCTTCAGTCTTTGCATCTTATTAAATAGGTATCGGGAGAAACCCCTTCTTAATTGAAGTTGGCTGGAGGATCACCAGCGGTCTAGCTTTTTCAATCACACAGATCAGTTGTCATCGTTGGAGGAAGCTGCAGGTGACCATACATTTCCATGGCATTGGCTACTGCAGGAAAAAGCTGGTATTGCCAGGCATGGGATTCAGCCAGTTCCCTCAGGTTCTCCAGATCCGGTTGTTAAGATTACAGCGGCAGCTGGAGTTGAGCACTTCCATTCCATAGCTTAGCTCCATAGGCTTTTTAAAAGTTGGGTGGTATATGTGTGTAGTGTATATATGGTGTATTTATGTATGTGTACCATGTATATGGTGTATTTATGTATGTGTACCATGTATATGGTGTATTTATGTATGGGTACGATGTATATGGTATATTTATGTGTATGTGTGTTGCATATACAGGGAGTGCAGAATTATTAGGCAAATGAGTATTTTGACCACATCATCCTCTTTATGCATGTTGTCTTACTCCAAGCTGTATAGGCTCGAAAGCCTACTACCAATTAAGCATATTAGGTGATGTGCATCTCTGTAATGAGAAGGGGTGTGGTCTAATGACATCAACACCCTATATCAGGTGTGCATAATTATTAGGCAACTTCCTTTCCTTTGGCAAAATGGGTCAAAAGAAGGACTTGACAGGCTCAGAAAAGTCAAAAATAGTGAGATATCTTGCAGAGGGATGCAGCACTCTTAAAATTGCAAAGCTTCTGAAGCGTGATCATCGAACAATCAAGCGTTTCATTCAAAATAGTCAACAGGGTCGCAAGAAGCGTGTGGAAAAACCAAGGCGCAAAATAACTGCCCATGAACTGAGAAAAGTCAAGCGTGCAGCTGCCAAGATGCCACTTGCCACCAGTTTGGCCATATTTCAGAGCTGCAACATCACTGGAGTGCCCAAAAGCACAAGGTGTGCAATACTCAGAGACATGGCCAAGGTAAGAAAGGCTGAAAGACGACCACCACTGAACAAGACACACAAGCTGAAACGTCAAGACTGGGCCAAGAAATATCTCAAGACTGATTTTTCTAAGGTTTTATGGACTGATGAAATGAGAGTGAGTCTTGATGGGCCAAATGGATGGGCCCGTGGCTGGATTGGTAAAGGGCAGAGAGCTCCAGTCCGACTCAGACGCCAGCAAGGTGGAGGTGGAGTACTGGTATCATCAAAGATGAGCTTGTGGGGCCTTTTCGGGTTGAGGATGGAGTCAAGCTCAACTCCCAGTCCTACTGCCAGTTTCTGGAAGACACCTTCTTCAAGCAGTGGTACAGGAAGAAGTCTGCATCCTTCAAGAAAAACATGATTTTCATGCAGGACAATGCTCCATCACACGCGTCCAAGTACTCCACAGCGTGGCTGGCAAGAAAGGGTATAAAAGAAGAAAATCTAATGACATGGCCTCCTTGTTCACCTGATCTGAACCCCATTGAGAACCTGTGGTCCATCATCAAATGTGAGATTTACAAGGAGGGAAAACAGTACACCTCTCTGAACAGTGTCTGGGAGGCTGTGGTTGCTGCTGCACGCAATGTTGATGGTGAACAGATCAAAACACTGACAGAATCCATGGATGGCAGACTTTTGAGTGTCCTTGCAAAGAAAGGTGGCTATATTGGTCACTGATTTGTTTTTGTTTTGTTTTTGAATGTCAGAAATGTATATTTGTGAATGTTGAGATGTTATATTGGTTTCACTGGTAAAAATAAATAATTGAAATGGGTATATATTTGTTTTTTGTTAAGTTGCCTAATAATTATGCACAGTAATAGTCACCTGCAAACACAGATATCCTCCTAAAATAGCTAAATAACTAAAAACAAACTAAAAACTACTTCCAAAAAATATTCAGCTTTGATATTAATGAGTTTTTTGGGTTCATTGAGAACATGGTTGTTGTTCAATAATAAAATTAATCCTCAAAAATACACCTTGCCTAATAATTCTGCACTCCCTGTATATGGTGTATCTATATGTAAACATGTTTTGTGATGCCGCGTGTCCACTGTTGAGTAGGAAACCTGTTGTTAAAATCCCACCCCTGGGTATTACCTGCTGCTCATTCAAATGAATGTAATACATGGATGCATCAGGATCATTTACGGTGGTCAAATTTTGGATTAGACGAGGGAATGTGATGGCGAATTATGATAATCTTTTAGTCAGGCAGATTTTTCCTACCCAAGAATAATGATTTATCGCTCATTGCAAATTTGAACGATAACACAAAAAAAAAATATAATAATCACTTTTATATGAAGCTCATAGGGACATGAGGTTTTGATTTGTGGGACTTTGGCTGCTAAGACCCAACTGATTGGTGATATAAAGTGGCAGGAGTGCTCAGGTGAGACCTGTACCCTAGATTGGTACTCCTTGGAAATCAGAGCAGGCTCAAGGGAATTCTGTACACTGGAAATGATTAGGCTTAGTAATTTTGCTACAAATCTTATGTTTCTTAAATACATGTATAAATGTATATCAAAATTGGGGTCTATGAGCTGGAACCCCACTGATTTCCTATTTGTAGTGCCACAGAACTTTATAATGGAGGCACAGAACTTTATAAACTTTGTACATTCAAGCCTTTCAAAAATAGTGGATGATTTCAGTAGCTGGAAATCTCCAGCCTGATCTTTCTTCTACTACACCATTCAGAGGTGGACTGGCTATAGACTCTACTGGGAAGTTTGCCCAAGACCCGTTTCCCAGGGGGCCTCCAGTGCTATAGTCATAGATGCCAGATACATAAAAACCTGGTGCGCCCAACATTGATGCTGGGAGTGTCATATACTTATTTGATTACTGCTGGCAGTGCATGGAGGAGCCACTAGGCCTGAAGCCTATAAGGCAGTGTACGAATTGCACAGAGGGTCTCGAAGTGATGACGTAATTACAATCCCCTGCTTTGGGACACAGATATCTCAGGCTGGAGGCTGGAAGTGGCCTGTGGCCTGCACAACAGATGGCAGCATGAAACAAGACTCAGGTGAGTATTAGATCATTTTTCTAGTCACTTAGGGGGACATCATATAGGATGCACTCTGGCAGCATTACTGGGAGCACTAATTGTTGGAGGCACTATAGAGGTATTGCTGGGGTAACTATAGGAGGGGCTTTTAATACTAGGAGCTCTATAGGGGGAATTACTGGGGAAACTATGTGTGCATTGTTATTACTGGGGAATCAAAGAGGCATTATTATGACTGGGGGCATGATAAAACCATTATTAGACGCACCCGATGATAAGACGCACTCCAGATTTTAGAGGAGGAAAATAAGAAAAATATATTTTTCATCGGACCTCATATCAGATCCTCAGATCAATAATAGAAAGATTGCAGCACACAGTTTTTCTTGTTGCTTATTAAATTTTAATTTTTTTTGTTTTTTCATCACATAATCAAAGTTCCAGTGCAAATTTTCACATCACAGCTTAATGTATAGAAGAAAATTGACCAGACGTTTCGGCCTGTCACAGCCTTCTTCAGTGGTCTTAAATCTACAAAAATAATGTATATTTGTATGAGTCACAGAATATTTGCATCATGATCTTGGTTAGGTGAAAAAATTGTAAGAGAAAGTTTTAGTATGTACATGTACATTGAACATAGGGGAAGAAATGATATACAAAGAGCATAATATAAAAACAATTGACAGTTTTTTGCGTCTTGGGAGTGAACACAATGTTGTCAGCGAGAATTTAAAGCGGTGATATAGGTAAATAGGTTTGTGCATGTAGCTCATTCCAGTGCCATAATTGCACACATGGGATACAGCCCAACACAGGACACATTTGCACTAGTGACCAGACATGTGGAATAGATGATCCACCTAGTGGGTCAAGGAATCATATAGAGTATCTGTGTTTATGTATATATGGGGTCAGTGCATTGTGGCATCGGTTGGGAAGCCCCCTGGGTGCAAGTAGTTTGACCATTATACAGAGATCATTTAATAAATAATATTACTGCCGGGTATATCCTGAGCAACCTAATCAAGCATAGAGAAACATCATATTGTGGAGAACAAAACATTGGGTTAAGATCCTGTAATTACCTTAGGGTGCTGTGTTTCAGGGGTTATTGCGCTGGATGCACAGGACGGACGCTAACTAGGCGCCTTTTAAAGTGGCGAGGAACGCCACTGCAGGGTATATCCGGGTCACGTGACGCTGGTGGAGCATGCGTGCGCTCCATCTGCGTGTCAGGTACGCAGACTGGCCGTTCCCACTGTTACAATGCGCATGCGCGAGTAACGTGACCAGGGCGGAACAGACGTGCGTTCCACCTGCGTGTCACTCGTTTGGGCCGTGCGTCTGGAGATATCAGGTCGCGTGACACTGCTGTATATTTTGGAAGGAGGCTTGAACGAACACCCGTCAGTGTCCGGACATGTCTGTTGTGGGGGCCAGATGTATATATTTTTGGAAATAAATGGCAATATTATATTTTATTTTTTATTTTTATATTTTGTTTTTTGTTGATATATCCAAGTCCCTGACGAGTCCAATGATTTAAGATGAGTTGGCACACTGAAATGCACGGCAAAACACAACATAAAATACCATAGCATGCTTTTATGATCATTTGATTGATGATAAAGACCTGTTGATATATGACTAATCTATAATGTCCCTATCGTAATAAATGGTGGGTGGGGTGGATAACGGAAAAGAAGGATAAAGGAAAAACTAGGGGGTGGGAGGGGGAGGGGGGGGGAAAGAATGGGGGAAAAAGGGGGGGGGAAGGAAAAGGGAATGCTGAGGCGGGGGGGGGGGGTTTCTCACCCTCGCAGGTCGTAATTTCAACGGGTCTGTAAGGGAAAATGAAAAGTTTGTTAATTACATATAGGAATGATAATCTTAACCGTTACATTAGACATTGATAGAGAAATCACATTCTCGATTGAGACCGTGTGGCGAGAGAGTTCCGAGTGTGTGGATCCAGTATGCCTCTCTTTGTTTTACATGTGAGATCCGGTTTCCGCCGCGTCTTGGAGGATTGATTTGCTCCAATACCTGGAAGCGCAATTGGGATACCCGATGATTTTTCTCGCTAAAATGGTACGGGACAGGTAGCAAGGTGTGTCCGAGTCTAATGGTGGATTTGTGCTTACTTACTCGATCGCGAATATGTTGAGTAGTTTCGCCCCACATACGCCAGTCCGCATGGGCACTTCAATATATAAACTACAAAGCTAGAATCACATGTAAAAAATCCCTTAATTTGGTATGGTCGTCCGGTTCTTGGATGGGTGACGTGTTCGCCTCTAATAACACTTGAGCATTGTGCACAATGTAAACAAGGGAATGTTCCTTGTCGTCGACTCTTTAGGAAAGTTTGTTTTGGTAGCTTGGTAAGGCTACCTATATCGGCCTTGACCAATTTGTCTCTAACATTGCGGGGTCTCTTATAGCAAGTAAGTGGGGGTTCACTAAATTCTGAAATGTTAGGGTATGCCTTCATGAGTACCGGCCAGTGCTTCCTCAATGCCTGATGAATTTTAGGGACCAGGGGGTGGTATGTTGTTACACAGGCTAACCTTTTATGTTCCTTTTTTGCGTGGTTGGACTACCTCGGTGATGCTATTCAATGTGGAATCAAGCAATGTCTGTGGATAGCCTCTTCTCTGAAATTTCTCCGTCATTTCTTTTAGTCTGTTTTTTTTCACATTAGTGTCAGTGACAATGCGGTTGACCCGTATAAACTGAGATTTGGGCAGAGAATTTTTTGTGGCCCTGGGATGACAGCTGTTATAGTGAAGGAGACTATTACGGTCAGTTGGATTGTTGTGGAGATCCAATGTTATATTACCCAATGAGTCAAGCCAACTACTGTGTCTAGGAAGCTTATTTTTTCTTGGCTTGTCTGCATGGTGAAACATAGTTCTGGATAGACAGCATTAAGATCCTGAACAAACTCTTCGATGGTGGTGATGGGGCCCCCCCATATGCAAAAAATATCATCGATGAATCGTAGCCACGTGACTGAAAATTGATTGAACAAGGGGTGAGTATATACGTGGTCTTCCTCGAAGGCTATCATGAAGGGATTTGCATATGGTGGGGCCACATTTGATCCCATAGCGGTACCTCTTTTATGACCGAAATATGTGCCACCGAACATGAATTATTTTTTTGTCAATATAGTTGTCAATAACTCGATACAAAATTCTTGTTGTATCATGTCGAGATTGGAATGGGTAAATAGTAATCTAGCTGTGGCCTGAATTCCCTTTTCATGTTCAATTGATGTGTACAAACTGTTCACATCTAGAGTAATTAGTGTGCAGTTTGGTGGTATATCTGACTGTTGTAGTTTGGAGATAAAATCTGTTGTGTCGAGGAGGAAAGATCTGGATGTTTTAATCAGTGGGGTAAGGATTTTTTCGAGATAAATGGCCAAGGGAGAAAATATTGAATCTGTTGAGGCGACAATGGGGCGTCCTGGGGGATCTTGCAAATTTTTATGAATCTTTGGTAAGGTGTAAAATACTGGTATGATGGGATCTTGTTTGGTGAGGAACGTTGCGGTCTTGGAATCAATTATCTCTAGACTACTGTATGTACTGAGGATATTTGAAATCAGTCCCTGAATTTGTACCGTCGGATTCTGTCGTAGGATCTCATATGTTGTCTCATCATTTAATTGTCTCCTGATCTCACACATGTATTTAATTTTGTCCATTACTACCAGGGCACCACCTTTATCGGCTGGTTTGATTATGATATCGCTCTGTGTTTGCAATGAATCTAGGGCCATTTTTTCTTCTGCTGTCAAATTATTTGTATGTTTGTAATGACCTTGTCCATGAGCTTTTATAATTTCCTGTATGGATTTTTCGGGCAAAGGAAATAAATGTTTCTACCGGATGTTTGTTGCGTGGTGGCATGAATGAGCTTTTATTTCTAAGGCCTAGTGTCTCCAGGGATAATGCCCCTGGTGGTTCCGCAATAGTGGATGGTCCTGGTTCCGCCTCGCTAAAGTGTACCTTTAGTCTTAGGGTCCGGTAAAACCTCTGGAGTTCTTGTTCCAGGGTGAATGTGTTCAGGCTTGGTGTTGGGCAAAAGGATAATCCCTTTTGGAGTATGTAAGTCTGTGCAGGGGATAGGTTGGTAGAGGAGATATTTACAACTAAATTGTTCTCCTTACCTGGGATCGAGTCTGTACTTGGCTTCCTTGATCGTTTCCTCCCGCCCCTCCTAGTGCGCCTAGTCCTGGTCCCCGTCCTCTCCGTCGGTTGCCTAAAAAACGAGCCGGATGTTTGTAGCTTCCTGATCGGTCACTATCGGATGAAGAGCCGGAATGATGTTGGTATCTGTTATCCCAAGGATTATATTGAGGGTTTCTTTTCCATCTATAGACGTTGTCAAGACGATAGTCCTCCGCGTCGCGTACGAATTTTTGTCGTTTGTTCAGTTCTGTGTGTTTCCTATATTAGCTTAAATTGTTTGTCAATCCTCTCTTTGGCTTTTTTCCAGTCTTCCTCTGGTGCTGTTGTAATCAGAGTTGTTTCTGTGATCTCAATTTTCTTAGATAATTCCTCTATTGACTTTTGTAGTTGTTCTAGGGTGAGCAGGATTATATCAAAAGAGCATTTGTTCAGAATATTTTCAAAACGTGTGGAAAATTCTGTGTTGTGGGCAAATAATGTGGGTCTTAGTCTTGATCGCAGACCTCTCGGTATGCGATTATTTCGGTAATATTCGGCAAGGGTGCTACAGTGGAGCTCCCAACCAATCAGACGTTTGCGGTCTCTTTCGTAGTCTCGTATCTTTAGTTCGTGGCTGGGTATATGAAGGAAATCGCTGGGTAGGTTCACTCCGGAGACAATGCTGTCTGCAGTGTTGGTGTCATATGAAAACACATTTGTCATGTTCGGATAGGGTGCTGGTAACTCGCAGTATCGCTTACAGTGTTGAGTTTTTGAGTACCGTACTCCGTTTTGGTTCACTGGTGCCTGCAAGGACTTGTTCAGTCACATTCCAATAATAGAAAGATTGCAGCACACAGTTTTTCTTGTTGCTTATTAAATTTTAATTATTTTCTTTTTTCATCACATAATCAAAGTTCCAGTGCAAATTTTCACATCACAGCTTAATGTATAGAAGAAAATTGACCAGACGTTTCGGCCTGTCACAGCCTTCTTCAGTGGTCTTAAATCTACAAAAATAATGTATATTTGTATGAGTCACAGAATTTTTGCATCATGATCTTGGTTAGGTGAAAAAATTGTAAGAGAAAGTTTTAGTATGTACATGTACATTGAACATAGGGGAAGAAATTATATACAAAGAGCATAATATAAAAACAATTGACAGCTTATTGCATCTTGGGAGTGAACACAATGTTGTCAGCGAGAATTTAAAGCGGTGCTATAGGTAAATAGGTTTGTGCATGTAGCTCATTCCAGTACCATAATTGCACACATGGGATACAGCCCAACACAGGACACATTTGCACTAGTGACCAGACATGTGGAATAGATGATCCACCTAGTGGGTCAAGGAATCATATAGAGTATCTGTGTTTATGTATATATGAGGTCAGTGCATTGTGTCATCGGTTGGGAAGCCCCCTGGGTGCAAGTAGTTTGACCATTATACAGAGATCATTTGATAAATAATATTACTGCTGGGTATATCCTGATCAGACCCCCATAAATATTAAGACTTCACATCAGACCTCATATCAGCCCTCCATGTCAGACCCCCAACAGACCTCAAAACAGCCCTTTTCTTTTAGACCCCCATCAGACCTCAGATCAGCCCTTTTCTCTTAGACCCCCATCAGCCCTTTTCTTTCAGACCCCCATCAGCCCTTTTCTTTCAGACCCCCATCAGCCCTTTTCTTTCAGACCCCCATCAGACCTCAGATCAGCCCTTTTCTTTTAGACCCCCATCAACCCTTTTCTTTCAGACCCCGATCAGACCCCCATCAGCCCTTTTCTTTCAGACCCCCATCAGACCTCAGATCAGCCCTTTTCTTTTAGACCCCCATCAGCCCTTTTCTTTCAGACCCCATCAGACCTCAGATCAGCCGTTTTCTTTTAGACCCTGATCAGCCCTTTTCTTTCGGACCCCCAACAGACCTCAGATCAGCCCTTTTCTTTTAGACCCCTATCAGACCCCCATCAGCCCTTTTCTTTCAGACCCCCATCAGACCTCAGATCAGCCCTTTTATTTTAGACCCTGATCAGCCCTTTTCTTTCGAACCCCCAACAGACCTCAGATCAGCCCTTTTCTTTTAGACCCCCATCAGACCTCAGATCAGACCTTTTCTTTTAGACCCCCATCAGACCTCAGATCAGCCCTTTTCTTTCAGTCCCCCATCAGACAAAAAAAAACTAAACTTCTCTTACCTCTCCTGCACCGCGGCTCCGCTCAAGGTCCGGCGGTCTCTTTAGAAGTCGCACTCCCCTGTCTTCTATGGCCGTGCTGCACTGTCACCTTACTGCATGCAGCGTCAGGTCATAGTGTATGCACTACATCCTGACGCTGTACAGAGTCAGGACAGTGCAGTGCCGGCCCCAGCAAGAAGACCAGGGAGGTTGAGTATTGGAAGCTCTTGAAGAGCTTCTTACCCCCTCCCAGCCCCTAATGCATACTAGTGAGCGCGTCCATAATGGAAGCGCTCACTAGTATTCGCTTTATAAGACGCACTGCCATTTTCCCCCTACTTTTGAAGGGGGAAAAGTGCGCCTTATAAAGTGAAAAATTTGGTAGGTCATTATTACTACTGGGGACGTTTAAAGGTGCTTTATCACTACTGAGACCACTATAGAGGGGATTTATGACCACATGGGGTACTGTGGGGGTCTTTCTTTGTACTGGAGTCACCCTGGGAGAGCATATCACTACTGGGGTCACTTGTCACGGCTGAGGATGGGGGAAACCCTCAGCCGTGTGATGCCAGATGATGTTGTGGCTACTCGGCCATGAGAACAGGATAGGGAGCAGGTCACCTCCTCAAGCATCCCTAACCTGACCCTAACTCCTAACCTGCATGGGCCGACCTTAAAGGTAGGAGGACCCATGCGCATGAACCTCGGAGCCCTGACTTACCCTCCGCAGATCCCTGAGCTAGGAGCTGGGTAAGACGACCTACTCCTCCAAGGCACGGAGGAGCAGGAGTCTCAATGGCCAAACTGTTGGGAAAAGGGGAACTCATACAGCCTTACGGGAATGACAGGCGAACTATTAGTTCCACTAACCTGTCACAGCCTTGCTGACTGTATCCCTGCGCAAACAGGAATCCAGAACCGTAAGCTGCACCAAAGACATAGGAAGGTCCCAACAGAACATAACATACCACATCACACACAGCAAGACATAAACATAACGACATTATCTTTATGACCACAGGGGTGGCTCTCACTGGCAGGTAATATGCACAGGAGGCTGCTCCAGCCAAGCATGACTGAAGCAACCTACTGAGCCATGCCAAACACCAAGGCTATATAGGCCAAGAAGCCACACCCCACAGTCGGACACACCCAGTGACATCACACACACAGGGAAGGGAGTTAACCCTTCCAGCACCACAGAAGGGAAACCCATACTAAAGGGAAAAGTGTCAGTGCACACAACACACTACACAGAGTGCACACAGACATACAACACAGTGAACACAATACACACACCTAACATAGAGGTTGCTAGGTGCAACCGCATGCACAGCAGGAAAGCTGCCACATACATACGTTGTCAGCGGCAACCACAGGTGAGGCAAATACCACTGCCCTCACCTGTGATTGACAACAAAACAAAACCGCTGACCATCGCATGCGGTTGAAGAGTCACAGTCATAGCCATGGCTGTGACATCACTACAGGAAGGTATCATTACTACTGGAGGCACAATCATTACTACTTCTTGGCGCAATTATTTTGTATGGTACTAATATTTTTAAGAAGACTATATGTATGGCACTATTTGTTTCTGCAGTGTAGTATTTGGGGGCATTGGAGAGCACAGTTCGTACAGTATTGGGTGTAGCAGCACGATGACACAGTTGGGGTACCAGGATGGGAAGTTTTTGTTGAGATGGCGGGGAGGATGATGGAAAAGTGAGGAATCTAAGATGTCTGTGTGGCAAACTCTGCAGAGACAAGACATGGCTGGAAGAAGTTGTCATGGTGGTCTGGTCCACATGTAGAAGATTAAGATAGTAAACTTTTACATCAGAGAAGACATTGCTAGATGTAATAGATATTTAGTGGTGTATTCTCTTGTATTTTTGGTAGCGCTGAAAGACCAGGCAGAATGTTGATGGTAGGGTTGGCTTGATGCTGTGGCATACTTATCACCTCCTCAGCACCCTCCTCCAAAATTAACAAAAAAGTTGCCCTATGTCCTAGGCAGGTTCAAACTGACAGAAGGTGGGGCAACACAAGTAGGTAGGGGCAACAGAAATAGGTAGGGACAAAATACCGCCCCAACAAAACCAAATACCACAGTGCAGCACAAAATACTGCCTCTGCAAAACCAAATACCACAGTACAGCACAAAATACTCCCGCCCGCGCCACAGTATGAAACTGTATCATCGTCTTGAGAATGGCAATAGAGTTGAATTCAGGAGGGCACCTGTGGCCGTTGGCCAGGTGCATAAGTGCCCAATGCTCCTGCATTAACTAAGGGCATCATATCTTTATATACCTAGCTGGGAGCCATGAAGAGGCCTTGGGTAGTCCCCTGGGCATCGGCCTATCAGGAAACTTCCCTGTAATGACTATGGGCAGTCCACCCTGTGGTTGCACCACGTCAACATCCATTTTTAGTCAATAGTGACTTTGCTCTATTGGCCGTAATAGGGTATATAGAGAAAAGTAAAGATGCTTTCACTATATGAAAATACAATATGATAATGTAACGCACATGGATATTTTATCACTTGCTTATATATCTGGTTCAATAGTTGGTATGATAGATGTTTCGATAAACATGTGTTCTAGCAAGTATTCTCAGCTTTCTAATATAAGATATCATTAGATTCCCCTCACATACTTTTAGTGCATCTGATTCTCAATACCAACATACTTTGGCTTGATCTTCATGGGTAATTTAAACATAAGCTTCACTTCTTTCCAGAGGCTAACCAAGAACACTATGTTCTTTTGATAGCACATAACTATTGGCACTGGGGAGGCAAGGAGAAAAACATTTGTTAGTTCATCTGGTTTATGTTAATGTTAGTGGGTGACATAATATTTCCTATTTCTATTATATAAGGTCTATCCAAAAGTTACATACCGCTTAGGCAGCCCATACAGCTGCTGTGGGGTTCTGTGCCCAGCCCAAGTTTGCTGTAATCCCTTTTTAAATCGATGTTGAGAACTTATGGATGGAGGGCCCACATCACAGGCAAACAAGAGTATGGGGATTAAACTCAAAAGTCATATAAAGAAGATTGAGGGAGGGGGCAAACAAGCATTAAAGGGGGTTTATGGTTTGCATCAACATCCTACAAAATAATCATTTATGGAGCTGTAATTTTGTAATGTATTTCTGTTAACTTTATTGCTCCTATCTTCTGTTCTGTCTATGCAGCTCTTTCTTATTTCCTGTGATGTTATGTCCATGGGTGTGTCAGTGATAGGTGAGTGTCCATGTAACTAGCTGGGTGGGAGGAGCTATAAACTAGCTGGGTGTTGTTAGGGGCGGTGCTGGAGGTGTGGCAGAGAAAGGAGAAGTGCATCATGGGTTTGGTTGGATACAGCAACAGGAAGTGCTACATCCAGGATGTAAACCAACCAGAGTGATCTGTTTACATGGTAAAACCGGGTCAAGAGAGTCCAAATTGAAAAAAAACTTGTGAAGATGTATATGAGGTAAACAACTACATGAGAATATATGTTTAAACAACATATTAATCCTAGAAACCCCTTTACGTCCCATTTTGCTGGTGGTTAGAATTGTGATTATGAGGTGCAATTTTGATCTTCGCTACAGGAATCCCTCACCTACCTGTATGTACACTTCTGGGCCTATCATTGGAATTATGCCTCATTCACACATCAGTGTTCGGTCAGTGATTTCCTTCAGTGATTTGAAGCCAAAACCAGGTGCGGCTCTAAACACAGAACAGGTGCAGATCTTTCCGTTATACTGTACCTTATGTCTGTGGATTTTCCAATCCTGGATTTGGTTCACAATCACTGATGGAAATAACTGACCGAACACTGACGTGTGCATAAGGGCTTACTGTCCTGAAAGATGGGTTATATATGACATGATTTCCACCAGCAGTCCCCTTGTGTTATATGATAGGAATGTCAATATTAAAATACATTTTCCCCAGTTTCCTAGTTCACTTGTGCTCATAAAAGTATTTGTGATAGTACCGTAAGTTATTTAGGGGCATACAGTGACCATATATCCTATTTTTTCCGGACATGTCCTCTTTGTGAGAACTAAACATAGAAACATAGAATGTGTCGGCAGATAAGAACCATTTGGCCCATCTAGTCTGCCCAATATACTGAATTCTATGGATAGCCCCTGGCCCTATCTTTTATGAAGGATGGCCTTATGCCTATCCCATGCATGCTTATACTCCTTCACTGTATTTGCATCTACCACTTCTGCAGGAAGGCTATTAAATGCATCCACTACTCTCTCAGTGAAGTAATACTTCCTGATATTACTTTTAAACCTTTGCCCCGCTAAGGTCAAGATGGCAGCCCAAAGGTGCAAGAGTTGAAGGACCTGTATGATGTCATCATTATGAGATCAGTGCAGGAGGGGCCTGATGCTCAGCAGTGGAGTGGTGAGCCGGAGAAACCTTGGAAGTTACGGCCTCTCCTTTTATAACCCCTCCCTGAGGGTCCTTTGATATCATATTATATCAGCCTAGACATGCTGGGAGTTGTAGTTCTCTCCTCTTATACCCCCTCCCTTACTCTGATATCCCATATCAGCCTGGACATGCTGGCAGTTATAGTCCTCTTCCCTTATACGTCTGCCCTGTAATGTGCTCTGCTATCACATTATATCAGCCTAAATATGTTGAAATGTCCTTTGATATCCCATAATAATGACATGGTCATGCTGGGAGTTGTATTCCTCTTATGTCTCTTCCCTGCAATGTCCTCATATGCTAGTAAGTAATGAGTAGAGAGTAATGTAAGAAAGGAAGATGACATTGTAAGGTGTGAAGCGGAGGCCTACCTTATTCTGCGGCAGAACAGAGTGTGATAAATGAATAAGACAGGCATAAAGGATATCTGTAGGGAACATGTGATAGATTGAGAGGATTCTCAGAACTGAATAATCTATTGTAGTTCCCCCGAATTTTCACATTTTGCATTACTATTTCTTTGGATGTTAGCCACATTCACTTCCAGAAAATAAGGAAAAGCAGTTTTGGATAAAAGCAATTAAACGGAAAGGGTGGAGATCAGCTTGAGCATTTATTCACCACAGTTGGTGTCTCCTGATCTCGCTTTGAATGAGACATTATTCTTAGAAAAGGGATTTTTTCCTAGACCAGGAGGGGAAATGTGTGTGTGTGGGGGGGGGTTTGGGGGGGGGTAGTTAAACATGGATAAAGCTAAGTGTGTTTCCTATGTATTTTTTCTGCAAGACAGTCTCCGAGAAGAGATAATTGTTCAGGGAACAGGGCTTGTACACTGTATATTGTTCCTGAATTAGATAAATTATACAGAGTTCTAGGAAACCTGCCTCAGGTCCTGCCTTGACTATTATCATATTGCACTAACGTTTATTGGGATCACTCATTGAAACTAAAGCTGGGCAGATAATGGTCACTCTACCGATCCTCCCATACACATGCATGCCTGGCATATGTAGTGAATGGGAAGAGGCGAGAAAGCCACTGTCAGACAGCTCTGGCAGTGGCTTTTCTCCTGGGATCAAAAGGAAGGGGCAGTTGAAATCCAACGATCTTCCCAGACATCAGCCTTTAGGGTAGAGTGGGATCACCCCATACACATTGAGCATCCATGTTTATTTCAATAGTGAAACAGGAGTAAGCTGCTGTCAAACATCTCTGGTAGTGTCTATCTACATGGAGCAGAAAAGACTGGACATATTGAAATCTGACATGCCCGAGTCTTCTCCTCCCAATGTCTGCCATTGGGGCACTGTCAGATTGCTCTAAAATTTGGTGATCACACAAAATTCCTATAAGGACCTGCACTATTTCTTTGAATATTTATAATTTTCCATGTCAGTATATAAACAAAATCTATACAATCCTACAGGTTTCACAATGGCCCCTAAGCCTAATAGGCACCACTTCTTGGTCTGTACAGATCACTTTACTGCTGTTACCTTCTTATCTGTCATTGCTAGGACACATCACCATTGAGGCCAGTCATTGGCTGCAGTGGGCCACGTGACATCGTCCACCCAGAGGTTTACCAGACAGGGATCAGAAGACCAGAGAAGAGAGCCATGGAGCTGGAACAGAGCAGTAGGGAGCAAGTCAGTGTCATTTTTTCAACTGTTATAATGTGGTGCTACTCACAGTTAAAAATGTTACAAAGATGGACAACCCCTTTAAGAACTTTAAAGACCATAAAATCAAATAAATGAAAACTTGCACTAATACTCAGTTAAACCATATGGAGACACTTAATATATGGCCATTTGGCTAAAAATGTTTGTATTAATGTTGATAATGCAGCAGTATGAATTAGGGCTGGACTGACACTGTTTTTTTTTTCTTAAAGAGGACCAATCATCTTTAATGTTGTTCTGGACATTTTATTTTCAGAAATAATTTACATTATATGAAAATACTAAATGGGTTTTCCAGCCTACAGACATTAATGACCTATCCTCAAGATAGGTCATCAATATCATAACACCCAGCACCTCCACGATCAGCTGGTTTGGTAACCGCAACGCCGAAAAATATACAGTGTACAGAGCTGCAGTATACCAGTGTCAGAAACTACATAGTGTACACAACCTTCTGCTTCTACTCCATACACAGTATACTTTCCGGCGATGTGGCTGCCAAACCAGCTGATCGGCGGGGGTGCTGGCTATTGTATCTCCGCCAATCTGATATTGATGACCTATCCTGAGGACAGTGCATCGATACCTCTGTAGCCTGGACAACACATTTAAATATCAAAGGTGCTCAAAAGTACCTTTTCTCATGTAGGTACAGCTAGTACTGTAGTAAGGACTAGAAAGTCCAAAATAGGTGCCACAGTTACTTATTGGTTGGCACCCATCAGTCATTGAAGGAGGCCTAATGTCCTATTACACGGGCCCATCAATGATCAGTGATTTAAAGGACCTTTCACGTGATACTCTTCCACTGGGCGATTTGCAAATCTGCAATCATTCAACATATTGGGCATTTGTTCTTTTGTCTGGTGATTGCCAGAATCTTTAAACTGGCCACTTATCACGAATGCTATTTGTACAATTATTTTTTACTAATAATTGTCCAATCCTCAGCCATTGTGAGAGGACTCTTACATGATTTTATTTTTTAAATGGGCATAAATGAATAGCCAATAATTTCTGCATTATAATGATGTTATTTTACTTTCACCCACCTACCAAACAACTTGCTCATAAGCCCTCTAAATATATATAATGGGGGGGGGGGGGCAAATTTAATCTTTCTTCTAAGCAGCTATGGGCAAACTCTCTAAAGAGAAAAGTTAAGAAACCCCTGGTCGACCAAAATTGTCTTCCAGTCGAAGCGACATGGGTAGATTCGTCACAAAAACAGAAGCTAGAGGTGAAACCAAGATGGAGATAGAGACAGCGAGCAAGAGGATACAGCCGCAGCAGATGACCTACCTATCTCCAGAGAGTTTATGAAAGGGCTGCTTAATGCAGCTTTAGAACCCATATGGCAAGACCTGAAAGAAATAAAGCAGGACATACGGCAACTGGGATCCCCAGTAGAGGCGCTGGAGGCTGCTCAAACCGCCACAACTGAATTTGGTGAGCAAATATCACACAGATTAGATAATGCCCAAGCCCATATCAATTATCTCTACTCCCTAAGTGAGGACCAAGATAATAGAGGAAGACGCAATAATATAAGACTTAAAGGGGTCCCTGAATCTGTTGGCCCTGATGTGCTGCGCCCCACAATTACGCAGTTCTTTGAACACCTTGTTTCAACACCAGAGTTATTTAGTATGGACAGAGTGCATCGCACCCTTCGACCACTGCCTAAACCTCAAGAGCCCCCCAGGAACGTGATATGCCGCCTGTCAAGCTTTTTGGCCAAAGGGCAAATAATTGCAGCAGCCCGGTCTAACAGGGCACTAGAGATTGAGGGGTCAGCAATTACTGTTTGCCAAGACCTCTCTCCCATGACCCTGAGGAAAAGGGAACATTTAAAACCACTATTAGAGGTTCTACAGATACGTCAAGTGATGTTTAGATGGTTACACCCCTTCGGCCTCCTGATCAATACCCCAAATCGCAAGATCGTTATCAGGGCACACGTCGATCTTGAGAGGATCCATGGAGCATTGGACATTTCAAGTTTTGACATCCCAGACTGGTGCCCTTCACAAAACGTTGCTTCTCTTCCTCCTCTAACGGCGAGGGATCCCTGGCAAGCAGTTCCAGCCAAGCTGCAGAGACCTAGGAAGACATCAAGATCTCAAGCATCAAAGAGTGATATAAGAAATATTTAATAACTTTCCAACCCATTCACCTCAGCTTGAACAGTTCACTTCTTTTCTAAGCCTTTACTCTAATGCTTTTCTTCCCTCCTCTCTTCCTTCTTCCCTTCCACTTTTTTCACTTTTTTACTCTTTCTTTTTTATTTCTAATGATAAAGGTATTACACTTCCTTTCCTTTGTCTTACATGCTGGTTTCCAGTTGTTGGAGGAGTATGGGGCTGCAATGACATCTGTTGTGTGCTCCCTGCTCCACCCGATTGGAAATCATAATGTAAATATATACAGCCCGTTTCTGAATGCCCTCTCTGGTAAATGGGCCACCTTATACGGACCGCCTCTCAGGTTCAAATGACATACGAGTCAGGTTTGCTTTCTGCTCACGCTGGCTTCTTTATCCACTGTTTTACTTTAAATTGTTGTATTACGTTTTTCCTTTACTTCTCCCCTAGCTAGCTTTCTTCCCTCCCCACAACCCAGAAGGCTGCAGCGCAAGCATAGGTAAAGGTCTGGAATTATGGCTAAAGGCTATTACGTTTTTAGAAATGGCTAACCTGCAGGTATGTACCTTTAATGTCACAGGGATTAATGGCCCAACAAAAAGGAGCCAGGTCTGCCACTATTACATAAAAAGAAAGTAGATACAGGAGTCTCACTTCTGCGTCAATCATATTCCAAAGATGTCCCACTAATTATACAACCAATGGTTTCATAGTCCTTCACCCCGTACAGCAAAGAAAAGGAGTCAGTATAGCCTTTGTGGGGATTCGCTCTGGTAGGCAGATTAGCGGACGCAGTACAGAGGTAAAAACTTTAATCTTTAAGTTAAACATTTCAGTGTTTATTTCACTCATAAACAAAATGACAGTTTGCCGTCTTGGTGTTCATTCACACCAGGGCAAGTCCACAGAACAAAAAACATTCACCTTGTCAGCAGTTTTGACAGCAGCAGTCCACAACAGGTTTTAGGGGCCTGCTTCCCAGCAATGCAGCTCTCAGCCCTTTAGCACAGCACACATCCTTAGATCTAAAAAAACAGAGACTCCACAGCTTCCTTGTCAGATGGAGGATAATCCACCCAGCTGAGACTGCTGGCTGGGTTTTTATTATTCCAGGCGAAACCCGGCCTGGAACGTGGGGAACAGCCACCCACCCAGCACTTTGGCTGCTCCCAGTAAGAGCCGGCCCGGATAGGCTTTACAGCCACACTAAATAACCAAAAGTGTCAGGCAGCACTAGCTGCCGCTGACACTTAAAATTACCGGCTCTTACCTCACCGAGGCCAGGAACCTTGGTGACACATATCTTCCGTCAATGACGGCCCCTTGCGCTTTCCTACACCTTTCATAGAAAGATTCCCTTTGTATATCATGCAACGATGGTTGACGAGGAAGGTAGATATATCTTTGTCAAGGGTACTATAGCCCTCAGTGCCCTGGCTCAGTCAAGCCATTGCTTAATTTGGTGACTTCACCGAAGGGACAATTATGCTAGGAGGTGATTTTAATGTGGCTCTGGTCCCAGGTCTAGATTGTTCGACTGGGTCATATGCCATGTCTTTGTCGTCCCTGCCCAAGGTTAAAAATGTTCTCTCATCTCAAATATTAGTGTACGCGTGGCGGACAATGCACGCACATGAAAAAGATTACACTTATTTTCAGTAGCTCACCATTCCTACCAAAGACTGGATTACATTTTCTTTCCAATACACTCTCTCCAACACTGTATCTCCTCGCATATCGGAAGCATACTTCTATCTGATTACGACCCTGTTTTTTTCACCATTGTAATTTCTGCAATGCAGAAATCAGAGTTTAGATGGTGTCTAAATGAAACTCTGATAAGCGGGCCACATACTACTAAAATAGCTGGTCAACTGGAGGAATACTTCCGATTAAATGAATCCCCTGACATTTCAGACTCAGTGTTATGGGATGCTCACAAATCTGTTATGAGAGGCCACCTTATCGCTTTAGGGGCACATGTCAAAAAGCAAAGACAGGCAAAAATTCAGGATCTCTCATTGCAGATTTCATCCTTAGAATCACAGCACAATAAAATTCTTAGCAAACAATGTCCTGACATGCCTGGACACCCTGAGAGCGGAATTAAAAAATATGTTAAATACTCAAACCGCTAAGCTATTTTTAACTACCCAATATAAATATTATGCCCATGGCAATAAAGTATCGAAAATACTATTATCCCAAATAAAGAAGAGGAAAGCAGCCTCCTTAATCTCCCTTATTAGATCTCCTTCTAGGATTGCAAATGGCCCTAAAAGAGTCACCCACAAATAAAAGCCCTGGTCCAGATGGTCTGCCTATACATTACTACAACTCATTTAAAACTATACTATTACCGCATTTGTTAGCAGTCTGCAATGCAGCGCTAAAAGGTCAGCTTTTCTCTAAAGATATGCTCTCAGCTCAAATCTCCATTATCCCCAAACCATATAAGGACCACTCCTTATACTCAAATTACCGTCCGATCTTTCTCCTTAATAATGATCTTAATTTATATGCTAAAATGCTGGCAAACAGATTGAAAGTCTTTCTGCCAGACCTCATATCGCCTGAACAAGTGGGGTTCATCCCCGGAAGGGAGGGGAAAAACAATATCGCAAGAGTGATCCAACTTATACAAATAGCCAAAAGCTCAGCCTTGCCCTTAGCCTTATTAAGGACAGACGCTGAAAAGGCATTTGACAGAGTAGATTGGTTATTCATGTCACAGGTACTGTCTAAATTTGGCATTCCTTCTCCTTTTATTGATGGAGTAATGGCTATGTACAGAAACCCAACGGCATGGGTCTTGGTAAACGGTACTCTTTCTCCCCCGTTCGATATATCGAACGGGACGCGCCAGGGTTGCCCGATGTCCCCATTGTTATTTATCTTAGTCATAGAACCTCTTCTGCAGGCTTTTAGACTATCAGAGGAAAATAAAGAAGTCCCAGTAGGTACCCATATACATCAACTAGCAGCATTCGCTGACGACGTTTTATTATTTGTCGCAAATCTGGAACAAGCTTTCCCTGCGATTATGTCGCTCCTACAGGTCTTCGGCAGCCTATCTAATTTCTCAGTCAATCTCTCCAAGTCGATAGTTCTTAATGTCTCCATAGTTCCTCGACTGCAAGAGAGCCTACAACAAATAACTCCATTCCAATGGACTACACAGTTGATAGTGTTTCTGGGAATAAAAATCACCCCAGATTTCTCATTGTTATTTAAAGCTAACTTTCTGGGCCTGCCGAAGACTCTGGAGGACATGATAGGATCCTGGGAAATACCCTTTGTTTCCTGGTTTGGACGAAGGACTCTTCTTAAAACTATTTTGCTCCCCAAGGTGCTGTATTATTTACAAGCTCTACCAAGTCGTATCCCACGAGCGTTCTTCAAATGTTTACAAAGTGTCTTCGCGTCCTTCTTATGGGTGGACAGACCCAGGCTACCTCATAAGTATTTAATTCAACAACCTAAAAGGGGAGGCCTAGGAATCCCGGATCTATATATTTACCATAAGGCAATTACCTGCTCTAGATGCCTGGATTAGCTCCGGTCCCCGGCGGGTCGAATTGACATAACTATGGAAAAAATAATATGGCAAATATCCCATTGTGCTCTCTCTTATTCCTAGACTGCTCTTTAGTTCGTATAATGCTACAAACCAATAGTGCATTAATTAATTGTAAGTTTAAAAAAAAAATTCACCTCATCACCTACTTATTATGCAAATAAGAGATGTACTTTGCGCTTCATTACCAAATTTTTGGGCAACGCTGACAGACACAGCGAAATCATTGAATATCCCCCTTCTGTCCCTTTGCATCCCCTCATATAAGAGCTTAAGAGAAAACCCATTAGTAAAGTCCCTCTCCACCTTTCAACTAGGTCACATATTACAATTTGTTAAAAAGCAACTAGTAATTCCTCCCAAAACCACAGTTATCAGTTCTTGAAACACCAGCTTTACAAATTAGAGACCCCCCCAAAAAAGATATCCAAATTATATAATGCTCTAGTCCAGGCATGCTCAACCTGCGGCCCTCCAGCTGTTGTAAAACTACAACTCCCACAATGCCTTGCTGTCGGCTGAAAGCAGTAGACTGTTCAGGCATGCTGGGAGTTGTAGTTTTGCTGGAGGGCCGCAGGTTGAGCATGCCTGCTCTAGTCTGTCTCATGGTCCCCAAAAACACCCCTTTATTTCCTCTTGGGAAAAGGAAGTCAGTATTCAGTTCACAGAACAGGAATGGAATGTATTATTATCAAACTTCACCAGGGTGTCCAGGTGTCAAGCTGCAGGAAAACAGCTCCAGATTACTGACTCAATGGCATTACACGCCGCTGCGTCTCAATCAAATGTTTCCTGATGTTAGTCCCATTTGCTGGAGATGCAATAGTGCAATTGGCACCTATGGTCATACTTGGTGGACCTGTCCTAAAATCACAGTATATTGGACCGAAATATGTGCTACGCTGTCAAATCTTTGCAAAAAGACAAAAATGTGTTTATTTGGTTTATTTAACGGTTTCAAAGGTCAGAAAAAACACTCAAATACTATGTCACATATTACTAGCTACGGCTAGATTACTAATAGCAACTTCATGGAAGCAGGCAAATCCTCCCTCAATTCAACAGCGGACAAATAGGGGAGACCAACTCTACCGACTGGAACAGTTAGCGCACTGGGAAAAACGTACTCCACAAAAATTTGAGGTAATTTGGCAGCTGTGGCAGGTATTCCGTGGTTTTCAAACAACCTAATTAAACAGCTTCAAATACAAAGCATTTTACCTTCTAGTCCTGTCTTATATATCCATTTTGTCTATAGAGGACACAAAACCCATTAGTTGATGGAACTGAGATGCAGCTCTCACCCTCCTCCCTTCCTTCCCCCTCCCCCACTTTGCTACCCTTTTACTACCCTTACACTGGGTTCAGACCTGAGCGTTCGGGATGTTGCGCTCTGTATGCGCGATTCTACGGGCGTCTGACATACGCAGCTCCGGAACAAGCGAACGCCTATTGTCGCGCGTTCCCGCTAAGTCTATGTACGGGAACGCGCGACATGACCCCCCAAAGTAGCTCATGTACTTCTTGGGGCGTCGGGCGTTTTACAGTGCAATCGTACGCGCTGTAAAAAGCCCAGGTGAGAACCATTCCCATAGGGAATCATTGGTTCTTGCCTGTTGAGCGTTTTACAGCGTGTAGGAAAGCGCTGTAAAACGCTCAGGTCTGAACCCAGCCTTACTCCCCTACCCAACCATATTTATGTTATTTTTCAATGGGCTTCAAGATTGTACTATGTATACTACGCCAAAGATTGTTTTACACAAATAATTCTGACTTCACTGTTTCTATGTGATTCCTTGTACTAATGCGAATATCCTTCTGTTAATGCAGTCTTGATATGTTGTACATGATCTTAAATGTTCAAAGAATGTTATACATTACAATCCAATAAAAACTATTTTTAAAATAAGTTAAATTTATATAATGAAGAACCAGATAATAAATGTATGGAGTCCGGGTATTTGGTTAGGTGCCCTTGGTCATTCTCACCATATCCATGGATAGCGTGATTTTACTAACAGCTCCTGATTAAAGGGGTATTCCCATCTTAGACAATGGGGGCATATCGCTAGGATACCATTGTCTGATAGGTGCGGGGAGAACGGAACGGAGAAAGTTGAGGAAGGCACACTGCGCATGCGCAGCCGCCCTCCATTCATTTCTATAGAGCCGCCAAAAATAGCCGAGCGCTGGCTCGGCTATTTCGTCGGCCCCATAGAAATGAATGAGAACAGTGGCCGCGCGTGCGCTCCCATTCACTTCAATAGGTGAGGCGGGGAGCTGTGCTTGGTGGTGGACGGACCCCGGGGTCCTCCAGCCGCAACTCCCCCCGGCTCCGTTCTCCTTGTAGGTGCGGGTCCCAGAGGTGGGACCCGCACCTATCAGACAATGGGAGCATATCTTAGCGATATACCCACATTGTCTAAGATGGGATAACCCCTTTAAGTTTATGTTCAGGTCTACACTAAATATTCTGTTTTTCTGTTTCATCAAAGTGGCAGAAAAACAGAATTCCAGTGGTCACATGGTGGACCCTGACAGATTCCACTGACTTTTATTGGGGTCTGTCATGTTCTGTCATGGTTGCACTTTTTTTACCGGCAAATATGATTCAATCTGGGACAATACAGAACATGGCCAGGCTGCCCATATGATCCACACATTCAGTCCTGGAATATCCCCTATGGACAAGTATGCATTTATGCCAGGAACCCGAATAAGGCCTCATGCACACAACCCTGTATGTGCTTTGCCTCAAAACGCAGATCTGCAAATTGTGGATCTCGGTTGTGTGCATTCTGTAATTTTTTTAAAACTTCTGTAGAAAAGTCATATCCTTGTCTGCAAAATGGACAAGAATAGGGCGTTTTATCTTAATTGTGGGTCTGTGGAACGGTGTGCTGCCCTATTGAAATAAAAGGGTCCGCATCTGATATTCAGTCGTGTGCATGGGGCCTAATTGTAATAACATTCAAGATTTGCAGACCATGGCTCTATAAAAATTCTAGTTACCATGTAGCAAATTGGTAAATACAAAAACAGTGGCAACATACAATAAATATATTCCCTTTGAACTTGCAATGTTCTTTTCTGTTGGGAAATCTTAACCCAGCTGCCCTTTTGTCACATTATATTGTGCATGATTTTGTCATTCAGGCGGCTACAGGGAACGCCCTCCCTCGTGGTGTTGTACTGAGAGGTTTTAATATTGAGAAGGGGAAATGAGTTGACAAAGTTCTCATGGGCGCTGGAAGAGAAAACTATGTTATGCACTTCAGGCGAAGTTCTCCGGCTCTAACCTTTGTCCTTCTACCAGTGTCAGCTCATTTTCTCACTTATGGACGATATTCTCACAAAATGATCCTACTATGCACCATAGGTGAAGTGATTCAATTATGCAGAACTTGAAAACTGCCGCGGCATGCTAACCCCTGTAAGAAAATCGAGTGCATTCATTATCAGTCTGGGGACTAAAGGAGTTTCTTATCACTACATTGTCTGCAGGTAGACACTATGGGGGACATTTACTAAAGCTTTTGTGTGACTATTGTGGTGTTCACAATCCCAGATTATGGTGCATGCCATATTTGCTCCATAATTTTACAGCTTCTTACCACTTTTCTGAGGTGGCAAAAAATGGGGCTTGAGAGGGTTGGAGCTTCACACTGCCCACTGGATTTACCATAACTTGCAGCAGAAACTGGTGACTTAATTAATTTTTGCATCACATTTTACATGACTGCATGCCTCTTAGTGAATTAGGCACATCTTACTTAAGAGCAGAGAGATCAAGACTGGCATATGGTGATTTTATCATAGGGTGAACATTTGAAGTCAGTTTCGCAGTAGTCTACGATGGTGTACTTTGCACCAAATGTATGAAATGTGACATAGTATTTGGTAAATTCAGTGCATCTTTAAGGCCTCTTCCACACGGGTGTCACGTTTTGGCTCTGGAGGCGTCCCGGGCGCAATGCGGCAAACCCGTGCAAGTAGGTACCCAATTGCAGTCAGTTTTGACTGCGATTGCGTTCCATTGTTCAGTTTTTATTGCGCGGGTGCAATGTCTTTTGCACGCGCGTGATAAAAAACTGAATGTGGTACCGAGACCCGAATCCGGACTTCTTCACAGAAGTTCAGGTTTGGGTTCAAGGTTGTGTAGATTGTATTATTTCCCCTTATAACATGGTTATAAGAGAAAATAATAACATTCTTAATACAGAATGCATAGTACAATAGGGCTGGAGAGGTTAAAAAAAACATTTTTTTTTTTAACTCACCTTAATCTACTTGTTCGCGCAGCCCGGCTTCTCTTCTGTCTTCTTCTTTGAGCAATAGGACCTTTGATGACGTCACTGCGCTCATCACATGGTCCATCACATGATCTTTTACCATGGTGATGGATCATGTGACGGACCATGTGATGAGCGTAGTGACGTCACCACAGGTCCTTTTCCTGTGCACAGCAAAGATGAAGACAGAAGAGAAGCCGGGCTGCGTGAACAAGTGGATTAAGATGAGTTAAATTATTTTTTATTTTTTTTAACCTCTCCAGCCCTATTGTACTATGCATTCTGTATTAAGAATGCAATTATTTTCCTTTATAACCATGTTATAAGGGAAAATAATAATGATCGGGTCTCCCTCCCGATCGTCTCCTAGCAACCGTGCGTGAAAATCTCACCGCATCCGCACTTGCTTGCAGATGCTTGCGATTTTAACACAGCCCCATTCACTTCTATGGGGCCTGCGTTGTGTGGAAAATGCACAAAGAGGAGCATACTGCGATATTCACGCAACGCACAAGTGATGCGTGAAAATCACCGCTCATCTGCACTGCCCCATAGAAGTGAATGGGTCCAGATTCAGTGAGGGTGCAATGTGTTCAACCTCACGCATTGCACCCGCGCGGAAATCTCGCCCGTGTGAAAGGAGCCTAAACCTAATACTTCTGTCTAGAAATGCCACTCCATTTTTCCCATTCCACCCTCCTACTAAAGTAACTTTAGGACTTTTTTTTGTGCTAATTTTTTTTTTAAGTCTCAGTGAGAAATCTGGAGTTAAAGTGATTAAGGGTACTTTCACACTTGTGGCAGAGTGATCAGGCAAGAAGTTTTCCTTTGTGTCCCCAATTATCAAAGTTGACCAAAAATGAGAGTTCTGGAAGCTATGAGGTATCCCAGAAAGATAAACATAGAGTGGGTTATTATCCTGAATCTTCCACCAGATTTTGTGCATAAGGTATAAAGTAAAAGAGTGTTTTGAATTGGTCTCTAGTCTCTGCTTCCAGCTTATAATATGCACAGCACTCTCCATACCCCACCATCTCAGATGTTGCATCTGGAAAGCCAGATAAAATATCCCTGGATAGGGAACTGCAAGTCCAACCTCATCATTTGCTGGTTGCAAGGTTTGGAGTTTAATACGTGCATGGCTCTTATGCCAGATCAAGTCTCTAAACATACTATTAACCTTGTAAGAAAACACAAGCGCATGAATTATGGAGTATATACAGAAGCTGCTTTTAGGCGGTATTTGTAATAAACTGTAATATACAGTCCTGAATGTATAATTGGCCACTGCGGCAAAATAGAATCCACAGCATGTTTCCAACCACTATCTAAAAATTTGGAATAAGGCAAGCATTGAGGCTGAACTGTTAACTGCAACAGACTTCTAAGGTTATCTCTATGGCTGAGGATATTGTTTCTTCTCTTTTGAGTATTAAAGGGGTTCTGCAGGAATGATGTAAAATGGCTACCAGAAACCTGTCCTAGAATGTGGGCAGAACTGTTTGCCTCCATTTGCAGATCGGCCTAAGAGGGTGAGGGACCTCGCTACTACGGCATACATATTAGGACATCGTCAGACATCATCCACAACTCCATCCTCCGTCAGGCAAAACTCCATCAGCCCTCAGACATCAGACAAAACTCCGTCCTCCGTCACCCAAAACTCCATCAGACATCAGACAAAACTCCGTCCTCCGTCAGACAAAACTCCATCAGCCCTCAGACATCAGACAAAACTCCGTCCTCCGTCAGACAAAACTCCATCAGCCCTCAGACATCAGACAAAACTCCGTCCTCCGTCACACAAAACTCCATCAGACCTCAGACATCAGACAAAACTCCGTCCTCCATCAGGCAAAACTCCATCAGACCTCAGACATCAGACAAAACTCCGTCCTCCGTCACCCAAAACTCCATCAGACCTCAGACATCAGACAAAACTCCGTCCTCCGTCACCCAAAACTCCATCAGACCTCAGACATCAGACAAAACTCCGTCCTCCGTCACCCAAAACTCCATCAGACCTCAGACATCAGACAAAACTCCGTCCTCCATCAGGCAAAACTCCATCAGACCTCAGACATCAGGCAAAACTCCGTCCTCCGTCACCCAAAACTCCATCAGACCTCAGACATCAGAAAAAACTCCGTCCTCCGTCACCCAAAACTCCATCAGACCTCAGACATCAGACAAAACTCCGTCCTCCGTCAGGCAAAACTCCATCAGACCTCAGACATCAGCTAAAACTCTGTCCTCCCTCAGACATCAGCCAAAACTCCGTCCTCCCTAACTCAAAATACGCCCTACTACACACACTCTTCACCTGACAGAGCTGCTAGCTGCTGGAGAAGCAAAGGACTTGTGATGACGTCATGACCATGTGACGAGTCACGTGTGTGGGAGGGGTCAGATGTGCACAGCAGCTGGTAGAGTGTACAGAACAGTAGCCATCAAATAGAGCTCTGCACTAGAGATGTGTGTGTAACCTGCATGTAGCAGAGCTGTGTACTGTGTTACAGAAATGTATGTGTAACCTGCATGTAGCAGAGCTGTGTACTGTGTTACAGAGATGTATGTGTAACCTGCAGGTAGCAGATCTGTATGTGTAACCTGCAGGTAGCAGAGCTGTGTACTGTGTAGCAGATCTGTATGTGTAACCTGCAGGTAGCAGAGCTGTGTACTGTGTTACAGAGATGTACGTGTAACCTGCAGGTAGCAGAGCTGTGTACTGTGTAGCAGATCTGTATGTGTAACCTGCATGTAGCAGAGCTGTGTACTGTGTAGCAGAGCTGTATGTGTAACCTGCATGTAGCAGAGCTGTGAACTGTGTAGCAGAGCTGTATGTGTAACCTGCATGTAGCAGAGCTGTGAACTGTGTAGCAGAGCTGTATGTGTAACCTGCATGTAGCAGAGCTGTGTACTGTGTTACAGGAATGTATGTGCAACCTGCAGGTAGCAGTGCTGTGTACAGTGTAGCAGAGCTGTACGTGTAACATGCATGTAGCAGTGCTGTGTACTGTGTAGCAGAGCTGTATGTGTAACCTGCATGTAGCAGAGCTGTGTACTGTGTTACAGGGATGTATGTGCAACCTGCAGGTAGCAGTGCTGTGTACTGTGTAGCAGAGATGTGTACTGTGTTACAGAGATGTGTGTGTAACCTGCATGTAGCAGAGCTGTGTACTGTGTATATAGAGCAGTGTGTGTAACAGCATGTAGCAGAGCTGTGTACTGTGTTACAGAGATGTGTGTGTAACCTGCATGAAGAAGTGCTGTGTACTGTGTAGCAGAGCTGTATGTGCAACCTGCAGGTAGCAGAGCTGTGTACTGTGTTACAGAGATGTGTGTGTAACCTGGGAATTATCAAAAAGGGTAAAAAAAAAAACCATAAATATTCAGATCACCCCCCTTTTCCCAAAATTAAAATAAAAGACACATCATGGGTTTCGCAATGTGTAAAAACGCCCATTGTATAAAAATATATTCCCCATACGGCAAACAGCAAAACAGAAAAAAAAAAAGAGCCCAAATGTCCGATTCGCCGTTTTTGGTCACTTCATTTGCTACAAAAATGTAAATAAAAAGTGATCAAAAAGTCTAAACACCCCAGAATGGTATCAGTAAAAAGTTTAGATTGCCCCGCAAAAAATGAGCCCCGACCCAGCTCCGTACACATAATTACAAAAAAGTTATGGGGCTCAAAATATGGCGACAAAAAAAAATCGGATATTTAATTTTTTTTATCACTATTAAAACGCAAGAAAAACTATACATATAAGGTATTGCCGGATTCGATCTGACCTGTAGAATAAAAGTAACCAGTCAGTTTTATCGCACATCGAATGTCGTAAATAAAAATCACGTAAAACTGTGGTGGAATTGCTTTTTTTTTTCCAACAGGAAGAATGGGCAGTTTTACCATCTGAGAAAATAAAGAGCCTTATCCACAACTACCACAAAAGACTTCAAGCTGTCATTGATGTTAAAGGGGGCAATACATGGTATTAAGAACTGGGGTGTGTAAACTTCTGACCAGGGTCATTTGGGGAGTTTGTGTTGTGATTATGATTTATAAAGAGTAAACACCATAAATGGCTTCAGCCGACCACTAACCATGAGCGAGAGAAAAGTGTCCGTGTTATCATTCATATTCTCTGAACAATGGTTAAAGGGGTATTCTCATCTTAATGATCACTGTTACATCTGTTAATGATTTGACAGTGATAATTTTTCTAAATACATTTTATTACCCAATTCCCATCCTTTTTTAGAAAATAAGTCCCCTCTTACCTGATGTTGTCTTTGGTCTCCCCTGGTCACGGCCACCTCTCCTGTCGAATCCAGCCACGCCACGCTTGCGCAGAAGACGGAAAATTCTCTCCCGGCTGGGCCGCGCAATGTCCTGAACGCGCATGCAGCCGCGCATGCGCCATGATGACTTCTTCCTGGCCAGTATAGTACAGAGGCGCGAATGCGCACGCCGACTCTGTACTATACAGGCCAGGAATAAGTCACCATGGCACATGCGCGGCGCTGTGCGCGTTCAGGACATTGCGCGGCCCGGCCGGGAGAGAATCTTTAGTCTTCTGCGCAAGCACGGCCCGGCCGGGAGAAAAATACAGGAAGTGAACGTCACGCTCAAGGAAGGCAAGTATGAAAAAGGCAAGATGAAAATACCCCTTTAAGAAATCATAAATTCTGCAAGGGTATGTAAACTTATCAGCACAACTGTAAGTAGCTCTGGGAAGCACAAGAGGATGTGCACCTTAAATCCCATCTTTGTAAGGCCTCTTGCACATGGCCGCTGTGTGACTGTGGTCGTATTGTGGACCACATACTGCGGTTCCGCAATACACGGGGCACCAGCCGTGTGCATCCCGCATCCGTGATGTCGACCCATTCACTTGAACGGAACAGAAACACGGATCGGATCCCCACAGAAGCACTACAGAGGGCTTCCGTGGTGTTTCTGGCCATGCCTCCGCACAGCAAAAAAGTAGAACATATTCACGGACCCATTCAAGTTGAATGGGTCTGGATCTGTCCCGGCCGCTGCACGCACGTTGCCCGTGCATTGGGGACTGCAAATTGCTGTCCCCAATGCACGGAATGGACCAACAACGTTCATGTGCAAGAGGCCTAACACTTGTGATCTGTGTGAAGCGGCATATATGCATTCATGTTGCATGTATTTATTAATTAGGGCTACCAATTCTGAGTAACTCGGAGTGACAGGAGATTTACAGAATCAGATTTTTTTTTTTTGTCGTCATATTTTGAGCTCTATAACTTTTTGGGAATTATGTGTACAGAGCTGGATGGGGGCTCATTTTTTGCAGGGCAATCTAAACTTTTTACTGATACCATTCTGGGGTGTTTAAGACTTTTTGATCACTTTTTATTTACATTTTTGTAGCAAATGAAGCGACCAAAAACGGCGAATCGGACATTTGGACTCTTTTTTTTTCTTCTGTTTTGCCGTTTGCCGTATGGGGAATATATTTTTATGTCGTATTTTTACACATTGCGACACCCATGATGTGTATTTTTTTAGTTATTTTATTTTCATTTTGGGAAACGGGGGGTGATCTGAATTTTTATGTTTTATTTTACACTTTTTTATTGTTCCCAGGTTACACACACATCTCTGTTACACAGTAAAAAGCTCTGCTACATGCGGTTACACACACATCTCTGTAACACAGTACACAGCACTGCTACATGCAGGTTGCACATACATCCCTGTAACACAGTACACAGCCTGCTACATGCAGGTTACACATACAGCTCCGCTACACAGCACACAGCTCTGATACATGCAGATTACACATACAGCTCTGCTACACAGTACACAGCGCTGCTACATTCAGGTTACAAATACAGCTCTGCTACACAGTACACAGCACTGCTACATGCAGGTTACACATACAGCTCTGCTACACAGTACACAGCTCTGCTACATGCAGGTTACACATACAGCTCTGCTACACCGTACACAGCTCTGCTACATGCAGGTTACACATACAGCACTGCTACACAGTACACAGCTCTGCTACATGCAGGTTACACATACAGCTTTGCTACACAGTACACAGCTCTGCTACATGCAGGTTACACATACAGATCTGCTACACAGTACACAGCTCTGCTACCTGCAGGTTACACATACATCTCTGTAACACAGTACACAGCTCTGCTACATACAGGTTACACATACAGCTCTGCTACACAGTACACAGCTCTGCTACATGCAGGTTACACATACAGATCTGCTACACAGTACACAGCTCTGCTACCTGCAGGTTACACATACATCTCTGTAACACAGTACACAGCTCTGCTACATGCAGGTTACACATACAGCACTGCTACACAGTACACAGCACTGCTACATGCAGGTTACACATACAGCTCTGCTACACAGTACACAGCACTGCTACATGCAGGTTACACATACAGCACTGCTACACAGTACACAGCTCTGCTACATGCAGGTTATACATACAGCTCTGCTACACAGTACACAGCTCTGCTACATGCAGGTTACACATACAGATCTGCTACACAGTACACAGCTCTGCTACCTGCAGGTTACACATACAGATCTGCTACACAGTACACAGCTCTGCTACCTGCAGGTTACACATACAGATCTGCTACACAGTACACAGCTATGCTACCTGCAGGTTACACATACAGATCTGCTACCTGCAGGTTACACATACATCTCTGTAACACAGTACACAGCTCTGCTACATGCAGGTTACACATACATCTCTGTAACACAGTACACAGCTCTGCTACATGCAGGTTACACATACATCTCTGTAACACAGTACACAGCTCTGCTACCTGCAGGTTACACATACAGATCTGCTACACAGTACACAGCTCTGCTACCTGCAGGTTACATATACAGATCTGCTACCTGCAGGTTACACATACATCTCTGTAACACAGTACACAGCTCTGCTACATTCAGGTTACACATACATCTCTGTAACACAGTACACAGCTCTGCTACATGCAGGTTACACATACATCTCTGTAACACAGTACACAGCTCTGCTACATGCAGGTTACACACACATCTCTAGTACAGAGCTCTATTTGATGGCTACTGTTCTGTACACTCTACCAGCTGCTGTGCACATCTGACCCCTCCCACACACGTGACTCGTCACATGGTCATGACGTCATCACAAGTCCTTTGCTTCTCCAGCAGCTAGCAGCTCTGTCAGGTGAAGAGTGTGTGTAGTAGGGCGTATTTTGAGTTGGGGAGGACGGAGTTTTGGCTGATGTCTGAGGGAGGACAGAGTTTTAGCTGATGTCTGAGGTCTGATGGAGTTTTGGGTGAGGGAGGACGGAGTTTTGTCTGATGTCTGAGGTCTGATGGAGTTTTGCCTGACGGAGGACGGAGTTTTGTCTGATGTCTGAGGTCTGATGGAGTTTTGGGTGACGGAGGACGGAGTTTTGTCTGATGTCTGAGGTCTGATGGAGTTTTGCCTGATGGAGGACGGAGTTTTGTCTGATGTCTGAGGTCTGATGGAGTTTTGGGTGACGGAGGACGGAGTTTTGTCTGATGTCTGATGGAGTTTTGCCTGATGGAGGACGGAGTTTTGTCTGATGTCTGATGGAGTTTTGCCTGATGGAGGACGGAGTTTTGTCTGATGTCTGAGGTCTGATGGAGTTTTGCCTGATGGAGGACGGAGTTTTGTCTGATGTCTGAGGTCTGATGGAGTTTTGGGTGACGGAGGACGGAGTTTTGTCTGATGTCTGAGGTCTGATGGAGTTTTGGGTGACGGAGGACGGAGTTTTGTCTGATGTCTGAGGTCTGATGGAGTTTTGCCTGATGGAGGACGGAGTTTTGTCTGATGTCTGAGGTCTGATGGAGTTTTGGGTGACGGAGGACGGAGTTTTGTCTGATGTCTGAGGGCTGATGGAGTTTTGTCTGACGGAGGACGGAGTTTTGTCTGATGTCTGATGGAGTTTTGCCTGACGGAGGACGGAGTTTTGTCTGATGTCTGAGGGCTGATGGAGTTTTGCCTGACCGAGGATGGAGTTGTGGATGATGTCTGACGATGTCCTAATATGTATGCCGTACGCTACACACTACTCTCTGGCACTTGCCTATACTATACATTGGTGAGTATTCCTGTCAGGCTGCTCAGCCATAATGGCATATCATAGGCAGGATCACATCATTACTGTCTATTTTAGAGCCATGTAGTGTGTAGTGAGGCCTTGCCCCCTTTCCTCCCTTCGCCCAGGCAGGTCTGCAAGTGGGGGCAACCAGTTCTTCTCAAGTTCTAGGAAAGGTTGCTGTCTTTCTCAGACAATCCCTTTAAACTTATTCCAGTGATCTGGATTATGAAAATGTAACTATAAAAGCATTATTTCATGACTTCCCTTATGCCAATTGTCAGTGTTCTTATAGGACAGCCCGCGATAGCAATTCTAGCATCGACCTTATTTCACTGTATGCATCACTCCATGTATTTCTGTTATTTTCCAACCTGCGAAGCATGCTTATTGTTTTGTAGTAATATAGTGTGCCATTTCTCGGACAGAACAGTAAGTCAGTGCGTCATCTGTAAATACGCCCCCACATGAGCATGTGTCCTTTCGAACCTGGACAGGTAAATGTTACAGGTCATTGTTTTGAAAGATAAGCTGCTCAGGAATCAGCAGCACAAAAAAGCATTGCATAAAACCAGACGCAAAATATGTCTCAGCACATTGTCTTGACCTGGATGCGAGGAAAATAAAGCATTGCCATCAGCCTCAGCTTTTACTCTTTGTTCATGAATTATAGTCATAAATACAATAGCGAACAAAATAATTACCTAGAAAGAACCAGGGACAACATTGTGCCACAGTGAATGACACTGAATGTCTTTATTTTAGATATTTGTCCTGGTCAAGTACTATGTACTTCACAAACAAGGGCTACAGCAACTCAAATGGTGTAAATTTAGGCACCACGTTTGGTGTATATATGTTCCTATAGGCTTCTATGAGGCTCTGATCCGAATGGACACTGACGGATCCTACTGACTATTATAGCCTGTGAGAGAGCGGCAGAAAGCAAACCTCACTAAAACCACCAAACACAAATATCAACATTAGCCAAACTGGTATTCTTCTGGCACAAGCTTTGGTCATAAACATTCCCATACATGGCATCATAAATTATTTTAAATGGTAGGTAACTGCAAAGGAATTAAAGGGTCATTAAGTGTCACTGAGTTTTCAGCAAACTCTGTATATGTCATAGAGACATATCAAAAGATGTCATCAGCAAGCAGGTACACAGTGAAGAGAATGGTTCATCAAACAGCTGATGGGTGGGTTGGCAGGAGTGGGACCCCCGCCGATTAAATAATGATAACTTAGTGTATATGTCCTCAATATAGGAAATTGGCCCCCTTTAAGATGGGCTCATAGACTTTCTATTGACTCCAGACTCCATATTGCTTCCTCTTCTGCAGCGAGGAAAGAGCGCCATATGCTAGAGCTGTGATGGATAACCTCCGGCACTCTAGCTGTGGTAAAACTACAACTCCCAAGATGTACACTTGCTTGGCTGTTCTCAGAACTCCATTGAAATAAATGAAGCATGCTGGTAGTTGTAGTTTTACCATATCTGGAGTGCTGGAGGCAGGGGCGGACTGGCCATAGACTCTACAGGGAAATTTCCCGGTGGGCCGATGCCCAGAAGGGCCACCTAAGTCCTCCTCTTGGCCAAAAGCCAGGTACATAAAGATCTGATGCTCCAGCAGTAATTAATTCAGGCAGTATTTTGGGCTGCACTGTGGTATCTGGTTCTGCTGAGGTAGTAGTTTGTTCTGCACTATGCTATCTAGGGACACTTTTAGTTTTTTTTCCCAGGGCCACTTTAAGTTCCCAGTCCGCCCCTGGCAGGAGGTTAGCCATCACTGTGCTAGAGCTTTTCTCTCGCTCTAGTGATCAGTGAGGGTCTTAGCACTCAGACCCCTACCGATCATACCTTTTGTTATGTCTCTATGACATACCGCTTTAAATTGTCTCTATGGCAAACAGCTTCATATATCCACACCATACAGTCACACATGCCCACTGAACATGATGACTGACCATTGTGTGATCTTGGCCTAATGTGTACACTAGTGTTGAGCGAGCATGTCGGCCGAACACGAGTCTCCGGTGAGTACTGCCACTCACTGTAAGGGTCCATTCACACGTCCGTAAGTGTTTTACGGATCCGAAAAAAAACACGGACACTTGCAATCTGCGATCTGCAATTTGCGGACCGCACATCACAGACACTATAATAGAACATGCCTTTTCTGGTCCGCAATTGCGGACAAGAATAGGACATGTTTTATTTTTTTTCAGGAACGGAATTGCAGATCCCGAAAAAAGTGATCTTCAAAAAACGGAAGCTATATAGCACCCGATAACACGTGGTTCAGCTCAGTCTTAGTCAGGGAGAGCTGTGCACCACATCTCCTGTCTAACGTGTGCATAGCCTAAAAATATCTGTGACATCCAGTGTACTTTTTCCGTAGACTGTGTCCATAGACAGCAGCAACATTACCTGCGCTACATCTCCTGTATAACGTTTGCGTTCCTTAATATCTGTGACATTCAGTCAATTTTTTTGCGCATACACTTACAAAACCTGCGCTACTGTACGCGTGACATATATGCTATTATTGTTAGTCTGTAAAAGTGGCGTACCACTCGGACACCATCGTTCCCAGCAGCGACCTGGGAGCCCAAGATGCATCCTCCCAATGCAGTTCCCGAACCATTTCAGTGGTGTTCCATCAATTTCTGACCATTTCCTATGAACCAAACACCCTCTCCTCTTCAGAGCAAGGGGTGCCTGGTTTAATGCTCGGGTACTCCCATTGACTTCTATTGTGCTCTGTAGAGCACCCGAGCATCCCGAGGTGTTCTACTTGAGCACTCGGGCACTAGGGTGCTTGATCAACACTAGTGTACACTCATTTACTTATTTCTTTGGAGACCAGGATAAATATGTAAAATTTCAATATTTTCCCTGCAGTCAGTATAGGTTCTCTTTTTAGCATACATAGCAGCCCCCTAAAACACTACTGATACAATCTCCTATTTACTATTATATTTTACTGAGATTTTGAAGGCAAAATAAGGACCCTATAAGCAGAAACAAATAATTTTTACTTCTCTCCCTGTAGTCACAGTATATTCCATTCACTACATTCCTTGGAGTAAAAGGAACAGCTGGTACAACTGCCACTTCAATGTGGAAAGACAATATACAATATATATATAATAATTGCTACATTCAGATAGAAAGGTAACAGGAAATGATGGAATTTATTTTATCACAAATTTTTCACGTGTGAAAAGTGATAGTTGCCCGGGCACAATGAGATTTTCACACATTGGAAATTGCTATAATAATAAATCTAACTTTTTGTTCCTCTAGAGAAATAATGTATCGGATGGAGGTACTAGCACAAGTTTTTAGGTGCCCAGAGGCATGAAAATGTCTTGCATTGTTGGATAACATATTCTCCTACGTATGGCTGGCATTTCATTATCGTGGTCAGTCTTTATTCTGAGCCTCCATATATCACTCCAGCATATTTGTGCCATTTCCTAAATACAGGCCCCAAGCCCTATAATGCCCACATTGCCAGGAACTTGGATGGTAGAAGTGAATGCTCCACAGGAGTCCTCACCATCAGTCAATCCAAGTGGAAACGAGACTATTGTATTTCTATCAAAAAGTTTGTTGAAAATGGGTGGCAAGGTTTAAAGGTGGAATTCTCAGTGTAGAGGGGGCCTTTGAAGTCTCAACAGTACGTCTCTCCTAATCAGTAGGGGGTTCCTTGTTCAAGAAATGTACTTAATTAAAAATGTAAGGATAATAAAACACTTGTGCAAAATAAGCAGGGATTGTGGTATTTCAGCAGGAGTGTGCCCTGTATCTTTATACTAAAAGGTATACAAATGAATTGGTGCCATTGTGACTGCACTCATTTATCTATGAGGCTTTATATATATCTCTCCTGGCTTGATGGAAACATGGTTTTCCACATATTAAAGCTGTATTTGTATGGTTTAAGATGAGAAGTCCACTAGTAAGAAGTTGTTAGTAGATCCGTATAGAACAAACCTTCTTTAAGAGAGATGATCAAGTGGGTGCATTAGGCACTCAATGTCACTTGAAGTCTCACATGGGTCTGAAATGTAGCCATGTGATTGGTCAAAAGGAGTAACATGACACATACTAGTGCTGGTAGTTACTGCTTTTTGAATGAGTCGGTGGGGCAGAAGCACCTACAAAAGAGCTCTTTCCATTGTAATATCACAGTTACATTAACACAGTGTCCATCTTGGTTTTTTGTATTCACTTGTATATGGATTTAATATGGAAGCATATCATTTGAAATGGTCATTGTCTTATATAATGTTAATAATGAAACTGGTATAACTGATTACACAAAGTCATCTTCAGAACCAGAAAGCCTAAAGCTAGTGGCACTGGCCAAACAAAATGCATAGTAGCATTAAATGGCTGAGAATAGCTCAGTTGGGCCTTAAAGAGGTTGTCCATCTTCAACCCCAATTTTAGCTGGGGCCAGGACAATGCTGTAAAGTAGAAAAAAGGCACTAACCTGCTTCCTGACCCTCTATTCCAGTGCTGATTCCAGCGTGCAACCTTCCAGATGGACTGACCTGTTCCACTGCAGCCAATAACTGGCTCAGTGGTGATGTCTCCCCAAGCACCACTTGACCCAGCAATAACATGATGCTTGGGGATATGTCACTGCTGAGACCAGTGGCAGCAGTGGCACATGTGACCCCCCCCCATCCAGAATGAACTCTGGGAATGGAGCTGTCCTGGCTCTAGTTAATACAGAGGCTTAAGCTGGCCATGCACATTAGATGTATGTTGGCTGAATCTAGGGACGGATTGGCCATTGACGCTACAAGGAAATTACCTGGTGGGCCGATGCCTAGGAGGGCCACCCAAGCCCTCCTCACAGCTGCTAGCCGGGGATTCTCTCTTATGCACCTGGCCAGTTGAATTCAACTGTATCGACGTCCTATGGACAGTGATATAGATGAATACTGTGACACAGGTGGCAGTATTTTGTGCTAAACTTTGGCTTTTGGTTCAGGTGGGGCAGTATATTGTTCTGCACTATGGTATTGCTGGCCCTGCCTACTTCCTTTGTCCCTGCCTACATATGTTGCCCCATCTTTTGTCAATTTGGATCCACCTGCAACATGGGGCCACCTTTACCTTTACTTCCTTGGCCACTTTTAGTTCCCAGTCCGTCCCTGGCTGAATCCACCAATTTCAGTCTGACTGCCCACTAATCTAATGTGTATGAGGGCTTCCAGGCTCTTCCAAGATGTTAGATGTTGGTGGAGAGAAGGGTTGGGCATGTTTTATTTCAACATACCAAATTATTTTGTTATCAGGAGATACTCCATCTTCCAGGAAAGTCTGGAAGCGACTTCCTCTGCTCTCCCTATTGAGAACACATGTATGTTCGTCAGGCATGCATACTGTACATATGAAGGATCAGGAGACATAGCTATCAATGACGAGCCATAGACATGTTTCACTTTAGTAAAAAAAAAGGTGGGCAAGTGTTTTTAGACCTTACTAGGGAAGGGCAGATGCACTAAGTGACATACTGTTTGGTGCTCCGTAGAAAGGAAAAATATATTCACATAATTACACGGAAATATCCTCAGTTTTGATAATTCACATACACACAGTCTAATATTTTTTTAGACTGTTAGCTGGTATTTTCCGCCTCGTTCACATTTACATATGTCTCTCTGTACACTGTAGTTTTGCTTTACTGGCTCCTTTAAACATCTGGCTTTATAACTGGTTAAATATGTATTTTCCTTGATAAATATACACAGCTAAACACAGGAGCAGACGCCAATGTTTAAAGCACGGCTGTGGAACGGATGAAAGGTTTTTACCAGGCGGTATGTTATATTGGTCGCTTTGCCGTTCTGTACACACATATTTCACTTGTTATAATAATATGATAATAATAATAGCAGGGCATTTTCTGCTAGAATTTCTGCATTGTTCTCAGAAAAGAGATTTATCAATCCCTTTTAGTAAATAACAAGCTTTGGCAGCTCCTCTGCAATGTCAAAAGTATTCCCTGAAATTAGGAAACTCGGGAACATTGTGTGACTTTATTGCCTACAAATAACCTGTAACCCAAACTAGTAAGAGGATGGATTTCAGCCCGTGGTACTTTTTTTTGCAGAGTAGCTAACCTACTTTAAAAATTCCGATTACTTGAGAGGCAGTGCAGATTAATAGGATTGTCCAAGATTAGGAAAAAGAGGTCCACTTTTTGGAAACAGCGCCAAACCTGTGTACAGGTTGTGTCTGGTATTGCAGCTCAACTCCAATGAGGTGAATGGTGTTGTACAATACTACTGACAACCTAATCCACTGATTCATTCTGACATATCTGGAGTCACGAAGAATCTTTTTTTCCTAATATGGGGTAATTGACATTCGCCTCAAAGGGATTTTTGTCTTGCTGTGGATCAACATGGCAGGACTATAGATTGCAATTCTTCTATTTCCCCACTCTAAAGCAGGCCATTGTACGACTGGGAACTTGAAGTGGCCCTGGAAAAATACTTAAAGTCGCCCTTATGTTGTAGGAGGGTCCAAATTGACAGAAGGCGGGGAAACATAAGTAGGCAGGGCCAGCAATACGTTAGTGAGGCACAAAATACCAGCCTAACACAGCAAAATACCACAGTGTAGCACAAAATACTGCTGCCCTCGCCACAGTATTCAACAGTATCACTGGCTTGAGGATGGCGATATGCTTGAATTCAGAATGGGACCTAAGTACCTGATGCTGAGAACTTCAAATCGTTATGTACTCAGCTAGGAGCTGTTAGGAAAGGGCAGCTCCTCTGGGTATTGGCCCACTGGGAAATTTCCCTCTAGGGTCTATGGCCAGTCTGCCCCTGTTGGACCATCTGACGCGTATGATGCCCTCCCAAAGGCAGGTGTAAGGGGAAAAAAGGGTTTTTCACTGTGGATTACAAAATGCCGGATATTTTTGTTTTTGAGGAGATAAGCCATTCAGCTGACAGTTATCTCATGTGTATAGCTGGCTTTACCAGTAATCAGATATTGAGCTTTATCTAATTACTAAAGGCATAGATTTATCAGACGATTGTCAGGAAGGAAGCGCCTGCTTATCAGCGGTGGAGACCAGTACATTTACATGCAATGATCTCCTCCACAGTATGGGAAGGAGTGATCGCTAATGCCATCACTAGCCCCATACAGAATCATTGTTTGCCGGCAGCAGAGTGTGATTAGATGGCGAAATCTGCTGCCTGCAAATAATGATTTTGAAGACCGCACAAATGATCGTATTGTCTGATGAATGAGCGCTTCGCTCGTTGATCTGGTAATTGGCGGCACCTTTACACTGGCAGATAATCGCTAACAAGCGTTCCTATGAGCACTGGTCGGTGTAAAGGGGCCCTAAAGCTGGTAGTACACATTAGATAAGTGTATCCCAGCATCTGCCACTGAGGTTTTAACATGCCTGGTTCTTTGTTCTCCTGGGGGATAACGGTTCCATCTGGTGAAATCATTATGGGCACAAGAGTTCAGATGATAATATGGGCATAGTTATATTTCATATTTATAGTATATTTGCTCGGCACATGGTGGTTCTCGGCCGAGTCTCTTAAACGTGCAGGTAAGCACTGCCCTCAATGTAATGGCAGTAGCCATGTTGGCTACTGGCATTACAGTGATTGGCTGGCCGGAACGCGTCATCGGGTGCTATATAGCTCCCGATGACGCATGTTTGGCTCATTTGTAGTCAAGGAGAGCTGAGCAGGAAGGGACAGAGAGTGTAGGGAGTGTAATTGAATATTTTTTTTGTACAAAAACGTTTCAGAGACCCAAAAGTCCTTGTAAGGACTATTGTGTGTGACAGCAGCAATATATATTTGTAGCGCAACCTGCACTAAATTGCTCAGTGTTAGGGAAACCTGTGCATAGGAAGGGACAGACAGTGTAGGGAGTGTAATAGGAAGATTTTTATACAAAAACTTTTCAGAGACCCTTGTGTGTGACAGCAGCCATATATATTTTTAGCGCATCCTGCGCTAAATACCGTGTAATAGACCGCTGCGGACAGTTAAATTATTCGCACCACATCTCCTGTGTAAAGGGTGCGCATGCCTAAAATATCAGTGACATCTAGTGTACTTTTTTCGTAGACGGTGTCCGCTGCGGACAGTTAAATTATCCACGCCACATCTCCTATTTAAAGTGTGCACATCCCTAAAATATCAGAGACATCCAGTGCACTTTTTCCATAGACGGTGTCCGCTGGACAGTTAAATTATCCGCTCCACATCTTCTGTTTAAAGTGTGCGCATCTCTAAAATATTAGTGACATCCAGTGAACTTTTTCTGTAGACACTGCCAACAGTGACATTACCTGTGGTACCTGTCCTGTATAATGTTTCCTCATCACAAATACCTTTGTAAATTTTTTTGCGCATACACTTCCAAATCCTACGCTACTGTACATGTGACATACCTTCAAGCATATATGACATTTAAAATGAAGAAGAAGAGCAGTAAGGGATGGGGAGGTGGCCCTGATGCTGATTGTGCACGCAGAGGCAGTGGCCCTGGGCACGGAGAATCTGTGCCTGCTGCCAGAGCACAAGAAAGAAAAACATCCACGATACCTAGATTCATGTCCCAGTTTGCAGGGCGGCGCAGGACAGCGCTCGCAAAGTCAGCCCAGTGCGAGCAGTTGGTCGGTTGGATTGCAGCAGATAATGCTTCTAGTCGATTAAGCACCACCCTGTCTTCCACCAAGTCCAGTCTCAGTAGCCTGTAGTCTGTTAAAAACAATCCTCACCCTGATTCTCCTTCCTCCCACCATGTACAGTCTGGCCAAACAAGTGATCCCACACTCGGATATTCTGTGGACTTCTTTTCATCGCCATGACTTGATTTGGCCCTCTCGCCAAGCACGCTTGAAGAAGGACATGAGATCTTGTGCCCTGATTCCCAACCTCTTGAGCATCCACAGTCACAAGAACATGACGGTGGGGAATGGCAATTAGTGTTTAATGAGGTGGATGATGATGAGACACTTTCGCCAATTAGTCAACCGCAATTACTGTCTCAAGAGGTTGATGAAGAGGATGAGACACAGTTTTCAATCACTGAGGTTGTGGTTAGGTCAACAAATCAGGAGGATGATCAGAGTGAGTAAGTGGAAAAGGAGGTGGTGGACGATGAGGTCACTGACCCAACCTGGGAAAGTGGAAAGCTGAGCGAAGACAGCAGTACAGAGGGGAAGGGATCTGCAGCACTGCAACAGGCTGGAAGAGGCAGTGGGGTGCCAAAAGGTAGAAGGCGGGCCACACCAAACAGGCCCGCAACTGTTCCTCAGAGCACCCCCTTGCGGAAATCTCCCTTGCCAAGGGGAAGATGTTCCGCAGTATGGGGTTTTTTATAGAAAAGTGCATACAAAAATGAGCTGGGGTGTGAACACTAGCAACCTCACCACCACCAGCATGATCCGCCACATGGCATCCAAGCACCGTAATAAATGTTATGAACGCCTGGGTCCACAATCTGTGTCTGCGGGTCACACCACTGCCTCCTCTTCCCCTATGTTTCCTGCTGACCAATCCCCTACTGCAGTGCTACACTGCTTCCAGCTACCGACTGGTGACTGACTGGTGCTGCACGCGGATAATTCAGAGGTGGAAGTGGAGAAGGAGGCGGTGGAGGACAAGTGGGGGTTGGAGCCACTAACGTAGGTGCTGGCAGAAACCCTGATCGACCTAGGGCCTGCAATTATTGGTGTCCGGATGCCTCCCACCCTGCACATGGACCTTCGCAAGCACTATCAGCGACCACATTCACTTCTATCTCCCAGCGCAGCGTCCAAATGTCCTTACCCCAGGCCTTTGAACGCAAGCGAAAATACCCAGCCACCCACCCACAGGCCATAGCACTAAATGCGCAGCTTTCCAAATTACTGGCCCTGGAAATGTTGCCATTTAGGCTTGTAGACACTGAGGCCTTCCGCAGCCTGATTTCTGTGGCCATCCCGCGTTACGCAGTCCCCAGCCACCACTATTTTTCAAGGTGTGCCATGCCCGCCTTACACCAACATGTGTCCCGTAGCATCACACGTGCCCTGACCAACGCAGTTACTGGGAAGGTCCACTTAACCACGGACACATGGACAAGTGGCTACGTTAGTGGCTCCAACCCCTACTTGTCCTCCTCCGCCTCCTTCTCCACTTCCACCTCTGAATTATCCGTGTGCAGCACCAGTCAGTCACCAGTCGGTAGCTGGAAGCAGTGTAGCACTGCAGTAGGGAAGCTGCTACAGGCCGTGCTGAAACTGATATGCTTAAGGGACAATTAGCACACCGCCGAAAAGCTGTGGCAGGGGATAAGAGAACAAACTGAGCTGTGGTTCTTGCCACTCAGCCTAGAACCAGGCATGGTTTCTGTCTGCTAATGGCCGTAACTTGGTGGCGGCTTTGGAGCTCGGCAAGCTCAAACACATCCCATGCCTAGCCCATGTGTTCAACCTTGTGGTTCAGCGGTTTCTCAAAACCTATCCCAATTTGCCTGAGCTACTGGTGAAGGTGTGCCGCGTGTGTGCACTTTTCCGCAAGTCATTGACAGCTTCCGCCGGTCTGTCAACGCTGTAGCAGCGCTTGAAATTGCCAGCTCACTGGCTGTTGTGCGAAGTGAGCACGCGCTGGAACTCCACATGTTGGCCAGGCTTTGTGAGCAGCGGAGGGCAGTAGTGGAATACCATCTGCAACATGGTCGTCGCCTTTCCAGTCAGCTTCCGCTATTCACAAGCGAGGAGTGGGAATGGATGTCTGATCTCTGTAAGGTTTTAATAAACTTTGAGGAATCAACACAGATGGTGAGCGTTCATAACGCTATTATCAGTGTAACCATCTCACTTCTGTGTCTACTCAAACGCTTGCTGCTCACAATTAAGGACGACGCTTTGCATGTGGAAGAGGTGGAAATGGGGAAAGACATTACACAGGGTGATAGCCAGAACACCCTTAGTTCGTCTTCTCGGCGCGAATTGGACGATGAAGAGGAGGAAAAGGAACAGGAGACGGTTGCCTCTGCTACAGAGGGTAGTACCCATGAAAGTTTAATTCCTTCTGTTCAGCGTGGGTGGGCAGAAGAGGAGGAAAAGAATGAGGAGACGGAGAGTGATCCTCCTGATGACGATAGCGAAGTCTTGCCTGTTGGTACTCATGGCTGACTTCATGTTAGGCTGCCTTTCCCATGACCCGCACATTATATGCATTTTAGACAACACGGATTACTGGTTGTTCACCCTTCTCGACCCCCGATACAAAGGGAACTTCTCGTCTCTCATTCCTCTGGTGAGAGGATGAGCAAAACTTTGCAATACCAGAAGATCCTTGTTGAAAAATTGCTCCAAAAATTTCCATCTGACAACGCTGGCGGCAGAGTCCGTACTTTCTTGGCCAACTGAGGAGAGGAGACAAGGAGAACACACAGCAGTTCCAACAGAGGCAGGGCAACACTCTCCAAAGCCTGGGAGCATTTCATGACAACCTCGCCAGCACCCTCACACTGATGCGCGGCCTAGAGTCACAAGGAGGGAAAAATTTGGGAAGATGGTGAAGGAGTACATAGCAGACCGTGTCAGCGTCCTCAATGAGCCCTCAGTGCCCTACAACTACTGGGTGTCCAAGCTGGACACGTGGCATGAACTGGCGCTCTACGCTTTGAAGGTGCTGGCCTGCCCTATTTAGTGATGCTGGTGGCATTATAACAGATAAGTGTATCTGCCTGTTAACTGAAAATGCTGACAGGCTGACTCTTAGAAAAATGAACAAGGCCTGGATTGACCATGACTTCTCGACTCCAACAGAAGAAAGCTGATGAACATAAAGGCACTTTAAATGTGTTGTTTATAATATACTTAATACACTGTATTCCCATGCACCCCTTCCACCACAAACAAGGGTATATGGTTGAATCTTCCTTTTCTCATCCTCCTTCTCCTCTTCCATCATATTAACACATGCTTATTCGTCGCATATATGCCCTTTGCATATAATGTTTTACAGGGTGAGCTCACAAGCAGGCCCTCGCCTACAATGTTTTACAGGGTCAGCTTACCAGCAGGACCTCGCATATATTTTTTAGAGGGTCAGCTCACCAGCAGGCCCTCGCATATAATGTTTTACAGGGTCAGCTCACCAGCAGGCCCTCGCATATAATTTTTTAGAGGGTCAGTTCACCAGCAGGCCCTTGCATAGAATTTTTTAGAGGGTCATCTCACCAGCAGGCCCTTGCATGTAATGTTTTACAGGGTCAGCTCACCTGAAGGCCTTTGCATATAATGTTTTAGAGGGTCTGCTCACCTGCAGGCCTTCACCTACAACCTTTTAGAGGGTCAGCTCACCAGCAGGCCCGTACCTAAAATCTTTTACAGGGTCAGCTCACCAGCAGGCCCGCATCTCAAATCTTTTACAGGGTCAGCTCACCTGAAGGCCCTCGCATATAATGTTTTAGAGGGTCAGGTCACCTGCAGACCCTCACCTACAACCTTTTAGAGGGTCAGCTCACCAGCAGGCCTGCACCTAAAATCTTTTACAGGGTCAGCTCACCAGTAGGCCCTCGCATATAATTTTTGACAGGGTCAGCTCACCAGCAGTCCCTCACATATAATTTTTTACAGGGTCAGCTCACCAGCAGGCCTTCACCTACAATCTTTTACAGGGTCAGCTCACCAGCAGGCCCACACTTAAAATATTTTAAAGGGTCAGCTCACCTACAGGCCCACACCTAAATTCTTTAAAGTGTCAGCTCACCTGCAGGCCTTCACCTAATTCTACCTAATAGGTAATTTGCGCACATGCTGCCTTGCTTGAATGTGGTAGCCGTAGCTGTTTCTCAGGCTCCCTCTTCAGAATCGAACCATGATTTCCCCGTTACCCGTGGTCACCATGGTTTGCGCTGAAAATAACATCGAAAGTTGATAGGGCAGACATCCGAATGGATCGTTGCCGTCACGGGGATGTGTGATCGGCCCTAGGTTATCTAGAGTCAAAGCGGCAGCAGGCCCTCGTCTATAATGTTTTAGATGGTCAGATCAGCAGGCCCTTGCTCCAAATGTTTTTGAGGGTCACCAGCAGGCCATCAATCATAATTTTTCAAGGCTGTGTATGATGCCCTCCTTTATGTGTAACAAAGGGTGTATTGGAGTACCGGTTCCTTGTAATTTTTGGCAGCCCTTTCACTTAGTGCATAGGCTTTGAGTGTAGGAGTCCCACTACCTGAAAAATTGTACCACAATGTGAATGAGGCCCTCATTTATGTGATATACAGGTTGTGTCGGAGTGCCTCTTCCTTGTAATTTTTGGCAGCACTTGCACTTTATATACAAGTAAATATACAGGAAAGAATGTTTCCTAACTATTTTTTATCTCTAAAATCGATTTTATCTTCGGTTTTGTGCGTCTTATTGTCAATCTGTAAAAGTGGCGAATTACTCGGACATCACCGTTCCCAGCAGCAACCTGGGAATTCAAGATGCATCCAGACATCCTCCCCATGCTGTTCCAGAACCATTTCAGTAGTGTTTCCATCGTTTTCTGACCTTTTCCTATGAACCAGGCACCCTCCCCTCTTCAGAGCAGGGGGTGCCTGCTCGGGTTCTCCCATTGACTTCCATTATACTGAGCACCTGAGCATCCCGATGTGTTCGACCAGAGCACTTCGTTGCTCGATCAACACTAATATTTGCATGAAATCCAAATGTTGTGAATTAAATCTGACTTTTTAATAAATGGGGCGGTTGTCCACAATTACTAAAAAGGATCAGTTTTACTTTTCCAGAAATAGCAGCATGCTTGTCTATAGGCTGTGCCTGGCCTTGCAATACCAAACCAATCTCATAGGCCAAAGTAAAGCTGTTTTTTTGGAAAAAGTAGTGCATAATACATAGTACATGGACAACTCCTTTAAAGAGGACCTGTCCTGACACGTCTGCTCTAGAAACTACTTGCATTCCCTATGTAATAACAATACCGGACCATCTATTCTTATGAGGCTATGCGGTACCATTCATCTATTATTCCTGCTAGAAGTCCATGAATGAATTGTCAGCAGACTGCAATAAAGGTCTATCTAGGTGCTACCAGTTATGGGGTGCAAAGTTTAAACTATCCAAGCAGTGCCAGCAAATTCAGACTGTGTGGGTGGCACACACCCAACTAGAAACACCTATCTGAACTTTTATAGCAGACTGCTAGCTATTCATTCATAAACTTATAGTAGGCATAATATTCCTCTATTATGCCTACTATAAGTTTATGAATGAATAGCTAGCAGTCTGCTATAAAAGTTCAGATAGGTGTTTCTAGTTGGGTGTGTGCCACCCACACAGTCTGAATTTGCTGGCACTGCTTGGATAGTTTAAACTTTGCACCCCATAACTGGTTATCACATTAAGGCTCTCACCCCCATTTGTATTGTTGTATTTAAGCAATACATGATGTCTACACTGCAATAACACTGCGTACATTCAAAGCAGTGAGTACGGAATGTGTACATTTTATCAAAAATAGGTTATGACAATAATAAATGACCTGCAAGTGCCTCACCACCTTGCACAGTATATCTCTAGGCACCTACATTTCTTAAACACTAAGAACATTTCTCAAGTGTCAACTCAGTTTTGCATTGACGTACCAACTAGGTGTCAACACTGTTGCACATTATATATTTAATATTAACTTAGTATTTTATTTCATTCCTTAGTATGCTACAGATAATACAAGCAGATGAAAAAGAGATCTATGGAAAGGAATAACACGGCTTTACAGTGGCGTCTGTCACTAATAAAGACGATCATCTGTTGGGTAGAGCTGGGGCAAGCTCATTCAGATGAGTTATGTTCTCATTAGAATTTCCATGTCCGTGGCCAATACACTGGTAGCACTGCCAGGGACATCTTATGATGTAAGAGGATTTTAAATGGATTTTAATATATGTGCAGAGTGCAGAACCATAATAGAATGACATGTACTTGTCCTTTCGTTAGGCTTTAGCTAAATACGCAATTTAATTATTCTGTGTTGATCAGTTTCCATAATATATGTTTCCAGACCAGGAAATCAGGTCTGGATAAAAGGGGAAGTCTTTTGGGCAGGTTTCGCTTTATATAGTTGTATGGAAGAGGTTATGTGAAAATATAGAAGTGGAAAGGATCTTTTTAGGGTTAAGTTGGTCTAGAGTTTTTTTTTTATCAAACTCTCATGTGACACATATGTAGTGATGAGCAAACTTGTGTTTCAAGTAAGATCTAAGAATTCCGTTATGGATTCTGCTACCACGAACTATAACTTAAGGTCCGTGGTAGCGGAATCCATAATGGAATTCTTAGATAACCCGAACCTTGTACGCCGAACTTGAAATCACAAGTTCGCTCATCCCTAATTATATGATGTAAGCATCATATATTGTACACATTGTATTGCTCTGGATTAAATTCCAAGTTTTCCTCTGCCTTACATCCTAATTGCATCACATAGAAATGCTAACCAACTTCCAAGTCAGATTGGCAATACATCAAAAGAAAGTAGGGGGCACACCCTTCCCAGCAACCTACTAGGATAAACCTATTACTAACTAATCATGATAATAAATTTGACACAACTCCAATGTATGGGTAATGTAGTGGGTGACCACAGCTTTATTAACAATAAGTCATGAACTACTCAGTAATTTATAATTCACCATTCCAAATGCTGGGTCATTGCAGCAGCAGTGTGCATGTGATCCATGATCTTCCAGGTGACATCATGAAAGAGTGGGACAAGATCATCCTAAACTGCCAGCTGTATCAAATAACAGGAACCAGTAAGCATAAGCACAAACAAAACAATAGTGAAACCAGAAATGATCAAAATTATACATATGTAATACACCAAATGACTGTGGCAGGAGGTAGTGTTGTGTAAAAAACAGGTCGCAAATGGTCCAAAGAGGGAGACTGGGCACACAGTTTAGGATTGCATAACCTAACTAAGGCCGTTCCTAACATCTGATCCCTATCCAATCCGCAGCCTGAAGACATACAGCCAAGAAGATGGATGCTGCCATCTGGCTTTAAAGGGTTTTGCACACAAATAAATGAAGTGTCCAAAACATTACATTTTCAGATCACCTTTTTACAAATGCTCCGCGTGCACGGAATAAACAGGTAGTCCATATAGCATGTGAGAAAAAAGTTGACGCGTTCCGGACCAGCGACTAAGGACACTGGTCCAAAATGCATCAACTACCGCATGTTGCAAGGATTTGTCTGTACATGGATTTATGTTACATTAATAAAGAGGAAGTTTCTACTGAAAAGTATCACAGTGCAGGAAACCTTTTTTCTCACAAATAAATAAAGTGCCAACAATTTGTAATGTGCATTATATTAAAATGTTGCATGAGAAAAAGACTAGGAGAGGAGTGAGTCTTTAGAGAAGCTCCAGGCACATCCTATCAAGTAGCTGCAAGGACGCAATGGAAGCAGGCTCAACTGTTTATCCAGATGCCCTCAGTGGCAACAGTTTTTTACTGTAATAATTTTCTAGGGAATCTTTTACAGTGGTCAGTGGTTGACTATACTGGTCTTCCATGCTTCTATTTCAAGACCAATGTAGTCACTCACCTGGCAGCAGGAGCATAGGTTGATGACACATTACCTACCACATGCCTAGGAAGTCCTGGTGCATTTTGGGTCTCCATGCTGAGCGCTCCATGGTTTATCATCTTTGAGCTTATTATAGGAAGAAGTTGCAGCTTCATAATCATGGACTATGGCTTCTTCTTCTGCTATGAAGGTGAACGCCATCCATCATGTTGCAGTATACATTCCATTTGTAAATTGATTCTACTTCCACTAAAGGTTAAGTGAGAGTTCCTGATGTCTGGGACACCATGTTCTCCTTTAATTATACTTCTCATCAAATAGTATAATTCTAGGGGCTGTTCTTTCACTGAATGTGCACACTGAGACAATGGTGGTACATTTCTTTTCCTCAACGATTATCTGAAAGTTGCTAAAAGTTCCTATTGTTTATATGAATGTTCTGTGCCAAGGTATCTGCTCTAGATTTTTGTTGTGCTTCTGGCAGAACGTTGTGTTTTAAGACTTTCTCTTGCACTCATTTTGCTATCACGTTACAGTTTAATAAGGTGAGATGAGTTTATATTTGCTATTCCATGCAGGGATGTTAATATTTGGTTTGCACATGTTAAGGTCACGCATTATGAGAAGCCTGCAAGGAACAAACCCATTTGACTTTCTCAGGGTGACACAATTCTCTCTGGCTGCTGTCCAGTACTCAAAAAAAAAAAAAGATCTTGTAGGGACCTCTGCCAAGAAAGCTCAAGGCAAAAGCTCCACTAGGGTTCGGAACATATTCCTATGAAATCATCTGACATCAGAACATTTGAGTCTCAGACGTCCCGAGTCTTAGCACAAAGTTCTCATAAACACATTTCAGAACAGTCTCCACCAATATTACAGGGCTGTCTCTTCTGGTTAATTGAAAACTTCAGCAAGATCTAGCTGCCAGATAATGCTGTGTTCCTGTGTGCTATGCACTTACTTGTTATCCAGCCGTGTTTATGTGCTAAATATGGCGTGTTATTCTCAGTGGTTAAAAGGCCCTCTGCAGATAAAGACATGGATATCCTGAAGGGGGCAGTTCAAGAAGGACACTCCAGGAGAGCAGCTTTCCCTTAGACAACTATGCAAGTTGCACAATTTACCTTGATGTTTGCTACTCTTCTTGGAATATTGATCATAACATAGTCAGTCTGCTGACCAGAAGAGCAAAATAAGTTGCTTGCCTTCTCTTATGTTCCTGGGTTACCAGAGTTTAAATTAAGAGTTCTAAATTACCATATCAAATCATCAGTCTACTAATCTAGTGTGTTTTTCTCGGCTTTTCAGCTTTTTCTAATCTCTCTCATATCTAGACAATAAGTCATTTGCCCATCTGGTCTGAGAGCTGCGGTTGCTAGGAAGCATCTTCATGTATTCCTTTGTCTCTTTACCTTGCAGGCCCTGGAAGATATTAAAGGGGTGTTAAAAGCTACAGGATTAAAGAAAGAAAAGGAAAAGGAAGAGATAAAGCGGGCGCTCAGTGCTAGGACTGAAGCTGCCAAATATACCAGATTTGCCTGGAGCAGGACTGCAAATGGTCAAAATGATCAGATCCATACACCTGAGCAGCATCAGTTTTTTTTTCTGATCCCATCATAGTTATGGTAGCTCAAAAAAAATATAGTAAAAAAACCACCCAAAAAAATAAATTTTTCATAAAGTTCTTTACAATTTAGGCCTCCTGCACACGAACGTGTGTTGCCCGTTGTTGTATTGCGGACCGCATTTGCAATACACTGGCGCCGTTCCGTGGGCATTCCGTATCACGGATGTGGACCCATTAACTTGAATGGGTCCGCAAATCCGGAGATGCAGAATGGTGCGGAACGGAAGCATGGAACGATACCCTATGGAAGCACTACAGAGTGCTTCCATGGGGTTTCGTCCTGTACTTCTGTTCCGCAAAAAGATAGAATATGTCCTATTTTTTGCGATCCGCTGCAGCTGCCCCACGGTCGGCGTTCGTGCATTGTTCGTGCAGCACGGCCACGGGGCGCACATGTTCGTGTGCAGGAGGCCCTAGTAAGCCAAAAAACATCACAGACACACACAATACTTTTGAACCTAATGCTCTGCTAAACTTCAGGGATTAAAAGTGACAGGACATATTCTGAAACCTTTGCTTTGGGGAACCACTGACTTGGTTTCAGAGAACCCCACAGTTTCAGGGAACCTGAGTGTGGAATCCCTGCATTAGGGCACTAATATCACAGTATAAGATAATATATATATATAAAAAAAAAAAAGCAAATTGATATCTTATCAACTGATATCCAAGTCTTAAATCATAAATACAAATCCAGCAAAATATAAGACCCTTAAAAACATTATACTTTAATTCAGTCAATTAAAAAGTTATAACCCTCTAGTGTGAGTGGTGATGAAGATAATATATACGTTGATTTAAAGGGTAACTGTCATATTTTTTTTATTTGCCAGTTTATTAGAGCTAGGCATGTATACCTGAGCTAGTCTATCAATGATTGTCAAAAGATCTGTAATAGCTTTCATTAATGTCCTCTGTCCCTTTCCACTGCTCCCTTAAAAGACTGTTACTATGGCTTGTCTGTCTCCCAACTTAATGTAAATAGAAGACGGAGGGGCGGTCCTGCACACTGCATGCTTGCATTAGGCTTCAAAATGAGGAGGCGTGTCTCTCAGTAATCCAACCTGATTGGCTGGCAGGGAGCTGCTGGCTACAGCAAGTGTTTATGGGAAGTGAGGGAAAGCAGTTTTGGCCTCAGAGAACTGGCAGAGGAGCCATCTTGAGAAGGTCCTCATATTGTAAATGTTTAAACAGCTGTAACTAAGGGAAAAACTCAAGGAAAACAGTGTTATGTGAAGAAACTAAAGATTGCTTTATGCATAATGCCGCTGCAGCAGTAACATATGCTAAGATAGATTTTTTGATGAAAACATGACAGTTACCCTTTAATATACTGTATATTAATGCAGTACACACGATTATTAAAATGTATATTTTTGCATTTATTTTTTATTGATTAAAAGCATGTAAAATAAATAAAATCAAACAACATTACAAATAAACAGTTTTTGTAAACAATTTTTGTTTTCTAATGAAGATATATGAGCCTCCATTGTCACAGACTACAGATAAATCCTGTGTGTAGTCTGATCCTGCAGTGATATTGTAACGCTTGTAGATAGGAAAAAACCACAGAGAGTGAGCCCTGACCTGGAACCCCACCCACTTTCCCTACCTATTTGCAGTTCAAGCCCTAGGTAGCAAGACTACAACTAGTTGACGGTCCCTACAGTGCAGAGACAAGCAAACACCAGGAGAAAAAAAAAAACACAAAGGAAAAGTGGTACATAGTACAAATCACGTGAGGTACAAATCAATCCGAGGTCAAAAGCACAAACAAATCTAAATGAATCCAAGAACTAGGAACCTAGTTAGTAAGCCCAAACAAGACTATCTCTGGTGCCAGTATATGACCAGGAATAGAGCATCAATCCCAGGATCAGAACCTGATAGGTCAAGACTCTGCTGCCCATTAGTCAGAAATACTAGTACACAGAAATGGAGCAGCTGAGCAATCAGCTCACTGCTAATCTCCTCTAGCACACGTCCACTGTGTGGAGAAGAAGCATTGCATCCTGTTGCTAAGGACGCTGTTGCATGACCAGGGGGTGTGGTGCATCTCTATCAGCTATCAATATGCTGATGCCCCCCAAAAAAACTTGCTGGTTATATCTTGTTCACAAAATGCAGTTCAGATGAAGTTTTTGATGCGTTTTATTTCTATGCTGCAAATAATTTTGACTTCTCCTTTAGGGTCCACTAATATTTTTTTTTTATGAAAAAGAAAATGGCATCTAACTGCATTTTCACACCATCACGAAGTACATTATGTGACCCCTCATGGATTATTTCATGACAAATTGTACAACACAGATTTTGTTTCATGTTTTTTCATCACCTTTTTTTTTTAACCTGTTAAGTAACACTTTGCAAAGATCTATAGCTAACATATATATGACTTGTAAAAGACAAATCTAGGGCAACACTGTTCTAGGGCAATAGCATAAGAGAAAAATAACGTCTTTTATTTTCTTCCTTTTTTTCAGTTCGTTCCAGTTACCCTGTTGTGCACTGAAAACCATGCAGACTTTCTAGCATGAGGACTAGACAAATTTAGGTCATAATTACCATGACAAACTGTAATGCATGTTGTCCACTTACGGTAATTATTCCTGATCTGGGTCTTCCCTTCAATCATGATTGTCTTGTTCTTTTTTACTTTATGCAAAGTTATTTCTTTCATATTTTGAATTTTGTGCATATAGTCTCTTGTGCAGAGCTGAAGAGGTCATCAGTAGGTGGTTGACAGGCACAGAAGTGATGATCTGTGCAGTTAGGTATGCTACTGGTTTCTTGTCTGAGATGCATTAACACTGCAAAGCAGCTGGGATTCCTATGGGCCTCGGACATTATAATGTAGCCCCTAGTCCTGAATATTTCAGGAAGAATGTTGTTTTTACTGTGTGGCTTACTATTTGCACATAGTACAATTTTATAGAAAAAAAATGTATACATTTTGTTAAATCACAAGTAGTGTTGAGTGGAGCAAAGCATTCGAAGCGGAATTCAGTCCGAAGTTTAGAAAAAATTTCAATTTGCCAATTTCCTCACAATTTGCAGTAATGAATCAGTTTTTCCTAAAATGACAGCTGCATGTGTTACAAAGTGAAAGTAAAAAGCCTGGGAACGCAAAATCACCCATAATGCAGTGTAGCCAGCCAATCCTCTATAAACCCTCATCCCGTTATCCCATCCGCCATTGTTCTGTAAGCAAAAGATGAGGACGGTCATCAATAAGACCTTGCACCCCCTAAGGGGGTGCAGCCTGGATGGTTTTGCTTGGCATGCTGGCGGAATAATAAAGGCTTCCATTTTATCGGTGTTGGATTACATATCTTAGTTTACTGCTGATATAGGGATAAGTAAATGAAGGAATAAAGGGGGGACGTTGCAAGTGCTCATGCGCTAGGGACAGTGTTGCTGAAAACGATTAATAGAAGAATATTGAATTATTCTGCAGCAGTTTTATTCATTTATTTCTACATTTACTTATTCCTACATCAGCTGTAAACTAAGATATGTAATTCAACACCAATAAGATGGAAGCCTTCATTATTTAAATGCCAGCGTGCCAAGCAATACCATCCAGTCTGCACCCCTTAGCGGAGCCAGGTCTTAATGATAACCGTTCTAATCTTTTGCTGGCTTTAATTCTTCCTTCAAAGTTTCCATGTCTTAGAAAAGTCTGCAAGATGCAGAGAGAGGAGGAGCGGGATGTTCCTGATGACATTCTCATTGAAATTTGATGATGTGGAAAAGGAGGAAAAGCAGATGGCAGAAGGGCTCCAAACTGTAGGGCAGGAAAGTGCTGGGGTTGGAGAACTGGGTAATATTCAGTGTTTACTGTCAAATAATCGGCAGAAGGATGCAAGCAAGAATAGCAATAATATGCATATTGTGCCCCCACCTAACCAGCCAGGGATGCTCGTCCCCGTCGTGGACTGCTATTGTTGGCTGCACCCCCCATATTGTTGGATGTTTTGATTAACGCAACGGGGAGATGCAGCAGTGACCATGTGGGGATCAGGAGCGACACGGGTGACAGGGAGCAGGGTAAGTATAATCTATATGAGGAGGGCGGACATTGGGGAGGATGTGTTAGACTTTGGATATCCCCTTTAACCCCTTCCCGCAATATCACGTACATGTACATGATCTAGTTTCACAGTGAAGCCGGCGTGCTGGGGTTGCTAGGTAACCAGTGACGCCGGCGGGAACAGAATCGGAGCGCTGACCTGCACGCTATCGCCGTAATTGGTCCAATACTGCAGAGGGACCAATCGCAGTGCAACGGGGCAGGTTAGGGGAGGTTAGGGAGGGTGCTTCTCCTTCTCTAATCATCCCAATTCCTGTCAGGGAAGCGATCAGAGAAGGAGATAGTGTCAAACGCTGCAGTACAGTATTACTTACCAGAGAGAATTAACCCCTTGTGTGCCGAAAAGCTGCTTCTGTGCCCCAATCAGTGACACAGATCAGTTCTGTGCCTCATCAACAGCCTGTCATCTGTCATCCGTTCTGTGCCTCATCCCCTGCCTCATACATAATTAACCCCTAATTAAGCCCTTCAGTGCCGATTTGCCATTCTTCTGTTCCTGATTTGCCCCAGTCAGTGACAGATCAGTCCTGTCCAGTCCTGTCATCATCACCTCATCCAGACACCTGTCACTACAGCCTGTCTGTCAAGATATCTGTCACTTCCACCTGTCTGTCCGTCAAGACACCTGTCACTTCCACTTGTCCATCCGTCAAGGCAACTGTCCGTCTGTCAAGACACTTGTCACTCCAGCCTGTCCATCCATCAAGACACCTATCACTCCAGCCTGTCCATCCATCAAGACACCTGTCAGTCCAGTGTGTCTGTCCATCAAGACACCTGTGACTCCAGTCTGTCCGTCCATCAAGACACCTGTGACTCCAGTCTGTCCGTCCATCAAGACACCTGTCACTCCAGCCTGTCCGTCCATCAAGACACCTGTCACTCCAGCCTGTCCGTCCATCAAGACACCTGTCCGTCCGTCAAGACACTTCTCACTCCAGCCTGTACATCTGTCAAGACACCTGTCACTCCAGTCTGTCCGTCCATCAAGACACCTGTCACTCCAGCCTGTCCGTCCATCAAGACACCTGTCACTCCAGCCTGTCCGTCCGTCAAGACACCTGTCCGTCCGTCAAGACACTTCTCACTCCAGCCTGTCCGTCCATCAAGACACCTGTGACTCCAGTCTGTCCGTCTATCAAGGCACCTGTCACTCCAGCCTGTCCATCCATCAAGACACCTGTTACTCCAGCCTGTCTGTCCATCAAGACACCTGTCACACTAGCCTGTCTGTCCGTCAAGACACCCGTCACACACTCCCAAGTTACATAAAAATAAAAAATAAATTTCACTATGTGTGCCATCCTCCTGTGTGTACATACTCGTGTCCTGTGCTTGAGTGGCACCATTCTGTAAAATATAAGTCTCTTATGCCCCATGTGGATTTGTGCCACCTGTAAAATAATAACTGTAAAATAATACATTAATTAACCCCTTTTCCGCCCCAGTAAGGATATTGGCACTACTCTATACCTCATACTAGACCCCTGGCTCATCGCCAGCCATCTGAGCTAACTGTGACACCTATGAATAACTGCCAAGTGACTCTGGGAATTTTTATCCTATCCTAAAGGATATACAGTATTTTAGTTTGCTGTTCTATAAAAAAAAAAGAAAAAGATAAAAAAATAAGACAAACAAAATCTATGTTAGTTTACAGTTTAAAATGACTCAATGGCTTTTCACTGCCGAAGAGGCATATGCTGTGCTTTTTGAGGACACTGACTCCAACAGTGGAAATGAAGTGACATTTTTAGTTTTATCTGCCTTCCAAAAGCCACATGGTGTTCCTCCCATTCTAAACCCTGCTGTGCACCCATATAGCACTTTATGACCACATATGGGGTGTTTCTATAAAGTTAAGAATCAGGGTAACAAATATTGAGGTTTATTTTTCTGTTAACCCATGCTGTGTTGCAGGAAAGATGGATCTAAATGTAAAAATCTGCAAAAAAAGTGAAATTTTAAAAATTCACCTCCATTTTCCATTAATAATGGTGGAACACTTAAAGGGTTAACAACGTTTGTAAAATCAGTTTTGAATATCGTGAGGGGTGTAGTTTCTCATTTTTGGGTGGTTTCTTTTATATAAGCCCCACTAAGTGACTTCAGACCTGAACTGGTCCTTAAAAAGTGGGTTTTTGAAATGTTCTGAAAATTTTTAAAATTTGCTTCTAAACTTCTAAGCCTTCTAACATCCTAAAAAATAAAATAACATTTACAAAATGATGCAAACATGAAGTAGACATATGTGGAATGTAAAGTAATAAATATTTTGTGAGGTACCACTATCTGTCATAAAACTAGAGAAATTCAAATTTAAAAAATTGCTAATTTTTTAAAATTTCTGTAAATTTGGGATTTTTTAAATATATAAAGGTAAAACATATTGACTCGAATTTATCACTAACATGAAGTACAATGTGTCACGAGAAAACAATCTCAGAATGGCTTGGATAAGTAAAAGTGTTCCAAAGTTATTGCCACATAAAGTGAAACATGCCAGATTTGCAAAAATGTGGCTTGGTCCTGAAGGTAAAAACTGGATTGGTCTTGAAGGGGTTAAATTAAAATGCATATTTTGTTCAACTCCTGATTTGTTCATATACTGTTGGGAAACATGTCTGCATAAGCAGAAGACAATGGTGACTGTACACATGGCAACCTTGGTGGTCTATTCTACCCATGAAATCAATTGCTTTGGACGTTTTGAACTATTACATGTGCGGCCACACAAAGCATAAATATTTCTGTGTGGGCAGCAGAACTTTTACGGCATCTATGCCACATAGGTTGTGGTCTTTACTACCTTTATAATCATTAACAGAAACCAATTTCACTTCATTGGCCACAATGCAATAATAATTTGAACGTTGAGGACACTAATTGCTATCTATGCTCTCCAGAATATATTGCTGGAATGAGGATGGGAAGAAAGAATGTGAGTGCAGTGAAATAAATAGATGTAGTACTGTCCTGGACCCGGCAGAGAGCCACGGTAGAGACATGCTTCCTGGCACCCTAGCAGAGGGGATTCCGGGCGGCTGAGCATGTACAGCCTGTATGTATATATTTACATCTCTACGAAGAGAAGAAGTCTTTGTTTTCAAACTTGCATAGTTCTGGTGGCTCCACATTGACATGTTTTTCCATTCTGATTAATTGTCTAACCACATTACCTAGCGTACAGAATTCTGTATGTATGCAGCTCATTGAATACTTGTTGCCTAAATACATCTTATTTATGATTTATACAAATGAAGCAGGGTATAATGGTATCTATTAAGCCACAAGTAATTATACTGGATGTGTATACCCATGTTACAGCCAGAAGGCGTCTTTAAGGCTGCTTGCAACGGTAAAAATCTGCATCTCCTCAATTGTGCATTTACAATATGCCTACAGTATTCTCTTCTCCACTTCATAGAATTTTTTTGAAAATCTTGCAAATGAGGGAGAGGACTGGCAATCCCCTCTTTCAACTGTATTGGCGTCCATGGAACGATATAGTTGAAGTCTTTGACAGAGCAGAGAGCAATGGGACCACTCGGATGTCTCTCCCCCCCCCCCCCCCCCCCCGTGCTGAACTTGTAAATACCTACCGTATGTCTCTTTCCTAAAGTAAGCTAACCAATAGTCTGTCCCTGCACCACATGCATCATCCAGCCCGAGCCCATGTGATAAATCTGGTTCAGGTCTAGGCAGCCTGTCTTTTGTGGGAGAACGCATATAAAGACAGGGGAGAATTCTTTTCTAGGGTGCAAATTGCTATAAATACATCTGCTTGCATTTCTTTGTATTAGTTCAGACAGGAACGGTCTGTTTTTACAGGATCAGACTACTACAGTATGGTTTTGGGTGCTAGATTTCGATCTGAACCAGATCCAAGATTGAAAGACTGATGCAATATGACATAATTGTATGCAATCAGTTAAAAATGCAGCATACTCAGTAAGGGTTCGTGCACACGATGTGGATTACGCGTGGTTTTCAGCGCGGATGTTTGTGCAGAAAAACTGCAGCGTATTAGGCCTCTTTCACACGGGCGTCATGTTTTTTGCCCGGATAAGAGGCGGGTGCGTTGCGGGAAAATGCACGATTTTTCCGCGCGAGTGCAAAACTTTGTCATGCGTTTTGCACTCGCGTGAGAAAAGTCGCGCATGTTTGGTACCCAGACCCGAACTTCTTCACAGAAGTTCGGGCTTGGGATTGATGTTCTGTAGATTGTATTATTTTCCCTTATAACATGGTTATAAGGGAAAATAATAGCATTCTGAATACAGAATGCATAGTATAATAGTGCTGGAAGGGTTAAAAATAATAAAAAAGTTAACTCACCTTCTCCTCTTGTTCGCGTAGATGCCGGTCTGTTCTTTAGCTGTGGACTGAATGACCTGAGGTGACGTCAGATCACATGCTCCAATCACATGGTCCATCACCATGGTGATGGAGCATGTGATCTGACGTCATCAAAGGTCCTTCAGCCACAGCTAAAGAACAGACCGGGATCTACGCTAACAAGAGGAGAAGGTGAGTTAACTTTTTTATTATTTTTAACCCTTCCAGCACTATTATACTAAGCATTCTGTATTCAGAATGCTATTATTTTCCCTTATAACCATGTTATAAGGGAAAATAATACAGTGAATAGACTGTCACCTAGAACCCATGCGTGAAAATCGCACCACATCCGCACTTGCTTGCGGATGCATGCGATTTTCACGCAACCCCATTCATTTCTATAGGGCCTGCGTTACGTGAAAAACGCACAAAGAGGAGCATGCTGCGATTTTCACGCAACGCACAAGTGATGCGTGAAAATCACCGCTCGTGTGCACTGTCCCATAGAAATGAATGGGTCAGGATTCAGTGCGGGTGCAGTGCGTTCACCGCACGCATCGCACCCGCACGGAAAACTCGCCCGTGTGAAAGGGGCCTTACAGTGCAAGATACCAATCAGCAATAAAACACAAAATCGGAATGCGGCTGTACAACACAAATAGAACCCAAGTGTCAAAAACGTAGTAGACAGATGCCCTTCTATGTATTACAGTACAACCAAAGTGAATGAGAGTTGACAAATCTCATGGACACCTTGCTTTTTTCTTCCCTGCAGGATGTTAATTGTGCGGTTCTGCACCTTATATATAGTGGTTTTCCCCATAGACTTCAATGGAGTTGTAAACATAAACAGAAAATCCGCCAAAAATCTGCAACAAAACCCACATAAAAACCGTACAAAAAACACACCAAAACCACAATAAATAGTGCTTATTTCTGTGCTATTTTTGGAGGTTTCTGTGTAGCATTCATGCGGATTTTCGGCATGCAAATCTGTACCATGGGCAGACACCCTAAACTTTCTTACACACACATACTTTTTTTTTTACAGTGTTCCAAGTGTCCTTAACCGCTACCCGACTGCCTAACGCAGGATTGCGTCCTGCGGACGGCCGGGTTATTCCTCTTTGACGCGCCGGCGCGTCATCTCGCGAGAGGCGAGATTTCCTGTGAACGCGCGCTCACAGGAGCGCGCGTTCACATGAATCGAAGGTAAACGAGTTCATCTAAAGCCTGCCAGCATACTGCAATTTGTAAAATATGCCACAAACCTCGCTATCCACAAACAGTGCCCCAAGCCCTACGGTTTCTAAAGGCTACAGAATAAGGCTTTTGCAAATTTATGGGCTTATTTGCGCAAACATTTGAAATGTTTTGTGATTTTACACCACACTTGCAACTTTTGAACAGTGGGCATCGTTACCTATGTTAATGGACAGATTTAAGAAATGATAAAGTCGCACAAATGTCACATGTTCCCTCCAGTGGGGGTGGCATAAACCAGAGTAACATCTTTAGACATATTTAAAGATGTGCCAAAGATATTAAAAAACTTATGGCGTTTGATAAATTCGCCACCGATTATGGCCCCACAGACTCAAATAAAGCTGACTTGAAATATTCCTCTCACTATAAATGACTGCTTTGTATTACATTATTGACTTTTAAGTAACATAAAGCCTTAAAGGATTAGCCAGATTTGGGACATTTTTAAAGGTGGGCCGCAGCATGTTGTGCCTGTTGAAAAAAATCATACCCAGCTGCTCCCCACCGCTCCGTTCCAGGTCCCTGGTCCCTTTAGCGCCCTCCAGTCCCTGTCCTGTAAACTTCTAGGTGGGTAGGGTCATGTGCACCGCTATAGACAATGACTGTAGCAGCGCTTGGAATGCTTCACATCACTACTGGGTCGTTTACCTCTTGGGGACAGGTCATTGCTGAGGCCAGTCTTTGGTTTACAGGACATAGCAGGGGTGGACTGCGAATTTAAAGTGGCCCCATGTTGTAGGAGGGTCCAAAGGGACTGACGTTGGGGCAAACAGTAGGTGTTGCCAGAAATACTGTAGTGCAGCACAAAATACTGCTTCAGCAAAATCACATACCAAGTGCTGCACAAAATATTGCTGCCCTCACCACAATAGTCAACTGTATCAATGTCCTGAGGACGGTGATGCAGTTGAGTTCAGGAGGGCACCTGCGGCTGTTGGTTAGGGGCAGAGGTACCTGATACTCCCAGCATGAATTCAGAGATCATTAGATAATTATGTACCCGGCCAGCCTACCAGAGATCTACCAGGGTCTATGGCCAATCTGCCCCAGGACATGGACTGGATGACCAGTGAAGGAGGCAAGAACGGAATGGCAGAGAGATGGTGAATATAATTCTTTTCAATGGGTACAACCCATTGCTGCCCACAGTTAAAAAGTCCGAAAGCTGGAAATTAATAAAAGGGAGTTCTTCATTCTGGCATGCCACCCCTTGGCTCACCAGAGGAGAGAGTGGCTTTAAGAGTTTCTTGCTCATTGTTCATTTCAACTGTGATGATGTTTTAGGAGAATTTAATACTTGCTGCTATGTGTCCCCACAGATTACACAGATTATTGGTTTGGATCCTGACAGTGGCTTTCTCTAAATTAGGTCTGATTTAATATTTTAATATTATTTCAGTTTATTATGTAGTGCAAATAAAAAGATGGGTCTCTTAATAGCCTCTACAAACAGCTGATCGGCGGGGATGTCAGGAGTCAGAACCCACAGTCAGATATTAATGGTCTATCCTGTGGATAGGTCATCTATGACGAAATCCCGGACAACCTTTTAACACATTGAGTTGCATAATTGTTACTGAGTATGACACAGCAGAAAGGAGTTCTACTTATGTAAACATTTGACCGTTCCTATGTTAAACTGTAACTTTAGACACTTCATTAATGCAAATGAGTATAACTAGCAGGCATTGCTTTGCCATCTACAGTGCATATCGGCAATTAAGCCTATATTGGTTATATTAGTTAGCGGATGTGGAAAGTAATAAAAGTTAGAGACAGTGCTAATTACTCAGCATTCCTCTACAGATTGTACAGCAAACTCTCAGTGTGTCTCCACTTTCCACCTTGGAATCTCAAAGTGTCTCCACATTCCATTTAAGAAGTTCACAGTAGCAAGGCATTCCAAGCATCTTCCAAATTGGTTAAGACAATACCATGTAGGTGGCCTCCTGAAAATTATCTATTTAGCTGTCTCTTGTGACTAATTGTCCTAGATGAATTAGTTCTCCATGTCAGCATTGTGGTTATATAAGAGTAGGTGCTCTTAATAATAATATATTATTACAAAAAAATTAATTGTAGTTTCTCATTCAGACCCCCCCCCCCCCCTTCCATATGCCCTGCTAGGGCATAAATGTATCAGAGAGGGGGAGTCACCACGCCCCGAGGAGAGGCATTTGGCAGAACCAATCTATGTATTATATGGAAGGCCATTCATCTAAATGGTTGCCATTTAAAGAAGTTGTCCCTTTACATCAGGCATCCTCAAACTGCGGCCCCCCAGCTGTTGTAAAACTACAACTCCCACAATGCCCTGCTGTAGGCTAATACCTGTAGGCTGTTCGGGCATGCTGGGAGTTGTAGTTTTGCAACAGTTGGAGGGCCGCAGTTTGAGGATGCCTGCTTTACATCAACTTACCTGTCGATAGGGCATAAGTGTCTAATCGGCAGGGTTACAATGGCTGGGGCTCCTGATGATGATCATTAGAATGGGGGCCCCTGTTCCCCTGTTTTAATGGAAAGACGGACATGCATATGGGTTTCTGCTAATTGCTCTTAAAGGCTCATTTGCATATATTAAAACTTCTTGGGACCAACACAGATGCCTTCAGCTGCCAAGTGCACATGTAACAGGTCAGCCAATTTCTTGGGTACAAATCTGCTGACAGATGCCCTTTAAAAGCCTTTCTTTTACAAACATAATGGTCTATTTAAAATAAAATAATAATAATAATAATAATAATAATAATTAATCAAATGGGGTCATTTATCAAACTGGTGTAAAGTAGAACTGGCAAAGTTGGCCATAGTAACCAATCAGATTCCACCTTTCATTTTTGAAAGCTCCTTTGGAAAATGAAAGGAGGAATCTGATTGGTTGCTATGGGCAGCCATGCAAGTAATAGACGGTATTAACTAGCACTCTATATAAATATATATACTGTATATACCACAAAATATAGGATGAGCCTAAGAACAAGGATAAACCTGGGCATATTCTAGTGTAGTGGTTTGCAGTCCGGTCTGTTGCTGTGAAACTACCACTCCTAGCATGTCCTGCCAGCCTGCTGCACAATCTGAGCTGGAATGCAACAACAGCTGGGAGCCACAGATTGTTTTTAGACCACATTCTTCCATTTACATGTGATAGCACACCCCGCCGGCTGCAAAGGGGCACTGCAACAAGAATGGCATGTCAAAGAGTTCTGTAATGAAAGCTGGAATCAGGGGCGGATTGGCCATAGACCTTACAGGGAAATTTCTCGTGGGCTGATGTCCAGGGGGCCACCCGAGCCCTCCTCTCACATAATGATCTCTCAACAGTAATTAACACTGTGAGAATCAGGTACTCATATATCTGGCCAGTGACTGCACATGTCCTTCAGAATTCAACGGCTGTGGTCCACACCTCAACCCCTAGCCCCCTGCTTCATATCCTAATCTGAGACAACTGGTGGAAAAGGACAGAAAATGGCATCTTTTGAAGGATACCACAAAGGGGCAGATTTTAGGGCAATATATTGTGCTGCACTGTGGTATAGGGTGCTGATGGGACGGTATTTTGTACTATGGTATTGCTAACCCCGTCTACTTCTGTTGCCCCTCCTTCTATCAATTTGGACCACTTACAACATGGGGCCAGTTTTAGGATTTTTTCCAGGGCCACATTAAGTTCCCAGTTCTGTCCCTGGCTGGAATACTGAGCATGCCAACAAGGAGCATAACTAGAAACATTGGGCCACGATATTTACTCATTTGCACTATATAACGCTTGTGGAAGGGTGTGGCTTAGATGGAAAGGGGCATGTTTTAGCAGGAAATAGGTGTGGCTTAAGATGTGACAATTTGCACCACAATTTTGGTGCCAAATGTAGTCTCAGGATAAGCCAACCATAGGTAGTATAAAGTTAGACAAAAGTGTCATGCCGTGATGAATCTGGCGCATCTGTCTAGTTCACGTTAACACTGTTTACATTTTAGATGGGTTTAGTAAATTAGCCCCATAGTAGAAAAAGGTGGTGCAATTGCATGGAAAATAATAGCTCAAAAAGAGCATACTTAACAATAGTTGTCCCTAACTTTCAGGGACAGTCCCCAGCCGAAATGATGTAAGCCCCACCCATAAGCATGTGACTCCGGTTGTGTTTGTGGCATTCCCGGGGCGGAGCTTACATGCCCCAAATTTACCAACTATAAGGGCGTGTCTTTTAGTTCAATCCCCCTTTATTTGACTGAATTACTAAGGTTTTCAGCTACTTTTCTGTTCAGACAAATGTCCGTTCCCTGTTTCGAATTAGACATAGGGCTATGCCGCATTACTGTTCATGCTATGCTAGTATTACATACCAGCGTACACATGCCCCATTGTAAATGACAAGCGCACTTACAAAAGGAGACATAGTTATATGCTCTCCTGTGTGCAAAGCTTGAATTTAAAATGTAACCTTTCAAAAATGTATAGTGAAGGCTATGGAGGAGAGTTATCAAAGCAAGTGTAAAGGGCAAGTGGAGCAGTTGCCGATAGCAACCAATCAGATTGTTGCTTTCATTTTCCAAAAGCCCTCAGGCAAATGAGAGCAGGAATTTGATTGGTTGCTATGGGCAACTATTCCACTTTTCCTTTGAATCATGAAAAATCTCCTCCTTAGTTTTCTCTGAATGCCGATAGTTATTCACATAGGAAATGGGGAAAAAAAGAACACATAGAAATGAGAAAGTGGGGAGAAACGTGTTTTCTGCTCTGCTCCCATGTGTTGAATTCCTTCCTGCGAGCACAATAACATGAAAACATGTCCCATGGCTTTCTCGCCAGTGAAAGGGAAATTCTGATGCAATATCTGGGAACTGTTGTAATCACTAGATTCCTGAAAATGCCAGGTCATGGTCAGCTGACTTATAGCACAACGTGATGCAAGCTAATTTTGGCCAGTCACATGTCTAGTGTCACCCGCTGGTGAATGAAGTTCATGCCACTGCTGAAAGGACTGAAGCTGAGCTGCAGACTGCCAAATACAATGTACATGTTATCTGCCGTCAGTGTGTGTGAGCGCTCAGCTACAGGGTGATCTGATGTCACAGGGGGAGAGACTATAATTAGAGATGAGCGAATTTCCGGTTATGAAATTTGTTTGCGATTCGTTTACTGGTAAAAGGTGAAGTGCGTTATGGATTCCGTTACCACGGACCTTAACGTAATTCTATGACGGAATGTATAACGGAATGCCTTCAGTTATTCATTCTGTCATAATAGAAGTCTATGGGCTGCATAACAGATCCGTCCGGTTTACGTTATGCAGGAGAGGACTCCCCTACATAACGGAAATGAGACAGATCCGTTATGCAGCCCATAGACTTCTATTATGACTCTAAAGTTTGAGAACCTAGAGAGATGGAGTAAGAACAACAACCTCATACTCAATACCAAGAAAACAAAGGAGCTAATTCTGGCTTGGGCAGCTCCCTGGCCTTTGGCACACTGGGAAAATTCCCTGTAGGGTCTATGGCCAGTCCACCCCCGATTATTATTGTCATTTATCTATCTATCTATCTATCTATATAAAAAAAGACGTATGTGTGTATGTATGTGTATGTATATATGTATGTGTGCATGTATATATGTATGTGTGTACGTGTGTATGTATGTTCAGCAAAAAGTCAAAAACGCAACCATCCATTTCAACGAAACTTGGTATACACATCCCTTGCTACCTGGAAAAAAAATTTGCGGGGGTCTCAGCTCTCAAGGACGTACCGTTCCCGAGATATTCCCAAAAAATGACCTGCATTAGCCAATACAAGCTTGCCAGCTTTTCACTTAAATCCTAACTGCCATACACACGGTCACATGTCCCTTATCAGCCAATAGAAGCTTGCAGGTCCTGCTCCAGGTTGCCATAACAACTGATCACAGGTTTTAGTAGTTCGCAGGTCCTGAAATATTCAGTCATATGACATATGACGGCACAACTATACTGCTACATGCATGGGGGGCAGGGGCCACTGATAAAAGGGCGGTCACTGATGAAAGTCAATGTTAAATGGGCGGTCACTGTCAAAGTCACTGTTAACCACCTCAGCCCCCCCTAGCTTAAACACCCTTAATGACCAGACCACTTTTTACACTTCTGCACTACACTACTTTCACCGTTTATTGCTCGGTCATGCAACTTACCACCCAAATGAATTTTACCTCCTTTTCTTATCACTAATAGAGCTTTCATTTGGTGGTATTTCATTGCTGCTGACATTTTTACATTTTTTTGTTATTAATCGAAATCTACCGAAATTTTTGCAAAAAAATGACATTTTTCACTTTCAGTTGTAAAATTTTTCTAAAAAAACGACATCTATATATAAATTTTTCTCTAAATTTATTGTTCTACATGTCTTTGATAAAAAAAATGTTTGGGTAAAAAAAAAATGGTTTGGGTAAAAGTTATAGCGTTTACAAACTATGGTACAAAAATGTGAATTTCCGCATTTTGAAGCAGCTCTGACTTTCTGAGCACCTGTCATGTTTCCTGAGGTTCTACAATGCCCAGACAGTAGAAAAGCCCCACAAATGACCCCATTTCGGAAAGTAGACACCCTAAGGTATTCGCTCATGGGCATAGTGAGTTCATAGAACTTTTTATTTTCTGTCACAAGTTAGCGGAAAATTATGATTTTTTTTTTCTTACAAAGTCTCATATTCCACTAACTTGTGACAAAAAATAAAAACTTCCACAAACTCACTATGCCCATCACGAAATACCTTGGGGTGTCTTCTTTCCAAAATGGGGTCACTTGTTGGGTAGTTATACTGCCCTGGCATTTCAGGGGCCCTAATGAGTGATGAAGTAGTCTGTAATCCAAATGTGTAAAAAAATGCCCTGTAAAATCCTAAAAGTACTCATTGGAATTTGTGCCTCTTTGCCCACTTAGGCTGCAAAAAAGTGACACACATGTGGTATCGCCATAAAAGTAAACTTTTCCCATTTTATTTATACAAAGTTGTCATTATAGAGAGATATTTCTCTCACCCAGCATGGGTATATGTAAAAAGACACCCCAAAACACATTGCCCAACTTCTCCTGAGTACAGCGATACCACATGTGTGACACTTTTTTGCAGCCTAAGTGCGCAAAGGGGCCCAAATTCCAATGAGTATCTTTTAGGATGGCATTTGGATTCTAGACTTCTTCTCACGCTTTAGGGCCCCTAAAATGCCAGGGCAGTATAAATACCCCACATGTGACCCCATTTTGGAAAGAAGACACCCCAAGGTATTTCGTGAAGGGCATGGCGAGTTCATAGAAGTTTTTTTTTCTTTTGGCACAAGTTAGCGGAAATTGATTTATTTTTTTTTTTCTCACAAAGTCTCCCTTTCCGCTAACTTGTGACAAAAAATAAAATTTTACATGAACTCGCCATGCCCCTCACAAAATACCTTGGGGTGTCTTCTTTCCCAAATGGGGTCACTTGTGGGGTATTTATACTGCCCTGGCATTTTAGGGGCCCTAAATCGTAAGAAGTCTGGAATATAAATGTCTAAAAGAATTTACGCATTTGGATTCCGTGAGGGGTATGGTGAGTTCATGTGAGATTTTATTTTTTGTCACAAGTTAGTGGAATATGAGACTTTGTAATAAAAAATAAAAAAAATCAATTTCCGCTAACTTGTGCCCAAAAAATGTCTGAATGGAGCCTTACAGGGGGGTGATCAGGGAGTCTATATGGGGTGATCACCACCCTGTCATTGATCACCCCCCTGTCATTGATTACCGCCCTGTAAGGCTCCATTCAGAGGTCCGTATGTGTTTTGCGGATCCACGGATCCATGGATCGGATCCGCAAAACACATACGGACGTCTGAATGGAGCCTTACGGGGGGGGGGGGGGGGGTGATACATAACAGGGGGGTGATCAGGGATCACCCCCTTGTAAGGCACTATTCAGACGTCCGTATGTGTTTTGCGGATCCAATCCATGGATCCGTGGATCCGCAAAACACATACGGACCTCTGAATGGAGTCAGCCTTACAGGGGGGTGATCAATGACAGGGGGGTGATCAGGGAGTCTATATGGGCTATATGTCATTGATCACCCCCCTGTAAGGCTCTATTCAGACGTCCGTATGTGTTTTGCGGATCCGATCCATGGATCCGTGGATCTGCAAAACACATACGGACCTCTAAATGGAGCCAGCCTTACAGGGGGGTGATCAATGACAGGGGGTGATCAGGGAGTCTATATGGGCTATATGTCATTGATCACCCCCCTGTAAGGCTCCATTCAGACGTCCGTAAGTGTTTTGCAGATCCGCGGATCCATGGATCAGATCCATAAAACACATACGGACTTCTGAATAGAGCCTTACAGGGGGGTGATCAATGACAGGGGGGTGATCAGGGAGTCTATATGGGGTGATCAGGGGTTAATAAGGGGTTAATAAGTGACAGGGGGGGTTGTAGTGTAGTGGTGTTTGGTGCTACTTATTACAGAGCTGCCTGTGTCCTCTGGTGGTCGATCCAAGCAAAAGGGACCACCAGAGGACCAGGTAGCAGGTATATTAGACGCTGTTATCAAAACTGGCTGTAGATTTACCTTCCGTTCCTGTGAACAACGCCAGGACCGCCGCAAAGACGCAATCCTGCGTGCGGTGGTCCTGGGGTGGTTAAAGGGGCGGTCACTGTGAATGTCACTGTTAAAGGGGTAGTGACTGTTAATGGGAGGGCCACTGTGAAAGTCACTGTTAAAGGGGTGGTCACTGTGAAAGTCACTGTTAAAGGGGTAAAGGGGCGGTCACTGTCAAAGTCATTGTTAAAGGAGCGGTCAGTGTCATAGTCACTGTTAAAAGGACGGTCACTGTGAAAGTCACTGTTAAAGGGGAGGCCATTGTGAAAGTCACTGTTATTTAATATGAAATTGCAATAAATAAATACCCGAGCAATGCCAGGTCATCAGCTAGTTATTATTAAAGCAGCTTTAATTCCATGGTGTTGTACATATGAAAAGGGATATACATACATAACAAAATAAGTACAATAAGCACGAACAAGACAACTTACAAACTGATACAGAAGGAGAGAGGGCCCTGTCGATGAGGACTTACAATCTACAAAGGATCTCTGCAGATTTTTGTCAGTATTCCTTATTATCGTGTTGTTACTCTGTATTGAAATTAAAGGAATTTTTTTTTAACTGTATTGTTTCTCACAAATCAACTCACTTATGACATATTGTATTGACTTGTCATAAATGTCACATTAACCTTGATGTTATGTTTGCATATGAAAAATATTTCACTGCACATGGTTACAACCAATATTGTTTCCCACTCTGCATAGTAAGGGATTTTTTACTTTTCACACTATAGCAGTTCACATGTGCACATATTGAGATGGGGCTCCATAGATATAAAACAAAATGAATCCCTCTACTGGTGGTGGTGAAGTCAACATTCACACCTCATCCACCTTTCAGCCATGGAGGCAATGGTGAATTCTGGAAGACTTACATATATACAAAACCTGTGTGCAGGTCTTTTATCCTCTGGATAGGTCATCAGTATATGATCGGCAGAGATCAGTTGTTTGAGAAGGCACCGTAGCGCTGTGGCCTTCTCTCAGCTCACCAAGCACAATGCAGTACATTTTATAGCGGCTGTGCTTGGTATGCCAGCTCAGCCTGAATTCACTTCAGAGCTGCGCCTAGGTCATGTGACCAATAAATGTGATGTCACATGGCTTAGGCAGACTGCTAGAAAGCCGTGACGCTACTGATATGGCCGATACCTTCTCAAACAGCTGAACGGCGGGGGTTGGACCCCCACTGGTCAGATACTGATGATATATCCAGTGGATAGGTCACCAGTATAAAAAATATATTATTTACTTATTGTCTTTACTGGCTCCCAGACTGGAAGTTATGAACCGGAAGTGATATCCTGGAACACAGATGCGTTCCATTCACGTAGTCAGGACTAAGTTGATCAACTTGGCTATTTATGGAATATTTCTTTGCAGATGGCATCTCGGGTAACCCTACTAAGACCCTTTTTTTTGATTGTTTGGGATTATATAAGTATTAGTATTCTATGTTGTGTATATAAATTTGTGCACACCCCCTGACCCTGCCAGGGTTAATTGGGACACTCCCTCACATATGTTGTTAATTTAGGGGTACTTAAACCCCCACTTGTTGTTGTGTATGCATGCTTGACAAAGGCTTCACTGGCCGAAACGTTGCATCTGGATTAAACTTCCACCTTGGACATGCTGTCTCCATTTTTTTTTTTTCCTTGCTTTGATTGTTATACTATCTTGGGGAACTTACCAATCCCCAGTGAGACAGGCACCCAACTCTGCCAAATGGTGGTTTATCTACTATTTAAACCCTTTTCAATGACCCAAGGGCTATTTTCCCACTGTCTCATTTGCTAAAAGTTGTTCCTGTAGAAGGTAAAGTTTTTGCCTCCAGTATAAGGCCCCTTTCACACGGGCGAGTTTTCCGTGCGGGTGCGATGCGTGCGGTGAACGCATTGCACCCGCACTGAATCCTGACCCATTCATTTCTATGAGACTGTGCACACGAGCGGTGATTTTCACGCATCACTTGTGCGTTGCGTGAAAATCGCAGCATGCTCCTCTTTGTGCGTTTTTCACGTAACGCAGGCCCTATAGAAATGAATGGGGTTGCGTGAAAATCGCATGCATCCGCAAGCAAGTGCGGATGCGGTGCGATTTTCACGCATGGGTTCTAGGTGACAGTCTATTCACTGTATTATTTTCCCTTATAACATGGTTATAAGGGAAAATAATAGCATTCTGAATACAGAATGCTTTGTATAATAGTGCTGGAGGGGTTAAAAATAATAAAAAAGTTAACTCACCTTCTCCTCTTGTTAGCGCAGATGCCGGTCTGTTCTTTATCTGTGGGCTAAAGGACCTTTGATGACGTCAGATCACATGCTCCATCACCATGGTGATGGACCATGTGATTGGAGCATGTGATCTGACGTCACCTCAGGTCATTCAGTCCACAGCTAAAGAACAGAGTGGCATCTGCGCGAACAAGAGGAGAAGGTGAGTTAACTTTTTTATTATTTTTAACCCTTCCAGCACTATTATACAAAGCATTCTGTAGTCAGAATGCTATTATTTTCCCTTATAACCATGTTATAAGGGAAAATAATACAATCATTAGAACATCAATCCCAAGCCCGAACTTCTGTGAAGAAGTTCGGGTCTGGGTACCAAACATGCGCGATTTTTCTCACGCGAGTGCAAAACGCATGACAATGTTTTGCACTCGCGCAGAAAAATCGCGCATTTTCCCGCAACGCACCCGCCTCTTATCCGGGCAAAAAACATGACGCCCGTGTGAAAGAGGCCTAAGAGGAAATAATCCCAACTAAGACTGGGCCCCCTCTTGCCCTGGGCCCCATAGCAGTCGCATGGTCTGCTGCTATGCCCCTGCGCGGAAGGTATCCGTGGTTTGTAGACCAGCGTACAGACTAGGCTATGTGCATGAGGCTTTAAAAATAAGTTCTAATAACAAGTTACTGACTTCATGGTCAGCTCCCAATAGGTTTGTCTTCTGCTGAAACTTTAGTGCACATTTTTCTGTTAGAGCCTGGGCCAACTAGAGGATCTGGTGGTACTCTGCTTGGCCACTCTGACCTTCCAAAAGGACCCAGTGCTTCTTTTCCTTGCCCCTTTCCGTATATTGAAGGAGATAAATGTGGCACAATCAAGAGCCTATTAACCCCTTTCCTATCTGGTTAACATTACAAAGTGTGCGGAGAAAGAAAACCTTGTTGGGGTTCTACAGCTATCTTATTCCCATACTGCAGCTGAATGGACTACATTTATAGTTCTACGTTCTATACAGTTGCAATAAAAAGTATGTGAACCCTTTGGAATGATATGGATTTCTGCACAAATTGGTCATAAAATGTGATCTGATCTTCATCTAAGTCACAACAATAGACAATCACCGTCTGCTTAAACTAATAACACACAAAGAATTAAATGTTACCATGTTTTTATTGAACACACCATGTAAACATTCACAGTGCAGGTGGAAAAAGTATGTGAACCCTTGGATTTAATAACTGGTTGAACCTCCTTTGGCAGCAATAACTTCAACCAAACGTTTCCTGTAGTTGCAGATCAGATATGCACAACGGTCAGGAGTAGCTCTTGACCATTCCTCTTTACAGAACTGTTTCAGTTCAGCAATATTCTTGGGAGGTCATGTCACAGCATCTCAATCAGGTTGAGGTCAGGACTCTGACTGGGCCACTCCAGAAGGTGTATTTTCTTCTGTTTAAGCCATTCTGTTGTTGATTTACTTCTATGCTTTGGGTTGTTGTCCTGTTGCAACACCCATCTTCTGTTGAGCTTCAGCTGGTGGACAGATGGCCTTAAGTTCTCCTGCAAAATGTCTTGATATGTCTTGATAAAGCAGCCCCAAACCATGATACACCCACCACCATACTTCACAGTTGGGATGAGGTTTTGATGTTGGTGTGCTGTGCTTCTTTTTCTCCACACATAGTGTTGTGTGTTTTTTCCAAACAACTCAACTTTGGTTTCATCTGCCACAGAATATTTTGCCAGTACTGCTGTGGAACATCCAGGTGCTCTTGTGCAAACTGTAAATGTGCAGCAATGTTTTTTTTTGGACAGCAGTAGCTTCCTCTGTGGTATCCTCCCATGAAATCCATTCTTGTTTAGTGTTTTACGTATCGTAGATTCGCTAACAGGGATGTTAGCATATTCCAGAGACTTTTGTAAGTCTTTAGCTGACACTCTAGGATTCGTCTTCACCTCATTGAGCAGTCTGCGCTGTGCTCTTGCAGTCATCTTTACAGGACGGCCACTCCTAGGGAGAGTAGCAGCAGTGCTGAACTTTCTCCATTTATAGACAATATGTCTTACCGTGGACTGATGAACAGCAAGGCTTTTGGAGATACTTTTATAACCCTTTCCAGCTTTATGCAAGTCAACAATTCTTCTGAGAGCTATTTTGTGCAAGGCATCATTCACATCAGGCAATGCTTCTTGTGAAAAGCAAACCCAGAACTGGTGTGTTTTTTATAGGGCAGGGCAGCTGTAACCAACACCTCAAATCTCATCTCATTGATTGGACTCAAGTTGGCTGACACCTCACTCCAATTAGCTCTTGGAGATGTCATTAGTCTAGGGGTTCACATACTTTTTCTTGCCACTGTATGTCTTTGGTGGAGCATGGATTTGAAATCTGCTTTTTCATACCCATAAATAGCATAGTTAAATGACAGTGGTATACATGCCATCTATAACATCTGAAATACATCTAATATTTGCAGATCCAAAAGAAAGAAAGTTGGGATGACACTCACCAATAAAATCTACTACTTACCTTATTGAGATAAATACATAAATGTTCATAGACTCATATGGTTAGGTACAGGGGTGCACTTAGCCTTGTTGCTACCTGAGGCGAAAACTGAAACAGCGCACCCCCCCCCCCACAATGAAAATGCTCATTGCCCATGGCCCTTCCGCTGCCCCCCTCTTGCCACTACCTGGTGCTGCCTGAGGTGATCGCCTCACCTGGCCTCATTGGTGGTGCACCCCTGGTTAGGTTTCAGTTCCCCATAGACTGACCCGTGTATGGTGGAACACTGCTACCTAACCCCATGTGCCTGTGTGAACTTTTATGGATTTTATGTGATAAAGTAAGAAGTGGATTTTTTGGGGTGGATGTACAATATTGGCTTTTTGTATGCTGTTTGAAGTATAGTGCGCCTTCATCTAAATGCTTGGTGGACTACAAGTGCACTGATGGTTCAATAAATCTAGTGTGTAGAGAGTGTAGTGCCACTTATATGTTTTTAACTCTTTTGCATTGGACATCTAATATTTGGGGCATGTCTGTATCATTCTACAGATAGAAAATATTGAGTAATAATAAGACTTGTTGGTTTCAGGAAACCGACCTGTTGATGATCCCTAATGATCCGCAGGATAGAGTGCTGTAATAGTGTGAGCTCTAGTAGTGACAGTAGTTGTAGTATGGGACACCCATCCCCCTGGAGAGGTTTGAGTTCTGCCTGGTAACTAGGCCATAGTCCATCTGCTGTCATGCATAATGAGCTAGAACCCGATCTCCGGCACATGCCAAGTTTTACTCCCCTTTTCACTCTGATTATCCTGTCAGCGTTTCATTGTTCTTTACTAATGGTCTTACAAAGGCCCTGCCTATTTCCTTTGTGACCACGGCAGGGCCAAATGAGGAAAGCCTTAATCCCTGCTGCAAATTAAAGCTACTTCTCTGAATTTGTAATTGCAGCTGTAGGCCGGCCAGGGTAGCGGCCCTGGTATAAGTGGATGTATAGCTCTCTCCTGCCGTCAGCTGCTGTGATTAACTAGGCTTGGAGTGTCATGTCACTCTATTGCATTCTCCATCCTCCAGTAAGCATTCCCCTCCTGTCCTCACCCTCTCTTCACTCTGCAGGGTTACCACATGGCCCTGTCTATAGTCTTTTCAAGCCTTGCCCAATTATGCAGCCAAGATGCCCCAGATATAGTGACAGATGGGACTGAGTTTGTCTGAGTCTAGCGTGCAGCCTCGGGGCACACACTAATAGCCTGGTTCAGCTTAGCCCGCACCAATAATCCAGAAGGAGAAAAACTTTTTGGACTACTTTTTTTTGTTAAATATTTCCCTTCAACTTTTCAAAGTAAAAACAATATATAAACCTATTCTGAAAGGAGGAATTGAAGATATTCTCAGACATTTAAAGAATAAACCATTATTTTATTATTACAGTTTTCAACAGAACTCATTATAAAGGATGTACAATTTGGCGACCATAAAACATACATTATTAACAATTAAAAGTTATAAAGCACTATGATTACTAGTACTGCTTCTAATCAATATAAAATGTGTACTATCTAATGCTATTACACTGTAGTGTGTATTAAAATGATTTTCCGAGACTTAAATACTGATGACCTATCAGCTGTTTTGAGAAAGCACCGGTGCTCCTGTGAGTGCTGCGGCCTTCTCGCAGCTTACCAAGCACAATGCCCGTACATCGTATAGTGGATGTGCTTGGTATCGCAGCTCAGCTCCATTCATTTCTATGCGGCTGCTCCTAGGTTGCGTGACCGATGAATGTGTCGTCACTGGCCTAGGAAAAGCAGAGAGAAGGCCATGGCGCTACTGCTGCCTTCTCAAACAGCTGACCGGCGAGGGTCCCAGGTATCAGAGGATATGTCATCAGTATTTAAGTCTTGGAAAATCCCTTCCCTGATCTGGGAAATGTATGTGGCCTCCTCCTAGGCCAGTGATGTCATGTTCAAAAGTCACATAGCCTAGGCAAAGCTCAGTATCATTCAAGTGAATGGGCCTGAGCCGTAATACCAAGCACAGACACTATACAATGTACAGCATTGTGCTTGGTATGCTATAAAGAGGCTTCAGCGCTTACTGGAGCACTATGGCTTCTTCAGACAGCTAATCGGCAGGGGTCCTAGGAGTCAGACCCCCACTCATCAGATATTGATGACCTATCCAATATCAAAATGTTGGACAACCCCTTTAATTCCAACCTATGACCAGTACTGCTGTTACTAATAATATTAGTTGTAATAAAGAGATCGGTGATTATAGTGACACAATATAGGCAGTGACTATGGTAAGGTATGCACAGCATATATTTTCATGAATTGGGAACTTCTTTTAATCTCTCAGCATTTCACACTATATGAGTGCATGTCAATCCATTGTGTCTAATTCTGTTTGTTCTCCTAATTGAAATCCTTGTCAGGAAGGTTGCGGATAGCGCTTGCCTCCCTGAAGAGATGGGGGTAGATAACCTTGTTTTGTTCCTACATCCTCTGCCTCCTGCAGACCTTTTTATCTTGATGAGGATTGAAAATGGTGAAAGCACGTGGCTGATGTCCAGTATGTAAATAGCCATGCTTTTGCCCCCTGGCTTGTGATGTACAGCAGGCACTCTGTCTACAAGCAGGTGTGGAGTACAGGACAGGTGTAGCGCTTACCATATGTCTTTTCTATAGAAGGATGTCTCCAAAAATAATGACACTTTACACAAAACACCAGTCCGGACAAGTAGAAGCTCCCTATCTGACTGCTGGCTGCCGTGCGCTTCTTCTCAACATGAAAAAACACCTGACAAATAAGGGATTATTCAGATTTAGGATTTCAAAGAGGACTCATTGTGATCAAAAGCTCTGTTATCTTCTCCCCTCACCTGCTACATCTATAGGATGACAAATACAGCTCATGAACTAGTGCACTATTTTATTATGTGTCATTATGTGCTATTTCATACACCCAGAAACCTAAGTGAAAAACGTTCAATAAATAAAAAATATGTTCCAAAGCCTGCATTTAAAGGGCTTTTCCAGTTGGCATCAACATCCTTTAAAATAATCATTTATGATGGTAGCTGTAATTTTGTAATGTATTTCTGTTACTTTTATTGCTGCTATCTTCCGTTCACATGACCATGTCCATGCAGCTCTTCCTTATTTCCTGCGATGTTATGTCCATGGGCGTGTCAGTGAAAGGGGAGTGTCTATGTAACTAGTTTGGTGGGAGGAGCTATAAATTAGCTAGACATTGTTAGGGGCGGTGCTGAAGTTGTGTCAGAGAAAGGAGAAGTGCATCATGGGTTTGGTTGGATAGAGCAACAGGAGGTGCTACATACAAGACGTAAACCAATCAGAGTGATCTGTTTACATGGAGAAAACTGGTCAGGAGACCTGAAAAAAAAAACATGGGGAAGATGTAGATGAGGTAAGCACCTACATAAACATATCTGTTAAAAACACAGTAATCCCAGAAAACCCCTTAAACTTTAATGCAGATCAGATATTAGTATTAGCCTTTATAAAAAAAAAGTAAGTACACCATGACCTATTCTACTGGTTATTCCCCTTACCTTATTCTATAAGGAATGGTTCACATAACTTGGCATTTCTAGGACAACTGGATGCCAAAATGAAAGATTTTTGCAATGGTAAGATGTATGTCGTACGCAGTGCAAAGCTAGACTACAGAAATATGCAGGTATCTTATAACCCCAATAGTACTATTAGATTTCCTTCAACACAAGAAGGAAACTACAAGCAGACGGGACAGACTCTTCTGGTGCCACCCTTACCAGCAATGTTCAGCATCATAATGACTGGATTCATTAAATTGTCCCCTGATGCTCCTCTACCCAGCGATCTCCAACATTCTTATTAATATAGGAAAACACTGATTGGTATAAAATGTAAAGATAACATTGATTTAGTAAAAAAAAAAAAATCCATAAACTATGCATTTCCCTTATTGATGTTCATAGTTCATCTCACCCTCATCCACCCCCGACTGCAGGGTCTTTACGTGTAATTTATGGATCTCACTATCTCATATCCAAATCATATTTCGGTAGATTAACATGGCCTAGAAGAAGAAAATATACTTAAAATGTTATTCAGCTAAACTTCTTTTTTTCTTTTCTATATGATTAATATGCCGGTGAGTAGCATAGTTCCATCACTGCCAAACCACTTCTCTGCCCCGAGCTCAATGCCAGTCTGGCCTTGTGCCTGAATAATTTGAGGTAGGCTGGTTGCTAAGAACATGCTGCCTGACAAATACATTTACAAAAGCCTTAAATGGAATGTATCATCTCTAATTTTCTGTACATGATTATAGGGGCGACCAGCTTGTTGAGCAGCATTTAGAAATATGCTTTGAAGCAGCCACATGGACCATAGGAACCTGTAGACTGGAGATGTTCATTGACTTCTAGGGTATTCTAGGCTTGTCTGTGACCTGTGCAGAGGTCATTGTGCAGGGAGGGGAAGGAGGTTAACCATGATTATCACCTATTGTGAATAGTGGCTCCTGTGTATACAAAGCTTTTAATAACTTTCACTTAAACCCTATCTGTAATAACAGAAATGTGATCTCTACAGCACAGGAAGTGTTAGCCTTCAGGGGCGAGAGTAAAAACTGCAAGATTTCAGAATGTTATTTTTAATGCATGTAGTGACATGAAAAAAACGGCACTAAAAGATATTTGAAACAAAGTCCTGATTTAAACAATAGGCCATTTTCTAACATTTTACCTTTAAATGAATTATCTCACCACTAGTAGCATATTACTAGGATATGCCACTAATGTCATACAGGTGCAGATCCCAGGCTCCTGTCTCTAGAACAGGATACCCAAAGTGACTGGAGAACAACTGTCCATGCGTGGCACCGTCCATTTATTTCTATTGGATTTCTGGTTCGGCTATTTCCAGCAATCCTGTAGAAGTGAATGGAGCGGTGGCTATGCTTGTGCAATGCATTCTCTATTTATTTCTATAGGACTTCTGAAAATAGCTGAGTGCAGTAGTGCAGGCATGCTCAACCTGCGGCCCTCCAGCTGTTGCAAAACTACAACTCCCAGCATGCCCGAACAGCCTACAGTTATCAGCCTACAGCAGGGCATTGTGGGAGTTGTAGTTTTACAACAGCTGGGGGGCCGCAGGTTGAGCATGCCTGCAGTAGTGTATGTCGGGGCAGCAGCATGCATGCTCAACTACCTCTCCAGACAAATCCTTCTTTATATGAGTTCTGGGAGACTTGAACTAATCATCAGTTATAGAGTCATTTAGGTGAAAATATTTCTTGTGGGGAAACTCCTATAGATCTTTTTTTTCTGTTATTTTTGAAGAATTTCACATTCTTTGACACTTTTTAGGCACAAAAATGCCATTTCCAGTTGTTGCATGAACATCTATAGGAAATATCAAATTTAGGACAAACAGGTGTATTTATAATGGCTTTTTTTTCTTTTACCAGTGCTTTCTTCCTATACAGCTCTGCAGAGGAAGTGACATTACAGGAGACCTACATGCCATAAAAAAAAAAGAACACCAGGCATACAAAAATGCCATTATAGAGCATTTGTCACCATGATCAATTAAACTAAGCATACTGCTTGGTAGGGTTGTTCATGGTGAATAAAATCAACTACAATTGGATGTACCACTGTAGCATAATTAATATTGTTACTAAGGGGCTGGCCTAGACCCTTGGGGCACCACTTCTTCCCCTCCTCCTCCCCGTTGCCACCCTCATGGTCTGATTGACAGGGTCAGGTATCCTCAGTGTTCAGATGCCTGGCTCTGAAATCTTGTGCATGTGCTACCAAGACTTCATTGGCGCATGTGCAGTTGACTAGGCAATAAGGGGGGGGGGGGCATGTGGGAGAGAAGGAGGTGAAGCAGTGCTTTGGAGAGCTAGGCCAGCCCCTTGGGGCTCTGATGGCCTAATCTGCATAAAAGTTATAATTATTCTGCAATGGCACATCCATTTGCAGCAGTAGAAGGTTCATTTTATTTCTCATGATCAACCCCACCACACGGTATGCCTGGTTTAATAGCGCTGATTATGGGTACAGTCTGTTGGGTATTGCTTTATAGAACTACATCACCTTTGTCTTTGACTGAAGATGGAATATTAATATGTTCATGTGTTGACAAAATGAAAAAACCTTTCCATTGGGCGACATTTCCACATTACTGTATGTATACGCACTCAGCTAGCAATAGACACATCAAACCCGAGGGTAAACCTCCTTGTCATGCAAGCTCTGAATATATTGTGTCTTCGCATTTCTAAGAATTTTGTAGAGACTTATTCAGCAAGTTACCATTTCTCATAGCCAAAATAGGTTCTGCATGAACGCACTTTAGCAGATCCCACTATACCGATTAGGTTACATACCTGTACACAATTCCCATATAGTGGCTGCTTTTCTTATTGTTTCCAGTGCAAAAAAGTAAATGTCTTCATGTGCCGATTGAAAATTGCAACTTTGGCCAAATGCACTAAACATTTTTGGAGCCTGGTAACTGATGCAATAACCGCCACAATGGGGCCCATCAACAGATCTGTGGCAAAGTCACAAAGGTCCAGTCCTGGGGCTGAAGGGTTCACATGCAACCTGCTGCCGAGCAACTGGAAAAGCACCCAAATTGCCCTTTTTCCTGTATACTTGCCAGGGAACACAGCAATCAGCAATAATCCACATGCTGTTACGGTTGCTCTGCAGGCCACGTGTAAGGGCACCCTGAAGGTTTACCTCAAAATATACTTTTTGTCATATTTTTTAATTCTTCCAATTCATCTAACACATATATAACAAAAAAACTACTTTGAAAATAGACCTGATTAAAAATCTTTTACCATTTTTGGGGTCATTTATCAAACTAGTGTAAAGTAGAACTGGCTTAGTTGCCCATAGCAACCAATCAGATTCCACCTTTCATTTTCCAAAGGAGCTGTCAAAAGTGAAAGGTGGAATCTCATTGGTTGCTATGGGCAACTAAGCCAGTTCTTTTTTACACCAGTTTGATAAATGACCCCATTCGTGTCTACTGCTTATGCGCAGACCTTTATGTTTCCATGTTTAGGCCTTGTGCACATGACAGCACACATTCCCATTGATTTTAATGTGTTTGTTCACACATCAGTATTTTTTTACTGACCGTGGGTCAGTGGAAAAAAATTAGAGACATGCACTACTTTGGTCCATGATGCGGACCAAACACACCCATTGAAGTCTGTGGGTTTGTGAAAATCACAGACACAACACGGATGGCATTCATGTTTGGCCAGGTTTGGGCTGTTTTTCACTGACCACTGATGATAGGAGATGCTTTGGAAATAAATTTTCAGCTGAGCAGTGTCCGTGGAATACAGATGACACACGGAGGGCAAAAAACAGACACATGGACCAAACATGGGTCCTTCACGGACAACTTCATGGGTGAAACACGAATGGACGTTAAACAGACACGGAAATATGAATGATGCCTTACAGGCTACAATCTAGTCCAGGGATCAGTAACCTCCTGCACTTCAGCTGCGGCAAAACTACAACTCCCTGCATACACACTTGTTTCAACTGTTCTCAAACCTCCTGTAGAAGTGAATGGAGCATGCTGGGAGTTGTAGTTTCACCACAGCCAGATCTATAGAGGTTGCTGAGCCCTGTTGTAATCTGATCCCGCAGTCATTTATTACTCTTTCATTTGCTCTCACTACTACTACTGTCTGTAGATTAGCAAGGAAAGAGGCTGAGGGTGTAGAGCAGTAAAAGAATCAGACCACACAGGGTTTGTTTGTAGTCTGTAACCATCGAGACACATAGATCTGCATAAGGCCCCCTGCACACGAACGCGTGCACCCCGTGGTCGTGCACAAACACACTCCGTGGGGCAGCCGCAGTGGATTGCAGACCCATTCACTTTAATAGGTCCGCGATCCGGCCGTTCCGCAAAAAGATGGACATGTTCTATCTTTTTGCGGAAAGGAAGTACGGGACGAAACCCCACAGTAGCACTCCGTAGTGCTTCGGTAGGGTTCCGTTCCGTGCTTCCGTTCCGCACCATTCCGCATCTCCGGATTTGCGGACCCATTCAAGTGAATGGGTCCGCATCCGTGATGCGGAATGCCCATGGAACGAATACCCGTGTATTGCGGATCTGCAAATGCGGTCCGCAATACGGCAACGGGAAGCACACGTTCGTGTGCAGGGGGCCTAAGAGTCATAGCCACAAAACTATTAGATGTTTTGAATGAATATTATGTTTCTTTATTTTGTATTTTAGCTTTATTAGAGCAATATGAAATAGTTACCTACCCTTTTCACTTTGCACACCAATGTTTGGCCCCTTGATCCTGGTATAACTGAATTACATCCTGCGTATGAGCAGAATGAAATGGCCTCATGAAGGTAGACATGGACTTAGACATCTATGTCTTCAGCATTACTGTAAAAAGATATTTAGTTACTAAGGCTTTTTTTTTACCTTTATGCGTGTTCTATGAAAGGTGGGGGCTAACCTAAAAGATATGAATCAGGCTTCATGGTAAGGCCATTAATTGTATTTGTATATTTAGCCCACACATAAATTGCTCTAGCAGGGGAAATTAGTATTTTTTTTTACTTGTACAGTTTGAATTCACTTTATGTTATAGCACTGCCAGATTGCACAGTATGATAACACCTACATGCAGCGTTTATCTCATGTAGCAAAAACCACAGACATGTCAAATTCTGAATCATACACCAAACTGTGCTTACCCTAGTATAATGTCACATAAAATGTTAACGGGAAAAACCCCAGGGTTTCACCTCCTACGATTGTTTAACTTTTCGTGAAAACACATAAAGGTCTGAGATAAAGTTTTTCTTTTAGTAGATTTTATAATATTTTATTTATTGCACGTAAACAAACGGCAATACGTTCAAATAAAATAATGTACATTAGTATGCAAATGCATATGCAAAGAAAAGTACAAAGCCTGTTGCAAGATACGCATGTGGATACATATCTAATTATTGCAATGCTGCTATTTCAATTGATTTTGATTACACTGTATGTTGCTCATACTGCGCTAACTTTGGTTCCAACACCAATATTTCCGTATGACAAGGACTTACCTTAATTCTGGACCTAGTTTGGTGCATGATATAGATAGAATGGATTAAAAACAGCTATAATTGGCAAAGGGTCCTATTACCCTGCACGACTTTAGGGCCAATTATAAGGAGTAAGCATCCCCAATAATTGGCCTGCATAATCGAGCAGCTGATGTCATGGGTATCCTTCATCAGGATGAAAGAAGCCCCAGTGGCGTACATAGAGAAGCAAGGGTCCCATAGCAAGGATCAAACCAGGCCCCCCATGACCCTTGGGACATTTTTCCACTGCTTCAGTTGCTAAAAGTTGTTCCTTCAGAGGGTCCTGACCAAGTTTTCACCTCCAGTAGAAGAGGAGATAATCCCAACTAAGACTGGGCCCCCTCTTGCCCTGTGCCCAATATCAGTCGCATGGTTGGCCGCTATGGTAGTTACGCCCCTGTTGGCAGCACATCTCCCTGTGTAATCAGGCCGGTTCAAGTGAGTTCTGATGGATGTGTTCATCCATTGGCGCTCTCAATCCCCATACATTGGGCAGTGTAGTAGGCCCCTAAGACAATATGCTTATGGCAGAGCTATATGCATGGAGCCTGTTCAACAGTGCATGGGAGTGACGCCATACTAACTTCTTGTGCTGCCACACTGGCTCCTTCTCAAACCATACGTACAGAACTATCCTTGTAGAGCATGCCATAATGAAAACAGGAGCTCTATTGCTAATACAGATGTTGAGGTATGAGGTACCACATATGCCTTGATGCATGCCCCTGCACTTTCCATTGCGTTTGTATGCATCTGCCAGTTCAGTCAACCTATTAATTTTTATAAAACTATGGGCTGTAGACCAGACTCTTTGTATTTGCCAGTTTTGAATCATATTCTTTAAGTCATCATACTAATCAAAGTGTCATTAAAGTGTCAAAATACTTTTGACATATCATAGTGACTTGTCAAAGGTTTTGATCGGTGGAGGTCTATCACTAGAACGAATGCCTCTCTCTCCTTGTTCTAATGATCGGTGGAGGTCCGAGTGCTGAGACTCCCACCTATTGCTAGAACAAGCGCCTTTCTTTCCTTGTTCTAATGATCTGTGATGGTCTGAGTGCTGAGACCTCCACCGATCAAAACCTTTGATATGTCGCTATGATATGTCAAATGTATTTTGACAGTATAGTGACACTTTAAGTTATAGCAGCTTAAAGAGGTTGTCCAGCGGTATTCGTTAATTTAAATATACGGTTCACAGTGACTTAAAATTAAATAAGAAGCCATACTGACCCTCATCAATCTCCTGATTCTGCCCCCGATACCTGCTGTCCACAGCCTGGGCCTGGAAGGGAATGCCAGAAGATGGCTGCTCAGCCAGTCACTGATCACAGTGGTCTCCTGCATTAAGTAAATTTATACAGTGCCTGGAGTTTACACTAGTATTAAAATTTAGCTGCGAGATATACCCTTAGAGGTTGCTGCATACTTTATTTAAAGAGTGCCTGTCACCACCCCTGAGAGTAAATAAGTACACTCCTCATAAAATAACAATTCTGGAGCATCTTTTCTCATACCTCTGCGTTGTACTTTACCATTGTTATTACTACTAGAAATGTATTGAAAAAAATTGACAACTGGGTGTTACCAGTTGGGAGTGTGTCCCTACACATCCGGACAATGTTCCTACAGCAATCGATTGATTAAGGGCTCATGCACACGGCCGTAGTTTTATTCCTCATCCGATCCACATTTTTTGTGGATCAGATGCGGACCCATTCATCAGCACCCCTGCAAAAAAATAGAACATGGACAAGGATAGGACATTTCAGCAGGAGAAAAAAAAAACACGGTGGCATGCATTCGGCCAGTATCCATGTTTTGCGGAGCTGTGATTTGCGGACGGTTGCTAAAACAGACGTGTCAGGAGAGGTGAGAGACAGACATGTCAGGAGAGGTCCTCTTTGAATTCAGTCCATAACAATCTATGGAACCCTGCCTATAAGAATATATGGGGTTCTACTGTATCTCTGCATGTGTCTCATTTCATTTTCTTAGATGATGCCATGCGTCATCAGAATGCATATTATGGAGTAATTCCCCCCTAGAGGGTCACATACAGAGCCGAATACAGCACCATATGGAGACGCATTGTCCCTCTAGCGCTGTAGAATACATGCGGTCAGTAAATGAACATAATGTGCAATTCCTTGATATACAATCATTAGACTTTAGTCCTCATGCACACACATATTATGGGTCTGTAGTGTATGTAGGTAGGAATGCCAAGTTTATTAATTTATTTCATGGATTTGTAGCATGCTTCGTGATGCAACAATTGTGCAGTTTTTTTTTATTTTTCAGACCAATTTGCATAGTCTGCGACCATTCGATGCTCCGTTTATTCTGCCTGCAGCACGCCATATCTAGATATGTAGCGTCATCTGTTCATGTCTTTCCATTTCCCCTGTGATTTAGCCGTAGATCCTTTCATAGCTAATCCATAGTAAAGCGAGCCATGAGGCCTGTTCTTTGAAGCTGGAAGTCGTTTCTATCTCAAATTCAGTTAAGACTCTTCCAGGGAGTTTTAATGTGAGGTTAAAGGAGGATAGTGGTTTTCATGACAATGTAGAATTAAGACACACGTGCTGTCTACTGTTTCAAAAAGAAAAAAAAAAACACACACACTTTACTCTTTTTTCTCCTTTTTATTGCGGCTTTCAGAATGCAGGCAGCAGGCCACAGTCGACAGCTGGGAGCTGCGTGTATCAGTAGCAGCTGTCTCTTGCTGGGGAGAAATTAAAAGATTAAGGGGATGTGGGCACGTGCTGGCTTCTGGAGGCCCAGACAGAGGCTCACAAAGGAGGTAGACTCCACTTTGCATCAGGGGTCAAAGGGGACTTTGCATTGACAAAGACAAAAGCTGTACAAGAGACAAGTGAAAAGGGTGCTCAGTGCAACTCCGAGAGGGGCGGCTCGGCCCCACAACAGCTGCTCCGGCACATGAAATTTGAAACGGTCCCTTCACAAATACAACAGGCTGCAGAAAGGATGGGGGGGAGAGGGGGGCTGCACACTTTTGGCAGTAATGAATCGTTTGCAAATGAAAAGGGAGCTCTGGCTATCTTAAGCATTTGGATCTGAAATAGTAAAACATCCATTAGTCAAACTAGGTGATAGCAACATCAGGGCGAAAGTGTGCAGGGCACAAGCCACATTGAGAGCTGTCATCCTCTCCTGTGCATGTAGGCACTATGTATGTTCAGCGAGGGGTAGGGGATGGATGATGGAAGTGGTAGTTGTGGCCTTGAGGGTAGAAGTAGTTGTAGTTCCCCGTGGCAATCTGTCCCTCTTGTGCTCCCTGGGGCGAGGTGCACCCTTTCTTCCCTCAGGGCACACCCTGGTGGTGGAGCTCTTGCCTCTGGTGGTAGTTGGGGTTGGGGTGCCCTTGATGTTAGGTGCTGGTCTGAGTGCAAGGCAGGACGGCAGGTGCAATGGGAGGAGAATGGCGGAGTACCAGGCCATTTGCAAGTGCAGGCTAGGAAGTAACAAGGCACAGATCCAAGTAGATCACAGTGCAGTTCCTCCCCAAAAGCAACATATAGACAGTAGCATTGATGGAGGTTGTAGTACTCTTTCTCTCTTTATCTGTAAAGTCTCCCAGCAGAACAACAATGAGTTTCTTGGTAACTGTTTTTGAAATTTCCCTGGTTGAGGGGAGCGGATTTAAGATATGGTTGGCCAGACTGTCTCAAAGTGTGGCAGGGTGTGTTATCAATATTCTCTTTCACAGCAGTAAGGTCTCGCTGCCATAGACATGCACAGTACCTTGAGGACTGACTCCAATACACGAGCTTGTCAATTTTGGACCTTCTAATTTCCTTCCCTCTGGAGACATTTTGATAGTAAAGGTGCTTTCTTGACTGTAGAAGTCCCAGAGATAACAGTTCTCTGAGTTTGGGTCTATCTGTGAGGAGCTTGCACATGTGTAATACCCCAGACCAAGTACACTACACTACATCAGGTCCACTACCACTCCTATCCTCTACACCGGCTCTCACGCGTGCTCACTGCGCATGTAGGTCCTCACTGTTCCTCAGGCTGAACTAGACTTTCTCTCACCCAGGCCCAGATCCATCCCCTGGCAACTTAAGAGGATGAGCCAAGGTGGTTAACCCTAAACTGTCCATACAATGCTATTTGTTATACCAATACAACAATATAATTAGGGATGAGCGAATCGACTTCGGATGTTTCATTTCGCAGCAAGCGCTCCGTACAGTATTAGAATGTATTGGCTCCTATGAGCCAAAGTTATTACTTCGCAAAGTCTTGCGAGACTTCACATAATAACTTCATAAATCAATTTCCACTGTAAAAAAAAACATTTCCCGAACTCCAAGGTACCGAACCCGAGTTCAGGAAATGTTTTTTACAGTAGTAATTAACTTATGAAGTTATTATGCGAAGTCTCGCGAGACTTCGCAAAGTAATAACTTTGGATCATCGGAGCCAATACATTCTAATACTGTACGGAGCGCTTGCTCCGTACAGTATTCAAAGTTTTATGCGAATCAACTTTGAATATTTCATCCGAAGTCGATTTGCTCATCCCTAAATATAATATTACAGAAGTTACCCTTTTGCAGTAACCCTGTTCTGGGGTACTGAATATGCAGCATCACTTTCTATCCAGTGAAAGTACAGTATACCTATATTACATCATGTAGAAGCAAGGAACTGCTGATTCAGCTGCCTCACTACATAGGAACTCATTGTGCTGGACAGTACACAGATACAGCTTTCTCCAGAAGCTCCTATGGAGAAATCTTTATTTTCATCAAAGAGTAACTTCTATTGCAGAACAGGCCAGTGATTCCACAACAAGGATTTCTTTGCATAGTTAGCTATGGATTTTACTCGCTGTGTAACCTGTGAGCTGAAAGCAGAATAGATCTGTAGCAGGTGGATTTTGTGCAATGTGAATGAGGTCCCTGTTCACTTGCATTGTAATGTACCTTGCTGTGGGCTTTTCAGTGCATAGTTCCCACTGACAATCTGCAGGCGGCATGAACTTGTCATATGCGAACACAGCTTAAGGCCTCCTGCACACGAACATGTGCACCCCGTGGCCGCGCTGCGGCCCTCAAATTGCGGGCCACAATGCACAAACACCCACCATGGGACAGCCGCAGTGGATCGCGGACCCATTCACTTTAATGGGTCCGTGATCCGGCCGTTCCGCAAAAAGATAGGACATGTTCTATCTTTTTACGGGAACGGAAGTACGGGACGAAACCCCACGGAAGCACTCAGTAGTGCTTCCATAGTGTTCTGTTCCGTGCTTCCGTTCCGCACTATTCCGCATCTCAAGATTTGCGGACCCATTGAAGTGAATGGGTTGCATCCGTAATGCGGAATGCACACCATACGGCGCCCGTGTATTGCGGATCAGCAAATGCAGTCCGCAATACGGCCACGGAGCGCACACGTTCATGTGCAAGAGGCCTAAGGGACCTTTTAGGGTGCCTTCACACGTGGTGGAAAAATCTGCCAGAAAATATAGTGGTGCAGATTTTTACATGCTCACAACCGTTGTTCTGGTCCGCATCCGAGCCACAGTTTTTGCGGCTCAGGTGCGGACTCATTCACTTCAATAGGGCCACAAAAAAAGCTGACAGCACTCCGTATAACATCCGTTGCTTCGTTCCGTGGCCCCGCAAAAAAAAATATAACATGTCCTATTCTTGTCCGTTTTGCGGACAAGAATAGGCATTTCTACAATGGGCCGCCTGTTCCGTTCTGCAAATTGCGGAAGGCAGATAGGCGGCTCCCGTGTTTTGCGGATCCGCAATTTGCGGACTGCAAAAAACGGAACGGTCGTGTGCATGAGGCCTTAGGATGTCGATGTCTTTGTGGATTTTAATTCTAATTATTTCTCCCATTGACGTGAATGGAGACATTCTGTTTTTAGAAAAGCTGCAACACATCATTATTTATTCAGCGATTGCGAAGGAGAACACAGGGCAGGGATTGACATAGGATAACATGGGGGAAATCTTTATGCTGTGTATTTTCTGGAGGAATTTTCTGCTACATGAGAAGGTACCCTAAGGCCCACTTCACATATACCCAGCGATCCAGCTCAGAAAACGCCGGAGGGGAACTGAAGCCAGGACCAGGGACTTGGAACCTAAAGTGGTCATTGAAAAAAAGCTAAAAGCAATACTGTAGTGCGGCGCCCAATTCTGCCCCAGCAGAACTAAATACCACAGTGCAGCAAAAAACGAATATTCACCTTGTCAGATAAAGAGAAACTAATGACGGCATGGGGGGTGTCAAACATTTGTACAGTGTGCATTTTGTCCGGAGATCGCCTGTTTACATGTTTTTTTTGTGTCTGCTTAAAATCCTTTGCTCTTTTTTCTGCTGATTGGCAGGTGTTTCGATGGACCAGTGATCTCTATGCAAAGGTTTGTTCTAGACCATCGCCCTTTATATTTCTTGAGTTTCTAGGAAGTATGCCTAAATATCTGTATAGAAGTGCATGTATCTGGCAGTACTCCACCATGGCTTCTACAGAAATTGTGCCTTATTGTAATACAAAGAAAGCAATGTTGCTTTGTGTAATGTGCTGCTCTAAGCACGACCTAGGCGCTTTGTTCGGAGTAGTACCTTGCGTTATCTAGAAACAGGACGGCAGACGGGCTCCGCCAGTTTACGGTCACCTGTGCACCTACCATTAGAATGCCTATAGCTTGATGTATGTTGACAGAGAATACACTGCTGTTTTCACTTGCAGAACGCCACACAAACAAATGAAAGTCAGCCTGCATGCCACCCAGTGTTGACTGTATACACAAGCCTCATGCTGCCAAAACACCTCCACGTGTATGAGCAGTTCTGGATGCGGCTCGGTCTCTGCCAGTCCTTATCTTACTTTTGTAAATGGCACTTTGTTGGGACCTAACCAGACGTAGCTGGAACGGGAGCTTTTTATACAGTAGCACTATAGCTAACCTGGTTTTCTGGCATTCATGGCCACTAGAAACATCAACACAAAGAGATCTGATCAGACAAGAAGCGTTTGCTGACACTTTTCATGGCTGGTTTGGGGCAGCGACTGCTTGTCGCTGCAATAGGGGGATATAATGATATGGGAAATCCAGTTTTCATATGGTTAATGAAAGAAACATGAATCGCACATGCCGATTGTCTATAAAAGTGAGCACCATGAAACGAATTCCTGTGCGACCGTGTCCTGTTTATTATTTGCTCGTTCATGTAATATGTGGTAGGGGTATGTATATAGATATGCCAGCGATAATTTGCTGATAGTCGTGCAGCCTAAGAGGCCCTTAAAGGGGTTGTGTCATGAAACATATTTTACATTTTTCAAACCAGCACCTGGATCTGAATACTTTTGTAATTGCATGTAATTAAAAATGTAGTATAGCCAGTGAGTTATTTAAATTTTTTTTTATCTGTTTAGCGCCACCTGCTGTTTGTTCTTTTCATTTTTTTTTTGTCCGACTCACTGTGAAGGCCGCACATGCTCAGTTTAAATGTTTAACTGCCACCAGCCATATCTTCTGTTAGAAGCGGTGGCGGTTACAAAGAGAGAGATGCAACAGAAAGGATACACCGGCTGAGCTGCCAGGTTGAAGATAATCTAGCAGAGCAATTGGAGCAGTGAATGGGGAGATCTCTAGATCTGTGTGAGGTACAGGGCTGGCTCTAGCTTTGATAGAAAGAGACTGTCATGTACTGTATGATGTCTGGTTTTTTATATCAACCATGGCATAATGCCTTTAAGGGGAATCTGTCACCTGGTTTTATCATTTTAAGCTGTCACCATTGCCATGTTCAATAAACGACCTTATTTCCTGCAGTGGTCTTCTTTCTTCATTTCGTGTTGTCATTTTGATAAAAAAAAAGCTGTTATGCAAATGAACCTCCAAGGTGCCAAGAGGGGCTTTTTTTTTCTCATCTCTGGAGCCCAGTAACGCCCCCTGCAGTGCCAAATATGTAACTTTTTATAATTATTCACTAAAATCTCGCTTGACTCCCTAAACCTTTTTTATATAATCGCTGCGCCAATGGTAACCTTGAGCTAAGGGTATGAGGGTGGCTAATACTGGGTCTCTTACAACTACCTGACCGTACAATATATTGGATCCCTACAGTTAGAGAGCAATACGCACCCAAAGTCAACCCACTAACCCTCGTTACCTAAAAGGTCGCTCCTTGTTCCTGCGCCGCAATGGAGACTGCCCAGCTTCGTCAAGCTACGGTGAGAGACCCTGTTACCATTTTGTGGTTTGGTGAAAAAGTCCCAATAATGTGCCGACGCATTTCGTTGGTGAGAATCCAACTCATCAGGGGACCAATGTGTAAGATACAAACAGCAGGGACCCCGGCGGCGCAGCCCTTAAGTAGTGTGTTCCTGGCTGGCCTGTCGCCTCACATCCAGAAACAACATCACATCACAGGGTCACATGTAATCAAACATACAAAACATAAGGCAAAAGTGTAACAGGATCAGAGTACTGATCTCAACAATGGTCAAAACATCATATGCCTCAGAGGTATACTTAGCTTTCCTTCCCCGCATCGGTACACATAGACCAGGGCTGGCATCCTGCGTACGGCAGCCGCGCTTGTAGTGTCCCTCATTGCGCTATTTAAGCGCGCCCGGGATGCTGACCACACTTCCCTTTCCCTGTCACGTGACCACCGCGTGAACGGGTCATGTGTTCTGGCCGGGTGTCACGTGTGTCACGTGACCACAAATGGGAGTGACACACATCCACCAGGTAGCTTCTCCCTGTGTCGCAACTGGGGGAGAGTATAGGCGTGTGTGTGTGTGTGTGGGGGGGGGGGGGGGGGTATTTAGGGCAAAAGCTATCACAAATGTATTAACTGTCGATCCCGAGGGGTCATATACAAAGCAACCTGTATATGTGGCCTAGAGTATGTGGGCAAGACCACTCATGAATTGAAAAGACTCGTAGGTGAACACCTGGGCGACATGTGACATGGCAGGGTTACCCCCTTGGCAAAACATATTGAAAGTCACCATGGGGGGATATACTCTGGAATGAAATTTATGGGCATCAAATTGGTGCCTGCTCCGATGAGAGGTCAAGATTGGGACAGGAAAATACTACAGCGAGAAACTTGGTGGATTTTTGAACTCAAAACAGTGCAGCCAAGGAGCCTCAATGAGCAATTGCTGTATGGCTGTTTTATCTAACCGTATCTTATATACGGAGTTCTTCTCGACCCAAAGCAGCCAGGTGGCCTTAATGAGTGGTGTCTGCAAGACTGCCATTACATAAGTAATCTTTCTATCCCCATGTTCTCATCTTGGAGTTATTTCCGATTTCATTCCCAAAATATCTTAGGCTATGGCATATGATCCATGATTGGATATATGTGTGCTATCATTTACATCATTGCTTGATGATTTGGTACCGTCCCAATATGCGATTTTGTCATCCTTTAGTTTCATTTTTAACTCATCTGTCCAATAATTGTTTTCTAGCATGACACAAAGTGATTATGTATACTTATTGCCATGATAATGCCCTGGTTGCGCTTTGGATTATTAATCGAATGACAGGAAGCGCACAAAATATACCTAGTAAGTACTAGCATAGCGTTTTTGGGATGGTTTATGCCTTAAATAACTCCCCCCCACGCCTATACCCTCCCCCAGTTGCGACAACACAGGGAGGAGCGACCTGGTGGATGTGTGTCACTCCACTTTGTGGTCACGTGACACACGCGTCACTCAGCCGGAACACATGACCTGGTCACGCGGTGGTCACGTGACAGGGAAAGGGAGGTGTATTCAGCATCCCGGGCGCACTTAAAAGCGCAATGAGGGACACTACAAGCGCCGCTGCCATACGCAGGATGCCAGCCCTGGTCTGTGTGTACCGATGCAGGGAAGGAAAGCTAAGTATACCTCTGCTCATATGATGTTTTGACCATTAATGTGATCAGTACTCTGATCCTGTTACACTTTTGCCTTATGTTTTGTATGTTTGATTAATTGCTCCAAAAATAAAAATAAATTACAACGCTGGTGGCAGAGTCCGTAATTCCTTGGCCAACCAAGGGGGGGAGACGAGGGGAACACACAGCAGTTCCAACAGAGGCAGGGCAACACTCTCCAAGGCCTGGGACAGTTTCATGACACCCCACCAGCACCCTCACCCTGATGCGCAGCCTATTGTCACAAGGAGGGAAAAATTTTGGAAGATGGTGAAGGAGTACATAGCAGACCGTGTCAGTGTCCTCAATGATCCCTCAGTGCCTTACAACTACTGGATTTCCAAGCTAGACACATGGCACGAACTGGCGCTCTATGCCTTGGAGGTTCTGGCCTGCCCTGCCGCCAGCGTTTTGTCAGAGCGGGTATTTAGTGCTGCTGGTGGCATTATAACAGATAAGCGCATCCGCCTGTCAACTGCAAATGCTGACAGGTTGACTCTTATAAAAATGAACAAGGCCTGTATTGACCATGACTTCTCGACTTCACCAGAGAAAAGCTTTAAATGTGTTGTTGATAATGTACTGAATACACTGTATTCCCATGCACCCCTTCCACCACAAACAAGGGTATATGGTTGAATCTTCCTTTTCTCATCCTCCTTCTCCTCTTCCATCATATCAACATGCTTATTCGTTGAATATAATGCCCTCGCATATATGCCCTTTGCATATAATGTTTTACAGGGTCAGCTCAGCTGCAGGTCCTCGTATATCATTTTTTAGAGGGTCAGCTCACCAGCAGGCCCTCGCATATAATTTTTTAGAGGGTCAGCTCACCAGCAGGCCCTCACCTACAAAGTTTTACAGGGTCAGTTCACTAGCAGGCCCTCACCTATAATGTTTTACAGGGTCACCTCACCAGCAGGCCCTCGCATATAACTTTTTACAGGGGCAGCTCACCAGCAGGCCATCGCATATAATTTTTTACAGGGTCAGCTCACCAGCAAGCCTTCACCTACAATCTTTTACAGGGTCAGCTCACCTGAAGGCCCTTGCATATAATTTTTTAGAGGGTCAGCTCACCAGCAGGCCATAACCTACAACCTTTTAGAGGGTCAGCTCACCAGCAGGCCCTCACATATAATTTTTTACAGGGTCAGCTCACCAGCAGGCCCTAACTTACAATCTTTTACAGGGTCAGCTCACCAGCAGACCCGCACCTAAAATATTTTACAGGGTCAGCTCACCAGCAGGCCTGCACCTCAAATCTTCTACAGGGTCAGCTCACCAGCAGGCCTTTGCATATAATGTTTTAGAGGGTCAGCTCACCAGCAGGCCCTTGCATATCATTTTTTAGAGGGTCAGCTCACCAGCAGACCCTTGCATATAATGTTTTACAGGGTCAGCTCACCAGCAGGCCCTTGCATGTAATTTTTTACAGGGTCAGCTCACCAGCAGGCCTGCACATAAAATATTTTACAGGGTCAGCTCACCAGCAGGCCTGCACCTCAAGTCTTCTAAAGGGTCAGCTCACCAGCAGGCCCTTGCATATCATTTTTTAGAGGGTCAGCTCACCAGCAGACCCTTGCATATAATGTTTTACAGGGTCAGCTCACCAGCAGGCCCTTGCATATAATTTTTTAGAGGGTCAGCTTACCAGCAGGCCCTCGCATGCAATGTTTTACAGTGTCAGCTCATCAGCAGGCCTTCATCTACAATCTTTTACATGGTCAGCTCATCTGCATGCCCACGCATATAATATTATAGAGGGTCAGCTCACCTGCAGGCCCTCGCCTACAACCTCTTACAGGGTCAGCTCACCAGCAGGGCCACACCTAAAATATTTTACAGGGTCAGCTCACCAGCAGGACCGCACCTAAAATCTTTTACAGGGTCAGCTCACCTACAGGCCCGCACCTAAAATATTTTACAGGGTCATCTCACCTGCAGGCCTGCACCTAAAATCTTTTACAAGGTCAGTTCACCTGCAGGCCCTCACCTAATTATACCGAATAGTTAATTTGCGCGCATGCTGCCTTGCTGGAATGTGGTAGACATAGCTGTTTCTCAGGCTTCCTCTCTGGAATTGAACACTGATTCACTGTTACCCGTGGTCACCATAATTTGCACTGAAAATAACATCGAAAGTTGATAGGGCAGACATCCGAATGTAGCGTTGCCGTCACGGGGACGTGCGATCGGCCCCAGGTTATCTAGAGTCACTAAAGTGGCAGCAGGCCCTCGCCCAAAATGTTTTAGATGATCAGATCAGCAGGCCCTTGCTCCAAATGTTTTTGAGGTTCACCAGCAGGCCATCAATCATAATTTTTCAAGGCTGTGTATGATGCCCTCTTTTATGTGTAACAAAGGGTGTATTTGAGTGCCGGTTCCTTGTAATTTTTGGCAGCCCTTTCACTTAGTGCATAGGCTTCATGAGTTTAGGAGTCCCACTACATGAACAATTGTAACACATTGTAAATGAGGCCCTCCTTTATGTGATATACAGGTTGTGTCGGAGTGCCTCTTTCTTGTAATTTTTGGCAGCACTTGCACTTTATATACAAGTAAATATACAGGAAAGAATGTTTCCTAACAATTTTTCCTCTAAAATCTATTTTATCTTTGGTTTTGTGCGTATTTTTGTCAGTCTGTAAAAGTGGCATATTACTCGGACAACATCGTTCCCAGCAGCGACTTGGGAGTCCAAAATGCATCCAGACATCCTCCCCATGCTGTTCCCAAACCATTTCAGTGGTGTTTCCATCCATTTCTGACCTTTTCCTATGAACCAGGCACCCTCCCCTCTTCAGAGCAGGGGGTGCCTGGTTTAATTTTAATGCTCGGGTTCTCCCATTGACTTCCATTATAGAGCACCCGAGCATTCCGATGTGTTCGGCCAGAGCCACTTTCGCCCACTTTGGTGCTCGATCAACACTAGTCAGGTTGTTTCTGGATGTGAGGCGACAGGCCAGCCAGAAACACACTACTTGAGGGCTGCACCGCCGGTGTCACTGCTGTTTGTATCTTACACGTTAGTCTCCTGATGAGTTGGATTCTCACCAACGAAACGCGTCGGCACATTATTGGGACTTTTTTACCTAACCACAAAATGGTAACAGGGTCTCCCAGTGTAGCTTGACGAAGCTGGGCAGTCTCCATTGCGGTGCAGAGACAAGGAGGGACTTTTTAGGTAACGAGGCTTAGTGGGTTGATTTTGGGGCGTATTGCTCTCTAACTGTAGGGATCCAATATATTGTAGTGTCAGGTAGTTGTAAGAGACCCAGTATTAGCCACCCTTATACCCTTAGCTCAAGGTTACCATTGGCGCAGCGATTATGCAGTTTGTATTACAATTTTTTAGGGAGCCAAGCAAAATTTTATTGAATAATTAATAAAAGTTATATATTAAGGTATCCTATTCAAATCCGAGATAGTTTATTATCAATTTGGTTAGCCATTGTTATTTCAGCATTGACCACTGCTGAATTTGGTTGTGTATATAGTCAACCTTAGTTTACTCAGTATGATCAGGTGACAGAGTGCTTTGGTCTTAGTAAAAAAAAATGCAGTGTCTGTCTATAATGTAAATTTTCTCATTGCATGATGTACCATGTATGGCACTGAGTTCATGGCCTATCAGTATGCACTACATTACATAGAGATCAATGAACCATACTTCCCCGTAATTTATTTTTATTAGAAACACAGCACAATACAGAAGGCAAAATAAAGATGTATAGGTCACATCACATGTATGTATGGCTCGCATCAGGCATACATATCTGCAGAATATGCATAATACAGTATTTGACTCTACTTTCATTACATTCCAGGAGGGCGTCATTCAGAAGTACCTTGCAGTAGAATTAGAGGATGATACAGATGGCAGCTGCTGCCCTGAATCTATTGATGTGGAAGGCGACCTCAGCTCAAGGCCTGTTAATTAAAGAGTTTTAGCACAATACACTGAGGACGAACCACATTTCACTGGTGACATTTGTGAATAGTGACACTGTGCCATCAGGAGAGAGGCCATTCCTCTTCCATATCACCAGTAGGTCAGCCTAGGGGTTCTTTTGTTGTCTGCTCCTTTCATGGGGAGCAGGTGGAATGCAGCCATCTGATTCCTGTTGACCTCTGCCAGGGTTTTTATTTGGTGTATCCATCATTTATTAGCATTCTGTCAAGGGTGTTATTTTATTTATTTATTATTATCTAACTATTTGTACTTTTATAGTGCCAACATTAATCCATTTGGGTTGATTTTAAGCATTAGAACTGGCTTATTTGTTTCAATGCATACGATAATGTTAATATATCACTGCATATATTCTATGATAATCTAACATAATAACATTACTAGTTCAGGATGTTCTGAAATTGGGATTGTATTTATTGTACTATGCTAAACTACACTCACCTAAAGAATTATTAGGAACACCTGTTCTATTTCTCATTAATGCGATTATCTAGTCAACCAATCACATGGCAGTTGCTTCATGCATGTAGGGTTGTGGTCCTGGTCAAGACAATCTCCTGAACTCCAAACTGAATGTCGGAATGGGAAAGAAAGGTGGGCTACAACAGCAGAAGACCCCCCCGGGTACCACTCATCTCCACTACAAATAGGAAAAAGAGGCTACAATTTGCACAAGCTCACCAAAATTGGACTGTTGAAGACTGGAAAAATGTTGCCTGGTCTGATGAGTCTTGATTTCTGTTGAGACATTCAAATGGTAGAGTCCGAATTTGGCGTAAACAGAATGAGAACATGTATCCATCATGCCTTGTTACCACTGTGCAGGCTGGTGGTGGTGGTGTAATGGTGTGGGGGATGTTTTCTGGGCACACTTTAGGCCCCTTAGTGCCAATTGGCCATCGTTTAAATGCCACGGGCTACCTGAGCATTGTTCTGACCATGTCCATCCCTTCATGACCACCATGTACCCATCCTCTGATGGCTACTTCCAGCAGGATAATGCACCATGTCACAAAGCTCGAATCATTTGAAATTGGTTTCTTGAACATGACAATGAGTTCACTTTACTAAAATGGCCCCCACAGTCACCAGATCTCAACCCAATAGAGCATCTTTGGGATGTGGTGGAACAGGAGCTTCGTGCCCTGGATGTGCATCCCTCAAATCTCCATCAACTGCAAGATGCTATCCTATTAATATGGGCCAACATTTCTAAAGAATGCTATCAGCACCTTGTTGAATCAATGCCACGTAGAATTAAGGCAGTTCTGAAGGCAAAAGGGGGTCCAACACCGTATTATTATGGTGTTCCTAATAATTTTTTAGGTAAGTGTATATGGGACTGTCACGTTCGGTAGGGATGAGTGCTGCCCTGAACTCCACCCGTACCTCTATCCCTACCTACTTGCACGGTCCATCCTAACCGACTGTGTACAACTGGGCGGCAGTCCCTAGCTTAAATACGTGCAGGGGCATAAGGAAGAAGAAAACTACCGTAACCAGAATCAAGGGAACCAAGGTCCAAGCCAGGAGGAACGCAGGGACACAAGAAAATATTAAATCCAAGTCAACACAGGGCCGAGGTCAGGAACCAAGACGTAGCAACAGTACAAGGGAAAAAACAATAACGAAGTCAGATACCAGCCGGGGTCAGAAGCCAAGGGAAGTACCAGGGAAGTTGCAGAGACAAAGTCCAAAATGAGCCAAAGTCAAAAGCACACTAGTCACGATATACAAAACGCTAGTGTGATAAGACCAACCACAGGCATCCTGTAGCCAGCAGGCTGCCTGTTAAATAGCCCCACACGATGAGTCACGTGATGTGGCCATCTTCACGTGACTCACATCACGCACCTCAATGCAGCTGAGCAACGATTCATCACATTCGGCACTCAGCTCCCCTGCTGCTGAGCAGGCATGCGCAGCCGGATCCTCCCCTACCCAACGTCACCATGGAGACGAGGACGCCGGCCGCGTCCTCACTTCACACAAGCGGGAGGCCGCGTCGCTGCAAGGAGAGCGCGCGTCGCAGGCTCCCGTTTACAGGGACTTTTTTTAAAACTATTTCTATACACAAAGAGGGTCATTTATCAAACTGGCATAACGTAGAACTGGCTTAATTGCCCATAGCAACCAATCAGATTGCACATTTCATTTTCCAAAGAAGCTGTCCAAAATGAAAAGTGGAATCTGATTGGTTGCTATGGGCAACTAAGACAGTTCTACTACCAGTTTGATAAATTACTCCATATATCTATAGAGAATAGCAATAGTTATGGCACATACTTTATACATACCGGTACAATACTTTATCTTAAAGGTTTAATTAATGGGAACAAATCCATAAAAATATGGTGACTGTGACTTATGTAAATGTGATTTTAATAATTAAAATGTACATCAAACTATAAATATAATATAGTCTGGCGGAGATCCGGCATCAACCCAGCAAATTTGCAGAGGATAGACCGGACAAATATGACTGCGTGCAACGGTTTTTGTCCGGCCCATTTCCTGCTTTCTATGCTGGAACAGCCTACCTGAAGGCTGTACCAGTAGTGTGAAACCTTAAAGGGGTTGTCTCACTTTAGCAAATAGCATTTATTATGTAGAGGAAGTTAATACAAGGCACTTACTAATGTATTGTTATTTCCCCTATTGCCTCCTTTGCTGGCTGGCTAAATTTTTCCATCACATTATATACTGCTCGTTTCCATGGTTACGACCAGCCTGCAATCTAGCAGTGACGGCCATGCTTGCACACTATAGAAAAAAGCACCAGCCTATGTGCGCTCCCTCATTCTCAGCTACCAGAGAGGCTGATGCCTTTTCCTATAGTGTGCAAGCACGACCACCACTGATGGATTGCAGGGTGGTCATAACCATGGAAATGAGCAGTGTATAATGTGATGGAAAAATTAATCAAGCCAGCAAAGGAGGCAATATGGGTAATAATACATTAACTTTCTCTACATGATAAATGCCATTTGTTGAAGTGAGACAACCCCTTGTGGAACTAAGTACCTGCTCTCGGGAGAGCTTATCAGCTTAGAAGCACATTTACTTTTCAGATCATTTAAAACAGTGTAAATCTGGGCGTGAAAAGCTCCCTCTAGTGGTGGCTATATCCTGCCAGAATTTTTTTCTTTTTCTCATCTTTAATCTAAATGAAGTAAAAGGTAGAGCCGGCATTTATCTTACCGGAAGATTTATGGCAGAATTACAGCTCTGTTTGTGTCTGCTGCTAATCACGTGACTCATACCCACACTACCCGGGTCCTACAGTGCCTGCTGCATGGACCAGAAGTCGGTCTATCTATGCAAGCCTATGACACTTACATTGAGTTTCTCATAGAAATGCAAAGAGATACTCACTTCTGTAGTTGGGTAGTCAGTGTGTGGTTCATGGTACCCGAACAGAGCTAATAATTGCAATTGCAATGCAAAAACAGCAGCCGATAAGATGACCATCTGCACTACCTTTTACCTCATGTAGTATACAAAAATGGGCAAAGAAAAAATTCCCAGAGTACACTATGGCTGAGTGAAGCTGATTCTAAAAAAAAAAACATAAAATCCTGCAGTTTGCACACTGGCCACACTGGTCCATCACTAAATAGGATTGCCAACATTAATCCTCAGCATAAAATAAGCAGAGATCAGTTCCTTCTGCTCTATAACATGCTGCCTGCGGATTGCACTGCATTTCATGGTAACAGGTTCCCTATAAAGATTATTCTAGAGAATTTCTGAAATATAAATTCCCTAATGCAATGTTACTGTTTGAATTTTGCCTGTCTAAAGTGAAAATAGCATCTAGGGTTGTAGGAAATCTCAAATTGACCATGGTTATGCCACAGGAACCTTCAGGAGAATATTCACATACGCTGCCTGAATGTACCTTTTACTTAGAGATCCATTGCTTCATCCTGAAGAAAAGGTATTTTTAATTCATATGCATTCTGCATGGACTTCTCATCTTTTCCTGTCAATCATCAACGAGAGGGAGGTGCTAGCAGAAGAAGCAGGAGGAGCAAGAGTGCACAGAGTAGCTTGGGCCAGCCCTCAGTGCACTTAACTGCTCATTTGCATATGGATTACAGGTACTTTTCCGACAGAATGAAGCAGTGTATTGCTAAGTAACAAGGATCAGTATGTTCAGCTGAGCTAACACTACAAGACTTTTGCCTGGTTTAACTGTGAATTTTCTATGGTCTCCCACAGTCCCGACCACCAGGGGGGCCAGTGCTTTTTCCTACAATGTGCAAGCACGACCACCCGGTCTACAGGGTGGTCATAACCCCTGGGTATGAGCAATGTATAATGTGATTGAAAAATGACTCAAGTCAGCAAAGGAAGCAATATGGACAATCACAATACATTAGTAAGTGCCTTGTATTAACTTTGTCTACATGATAAATGCCATTTGCCAAAGTGAGACAACCCCTAAGCCAGTAGGTAAAACGCAGGTCGAGGTGGACTTTTCAGTCTAGCGGTGTGTTCTCCATCATGTCACAGGGTATGCTTTATTGACATTGGTTATTAGTCATTTATTTTGTTTTCATTTATACATCTGTGGACTTCAGATATTTTCTGATTGCCATCAATAATTGGTCAATGGATGTACGTTTATTCATATTGGGTATAATCTATATACCATCTACAGTGCTGCTCATAATTATTCATACCCCTGGCAAATTTTGACTTAAAGTTACTTTTATTCAACCAGCAAGTAATTTTTGGACAGGAAATGACATAGGTGTCTCCCAAAAGATAATAAGATGATGTATAAGAGGCATTATTGTGGAAAAAAAACATTTCTCAGCTTTTATTTACATTTGAGCAAAAAATGTGCAGTCCCAAATTATTCATAACCTTCTCAATAATCAATAGAAATGCCTTTATTGGCTATTACAGCAATCAAACGCTTCTTATAATTGCAGACCAGCTTTTTGCATGTCTCCACAGGTATTTTTGCCCATTCATCTTTAGCAATGAGCTCCACATCTTTCAGGTTGGATGGTCTTCTTGCCATCACCCAGATCTTTAGCTCCCTCCACAGATTCCCAATTGGATTGAAGTCTGGACTCTGGCTGGGCCACTCCAAAACGTTAATGTTGTTGTCTGCTAACCATTTCTTCACCACTTTTGCTGTGTGTTTTGGGTCATTGTCATGCTGAAATGTCCAATGGTGCCCAAGGCCAAGTTTCTCTGCAGACTGCCTGATGTTGTCGTTGGGAATCCTCATGTATTGCTTTTTTTTCATGGTGCCGTTTATTGTGATTAGGTTTCCTGGTCCATTGGCTGAAAAACACCCCCAAAGCATTAGGTTCCTACCACCATGTTTGACAGTGGGGATGGTGTTATTTGGGCTGAAGGTTTCTCCTTTTTTACGCCAAATGAAGGAAACATCATTGTGACCAAACAATTCAATTTTTGTTTCATCTGACCATAATGAAAGCGACGGAATGAGGCGCAGCCATAATGGAGTGCGGCTTGACTTAGGGGGAAGACCGCAGGATGGGAAGGGTTAAGGTTAATCATGGCTAGGGGTCGGTTTAAGGGAGGAAGAGGAGGGTCAACAGATTCGCGGGCAGTATATAGATGTGGGTATAGGAGGGGCTTAAGGCAGTCTTAGGAAAAGCAAGCGCGTTTCCCACCCTCCCGCCCCTTTTTTAGCTGGGTTCCTTGGATTGTGTTTAATGTAGGGCTGAGTTATATGGGATCCTGGGGAGCAATACAATGGTTAAGAGATGCGGGACATGTTGGAGCCTGCATCTCATGTGGTTTGGCAATGCTGAGGATGGGGCTCCTGTTTGGGCTAAAAGGCCTACAGGAGGAGTTGCGTGGATACTTCAAGGATTTGGTGCTCTTGGGTCGGTGAGTGCGGCCAGGGGTAAGCTTGAAGTATATGGTGAGACGGTTGAGGAAGATGACGCTTGTTTGGGTTGCCCTCCAGGATCCTTGTTATGGTGCAGCGGGTCATGACGTTGAAGGTTGTGTTAAAGTTGTTATTATTGTGATTATTATCATTGTATATGAATAATAAAGTTCGGCCGTCATGGTCATTTTCTCCAAAGAAAGAAGGTGTCGGTGTGGTTATTGTAAGGTAAAGGTTTGTAGGAACAGACGGAGGAAGTTCTTCCAGCCTATTAAGTCACACAGAAGACCAGTCTTCTTCTTTGTCCAGATGAGCTTTTTTAAAGGCCAAGCGAGCTTTTGTGTGCCTTATCTGGAGAAGTGGAACCCAGCAGTGTGCAGTGTCCATTGGATTGTCTGCCTTGAGACATTGCCACCAGCAGAGCCCAGATTCACCGGGATGGCCTTGGCGGTGATCCTTGGATTCTTTTTCCCCTCTCTAACTATCCTCCTGACCAGCACAGGTGTCACTTTTGGCTTCCGACCACGTCCTCTGAGATTTTTCACAGTGCGGAACATCTTGTATTTTTTGCTCAAATGTAAATAAAAGCTGAGAAATGTCTTATTATCTTTTGGGGGACACCTATGTCATTTCCCGTCAAAAAATTACTTGCTGGTTGAATAAAAGTAACCTTAAGATAACATTTGCTAGGGGTATGAATAATTATGGGCAGCACTGTATTTGCTGTTATCATACATCAAGTACTTTGGATAGGTTTCCCCATTTATCAGTTTTATGATTTTGCACGTCCTTTGACCTACTAACTTTATTATTATTCATTATTTTTGTCACTGTTGTATTGTTTGATTATTTTGCTTTTTGTTTTATACTACCTGTGTTGACATTGATTGTAGATCGAAACGCTATGTGCACTCTGTTTTGTTGGGGTTATCTTCAATAATTACCAGATATATACTGTTTTCTATATTTATTTGTGATTTTTGGATTAATAAAACAAGTGATATTTTTGTATCTCGGCCTGCTCAATTTTCCTTGTTGTGGTTTACCCCTTTAAGATAGCCATTAATAAGCCATAATTACTTCATACCACATGGTGTGTTTTATGTGATTGTGTGCAAAAACACTGTTGTAATTCTGCAGCCTTACTGATGTAGGCTTCTGATGCGAATGTCATAGCTTCAGTCTAATATACCACCCACAGAGATCTCTTGTGTAATCCACCTCTCCATACTGTGGTTGACATAGAAGAATTGGTTTCATTCCACCAGCCACAGCTCTGTGACGCTCACTGTTAAAGTTTTTCTACTAAACGTGTACAATCAGTTTACACCCCTCTGACCACAAATTTTACTTGTAAACTCCTTTGTTACTTTACGTAAATGGTATGTGGATTCTCTGCAGACCAGACACTCCCAATGCACAGTAATTGTGGTTTACATAGGTTAACGCAATATTCTCCACGATGAAACTGTATGTCCCTTACCTGTGAGAACTGCTTTCACAGGTGTGTCTCTAAAGCCATTGTATTGTGCACTCCCATGCAGAATGTTATACAGAGCTTCTGCAATACCCCAGAGGATGACTCCAAAGGGTTAACTGATGCAGAAAGAGTAAGGCTACATGCACACGAACGTTGTTTGTTTCCGTGTCCATTCTGTTTTTTGGGTGGATAGGATGCGGACCTATTCATTTCAATGGGTCTGCAAAAAATGCGTGTTCGCATCAGTATGTCCGTTCCGTAGCCACGCAAATTTTTTTTTTACATATCCTATTCTTGTCCGTTTTAGGCATTGTTACAATGGATTGACACAAAAAAAACGGATGACATACGGAAGTAATCCTTTTTTTTGCGTATCCGCAATTTGCCAACCGCAAAACACTTAAGGTCGTGTGCATGTATCCTTAATGTAATGTTCTTAAATTAAATATTGTGACTTATTGTGTACATGTGAACTCACTCACAATGTATTGAAAAACTAACGGTTAATCTGATAGACTGGTTCTGGCGTCAGATAGATTTAGGAAAGCTAATTTGAATATCTTTCCCAGCAAGCCAGAGAACCATCGACTGGTCTACAATACTGCGCACATGTACTCAGAGTACCAGGCACTTTGCGTGGCCTACAATACTATACGCATGTAGTTGGCGACGCCTGGTCTACAATACTGCGCACATGTACTTGATGTACCCCTTAGACAATGCATATATATTGTTAAGAAACACATTTTTCTGTACTAGGTGCTCTCTCTCTCTTTACCCCTCTTAGGGCCGCAACCATCATTCTCATGCTCTGTGGCCTTGCGTCTCCCCTGTGGCTCACCGCACATCTGGTCATCAGATTTTTGCAGCCCACTAAACTGCACTTTAGAGGTATACACAGTTTTCACCTGCTAAGGGTACTTTCACACTTGCGGCAGGACGGATCCGACAGGCTGTTCACCCTGTCGGATCCGTCCTGCGGCTATTTTGCCGTGCCGCCGGACCGCCACTCCGTCCCCATTGACTATAATGGGGACAGGGGCGGAGCTCCGGCGCAGCACGGCGGTGCACGGCAAAAGGCCGCCGGACTAAAATTACTGCATGTCAGGCTTTTTAGTCCGGCGGCTTTCGCAGTGCTGCGCTGGAGCTCCGCCCCCGTCCCCATTATAGTCAATGGGGACGGAGCGGTGGTCCGGCGGCACGGCGAAATAGCCGCAGGACGGATCCGACATGGTGAACAGCCTGTCGGATCCGTCCTGCCGCAAGTGTGAAAGTAGCCTTACTGAATCAGTTGAAAAGGCAGCAAAGACTTTGTATACCCCTCCTCAATTTCTACATTGAATTATCTGCAATATTCTTCAGTACTAGAGATGTTTCCTGGTGCCACATTTACAGGGGACATTTATCTGGAACCAGCATTCCTAGGAACATTCGTTCCTGATAATTGCCCCAATCCATCTAAAAGGACTTTAAAGGGTTTCTCTGGGAGTTGACTATTGATGACCTATCGGTGGCGGGCTGACTCCCAGCACCACTATCAATCAGTTGTTTGAAGAGTCTGTAGTGTGATTGCTGAGACCTCCTCACAACATACCAAGCGCCATACATTATATAGTGGCTTATTCACTTGAATGGGACAGAACTACATAGGAGGCTATGTGATCAAAGAACATGACGTCACTGGCCTAGGAAGAGGCTGCAGCGGTGATCGGCCTTTAGAGCTGTATGTAAAGTCCCCTTAATGCTGTATGTATAATATGCTCTCAATGTTTTTCTGCTGCTCCCAGGGATTGAGATACACATCTTCATCACGTCATACATTTTTCATCGTACTGGAATGCTCCAAGTAGGAAAGTCATGAGGCATCCCAGAGATATGTGCCTTGCCTTACCTTGGAGAGCAGGCACACCTGCCCATTCCCAACCACAGCTATTAATAACCCATATTTGCATACTATGATGCAGAAATGAATCATCATGTCAGCGGAGAGCTCAGGCTTATGGAAAGAAGTACCATCGGGGAAATAAAGACAAAAGATTACTAATTGCTTGACTGCAAATACGCTCTAAAAATAGTAACACTGTAGTCGGAAAATACAGTACAAGCTAGCTCTCTATGGATAATGAACCTGATACCAGGCACAATGACTGTGCGAAACGACAAATACAATTGTAATAGGAAGGCTTTTCCCACAGTGATCATACAGAAATGGTCAAAAAGTAGTTTGGAAATGATTGCACATAAACATTAATATATATATATATATATATATATATATATATAAATCCAGAAAAAGGACGGCACTCCGGCAGAATGAAAGTGAGGTTCTTTATTCAACCATACGGTGCAACGTTTCGGCTCCAAAACTGAGCCTTTCTCAAACGTGAGAAAGGCTCAGTTTTGGAGCCGAAACGTTGCACCGTATGGTTGAATAAAGAACCTCACTTTCATTCTGCCGGAGTGCCGTCCTTTTTCTGGATTCATTGGTTGGGGTAAGAAGTCGATTCCCCTGGAACGTGCACCCATTTTTTTTCATTGCAGTCAGTGCCGCCATTTTCTTCTATATATATATGTATATATATATATATATACACACATATATACATAGGTCCATATATATTTGGACAGAGACAACATTTTTCTAATTTTTGTTCTGTACATTATCACAATGGATTTTGAACAAAACAATTCAGATGCAGTTGAAGTTCAGACTTTCAGCTTTAATTCAGTGGGTTGAACAAAATGATTGCATAAAAATGTGAGGGACTAAAGAAATCCCTTTATTTCAGGGGCTCAAAAGTAATTGAACAAATTAAAAATTTGTAAATAAAATGTTAATTTCTAATACTTGGTTGAAAACCCTTTGTTGGCAATGACTGCCTGAAGTCTTGAACTCATGGACATCACCAGACGCTGTGTTTCCTCGTTTTTAATGCTCTGCCAGGCCTTTACTGCAGCGGTTTTTAGTTGCTGTTTGTTTGTTGGCCTTTCTGTCTGAAGTTTAGTCTTCAACAAGTGAAATGCATGCTCTATTGGGTTCAGATCAGGCGACTGACTTGGCCATTTATGTAGTATGCTTTGGATCATGAGCTGTACCATGCCTTCGCCATACTTTTTTTTCTTTTCATCATTCTGGTAGAGGTTGATCTTGGTTTCATCTGTCTAAAGAATGTTCTTCCAGAAGTGTGCTGGTTTTTTAAGATTTTTTTTAGCAAAGTCCAATCTAGACTTCTTATTCTTGAGGCTTATGAGTGGCTTGCACCGTGCAGTGAACCCTCTGTATTAACTTTCATGCAGTTTTCTCTTTACGGTAGATTTGGATATTGATATGCCTATATCCTGGAGAGTGTTGTTCACTTGGTTGGCTGTTGTGAAGGGGTTTCTCTTCACCATGGTAATTTTTCTGCGATCATCCCCCACTGTTGTCTTCCGTGGTCCGTGGTCCAAGTCTTTTCGCATTGTTGGGGTCACCAGTGCTTTCTTTCTTTCTCAGGATGTACCAAACTGTAGATTTTGACACTCCTAATAGTATTTTTCGCAGATGAAGGATGGCTTGTTTCACCTGCATGGAGGGCTCCTTTGAAGGCATGTTTACTCCTCAGCAAAATCTTCAAAATTCAAGCACCACACCTCAAATCAACTCCAGGCCTTCTATGTGCTTAATTGAAAATGAAATAATGAAGGAATTGAGTCAATTGTCCAATTAATTTTGGTCCCTTTAAAAACAGGGTGCCTCAGGTGGTTGCATAATAAAAGGACTGGGAATGTTGAAATCCAATTCCCCCGACACTTTCCATGGAGGAGAATCGGGAGGTCCCTATGTACATTAGACCAATGGTCTCCAAGCTTTTTTGTACCAGGGACCGGTTTCACGCAAAATAGTTGCCCCCCAGAAGTGGTCTCTTTAAATATGGCCCCCTCCCCAGTAGTGCCTCTTTACTTATAGTGACCCCCGGTATATAATGCAACAACCCCTCCTCCTTAGTGCCTCCAGTAGTGCTCACATCTCAAAAAAAGAACAAAATAATCACCTCCCTCCGGCAGTCTGCGATCTTCCAGTTTGTTTCCCCCTTCTCCCTGCGTTACAGTACAGGTGGTCGCAAACATCATTGTGACCTCCTGCGTTGGGTCTCCGTTACCCAGCACAGGAGGTCACGATGATATCACCACGACCATCCTGCACCTTAGCACTGCAGCACTGCCTCATAGGCCTCAAGCCTAGTGGACTTCACAGCCCAGTACTGGTCCACGGCCCAGTGGTTGGTGACTGCTGCATTAGATGTTCGATCAGTCTTGCTGAAATCGGTAAGCCCTGTCATATCTGTGGTCAGATTCCAGTATTTTGTTCCGGCATAGAAACAGAATAAAAGATTAACCGGATCTGGCAAATGCCTGACACCGTCAGCACTCGATGGATCCTATTCACTATAATGGGGTCTTTCTGGTTTCCAGCATGAGTACTACCATTTTGCCTTACATAATACGACTGCATGGCACTTCATTTTTTAATTTTATTTTTTTATTGGGAAAATCTCAGAGGCTCCTGCCAGAACCTTCACTGGGTCTAATCTAGCCTTAGCCTAATGTATACTGGTGGTTATTCCATGTAAACTAGTCTTAAACTGGTATTCCAGGTTTTTCATAGTGATAACATACCCTTTAGGATAGGTCATCAATATCAGATCGGCAGGGGTCAAACTCCCACCTGCTTTTGCAGTAGCTCTGGAGCTAGAATCAAGCACTGTAACAGCTCCATCCACTGTTTAGTGGCCAGAGCTGGGTACTGCAGTGCTGCCTCACTTAGGCCCCTTTCACACGAGTGTGGCGGATTGGCTCGGGATGCGTTCAGGGTGCGTTCAGGGAAACTCGCACCATTTTGCAAGCAAGTTCAGTCAGTTTTGCCTACGATTGCGTTCAGTTGCTCAGTTTTTTATGCGCGGGCGCAATGCGTTTTGATGCGTTTTTGATGTGTGATAAAAAACTGAAGGTTTACAAACAACATCTCTTAGCCACCATCAGTGAAAAACGCATCGCACCCGCACTTGCTTCCGGATGCAATGCGTTTTTCACTGAAGCCCCACTCACTTCTTTGGGGCCAGGGTTGCGTGCAAAAATGCAGAATATAGAACATGCTGTGTTTTTCACGCAACGCAGAACTGATGTGTGAAAAAAAACCCGCTCATGTACACAGACCCATTGAAATAAATGGGTCAGGATTCAGTGCGGGCGCTATGCCTTCACGTCACGCATTGCACCCGCGTGGAAAACTCGCTTGTGTGAAAGGGGCCATATCCTGAGCCAAATGAGCGTCAGTAAAGGGAGGTCTGTTTCAAGCACTGCATAGCATATACCGAGCAGGGTGCCGTGAAAACAGAGAGTGGTAACTTAGTGCCAACTAATAATTCTATGGCAGAAATGACCCGCCTTGATGTTTAGAAAACCGTCGTGGCATGTGACTACTGATAGATGAAGGAAGGCCTTGGTTTATGAGCCTATATTTTGCTACACAGTGAACTATACAGGTTTTGGTATCTCCTCTCCATTAATAACTTGGAATTAGCAGGCACAATTATGCTTATGTCATGATCTATTTAAAGCTTTCCATCATGTGCCAGTCTAATGTCTCATACTGGGCATGACTGAGGTGTTATGAAGTAATAGCACTTGTCTGAACACCTAGGATAAGTATCACAAACTCACCGATGGATATTACAACTGGTTTCATACTGTACATCTCACCTGATCAGAGGCTAGCATCAATGTTCCCGGAAATCCCTTCCTGAACCAATGGGTTATTGGTTTCTTCTCCCGTGTTGACTCTTGCATTAGAGAAATGGCTGTAAATCATGCATGATCAGCTCATATTTAATGGCTGCATAAGTAACCAATTCAGAAAAACACATTTCGTTTCAACTTTATAATAGCATCTGTCCCTGTCACTTATCCCGGAGCTGAACCTCATTACTTACTGTTTAACGTGACCATTCAGAGTGGATTTATCGGTAAGGCTGAGGTTGTCTGGCATATACATAATTGTGCCCCAATCAGACAATGGTCCGTTTATAGGACTTGTCTGACCCATTCAGTTACACGCAGTTATTTCCCTAGAAAATGCTGTGCCATGGAGAAATGGTGACTGGAAATATTCCTAGCAGGTCAGATCCATTTCCGACTGGATAAGACCAATCTCCTTTGCATAGATATAGTGTGACATTATAAAATCCTAATTGCCTGCAGATTCCACTAGAGGGAGCTTATTGTATAATATACTGTTAAAGGGGATGTCCAGGACTTAAATATTGATAAACTAGGATAGGTCATTGAGACTGGAGGGTCTACTCCCAGCATGCAGATCAGCTGTTTGAAGGGGCTGCGACGCTTTGATGAGCGTATTATGATTGTCCGTATTGCCTCCTTTGCTGGCGGGATTCATTTTTCCATCACATTATACACTGCTTGTTTCCATGGTCACGACCACCCTGCAATCAATCAGTGGTGGTCATGTTTTCACACTATAGAAAAAAGTGCCGGCCTCTCTGGTGGCCAGGACTGCGAGAGTGCACACAGGCCAACACTTTTTCCTATAGTGTACAAGCACGGCCACTGCTACTGGATTGCAGGGTGGTCATAACCATAGAAACAAGCCGTGTATAATACAATGGAAAAATGATTTAAGCCAGCAAAGGAAACAATGTGGATAATAAAAACACATTAGTAAGTGCCTTATATTAACTTTATCTACATGATAAATGCCATTTACTGAAGTGAGGCAATCCCTTTAACTTCCTCTTTGTTTGCATCTTTAGCATGAAACTCACTGAAAAAAGTGGCCTAAACGGGTGGAAATGCTTCAAACCCAGACACTGTAGCGTGTCTATAACCGGGGGAGCAATTCCTCCGCTTGTGGTCTGCAGATAACGACAATCCCCAGCAAAAAATGCGTACATTAGAGGATGCCGGGGCGGACCGTATGCACCACAAGGACATCTTACCCAAAATTATACATTGCGCAGATGAAAAAATATATAAATACAAAAATCTCAGCAAAAAATGCACCAAAATGATACGCAACTGACAATACTAGCTAATTCCTCAGGCCAATGTTAAAAGCTGAGAACTTTGCCAATATCTTCCAGTCAGGAACATATCGGAGCCCCTCATGCACCATGTCACGGTGTCTCAGCAAGCATGGGGTCCTACCATCTTTAGCATGGCAAATAGTCTTGCACACCTTCTCACTTAGGTCATTCAGTGTGACCAGAGAGGGATGGGGAATGAGTGACTGAATTAAAGCATCACACATTACACTGATAAGTGCAATACTTTCCTGTGGGCATATTTATCTAAGCCTGTCAAGAGAACAGTAGAGCTGCCATACTGTTACCATACATACAATAATTATGAGGATTACCCTTCAGGTAATGTTTTCCCCTTACAGCAGCCGTAAACAGTGGGTAACTTATCTATATAGAAGTTTTTTCTCTGTCTGCTGTCTTTAATTTTCAGTTTAATTTTCAGCTGATCACTGTGCATCTGACTTCAGAAACCCTTGACTGGCTATACAATGTAGTATTATCCTGTATGTCCGCCCTAAAATCAGCGCCCATCAATGTGTGAAATACGTGGATGGAATGGGTATGCTAGAACAAGAGGCACTCATTTAGCAACTCTTTCCTTAAATATATAATCAGTATCAGTATTCAGTAAGTGCAACAGGCGGCCTCCCCCCAGGGCTCTCTATATCGCGTCCCAGGTTTGGTAGGAATGCCAAGTGGTATAGTGCAGCCTAAAATGTCTCTTTATGTGTCACGGTGCTCCCACCTGGATTCAGCTGGACCCCAGGCTTTGGCTCCGAAGCAATGAATAGGGGGAATAATTGAGAGATTTGAAGAAATAACTTCAGTTCAGACCTTGAGATGAAGTTCAATGGCAGCTTTACTTGAATAAATGTTTCTCCAAACAGTTTTAGGCTTTGTCTTGGTTCCAGCAGGCTTTAGCATTAAACTGGCAGGTAAACTTAACTCTGCTATATTTTTCTCTCACTCTGCTGTACTGACAAGCTCACTTGGTGTCTTTGTTTCCTCTTTATGCTGCACTTCACTCTTGTATTCGGACTTATGTTCAGCCAAAAAGTAGGTTAGAATCCAGGCAGCTCCAACATGGAATCTCAACCAGAACAAATCAGAACTGCCACACTTTCTTCTAGTAGCAATCAGGACTGGCCCACTTCTGCCCAAAGGGGGGAGAATGGAATGTTAAGTTCCATTCTCTCTAAGGATAGATTGGATACACTTCCACCTGCTGGTGAACCAGGAACATTACATGTAATAAACAGTTACATAACAAGATTATGAATGCACATTGTGGAGGACCTGGAAAGACATACATACGATGAATAAGATGACATTATATTAGCCCATTAGAGATAGTAGCAGGGTGCAGTAGTGGTAACACCACTCTGGGGTGTTACAGTAAGCTCCCCCTAGTGGTGACTCCTAATATTATCTTTGATTTGTATGTTTTTGTTGGAGATTTAGAGCTCTCTATCAGAAAAAATGGAGTTTACAATTGCTATGAAGAACTTAAGAAATTAAATAACGAACACAACATTCTGGGCCTTAAAAACATGTATAGTTAAAAGGTGGATCTTCAATTAAAGGATAATTTTATTTATCGTATCAATGTCTCATCTTTATATTAGAAATAAGCAAATATATTAAAATTTGTCTGATTTGCTTCAGTCTGAATAAATTAGATCCCAATCAAAAGTGCCCCAATTGCACTAAAAAGTTGTGTTTGAAACTCTGGGGTCTCCTAGGACTGTATTCAATCCCTGTATTCAAGATGGCATTTGTAAGTCAAAGCTATGGGTAAACGGATGGTAGCTGGCAGTAACACACAGCCTGTTTAAGAACACATTGCACTAGCTGATTTGTTATGCTTTTTATTATTAAAAACAGTCCAAAAAGTATCCCTTGTTGGTGGCAGAAGCCTTCTTCCTTGTCTTCTGAACTGTAAAATGCCAGAAATTGGTTCAGGGTGAATCCTAAAAGTTTCGGATTCTGGATTCGCCAAATTCAACACTTTTGGGAAATTCATAACAAATTCAGCTTGTGCTGAATCTCTTGTGCTCATCTTTATTGTATATCATTCTGCACGCTAGCTGTCTTGTATAACTAGCATTCCTTCAGACACATATTACATAACTGACAGCCCTTTGCTATCGTGAGAACAGCTCTCCCTGTTTGTAGAGTCCTTTGCCAATGTATGAACAATAAGACAAGTTTGGCAAACAGTGTAAAGCCAAAAAGAAACAATGCTCCTAATCTTGAAGGTGAATTCTCTATGAGAATAACCTTTCAATCAGATTCACAGGAGTCATAACTTTACATGGAGAATAAAATTCTCCTCCTAGACGTAGGCCTAGGAGTTTCTACTGAACTCCAAAGAGAAAAGATCTCTTTGTGCAGGTAATCCTTACATAAAAGACTTCTGCGGAGGCAAAAACAACAAGATTGGTTGTCTTTGAAATGATGAATAAGTGGTTTCAGGATATTATTGAGAACAATCTTTTACAGGTGCAATCGATACTGTAGAAATTATATTAATGGCTGATAAAAATAGAAGCCTGGATTATTTAAGTGCATTTCCATTGTTTCTAATAGTTTCAGATATAGTAAGACTTAATAAAATAGGACTTTTGGAATATTTAGCATCCTGTATATAAAGTAAACTGTACCAGGAGTTGGCAAACTTTTTTGTACTGTGCTCAATTCAGGAAAAAAAATAAAAATCAAAGCTGAAGTTAATATGGGAGAATAACTACTGTGTGGGGGCACTAAGAAGGGCATAACCTCTGTGTGGGGAAACTAAAAGGGCATAACTACTGTGTGGAAGCACTTATGGTATAGGGTGCCATTTGTTCACAGTTCATTTTGTGACCAAAAATGCATTTTGGATAGACAAAATTCATTTTGTAAAATTCTATGTCACAAAATGACATTTTGTGTCGCAAAAGGACATTTTGTACGACAAAATAAAATTCTGTGTGACAAAATGATTTCTCTGTGTCACAAAATGACATTCTGTGCAACAAATTAATTAATTAATTCTGTGTGACAAAATACATTGCTCACAAATAGCACCCCATGCAAAGGGGACATAACTGCTGTTTGGGTGCACTAAGGAGCCATAACTACTGTGTGGGGATACTAAGAGGGCTTTACTGTGTGGGGGTAACAAGGGTACTGGGCAGGATTGGGTGCACATAGATTGGGCAGAGTTAGAGGTGTGTGCTTGCTACATGCACCATTGCTATTTTCCCTCCTTGGGCTTGTCCGCGATGATCTGCGTTAATGGTCTGTGTATCTGTTTTTTGCCCTCCGTGTCCGTGTGTCTTCCATACTTTACATGCACTGTTAGGATGAAAAAAAGATTTCCAGAGCATCTTCTACCACTGGAAACCACTGACAGTACATGGAGGCTCCCTGTGTTCTGTCAGTGGTTTCTATGGACCGATAGGGGTGAATTTATCACAGACTAGACTTTAACAATTGACTATGATATTCCCTGCACCGCCGGAGGATGCGCCAAATTTATAATGAGAAAACTGGAGTAAAAGAAGATAAATGTGCGGGGGCCCACTGGCTTCATCCCCACCCTCACCACGCCCCCTTTTCAGGAAAGTGGCGAGGGTGGTGTAGAAGTGCCATTTGCACCTAGATTTAGGCTCAGTAGTGTTTACAAAGTTGCAAACACGAGCTTTGTGACTTTTTTACGACAGAAAACTCAGATGGGGGAAATATAAATTCCCCCCATAGCATTTACTGGACGTGTTTGGTCCTCATCACAGTCCAAAGTAAAATATGTCTTTATTGTTCTTTTACTGACCCACTATCAGTGGAAAAACAAGGATGTGTGAATAAAAACTATGGATCCATGTTCTCCACAGACAGTGATTTACTGACGTCTGAATGAGGCCTTGGTTGTGCAGTTTGTCCTGCATAGAGGCTACTATAAAAATATCGACATATGCATGTGATCCATATTTTAGCAAAATAGCTGAACCTGTGAGCAGAAGATGCTAATGCGAGATAATGCTGGCAGGTATTTCTGACAGTGGTCTACAATACAAGTGGAGCATATCATGCATCATTAATGTTATCTGTGATACTAAAATAGGGTTCATTATGCACTGCAGAGCAAGTGGAGAGAATGGGAGACGCAGTAGGTATTAGAAAGCTGCAGACACTATTAAAGAGTCCTCTCTTCTGGCATATCTTTTAGAAGTGAATCTGTGAAATAAAATTTCTGTAGCATTTTTTTTAGAACTCTGCATGATTCAGTTGGGCTACTTTAACAGTTTTTTTTCTGACATTTTCTGCAGACATTTTGCACTTATTTATTTTTTTTGCAGTAAAAATGACAGCTCCAGATGTAATGGGAAATATGAAAGCAGGGCACACAAGTATTTTTTCACTTGGCGTTCTCTTGGCGTTTTGCCAACACGTTCTCCATAGGAGAAAAGTGTAGAAAATGCTAGAAGCAAGCAATGGTATACATAGAGAACTAAGGGCCCCATAGCAAGGATCAAACCAGTACCCCCCCCCCCCCCCACACAGGAGAGAAGGGGTTCTGCCTAGACTCTTGCCAATGACCCCTGGGCCATTTTTCCACTGCTTCAGTTGCTAAAAGTTGTTCCTTTAGTGGGTAGAGTCCTGACCAAGTTTTCACCTCCAGTAGAAGAGGAGATAATCCCAACTAAGACTGGGCCCCCTCTTGCCCTGGGCCCCATAGCAGTCACATGGTTTGCCGCTATGGTAGTTACGCCCCTGGAGGTAAGACACTGTGTGAAAAAAAGGCAAAAAGGCAACAAAACTGCGGGTGGCTGAAAAATAAATAAAAGCGTGTGTGGTTATTAAGGTATGTAGCAGCCGTGCAGTAAATGTTTTCATGCTAAACCACGCCTCTAACTCCACCCAATGCATATCTATACACACCCAATCCCATCCAGTCCACTTAATGCTCCCACATAGTAATTATTCCCGCTTTGTGCCACCACACACCAAATATGCCCATATTGTGTTGTTTTCACAGTAATTATGCCCACACTGTGCTCCGTCACAGTAGTTATGCCCACACTGTGCCCCGTCACAGTAGTTATGCCCACACTGTGCCCCGTTACAGTAGTTATGCCCACACTGTACCCCGTCACAGTAGTTATGCCCACACTGTGCCCCGTCACAGCAGTTATGCCCACACTGTGCCTCGTCACAGCAGTTATGCCCACACTGTGCCTCGTCACAGCAGTTATGCCCACGCTGTGCCTCGTCACAGTAGTTATGCCCACACTGTGCCTCGTCACAGTAGTTATGCCCACACTGTGCCTCGTCACAGTAGTTATGCCCACACTGTGCCTCGTCACAGTAGTTATACCCACACTGTTCCCTGTCACAGTAGTTATGCCCACACTGTGCCCCGTCACAGTAGTTATGCCCACATTGTGCCCCCTTCACAGTAGTTGTGTGCCCAATTTGCACCCTCTTAAGTTGTGGCCCTTTTCTTAATAAAGTTAAATAAATGAATACTTCTGGGTCTTGCACGCTCCTCCTACACAGACCAGCAGTGCGATGTGTGACCGCATCATACCTGCTGGGGAGCGCCGGCAGCTGAGCTGAATGATGAAGCGGGGAGTGAATGGCTCTTCGCTTCACCATTACAATTAGCTGAGAGCAGCACATACCTGAGCCGTGCTAGGACCGCGGGACAGCCACAGAAATCCAGGACTGCACCGCTGGATCCGGGATGGTTGGGAGTTATGATTATGGTGTCTTTTTAGTGGTAAAAAAAACACCAATGGCAAATTCATGTGTGTAAGGACCCTTACACTGTAATTCCTCCTGGCAAAGTGCAGATAAATTGATAACTGGCTGCTACCATTCCCCTTGTCAGTGGGGTGTGTCGCATGTTCCTTCAGTCTGGTACTGTCAGCACCAGTGTCCCTTCACTAAAGGCAGACTTAGTTGCAGAAATTTCAATTCATCTGAATGGGGCTTAACAAAAATCTGCATGCTTGCCACCATTTCTGCAATGAAATCTGCTGTGTGTGAAGGCACCCTTAAAGTGACAGCATTTTAGTACATAGCGAAACACCCTATTGACATAAATACTGGTAACACCAAGTTTTCAATTTATTCTTATTTTGTCAGGTGGAATAACTGAGGGATTCTACAATTCAAAGTTCTGAGAGTAGTTTTTCCAAAATGTGTGTTATAAAGGGAATCCCTATAACATGCCTGATTCAGAAATTTCCCCCTAAATATTTAAAAACGGTAACTGAAACAATCATAGAAAAACTTTACAAATAATTAGAACAATAAGCAATAACTCAATGCAATAATTAAAGTCAATCTTAAAAATCATCTGAATAATACAAATAATAATGAAATGATTGTTATTCTGCGATTCTAATGTGGTTCATGGTATTTTATCTTTACACAGCCTTCAGTGTTAGACCAGTAACTAGGTTCTGCTGCATGTTCCTCAACATGTGTGGCCAGCATGAAATCTGAATGGAGAACTATGTGTGGTAGAGTAAAAGCTTGGTATCCCATGCAAATGTGGTCTTCAAAGACACATCAGTAAAAGGAGCTCTGATGTATCTCACCACAGAATAACTGAAAGAATTCAAGTGCCGTGGAGTAGTTGTACGAGCCTCCCGTACACTTCAAAGCTTCTTGGAACTAGATGACATAGTAAAACTCATTACCTGGCATAAAGATGTCAAAACCTTCTCATTACATGATGAGTAATGCACAGGGAATGGCGGGAGTTTTTGATCAGTAAGGAAAGTCTCCTTCATGAGTATTTGGCTGATCTAGATGAAAGAGACCTTTGAATTCTGGTGACGAATATGGTGTATGCAAACCACAGTCGTGACATCAGACTTGAATGTCTGCATCATAGCGCAAAATTAAAACTGGAAAAAGTAGATAGACGCTATATCTGAAGAGTTCAATTCTGTTGATCATTCCATGTGCCCATGTAATATAGTGTATACGATACAGTCAACTCATTTCAGAAATTAGGTTATATTATTGCATATATTTTTGGGATAATTTAGCTTTATGCAAGAACAAATAAGGACAGGAAGGTAACTAGCTAAATATGTCGCAAGGATTTATTGGTAAGGGTCTATAACTGGCGTTAAGTGCTGAATCATCATTTTTCAGTTTAGTTGAGACAGGTTGAGCATGTTTTCTAGTAGGCGTATAGTCAGCCAGTCCCCCCAATGTAAGATTTTGGAGCTAGAAAAAATGTAATCCACAGATTTTAAGGGGGATCTTCACGCTATGCTGATATTGATATAGATATTGTGATGGACCAGTGTATGGAGCAGAAGGCTTCCATTGACTATACAGTGTATGGAACACTTTGTCTCTGTACTCTGTACAGTTTCATAAGTGGGGGTGGCAGGTTTCAGACCACCACCAATCTGATAAGGATAGGTCATCAATATCTTTAAGCTAATCTATCAGGTACGGGATACAATATTGTCAGAAAACTGTCTAAAATCAGCAGGGAAACCATAAAGAACTAAACTCCTTCTCAGATTGGTCCCAGGGACAGGCTGGCCATAGACCCTACAGGAAATTTCCTAGTGGGCCGTTGCACAGGGGGCAGCCTGAGCCCTCTTCATGGCCGCCGGTCGGTTACATAGTGATCTGATGCTCTTAGCATTAATTAATACTAGGAGCATCTGGTACTTATGCACCTGGCTGGCAGAAGAAAGTGCCCTTCTGACTGTATTGCCATCCTTAGGACGGTGATAGAATGGAATTCTGCGGTGGGGGCAGCAGTATTTTGTGCTGCACTATAGTATTTGGTTCTGCTGGGTCAGTATTTTGTGCTGCACTACAGTATTGCTGGCCCCGTCTACTTATGTTGTCCCTCTCTACTTACCAGCCTACAACTTTGGGCCACTTTTATTTTTATTTTTTGGACATAACTTTAGACCATCGTTATTCATGCAATTACTGTATATAAGATTTAATTTAATCATTGCTTTTCTTATATATTCTTATCAGTATGACTAATTTGTCTCTAAAGATAGATTTACAAAAGTGGGCTGCATTTCAGCGAGAGCTGAAAGTCCAATAGTCCCTGCTGCCGGGTGTGTTTGCTCAGGAGAGTGCCTAAGCTGATAATGCAAGTGAAATTAGGTGGAAATAAATGAAAAAATAGACTAGGGTGGCACCAACTGCTGGCAAACGTCATGAACTTTCATCTGCAGTCGTGGTGGAAATTTATTTTGTTCTGATCCCATTTATGGACCTCACGCTCTATGTCCAAGCCCATCTGTTCAGCTCTTGCCTCATCTATTCGCAGGCCTGTTTATGCTATATAGTTTAATTCATATGATATTCTATATTTGTTATATGCTCCCATCTAGTGGCCGTTTTTAGTAATGCACTTGTTTCTCTGGTTCATGATATATGTCATTCATTTCATTGCTCCACCCCTTCTTCTGTGTACCTCACTTCCTGTTTCTTTATACTGCTCCCGGCATTTGTACAAGGTACACATGTATTCTCATGTAAGCTTACAAATGCATCATCTTTTGACCGCACAATACCAGAATACATCTGTTCTGCTGTACTCTGTTATCTGGCTTACAGAATAAAGCAACCTACACGGCTAAACTCGGTGTTGGTGAGTTCAAGCTATCTGATAAGGATTGTCCGCAGTGATTATATCTGCTTATACAGGCCAGGCATAGAGGTCTCACTAGGGATAAATCGCTATTACAACAATCAGAGTCAGAATACTGTTTCCATATTGTTGCCATAGCCCTCACGTTGCCGTATTTTTGCCTTTCATTTTTTTTTTTTACAAATTTGTTTTGTTTCATGAACCTCACAGCATGTCAGCTTTTAGGTTATAATTGTCACGGCTGAGGATGGGGAAAATCCTCAGCCGTGCGATGCCAAAAGATGCAAACCCCTGCTCGGCCAGGACGAGAGAATTAGGGAGCAGGTCACCTCCTAATACATCCCTAATCCGTCCCTAACTCCTAGCTGCATGGGCCGACCTTGAAGGTAGGAGAGTCCATGCTCAGGAACCTCGGATCCCTACTCACCCTCCGACCGGTCCCTGAACTAGGAGTAGGGTAAGACGACCTGTTCCTTCTGGACACGGAGGAACAGGAGTCTCACTGGCCAAGCTGCAGGAAAAAGGGGAACAGAAACAGGCCTATGGATATGGCAGGTGAACTGCACTAGTTCCAGCCACCTGCCACAGCCTTGCTGACTGGATCCGTGTGCAGGCAAGCTGAAGTCCACAAACAATACAAATAGAACTCAGCACACACACAGGGATTCAGATCCATAGCTGCACTGAATAATAAAGGAAAACATCAACTTAAACATCACACATAAACATAAACTTAAGAATCACAATTTGTTTATGACCACAAGGGTGGCCCCCACTGGCAGATGTAAATACCAGGAGGGTGTCTCCAGCAAAGCATGGCTGAAGAACCCCTCAGCTTCTGATCTCCAACAAGGCTTTATAGCCCAAAGTGGCCACACCCACGCGGACACACCCAGTGCTCACAGCCTAGGAAGGGAATTAACCCTTCACACACCAGACAAGGGAAGACAGCAACTTAAAGGGGAAGTAAACACACAAACAACCCCGTGCACACCAAACATGGGAAGTGCACACCAATCACACAAGTTGCCAGAGACAACCGCCTGCTATGACAGCGAGCAGCCTAGCAACCAACTTCAGCTGCTCTGCTGCCACATACCAAATGTTGCCAGCGGCAACCACAAGTGAGGCAACAAACTAGCGGCCCTCACCTGTGATTGAACGAGCAACCAAAACCGCAGGCAACAGCAAGAGGTTCAGGAGTCACGACCAAGGCCTTGGCCGTGACAATAATCTGGCCTACATTCCTCCTCGTCCCCACCCGTATCTTGTCATACTTGTTAAATTAAATAGATTTATTCAAAGTTTACTGCAAAGTGCATCTGTAAAAATCTATATGTTGTGAAAATCTACTTAAAAATGAAAAGAGACATAATCAATATGTAAAAAATGTGCTGCATATTTAAAACCTTGGCTGAATCATATTACCTACAGGATTAGTTTACATACTTGTTCTAAAATCTGTGTCATGGTGTCAGATCTTTATATGTAGCAGATAGGTAATCCATATAAAGTGCTATGTTATCTTCCAAGCAGTCAATGCTTAGAGCGATGACCTCAGAAAAATGTGATGGGTGAAGCCTTTTAGCTTTTCTGCACTTTTCCTTGCAGCTAAGGTCTCACCGGGTCTGACGTTACTGCTGAATTTCTTAGAAGAGCTAGAATCCTCTGAATGTTCAATCTCTGGAAAAGCAAAGTCTTGGAAAAGCTACTTGGAAAAGCAAAGTCTAAAATATTGATTGCATTCTCTTCCAGATCCATAATGATCAGTAAGTTAGAACTATATTATATACTGAGAATCCTGGTGTCCTCATGACTATAATACTCTAAGAAGCCTGTGATGTAAGTGATTTATTATACAGTTATGTATTTTTTAGTGTTATGTATTCTACAGGGGGATTGAACTGTTAGGCTGACAATCATCAGAGCTGTTGGCAGCTGTAGCCAGTATAGCACCCTGCTATACTGGTTATGCTCTGTATGAACAGTGTGTTGATGTTCACATACAACTTTCTAATACTGTCCGTGCCCTTTTCAATAGGATTATTGGATAAAATATGGAGCCAAAAGCCATGAGTGGTCAGGAAATTCATGTCAGTTGTCCCTGTAGTGCATAAGCGTAGGGATGCTGTGTGTTCCTCACGTGGGCTAGTGGCTGCCCTCCCCGCTTTGGGAGATCAGGGTGTGCTCATTTTGGGTACTGTGCCGAGGTTCCGGTACAGGCTGTTGCCTGGGAGAAAACTTTGAGGGTGCTGACAGCTGGAGCTTCAGGTACAGCCTGTACGTTGGATACTACTGTGGTTATTATAGTAGCATTGGCCAATCAATGACTGTAGAAGGAGAAGGAGGCGGTGGTGTCATTCCAGACTACAAAGCAGGAATGAAGGAGGCTCTGAAATATACAGCCAAATACCACTATATCAGGGAAGAGAACCACTATTGCTATTTGCTGTTTTTGTCCTGTTAGTTGGATTGTTTGTAACGTTAAAGAACTCTACTGCTCATGTCAGAAGATTGCCTCTCTATCTATAAGTGGCTTCTGATTAGACAGCCTTGTTAACAGAAAGTAAGGTTGACTGTAAATTGCCATACTCACTGCCTTGGCACTAATTATTTAAGACTAGCCAATAGTTGAAAAAACAAAATGGCCATTGTTAGGTGGATTTACAATGTGGTTCCTGGGATTGTCTGGTCAAAATCAGGACTGTTGGCATGTATATTGTTTCCTGTCCCACTGGGTGCTGTTTGTTGGAGAGGTTCCTAGAATCAATGATTCTGTATTTCTATAACAGAGCATGCCACCATTCAGTTGAAAAATCAGTAGGCACGTGGAGGCCCCATTCACCTCTATGGATGCCCTCTTAACGCTCCATATAACACAGAGCTGTAATAAAGCCATGTGCATGAGGCCTAAGTACGTTTTTGAGAAGTGAAAGGTGAAGGCAAGCTTACAAGAAGATATACAAGACATATGCAGGTGATTACTTGGGCGTCAGTTAATGCCTACTGTGTTTTAGAAAATGTGAAAACATAGTGGCCAAAGGTAGCAATGCTAGCCATTGAGCGACCATGTTTTCTAAAACACAGTAGGACCATAGCATATTCATAGAGATCAGGCCCAGCCGTACAAGATTTTTTTACCTGATGTCCTGTCCTCTGGATAGGTTATCAGTAATTATAGATTGTAAGCTCTTGCAGGCAGGGTCCTTTACCCCTCTGTACCAGTCTTTTTATTGTGTTTTTATATCTGTGTAACCCATCTGGATGTACTGCGCCATGGAATTAATGATGCTTTAAAATAAATAAATAATAAAAATAATCTGTTCAGTGGGAGACCAACAACTAGGACTGTGGCCTTCTCTTAGCTCACCAAGCACAGCGTCGTACATTATATATTATAGTGGCTGTGGTTGGTATCCCAGCTCAGCCCCATTCACTTCAATGGGCTGTGCCTACACCATGTGACTGATTAACATGACGTCACATGGCCACATCGCTACTGCAAGCTCCGGTTCCTTCTCAAACTGCTTATCTGCAGGGGCGGTCATCAGGTAAAAATATTCTCAGAAAACCCTTTTAAATGACTAGTTCTCAGTCTGCAAATTGTTACTGACAGTGCAGTAATTTTTGGGTATTTGGCAGCTCAGTCACAGCCAGGGCCTTGGTACCAAAGGAGCCATGTAAAACCAGAGACAGAGGATCAGAAGCCATAGCATTATGGTCTTGGTGCAAATTATCACCCCCGGAGTGTTATCACTGGCCAGATACTGGAGCAGCTGGCAGGAAGCAGAGCTTGAAGGAGCCCTGGAGTCGACAGGTCATAATGTTGCCGGAGAGCACAGGCAACCTGCATCCTGAGATGGATGGTGTGGTTGCTATCCCTGATCACCTTATAGCCACTCATTTTCTTCTATTAAAACTATTGGTTAAAGAGTAAGGGCTCTTTCACACCTGCGTTCTTGTCTTCCGGCATAGAGTTCCGTCGTCGGGGCTCTATGCCGGAAGAATCCTGATCAGTTTTATCCTAATGCATTCTGAATGGAGTGAAATCCGTTCAGGATGCATCAGGATGTCTTCAGTTCCGGAACGGAACGTTTTTTGTCCGGAGAAAATACCGCAGCATGCTGCGCTTTTTGCTCCGGCCAAAAATCCTGAAGACTTGCCGCAAGGCCGGATCCGGAATGAATGCCCATTGAAAGGCATTGATCCGGATCCGGCCTTAAGCTAAACGTCGTTTCGGCGCATTGCCGGATCCGACGTTTAGCTTTTTCTGAATGGTTACCATGGCTGCCGGGACGCTAAAGTCCTGGCAGCCATGGTAAAGTGTAGCGGGGAGCGGGGGAGCAGCATACTTACCGTCCGTGCGGCTCCCGGGGCGCTCCAGAGTGACGTCAGGGCGCCCCAAGCGCATGGATCACGTGGACGCATGGACACGTCATCCATGCGCATGGGGCGCTCTGACGTCACCTTGAAACCCCCCCGGGAGCCGCGCGGACTGTAAGTATACCGCTCCCCACTCCTACTATGGCAACCAGGACTTTGATAGCGTCCTGGGTGCCATAGTAACACTGAAAGCATTTTGAAGACGGATCCGTCTTCAAATGCTTTCAGTACACTTGCGTTTTTCCGGATCCGGCGTGTAATTCCGGCAAGTGGAGTACACGCCGGATCCGGACAACGCAAGTGTGAAAGAGGCCTAACTAAACTTTTATAATAATTCTTAATATGTTGTCCCTAATCCCCTTCTTCTAATATAATTTTACTTCATTTATTTATTAATTTTCTATTTTTACTATACTTTTACATCCCTAAAGCGCACCATTCAGTGTGGGCCTAAAACTCAGTTCTCCCTACAACGCTGACAGCTCAGCGGTGTACGGAGTACTCATTTTATGAATGGGGAGTGCAGTGAGTACGGGCAGGGGCGCTCATTGCTGCTCCTGCCTGTGCTCCTCGGACAGTTACTAACTTTTGGCATAGAACATGGGTACCCTGTACCCATGTACTATGTCAGGATTAGCTTAGCGGAGCAGGCAGAAGCAGGAGCCCACTCCACTCAGGTACTCCTGGCATAGTACATAAGTACATGGTAGGTACCCATGTACTATGCCAAAAGTTAGTAATTGTCTGGGGATCAAGGGCAGGAGCAGCAATGATTGCCCATAACCATACTCCCTGCACTGCTGTGGCCCCATTCATAAAATGAGTACTCCGTACTCTGTACACCGCTGAGCTGTCTGCGTTGTAGGGAGAGTTTTATGCGCACACTGAATGGTGCGCTTTAGGGTTGTAAAAGTGTAGTAAAAATAGAAGAAAAAAAAGTATATTAGAAAAACCTTTTCAGGGGATTAGGGACAACATATTAAAATTATTATAAAAGTTTAGGTACTCTTTAAGTGATTCCCAAATGTATGTACCTCCAAATCTGGGGTGTTGATAAAAAAAGAAGTTGTCCTACAAATACATTTAAAATGAAGATCACAGCTGCAAGTGGAGGGGAAATGCCTCATGAAGACAACTGCTTTTTTTAAATGAGACTGGGGCAGTGTCCATCTGATCACAGAGGCTCCTTTTAAGGGGAGATAGAATTGAGACGGACCCATAGGCTTTCTATCGAGTCTTTCTCGATATCGTCTCCTGCAGCGAGGCGAGAGAGCTATGCAAGCGCTTCTTTCTCCTCGTTCTAGCAATCGGTGGGGGTCTCAGCATTCAGACTCCCATCGATCAAAACTTTTCATATGTCTCTATGACATATCAAACATTTTCTGAAAACTCTGTGACCTTTTAACAGTGAAACTTGAGCTCGTTTCTTCCTCCACTCTTCAGGTTATAAAGTACAATGCACTATTACCTGTATTAATTACAAGTGCGTGCGTAGTATTTGCACACATCTTGACTACTTGTCAAACAACATGCCTTCAAGACTGGCATCATGGAAAAAGTTCAATGTCTGTAAGCTAAAGTCGGGCCAGGCATAATAGGCCAAGTACACATGCCAAGGCAATTCAGAATACAAGGCATGCATCCACTGTGTAGGGTGCAAGTCATCTTTTACGTTTGTGTTTTGCACTTACAAGACTGTCTTACATGTCCAGGGCTGTGGTAAAGTAAGTGAAAAAGAATCAGAAAACCAAGGTCGGGTAGAGAGAAACGAAACTGGCCTCTGTTCCTGGCAATTAAGTTATAGAGCAAAATGAAACTGACCTGACCTTTAACTTGATAGAAATTCTGTGAAGACCGAAAGAAAAAAGAGAACTAACTGGAGTGATGCTTTCACTAACCTTTTCATGGTATCTTACCTACGCCCCCACATGGATTTCCCCCACAATAATGTGGACACCCCTGTATAATGACATTTTACCAAAATGCAGTCATGAACTTAGACAAAATATTAACTACATTTCTTAGCAGGGGCGTTACTAGGGTCTCAAAAGATCCGGGGCTCAAGCCCCAATACATATGTGCCATATTCTCAAAGTATCTGCCCTAAACACACACACACAAGCTCGCCCTAGGACTGAAGATATATTTTACTTGCTGCATGGACACTAACAAACATACAGCACTATATACCTCTCACATCCAGTACCTCCCAGGTGATGTCTCCTCTGATGTAGACGTTTTCTTTCCCCATCTTCTCCATTCGGGCCAGACAACTTCTTTCAATTGCATCTAGTCTCTGCAGAGTTTACCAGTCATCTTAGGTTCCTCACTTTTCTAATATCATCATCCTCCCCACCCTGCTACCCCAACAGTATTATCCTGGTGCTGCCCAGAATACTGTGCCTACTGTGCTCCCCAATGCCCCTAAATACTATACCACATAAATTATACTGCTATACAGATTAGTCCACCTATAGTAATATAAAAGTCCTACTTATAGCAATAAATCCCTCCCAGAGTGCCCTTTTTACTAATACTGACCCCTACAATACCCCCAATAATAATACTACTCCCCAAGAGTGCCCCTGTTAGTGATAGTGCCCACCATATTGTGCCCAATAATAATGGCCACCATAGTACACCCAGCAGTAATTAGACTCTCTATAATATTAATAAGGCCCCCTGTAGTACTTATCCACCATTATAGTATCCCTAGTAGTGATAATGTTGGGGGCACCACAGAAGGGCATCTCTGCGCGATACCCCTATACTTTGTTTGCGGTGTGGAGTGCTTCCGTGGGGTTCCGTGCCTCTGTTCTGCATGACTTTCTGGATTGCGGACCCATTCAAGTAAATGGGTCCGTATCTGTGATGCGGTGCCAGAATTGCCGGGCCTATATTTTGCAGACTCACTATTTGCAGGCTGCAATACGAGCCCGGCCAGCACACGGTCGTGTGCATGAGCCCTTAGGCATATTTCAGGCCAAGATTGTGGAGCAACTTTTACCCGCTCACCAGCTCTAATGGATGTGGCGTGGGCTGCAATGGGGACGGGTCGGCAGACCAGTCTCATTTACCATTTTCTACGACTGTTTTAGGCGTACAAAAAGGTCTGAATGTAGGCTAGGAAAGTAGGAAGTTGTCTTACATTTAGAAGCGGTGGTGGATCTGTCAAAGTTATGAAGAGGCCTGCTCCTCTTCATAGCCCTGGCAGATCCACCGCCAGCTATTGGAGTTTACTAAGACCGGCATTCAAAATGATTTTTTTTGACAAATGTAGAAAGATGTAATTGAAGAAATTAATTCTATTAAGCATCCCATACTTTTCAGGGGATATCCAACCTTTAGGCCTCCAGTAAGTGTACATATAGAAGAGATAATTCCAAAGCCTAAGTTGAAATAAGCCCACATTCAGGCATTGGCACAATTTATCACACTATCCTAGGAAAAAATGCTAATCCTTCTGTACTAGAACTGATGGTTGTAGGAGGGTGGTATTGATTAGCTATTTTCTCTTCTTGTGTTTTATAACTGTTTAGTGCCTATTGGAGTTAGTTCATAACCCCTATTGGTAATGCATATTGGGTCACCTTGAGCTGTAGTCCTCTCCATGGGTCTCATAGCAACTACATGGGCTGCAATGTATAGTATGTACTCCCTTGTACATAATAATGAAATTCCATGACACGTGTTCAATGTCTTTCCATACCACTGTGTAGATGCAGATTTATGCTCTGGACTTTTTTCTGTGGTAGTTTCCTGTAAATATACTCAAACAGAAACGAGGAACTCTTGATGTTCTGCAAGCAGCATGGGATTATTGTCAAATAGCGTTCACTGGGAGAAATATCTTAAAACATATCTTTTGTAAGACCAGGAGGAACTATTTATTTCAATCTCTAATCATTCTCTTGAGAAAAAATTTCCCTTTTATTGAGGGTGCCAAAAATGCCCTCAACAGTCATAGTGGCCGATTTCTAAAAATATTTTGTAGTAGCTTCTGATCTATTTATTGTGTGACAATATTTATTGTCGCCATGCAGTTGAATTTTGTAAACACCTGCACACATTGGCCGCTGCGTCCATAGGGTACAAGATGGTATTGGTGATTCAGCCATGTCACCGCTTTCTCTGGATAGATTGTCTTCTGTGAATGCATTGAACAGCAAATGAACACGTTCAGCACCAGCACAGAAAAGGATCCTTCCAGGAACAGCAAAGAAAGTTGTGACATGGTTGATGTGGGTGAATCATGTCAGTGCCACCATTTTGCACCCTATTATAGACCACAGATGGAGATTCAGGGCCCTTCTGCTGCATAGTGCAGGTAAGATAAGATATGACATGTAGATGTATGTCACATAACAAATAGAATATAAATTGGTCAAAAGGTATACTAAGGCTTCACAATCTTTTTCAATGGGGGTGCCACCATCCAGAGCATCCCACTATAACAATAAAATAAACAAAAACGGAGACCATTAAATCCCTAAATCAGATATTGTTGCACCCTGAAAAAGGTTTGTACAGTATATGACTTCTCCTATCCAGTACCAAACCAAGGGTTTCCATGGTATAGAGCAGAGGTTTTGGAGCCTTTCAAAGAGCCCATGTATGGATCTGGTTTTTCAAATTAGGGCTTGACATGCCAGAGAAAATGTTTACATTCTTTTATATATAATTTGCAATGGCTTAGAGTGTAAGCATAAGAATGTTCCTGACAACTCCCCAAATGACTTTATCAGCCCCAGTCACCTTAACTTCATGGCATCAACCAAAGTAAAGTCCTAAGATCATGTCACGAGGGTGTCAAGAGCCACGTCTGACTCCGTTATACCCGGGGTCAGGAAGTCGCAGCGGGTGGCTGCGCGCTCTATGTCTAAAGATCACGGTGTTTCATAGTGTTTGTTTTCTGTGTTTGCCTTGCTATCCTTTTTGTCTCACTCAGGGATCCGTAGCTTCTCCTCCTCAGCTGTTTCTTGTCTGCCACTCCCAAACTCCTTATATTCTCCTCTCACACTTCTCTTGTTGCCAGTTATAGAGCTTCCTGCCTGGACATCTATGCTGACCCACTGGAGCTGAGAATCTGGTTGTTGTTCCAGAGTGCTACCCTCCGGATCCCTGTTGGGCTTTTGTTGTCTCCTGTTGTTGCCCACCTGGGATTATATGTTTAGTTTGTATTGTCTGTCCTCCCCTTGGTGTTTTCCTCTAGAGCTAGTGGTGCGGACTAGTGTTCCCACCGCCCTGTTCACTATCTAGGGCTCATCCTAGGGAAAGCCAGGGTTTTAGGCACGTGATCGGCGTACGGGTGAGGAACCCGTCTAGGGACGACAGGGCAGCCAGGTGCCAGACGCAAGGTGAGTCAGGGGTCACCACCTTCCCTCTCACTAGGGCAGGGCCTCCCTCTTTTCCTCCCTCTGTGTTACGTATGTGACAGTTACGCCGATCGTGATATTATAACTGGCCCTTATTTTTTGAGAAAAAAAAAATAATATATATATATATATATATTTAATTTTTTTTTTCTCTACTTAGAATCCAATATGGATCCTATTGCTGCTTTGGCAAAACAGCTTCAAGGCCTGTCTTTGGAGGTGGCAGGATTGAAGGCGTCTGTCCTCCAACAGCAGCAGCAAATGCAGCAGACCGTAAGCCCAGCGGTTGCTATGGGTAACCAGGTTGTTACAGAACCCAAGGTTGTTCTTCCTGACAGATTCTCTGGGGGAAGGGACAAATTTGTGTTGTTCCGTGAGGCCTGCAAATTATATTTTAAGCTGCGCCCTTACTCCTCAGGTAATGAAGAACAGCGGGTGGGGATTGTTATTTCCCTGCTTCAGGGGGACCCGCAATCCTGGGCGTTCTCGTTACCCCCTGGTTCCCAGGCTCTCCGGTCAGTGGAGGGATTTTTTGGGGCTTTGGGTCTCATATATGATGACCCTGACCGTGTCGCCCTGGCTGAGTCGAAGTTACGGAGACTCCTACAGGGAGATCGGCCAGCAGAGGAATATTGCTCAGAGTTCCGCAGGTGGGCTACGGATACTCAGTGGAACGACCCGGCTCTCAGGAGTCAGTTCTGCTCTGGGTTATCTGAAAGGGTTAAGGATGCGCTGGCGCTGTATGAGACCCCCCTCTCCCTTGATGCTGTTATGTCCCTCTCTATCAGGATAGATAGACGTCTTAGGGAGAGATCGAAAATTCCTGAGCAATCGGTAACCTCTCCCAAGCAGCAGTTAGTCTGTACGGACTTGGATGAGCCTATGCAGCTAGGAGGAACTTCTCGTCAGGTCCGTCCTCCTGAGGTTCGCCGTAGGTGGGGGGCTTGTTTTTTCTGTGGGGGGAAGGGTCATTTCATTAATGTCTGTCCCTCCTTTTCCCAAAAACAAAAAACCGTCGGAAAACTACTAACCCCAGGCTGTGCGGAGGATGTCAGCCGGGGGGTATACGTTTCCTCCATACGAACATCTCAATTTGTGTTGCCAGCGGTTATTGTTTTTGGTGTTAAGACGGAGTCTATTTCTTTTTTTCTAGACAGTGGTGCAGGGGTAAATTTGATAGATGCCCATTTTGCCCGCACTATGGGTTTGTCTCTCTGTACGCTGCAGAGACCCATTCCCATATTCGCTATTGACTCTGCTCCTCTGTCTCAGAGAAACCTCACTCACGTTGTCCATAACTTACATCTTCGGGTAGGGGACCACCATAAGGAGCGTCTTTCATGTTACGTTCTGGAGGGCCTTCCCTCTCCTGTGGTATTGGGTCTTCCCTGGTTGGTAGCGCACAATCCAGTGGTGGATTGGCAGGCCAGGGAGATATTGGAGTGGAGTGAGCATTGCAGAGAGAATTGCTTAAATAACAATTGCTTAATCGCCTCCATAGCTTCCCTACCTACATTTATTTCGGACTTTGAGGACGTTTTTTCTGAAAAGGGTTGTCAGAAGCTACCACCTCATCGTCCTTATGATTGCCCGGTTAACCTGATTCCCGGTGCAAAATTACCCAAGTCCAGGTTGTATAATCTTTCGGGTCCCGAGAGACAAGCCATGAAAGATTATATCTCCGAGAGTCTGGCCAAGGGACACATCAGACCCTCTTCTTCACCCGTGGCTGCAGGGTTTTTCTTTGTTAAAAAGAAAGATGGGGGCCTGCGTCCTTGCCTAGATTTCCGTGAGCTAAACCGGATAACCGTCCGAGACCCATACCCTCTTCCTCTCATTCCTGACCTTTTTAATCAGATTGCGGGTGCTAGGTGGTTCTCCAAACTTGATCTTAGGGGGGCCTACAATCTGATTCGTATCAAGGAAGGGGATGAGTGGAAGACAGCTTTTAACACCCCTGAGGGGCATTACGAAAATTTAGTCATGCCTTTCGGTCTGACCAATGCCCCTGCTGTCTTCCAACATTTCGTTAATGATATTTTTAGTCATCTCATCGGCAGGTTTGTAGTCATATACCTAGATGATATCTTAATTTATTCGGCTGATCTGAAAACACATGAAGTACATGTCAGGCAAGTACTGCAGGTCCTACGGACGAATAAATTATATGCGAAAATTGAAAAATGTGTCTTCGCCGTTCAGGAAATACAATTCCTGGTGATACCTATTATCTGCTTCAGGTTTCCGTATGGATCCTGGGAAGGTCCAGGCAATTTTAGATTGGGATCTTCCTGAGAACCTTAAAGCTCTACAACGGTTTTTGGGTTTCGCAAATTTCTACAGAAAGTTTATTAAAAATTATTCAGTGATCGTTAAACCCCTTACTGACATGACTAGGAAGGGGACTGATTTTTCTAAATGGTCTGACGCCGCTAAAATTGCATTTTCCTCTCTAAAAGAGAGATTTACCTCGGCACCTGTTCTAATTCAACCTGATGTCTCCCAGCCTTTTATTGTTGAAGTTGATGCGTCGGAGGTGGGAGTGGGGGCTGTATTGTCTCAGGGTCCGTCTCCTGGCAAATGGCGTCCTTGCGCTTTCTTTTCCAAAAAATTATCTGCAGCAGAAAAGAACTATGATATTGGAAATAGGGAACTGTTGGCGATTAAACTGGCGTTTGAAGAGTGGCGTCACTTCTTAGAGGGAGCAATCCACCCCGTCACGGTAATTACGGATCACAAAAACCTTCTGTACCTAGAATCGGCTAAGCGTCTCACCCCTAGACAAGCTAGGTGGTCGCTATTCTTTACCAGATTTAACTTTGTAATCACCTATCGTCCTGGGGCAAAAAATACCAAGGCAGACGCATTGTCTCGTAGTTTCCCTGGAGGGGGTAATGTTAGTGATCCGGTACCTATTTTACAAAGAGGAGTGGTTGTCTCGGCTGTACACTCTGTTCTAGAGGGAAAGGTGTTAGAGGCCCAGGGGGACGCCCCGGCCTCTTGCCCCTCAGAGAAATTGTTTGTACCGTTAAACCTGCGTCTTGAGTTATTGAAGGAACATCATAATTCGGCACTTGCTGGGCACCCAGGTAGTAAAGCAACCTTGGAGCTATTGTCTCGTCGTTTTTGGTGGCCAAGGTTGCGTCAGGATGTAATAGATTTCGTGTCTACTTGTTCTACTTGTGCACGCGCGAAAGTCTCTCATACACGTCCAGCAGGGTCTTTATTGCCACTTTTCATCCCCAATTTTGTACTTTCAAAGAGGGGGGGTCTTCTGGGGTTCCCGAAGAGGAACGGTTTTCTTCATCTCTTTCATCGGTATGGCAGAAGGTGCAAGCTAACTTGAAAAATATGAGTGGTAAATACAAATGCATGGCCGATAAGAAACGGTCGCCAGGTCCGGACCTAGGAGTGAATGACTATGTGTGGTTGTCTACTAGGAATATTAAGTTGAAGGTTCCCTCTTGGAAACTGGGTCCTAGGTTCATTGGTCCTTATAAAATTGTAGCCGTCATTAACCCTGTGGCTTTTCGCCTGGAGCTACCTCAGACTTTTAAGATCCATAACGTCTTCCATAAGTCGTTGCTCAAGAAGTATGTTCCACCTCTAGAACCATTACCGCTGCCACCTCCTCCTGTTGTTGTGGATGGTAATCTGGAGTTTCAAATATCCAGAATTGTTGATTCTCGTCGGGTCCGCCGCTCTCTTCAGTATCTGGTGCATTGGAGGGGTTACGGTCGAGGAAAGAATGTGGGTTCCAGCGTCAGAGGTAAACGCCAACAGGTTGATTCAGGCTTTCCATGTCTCTCATCCGGAGAGACCTGGTCCTGAGTGTCCGGAGGCCCCTCGTGAAAGGGGGGGTACTGTCACGAGGGTGTCAAGAGCCACGTCTGACTCCGTTATACCCGGGGTCAGGAAGTCGCAGCGGGTGGCTGCGCGCTCTATGTCTAAAGATCACGGTGTTTCATAGTGTTTGTTTTCTGTGTTTGCCTTGCTATCCTTTTTGTCTCACTCAGGGATCCGTAGCTTCTCCTCCTCAGCTGTTTCTTGTCTGCCACTCCCAAACTCCTTATATTCTCCTCTCACACTTCTCTTGTTGCCAGTTATAGAGCTTCCTGCCTGGACATCTATGCTGACCCACTGGAGCTGAGAATCTGGTTGTTGTTCCAGAGTGCTACCCTCCGGATCCCTGTTGGGCTTTTGTTGTCTCCTGTTGTTGCCCACCTGGGATTATATGTTTAGTTTGTATTGTCTGTCCTCCCCTTGGTGTTTTCCTCTAGAGCTAGTGGTGCGGACTAGTGTTCCCACCGCCCTGTTCACTATCTAGGGCTCATCCTAGGGAAAGCCAGGGTTTTAGGCACGTGATCGGCGTACGGGTGAGGAACCCGTCTAGGGACGACAGGGCAGCCAGGTGCCAGACGCAAGGTGAGTCAGGGGTCACCACCTTCCCTCTCACTAGGGCAGGGCCTCCCTCTTTTCCTCCCTCTGTGTTACGTATGTGACAGTTACGCCGATCGTGATAGATCAGCATTATGCCTCTGACATAAGACACTCTTTGTTCCTGATGTGGTCTATTCTGTCTGGCAGCTGCAGTTACTGGGACTCTATTTATGATGCCACATCTGTCTGCCATCACCCATTACGATATCATCACTCTTATAATGGCATACCTACAGGCCTACAGGCAGGGGCGGATAAAGTGCATGATAGGCCCGGGGCTGTCTACCCAACTCGGGCCCCCCCATTTTAGTTTTAGTTTTTTTTTCTGTATGAAGAGGCTGCGCCACAGTCTCTTCCTAGGCCATATGACATTGTTCGTATGGTCTAGGTGCAGCTCAGTTCCATCAGAGTGATTGGGGCTGAGCTGTAATACCAAGCACAGTGCTATCAAATGGACAGTGCTATGCTTGGTAAGGAGCAAAGAGGCTGAGGTGCTCACTGGAACATCGCGGTCTCCTCATTGGCGGGGTTGCCAGGAGTCGGACCCCCACCATCTCATAACTCTCTGAGTACAGATGTCATAGATGTTACCTGCAGTCCTATGTAACACCCCACATAATACAGTGAACTATTGTGTTATGTGGGGTGTTACATAGGACTGCATGGAACATCGACTACATTATCTGCACACAGAAAGTTATCACTGTTAACTGGGCTGTTACATAGGACTGCAGGTGACAAATTCAAATTTTAGTTGCCAAATTTGAAATACATATGATTAGGATAAAAAAAGACTTGGAGGAGAAGATGAGACGCAGGTCACAGTAGTGAGCTAGCTCTACATATAGGGGAGTACAACATCACATACCTGTTATGTCCAGTGACATCTCCTGTCATGTAGATCTTCTCTTTCCTCTTCTCCTCCATTTGACCCAGACCACCATGACAAATTCTTTCAGCCACATCTCATCTCTACAGAGTTTGTTATGAAGACACGTTAGAGTTCTCATAATTGGGGTCATTTATCAAACTGGTGTAAAGTAAAACTAGCTTAGATGCCGATAGCAATCAATCAGATTCCACCCATTCATTTTCCAAAGGAGCTATCAAAAATGGAAGGTGGAACCTGTTGCTATGGGTAACTAACCCAGTTCCACTTTACACCAGTTTGATAAATTACCCCAAAGGTCCCTATAGTGTCTACAGCAATTATAATGTCTCCCAGATTGCCCCCAGTAATAATATTTTGCTCCAGGTAATAATGCCTGTTTAGTGTCCCCAAAAATAATGTCCCCTAATAGCAACGTCCCAAAATTACCCCCATATAGTAATTTCCCCCACACTGCCCCAAATAGTAATTTCCCCCACACTGCCCCATATAGTAATTTCCCCCATACTGTCCCATATAGTAATTTCCCCCATACTGCCCCATATAGTTATTTCCCCCACACTGGCCCCATATAGTAAATTCCCCCACACTGCCCCCATATAGTAAATTCCCCCACACTGCCCCATATAGTAATTTTCCCCACACTGCTCCATATAGTAATTTTCCCCACACTGCCTCCATATAGTATTTTCCCCCACACTGCCCCATATAGTAATTTCCCCCACACTGCCCCATATAGTAATTTCCCCCACACTGCCCCATATAGTAATTTCCCCCACACTGCTCCATACAGTAATTCCCCCCACACTGCTCCATACAGTAATTTTATTCCACACTGCCCCATATAATAATCCCCCCCACACTGTTCCCCATGCAGTAGTTTGCCCCACACACTGCCCCATCAAGTAATAACCCCCCACACTATCCCATTAAGTAATTTGCCCCCACACTGCCCCCAATTAAGTACTTTGCACCCACACTGCCCTTCATTAAGTAATGTGCCCCCACACTGCCCCATTAAGTAATGTGCCCCCACACTGCCCCATTAAGTAATTTGCCCCCACACTGGCCTTCATTAAGTAATTTGTCCCCACACTGCCCTTCATTAAGTAATTTGCCCCCACACTGCCCCCAATTAAGTAATTTGCCCCCTGGAAATTTTTGCCCCCACTGTCCCTGTAGTAATATGTCCTCCTCTGCCCCCCAAAGTTGGCACACACACAAAAAAAAAGGCTAATACTTAACTGTGTTCGGAATGGTGAGCCAGGCGCGCGTACGTCAAAGCCCTGCACGCGCCCTTATATAGGTGCGCGATGACGTCCTCACGCACGCCGCACGATGACTTCACCATGCATGCTGTGTCGGGCTTTTACCACCACATAGGCCTCAGGTCTACTAGGCTTGAAGCCTATGGCGGTGATAGGTGGCGGGGCAGGGAACTATGCGCTCCCATGCCCCGCCGTAGTTTGTGGGCATTTCGGTCCGCTACTGCCTACAGGAGACCCACCAGCCCATGTCCCTATGATGTCGTCAGCAGTGACATTGTCAAGACAGTGAATTCTTGCCTACAAATGATCACTCACTATAAAGATCAAATGGAGAAACACCAAAGGCATATTTTACCACTACTCCCAGGAAGAGCTACTGTAGCTGTCTTGTAGCTACATATCTTGGTGTTCAATTTTTATGGCCAACCACATTTGTGATGTCACATTTACTACACTTGTGAAAGTGACCATTATTACCTCACTTCCAGTACAACATCACTGGCCCTGCACTCAGATGTGGGTGCTCAATTTATAGGATCAGTACCTCTTTAGATGTCATCACCTACTGTGCCTTACCCATAGTTGCCTATATTGATTGTCTGTGGTGCACCACTGAGGAAGGGGACACGCAAACCCCGAAACGCGTCTGGTCAGACCCCCCATTTGTCTGGTCAGACCCCCCACATCACCCAATGTGAGTGCACCACAGACAATCAATATAAGACCAAGTGCCGAAAAAACTGACTTTCAAATTCCGCGGGAGAAGGTGGAGGTGAGCTGGAGCCTGGACTTGAATTGGCTGGCCCACGTGCAACAACCCACCGACACGGTCAAGGAACAGCCTGAAAGACAAGGGGAAACCATCCCATTAGAGTCTACAGGACGGCAGAGGTCTTCAGCAACCGGTAAGACCGTTCTGAACTTAGAGCGATTATCAATTGCATTATCTATCTCTAGCGGGATGCCGCTAGGTTTAGTCAGCGGGACGCCGCTGCGCTCAGCTCAAGCATTGTGACCCTAGATGCACTTGCGGTTTTGGTACTGACCTATCGCACTGACTGCAATATCCCATGGTGGATACAACGGAGCTTGTCTGTTGAATTGGGTATATGAACTGATGATCGCAATAGATACATAATCACGAACTTACTTGCGACTTTTTACGGCAATCAGCCGCCACTGATATATTCTGTGTTACCCGATTCCTCCCCATTGGAGACATTATTTTAAGCTGCCTTCTAGACACTGACGCTGCTATTTGGATCTTCATATTAATGCTGCCCCATATGCTGCATGCTGCTATATTTATTTCCAGTTTTTATTGATGGTTTAATTTTATCTTATTTATAGGAGGTCAACCGATCGATTATATTGTATACCCTGCCTATTGTGCAGCCTATAGTGGTGGTATATATTGTATTTTATATATCTACTGCCCAATATATACCTGTCCACCAAAGTGTAAATCGAGCATATTATTTCCTTCCTACTAGTCATATGTTTTTAGCCTAATCAATAAATAGAGTGACCAATTTCCTCAGGTGTGCCCAGTCTTTTTATCTATATATTTGTTCTCATCTGGTAGTAGGGTGATACTACTTGACCGAGAGCACCCTGGTCGGTGACTAGCAGCCCTGTGAGTCCTACTATTTCATACTTTCATAACTTTATTCTTCAAGATAAAAAATGTTGCGTGGCTTGCAGGCCCATAGAAAAAGAAACTAACGAAGGAGTGACATATTTATGCACCCTCCATGTACAGAGCCTTTATACCAATATTCCACAGCAGGAAGGTCTTCAATGTGTCAGAGAAATACTGCAGGATTAAACAATGGACAACAGAACTATAGGCTTTCTTATAACTCTCTTGGAATATGTTCCGATACTTTAGATTTGACGACATACAATATTTTCAGCTGCGGGGGACTTCGATGGGGTCCTCCGCAGCACCAAGTTTTACAGATTTTTTTTTTGGGCTATGTGTGAAGAAAATTTTATTTTTGGTCCAGGAAAATTGCAAACTACGTCCACACATGTGGATGATATTTTCCTATTATGGAAAGATACGGAACAATCCCTTTTGACATTCATTGATTATCTAAAAACATGTCATGAATCTATCAAATTCCAGCTACACTATCATCTCACTACCATACAATTCTTAGACGTGGAAATCACAAAAGATGACAATTAGGGTTTTAATACTACATTATATTCAAAACCTACTGACCGAAACAATATATTACTCTACACAAGCCATCACGCCCAACATACCTTCAGAGGCATACCAAAGAGTGACTACACGAGACAAAAAACGTGTTGACAAATAAATTCATCAATCGTGGTTATCCCAAAAATATGATTGATAATATTAAAAAAGTCGATTAAATTCCAAGAAAAACTCTGTTTGTTAGGAAAGCCAATAAAAACGCAAAAGATTGCTCAGTATATACAGTATAGGCACCCTTGATTGCCATGCAACATTGAATAAAAAAAAACTATCAATAAATATTGGCATATATTACAACATGATAGGAAATATGGGAGATTTTTTTAATCAAAACCTAATTTTACATATCGAAAAGGACGAACAATAGGCAATAAATTGATTAAAGGAGATATAAAAATACAAAAGAAAGATCGACAATCCATTCTCGCCACACAGAAAAAGGGCACTTTTTTATGCCTATCCTTCATGCATTGTAATCAAATTTTAAAAGAACATACCATTAATCACCCCAGAAAGGGATATGAGATCCCTATGTACCACCATGCTACATGTATGACCAAGAACGTCATCTATGGTCTGAGATGCCCATGCAGCATGTGGTACATAAGACAGACAAAGAGAGAGATACGAATAAGACTTAACAAACATAAGTCAAACATAAAGAGATATATGGAATCCACAGTCAGCCAAAAAGAAGAAAAATTTCTGTGAAGGTTCTCATTTATCCAGGTCATGGTATGTCTGTAAAGAATAAATCAAGCTTTCTCAATTCTGAGTGACTGTACAAGAATTCTCTGGGAATAAATATGTAACTGAATCAACATCTGGTAATTATACCCAGCATGGGGTCAGAGGTCATTATACCCAGCATGGGGTCAAAGGTGTTGATTCCATTATCCTAATTGGAGTCAGTAGGTGATAATGACCTCCCAGAAAAAGGTGCCAAGACAGCATTGTATGTGGCAGACAATAGATGTCTAACCCCCCTGCTCTATTCAAGCTTTGCTTCTCCATTTTTACGTAGATGGCCTCCTTCACACCTTGTTTGTACCAATAGGCCTCCTTATCCAAAACACGTACTTGACTGTCTTCAAAGGTGTGACCTGTTCCTTTTAGATGTAAGTACACGGCTGAATCTTGACCAGAGGTTTTGGCTCTTCTATGCTGAGCCATACGCTGATGTAGTTGTTGTTTTGTTTCGTCGATATACAGTTCTGAGCATTCCGCATTGCACTGGACTGCGTACACAATGTTGTCCATCTTGTGTTTAGGCGTTGGGTCTTTGGGGTGAACCAGTTGTTGCCTCAGTGTGTTGCTGGGTTTAAAGCAAACAGGAATGTGATGTTTATTAAAAATCCTTTTGAGTTTCTCAGACACCCCAGCTACATATGGGATAACCATATTCTTGCGTCTGTCATGCTTCTCGCCCTCACTGGTAGTCTTGGTGGTCTTTCTTCTCCTTCCTTCTGTTTTGACAAAGGCCCAATCTGGATACCCACAAGTTTTAAGTGCCCCTCTGAGGTGTTTGAATTCCTTCGCCTTGGCCTCTGGGTAAAATGACCTCTGACCCCATGCTGGGTATAATTACCAGATGTTGATTTAGTTACATATTTATTCCCAGAGAATTCTTGTACAGTCACTCAGAATTTAGAAAGCTCGTTGGAAGAACGAGTGAAACGTTTTCAAGAAATCTACAGTAAGTCCAGTTGCCTTGATTTATTCTTTACCGATAAAAAGAAGAAAAAGTAAAAAAAAAAAAGGGACCAAGAGACCACATTGTTGCAACATAAATGGAATGAAATAAATTGGGTGATACTAGAGTATATTAAACCCGGAATGACTCCTGAGGAGAATAAACGTAAATTATTGCAGCATGGAACTAGGTGGATTACAAAAACGGAAACATTGAAACCGAAGGGGTTAAATGACATTTGTAATTTTAAAGTATTCTTGTAGTAGGGTCACCTGTGTAACTAATTATTGTTTTTAGAATAGAAGTTAGAAACAGAGCACGCCCATATCATTGTATATTTAAAGCTGCTGGTTACACCTGATCTTCACGCATTAGTAAGGAGCATGACCCCCGAAACGTCGCGCTTGAGTGAATGCGCTACAACTTGGCGTTCTCTGAATATATGGGCCTGCGATTCACGCAACATTTTTTTATCTTGAAGAATAAAGTTATGAAAGTACCGATGGTTTTTCAGAAGCGTGAGTAATATTCTTCTCACCTATCAAAATATACTCTAAGTGATCTGTGGCTGAATAATATACAAAGAATGCCTAATACTGAAAACGTACGGTAGTACATAAACTGATTATAGCCTTTTCAATGGTGCTGGTTTACTGCCTCCTAGACTTCAGGCCAAGAGGATGAACGGCGGGGCATGCTATCAACATTGGGAGTGTTAGTGCTAAGCAAGCACTGATGATCAGACTTGTACCAGAGGTGCCCAACCTGCTGCCCTCCAGCTGTTGCAAAACTACAACTCCCAGCATGCCTGGGCAGCCTACAGCTATCATGGAATGTTGGGAGTTTTAATTTTGCAACTGAAAATCTGTTTATTTTAGTAGAACTTGCAGAAATCCATTTGGGTATTTCTGTTTACGAGGCGCTATGGCAAAACAACCCAATCAAATGAATGGAATAGAATTTTTTTTGCTGTGTGTGAAGACACCCTTACAGATGCCTTAATACTTTTGCCTTGATGAAAGGCTCTCTGTAATGCTGCACAATGCAATATTTGATATTCAATAAGCTGTACTATCTTTTTCTGCTTAACAAACGTTCAAAGGAATTTTCCAGTCCGTACAGTAATTATCACATTTCCATTAGCTGCTAGGAAGGAGATTATCTGGATCTATGTTCCATTCCGCTTGAGTGTGAACAAATATATATCATAGAAAGTTTACTATGAATTTCCTGTTTGGTTGGACTTCAAAGACAGTAACAACACTGGCTGTAGACGCAGAGCGTTTTAAACAGGAAGCTGTGAGAGGAAGCAATCTGCACCGCTGATCTCCGCATGATTGTGCTGCAGAGCGAGCTTGTTATCACTAATAATGGAACATTCCAACCCCTTATTTTCTATTATAAAGCATGCTTTTATCTGTGAATGACATTTTTCCCCTGATGGGTATTTCTGGCAGACTTTGCATCATGGTTGGTCAATACAGAGATTTATGCCACAAAGGTTTGTCCACAATAAGGCCTCCTGCACATGAACGTGTGTGCCCCGTGTGTGCGGGCCGCAGTGCACAAACACCCACCGTGGGGCAGCCCAGCGCATTGCGGACCCATTCACTTTAATGGGTCCACGATCCGGCCGTTCCGCAAAAAGATAGGACATGTTTTATCTTTTTGCAGAACGGAAGTACGGGACGAAACTCCACGGAAGCACTCCGTAGTGCTTCCGTAGTGTTCCGTTCCGTTCTTCCGTTCCGCACCATTCCGCATCTCTGGATTTGCAGACCCATGGAACGGTGCCCGTGTATCGCGGATCCGCAAATGTGGTCCGCAATACGGTAACGGGAAGCACACGTTTGTGTGCAGGAGGCCTAATACTGAGAACACTTTTTGTGCATTAGGTGCTGTCTATCTGGCATTTCTATCTCTGGCTTTACAAAATGACATGAAATGAAGCATAGGGGGCATGTCACCACTGCAGCCAGTCATTGGCTACGAGGGCGCTTGACCTTTGTCAAACAGGATGCTAACAGGTGGAGACTGATGATCGGGAGCAGCGCCAGGGGAGTGAAGAAGCCAGAACCCAGTGGGGATTGTCTCTGCAGGTCCGACCATGCTGGAGGATCTGCCCGACAGGTCCCTGGGGTACACAATTGTATGTGGGAAAATGATGGTTTATCATCATCTCTTCAAGGCTAACGACATGGTCCTTATGTCGTGATCGAATAATATGCTACATAAGTCATTTCTCCAGGCTCCACCTTACTAAGGGTACAATTACACTCTCTGATGTTCAGCCTTAAAAAAATCGCTGGTTGACGGTAAATACGTTGATGGGTGTTCGTTTATAGTTATTTTATTCTTGCTGAACTGGAGATCAGCTTTACCTTCCTCATATGTTTCAGATCATCTCAAACTCCATGTAGGCTCTGTTGCTTTACCTACCCTACAGTAATGAAGGGGCAATCAGGTAAAAGAGTCCAGGTACAATTAAAACAAAAAACAGCAGCACTCTCCAGCCTTGATCCTTAATGCTTTATTTCACCAAGACAAATGCGACGTTTTGATCAGTGTGATCTTTCTCAAGCAATCGCTTGATTGCTTGAGAAAGATCACACTGATCGAAACGTCGCATTTGTCTTGGTGAAATAAAGCATTAAGGATCAAGGCTGGAGAGTGCTGCTGTTTTTTGTTTCAATTGTACCTGGATCTGGGGAAGCATAGGACTGGCTTCTGGCACGGCGAGCACCACCACAGTAAGGAAACTACTAATTTTTGTAGTGCTGCTACATTTTTCTTTTTTGTTTACCATGTAAAAGAGTCCAGGGGACTCAGAGGTTTTGGTTTATTAGCCTCCACATTTATTTTTTACTTTAAAACTTTAGAGACCTCAGCTCTGGGGAACTGGGTGCTACCTGTCTCTAACTGGTTCCTATCATCAGTTTTACTACTTCTCAGTGCATGTACACTATCGCCTAGCCTACTATGCCTGCACCATCAGAGTCATACTCATGACCCTATACATGCATGTGTTATGATTTGCTTTCCAAACACCATTTTATGTGTTCCACATAACAACCTGATACCACATGTCGTGCAGCAGGTGTGGACCTCTGTCACTGAATAGATTTTACTTAGGATTACTCCTAAGGGTTCTTGACTCTGCTGAGGGGAAACCACAAGGTTGCTTCCTGAAGTAGTGTCTGATCAGTGAAAGGTGAAACAGGCAGGTCAAGAAACACTGGTGCATGGTGCAGTGACCCAGTGGATCACTGCTAAAGTGAGAAACATGTGATGTGTTGAATTGCTGCTATTTTTTTATAGTTATATCTCATTATAAATGTGCTGCTGCTTTACTTATTGCAGTCCTGAAGGTTGGGTATATGGGGTTATATTCCCTTTCTAGTAACTGTCACCAGGGAAGAGTCAAGCCTAAACTCTTTGGCTTGGTCCTATCCTGTTGTTTAAGTCTGTGTGAAAGAGTGCAGTGCAAGGTGAGGTGCTGAAGCAAGTAGCTGAATCAGCTCTGGTAATTGCAGGGAACAGACGGCTAAAATGAACTTGAGAACTATGAGAAATTACCAGGTGGCATACACTAAGAAACAAAGAAGAATAGTTCATTTCTGGGTGGCAGGGCAGCCTTTAAGAGGGATTGTACATGAAGCAGCCTGTGGAAGTAATACTCATATATGGCTTTGGACTCCACAACTTTGGCTGGGTTAGAAGCTTCCAGCCCCCAGTTATACTTAGAGTAAGGTCAGAGGACAAGCCAAGGTCATAGCAGGCAGAGGTCATTCAATCCGGTAAACAGGCAGTAAGTTGGCGCAAACAACACAGGATCAGTCCAGTAAACAGGCAGAGGTTAGGCATGAGCGGTCAGGACAAGACCATAGCACGCCTTCACGGGACTAGATAAGTTAAGAACCTATTACCCAGGTATCTTCCCATAGAGGAAGGCACCTTAAATAATGCAGGGAAGGCCACCATTGGCTGGGGACTGAATAGGCTATGCACTCTGGCCCTTTAAGTCAGAGTGAGCGCGTTCTCTACAGGAGCAGAGAATAGAAGGCAACAGGCAGGGAGGCCATAAGAAGCATGCAGCATGGACCAGGCAGTACTACACACACTCTGGTGGTCAAGTCCTCTGGGAGGGAGCAGAAAAATCTGCAGCAACCCGCAGAGGAAGAGCTGGGGGAAGGGGAGTGGTACATAGGAGTAGTAGTTGATTCACAGTGGCTGTTCTTACTCCAGCACTCCTTGGGGCTGTGCAGTAAATGGACATTTGGGTAGGTTCTGCCTGGTGCTAGTTGGAGTTGCCTTTTAGTTAGGCTGGTTTCCTACTTGCGGCAGGGAACACAGGCAGGCTTTTCGGATAGAGAACAGCCTGCCAGAGTTCTTCGAATCCTGCCGGATACTACCGCCTTTATGATAGACTCTATTGACTACAATGGGGTCCAGCAGAGGCGGCAAATATGAAGAGAATTGGCCAGACAAAGACTGATACATGCAGCTGTTTTTGTCTGGCTGTTTCCCGAAATTGTCTGATGAACCTGCCGTACTGAGCACCTTGCCTCAGGTGTGAAAGAAGCATCAGGTAGATGGGTGCAAAGCAGGAGGGCAGATGTAGAGACCAGTGGATGGATGGTGGAGTCCATGACCAGGAACATTGGTTATGATAAAGTCTCTCCTTACTGAATTGATGATGGAAGTAGTAGTACAACGAGCAGCAACAGGCACAGTATATTATAGCAATAGGCAGCAATGATGTAATAATAGTACTCCCTGTCTCTCTCTTTAAGTAGACTTTGCAGTGTCTCTAAATAAACACAGGCATGCAAATACATTTTCATAATCTATTTCTGCAGCTCCCAGCTATAGGGTGCAGATCTTAGATCCGAATTGCCAGTCCATCTCCAAAGTGTTGTGGTCACCAAAGCAATATACCCTTTCCACAGCAGTAAAGTCTTATTGCCATATACAGTTGCAAGAAAAAGTATGTGAACCCTTTGGAATGATATGGATTTCTGCACAAACTAGTCATAAAATGTGATCTGATCTTCATCTGAGTCACAACAATAGACAATCACAGTCTGCTTAAACTAATAACACACAAAGAATTAAATGTTACCATGTTTTTATTGAACACACCATGTAAACATTCACAGTGCAGGTGGAAAAAGTATGTGAACCCCTAGACTAATGACATCTCCAAGAGCTAATTGGAGTGAGGTGTCAGCCAACTAGAGTCCAATCAATGAGATGAGATTGGAGGTGTTGTTTACAGCTGCCCTGCCCTATAAAAAACACACACCAGTTCTGGGTTTGCTTTTCACAAGAAGCATTGCTTTATGTGAATGATGCCTTGCACAAAAGAGCTCTCAGAAGGCCTACGATTATGAACTGTTGACTTGCATAAAGCTGGAAAGGGTTATAAAAGTATCTCCAAAAGACTTTCTGTTCATCAGTCCATGGTAAGACAAATTGTCTATAAATGGAGAAAGTTCAGCACTGCTGCTACTCTCCCTGGGAGTGGCCATCCTGTAAAGATGACTGCAAGAGCACAGAGCAGATTGTTCAATGAGGTGAAGAAGAATCCTAGAGTGTCAGCTAAAGATTTACAAAAGTCTCTGGCATATGCTAACATCCCTGTTAGCGAATCTACAATACGTAAAACACTAAACAAGAATGGATTTCATGGGAGGATACCACAGAGGAAGCCACTGCTGACCCAAAAAAACTTTGCTGCACGTTTACAGTTTTCACAGGAGGCCCTGAATGTTCCACAGCAGTACTGGCAAAATATCCTGTGGACAGATGAAACCAAAGTTGAGTTGTTTGGAAGAAACACACAACACTATGTGTGGAGAAAAAGAGGCACAGCACACCAACATCAAAACCTCATCCCAACTGTGAAGTATAGTGGTGGGGGCATCATGGTTTGGGGCTGCTTTGCTGCGTCAGGGCCTGGACGGATTGCAATCATCAAAGGAAAAATTTATTCCAAAGTTTATCAAGACATTTTGCAGGAGAACATAAGGCCATCTGTCCACTACCTGAAGCTCAACAGAAGATGGGTGTTGCAACAGGACAACGACCCAAAGCATAGAAGTAAATCAACAACAGAATGGCTTAAACAGAAGAAAATACGCCTTCTGGAGTGGCCCAGTCAGAGTCCTGACCTCAACCAGATTGAGACGCTATGGCATGACCTCAAGAAAGCGATTCACACCAGACATCTCAAGAATATTGCTGAACTGAAACAGTTCTGTAAAGAGGAATGGTCAAGAATTACTCCTGACCGTTGTGCACGTCTCATCCGCAACTACAGGAAACGTTTGGTTGAAGTTATTGCTGCCAAAAGAGGTTCAACCAGTTATTAAATCCAAGGGTTCACATACTTTTTCCACCTGCACTGTGAATGTTTACATGGTGTGTTCAATAAAAACATGGTAACATTTAATTCTTTGTGTGTTATTAGTTTAAGCAGACTGTGATTGTCTATTGTTGGGACTTAGATGAAGATCAGATCACATTTTATGACCAATTTGTGCAGAAATCCATATAATTCCAAAGCGTTCACATACTTTTTCTTGCAACTGTATGTGCAGTACCTTACTCTCTGAATTCAATGTATCCTTAACCCTGGGTTCACACCTGAGCGTTTTACAGCGCGTTCAAACGCGCTGTAAAACGCTTAAGACATGAAAACCAATGCTTCCCTATGGGAAGGGTTCACACCTGGGCGTTTTACAGCGCGTACGAACGCGCTGTAAAACGCCCAACGCTCAAACAAGTACTTGAGCTTCTTTGGGGCGTTTTGACGCGCGTTTGTGGCCATAGGACACTGCAGTCAATGACACAAACGCGCGTCAAACGCGCGTTTACTATTACAAAAAACTTGCATAAAAACGCGCGACTAAAATGCACGTAAAACGCGCGTTTGAGGAACGCTCAGGTGTGAACCCAGGGTTATGGTTCTAGACCTTCTGTGAATGTCTGTTCTCCTACCTTCAGGGGTAGTTGCTCTGTTAAATTGTTCACTGGAAGCTTTTCAGTCTCAGAAATACTGTTTCCTGGATGAGGCTTTACTTTGGGCCTACTTGGTAGGAGCTCACACTTACTTCAACTAAGACCCTCTCTATCCAGGAGGTGGGACCAGGCTATCACCCTAGAAACTAGGCTAATACTGCTAGTGCTGTTTGTTGTCAGTAGACAACCATTTGGAATAGTGCATAAATAGACAAGTGCTTTTAACATTAAATTACAATATTTAACTCTTATATTTAACAATTTACTTTTAGCAGTGATCTGCTGGGTCGCTCTATATGCACGACTACAGCGTTGAGTATTGCCATGGCCGTGCCCATGGGCATGGACCGCAGCATTACACCACAATTGTTGTTCTATTCCTTGTAGATCAGGTTATTAACCAGTTAGTAGTATACTTTTTGCACAGGATGATTTATGTACAACTGGGGTTTGTTACTTTGTGTAATTTTTGGTATTGTCTTTTCGGTATTATAGAGTATGAGAAAGGTCCAAACTGTATAGAATGAAACATCAAGATTGATAATATTTATTTGGACTGCCTTTCAGTAAAGAAGTATTAATGTGGAAACACTTCAATTTAAGTGTAGAGTACGTCACCAATTAATGATGGGTTGCCCAAAATCTACAATGTATTATAAAAGTCATTCCTTCGTGCACCGACCTTCTGGGATAAACTTGTGCTAATACATAGCAGCCAATCTGAGCAGACAGAGCAGCCGCCTAAACCAATGATAAGGCAGGAGGTGTGTTCTAGACTACAACAAACTACCTTCAGACACGATTGCTAAGCTGTAGTCACAGATCACTGCTCTACTGTAATGAAGCTGAGCTAAAAAGCAACTAAAAGCCAAGTACTGTAGAAAATACACTCACCTAAAGAATTTTTAGGAACACCATACTAATACGGTCTTGGACCCCCTTTTGCCTTCAGAACTGCCTTAATTCTACGTGGCATTGATTCAACAAGGTGCTGATAGCATTCTTTAGAAATGTTGGCCCATATTGATAGGATAGCATCTTGCAGTTGATGGAGATTTGAGGGATGCACATCCAGGGCACGAAGCTCCCGTTCCACCACATCCCAAAGATGCTCTATTGGGTTGAGATCTGCTGACTGTGGGGGCCATTTTAGTACAGTGAACTCATTGTCATGTTCAAGAAACCAATTTGAAATGATTCGAGCTTTGTGACATGGTGCATTATCCTGCTGGAAGTAGCCATCAGAGGATGGGTACATGGTGGTCATGAAGGGATGGACATGGTCAGAAACAATGCTCAGGTAGCCTGTGGCATTTAAACGATTGCCAATTGGCACTAAGGGGCCTAAAGTGTGCCCAGAAAACATCCCCCACACCATTACACCACCACCACCAGCCTGCACAGTGGTAACAAGGCATGATGGATACATGTTCTCATTCTGTTTACGCCAAATTAGGATTCTACCATTTGAATGTCTCAACAGAAATCGAGACTCATCAGACCAGGCAACATTTTTCCAGTCTTCAACAGTCCAATTTTGGTGAGCTCGTGCAAATTGTAGCCTCTTTTTCCTATTTGTAGTGGAGATGAGTGGTACCCGGTGGGGTCTTCTGCTGTTGTAGCCCACCTTTCTTTCCCATTCTGACATTCAGTTTGGAGTTCAGGAGATTGTCTTGACCAGGACCACAATAATACATACATTGAAGCAACTGCCATGTGATTGGTTGACTAGATAATCGCATTAATGAGAAATAGAACAGGTGTTCCTAATAATTCTTTAGATGAGTGTATATAACGGGTAAGCATCACCTATGGAAGCTGACTGATACAGATGTAGCAAGCTCCATAACGACCGGCCCAGGGTTCACTATGCTACCACGATATCTTAGCATGTCTATGGTATTTGCACAGCATACATAGATTTAAAGGGGTTGTTAAGTAAAAAAATTTTAACAGGTAGAACATACTTTAGTAATCAAATAACCAATATTCCTCTGTTTGTCCCCCCTGATGCTACTGTTCCCATTGGTGTCCTTTACTTCCAGGCATTAGTTTATTATTTTAAAGCAAGCAGTACTTTTAAAAATGTTCACAAATATTGTATGACACTGGACAACCATGTACATTTACAGCATAACATGCCAAATCTGAGCTAGATGTTTGCTTTAAGAACTTTATAAAGCTTTTAAAATCCCCTCAAATGCTATATTTCTATAGAGACATCCCTGTACAGATGAGTTTATAATGGAAATGTTTCCTAAAGTTTAAGACCCCACAGCCCATAATATTCCCAGGACAGTAACTTGAAATAGGAAATTGAATGTGCTATAGGAAACACATCTGCTTTTTTTTTTTCTTAAATAGGCTCCACGGTTTCTATTCACTTGCTCATACTGGATGGTTTGGCATTGTGATCCATATAAAACAGCCATGTGATCAACATCCCATTTCAGGATGAACTTTTGCCAACTTGTTTTATGAAGATGTTTAACCAGGGAAAAAGGGAAACAAAGTCTCTGAAACAGAGTGTCCTAAGTGCTGTAACATGATCATAGTAATAATAATATTATTATTATAACAAGAATTTGATTCGCCCACTTTCTCATGAATTACTTCATCACAAAGCACATTTCTTTGTGAGTAGCGGGCACAATGATAGGGAACGATAATTGCTCCGTCCTCCTTTATTGAACCCCTCAGATGCTGCATTCCTCACTGATTGCGGCATCTGAGATGACCATTGAGCGCTCTTAAAAAATAAATAAAAATATTGATCGCAAAGAGCATCTTGCTCTCGCACGGTGCATGATGACATCATCACGCTGGCCGGCATAATAACGTCACGATATTTTGTGTGGGATCTTCAATTAAGAGGAATATTCGCGTGCAAATAGATGAGGTGAGTATTTTTTTGTTTTTGTTTTAGGGAAATTGATTCATTACCACAAAGTACGAGGAAATTCGGCTTCATGGCGAATCAATTTTCTCTGAAATTTGGATTGAAGTCCACTTTGTGAACTTTGATTCACTCAACACTAACAATAATAATAATTATAATAATATAATGTTTTGTGAAGTGCTAGAAACAAGGACGAGGCAATGGTTTATTACCATAATGGATTTTATAAATCCCTCCATTTTTAAAGGTCAATGTAATTAAAGGGACGCTACCATCAATTTTTTTATTTACTCGTATATTAACACAACCGCATATTTTTTTCGACGTCCAATCAGCATTTTTTCTGGATCGGATATGAACACATTCAATTCAGTGGGGCCACAAAAAATGCAGACAACACAAGGTGTGCTGTCCTCATCCGTATGTCCATTCCGCCAGCCTGCAAAAAAAGGATAGAACATGTCCTATACTTATCCGTTTTACGGACAAGGATATGATATTTCTACAGAACTGAAAAAATGGCGGCATGCACAAGACCGGTATCTGTGTTTTGTGGCTCTGCGGTTTTCAGACTGCAAAACACATACATATTCTATGTATTCTATGTTTTTTAGATTTCCTGGCTCTTAACAACCTCCTTTATTTGGAGTTTTATCACTGCAAAAAGCCTTGCTTGACTTTTCCAGTCAGACCATTCACTGTGGCCAGGAAGGGAATCATTGACTTAGAGCATCACACATTACACTGATAAATGCAGTGGTCTTCTGTGGACACCTTTATCTAGACCCACAGTATCAGGAGAACAATAGAGTTGTCATACTGTGGTCCAAAATTCTACAGCTTCAATTATACTCGCAGATAACTTCCCCTCACAACAGCAGTAAACTACCAATGGACTACTTATCTATATTTATTTATTTTATGCACTTATATAGCGCTACTATATTCCGCAGCGCTTTACAGACATTAGCATCCAACTGTCTCCAATGGGGCTCACAATCTAAGGTCCCTATCAGTATGTCTTTGGAGTGTGGAAGGAAACCTGAGTACCCGGAGGAAACCCAGGCAAACACGGGGAGAACATACAAACTCTATGCAGATGTTGTCCTTGGTCGGATTCTAACCTAGGACCCCGGCGCTGCAAGGCACCAGTGCTAACCACTGAGCTAGCGTGCATCTATATAAGAGTTTTATCTGTTACATTGTCAATGGTAGAGGGCTACCAGAATGAAAAACAGCCAAAATGATATCCTATGAATACTGAGTTTATAAAAAATACCCCTTTCTGATGGAAGTGTCCCTTTAAGTTATTCACCAAAATCCACCACAATCTTGTCAAATGCACTTTTTTTTTACTTCTAGTTTGGGCAAGAATCTTTATTGTCCTGTTGTCTAAATGCTTGTGTGTTTGTATGTATACATAGGAGGACCATGAACACACAACATACTACTACTCTTCCCTTTGTCCATGAATGGAGTCAGGTCATGAGCTTTGAGTGCTACTCACAGAAGGCTGATACATGTGGTCTCTTTTGGATCAGTGTTCTTTTTATACATATACCATTTGAAGTTTTGTGAAGTGTGTTTCATTGTTTTGCATATATATTCTACACCTGATTTGGAGACTTTTGCTTTCTACTTTGTAGGAAGTGCACAGTTTAAGGGTGTTATGGGTGGCATTTGACAGTTTCATTGAAATGCTCACCACCTGCAGGTTTTTAACTTTTTGTCCAGGTGGACTCAAACATTGCTTATAATGAGATCTGAGCACTGTAAAAAGCTTTGATACCTAATATTTTATGTCCAGCAATTACATAACAAAATACTATAAAAGCTTAAGAAAGAAAAAGCAAGAGAAAAAGAAACAAACAAAATAGAAAAAATTTGTTACATCGGAATATATTGTGTAACATGTGATACATCAACGACAGCCATTTGCTGCAATTATTATAAAATATAATTATTATTATTGTAAAAGTTGAATGGTAAAGTCATAAGTATATAGAATGTATGTGTTCTTAGTGAGTACTTAAGCATCTACTCCGGTGGTACTAAAAACAGAACCCAACACACAACACAGTGGAGTATGCTCTACCTTTACTTTACCTATCACTTTGGGGAGGTAGGGTTACACAGCTTCTAACCAGAAGTTGCACAAATAACTCTGGTATCCCAAGGCAGAAAGCAGCATCATTTCTTGGCACAGCTTTTTTTTTTTTTTGGGGGGGGGGGGGGGGGGTTAGGAATCGTCTGCATTGAGGGAGATTGATTATCTATAAGGGACAGAAAGTGACCAGAAGGACCTCTTGGTTACATTTTGGTAGCATCATTATGTCAGCATGTGTTCTCAGCAAAATATAGTTTACACAAATCGCTTTTGTTTCCCAGGGCAGAAAACAAGGGAATATGGACATAATAGAGGGGGGTGTCTCTTACACAGGATGTAAGACGCTTTTTAAGACTGGCTTCTGCTCTGGCAAATCCGTTGCTTCCCTGCTTTATATGGACAACCATTTCATTTAAAGGGGTTGTCCAAAGAAAAATATTCTACAGTTTTTAAACCAGCACCTGGATGTGAATACTTTTGTAATTGCATGTTATTAATAATTTAGCATAGCCACTGAAAACTATATGTATAGTGTCACCTACTGTTTGTTTATTCTTATCTCTTTGTCCGACTTACTGAGATGGCCGCACATGCTCAGTTTCATCCTTCAACGGCCTCCTGAGCTGTGATAGGGAGAAAGCGGCAGCAAAAAGGACACGCCCCCTGAGCTGCCAGCTTGATATAAATCTAGCAGACCTATTGGAGCAATGAATGGGGAGATCTCTGGATCCATGTGAGGTCCAGGGCTGGTTCTAGCTTTGTTAGAAAGAGATTGCCATGATATATGATGTCTGATTTCAATAATTTACATTAATCATGGTAGAACCCCTTTAATGGTCCACATGTAATAATGCATCTAGGGGACTAGCTGTGGCTTCCACAAGTGATATAGCTGATCACACCTAGTTATGATTTTTTCTGAATATTTTAATGGGGGCATAGCATTTTAAGACTGGATATTTCATAGCAGTATTCCTGTACCACCTAAGAGAGAAGGCAGAGGGATGCGGTTCCCTCTGGATTCTGATTAGAGCCCCCACAGTGAAATTGCGGGGCTCTGATTGGTTGCCATAGCAGCCTGGACCCTGCTGAAGCGATCCAGACTTGCCATGGCTTTCTCCATACTGAGCTATGCACGAGGCATAGCTCAGAATGGAGAGTGTAAAAATCCTATTCATCCTAATAGATCTCTATTAGGGTGAATAGGAGAGGGGATCAAAAGATCCCATGTAGTTGCACCCTATGGGGGCTAATAGTAAAAAAAAAAAAAATTAGAAAAAAGTGAAAAAATGAAAATAAAAAACACCTATATATTAAAAGTTTAAATCAGCACCTTTCCCAATTTTGCATATAAAAATATATAAACAATAAAAAAATAAACATATTATCTATTGCCGAGTCTGAAAATGTCTGAACTATTAAAATATAAAAACAAATTATTCCTGTACGGTGAACGCCATGAAAAACGCGATTCGCCATTTTTTTGTCATCTAATCCCCCCAATAAAATTGAATAATGGTGATCAAAAAGTCGTACATACCACACAAATGGTACCAATAAAAAATACAGTTTGTTACGCAAAAAAACAAACCCTCACACAGCTCTGTAGACTGAAATATAAAAAAATTATGGCTGTCAGAATATGGCAATGCAAAGAAAATTTTGATTTCTTCAAAGGTTTTAGTTTTTTTTTAATGTAGTAAAACAAACAAAAAAAAACAATACAAGTATGGTATTGCCGCATTCGTATTGAGCTGCAGAATAAAGATGTCAGGTCATTTTTAGCACACAGTGAACGCTGTGATGTCAAAACCCCAAAAACTTTTTTTTTTTTCCTGTTTTCCAACACAGGACATGGTAAATTAAATGGTGACATAAAAAAATAAGCGCTCATAAGTGATGGTTATTGGAACGTAGTGAGAAAAAAATCCAAAATGCAAACATGAAATTAGGCCTTGTCTTTAAGTGGTTAATAAATCTTTTTTCTTTTTCTCCTGTAGGAAACTTCTTGCAAACATCAGATTCTCGGAATTCTGTAAAGTAAGGTGGTATTACATTGTCATCACAACATTCCTGGAAAAGGGCACAAAAGGGACAATAAAAATCTTATCAATTGTAGTTATGTGAGGACTAGAAGGAATCTTTTTTTCTACCGTTTCAAGTCAGAGAGGCATTCAGCAAATGACAAATAAAGTAGAATATATAACTATAAATATTAAGTTATGTAAATATATAACCATAAAAGCAACTGATGAAGAGATGCCTCCAGAGTCCACTATGACTTGTCACATAGATAAGGCACAGAGATCCTTAAGTCACAAAGTCCATCTGATTTCTAAGTATTGTTTGTGCTTGTTCTCTTCTGGACGTCCTCCCAATAACTGTGCTGACTTTCCGCACTGATTCTGTGTCCACATCAAAAGTGCACAATGATTATATTATGTGTCCGATCAGAGCAAGGACTTGGGCACGCAAATTTTAACCACTATTTTTACATCTGCATGCAGTCAATTACAATCTAAATATAAAAAAAGTTACACATTTGTGTTTTTAGGCTGGATGAGGCAAGACAAGGGCAGGTTATTTAACAAATCATCTATATTTGGAAGATTTAGGCTCTGTTTAAAACTACATCATGGATTCCATTGTCAATAGAAGACAGGATGCAGTGCCAGATGCCACTCGATAAAGCCCACTGACATGTAATGGGGTCGTTGTTTTATTAAGGTGGAACCTCCAACAGAGCCTTCAAAAAGAGTGATTGAAAGGTAGTGATAGGCAATACCGTTGTAGGATTGTGATTTTATTTTCTTGCAGTTCACACATTGATTATATAATTGATACACCAGCATTGAGGTTTGGAGAGAATCATTGGAGAATAAGGCTACTTTCACACTAGCGTTATTCTTTTCCGGCATTGAGTTCCGTCCTAGGGGCTCAATACCGGAAAAAAAAAACTATCAGTTTTATCCTAATGCATTCTGAATGAAGAGCAATCCGTTCAGTATGCATCAGGATGTCTTCAGTTCAGTCACTGTACGGTTTTTGGACGGAGAAAATACTGCCTCATGCTGCGATATTTTCTCCGTCCAAAATTGCGGAACACTTGCCGGAATGCTGGATCCTGCATTATTTTCCATTGAAATGCATTATTGCCTAAGTGTTCCGTAAAAACGGAGACATTTAAAAATTTTAAAAGAATAAATACTGGATCCGTTTTTCCAGATGACAACCAGAGAGACGGATCCGGTATTGCAATGCATTTGTGAGATGAATCCAACAACGCAAGTGTGAAAATACCCTAAATTAAAATTAAGGCCCCAATTTATCAACAGGGAACAAATTGAAGTTTTTCTTCACATTTATCAATCAGGTTCTGCTTATGCAGTCAGGTTCTGCTTGTGGATAATGTCAGCTATAAGGATCCTGTGTTATAAAGAATCACAAATAAATAACTAGAATATTTTCTGTGTGGGGCCCAGTAATTTCTAGTTATGCCACTGTTAAGGAGGTCATTTCCTATCCAGAAATATGCCTATATTAGGCATATTTCTGGCACAGATTGCAGCGCAATGGTTATTTGCGCCCAGTGGCGTAGCGTGGGTTTCCAGCACCCGGGGCAAGCCAAAAATTGCGCCCCCCCGCCTACCCCAGGCACGCCACTTTTAACAGATACTGTAGTAGATCACTAGCAGTCCTATGTAACACCTTAGATAACACAGTGATAACTCTCTGAGTACAGATGTGACAGTGTGATCTGAAGTCTGGGGCCAGAATGCGTCAGGGTGGGCCATATTCTCAATCTCCTCCCAACAACCCTACCATGAAACAGATATGTGCATGGACATTATTATTACAGTAGAATACCGCACCATACCTGTTACATCCAGTGACGTCTCCTGTGATGTAGACTCTCCTCGACGTCTTCATTCAGCGATAAGACCACCATGATAACTTCTTTCAGCCGCTTCTCGTCTCTGCAGAGTTTCACCGAAAAAAAAATTGGCTCCTCACTTTACTATCATGCTCTCCTTCCTGGTGTCTCAACACTGTCATCCTGCTGCCCCCCAATACTGAGCTAGAGCCATACAGATAGCTTTCATTCCCCATAATATTATTCCCTCTGTATATTATAATGGCCCCCTCTTTATTATTAATGTACTGGCTCCCTCTTTAATAACAAAGAGGGGGCCATTATATTAGCAAAGAGGGGGCCAGTACATTAATAATAAAGAGGGGGCCATTACATTAATATTAAAGAGGGGGCCATTATATTAATATTAAAGAGGGGGGCATTATAGTAATAACAAAGAGAGGGACATTACATTAATAATAAAGAGGGGGTCATTACATTAATAATAAAGAGGGGGCCATTACATTAATAATAAAGAGGGTCCATTACATTAATAATAAAGAGGGTCCATTACATTAATAATAAAGAGGGGGCCATTACATTAATAATAAAGAGGGGGTCATTACATTAATAACAAAGAGGGGGTCATTACATTCATAATAAAGAGGGTCCATTACATTAATAATAAAGAGGGGGCCATTACATTAATAATAAAGAGGGGGTCATTACATTAATAATAAAGAGGGGCCATTACATTAATAATAAAGAGGGGGCCATTACATTAATAATAAAGAGTGGGCCATTATATTAATATTAAAGAGGGGGGCATTATATTAATAACAAAGAGAGGGACATTATATTAATAACAAAGAGGGGCCATTACATTAATAATAAAGAGGGGGCCATTACATTAATAATAAAGAGGGGGCCATTACATTAATAATAAAGAGGGGGCCATTACATTAATAATAAAGAGGGGCCATTACATTAATAATAAAGAGGGGGCCATTACATTAATAATAAAGAGGGGGTCATTACATTAATAATAAAGAGGGGCCATTACATTAATAATAAAGAGGGGGCCATTACATTAATAATAAAGAGGGGGCCATTACATTAATAATAAAGAGGGGACATTACATTAATAATAAAGAGGGGGCCATTACATTAATAATAAAGAGGGGGTCATTACATTAATAATAAAGAGGGGCCATTACATTAATAATAAAGAGGGGGCCATTACATTAATAATAAAGAGGGGGTCATTACATTAATAATAATAATGTACTGTCCCCCTCTTTATTATTAATATAATGTCCCCCTCTTTATTATTAATATAATGTCCCCCTCTTTATTATTAATATAATGTCCCCTGCCCCTCTTTGTTATTAATATAATGGCCGCCTCTCCACCCTCTTATTACTGTGCCAATGCCATTGAAAAGGATAGCCTCTTTCTGCTCCAGTCCTCTCCCACCCCCCATACTGCCCCCAGAGCCTCTGCAATTAGGTAAGGTAACATAAAAAAAAATACTTACCTCTCTCCATCCCCGCTTGTGGCGTCCCGGCGCAGGCGGTCACGAACGCCTCACTGTGCCTTCCTGCGCCTCGTCATCACGTCATCTCGCGCGACCCGACGCAGGAGGTCACAGTGAGGTTATCGTGACCGAGTCCTGCATCGCTCTACTGCCTTATAGGCTTCAGGCCACTAGGCCTGAAGCCTATGAGGCATAACGGAGGGGACGGGAGCCATAGGCTCCTGTAGCCCTCATTGAAATTTCGGCTGCCTAGCGCCCTCTGCAATTTGGCGCCCGGGGCAACGGCCCCTCTGGCCCCCCTCACGCTACGCCCCTGTTTGCGCCGCAATATGCAACTTTTCCCCACTCACGCCAGGTCTAGAAAAGTGGGTGTGGTGTGGGCAGAGAAGGGGAGGGGCTAGGAAGCTGGCTTGCATTTAGTTTGGAGCTGGCACCTCTATATAACTCCAACAGATTCACCGCCAGCGCAGGGGCTTATTAAGACTGGCGTCTAAAACACTGGTCTTAATAAATGACCCCTTAAATGTCTTTCTACTATTTTATTTGAAAATCTCTTTTGATTGAAAATGTTTACTTGAGAAGAGGAGGAAAAACACAAAACAGCCGGCTCAAAGAAAGGACCAAAGTAGCTGGATTATTAGGGTAAATTCACACAGCAGTTTAAAAAAAACAGGCTATTAAAAAGGGCAAAATGACCTTTAACGGTTACATTCTAAGAAAACTCAGTTACAAACGCCCCCTTCAGTTGTATGGGTATTTCCTATTTTTTGGACAGACGTTATTTACTGGCCATTAAAAATAATGGCAGCGTGAATATGCCCATAGACTTCTATTGTTCTGAAAACTGTGATTTGACAGCCATTTTTCACTTGTGTGAGTACCTTAAGGTGTATCTAAACTTTTACATCTTGTAGGAAATGGTTGAAAAAAAATATTTGTCATGTACTTTTATTAATTTTTGTATTACTTTTTCATGTAAAATAGGCACTTAGTTTAGGTGACTATTCTGGCTTTAGAATCCATACACCTATACAGCGCCGTGCATGGGAGTATGAACTCTCCCTGTTGCTGTACTGTAAGCACTGTACAGACCGGCGCTCCATAGCTAATCCCTGCTCCTGTGTGCACCATCACTGCACCACCAAAGCCTGGCATACAAGTGCTTTATCAGGCTATAGCAGAGCGGGCAGAGGCAGGAGTGCAGTGTCTTATGTCAGAGTGCTATGTGTCAGATTCTTCTGAATATTGCGCATCTTAAATGACAGGGAGCGTCACTCGCTGCCTACCAATCAGGGGGCGCGTCTGTGATACAAATGTATGAGTGAGTGGAATAATGGTGATTGACACTCAAGTAGTCACGAAACCTTAGTTAGTATAGCCGTGTATATAAGTGGAAAAGTACTGAGGGTTCTGGAGTTCAGGAAAACAAAGAAGATTCTCAGGCATTGTCACCAGTCAGGAAAACAAGTTGTTGTGCATCAACACATGAAGTGTCCATAATAAGACTTTTTCTGATTAGAATACTTTTCTCATAATACTTTTTTCTACTTTTCTGATGCTACAATATCTGGGGATGTATTTATGCTTTCCTCTTAGTTACTCCTGATAGTTAAGATAACTGTAGTTTTATAATTATGATAACTCTTATTGTCAACCATAATTATATTATCATTTATCCTAAATAAAGTAATTGTTTTGCTTTAACTCATTTTAGGTCCTAGTCTGTGTGAGCGCTCCATAGTAGTGTTAGCAACACTTATCAGGCAAAACATAAATTGGCGTAGTCGGCAGGAGGCCAAATTGATATATCTTTAAAACAAACGTTTGCATTTGAAAATACATTTTTGCACAGAGATCCACAGGTGCCAGGGTATCTTTGTGCAACATATTATCATTTGGCAGTTTGCCAAAAAGTTTCGAAGATTAACTGTTTGTCTGGATGTTTAAATAAAAATCTAAAGACAAGGTTGAAACTGCAGTGGAGGTTCCCGGCTGGACCGAGACTCCGTATAACATGATTGAACTAGAGTTATCTGGGGCAGGATTAGCGGAATCATGGGAGAGTAAGTTTAAGGGCATTGAACCCCTTGATGTTGTTAAAGTTCTCGAGGGGTCCCTGCTAAGGCAGGTGATGTAGTCTCTCTGGGGAGACGTTACTGCATTTTGTTGACCGCCTATGAAAAGGCTCATGCAAAATTACGATAAGTTTTGAAAGAATGTTGTAAATTAAAGCAGAAACGTGTTGAGCAAGAAGGACAGATTGTCCTTTTGCAGTGTGGTCAGAAACTAATCATTAGCTTTACCAAAACATTGCTGAAACTACTGCTATAAAGGTAGCCCAGACCAAATAAAGAAAAAGGAAAAGGTCCAATAATCCGGAAAAAGTGTATATTTAGTGGAAATGATGTCCTTATATTACAAAATATGTGTTTCTTTGTGTCAGCAGTTGTTTCAGGATGGGAGAAAGATCTGTACTACATTATACCCACACAGTGGTTTTAATGACTAAAAATTGTGCATGATGTGGGATATCCCTTATATCATTAAATCCACGTGGCATCGTATTGATTGGGTTGTCTTATTCTGTTAACATGCACTTTTTATGTTTTGTCTTGAATAGTTGGATTTGCATTTGTTTGTGTTACTTTCTGTTTGTAGGAGAGAAGATATGAAGAATGTGCAGTTTGGCAAGAAACAGGCAATTGAGTTTACAATATGCTTCTCTCTCTCTGTCTCTTATCCAGTTCTGGGTGGGGTTATGAATATCTGTATATGAGTTATAGGAAAGCTGGATACTTGTACGATGGCAGATAACGGGGGCTGTCCACCTGCAGGAGAGGCACAATGTGGAGGCTGTCGAGTGTCTGATGATGCCTTCCAAGGATTGTGAATGACCAGACACCAGGATAGATGTGTTGAAGTCGTGTGTGAAGTTTGTCCATGTGGCCATGAATTGTGTGTGATATATGAGGCTGTAGCAAGAACTGAAATTGTGAATTTTTTTTTTGTAATGCGCATCAGGAACTGTTTATTTGGGAGATTTTTGGAACTCAGGTATGTTTGTGTGTTGAAACGTTCCTTGTGGGACCTACATGTGTTATCTGTACTGTCAGACTTGTTTGTTTTCATGTATTATGGTTATGTGTTACAATTAACACCAGGGATCTAACCTCATGCAGTATAAAGGAGACAATGACTGGTGGAGGGAGGATCAAACGGCCCAGCTCGGAGGTTTGCACTTAGATGACATAAAGGGAGGGAGAAGAACAGGTGGACAGGACAAAACATTATTAATAATGAGACCAGGAAAATAAAAATTGGAATATGTTCCCCAAGAGAAACGTTATCTGCGTGAATGATTTACACTGTTATTTCGTTACAGAACAAAGCAAAACCTGTTTTACACCTTGGAATCCTTGGTATCGTGTTGTTGGTCGTTTCAGAGGTTGGAGCCTGGACACCCGGTATCAAGATAACTAACACCTGACGGTCAACACAAAGATGGGGATGGACAAATTCTATACAGAATCGCATCCAGGACAGCTACACGTGTCCAGCTAACCAAGACATTTGCATGATAAATGTTACTTTAGATGGAAAACTGTGGGCCGGAGCTCTGGTAGATAGGGGCTACCGACCTACTTATGGTGTACATGAAGGAACAGTTGTTGTACAGTCCGAAGTAAACATTACTTGCTGTCAGCAAGCTGCTGATTTTCCTGCCTTAAATTGGACTGCAAGATTAAATATTGTAAAAGAGTGTGCTAATAAGATTGTACCTAATACAACTTTCAGGTTTAATTTGACAGATATTAATGTTTTGTCCTGCAATAATGCTTCTACCATCCAAGGTCGAGAATGGTGGTGGGGTCATTTTTGGTGACACATTCTATATGCAGAAACGGGGTACCGCGATGGGGGCGAATGTGGCCCCCCGTATGCAAATGCCTACATGACCCACTTTGAGGAGACATACGTGTACCAACATCCTCTCTTTCAGCAACATGCCCGTGTGTGGTTACGCTTCATTGACGATATTTTTTGTCTATGGAGCGGACCCACATCTAGTGCAGAAGCTTTTCACCAGCACCTTAACAATATATATCCTGAATTGAGCTTCACCATGCAAATTGATAATAACCAAATTAGTTTCCTGGACACCCTAGTACTCAAAGATGAAGTTGGCAACATAGCTTTTGATCTATACAATAAACCGACTGATAGAAACAGCCTCCTACTATTTTCCAGCAACCACCCAAAAGCCACTAAGAAATCACTACCACGCTCCAAATTAACTCGGGTAGAACGCATTGTCAGCGATTCCTCCACAAAGGTAAAGAAACTAGACGAAATGACCAAGAAATTTGCTGAGAGAGGTTACCCCGATCATTCCTTTACACAGAAACCAAAACCCTCAGATACGACTAACCCACAGTCACAATCCTCCAGACGTATACCCAGTATACTCACATACCATCCTCTAACACCAAAAATACAATATATACTTAAACGGCACTGGCATATACTGACACAAGCTTATCCAGGGATAGCAGAGTTCCAAACTCCGCCATTAACTTGCTACAAAAGTACCAAAAACATAAGGGATGGATTGGTCCGAGCAGACATTGGACCACTGATAAAACTCCCACGCCAGAGGTTCCTAGGTCCCCCACAAACGGGCACCTTTCCCTGCCTTCACTGCGCACAGTGCTCCAGTGTGATTAAAGGGAACACAGTGACACACCCACATTCGGGCAAACGTTACACAATTAATGACTTTTTTACAGGCGACTCCACTAATGTGGTGTATCTTATCAAATGCCCATGCGGACTATGTTATGTGGGTGAAACCACCCAGCATATCAGAGATAGGATCTCGAAACATAAGTCCACCATAAGAACCAACCAACTACTTTTACCAATCCCTGCCCATTTCAAGGAACGGAACCACCAGATCTCATCTTTGAGATTCCAGGTATTAGAACAGATAAAAACCCCACGGAGGGGTGGAAACCAGATACTATTGCTAAAACAACGGGAATCATACTGGATCCATCGCCTGGACACATTGAGCCCCAAAGGATTAAACCGGGAATGCGATTTCTTCTTTAATATATAATGGACTCTATGTTATTATTGTTGTACCTCATTTGTCTATCTCATTAACAATGATCATTATATGTTTCTCCTCACAGATTCGATAAAATTGGAGTTTAGATCTAGACCATATGGGTGAGAAATAACAGTAAGGGCAACATATATGCCCTCATTTGTCTGACATAGACCATTGCGCATGCGCCAGCGGCGTGACGTCATCGCGGATGCACGCAGCCACCATCAAGATAGTACATTCTAGCCTCCTTTATAAAATAAATCCCAGCGCGCGTCTCACAGCGTTCACATCCGGTCGAGGTCTCCACAGCTAATAACTTCAGGTAATCACTAGTCTCTTCCCTCTTCCTTTACATTATTTAATAGGCCTGTACATAACAATAGGCATCTATGGACATCATATTAGGAGGCTCATAACCAGACTTCTTGATCTATATGATAACACTTCATTAATATGCATATACTCAGTGGTTTCCAGTGACTTATATTTATCATGCTGATATATGGCGCCATTAATGCTACCCCATATATGCTGTCCGTCAATGCCTCACTGTGTCTTGCTGCAATGATGATACTCATGGAATTGTCTCTCTTTTAACTTGCTTTGTTTTCGCTTTGACATATACTGGACCCTTAATTGATTTTTCTACTATTTTTTCATGACCCTCATTTTATTTATATGAACTTACAAATGATTCCAATTTATATAATTTCTTATAAATCCCTTGACAAAGGCCAGACATATGGCCGAAACGTTGGGACATGCTATACAAGTTTAATTTGCTCCTATCCGGATGTATCGATTATATGTATGAATATATGAAATGATGTAGAACATCAACCAATAATTAAATTGCATCAAATCAACTCTGGTGTGCCACGAATTTCTTCATTGTCCTATCTTTCATCCAGCTAGAATTTCTGCTGGAGTAGATAGTATGATGAATAACCTTATAAATGCTTCAAATAATTTTGCTTTGGGGTTTGATGTTAATGTGTCCAAATTTATAGATTGGACAGTGTGTGAATTGCAGACCCTTTATCATCAGCAACAAAAAGTGAATACGCAGACAATGTTAATGACAGGAATTGAACAAGTGTGGAGGGCCGTATTCAATTCTAGCATTCCTAAGTCTAGTTGGATACATCTGGAAGCTCAAAAGATGGTCTGCAATGATACTACCTGTTTAGGCACTGTAATCATGTATAATGTTACTAAATCTAATATTATGTGCAGATATGTAGCGATGCCATTAATAATAGGTGCCGCTGGGACTCAACATTATTGGAGCCCAGAATTATATGGCACTCATATAGATAAAGATAACAGAACTCATGATTTATCTCTATGTGATCAGACATTAGAAGGGCGTATATGTAAGTTGCAATCTGCTGTATATGAACCATGTTTATTGCAGAATACGGTAAATGTAGGTGGGTGGAACAGTCTACCTTTGACTTACACAATGATGGTTGAAGCGATTCCGCAGACCATTTGTATGGTTATTAATGCTCCAGTGGTATGGAACATGACCGTTCCTTTCTCAGGATGTATTGGAAATCTGTCTTCAATTACTTGGCAAAAGGAAACATTTGTATTGCAGGAAGACGAAGTGGTATCACGTTATTGGTCTGTGGAATCGCTTGATGTGCCCCAATGGGACTTTAATTTGACTAAATTATATAATATCATAAATCAATTAAATTTAGTGAAAGATCCTATAAAATATATGAATCAAACTCTTGCTCAACATATGGTGGCCACGACCATAGTAGGTGAAAAATTTGTAAGGATGGGATCAAGTATGCAGAAGGCTACATCACATCATTGGTGGAATGTCTTCCTGGGATACTCTCCATCTGCTACCAAAGTCTTGAACTTTTTGGTACACCCTCTTTTGATGATCATGATAGTTATTGTGATCTTGTCCATTTGGAACATATACATGGCTTATAAAACATGTTGTCAAAGGCCTAAAATGGTCATGGTTTCATATACTAACTTTCAATTAAAGGCCATTTGTGATGCAAATGTGATGCAAATGTATAAGAGTGAGTGGAGTGGAATAATGGAGATTGAAACTCAAGTAGTCATGAAACCTTAGGGCCCTTTCACACCTGCGTTATAGTCTTCCGGCATAGAGTTCCGTCGTCGGGGCTCTATGCCGGAAGAATACTGATCAGGATTTTCCTAATGCATTCTGAATGGACAGTCCGTCCTTCAGGATGCATCAGGATGTCTTCAGTTCCGGAACGGAACGTTTTTTGGCCGCAGCAAATAGCGCAGCATGCTGCGCTTTTTGCTCCGGCCAAAAATCCGGAACACTTGCCGCAAGGCCGGATCCGGAATGAATGCCCATTGAAAGGCATTGATCCGGATCCGGCCTTAAGCTAAACGTCGTTTCGGCGCATTGCCGGATGCGACGTTTAGCTTTTTCTCAATGGTTACCATGGCTGCCGGGACGCTAAAGTCCTGGCAGCCATGGTAAACTGTAGTGGGGAGAGGGGAGCAGCATACTTACCATCCGTGCGGCTCCCGGGGCGCTCCAGAGTGACGTCAGGGCGCCCCAGGCGCATGGATGACGTGATCGCATGGATCACATGATCCATGCGCATGGGGCGCTCTGACGTCATTCTGGAGCGCCCCGGGAGCCGCACGGATGGTAAGTATGCCGCTCCCCCGCTCCCCACTACTACTATGGCACCCAGGACTTTAATAGCGTCCTGGGTGCCATAGTAACACTGAAAGCATTTTGAAGACGGATCCGTCTTCAAATGCTTTCAGTACACTTGCGTTTTTCCGGATCCGGCGTGTAATTCCGGCAAGTGGAGTACACGCCGAATCCGGACAACGCAAGTGTGAAAGAGGCCTTAGTTAGTTTACTGAGGGTACTGGAGTTCTGGAAAACAAAGAAGATTCTCAGGCATTGTCACAAGTCAGTTTTGACTGCGATTGCGTTCCGATGTTCAGTTTTTATCGCGCGGGTGCAATGCGTTTTGCATGCGCGTGATAAAAAACTGAATGTGGTACACAGACCCGAACTTCTTCACAGAAGTTCAAGTTTGGGTTCAAGGTTGTGTAGATTGTATTATTTCCCCTTATAACATGGTTATAAGGGAAAATAATAGCAATCTGAATACAGAATGTATAGTACAATGGCGCTGGAAGGGTTAAAAAATTTTTTTAAACTTACCTTAATCCACTTGTTTGCACAGCCGGCATCTCTTCTGTCTTGTTGTGTGAGGAATAGGACCTTTGATGACGTCACTACGCTCATCACATAGTCCGTCACATGATAGTAAAAGATCATGTGACGGACCATGTGATGAGCATAGTGACGTCATCAAAGGTCCTATTCCTCACACAACAAGACAGAAGAGATGCCGGCTGCGCGAACAAGTGGATTAAGGTGAGTTAAATTATTATTATTATTTTTTTAACCCCTCCAGTGCTATTGTACTATGCATTCTGTATTCAGAAAGCTATTATTTTCCCTTATAACCATGTTATAAGGAAAATAATACAGTGAATAGACTTTCATCCTAGCAACCGTGAAAATCGCACTGCATCCACACTTGCTTGCGATTTTAACGCAGCCCCATTCACTTCTATGGGGCCTGTGTTGCGTGAAAAACGAGCGGAAAACTCGCCCGTGTGAAAGGGGCCTTATTGTCAACCATAATTTTATTATCATTTATCCTAAATAAAGTAATTGTTTTTCTTTAACTCATTTAGCTCCTAGTCTGTGTGCTAGTGAGCGCTCCGTAGTAGTGTTAGCAACACTTTTATCAGGCAAAACAGCGTCCCTGTGCAGCCTGCCTAATCTGTCAATAGCTGTGAACGTTACAGGGTATTCAGAGCGCGATGTGTCAGGTACCTCTAAACATCATGCTCCATCAAGCGGCAGACAGAAAGAGACCAGGGGGTGTGTCTCTTGCTTAGAGCCCCCATTCCTTTCATCTCCTGCCAATACAAAGTAAATACTGCGCTCCCCTCTATGCAAACTAAATTATTTTTATTAGTAGACTTGCTCTGTAAGTGATTTATTTAGATATGAATTCTATTTACACCAAGTAAAGCATACATCTGTTAGATTTATATCAAGCTGACAGCTCAAGGGGAGTGTCTTTTCTGCTGCAGCTCAGGGGGCGTGTCTCAGCTCTGCCTATCACAGCTCAGGAGGCAGTTGAAGGATGCAACTGAGCACGTGCGGCCTTCTCAGTGAGCAGGTCAAAGAAATAAGAAAAAAAAAAACTGAAGATATCACTATTAGGGATGAGCGAACCCGAACTGTATAGTTCGGGTTCGTACCGAATTTTGGGGTGTCCGTGACACGGACCCGAACCCGGACATTTTCGTAAAAGTCCGGGTTCGGGTTCGGTGTTCGTCGCTTTCTTCGCGCTTTTGTGACGCTTTCTTGGCGCTTTTTGAAAGGCTGCAAAGCAGCCAATCAACAAGCGTCATACTACTTGCCCCAAGAGGCCATCACAGCCATGCCTACTATTGGCATGGCTGTGATTGGCCAGAGCACCATGTGACCCAGCCTCTATTTAAGCTGGAGTCACATAGCGCCGCCCGTCACTCTGCTCTGATTAGCGTAGGGAGAGGTTGCGGCTGCGACAGTAGGGCGAGATTAGGCAGATTAACTCCTCCAAAGGACTTGATTAACTGATCGATCTGCAGCTGTGGATCATTGAGCTGCTGATCCTCAATTGCTCACTGTTTTTAGGCTGCACAGACCGTTTGTCAGTCTCATTTTTCTGGGGTGATCGGCGGCCATTTTGTGTCTTGTGGTGCGCCAGCACAAGCTGCGACCAAGTGCATTTAACCCTCAATGGTGTGGTTGTTTTTTGGCTAAAGCCTACATCAGGGTGAAGCTGTGACACCAAGTGCATTTAACCAGCAATAGTCTGTTCATTTTTTGGCCATATACAAAATCAGGGGCAAGCTGCGCCTGTCACCAAGTGCATTTAACCCTCAATGGTGTGGTTGTTTTTTGGCTAAAGCCTACATCAGGGTGAAGCTGTCACACCAAGTGCATTTAACCAGCAATAGTCTGTTCATTTTTTGGCCATATACAAAATCAGGGGCAAGCTGCGCCTGTCACCAAGTGCATTTAACCCTCAATGGTGTGGTTGTTTTTTGGCTAAAGCCTACATCAGGGTGAAGCTGTCACACCAAGTGCATTTAACCAGCAATAGTCTGTTCATTTTTTGGCCATATACAAAATCAGGGGCAAGCTGCGCCTGTCACCAAGTGCATTTAACCCTCAATGGTGTGGTTGTTTTTTGGCTAAAGCCTACATCAGGGTGAAGCTGTCACACCAAGTGCATTTAACCAGCAATAGTCTGTTCATTTTTTGGCCATATCCCAGTCTAATTCTGTCACTAAATCCATACCGGTCACCCAGCGCCTAAATACTAGGCCTCAAATTTATATCCAGCTAAATCTGTCCCTAGTGCTGTAGCTGGGCGAGTTATTTAGTGTCCGTTCAAGCACATTTCTTGTTCTGGGTTGAAATACAATTCCCAATTTAGCAATTTCATAATTTAGTGGTTCCTGCTATATCAGAGCTCTTTGAAATCTATCCCAAAAAGGGTATATAATATTGAAGGTGCACATAGGGTCATTCAGAGTAACTTCACACACACCCGCTACTGTGTATTTCCAAGTCTAATTCTGTCACTAAATCCATACCGGTGACCCAGCGCCTAAATACTAGGCCTCAAATTTAATTCCCTCTAAATCTCTCGTTACCCACCGCTGTACTGTTGTTGCTGGGCAAGATATTTAGTGTCCGTCAAAGCACATTTTTTGTTCTGGGTTGAAGTACAATTCCCAATTTAGCAATTTCATAATTTAGTGGTTTCTGCTATATCAGAGCTATTTGAAATCTATCCCAAAAAGGGTATATAATATTGAAGGTGCACATAGGGTCATTCAGAATAACTTCACACACACCCGCTACTGTGTATTTCCAAGTCTAATTCTGTCACTAAACCCATACCTGTCACCCAGCGCCTAAATACTAGGCCTCAAATTTAAATCCCTCTAAATCTCTCGTTACCGTTGTCCTGTTGTAGCTGGGAAAGTTATTTAGTGCCCGTCAAAGCACATTTTTTGTTCTGGGTTGAAGTACAATTCCCAATTTAGCAATTTCATAATTTAGTGGTTCCTGCTATATCAGAGCTATTTGAAATCTATCCCAAAAAGGGTATATAATATTGAAGGTGCACATAGGGTCATTCAGAATAACTTCACACACACCCGCTACTGTGTATTTCCAAGTCTAATTCTGTCACTAAATCCATACCGGTGACCCAGCGCCTAAATACTAGGCCTCAAATTTAATTCCCTCTAAATCTCTCGTTACCCACCGCTGTACTGTTGTTGCTGGGCAAGATATTTAGTGTCCGTCAAAGCACATTTTTGTTCTGGGTTGAAGTACAATTCCCAATTTAGCAATTTCATAATTTAGTGGTTTCTGCTATATCAGAGCTATTTGAAATCTATCCCTAAAAGGGTATATAATATTGAAGGTGCACATAGGGTCATTCAGAATAACTTCACACACACCCGCTACTGTGTATTTCCAAGTCTAATTCTGTCACTAAACCCATACCTGTCACCCAGCGCCTAAATACTAGGCCTCAAATTTATATCCAGCTAAATCTGTCCCTAGTGCTGTAGCTGGGCGAGTTATTTAGTGTCCGTTCAAGCACATTTCTTGTTCTGGGTTGAAATACAATTCCCAATTTAGCAATTTCATAATTTAGTGGTTCCTGCTATATCAGAGCTCTTTGAAATCTATCCCAAAAAGGGTATATAATATTGAAGGTGCACATAGGGTCATTCAGAGTAACTTCACACACACCCGCTACTGTGTATTTCCAAGTCTAATTCTGTCACTAAATCCATACCGGTGACCCAGCGCCTAAATACTAGGCCTCAAATTTAATTCCCTCTAAATCTCTCGTTACCCACCGCTGTACTGTTGTTGCTGGGCAAGATATTTAGTGTCCGTCAAAGCACATTTTTTGTTCTGGGTTGAAGTACAATTCCCAATTTAGCAATTTCATAATTTAGTGGTTTCTGCTATATCAGAGCTATTTGAAATCTATCCCAAAAAGGGTATATAATATTGAAGGTGCACATAGGGTCATTCAGAATAACTTCACACACACCCGCTACTGTGTATTTCCAAGTCTAATTCTGTCACTAAACCCATACCTGTCACCCAGCGCCTAAATACTAGGCCTCAAATTTAAATCCCTCTAAATCTCTCGTTACCGTTGTCCTGTTGTAGCTGGGAAAGTTATTTAGTGCCCGTCAAAGCACATTTTTTGTTCTGGGTTGAAGTACAATTCCCAATTTAGCAATTTCATAATTTAGTGGTTCCTGCTATATCAGAGCTATTTGAAATCTATCCCAAAAAGGGTATATAATATTGAAGGTGCACATAGGGTCATTCAGAATAACTTCACACACACCCGCTACTGTGTATTTCCAAGTCTAATTCTGTCACTAAATCCATACCGGTGACCCAGCGCCTAAATACTAGGCCTCAAATTTAATTCCCTCTAAATCTCTCGTTACCCACCGCTGTACTGTTGTTGCTGGGCAAGATATTTAGTGTCCGTCAAAGCACATTTTTTGTTCTGGGTTGAAGTACAATTCCCAATTTAGCAATTTCATAATTTAGTGGTTTCTGCTATATCAGAGCTATTTGAAATCTATCCCAAAAAGGGTATATAATATTGAAGGTGCACATAGGGTCATTCAGAATAACTTCACACACACCCGCTACTGTGTATTTCCAAGTCTAATTCTGTCACTAAACCCATACCTGTCACCCAGCGCCTAAATACTAGGCCTCAAATTTAAATCCCTCTAAATCTCTCGTTACCGTTGTCCTGTTGTAGCTGGGAAAGTTATTTAGTGCCCGTCAAAGCACATTTTTTGTTCTGGGTTGAAGTACAATTCCCAATTTAGCAATTTCATAATTTAGTGGTTCCTGCTATATCAGAGCTATTTGAAATCTATCCCAAAAAGGGTATATAATATTGAAGGTGCACATAGGGTCATTCAGAATAACTTCACACACACCCGCTACTGTGTATTTCCAAGTCTAATTCTGTCACTAAATCCATACCGGTGACCCAGCGCCTAAATACTAGGCCTCAAATTTAATTCCCTCTAAATCTCTCGTTACCCACCGCTGTACTGTTGTTGCTGGGCAAGATATTTAGTGTCCGTCAAAGCACATTTTTTGTTCTGGGTTGAAGTACAATTCCCAATTTAGCAATTTCATAATTTAGTGGTTTCTGCTATATCAGAGCTATTTGAAATCTATCCCTAAAAGGGTATATAATATTGAAGGTGCACATAGGGTCATTCAGAATAACTTCACACACACCCGCTACTGTGTATTTCCAAGTCTAATTCTGTCACTAAACCCATACCTGTCACCCAGCGCCTAAATACTAGGCCTCAAATTTATATCCAGCTAAATCTGTCCCTAGTGCTGTAGCTGGGCGAGTTATTTAGTGTCCGTTCAAGCACATTTCTTGTTCTGGGTTGAAATACAATTCCCAATTTAGCAATTTCATAATTTAGTGGTTCCTGCTATATCAGAGCTCTTTGAAATCTATCCCAAAAAGGGTATATAATATTGAAGGTGCACATAGGGTCATTCAGAGTAACTTCACACACACCCGCTACTGTGTATTTCCAAGTCTAATTCTGTCACTAAATCCATACCGGTGACCCAGCGCCTAAATACTAGGCCTCAAATTTAATTCCCTCTAAATCTCTCGTTACCCACCGCTGTACTGTTGTTGCTGGGCAAGATATTTAGTGTCCGTCAAAGCACATTTTTTGTTCTGGGTTGAAGTACAATTCCCAATTTAGCAATTTCATAATTTAGTGGTTTCTGCTATATCAGAGCTATTTGAAATCTATCCCAAAAAGGGTATATAATATTGAAGGTGCACATAGGGTCATTCAGAATAACTTCACACACACCCGCTACTGTGTATTTCCAAGTCTAATTCTGTCACTAAACCCATACCTGTCACCCAGCGCCTAAATACTAGGCCTCAAATTTAAATCCCTCTAAATCTCTCGTTACCGTTGTCCTGTTGTAGCTGGGAAAGTTATTTAGTGCCCGTCAAAGCACATTTTTTGTTCTGGGTTGAAGTACAATTCCCAATTTAGCAATTTCATAATTTAGTGGTTCCTGCTATATCAGAGCTATTTGAAATCTATCCCAAAAAGGGTATATAATATTGAAGGTGCACATAGGGTCATTCAGAATAACTTCACACACACCCGCTACTGTGTATTTCCAAGTCTAATTCTGTCACTAAATCCATACCGGTGACCCAGCGCCTAAATACTAGGCCTCAAATTTAATTCCCTCTAAATCTCTCGTTACCCACCGCTGTACTGTTGTTGCTGGGCAAGATATTTAGTGTCCGTCAAAGCACATTTTTTGTTCTGGGTTGAAGTACAATTCCCAATTTAGCAATTTCATAATTTAGTGGTTTCTGCTATATCAGAGCTATTTGAAATCTATCCCAAAAAGGGTATATAATATTGAAGGTGCACATAGGGTCATTCAGAATAACTTCACACACACCCGCTACTGTGTATTTCCAAGTCTAATTCTGTCACTAAACCCATACCTGTCACCCAGCGCCTAAATACTAGGCCTCAAATTTAAATCCCTCTAAATCTCTCGTTACCGTTGTCCTGTTGTAGCTGGGAAAGTTATTTAGTGCCCGTCAAAGCACATTTTTTGTTCTGGGTTGAAGTACAATTCCCAATTTAGCAATTTCATAATTTAGTGGTTCCTGCTATATCAGAGCTATTTGAAATCTATCCCAAAAAGGGTATATAATATTGAAGGTGCACATAGGGTCATTCAGAATAACTTCACACACACCCGCTACTGTGTATTTCCAAGTCTAATTCTGTCACTAAATCCATACCGGTGACCCAGCGCCTAAATACTAGGCCTCAAATTTAATTCCCTCTAAATCTCTCGTTACCCACCGCTGTACTGTTGTTGCTGGGCAAGATATTTAGTGTCCGTCAAAGCACATTTTTTGTTCTGGGTTGAAGTACAATTCCCAATTTAGCAATTTCATAATTTAGTGGTTTCTGCTATATCAGAGCTATTTGAAATCTATCCCTAAAAGGGTATATAATATTGAAGGTGCACATAGGGTCATTCAGAATAACTTCACACACACCCGCTACTGTGTATTTCCAAGTCTAATTCTGTCACTAAATCCATACCGGTGACCCAGCGCCTAAATACTAGGCCTCAAATTTAATTCCCTCTAAATCTCTCGTTACCCACCGTTGTACTGTTGTTGCTGGGCAAGATATTTAGTGTCCGTCAAAGCACATTTTTTGTTCTGGGTTGAAGTACAATTCCCAATTTAGCAATTTCATAATTTAGTGGTTTCTGCTATATCAGAGCTATTTGAAATCTATCCCTAAAAGGGTATATAATATTCAAGGTGCACATTGGGTCATTCAGAATAACTTCACACACACACGCTTCTGTGCATTTCCAAGTCTAATTCTGTCACTAAATCCATACCGGTCACCCAGCGCCTAAATACTAGGCCTCAAATTTATATCCCGCTGAATTTGAATACAATACATTGGGCCAAATAATATATTTGTTGTTGTGGTGAACCATAACAATGAGAAAAACATCTAGTAAGGGACGCGGACGTGGACATGGTCGTGGTGGTGTTAGTGGACCCTCTGGTGCTGGGAGAGGACGTGGCCGTTCTGCCACATCCACACGTCCTAGTGTACCAACTACCTCAGGTCCCAGTAGCCGCCAGAATTTACAGCGATATATGGTGGGGCCCAATGCCGTTCTAAGGATGGTAAGGCCTGAGCAGGTACAGGCATTAGTCAATTGGGTGGCCGACAGTGGATCCAGCACGTTCACATTATCTCCCACCCAGTCTTCTGCAGAAAGCGCACAGATGGCGCCTGAAAACCAACCCCATCAGTCTGTCACATCACCCCCATGCATACCAGGGAAACTGTCTCAGCCTCAAGTTATGCAGCAGTCTCTTATGCTGTTTGAAGACTCCGCTGGCAGGGTTTCCCAAGGGCATCCACCTAGCCCTTCCCCAGCGGTGAAAGACATAGAATGCACTGACGCACAACCACTTATGTTTCCTGATGATGAGGACATGGGAATACCACCTCAGCATGTCTCTGATGATGACGAAACACAGGTGCCAACTGCTGCGTCTTTCTGCAGTGTGCAGACTGAACAGGAGGTCAGGGATCAAGACTGGGTGGAAGACGATGCAGGGGACGATGAGGTCCTAGACCCCACATGGAATGAAGGTCGTGCCACTGACTTTCACAGTTCGGAGGAAGAGGCAGTGGTGAGACCGAGCCAACAGCGTAGCAAAAGAGGGAGCAGTGGGCAAAAGCAGAACACCCGCCGCCAAGAGACTCCGCCTGCTACTGACCGCCGCCATCTGGGACCGAGCACCCCAAAGGCAGCTTCAAGGAGTTCCCTGGCATGGCACTTCTTCAAACAATGTGCTGACGACAAGACCCGAGTGGTTTGCACGCTGTGCCATCAGAGCCTGAAGCGAGGCATTAACGTTCTGAACCTGAGCACAACCTGCATGACCAGGCACCTGCATGCAAAGCATGAACTGCAGTGGAGTAAACACCTTAAAACCAAGGAAGTCACTCAGGCTCCCCCTGCTACCTCTTCTGCTGCTGCCGCCTCGGCCTATTCTGCTGCTGCCGCCTCGGCCTCTTCCTCCGCCTCTGGAGGAACGTTGGCACCTGCCGCCCAGCAAACAGGGGATGTACCACCAACACCACCACCACCACCTCCGTCACCAAGCGTCTCAACCATGTCACACGCCAGCGTTCAGCTCTCCATCTCACAAACATTTGATAGAAAGCGTAAATTCCCACCTAGCCACCCTCGATCCCTGGCCCTGAATGCCAGCATTTCTAAACTACTGGCCTATGAAATGCTGTCATTTAGGCTGGTGGACACAGACAGCTTCAAACAGCTCATGTCGCTTGCTGTCCCACAGTATGTTGTTCCCAGCCGGCACTACTTCTCCAAGAGAGCCGTGCCTTCCCTGCACAACCAAGTATCCGATAAAATCAAGTGTGCACTGCGCAACGCCATCTGTAGCAAGGTCCACCTAACCACAGATACGTGGACCAGTAAGCACGGCCAGGGACGCTATATCTCCCTAACTGCACACTGGGTAAATGTAGTGGCAGCTGGGCCCCAGGCGGAGAGCTGTTTGGCGCACGTCCTTCCGCCGCCAAGGATCGCAGGGCAACATTCTTTGCCTCCTGTTGCCACCTCCTCCTTCTCGGCTTCCTCCTCCTCTTCTTCCACCTGCTCATCCAGTCAGCCACACACCTTCACCACCAACTTCAGCACAGCCCGGGGTAAACGTCAGCAGGCCATTCTGAAACTCATATGTTTGGGGGACAGGCCCCACACCGCACAGGAGTTGTGGCGGGGTATAGAACAACAGACCGACGAGTGGTTGCTGCCGGTGAGCCTCAAGCCCGGCCTGGTGGTGTGTGATAATGGGCGAAATCTCGTTGCAGCTCTGGGACTAGCCAATTTGACGCACATCCCTTGCTTGGCGCATGTGCTGAATTTGGTGGTGCAGAAGTTCATTCACAACTACCCCGACATGTCAGAGCTGCTGCATAAAGTGCGGGCCGTCTGTTCGCGCTTCCGGCGTTCACATCCTGCTGCTGCTCGCCTGTCTGCGCTACAGCGTAACTTCGGCCTTCCCGCTCACCGCCTCATATGCGACGTGCCCACCAGGTGGAACTCCACCTTGCACATGCTGGACAGACTGTGCGAGCAGCAGCAGGCCATAGTGGAGTTTCAGCTGCAGCACGCACGGGTCAGTCGCACTACAGAACAGCACCACTTCACCACCAATGACTGGGCCTCCATGCGAGACCTGTGTGCCCTGTTGCGCTGTTTCGAGTACTCCACCAACATGGCCAGTGGCGATGACACCGTTATCAGCGTTACAATACCACTTCTATGTCTCCTTGAGAAAACACTTAGGGCGATGATGGAAGAGGAGGTGGCCCAGGAGGAGGAGGAGGAGGAGGAGGAAGAGGGGTCATTTTTAGCACTTTCAGGCCAGTCTCTTCGAAGTGACTCAGAGGGAGGTTTTTGGCAACAGCAGAGGCCAGGTACAAATGTGGCCAGCCAGGGCCCACTACTGGAGGACGAGGAGGACGAGGATGAGGAGGAGGTGGAGGAGGATGAGGATGAAGCATGGTCACAGCGGGGTGGCACCCAACGCAGCTCGGGTCCATCACTGGTGCGTGGCTGGGGGGAAAGGCAGGACGATGACGATACGCCTCCCACAGAGGACAGCTTGTCCTTATCCCTGGGCAGCCTGGCACACATGAGCGACTACATGCTGCAGTGCCTGCGCAACGACAGCAGAGTTGCCCACATTTTAACCTGTGCGGACTACTGGGTTGCCACCCTGCTGGATCCACGCTACAAAGACAATGTGCCCACCTTACTTCCTGCACTGGAGCGTGATAGGAAGATGCGCGAGTACAAGCGCACGTTGGTAGACACGCTACTGAGAGCATTCCCAAATGTCACAGGGGAACAAGTGGAAGCCCAAGGCCAAGGCAGAGGAGGAGCAAGAGGTCGCCAAGGCAGCTGTGTCACGGCCAGCTCCTCTGAGGGCAGGGTTAGCATGGCAGAGATGTGGAAAACTTTTGTCAACACGCCACAGCTAACTGCACCACCACCTGATACGCAACGTGTTAGCAGGAGGCAACATTTCACTAACATGGTGGAACAGTACGTGTGCACACCCCTCCACGTACTGACTGATGGTTCGGCCCCATTCAACTTCTGGGTCTCTAAATTGTCCACGTGGCCAGAGCTAGCCTTTTATGCCTTGGAGGTGCTGGCCTGCCCGGCAGCCAGCGTTTTGTCTGAACGTGTATTCAGCACGGCAGGGGGCGTCATTACAGACAAACGCAGCCGCCTGTCTACAGCCAATGTGGACAAGCTGACGTTCATAAAAATGAACCAGGCATGGATCCCACAGGACCTGTCCGTCCCTTGTCCAGATTAGACATTAACTACCTCCCCATAACCATATATTATTGGACTCCAGGGCACTTCCTCATTCAATCCTATTTTTATTTTCATTTTACCATTATATTGCGAGGCTACCCAAAGTTGAATGAACCTCTCCTCTGCCTGTGTGCTAGGCCTAAATATATGCCAATGGACTGTTGCAGTGGTGGGTGACGTGAAGCCTGATTCTCTGCTATGATATGAAGACTGATTCTCTGCTGACATGAAGCCAGATTGTCTGTTACGGGACCTTTCTCCTCTGCCTGGGTTCTGGGCCTAAATTTATGAAAATTGACTCTTACAGTGGTGGGTGACGTGAAGCCTGATTCTCTGCTATGATATGAAGACTGATTCTCTGCTGACATGAAGCCAGATTCTCTGTTACGGGACCTCTCTCCTCTGCCTGGGTGCTGGGCCTAAATTTATGACAATGGACTGTTGCAGTGGTGGCTGACGTGAAGCCTGATTCTCTGCTATGACATGCAGACTGATTCTCTGCTGTCATGAAGCCAGATTGTCTGTTACGGGACCTCTCTGCTCTGCCTGTGTGCTAGGCCTAAATATATGCCAATGGACTGTTGCAGTGGTGGCTGACGTGAAGCCTCATTCTCTGCTATGACATGCAGACTGATTCTCTGCTGTCATGAAGCCAGATTGTCTGTTACGGGACCTCTCTGCTCTGCCTGTGTGCTAGGCCTAAATATATGCCAATGGACTGTTGCAGTGGTGGGTGACGTGAAGCCTCATTCTCTGCTATGACATGCAGACTGATTCTCTGCTGACATGAAGCCAGATTGTCTGTTACGGGACCTCTCTGCTCTGCCTGTGTGCTAGGCCTAAATATATGCCAATGGACTGTTGCAGTGGTGGGTGACGTGAAGCCTCATTCTCTGCTATGACATGCAGACTGATTCTCTGCTGACATGAAGCCAGATTGTCTGTTACGGGACCTCTCTGCTCTGCCTGTGTGCTAGGCCTAAATATATGCCAATGGACTGTTGCAGTGGTGGGTGACGTGAAGCCTCATTCTCTGCTATGACATGCAGACTGATTCTCTGCTGACATGAAGCCAGATTGTCTGTTACGGGACCTCTCTGCTCTGCCTGTGTGCTAGGCCTAAATATATGCCAATGGACTGTTGCAGTGGTGGGTGACGTGAAGCCTCATTCTCTGCTATGACATGCAGACTGATTCTCTGCTGACATGAAGCCAGATTGTCTGTTACGGGACCTCTCTGCTCTGCCTGTGTGCTAGGCCTAAATATATGCCAATGGACTGTTGCAGTGGTGGGTGACGTGAAGCCTCATTCTCTGCTATGACATGCAGACTGATTCTCTGCTGACATGAAGCCAGATCCTCTGTTACGGGAGCTCTCTCCTCTGCCTGGGTGCTGGGCCTAAATTTATGACAATTGACTGTTGCAGTGGTGGGTGACGTGAAGCCTGATTCTCTGCTATGATATGAAGACTGATTCTCTGCTGACATGAAGCCAGATTGTCTGTTACGGGACCTTTCTCCTCTGCCTGGGTTCTGGGCCTAAATTTATGAAAATTGACTCTTACAGTGGTGGGTGACGTGAAGCCTGATTCTCTGCTATGATATGAAGACTGATTCTCTGCTGACATGAAGCCAGATTCTCTGTTACGGGACCTCTCTCCTCTGCCTGGGTGCTGGGTAGTGTTGAGCGCGAATATTCGAAAAGCAAATTTTTTTCGCGAATATCGCAACTTCGCGATTTCGCGAATATTTCGAATATAGTGCTATATATTCGTAAAAACGAATATTCGTTTTTTGTTTCCCCCCCCCCCCCCACAAAATTACAGTACACATATAATTGATTGTTTCCCAAAGGTCCAACAGCTCAGATCTTACTCACATTGCCTAGAAAGTGATTGAGGCGCGAATCTTCGTAAGGCGATTTTATTAGCGCACATGCGAATATCGGCACGTCCCAGAACAGAGGCAAAGGGCTTTGCATTCATACATTAGTGAATTGAGTTGCGAATCTTCGTAAGGCGATTTTATTAGCGCACATGCGAATATCTACACTTGTCCCAGAACAGAGGCAAAGGGCTTTGCATTCATACATTAGTGATTGAATTGAGCTGCGAATCTTCGTAAGGCGATTTTATTAACGCAAATGCAAATATCTACACTTGTCCCCAGAACAGAGAGGCAAAGGCCTGTGCATTCATATAGTATAGCACCATATTCGCGAATACGTAGAACTTCGTAAAAGTCGATTTACGAATATTCGTATTTTTTATTTTACTTTCCACCTTACAGATTACATTGATCTGTACTCTGTCAACTACTGTCATCACCCCCCACTGTATCTCGATTGATTCCCAAAAGTCTCACATTCCCTAGAAAGTGATTGAGGTGCGAATCTTCGTAAGGCGATTTTATTAGCGCACATGCGAATATCTACACTTGTCCCAGAACAGAGGCAAAGGGCATTGCATTCATACATTAGTGATTGAATTGAGTTGCGAATCTTCGTAAGGCGATTTCATTAGCGCACATGTGAATTTTGCATAGCATATGTATTATGCGATAATTCGAATTATCGCATATGCGAAATAATAACGAATTTGAATAATCGCGAATATTTTACGAATATTCTTTCGAATATTCACAAAATTTCGCGAATTCGAATATGGGACATGCCGCTCAACACTAGTGCTGGGCCTAAATTTATGACAATGGACTGTTGCAGTGGTGGGTGACGTGAAGCCTGATTCTCTGCTATGACATGCAGACTGATTCTCTGCTGACATGAAGCCAGATTGTCTGTTACGGGACCTCTCTCCTCTGCCTGGGTGCTGGGCCTAAATATATGCCAATGGACTGTTGCAGTGGTGGCTGACGTGAAGCCTCATTCTCTGCTATGACATGCAGACTAATTCTCTGCTGACATGAAGACAGATTCTCTGTTACGGGACCTCTCTCCTCTGCCTGGGTGCCGGGGCCTAAATATCTGAGAATGGACTGTTCCAGTGGTGGCTGACGTGAAGCCTCATTCTCTGCTATGACATGCAGACTAATTCTCTGCTGACATGAAGACAGATTCTCTGTTACGGGACCTCCCTCCTCTGCCTGGGTGCTGGGCCTAAATATATGCCAATGGACTGTTGCAGTGGTGGCTGACGTGAAGCCTCATTCTCTGCTATGACATGCAGACTAATTCTCTGCTGACATGAAGACAGATTCTCTGTTACGGGACCTCCCTCCTCTGCCTGGGTGCTGGGCCTAAATATATGCCAATGGACTGTTGCAGTGGTGGCTGACGTGAAGCCTCATTCTCTGCTATGACATGCAGACTGATTCTCTGCTGACATGAAGCCAGATTCTCTGTTACGGGACCTCTCTCCTCTGCCTGTGTGTGTGCTGGGCCTAAATATATGCCAATGGACTGTTGCAGTGGTGGCTGACGTGAAGCCTCATTCTCTGCTATGACATGCAGACTGATTCTCTGCTGACATGAAGCCAGATTCTCTGTTACGGGACCTCTCTCCTCTGCCTGTGTGTGTGCTGGGCCTAAATATATGCCAATGGACTGTTGCAGTGGTGGCTGACGTGAAGCCTCATTCTCTGCTATGACATGCAGACTAATTCTCTGCTGACATGAAGACAGATTCTCTGTTACGGGACCTCCCTCCTCTGCCTGGGTGCTGGGCCTAAATATATGCCAATGGACTGTTGCAGTGGTGGCTGACGTGAAGCCTCATTCTCTGCTATGACATGCAGACTGATTCTCTGCTGACATGAAGCCAGATTCTCTGTTACGGGACCTCTCTCCTCTGCCTGTGTGTGTGCTGGGCCTAAATATATGCCAATGGACTGTTGCAGTGGTGGCTGACGTGAAGCCTCATTCTCTGCTATGACATGCAGACTGATTCTCTGCTGACATGAAGCCAGATTCTCTGTTACGGGACCTCTCTCCTCTGCCTGTGTGTGTGCTGGGCCTAAATATATGCCAATGGACTGTTGCAGTGGTGGCTGACGTGAAGCCTCATTCTCTGCTATGACATGCAGACTAATTCTCTGCTGACATGAAGACAGATTCTCTGTTACGGGACCTCCCTCCTCTGCCTGGGTGCTGGGCCTAAATATATGCCAATGGACTGTTGCAGTGGTGGCTGACGTGAAGCCTCATTCTCTGCTATGACATGCAGACTAATTCTCTGCTGACATGAAGACAGATTCTCTGTTACGGGACCTCTCTCCTCTGCCTGGGTGCCGGGGCCTAAATATCTGAGAATGGACTGTTCCAGTGGTGGGTGACGGGAAGCCAGATTCTCTGCTATGGAACCTCTCTCCAATTGATTTTGGTTAATTTTTATTTATTTAATTTTTATTTTAATTCATTTCCCTATCCACATTTGTTTGCAGGGGATTTACCTACATGTTGCTGCCTTTTGCAGCCCTCTAGCTCTTTCCTGGGCTGTTTTACAGCCTTTTTAGTGCCGAAAAGTTCGGGTCCCCATTGACTTCAATGGGGTTCGGGTTCGGGACGAAGTTCGGATCGGGTTCGGATCCCGAACCCGAACATTTCCGGGATGTTCGGCCGAACTTCTCGAACCCGAACATCCAGGTGTTCGCTCAACTCTAATCACTATACATATACATTTTATTGAATAACTCAGTGGATATGCTAAATATTTATTACATGTAATTGCAAAAGTATTTAGATCCAGGTGCTGATTTAAAAACCGTAGAATATTTTTCATGGGACAAGCCCTTTAAGGTCCCCCAGAGTCCACTGTGCATCCTTCTTCACATCCGGTTACATGTTGTGGCTATGCTATGTAACGCTCGGCGCTGTGTGTTTTTCTCTATTCTCACAAATATTATTTTGAGACCATTTAGATAACTTGGTAGAATAACAATAAACAATTGATAGCCAAAAGGCCTGATAACAAGTGCTGTAAGGAAAGGGAGGGAGTTAAAAAAAGTTTACCATCTTCTGCATATGGGTAGTGTGGATAACTTTGTCCAGATCTTGTGATTTCTCTGAGTATTTTCTTATGTGCAGATTTGAGCTAGAGGGGATGTAGTGATACACTGTGATTTCTACATTTATTGAGTACAGCAGAAAATGCCCCCATGACTTCCCCTGCAGATCTTTGAAACAGAGGATGCAATATAGGAAATGTGCATGTAATGTTGGGTATTATATTTACTTCCTAGACCTACTTTATTGGACCGAATGCAATATACAATCAATCGAGATCATGAATCTAGGAATTTCCTATCTTCTGTATTTTCTTCTATTTTTTCACTGCTACATAAACAAAGCTGCAAAGGCAATCACCACATAACCCAGTCATTATCTCATTTGCTACCCGTGTGATAGATAGTCCCTCAGGTCATGGCGCTTCATGTGTTTCTGTTGTGCATTTTCCAAACACGTGTTCAAGTAGTGAATGTGGAACAGGATGTTTTATGGGCAGCAGCAGCATAACACATTTAATTCCAGCCATGAGCACGCTTGTTTACATAGCTGGTATGATACAGTATATTGAAATTAAGCTTGTGATATAAAGTCAGCATTGCCATTTCACCCACTGCACCCTCTAGTGTTTGCAGTCCTCTAGTCTTATTTATTTTTTAATTATACCTTAGTGATATATACTGAAAGCTTTAGATTTTCCAGAAAGCGGCAAAGAAGGTGAAACAATGTTTCAAAGTTGACCTAGAATAATGATGAAGGTAAACAGAAGGCTTCAATCACAGTCTGTAGGATCTTTGACATTCTTCAGAAACGGAGACACAGAATATTTTTGCAGAAGATAGTTTGGCATATTTCCTCCTAATTCCCTTTTTCCTGGCAGAAATATTGGCCTTATTAACCAAGGGGGGAGAGTTTGGTCCCCCTGTGAAGTTTGGAAACAGCAGTGGCCCACATTTATTAATGTGACTGCACCTAGACCTTGTCATAAAATGCACTAGAAGACTGCATTGCAATCTGCTCACCAAGGGGACGTGGCCTCTCTCCTCAGCCAGGCTCTGCTGCGGTAGTTCAGTGTCCCAGTAAGATTTGCCAATGCCAACTGCTCTACCGGTGATAAGTATTTCTTATAAATCAGCTCCCTTAGCACACCATGTGGCTGCAGCCACGCACTACTCCTATCTGCTGCTACCAGCACCTTATCTATCTTTTCCATGTTGTCTGCTACAAAAGAGACATTTGGTGGCAATAGCAAATATTATAGTAAAGTTCTTATACATCCCATCAACATGATCATGATCATTTTTAAAGGTACAGTGGTATATAACTAAAGTCATAGTGGTGTATAATGCAAAGATTGCATATATCATGCAGCGCAAATGGGATATTAATAAACAGAGCACAACTTCAAATTATGATATGGCCCAGGCACACCTTACAGTGTCACCATTTTCTAGTTTAATGGAAAAGGAGACAAAAAGACCTTGTCTGCCACTGTTCCCCTGCTTACCGCCATGTTCAGCGGTGATCTATGGCCGGTGCTTCCCATTCACCGCTGCAGTCCTGGGCTATGTCTGTGTTGTTTTGGGATCCGCTACACAGTTTGCTCTAAGCCCTGGCCACAGCATGCTTGCTGCTTGTTTCCTGCAGCACTTCCTTAAGGGCCAGCGTGCGTCACTTCCTGGGCTTTATGGGTTAGGTCATGTGACCTCGCTGACCTATCCTAGCCCTCCTGCGCATATATAAGTGGCTCAGTGTCAAGGCCCTTGTGTCCTGCTAAGGTTCCTGTTTTCCGCTACTGTTCCTGTGTTCTCGTATCTGTATTCCTGGACTCTGCTATCTGTTAGATCCCTATCTGCTTGCCTTGACTCTCCTGTTGCCGACCCGGATTGCCTGACCTCTACCTGTGCCACCTGCCCTGACCTTTTGCCTGTCTGACTGCACCTCTGCCTCATACTTTGGTCCTGCACCTCTGGTACCTTTCTCAGGTACCACCTGGTCCGCCTGGACCAGCTGCCTCGTGTGCCTATCCTCTTCAAGAGGTAGTGACATGGTGTTCCCCTCGGGAAAGTCTATCCCCACCATCAGGGGTACTGTGAAGATCCAGGGGTTCACTTAGACAACACCCTTAGAGGAGGTAGGACACGTGGCACAGTGGAGTCACATCCGCTGGTTCATGACGCCTTGTCTGTAGATGCATGTTGTGATCATACCCCCTATCCCTGACTACATTTGTTAAGTCCTTCTCAAGATATGTGGCAAGAAAATCTACAGGTCTAAAGTAGATATTTACTGCCACCAATTCTAATGACAGTCTGGAACATTGGAGCTGCATCATTATTTGTGCTGCTGTAATGCCCCAGCATGACATTACCACTTCTGCACCCCGCTACTGTCTTTATTGGTTAACATCATGTCATCTTATGTATTTATTGCAGGTCCTTCACAATGTGCATTCCTACTGTTTGTAACTGTTATGTTCAAGTGTAATTTATCTGGTTCAACAGTAGGTGGCAGCAAGCATGGCAGAGCTACAGTTAGAGAGAATGGAACCCTTCTTTCCATTCTAACTCTCCCTCTAAGGAGGGTAGGGGACTAGTTAGTTAGAGGTCAGTCTAGCTTACCCCCAGCTAGGGGAAGGAAGCAAGGGCTGGGCACGTCGCTGTTGGACGTGCCCCAGTTAAGCAAAGCAAGCCAGCTATAGCACCTTTAGCTCTGCTGGACAAGGAGGCCACAGCTTAAAGCCTCAGAAGCCAGGAGGAGTTTTCCCTGGACAAATCTAGAGACAGACCAGACTACAAAGTGAAGTACAGCCTAAAGAAGAAGCAAAGATTCTATTTAAGCCTGTCAGTACAGCAGAGTCAGAGAGCAACAGGTGTAGCAGAGAGGAGTTTGCCTGCCACAGTTTCATGCTAAAGCCTGCTGGACCAAGATAAAGTCTGTAAATCGTTTGGAGAAACGTTTATGCAAAGTAAAGCTACTTTTCAACTTCATCACAAGGTCTGGACCCAACTGATTGTTCATCCCCAAGTTAACTTTTCCCCTTTTATTGCTTCGGAAGATAACGCCTGGGGTCCAGCGTATCCAGGTAGGAGCACCGTGACACAAAACATTAAGGGACATTGTAGGACACCCTATACCACTCGGCCATTCCTACACCTGGGTACCACCACCAATACCCTTTCTTAAAGGGACTCTATCCCGTTGTTGCTTCACTGCAACTGGCATCACGAATATTTCTTAAAGGGACCCTTTGCCGCTGTCGGACGTCGCACTGCCGGCAACTCTGATTTACATGAAGGTGATTTACGGGATTAAAGCTATTAACATGCTGTAAAGGGGTTAAACACCTTGTCTTTTTTTATAAAGCTTAACATTAAATATATTGTTTGTATTAGGAAATGTCTCAACATAGTGTTCTGGTACATAAATAGATACATTTCTAACCCAAAAGACCTACAGCTCTAAATTTATCATACAAGAATATGAAGCTTTCATGAACATATAGTCGTGTTGTGAAAACAATTTTTATGTTCTGTATTGTGAGGGAACATTTCACATTTGTATTGACCTGTTATGCACTGCTATAAATGTAGCATGGAACACAGAGAGATTACAGTAGGTCAGACAGCTGCATAATATAAAAGTGTGCTCGCTACACATGTTCAGACTTAAAGATTTTCAAGGCTAATCTTTTTATTCCTTATGCGTATGATGTTTCCCTGAAAAATTATAGATTTGTTACTGTTTATGTAATAATTATTTATCTCTATTCCTTAATTCACAGTATGAGGATAATTCACAGAGCTGTACATACAAATGGAGATATCATACGACAAAAAGTTCTGTATTATTCATATTCATCAACCTTTCAACACCATGTGATTGTTGGTCCACAATACTGCACTGGATAAGTTCTTAACTAGATACTCTATTATTATGGCGTTTAATGTATTAAAAAAGATTGCTGTGGCTTCAAACAGCCAGCATGGTATCTAAAGGAAATATGTTATCAGGAAAAAAATTAAAAATTAAATCATGCTTTACGCTAAATGCATTTTTTTATAAGTTGTTTGTTGCTTAATTTTCCATATCAGTATCTACATAAAATAATCCTGAAATCTTGAAGCTTTCACACTGACCTTTAAGCCTAATATTAGGCTGACACTTCCTGGTATGTAGAGATCACTTCCCAGCAGACATCTCATTATCATCACAGTCAGGATTACAAAGGAAGGTAGCACTTCTATCATACTATCATACCCATAACAAAAGTTGATGTATACAGCTTACCTCCATCCCCGCACAGTGACCTCTGCACATGTCTTCTCCAGACTAGAGTTTCCTGTGGTCACTGTGGCTGCTATGAAGCATAATTGTGAATGCTGTTAGACCAGAATAGTGGCTTAGGCAAGATTGCTGCCCCCATAATCATGTACAGAAAACAATCTAAAATCAGAAAGATTTGAGAAAAATAATGTTTCACTATCTGGTTTTAATTAGCAAAAAATTAAAAAAATATATAGGTTATACATTCCCATTAGCTTTATGTCTATGCATAGGTTTTGATCTCTGTATCAGAAAAGCAAAGCTGACTGCTAGACAGATAAACAAAAAAATATATAAAGTTCATAATATGCAACTAATTTAAATAAAAAAATCACATCCGTGAAAAAAATCAGTCCATGCTACATCCGTAAAAATGTCCGTGAAGCATACGTGTTTGGTCCATGTGTCCGTTTTTTACTCTCTGTGTGTCATCCATGTTCCACAGCTGTAAATGAATATCCACATCGTGTCCTATCAGTGGTCAGTGAAAAACGGATGCAACACGGATGCCATGCGTGTTGTGTTCGTGATTTTCATGGACCCATAGACCTCAATGGGTGTATTTGGTCTGCATCACGGACCAAAGTAGTGCAACTCACCATGATTTTTTTCACTGACACACGGTCAGTAAAAAAATATTGATGTTTGAACAGACAAATAAATGGGTATATGTGCTGTCTGTGGAAAATGCGGACATCACATGTCAGTGGAAAACGGAAATGTGAACCAGGCCTAAGGTCTCATATTCTATGCAGAGAGCCTGCATACAGTGCATGAAGGTTGGATGGTCTATACGGCATTCATACATTGCAGTATCTACCCTTCCCTAGGGTAGAATACCTCCATACATACAGAGTCCAATGAACGATGCTGATTTTTTTGGGATGAAATCTGTTGCTAAATGAAATGAAATATTAGATTGTGTTTGTGACGACAAGGAAACGTCAATCAACCCAGTTGAACATAACATGTTGTTTACTAAGAATGACATTTTTCCAACCGATATCACAGTGTTTCTCAGGAATCCTCTGTACCTTGTTTTTCAATATGTAAATTTGGTATGACATTTCCTTTTAGCATGAATTTCTCAAGGAAGAGATCGCGGAACAGGGAACTAAGTGTAAAAAGCTGCAATGAAGGTAAAACAATGTGTTCATAAAGACCTAGATGAATGATAAAAGTAAGCAGAAAGCGTGAACATCCTGCAGGTTCTCCTACATTGTCCAGAAAAAACTGACTTGTGGAATATTTTAAAAGATCATAGGTCGGGCTATTTCAATTTTCAATTTTTGCAGGCAAAAGTGTAGACCTTAATTAGCTAAAGGGGCTGATATCCTATGAAATTTGGAAAAAGCACTGGTCTACTTTAACTGATGTGATGGCACCTAGACCTTGCACTTTGCTCACCAAGGGGAAGTGGCTTAGAGGGTAAAGAAAAAGGGTGAGGCCTAATATGAGAAATGTTGGCACACAATTCTACTGCAAATTATGCCAACCAATAGGTCATATAAAGTTAGACAAAAGTGTCTAGCCGTGCATCAAATTTGTCATCTAGCCTGAGCTGCTAAGATAATTATGGTGCATCCTTAGACTGTCTAAGTTTAGACCATCGACATTTTAGTCAGCATTAGGAAATCTACCGCACTGAATGGAGGGATTTATCAAGACTTGTGCAAAGGAAAGCTGGCTTAGATGCCCATAGCAACCAATCAGATTGGGCAACTAAGCCAGTTTTACTTAGACCAGTTTTGGTGAGGCAGATTTATCAAAACTGGTCTAAGTAAAACTGGCTTAGGAGGCATCTTGATTCAGTAGACTCCTTTCCCCACCTGAGTATATTCAACGCAGCAGCTTTATTGCAGATATCTTGCACAGATATCTGAACAGAACTTAGAGAAATCCATGTGTTTGCTGCCAAAACAACTCATTTTCAGTTGCAGACATTTCTGCAATAAATCTAGCGCATGTGAATATAACTATGTCTATGCTCCCTCCACTCATCCTTTTCAAAGCCCCCTTTCTTCTACTGTTTCAATACTAAAATACCCAAAAATATTAAAATACTAAATACTAAAATACCAAAATATTTTTACTAATGACCTTATCCTCCAGATAGTGACATAGTAACGTAGTTTATAAGGCTGAAAAAAGTCATCTGTCCATCCAGTTCGGCCTGTCATCCTGCAAGTTGATAAATATAAAGTGAGGTAGAAGCCAATTTTCCTCACTTTAAGGGATTAAAATTCCTTCCCGACTCCAATCAGACAATCAGAATAACTCCCTGGATCAACGACCCCTCTCTAGTAGCTATAGCCTGTAATATTATTACGCTCCAGAAATACATCCAGGCCCCTCTTGAATTCCTTTATTGTACTCACCATCACCACCTCCTCAGGCAGAGAGTTCCATAGTCTCACTGCTCTTACCGTAAAGAATCCTCTTCTATGTTTGTGTACAAACCTTCTTTCCTCCAGACACAGAGGATGTCCCCTCGTCACAGTCACAGTCCTGGGGATAAATAGAATTAATAGAAACCAGTGTCAGGCAGCTTCTGTCAAAGCCAATAAGATAATGGGTTGCATCAAAAGGGGCATAGATGCCCGTGATGAGAACATAGTCCTGCCACTTTACAAATCACTAGTTAGACCACACATAGAGTACTGGAGAGGGTTCAACGAAGGGCAACTAAAGTAATAACTGGAATGGGGCAACTACAGTACCCTGAAAGATTATCAAAATTAGGGTTATTCACTTTAGAAAAAAGACGACTGAGGGGAGATCTAATTACTATGTATAAATATATCAGGGGTCAGTACAGAGATCTCTCCCATCATCTATTTATCCCCAGGACTGTGACTGTGACGAGGGGACAGTTTATTTTCTTCAGTGAATACAGTGGAGAAAAAATATTTCATAGCTTTGCTTTCTCCTCATTGCTGTCTGCAACTCCCCCCTCATCACTATGTAAAGGGCCGAGACATTCAGATTGATACTTTTTACCATTTATATCATTAAAGAACATTTTAGGGTTAGTTTTACTCTTTTTGGCAATTAATCTCTCGGTCTCTAGTTTGGTTGCTTTTATTTGGTGATGGATCATGTGATGGACCGTGTGATGAGCGCAGTGACATCACCCCCACCACAGGTCCTTTTCCTACTGCACAGCAAAGATGAAGACAGAAGAGAAGCCAGGCTGCGCGAACAAGTGGATTAAGGTGAGTTAAACAATTTTTTACTTTTTTTTAACCCCTCCAGCACTATTTTACTAAGCATTCTGTATTAAGAATGCTATTATTTTCCCTTATAACCATGTTATAAGGGAAAATAATAATGATCGGGTCCCCATCCCGATCATCTCCTAGCAACCGTGCGTGAAAATCGCACTGCATCCGCACTTGCTTGCGGATGCTTGCGATTTTCACGCAGCCCCATTCACTTCTATGGGGCCTGCGTTATGTGAAAAACGCACAAAATAGAGCATGCTGCGAATTTCACGCAACGCACAAGTGATGCATGAAAACCACCGCTCATGTGCACAGCCCCATAGAAGTGAATGGGTCCGGATTTAGTGCGGGTGGAATGCGTTCACCTCATGCATTGGACCTGCGCGGAAATCTCGCCCGTGTGAAAGAGGCCTTAACCTTTTATTCCCAGATAGGTCATCAGTATCTGATCAGTGGGGGTCCGACACCCAGGACCACTGCCAATAAGCCTTTTAAGAAGGCACTGGTGCTATCAGTAGCGTTGCGGCCTTCTCACAGCTTCCCCTAGGCCATGTGACGTCATGTTCATCTGGCCTAGGCACATTGAAGTGGTTGAGGCAGAACTGCGATACCAAGCACAGCTGCTATACTATGTACGGAGCCGCGCTTGGTAAGCTGGTAGAAGGCAGTGGTGAGCAGAAGGAAGCGGCCAGCAGATACTAATGATCTATACAGAAGATAGGTCATCAGTAAAAATATCTCTGAAAAACCTTTTAAATCATAATTGGAAAAGCCATGTATGCATATATTGTACGCCTATCACTTCTCAGCTTGCAGGAAAGCAGGATACATGGTATAGAAAGAGTGAGTGAAAGTTCATTTCCAGTCTTATTTGCTTATGATTTCATCTGGCATTGAAATATAGGTTTACTTGCTTTTATGGGAAAGGAATCAGGTGGTCTAGTCATGTTACAAATTTAGTATTGACTCTTGAGAAAAACATCCTTCAAGGTGGATATTTGTAAGCTTTGGCCGGCAGTTAAAAGGCTTCATTACTGTCAATGTTTCTTTTGCTTGATAGTGAGCAAAAACAGAAACCACATCCTTCCCTGCCAGCTGTCCCAACCAAACGGACTGTCTACAGGTACTTTTGGGAAAACAACATTTTGCAACTTTTGGTCAGGGATACACTTCCTCTTAGTTTTGTATTTTTTTCTACTTTATTTTTTTCATAGTTTGCCCTGTTCTACTCATGGAGCACCTAGTATACTCTACTTTCTGTTCATATCTCAGTACATGAACAATCTGAAGTCATCTGTCCAGAAAACTATACACCAGTGGTGTTCAACCCAGCTCATTATTGGGGCTTCAAATGGAAAACACCGCAATCATAGTGGCAGACAGCACATTGACCCACATTTGCTGCCACTGGCATTTTGGTAGGTCTTAGGGTCCATTCACATGTGGATCCACAAAACACATAAGGACGTGTGAATGGACCCTTAGGCCTCTTTCACACGGGCAAGATTTCCGCGCGGGTGCAATGCGTGAGGAGAACGCATTGCACCCGCACTGAATCCGGACCCATTCACTTCAATGGGGCTGTGCACATGAGCGGTGATTTTCACGCATCACTTGTGCATTGCGTGAAAATCGCAGCATGCTCTATATTGTGCGTTTTCCACGCAATGCAGGCCCAATTGAAGTGAATGGGGCTGCGTGAAAATCGCAAGCATCCGCAAGCAATGGTTATAAGGGAAAATAATAGCATTATTAATACAGAATGCATAGTAAAATAGGGATGGAGGGGTTAAAATTTTTTTTTTTTGCTCACCTTAATCCACTTGTTCGCGCCGCCCAGTGTAACGTTATACTTCCCTACTTCCCTGAGCTTTCCCTACCCTCGTCACTGGAAATGACATGAAGAGGTATGCAGCGCCGCGCAGGCGCACAACGTCGGGTTAGGGAAATTTCACAGCAGAGTGCGCCGGGAGCCTCACCGGCGGTTAGGGTAGGGGAAAATTGTGGGCCAGTGCGCAGGCACGGTGATCGGATGGATGTTCTCAGGTGGACACCGGCCGACACTGCGCATGCGCTGGGAGCCTCACCAGCAGTTAGGGAAGGGAAAAATTACGTACGGGCCAGTGCTTTTTGCCTACCCTAACCACTGGTGAGGCTCCCAGCGCATGCGCAGTGTCAGCCGGTGTCCAGCTGAGAACATCCATCCGATCACCGCGCCTGCGCACTGGCCCATAATTTTTCCCTACCCTAACCGCTGGCGAGGCTCCCGGCGCATGCGCTCTCTGCTGTCAAATTTCCCTAACCCGTCATTGTGCGCCTGCGTGACACTGCAGGCTCCCAGCGCATGCGCACTCTGCTGTGAAATTTCCCTAACCCGTCGTTTTGCGCCTGCGAGGCGCTGCACACCTCCTCACGTCATGTCCAGTGTGACCGGAAGTGACGAGGGTAGGGAAATCTCACGAAGTAGGGAAGTATAACGTTACACTGGTTTCTCTTCTGTCTTCATCTTTGCTGTGCACAGGAAAATGACCTGTGGTGACGTCACTACGCTCATCACATGATCTATCACCATGGTAAAAGATCATGTGATGGACCATGTGATGAGCGCAGTGACGTCATCAAAGGTCCTATTCCTCAAAGAAGAAGACAGAAGAGAAGCCGGGCAGCGCGAACAAGTGGATTAAGGTGAATTAAATTATTTATTTATTTATTTTTAACCCCTCCAGCCCTATTTTACTAAGCATTCTGTATTAAATAATGCTATTATTTTCCCTTATATCCATGTTATAAGGGAAAATAATACAATCTACACAACACCTAACCCAAACCCAAACTTCTGTGAAGAAGTCCGGGTTTGGGTTTGGGTACCAAACATGCCGATTTTTCTCATGCGCGTGCAAAATGCTTTACAATGTTTTGCACTCGCACGGAAAATCGTGCATGTTCCCGCAACGCACCCGCATCTTTTTCCGCAATGCACCCACATCTTTTTCCGCAACGCCTGTGTGAAACCAGCCTTAGACTTAAAACACACACATGGTTTGAGGTCCAGTTTTTAATGCAAAGTCAGAAGTAGGTCCTTTGAACCTGCTCTTGGCTTTAAAAAAAACTGCACAAAGGACCGCTTTGACAACTGCACATGTGATTCCAGCCTTATCAAACTGGAGTCATTTGAACCAAACTTATTTTAAAAAATGCACACCTCTTAATGAATTCAGTCTGATGGTGAGTAATTTAAATAGACAGGTATAATATTTTCCTACTATTACACATAATAAATGTAACATTAACTACAGCTCCTTTGGAGAACATGGCGACTTGTCTTCTGGTTCACTCAATGTCATATGCTGATAGATTCTTCTGGAAATATGAAATACTTGCCAGATTGCTAGATTGTTCTCACAGCTAGAAGAAACAAGGATGACAATAGCATTATATTAAAATGTAGGTTTACCCTTAGGCTGGGTTCACACAGGCGAGATTTCCGCGCGGGTGCAATGCGTGAGGTGAACGCATTGCACCCGCACTGAATCCGGACCCATTCACTTCTATGGGGCTGTGCACATGAGCGGTAATTTTCACGCATCACTTGTGCGTTGCGTGAAAATCGCAGCATGCTCTATATTGTGCGTTTTTCAAGCAACGCAGGCCCCATAGAAGTAAATGTTGGTGCGTGAAAATCGCAAGCAAGTGCGGATGCGGTGCGATTTTCACGCATGGTTGCTAAGATGAAAGTCTATTCACTGTATTATTTTCCCTTATAACATGGTTATAAGGGAAAATAATAGCATTCTTTAATACAGAATGCTTAGAAGAAGGTCAATTGAGGGTTAAAAAAAAAAATTAACTCACCTCCTCCAATTGATCGCTTAGCTGCCGGTCTCCTGTTCTTTCTTCAGGACCTGTCAAAAGACCTGTGGAGACGTCACTGAGCTCATCACATGGTCCATCACCATGGTGATGGATCATGTGATGTATTATGTGATGAACACAGTGATGTCACCACAGGTCCTTTGACAGGTCCTGAAGAAAGAACAGAAGCCTGGCAGCTTCACGATCAATTGGAGGAGGTGAGTTCATTTTTTATTTTATTTTTTTACCCTCAATTGACCTTCTACTAAGCATTCTGTATTAAAGAATGCTATTATTTTCCCTTAAAACCATGTTATAAGGGAAAATAATACAGTGAATAGACTTTCATCCTAGCAACCATGCATTAAAATCGCACCGCATCCGCACTTGCTTGCGGATGCTTGCGATTTTCACGCAGCCCCATTCACTTCTATGGGGCCTGCGTTTCGTGAAAAAAACAGAGCATGCTGCGATTTTTACGCAACGCACAAGTGATGCGTGAAAATCACCGCTCATGTGCACAGCCCCATAGAAATGAATGGGTCCGGATTCAGTGCGGGTGCAATGCGTTCACCTCACTCATTGCTCCGCGTGGAAAATTCCCCCGTGTGAAAGCGGCCTTAGGCCTCATGCACACGACAGTATTTTTTCACTGTCCGCAAAACGGGGTTCCGTTGGTCCGTGATCCGTGACCGTTTTTTCGTCCGTGGGTCTTCCTTGTTTTTTGGAGGATCCACGGACATGAAAAATGAAAAAAAAATCTAAGTCAAGTTTGCCATTGAAATGATAGGAAAAAACGGACACGGATCACGGACACGGATCACGGACACGGATGACAATCTTGTGTGCATCCGTGATTTTCACGGACCCATTGACTTGAATGGGTCCGTGAACCGTTGGCCGTGAAAAAAATAGGACAGGTCATATTTTTTTCACAGCCAGGAAAAACGGATCACGGATGCGGCTGCCAAACGGTGCAGTTTCCGATTTTTCCACGGACCCATTGAAAGTCAATGGGTCCGCAAAAAAAAACGGAAAACGGCACAACGGCCACGGATGCACACAACGGTCGTGTGCATGAGGCCTTAGGGTGCTCTAAGGCTGAGTTGACACCAGTTATTTGGTCAGTTATTTCCATTGGTTATTGTGAGCCAAAACCCTGCACCTAGTTTTGGCTCCCTATAACTGATGGGAATAACTGACCAAATAATTGAAGTGTGAACTCAGCCTTACATGCCCCGGTTGTGTCGGTTTTGTGTGTTTTTTTTTTTTTGCCATCATGCTTAGATTGCAAAACTATGGCAAAAACACATTGGATGCTTCCTAAAGTGGTGGTAGTCTGTAAAAGATCTGTCCACGCTGTACTCACGTCCGTGTCCATGGTCAGTACTCCACTCCAGTTTCATTTCTCTAAAATGCAACCAATTCTTTAAAAGTGTCCAAACGAAAATTTCAAGGGCATTTGACACAAGATCAAAAGCGAGGTTTACTTTCTTGAGAGAGCTAAGGTGTTTGAGTTCTTGGTCTCTGACCTACTTAAATATCTTCTCTGAACTTGTATTAGGATGTTGAGGGCATAGTGACCTCAGCTTTAAAGGGTCATAGCAAAATATATTGAAGTGGCTAAAGGAAACCTGATTCTAAATACATTTTAGATCCTTTGGGTCCTCAGGTTGCTTTGGATTTGCTGCTCAGAATATTTAAAAATGATACAGAAAAAAGACAAAAAAATATAAGGCCTCTTTCACACGAGCGAGACGTATTAGGTCCGGATGCGTTCAGTGAAACTCGCACCATTTTGCAAACAAGTTCAGTCCGTTTTGTCTGTTAAGTTGTTCCGTTTTTTCTGCGTGGGTGCAATGCGTTTTGATGCGTTTTTCACTCGCGTGATAAAAAACTGAAGGTCACGCTCGTAAGGAAAGAGGCCTAAAGGGAAACATTTCCTAATGCTCCCATCCTTCATCACCGCAGATTGTTGGTTTAAAGAAACTACAGTACAAGGCAATAACGTGAGGGCTAAAAATATATCTTCTGAATTCTTTTTTTAACTCTGGTTGATTCTAAATTTGGACTAGTGTTACTATTCTGCTCCAGTGGAGAAAATAAATAGATTAAAGAGAGTCAGGGTCTTTGTAGGCTAACAGAGTCACGGCGCTGACAGCTCTGGGAGCTCAAACATCTGTGTCCTTTATGTACAACGTGCTGATTCCTTTCAAATGGGTTCATGTTTTTATGTTTTTAGAAAGAAGAAAAATGCTGGTGAAGGTTATTCTGCAAGTTGGCAGTTCTTCACAAATCTCTCCCACATGAGAAGCAAAATATCCTTGTGGTTGAGTTGGAGTTTCTTTTTTCTTTTTTTTGCTTTATTTTGTTTAGATACTTGAAAGTGTTTGTTCCTTTTATGTCTAGATCTTTTTTTTGCTGTCCACCATGCAGGTGTTTTGGAGACGTGCACAGAAGAAGAGTTAGTGCTTTCATGTGTCCTCCAGTTACCGATGAAAGGGGAATAAGGAATCTCCTCTGGACAGCAACCTCACTAAATAAATAAATAAGGGAAAAAGTTCAAAAGATGGAGCACAAGACATTAAAGTAAGCGGTACTCAGTCCAGTTGTCTACCTCAGAAGATTTGTCTGCAGTTTTTCCTCTATAAACCTGTGTTACATGAAGCCAATCTGCAAGTGCAGAATTTCAAGATAGAAGGAGTTGGCACAACAGCTCATCCCAGTGTTGTTGTAAGGTGTGCCCAAGGCATATGTTGTGTTTGCATTGTGCCATTTCTGTGTAATGCACCGTTTGCACAGCATGCCCAACCTGTGGCCCTCCAGCTGTTGCAAAACAAATACTTCCATCCTGCTCAGACAGCCTACAGCTATCAGGGTATGCTGGGAGACGGAGTTTTGCAACAGCTGGAGGGCTGCAGGTCGAGCACACCTGTTCTAACACTTATGCTACACTGTACTGTGCCTTTAAATTACTGGTGAGGATGATGATTGTATAACACTGTTAGGCCTCTTTCACATGACAGGCTATTTTTTGCATTCCGTATACGGACCGTATTCATTCCAATGGTTCCGCAAAAAAAACTGAATGTACTCCATATGCATTCCGCTTCCGTATTTCCGTTTTTCCGTTCCGTTTAACCTCTTCAGGACACATGACGTACCGGTACGTCATGATGCCCTGGTACTTAAGGACACATGACGTACCGGTACGTCATGTGTTGTTCCGATCACTGCCGCCCGGCTGGCAGTGATCGGAACAAGGTGCCTGCACAAATCATTGAGCAGGCACCTAGGCTAAATGCGCGGGGGGGTCCCGTGACCCCCCCATGTCGGCGATCGCAACAAACCGCAGTTCAATTCAGACCTGCGGTTTGATGCGCTTTTTGCCGTTTCTGATCCCCGTGGTCCCTGACCGCGGGGATCAGAAACTTTACAATGCCCAGAATATATATGTTCTCCCTCCCCCTGCACCCCTGAATGATATTTAGTGGGCGGGTGGTGCAGGGGGAGGGTTGCGGGCAGTGCGAGCGGTGCGGGAGGCGGGCGGTGCGGCAGGCGGGATCGCGATCCCCCGCCCGCCTCCCCTTGAATAATCGTTGGTTTCTAGTGGGTATACCAGGGTGCCAGCACGTTGCTGGCACCCTGGTATAAACGGCTGACATCGTTGATGCGTACGGACCGCTGTATGGAAAAGGTTAACAGCGCAGGGAGCTCCCTCCCTCTCCGATCGGGGGGCTGCTGTGCCTTTGCAGCCCCCCGATGGGAGAGGGAGAGAGCCCCCAGACAGCCCCCCGACACCCCAGTCCTCACCCTTCCCCGTCTGCGAAGTTGTGGCAGACGGGGAAGGTTCCCATGGCAACAGGACGCCTGCTCAGGCGTCCTGCTGTCCATGGTGCTGAACAGATCTGTGCTGAAAGCATAGATCTGTTCAGTGTAAGTAAAATACAGTGCAGTACCCTATATAGAGTACAGTACTGTATTATACAGACATCAAACCCACTGGATCTTCAAGAACCAAGTTGGTCTGGGTAAAAAAAAAAGTTAAAAAAAGTAAAAAAAAAAGTTAAAATCAAAAAACACATTTATCACTGATTAAAAATGAAAAAAATAAAATTCCCTACACATGTTTGGTATCGCCGCGTCCGTAACGACCTGATCTATAAAACGGTCATGTTACTTTACCCGAACGGTGAACGCCATAAAAATAAAAAATTTAAAACTATGATGAAATAGAAATTTTGCCCACCTTACTTCCCAAAAAAAGGTAATAAAAGTGATCAAAAAAGTCGCATGTACGCCAAAATTGTAACAATCAAACCGTCATCTCATCCCGCAAAAAATGAGACCCTACTTAAGATAATCGCCCAAAAACTGAAAAAACTATGGCTCTTAGACTATGAAAACACTAAAACATCATTTTTTTTCTTTCAAAAATGAAATCATTGTGTAAAACTTACATAAATTAAAAAAAGTATACATATTAGGTATTGCCGCGTCCGTATGGACCGGCTCTATAAAAATATCACATGACCTAACCCCTCAGGTGACCACCGTAAAAAAATAAAAATAAAAACGGTGTAAAAAAAGCAATTTTTTGTCATCTTACATCACAAAAAGTGCAATAGCAAGCGATCAAAAAATCATATGCACCCCAAAATAGTGCCAATCAAACCGTCATCTCATCCCGCAAAAAATGAGACCCTACTCAAGATAATCGCCCAAAAACTAAAACAAATATGGCTCTTAGACTATGGAGACACTAAAACTTTTTTTGTTTTAAAAATGAAATCATTGTGTAAAACTTACATAAATAAAAAAAATTGTATACATATTATGTATCGCCGCGTCCGTGACAACCTGCTCTATAAAATTACCACATGATCTAACCTGTCAGATGAATGTTGTAAATAACAAAAAAAAAAAAACTGTGCCAAAAAGGTATTTCTTGTTACCTTGCCGCACAAAAAGTGTAATATAGAGCAACCAAAAATCATATGTACCCTAAACTAGTACCAACAAAACTGCCACCCTATCCCGTAGTTTCTAAAATGGGGTCACTTTTTTGGAGTTTCTACTCTAGGGGTGCATCAGGGGTGCTTCAAATGGGACATGGTGTCAAAAAAAACAGTCCAGCAAAATCCAGCCTTCCAAAAACCGTATGGCATTCCTTTCCTTCTGCGCCCTGCCGTGTGACCGTACAGCAGTTTACGACCACATATGGGGTGTTTCTGTAAACTACAGAATTAGGGCCATGAATAATGAGATTTGTTTGGCTGTTAACCCTTTCTTTGTAACTGGAAAAAAAATATTAAAATGGAAAATCTGCCAAAAAAGTGAAATTTTGAAATTGTATCTCTATTTTCCATTAAATCTTGTGCAACACCTAAAGGGTTAAAAATGTATGTAAAATCTGTTTTGAATACCTTGAGGGGTGTAGTTTCTTAGATGGGGTCACTTTTATGGCGTTTCTACTCTAGGGGTGCATCAGGGGGCTTCAAATGGGACATGGTGTCAAAAAAACAGTCCAGCAAAATCTGGCTTCCAAAAACCAAACGGCGCACCTTTCACTCTACGCCCCGCTGTGTGGCCATACAGTAGTTTACGGCCACATATGGGGTGTTTCTGTAAACGGCAGAGTCAGGGCAATAAAGATACAGTCTTGTTTGGCTGTTAACCCTTGCTTTGTTAGTGGAAAAAATGGGTTCAAATGGAAAATAAGGCAAAAAAATGAAATTTTCAAATTTCATCCCCATTTGCCAATAACTCTTGTGCAACACCTAAAGGGTTAACGACGTATGTAAAATCAGTTTTGAATACCTTGAGGGGTGTAGTTTCTTAGATGGGGTCACTTTTAGGGAGTTTCTACTCTAGGGGTGCATCAGGGGGCTTCAAATGGGACATGGTGTAAATAAACCAGTCCATAAAAATCAGCCTTCCAAAAACCAAACGGCGCACCTTTCACTCTACGCCCCGCTGTGTGGCCGTACAGTAGTTTACGGCCACATATTGGGTGTTTCTGTAAACGGAAGAGTCAGGGCAATAAAGATACAGTCTTGTTTGGCTGTTAACCCTTGCTTTGTTAGTGGAAGAAATGGGTTAAAATGGAAAATTAGACAAAAAAATGAAATTCTCAAATTTCATCCCCATTTGCCAATAACTCTTGTGCAACACCTAAAGGGTTAACGACGTATGTAAAATCAGTTTTGAATACCTTGAGGGGTGTAGTTTCTTAGATGGGGTCATTTTTGGGAGGTTTCTATTATCTAAGCCTCACAATATGACTTCAAACCTGAACTGGTCCATAAAAAGTGGGATTTTGAAGATTTCTGAAAATTTTCAAAATTTGCTTCTAAACTTCTAAGCCTTGTAACATCCCCAAAAAATAAAATATCATTACCAAAATGCTACAAACATGAAGTATACATATGGGGAATGTAAAATCATCACAATTTTTGGGGGTATTACTATGTATTACAGAAGTAGAGAAACTGAAACTTTGAAATTTGCTAATTTTTGAAATTTTTGGGTAAATTAGGTATTATTTTGTGCAAAAAAAATAATTTTTTTGACTTCATTTTACCAGTGTCATGAAGTACAATATGTGACTGAAAAAACGATCTCAGAACGGCCTGGATAAGTCAAAGCGTTTTAAAGTTATCAGCACTTAAAGTGACACTGGTCAGATTTGCAAAAAATGGCCTGGTCCTAAGGTGTAAAAAGGCTGTGTCCCTAAGGGGTTAAAGAAACAAAAAACTGAAAAACTGATCCAGAAAAAAAACGCCCCGCAAAACACTGAAAAAGCGTGTTGCACTCTTCCTATGGTGGGGGAGGAGTGTATGCATGTTGGCCAGCTTTGGAAGTTAGTAGAGGAGTTGCCAGAAGATATTGACACTGTTAGGCAAGGACAGAGACTTTTTGAGAGAGGGACAGAGAGGAACCTGGTCAGACTAAGGCCGAATGCACACAGCCGTGAGCTGTCCGTGGTATCCCAGCCTGGCATCCTGCTGAGAGCAGGAGCGCACGGCGTCATTGGTTGCTATGACGCCGTGCGCTTCATGCCGCCGCTGCATTACAGTAATACACTGGTATGATCTCTAGGTAATTGGATTCTGACAAGGGCATCACTGGTTATTAATCATTCTGTACCTCTGTACCTGATACATCGCATGACCAAATAAAGGAACCTACGACTTCATCAATTTTGAGTGCCGGATTTCCTTCCTTTCAACCCACTGGCATGATCTATACCAGTGTATTACTGTAGTGCAGCGGCGGCATAGCAACCAATGACGCCGTGCGCTCCTGCTCTCAGCAGGATGTCAGGCCGAGATACCACGGACCGCTCACGGTTGTGTGCATTCGCCCTTAGGCGTAGAGCATTTTCAGAGCAATCCTCTGGTTGCTAAACATGGCAGAAGCGGCTGTTGATAAAGGGATGACAGGAATATATGCAAATTGGTGACTGACTAATGAGTCATTATCTAAGTGAGGCTGTAACCTGCTGCAGGTGAACCCTGCAGCGCAACCAAGGCCCAATAACATCTATCATCATGGTGTCCAAATTTGCCATTTCACTATGAATCAGGTATTTCCATTGAGTATTATTAGACATGTATTCAATGGGGCTCATATATCACCGTAAAAATTGTATTCAGTAATGTTTTTGAAGTAATCTTTGATACGTTTCAAGGTTACCTGAACGTTCATGCGGACCGCATTATATCTTTTCAGAGTGCTCTGTACCTTCCTCTTGCCACTCCACTTGTGAAGCAGGCAGAGCATGTATATATACTTTCTGTGGATCCATACTCCGCATGCTACGGAAGATACCGCTCACTCTGAGAAGCGCCCGTGCCCTTCCATGCTTTGTGTGAAGGTTTAGGTAACCTTTAAAATGTATTATGACTCTTTCTAGATGTTCCTTTCAGGTATGACTTTTCATATACTTTACTTTTGTAAGAAAAAAGCATCTCATCAATCAGGGATACAACAGGTGACATACAGCACAAGCTCCAGTAATTTCGCATTGCTTCCCAGACACACACGGGGTCATTTATCATTAACAAAATATTTTAAGTTAGTTTTCCTGGAGTCTGTGTTGGTGAACTTTGCCCCAAATTCAGCACCTGCCGCATGGTGTTTGTTAAATTTGGTGCATCTTTAAACCTAACACTTTTGTTTAGAAATTATACTTTATTGTGACTTTAAAAAAAGTGATAAATCTGTTGTGAAGTTTATTGACATAACCAAGCAGGCCCACTTTACTGCCCATTTTTAAAAATTGAGCGAGTGTAAAATTGCAAACCTCAAAAAGTCACAAAGCCCTTAATTTGCATTTATTAATTTTTTTAAGCCAGAACTCTGGAGTGAAGGCATGATAAATTACCCCTAGAGACTATTCTCAAACTGTGGGAGATCCACTGGTATTAACTTTTCATATAAGTGAACAGTGATGGCCAGTTCGCAGTGTTCGCCGATGAAGGCTGTTCTCGGAACTGCCTGCTCCCGGTGACCGCATGTGTTTCAGAGCGGCTCGTGGTGCAGGCACAGGTAAGGACTTACCTCTGCATCGCCGGGCTTGGGAATAAAGATGGCAGATCACATGTGTTCGTCGGCAAAACACTGCGAACTGGCCATCACTGTAAGTGAATCTGGCACATGGCAAGACAACACTAACTTTATGGGGGCATGCCTGCTTCCCACCCTGTCAAATATTTTAACGGGCACACCTGCTCGACTGCCCACCTCCTCAAACCAACTGGGACCTCACCTGCACACAGCAGGGCCACCTGACCAGTTTTCATGACTATATCATGCCGATAAGGACTTGTTCACATGACCGTTGCCCCTCCGTGCCCGTGCTGTGGACCGCAAATTGCGGTCCGCAATGCACGGGCACTGGCCGTGGGGCTGCCGCATGCGGTCCGCGAATGGGGTCCGTGATGCATCGGTTCCACAAAAGAGCAAGTTCTATCTTTTTGCGGTGCGGAGGCACGGAACTGAGCCCACGAAAGCACTCTTCATTCATACATTCCTGGGGTCCATCCAACATTACCTTTTTGAGACTAAGACTATGGGGTAAATTTTGATGGTCTGTGCCTCAGGGCTCGTTCACACAAACATGTGATGCCCGTTTCCGTATTGCGGACCGCATTATATCTCTGGATTGGTACCAGCTAGAAATATGGGCTTTGTATTGTCTGAAAGCTGACATACCAGAATGACATAAATCTGTTCAGTACAGGGGAAGATACCAATTATAGAAATCGGGATGCTGTGAATGAAGCTGAAAGTAAAAGCAGATATTACCCTAGCTTATTACTGACTCTATTTCTAACAGTGATTTCTCCTCTGGTCTTGTATGAAAGCCTTGACTGTCAGCTTTCAAACAAGACCAGTTGCATATTTCTAACTGCTACCATTGAGAAGATATCACCATCTATGCAGCCCTCCCTCCTCCACTTTCTGCCTCAGCCCAGCTCCAGGCTGTCAGGGCTGAGCTCCTCCGTCTCTTGTTCTAATACTGAGAAGACGGACTGCACATGGCAACGCTGTGAGATGAGAGCTGCTGAATAGGAAGGTAGCATGCATTTGTGGGAGTTATTAGCAGCTAAAACTGAAAATGATCAAATTTTTAATCACAAAAGCACTTATACAGCAGGGTGTACTATACCATTAGGGAATAAAAAATAAAACGGCAGTTACACTCTAAATGAGACAGGTGTGAAGTCCTGCGGGAATGTTTGGGAACGGCGTTCCTGCACTTTTTTTTATAGCAGGAACGCCGTTCCCTTTCAGGGCAACCCGTCTTTAAAGCCGGTCACCGGGCAAAAGGGCCAGGAAGCGGTGAAGGATTTGTAATCACCGCTTCCTGGTCCTTGGCTGTCGGCTGTGCAGGGCTGCGCACAGGCATGAGGCGCTCTGTGACGTCACGCTGTGCGCAGCCTGCACAGTACAGCTGACAGCAGGATCATCGCGTAGGAGGAGAGGAGAGGAGCGGTGTCGGCGTCCAGGAGTAGGAGGTGGTAAGTGTTTTTTTTTTATTTTACGAAGTGGCTGATGGAGAGGCACTGACTGGGGGCCCTGGGGGCTGATGGAGAGGCACTGACTGGGGGGCCTGATGGAAAGGCACTGACTGGGGGGCCTGGGGGCTGATGGAGAGGCACTGACTGGGGGCCCTGGGTGCTGATGGAGAGGCACTGACTGGGGGGCCTGGGGACTGATGGAGAGGCACTGACTGGGGGGGCCTGGGGGCTGATGGAGAGGCACTGACTGGGGGGCCTGGGGGCTGATGGAGAGGCACTGACTGGGGGACCTGGGGGCTGATAGAGAGGCACTGACTGGGCAGCCTGGGGGCTGATAGAGAGGCACTGACTGGGGAAACTGGGGGCTGATGGAGAGGCACTGAGGGGGCCGCTGGTGAGAGGCACTGGGGGCTGATGGAGAGGCACTGGGGGCTGGTGAGAGGCACTGGGGGCTGATGGAGAGGCACTGGGGGCTGATGGAGAGGCACTGGGGGCTGATGGAGAGGCACTGGGGGCTGGTGGAGAGGCACTGGGGGTTGGTGGAGAGGCACTGGGGTCTATTGGAGAGGCACTGGGGACTGGTAAAAGGCACTTGGGCTGATGGAAATGCACTGGGGGTGTGGTAAGAGGCACTGGGGGCTGGTAAGAGGCACTTGGGGCTGATGGAGAGGCTACTGGGGGCTGATGGAGAGGCTACTGGGGGCTGCTATAAGGCTACTGGGGGCTGCTATTAGGCTACTGGGGGCTGCTATAAGGCTACGAGGGGCTGCTATGAGGCTACAAGGGGCTACTATGAGGCTACGAGGGGCTGCTATGAAGCATGGGGCTCTTATCTGAGGTCTAATTGGGGTTCATTCATATTGGGGTCTGAGCTGAGGTGTGATCTGAGGTCTTATTGGGGTCTTATTAACATTGGGGATCTTATTGGGGCTGTTAGCTGAGGTCTGATTAACATTGGGGGTCTGATTGGTGGTCTGACCTGAGGTGTAATGAAAAATATATTTTTTCCAGAGCAGCTTGGAGAAATTAGGCCTCACCATCTCCCACACTCCTTCTGCCCGGCCAAGCCAGTCAGCACTCCTGAGGCCAAGCATTTTCAGCCCCCCTGAGGCCAAGCCTGCCAGCACCCCCGAGGCCAAGCCTGCCAGCACCCCCGAGGCCAAGCCTGCCAGCACCCCCGAGGCCAAGCCTGCCAGCACCCATGAGGCCAAGCCTGCCAGCACTCCTGAGGCCAAGCCAGTCAGCACCCCTGAGGCCAAGCCAGTCAGCACCCCTGAAGCCAAGCCAGCAGCACCCTGAGGCCAAGCCAGCAGCACCCCTGAGGCCAAGCCTGTCAGCACCCCTGAGGCCAAGCCAGCCAGCACCCCTGAGGCCAAGCCAGCCAGCACCCCTAAGTCTTCAGAACTGTAAGTAAATTATATATAAGGGGAGCTTATAATATGAAAGAGATGAATTACGCCTGAACAGACATATAGCGCAAATTCCAGTTTTTGTTAACGTTTTATGTTGCATTGAATTTTCTGCTAAATATCCTTTTTTTGGGGGGGGGGGGGGGGGGGGGTCGGGGTGGCAGTGGATCTTGGGTGAGTTCCCACACTTTTTTTCCCCAGGACTCTAATGTAATCATTAAATGTAGACAGCACCTGAACTATGGTATAGTTTGCATCAAACTGTCTTTTTTGTTCCCAGAGTATAGCTTATGTGCTGGGGCTGTGACCCTACAAAGAGATCTGTTATACATGGTTACAACATGCTTTGCACTGAGCCTTTACTTTGTTCAGCAGACGCTTACCTTAGGTAACCCTTGCTGCAAGTCAACAGGGTTTAATCCTGTGGTTGGGACTGTGAGAAGTGTGCATAATCAGCAAGCTGGAGTGTTTGTGATACAAGAACAGCCACTTAAAATCAGAAAATAATCTTTTCATAAAACGTGTTGAGCAAGTTACACATTTATTTCAGCAAATAAACAGCAGAGCAACCTAGACGGAGCAAACACAGGAGCCACATTTTTGGCAAGTTTCCTGCAAAATAAACTGATTAAGTCCTAAAAAATATACACAATCTATTACTCTGGGAATGATTCTACTATCTGCTCCTGTACACAGCCTTGTTTTCTGCAGGTTGTGAATGCTCATAGGGTATAGTATTTTTTCATAATCTTTGTTCTCTTCATATGGCCATTGATGAAGTGCACAGGGTTAAGTTCTTTTTGGCACAGTGCCAAGTTAGAAATATTATTTAATGTCTCCCTGCCAGCTCGTTGGGTGTCCTGCTATATGCTTGACCACGATGACCACCCACTTAGAGCAAACAGTGTTACTTGAAAGGCAGGACTTTATCATACATTTCAAAAGGAGATGAAACGCTAAAAAATAAACTAAAATAACTTGAAGCACCCTGGGAAAGGGTTATTCAAATCAGCTTTTAGCAAGCTCTGCCTCTAATGCCACTAGATGTAAGGATGCTATCCTATAAGTCAATAATCATCCTTTTAAACAGACCTTGGAACATGACTTAGATAATAAATAAGCCAGCACCTCTGCAGACAGCTGTTTCAGGGTGATTGCCCCTCATCAGTGCAGAGCAGACAGTACTGGCTTAACTGTGTTAGGGTACTTTCACACTTGCGTTAAAGTTTTCCGGTATTGAGTTCCATCCTAGGGGCTCAATACCGGAAAAAAACTGATCAGTTTTATCCTAAAGCATTCTGAATGGAGAGCAATCCGGTCAGTATGCATCAGGATGTCTTCAGTTCAGTCACTCTTACGGTATTTGGCCGGAGAAAATACCGCAGCATGCTGCGGTATTTTCTCAGTCCGAAATTCCGGCATTATTTTCCATTGAAATGCATTAATGCCGGATCCAGCACCAAGTGTTCTGGCAAAACGGATCCGCGAATGCACAGACTTTTAAAAATGCACAGTATAAGACCCAAGTGACTATGTACAGGGATGCTCAACCTGCGGCCCTCCAGCTGTTGTAAAACTACAACTCCCACAATGCCCTGCTGTAGGCAGATAGCTGTAGGCTGTCTGGGCATGCTGGGAGTTGTAGTTTTGCAACAGCTGGAGGGCCGCAGGTTGAGCATCCCTGATGTAGAACAATACACACCAAGTGGATGAGAATTACCCAACTTACAACCTTATTATGTAACATAGGCCTAATATAGACAATGTGGCATAATGGTGTAACCATGGACACATTCTACGAGGGACGTACCTGAAGACATGTATAGATAGAGTCAGATTGGGGTCCAGGGGTGGTAATACAAAACAAGCTCTACTATGTAGAGAAACCAGGTGGAGAGTAATTGTGGACACCATGGTCCCCTGTGGCCTGAATGAGTCCAATAGCTTCAACTCTTTTCTGTAAGATGGCGCAAATTTTAAATCAGGGTATATAATCTTATTTTATGTATGGGAATTATTTTTATATTTTGTAATTTCTTCTCTTTCTATTCAAGGTCATTATACCTTACCTCTTTTTCTGGGACAAGATGGAAGTGGTGCAATGAAGTGGCCATGAGATGGTGTCCTTTGGATATAGGAAATGAAGAAATGGAGTCAACAAGATCATGAATACAAGTGGACTCTCTCTATAATAAATTATTATATATGGGACGGAGTACTGGAGTGTTACAGCCCCTTTTGGAAATATAATGAGATGGGAAGACTATCACATTTTTATTAATAGGTCACCATTGTGAAGGTGGGGTAGATAGTGACCTATTGGTCACTGTAACAAGACCTTATTGAGTTATATTTATCTAGTTGTATTTTAAAGGTGGCTATATGGGTAGATATTTGCCCATTGGTTAATTTAGTGTGGTCTTGTAGGTGGACTCTCTACCCTGTCACCACCAGATCTTTGAGAAGTTCTGATAGATGTTCTTCAGTACCTCTTGCATGATCTTCTTTTGTTTTGCTTTCGTTTTGACATCTCTCCTCCCTCTCCCAGCTGTCATCTATTAGCAGTGATTGCCTCCCTATATATCTCCTCCCCATACTGCCTCACCTTGCGGTTTATACAACTTCCTGGAGTGTGCTCATGCTGCAAGCTGCAACTGATGCTTCTACAGATAAGTCTGTTCATTTATTTGTGTTTTCCTGTTGCCTTGATCCTAGGTGACCCTGACTCCCTCCGTATTAAGTGTAGGGAGCCGGTGGTCGTGTCCCCTCACTATTATAGGGTGTTCAGGTGTCATACAGTCGAGGCATGAGGGCATGCAATTATCTATCATAGAGATCTTTGCATGGGCTGAGAAGACAGGGAGAGCTTCAGGGCTTTAATAGGGGTCACCCTTTTGTTCCTTAGTTTCGGATCAAGCCAGTCGGATCCTTATTTGTAACTTCTTGTTTTCTGTTACACCATCCGAGACACCCTCCTATTGTATAGTATGGTTGGATCTTTTATGATTCAATTTTAATGTTTACACAGTTATTGGCACTAATTATTCCTGATTTGAGATATACACATGATGCACTTAATTTTTTTTTTTCCATCACTTTCTCGGGTCTCTATGTGGACTTGACATACTGTGAATTACTTAGTTTTTTAACATATTTATTATATTGATTTAGTTTTGTAACTGTTCTAATTTATGTGATATATAATATGAGTTTATGATTGCACTGGCACTTTAAGATATAAATGATATACAGTACATGTGATTGCACATAATGTATGGGTACAAACATGCATTTCAATGTGTTGCCTATTTCTGCCATTTTTAGATATGTGATATACACTCACCTAAAGAATTATTAGGAACACCATACTAATACGGACCCCCTTTTGCCTTCAGAACTGCCTTAATTCTACGTGGTATTGATTCAACAAGGTGCTGATAGCATTCTTTAGAAATGTTGGCCCATATTGATAGGATAGCATCTTGCAGTTGATGGAGATTTGAGGGATGCACATCCAGGCCACGAAGCTCCCGTTCCACCACATCCCAAAGATGCTCTATTGGGTTGAGATCTGGTGACTGTGGGGGCCATTTTAGTACAGTGAACTCATTGTCATGTTCAAGAAACCAATTTGAAATGATTCGAGCATTGTGACATGGTGCATTATCCTGCTGGAAGTAGCCATCAGAGGATGGGTACATGGTGGTCATGAAGTGATCGACATGGTCAGAAACAATGCTCAGGTAGCCCGTGGCATTTAAACGATGGCCAATTGGCACTAAGGGGCCTAAAGTGTGCCCAGAAAACATCCCCCACACCATTACACCACTACCACCAGCCTGCACAGTGGTAACAAGGCATGATGGATACATGTTCTCATTCTGTTTACGCCAAATTCGGACTCTACCATTTGAATGTCTCAACAGAAATCGAGATTCATCAGACCAGGCAACATTTTTCCAGTCTTCAACAGTCCAATTTTGGTGAGCTCGTGCAAATTGTAGAAAATATATAATAAGGATTGCGCTGCAAGAGAGAAATCTTCTCTGGGTGTAAAAGTTCTTTTTACGTAGTCATCAACTAATGGGACCACATGCAAACTTCACAGTCCAACACTGGTAGGAAACCTGTAATGTGATGAGAAAAGCGCACTATGGTGTAGTAAGCCCCAAACATCTATCGCACCATGTGAATAGGCTATACTCCACTAGTGAAAACGTGTAGAAATCTGTACAGTGTCTCTCTTCGAAAATCTATTACAAAGAAGAACACTATAGTGTAGTATGTTATAACACTTTGCACTCCTGCAGACTGATTGTACTCACAGAACTTCGCTAGTGAGGTGCGTAGATGATGATAGTCAGTAGCAGTTTCAGCAGGGTTGATGGAGCGGGCGTAGATCTGAGCACGTCGGTAAGGTAAGCCAGTCCAATGGATAGGACAACGTAACACCTGAATAACACCAAACCCCAGCTTCCAAGAATCTCATAAAAAGAAAGTTGCAGGTATGGTGAAGTACGCACCGATAGGTCAGATAAAAATCATTTATTATACTCACAAAAATACAGCTAAAATGTGTTTAAAAATCTCTCAATTGCCTGACCCGGGTTTCGCCGTGATGCTTCGTCTGGGGCGTTGATTGGTAAATGAATACCACTGGGTTTAAATCAGCAGGGAAACCTCCCCTAAACCACGTCATGGTCACATCCCGAGAAATCACAAAGCATAAAACAAACACATACAAACAGATACAATGAATAAAATACAAAGATGATAAAAATAGGAGAAGGAGAACCTACCAGGCATGTGGCAAATATAATCACACCAAGCAAATTGTAGCCTCTTTTTCCTATTTGTAGTGGAGATGAGTGGTACCCGGCGGGGTCTTCTGCTGTTGTAGCCCACCTTTCTTTCCCATTCTGACATTCAGTTTGGAGTTCAGGAGATTGTCTTGACCAGGACCACAACCCTACATGCATTGAAGCAACTGCCATGTGATTGGTTGACTAGATAATCGCATTAATGAGAAATAGAACAAGTGTTCCTAATAATTCTTTAGGTGAGTGTATGTACTGCACAGATTGTGTGTGCTTGAGCATGTATTTTAATATATCGATCACTGTTGTTTTCTTTTAATTATGTATACCATCATGGATGTCACTTTAGCACTAGTTTTGATATTTATTATTTTAAATGTTTTAACTTTATGGATTATTGATTTAATATAGATCATGGTGGCATATTGATCTGGTAACTATTGTATTGTATTCTAACCTTCCCCCATATATATTTCCAGTTGCCCCGCTAGCTTAATCTCCTATGGCTCCTTTCCGCTTATGGCCATCTGTATTTGTGGGTCACATGCGTTCCACTGTGTCGCGGTCCCGTGCATTTGCTGTTTCCAGCCACATCCTGACGTGCTCCAGTGTTGTCACCACCTTTTTGCGCTTGCGCAGTGAGGCGGCGCGAACGCGCGGAGGGATGGCGCCGCGCATCATGACGGTATCGCGCCCGATTGGTGGGAGCACGTGTCCGTAATAAGGAAATTTACCCATTCATCGGTCCCTATATATACCCTTTGCTTTAATACTTCTGTGCCTCCTGACAAAGCCGTTAAAGTGAAACGCGTGTCGAGGTCTTGTGCTTGGGGCTTTTTTACCTCCTTTTTGGGTCAGACCATGTCTTCAGGTATGTCCCTCGCAGAATGTGTCCATGGTTACACCATTATGCCACATTGTGTATATTAGGCCTATGTTACATACTGAGGTTGTAAGTTGGGTAATTCTCATCCACTTGGTGTGTATTGTTCTACATAGTTACTTGGATCTTATACTGTGTGCCTCATATTTAATGGTGATTACTGCTTAATTGGCAATAGGAGTTGTACAACACATTCCCTTATAGGGGTGAGTGATGTATATCATTACCATGGTTGTTATATATATATATATCCTTCTATTTTTGGAGATTTATGACCATTTATTTTGAGGCACAGCGCATAGCCTGGTATCCAGAGACTGTTATTACAGTTCTGCAGAGGTATATGGTTGTCTAATGAGGTGCTGTCCCTCGTTTCTCTGTATATCCTTTTCCATCTTGCCTTTTTTCTCCATATTCTATATTATTGAAATAAAGTTGGTATATTTTTGATAATTGGTCCCACATTTTTTTTTTTTACTACCTCATCAGTGCAGAGCAGAGAGTACTGGCTTAGCTGGATGAGAGGCGTAGGTCAAGATTCAGGGGATACTATATGTCCTTATGAAGAGCACCTAAACGACATGGGAAGTCTTGTTGCCCAGGCAATGCTCCTCTGGAATTCTGGGAAAAAGGGTATGCAAATCAACTCTTAGCAAGCTCTGCCTCTAATGCCACCCAATGTAATGTATCCTATAACTCATGTATATTTTTAAACTTTTTTGTTTAATTTAACTTCGGGATTTGATTTTTCAACTTCAAAACCATTTAAAAAAGTGGTTCCGAAGTCGGCTTCAGTACCTAGGTACCAGCCGGTACCCATGCAGTTTTACAGGATTCCTGTTTTAAAATAGTTTTTAATTAAAAAAAATTGAATGCCAAAGTTATTCTGATAACTCATTTCACCTCGCAGGAGCCCATACATTTGAATACTGTAAGAAGGCGAATCTCCATACAGTATTCAAACGAAAGCTAGGATCCAAAACTCGCTTCTCTCATCAAGTCACCAATATCAGATCAGTGGGGATATGACACATCTGCAGGCTGCACAAAGTTCCATCCACTGTTTAGTGGACGTGCTAGAGTACTGCAGCTCAGAGTCAGCACCTGGGGTCTAAACTGAATTACGCCAGCATTGGAAACTACATAGTGTGCAATAGGCAGCTGCCTGAAATAGCTGTGAGGGTGTGGGATATTGGAAATCCCACTAATCCGATATTGATAATCTAGGAGAGATCTTTCTCCAGGCCAAGTCATCAATATCTAAGTATCGGAAAACCTCTTTAATGTTGAGGAATAAGGAACATTGCTTCAAAGTGTGGAGCCTAAAATGCAGTGATATATCACAAACAATTTTTATTTACAAAATGGCTTCTTTTTTCTGTTATCAGACTCTTTTGGCTTTATTGGGCCATAGGGCTCATAGCAGGAAACTGAAAACTGCACATTAATATGGCATTTATGCCGGAAAGCAGCAGGATCACTGCTGGACCTCATTACAGTCAATGGGGATCTGGCAGTGAACTGCTGGATCTGGCAAAACAGCCTACTGGATTTGCTGCCATAGACGTGAACGCGGCCTAACAAAGCGCATACTATAAGCCTTCAGTTTCGCTGATGTGAATGGTTTCACCTCAGTAGGAAGTACGGTACCTTTTCAAGTCAGCAAAAAGGGGAAGGGTAGATATTATTCATGGATTGATACCCTCTCCATGTTCTGAACGCGCATTCAAGGCTTTGCATGACATGTTGGAATTTGTGGTACATATTTCTGCATTGGCAACATGCAGGACGGATATTCACTGCTGCTTTATAGATTTCAGGTCAAATTTGTTTAGACATTTGGATAGTAAGAAGTATCTGATCACCCCAGACACATTAATTCTCTTCTTACTGGAAGCAAAATGAATAAAAAGCTAATGAGAAGCAAATGTGTATGAGGAAGACTATTTGTAATGCCTTTGCTTTTCCTTATAAGGCAGAGTCCAAATTCCAGTGAAGAGCAGTGCATTCCAAACATTGCGTTATAAAAATACTTCCCCTTCCTAAGAAATGTGACTGGTTAGAAGGAGCCAAGATCCTAAATGAAATGGCAGGTCTGACTAGTAGAACTTGTGCGAAACACAAACAATAGACACGTGGTCTGATGGGTCGGAATGTGATGAACTTTGTTTTTGCATGTGCTTATTATAATGTGTATCATGTAGTACTCGTGTAACAGATGAATTGTTCCTTTTTGTCAAGGGTACAGCGGTCAGGTTTCCTGACTGTGTCCTACATTATACGTCTCCAAAGCAGGACGTAACCAACAGCAACTTAGAATCAAAACTGATTTGCCACAGGGTGCAATAGTAGGCCAATAACTTTTTAAAAAATGTGTCCTCTCTGAAAGGAGTCATAACTCAACATCTGATATACTACCTACCACTCTTTCTGGTCCTTGACAGTAGACACAGACTGTAATAAAATAGCCTGGATCGGTAGAGTTTATTGATGTGTCTGCAGGACAAATCCAGGGAACATCAAATTCCCTGCAGCCTTACATCTAACTGTTGGAAAGCCCTGTGCTTAAAAGAACACTAGCTCTAGAATGAATGTATCCATACTGGTAGAAAACCAGTTGCTAAAATAAACTCATCAATAGATGACAGGAACCGAATGATGAGGGTCACGGATGGAGGAGATGATCCAGCAATGGAGTGCAGGTGGATGCACAACAGCAGAAAAATTCCCAAACAAGTAAAATTTGTATGTTTAATGTAAAACAGCCTTGGGCAGCGCTAAAGTCCATGCATTAGTGTCGGTGACGTCATCAGGAACACTGCTAGGCACAAACCTCTGCCTAGCATTGTGCCATTGTAAAGAAGACAGCCCCTCCAGCAGGCAACATGCAACCCGGACAAAGGCCGTGATCAAGGTCCCATATAAGGACCGAAACGTTAAACGTTATGAAAATAATATCATGAAATGAAAATAACGAAAATATAAAAATAATTTTCTTATATACGAAAAACGAGTGCCGTGGTTTCCTTTTACTATACATCATCTCACATTACCACTGAGCACCGTGCAAAAAGGACTTTACAGGAGTGCCGTCCAACTCAAGTGCTTCTTGCCCTGCATCTCACTGAAATGTTCTGATGCTCCACTCATAGGGGCTGACTGGGCGAAGAAGGGATTATGTCTGGATTCAGCTCTGAACCCGGACAACCCCTTTAAGTATATTTATTTTCATCCAGCTTAAAGGACAGTGCTTTACTCACAGTATTTATCATGTTCACAAATTAGTTCTGCATGTCAGGACACTCATGAAATGTGTTCTGTAGACCAAGGTGCAGAAAGGGTGATGTCACCAATAGCTACCAGTAAGAATTTGTTAAACCGCTAGAATTTCTTTGCTCTAGATAGCGCCTACTTTAACACCCAGATTAGACATTTCCTTTAACATATAAGGCTACTTTCACACGAGCGTTCGATCGGATCCGTTCTGAACGGATCCGATCATAATAATGCAGACGGAGGCTCCGTTCAGAACGGATCCGTCTGCATTATATTGGCATATAAAAGCTAAGTGTGAAAATAGCCTCAGACGGATCCGTCCAGACTTTCAATGTAAAGTCAATGGGGGACGGATCCGCTTGAAGATTGAGCCATATTGTGGCATCTTCAAACGGATCCGTCCCCATTGACTTACATTGTAAGTCTGGACGGATCCGCACGCCTCCGCACGGCCAGGCGGACACCCGAACGCTGCAAGCAGCGTTCAGGTGTCCGCCTGGCCGTGCGGAGGCGAGCGGAGCGGAGGCTGAACGCCGCCAGACTGATGCAGTCTGAGCGGATCCGCATCCATTCAGACTGCATCAGGGCTGGACGGAAGCGTTCTGCTCCGCTCGTGAGCTCCTTCAAACGGAGCTCACGAGCGGACAGCAGAACGCTCGTGTGAAAGTAGCCTAAGAAGATATGTGATGCATATTTGTTAATGTAATCTCAAGTGACTGTTATTTTAATATTGTACTTATTACTGTAATCGTGATTTTTTTTTTTAAGCATATGTTATAGGCTGTGGCAGACTGGGAATTTTTCAGCCCCTCTCAGCAATGATCCAGCAGTTAGAATGAACACAATCTGATAAATATGCTTCTGGAAAAGACAGGGCGTGTTAAGAATATTTTAGCCTCCCTGTCACTATGCAAACTGTTCACTTGAGCGATTCAAATTCCACTGCATTGGCCACCCTCCAGCATTCCTCTACAGACTTCCCGAGTATGCAAGTCTGGCCGGAGAGAGTGTGGGTGCCAGTAATAGGGTGTTCGTAATCTAACTGGAAAATTCTTGATCTCATTCACATTCCATTCATTCCAGAGTTATGTTCACTTTCTACTTACATATTCATCTGCTTTGTTTTTCACTTCTCTACTCCTATAACATTTATAAGGACTACTCTGTAAATATACACCGTAGATCTGTACTGACATCATTAAATCAACAGGCTTTTGACACATTTTAGATGGTTAACCTATATGTATTGCTCTGCACTATGACATGGTACATGTGACTAGGACCATGGTTAGTAAGAATGGCAGATGCCTTAAAGGGGTTGTCTGACAGTTTTTTTTTAATTATGTTCAGGGGCGAAACAGGCTTATAATAAAAAGAAAAAGTGTAACTCACCAACCCCATTTATAAGGCAAGAAATCCCACTTATTAAACCTGACAGGGCACACCTGTGAAGTGAAAACCATTTCAGGTGACTACCTCTTGAAGTTCATCAAGAGAATGCCAAGAGTGTGCAAAGCAGTAATCAAAGCAAAAGGTGGCTACTTTGAAGAACCTAGAATATGACATATTTTCAGTTGTTTCACACTTTTTTGTTATGTATATAATTCCACATGTGTTAATTCAAAGTTTTGATGCCTTCAGTGTGAATCTACAATTTTCATAGTCATGAAAATAAAGAAAACTCTTTGAATGAGAAGGTGTGTCCAAACTTTTAGTCTGTACTGTATATATATATAAATGATATTTATAAGAAATTATAAAATGAAATAACCCCCTTTCCCAATTTAACATAGAAAAATGACTTAAAACATAAATAAAATGAATTAGTATCACCACTAGATCCCATTGACTATAAGGGGGAGCTGTTTTCAGCATTAGTGCCTTGCACCGGCCGGATACCCAATGGGTCCCATTATAGTCAATGAGTTCTGGAGGGGAAAGGCAGCATCCCGGTATGCCAAACATAATGAACTCGGCCAGGATGTTCCACTGCCGTTACAGCATGCCAGATAATTTTAACACTAGTGTGTAATTAGCCTAAAACAAGTTCTCACACAGATATTTAGACAAAAATACAAGACTGAATAGAAATAAAAGGGGGAATGTAATAAGACTGGCGTTTCTTATGCTAGTCTAAATTACAAACCCTATCTCATTTCGTTACTTGGTTGCAAATTTTTTAATTTTCCCCGTCCCCTCGGTCTGATACAACGTCAATAGTGTTGATCGAGCACCAAAGTGCTCGGGTGTTCGGGTGCTCGGGTCGAACACCTCGGGATGCTCGGGTGCTCTACCGCACAATGGAAGTCAATGGGAGAAGCCGAGTATTAAACCAGGCACTCTTGCTCTGAAAAGGGGAGGGTGTCTGGTTCATAGGAAAAGGTCAGAAATTGATGGAAACACCACTGAAATGGTTCAGGAACAGCATGGGGGGGGGGGGGATATCTGGATGCATCTTGGACTCCCAGGTCGCTGCTGGGAACGATGTTGTCCGACTAGTATGCCACTTTTACAGACTGACAATAATACGCACAAAACCGAAGATAAAATCGACTTTAGATGAATAATTGTTAGGAAACATTCTTTCCTGTATGTTTACTTGTATATAAAGTGCAAGTGCTGCCAAAAATTACAAGGAAGAGGCACTCCGATACAACCTGCATATCACATAATGGAGGGCCTCATTCACATTGTGGTACAATTGTTCAGGTAGTGGGACTCCTACACTCATAAAGCCTATGCACTAAGTGAAAGGGCTGCCAAAAATTACAAGGAACCGGCACTCCAATACACCCTTTATTACACATAAAGGAGGGCATCATGCACCCTTGAAAAATTATGATTGATGGCCTGCTGGTGACCCTCAAAAACATTAGGAGCAAGGGCCTGCTGGTGACCCTCTAAAACATTACAGGTGAGGGTCTGCTGCTGAGCTGACCATCTAAAACATTAAACCTCTTGAGACACTACTTCCCATAGACTTATTGGCAACTGTGTCTCACCATCATCATCCACCTCGTGAAACACTAATTGCCGTTCCCCACCGTCATCTTATTGTGACTGTGGATGCTGAAGAGTTTGGGAATTCAGGGCACAAAATCTCATGTCCTTCTTCAAGCAGGCTTGTCGAGAGGCCCAAATGAAGGAATGGTGCTGAAAAGAGCTCCTCGGAATATCCGAGTGTGGGATCACTTGTTTGGCAAGACTCTTCATGGTGGGAGGAAGAAGGTTCAGGGTGAGGATTGTGTTGACCAGACTCTTGGCTACTGAGACTGGACTTGGTGGAAGACAGGGTGGTGCTTCACCGACTGGAAGCATTATCTCCTGCAATACAACTGACCACCTGGTCGCACTGGTCTGACTTCGAGAGTGTTGTCCTGCGCCTCCCTTCAAACTGGGACATGAAACTAGGTACCGTGGATGATTTTTTTTCTTGTGCTCTGGCAGCAGGCACAGTTTCAACGCAACCAGGGCCACGGCCTCTGCATGCACCATCAGCATCACAGCCACTTCCCCGTCCCTTACTGCTCGCCTTCTTCATATTAAATGTTATATATGCTTGAAAGTATGTCACATGTACAGTAGCGTAGGATTTGTAAGTGTATCCGCAAAAAAATTAAAAAAGGTATGGGATGTGGAAACATCACACAGGATATATACAGCAGATAATGTCGCTGATGTCAGCAGCGGCTAATAAAAAATTGCAAGCAATGTCACAGGTATTTGGGATGTGGAAACGTCACACAGGAGATATACCACAGATAATGTCGCTGATGTCAACAGCGGCTAATATAAAATTACAGGCAATGTCACAGGTATTTGGGATGTGGAAACGTTACACAGGAAAAATATCGCAGATAATGTTGCTGATTTCAACAGCGGCTAATATAAAATTACAGGGAATGTCACAGGTATTTGGGATGTGGAAACGTTACACAGGAGAAATACCGCAGATAATGTCGCTGATGTCACCAGCGGCTAATAAAAAATTACAGGGAATGTCATAGGTATTTGGGATGTGGAAACGTTATACAGGAGATGTACACCAGGTAATGTCCGCAGCGGACACCGTCTACGGAAAAAGTACACTGGATGTCACAGATATTTTTGGGATTTGCACACGTTACACAAGTAATGTAGCGCAGATAATGTCGCTGTCTTCAGCGGCCTAACTAGTGCACGCTAGTTAGCGCAGGATGCGCTAAAAATAGATATTGCTGCCACACACAATAGTCCTTAAAAGTACTTTTGGGTCTGTAAAGTTTTAGCAGAAAACCGCGATGTGCCGAGCATCGAGATGCTCGAGCCGAACTGGTGTTTGGCCGAGCATGCTCGTTCAACACTAAATGTCAGGTGTAACTGTATCTACTTTTATCATTGCCTCCACAAACTGTGGTTATTGCTTTGCCACAACTGACTGCAATTACCTCCTGCATGGTGGTGACAGAACACTATTGATTGCTTAGGCGCTGGGCGCCGTTTTGCAAGAGTCTTCCAAATCAAACGCGAAAAGATTCAGCTTCATTTCGGTGCCTAAAGAATCTGCAAATAGATTTGCTTATCTCTACTCAGAACTCTACCTTAAACGGTTCCTGGCTGGACATACTGTATTATGGACCAAATAGCAGATATTTCGAGTTATTTATGTTAGGGTATTTTCACACTTGCGGCAGAGGATTCCGGCAGGTAGTTCCGTTGCTGGAACTGCCTGCCGGATCCGGCAATCCAGATGCAAACAGATACATTTGTCAGATGGATCCGGATGCGGATCCGTCTGACAAATGCATTTCAATACCGGATCTGTCTTTCCGGTTGTCATCCGGAAAAACGGATCCGGTATTTATCTTTTTCACATTTTTAAAGGTCTGCGCATGCGCAAACCGCAAAACACTTGGGGCTGGATCCAGCATTAATGCATTTCAATGGAAAATAATGCCGGATCCAGCATTCCGGCAAGTGTTCAGGATTTTTGGCCGGAGAGAAAACTGCAGCATGCTGCGGTATTTTCTCCGGCCAAAAAACGTAAGAGGGACTGAACTGATGCATCCTGAATGGAATGCTCTCCATTCAGAATGCATTATAATAAAACTGATCAGTTTTTTTCCCCAGTATTGAGCCCCTGTGACGGAACTAAATACCGAAAAACAAAAACGCTAGTGTGAAAGTACCCTTACACATATTGATAGTTTTAAAAAAAAAACAATAGTTCTTTACTTTAAGCCACTGTGTTTTTCCCCTGATCTGTATATGAGGAAATTCCATTTCAAGGTAGCCCTTGTTTTTTTCCAGATACGTATATCAGGAAATCCCATTTCAAGTTAACTTTTTATAAAGTACACACATTCCAAAAATATTTCACAAACACTATATATAGAATGGGAGCCTAAAATAGAATGCAAGAATAGAAATATGTCTCCAAATGTGAGATTTGCTCCCTGTAATTTTATGCCCACCCATTACCATCTGCAGGACTAACATTCATGATCAAAAATAACATCTTGAAAATACAAACATCAGAGAAGCGTGGTGCTTCAAGGCTAAACACTGTGCTGTAGGTGGAAGAGATATTTCAAGTGATGGAATGAAATACAAGAACAGTCTCAAAAATGTTTTGGATGAATAAGCTGTAGCTAATAAATTCACTAAGAACAGAACAAAATGTGCAGAAAGTAACTTTCATTTGCTTTACCATTTGGTACTTATCAGGAATACACAGCAGAAGTGGCACCAGCATATTAACAAGTTTTAATAGATTACTATTTTACTATGATTTTTATGAACACAATGAAAACTATGGCTATTCAGCTGGTTATGTAAAGGTAGAAAGATGTGTAGTATTAGATTTCTATCTCAGGAGCTTGCAGACACAGATCATTTGATGCCTAAGGTATAAGGTGCGCACGCACCGTCATGGCACGGCTGCACAGGCACGGGATATGAGCACTAGACCAAAGGGTCTAGCACTGTCACTCTAAAGGTAGGGATCGTGAACTACAGCAGAAGGGTGTCATTATGGAGCACCAGGGGCGTCGTGGTGCTTGAACTGCATAAGCCTGCCTCCTGGTGCTTGAATACTTCATTTGCATATTTTTAAAAGTTTATTTTTCTCCACCACCGGACCACCAACAGCAGTTGTTGTTTTTGTCTGCACCATCAACCCTACCAGCCAATAGGGTTTATTTGGGTAACAGAGACACTTTAACAGTCAGTCTTTCTTAGTAAAACGGCATGGTACCTGAAGATTATCACCCCAGCCAAATGCAGTGAAGTCCACAGCCGACATACCTGCTTTACCTTCACTGATGCTTTGTTCATGAACTGTCCCTTGTAAAGGCCCTCAATCTTCTCTAAATTTGAATGCTACTCTCCTTAGAGGTTGGTTTGTCTTAGAGTCACTTTTATAGCTGTTCTCAGTCTGGTGTATCCCTGCTTGCTGCTTTTCACTGCACACACTGAATACAGCTCCTCACTCATCAGCCACCTCTCACAGACTCTCTACTGCTCCCATATCATAGTTAATACGGTTGAAAAAAACATATGTCCATCAAATTCAACCAAGGGATAGGTGAGGATGTGAATCCCAGAAAGGAAGTGAGATTCAGATTTCTACACATTTTCATGAGCATTATTGTTGTTTACTTTTAAGAACTCATCTAAACCCTTTTTAAAACTGCCCACTGTTCCTGCTGTGACCACGTTCTGATGTAGTCTATTCCACATTTACAGTTCTTACAGTAAAGAAGTTTTGACGCTTCTAGAGACTGAACTTTTTTTTCTCCTGTCGGAGGCAGTGCCCCCTTGTCTTTTGAGGGCAATTGACATGGAACAGTTTTTCACCGTATTTTTTGTATAGCCTATTTATATATTTGTATAAGTTAATCATATCCCCCCTTAAATGTCTCTTCTCAAGACTAAATTTTTTTATTATTTTAATCTTTCTTCATAACTAAGACCCTCCATGCCCCTTATCAGTTTAGTCACTCTCCTTTGTACTTTTTCCAGCTATAGAGCGTCCTTTCTATGGACTGGTGCCCAGAACTGAACTGCATATTCCAGATGAGGCCGCACCAATGCTTTGTAAAGTGGTAATATCACATCCCTGTCCCACGAGTCCATGCCTCGTTTAATGCATGACAATATCCTGGTGGCCTTAGAAGCAGCTGATTGACATTGTAAGCTGTAATTTAATCTACCATCCACAAGGACACCCAAATCTTACTCTACAAGTGACTCTCCCAGTGTTACATCCCCTAGAACATAAGAAGCACAGAGATTATTATTACCAAGATGCATAACTAACTACATTTATCCACATTGAACCTCATTTGCCAAGTTGATGCCCAATCATTCAGAGTGTTCAAATCAGCTTGTATTTTATGGACATCTTCCATAGACTGCACAGTACTACACAGCTTAGTATCATCTGCACAAATAGAAATGGAGAGGTGAGACCAGCCCACACCTAGCAACTGAATCCAGGGCCAGTGAATTAACCCTTTGTGCTATATACAGCTCTTTGGTCACAGAATGCACAGTACAATAACATTAACCACTTTAGCAGTGACCCAGTAGGTCACTGCACAGGGCCATTTATAGGTAAAGAGATAGGCAAATCTGATTTTGCACATATAAATTACAAGTGCTGCTTAGCTAGTAGTAGTCTACATAAAAATGTCATATACTGATACACCATGCTTTTGTGAGGCACCTTGACCCAAAATACATAGGGGGTTATTTATTAATGAACAGCGTTTTAGATGCCTGTCTTAGTATCCCCTATAGCTGGTGGTGGATCCGCCGGAGTTATATAGATGCGTCGGCCTCTACATTACTTTGGTGGATCCACCGCCGCTTCTAAATTTAAGACAGCTTTCTAGTTGTTTTACATTTAGACCATTTTCTACGCCTAAACCAGGCATAGAAAATGCTGGCCCATCCCAGCCCATGCCACGCCTCCTTTTTTAGACCTGGCGTGAGCAGGGAAAAGTCGTATTTCAGGTTAGTAAATGACCCTCATTGTTTCTCCTTTTGCTTTGTGAAATTATCCTTGGTTTTCATAGTCAGCCTTTTTTAAGTTTAGGCAAATTATCAAAGGTTATCTATTTTTATGTGCAAACTATGCTATTCCCTCAATTAAAGGTGACAACTATTATCTTTCCAATTATGCCCAATTGTTTCCTTAATATGGATAATAGTCTCTGCTTGTTCATACAGGAAACATTTGGCTAGGATGTTGAAGTAAAAGAGCTTTACTATTATGGTGGTGAAATGAAACCCATAATGGGATCTGTTATGAGATCACCATTTGCAGTGAGCCCGTAGAGGAAGTGCTGTGAGGAGGATGGGAGTGGTAGTGTATATGCTGCTGGTAGTAGTCCTTCTCTGACTCTCGATGGGGCTGTGCAGTGGCGGAGAGTGCACGCTTTCTTCCTTCGGGGCACTCCCTGGAGATGGGGCACCTGCCTGGAGTTAGGTGGGTTGCCCTTGATGTTAGGTGCTTATCTGGATGCAAAGCAGGAGGGCAGATGAGGTGGATGATGGTGGATGATGGAGTCAATAATCAGACCGGTTGATTGTAACAGATAATTGTCTTTACAGAGTTGAGGGTAGGCATAACAGTTGTACATATAGTAGTTCAAAAGTATATCAAAGTGCAATCTTCTCGTGATAGCAGTGTAGAGGCAATGACAATGGTAGTTATAGTACTCCCTCAATGTGACTCCAAACACTTTGCTATATTCCCAAGCTAACCACAGGCATTCTATACTGTCCTCATTAACTCCTTCTTCCTCCTGGGCTGAGGGGTGCAGAGACTTTAGATACAGATGGCCAGTCTGTCTCAAAGTGTGGTAGATACTGGAAGAAATAATGCTTTCCACAGCAACAAAGCCTTTCTGCCATAAACGGGTGAATACCTTGCTATCTGAAGTTTGCACGACCTGAATGGTTCTGGACCTTCTAAGATAACTAGTCTCATGGGTCTTCTGGTAATAGAGCAACCTCTCTAGCAACTGTAGTCTCAGAGATAGAGGTTCTGGACTTGGACCTAGTTCTCAGGATCTTGCAAATTAGGTCTTCTCGCTTGCTCTGCTAGACTCACACTTACTAACTAGAGAGTGGAAAAAGTCTATCAACCTGGTAACCCAAGCATTCTCTCAAAATTAACCCTATGTTGCCCATACATAGCTATGAATGTACACAGTGTATAGAAAGGCATGTATTATAACCCTTTGCAGTGACCCACTGAAGTACAGCACATTTTCACCCACACACAATCATAGTAGGGATAATAATTATGGAGAAATCTTTTCAGATGGGTCAAAATTTTACACAGCTGCTTATGACCACATTACCTACAGATGCAGACCGTTTAAGTGTACGATCAGCCATTTTTGCAGTACAAACAATATGGTAATTGTTACCATAATGATCAAATGCTTCCGGCACAATGGTGGACTGACTGACGCAGACTTCAGCTATAACTTATAACCAGTTTCTGGCGTATGTTATAGTAAATCCAGAGAGCTATGTGAAGCCCTGCCCGTCCCACAAAGCCCTGCCCCTTTTTCTTGCCACTTTGGAAAAGAGTCGAGAAGCCTAAAAAGTTGCAAATTATGGTGCACATATTGTGTGCGCCATAATGTGGAACTTTTTTTACCCTACAATAGTGACATAGGGGGCTTACTAAATGTCCCTCAATGTGTTCAATACACATTAAAGAAAATGTGTACCATATGTTTCGCCCTATAAGATGCACTTGCCCATAAGACGCACCTAGGTTTTAGAGGAGGATAATAAGAAAAAAATATTTTTCATTAGACCTCAGATCAGACTAGCAATCAGACCCCCAATGTTAATCAGACCTCAGCTCACAGCCCCAATCAGACCGTCAATGTTAATAAGACGCTCAATCAGTCCTCAGATCAGACCCCCAATGTTAATAAGACCTCAGATCAGACCCACAATCAGACCTCAGCTCAGACCTCAATGTGAATGACTCCCAATCAGACCTCAGATAGGAGCCCCAATATAAATTTTAAAAAAACATTCATACCTCAGAGGAGACCTCCTTGACTCAGATCAGCCACCCATGCCTTAGATCAGCCCCTTATGCCTCAATCAGCCCCCAAGCCTCATATTAGCCCCCCAATCCTTATATCAGCCCCTCATGCCTTATATCAGCCCCCCATGCCCTATATCAGCCCCCATGCCAGAGAGCAAAAACATTTTTAAAATCCACTTACTTCTCCTGCTCCAGATACCGCGGCCTCCCAGGAGCCAGCTTTCTCTTCCTGCTGTCGGCTGTGTGCAGCCACAGCACAGCCGATAACAGAGGACCAGGAATTGGTGAGTACAGTGCTCAGGGAGTGCTGCATTCACTGCTTCCCAGTCCTCCGGTAATAATGAGCACTTCCATAATGGAAGCGCTCATTAGTATTCGCCCCATAAGACACAGTGACATTTATCCCCCACTTAGGGGGTAAAAAAAGCTTGTCTTATGGGGCGAAAAATATTGTAATCAGAAAATGACCTATTGTTTAAATCAGGTTTTTATATTGAACATATTGTTTTAGAATTTTTGGTTAAATTTTCCATGTCACTATATTTAAAAAAAAAACTATTCTAAGATCATTTTCTCATTGGCCACTAAGCTTAAAGGGGTTTTCCCTTCTCAGACAATGGGGGCATATCGCTAGGATATGCCCCCATTGTCTGAACAGCCTGCCGGAAAAGGCTACCGCAAGTGTGAAAGTAGCCTTAAACATAAATACGTGATTTCAACAATAGGTCATTTTCTAATGACACATTCCCTTTAAGATATACTGTACAGCAGTCACTTGTGTCATAAATATTTTTTATTGGAATTGACCACAGTGGCTGAGATTCCAGAAATATGAGCTGTGAAGAGGTCATTGTACAGAGGGGAGTATATAAGTTGCATCCATAACCTATTGTGAATGATGGATTCTGTGTTATCAATATAAAGTTGTTACCTGTCATTGTAATCCTCACTGTGATGATAATGAACTGACTGCTGAAAGGTGATCTTTACAGAACAGGAAATCCTAGCATATTATTAGGCTTAGTGGCAAGTGTGAAAATTGCAGGATTTAGGGATTCTTTTTAAAATAATAAAAAAAAATTAAGATGATTTAAGCGATAGGTAATTTCCTTAAAAGGGCATGTCTTGTGAGCAGATTTGTACCTATGAAACTGGCTGACCTGCTGTAAGCGCTCCTAGAGTCTAATTTGCATATATTAAAGGGGTTTTCCAGACTTTTAATATTGATGACCTATTCTCAGGATAGGTCATCAATATCAGATCAGCGGGGGTCCGACACTCAGCACCCTGCAAATCAGCTGTAAGAAGACAAGGCTCACACTGTGTGTGCGTGCTGTCTTCTGTCTCTCTTCCAGCTCGCCATAGACATATTATAAAGAGAGACAGGAGACGGCATGAGTGCACGGCGCGTGCCTTCTCTTCATACAGCTAATCGGTGGGGGTACCGGGCTTAGACCCCCGCCGATCTGATATTGATAACCTAGAAAACACCTGTAAAGCTTGGAAAACACCTTTAAAGCTTAATTTTTCTCAGCAATGTGGGCACATATAAACATGGGACCAACACAGACTAGCCTTTTTGCTGCCTGAGGCGAAATTTGAAACGGGACCCCCCCCCCCAAGACAAATTCTCAGCCTAACATCTTCCCCCCTAACATTACATACAGCACTATAAAACATACCGGATAATACAGCGCCACATACCTCTTACATCCAGTGGGATCCCCTTCTCCTTTCAGACCAGACCGCCAAGATGACTTCTTTCAGCCGCGTTTCATTTCTGCAAGTTTGACAAACAGACTTCTTCGTTTCCTACTTTTCCATCATCTTCCCGGCTTCTGACTACCCCATCCTGCCACCCCTAATACTGTGCACGCTCTGCTCCTTAATACTATACTGCAGAAACAGTCCACCTGAAAATACTAATAACACACAGCTAGTGTCACCATCAGTAATTATTGGCATATGGTACCCTAAAAAATACCTGCGCCAAGGAAATTGTGCCCCTGACACTAACAGTGTTGCAAACATAATGTCCCCCAAAAATAATTGTGCTAAGCTGATACTGTGCTAGTGTGTTCCCCACAGTAATAGTGCTCCCAAAAGCCCCACCAACAGTAATAATTCTCTGCCAGAGCGCACTTGGGCGTAATAGTGCCCCTACAGTGCCCCCAACAGTACTAATGTCCCCACTGTGCCCCAGAAGTAAAAATGCTTCCATAGTGCCCATACTAGTAATACTTTTTCCCCATAATCCCCCAGTAGTAATAAAGTTCACCATAATGCCCCCCAGTAGTAATAATTCTCCTTATAATGTGTGACATTAGAAAAAATCCCCCATAATATGTTCCAGTACAAAAAATGCCCCATAATGTGTGCCAATACAAAAAATACCCCATCTTAGTGCCCCCAGTTGAGCTAATGTCCAGATAGTGCCCCCATAATGTGTGCCAATATAAATTGTCCCTATATAGTGCTCCCATTAGATGCTCTCATATTGCTCCTCTCCCCCTTCCCTATAGTGCCCCCCATAATATGTTCCACTATATAATGCCCCTATATAGTGCCCCAGTAGATGCCCCTATGGTTCTCATCTCTCTCCCTTCCCTATAGTGCCCCCATAATGTGTGCCACTATATAATGTCCCTATATCGTGCCCCCAGTAGATGTCCCCATGGTACTCTTCTCTCCCCTTCCCCAAACTGGCTAAAGAGCATTGTGTCAAATGAAAAGAAAAAAATAAAACACACATACTTACCTCCCCGTGGCAGCGATGCAGTGTAGGCCTCTTCCGGCCTGTGTCTCGTGATGTACGCTGACCGGCTCAGGCGGTGCGGTAATGGTGTGACGTTATCACACCGCCTTTACCAGCCTCTGATAGGCTACAAGCACTATGGCTGAAGCCTATCAGAAGGAATGTGGAAGAAAGACGTCGCTCCCGTGACCCCAGTGGTGTATCTTGGTTTTGTGCTGCCCTAGGCGAGACTAAACTCGGGCACCCCCCTAATATAAATTTGACCCACCCCTTTCTGTCAAGGCCAAACCCCTTTCTCTCTAAACCCCACCCCTTCCTATGTGCCATCCACAGATCCCCCCTAAACAGTGCCATCCACAGATCCCCCTCCCCTAAACAGTGCCATCCACAGATCCCCCTCCCCTAAATAGTGCCATCCACGGATCCCCCTCCCCTAAATAGTGCCATCCACAGATTCCCCTCCCCTAAACAGTGCCATCCACAGATCCCCCTCCTCTAAGCAGTGCCATCCACGGATCCCCCTCCCCTAAACGGTGCCATCCACATATCCCCCTCCCCTAAACAGTGCCATCCACAGATCCCCTAAACAGTGCCATCCACGGATCCCCCTCCCCTAAACAGTGCCATCCACTGATCCCCCTCCCCTAAACAGTTCCATCCACGGATCCCCCTCCCCTAAATAGTGCCATCAACAGATCCCCCCCTCCCCTAAACGGTGCCATCCACAGACCCCCCCCTCCCCTAAACGGTGCCATCCACAGATCCCCCCCTCCCCTAAACGGTGCCATCCACAGATCCCCCCCCCTCCCCTAAACGGTGCCATCCACAGATTCCTCTTCCCCCCCCCCCCCCCAACGCTCACAGGAGAACATTTAAAAACAAATCAGTAACCTTAACTTTATTTATTGGTGATTAGAGTTGAGCGAACACCTGGATGTTCGGGTTCGAGAAGTTCGGCCGAACTTCCCGGAAATGTTCGGGTTCGGGATCCGATCCGAACTTCGTCCCGAACCCGAACCCCATTGAAGTCAATGGGGACCCGAACTTGTCGGTACTAAAAAGGCTGTAAAACAGCCCAGGAAAGGGCTAGAGGGCTGCAAAAGGCAGCAACATGTAGGTAAATCCCCTGCAAACAAATGTGGATAGGGAAATGAATTAAAATAAAAATTAAATAAATAAAAATTAACCAAAATCAATTGGAGAGAGGTCCCATAGCAGAGAATCTGGCTTCACGTTACCCACCACTGGAACAGTCCATTCTCAGATATTTAGAGAATTAAATAAATAAAAATTAACCAAAATCAATTGGAGAGAGGTCCCATAGCAGAGAATCTGGCTTCACGTTACCCACCACTGGAACAGTCCATTCTCAGATATTTCTCAGGCAGAGGAGAGAGGTCCCGTAACAGAGAATCTGTCTTCATGTCAGCAGAGAATCAGTCTGCATGTCATAGCAGAGAATCAGGCTTCACGTCAGCCACCACTGCAACAGTCCATTGTCATAAATTTAGGCCAAGCACCCAGGCAGAGGAGAGAGGTCCCGTAACAGACAATCTGGCTTCATGTCAGCAGAGAATCAGTCTTCATATCATGGCAGAGAATCAGGCTTCACGTCAGCCACCAATGCAACAGTCCATTGTCAGATATTTAGGCCCAGCACCCAGGCAGAGGAGAGAGGTCCCGTAACAGACCACCTGGCTTCATGTCAGCAGAGAATCAGTCTTCATATCATAGCAGAGAATCAGGCTTCACGTCACCCACCACTGTAAGAGTCCATTTTCATAAATTTGGGCCCAGCACCCAGGCAGAGGAGAGAGGTCCCGTAACAGACAATCTGGCTTCATGTCAGCAGAGAATCAGTCTTCATATCATAGCAGAGAATCAGGCTTCACGTCAGCCACCAATGCAACAGTCCATTGTCAGATATTTAGGCCCAGCACCCAGGCAGAGGAGAGAGGTCCCGTAACAGACAATCAGGCTTCACGTCAGCCACCAGTGCAACAGTCCATTGGCATATATTTAGGCCCAGCACCCAGGCAGAGGAGAGAGGTCCCGTAACAGAGAATCTGGCTTCATGTCAGCAGAGAATCAGTCTGCATGTCATAGCAGAGAATCAAGCTTCACGTCAGCCACCACTGCAACAGTCCATTGTCATAAATTTAGGCCAAGCACCCAGGCAGAGGAGAGAGGTCCCGTAACAGACAATCTGGCTTCATGTCAGCAGAGAATCAGTCTTCATATCATAGCAGAGAATCAGGCTTCACGTCACCCACCACTGTAAGAGTCCATTTTCATAAATTTGGGCCCAGCACCCAGGCAGAGGAGAGAGGTCCCGTAACAGACAATCTAGCTTCATGTCAGCAGAGAATCAGTCTTCATATCATAGCAGAGAATCAGGCTTCACGTCAACCAACAATGTAAGAGTCCATTTTCATAAATTTAGGCCCAGCACCCAGGCAGAGGAGAGAGGTCCCGTAACAGACAATCTGGCTTCATGTCAGCAGAGAATTAGTCTTCATATCATAGCAGAGAATCAGGCTTCACGTCAGCCACCAATGCAACAGTCCATTGTCAGATATTTAGGCCCAGCACCCAGGCAGAGGAGAGAGGTCCCGTAACAGACAATCTGGCTTCATGTCAGCAGAGAATCAGTCTTCATATCATAGCAGAGAATCAGGCTTCACGTCAGCCACCAATGCAACAGTCCATTGTCAGATATTTAGGCCCAGCACCCAGGCAGAGGAGAGAGGTCCCGTAACAGACAATCAGGCTTCACGTCAGCCACCAGTGCAACAGTCCATTGGCATATATTTAGGCCCCGGCACCCAGACAGAGGAGAGGTTCATTCAAATTTGGGTAGCCTCGCAATATAATGGTAAAATGAAAATAAAAATAGGATTGAATGAGGAAGTGCCCTGGAGTACAATAATATATGGTTAAGGGGAGGTAGTTAATGTCTAATCTGGACAAGGGACGGACAGGTCCTGTGGGATCCATGCCTGGTTCATTTTTATGAACGTCAGCTTGTCCACATTGGCTGTAGACAGGCGGCTGCGTTTGTCTGTAATGACACCCCCTGCCGTGCTGAATACACGTTCAGACAAAATGCTGGCCGCCGGGCAGGCCAGCACCTCCAAGGCATAAAAGGCTAGCTCTGGCCACGTGGACAATTTAGAGACCCAGTAGTTGAATGGGGCCGAACCATCAGTCAGTACGTGAAGGGGTGTGCACACGTACTGTTCCACCATGTTAGTGAAATGTTGCCTCCTGCTAACACGTTGCGTATCAGGTGGTGGTGCAGTTAGCTGTGGCGTGTTGACAAAACTTTTCCACATCTCTGCCATGCTAACCCTGCCCTCAGAGGAGCTGGCCGTGACACAGCTGCCTTGGCGACCTCTTGCTCCTCCTCTGCCTTGGCCTTGGGCTTCCACTTGTTCCCCTGTGACATTTGGGAATTCTCTCAGTAGCGCGTCTACCAACGTGCGCTTGTACTCGCGCATCTTCCTATCACGCTCCAGTGCAGGAAGTAAGGTGGGCACATTGTCTTTGTAGCGTGGATCCAGCAGGGTGGCAACCCAGTAGTCCGCACATGTTAAAATGTGGGCAACTCTGCTGTCGTTGCGCAGGCACTGCATCATGTAGTCGCTCATGTGTGCCAGGCTGCCCAGGGGTAAGGACAAGCTGTCCTCTGTGGGAGGCGTATCGTCATCGTCCTGCCTTTCCCCCCAGCCACGCACCAGTGATGGACCCGAGCTGCGTTGGGTGCCACCCCGCTGTGACCATGCTTCATCCTCATCCTCCTCCACCTCCTCCTCATCCTCGTCCTCCTCGTCCTCCAGTAGTGGGCCCTGGCTGGTCACATTTGTACCTGGCCTCTGCTGTTGCCAAAAACCCCCCTCTGAGTCACTTCGAAGAGACTGGCCTGAAAGTGCTAAAAATGACCCCTCTTCCTCCTCCTCCTCCTCCTCCTGGGCCACCTCCTCTTCCATCATCGCCCTAAGTGTTTTCTCAAGGAGACATAGAAGTGGTATTGTAACGCTGATAACGGCGTCATCGCCACTGGCCATGTTGGTGGAGTACTCGAAACAGCGCAACAGGGCACACAGGTCTCGCATGGAGGCCCAGTCATTGGTGGTGAAGTGGTGCTGTTCTGTAGTGCGACTGACCCGTGCGTGCTGCAGCTGAAACTCCACTATGGCCTGCTGCTGCTCGCACAGTCTGTCCAGCATGTGCAAGGTGGAGTTCCAGAAGTTACGCTGTAGCGCAGACAGGCGAGCAGCAGCAGGATGTGAACGCCGGAAGCGCGAACAGACGGCACGCACTTTATGCAGCAGCTCTGACATGTCGGGGTAGTTGTGAATGAACTTCTGCACCACCAAATTCAGCACATGCGCCAAGCAAGGGATGTGCGTCAAACTGGCTAGTCCCAGAGCTGCAACGAGATTTCGCCCATTATCACACACCACCAGGCCGGGCTTGAGGCTCACCGGCAGCAACCACTTGTCGGTCTGTTGTTCTATACCCTGCCACAACTCCTGTGCGGTGTGGGGCCTGTCCCCCAAACATATGAGTTTCAGAATGGCCTGCTGACATTTACTCCGGGCTGTGCTGAAGTTGGTGGTGAAGGTGTGTGGCTGACTAGATGAGCAGGTGGAAGAAGAGGAGGAGGAAGTCGAGTAGGAGGAGGTGGCAACAGGAGGCAAAGAATGTTGCCCTGTGATCCTTGGCGGCGGAAGGACGTGCGCCAAACAGCTCTCCGCCTGGGGCCCAGCTGCCACTACATTTACCCAGTGTGCAGTTAGGGAGATATAGCGTCCCTGGCCGTGCTTACTGGTCCACGTATCTGTGGTTAGGTGGACCTTGCCACAGATGGCGTTGCGCAGTGCACACTTGATTTTATCGGATACTTGGTTGTGCAGGGAAGGCACGGCTCTCTTGGAGAAGTAGTGCCGGCTGGGAACAACATACTGTGGGATAGCAAGCGACATGAGCTGTTTGAAGCTGTCTGTGTCCACCAGCCTAAATGACAGCATTTCATAGGCCAGTAGTTTAGAAATGCTGGCATTCAGGGCCAGGGATCGAGGGTGGCTAGGTGGGAATTTACGCTTTCTCTCAAATGTTTGTGAGATGGAGAGCTGAACGCTGCCGTGTGACATGGTTGAGATGCTTGGTGACGGAGGTGGTGGTGGTGTTGGTGGTACATCCCCTGTTTGCTGGGCGGCAGGTGCCAACGTTCCTCCAGAGGCGGAGGAAGAGGCCGAGGCGGCAGCAGCAGAAGAGGTAGCAGGGGGAGCCTGAGTGACTTCCTTGGTTTTAAGGTGTTTCCTCCACTGCAGTTCATGCTTTGCATGCAGGTGCCTGGTCATGCAGGTTGTGCTCAGGTTCAGAACGTTAATGCCTCGCTTCAGGCTCTGATGGCACAGCGTGCAAACCACTCGGGTCTTGTCGTCAGCACATTGTTTGAAGAAGTGCCATGCCAGGGAACTCCTTCAAGCTGCCTTTGGGGTGCTCGGTCCCAGGTGGCGGCGGTCAGTAGCAGGCGGAGTCTCTTGGCGGCGGGTGTTCTGCTTTTGCCCACTGCTCCCTCTTTTGCTACGCTGTTGGCTCGGTCTCACCACTGCCTCTTCCTCCGAACTGTGAAAGTCAGTGGCACGACCTTCATTCCATGTGGGGTCTAGGACCTCATCGTCCCCTGCATCGTCTTCCACCCAGTCTTGATCCCTGACCTCCTGTTCAGTCTGCACACTGCAAAAAGACGCAGCAGTTGGCACCTGTGTTTCGTCATCATCAAAGACATGCTGAGGTGGTATTCCCATGTCCTCATCATCAGGAAACATAAGTGGTTGTGCGTCAGTGCATTCTATGTCTTTCACCGCTGGGGAAGGGCTAGGTGGATGCCCTTGGGAAACCCTGCCAGCGGAGTCTTCAAACAGCATAAGAGACTGCTGCATAACTTGAGGCTGAGACAGTTTCCCTGGTATGCATGGGGGTGATGTGACAGACTGATGGGGTTGGTTTTCAGGCGCCATCTGTGCGCTTTCTGCAGAAGACTGGCTGGGAGATAATGTGAACGTGCTGGATCCACTGTCGGCCACCCAATTGACTAATGCCTGTACCTGCTCAGGCCTTACCATCCTTAGAACGGCATTGGGCCCCACCATATATCGCTGTAAATTCTGACGGCTACTGGGACCTGAGGTAGTTGGTACACTAGGACGTGTGGATGTGGCAGAACGGCCACGTCCTCTCCCAGCACCAGAGGGTCCACTAACACCACCACGACCATGTCCACGTCCGCGTCCCTTACTAGATGTTTTCCTCATTGTTATCGTTCACCACAACAACAAAAATATTATTTGGCCCAATGTATTGTATTCAAATTCAGCTGAATATAAATTTGAGGCCTAGTATTTAGGCGCTGGGTGACCGGTATAGATTTACTGACAGAATTAGACTTGGAAATGCACAGTAGCGTGTGTGTGAAGTTATTCTGAATGACCCTATGTGCACCTTGAATATTATATACCCTTTTAGGGATAGATTTCAAATAGCTCTGATATAGCAGAAACCACTAAATTATGAAATTGCTAAATTGGGAATTGTATTTCAACCCAGAACAAAAAATGTGCTTTGACGGACACTAAATAAGTACTTGCCCAGCCAGAACAGTACAGCGGTAACGACAGATTTAGCGGGATATAAATTTGAGGCCTAGTATTTAGGCGCTGGGTGACCGGTATGGATTTACTGACAGAATTAGACTTGGAAATGCACAGTAGCGTGTGTGTGAAGTTATTCTGAATGACCCTATGTGCACCTTGAATATTATATACCCTTTTAGGGATAGATTTCAAATAGCTCTGATATAGCAGAAACCACTAACTTATGAAATTGCTAAATTGGGAATTGTATTTCAACCCAGAACAAAAAATGTGCTTTGACGGACACTAAATAAGTACTTGCCCAGCCAGAACAGTACAGCGGTAACGACAGATTTAGCGGGATATAAATTTGAGGCCTAGTATTTAGGCGCTGGGTGACCGGTATGGATTTACTGACAGAATTAGACTTGGAAATGCACAGTAGCGTGTGTGTGAAGTTATTCTGAATGACCCTATGTGCACCTTGAATATTATATACCCTTTTAGGGATAGATTTCAAATAGCTCTGATATAGCAGAAACCACTAAATTATGAAATTGCTAAATTGGGAATTGTATTTCAACCCAGAACAAAAAATGTGCTTTGACGGACACTAAATAAGTACTTGCCCAGCCACAACAGTACAGCGGTAACGACAGATTTAGCGGGATATAAATTTGAGGCCTAGTATTTAGGCGCTGGGTGACCGGTATGGATTTACTGACAGAATTAGACTTGGAAATGCACAGTAGCGTGTGTGTGAAGTTATTCTGAATGACCCTATGTGCACCTTGAATATTATATACCCTTTTAGGGATAGATTTCAAATAGCTCTGATATAGCAGAAACCACTAAATTATGAAATTGCTAAATTGGGAATTGTATTTCAACCCAGAACAAAAAATGTGCTTTGACGGACACTAAATAACTTGCCCAGCCAGAACAGTACAGCGGTAACGACAGATTTAGCAGGATATAAATTTGAGGCCTAGTATTTAGGCGCTGGGTGACCGGTATGGATTTACTGACAGAATTAGACTTGGAAATGCACAGTAGCGTGTGTGTGAAGTTATTCTGAATGACCCTATGTGCACCTTGAATATTATATACCCTTTTAGGGATAGATTTCAAATAGCTCTGATATAGCAGAAACCACTAAATTATGAAATTGCTAAATTGGGAATTGTATTTCAACCCAGAACAAAAAATGTGCTTTGACGGACACTAAATAAGTACTTGCCCAGCCACAACAGTACAGCGGTAACGACAGATTTAGCGGGAAATAAATTTGAGGCCTAGTATTTAGGCGCTGGGTGACCGGTATGGATTTACTGACAAAATTAGACTTGGAAATGCACAGTAGCGTGTGTGTGAAGTTATTCTGAATGACCCTATGTGCACCTTGAATATTATATACCCTTTTAGGGATAGATTTCAAATAGCTATGATATAGCAGAAACCACTAAATTATGAAATTGCTAAATTGGGAATTGTATTTCAACCCAGAACAAAAAATGTGCTTTGACGGACACTAAATAAGTACTTGCCCAGCCACAACAGTACAGCGGTAACGACAGATTTAGCGGGAAATAAATTTGAGGCCTAGTATTTAGGCGCTGGGTGACCGGTATGGATTTACTGACAGAATTTGACTTGGAAATGCACAGTAGCGTGTGTGTGAAGTTATTCTGAATGACCCTATGTGCACCTTGAATATTATATACCCTTTTAGGGATAGATTTCAAATAGCTCTGATATAGCAGAAACCACTAAATTATGAAATTGCTAAATTGGGAATTGTATTTCAACCCAGAACAAAAAATGTGCTTTGACGGACACTAAATAACTTGCCCAGCCAGAACAGTACAGCGGTAACGACAGATTTAGCGGGATATAAATTTGAGGCCTAGTATTTAGGTGCTGGGTGACCGGTATGGATTTACTGACAGAATTAGACTTGGAAATGCACAGTAGCGTGTGTGTGAAGTTATTCTGAATGACCCTATGTGCACCTTGAATCTTATATACCCTTTTAGGGATAGATTTCAAATAGCTCTGATACAGCAGAAACCACTAAATTATGAAATTGCTAAATTGGGAATTGTATTTCAACCCAGAATAAAAAATGTGCTTTGACGGACACTAAATAACTTGCCCAGCCAGAACAGTACAGCGGTAAAGACAGATTTAGCGGGATATAAATTTGAGGCCTAGTATTTAGGCGCTGGGTGACCGGTATGGATTTACTGACAGAATTAGACTTGGAAATGCACAGTAGCGTGTGTGTGAAGTTATTCTGAATGACCCTATGTGCACCTTGAATATTATATACCCTTTTAGGGATAGATTTCAAATAGCTCTGATACAGCAGAAACCACTAAATTAGGAAATTGCTAAATTGGGAATTGTTTTTCAACCCAGAACAAAAAATGTGCTTTGACGGACACAAAATAACTTGCCCAGCCAGAACAGTACAGCGGTAACGACAGATTTCGCGGGATATAAAATTTGAGGCCTAGTATTTAGGCGCTGGGTGACCGGTATGGATTTACTGACAAAATTAGACTGGGATATGGCCAAAAAATAACCACACTATTGCTGGTTAAATGCACTTGGTGTGACATCTTGACCAACCACACTACTGAGGGTTAAATGCACTTGGTGACAGGCACAGCTTGCCCCTGATGTTGTATATGGCCAAAAAATTAACAGACTATTGCTGGTTAAATGCACTTGGTGTGACAGCTTGACCAACCACACTACTGAGGGTTAAATGCACTTGGTGACGGGCGCAGCTTGCCCCTGATGTAGTATATGGCCAAAAAATGAACAGACTATTGCTGGTTAAATGCACTTGGTGTGACAGCTTCACCCTGATGTTGGCTTTAGCCAAAAAACAACCACACCATTGAGGGTTAAATGCACTTGGTCGCAGCTTGTGCTGGCGCACCACAAGACACAAAATGGCCGCCGATCACCCCAGAAAAAAGTGACTGACAAACGGTCTGGGCAGCCTAAAAACAGTGAGCAATTGAATTTCAGCAGCTCAATGATGCACAGCTGCAGATCGATCGATTAATCAAGTCCTTTGGAGGAGTTAATCTGCCTAATCTCGCCCTACTGTCGCAGCCGCAACCTCTCCCTACGCTAATCAGAGCAGAGTGACGGGCGGCGCTATGTCACTCCAGCTTAAATAGAGGCTGGGTCACATGGTGCTCTGGCCAATCACAGCCATGCCAATAGTAGGCATGGCTGTGACGGCCTCTTGGGGCAAGTAGTATGACGCTTGTTGATTGGCTGCTTTGCAGCCTTTCAAAAAGCGCCAAGAAAGCGTCACAAAAGCGCCAAGAAAGCGACGAACACCGAACCCGAACCCGGACTTTTACGAAAATGTCCGGGTTCGGGTCCGTGTCACGGACACCCCAAAATTCGGTACGAACCCGAACTATACAGTTCGAGTTCGCTCATCCCTATTGGTGATGTCTTTACTGTATACCTTACTCTGTCTTTCAGCTTCGGTAACAGCAGGCAGTGCGGGCGGACGGCGCTCACTCACTGACGTCACGCGCCTGCTCCTCCCACTAGGCGGCGCAGGCGCGTGACGTCAGTGAGTGAGCGCCGCCCACCCGCACTGCCTGCTGTTACCGGAGCTGAAAGACAGAGTAAGGTATACAGTAAAGACATCACCAATGAATAAAGTTAAGGTTACTGATTTGTTTTTAAATGTTTTCCTGTGAGCGGCGGGGCCCTGTATATTCTAACCCCCAGGCAAGCGTCCCTGTCACCATGGGAACGCCTGGGGGTTAGAATATACCATCGGATTTGTGTTTTCACGCTCTCACTAAGAGCGTGAAAACTCAGATCCGATGGTATATTCTAACCCCCAGGCAAGCGTCCCCGTCACCATGGGAACGCCTGGGGGTTAGAATATACCATCGGATCTTCTGAGTATACCGGAGGCAGATAAGACTGATGGGACAAGGGGCAAACAAGGCATTTTGCCGCCCCATTGGCAAGTGCCGCCCTAGGCAAATGCCTTGTTTGCCTCGTGATAGATACGCCACTGCGTGACCCGCCGCAGCAATCAACTGTATCGCTGTCCTAAGGATGGCAACATAGTTGAATATAGAGAGATGACTGCTTCCACAATGGAAGTGCTCATTTCTTACAGCCTGCCACGACCCCCCACTTATCTCCTGAGCCGCGCAACTTGAGGCGATCGCCTCACCTCGCCTAATTGGCGGTGCGGTCCTGAACACAGATGCCTTCAGCTGTCAAGCTCACTTGCAACAGGTCAGCCTGTTTCATAGGTACAAATCTGAGGACAGATGCCTTTTAATGTATATGCTGTTCTGTGTGATTGGTTGAACGTTGCATGACAAATAAATATCTGTGGTACTGTGCACAATATTGGGTGATTGTCGGCATATTTAGGCAAAATAGAATGGTCATGATACTACATTCCACTAGTAAAAGAGGCGCTGTTCACGGTATTGGGCAGCAGCAGAATGGCTTTCACCTCTAAGGCCTCATGCACACGGCCGTTCCGTTTTTTGCGGTCCGCAAAAAAACAAAGCCGTCCGTGTGCCTTCCGCAATTTGCGGAATGGAACAGGCGGCCCATTGTAGACATGCCTATTCTTGTCCGTAAAACGGACAATAATAGGACATGCTATATTTTTTTTGCGGGGCCTCGGAACGGAGCAAAGTAAATCACTCCGCACCCGAGCGGCAAAAATTGCGGCTCGGATGCAGACCCGAAAAACGGTCGTGTGCATGTGGCCTTATACAAATGCATCCTTCCTTACTTTTCTAAATAGGTGAAAGGTGGAGGTTTGGCACTCTGAACTGTAGTAGCATGCCTCTACTATCTGGACCTGAAATGTAGTCAAGCTGGCAAGTGCATTAGCCTCAAATAATAGGGGTAGAATTACATATAGGGCCGAATTCTGTCACAAGCTGAGCTCCAGTTTTGGCACCGAGGTCGTGCGCCATATTTATTGTCACAGATATATATTTTTTGCCTTGGCTGACAAAGGGAGGGTAAGGGGGTATAGCTTAACAATGAATGGTGAGGATTTAAGCACAGCAAGTAAGATGGGGCCAAAATTCATCAAAATCAGCCACTTATTAGATAGGAAAAATGTATACCAGACAGTCTAACGATGCAACAGATTTATCCGCCACCAGTCATTGTGATATATCTGGTACAGTTTAAACTGTCTAGTCTAAGTTTACCCTGTCTAAGGACAGGTCTCATGCATATGACCGTATTTTGGATCCGTGTCTGATCCACATTTTATGTGGATTGCACATGGACTCATCAAATTCTATGGGCCCAAAAAAATCATCATCCCTGTGCTGTCCGCATCCATATGTCCGTCCAGAAAATTCTGGACTATGTCCTATTCTTGTCTATTTTACGGACAAGAATAACCATTTCTATTAAAGGGACTGAGAAATATGTGGATTGCACACAGAGGGTATCTGTACTGTGCAGATCCGCAGTTTGCAGACTGAAAAACGGATGTGGTTGTGTGCATGTAGCCTAAGAAATAGAGAGGATTAGTAAATCTGACCTATTCTATCTATTCTTCAACCAAAACATTGTCATTGTCTTCATTCTTGCACCTGGAGGGCTGTCATATTAAAAACTGTTTTATATATGAAACAGTCTTTATTACACCAGATGTCAGCATATATCAGCCATGGAAACTACCACAACTGTCAGCACGTTTTATTGCTGTGCTTATTAATATCCAGGAATTCATATAGAAAGTCATATGTGTGCACATAAATGTGTTCTACATAGTTTATGCCCACTCTACCCAAATCAACCAAAATTAAAATGAATACGTCCATTTTTATGTTCAAATTCATTAGCACATTGTAAGTTAGTTCACATCAATAGTGTTATTATTTTTCTATATAATAAATACCCCTATCTCATATTCACTTCTACTTCAACCTTACTGGAAAAGGCAAAAAATGCTATGTTCAGTGACTGTACAACAGTTGCAAGAAAAAGTATGTGAACCCTTTGGAAAGATATGGATTTCTGCACAAATTGGTCATAAAATGTGATCTGATCTTCATCTAAGTCCCAACAATAGACAATCGCCGTCTGCTTAAACTAATAACACACAAAGAATTAATGTTACCATGTTTTTATTGAACACACCATGTAAATATTCACAGTGCAGGTGGAAAAAGTATGTGAATCCTTGGATTTAATAACTGGTTAAACCTCCTTTGGCAGCAATAACTTCAACCAAACGTTTCCTGTAGTTGCAGATCAGACGTGCACAACGGTCAGGAGTAATTCTTGACCATTCCTCTTTACAGAACTGTTTCAGTTCAGCAATATTCTTGGGATGTCTGGTGTGAATCGCTTTCTTGAGGTCATGCCACAGCATCTCAATCGGGTTGAGGTCAGGACTCTGACTGGGCCACTCCAGAAGGCATATTTTCTTCTGTTTAGGCCATTCTGTTGATGATTTACCTCTATGCTTTGGGTCTTTGTCCTGTTGCAACACCCACCTTCTGTTGAGCTTCAGCTGGTGGACAGATGGCCTTAAGTTCTCCTGCAAAATGTCTTGATAAACTTGGGAATTCATTTTTCCTTCGATGATAGCAATCCGTCCAGGCCCTGACGCGGCAAAGCAGCCCCAAACCATGATGCCCCCACCACCATACTTCACAGTTGGGATGAGGTTTTGATGTTGGTGTGCTGTGCCTCTTTTTCTCCACACATAGTGTTGTGTGTTTCTTCCAAACAACTCAACGTTGGTTTCATCTGTCCACAGAATATTTTGCCAGTACTGCTGTGAAACATCCAGGTGCTCTTGTGCAAACTGTAAATGTGCAGCAATGTATTTTTTTGGACAGCAGTGGCTTCCTCTGTGGTATCCTCCCATGAAATCCATTCTTGTTTAGTGTTTTACATATCGTAGATTCGCTAACAGGGATGTTAGCATATGCCAGAGATTTTGTAAGTCTTTAGCTGACACTCTAGGATTCTTCTTCACCTCATTGAGCAGTCTGCGCTGTGCTCTTGCAGTCATCTTTACAGGACGACCACTCCTAGTGAGAGTAGCAGCAGTGCTCAACTTTCTCCATTTATAGACAATTTGTCTTACCGTGGACTGATTAACAGCAAGGCTTTTGGAGATACTTTTATAACCCTTTCCAGCTTTATGCAAGTCAACAATTCTTAATCGTAGGTCTTCTGAGAGCTATTTTGTGCGAGGCATCATTCACATCAGGCAATGCTTCTTGTGAAAAGCAAACCCAGAACTGGTGTGTGTGTTTTATAGGGCAGGGCAGCTGTAACCAACCCCTCCAATCTCATCTCATTGATTGGACTCCAGTTGGCTGACACCTCACTCCAATTAGCTCTTGGAGATGTCATTAGTCTAGGGGTTCACATACTTTTTCCACCTGCACTGTGAATGTTTACATGGCGTGTTCAATAAAAACATGGTAACATTTAATTCTTTGTGTGTTATTAGTTTAAGCAGACTGTGATTATCTATTGTTGTGACTTAGATGAAGATCAGATCACATTTTATGACCAATTTGTGCAGAAATCCATATCATTCCAAAGGGTTCACATATATATGTTGTACAGTCACTGAACATAGCGTTTGCCTTTTCCAGTAAGGTTGAAGTAGAAGTGAATATGAGATAGGGGTATTTATTATAAAGAAAAATAATAACATTATTGATGTGAACTAACTTACAATGTGCTAATGAATTTGAACATAAAAATTGATGTATTCATTTTAATTTTGGTTGGCATTTTATGGATTTTGCTATTGTAACATGGTTGATTTGGGAAGAGTGGGCAACTGTAACTCAAGGGCATTCTTATTGGCATAAGAAATCACACACTTGGGCATACAGTTCACCTGGAGGATTTTAATGTTTATCCCAGAATAAATAAAATAAAAACTCCATCCCGATTACTCCTAAAGTAGGGGCCACCTCTGATTGGGGATGTGCAGTGGCCCAGGAGGAGTGTGTGTGGGATGGGAGTGGTAGTTGTGGCTCTGACGGTAGTGGTAATACTCACAGATCACGGTCGCGATCTCCACTCTTGCACTCCCTAAGATCAAGTAGTGACTGGAGGGTGCACCATATCTTCCTTCGGGGACCACCCTGATACTGGGGGTCCTGTCTGGTGGTGCACTTGATGTTGATTGATATGCTGGGTGCAAGGCAGGATGATTGGATAGTGGAGACAATGATCCAGCCCGTTAGTTGGAATAAAGTCTCTGTTTAATAAGTGGATGATAGGGGTAGTAGTGCAAATAGCAGCAAGGCAAAATTCTATAGTACATCACAGTGCAGTATACTCTCAGTAGCAGCATATGGACAGCAGCAATGATAGTGGTTATAGTACTCCTCATTCTCTATAGAACAAAAAGGGTTGCATCAAAAGGGGCATAGATGCCCGTGATGAGAACATAGTCCTACCACTTTACAAATCACTAGTCAGACCACACATGGAGTACTGAGTACAGTTCTGGGCTCCAGTGAACAAACCAGACATAGCAGAGCTGGAGAAGGTCCAGAGGAGGGCAACTAAAGTAATAACTGGAATGGGGCAACTACAGTACCCTGAAAGATTATCAAAATTAGGGTTATTCACTTTAGAAAAAAGACGACTGAGAGGAGATCTAATTACTATGTATAAATATATCAGGGGTCAGTACAGAGATCTGTCCCATCATCTATTTATCCCCAGGACTGTGACTGTGACGAGGGGACATCCTCTGCGTCTGGAGGAAAGAAGGTTTGTACACAAACATAGAAGAGGATTCTTTATTGTAAGAGCAGTGAGACTATGGAACTCTCTGCCTGAGGAGGTGGTGATGGTGAGTACAATAAAGGAATTCAAGAGGGGCCTGGATGTATTTCTGGAGTGTAATAATATTACAGGAAATAGCTACTAGAGAGAGATCGTTGATCCAGGGATTTATTCTAATTGCCTGATTGGAGTCGGGAAGGAATTTTTATTCCCCTACAGTGAGGAAAATTGGCTTCTACCTCACAGTTTTTTTTTGCCTTCCTCTGGATCAACTTGCAGGATGACAGGCCGAACTGGATGGACAAATGTCTTTTTTCGGCCTTATGTACTATGTTACTATGTTACTTTGCAGTCTCTTAGTAGAATCACAGTTATGCAATAAGGTAAGTCCTTCTGCAGTCCCCAGACTGAGGGAGGCAGAAATTCAGAAACGGGTCACTAACCAATCTGTTTCAAAGTATGAAGGTTGCATCAGCAATAATCCTTCCACAGCAGCAAAGCCTTTCCACCTTAAACAAGCTCAGTACATTGCTGTCTGAAGCTTACACAGCCTTGTGAGTTCTTGACCTTCTTAGATGTCTGGTCTTTCCTTCTCTCTAGAGTACTTTAGTAGTAGGGCTACATCCACAGCAATTGTAAATTTAGAGATTAGGGTTCTCCGAACTTGGGCCTAGCTGTGCAGGGGCTAGCACATGTAGGTTTTCACAGTAGCTCAGCTAGACTTAGGCTAGGGCTACATGACAACATGTGTCGCGGGACATTTTGTCGCACCAATGTCACGCACCAATTTTTATAATGATAGTCTATGGCAGTGATGGCTAACCTTGGCACTCCAGCTGTGGTGAAACTATGACTCCCAGCATGCTCCATTTATTTCTATAGAGTTCTGAGAGCAGCCAAGCAAGGGGGGCATCTTGGGAGTTGTAGTTTTACAACAGCTGGAATGCCAAGGTTAGCCATCACTGGTCTATGGTGTCGCACTGCAACATGCAACATGCTACGACTGCAACATGACATGAGCAAAAAATCCATCTAAGATGGATTTTTCTGCGACTGTCGCGTCGAGGTCGCAGCATGTCGCAGTACAACACCATGGACTATCATTATAAAAATTGTCGCACGCTCTTCCTCACTGGGTCTGCGGCGAATTTACAAGGTGTCCATCGCCAAACATCTAAACACTCAAAATGGGAAAGGAAAAGATACACATCAACATCGTCGTCATTGGACGTGTAGATTCTGGCAAGTCCACAACAACTGGACATCTCATCTACAAATGCGGTGGCATTGACAAGCGTACCATTGAGAAGTTCGAGAAGGAAGACGCTGAGATGGGCAAGGGCTCCTTCAAGTACGCTTGGGTTTTGGACAAACTAAAGGCTGAACGTGAGCGTGGTATTACCATTGATATCTCCCTATGGAAATTTGAGACCAGCAAGTACTATGTCACCATTATTGATGCCCCTGGACACAGAGACTTCATCAAGAACATGATCACTGGTACTTCTCAGGCTGACTGTGCTGTCTTGATTGTTGCTGCTGGCATGGGTGAGTTTGAGGCTGGTATCTCAAAGAACGGACAAACCCGTGAGCATGCCCTCTTGGCCTACACCCTGGGTGTGAAGCAGCTCATTGTTGGTGTTAACAAGATGGATTCCACCGAACCACCCTACAGCCAGAAGAGATACAATGAAATTGTAAAGGAAGTCAGCACTTACATCAAAAAGATTGGATACAACCCAGATACCGTTGCCTTTGTGCCCATCTCTGGCTGGAATGGTGACAACATGCTTGAGCCCAGTTCTAACATGCCCTGGTTCAAGGGATGGAACGTCACCCGCAAAGAAGGAAAGGCTTGCAGAGTTACCCTGCTTGAAGGTCTAGACTGCATTCTGCCACCAAGCCGCCCCACTGACAAGGCCCTCTGTCTGCCTCTTCAGGATGTGTACAAGATTGGTGGTATCGGTACAGTACCCGTCGGTCGTGTGGAAACTGGTGTCCGGAAACCCGGCATGGTGGTTACTTTTTCCCCTGTCAATGTGACAACTGAAGTAAAGTCAGTGGAAATGCATCATGAAGCTCTGACCGAGGCTCTCCCCGGTGACAACGTTGGTTTCAACGTAAAGAACGTTTCCGTCAAGGACGTCCGTCGTGGTAACGTTGCTGGTGACAGCAAGAATGACCCACCCTTTGAAGCTGCTGTATTCACCGCCCAGGTTATTATCCTGAACCACCCTGGCCAGTTCAGTGCTGGGTATGCACCTGTGCTGTATTGCCACACTGCTCACATTGATTGCAAGTTTGCAGAGCTGAAGGAGAAGATCGATCGTCGTTCTGGTAAGAAACTGGAAGAAAACCCCAAGTTCCTGAAGTCTGGTGATGCCGCCATTGTTGAAATGGTCCCAGGCAAACCCATGTGTGTGGAGAGCTTCTCTGACTACCCTCCTCTTGGACGCTTTGCTGTGCGTGATATGAGGCAGACAGTTGCTGTTGGAGTCATCAAGGCTGTTGAGAAGAAGGCACCTGGTGCAGGCAAAGTTACAAAGTTTGCTCAGAAGGCCCAGAAAACCAAATGAATATTCCAAAAACCCAGTGCCACCTCAGTCTTAACCAGCGGTGGAAGATCGGTCTCAGAACTGTTTGTTTCAATTGGCTATTTCAGTTTAATAGTAAAAGACTGGTTAATGATTACAATGCATCGTAAAAGCTTCAGAAGGAAAGGAATGTCTGTGGACCATTGTTTGTGACAGTTTAAGTTATTAGTGTTTTAAAAACAGTAATTTTTAAGTGGAAACAACTTGACCAAAATCTGTCACCAAAATTTGAGACCATTAAAAGTTAATGAGAAAAAAAATTAAAAAAAATAAAAAATTGTCGTACGACATTGGTGCGACATCAATGTCGCGCGACACATGTTGCAGTGTAGTTGTGCCCTATGTGTCGCTCGACTTATTGTCGTGCGACACATGTCGTCGTGTAGCTCTAGCCTGTGACTACCTAACCAGGGTGGATCAGATCCATCTCTTGGCAAACTAGTCCCATTTGCCAAGTTATTAACCACATGTTGTCCATACTATGCCATTTAGAGCATGTATGTTAATTCTAAGTTTCAGTGGCTCTACCGTACTAGCCATATGGATTAGGTGCTCTCTCCTCGGCACACATACCATCGATATAATTAATAAAATATAATGTCAATATGGTAATTTGGAGGGCACTCAAATATCTGTCTTTGCCTGGAAACATCCAATACTTAAGCAGATAGATAATTGAATAAATATATATTTTATTAGAAAAAAAGGTAAAAAATAAATAAAAAACAAGAATGAATATAAAAAAAATAATAAAAAAAAATATATCTTAATACTGACCATACCAATAATGTATTATATATATCAAACAACTCTGAATTAATTCATACAAATCATGATTATTATATTCACCATAAACCACATTCTTGAAAAATGATAGTTCATAATTGCATGATTAGAAATATATAATAATTGCATAGTAGAAATTATGAAATATACCATATAATCGTGTGAATGATGGTTATTTATGAATATTTCTAATAATTTACAGAAAGTACTTTAATATCCTACTGGTTCATAATTGCATAAAAAGCTTTTAGTTCATAACAATCATTGAAGAGGTGTATGAAAACAGGTAAAAACGGGATTATAATTGTGTATCCGACTTGAATATCACTATAAAGAACTTGTATCCACAATTGGGTCAATACACTACGTGCAGAATTATTAGGCAAATGAGTATTTTGACCACATCATCCTCTTTATGCATGTTGTCTTACTCCAAGCTGTATAGGCTCTTAAGCCTACTACCAATTAAGCATATTAGGTGATGTGCATCTCTGTAATGAGAAGGGGTGTGGTCTAATGACATCAACACCCTATATCAGGTGTGCATAATTATTAGGCAACTTCCTTTCCTTTGGCAAAATGGGTCAAAAGAAGGACTTGACAGGCTCAGAAAAGTCAAAAATAGTGAGATATCTTGCAGAGGGATGCAGCACTCTTAAAATTGCAAAGCTTCTGAAGCGTGATCATCGAACAATCAAGCGTTTCATTCAAAATAGTCAACAGGGTCGCAAGAAGCGTGTGGAAAAACCAAGGCGCAAAATAACTGCCCATGAACTGAGAAAAGTCAAGCGTGCAGCTGCCAAGATGCCACTTGCCACCAGTTTGGCCATATTTCAGAGCTGCAACATCACTGGAGTGCCCAAAAGCACAAGGTGTGCAATACTCAGAGACATGGCCAAGGTAAGAAAGGCTGAAAGACGACCACCACTGAACAAGACACACAAGCTGAAACGTCAAGACTGGGCCAAGAAATATCTCAAGACTGATTTTTCTAAGGTTTTATGGACTGATGAAATGAGAGTGAGTCTTGATGGGCCAGATGGCTGGATTGGTAAAGGGCAGAGAGCTCCAGTCCGACTCAAACGCCAGCAAGGTGGAGGTGGAGTACTGGTTTGGGCTGGTATCATCAAAGATGAGCTTGTGGGGCCTTTTTGGGTTGAGGATGGAGTCAAGCTCAACTCCCAGTCCTACTGCCAGTTTCTGGAAGACACCTTCTTCAAGCAGTGGTACAGGAAGAAGTCTGCAAGGTAAGAAAAACATGATTTTCATGCAGGACAAGGCTCCATCACACGCGTCCATGTACTCCACAACGTGGCTGGCAAGAAAGGGTATAAAAGAAGAAAATCTAATGACATGGCCTCCTTGTTCACCTGATCTGAACCCCATTGAGAACCTGTGGTCCATCATCAAATGTGAGATTTAGCAAGGAGGGAAAACAGTACACCTCTCTGAACAGTGTCTGGGAGGCTGTGGTTGCTGCTGCACGCAATGTTGATGGTGAACAGATCAAAACACTGACAGAATCCATGGATGGCAGGCTTTTGAGTGTCCTTGCAAAGAAAGGTGGCTATATTGGTCACTGATTTGTTTTTGTTTTGTTTTTGAATGTCAGAAATGTATATTTGTGAATGTTGAGATGTTATATTGGTTTCACTGGTAAAAATAAATAATTGAAATGGGTATATATTAGTTTTTTGTTAAGTTGCCTAATAATTATGTACAGTAATAGTCACCTGCACACACAGATATCCCCCTAAAATAGCTAAAACTAAAAACAAACTAAAAACTACTTCCAAAAATATTCAGCTTTGATATTAATGAGTTTTTTGGGTTCATTGAGACCATGGTTGTTGTTCAATAATAAAATTAATCCTCAAAAATACAACTTGCCTAATAATTCTGCACTCCCTGTATACCAGAGTCACTTAATTAATACAATAAGATTGGCCAGCCCATTTTCCTTTAAAAAGTATATTTAAAAATATGCTTAATGAGTTTGACTGGGTTCAGAGCTGAACCTGGACATACCCATATTTCACCCAGGCAGCCCCCTGATGTCAGCATCGGAGCTTCTCATGCTCTGATGCGCTCCCTTGCCCTGCGCTAGATCGCGCAGGGCACAGGCTCTTTTGTTTACAATAATACACTGCCAGGCGGAAATTCATGGTGACAGGTTCCTCTTAAAGGATTTCTCCGGGAATTATGAAAAAAATATTACTGAAAATACTTACATATGACTTCACTATAATTATATTCCCAAATACCTTTCATTAGCTATAATGGCTTGCTTTGTCTAGGCAGCAATCATTAGGAGAAATAAAATGGCCACCGTCCTATTAGTACACATAAAACCTGTCCTAACCACACAGCAGGAAAAGCTAATACAGAACACTGAGCTAAAGAGCTGCCTCATCCTCCTCTCTGTTCTACTTGTCAGGAATTATGATCCTGAATACATATAAGATCTAAAGCAGGATCTCTGTAGGAATGAAGTTCATGAGGAGACATTAAGTACAGAGGATGAACAGGACAGACTGTGGTAATGTGGGGCTGTGGTAATGGAAACTGCATACAAGTGCTGCTGCTTGTTATCCACATCCCCACCTCCTCTCTGTACTTCATGTCTCCTCATGAACTCTATTCCTACAGAGATTCAGCTGAAGATCTTATCAGGTGTATTCAGGAGCATAATCCCTGACAAGTAGAGCAGAGAGGAGGATGAGGCAGTTGTTTAGGACAGTTTTTGTGTGTACTAATAGGACGGCGGCCATTTTATTTCCCCTGATGATTCCGTCCTAGACAAAACAATCAATTATAACTAATGAAAGGTATTTGAGAACATATTTATAATAAAGTAATATTTTAATATTTTAATTTTCTTGGAGAACCCCATTAACCCCTTCCCGACATATGACGTAATAGTATTGCCGCATTTTGACGTACTATTACGTCATGGTCCAGCAGGCCCTAATAGCCGGGCCCCTGCTATATCCGCCGGCATCGCTGTAAAAGTGGATGCAAGAGGATTAACCCCTTCTATGCAGCGGTCAGCGCTGACCGCGGCATAGAAGGTGCATGTGGCAGGTGAGGGAGCTGCCCAATGCCTTGCACGGAATCGGAACCTGCCTTCTACAGGGGCCAAGGAGATCCAGCCCCAGGCTGTTTCTCCTAGGCAACCTGTTAGTTGAGGACCTGGGAGGAAAAGGACCTTTGGTGACGTCATTGCTCTCAACACATGGTCCATCACATTGTCCATCACCATGGTGATGGACCATGTGATGAGCGCAGTGACATCACCAAAGGTCCTTTTCCTCCCAGGTCCTCAAAGAAGAAGAAAGAAGATGAGCCGGGCTGTGCGAACAAGTGGATGAGGTGAGATTAGTTTTATTTTTTTAACCCCTCCATCCCTAATTTACTTAGCATTCTGTGTTAAGAATGATATTATTTTTCCTTATAACCATGTTATAAGGGAAAATAATAAAATCTACACAACACCGATCCCAAACCTGGACTTCTGTGAAGAAGTCCAGGTTCGGGTCTGGGTACCAAACATGCCGATTTTTCTCACTCTCCTGCAAAACGCATTAAAACGCTTTGCACTTGTGCGGAAAAATCGTGCATTTTCCCGCAATGCACCCGCATCTTTTCCCACTACACACCCGCAACGCCTGTGTGAACCCAGCCTTAAGAGCAGAGAAATTAATATTTTTAAAATTGCTAATTTTAAAAAAATTTGGGTAAATTTTGATTTTTTTTCATAAATGCAAAATATATTGACTAAAATTTATGACTGTCATGAAGTACAATATGTCACGAGAAAACAATCTCAGAATGGCTTGGATAAGTAAAAGTGTTCCAAAGTTATTACCACATAAGGTGACCATGTCAGATTTGCAAAAAATGGCCTGGGCAGGAGGGTGAAAACTGGCACGGAGTAGAAGGGCTTAAGCAACCTCTTAATGTGTAGTTTAAAGTGGCTTAAAGGATGTCCTTTACTTCACTTAGATCATCACTATCACCAAAACACTGCGCTTATCTCTGAGAATTCATTCTTATCTTTTTTTCAATGGATTGTTCTCCTACTACGTAATTATATTAGAAGTTTGGAAGCTCCATATTAAAGTGCATTTGTTATCAGACTATGAAACTGGCTGACCTGTTACATCTGCACTTGGCAGCTAAAGGTATCCGTGTTGATCCATACATGTTCATATGTGTCCACATTGCTGAGAAAAATGATGTTTTAATATATGCAAATGAGCCTCTAGGAGCAATGGGGACATACAGGCTCATACAAGTCAGAACATGCAGGTGACCATGATATGGCCACCTGCATGAGGCCTTAGGACTCTTTCACACGGGTGTCGCGTGTGAGGGCTGGATAGGATGCAGGTGCGTTGCGGTAAAATGCACGATTTTTCCACGCAAGTACAAAGCGTTTTAATACGTTTTGCACTCACGTGAGAAAAATCTGCATGTTTGGTACCCAGACCCGAACCCGGACTTCTTCACAAAAGTTCGGGTTTGGGTTAGTTGTTGTGTAGATTTTATTATTTTCCCTTATAACAAGGTTATAAGGGAAAATAATAGCATTATTAATACAGAATGCTTAGTAAAATAGGGCTGGAGGGGTTACAAAAGAATAAATAAATAAATAATTTAACTCACCTCATCCACTTGTGCGCGCAGCCCGGCTTCTCTTCTGTCTTCTTCTTTGATGACCTGGCGGAAAAGGACCTTTGGTGACGTTACTGCGCTCATCACATGGTCCATCACATGATCCATCACCATATTTTTTTTTTACCCCTCCATCCCTATTTTACTAATCATTGTGTATTAAGAATGCTATTATTTTCATTTATAACCATGTTATAAGGGAAACAAATTATGATCGGTCCCCATCCCGATCATCTCCTAGCAACCATGCGTGAAAATCGCACTGCATCCGCACTTGCTTGCTGATGCTTGCAATTTTCAGGCAGCCACATTCACTTCTATGGGGCCTGCGTTGCGTGAAAAACGCACAATATAGAGCATGCTGCTATTTTCACTCAACGCACAAGTGATGCGTGAAAATCATCGCTCATGTGCACAGCCCTATAGAAATGAATGGGTGCGGATTCAGTGCGGGTGCAATGCGTTCACCTCACGCATTGCACCCACGCTGAAAACTCGCCCGTGTGAAAGAGGCCTTTGCCCGGATAAGAGCCGGGTGCGTTGCGGGAAAATGCGCGATTTTCCCGCGCGAGTGCAAAACATTGTCATGCGTTGCACTCGCGTGAGAAAAATCGCGCATGTTTGGTACCCAAACCCGAACTTCTTCATAGAAGTTCGGGCTTGGGATTGATGTTCTGAAGATTGTATTATTTTCCCTTATAACATGGTTATAAGGGAAAATAATAGCATTCTGAATACAGAATGCATAGTAAACCAGCGCTAGAGGGGTTAAAAAAAATAAAAAATAATTTAACTCACCTTAGTCCACTTGATCACGAAGCCCGGCATCTCCTTGTGTCTCCTCTGCGCTGAACAGGACCTGGGGTGAGCTGCTCCATTAAATACAGGTTAAGGACCTTCGATGACGTCACTCCGGTCATCACATGGTACGTCACATGATCTTTTACCATGGTAAAAGACCATGTGATGACTGGAGTGACGTCATTGAAGGTCCTTAACCGGTATTTAATGGAGCAGCTCACCCCAGGTCCTGTTCAGCGCAGAGGAGACACAAGGAGATGCCGGGCTTCGCGATCAAGTGGACTAAGGTGAGTTAAATTATAATTATTTTTTTTTAACCCCTCTAGCGCTGGTTTACTATGCATTCTGTATTCAGAATGCTATTATTTTCCCTTATAACCATGTTATAAGGGAAAATAATAATGATCGGGTCTCCATCCCGATCGTCTCCTAGCAACCGTGCGTGCAAATCGCACGGCATCTGTACTTGCTTGCGGATGCCATCCGATTTTCACACACCCCATTCACTTCTATGGGGCCTGCGTCACGTCAAAATCGGACAATATAGAGCATGCTGCGATTTCAACTGAACGCACAAGTGATGCGTTAAAAACAACGCTCATGTGCACAGCCCCATAGAAATGAATGGGTCAGGATTTAGTGCGGGTGCCATACGTTCGCCGCACGGATCGTACCCGCACGGAAAACTCGCCCGTGTGAAAGGGGCCTTAGGGTTCCACTTTTTGAGTTAAAGTCTGTGGCCTGAAGTATTCTCATACATAAACTAAAAGCACCTTTACATTGCTCAATTGAGCAGATGATTGTCAGGAAGGAAGCGTTTATGACAGGCGTCTGCTCATCAGCGGAGGAGACCACTGTATTTACATGAAGATATCCCCACCATAGTACGGGGAGGAGCGATCACTAATGTTATCACTTGTCCCCATAATGAATCATTGTTTGCCGGCAGCAGAGTCTGTTTAGAGGGCAAGATCTGCTGCCGGCAAATGAAGATTTAGGTGACTGCACAAATGCTTGTTTATCGGGTAATCAACGGCACCTTGTTAGCGACTATTTGCCTGATGCTCGGCCAGTGTGAAGGGGCATTAAGGCACCAGTGGTCTACTCAGGAACTCTCAGATCAACCAGTTTTTGTCAATCCCTTTGTTGCCTTACAGCCTATTGGATTCAGCAGTGTCTGTCTAACTGTAGTGACCACTCCGTAAAGACCACTCTTGCAAATCTTGAAATACAGAGTATGGTCTATGAAGAGGAAGTGACAAGTGCATGGCACCTAATTGGGAGTCCACAAATGGCTTCTAGTAAGTATATTAGAGGATAACAGAAGCATGTTACAAGTTAATTAGGCTACTTTCACACTTGCGGCAGAGGAATCCGGCAGGCAGTTCCGTCGCCGGAACTGCCTGCCAGATCCGTCAAAACGTATGCCAACTGATGGCATTTGTAAGACTGAACAGGATCCTGATCCGTCTTACAAATGCATTGAAGTGCCGGATCCGTCTTTCCGGTGTCATCCGGAAAAACGGATCCAGCATTTATTTTTTTCACATATTTATCCGGCACTAATACATTCCTAACACATGCGAGTGGCCGGAGATAAAACCGTAGCATGCTGCGGTGTTATCTCCGTCCTGAACGGTCAAAAAGACTGAAATGAAGACATCCTGATGCATCCTGAACGGATTGCTCTCCATTCAGAATGCAGTAGGATAAAACTGATCAGTTCTTTTCCGGTATAGAGCCCCTAGGACGCAACTCAATACCGGAAAAGAAAAACGCAAGTGTGCAAGTGCCCTTAAAGGGACACTGACAGGCCCAATAACCATAATTAGCTGCACATATCCATGCACAGGTCTTCTAATGTGCATTAAAAACATATAAGTATCCCCCCTGTCCACATTATGTATACAGTTAACTCACGTTTTATAACCTGAACTAATCGCTGTTCTTTCTGCCCAAGGGGCGGGTTTTCAGCTCCACTTGCGCCCAGCCAGCATCAGCCCAACCGCCGTTTTTGAAGCGCCGCCCAGCTCATCAATATTCACTTAGCTGGGCGGCTTCTGCAGTCCCCGACCTTCCGAGATCCGGCGCATGCCCAATAGAAAGCTATGGGTGCCGGGCGCATGCACAGAAGCAACTTACCACCCAAATGAATTTTGATGAGCTGGGCGGCGCTTCAAAAACGGCGGTTGGGCTGATGCTGGCTGGGCGCAAGTGGAGCTGAAAACCCGCCCCTTGGGCAGAAAGAACAGCGATTAGTTCAGGTTATAAAACGTGAGTTAACTGTATACATAATGTGGACAGGCGGGGAAACTTATATGTTTTTAATGCACATTAGAAGACCTGTACATACATATGTACAGCTAATTATGGTTATTGGGCTTGTCAGTGTCCCTTTAACCACTTCAGCTAACTGAAACCCCCTTAATGACCAGGCCACTTTTTACACTTCTGCACTACACTACTTTCACCGTTTATTGCTCGGTCATGCAACTTACCACCCAAATGAATTTTACCTCCTTTTCTTCTCACTAATAGAGCTTTCATTTGGTGGTATTTCATTGCTGCTGACATTTTTACTTTTATGTTATTAATCGAAATTTAACGATTTTTTTGCAAAAAAATGACATTTTTCACTTTCAGTTGTAAAATGTTGCAAAAAAAAACGACATCCATATATAAATTTTTCGCTAAATTTATTGTTCTACATGTCTTTGATAAAAAAAAATGTTTAGGTAAAAAAAAAATGGTTTGGGTAAAAGTTATAGCGTTTACAAACTATGGTACAAAAATGTGAATTTCCGCTTTTTGAAGCAGCTCTGACTTTCTGAGCACCTGTCATGTTTCCTGAGGTTCTACAATGCCCAGACAGTACAAACACCCCACAAATGACCCCATTTCGGAAAGTAGACACCCTAAGGTATTCACTGATGGGCATAGTGAGTTCATAGAACTTTTTATTTTTTGTCACAAGTTAGCGGAAAATGATGATTTTTTCTTTCTTTTTTTTTTCTTACAAAGTCTCATATTCCACTAACTTATGACAAAAAATAAAAACTTCCATGAACTCACTATGCCCATCACGAAATACCTTGGGGTGTCTTCTTTCCAAAATGGGGTCATTTGTGGGGTAGTTATACTGCCCTGGCATTTTAGGGGCCCAAATGCGTGAGAAGTAGTTTGAAATCAAAATCTGTAAAAAATGACCGGTGAAATCCGAAAGGTGATCTTTGGAATGTGTGCCCCTTTGCCCACCTAGGCTGCAAAAAAGTGTCACACATCTGGTATCGCCATACTCAGGAGAAGTTGGGGAATGTGTTTTGGGGTGTCATTTTACATATACCCATGCTGGGTGAGAGAAATATCTTGGCAAAAGACAACTTTTCCCATTTTTTTATACAAAGTTGGCATTTGACCAAGATATTTATCTCACCCAGCATGGGTATATGTAAAATGACACCCCAAAACACATTGCCCAACTTCTCCTGAGTACGGCGATACCAGATGTGTGACACTTTTCTGCAGCCTAGGTGGGCAAAGGGGCACACATTCCAAAGAGCACCTTTAGGATTTCACCGGCCATTTTTTACAGATTTTGATTTCAAACTACTTCGCACACATTAGGGCCCCTAAAATGCCAGGGCAGTATAACTACCCCACAAGTGACCCCATTTTGGAAAGAAGACACCCCAAGGTATTCCGTGAGGGGCATGGCGAGTTCCTAGAATTTTTAATTTTTTGTCACAAGTTAGTGGTATATGAGACTTTGTTAGAAAAAAAAATAAAAAATAAAATCATTTTCCGCTAACTTGTGACAAAAAAATAAAAAATTCTAGGAACTCGCCGTGCCCCTCACGGAATACCTTGGGGTGTCTTCTTTCCAAAATGGGGTCACTTGTGGGGTAGTTATACTGCCCTGGCATTCTAGGGGCCCTAATGTGTGCAAATTAGTTTGAAATCAAAATGTGTAAAAAATGACCTGTGTAATCCTAAAGGTGCTCTTTGGAATGTGTGCCCCTTTGCCTCCCTAGGCGGCAAAAAAGTGTCACACATGTGGTATCGCCGTACTCAGGAGAAGTTGGGGAATGTATTTTGGGGTGTCATTTTACATATACCTATCTTGGCAAAAGACAACTTTTCCCATTTTTTTATACAAAGTTGGCATTTGACCAAGATATTTATCTCACCCAGCATGGGTATATGTAAAATGACACCCCAAAACACATTCCCCAACTTCTCCTGAGTACGGCGATACCACATGTGTGACACTGTCATTGATCACCCCCCTGTAAGGCTCCATTCAGACGTCTGTATGATTTTTACGGATCCACGGATACATGGATCGAATCCGCAAAACGCATACGGACGTCTGAATGGAGCCTTACAGGGGGGTGATCAATGACAGGGGGGTGACCAGACGTCCGTATGTGTTTTGCGGATCCGATCCATGTATCCGTGGATCCGTAAAAATCATACGGACGTCTGAATGGAGCCTTACAGGGGGGTGATCAATGACAGGGGGTGATCAGGAAGTCTATATGGGGTGATCACCCCCTTGTCATTGATCACCCACCTGTAAGGCTCAATTCAGACGTCCGTATGTGTTTTGCGGATCCGATCCATGTATCCGTGGATCCGTAAAAATCATACGGACGTCTGAATGGAGCCTTACAGGGGGGTGATCAATGACAGGGGGGTGATCAATGACAGGGAAGTGATCAGGAAGTCTATATGCGTGATCACCCCCTTGTCATTGATCACCCCCCTGTAAGGCTCCATTCAGACGTCCGTATGTGTTTTGCGGATCCGATCCATGTATCCGTGGATCCGTAAAAATCATACGGACGTCTGAATGGAGCCTTACAGGGGGGTGATCAATGACAGGGGGGTGATCAATGACAGGGAAGTGATCAGGAAGTCTATATGCGTGATCACCCCCTTGTCATTGATCACCCCCCTGTAAGGCTCCATTCAGACGTCCGTATGTGTTTTGCGGATCCGATCCATGTATCCGTGGATCCGTAAAAATCATACGGACGTCTGAATGGAGCCTTACAGGGGGGTGATCAATGACAGGGGGGTGATCAATGACAGGGGGGTGATCAGGAAGTCTATATGGGTGATCACCCCCTTGTCATTGATCACCCCCCTGTAAGGCTCCATTCAGACGTCCGTATGTGTTTTGCGGATCCGATCCATGTATCCGTGGATCCGTAAAAATCATACGGACGTCTGAATGGAGCCTTACAGGGGGGTGATCAATGACAGGGGGGTGATCAGGGAATCTATATGGGTGATCACCTCTCTGTCATTGATCACCCCCCTGTAGGGCTCCATTCAGACGTCCGTACGTGTTTTGCGGATCCGATCCATGTATCCGTGGATCCGTAAAAATCATACGGACGTCTGAATGGAGCCTTACAGGGTGGTGATCAATGACAGGGGGGTGATCAGGGAGTCTATATGGGGTGATCATGGGTGATCAGGGGTTCATAAGGGGTTAATAAGTGACAGGGGGGGGGGTGTAGTGTAGTGTAGTGGTACTTTACACAGCTACCTGTGTCCTCTGGTGGTCGATCCACCAGAGGACCAGGTAGCAGGTATATTAGACGCTGTTATCAAAACAGCGTCTAATATACCTGTTAGGGGTTAAAAAAATCACATCTCTAGCCTGCCAGCGAACGATCGCCGCTGGCAGGCTGGAGATCCACTCGCGCTGGCAGGCTGGAGATCCACTCGCTTACGTTCCGTTCCTGTGAACGCGCGCGCCTGTGTGCGCGCGTTCACAGGAAATCACGGCTCTCGCGAGATGACGCATATATGCGTGACTCTGCGCAGAGCTGCCACCTCCGGAACGCGAATCTGCGTTAGGCGGTCCGGAGGTGGTTGAAGGGGTTTTTCCAGCTAGACATTTAGGCAGCATTCCCTGCATCCTCTCCACTTACTGCACGGCCTGGTTCGTGAGAAAGGAGTGGGTTCCATAGGTGGAACCAGCACCTATCAAACATATATTTTATATCCCATTGATATGCCACAAATGTCTAGCTGGGTATTGTTTTATAGGGACTCTGAATCAGAACACTATGGCTTACATTCATGGTTGTATTTTTGAGTTGTCTCTTAACAAAAATTCAGAAATAGCAAATAACGTTGACAAAAAAAGTGGCATGGTTGATGATTTTAATTTGTAGCCGAATGTCATTGCACACAACTAGTGATGGACCAACATCGGCCGGGACGATTCGCGAATGCTCATTAGCGATCAAATGTTCACGGCGGACCCCATTCACTTTAATGGCAGGCGAACCTCAAAAACCTTCAGGTCATATTTACAGCCAGCAAACACTTACTAGAAGTAGACAAATAGTCCCACAACATGGACAGTGATATACCAGAGGGGGATCATTGGCAAAAATTACCACAAAAAATATGTATTTAAATCAGGGGCCATTTTTATGCGTCTTAAAGGGAAACTCTCAAAACTGTGCCCTGCTGGAGCCTAGACATTTTTTTTATTTCCTATCGGTTTGATGTATACAAATGTGCAGCACTCCACATTTTTATATCCTGCAGAGTCCATTAAAAAAATGCATACGCTACCATGGAACTGTATGGTGAACGGACACCACTGTACGGCGTCAGTCTGAGGCATCTGTTAACGCATACATTTTTGGTGTGGATTAAATGGATGGCAAAAATAGGATGTGAACCCAGCCCTAGTGTCAGAATAAGCACCAGTACACAGCGGAGCAGCGTGGCGGAGAGGGGAGGCCGCCATGTACTGACAGAGCGCTACCTGGTCCTGGTGGTCAGGGATGAGGACTGTTTCCCAAGAATCATTTTCTACTGGGAAATACAGGGCACAGTATAATACATTAGAATCTATATAATATAAAGATATTAGCCCTACCCCCGAATGATAATACAATTAGGTGGTCATTTATTATATAGAAGTACCTCTATGTTAGGCGTATTTCTGACACAAAATCCGAAACGCGCGTTGGGTTTGGCGCCATCCTGGAGGAGACACAGCATGGGTAATTGTCCAATGTTCATTATATCTATCAGCTTTTTGCACATGCACTTTAATGAATGAGAATCATGTTGAATACCAATGGACTTGCATCCGCTGTATATCTCCTCCAGTGATGTCGTTTTTTATCTCCTGCACTATTGCTTTTAATCATGTCTGTATTTAATGATGTAATATATTGTGAGTTTTGTAATAAAGGATATAATTAGTATAAGCGGTCTGGCTTTTTCTGTGTAGGTTATGTATTTCTGACACAGACTGTGGCGCAAAGGTCCTTAGCACTGCAATCTGCATATTTTTCCCGCTCATGCCAGATCTAAAAAAGATGTTGTGGGCAGGGAAAGGGATACAGTTATGGCAATTCAGTTATTGGATACCACCGCCATACATTGACCGGATAACACCTCTGTACAGTGACAGGATAACACTGCCACACCATGACCGGATAAAGGGGTATAAGAGGGCACAGTACAGGGAATGACTAGGGGCACTGCACAGGATGTGGTAAGAGGGCCAATGCAGGGTATAAGGGGGCACAGTCACATGACCCTGTGACAATTAAAGGTCCTTATGGTGAATGCGGGTTTTATGCCACCATAATGAGAGGCAGAGGAGTGAGACAGGGGTGTGATTATGTGTCTAGAGATAAAAAATAAAAAATTTAACTGTCGGCCAGTACAGGCCCCAAAAATTAGGCAATAGGCATTCACCTGACATCAAAGAACTTTGGATTCTGTGGCTGGAGGTACATTAGGTGGTCACAGGCTAAAAATGTAACTGTCTGCCAGTATAGGCCACAAAAATTAGGAATTCACCTGACATAAAAGGCCTTTTATGCCGCTGTATATACATAAGGCAAGGACCATTCTTTGTTCTGGGTCGTGGCGGATATGTGTGGGCTGGCATGAGAAAATTAAATTACACGTGGTCATCACAGGTGTTGAATTCCTCCGAGATCCATGCCTCATTCATTTTTAAAAATGTGAGGGAGTCCACACTGTCGTGAGCTAGGCGAGTGCGTTTATCGGTCACGATCCCCCCTGCTGCACTGAATGTCCTTTCGGACAGGACACTCGACGAGGGGCAAGCCAAGAGTTTCATGGCAAATTGTGCCAGCTCTAGCCACAGGTCAAGCCTGCACACCCAGTAGTCAAGGGTTTCCTCGCTTCTCAGAGCGTCCACATTGGCTGTTAACCCGATGTAGTCGGACACCTGTTGGTCTAGGCGTTCCCTGAGGCTGGATCCGGAGGGCGGCTGTCGATGGGTTGGCTGCAAGAATGATTTCATATCCGAAATGACCAACACATCTTCAAACCGCCCTCTATTTGCAGGCGCGGTAGGATTGGTACCCGCAACTGTTTCGCTGTGGGTGGAAGTTCCTCTGCCAGTGCCCGCAACAGCAGTATGCAGCATCTCTCGCAGCAAGGCCTGGAAATGCTGCATTCTGACAGCCCTCTGTGATGCTGGTAACATGTCCACCATTTTGTGTTTGTACCGGGGGTCTAAGTACGTTGCCACCCAGTACAGGTCCTTGACCTTTATGCTTTTTATACGGGGGTCCCTCTTCAAATACTGGAGCATTAAGTCCCCCATTTGCACTAAATTGGAAGCGGTGGAGCTCCCATTCTCCTGCTCATCGCCCAGGAGAATGTCCTTCTCCTCCTACTCCTCCTCCCTCCAGCCACCATCCTCCTCTGACTCCTCTTCTGACTCCTGCTGACTTGTCTCAGAAGGAGTAGCCCCCCCTGGGAATTCATTCAGCATTACAGACTTACTCATCTTCCAGCTTCTACTACTCGACACAATGTTATGCACTCTCCAGAAAGAAGGCGTAAGGTTCGATGTCACCTGTCCTGGCTGCGACTGACCAGTTTGGTGATCTCATCAAATGGCCGCAGAAGTCTGCATGCGTCACGCATGAGCAGCCACTGGCACGGTGAAAAGAAACCAAGCTCCCCAGAACCTGTCCTGCTGCAGAGTTCGTACAGTTAGTTGTTAACGGCACGTTTCTGCTGGAGCAGCCTATCTAGCATATACAAGGTGGAGTTCCAGCATGTCATGCAGTCACAAATAAGACGTCTGACAGGCAAGTGGTGTCGCCGCTGAACGTCAGCAAGGCGAGCCATGGCCGTGTAAGATCTTCTAAAATGGCCAGAGATTTTCCTGGCCTGCCGCAAGACTTTCCTGGACCCCAGGGTATTTGGCAATAAATCGCTGCACGACTAAGTTCAGGACGTGTGCCATGCACGGCACGTGTGTCATTTTGCCCTGTTTCAGCACGCTCAGCAGATTGGCACCATTGTCGAACACCACTTTACCAACTGTCAAATTGAGTGGGGGTTAGCCAATGATCGAAAAACAAAAAAATTATTTCCCAAAAAGAGTTATATACCAAACGACACGTATATCACTCAACTACAAAACCTACAAAAAATATACGAGTCTCCATATAAAAAACGAAATGAAAACCATGTACATATCAAAGAATATATTTCATTAGTACATCACTTCATATTATCACTTCACATGATTGACAATTCACAAATATTAAAATATTAAAACACAAATGACCGATGGTACATGACTGTTAGCAGAATAATAAAGTGCTAGTGCAAATATATCATGGTCAGTAAATGCACTACTCAGTGCAAAATATACAGCTGGCTCAAAAAGTGCTGTGAGATTTGGTAACTACAGCCAAATAAAGTGCCTAATAAATACAAAGACTATAAAATGGCAAACAGGATTTCACCAGGCTGAGTACACGGATAATACTTAAATAGATCACAACACTAAATAAAAATGCTGACTAACATATAATGAGTCGTAATCATAGGTATTATACTGACTGAAAAGGAATATCCCACCACAGACATGCACCACCAGTCCACACCCCGATGCGCGTTTCGCGTGCTGCTTCCTCAAGTGGTCTGTGGTGGGATATTCCTTTTCGGTCAGTATAATACCTATTTATTAATTGTACACTGGTGCAACATATTTATTACTAATTTTTTCTACTATGGATGTATGTAGTCTGGATATTTATTAGGCACTTTATTTGGCTGTAGTTACTAAATCTCACAGCACTTTTTGAGCCAGCTGTATATTTTGCACTGAGTAGTCAATTCACTGACCATGATATACAGGTCCTTCTCAAAAAATTAGCATATTGTGATAAAGTTCATTATTTTCTGTAATGTACTGATAAACATTAGACTTTCATATATTTTAGATTCATTACACACCAACTGAAGTAGTTCAAGCCTTTTATTGTTTTAATATTGATGATTTTGGCATACAGCTCATGAAAACCCAAAATTCCTATCTCAAAAAATTAGCATATCATGAAAAGGTTCTCTAAACGAGCTATTAACCTAATCTTCTGAATCAACTAATTAACTCTAAACACCTGCAAAAGATTCCTGAGGCTTTTAAAAACTCCCAGCCTGGTTCATTACTCCAAACCGCAATCATGGGTAAGACTGCCGACCTGACTGCTTTCCAGAAGGCCATCATTGACACCCTCAAGCAAGAGGGTAAGACACAGAAAGAAATTTCTGAACGAATAGGCTGTTCCCAGAGTGCTGTATCAAGGCCCCTCAGTGGGAAGTCTGTGGGAAGGAAAAAGTGTGGCAGAAAACGCTGCACAACGAGAAGAGGTGACCGGACCCTGAGGAAGATTGTGGAGAAGGACCGATTCCAGACCTTGGGGGACCTGCGGAAGCAGTGGACTGAGTCTGGAGTAGAAACATCCAGAGCCACCGTGTACAGGCGTGTGCAGGAAATGGGCTACAGGTGCCGCATTCCCCAGGTCAAGCCACTTTTGAACCAGAAACAGCGGCAGAAGCGCCTGACCTGGGCTACAGAGAAGCAGCACTGGACTGTTGCATGTTATTTGGAAATCAAGGTGCCAGAGTCTGGAGGAAGACTGGGGAGAGGGAAATGCCAAAATGCCTGAAGTCCAGTGTCAAGTCCCCACAGTCAGTGATGGTCTGGGGTGCCATGTCAGCTGCTGGTGTTGGTCCACTGTGTTTTATCAAGGGCAGGGTCAATGCAGCTAGCTATCAGGAGATTTTGGAGCACTTCATGCTTCCATCTGCTGAAAAGCTTTATGGAGATGAAGATTTCATTTTTCAGCACGACCTGGCACCTGCTCACAGTGCCAAAACCACTGGTAAATGGTTTACTGACCATGGTATTACTGTGCTCAATTGGCCTGCCAACTCTCCTGACCTGAACCCCATAGAGAATCTGTGGGATATTGGGAAGAGAAAGTTGAGAGACGCAAGACCCAACACTCTGGATGAACTTAAGGCCGCAATCGAAGCATCCTGGGCCTCCATAACACCTCAGCAGTGCCACAGGCTGATTGCCTCCATGCCACGCCGCATTGAAGCAGTCATTTCTGCAAAAGGATTCCCGACCAAGTATTGAGTGCATAACTGAACATAATTATTTGAAGGTTGACTTTTTTTGTATTAAAAACACTTTTCTTTTATTGGTCGGATGAAATATGCTAATGTTTTGAGATAGGAAATTTGGGTTTTCATGAGCTGTATGCCAAAATCATCAATATTAAAACAATAAAAGGCTTGAACTACTTCAGTTGGTGTGTAAAGAATCTAAAATATATGAAAATCTAATGTTTATCAGTACATTACAGAAAATAATGAACTTTATCACAATATGCTAATTATTTGAGAAGGACCTGTATTTGCACTAGCACTTTATTATTCTGTTAACAGTCATGTACCATCAGTCATTTGTGATTTAATATTTTAATTGTTGTGAATTGTCAATCATGTGAAGTGATAATATGAAGTGATGTACTAATATAATATATTCTTTGATATGTACATGGTGTTAAGTTTCGTTTTTTATATGGAGACTCGTATATTTTTTGTAGGTTTAGCCACTGATCGGCCTGTGACGGCAGAGCTAAAAGCAGTGCAGGACCGGTGTGGCTCTTGGCTTCCAGGCACAACAGCCGCAGCACAGCATGGCAATGTCTCATCTGGCACTTCAAATAGGTTCTGAGGAGCTTGGGGAATGCAACGGAAGAGGCGGTAGGAGTGAAATACGAGGAGTCAGCCAAGAAGGAGACGGAGGATGGAGTAGGAGGAGAAGAAGAGGCAGGCCTGCATGCAATCCGTGGCGGTAACACCAAATCTACACGGGTGCCACGGGTTACATGCTTGATGGCCGTCAGAAGGTTCACCCAGTGGGCAGTAAAGGTTATATACCTTGCCTGCCCGTGTTTGCTAGACCACGTGTCTGTGGTCAGATGTATCTTGGCACCGACTCTGTGTGCCAGAGATATATTATCTTGCCACTGAACGTGGCCATATAGTTCAGGGATGCGCTTCTGGGAGAAATATTTCCTTCCGGGGACCTTCCATTGCGGTGTGCCAATGGCCACAAATTTTCTAAAGGCCTCCGAGTCCACCAATTTATATGGCAGTAGTTGGCGGGCTAGCAGTTCCGACAAGCCAGCGGTCAGCCGTTGGGCAAGAGGATTATCCGGCAGCATATTTTTTTTTACACTTGAACATTTGGGCCACGGAGGCCTACCTTGTGCCAGATGAACTCAATGATGTCACGGTGGAAGGTGGAGTATAGGACAAATGGGAGGAGAGAGGAAAAGAAGAAGGAGAAGAGGCAGGACATGGAGCACCAGGAGTGTGGCTTTGTGGGTTCAGACAGCGTTGCTCCCCCTGGGAGGCCAGTTGCCCTATTAAGGCGGTCGTCCCTAGGTCAGTGTTGGGCTCACTGCGACTTATGCGTTGACAGCACAGGCTGCAGATGGCAACACTATTGTCAGCAGCTGACACGTTAAAAAAAGCCCACAGTGCGGAGACATGTGCCGGCGTCCTGGGAGCGCAAGATGTGACCGTGCATGGTGGATGGCTCGCTCCAGATACATTTGCAGTCTGCTTTTTGCCTCCTGTGCACTGCGAGTTCTGCCTGCTTCTCCTCCTTCTCCTCCCTATCTGCTGCTCCATCTCTCCCTCTGAAGTCCCCTCCTCTTCTTCTCTTGTGGGCACCCACGTGACGTCCATCGACACATCATCATTGTCACCTTCATCATCACTGACATTGGAGATCTCGGAGTAGGCAGCAACAGCGGGGTCCCACTCTCCTTGGGCTGATCTGGGTACTGTCGTCAGACCGCTGGGTGGCGGCCGTTGCTACCTCCTCTTCCTCATCCGATGCCAAGAATGGCTGCGCATCGGTAAGGTCTGGGAATGGATGGGAAAATAATTTCTCTGACTCGAGTGGAGGGGTTATGGTGGTAGTGGTGGTGTCTTTGGGGGTGCACACAGCAGAGAGTGAGGAGGGTGCAGATACATAAGATGAGGAGGGTGCAGAAGCGGAAGGCAGAGTGTCCATGTGCTATAACATCTCAATTGGCTTTCCTGTCCCACCTGATGGATGTATCATGGGTCAAAGTTCAGCGCAATGCAAAAACATATGGCACGCGTGGACATTTGTTCGCATGTTCGGCAGATCGCAAATTGCACACACCTTCTCTAACTTCCCACTTAGGCTCCGGCCTGGTGCACCTGCCCGACCCCTACCACCCCTGTGGAATGGCCTGCCTCTTTCTCTGCCTGTCATTTTAAAAATTACCCTATGCCTAAAGTCCCTAGAGAAGAGCAGTATTTGTGGAAGCAGGTATATACAGAATTTAAATTGGCAGCCAGATCAGGTTCTGTTGTAGGGTGGGGTGTGTCCATGTGCTGAAACGTATCAATTGGCTGTCCTGTCCCATCTGATGGATGTGTCATGGGTCAAAGTTCGGCGCAATGCAAAATAATATGCATCGACATATGTTCGCATATTCGGCGCATCGTGAATTATCAAAGTTTGCCACTAATCGGCGAACCGCAAGGCCATCACTACACATAACAATATTGGTGTCATTAGCAGACTCTCATGTCAGCAGACTCATTTAATACAATGGGTTAGTATAAATCCAGGATCATACTCACCGAGCATGTGAGAGAAATGCTTTTATGTAACAGCGAGCATGGCTGTGCATACTGTGCAGCAAGCAGGCTTCCCACTATCAGCCTGTATCTAAGGCTTCCCTGGTTAAGTAATTAGTAAAGTGGACGCTGCATAACTGTCACATTCCTATTTCCCAGGCTTGTGTACAACAAGTACGAGGATAGAGATGGATGGCTACAATTTGTATATAATTCTGTTTATGCAATGCTATGTCACGTGGATCTAGTATTTCCAATCCTTCCCTATGTTTTTTCTCCATAGCCCACAACTCTATAGCTGTAATACCAGGCACAGTTGTTACTATAGGTACAAAGCCATGGATTACAAATAACGAAGGGGAGTCATATGTGCCAGGAAAATCTCCCAACGTCCATGTGCCCATAGACTCTAATTGCCCTGCTCTGAAGAGGGGAGGGTGTCTGGTTCAAAGGAAAATGTCAGAAATTGATGGAAACACCACTGAAATGGTTCTGGAATAGCATGGGGAGGATGTTTGGTTGCATCTTGGGCTCCCAGGTCGCTGCTGGGAACGATGTTGTCCGAGTAGTACGCCACTTTTACAGACTGACAATAATACGCACAAAACCAAAGAAATATTTTTTTTGAGGAAAAATGGTTAGGAAACATTCTCTCCTGTATATTTACTTGTATATAAAGTGCAAGTGCTGCCAACAATTACAAGGAAGAGGCACTCCGATACAACCTGTATATCACATAATGGAGGGCCTCATTCATATTGTGGTATAATTGTTCAGGTAGTGGGACTCCTACACTCATAAAGCCTATGCACTAAGTGAAAGGGCGGCCAAAAATTACAAGGAACCGACACTCCCTTTGTTACACATAAAGGAGGGCATCATACACAGCCTTCAAAAAGTATGATTGATGACCTGCTGTGTGACCCTCAAACATTTGGAGCAAGGGCCTGTTGATCTGACCATCTAAAACATTATGGGCGAGGGCCTGCTGCCGCTTTGGTGACTCTAGATAACCTGGGGCCGATCGCACGTCCCCGTTGCGGCAACGATCCATTCAGATGTCTGCCCTATCAACTATCGATGTTATTTTTAGCCCAATCTATATAGACCATGGGTAACGGGGGAATCATGGTTCGATTCCGGAGAGGGAGCCTGAGAAACAGCTAAGGCTACCATATCTAAGCAAGGTAGCATGCGAGAAAAATTACCTATTAGGTAGAATTAGGTGAGGGCCTGCAGGTAAGCTGACCCTGTTGAAGATTTTAGGTGTGGGCCTGCTGGTGAGCTGACCCTGTAAAATTTTTTAGGTACGGACCTGCTGGTGAGCTGACCCTGTAAAAGATTGTAGGTGAAGGCCTGCTGGTGAGCTGACCCTGTAATAAATTATATGCGAGGACCTGCTGGTGAGCTGACCCTGTAAAAGATTTTAGGTACAGGCCTGCTAGTGAGCTGACCCTCTAAAACATTATACACGAGGGCCTTCAGGTGAGCTGACTCTTTAAAACATTATATGCAAGGGCATGCAGGTGAGCTGACCCGCTAAAAAATTATATCAGGTAAGCATTCCCTGTAAAAGATTTAATGTGCGGGTCTGCTGCTTAGCTAACCCAGTAAAAGATTGTAGGTGAAGGCCTGCTGGATAGCTGACCCTCTAAAAAAATATATGCGAGGGCCTGCAGCTGAGCTGACCTTCTAAAAAATTATATGCGAGGGCCTGCATGTGAGCTGACCCTGTAAAACATTATATGCGAAGGGCATATATGCGAGGGCATTATATGTGACGAATAAGCATGTTGACCATGACTTCTTGACTCCACCAGAGGAAAGCGGCTGAACATAAAGGCACTTTAAATGTGTTGTTTATAATGTACGGAATACACTGTATTCCCATGCACCCCTTCCACCACAAACAAGGTAATATGGTTGAATCTTACTTTTCTCATCCTCCTCTTCCATCATATCAAGATTCAACCATATTACCTTGTTTGTGGTGGAAGGGGTGCATGGGAATACAGTGTATTCCGTACATTATAAACAACACATTTAAAGTGCCTTTATGTTCAGCCGCTTTCCTCTGGTGGAGTCAAGAAGTCATGGTCAATCCAGGCCTTGTTCATTTTTATAAGAGTCAACCTGTCAGCATTTTCAGTTGACAGGCTGATACACTTATCTGTTATAATGCCACCAGCAGCACTAAATACCCGCTTAGACAAAATGCTGGCGGCAGGCCAGGCCAGCACCTCCAAGGCGTAGAGCGCCAGTTTGTGCCACGTGTCCAGCTTGGACACCCAGTAGTTGTGAGGCACTGAGAGATCATTGAGGACGCTGGCACGGTCTGCTATGTACTCCTTCACCAACTTCAAAAAATGTTACCTCCTTGTGACACTAGGCCGCGCATCAGGGTGAGGGTGCTGGTGGGGCGTCATGAAACTGTCCCAGGATTTGGAGAGTGTTGCCCTGCCTCTGTTGGAACTGCTGTGTGTTCCCCTTGTCTGCCCACCTTGGTTGGCCAAGGAACTACGGACTCTGCCGCCAGCGTTGTCAAATGGAAATTTTTGGAGCAATTTTTCAACAAGGATCTTCTGGTATTGCACCTTTTTGCTCATCCTCTCCACCAGAGGAATGAGAGATGAAAAGTTTTCTTTGTAGCGGGGGTCGAGAAGGGTGAACAACCAGAAATCTGTGTAGTCTAAAATGCATATAACGCGCGGGTCCCGGGAAAGGCAGCCTAACATGAAGTCAGCCATGTGTGCCAGAGTACCAACAGGCAAGACTTCGCTGTCGTTATCAGGAGGATCACTCACAATCTCCTCATCCTCTTCCTCCTCTTCTGCCCACCCACACAGAACAGATGGAATTAAACTTCCATGAGTACTACCCTCTGTAGTGGAGGCAACGTGTCCTGCTCCTCCTCCTCTTCATCGTACAATTTGGGCTGAGAAGACGAACTGAGGATGGTCTGGCTATCACCCTGTGTAATGTCTTTCCCCATTTCCACCTCTTTCACATGCAAAGCTTTGTCCTTAATTGTGAGCAGCGAGTGTTTGAGTAGAAACAGAAGTGGGATGGTTACGCTGATAATAGCGTTATCGCCGCTTACCATCTGTGTTGATTCCTCAAAGTTTCTTAAAACCTCACAGAGGTCAGACATCCATGCCCACTCCTCGCTTGTAAATAGCAGAAGCTGACTGGAAAGGCGACGACCATGTTGCAGCTGGTATTCCACTACTGTCCTCTGCTGCTCACAAAGCCTGGCCAACATGTGGAACATGGAGTTCCAGCTCGTGCTCACATCGCACAACAGCCGGTGAGCTGGCAATTTCAAGCACTGCTGCAGCGTTGACAGACCGGCTGAAGCTGTCAGTAACTTGTAGAAATGTGCACACACGTGGCGCACCTTCACCAATAGCTCAGGCAAATTGGGGTAGGTTTTGAAAAACCACTGAACCACAAGGTTGAACACGTGGGCTAGGCATGGGATGTGTCTGAGCTTGCCGAGCTCCAAAGCCGCCGCCAAGTTACGGCATTATCAGACACAACCATGCCTGGTTCTAGGTGGAGTGGCGAGAGCTACAGCTCAGCCTGGTCTCTTATCCTCTGCCACAGCTCTGCAGCGATGTGCTGTTTGTCCCCTAAGCATATCAGCTTAAGCCTGGCCTGCTGCCACTTCCCCACTGCAGTGCTACACTGCTTCCAGCTACCAACTGATGACTGACTGGTGCTGCACGCGGATAATTCGGAGGTGGAAGTGGAGAAGGAGGCGGAGGAGAAGAAGTGGGGGTTGGAGCCGCTAAAGTAGGTGCAGGCAGAAGCTCTGATCGAAGTAGGGCCCGCAATCCTTGGTGTCGGTAGCACCTGTGCCATCCCAGGGAACCACTCGCGTCCGGCCTCCACAACATTCACCCAGTGTTCTGTCAGGGAAATGTTGCGTCCCTGGCCGAATGCACTTGTCCATGTGTCCGTGGTTAAGTGGACCTTCCCATTAACTGCATTGGTCAGGGCATGTGTGATGTTACGGGACACATGTTGGTGTAAGGCGGGCATGGCACACCTCGAAAAATAGTGGTGACTGGGTACTGCGTTACGAGGGATGGCCGCCGTCATCAGGCTGCAGAAGGCCTCAGTGTCCACAAGCCTAAATAGCAACATTTCCAGGGCCAGTAATTTGGAAAGTTGCGCATTATGTGCTATGGCCTGTGGGTGGGTGGCTGGTTATTTGCGCTTGCATTCAAATGCCTGGGGTAAGGACATTTGTATGCTGCGCTGGGACACCGAAGTGGATGTGGTCGCTGATGGTGCTTGCGAAGGTCCAGGTGCAAGGTGGGATGCATCCTGGCCTGTGCCTTCGACAGGGTATTGGCCAGCACGTAACACAAAGGAAGAGGAGGCAGTGCTGTGACCCGCAGACACAGATTGTGGACCTAGGTGTTCGTCCCACTTATTATGGTGCTTGGATGCCATGTGGCGGATCATGCTGGTGGTGGTGAGGTTGCTAGTATTCATTCCCCGACTCTTTTTCGTATGGCACAGGTTGCAAACTACTATTCTTTTGTCGTCCGCACTTTCCTCAAAAAAGGGCCATACTGCGGAACATCTACCCTTTGGCAAGGGTGATTTCCGCAAGGGGATGCTCCGTGGAACAGTTGCGGACCTGTGTAGTGTGGCCTGCCTTCTCCCTTTTGCCACCCAACTGCCTCTTCCAGCCTGTTGCGGTGCTGCAGATCCCTCCCCCTCTGTACTGCTGTCCTCGCTCAGCTTTCCACCTTCCCAGGTTGGGTCAGCGACCTCATCGTCCACTACCTCCTCTTCTACTTCCTCACTCTGATCATCCTCCTGCCACAAGCTCAGTGATTGACAACTGTGTCTCATCATCATCCACCTCATTAAACACTAATTGCCGTTCCCCACCGTCATGTTCTTGTGACTGTGGATGTTCAAGAGGTTGGGAATCAGAGCACAAGATCTCATGTCCCTCTTTAAGCGTGCTTGGCGAGAGGGCCAAATCAAGTAATAGCGATTGAAAAGAGGTCCTCAAAATATCCTTGTGTGGGATCACTTGTTTGGCCAGACTGTAAATGGTGGGAGGAAGGAGGATCAGGGTGACGATTGGGTTGACCAGACTCCTGGCTACTGAGACTGGAAGCATTATCTGCTGCAATCCAACCACCCACCTGGTCGCAATGGTCTGACTTTAAGAGTGGTGTCCTGCGCCGCCCTGCAAACCGGGACATGAAGCTAGGTATCTTGGATGATTGTTTTTCTTGTGCTCTGGCAGCAGGCACTGTTTCTCCACGCCCAGGGCGACGGCCTCTGCGTGCACCATCAGCATCATGGCCACTTCCCCGTCCCTTACTGCTCGCCTTCTTCATTTTCAATGTGATATATGCTTGAAAGTACAGGGAGTGCAGAATTATTAGGCAAGTTGTATTTTTGAGGATTAATTTTATTATTGAACAACAACCATGTTCTCAATGAACCCAAAAAACTCATTAATATCAAAGCTGAATATTTTTGGAAGTAGTTTTTAGTTTGTTTTTAGTTTTAGCTATTTTAGGGGGATATCTGTGTGTGCAGGTGACTATTACTGTGCATAATTATTAGGCAACTTAACAAAAAACAAATATATACCCATTTCAATTATTTATTTTTACCAGTGAAACCAATATAACATCTCAACATTCACAAATATACATTTCTGACATTCAAAAACAAAACAAAAACAAATCAGTGACCAATATAGCCACCTTTCTTTGCAAGGACACTCAAAAGCCTGCCATCCATGGATTCTGTCAGTGTTTTGATCTGTTCACCATCAACATTGCGTGCAGCAGCAACCACAGCCTCCCAGACACTGTTCAGAGAGGTGTACTGTTTTCCCTCCTTGTAAATCTCACATTTGATGATGGACCACAGGTTCTCAATGGGGTTCAGATCAGGTGAACAAGGAGGCCATGTCATTAGATTTTCTTCTTTTATACCCTTTCTTGCCAGCCACGCTGTGGAGTACTTGGACGCGTGTGATGGAGCATTGTCCTGCATGAAAATAATGTTTTTCTTGAAGGATGCAGACTTCTTCCTGTACCACTGCTTGAAGAAGGTGTCTTCCAGAAACTGGCAGTAGGACTGGGAGTTGAGCTTGACTCCATCCTCAACCCGAAAAGGCCCCACAAGCTCATCTTTGATGATACCAGCCCAAACCAGTACTCCACCTCCACCTTGCTGGCGTCTGAGTTTGACTGGAGCTCTCTGCCCTTTACCAATCCAGCCACGGGCCCATCCATCTGGCCCATCAAGACTCACTCTCATTTTATCAGTCCATAAAACCTTAGAAAAATCAGTCTTGAGATATTTCTTGGCCCAGTCTTGACGTTTCAGCTTGTGTGTCTTGTTCAGTGGTGGTCGTCTTTCAGCCTTTCTTACCTTGGCCATGTCTCTGAGTATTGCAAACCTTGTGCTTTTGGGCACTCCAGTGATGTTGCAGCTCTGAAATATTGAACTTTTCTCAGTTCATGGGCAGTTATTTTGCGCCTTGGTTTTTCCACACGCTTCTTGCGATCCTGTTGACTATTTTGAATGAAACGCTTGATTGTTCGATGATCACGCTTCAGAAGCTTTGCAATTTGAAGAGTGCTGCATCCCTCTGCAAGATATCTCACTATTTTTGACTTTTCTGAGCCTGTCAAGTCCTTCTTTTGACCCATTTTGCCAAAGGAAAGGAAGTTGCCTAATAATTATGCACACCTGATATAGGGTGTTGATGTCATTAGACCACACCCCTTCTCATTACAGAGATGCACATTACCTAATATGCTTAATTGGTAGTAGGCTTTCGAGCCTATACAGCTTGGAGTAAGACAACATGCATAAAGAGGATGATGTGGTCAAAATACTCATTTGCCTAATAATTCTGCACTCCCTGTATGTCACACGTACAGTAGCGTAGGATTTGGAAGTGTATGTGCAAAAAACGTTATACAGGACAGGTACCTAATGTCACAGTTTGCAGTGTCTATGGAAAAAGTGTACTGGATGTCACTGATATTTTAGGGATGCGCACACTTTAAACAGGAAATGTGGCGCGGATAATTTAACTGTCCGCAGCAAACACTGTATATGGAAAAAGTGTACTGGATGTCACTGGTATTTTAGGGATTCGCACAATTTACACAGGAGATGTGGCGCAAATAATTTAACTGTCCGCAGCGGCCTATTACACAGTATTTTGCGCAGAATGCGCTAAAAATATATATTGCTGCTGTTACACACAATAGACCTTAAAATGACTTTTGGGTCTCTGAAAAGTTTTTGGCATTAAAATCTTCCTATTATACTCCCTACACTGTGTGTCCCTTCTTATGCACAGCTCTCCCTAACACTGAGCAATTTAGCGCAGGTTGCGCTACAAACATATATTGCTGCTGTCACACAGATTAGTCCTTACAAGGACTTTTGGGAGTCCAAGATGCATCCAGACATCCCCATGTTGTTCCCGAACCATTTTCGGGGGTGTTTCCATCAATTTCTGACATTTTCCTTTGGACCAGGCACCCTCCCCTTTTCAGAGCAAGGCGTAATGCTCGGGTTCTCCCATTGACTTCCATTATACTCGGGTGCTTGGTAGAGCACCCGAACATCCCGAGGTGTTCGGCCTGAGCCCCCATGCACCCGAGCACTACGGTGCTCGATCAACACTAATCTGCACCCTTTGTCCTTTACATTCGGGAGACATTATATAATAAGCAGAATAGATGGGGCCCTACTGTATAGTAACTTCTTTCCTTGTGATAATAGGCCTCAAATATATTCAGGGAAAATAAGATCTAGCTGTATACTGCTGCATTTAAAAATAGCCTTGGGAATGATAGGTGGTTAGTGTTAGGCTGCAAGATCAAAATGAAGACAATAAATAAATGAACTAACGCTATATTCACTGTATAAATGATTGTGTATCTATATACACATATATATGCACACAGTTTTACAAATACATGTAGATGCTCAAAAGGGTATTCTAGTTAGAAGATACAGTGCTCAGCTATCTCTGGCAATTGCATATCCTCAAGCAGCCACTCCATTTTGGAGGCATTGGGCCCCGTTCTCATAATCAATGTGGTCCCACTGGTTGGATTTCCACCAATTAATTAGTTATCCCCTATACTATGGATAAGGGATAAATTCATCTAACTGAAATAAACCCTTTTAGTGGATGCAAATGCAGATAGTAGATCACATCACCACATTTATTGGCTAAACTGGGGCTCACAAACATCTATGCAAGATTATTTAATTCTATGTAACCCAGGAACAAATGGCGAGCGCAGAAAATCAATTTTTTCATTTAAATAGTCTAAGCACATTTGTGCTATTTGGTTGCAAACCAAAGAGACGACTTTCTTAATGTAGGTGGTTTGTACTAAGAATTGGCAGAAAAATTGGCTTAATTAATAGATGCAAAGGCAGATTTTGTTCTGGTAAAGCTAAACATAGAAAGAAATTATTTGTAGACTGTAAACTAAAAATTGACCAGAATATATAAAAATCTTACTTCCATTAACTTTGTGTAGTTCCATTAATTAGATTTTAAAGTTGCAATCTGGCTGAAGTTCGAACGTTATTTGTGTCATACAAGAAATCTGCGAATACACTCCTGAAGGGATTGTGTAATCAGAAAATGACCTACGTGGCGTCTGGCATGTTGGAGAGGCGTCCTGTTCACGGATGAGTCACGGTTTTCACTGTTCAGGCATATGGCAGACAGCGAGTGTGGCGTCGTGTGGGTGCGTGTTTTGCTGATGTCAACGTTGTGCATCGAGTGGCCCATGGTGGCGGTGGGGTTATGATATGGGCAGGCGTATGTTATGGACAATGAACACAGGTGCATTTTATTGATGCCATTTTGAATGCACAGAGATACCGTGATGAGATCCTGAGGCCCATTGTTGGGCCATTCATCCACGACCATCACCTCATGTTGCAGTATGATAATGCACAGCCCCATTATGCAAGGATCTGTACACAATTCCTGAAAACATCCCAGTTCTTGCATGGCCAGCATACTCACTGAACATGTCACCCATTGAGCATTAGGATGCTCTGGATCGGCGTTTACGACAGCGTGTTCCAGTTCCTGCCAATATTCTGCAACTTCGCACAGCTATTGAAGAGGAGTTGACCAACATTCCACAGCCACAATCAGCAACCTGATAAACTCTATACAACGGAGATGTGTTGCACTGCCTGAGGCAAATGGTGGCCACACCGGGTACTGACTGATTTTCTGACCCCTCCCCAGTAAGGCAAAACTGTGCACATTTCAGAGTGGCTTTTATTGTGGGCAGTCTAAGGCACATCTGTGCAATATTCATGCTGTCTAATCAGCACCTTGATATGCCACACCTGTGAGGTGGGATGGGTTATCTCAGCAAAGGAGAAGTGCTCACTAACACAGATTTAGACAGATTTGTGAACAATATTTTAGAGTAATGGGTTTTTTGTGTATGTAGAAAATGTTTCAGATCTTTGAGTTCAGCTCATGCAAAATGGGAGCAAAACCGAAAGTGTTGTGTTTATATTTTTGTTCAGTGTATATTTAAAGAAAATGTATATAATCCTGCAGTTTTCACACTGGCCACTAGGCCTAATAATATGGTCTAAGACTTTTTGTTTTGAGATACACTTTGCAGCCACATGGGACATAGACACAATATGGTGTAGATGACTCATAGATGTCTGTCAGTGTAATCCTGCCTGTGATGATAATGAGATGGCTGTTGACAAGTGATCTCTACAGAACAGGAAATCTTGACATATTATTAGGCCTAGTGGCTAGTGCGAAATTTGCTGGATTTTAGGAATTTATTTTTTTAAATATAGATAGTGACATGGAGGAAAAAAATTACCAAAAATATGCATAAAAACTTGATTTATTTAAATAATACAGGATTTTTCATGAGAGACTTGTATTGAATTAAGCGATGAAGGATGTAATCTAAGGAAGGAGCATGTCCTGCTCTGTAATGTGTCATTAAATCCAATAAAGAATTCAACCTCTATAAGCCTTCTGCCATCCCTGATGCGATGTCATGGTGCGGTTCACTGTGACAGTTGTGGCCGTGTAGCCTGGCTGCATGCCCTCTCGCGTACTGGCTGCAGGCTGACTCCTGTGTATGCTGCTTGCTTGGGGCTGCGTGCTGGCTGCAGTTTTGTGTTTGAACTGTGGCCTTTGTTTGTGGCTTCTGTGTCTGTATCTCTGTGGTTTTTGTCACCGATGCCGTGCAGGCTGGCTGCATGCGCTTTGTGTACTGGCTGTGGGTGTTCCCATGTACGCTGGTTCTGCGATGCGAGCTGGCTGTGGCCTTGTGCGTGAACTGTGGCCTGTATCATTTGTTCAGTGCTTCTTGTTAATCCTGGTTTTGATGGGACAGTCCGGGTTTCGAATCCTGTGCCCGGGTACAAGCCTTTCTCAGACCTGGGCACAGGATTCATTTCAAACTGCAGACTTGCTAACCTCACCTGACATCGCGGTGAAGCACAGACTGAACACTTGTCATCAGGTCCTGTGTGCTCTCCCCAAATCCCGCTCCCGCCCTTCCTCTCCTCCTCACACATGGCACATAGCACCAGGTGTGTATCCCCTGCCATGTGTCATGTGTACTGCGCCACTGCCATGAATGCGTGCAGGCTGCCCGTGTGGCGGGACATTGCAGGATGTGCACTGCTGCTGCTGTAGGAAACTTGACAGAAAATCTTCCGGAGAGAGGAAATGCCATAACTTTGTGCTGTGTGCCTGGTGACTACATAGTGGTGGTTTGCCCCTGCACCCTGAGGTGGGCACTGAAGGGCAGCTCATGGAGAGAGAACACACAGGTTAGGTTGGCACTATGTTATTTTTTAATAATGAACAATGCCAACCAATCCCTGGCAGCAGTATCACTACATCTCCCCCCACCTTCATTGGCACTTTATGTTTAGTAGCAAAAAGGGTAGGTGAAAGGACCTGATGCCATATTATGACAGGAGTGTGAGCTGGCGGTGAGCAGGCGGTGAGTGGTGATCAGCTGAGCCTGTCACTGCTGGTGTTCTGCCAGATTCCTTTACCTGGCATCTGCTTCTGTGCTGGTTCCCGTTTGCCTTCTTGACTGATCCATGTCCTGAGTTTGTTTGGGTTCCAGTCCTGTTGTCTCTAGTTCTGTTGTCTGTTCCGCTGGTGCTTGTCCGGGTCAGTCCAAGTGTACCGGGACCTTCCTGGAGGTGCGACCAATGAGCCCTCGGCCCAGTTCATCCCCACCACCAGAGGCTTTGTGAAGAACGAGGCTCACTGGCTCTCTGCCCTCTGGGTTTTGCCTCTGGTCTGCCGGTGCACTTGGTTCTGTGGTAGTGCTACCACTATTGCCTAACCTGCATATCGGTTACTGTCATGTTCCTTTATTAAATTTGGAATATAAGTATTCTGTTAGTCCTTGGTCTGTTTTGCCTGTGTCCTGTTTGCAAGACGTCCCGGAGGTCTGCCTTGGACCTTCGGAACGTGACATGCGAGCAGCGCGGACCTTCCTCATTTATCTATCTGGTTCTGACAAGGTTTGGCCTATCCTGGGATCAGCAGGTTGCGCAAAAAGTCTGTAGGATATACACTCCTCCTGCTCTGATAAGTGTTGTGCCTTTTTGAACAATCACTCAAGGTAATTAACATTGCCTATTATTGATATTTCACTCCTACCCATGAGTGAGTCTTCCTGCTTTCTTTTCACATTTGCAGTTCCTATCTTCAGAGTTCAGCGAATTTAGTAAGTGCAAGCAAAACAAATGCTTGTGGGTATTTTTTTTGTTTTTGTGTCTGTGGTTGGCATTTTTTTGTGCCTGGCAACTTTTAGCTGTGGGAAAATATACAGGTAATGAAAAGAATATTAGCGTTGCTAAACGTGAGTGTATGTGTTTCTGTTCATATCCTGACTTCCAGCTCAGCTGAAGGTCACCAAGTTTGCCCCAATGAACAAATAAATAGAATGAAACTCATTTATGACTGCACGAAAAACAAACCCTTTCTTGCTTATTCAGTATTCTCCAGGAGACATTTTTGCTATGTCATGTTTCCTCCTACAATTCCCAGACATTATTGACTTATAAAACTATTTCAACTGCTGACTGGAGATTCACACAGCTGACATACAAATGACTTTATGTGACAATGTTTTTTTAATTATTTTTTTTAATCTGCTTTAATAGATAAAGACCACCCTATTTTACCAGATATGGCAGATTCCTTAGAAGTAAAATAGCACGTTAAAGAGAAAACGTCCATCATCCTACACCCAACATGCAATACAATAGTATGGAGCTGTACTGCCTTCATGTGCTGCCATAAGGCTCTGCCCTGTGCTGTAGATATAGAGCTATTCTCACCTACAGTTGTGGCCAAAAGTTTTGAGAATTACATAAATATTGGAAATTGGAAAAGTTGCTGCTTAAGTTTTTATAATAGCATTTTGCATATACTCCAGAATGTTATGAAGAGTGATCAGATGAATTGCATAGTCCTTCTTTGCCATGAAAATTAACTTAATCCCAAAAAAACCTTTCCACTGCATTTCATTGCTGTCACTAAAGGACCTATGAGATCATTTCAGTAATCGTCTTGTTAACTCAGGTGAGAATGTTGACGAGCACAAGGCTGGAGATCATTATGTTAGGCTGATTGGGAGGAGGGTGATGCTTGAAATCATTGTTCTTCCATTGTTAACCATGGTGACCTGCAAAGAAATGTGTGCAGCCATCATTGCGTTGCATAAAAATGGCTTCTCGGGCAAGGATATTGTGGCTACTAAGATTGCACCTCAATCAACAATTTATAGGATCATCAAGAACTTCAAGGAAAGAGGTTCAATTCTTGTTAAGAAGGCTTCAGGGCATCCAAGAAAGTCCAGCAAGCGCCAGGATCGTCTCCTAAAGAGGATTCAGCTGCGGGATCGGAGTGCCACCAGTGCAGAGCTTGCTCAGGAATGGCAGCAGGCAGGTGTGAGCGCATCTGCACGCACAGTGAGGCGAAGACTTTTGGAAGATGGCCTGGTGTCAAGAAGGGCAGCAAAGAAGCCACTTCTCTCCAAAAAAAACATCAGGGAAAGATTGATCTTCTGCAGAAAATATAGTGAATGGACTGCTGAGGACTGGGGAAAAGTCATATTCTCCGATGAAGCCTTTTTCCGATTGTTTGGGGCATCAGAAAAAAGGAGAAGAAAAGGTGAGCACTACCATCAGTCCTGTGTCATGCCAACATTAAAGCATCCTGAGACCATTCATGTGTGGGGTTGCTTCTCATCCAAGGGAGTGGGCTCACTCACAATTTTGCCCAAAAACACAGCCATGAATAAAGAATGGTACCAAAACACCCTCCAGCAGCAACTTCTTCCAACAATCCAACAACAGTTTGGTGAAGAACAATGCATTTTCCAGCACGATGGAGCACCGTGTCATAAGGCAAAAGTGATAACTAAGTGGCTCAGGGACCCACCAAAACGTTGACATTTTGGGTCCATGGCCTGGAAACTCCCCAGATCTTAATCCCATTGAGAACTTGTGGTCAATCCTCAAGAGGCGGGTGGACAAACAAAAACCCACTAATTCTGACAAACTCCAAGAAGTGATTATGAAAGAATGGGTTGCTATCAGTCAGGAATTTATTTGTCTTGCACTGCTGAAGATACCGGTAAGTATTTGAACACCTGAGAAACAGCAAGAATTCTGGCTCTTAAAGACCTATTACTGCGCCTTTAAAAAGTCCACCTCTACTCCACTCCATTAATCTAACTTCGTAGCACCTGTCTGAGCTCTTTAAAAATACCTGTCCACCCTACAGTCAGTCAGACGCCAACTACTACCATGGGCAAGACCAAAGAGCTGTCGAAAGACACCAGAGACAAATTGTGGACCTCCACAAGGCTGGAAAGGGCTACGGGGCAATTGCTAAGCAGCTTGGTGAAAATAGATAAACTGTTGGAGCAATTGTTAGAAAATGGAAGAGGCTAAAGACGACTGTCAGTCTCCCTCGGACTGGGGCTCCATGCAAGATCTGCAAGGTATCACTAATGATAATAAAGGTGAGGAATCAGCCAGAACTACAAGGGAGGAGCTGGTAAATGACATGAAGAGAGCTGGGACCACAGTTTCAAAGGTCACTGTCGGTAGAACACTATGCCGTCATGTTTTCAAATCATGCATTGCACGGAAGGTTCCCCTGCTCAAGTCATCAGTTCATCACATGTCCAGGCCCGTCTGAAGTTTATCAATGACCATCTGGATGATCCAGATTAGGCATGGGAGAAAGTCATGTGATCAGATGAGACCAAAGTAGAACTTTTTGGTCTAAACTTCACTCGTCGTGTTTGTAGGAAAAAGAAGAATGAGTTGGAATCCCAAGAACACCATTCCTACTGTGAAGCATGGGGGTGGTAACATCATGCTTTGGGGGTGCTTTTCTACGAAGGGGACAGGATGACTGCACTGTATTAAGGAGAGGATGAATGGGTCCATTTATTGTGAGATTTTGAGCAACAACCTCCTTCCCTCAGTCAGAGCATTGAAGATGGGTCGTGGCTGGGTTTTCCAACATGACAACGACCCGAAGCAGACAGCCAGGATAACCAAGGAGTGGCTCTGTAAGAAGCTTATCAAGGTTCTGAAGTGGCCTAGCCAGTCTCCAGCCCTAAATCCAATAGAACATCTTTGGAGGAAGATGAAACTCTGTGTTGCTCAGCGACAGCCCCGAAACCTGACAGATCTAGAGGAGATCTGTGTGGAGGAGTCGGCCAAAATCCCTGTTGCAGTGTGTGCAAACCTGGTCAAGAACTACAGGAAACGTTTGACCTCTCTAGTTGCCAACAAAGGCTTCTCTATCAAATATTTACACCGATTTTTTCAGGTGTTCAAATACTTATGTTCAGCAGTGCAAGACAAAAAAATCTTTAAAAATCATACAATGTGATTTCCTGATTTTTTTTAATTTTTTATTCTGTCTCTGAGTGGGAATGCACCTACAATGTGAATTTCAGACCCCTCCATTATTTCTAAGTGGGAGAACTTGCAAACTCGCAGTGTGTTCAAATACTTCTGTTCCTCACTGTATGACCTTACTAATGCTCAGGGGTGGACTAGGAACTTAAAGTGGCACCATGTTGAAGGTGGGTACAAATTGATAGAAGGTAGGGCAACAGAAGTTGGTGGGGCCAGCAGTAGTACAGAACAAAATACTGTACAAAAATACTGTACAAATACTGTCCCAGCAGAACCACACACCACAGTGCAGTACAAAATATTACCTCAGCAGAACCAGATTCCACAATGCAGCACAAATTACTGCCTACATGAATCAATGCTGAGAGCATCAGATCTTTAGGTACCTGGCTGACGGCCAAGAGAAGGGCCTGGGTGGCCATCTGGGCATCAGCCCACTGGGAAATTTCCCTGTAGGGTATATGGTAAGTCTGCCCATTCTAAGGCTGTCTTGGCATTAAAGAGCTTGAAAGGAGTTGGATATGATCCTTGGAGAACTCAAAGTGTCATTGTGTGGCTAGGTTTATTCCACTGGTTTTTCCGTTTAATTCTGTGTAATTTAGTTAGTTAGTGGTACCAGGTCGCATTCCTGAAGTCTGAAGTAACTAGGAGGAGCTAGAAGGGGCCAGGAATTTAAAAAAATCTAGGCATGTAACAAAGAGCTCCAGCTTCATTGAGTACCTCATCAGGGTCAGATGTCTTGCTACTACCACCTCTCACTGCATTATATAGGTGCCGGGGAGATGCCATGTTGGGAACTGGTAGAGGGAGAGCTCATTCATTTGTTGATGACTTTGGTGACCATTACTTACTTTACTCTGTATGTTATCTTTTGTATGTATTTTACCATAGTTTAACAAACTTTTTATGCATTTGAAGAGGACCTTTCATCAGTTTAGCCCTAGTCTAATTATGGACTTACCTTATAGGGTGGCCCCCACTAATGCCATGGTACTTTTTTTTCCCAAAGACTCCCCCCCCCCTCCGTTCGTGTGCTGTTGACCCCGTTGATTTCGGCGCCTTATATTATAATGAGCCGACTCGTTTATACTAGGCGGAGACTCGCAGTTTAGCTGGGGGCGGTTCTCTGATGAAAGGTCCTCTTTAAGCTATGTTAAGCCCAGATCTCAGAATTCACAATAATACAAAAGGTGCAGTTTTAATTCAAGTCAAATTGGATGACTGATTCATGCAAATTGGACCCAAAATTAATTTTAAGAAAGTCGCTCACCTCTATTCGAGATTCAAAATCCTCTCTCTATGTAAGGCAGATACCATTTTTTTCAGATTCAGATAGATTATTCATACCTTATTAAACAGAAAACCTTTCTATGAAATCAGGGACATACAGAGGTACAGTAAAGGCCTATGAATCTCAATGGGAGAACTATTAGGATCTGTACCGTACAGAGACATAATAGGTTTGTGTGTATGTGGCCTATTGGTTCACTAGTAAATGTTTTTGAAGCTTTTCTTGCTTTCACTGCAGCATTACACAAAGAATATGTCTATCCAAGTCATCTGGACAAAAACTTACTGGAGGGTACAAGAACCTCTAAAGATATATTCAGCCAATGTGGTTGTATGCAGTTAAAACAGCTGCAAAAATTCCCTGAAGAAACAAGTTAAATATGTTAATTAAATGTTTCCCACCTGTAAAAAGTGGGAACTGCAACCAACAATACTGTCTGAATACACCCATACAGAGAAAAGACTGCTACACTCATTAATAAGAAAAATGATAAAAATGTCCAGTTGCAGCAATACTCGGCATGCAGTTATGTCTCAGGCAGATATGTAAATGATTACAGGTATGGTATGTGTGCCACAAGAGGACATAAAAGTGCTTCCCCCGCTGACCAATAAGGCTCTCAGAGGCTACTTATAGGTATGTCTTGGTAAGTGATTGTTCACTGGAAGACATGCCTGTACAATGCACTCGAAGACATTCTGCCAAATTGACAGACTTTGAGAAGGGGACATCATTGGACTATTTTTTAATTACTCCTGAAGTCCTCAAGGATATACTGTTAGCAATGCAAGTGAGATCTGTCAACTGGCTATCTCCCTAATTAAATAATCACGTGAACTAGGCTATTCTACCCATAGTTGTCAACCATGAATTTTTGACCAACAACTATCTTTTATACTGGTTTTTTACATCCTCCCTAATATAACCACCAGTATGACCAGGAAAAATAAACTTGCATTAAAGTCCTCAGGACAGCTGAATACCTGAGAATCAGAAAAGTTGTCCGTGTTCAAATGAATGGCTAACCATGTCATACATGGATGCTGGAGTAAGAGCCACTCTTTGCTGTTAGTTTGGCCCATAGAGGAGTGGTGAGAGTTTCAAGCTAGGGTCCTTACCTTTATGTCTATTTGGCCTAATATAGTATGTGTAAAGGGGTTTCTTTATTATACGCTTCCTATACAGTATATGGCTTTACTGTATGGATTTAAAAAAACATTACATTTAATAAATGTTTTAATTATCTACTTATGATTTTACTATTTTACTCATAAATTGTTCTGATTTTGACATACAAACTGCATATGAAGTCTAGTAGCTAGTGAAGGGTAATTTATGGGTGACATTATGATTCATATACATCGTGACTCAAGGGTAAGAAGGCCAAGGCTGGAGAGCTGAGGCGAGACAGGAAAGTGAGATCAACAGACAGGAAAGTAAAAGGAATATCCCAGTAAAAACAATGTTGCTGTAATTCGGTATTTAGTCTGGAAGTCTATTTTGACTCTTGACCTTTTACACAATAGCACCAGTGATGTTACTACTAAGTTATTTCTAACCTGTGGCGCTCTACAGGTCTCTGTCTAGTTAGCAGACAGCATAGTGTTGTCTACCAGGACAAATCACTCGCAGACACTAGTTTGCTTAGGGATAGCAGCACACGAATTGACGTAATTTTTTTCCACTGCACTGAAATAGAAGCTGTCGAGGGATTTTTTTTTTTTTTAGGGATTTCCCTTCTGAGCAAAGTCAGGTTAAGTTCACCCCAATTTGTTAAAAAGTAACTGCTCTTCTACTTTTGTCCATTTGGTATATACTTTCTCTATATCGGTTTATATTTTTGACTGTTTTTAATGAAATTTCATTATCTTGTAAAGATCTGTGTTTTAGGTTGAGAGCTCTATGGTGAGTGAGGTCAGTGAAACACGATCTATGTGATAACCACATTTCCCTGACCAACCGTGACTTGTCTAAGTCAAACCCAGTGAAAAATAATGATTTATGATGCTGTGAGTTCCAGCCCAACCGCGGGTCTACTGTATCATATAGAAATAATGCTGTGAGTACAGAAATAAGGACCTGCATTCGGGCTGGAACTCACAGCATCAAAAATCCCTACGATGCAGTGAGCAGGGGCGCACCTAGCTTTTCTGCTGCCTGGCAATCGCCTCACCTCGCCTCATTAGTGGTGCACCCCTGGCAGTGAGTTTGAGTCACAGTTGGCCCGGGAAATCTGGCCCATCAAACTAAGCCTATTTCCCAGTCTGGGCATGTTCGAATGAAAACAACTTTTGTAAGATGCGTAATGATGCCATTTGTCAAATTTATCATAATGAAACAGGCAAAATATTTGGGGCAACTTAGACATATTAGACACATTTCTCTTCCTTATACCACTGTGGCTGGAGTACTTGTAGACTGGAAATTTGTACAAATAATGGTGCACTGGTTTGTGCCTGTTTAGCCACACCCTTTCTAGACTCTTGCCGTATTTGAAGCACATAATACTTTTGATGCACCCCATGATCTCCATTTATTTTGGTGATTATTGTTTTCACGTAAGACTAACCTGGCCATACACATTAGATAAATGTCGGCCGAGCTGACAATTTTGATGGGACCAGCTGGCAATTTAATGTGTATGGGGCTGTCCTGACTTTTCCCCCGATGTCAGGAGAAAGAAGTATCAGGCAGTTGGATTTCAACATGCCCAATCCTTTTCTTTTCTGGGGAAGTAAAGCACCCCCAGAAGGTGTTTGGTAGTTGCATAATCCTGATTCAGAACACATGCACGCCCAGCCGAACTTAGTATAGGGTGGTTAGGAGGAACAGTCATCTAAGGACTCATGCACATGACCGCGCCGTGTTTTGAGGTCCGCAAATTGCGGATCCGTAAAACATGGATGCCGTCCATGTGCGTTCCACAATTTGTAAACGGAACAGGCTGCCCATAATAGAAACTGCAAAGAAAAAAAGGGGTCAGTCAGCACATCCCAATGCGCAGGTGCACGTTGCTATGACTGAAAACACAAAGAAAAAAATACAATGCAACAGCTCTCTGCAAACCAAATAAAGTACAAAAAAGTATTCTAATGCTAATGCTATGCTTATTAAGTAAATTTGAAATTCTTGGCAAATATATTGTGTACAAAATGATTTGGGCCCGTCTGCCACACGTCAAGGTGATCTATGTCAGACGGAAATCTAACACTAAATTCTACCTGTTATGTGCCATGACAGCTACCATAAAATTCATGGAGTGTAGGTTCCACATGCATGCTGGGCCCACCTTCATTTTTGTCATTGTTGGTGCCAAAATGACCTTCATTAAATCCAGGGAATGCAGGTACCAACATGCATGCCGAGCCCACTCCCCTTATTTGGGCGACTTGACGTGTGGCAGACTGGCCCAAAATAATCTTGTAAAAAATGTATTTGCCAAGAATCTCAAATTTACTTAATAAGCATAGCCTTAGCATTAGAATACTTTTTTGTACTTTATTTGGTTTGCAGAGTGCTGTTGCATTGTATTTTTGCCCATAATAGAAATGCCTATTCTTGTCTGCAAAATGGACAAGTATAGGATATGTTCTATTTTTGTTGCGGCCTCACGGGAGGGAGCAATGGATGCGGACAGCACACGAAGTGCTGTTCGCATCTTTTGCGTCCCCATTTATGTGAATGGGTCCGCATCTGAGCCGCAAAAAATGCGGCTTGGATGCAGAACCAGACCATGTTCGTGTGCATGAGCCTTAAAATGCATGGCCAGCTTTATGTCAAAAGAAATACATAGGTAACTTTGTCGTACATATTCACGTGGGCTGATTAAATTCATGTTTATGGGTAGATAACTTTGTGTCTTGTATCTTTGTGGAGAACGTGCTTCTTCTTAAAGGTATAAAAAATATATTATTTCACTGTACGGATTCATGCAGACATTATGTACAGTGGAAAATGCCGCTCTGAATTCCATGCTGTGTACTGACATTAGGTAATAAAAGGCGTCTAGTCGTCCAGAGCGAGGAGGCTGTGAATACTGTGTGTCTGAGTGCACACTGATGACTAAGGCGCATGAGAGAGGCAGGTAGCTGGAGATTTCTGCAGGACTTGTCATCATGTAACACCTGTCTGGAAGCCGGGGCGGCTGACAAATGCTAGAATGACTCTTACTTTGGGACCTAATTGCACCTAGCAGTCTCTGTATGTCTGTCTGTAGCACTTTCCCTGACTGCTAACCTCTCTGAACCATATACTTTAGCCCTTTATATACTGTTAGACACATGCTGCCCAAAGCTGTACACATTTCTGTGGGTATGAAGCAGCCCATTCTCTGATTTCACAGTTTTACTATTTTGATAAGTCATTACTAATTGAGCTCTATGTTGTATAGGATTTAAAGGGGTTGTCTAGGATCAAGTAAAAGTCTTTTTTTTTTGTCAGCACCACTCCTGGACATGGGCTGTGCCTGGTCATCTTTTTGTATTACTCTGGCTTGCAATGTTCTTCTGTTTTTCCTCCTAGAAATTTCAGACTACATTAACAACTGCATGCAAGTGCAACCAGAAAAGGGGGGGGGGGGTGAATGTATAGACTCTGAAACTGTTGAATAACAGTATAAAACTATGTAGCAATGCATTTCTTTGACAAGGGTAATGGTAACACTGAGTTGTCAAATTATTTATAAATTTCTAGAAGGAATAACAGAGGCACGGCACAACAAATAGTTCTACAAAAAAGACGCTTCTAAATCGTTATTTTATAGGGAATACACAGGCTTCAAGCGCTCGGCTACCTCTGGCAATCCCATGGAGTTGAAAAGTAGTGGAATGTTCATCTCAATAGTTAAATAGGACAATATATCCTCCAAGGTGCTGTCACAGAAGGTATATCAGCAGGGAAATAACCAAACACAGGGAAAACAAACAGAACAATAGACTAGGCCCAAAAGCTAGGGAGAAAGGGTCACCTCCTAGCGATCCCTGAAGCTTTCCCTATACTGCTGTGCACATGTGCATACCCTTATGGTGGATATGCACATGCCCTCGTGCCTGCGTCTATATTCCCTGAGAATACCCTGAGCAGTAGGGAAAGGGGAAGAAGTTTGGGTCTGGGTAGCACATTCAGTTTTTTCTCACGCGCATGCAAAATGCATTGCACTTGCGTGGAAAAAACTGAAGAACGCAACACAATCGCATACAAAACTCACCCCACTCGCAGGCAAAATCGCACGAATTTCCCGCGAAGCACCCGCATCCTATCCGGCCCTCACACGCGACGCCCGTGTGAAAGAGGCCTAAAGCCCCTTTCACACAGGCGAAAATTCCGCACCAGTGCAATGCGTGAAGTGAACGCATTGCACCCGCACGGAATCCGGACCCAATCACTTCAATGGGGCTGTGCAGGTAAGCAGTGATTTTCACGCATCACTTGTGCGTTGCGTGAAAATCACAGCATGCTCTATATTGTGCGTTTTTCACGCAACGCAGGCCCCATATAAACAAATTGGGCTGCATGAAAATCACAAGCATTCGCAAGCAAGTGCGGATGCGGTGCGATTTCCACGCATGGTTGCTAGAAGATGATAGGGATGAGCAGCCCCGGACCCCATTAAAGTCTATTCACTGTATTATTTATTAGCATTCGTAATACAGAATGCTTTGTAAAATGTGCCTTGAGGGGTTAAAAAAGAAAAAAAAAAAACATCCACTTGATCGCACAGCCGGCATTGTCTTATTTCTTCTTCTTTCAGGACCTGCAAAAGGACCTTTTATGATGTAATCCTTTTGTCTTCATTCAGAAGGACCTGCGCTGACGTCACCACGCTTACCACATGGTGACCGCGATTACGTCATCAAAAGTCCTTTTGCAGGTCCTGAAAGAAGACGATGCCGGCTGCGCAATCAAGTGGATAAGGTGAGTTATGTTTTTATTATTTTTTAACCCTAAATTGACATTATACTTAGCATTCTGTATTAAATAATGCTATTATTTTCCCTTATAACCATGTTATAATGGAAAATAATAAAATCTACAGAACACCTAACCCAAACCCGAACTTCAGTGAAGAAATTTGGCTCTGGGCACCACATTCAGTTTTTTCTCACGCACCCTACACTGGAACCTATCAGCTTCACTATTCACTCACTAACCTACACTATCTAACACTATGGATAATATATATAGAGGCATCAGAAGTCACAGGAATTCAGCACAGCACAAAGATCACACTCCTCTCTCTCTCACAACTGCATAAAACAGCACAAAATGGGGAGGTTCTCTTATATAGTAAGGGGTAGGCAACTTTCCTATTGGTTGCTAGGGAAGTTGCTAAGCTCTTGCAGCCTTCTCATTGGCCCACAAGCTAGAAGCAGGGAGGGATCATGTGTACTGTGGAAAAAAAATAATAATTTGAATTTACGAATATATAGCACTATATTCTAAATATTAGCAAATTCTCGAAATGCCGATATTCGCGATTAAAATTCGCTATTGGAATATTCGCACTCAACACTAGTAATTATACAATTGACAACATAGCAGTGTAATACATTTAAGATCCCTTGCCCTACATCCTTACAGCTTAATATATGCAAATGAGCCTCTAGGAGCAACGGGAGTGTTGCCGTTACACCTAGAAGCTCTTCTCTCTACAACTGCCGTGCCCTCTGCACTTTGATTGACAGGACCAAGTAGTAAAATGTCATCACTTCTGGCCCTGTCAATTAAAGTGGAGAGGGTGCAGCAGTTGCAGAGAGAGCAGAGCCAATAGGTATAAGGGCACCACCCCCATTGCTTCTAGAGGCTCATTTGCATAAATTAAAACATCATTTATCTTGGCAATGCGGGCAGATATGAATGAGATAAACACAGATCTCTTAAGCTGCCAAGCACACATGCAACAGGTCAGCCAGTTTCATCGGTACAAATCTGCTGACAGATGCCCTTTAACAATCCTGACTTTTCCCTTGTAGGAAGCTAGATGATGGACTTAGGTCCACCTCTAGTTCACTCTAGTAATAGCTGAGGATAAGTGAGAGGAGCTACTTGTGCTCACTCCATGGAGCTTTGTATCAAGAAAGCTACTTTACAGTACTCCAGAAAAGAGAGATAAATAAAGAACTGCAAGAGCCAGAATCTGCATGGCCATCAGTCAGTCAGTAAGGTATTTGCTGTTTAAGGCTGAGAGAGACTTTACTGCATTGCTAATATACCCTTCACATACCACCCTGGCCAGATGTATCTTAGTCCTGTACCCTCAGCTGGGAATTACAGACAAGTTTTGCGAGAACCTTATTGCCAGCCTTAAATTCTGCAGAGAGAGACTTGGGAAAGATGGAGAGAAGTAGTACTACATACAGTACATCAGGGAAGATTTGCACTGTGAATTGTTTGGACTTGTGTTTGATACCGTTGGGTGTACTCTAGTAAAGAGCAACTTTTTTATTTTCTACAACTGGCATGGTTACTGACTCCAGCTGCTGGCTACAGCATCTACATCTCCTGCCTTGCACCCGTACAACACTCATAACACCACGGGCACCCCAACTACCATCAGGCAGGAGCCCGAACATTAGTCTGAGGGAAGAAAGGGTGCACCCTCCTGGCACTGCCCTGCACTAGGGAGCATTGGTGTGGGGATAGCTACTGAGAATAACTATTGCAGCCACAGCCACTCCCACTCCCATCCTCCGGGGCTACAGCACATGCGACTATGACCCTGCACACCCTTGGTGGCCAGTGACCTTCAAATTCATGTGGCCATTGGCTGCAATGGGTGGGCAGGGTTTTGGCCTCACATGCCAGCCACATTGTGGGCCACCTTGTGAAACCCAGCCTAATATATGCACGCTATCATATGCTACAGCGAAAATGAATAATTTGCAATCGTGATAATAAAAGGAACAGACATTTTATGTCACAACAGCATCAAAATCGTCTGCCTTTATTTTCTGTCCTTCACCTTCCTTAAAAGAGAACTCATGAGATAGTTTCGGACTGATTACTCAGCAGCTTACTTCCCACTGGCCTTTAGGCTTGCACTTGTCAACAGCAGCCCGTCTATGTAAATCCGTAATAGACATGACATCAGAATCTGCAGCCAGCGAGATCTTGTGACTTATGTCTCCTGCCAAAGGAGGCATGTGTCCTGTGTTCTGCAGCTATACTCGGTGACCAAAAGCAGAATGTGGCCTTTGTACTAGTGCTTTGTACCAATCAATGGTATGTGTGACTAAGTTGGATTATCACTGTCACTTGGCCGTCACATGCAAGGGACTGAAGGAAAATTAACTAAAATTATCCTTCCTTATTTTTAGAATGTTCTTTAGAACTGTTACAAAAATGATAGCACCCTTCTGCAGTGGGAACAAAAGGCCCACACCACCCCCATCTTCTGCAGCTCCCTATCTATGATAGGAGGGGTGTATTTCATCCTGCCTATTGGTGTGTATATTTCTAAACACAGTTGTATTTAAAGGGGTTGTCCGGGTTTAGAGCTAAACCCGGACATATCCCCATTTTCACCCAGGCAGGCCCTCCGATATGAGAACTGGAGCATTTCATGCTCCGCTGCTCTCCTTTGCCCTCTGCTGATTCGCGCAGGAAAAAGGAGATCCAGTGACGTATCAGGCTCTTCTTAAGGACTGCTAGGCGGAGGCTTCCACCCAGCAGTGAGCCCAGTGATGTCACCTCCACTAGTTGGCGGGCTTTAGGGCTGCCCTATCCTGTAAAATGGCTAGGGCAGCACCAAAGCCCGCCCATCAGTGTCTGTGATGTCACCGAATACACTGCAGGGCGGAAGCCTCCGTCTAGTAGTGTTAAAAACATAAACAAACAGCCCTTGCCCTGCACGATCCAGCCCAGGGCAAGAGAGAGCATCGGAAAATGAAATGCACCGATTCTAACATTATGGGGGTCGGAGGGGTGAAAATGGGGATATGTCCGGGTTCAGCTCTGAACCTGGACAACCCTTTTAAAAAAAATCCCACAATGGTTTGTATATATTGACAAAATTGTATGCGTACTGTCTCTTCTAATCATCACAGGGGTAAATTGAATAAACTTTTTGGTGCAGAGTTCTCAAAGCTGGTTTAAAGGAAAAATGGCTTAGTTGCCCATAGCAACCAATCAGATTCCACCTTTCATTTTCCAAATTAGCTCTGAAAAATGAAAGGTGGAATCTGATTGGTTACTAAGGCCCACTAAGCCAGTTTTACCCTACAACCAGTTTTGATAAACCTCCCCCCTTGTTTTATGGCGCTGTGATGTAAATGAAGGCAGACACATACCATCTGTTGTAGGGAGGCGATCACTTATTTACTTACCTCCAGTGGAGGGCCTTTTGTTTCCTTTTGTAGTGCCACATTGTAACCTGGTTATACTGCCTTAAAGCATAAAAGCTAATGATGCTACCTCTGCCTCCCCCGGTTTATTAGAACATCGCAGTACACAATTATTTCAGCAAATACCGATGATTATGCTCATGGGGGTAGCCATAGCCCCCCTCAGGTGCTATGGCTAGTGATATGCCCCATTGTCTGTGATGGGAAAACACCTTTAAGGAAGTACAGTATGGCCGTATAAGAGTCTATAGCCCCCATTCCCATTATATGGGTCCTTACATCTTACAGTTGTACAGAACTGTACTAGGGTTGTGTGTATTATCTCTTAGACCTCAGGTCATATAGGATCCTATGTTGGTGGAATTTGGAGCGAATGCCACGGCAAAAAGCCGCCAGCTGCAGCACTGAATCTGCCTCCCATTGATTTTAGTGGGATGCTATGCTTCATTTCATGCATCCGCGTTTTATAGCCACAACTGCGCCAAGAAAGGATACAGTGTCCAGACAAACACCGCTGGATCGCTCATCTAAACTGTAAGCAGCTCTGCTACATTTTAAAAGGAAAAACTAGAGCAGACACCTAGGCAGTTTCTGCCATGGGTTATGTGACAGAAATAGCATGAATCTGTATTTTATTAACAGAAAGATTTAAAAGGAATAAAACGTTTTCTTTGGAATGCCCTTCACATACAGGTGAAACTCGAAAAATTAGAATATTGTGCAAAGTTCATTTATTTCAGTAATGCAACTTAAAAGGTGAAACTAATATATTAGATAGACTCATTACATGCAAAGCGAGATATTTCAAGCCTTTATTCGTTATAATTTAGATGATTATGGCTTACAGCTTTTGAAAACCCCAAAGTCACAATTTTGAGGTACCCTTTGCTCAGGATTAATTAGCTGACTAGATTGTGACACTTTGAACCTAGAATATTGAATCTTTTCACAAAATTCTAATTTTAAGCTGCATTAATGCAATTCCTTTTAATTTGGATTACTGAAATAAATGGACTTTTGTACGATATTCAAATTTCACCTGTATTGTAGATTCAGATTCCAGTCAAACCAGCAAAAAATTATGTGTAAAATGGCATTTAGATATATTGTACTTAAAGGCCCCTATCTGCAGGGTCAACCGCATCAAACCACACCTACTGCTGATTAATAGCGACGAGCAGCAGGTCCCATATATTCGAATTTGTGATATTTCACGAATATGTGGTAGAATATTCGTCACATATTCATGAATTTTGGTATTCAAGATAATTTCGCGATTGGAAAAATATATGTAAAAATCGCTTAATACGAATATATAACACTATAAAATATAGTGCTATATATTAGTTTTTTAGAATATTCGTCATTTTTTTCCATCTGAAGTCATGATTCCTCCCTGTTTAAGTTGCTTGTGGGCCATTGACTCATTGGCCTACAAGCAAGAAGCAGGGAGGAATCATGTGTTCAGATGGAAAAAATGACGAATATTCTAAAAAACTAATATACAGGTCCTTCTAAAAAAATTAGCATATTGTGATAAAGTTCATTATTTTCTGTAATGTACTGATAAACATTAGACTTTCATATATTTTAGATTCATTACACACAACTGAAGTAGTTCAAGCCTTTTATTGTTTTAATATTGATGATTTTGGCATACAGCTCATGAAAACCCAAATTTCCTATCTAAAAAAATTAGCATATTTCATCCGACCAATAAAAGAAAAGTGTTTTTAATACAAAAAAAGTCAACCTTCAAATAATTATGTTCAGTTATGCTCTCAATACTTGGTCGGGAATCCTTTTGCAGAAATGACTGCTTCAATGCGGCGTGGCATGGAGGCAATCAGCCTGTGGCACTGCTGAGGTGTTATGGAGGCCCAGGAGGCTTCGATAGCGGCCTTAAGCTCATCCAGAGTGTTGGGTCTTGCGTCTCTCAACTTTCTCTTCCCAATATCCCACAGATTCTCTATGGGGTTCAGGTCAGGAGAGTTGGCAGGCCAATTGAGCACAGTAATACCATGGTCAGTAAACCATTTACCAGTGGTTTTGGCACTGTGAGCAGGTGCCAGGTCATGCTGAAAAAAGAAATCTTCATCTCCATAAAGCTTTTCAGCAGATGGAAGCATGAAGTGCTCCAAAATCTCCTGATAGCTAGCTGCATTGACCCTGCCCTTGATAAAACACAGTGGGCCAACACCAGCAGCTGACATGGCACCCCAGACCATCACTGACTGTGGGTACTTGACACTGGACTTCAGGCATTTTGGCATTTCCCTCTCCCCAGTCTTCCTCCAGACTCTGGCACCTTGATTTCCGAATGACATGCAAAATTTGCTTTCATCCGAAAAAAGTACTTTGGACCACTGAGCAACAGTCCAGTGCTGCTTCTCTGTAGCCCAGGTCAGGCGCTTCTGCCGCTGTTTCTGGTTCAAAAGTGGCTTGACCTGGGGAATGCGGCACCTGTAGCCCATTTCCTGCACACGCCTGTACACGGTGGCTCTGGATGTTTCTACTCCAGACTCAGTCCACTGCTTCCGCAGGTCCCCCAAGGTCTGGAATCGGTCCTTCTCCACAATCTTCCTCAGGGTCCGGTCACCTCTTCTCGTTGTGCAGCGTTTTCTGCCACACTTTTTCCTTCCCACAGACTTCCCACTGAGGTGCCTTGATACAGCACTCTGGGAACAGCCTATTCGTTCAGAAATTTCTTTCTGTGTCTTACCCTCTTGCTTGAGGGTGTCAATGATGGCCTTCTGGACAGCAGTCAGGTCGGCAGTCTTACCCATGATTGCGGTTTTGAGTAATGAACCAGGCTGGGAGTTTTTAAAAGCCTCAGGAATCTTTTGCAGGTGTTTAGAGTTAATTAGTTGATTCAGATGATTAGGTTAATAGCTCGTTTAGAGAACCTTTTCATGATATGCAAATTTTTTTAGATAGGAATTTGGGGTTTTCATGAGCTGTATGCCAAAATCATCAATATTAAAACAATAAAAGGCTTGAACTACTTCAGTTGGTGTGTAATGAATCTAAAATATATGAAAGTCTAATGTTTATCAGTACATTACAGAAAATAATGAACTTTATCACAATATGCAAATTTTTTTAGAAGGACCTGTATAGCACTATTTACAATATAGTGCTATATATTCTTTTGTTAGAATATTCGTCATGAGTCATTGGCCCACAAGCAACTTAATCAGGAGAGAATAATGACTTAAGAAGGAAAAAAAATTACGAATATTGTAAAAAACAAATATATAGCACTATATTGAATATAGTGCTACATTTTCGCTATATCGAATATTCTAAAAAAATTTCCATCTGAAGTCATGATTCCTTCCTGCTTAAGTTGCTTGTGGGCCAATGACTCATTGGCCCACAAGCAAGAAGCAGGGAGGAATCATGTGTTCAGATTGAAAAAATGACGAATATTCTATATAGCGAATATATAGCACTATATTTGAAATATTTGCAAATATTAAATGATACCTGTCCTGTGAAATTCAGTTGCGATGTTCTAGAGAATAATGAAATGTAATATTTATGCAAATGAGGGCTTCAGTGCACCAAGGGGCATGGCCAGAACTGGAAAGTTAAAGGGGTTGTCCGGGTGATATGCTTGGTTCAGAGCTAAACCTGGACAACCCCTTTAAGTAGATGAGGTTAACAGAGGTGTTAGACCCTGCCCCTTGGTGCAATGAAGTCCTCATTTACAATAAGAATGAAAGTCTCAGGAATGCCATAACCGATTTTCAGAAGGCAAGTATCATTTTAATAAGCAGGGTCAAATCTAGAATATAATATGCCTGGTGTAATTGGATTGTTACTGCTGATAATGTGGTGGCCGAGTTTGGATTGGTCCAAATGCTACATTGGGTCCCCCGGACGCTGTAGAGGTGTCACCACGCGTGGCTGCTCTCCATAGAGAATAGTAAGGGGTGGTGCACCCCATTGGGAAATAAGTCCAGAGAGTCACAAACCAATGTGCTTCTTTACTGGAGGAACTCAAGTGCAAAACAATCCAGCTGGCTTCTACAGTCTCCTCCCTGGCAGAAGAGGTTCTGTGCTGAGGAAACGCCTGAGCTAGCTGTCCCTTTTTCTCTCAGAAGGCTAGTACCCTGGACAAAAGCTGGCTGCCCAAGGTCTGTGGTACAGTTGTCTGGCTGGTCCTCTGGTCAAAGGGTTGGTGACTCAGGGTTTGTTTCAGTGTATCAACATCTCACTCAGCGTTTTCTTCTGGTCACTCGTGCAATCTGCCAGTCTTTTCTACTAAACACTGGTCCCCATCTGCAGACTGGCAGAGTTTGTCCTGTTAAACACTGGGCCCTATCTGCAGATCGGCAGAGTTTGTCCTGCTAAACACTGGTCCCTATCTGCAGATCGGCAGAGTTTGTCCTGCTAAACACTGGTCCCTATCTGCAGATCGGCAGAGTTTGTCCTGCTAAACACTGGTCCCTATCTGCAGATCGGCAGGTTTTGTCCTGTTAAACACTGGTCCCTATCTGCCGATCGGCAGGGTTTGTCCTGTTAAACACTGGTCCCTATCTGCAGATCGGCAGAGTTTGTCCTGCTAAACACTGGTCCCTATCTGCAGATCGGCAGGTTTTGTCCAGTTAAACACTGGTCCCTATCTGCCGATCGGCAGGGTTTGTCCTGTTAAACACTGGTCCCTATCTGCCGATAGGCAGAGTTTGACCTACTAAACACTTGTTCCTATCGAGGGGCTCTAACTGCTCTCCTTATATATATTTTCTAACCAAACCTTCGAGTGGGAGGGGTGGAGTAGGGTAGCACAGCCTAAACGGAAACAATGTTGCAATTTCAGTCCGTCATAGATTGAGGACATATAAAATGCAGTTCAACAAAATGAGTATACAGTATAACAGTATAAGTGTAAACAATGGCATACATCATAGTACAAGTTAACCCTTCCAAGTGCACTAAAGTAGTGAGTCGATGGCTTTGCATAATAGCAACAGGGGTAAATGTCCACAAACATCTATTGTTGAAAATACCCTTGCTCCTGGGCACTACAACAGATGCTTTTCAAACCCAAATCCCCAATGCAGGATTATGGTCTGTCACATGAGTCTGGATTTCCATACCTTCATCTGGATTTGATTAAATCATTTCCTATTAATTCTCAACATTTTCTACATCTGTTCTGTCTAGTAAACTACAGCTGGACAGTGTTTTATGTGGAATTGCACTTAAATGGGGTTTTCCGAGTTTTTAATACTGATGACCTATCCTCAGGGGGGGGGGGGGGGGGTCTGATACCCGGGACCCCGCTGATCAGCTGTATGAGAAGGCAACCGCAGCCTTCTCTTTGCTTTTCCTAGGCCAGTGGCGACACATTCATCGGTCACGTGGCCTAGGCGCAGCTCAGCCCCATTGAAGTGAATGGGGCTAAGCTGCGATACCATGTGCTTGGTAAGCACGGAGAAGGCATGGCGCTCACAGGAGTGCTGGTGCTTTCTCAAGGCAGCTAATTGGCGGGGGTCCGGGGTGTCAGACCCCCACTGATCAGATAATGATGACCTATCCAAAGTATAGGTCATATAAAAATCCTGGAAAGCCCTTTTAAACCTCACAGATTTAACTTTATTTGTACTGTTTTCTATATCCTTCAGGCTAGAATAATCATGTGAATTTGGCTGTGGAAGAATTGTCCATTTAAATTTTTTGCCCGGACATATTTGTAATACATAGTTACATAGTTTTTACGGTTGAAAAAAGACATCAGTCCATCAAGCTCAACCAAGGGATAGGCGAGGACGTGAATCCCAGAAGGAAGTGAGACTCAGATTTTTACACGTTTTCATAAGCATTAATGTCATTTACTTTTTTTTAAACTGCCCACTGTTCCTGCTGTGACCATGTCCTGAGAAAGTCCATTCCACAGATTTACAGTTCTTACAGTAAAGAAGCTTTGATGCTTCTGGAGACTGAACTTTTTCTTCTCCAGTCGGAGGCAGTGCACCCTTGTCTTTTGAGGGCATTTTACATGGAAGTTTTTCACCATATTTTTTGTATGGCCCATTTATATATTTGTATTGGTTAATCATGTCCCCCCTTATATGTCTATTCTCAAGACAAAATAAATTTTAATCTCTTAATCTTTCCTCATAACTAAGACCCTCCATGCCCCTTATCAGTTTAGTCCCTCTCCTTTGTACTTTTTCCAGCTGCAGAGCGTCCTTTCTATGGACTGGTGCCCAGAACTGAACTGCATATTCCAGATGAGGCCGCACCAATGCTTTGTAAAGTGGTAATATTACATCCCTGCCTCGTGAGTCAATGCCTCGTTTAATGCATGACAATATCCTGGTGGCCTTAGAAGCAACTGATTGACACTGTAAGCTGTTATTTATTCTGTCCATATCAAAGGACATCCAAATCCTTCTCTATAAGTGACTCTCCCAGTGTTACATCACCTAGGACATATGAAGCACAGAGATTTTTACTACCAAGATGCATAATTTATCCACATTGAACCTCATTTGCCAAGTTGATGCCCAATCATTCAGAGTGTTCAAATCAGCTTGTATTTTAAGGACATCTTCCATAGACTGCACAGTACTTCATAGCTTGGTGTCATCTGCAAAAATAGAAACAATGCTATTAATACCATCCTCAATATCATTAATAAATAAATTTAATAATAAAGGACCCAGCACTGATCCTTGGGGTACAACATCACTTATAACCCGGGACCATTCTGAATAGGAATCATTGACCACAACTCTCTGGACACGGTCCTTCAGCCAGTTTTCAATCCAATTACAAATTATACTTTCCAAGCCTATAGACCTTACTTTACCTATTAAACGTCTATAAAGGGACAGTATCAAAAGCCTTTGCAAAATCCAGAAACACTACATCCACGGTTGCCCCTCTGTCCAGGCTTCTACTCACCTCCTAATAAAAACAAATCTGGTTAATCTGACCACTTCTGTCCTTGGTAATGTCACGCTGGACAGGATACAAGATACACAGAATACCACCAAACAAGTGTCTAGGCAAGAAGCTGGGGATAAAGGTCACCTCCTGACAAATCCCTAGACTTCTATGCCACGTTCAGACCCTGAAGGTGGGAATGAACGTGTCCCCGTGCCTAAGCTGAAGATTCCCTAAAATCCCTAAGATGGTGAAAGGGGGAAAGAGGCAGCCTGCTCCCTCAGGACCTGGAGGGGGCAGGCGTCTCTCTAACAGCCTAGACATAAAACCACAAGAAAAACAAAACAAACTTATCTTGTTAGTGAGCAGGAACAGCAAATTCTTCCTTCCTTCCTTCCACTGAGCAAAACAAAAGCTATAACCTGCACAGGACACTGGGAGTGGGCGTAATTTAAACTCATACCAATGACCCCACCCAGTGCACCTGAAGGGAGGCGGATCCAGCTCAACTCCAAAACAAAAACAAAAGGCTACACACGTGCTGCTAACCTGGCAGACCTCCGCACATAACCTGAGCAGGGCATGACAGGTAATCCCATGTTGATTATCACTTATAATATTATTTACAGTCACATACTCCTGTATATAGTCCCTTAAGAGTCCTTCAAACATTTTTCCCATAACAGAAGTTAAACTAACTGGTCTATAATTACCTGTGAAGGACCTACACCTTTTTTTGAATATGGGCATCACATTTACCTTGCGTACTAGTAACTAGAGAATCTTTAAAACTTATAAACAGGGGCACATCAATGATTGAACTGAGCTCTTTAAGGATTCTTAGGTGTAATCCATCTAAACCCGGAGCCTTGTTCACATTTACCTTATTTAACTTAACTTGCAAAAACTATAATCATTTTTATTAGATAATCAGCACCGCTGTGTGTGATCAGGTTGTTCTAGGAGGATAAAAATTGTCCATATGTCTGGTTCGGGTCTATGGATGTCACAGTGTTGCTACAGGAGAAATGTATTAATTCTGGCAGCATTCCCGTGGTGATGATGGCCAATGTCTCCAGAGGGTTCCTCCAGCTGACTTCAGAGCTGTATTCAGAAAGTGTTATTCCCAATGCATGAAATACAGTACTTTTATTTATTCAATTTACATAGGAATCTACTTAGTTTAATGGTTATTCAAAGATGTGACAAACACTCTGTCTGTAAAGCCGTCATTTAGTGCTATAGTGAAGCAGACATGTGATCAGTGGCTGACTCAGAGCAGATTGTACCAGGTACCATAACCATTACCGCCAATTAGTAAATGCAGAATGCTTGAACAAACAGAATGGTGTACGTTTAATATTAATGCTTTTAGTGGCGTAACTGGTATAACTTTATCTTATGAGGGACTATGTAGATACATGGTAGTTTACAGAATTAAATCATCATAATTATTTTCTCGTGTGCTATAAAGGGATACATATTTAACAGAGGTACCAAACTAGTGGGCCCATATGGACAGCATTTAGAGGGCATCACCCTGTGTAGAGGGTAAAGGGTTATTCAGGAAAAGTTATAAATGACTAAAGCCTGTATTACACAGGCCGATTGAGCAAGCGATTGTCGGGAGGGAAGTGTTAACTCCCTGCAATCACCTGCTAGCTAGTGGAGGAGACCACTTCTATTACAAGCAGCGATCTCCTCCACACCATCACTCGTCCCCATACTGTCTAGTGATTTGCCGATGACAGGTCGTAATAAGATAGCACGGTCTGCCGCTGGCAAACAACGATTTTTAAGCGTGCTTAAAAATCACAATTGCCCGATGAACGAGTGGCAGTATTACGCTGCAAGATGATCGTCAAAGAGCATTTATATGAAAGCTTGTTAGCAATCATCTACCGAAAAATCAGCAGGTGTAACACAGCTTTTATCTTCATGATATGTCATCAGTATCAGATCTGTGGGGGCGTGACACCCAGGACCCCGCCAATCAGCTGTTAGGAGAGGCCCTGAGTGCCACAGACTCTTCCTAGGCCAGGACATCACTGTACAACGGTCAAATGGCCTAGTTGCAGCTCAGCCCTATTCAAATCGATGGGGCTGAGCTGTAATACCAAGGACTACCACTATACGATGTACAGCACTGTTCTTGGAAAGCTGCTGGAAGCCTGCATTGCTCACCAGAGCTTCGGTGACCACAGCGGCTCCCTGAAATAGCTGACTGGCAGGGATGTCGGGACCCCCGCTGATCTTATAACAATTACCTATTCTGAGGATAAGTCATCATTATCTTTTCCAGGATAACCCCTTTACGGAAAAATTATACTATGTGGGGGGTACTTAAGGGGACATCATACTGTGTGGGAGGAATTGAGGGGGCATCATACTGAATGGAAGCCAGTTAAGGAAACATCACTCTGTGAGGGGAGCATTTAAGGGGCCATCATATTGTGTGAGGGAGCACATAGAGGACCTCACTTTGTTCTGGGGATATTTAGAGGATCATCCTACTGTGAGTGGGCACTTAGGGCCATCATACACTGAGGTGGCATCATATTGTGTTAAGTGCACTAATGGAGCATCTTACTGTATAGGGACACCAAGGGACATCATTATTGTTAGGTGGTACTAAGAGGACATTCTTACTGTGTGGGGAGACAATACGTATTACTGTGTGGTTGACAGAAAGGGGATTAGGTTGGCTAATTTAAAAAGATATATATTGATGTAGCGCTACATGCCATTAGTGTTGTTTCTCTTTTTTTTTTTTTGTGGCTCGAAATCTCACCCTACAGCAGACCTAGGTATGTGCACTCTGGTAGAATTGATCCTGCCGCTGATTAAAACAATACCAGTTTTGTGAAAACAGGTTGTGGCATTCCCAAGAAAAAAATGAGTTATTGTTTATGCAGAAGAGGGCTCCAGTGCACCATAGCCTCTCGGTGCACCATAACTCCTCTGCTTTCCAGTGCTGGTCACTCACTCTTCCTTTGACTGATGGGGTCAGGCATCAGTACCCTCTCATCTGGCCCTGTCTTCGCACACCTTTGCCGTGCACCACTGTTTTGATGCATGTGCGGTACATCTACTTCCTCTACTATTGCTGAACAGGTGATTACTGCGCATGTGCCAAAATGCTGCAGGCACGGGGTTGTCAGTCAAGCAGAGAGGGAGTAGCACTGGAAAGTGGAGGCGCTGATGTGCACCAAGGGGCTAGGGCCCACCCCTGGGTGCACAGAAGCCCTCCTTTTTCCATAAAGAATAGAAATATATATATTTTTTCTTAGAAATGCTGCAACCAATTTCACAAGACAGGTGCCGTTTTAATCAGCAGGATCAACACAACAGGAAGTACGACTGCTATAATAGGGTTGATCCTGCTGACAGGTAGTCTTTAAAGGATAGAATGCAACACACCTCGTGTAATAGATGGAATTGCATAAATGATTTGTAGCACTGGCCTTTGCATGTTGTCCACTTGCCTATTTGATTTCCGGTAATCAGGAAATGCGACATTGGATACTATATATTATACTACATTGGATGTAGTATACTCAGTAAGAGGGATGCAGTTATAAATAGCTTAGTGAAGGTAAAGACTCTAGATCCCAATAGAAAAAATGTATAGATAAGATATTTGACGCTAGCAGTTTAAAAAGAGCATAAGCATCAATAAATAGTAAAATAGAATAAAATAAGATAAAATAAAATAGAATCTGCATGAACTCACTTCGCTGGGGGGTAGTCAGCAGGATAAACTCAAGACACCTGAGACTTTGAACCCCCCTGGCCAGAATCGCATGTAGGGATGTTGAGGATTAATGGCAGCACACGTCTAGAGGCTTCTGATCAATCCTTTTATTTCGGTAGACAATATGTGGCTCAACAAATTTCAGGGGCAATATTCCCCTTTCTCCGGAGCAGGTACAATACATCCAAAAATAATTAAAAACACAGCACAAACAGCCATTTATAGCCATGTGGCTTGATGTTCAGATCAAAATGCGCAATACCGGAAGTGACACACCGGAAGTAGTCGGTGGAACGCATCCGGAGTGCGATGCGTTCCACCATGAAGCGCAGAGGTAACCGGAAGTGCGGGGAGCGCAACCAGAAGTAACCGCTGATGGGATGGAGCGCAAAGGCAAGGGAGGGGAGGAGAAAAATAGATGTCACACAGGAGGGAGTGGCTACATAGTAAATACATGTAGATGGTACGGGGTTGTTCTAAGGGCACCAAGCGCATGGATACTTTTACAACAAATCCATAAATAAATCAGCATAAAATATAATATATATAGGCATAAAATATAAGATAGTGGATGGTTGCTATAAATTCGTTGGAGGATGAGTGTAATTTAAGAAGAATTACAGTAATAGGATCTGGGTATGTACAGGGAGTGCAGAATTATTAGGCAAGTTGTATTTTTGAGGATTAATTTTATTATTGAACAACAACCATGTTCTCAATGAACCCAAAAAACTCATTAATATCAAAGCTGAATATTTTTGGAAGTAGTTTTTAGTTTGTTTTTAGTTTTAGCTATTTTAGGGGGATATCTGTGTGTGCAGGTGACTATTTCTGTGCATAATTATTAGGCAACTTAACAAAAAACAAATATATACCCATTTCAATTATTTATTTTTACCAGTGAAACCAATATAACATCTCAACATTCACAAATATACATTTCTGACATTCAAAAACAAAACAAAAACAAATCAGTGTCCGTTATAGCCACCTTTCTTTGCAAGGACACTCAAAAGCCTGCCATACATGGATTCTGTCAGTGTTTTGATCTGTTCACCATCAACATTGCGTGCAGCAGCAACCACAGCCTCCCAGACACTGTTCAGAGAGGTGTACTGTTTTCCCTCCTTGTAAATCTCACATTTGATGATGGACCACAGGTTCTCAATGGGGTTCAGATCAGGTGAACAAGGAGGCCATGTCATTAGATTTTCTTCTTTTATACCCTTTCTTGCCAGCCACGCTTTGGAGTACTTGGACGCGTGTGATGGAGCATTGTGCTGCATGAAAATCATGTTTTTCTTGAAGGATGCAGACTTCTTCCTGTACCACTGCTTGAAGAAGGTGTCTTCCAGAAACTGGCAGTAGGACTGGGAGTTGAGCTTGACTCCATCCTCAACCCGAAAAGGCCCCACAAGCTCATCTTTGATGATACCAGCCCAAACCAGTACTCCACCTCCACCTTGCTGGCGTCTGAGTCGGACTGGAGCTCTCTGCCCTTTACCAATCCAGCCACGGGCCCATCCATCTGGCCCATCAAGACTCACTCTCATTTCATCAGTCCATAAAACCTTAGAAAAATCAGTCTTGAGATATTTCTTGGCCCAGTCTTGACGTTTCAGCTTGTGTGTCTTGTTCAGTGGTGGTCGTCTTTCAGCCTTTCTTACCTTGGCCATGTCTCTGAGTATTGCACACCTTGTGCTTTTGGGCACTCCAGTGATGTTGCAGCTCTGAAATATGGCCAAACTGGTGGCAAGTGGCATCTTGGCAGCTGCACGCTTGACTTTTCTCAGTTCATGGGCAGTTATTTTGCGCCTTGGTTTTTCCACACGCTTCTTGCGACCCTGTTGACTATTTTGAATGAAACGCTTGATTGTTCGATGATCACGCTTCAGAAGCTTTGCAATTTTAAGAGTGCTGCATCCCTCTGCAAGATATCTCACTATTTTTGACTTTTCTGAGCCTGTCAAGTTCTTCTTTTGACCCATTTTGCCAAAGGAAAGGAAGTTGCCTAATAATTATGCACACCTGATATAGGGTGTTGATGTCATTAGACCACACCCCTTCTCATTACAGAGATGCACATCACCTAATATGCTTAATTGGTAGTAGGCTTTCGAGCCTATACAGCTTGGAGTAAGACAACATGCATAAAGAGGATGATGTGGTCAAAATACTCATTTGCCTAATAATTCTGCACTCCCTGTATATATATATAAATAAAACCTTGGGTGTGTATAAAAGGGCTGACCTAAATATACACATATACATACATATGCGTATAGAAGACATTAAAATATACACACAGATGTATGTAGATACTATAAAACAAGTAAATGAGAGCGACATAGCCGTGCAGGCGAACCATGGTAAGGGGCCACTATAGATGTCAATATTATAAGATATCATAAAATAATAAAATACTATAGGGGTGATATTTAAAGTGATCATTAGGGCATTAGGTATGTGTAGACATATATATATATATATATATATATATATATATATAACCTACATGATATGGTATCGAATCTCAAATAGGTAATACAAGATAGAATGGGCATTCTTTTTGTGTCAATAATTGACATGTTCCAACGATTCGTTTAGTCCAAATGGAGCCAATGTGTTAAGTCTATAAATCCAATTCATTTCTTTGTGACAAAGTGTCTGATGGGGATAAGGGATCGATTCAAGAGGGGTCACCTTGAGGGAAGTGGGGTCACCGTCATGGTGTATTGAAAAGTGATGGGACACACTGTGAGTGTTGACTTTCCGTTTTATATTAGACCTGTGTTAGTTCTTACGCTCGCATAATGTTTGGGTGGTGCGGCCTACATAATACATGTTGCAGGAACATCATAGTAAATAAATAACATTAGATGTGCTGCAGTTCATGGCATGTTTCAGCGGAATAGGATCCTCTAAAGTCGTCAGAGTCAGTTCCTTCTTGTTATCAGTAATCATGTTACAGCCCTTACATCTCCTCGCACCACATTTGTATGAGCCTACTTTGCAGTCAGTTTTGTTTTTCCATAGGGGCAGTTGTCCGTCATGGTGTTTTTAGTTTTTTTTAAAGTTTTGGGCAGGAGGGTGCGTGCGAGGATGTCTTTAAGAGTTTGCGCTCTCCGAAAGGTCAGGTTGGGGATTTTAGGAATACTTTTCCCTATAATGGGGTCCATCAATAACACTGTCCAGTGTTTGCCTATGATTTTTCTGATTGGTATAGTTTTTTTCTTATATTCGTGAGTGGGGTCATAAGTAAGTGGTTTGTAATAGTCTAGATCTGATAAAATACGGAGGGACTCAGAAATGTAGTAACTGGAGTTACTCACTCAATTTGAAAAGAAGTATACTGGCAAATTCACTTCCGAGGAAACTACAACGGTTACACGGATCAGTCATAACATTAAAGGCACTTGCCTAATATAGTGTTGTATGGTTGATTCTGTTGATAGGTGCTCTTTAATGGACGACATGCGACACATCTCATGTAATTGTTGGAATTGAAGAACTGATTTGTAGCAAAGAATATGTTGTATGTACATATTCATATTCTTGGTCACTTTACCCAGATCTGATTGTATACGTCTAGCTATGAGAAACCTCTCTATCGATAATTGATTAAAGGGGTTGTCGGGGATTAGAAAAACACAGCTGTATTCTTAAAAAATAGCCGCACAACTATCCATCGGTTGTGCCTGACATTGTAGCTCAGCTTCGTTGACAGGACCTTCATGTGGACACGTGTGGTGCTTTTTTTTTGGAAGAAAGAAACCACCTTTTTCTAATTCTTGACAATCCATATAACAGAGAAAATGAAAAATACCAGGGTATTGATTTAGATCCGTGAGCACCCATGCTATTCACTAGCAGTGAGCACCGTGTGGTCCTCAGGTCCTAAATACCAGCTTCTATCATAGAGGCAAAACCTTTTCTGACATGAAATCTGTTCAAAATTTGGAGTCATGAGAATTTTGTGTCCTGTCAGCTAAACTTATCTTGGCAAATTCTATTATATCTATTACAGGGCATGTATGGTCTATATTGGAGTCACCCCAGCCTTACCTCATTTATTAGACAGGTACATTTTTTAAGCTTTTTTTCTCAGAGTTCTTTGTTTTATGTCGTTATTTAATTTTAATTGTGTCATACATTTCTACACATATACGTCTGAGGTTAAGCTAGGTCAATCCTCTAGGAAATAGCTGATCATAAAACTGTCGACATTGCAGGATCTGGTTAAAAATCTTATGTATATGTATCAACCAGAAACACGGATTATGTGGACATTTACATTTTCTATTGATAATAGTCTAATGAGTTATGGGTCTTCTGTTCCCACCATGCTCAGTGATAGTGGAATTACAAATGTGATTGCCTAGGAAGGATTCTGCAGATTGTGACTGCAGCCGAGGTGGTCTTCAGAATGACCTCTTAACCCAATGCTTTCCAGTCTACTCCCTTTTACCACCTCCAGCTGTCAGCAGGAATTCATTAGTTCCTAAGGGCAGGTGAACTCATGGGGACATACTCAGCTTTTTGATATTTTCTGCCTGGATACTAGGATTTCATTTTCATTTCAGTCTGCTTTGGTCTAAAATGGGACAAAGTTGAAAATAAAATGAACATGTTTAAAATAAATGCATAACTGGTTTTCAGCTAGAAGTTGACTAGAGTCCGTTGCCATAATGTACTTACCAATATTGTAATTGGTATATATGGGGCATGTTTACCCTGCCCCAGGAATGCTCAAACCCACTGGGGCTGCCCAATTATGGGAGATGGCTTACAAAGCTCCACCCATTTTGACCTGAGACAGCCTGAATTTGCTAGGACAGTCTCTGCAGATTTGGGACTGCTGGCAACTATGCCATGAGGAGATCAGAGATAAGAGCTCTACATGGGCCATCATCTGACAGAGCAAACAGAAAGTCATAGTCTGCAAATAGACTGAAATGTACAACCTGTATCACAAAAACTGCTGGAAATGTTTAATCAAACCCAATAGCAAAAATGATTTTTAGACCAAAATGAGAAAAATACAATCATAAAAAAAATATAAATTGCCCCAAAGATGCTTGCTTATAGCTTTTAAGCCTCCATACTGTAACTATAGATTAAGTTACAGGCTGCAATGCTTTTGAGCTAAGTAAAGATCCCATAAAAATGTGTAATAAAAACACCATGAAAAGCACAGTAAAACTATGTATGTGAATCCAGCCTTAGTGCATATGATATTGCAGCATTAATGAAGAATTTATTAGAAAACACCTCAGTATGTCTCCATATGCAATCAGTGGCACCCTGTCCTATAAGGAGGTTTTGCAATATGAAGCTCTAATACAGCTCTGTCCATGAGGCCACAGGCCCCATATACATTAGTGTATAGTTGGGCAAACCTACTATTTGTTTGTGCTGTACCAGCACAATTTAATGTTTATGGGGCGCTTCTGACTCTCCCCCGAAAGATGTTGGAGAAGTGAAGGATTGGGGGAATTAAATTTTTTCACCCAATCTATTTGTTCTCAGGGGAGATAAGCCACCACTAGAGGTGGACAGGAGCTTTCTCCTTTCTCCCCATTGTGTCAAGCGTGTGTGTATTGGGAGTTGGGAGACATAGAGCATTTGGACAACAACTATTGAGTGTCTGGGCATCTTTAGACTGTAAGGTGTACAGTATCATTGCCCATATTAGTATTATTAATAAGCTATATTTTGACATTAGATAATGGTTCAGTCATCATGACATTATGTATTGGTCCAGTGCACAGTATTCAGAATATTAGAGCTTTACGCACATAGTCAGACACCTACATACTGTAGGCATTTGAAGTGAAAATGAGATTCTTGTCACTGCATTATGCTCAAGGTGAACATTTTCTTCTAATTTATCAGTGACTCAGCTGAGCATGAAATATCTTCTATGTGAGCAGTACACTGGACAGATAGCTTTCAGTGAGATCACTTACATTATTTTCAGATTTCCTGAGGTTAAACTCACTTCTGTATGACTGAGACATGATGCATGCTTCACCTATGATGCTTGGTTTACCGATGATGCATGATTCACCTATGCTTAAAATGCCTTTAATGTTACTTCTTACTTTGAATATCCATTGTTTGTGCAGCGAGCCCCAGTCTATCACAGTGCTGTACTCTGACTGTTGCTCCCTAGGACTAGTGCAGCTTAAGGAAGGGTATCCTTTCTTTCCTCGGGGCATACCCTGGTTCTGTGGTCCCTATCTGATGGTAGCTGGGGTACCGGTGATGGTAGGTGTTTAGATCGGCGCAAGGCAGGGCATGCAGAGTGCAAAGTGCAATGGATGGCAAACATTGCAAGAGACAGTAACCAAGACAGAGTTATAAGAATAAACATCTCTTTTTACTTTATTGCAAAATAGGAGTAGTAGTACATCTGCAGTGGCCAGGTTTGGGGTGGTCCAACTGTACATTGGGTCTCTGGACACCATCGAGGTGTCACCACGTGTTGTGGCTCTCCAGAAGAGATGGTAAGGCGTGGTGCACCCTAATAGGAAATAAGTCCAGAGTCAGGGTCTGCAATAAAACAGTGTGCTTCTTTACTGGAGGAATTCAGGTGCAAAACAATGGCAGAGTCTCCTCTTGTAAGCTCTGTTCCCTAACTGCAGAACACTAGTGCCTCTGACTGTTCTTATATACAGTTTCTAGCTGAACTAGAACCTCTATTGGGAGGGATGGAGTGGAGAAACTCGGTAGAAACAAATACAAAGTTACACTTTCCGTCTCTCATAGACTGCATTAGACCTTCAGTGATACTCAATGGCAATGACAGCAGTTTTTCCAGACAAAAAAAAAATGTTTTTGGGTGGTAAACAAGTCTGACTTTTTCCCTCCACAACATGCTCTTCTTTAAACCTTATGGTAACTGTGGAAAATTACCAGCTTCTCATTATAAGCTGGAAAGTCCCAAAAGTCTCTCAGTGTTCATTAACCCTTTCCACAGTGCTATGCAAATACAGTGCAAATGATCAGGATATATATCACAACATACATATAAAATGCAGTTAAACAATATTAAACAGTATGTCAGTGCAAGTTAACCCTTTAAAATGAAATAAGTTGATGACATTGTATAGGGGAAACAGACAAATGTCCACAAATATTCAGACTTCAAAGTATCCCTGCTCCAGGGAACTACACATCCAAGTATAACAAAGCATAGTTCCAATTATACACAGTGCAATTCTCTCCCAGCTAGCAGTGTATGAATTTAGGCAAGGATGGGAGTTATGGCCCTCTTTCCTCTCAATCTTGATAAAGTCTCTCCCAGTAGAATCTATAGCAGGTGACTGCACTTTTGCAATTATGCCTGTAATGCGCACTACGATGCACAGGTTGAATGATACGACTGGCCGGGTCATTTCTTAAGTGCGTAGGATGTCTTAACTGTAATCAATCTACAGCAGTAAAGTCTGTGTTGTCCTCAACAGGGTATACCTTACTGACTGACTCTTGGTGCTCAGCCATGCAGCTTTCTGAACCTTCTCCTTTCTCTTTTGCTGCAAATCTTGATTAAAACAGAGGTCTGTTAGTCTCTGAATCCTGAGGGCTAAGAAGAAGGAGCAAAAGTTACATCTTCTTTCCTCTCTGAACTCCCTCCTCAGACTCTCCTAGAACTCTCTAAAGCTAGGGCTGAAGCCAGCCACCACCTAGCAACCTCCTGCAAAGGGTTGTGTCAAAGTTAGTTAACTCTGCCACTACCTTATACAGCTATGCTGGGGATATACAAGGCATTACAATGGATAACTTAACAATACAGAGCATAACATTACATAACATTATTTAACAAACCATTTGCAAACACTCCCTGTTCTGGGTTACTGCACTTTGAAAATATCACTATGAATAATGGATCTCAAAGAGGTTTCCCAGAATCTTGAGAGCTAGAGAGCAGGAGAAAACAACCTTCACCCACCTTTTAAATGTTCAGTTGCTCCAATGCCTCTACTCTGGTGCTGGTTGCTCCAGTCCCCGCTGGTCCTGCAGTGATGACATCACATCTGCTGTTGAAACAGCTGTCTCCTGAAACAGCTGATTAGTGGGGGGTGTCGGGTGTCGGACCCCTGCCGATCTGATATTGTTGACCTATCCTGAGGATAGTTCATCGATAAAAAAAGCGTGGACAACCCTTTTAAATAAGAGGCAACCGCGCAGTACTTGACTGCAGCATGGCTGCTCCCCAAACACCCCACGACAGAGTTTATATGGAATTCCATTTCTGTCCTCAGAAGAACAAAGTCCAAAAATTTAAGTACCCTATTTTTACAGTTTTGAACTACAGAGCCTGGTGTTCATGTGATACCACACATGAAACAAGGACAAACTTTCCGTGTTGAAGAACAGGTATGAAGATATCAAAGAGTGTGACTCAGGGAAAGAGTGTTCACCTGCAGGATTGATGTGGCTTACTTAGCATGAAACAGTAAGTATGAGAGACCAGAGTGAAGAAAGTAAGAAGATCTGACAAAGTAGGTAACCTGAAGCTCAGCACAGGTAAGAACCTTGCAGCTGTCCTGTCAAAAAAGCCTTGACTCTTTATTGTGCACAGCTCCACATGAAAGGCTCTTTGTGAACTTATTTTAACACGGTTCTTTTTCTGACTTACAGTCCTTAAAATCTTCAAAACATTCAGCCATAATGACTCACTTAGCTTATTAATAGTTTCAAAGAATAGCCTCAGAAAGCACTGTGGCTTCAGATTATGGTTGACTTCCAAAATATTTACCTGTGCTAAGTAAGTTGTCCTGGCGTCATTTCTTGACTTTTAACTCTCCAGCAATAAGGTGAAGCCACAATCTTGTGTCCATTTGCAGTTCTGAAGGAAATAACAGCCATTTTAGGTTCTGGCATTCTATCAGACATAGGTACCATATTAAGATGATCTCAGGGTTAGGCCTCTTGCACACGACCTGTATGGCTTTTTCAGTATTTAGCGGTCCGCAAAAAACGGATCCGCAAAAAATATGGATGACGTCCGTGTGCATTCCGTTTTTTGCGGAACGGAACAGCTGGCCCCTGATAGAACAGTACTATCCTTGTCAGTTATGCGGATAATAACAGGACATGTTCTATCTTTAAACGGAACGAAAATACGGAAACAGAATGTATACGGAGTACATTCCTTTTTTTAGCGGACCCATTAAAATTAATGGTTCCGTATATGGACCGTATACGGAACGCAAAAAACGGAACGGAAACGGAAAAAAAAACAATCGTGTGCAAGAGGCCTTATCAGAAATGGATGAGTCACATGCATACAATATTATCGAGACCACGGGGGTCATTTATTAAGACCAGCATTTTAGACGGCAGTCTTAATAACCCTGTACACTGGAGGTGGATCCGCCGAAGTTATGAAGAAGCGGAGGCCTCTATATAACTTCAGTGCATCTATCGTCTGTCTAAATGTATGCCAGCTTTCTTGCTGGTTTAAATTTAGACTAGCCAGACCTCATTTTTTAGACCAGGCGTGAGTGGGTAAAAGTCGTAGATTGTGGTGCAAATAACCTTTGCGCCCGAATCTGCGACAGATACAGTATATGCCATAAAACTGGCATATATCTGATAGCAAATGGCTGTGCTTAAATACAGATAATTAGGCTACAGTATCTGCATCCATTTTCCTAAATTCAGAATAAACCACGGCACTCTAAGTTCTGTTGCATGAACTTCTTATTTTATTTTGTTTTAATTTTTTTAAACCATCCAAAAGAAGTAATGTTTAGTCACTGGCCAATGTTTCGGTCCTGGACTTTGTTCACGGCCTTAGACATTTGTAGGAGGAAGCATGCTGGATGGCGTGTTTAAAAAAATAAAATAAATTCATTTTGTCAAATTCAGAATAAACTATGGCACTCTAAGTTCTGTTGCATGAACTTCTTGTTTTATTTTGTTTTATTTTTTTAAACACGCCATCCTGCATGCTTCTCCTACAAATGTCTAAGGCCGTGAACAAGGTCCAGGACCGAAACGTTGGCCAGTGACTAAACATTACTTCTTTTGGATGGTTTAAAAAAATTAAAACAAAATAAAATAAGAAGTCCATGCAACAGAACTTAGAGTGCCGTGGCTTATTCTGAATTTATGAAGCTTTAACATACCACTGAGCACCACCTTCACTCTAGAGGTGTGCCGTTCAACTCTTCCGTCTGATGCATCCATTTTCTGGCCACCTTGCATCCATCTTTTAACGACTATTATAAATGGCCAATAAAAACTGATGAATTTATTTACAATTTTTTTAAACATATCAACCCCTGCAGTGCCGACATATTTATAATGCCCTCCCATAGTGCCTCTGGACATTAAATTGCCACCATAGTGCCCCAAGTATTAATAATGCATCCCATAGTGCCCCCTAGTCTAAATAGTGCCCCCTTTAGTGCTCACCAGTAAATATTTTTGCTCCCCATTGTGGCCCCCTCTCAGCCCCTACCCCTTAGTAGTGCTGATTCTTAAATTAAAAAAAAGCTGCTCATGCACACAAGGCCACTATTTTTACAACTTTCATTCAGTGAACAGAGAGGACGCTGTATTCTCATTCACTTTGAGGAGCCCTTTCTAGAGATTGGAGAAGCGCTATAATCAGTTACATTCATCCATCTAGCGCATTTCTTAATAGTGTCACATTTTAAGATAATTGTTTTATCCATGCATGTGTTTTGGTGTAAGGGTGTACACATGGATCTATTTATCTTTACATGCTAGATTATTTCTTCAACCCTTATGAAAAAAAATATATATTTGTGCAGGGGGAGATCTTGTCAAAAGTTTAGTGTTAATGCTCAAGGGAATGGAGAAGAGAGAAAACAAATTCTAGTAAGGGGAAGACAGCATCTGTGCAGCCCTGACAGCTGGCAGATGGTGCTGTGTGCCTTACTACTTTATAGGCGGCCTGCAGGAAAGAGTCAGCTTTCATGATACATTGCATTTTTTTCTGTGTCCTAGTACCTGGTTTTGTTCTCTTTTGCAGGATGAGACCCTTAGTTACGAAACATATGTTTCATGTCTTTGAACTTTTAAAGAAAAGATTGAATGGTACATGATACTGATGTGTGAAAATGGCTTGTCAGCTAATATGCCATGCTCCAGCCCATGGTCCATGAGTTGCTAGCCCTACAAGGCTCTAAGTGATAAGGAGGAACATGTCTGGAACACCACTAGTAATTCGCATGCAAGATAAAATGTCCAGCTTTCACATGGCTGTCATGAATGGTTACTCTACTTTTTATAGACTTGAATAAAAAAAATAAGGGGGGTCATTTATCATTTGAGATTCATTTTATGTCTGTTTTAAGTCTGGTTTTGCATTGTGTGGTTGGACCAAATTTATATTTTTGATGCAACTGTATAGTGTTGTATGACATAGTTTTAAAAGATACACCAGGGGGCTGCCTGGTGTAGGATGAGACTTTTCTGCGACATTTCAGGTCTTGCAGACAGTAAATGTGCCATAATCCAGGTCTAATCTTACTTTTCTGCCTTAAACATAGACCACATTGAAAGGTGGCATGTCTCCAACACGGGATAGCCAGCAGTGAGATTGCTGACTCTGAATTTCTCTCCATTAGATCTAGAACACTTTTCAAGTCAACCAGAGGGGTGCACATTCACAATATGTACTAAGGTGGGGTGTAGATTCTCCAATGGGTAGCTAATCTATGGTAAAAGTATGGAGGGCATCTGAGGTGAAGTACTCTATCCACTGGCAGTAAAGCCTGTTGCCTTTACACCAATTTTTACTTTGGTCCCTCACAGTTTATAAATTCTGTAGCTTCTTTTTTCTCAGAGGATGGTGGTAGTTAGTGGTCAGCAGATGCAAGTCAACGTGCATATTTATGAAAATCCCAATTTTTGGTCAAAAAAAATTGGCTGAAGTGCAAAGCAAAAAACAAACAAACAACAAAAACCTAAAATAGGTTATCAATGCACAAATGGCTAGAAGTTTCAGAAATCTTCTAATTAATCAAGGCCATGTTTGAATGGGGGTCTAGTGGGCCCTGACTGTAGAGAAGGGGCACAACTGGCACCAATAACAAAAGAGTTAATAAGGAAGTTATAATAGGCATTGGGATACATATTATTTTGTCAAGGGACTCACTCTGCACGGTGGTGGAAAACATGAGGACCAAGCACCGTCAGCAGTGCTGGGCGCAGAGAAGAGCCACTGAAATTGTTAGTTTGTGGGGGAAGGGCATTAAACTGGATCTTTGCCCCAGTTAATAGAAAGCCTGGCTTCTTCCCCAAATTACTATGTAAGGAAAGCATCACTGAAATTGGAGCCATCCATTTTTCCTTTTATGGTGAGTTGGATTTATTGCATATTCAGTGTGATGTTCTGCGCATTGATCTCATGATTAGTCATTTAGCTGCCATGGTTCAACATCAAGTAGGATCAGATGTCCTACAATCCATTGCCTTTTTCATTCTACATTAATCCTTCACAGCAGACACATTATAGCAGAACGTCATCATCACACATAAAAGAATTCCTACAACTGTTCCATTATACTGTGGGATGTATCACTTTCTATATAAAGCCGTCTGATATTTTATATCATTCAAGCTGCTGCGAACAAATGTCTATTTAGGTTTGGCATCACAGGAGAATGCATGGTAAAAAAAAAAATGTCTGATCCCCCATTTCTATTGCCTTTCTACAATAGTGACAACCTCCCATATTGTTCTAGCTTTGATGTAGGAAAGATGAAACAGAAGCCAAAAAGGAATGTCACCTGGCGAGTGGCTGGATATATGAGAGTTGGTCAGGTACAAATGTATGTAAATCCCTCACTCAGCACAGATCAAATACAAAGACGATCATGCATATAGGGCTCAGAGTGTTTGATCCAGAGGCACTTGAATAAAGACATACATCTTTGACATCTTTTTGTTTGTTTTCCTAATGAAGGGTCCTCTTATAGCACATTCAATGCAAACATTTAGATATATTTATTTGATCTCTTTGATCTTGTGTACTGTGCTATATATTCAATACAGATGGTGTCGGAGTGAGGATCCTTCATCGTTCTATACAAAAAAAGTGTCTACTTTAAACATCATCCTAAACTATTATGATCAAAGGTGACATCATGAATACATTCTAGGTTATCTGAGCATCATGCCATAAGAAATAGACTCTAGTGGCAAGTGGTAAACTTCAAATCGAATTTGAGTGGTATTGTCTTCTGCTAGACCTTTCCTGGGTCAGAATCTAAACCCACCAGAGCATCAGAGTATACTCTGACACTGAATATGTACACTTTCCAATAATTGTCTGTGCTAAATATTTTGGGATTCCGGTTCCACCTTTCATATTTCAGACCTCCTTTGGAAAATTAAAGGTGAAATCTAATTGTTTGTTAGGGCCAACTAAGCCAGTTTTCCTTTACGCCAGTTCCCACTAGTGGATATTACTATTGCAAGGACAATATAAAGGGTGACTTTTACCTTTCCATTTTCAATCATTCATTTTCAGAACTTCTACATCTTTTTCATGGTAGCTGAAATGGAAATCTAAATGAATGAGAAGCTTTATTAGGTATCAAAACAATCCAATATGAAAACTGTATATATAACTGATTGATCCAAAATATGGCAGTGTTGTCTACCTGACACTAAAGGCAATGTATACTGTATGTTTGACAGAATTGCATATGTAATTTTTGAATAGGTTTCCATTTGAATTGCTCTTATAAACAAGTGCATTCCAATAATGGCACATAAAAGCTTTGAGTTAAACCCCCTCCAGCACACAAACTTTAGGAACAGTAGAATGCAAGCTGTCATGAAAAAGTGGACCAATAATTTACTTTCACTCACCAACAGGCCTATATTAAGTTGGTAAGCAGCCCTGGCACATTGGAAAGCTAGCCACACAACATTTCTGACTAAACTACTGTATAAACGAGCACACTAAGCCGTTGCCAGACCCCAATGAAAACCAACATGTCCAATACTTCCTTCCCTCTACAACTACCATTGGTGTACAGTTGGGAGGCCCCCCATAAACAAAAGCTTGTTGGCGGCTCCTATAAAAATTGTCAGTTTTGGCTGACTTTTGCCTTATGTGTACAGATAAAAAATTCTGTTTGGCAGCTTTGTCGAAGTTCTACAACAAATTTAATTTGTTACAAATTAATTTGTCATGAGTTGACACTCAGCCACATGGAGTGGTATGGCCACATGGAGCGGTCGTGCTGTGTGCGGGTTGCGACCATGCTGTGGTGAAGACCTGCATGGTCAATCCTCTCTCTGCATCTTGCTGACTTTTCTAGGACATGGAGACTTTGAATGATGATTTGGAAGAAGTAAAGCCAGCAAAAGATGAGTATGGTCATCATTAAAACCTAGCCCCCCTAAAAGGTGCAGACTGGATGGTATTGCTTGGCACGCTGGCATTGGAATATTAAAGGATTCCATCTTATTATTATTGAAATACATATCTTAGTTTACGGCTGATATAGGAATAAGTAAATTTAGAAATAAATAAATAAAACTGATGCATAATAAGTCTCCCTGCACTCTCCCTGCACTCTCCCTTTACTCTCCCTGCACTCTTCCTCTCCAATATTCTTCTATTAATTGTTTTCAGCAACACTATCCCTAGTTTACGACTCTCCTTATGCTCAGCTCACAGGACAATGGTGGAGACCACACTGGATGAGGGCTGTGACAGCACAGTGGATGGCTGATTGGCTGGCTGCACAGAATTATGGGTGATCTTGTGATTCCGGGCTTGTCTACTCTATACTTAGTTTCACTTTGTAACATGTGCAGCCGCGATTTTAGGAAAAGCTGATTTGTTGCCACGAAGTGCAAGGAAACTCAGATTTGTTGCAAATGAAACTACTAATGTGTATATCTGGATAGTCGCAGTAAATAAACCTTGGGATGCTTCAATATTTACTTTCTGGGCCAGATCTAAAGGCGGACACAGCAAGCAATTATTGGGAATGATCTACTTCCTCCCAATAATTGCCTGCTCATCAGAGGAGGTGAAAGCTGCATTTTCATGCAGCAATAACCTCACTGCTGCTTTTGCTTGTCCCCGTAGAGTCCTGTTTACACATAACGATCTGCTGCCCAGAAACTATGATTTAGATGCCTGCATCAGTGATGCCTTCCTCTGATGAATGATCATATATGTGTTCACAGTGCAACAATCGTGAATGAGTGTTCCTTGGAACACTCCTTTCCAATAACTGCACTGATCATTCATTGGCCATTGTAAAGAGGTCTTTAGTTCCATAAGTAAACAATGAGGTTCTTCATCCAGTAACTGCAGGCAGATATCTAGAAATGCATAATGAGGTTCTTCATCCAATGACTGCAAGCAGATATCTAGAAAGGCACAAAGAATTGCAGAACTTTTCATAATTAAATGGATGAAAACCTTTAAGAGGTAGCACGAAGAGAACATTTCATGTCTTATTTTTTTAGCTTTTTTTTGTTTATTTGCCCACTAGCCTTCTGTACCTGCTCCAATGCCACTCTAGGGAGCCAGGGAACAGGAACGGAGTGGCAGCAGCAGGTGAGTATGGATTTCTCGACCGATTCAGCTGACTGGGGGGTAAAAGAAAAAAAAAGTCGGACAACCATCTTAAGCTAGCCAAATGCGCATCTATCCTTCTGCTGGTCCCTTCAATACACATGCATACTTGGCTTGTCCAAATGCCTGATCCTTCATTCTCCCTACTTCTGCCCTCAGGGGAGAGTTAGGAGACCACCATACATATTAGGTTAAGCTGAGCTGTAGAAAATGGTGGCCTTGGCCAACATTCATCTAAGGTGTATGGATTAGTCACTTTTAGAAGCAATGCTTGTAGAGCCTTATACCATCATAATACGGTCCCCATATTATGGCACCCTGGTATGCAGTTTGGGTTTATAGCTGGTTATGGGTGCTTTATTAGTGGTTCATACCCACATCTAGGCCTAAAACCTTTTGTGTCCAGAAACTTTAGCATACTATAATATTTGCTTACTCCCCTTACCCCTTTTCTATATACTGTACTTACGTCTTGGCACTAGATAACTGCACATTGCATCATTTAACCGCGTCTGCTCTTGACACATTAAGCAAGGAGCCACTAAGCGTTTCCACTGCTACCAAAGTAATTGGATCTTTGCTACCCCTGCACTAAACTTTGTTGTTGGCTTAAAATTATACTGATTTATCTTAATCCAAAACCTAGGGATATTTTAAGATGTCTTTGATGTTTCCTGTGCAGAGACAAAGCAAGAATAACAACTTCACTTATAATTTCTGCTTAAAATAGTAACAATGTTCGAATGTCAAAGCTGCATTCAATTTTACAAGCAATTCAAAGCCGTTAGTGATTCAGGAATGTCTCAGAGCCACATCACAAAGCCATCGGATAAACATGAAGCTGCGCTTTTTCTATCTGAAGCTGTGCACAAAGCTGAACTGGACTGAACTCCTCACCTACTACCGTCAGCCAGAGGATGAAATGTGCAGTCATGTGCACTCTGAGATGATCAGGGTTCAGGAGTAAAGGTTTCCTCTGTAAAGTATGCAAAAACTTGTATGCCCTTGTAAGCTCCGCAGTCGGGGTTTTCTATGCCCTCAGTTGCACTCAAGGTTGGAATCAGAAGAAAGAGGCTCTATCATGTATTTAGATGTCCTCATATGTAAGTTCGGGCCCTATTACATGGACCGATACCTGGGCAGTAATGAGCATTTGACGATGCAACTCAATCACAGCTCATCTAAAGACCCTTTTACATAACCTGATGACAAATGGTCGTTATTATGGTTGCATGACAGATGCGATCACCTGGTAAATGAGCATTTGGCACATTGACATGGGGCAGTTATTGGTCGTAAGAATTTTTAGAAACGCTCATTTACAATAATGGTCCAATCCTCGGCCTGCGTGAAAGAGCTATAAGACTTCAAAATAAACTCTAGAAGTCTAATGCCATCATGAATATTGAAGTTGCCCCCTGGTTTTAGATCGATGACCTGTCTTCAGGATAGGTCCTCAATATCTCATCGGCGGCGGTGCTAGGTGTTGGACACCCGCCGATCAGATATTGATGACGTATCCTGAGAATATCAGCTCTTTGAAGAGAAGGCGGCGCTCCATGCAAATGCTACTTCCTCTTCATTACACGACGGGTCATCTACTGTGAAGCGGTGGCATAGTGTAATTGCAAGTACTCGTTCCATTCTAGTGAATAGAGCGAGTACACGTCATTACACTGCACTTCTGAAACAACGGACAGTGTAATGAACAGGAATTGGCACTCACATGGAGCCGCACCTCCGCTTCAGACAGCTGTCTGTCTGTCTATTTAGATGTGGTTTCAGCGTTACCAGCTCTCAGAGAGCAGTTTTTACCAAGGGAAGTTGTAATATAGGCAATGTTTAATACTAGTTTGGATTGACCCCTTTTAATGGCTATGGCCACACGTAGTTCTGCAACATATTTTACTACAAGATCCTCGGAGGCCATGGATGTGCTGCGGTTTGCAGATCCAGGCCCATTGTCACTTAGTGGAGCTAATCATCGGCAGCTGCACAAATCTGTAAAGAAATTTTCCACTACATGTAAGTGGAGTTGTTTATGGGATGTGCATTTTTGTCCGATTTGATGCAGATTTTGACACAGAATTCACACTGAAATTATGTGACAGACACTCCCCCCCCCCCTCAGCATGCCTTTATAGGGTTAACCTCAAGGTATAGTTTTAACATTGTATGTCCCATTTATACTCATTAAAGGTTTCTACCCTTGGAAGCCATCAAATGTAACAGTTTGGCTCCATTCACACGTTCGCAATTCTGTTCTGCATTTTGCGGACCAGAATTGCGGACCCATTCATTTCTATGGGGCTGCACAATGTGCTGCCCAGATACGGAATTGCGGACCCGCACTTCCAGTTCCACAATTCCGCGATTGCATATTCTATTAGTGTCGGCAATGTGCGGTCCACTAAATGCGGAATGCACATTGCCGGTGTCCATGTTTTGTGGATCCGCGGATCCGTGCATCCGCAAAACACGCTACAGACGTGTGAATGGACCCTTTAGTGTAAGGAAAGAAATCAGAAATAATCTCTAATAAAAATGGCTTCTAGAACTGCTCCAGAACTGCCTAGTATCCTGCAAAACAGCTCTGCAGAGTACCAAGACAATGTAATATTTTGTCAAAATCTTGGGTTGTATAGGGTTAATATTTGTATGTACTGTACAGAAATATTTCAACAGTTGTGAAACTATAGTTAATACTAAGGATTATGACGCCCTATAGTGGACGTTCTTTTTTTTGTGTAATATACTGTGAAGCAGATTGTGTTAGGAACCTAATGGTATAGTACTATTATTAATATACTCGTGCAGTGGCTCGCCAGTCTAGTATTATGGAATGAGGTGCTCTATCATCGGCACACCCAAAGGCCGTTAACGTAAGAGAAGGAATTTGTAGATAGGTATGAAAGGCACACTCACATAAGTTGCTGCACGGAATACATTCGGAAACAGTGATAGTAATAAAATCATGGTTTTTTTTATATAAAAAAATTAGTAATGAAATTGGGTAGAAGGATTAGTTTTTGGTAGGGAAATGATAATGGGGTGGGGAGTCTTCTTTACGTGTTGGATATCTGTGTTTAGATTTATGACGGATATTCGGCTGGGATGTATGGAATTGTAGTGTGTTTAGTAGCAAGCATATGCCATATCCACCTTTGCTGAAAACATAAAGTGCCAAGTGTTCAATATAGTGCTGAGTATATAGATATATAAAAGGTAAACCTATGCTGAATACATAAAGTGCCAGATTTTGGCTGGATACAAAATTGTGTATACGCTAAATAAAGTGCTTGATATAGTGCTGAGTACATAGATGCCGGGTACATGGATATATAGACTTATGCCGGATACATGAGGTGTCAGATCCTGGCTGAATATATGTGCTGAGTATCAATTAGGTGCTGAATATAAATTAAACTTCAGTAAAAAAAAAATAATAAAAAAAAATATATATATATATATATATATATATATAGGCTTTGGCTTTTTAGGGCAGTGCACTTCAAATGTTTCTCAAAGGTGTTTGGCCTGGTAGTAGAAATCGTATAGCAGTCATACAGTAGTCATATAAAAGTCACAAAAAAAATCCTATAGGTAAAAAGTATAGAAAAAAATAAAAGTAAAAAATAAATAAAAAATAGTTCCACTTTGAATTGAATAAAATGTTGAATATTTGGTACTTTACAGCTCTCTGTTTCTTTGTTCAATTTCTTTTTTTGCCCTGCAAGGACCTACGAGGCGTCCCACGTGGTCCGTTGTGTGTATGTCGTGGCGTCCCACGTGACAAGGCGGGGCAACACGTCACTCCTGGAGGTGGTTGTGATTCGTCCTTAGTTTCAGGGCGGAGGTTTTCTTTTGGAGTGTCGGATTGAGATTGGTTTTTAGCTTTATAGCTCTTTGATCTTGCGGAAAAACAATATTTCAAATAATTTCAAATAAAATCCTCGAGTTCCTTTCACCAAATGCGTTTCGGAGCCTTTTACTGCTCCTTCCTCAGTGGCTTAAAGTAATTGCCCCCCTAAATCATTCCTTGCCCCCCCTTCTACTGATTCCCCTTTAAAACGCTGGCCGCCGCCACTGCTAGTACAGCCAGGGCCGTCTTTAACGGGGGGGGGGGGGGGATCCAAGGCAGCTGCCTCTTGAGCCCCGCTGGCCACTGGTGATGTGGGGGGAGGCGGCAGGGCACAGGGAGATGAGCACTTTCCTTGTGGAAGCGCTAATCTCCATAGTCATCTGTATCGCCGTCCTCAGGACAGAGATACAGATGGAAGTGCTGCAGCGGGGCAGGGGAGGGAGAGGAGTCTCCATTCCCCGTTCCTCTGATAGGCTGCAGGCACTAGGCCTGCAGCCTATCAGAGGCCGCTGCAGGCGGCACAATGACATTATCACGCCGCCTGAGCTGTACAGTGCATCTCTTGCTGCCAGCCTGATGGAGGTAAGTATAAGTGTTTATTTTTTATATGGTACTACTACTGGCACATGATTGGGGGGCATCTATAGGGGCACCTGATACTGACACATGATTGGGGGGCATCTATGGAGGCACTTGTTACTGGCACATGATTGGGGGGCATCTATGGGGGCATCTGTTACTGGCACATGATTGGGGGGCATCTATGGGGGTACTTGTTACTGGCAAATGATTGGGGGGCATCTATGGGGGTACTTGTTACTGGCACATGATCGAGGGGCATCTATGGGGGCAATTGTTACTGGCACATGACCTGGGGACATCTATGGGGGTACTTGTTACTGGCCCATGATTGGTGGGCATTTATGGGAGCACTTGCTACTGGCACATGATTGGGGGCATCTTGTTATTGGCACATGATTGGTGGGCATCTATGGGGCGCTTGTTACTTGCACATTATTGGGGGCGTCTATGGGGGCACTTATTACTGGCACATTATTGGTGGCACTTTTTACTGGCACATTATTGGGTGGCACTATGGGGGCATCTATGGGGGCACTTCTTACTGGCACATTATTGGGGGCACTATGGGGGCATCTACTGAGGCCACAAAAAAGGGGTATTTTATATGGGGGGCTCTGTATAGGGGTATTTTATACTGGAATAACATAACAAGAACAAAGACAGGTGCACTCTGCGGTCTTACTAACCCTCGTACTGGTGTAAAATTGAGAATTAGCCAACATATCCTGCTTGGAGGACATGTCTGAGCCCGAGCACCGCGCCAAGGTTTCTCAAGTAGCTCGGGACCTAACGCTAAAGCTACCTGTGCCGTATGGGCAATACCAGGAGCCAGTGGGCGAATTACAGGCGCGCAAGGTCCGACTCAAAGCAATCTACCAGTAACCTCCAGCATGTGACCATGCATACAATGGGAGGAGGCAGAGAGCTCTGAGCCCCCCCCCCCAAGACTGGCTGATATAGCCCGGGCCTCACATGTGGAAATAAAGGCACATTCAGACTAGGAGTTTCTACACCTCCAAGAATTCAAAATACAAATTGGTGTGCTCAGCACTTCCTGCTTTGTAATACCACGCCAATTTGTAGTTTGTATTTTATTCTGGGGCACATTATGGTGGGTACTATGGGGACGGGAGAGAGAACTATGTGCTCATCTATGGGGGGGCACTAGGAAGTGGAATTTTATACTTGCAAAATATGTGGGACACTGAGAACATCTACTGGGGCACTATATATGAGGCATTTTATACTGGTACATTATGGGGGGGGGCACTAGAAAGAAGGGGGGAGAGTAGCACTATGGAGCATTTACTGGGGCACTATATAGGGGTATTTTATACTGGCACATTATGTGGGCACTATGGGGACATTAGCTCAACTGGGGGCATTAAAAGGGGGTATTTTTTGCACTGGCACATTATAAGGAGAATTATTACTGCTGGGGGCATTATGATGGGCTTTATTACTACTGGGGGTCTATGGGGAACATGATTACTAGTATGGGCACTATGGGAGCATTATTACTTCTGGGGCACAGTGGGGACATGTTGGGGGCACTGTAGGAGCACTATTACTACCATGTGTGCTCTAGCAGAGAATTATTACTATTGGTGGGATTTTTGGGAGCACTATTACTGTGGGGGCACCTTGGTACAGTATCAGCTTACCACAATTATTTTTGGGGGGTGTTATGTTTACACTTAGTGTCAGGGGCACTATTTGCTGGGCGCAATTATTTTAGGGCACTGTGTGCCAATAATTATTGAAGGGCACTATCTGCATGGTACTACTATTATCAGGGGGTTTATCTGTTTTATGCCGTATAGTATTGGGGAGCACAGCGGCACAGTATTGGGGGTGGTAGGATGATTTGTCCAGAAGATGGGAGGATGATGGAAAAGTAGTAGTAAACTAAGATTTTGTTTGTCACACTGCAGAGACAAGAAATGGCTGAAAAATGGTGGTCTGGTCTAAAAGGAGAAGATGAGGAAAGAGAATATCTACATCAAAGAGACGTCACTGGATGTAAGAGTTATGTGGCTCTGTATTACCCTGTATGTAGGGGTGGATGGAGGGGTTAGTAGTACCGTACTATCTGCATATTGTAAAAAAAAAAAGAAAAATCTGCAAAATACTATATATTTGTGTCAGAAGTTGTGCTTTTTTTTTATTTTTAGAATAATGATACAGCCATTGTATTTGATACTTTTGTGCTGATTCATTTTTCTTCTTCTCTATATTAAGGGACACTATATACACCAGAACCACAACAGCTAAACGTGGTAGTTCTGGTGTCTATAGCATGTCTCTGCAAGCTTTTAAATGTAAACACTGCCTTTTCAGAAAAAAAGCAACTGCCAAGGAACACCTCTAGTGGCCACTCATACATTATTAAAGTTTACTACTGTACGAGGTGTGTGGATATTTTGTGTGTGTGTTGTGGTGGAAGGTGAGATTGCATGCTAGGGTGTGGGAAGGCGGGATCCAGGGGGCCCAAGTAAATTCTTGCCCAGGGTCCAATCAATATTAAAGACGGCCCTGATTACAGCAGCAATCTGTCCGTTTTGCCAAACTGAAAGTACTGCCCATGCTACCCACCAGCTTCACTACGGGCTCCTCGGAAGTCGGCAGCGAAGTGAAACTTCCCCCGCCCACCTCAGCTGCTATTGGCTGTGAGGGAGAGGGCAGCACTGCCATTGGCTGCCTGTGTATTTTAGCCCAGCAGGGCCTGCAAAAGCAAAAAAGAATGTGGCTTGGGGATTTAACACGAGGACAGAGCACATCAGAACTGTAAGTACCTTTTCTATCTGCAATGCACCCCTGACCAGCCACCCTGCGTTACATGCACCCCTGTCCAGCTCACCCTGCGTTAAATGCACCCCTGACCAGCGCACCTTGCATTACCAGCACCCCTGACCAGCGCACCATGAGTTACACGCACTCCTGACCGCCGCACTCTGCGTTACACGCACCCCTGACCGCCGCACTCTGCGTTACACGCACCCCTGACCAGCGCACCATGAGTTACACGCACTCCTGACCGCCGCACTCTGCGTTACACGCACCCCTGACCACCGCACTCTGCGTTACACGCACCCCTGACCAGCGCACCATGAGTTACACGCACCCCTGACCGCCGCACTCTGCGTTACACGCACCCCTGACCGCCGCACTCTGCGTTACACGCACCCCTGACCGCCGCATTCTGCGTTGCAAGCAGAATAAGTAGTATTAGTTGCACACACCAATAACACCCACAGGGTTATTTCACAAAAGGGGGAAGAGTTTGGAGAAAAACATTCTCCAATTCAGCTCACTTTCCTATTCAGTTATGTTGTCCTAGATTGTTCCCTTCTCCAAACTCTTCACCCTTTTGTGAATAAGCCTGTGAGCGTCTGTTCTTTGGTCTTCTTTAGTTACATGTTTAACATATGGGATTATTTACACAGCCCTGGTGTTTGCTAAAACTGCTTTAAACTATAAAGAAAAGTTTTCAAGAGTGTTTCTCTCTTTCTCAGGTCTGAAGCAATACCAAGGAAGAAAGAAAAACTCTTCAACTCTTGTCTTTCAATTATTAGGTTAGTACAATAAAAAGCTATCCCTGCATACCGCAATACTCTCGTATTTTGTAATCTTATTTATATATACTTATTTAGTTTTTTTAAGTAGTATGATTAAATCCTTATTATGAAATCTTTCTCATTAGGATAAAACACATCAGCTCCGCCGAGCCCCCGGCCAAAGTGTTGAAGTGGTGTCTGAGATCCCCAAGGGTCAAGCCAAGTAATTGTAAGTTTTCATATGAAATATGTTTATGTTATACACATATAGCCTACACTGTGCCCCACAATATACAGTTTCTTCTGTAAAAGTCATCAAGTGTCATGGGGAGGGGGGGGGGGGGGGCCTTAGTGTTTTTCGCCCCAGGCTTGTTTCTTTAGCTATGGCTTAAGTTATGGTAGTTATTCTCCACCATTCTTAATAGTGGGCTTTATTGCAACATATAACTCTCTTTTAATTTAAATGCTGAAAAAGGGGTAGAACAGATGATAAGGGGGGGGGGGGGGCAATTTTTTTCTTGCCTAGGGCGGCAAAAATCCTTGCACCGGCCCTATATATATATATATATATATTTATAGTGTATGCTAGGTAAGCTTGTACAAGGTAAGTGGACTTTGAGTTTTCCCTCGAGTTACATCATCATGTTATCTGAAGCATTTCACCCTATAATATAAGCGTTCTACGTTACACCAAGTAAGGACATATCTGAAGAACTTCCTGCAAGCTGAGAACAGAAGCTGATTACAGCTGTCATTTGCATATTGTTGTCCATATGCCCAGAATAGGTAATTCTTCATGTTTGGAAAAACTCCTTGATGTGATTAAAGAAATGAATCAGCTAGACGACAAATTGCACAGAATTGATAATCCCTGGGAGCTGGCATGAAAGCAAGTTGTGGATTATATACTAGTTGGTCTTTTGTGGCTAAACTAGAGCCTGATTTTTAATCCCTTGTTCCTTGAAATAAAGCATTTTTTATGATCACGACCAAAATTCTGGTGATGATTCATGTTATATTTTCATAAGGGCTTCAAATAGAGAAAAATAAGCAGTGCTCCAAGGCAGGGGTGTACATAGAATTCATTGGGCCCCATAGCAAGAATCTGAATTGGACCCTCATGCCCTGTCACTGTCCCCTCCCACTACCTGCACTGGATCCTCCCACTACCTTCACTGGCTCCTCCCACTACCTGCACTGGCCCCTCCCTGTCCCACTCCCTTTCACATACAAAGAAAAAATGTACCATTCAATTATCACGATCGGCGTAACTGTCACATACGTGACACGGAGGGAGGAACAGAGGGAGGCCCTGCCCTAGTGAGAGGGAAGGTGGTGACCCCTGACTCACCTTGCGTCTGGCACCTGGCTGCCCTGTCGTCCCTAGACGGGTTCCTCACCCGTACGCCGATCACGTGCCTAAAACCCTGGCTTTCCCTAGGATGAGCCCTAGATAGTGAACAGGGCGGTGGGAACACTAGTCCGCACCACTAGCTCTAGAGGAAAACACCAAGGGGAGGACAGACAATACAAACTAAACATATAATCCCAGGTGGGCAACAACAGGAGACAACAAAAGCCCAACAGGGATCCGGAGGATAGCACTCTGGAACAACAACCAGATTCTCAGCTCCAGTGGGTCAGTATAGATGTCCAGGCAGGAAGCTCTATAACTGGCAACAAGAGAAGTGTGAGAGGCGAATATAAGGAGTTTGGGAGTGGCAGACAAGAAACAGCTGAGGAGGAGAAGCTACGGATCCCTGAGTGAGACAAAAAGGATAGCAAGGCAAACACAGAAAACAAACACTAAGAAACACCGTGATCTTTAGGCATAGAGCGCGCAGCCACCCGCTGCGACTTCCTGACCCCGGGTATAACGGAGTCAGACGTGGCTCTTGACACCCTCGTGACAGTACCCCCCCTTTCACGAGGGGCCTCCGGACACTCAGGACCAGGTCTCTCCGGATGAGAGACATGGAAAGCCTGAATCAACCTGTTGGCGTTTACCTCTGACGCTGGAACCCACATTCTTTCCTCGGGACCGTAACCCCTCCAATGCACCAGATACTGAAGAGAGCGGCGGACCCGACGAGAATCAACAATTCTGGATATTTGAAACTCCAGATTACCATCCACAACAACAGGAGGAGGTGGCAGCGGTGATGGTTCTAGAGGTGGAACATACTTCTTGAGCAACGACTTATGGAAGACGTTATGGATCTTAAAAGTCTGAGGTAGCTCCAGGCGAAAAGCCACAGGGTTAATGACGGCTACAATTTTATAAGGACCAATGAACCTAGGACCCAGTTTCCAAGAGGGAACCTTCAACTTAATATTCCTAGTAGACAACCACACATAGTCATTCACTCCTAGGTCCGGACCTGGCGACCGTTTCTTATCGGCCATGCATTTGTATTTACCACTCATATTTTTCAAGTTAGCTTGCACCTTCTGCCATACCGATGAAAGAGATGAAGAAAACCGTTCCTCTTCGGGAACCCCAGAAGACCCCCCCTCTTTGAAAGTACAAAATTGGGGATGAAAACCGTATGCACCAAGAAATGGTGACTTGCCAGTGGATTCCTGACGGCGATTATTTATGGCAAACTCGGCTAACGGTAAATATGATGACCACACCTCTTGGTTTTCAGACGCAAAACACCTTAAATATGTTTCTAGGTTTTGGTTGGTACGCTCAGTCTGTCCATTCGACTGAGGATGGAAAGCTGAGGAAAAGGATAAGTGTACCCCTAAACGGGTACAAAAAGCTTTCCAAAACTTAGAAATAAACTGGGTTCCCCGATCCGAAACCACATCGGAAGGGACCCCGTGAAGCTTCACGATTTCACTGATAAACACCTGAGCAAGAGTCTTAGCATTAGGAAGTGCGGGTAGCGCAATAAAGTGTACCATTTTGCTAAACCTGTCTACTACTACCAAGATAACTGTTTTACCCGCAGACAAAGGTAAGTCAGTGATGAAATCCATTGATAGATGTGTCCATGGTCTATTGGGGATGAAAAGTGGCAATAAAGACCCTGCTGGACGTGTATGAGAGACTTTCGCGCGTGCACAAGTAGAACAAGTAGACACGAAATCTATTACATCCTGACGCAACCTTGGCCACCAAAAACGACGAGACAATAGCTCCAAGGTTGCTTTACTACCTGGGTGCCCAGCAAGTGCCGAATTATGATGTTCCTTCAATAACTCAAGACGCAGGTTTAACGGTACAAACAATTTCTCTGAGGGGCAAGAGGCCGGGGCGTCCCCCTGGGCCTCTAACACCTTTCCCTCTAGAACAGAGTGTACAGCCGAGACAACCACTCCTCTTTGTAAAATAGGTACCGGATCACTAACATTACCCCCTCCAGGGAAACTACGAGACAATGCGTCTGCCTTGGTATTTTTTGCCCCAGGACGATAGGTGATTACAAAGTTAAATCTGGTAAAGAATAGCGACCACCTAGCTTGTCTAGGGGTGAGACGCTTAGCCGATTCTAGGTACAGAAGGTTTTTGTGATCCGTAATTACCGTGACGGGGTGGATTGCTCCCTCTAAGAAGTGACGCCACTCTTCAAACGCCAGTTTAATCGCCAACAGTTCCCTATTTCCAATATCATAGTTCTTTTCTGCTGCAGATAATTTTTTGGAAAAGAAAGCGCAAGGACGCCATTTGCCAGGAGACGGACCCTGAGACAATACAGCCCCCACTCCCACCTCCGACGCATCAACTTCAACAATAAAAGGCTGGGAGACATCAGGTTGAATTAGAACAGGTGCCGAGGTAAATCTCTCTTTTAGAGAGGAAAATGCAATTTTAGCGGCGTCAGACCATTTAGAAAAATCAGTCCCCTTCCTAGTCATGTCAGTAAGGGGTTTAACGATCACTGAATAATTTTTAATAAACTTTCTGTAGAAATTTGCGAAACCCAAAAACCGTTGTAGAGCTTTAAGGTTCTCAGGAAGATCCCAATCTAAAATTGCCTGGACCTTCCCAGGATCCATACGGAAACCTGAAGCAGATAATAGATATCCCAGGAATTGTATTTCCTGAACGGCGAAGACACATTTTTCAATTTTCGCATATAATTTATTCGTCCGTAGGACCTGCAGTACTTGCCTGACATGTACTTCATGTGTTTTCAGATCAGCCGAATAAATTAAGATATCATCTAGGTATATGACTACAAACCTGCCGATGAGATGACTAAAAATATCATTAACGAAATGTTGGAAGACAGCAGGGGCATTGGTCAGACCGAAAGGCATGACTAAATTTTCGTAATGCCCCTCAGGGGTGTTAAAAGCTGTCTTCCACTCATCCCCTTCCTTGATACGAATCAGATTGTAGGCCCCCCTAAGATCAAGTTTGGAGAACCACCTAGCACCCGCAATCTGATTAAACAGGTCAGGAATGAGAGGAAGAGGGTATGGGTCTCGGACGGTTATCCGGTTTAGCTCACGGAAATCTAGGCAAGGACGCAGGCCCCCATCTTTCTTTTTAACAAAGAAAAACCCTGCAGCCACGGGTGAAGAAGAGGGTCTGATGTGTCCCTTGGCCAGACTCTCGGAGATATAATCTTTCATGGCTTGTCTCTCGGGACCCGAAAGATTATACAACCTGGACTTGGGTAATTTTGCACCGGGAATCAGGTTAACCGGGCAATCATAAGGACGATGAGGTGGTAGCTTCTGACAACCCTTTTCAGAAAAAACGTCCTCAAAGTCCGAAATAAATGTAGGTAGGGAAGCTATGGAGGCGATTAAGCAATTGTTATTTAAGCAATTCTCTCTGCAATGCTCACTCCACTCCAATATCTCCCTGGCCTGCCAATCCACCACTGGATTGTGCGCTACCAACCAGGGAAGACCCAATACCACAGGAGAGGGAAGGCCCTCCAGAACGTAACATGAAAGACGCTCCTTATGGTGGTCCCCTACCCGAAGATGTAAGTTATGGACAACGTGAGTGAGGTTTCTCTGAGACAGAGGAGCAGAGTCAATAGCGAATATGGGAATGGGTCTCTGCAGCGTACAGAGAGACAAACCCATAGTGCGGGCAAAATGGGCATCTATCAAATTTACCCCTGCACCACTGTCTAGAAAAAAAGAAATAGACTCCGTCTTAACACCAAAAACAATAACCGCTGGCAACACAAATTGAGATGTTCGTATGGAGGAAACGTATACCCCCCGGCTGACATCCTCCGCACAGCCTGGGGTTAGTAGTTCCGACGGTCTTTTGTTTTTGGGAAAGGAGGGACAGACATTAATGAAATGACCCTTCCCCCCACAGAAAAAACAAGCCCCCCACCTACGGCGAACCTCAGGAGGACGGACCTGACGAGAAGTTCCTCCTAGCTGCATAGGCTCATCCAAGTCCGTACAGACTAACTGCTGCTTGGGAGAGGTTACCGATTGCTCAGGAATTTTCGATCTCTCCCTAAGACGTCTATCTATCCTGATAGAGAGGGACATAACAGCATCAAGGGAAAGGGGAGTCTCATACAGCGCCAGCGCATCCTTAACCCTTTCAGATAACCCAGAGCAGAACTGACTCCTGAGAGCCGGGTCGTTCCACTGAGTATCCGTAGCCCACCTGCGGAACTCTGAGCAATATTCCTCTGCTGGCCGATCTCCTTGTAGGAGTCTCCGTAACTTCGACTCAGCCAGGGCGACACGGTCAGGGTCATCATATATGAGACCCAAAGCCCCAAAAAATCCCTCCACTGACCGGAGAGCCTGGGAACCAGGGGGTAACGAGAACGCCCAGGATTGCGGGTCCCCCTGAAGCAGGGAAATAACAATCCCCACCCGCTGTTCTTCATTACCTGAGGAGTAAGGGCGCAGCTTAAAATATAATTTGCAGGCCTCACGGAACAACACAAATTTGTCCCTTCCCCCAGAGAATCTGTCAGGAAGAACAACCTTGGGTTCTGTAACAACCTGGTTACCCATAGCAACCGCTGGGCTTACGGTCTGCTGCATTTGCTGCTGCTGTTGGAGGACAGACGCCTTCAATCCTGCCACCTCCAAAGACAGGCCTTGAAGCTGTTTTGCCAAAGCAGCAATAGGATCCATATTGGATTCTAAGTAGAGAAAAAAAAATTAAATATTTTTTTTTTTCTCAAAAAATAAGGGCCAGTTATAATATCACGATCGGCGTAACTGTCACATACGTGACACGGAGGGAGGAACAGAGGGAGGCCCTGCCCTAGTGAGAGGGAAGGTGGTGACCCCTGACTCACCTTGCGTCTGGCACCTGGCTGCCCTGTCGTCCCTAGACGGGTTCCTCACCCGTACGCCGATCACGTGCCTAAAACCCTGGCTTTCCCTAGGATGAGCCCTAGATAGTGAACAGGGCGGTGGGAACACTAGTCCGCACCACTAGCTCTAGAGGAAAACACCAAGGGGAGGACAGACAATACAAACTAAACATATAATCCCAGGTGGGCAACAACAGGAGACAACAAAAGCCCAACAGGGATCCGGAGGATAGCACTCTGGAACAACAACCAGATTCTCAGCTCCAGTGGGTCAGTATAGATGTCCAGGCAGGAAGCTCTATAACTGGCAACAAGAGAAGTGTGAGAGGCGAATATAAGGAGTTTGGGAGTGGCAGACAAGAAACAGCTGAGGAGGAGAAGCTACGGATCCCTGAGTGAGACAAAAAGGATAGCAAGGCAAACACAGAAAACAAACACTAAGAAACACCGTGATCTTTAGGCATAGAGCGCGCAGCCACCCGCTGCGACTTCCTGACCCCGGGTATAACGGAGTCAGACGTGGCTCTTGACACCCTCGTGACATCAATCTTCTTAACCCCCACCCAGCTATTCATGCACTGAAAGTCCAAATTCTTATCAACAAACTTTCTCCACCTCATCATGGACTGCTACAACCCCCCCCCCCCACTTTCCCCCACCCACCATCATGAACTACTGCAGTTCTATCATGTTCATCCATAGCTCCCCTTAGGGTATGTACACATCCGCTGCTCAGGTTCCGTCAGGAGCCTCTCTCACAGATTTCTGCAAAACTAAAGGGTAAAAGAATGCTGCATGTAGCGCTATTTTGTCGGACAATACTCACTCCATTATTGTGAATGGGATCCAGCGGATGCTGGCGGTGTTCAGTATAGGCCAGATCCAGTGATTCCGGTATGACGCTCCTATGCCGGAATGGACTACCAGAATCTGATCTCAAGTGTGACCCTTGTTTTACTTGATGAACTGGGCACGCTGCCTTTTATACAGCGTGCCATATTTTATTATATAATCTGCTGCTCTCTCACCCCCTTCAGTTTAGTTCAGTTCAGTTGTACCCTTTAGTTTTGCAGAAATCTGTGACAGAGGCTCCTGCCGGAACCTGAGCAGCAGATGTGTACATACCCTAAGGGGAGCTATGGATGAACATGATAGGACTGTAGTAGTTCATGATGGGGGGGGGGGGGGAGTTTGTAGCAGTCCATGATGAGGTGGAGAAAGTTTGCTGATAAGAAGAATTTGGACTTGCAACGCATGAATAGCTGGGTGGGGGTTAAGAAGATTGAATGGTACATCTTTCATGTACGTGAAACGGGGTGGGGTAGGAAGGAGCCAGTGCAGGGAGCGGGAGGAGCCATTGCAGGCAGTGGGAGGATCCAGTGCAGGTAGTGGGAGGGGACAGTGACAGGGCATGAGGGTCCAATTCAGATTCTTGCTATGGGGCCCAATGAATTCTATGTACACCCCTGCCTTGGAGAACTGCTTATTTTTGTCTATTTGAAGCCCTTATAAAAATATAACATGAATCATCACCAGAATTTTGGTTGTGATCATAAAAAATGCTTTATTTCAAGGAACAAGGGATTAAAAATCAGGCTCTAGTTTAGCCACAAAAGACCAACTAGTATATAATCCACAACTTGCTTTCATGCCAGCTCCCAGGGATTATCAATTCTGTGCAATTTGTCGTCTAGCTGATTGATTCATTTCTTTAATCACATCAAGGAGTTTTTCCAAACATGAAGAATTACCTATTCTGGGCATATGGACAACAATATGCAAATGACAGCTGTAATCAGCTTCTGTTCTCAGCTTGCAGGAAGTTCTTCAGATATGTCCTTACTTGGTGTAACGTAGAACGCTTATATTATAGGGTGAAATGCTTCAGATAACATGATGATGTAACCCGAGGGAGAACTCAAAGTCTACTTACCTAGTACAAGCTTACCTAGCATACACAGTTCATGCCCTAACAAGGAGAGACGTCCAGCTTCCCACGATGAAGTGATAGCCTTTGTTCTTTAAAGTGATAAAATATCCAATGGCACAGTACAGACACACACAGCGTTAACGTCTACGCATTTCGGATCCTAAAATATTACCCTTAGGCCTCATGCACACGACCGTTGTTTCGGTCCGCATCCGAGCCGCCAGATGCGGACCCATTTACTTCAAAGGGGCCGCAAAAGATGCGGACAGCACTCCGCGTGCTGTCCGCATCCATGGCTCCGTTCCGCAGCCCCGCTAAAAAAATATAACATGTCCTATTCTTGTCCGGCGCAAATTGCAGAAGGCAACACGGGCGGCTTCCGTTTTTTGAGGATCCGCGGACCGCAAAAAACGGCACGGACGTGTGCATGAGGCCTTACTCATGACAATGCTGTGATAAACATTAGATCCTTATATATCCCCTCAGCAATGACAGCACATGTGAAGATAGGAAGAGACAGTAAAAATCCAGAATAACATGAGATTTAGGCTACTTTCACACTAGCGTTTGGTGCAGATCCGTCATGGAACTGCACAGACGGATCTGTTCAGATAATACAACCGTCTGCAACTGTTTGTATTATTTTTAACATAGCCAAGACGGATCCATCTTGAACACCATTGAAAGTCAATGGAGGATGGAACCGTTTTCTATTGTGCCAGATCGTGTCAGTGAAAACAAATCCGTCCTCCATGACTTACATTGTGTGTCAGAACGGATCCGTTTGGCTCAGTTTTGTCAGACGGACACCAAACGCTGCAGGCAGCCTCCAGAGCGGAATGGAGACGGAACGGAGGCAAACTGATGCATTCTGAATTTGCGGTTGAGTAGTTTTTTTTAACGGTGGTCTCCACCCCCAATGGGGGGACTGACCTGTTCTACACCTTTATTGTTGTTGAACTTTGTACAGTTCATGCTCTATATATATGGAGTTGTTTTTTTGTTAGTTTTTTGTCTGATCTGAGGTCTGATTAACATAGGGGTCTCTCTTTACTAAAGTGTGATTTAGAGTAGTAGTACGTTAATCAAGACACATTTCCAAGCAAATCACAGTGCAGTTCCTCCCCAAAAGCAATGTATGCATAGCAGCAATGATAGGGGTTATAGTACTCCTTCTCGCTGCCTTTCTAAAGTCTCCCTCTTTTTCTGCAGAACCTTAGGCAGGCAAGTTAGTTTCCCATGAACATTTCTGTAGCTCCTGGGCTGAGGAGTACAGAGTTAAGGGTGCATTGGCAATTTTTCCTCTCACAGCAGCAAAGTCTGTCTCTGCCAAGAAATCTACCGCATACCTAGCTGTCTGACTCCAATGCATGGCTAGGGCATTTTGACAAGTTGAGTGATAGGTTAGCTAATTAGCTAATTGATATCAAGTAAAGAAAATTGTATGTGAGCTCCCCTTTGTGACGCTGAGTTTTTGCACTTGTCAGGTTGCGATCGCAGCATCTTTCAGGTTGCAACGTGACTCCATTAATTTCTATAATGTTGCAAGACTTTGGTGCTACACAGTGATTTTGGCCACGTGACCAGTCTAAGTTTAGCTAATGTGCAGTTCTCAAAACAGTGAGACTAATTCTGGGGGAAAAGGAAATGAATTTGTCTAATCACGGGCAACCTGCTTAGTGTGGGGAAAATTTGCTCTGTGTCATATAATTGTGAAAATTGTTTTACTGTGGTTTTTAATAGTTATTCTCATGTGCTTACCTTATGTCCATCTTCCCCATGCTTTTTTTATTCAGTTTGGACTCTAATGACCCATTTTCTCCATGCATACAGATCACTCTGGTTGGTTTACCTCCTGTATGTAGCACTTCCTGTTGCTGTATCCAACCAAACCCATGATGCACTTCTACTTTCTCTGCCACAGCTCCAGCACCGCCCCTAACAACACCCAGCTAGTTTATAGCATCTCCTACCCAGCTAGTTACATAGACACTCCCCTATCATTGCCCCTAACAACACCCAGCTAGTTTATAGCCCCTTCTACCCTGCTTGTTACATAGACACTACCTTATCACTGCCCCTCACACTAAGCTAGTTTATAACCCCTCCCACCCAGCTAGTTACATAGACACTCCCCTATCACTGTGCTCAATGACACCCAGCTAGTTTATAGCTCCTCCTACCAGCTAGTTACATAGACACTCCCCTATCACTGCCCCTAACACCAAGCTAGTTTATAGCCCCTCCCACCCAGCTAGTTACATAGACACTCCCCTATCACTGTGCTCAATGACACCCAGCTAGTGTATAGCTCCTCCCACCCAGCTAGTTACATAGACACTCCCCTATCACTGCCCCTAATAACACCCAGCTAGTTTATAGCTTCTCCCATCTAGTTACATAGACACTCCCCTATCACTGCCCCTAACAACGCCCAGCTAGTTTATAGCTCCTCCCATCCAGCTAGTTACATAGACACTCCCCTATCACTGCCCCTAACAACACCCAGCTAGTTTATAGCTCCTCCCACCAGCTAGTTACATAGACACTCCCCTATCACTTCCCCTAATACCCAGCTAGTTTATAGCTCCTCCCATATAGTTACATAGACACTCCCCTATCACTGCCCCTAACAACACCCAGCTAGTTTATAGCTTCTCCCACCCAGCTAGTTACACAGACACTCCCCTATCACTGCCCCTAACACCCAGCTAGTTTATAGCTCCACCCACCCAGCTAGTTACATAGACACTCCCCTATTACCGCCCCTAACAACACCCAGCTAGTTTATAGCTCCTCACACCCATCTAGTTACACAGACACTCCTCTATCACTGCCCCTAACAACACCCAGCTAGTTTATAGCTCCTCCCACCCAGCTAGTTACGTAGACACTCCCCTATCACTGCCCCTAACAACACCCAGCTAGTTTATAGCTCCTCCCACCCATCGTGTTACACAGACACTCCCCTATCAATGTCCCTAACACCTAGCTAGTTTATAGCTCCTCCCACCCAGCTAGTTACATAGACACTCCCCTATTACCGCCACTAACAACACCCAGCTAGTTTATAGCTCCTCACACCCATCTAGTTACACAGACACTCCTCTATCACTGCCCCTAACAACACCCAGCTAGTTTATAGCTCCTCCCACCCAGCTAGTTACATAGACACTCCCCTATCACCACCCCTAACATCCATCTAGTTTATAGCTCCTCCTACCAGCTAATTACATAGACACTCCCCTATCACTGCCCCTAACACCTAGCTAGTTTATAGCTCCTCCCACCCAGCTAGTTACATAAACACTCCCCTATTACCGCCACTAACAACACCCAGCTAGTTTATAGCTCCTCCCACTAGCTAGTTACATAGACAATTCCCTATTACTGCCACTAACAACACCCAGCTACTTTATAGCCCCTTCCACCCAGCTAGTTACATAAACACTCCCCTAATATTGCCCCTAACACCCAGCTAGTTTATAGCTCCTCCCACCTATCTAGTTATAAAAAACACTCCCCTAATACTGCCCCTAACACCCAGCTAGTGTATAGCTCCTCCCACCCAGCTAGTTACATAGACAATCCCCTATTACTGCCCCTAACAACACCCAGCTACTTTATAGCCCCTTCCACCCAGCTAGTTACATAAACACTCCCCTAATACTGCCCCTAACACCAAGCTAGTTTATAGCCCCTCCCACCCAGCTAGTTACATAAACACTCCCCTAATACTGCCCTAACACCCAGCTAGTGAATAGCTCCTCCCACCCAGCTAGTTACATAGAGACTCCCGTATCACTGCCGCTAATAACACCCAGCTAGTGTATAGCCCCTCACACCCAGCTAGTTACACAGACACTCCCCTATCACCGCCCCTAACAACACCCAGCTAGTTTATAGCTCCTCCCACCCAGCTAGTTACATAGACACCTCCCACCCAGCTAGTTACATAAACACTCCCCTAATACTGCCCCTAACACCCAGCTAGTTTATAGCTCCTCCCACCCAGCTAGTTACATAGACAATCCCTATCACCACCCCTAACAACGCCCAGCTAGTTTATAGCTCCTCCCACCCATCTAGTTACACAGACACTCCTCTATCACTGCCCCTAACAACACCCAGCTAGTTTATAGCTCCTCCCACCCAGCTAGTTACATAGACATTCCCTATTAATGTCCCTAACACCCAGCTAGTTTATAGCTCCTCCCATCCATCTAGTTACACAGACACTCCCCTATCAATGTCCCTAACACCCAGCTAGTTTATAGCTCCTCCTACCAGCTAGTTACATAGACACTCCCCTATCACTTCCCCTAATACCCAGCTAGTTTATAGCTCCTCCTACCAGCTAATTACATAGACACTCCCCTATCACTGCCCCTAACAACACCCAGCTAGTTTATAGCTTCTCCCACCAAGCTAGTTACACAGACACTCCCCTATCACCACCCCTAACAACCAGCTGGTTTATAGCTCCTCCCACCCAGCTAGTTACATAGACATTCCCTAATAATGTCCCTAACACCCAGCTAGTTTATAGCTCCTCCCATCCATCTAGTTACACAGACACTCCCCTATCAATGTCCCTAACACCCAGCTAGTTTACAGCTCCTCCCACCAGCTAGTTACACAGACACTCCTCTATCACTGCCCCTAACAACACCCAGCTAGTTTATAGCTCCTCCCACCCAGCTAGTTACATAGATATTCCCTATTAATGTCTCTAACACCCAGCTAGTTTATAGCTCCTCCCATCCATCTAGTTACACAGACACTCCCCTATCAATGTCCCTAACACCCAGCTAGTTTATAGCTCCTCCCACCAGCTAGTTACATAGACACTCCCCTATCACTTCCCCTAATACCCAGCTAGTTTATAGCTCCTCCCATCTAGTTACATAGACACTCCCCTATCACTGCCCCTAACAACACCCAGCTAGTTTATACCTTCTCCCACCCAGCTAGTTACACAGACACCTCCCCTATCACCACCCCTAACAACCAGCTAGTTTATAGCTCCTCCTACCAGCTAATTATATAGACACTCCCCTATCACTGCCCTTAACACCCAGCTAGTTTATAGCTCCTCCCACCCAGCTAGTTACATAGACACTCCCCTATTACCGCCACTAACAACACCCAGCTAGTTTATAGCTCCTCCCACCAGCTAGATACATAGACAATCCCCTATTACTGCCACTAACACCCAGCTAGTTTATAGCTCCTCCCATCCATCTAGTTACACAGACACTCCCCTATCAATGTCCCTAACACCCAGCTAGTTTATAGCTCCTCCTACCAGCTAGTTACATAGACACTCCCCTATCACTTCCCCTAATAACCAGCTAGTTTATAGCTCCTCCCATGTAGTTACATAGACACTCCCCTATCACTGCCCCTAACAACACCCAGCTAGTTTATAGCTTCTCCCACCCAGCTAGTTACACAGACACTCCCCTATCACCACTCCTAACAACCAGCTAGTTTATAGCTCCTCCTATTAGCTAATTACATAGACACTCCCCTATCACTGCCCTTAACACCCAGCTAGTTTATAGCTCCTCCCACCCAGATAGTTACATAGACACTCCCCTATTACCGCCACTAACAACACCCAGCTAGTTTATAGCTCCTCCCACCAGCTAGATACATAGACAATCCCCTATTACTGCCACTAACAACCAGCTAGTGAATAGCTCCTCCCACCCAGCTAGTTACATAGACACTCCCCTAATACTGCCCCTAACACCCAGCTAGTGAATAGCTCCTCCCACCCAGCTAGTTACATAGACACTCCCCTATCACTGCCGCTAATAACACCCAGCTAGTGTATAGCCCCTCACACCCAGCTAGTTACATAAACACTCCCCTATCACCGCCCCTAACAACACCCAGCTCGTTTATAGCTCCTCCTACCCAGCTAGTTACATAGACACCTCCCACCCAGCTAGTTACATAAACACTCCCCAAATACTGACCCTAACACCCATCTAGTTTATAGCTCCTCCCACCCAGCTAGTTACATAGACATTCCCTATCACCGCCCCTAACAACGCCCAGCTAGTTTATAGCTCCTCCCACCCATCTAGTTACACAGACACTCCTATATCACTGCCCCTAACAACACCCAGCTAGTTTATAGCTCCTCCCACCCAGCTAGTTACATAGACATTCCCTATTAATGTCCCTAACACCCAGCTAGTTTATAGCTCCTCCCATCCATCTAGTTACACAGACACTCCCCTATCAATGTCCCTAACACCCAGCTAGTTTATAGCTCCTCCTACCAGCTAGTTACATAGACACTCCCCTATCACTTCCCCTAATACCCAGCTAGTTTATAGCTCCTCCCATCTAGTTACATAGACACTCCCCTATTACTGCCCCTAACAACACCCAGCTAGTTTATAGCTTCTCCCACCCAGCTAGTTACACAGACAATCCCCTATCACCACCCCTAACAACCAGCTAGTTTATAGCTCCTCCTACCAGCTAATTACATAGACACTCCCCTATAACTGCCCTTAACACCCAGCTAGTTTATAGCTCCTCCCACCCAGATAGTTACATAGACACTCCCCTATTACCGCAACTAACAACACCCAGCTAGTTTATAGCTCCTCCCACCAGCTAGATACATAGACAATCCCCTATTACTGCCACTAACAACACCCAGCTACTTTATAGCCCCTTCCACCCAGCTAGTTACATAAACACTCCCCTAATACTGCCCCTAACACCCAGCTAGTTTATAGCTCCTCCCACCCAGCTAGTTACATAGACACTCCCCTATCACTGCCCCTAACACCCAGCTAGTTTATAGCTCCTCCCACCCATCAAGTTACACAGACACTCCTCTATCACTGCCCCTAACAACACCCAGCTAGTTTATAGCTCCTCCCACCCAGCTAGTTACATAGATATTCCCTATTAATGTCTCTAACACCCAGCTAGTTTATAGCTCCTCCCATCCATCTAGTTACACAGACACTCCCCTATCAATGTCCCTAACACCCAGCTAGTTTATAGCTCCTCCCACCAGCTAGTTACATAGACACTCCCCTATTACTTCCCCTAATACCCAGCTATTTTATAGCTCCTCCCATCTAGTTACATAGACACTCCCCTATCACTGCCCCTAACAACACCCAGCTAGTTTATAGCTTCTCCCACTCAGCTAGTTACACAGACACTCCCCTATCACCACCCCTATCACCACCCCTAACAACCAGCTAGTTTATAGCTCCTCCTATTAGCTAATTACATAGACACTCCCCTATCACTGCCCTTAACACCCAGCTAGTTTATAGCTCCTCCCACCCAGCTAGTTACATAGACACTCCCCTATTACCGCCACTAACAACACCCAGCTAGTTTATAGCTCTTCCCACCAGCTAGATACATAGACAATCCCCTATTACTGCCACTAACAACACCCAGCTACTTTATAGCCCCTTCCACCCAGCTAGTTACATAGACACTCCCCTAATACTGCCCCTAACACCCAGCTAGTGTATAGCTCCTCCCACCCAGCTAGTTACATAGACACTCCCCTATTACCGCCACTAACAACACCCAGCTAGTGTATAGCTCCTCCCACCAGCTAGATACATAGACAATCCCCTATTACTGCCACTAACAACACCCAGCTACTTTATAGCCCCTTCCACCCAGCTAGTTACATAAACACTCCCCTATCACTGCCCCTAATAACACCCAGCTAGTTTATAGCTCCTCCCACCCAGCTAGTTGCATAGACACTCCCCTATCACCGCCCCTAATAACACTTAGCTAGTGTATAGCTCCTCCCGAGTGGGTCTACAGCGAGTGGGTCTACAGCCTGCCAGCTGGCAGGCTATAGATGCGATTTTTTTAACCCCTAAAAGGTATATTAGACGCTGTTTTTATAACAGCGTCTAATATACCTGCTACCTGGTCCTCTGGTGGTCCCTTTTGCTTGGATCGACCACCAGAGGACACAGGCAGCTCTGTAAAGTAGCACCAAACACCACTACACTACACCTCCCTTGTCACTTATTAACCCCTTATTAACCCCCTGATCACCCCATATAGACTCCCTGATCACCCCCCTGTCATTGATCACCCCCCTGTAAGGCTCCATTCAGATATTTTTTTGGCACAAGTTAGCAGAAATAGATTTTATTTTTATTTTTTTCTTACAAAGTCTCATATTCCACTAACTTGTGACAAAAAATAAAATCTCACATGAACTCACCATACCCCTCACGGAATCCAAATGCATAACATTTTTTAGACATTTATATTCCATGTGACCCCATTTCGGAAAAGAAGACACCCCAAAGTATTCCGTGAGGGGCATATTGAGTCCATGAAAGATTGAACTTTTTGTCACAAGTTAGCGGAAAGGGAGACTTTGTGAGAAAAAAAAAATATTTCCGCTAACTTGTGCCAAAAAAAAAAACTTCTATGAACTCGCCATGCCCTTCACGGAATACCTTGGGGTGTCTTCTTTCCAAAATGGGGTCACATGTGGGGTATTTATACTGCCCTTGCATTTTAGAGGCCCTAAAGCGTCAGAAGAAGTCTGGAATCCAAATGTCTAAAAATGCCCTCCTAAAAGGAATTTGGGCCCCTTTGCGCACCTAGGCTGCAAAAAAGTGTCACACATGTGGTATCGCCATACTCAGGAGAAGTTGGGCAATGTGTTTTGGGGTGTATTTTTACATATACCCATGCTGGGTGAGAGAAATATCTCTCTATAATGACAACTTTGTATAAAAAAATGGGAAAAGTTGACTTTTAGAGAAAAATTTCTCTCACCCAGCATGGGTATATGTAAAAATGCACCCCAAAACACATTGCCCTACTTCTCCTGAGTACGGCGATACCACATGTGTGACACTTTTTTGCAGCCTAGGTGGGCAAAGGGGCCCAAATTCCAAAGAGCACCTTTAGGATTTCACAAGGCATTTTTGACACATTTGGATTCCAGACTTCTTCTCACGCATTAGGGCTCCTAAAATGCCAGGGCAGTATAACTACCCTACAAGTGACCCCATTTTGGAAAGAAGACACCCCAAGGTATTTCATGATGGGCATAGTGAGTTCATGGAAGTTTTTATTTTTTGTCACAAGTTAGTGGAATATGAGACTTTGTAAGGAAAAAAAAAAAATCATAATTTTCCGCTAATTTGTGACAAAAAATAAAAAGTTCTATGAACTCACTATGCCCATCAGCAAATACCTTAGGGTGTCTACTTTCTGAAATGTGGTCATTTGTGGGGGTTTTCTACTGTTTAGGCATTGTAGAACCTCAGGAAACATGACAGGTGCTCAGAAAGTCAGAGCTGCTACAAAATGCAGAAATTCACATTTTTGTACCATAGTTTGTAAACGCTATAACTTTTACCCAAACCAATAAATATTCACTTATTGCATTTTTTTTTATCAAAGACATGTAGAACAATAAATTTAGGGAAAAATTAATATAGAAATGTGTTTTTGTTTTTTTTAAATTTACAACTGAAAGTGAAAAATGCAATCCAAAGTAAAAATTGGTAGGGCACACCTTCACTTAGTTGCACATGGAGGGTTAATTGTATCAATATATTTATTTATTCAGACATAGTATTATAAAAGTACATGATAATCGGTATACTTATAATAAAAATTGATAATAAAAATACATAAAAATTTAAAACATAAAAAGCATAATATATCGCTACTATGTCTCTCTATATTTAACCGTGCACCAAAGTTAGTATATAATAAACACTGTGTTTTACTTCAATAGGTTAAATGGCATAGCTGATATCCCGGTCAGCAATGTTTAAATAGCACAAAGCAGTCTGATGTAATAGGATCCTGAGTAAAATTCCTAGATGATTTTCACTTTATACTTTCTATACAATATTGTTGCGTATCGCACCCATGCACCAAAGTTCGTATAAAATAAGTACTGTGTTTTACTTCAACAGGTTAAATGGCGTAGCTGATATCCCGGTCAGCAATGTTTAAATAGCACAAAGCAGTCTGATGTGATGGGATCCTGGGTATAGTTACTAAATGATTTTGGCTTTATACATTCTATACAATATTGTTGCGTATCGCAATTTGTTTGTGTAGCAAATCAGTGTTGCTTTTACTCACTGTTTAGTAGTCGGACTAAGTTTGGTCACATCACTGGTGGCGTCCCACGTGTGATGGAGTCGGTATAGATTGTAATCCGGTTCTTGGTTTAATTACCAAGCAGCTTGTGAGAGGCTTGTATTTGAGACTCGGGATCCTCGGTATCTGTTTCTGGGTATGCCGTTCTAGTCGGTACCTGGTATAAATCCTGTGTGAGCGGTTGATTTCACGCTTGGTCCGGTTTCACTAGATGATGCAATTTTCAGCTTCCCCTTTGCACAGTTCTTTACCGATCCCTCTCTTTCCTTGGTTTAGAGCGCTTTAATCTTTCAATTGTATACTTTATTTCATGGGTTTCATCAGGTGTAGCCATAGCCTTAACACAGTACAAGAACACGCAGTATAGGCAGTAAAAACTCTTTGAGACCAACACTCAAAATTGGATTGGATAGTGATCTTTTAGGGAGGTTGCCTTCTCTAAGAAGATGGTCAGTATGCATGATATATGGCGGAACTCAAAATCTGTCACATAATTATAATAATAAAGGCCCATTCAGAGGTCCGTAGGTGTTTTGCGGTCCGCAAATTGCGGATAGGCAAAACACGGACACCGGCAATGTGCGTTCCGCATTTCGCGGACCACACATCACCGGGACTATAATAGAAAATGCCTTTTCTTGTCCGCAGTTGCGGACAAGAATAGGACATGTTCTATTTTTTTGGGAACGGAATTGCGGATCCGGAAGTGCAGGATCCGGAAATGCGGATGCAGACAGCACAGACACAGTGTGCTGTCCGCATCCGTTGCGGCCCAATTAAAAATGAATGGGTCCGCACCCGTTCCGCAAAACTGTGAAAGGATCCGGACCCAAGTTGCGAACGTGTGAATGGACCCTAACAGTAATAATAATAATCTTTATTTATAAAATCTGGCCTAGATAGGTGGTCTTTTGTAGAGGCCACTGCATATGTTGCTTGTTCTATTCACCAAAATAAAGGTTGGGTCATTGATCCCTCTTATGTGTGGCAGGTTTGGGACCATTGAAGCTATTTAGTATAGTGGAAATGTAGGTGGGTATTATGGTGGCTCGGTGGTTTGCACAGGTGGCTTGCAGCACTGGGTCCTAAGTTCTAATCCGACCATGGACAACATCTGCATGGAGTTTATATGTTCTCCCCGTGTTTGCGTGGGTTTCCTCCGGGTTCTCCGGTTTCCTCCCACAATCCAAAGACAAACTGATAGGGAACTTAGAGTGTGAGCCCCACTGGGGACTGCAAGTGATGGTAATGTCTGTAAAGCACTACAGAATATGTCCGCAGCATATAAATTAAGTGTAATAAATAGGATTTACTGCCTAATGTAAATACTATCCTTGCTTTGAAACAAATCCTTAAGGAATATTAGGAGAGCTGCATTAGGCATGACATAAATTATAACAACAACATCCCAAAAATTCTAGATGGTTGGAAATGGCTGACTATTGGAGGGCAGCTATGAGGTATCTGCAATGCTCCTTGATAATGCCACCATGGTGACACAGTTGCCACATGTTGATGATGTAAAAATGTCATCCAGGACATCATAAAAGTTATGTATATTCCTGCCACTCCAGCACTGGGACCACAAGAAGATGTTTTCAAGTAGTCAAAAGGGTCAATATATTAAGAAAGAAAAAAAAGGTAAGTGAAAGTTCAAGGCCTGGTGGATTCATTTTGGACCAACTTCTGCTATGTTTGTAGTGATAAGGAGGTGACCTGCCTGAGTTAATTGTTAACATCATTTACAGGAGTTTTTATCACATGAATTAACCTTGTAGAACAACAACCATGAGCATGAACTTCAGAGGCCCCGGGTTGTGACTGTCAAGCTCTAGGTGCCCTGCAGGAGACTATATAGTATAGCTGCTGTCGGTTCTTGTTTTCTGATATCCCTGCTGATCATAACACTCACTTTGTCTTGATTCCAGAATGCAGATGATCGCAGTCAATAAGAGCTGTTAGTCATACCTACTGTACGGCTGACCAACGGTGACTGCGTGACTTATATAAATGTTATGTCTTCCTCCTCATGTTACTAAACCACATAACTGCTATCTGATTCCAGGAGTGTGTCTAGCACTTTTAGTAGCAAACATAATGTCCTCCAGCTACCGTAATGGGCGATGAATGATCCAACTAATAAAATATACAGGTTCCTCGGCTCATGTGTCATATGAAGAACTGTATTTTATTGCTACAGTATATGATATACATGTAACCAAAGAAGATGCCAAGAAATTGGTTGAAAATACATCATGTGAAGAAAACCCAGAACAGTGTCCCGATTCTTGCAATATTTCATTGTACTTCCTTGACGTTAAAGGGGTTCTCTGGTATTTACATATTGATGACCTATCAATATAAGTCACTAACTGTACATATTGTATGTCTGAGTGGAATGGGCCCCTTAGCTATGCCTGCTAGTTAGGCCCATGCAGGAACCCCATTTACATGCACAGGATGCGGATTTTACTTGGGCTTGAAGATTAATTCAGTGTTGAATATATGGGAAATCCATTTAAAATATGTCTGGGGAAACAGAATTTTCGGGTAAGACCCCGTGGGACAGATTTTTATGGGTAAAATTGCTGTTTACCTGCAAAACTGTGCAACTGAAAATGAACAGACCCCTAGTCAGACCCCAATGACATTTCACTATAGCACATGACCACTGAGACCATTGATCATGGGACCTCATCAGTGGGGACCAGAAATGACCAGGATGGGAGATGCAGTGCTAGATAGGTGAGTGGACTTCTATTAACTTTGGGCACACATTCCAGCTACTGATTAGGTCTGGTGATAGGTAGGACAACCCCTTTAATTCAGGGACGTGCACACATAGGGCACAAAGAGGGCTTGAGCCCCTGCCCCCTTCTGCCCCTGCCCCTTTAATGCCCTTTTTTTTACCACTTGCACAAGTGCCGGGCGCCCGCCCAGTCTGCGTGTGCCGGGTCGGGCCCATGCGGCACATCCACGCAGCAGTGTTCAGCGCTGCAGTCAGGGTCACTAGTTACGTGGGGCGGCGCGCAGGGAGTCTGTCTGGAGCTGAGCTGACTGTGACTGCGACTGCTCACCGGTCTGTGAGTGAGCTCGGAGTCGTGCGGTGCTCATTCCGTGAGTGCCACTGTGCCATCATGGAGGGGGTCAGGGGAGAAATGTACCGGGGGGGGGGGGGGGGGAGATGTGCTGCTGCCAGGCCCATGGAAGGGGAGAAATGTGCCATTCGGGGAGGGGGGGTAAGATGTGCTGCTGCCAGGCCCATGAAGGGGGAGAAATGTGCCATGGGGGGGAGTGCTGCCATGGGGGGAAGAAATGTGACACAAAGGGGGAGATCTAAAAAGGAGGGAGGTGATGTGACATGGAGGGGGAGAAATATGACATGTGTGGAGGGGGAGTAATGTGAAATTAAGGTCGGGGGGCATCATTGGGGGCACTTTTTACTGCCACATTATTAGGTGGCACTATGGGATAACTTCTTGCCAGCACATTATTGGTGGGCACTATAGGGGCATCTACTGAGGCCACAAAGAAGGGTTATGGTATATGGAGGGCTCTGTACAGTGGCATTTTACATGGGGACACATTATGGTGGGTACTATGAGGAAGGGGGCAGAGGAGTACTATGGGGTCATCTCCGGGGGGCACTAAGAAGGGGTATTTTATGCTTGCAAATTATGGGGAACACTGAGGGCATTTACTGGGACACTATATATGGGGCATTTTATACTGGTACATTATGGGGGGCACTAGAAGGAAGGGGGGAGAGGAGCACTATGGGGCATTTATTGGGGGCACTATATAGGGGTATTTTATGCTGGCACATTATGGAGGACACTAAGGGAACATTAGCTCAACTGGGGGCATTACAAGGGGGTATTTTTTGCACTGTCTATTATATGGAGAATTATTACTACTGGGGGGAGCATTATGGTGGGCTTTATTACTCCCCCATGATATGACCCCCTAGTAGCAGCACCAGCCTCTCCCTGCTCTGCGACCCCACTGCCCCTTCTCCAAATCCTTATTATGAAATCTTTCTCATTAGGATAAAGCACAACATCAGCTTCACCGAGCCCCCGGCCAAAGTGTGGAAGTGGCGTCCGAGATCCCCAAGGGCCAAGCCAAGTAATTGTAAGTTTTCATGTGAAATATGTTTGTCATACACATATAGCCTACACTGTGCCACACAATATACAGTATACCCCTACACTGTGTCACACAATATACAGTATACCGCTACACTGTGTAGTCTGTTCTATAAGCACCACATTAATTTCTGTCCGCCACCATAAAACAATCTGGGAGTGTCCCTCCATGTGGCATCATGTATGTGGGCAGACAGTGTTGTATCATGCATGTTACTATGTATTTGTCGTGTTTACAATTACAGTATCAAAAAATTCATGGAGAACAAGGTAGGACTTCTAGAAAAGTAAGCTTTGTGGTACAAACATTTTTTGAAATTATGACAAGTGGGCTTTTTTTTCTTACTTAAGCCCCTGCCCTTCAAAATGTCTGTGCACGTCCCTGCTTTAATTAACCTAAAAGCTGCACAAACAGCATGCTATTGTGGTTTTCAGCTACATGGCTGCTGCTTTTTAGCTGCCTTGAGACCACTCCGTTTGGCCTGACCTTTAGTAGGATGGAGATGTATATAGTGCTGGGGTAGCGGTGGGAACACTGACAAAAACATAATGAAAATGAGCAAAAGGCATTTTATTGTTCTGTTTATTCTGCGTAAGGAATGGAAAATAAATCTGCAATTTCATGTATCATGTATGAATTACAGCCAATGTGTGAATTACAACATCATATCTGCTGTAAAAGTAATTATGTAGATGTCATATGCTGCAATAGTTCTCGCTGTCATGGGGAACAGAGAGTAAAAATCGGATTACATAGTGAAACCCCATGCACGTGGTTCAGCAGCGTTCTGTCTGATAGCACTGGCAATTCTCTAATATGAAGCTGTAGGCACTCATTATGTCATTGTACTGTGCTACTTGGCATATTGGGCATATTTTTTCCTGGAAGCAAGGCGTGTTGGGAAGAATAGCTCCAAAATGTGGCATCTGATGTAGCATGCCGCACATTTTACCTTATGTCTCCTTATAGTGTCGGACTGGGGTACCTAGGGCCCACCAGTGGAAATCATTCTAGGGGCCAACCCTACAGCTGCCATAAATGGAAATATTACTTATTAATTTTTTGGCCTTACATACAGTAGATATAAAAAGTCTACACACCCCTGTTAAAATTTCAGGTTTCTGTGATGTAAAAAAAATGAGACAAAGATTTGCCCACTCTTCTTTACAAAAACACTCCAAATCTGTCAGATTGCGAGGGCATCTCCTGTGCACAACCCTCTTCAGATCACCCCACAGATTTTCAATCGGATTCAGGTCTGGGCTCTGACTGGGCCATTCCAAAACTTTAATCTTCTTCTGGTGAAGCCATTCCTTTGTTGATTTGGATGTATGCTTTGGGTCGTTGTCATGCTGAAAGATGAAGTTCCTCTTCACGTTCAGTTTTCTAGCAGAAGCCTGAAGGTTTTGTGCCAATATTGACTAGTATTTGGAACTGTTCATAATTCCCTCTAGCGTAACTAAGGCCCCAGTTCCAGCTGAAGAAAAACATGCTACCACCACCATGATTCACTGTGGGTATGGTGTTCTTTTGGTGATGTGCAGTGTTGTTTTTGAGCCAAACATATCTTTTGGAATTATGGCCAAAAAGGTTAAATCTTGGTTTCTTCAGACCATAACACCTTTTCCCACATGCTTTTGGGAGACTACAGATGTGTTTTTACAAAATGTAGCCTGGCTTGGATGTTTCTCTTCGTAAGAAAAGGCTTTCGTCTTGCCACTCTACTCCATAGCCCAGACATATGAAGAATACGGGTGATTGTTGTCACATGTACCACACAGCCAGTACTTGCCAGATATTCCTGCAGCTCCTTTAATGTTGCTGTAGGCCTCTTGGTAGCCTCCCAGACCAGTTTTCTTCTCGTGTTTTCATCATTTTTGTAGGAATGTCCAGTTCTTGGTAATGTCACTGTTGTGCCATATTTTCTCCACTTGATGATGACTTCACTGTCTTCCATGGTATATCTAATGCCTTGGAAATTCTTTTGAAACCCTTCTCCTGACTGATACCTTTTAACAACGAGATCCCTCTGATGCTTTGGAAGCTCTCTGTGGACCATGGCTTTTGCTGTGGGATGCGACTAAGAAAATTTCAGGAAAGACCAACTAGAGCAGCTGAACTTTATTTGGGGTTAATCAGAGGCACTTTAAATGATGGCAGGTGTATGCTGACTCCTATTTAACATGATTTTGAATGTGATTGCTTAATTCTGAACACAGCTACGTCCCCAGTTATAACAGGGTGTGCACACTTATGCAACCACATTATTATTTTTATTTTTTTCTTCCCTCCACCTAAAAGATATCAGTTTGTTTTTCAATTGAGTTGTACAGTTTATAGGTCACATTAAAGGTGGAAAAAGTTCTGAAATGATTTATCTTTGTCTCATTTTTTTACAGCACAGAAACCTGACATTTTAACAGGGGGACTTTTTATATCCCCTATACATGAATCTTTGCAGTTTAGTACACAATACAGTGTACAAAACAGAATGATATTGTGCTCTGCACTATATCAAAGTGTTTATCATTAAGCAACTCATTGTAGTTAATCATTTATCTGTTATTCACACTCAGTAGTAGTTTAGATAGCACTCTCACATGGAAATTCCTTATCCTGGATGAACCACCCTTTCCCTCAGCCATCCTAAACAATATCCAAAGTAAAGCAAATGTTTGCCAGCATCTTCAAATGGAAAAGTGTACTGGAGTGAATAGGCCACCATGCAACCATCCCTGTAGGGTCTTTTTCAAGTGTCTTGCCCACTTGAGTAAGACCCTATAGATGTCAATACATGGTGGCGAACGTCATATTCACTCTAGTAAACTTTTTCATTTGATATGCAATCCATGATCCTATGGGCACTTCAGCAAGACTGACCCTGTGGCCACAGTGGTGAGGCAAGCCTGACCCAACAGGCACCGCTGTGAGCCTGACCCTATGGGCACTGTGTTTAAATAGGCAAGCCTGACCCAATGGGCACTGCTGTCAGCCTGACCTTACAAGCAAGGTGATGCAGCAGGCCTCACCCTATGGTCACCGCTGAGAGCAGCGTCATCTTGATGCCATGAACAGGAATATTTTAGAAGGTGAGACCAAAGGATTGACGCGTGGGACTTACGTGTTCATTGAAGGACACAGAACTAAGACAAAAACCTGAAAATGGCCAGAAAACACTTGAAAAAACATGAAAAACTGCAGGTGGCGAAATTAGTGGTGGTGGTGGAGAGAAGAGAAATATGGATTGTTTTCAATGCAATTCTACCAAAAAATTGCCCCGAGGTTTCGGCACTGTCCATCACAGACATAAGCCGTCTGCGGCATCTTCAGCCAAGTCACATACGCCATATAAAAGTGCAAGCAACTTGCAGAAGACCATGCAAAAGAGAAAGTGCAACAGACACAGCACCTAAGTCACAGGTGACGTGAAAGAGCCAGAAGGTTACCTCCGGGAGGAGACGAGGCACAGCCTGGCACCGCCATGCACATTGTCAGCACCATGCACAGTAGCTGCTGCAAGCTGGGAAGCTTACAGGTTGTGCAGCCTGTGCTGCGTAGGGATGCAGACAGTGTACGTAGAGCGCAGCGCAGGCACGGCACGTATGAGGAGGCGGGGCCCACCATGTAGGAAGGTGGACCCAGCTGCACTAGGCAGCACAACAAGGGCTACAGGGGAGCAGAGGCACTGGGCAGCGGCAGTATTTGCAAGTGAAGTGGGGAGGTGATCATCAATCAGTCATCTTGCCACTTGCTAACATTAAGTGTGAGTGCTTATTGAAGTGGCAGGCAGCAGCGCTGGAGCTGCCCACTGCACTAATCATTAACTGTAAATCCCAGGGGCCCACCGAGGAATTCCACGGCTCCCCGGTGGGCCAGTCCGAGCCTGTCTCCTTGTGACATTGGAGGCATACAGAGGTACATTCTGTCCCAATCACTTCAAAGTGCACTGTACTAGGGATCAGTACTTCTCGGATAATATATAGTTGGGGGGGGTGAGAACTTAAATGAATGGAGGGTAAATCTGAAAACCTTATTTCCCCCTATTAATCCATAGGGTATGAATTGAAATAAAAAGAAAATGCTAACAATTTTCACCATATTGTCAAGAATTTGCATAGCAATCAGTTATTAGACTGTAAATTCCAGACACTGATTCTATGTCACTGTCCTATTAAAGGGGTATTCCCCAAGCAATTATGTCATAGCCACAGGACAGGGACTCCAACCCCATCCTATCTTATTGTGGCAGCCAGAGGTGGTTGGATCTACAGAAAAAGCCGAGCTATAGAAAAAGCATTGCCTAACCTGCTCAACTGTTTCCATATTTCCGACCACATCTGGCTGCTACTTCCAGGTGGGACAAGGTTGTGAGTTGGGTACATGAGTTCTGAGATGGGAATACCCTTTTTAATAATATAAACCTTC